>NW_026087742.1:65071614-67876614 GCF_022539395.1 Myiozetetes cayanensis | reverse complement strand
TAGTATTGTAAGCACTATGGGACAAGTCTTAAATAAGCAGGTTACAAAATTTTGTTTGATCTTTTCCATTGAAATTGTCTGGATGTAAAAAAACGAATGTAAGTACATTGGTGGAACCAGTTTTAGAGAATCATAGTATCACTAAGGTTGCAAAAGACCTCTAAGATGATCAACCCACCTTGTCAACTAAACCATACACTAAGTGCCGCTCCCAGCTGTTCCTTTGACACCTCCAGGAACAGTGACTCCACTACCTCCGTGGGCAGCCCATTCCAATGTTTAACCACCCATTCAGTGAAAAAATTTTTCCTTATGTCCAACCTGAACTTCCCCTGGCACACCTTGGTGCTACGTTCTCTTGTCCTGTTGCTAGTAGCCTGGGAGAAAAAGCTGATCCCCATCTTGCTACAACCTCCTTTCAGGTGGTTGTAGAGAGCAATAATGTCTCCTCTGAGCTTCCTTTTCTCATGGCTAAAAACCACCAGCTGTTTTAATTAATAACTGGAAGTTTATAGTTTGGGGGAATTAAGAGAAGAATAGAGAGACAAAATAAAAGTAGAGAAAAAACCAAAATAATGAAAATAAATAAAAATATTTTTGTCTGCCTTTCTCTGTTGTATTTCAAATGAGAAATATTAACCCGGAAATTCAATACAATTGTTCATCAAAGTAGCCTGTCTGATTTGGACATTCTAGGATTTGTTTTTCCCCTTCTTAATACAACAGCCCTCAATCTTGGTTCAGCCTCTGGGTGCAACAGTAAAAAAGAATAAAGAATACAAAAAGCAGTATTTAGAAAGAGAGAGGATTGGGGAACAGCAAGAAAAGCAACATTTGCTTGAGGGATTAGCTTTATATAATTCTGTCAAGTCAATTGCATAAAACTTTCCAGTTGGTAATTTTTACATCCAAGCCACACATTTCTTTCTTCCGAGCAGTCAGTCACCAGATCATACAGAACAGAAGGTTCTTTTCAGTGGCAACTCTTTAATTAATCAACTGCATATTAGCCACCCTCAGAAACCATATTACAAGCCAAATGGATGACAAGAAAAATATGTACTGGGGAGAAGTACTCCAGTGGCATTGTAAAGAAAAATAGAAAAATAAATAGCTAATAAGTTGCAGTCTGGTTAAGGAACAGCTATGTTTTCTTTGTGGGCCAGCTGCCTCTGTCAAACCTTCTTTTTTGTATGCTCATCTCTTCCACTCAGGGTGTCAGTGCATAAAAAAACTCCAAATCCTCTCAACAAAAAAAAAAATGGTTTCCTTTATTACAGATGCCCAAGGATATTTTCTATTAGCCTTCAATGTTTGTCAGTAGCTACAGTTTGAGTCTCATAAGAACTTATATATTGGATCATGGCCTGCTTACGCTACTGAATGAAAAGGTTCATTATATTAAAAGAACGCATTTCAAGAGAAGACAGGAACTGATCGGGCCACCTGATTACACTTGAACTGGTATTGACCACCATGGCTTTCCAGTTGAGGGCTTGGTGCCACATGGCTAGATGTTGTAACACTTTATTTCTCAAAGTCTAACCTCAAAGTGCAGCCCAAATCACTGTGTGAGATACCCAGGCGGGTACCCAGTTGGACACAGGCATAATTAGGTATACCATAAGATCTTACACTCTTCTGTTAGGATCCAGAACTACAGCTCTCTGAACTGATGCTATGTGAGTCTCTGTGCTGGGAAGGAGTGGCACTAAGTCAGCTAAGAGGGGAAATGCTGCAAACAGCATCATGTGCCTCTAGCATATTCAGGAATCCCTTGTCCCTACCTGGGATTTGCAACCCAAAAGCTCTCACCTAAAAATGAGTTTGAGATTTCATTTTATTTGACAGATATGTGTGAAACCCACCTACTTCTCCTTTTCTGTTCTCTTACACAATTTCTGTGCCACATGATTCAGTAATCTACAGTCCAAATAACTCTGGAGTCCTCAAAAAACTTTCACACGTTATACAGTTCATTGCAGAATCTGGCCCTTGGTCATATCTACGGAAAAAGTTAATTTCTGCCATTTTTAATGAGTTACAGATGAGTAATAATTTTAGAAGCCTCTCATTAAATAACAGGAAAATATAATTTTCAATAAAAGGGGATAGAAATTAACTACGGGGCTATTGGGATGGAACATACCAAAAAGGAAATTTTGATTACAGAATCAGAAATTTCTGGGGTCTTTGTCAAATAGTCCAACAGCCCCAGCAGATATGTCCCACTGCTGACATCCCTTAAGATCAAAGGGTTTGGTGACTTTTACTACAGCTTCTGCAGCCACATCTGCTGTGTTTACCCATCCAGGTTTTCATTTGCTGAAGAGCAGATGTAACTGGCACTTTGTCTGGAAAATGCAGAGAGAAAGCAGGGAAAAAAAAGCCTCCAGAATTGGAACAAAACCAAACTGAGGACAATCAGTTACCCTTCGACAATCTAGTATTGGAGCCTTTGGAGCCTTCACTGAGTGGAACCCAAGAGAAGCTGGCCACAACGCATCCTGTCTTCTAACATGTGCCCTTCTGTTGTGGAGTGATTTAGAACATGTCCAGCACTGTAGTTAAAGGTAAATGTCAGTAAACAAAGATTAGTTTGGACAAGAGACAGTGTGACTACTTTCCAGAGTCTGGCCTCAAGCATATAACGTGAGTTTGCCAAATGTTTGCCAATCCATATTGTTTGATTTCCTGATCTTTGTCCCTGTCTTATCCATGGGGAATGCAAACCAGGACACCACTGGCAACCTGGCATAAGATTGGATTAAAACCCAGTATTTTTGTTTATGCCCTGCTGGTTTGGGTTAACCCTAGCAGACAGTTAAGCACCACACAGTTGCTTACTCTTTCCCCACACCTCCTAACACCAGTGAAACAAGGAGAAAGAAAATAAAGTATTATACTCAGGAGTCAAGATAAAAACATTTTCACAAAGAAAGGAGAAGTGGAAAAGGAAAGGAGAAGTGGAAGACTAAAGGATAAAATAAAACAAGTGATGCAATAGAAATCACTCACCACCTTCCAAGTAGTAGACTGATGCCCTGCCAGCTCCCAAGCAAAAGATGGCTAACCTATGTAAATCCCCCTCTTCTCCATTTTTTATTGCTGAGCATTACATTATGTGGCATGGAATATCTCTTTGATTAGTTTGGGTCATCTGCCCAGCTGTGTCCCCTCCCAACCTCATGCTCACCCAGTTTATTCAGTGGCAAATGTTTTGTCCCAGGCGGAGATGTATAATTCCTCCCAGGTGAATTTTCATGCTCAAAACCTCTGATTTTTCCAGGTATGGGTTTCTCTACTGCATAAACTGTAAGACAGAGACACTTCAATAAATATACAAGAGTCACTAAGGTGGAATGTCTCTGTTTTAGCCAAAGTCTCCAACCAGAGAGTGGATAAGTGAATTTTGTCTTAATGTTGTTTTATAAACTGCTTGTGGTTAGGAGAAGAAAGCACTTTAGCAGAGGACTACTTAGGAAATTACTTTTATTGATATATTTATCATCATTACCATGTACCAAGAGATCTTTAGTATCTTTTATTCCTTTTAAAAGCAACTAGTGGTCTTTCAGGAAATATTTTTGTTTCATTATTTAGGCATGAAATACACCAATACATGCTCTAGGCCTTATTAACAGATGGTAATAAAAGTGAAAATATCTAAAAACCAGTTTCTGACTTCTATTAGCAAATATCTGTATGTGTTATATGATCTTGTCTCTTGGTCTTTGATTTGGGATTCCCAATGTGAACAGAACTTCAAGGGGGCCACATTCACAAGGAATTTTACATAAAGATAGAAACTTTCTATCAAGGACTCCACATGTGACTCTTCAGACAAACAGACCATAGAATCATAGGATGACAGAATGGTTTAGGTTGAAAAGAACAATTAAAGATCATCTGGTCCAGCTCCCCTGCCATGGGCAGGGACTTCTTGCACTAGATCAGATTGCTCAAAGCCTCATCCAACCTGTCTTTGAATGCTTCCACAAACGAAACATCCACAACTTCTCTGGGCAAACTGTGCCAGAGTCACTTTCATAGTAAAAAATGTCTTCCTTATGTCCAATCTAAATCTACCTTCTTTCAGCTTAAAATCATAGCCCCTTGTCCTGTCACTACAGGCCTTGGTAAAGAGCATCTCTCCATCTTTCACATAATGCTCCTTTAAAATATTGGAAGGCCACAATAAGGTCTCCCTCGATCCTTGTAGTATCCAGTCTGAACAACCCCAGCTATCTCATCCTTTTTGTTCTATCACTTTGATCATCCTCATGGCCCTCCAAAAGGTCCACGTCTTTCTTGTGCTGAGGCCCCCAGACCTGGATACTGTACTCCAGGTGGGGTCTCATGAGAGTGGAGTAGAGAAGGAGAATCCCCTCCCTCACCCTCCTGGCAGTGTGTTTTTTTATGTAGTCCAGGATACAGTTGTCTTTCTGGGCTAAAAGCGCACATTGCCAGCACATGCCCAATTTTTCATCCACCAGTATTCCCAAGTTCTTCTCTGCAGGGCTGCTCTCAATCCATTCATCCCCCAGTCCGTATTAATATTGTGGATTGCCCCAGTCCAGGTATAGGACCTTGAACTTGGCCTTATTGAACTTTTCGAGGTTCCCATGGGTCCACTTCTCAGGCTTCTCCAAAGTCCCTCTAGATGACATTCCATCCTTCTAACATACCACTCAGCTTATGTGGATTTGCTGAGAGTGCTTTCAATCTCACTGTGTGATTGATGAAGACTCTAAATAGTATTTGTGCCAGTATGGACTGCTGGGAGATACCACACATTAGTGTTTTCCATTGTTTTTCCTGGTACTACAGGGTCAGTAGACCTTCTGACTGTGCTAAATACATAACTTTTAAAGTATGCCTTTTTAATTTTTGGTTGGCCTTATTCCATTAAAACTGCTACAAACTCTGTGAAATGAGTCTTGAAAATCCTTGTGGTGCCAAAAATCTTGTTTCTAATAGTCAAATTATTTTGCATTTGATATTGCCATAATGCTAGGGTGGAGGTGACTTGACAGGGATGGTTTGGAAAAAGAAATCATTCTTTAATGAGTATGGTCATATCTTGTGTTAATGTAATTATTATATACATTTTCTCTTATTTTGAAGGCTTTTGTAAAAAAAAAAAATTTCCAGTGACTATTTCTATTTCTTCTCCAAAAAACCAAAATATGCTCTGCTGTCACTGGGATCAAATCAGTGCCTGACTTACATAAAGACAGTTAACAGTCTTCTGCTTCTGCTTTCCATCAAATATAACGGTGAGGTATAAATTATTCAGCTCCATAATAAACCTTTCCAGCGAGTTACAATCATTTTTCCAAATCAGGAAAATATCACTGAAGTGCTATAACCATTACAAAAATTGTTTCAATTTCTTTAGGGTGTATAACAATTCTTCTTCAAATACCCCCATTTCAATCATAAGTCTTATCATATAATCAAGAGGATACTCTTATTACTTTCTGCACTAATCAGGACCATCAAATGCCATTTTTAATCCTTCTGTGATATGGATATTCCCATTTCACATAGGTCACTAATATTTTTTGCCATGATGGGATATTTGAATAATATTATGCTTTATGGTCTGATGCAGCTACATAAGATAGAGTTAAGTACATGGGCCAAATTACACTGAAGTCATCAGAAGCTGCTTTAAATCCTAACTGGACAGAGGTTCTGTGTATTGACTGGATATGTAGCTAATAGAAGTAATCTTCACACAGTAATAAACACAGTTCATATTGGTCTTGCAGAGTAACCATTAAAAATGCTAATTCATAGGCCAATGAAAGCATGGTGCCATAATTCTCATTCTTTTCTGTTCTTTTTTTTTTCTTTCTTTTTTTCAAAACTGAATTTCTGGATGACAGTGATGCAGGAGTGATCAACTAAGTGTGAAACTGGGAAAGGTTGTCATGCAGCTGTGGAATGCTAGATCTATGACATAGCTACTCAGTATCTGGTCTTCACGCTTATACTATTACTCTTTGGAATCTTCAGGTGTTAAGGAGTCAGGCCTTCAGATACGTGTCAAGACATATCCATTATATTATGACATGAAAAAATACTTTTTTCTGGATTTTAAAATTTTATTAATTCCCCTATCTTCCCTTAGTATGGCAAAGCTATGCACTGGCATGTCAAACGTTCTAGAAAACAGGAACTTTTTACATCCACATAATTTAGCCCTCATAGCAGTTTTTACATTTATGGTATCTTCAAATTCTTCTGTCTCCTAACTTGTCTTCAGATAGAGACTGAATGACTGGTCTCTTCCTGAAGAGCAGTTTGATTTTACCTCCAATGTGAAACTATGAGAGAGAGTTTGACATTTTGCTGATATTAACTTGCATGTTGTTGTTCCCCATCGGAGGAGAAGGCGGACTTTTCAGATGCAATCAAGACCTCAGAATATTAAAGAAAGAATTCAGAATCCTGTGGAAGTAATTCAAAAGGAAATAGAGGATTAAAAAAGGAAATAAAAGAGACTATTAGCTTCAAGGAGGGAATGTGAAAATTGATAGTGGTCTAGATAAATTTACAGAAATATCAATTTTTATTAAGCTGGAAGAATTTTTTTTTAGTAGATAAGCAAAAAAACAAACAAAACCAAACCCCAAAACAAACAAACCAAAACAAACTCAAAAAACTCAAAAACTACAAAAAGGAAACCCACCAAAAAAAAAACCCTCAACAACATAAATTCTTGCAATTTGAGTTGTTACTACAGGATTTTATGACCTCTTTTTCTTAAAAAGATTGGGACTGATCGCATTAATTTTTACTCTCCTATAGAAAGAGGATTTAGGTATTAATTACATTCTATTAAAATAGAACAAAAAAATTTCAACCTGCTTTTGTTTCTCAGATATGCAGGAAACAAAACATTTCTCTGACTCTCACTAAGGTGACCCATACATTCATTCACATGTATTAAACTGACACCTCTCTCATCCAAATTCACAATGGATTCTTTGTTAGATTAGAAAAAAATTCTTGAATAAACTCAAGATACGTCTTCATAAATATTAGAAATATTGTAAAGGGAAATTCTTTATCTTTCATCAGCATTATAGAATAACTGCAGAGTGAGTACATTTTGTATCACAGGGACAAGGATCACAACAGTATGAATGACTTGAATTACCTTGGGTATTTTCCAAGCTATAAAGCGATTTATTCCTTATTGCTGGAAGGTAATACTTGTGCTGAAAAATGGGACACAATGCTTAATTGAAAATTTTTTTTTTATGTACATAAAGGCTGCTTACATTTCTTAGAACTGAATGGCATAAGCATGCTGCAACATTGAAGTACAGAGAGTGCTGTCACTTGCTGTTACTATGGGGGAAAGTATTGAAATAATTTTGCACATAATGAATGATCATGGGAATGTTCAAAAAGACTGAGCGAAAGAGAGATTTCAGTGAACATAACAGATGCATAGCTGTTGTCCCATATAGGGCAAATTACATCCTCATATTACAATTTTCAAAATAATTTCTGAGACTTTTGATTATGAATCTGTAGATGTTATGTTCAAAGAATCTGTATCTCACTGTTCTTTCTCCCTAGAAACAAACCCCTTTCCGGTGACAGCAAGTTAAGCCACTTCTCTGATGGGGAAATTTTGGTAAAAAACCCAGATGGTAAGGAAATAAAAGAATATACATCTCTAACATTGTAAATACTGGATGAGGTGAACTCTGTTTACTTTCACATTTACTTCACATTTGCCTGGTCTATGCTCCTAATTTTTGCTGGACAGCTCTTCCCTCTGGAGGCCTCAGAAACTCCTATCTAGAAAGTCTACAAAGGCTAAGCATTTGGTATTTAAAATTTGTATTTTTAGTGCAGATAGATTTGATCTGATCCTTTGAAATTGAGTATATAATGGATACACTCTGTGTAACAAGCAAAATTAACAGATCCCCCTGTCTTAAGAAACAGGAATACTTCGGATCCCTATTTTACCAAGAAAGATGTCCATTTTAATTATCGGAGCCACAAGAGAGACAAAGATCTAGCATACTATCAGATGCATAATTCTGATAAAAGAAGGGTAGCAGAACTTTGCTGTTTTCAAAATGAAAAATGGCAATATAAATATATATCAATATCTTTCCATATAATATTGTTATTATGAAGGGTGCCAGATGTAGAATTTTCAACGTGCTGCTTTTTCTGATACAGAACTGAATAACCATAAATAAGAACAAAACCAAAAATATACGATTCCATAGCTACATTTGCTACCCCTAAACAGGTTGCAAATCAAAATAACACCAGAGATGTGCTCTAAGTATATTTGGGTATCAAAAGAGATGGAGATTTATATGACGAGGTAAACACCATTTAACATTACATTCTTAGCAAAGTATTTCTAAGTGTTATCTGATTTCCCTCTGAGAGAAAAGAAGAATATTTCACCATCTGTACTGTAGTTTTATTAATTTTTTTTTTTACTTTTGTAAAGATTGAAAAGCACTGAAGTGCACAACCACAAACTTTGCATTCACCCCAGAAGTTTTTTAGTTTTGCTGTTGAAAAATACTGAAAGATCTGTAGATAGCCATAGCAATAAGACAGTAATACTAATAATGCCTAAGGAGTAATTTGATTCAATATATAGAATGAGATACTCTTAGAATATTGCATTAAAAGATCTAATCAATAGTATTACTGCTTGCATGTATTTCCAAAGATGTTTGCATACTGGTTGGTGAAGCTAAGCATGTATGTATTATAAATCAATACAGAGACAGAGAAAATAGGCAAGAAGAGTTCTGTGAAACTTAGTCCAGATAAGTATAATACATGAGGAAAGAATGGTCTTCAAATGTCATGGTGTTCTCGGCAAATGGAAATGCAGAAAGATTCAAATTCACCCATCAGACTATTTTCTAAAAATTCTGACCAATCGGTTGGGCTGAATGTGCTGTGAATGAAAAGTATTTTCTTTCTGATATACTTATTTAGTGTTTGAATTGTATAAACCAGAAACAAGACACCTTTTCAGAAAATCAGGAATGGTTTTCTATTGCGTTCACCTAGACAAAATAATCAGATTTACAGAAGATTTACTTAACTTTTGTCCTCTTATTAAGGATTACAAAAGTAATCTGCATATTTGGGAGGTGAGCTTGTATATATTAATTTCAAAATGCCTGTGACTACTGCTCACTTGTGAAACTTAAGACCACTGTACCTAAAGCTAGAATTAGACCAGTTTAAACCTTGTAAGTACCAATATTTTTACTGGGACTGCACTTTCACTTTGAACGTCAAACATGTTTCAAGAATATTGCAGCAGTTTAATAATGTGTTTAATTTAATCAGATCATATAATTAATTAAATTAAATTCACCACTATTTTAATGTTAATGCTATCATCACTAATTATGTCAAATAATGGATAGAAACAACCTTTTAACTGTTACCAGAGACAAAATAAAAAAGACTAATTCTGTAACTTCATTCTCAGCCAGGCTTGATTCATGCATCACTGTGAGCAAAGAAAATGGTAGGGTTCAGGGTATATTAAAAGCATGACTTTGGCCTGAAGAAAGTACAGGCAGAAAAATTATTGCTACAGTCATTTTGTCTTACCTAATTTCTAAAGACAGAGGACAGAACAGGACAGGACAGGACAGGATAGGATAGGATACAGAGCACTGTCCTTCAGATGCCTGCACAGGGCTGTCAGACACCAGAAACTTTTACCTTCAGAAGCAGTCATTGCAGGCTGCTGCATCTAAATTGATATTACACATCCATGTTCTCAAAACATCACCAGCATAAGGAATCTAGCTAGCTCTTCTGTTAGATTTCTTCAGTGTAGGTAGCTATCTAACATGTCTGTCATATCAAGTCCATAATGGCCAGTCTTCGCGAGCGAAGATCCGGGGAAGGTCTTTCCAACCAAGCTAATTTAAGTATCCAGATGATCAGATTTAGGTGTCTCAGGTAAGGATCAGTAGCTCCCTAAGCCCTTTTGACTAGGTTGAATGGATGCAGGATTAGCCATCTCTTGCAACATTAAGTGGTCTGTAGTATCCAAGACATCTCTACACGGGGCTAGCATTCACGATACATTAAAAAGAGATGTAGAAAACATAATTATGGAGCAGCAACTGATGTCTAGATGCATATAATACTACTACATATCTTACTACAAGCTGAACCTATATAGATTCCCTCTGACTATGAGGAAGATTAGATACCTGTATCATATCCCAATACCTACATAGTAGTCACCTAAATTTAGGTGAGTTCTAAGATTAGGCAATTGCATCCTGAGATGTTCACTTGGTTACCCTATGTACCTTTGGAGATACACTAGGACAATAGGATTGGACTCCAAGATGTCACGGGTTTTCATTGTCATGTCTGACAATGTTTGGGCAGCCTAGCTGTCAGTAAGCAAATGAAGAAGCCGACATTTCCGTTGTTTTTACTCTCAGAAAAAAGTCTGGCCCCAGCTACACTGCCTGAACCATTTCCATTCATTTTTTAAAGATACTTTAAAATAATTTCATGAAAGAAGGTCCATCTTTTGAAAGAGTATATTTAGTGCTGAAACATGTAGAAAGGATTTTCAAGTGAATACCCAGTTTCCACTAATATCAGTGGAAGCTACTACTGAGTTCAAAAATTTCAGTAGCCCTTATCTACATTCTTAGCCATCAAAAAAAATATCCAAAATCTATTACAAAGGTACTTGTCTAGAAAAAAAAAAATCAGTAAATCAAGCTCCTTTTCAGTTAAATCACAAAGTAAAAGTATTGTATTACAAAATGTCAACAGCTTAGGTTAGAATCTGATTAAAAATTTTGTAAATCCTGTAGTTTTTCATCTTTTTTTTTTAAATCTAGGATACAGGGAAAAATGTCTGGAGTGCATTAAACGAATTATTACATGATCTAAATCCTTAAGAAATGGGCACCCTTCAGAAAAACCTTCCCCTACTTTCCACCTATTCATTCATTCTTATGAAGCTATATTTAGTGTTTAACATTCTGTAATTGTTAAACTCACCCCTACCTGGATGAACCTCTGTACCCCAAGTTAAAGTTGAAGAGACAATTTATATCACAAAATTGTATATGGATCCACAGTGGAAGCCCTAGACTCCATACAACCCCAAATGTAACATCCTGAATGTGATGTCCTTACAAGTCAGCAGCATAACTTTTAAAAAGGCCAAACATCACACTCAAATAATGGAACTCAAAAACTGGAAGCGTTTGTATTTTCTTCCTTGACTATAATGTTAGATGTATACATTATTTATTAATGGAGGATGGATTTTTCTTTTGATTAAATGCAACTGTTACTTTAACAAACAGATATGAGATCCCCAAGCTCTTGATGTGCAGGGAATTTTGTCCATGCATGCCATGCCAATGGATTGTCAGTAATGGAAAGTGACGGAGTGTGGAGGGGAAGGGGCTTTGCTGAAATATCCTTACTTTCATGGTAATCTACCAGCTACAAATGCTTGTCTCAAAGGACTGCACCTTGCTATAATTGCTACATTTTGTCTGAAACTATAAAACATTGTTCTTCTCACTAAAGCTGTTGAGAATAAGGTCTAATGTTTTAAAGTTAGAAGAAAAAACAATATATTTAAATTTAGAATTCAGTAATAGAGGAATTCAGCTTTGAATAAATAATCTAATAGTGTTGGAGTATATTGTCAGATCTTAGATATTCTCCCAATGGATGAGCTAACTGTGGGTTATCTATCATTGTAGCCAGATTGTTGTAAGATAACAGGTATAGGAAAGCAAATAAACAAAAGCAATCCCACAAGAACCCTGTCCACTCTATTTCATTCTATTCCATAATGGTAATACAGTAACTTATTTTATTTACTTCTGAGCTGTGCACCTGAGTGATCTCAGTTTTGATGACTGTCTTTCAGCTGCAGCTTCACTGGGACATGTTGCAATACCTGACAATTGTTACCGTAGCCCAGTCTTGGCACTAGGGGTGAGATTCTACTCATTTGATTTCAAACCTATAAACATGAAATGTCTGAGTTTTCTTTATGTTCACTGAAGACAGGTAACTTCAGAAAGTGAGTAATCTGCTAAATGTTTTTTCTCTGTATTAACTAACTTCTGGAGCTGCCTGTCTTCCTGCTTTACACCAGGTAGAATTTATATCACTAGATGGCCAAATTTTACAGAATAATTTCAATCTCAAAGTCTATTGACTGTACATGAAAGTATCAATCTCATTTCATTAATGCACTTAAAAACATAATTCCAAAATAATTATCGGGGTTTTTTTTCATGGATCTACTACTCCCTAATGCTTATTGGTTAATATTTAAGGTATATTTAATAAAATAAAACTTCATTCAGTTGCAATACTGAGTCATGACCTTTCACAAAAGTATGACATGCTTTACAGTCAGGTAACTGAGTAACCAACAAACTGTTTTCCTACAAAGGAATTAGCTGATACCAAAAAACTAGGATTTTTTAATACGAGCCTGAAGTACAGCTCTTCTGTAAAATCAAAGCATTCCTATTAATTAACCTGAACTAAAAAACTCTGTCTAATACATACTATGCAGATTCAAAAGTGTGAAGGGCCACAACAAAGAAGATAGATAGCAACATCCTCACTGCTAGATCAAGAAGGTTCATTATCACCACCAAGTTGTCATCAGGAGGATACAAATAACAGGGTATCAGACAATGACATCCATGGTTAAAATTCTGAATATTCTGAAGTAGAATAAATTGCATCTTTGGTTATGTAAGGGTGATAACAGGCTCTAAACAAGACTATTTGCATATGAAGAGTTACATGGAAGCTAGCAGATAAAAGATTCAACAAAGGAGCACATTTGTTATAAGCTGAAAGTCAAGGTTAGACTATAGCAATAGCAAAACTGATAATAAACCAAAAGTTACTCTGTAACCAGGCAAACTGTTGATGGGTAGACTTGCTACATGTAATCTAGGTCTGACAGTAGAGTTGAAAGCAGCTAAACTCAAGAAAGAGAGTTGCAAAGTATCAGGTGTTAAAAATAACATGCTTTTCTTAACCCTTAGAGCTGCATTAGAATTCAGTAAATAAATCTGTTCCAGACATGTTATCTCCTTTTACAATATTAACATGAGAGATGAAGACTTAAATTGACCAATCAGTTGCAAAATGTGCTAGAATTCTTCCAATATAATTTAATTAGCGAGTGCACACAAGAAAATTTAAAGTCCAAGGAAGCATAATAAAAGTTCTGGACTTCATACCTGATCCCCTGTATTCCATACCTGTTGACCTGATTTTCTGATCTGTTTTGAGTATCTCAAGCTTTTTATCTTCCAAAAGCTTACTCCACTGAGCTCATTATCCACTTGGATATAATGGCGTGCCCTTTTTCTTTCTCAGTTTTTCATTTCAAAGGACTGAACTGGTTTTAACCTCCAGGTCTAAAAGGGGTTTTAACTATGAATGCTAAATGGGTGGAGGATTTTACCCTCAGGCCCAGTATGAGACACTTCCTTACTCATTTTGCTGCTTTCTATGTTTCACTGACTTCCCAGTGTTGAACAGCCAAGCTGAGCAGGCACCTGTTGCTTTTAAATACAGGAAGCACCCAGAGCTGTAGTTAGGTTGAGGGGATATTGTTCTTGGAACCAATTCTTTCCCATATCTTGTTATCTCTCATAAATCTTGGTGCAGCTATGTGGTAAACCAGATTAAGTGTTCAGCACGATACTTACTCCAGCCAAAGCAACTGCTAACTTATTTGTAAAACTACAAAGAGCAAGGAAAATATTGCTCAAGCCAGTGTGGATATCTGTTAACAAGAAAGTACTTTTCTAGTCAAGACCAAGACAGTGAGAAAAGTTTCATAATTTAATCATTATATATATCATAATTTAATCAATATAAAGCCACACCTTTCTGCTTAGTGTCAATTCTCAGGAAGTGATAACGAGCCTTTCCTGAGTCATTATCTGAAAGAAACAGCCTTTTAAAATCATCACCAGCAGTCCATACAGTTGAAAACTCTAACGAAGTAGTCCCACTGGTTATTTTTTCCAATGGCATTTCCAGCCTGGGAGGTTGCCAAAGCCAGCAAATGCTGTTGATATCCTGGAGTACAAGTCAAATGTGCAGCTGAGCCTACTAATCAGGTAACTTTACCTCTGCTTTTTTAGCTGCCTCTTCTTTCCTTCTTTGCTTCCTTTTGGGAAGTCTGGCCCTGAGACTTGTACTAGCTCCAGTGCTCGTTGAGGTCATCAAGAAGAAATCATCTTTTTTTTTTTGGGGGGGGAGGGGGGTGTCAAGGCAGGGAAGACAAGGCAAACAGACTGTCTTTTTACTTCAAGAGATGGATCAGTTCAAAAAGATGTTCAATAAAATGTCAGAACTGACACAAGAGAAAATACCTGGCCACGAGTAGTGAAGGAAGGCATGTGAAAAAGGAATTAAGTGGTCTCAGCTCTATTTTCTAACTGTACTTCAGCTTCTATTTCACTTCTCAACTACAGGTATAAAGGTAGTGAACTTTATGATTCCCCTAAGGACAACTAATGGTCTGACAATGATAGAGTTTGGCTCTGTTTACTTGCAGTAAATCTTTAGGAGTTACAGGAGTACATGTTTTTTATGCCAACGGCATTTGAAGCCAGCCTTCTTAGTCATTAAATCAGTTGTTTTGTTTGAGGAAATAAATGGTTGAAGCCACCTTGAGGCTAGTTTGTGGGAATTCACATTCCTGGTAATCTGTGAAGAACCCCTTTTCTCTGTCATACTGTTTTGTGCTACATATGCCTAAATTGTGCCTAGTTTTTCACCATATATGAGAACTGCCTCACCTAACTTTAGATATATGTGTCTGCTACAGCTGACCTCATTCTACTTTGCACTTGCAGTCAGAGAAAAAGTAATTTTTAAGGTAGTTTCACAAAACTAATCTAAACTGTACCAGGAAAGGTCTCTTTCTCTTCATTGCCCACAGTGGAAACACACTGAAAAGCTTTTACAGAAATCTGACTTCGTTCTGCAGAGAGGGGATAAGCTCTAAAGCAAGTGGTGTGATGCAATCACACACAAGCAAGTACTGTGGTGCAAGCTGTGAAGATCTATGAAGTGAAACCCTTGCAACACTACTCAAGTTCTGTGGGCTTTACACTGCATTAGTTCCAGTTCAAACCCCTGCACTGTGTAAGGTACTGCTTCCTGGCATGTCCAGCTCCCAGGCTGGGGTGGTGGGATGGCACCTAGTTGTGAGACCCTCCCCTGCTGTCTCCCTAGGGAGCTCCTGCAATTCCTAGAGAGCCATATTGCACCAATGATTATCCAGAAGTGATTGCTCTACATTGCTCAAACCACCTCTTTAGCTTAGCTTCATCAAAGCTGAATCCTATTTGAGTGCTGAGAACATCGGGTGATGGTAAATTGGGTAATTGGGAAAGTAGTAAATTGAGCTGACCTGAAAATCCATTTCAAAAGCAGCCTCTTGATCCAAAGTAAAAGGCCAATGGAGACACAGTATATGCTTTCAAACTTCTTTACATAAATGAGGTAATTAATTAATATATAAAATTATATATATTTAAATATAGAACATTATATGTGATTTGGTGACTCCATCCTAGTTTGCTTTGCTACAACATACCCGTCATTTTAGCTCATAGTGTGAGGGATCATAGGTATGAGAAGGCAGACAAGGAGTTATGAATCCAGATATCAACAAACAAGGTAGGTTTGCACTAGTACCTGATCACTTCTTTTTTTCGAGGATATGTTTTCATCTTGGGTACTGGCATCTCTATCTGGTATTCTCTATTTAGTCCTCATGTTCTTTTTGGATGTGTATGAATATATGAGAACTGAAAGTGTTAGTTATTCCAGAGTCAGCTTAGCTATTACTAAAATTTTTTGCAGCAAGGTCCCAGGAAAGGTGTTAAAATGTGTATAGTTTAGAACCTTTTCCCCTTAAGCAATTAATTTTTTCTGGTCTTCCGTGTCTGCTTATGATAGGTTTCATTATATACAATAAGTTTTAAACTATAAATATTCTCTATCTAAACAAATTTTTATCAGTAACGTATGGTACCAAGCAACTGACAAACAACAAGAAGTAAATCCAAGCTCAAAATACAAGCTGGACACTTGTTAAAGAAATAAATAATAGGCCAATGTACCATAAATTGAATGGCAAGGTCCTTCCATATGAAATTTGAGGGTTGGGCAATCACGAACCGTATTAACAAGATTAACAAGGACAAGTACCATATTCTACACCTGGGTTGGGGCAACCCTGGATGTTCATACAAACTGGGGAATAAGAGGTTGAAGAGAAGCATCACAGAAAGGGCCCTGAGGGTCCTGGTCGATGGTAAGTTGAATCTGAGTCAGCAGTGCCTCGGCAGCCAGGAGGGCCAACCGTGTCCTGTGGGACATCAGGCAAAGCATCACCAGCAAGTCGAGGAAGGAGATTGTCCCACTCTGCCCTGCACTGCTGAGGCCTCACCTTGAATATTGCGTATCGTTCTGAGCAGTTTTTTAGCTCTTGGAGAGCGTCCAAAGGAGGGCAACAAAGATGGTGAAGGGTCTGGAGGGGAAGACATACGAGGAGCAGCTGAGGTTACTTGGTCTGTTCAGCCTGGAGAAGAGGAGACTGAGGGGGAGACTTCATCACATTCTGGGATTCATAGTCACCTCAGCTTTTTTTTCCTCACTGGTTTGTCTTTTTCTCATTCTTTTCCTTCTTATTTTCAGATAGTCTCATGTATTATGGATCTAATGACCAATCTGGGTGATAGCACAGAAATTTAAGCAGAAGACAGTAAGGAAAAAGAATTCTATATGATCCTGAGGAAGGAGCAACACTTTTAAGGCAGATTAAAATTGCAAACAGAAAAAAGTAAGATTTGTTTTCACTATGTTCTATGTCTGGAATAAAGAGAGTCTGAAATACTCAACGTTAATTTAGATATTCAATGTTAACTAGCTTGGTTTCGTGCTACCAAGAGTGTATTCATTCTTGCTGAAAATATATCTGGAAATGATTTTTAAATGAATATGTCACATCAGATTGCATGGTGCTATTTGGAGGTGAATCTCTCATCCTGTGACCTCACATCACTTCCCATACAGTGCAGCTCACAAAAGTCTAATAGCAAAAAATACACTTCTCTTCACAGCATAAGGGGAAGAAGGTCAAAAAGGTGGGGGGAAAGGGTGTAAGTAACTCAAATTCCTCTATGGATTTAGGCATTGATTGTCCAGAGCTGTAACCTTGTTGCTTAGTGATTGCTTTTCAGTGATTTTATACCAGTGCATAAACTCCTTGGGGAAAACACTGATATGACAGCATCAGATTTGCTGCCTTTTATCAAGTTCCTCTCCAATTCCAGAAGGTGAGTTTGGCAGTGTAGACAAGATAAACCACTAAAAGTATTACAACCTGAATTTCTCACTGTGCCTCCATGTACTGGGGGTACTGTAAAAGACAGCTAACATTCCTGTCTTCTAAAAACAACACTTATAAACACTCTGTGGATCAGAAGAAAGTGCCCTTATCTTGTAGCTTTAGGCCACTGGTTTAAGTCCAAGTTAACATTTGCAGGTCACTGAATCACTGGTGCACAGACATCCACCACACAAAACCCACTGTACATAATCTTGTAAACTTGGCAGTCACTGAATTACAGGAGACTAAAACTGATGCTGACAGAGAATAAATTATCCAGAGCAGTAGGGAAGGGTTTGAGAATGTGATGGGTCAGAGGCAAAAGAGAGACAGTTGAAAATTCTTATTTGGTCACCAGTTATTACTTTTGCCCTAAACTAAACTATTTTGTCAAGCTTCTTAGGTATTGAAGAAAATCAAGAGAGAAACAGCTGCTATTTCACAGTTTTTAAGGAAGGTCTATTCATAAGAGAAAAAATGAGAAATGTGTTTAGAGAACATAATAGGATCATCACTGGGAAATTTTTCATGCACTTGTTAAATCGGAAGGAATTTACTACTACAGGAATTTGCACATTTTTTTGCTTATACAATGAAGTAAAAGAGAGCAGCACAAAGTGAAATAGATCCTTTGCTATAAAAATAAAACATGACCACATTTATTCCTCCTTATGAAGTGAAAACACACAGAATTAGAGGCAGAATTATGATACAGACATCCATTTACAGATGCGGACTCACCTATATACAGTATTGTTTTGCTTCTGAAAACTGGAGCACATTCAAATATTGAATATGTCCCACACAACACTACAGAGTGAAGAATCTATGCTCCCAAGCTTATCTCTGTAAAGCTTTGCTCTTGCTAGTTATTTGTCCATGTTAATAAGCAGAACAAATAAAAGTTCAGTGAGACCTAAGGATTTAAAATGCACTGCAGTACTTTTCCAGCACAGTTCAAACAGCTTTTGTTCTGAATTTTCATGTGGAATTATAGAATATCCTGAGTTGGAGGGGGACACACTAGGAAGTCCAACTCCTGGCCCTGTACAGGAAGACAACCTGTCTTCAACAGATAACAAGAATCATATCATGTGCCCAAGAGCGTAGTCCAAACACTTCTTGAACTCAGTCAGGCTTGATACTGTGATGACCTCTCTGGGGAGTCTGTTCCAGTACTCAACAATCCCCTGGATGAAAAGCTTCATGTCATTCCCTCAGATCCCATCAATGGTCATCAGCTAGAAAAGATCAGTGCCTGTCTTTCTGCTTCCCCTCATGAGGAAGTTGTAGACTGCGATGAGGTCTCTCCTCAGTTTACTCTTAAGGCTGAACAGAGCAAGTGACCTCAGCCACTCCTCATATGGCTTCCTCTCTAAACCCTTCATCATCTTTGTAGCTTTCCCTTGCACACTGTCTAATGTCTTTATATCATTTTATATTGTGGTGCCCAAAACTGCACACAGTATCAGCTTTTCACACAAGAGTACTTACACTTAAGTCTACAATCTTATTATCATGTCTTTCTTTGTTGTGGCTACTTGTATGAGTAAGGTCTTCAAAGAGGTTTTTGGAAATGAGTCCTTAATGTGCTTTAGAACTTGAATCTGTCAATTTATCTGAAAAAAAAAAAAAAAAAAAAAGGACAAGACTCAGGAAGAATTATTAGTGGAGTCCTCCATAGGGTGACTAGTTATGCATGGGGCTAGTTGTAGCCCCAAGGATACACTGCCTGTATCCTTCACAGACAGTTGAGTAGGAAACACAGAGGTAAGATTTATTGGAAGAGGATCTGCCATTTAGTAAGAGATAAAATAACCGACAGAAGTTAAAACAAACCAAGCAGACTATTCCATAGCTGCTCAGGCACCAAAACATACAGCTGGCACTTAGGCATCAAGAGGATGGTGAAGTAGAAGTTAAAATAGCCAGAAAACCTCAGAATTTTGAAACCAGGAGTAAGACAATTTCTAAGCAAAAAAATATTTATAGTGGCCAAAAACCCCTTCACAGTAACCAAGAGAGGGAAAATTTCTAGCTTTCAATTTCTATCAGAGACAAACAGGAATATCTAGTCTATAACAACCTGAAATTGAGGCAATCTTGATTTATGAGACAGAAAGGGAGTAGTAGGTGGGGGGGGGGAAACAAATGGAGTCATTCATACTTTTGAAATCCATTTTTTCATTGTCTTCTTCACAGTATGTTCAAAAAGTGTTAGACCTTCCTTGATCTCAAGAATGCCTTTTAGTCTCCTAATAACAAGGGAATCAATTAAGAAGAACAGAAAAGGAAAGGTCCCAAATGGGTTTTTTCCTTTCCTTCTTAGGTCACACTCAGATTTATGCAAGGGAAAAAGTGATCTGAAAGAAGGAGTAGTGAATTCTCTCACTTCTTTTTCACAAAATTCTTTAGATAGTGAATTTATAACCAATAAAATCAAATGACGTAGTAAGGGTTTCTACTGACATCCTGAAAACCTCACACTGAATAAAATGAACAGTTGCTTGCACTCACCAAAGGATTATCTCATTTACATTTTCAAAAGGGATTACAGTGCCTTTAAAGGACAAGCATCTTTTGGGCTAATTAATTTTCTCAGACTAACCTGCAATGTGTGGTGAACACTTGATTAAATATTAATATGGGGTAAGGGGTCACACTTTTTGCAGTTTTCTAAATCTGTTAGTGTATTGTCAGTGGGTTAAAAATGTGTGTGTGTGTGAATGTTTTTTTTTGTGCATGTGTATATTTATATGTTGTGGGAGAAGAGAGAAAATGAAGAGGATTAACAGACATTTGCAATATCTGGCTTCTTCTGGGGAATACAGGAAAGTTTGCAATAAGTGAACAGAACACCATACATTTGATCTCCATTGGTAGAGTGATACGGTTTTAGAATCCAAAAATTTCTGAACACTATGCATTCAGATACGGGATATTTAGTGTAATATTTTCACAGAAACATTCAAAAAACATCAGGCTGAAGAGTGTGGTACCTTAGATCAAGGAAAAGCCCCACACTACCCCCTAGTGATCAAAGTTTGGTGACCTCCAAATAACAGAAAACACAGTAAGTGGACTTCAGATCACAAGAACAAAAAAATGCCCAGGAGCGATGCAAGTCACTGCTGGTGTTCTTTACTTAGGATCCTTTTCATGATAGAAGAATAAAGCAATGGCTGTCGAAAGGCTGCAACTTCCAATTCCTTGGTCTGAAGCCTCAGTCTTAGTAACCAAACAAATATAAAAATGTATATATTCAGAAGGAGAAAAAAACAAAACCTCAGGGGAGATATTTCAAGTGTTAGCATTTGTAAAAACAAAATAAACTAGAAGGGTTTATTGCAACCTTATAGTTGTTAAAAGATGGGGTTTTTTTAGTTTTGTGAGCTATTTGCATTGTTCAGATATACTGATTTAGCAGATATCATACATACATTATTTCTTAGCTTTACATAATCTTGAAATTATACAAACCAAAAGCCAGGACTATATGTGTATGTGTGGTTAAACTGAAACTAATTAAGCACTGGTTTATGCATCAGAGACTGGAATCTGAATCTTAAAAGAAATAGGAATCACCAACAAAAATTTCAGTACAACTTTGCAGAGATTTTTGTCATGTTTCACTACAGTAAATAAGAAAGTATAAGCAGGATCAAGGCATATTCTAAGTTAAACCAACTTCTCATATGTTGAGAAGTAACTAAATCAGGGTGCTTTTTTATGTAATAAAGATGTTCCAAGATAAAACTGAAAATGGTTCTGTGTTTATTTCATCTTGACTTTTTTTTCTATGAGTGATAAAGCAGTCAGTTCTTTGGGCTTCTCAAAGGAGTGAGAAATCACAAAATGATTTGGAGAAGCTCTCTGAGAGGTTCTGCTTTTGCTGACATAGATTTCATGCCCTCTACACAGGCAGGTGATCTGCACTGAGTTCTCTCTCTTCCACATTAACTAAAATCAAAGCCCTAAAAAATAAAGATCTTTCATTACCACATGAAGAAGAGTTGTTTTATACCATTACCAGACTTCAATATGGTTAATTGTTGTTGATCCTTCACATTCCAAATTTTTCATCAAGTTTATTAGCACAGCATCTCGGAACCTCTCAAGTTAGTGCATGAAGTCCCATTTATAAAGCTATATTCCTCTCTCTTTTCCAGAGGACACTCCTTAAGGTCATCTTTTTTATTCTTTGTTTTCCTTTAGCAAGTTCTGCTGAGTGTGCATCCTCTTTTCTTTTGTTGCAGTTGTGGGAAAGTTTCATCCTTGCAGCTGGCAACTTCATAACATGTAGGAAAGGGAAATATCAAAAGACCTGACAGCTCTTAGATTAAAATCATCAGGGCAATGGGACACTAAATCTGATATTCCATTTCATGATAGGCCACCAGTGTAAGACAGGCCATGCAGGAAGCACTCAACAATATGATGAAAAACATCCAGAGGAAAATAATGCTAATAGAAGGGAGGGGGGGAGGGGAGTGAAATGAAATCAGGCATTGAAATTTCTTAGAGTAGATGCACTTTTCATTGAGACAGAGCAATGTTGTATTAACATGAGAGCAATAGCTGAGACAAGCAGTAAAATCAAGATAATAAGAAAGATTGGAGGTATGAGAAGGAAAATCCACAGCATCCAGAAGGACAAAAGACCAAACAAAAATAAAATGCAATATTGTGCCACACAGTGGTGTGCCACACACACCTTGGTGCACCCTCAGACCCATAAAAAAGTCCAAAATAATGGCCTGTGTAAATACAGCTTAAAAATAAAATAAAAAAAAGACCCAAATATAAATAAATAAAAAAAAAATAATCAAAGATCTTGGAAGAAAAGAAACACCTATTATAACCCCCAGAATCTGAAGGTCTCTCCAGAGATGTGTACTTACAAACATTATACGCTACCTTTAAAATTTGATAATTATTATGAATTAATATGAAATGAAAGTGAAAAATTCATGCTGATCCTGTATCTGTATTCCAAAGATGAATATTTAATCCTATTTCTAGCAATATTATTGGGGAAAAAGAGAGTAAAGGACTGATCCTTGGCCGCAAGGCCAAGTGGCACAGACTGTATCACATCCAAAATGCTTAGGACTGCCCCTCTCTAGAGAAGATGTGTTGGAGAAAATTAGCTGAAGTAGTCCTCAAAAGAACTGGGAAAGAAGTTGAAAATTAATCATGTAGGCATTCAGATTGTAGGGTTTGACTCCTCTGACTTATATTTGTCTGTGTAGACATGTCTAGAACCTCTGCAATAACATAGAAAAGACAGCAATAATTTTATCCCAAACAAAACAATTTAAAATGGAGAGGATTTTTTTCCAAGTCGTTTACTGCATATTTGTACAGACACATTTAAGACCGAGATTGTAGGATTTTATGCATTTAAGTTTTGTGATAAACACAAATACTTGATAGTTTACTACTGCTGAGGCTGATCTCCTCAGTCATTGAATCCTTTTTCAATCCCTCATGAAACTCACACAGCATCATGAAGTCTGAGGAATTCACACTTGTCATGCTCACAGGTAGAACTCCAAGAATAAACAAGTAGTATACACATTTTAATAATTAATCCCTTTCCTTCTCACTTCCCTTGAGATTGATTTGTATCTGTTCCCATCTCCTTATATCTATATTTATTTTGTTTCTTACACACGTTTAAATTTAATCTGATTGTGTCCTTAGGCCTGTTGTTGATAATTAAACCCACGTATTTTATTGCCTACAGCATGCATTGCAAACTCTGTCTCTAAAAATGAGTCTGAAGCTTCCCCTTGATCTCAGTAAAATTATGGTTTGGTTTCCCTTCTGATTAATTTTGTATTGGGTGTAGTTTTAGATTTTTCAGCTGGGGTAAATATGCATTCCTATCTTTAAGTCTAAAGCAGTTTTTCTGATTGATGTCAAGTGAGTATTTGACCTGTAGTTCAAACCTGTTAGCAAAGATGGAAAGAGTAATCAAAGGCCAGTTTTGTCTGGAGCTGCAATTTTTTTCCTTCTATATATATATATATATATATATGTATATATTTAGTGCTAAACTTATTAGTCATATATGTGCAATGTGTCTTACTGGAGCAACTGGAGATTTAAATTTTTCAGAAAAAGAGTGAGATGGAAGGAGGGAGCTGGTCAGCAAATTTGGGTATCTAGTCAGATACATTATACCAGAGAAAATGTTTTACTACCATTACGAATTCATACACTGCCCTAAGATTTACAAATTCCAGGCTCAGAGGTCTTCTTGATGACAATATAAAAACAGATTGTAAATCTATTTGCCCATTTAATAAACATGTTGAAGACACAGGAACTGTTCAAATGAACAATGTTTCCAAAACACCTAGGAACTGATGGGTTTTCATTTTTAAATAAAATTATTATTTCATTTTTTTTCGGGTAATGCCATTAACCCATCATGACAAAAAATACTGGCTGTTTAAACCATAGATTTGGACCAGACTGAATTTCCACATGGCAGATGAATGCCCAGGGAAGGAGCTTTCTGGAAAAGCACAGAAATTATTTTAAATAAGTACACCATTGAACATACCAGCTTGGCAGAGACTTCAGAAAATGCATGTGTACCCAGAAACATATATTCTGCCTTCATCAGCTGTATTAAAAGAAAGACAAACTATCTTCCTATATACATTTTTTTTCCTTTTTAAATCTTCACAGGAAAACTACAATGGTAGTGTGTATAAAAGCTGTGGGTCAGTGAACAACATTCCAGGTTTGCAATATAGAACTTTAAACAGCTTCACTGAATATCATCACTAAAGGGAAACATTTTTCTTAATTTTTCTTTCTTCTCCCTGTGCCATGTGGTTCTGCTTTATGATATGCTGTGCAAACACATATTTCACACCCAGTGAGTCTTGGCTCTTACCCTGCCATTTTTTGATCTTCTAAATAGAATTTGACAGATTCTTTAGGTTGCCCTCTTCTGCCTTTTCCTTCATTTCCTTATTCAGTAAAATGTGAAAAAATGTCTATGAGAAACTTTGAGAAAGGTATTTAAAATAGACCACTCCAGAAGACACTATAAAGAGGGGACAGTGGCTTCATGCAGAATCTCAGCAGAGTTTAACCATACACCTTGGTTGTAGACATCTGTATGTTTTAACACAAGTGCCTACTGTATAACCTGAGAACACACCATGACATTCATATACATGCCTTTGACAACACCACCTGCACATACTGCTTGTAAGAACTCATTGCTATGGAGATGTGTCAGTGTTAACACTCTCACTGAACTTTGATGTACCATCTAGAAAGCTCAGTATTGTGTGGGTAGAAGATTAGCTTTGCTTACTTGAGAAAACCCTAGAAAAATGAGAACAAAAGTGATGTTGCTGAACATCACCAGGGAGGTGATCTCCACCACGTGCTGTGATCAGTGGGAAGGGGCTCATCTGGTGCTGCATCATCCAGAGCTCCCAGCGTCATCAAGGATGTAAGACTGCTGTTACCTTTTCTGTAACTGTTATAAAACAAGTAACAGTACCAAAGGATCCCAAAGTAACCAGTATCTCCTTGGTGCAAATCAGTGTTGAAGAACTAAAGGCAAGTGAACCTAATGCTGCAGAAAGCACTATTCAGAAACACATTGGCATTTCTTCCTAGTAATGGAATATGAGTTCCCTTGAATATGAGTTCCCTTGAAGTCTCCACATTATTGCCATTATTTGCTTTCTTTTGTGATTCTTTTAACTGTTCCAAATGCTATTTTACACTGGACACCTATGGACTGATGATATTATTGGCCAAGTTGTTCCTAGTGAGAAACAGTGCTCCCACAGAGTCATGTCTCTAATACTGAATACCAGAAATTCTGGACTTGTTTGTGTTCAGTTCATGGGTGTTGTAATTCAGCACAATAACACTGGAGCAAAAGACATTGCATTGATTTTCACTTATGAGCAAAATACCTAGGCTCTTTTATTTTTTAATGAAAAAGGACAAAACAAATTGAAAACATAGCTAAACAGAAGTGACTAAAGCCTTACTGGTCTTTTATCACTATATGAGCAGCAGCAAATTCTACAGTCCCTTCCTCATGCATTAAGCTTGTATTTCCATAGCTGTAGTAGAATTCTGACAATAAAATTCCAGCAAGTATTTTAGAGGTTGGGATACATGAAAATCCAGGAGTTCAAACTCAGGAGAGACTGGTGACTAAGCAGTCATTAGCCTTTTCTTCTAAAAAATTCATGCAGCTATTTAGCATATTTCCTTGCCCACGGTTTTTCAGTGTCTGTGTCACAGAAATCTTGCAAAAAGATCTCAGCCATTACAATTCCACACTTGAATTTTATTATCATCTTGAAGATCATGAATGCCCACGTTTATGCCACCTCAGCAACAAACACCATGGCTGGTTTTGAAGGCAAATCATGAATGTGAACACAGAGCTCCCCTGCCTGCCCCAGGTGGAGAGAAACAGTAGAACTTTCCATTAAAGATGAAATTAATAGAAAGGTTTCAGAAGGTAAGCCAGGGGCTGACTTCCTTCCCAGCACTGAGTTGCAATACACAAATAGTAATTTACAGACTAAGTGCAATGATAGATAATGCATCAATACAGATGATGAACTGAGGTTGCTATAATTGTATATCCCGATCTTAAAGGAATTGGAGACAGAAAGAAATATTCTTAAACAAGTTTCTGACTGCCATCTTCCCCTTCTCCCTGTGATTGCTGTACTATAGATAACATGATGTGTGCCAGAGGAATGATGGGGAATGTAGCCAATGCTGGCTCAGGAAGGCTGCAGTCCTCATGCTCAGGGGAATGCCAGCACAATGATTAGAATTTAGGGTAGGGCTAAGAAACCCTAGGGACAGTCAAGTTTTGAGGAGAAGTTTTAATATCATTGTTGCTGATATTGTTTACAATGCAGACAAACCTGAAGAAAGTTGAAATTAGAGAACAGCTCAGGTCTTGACACCGAGAGGTTATGGACTCAAGCACTGTGTTACCACCTGCACAGGGACATATTATTGATATGTGACTGTCTCGAGAGACACACTTCTAAATTTTATTTGCCATGTCAGAGCTGGGGAGAAAGCAAAAGCCAGGTTTAGATAACTCAGCAATAGGGGTTTAGGTCATGTCTTTTCCTTTGTTGCTTATTCACTAATTTCAGTGAACAAAACCTTGAGTTATACCTTATTTACCCAAACACTGTTGAATTGAATGTAGTGAATATGACCAAAACTTCATAGAGGTTCTCAGAAGGTTGGCTGTTTGTCAAAAATATTCTACATGTTGTCTCCAATTCTCTTTTGTTTCCCTTCTTGTGAAGTGTTAAGAATTAAGATTTTGAGATATGCTGTGAGTTCAAGTATTAGACTAAAAAGCATTTATTGTAAATAAATATTTAAAACCAAATTTTTCACTGATTTCTATCACACGAAGCTATTCTGTCTTCATGGCAACAGTGTGAGTTAAAAAATATCAGCATCAGCTCTTTCTGTCAAAAAAGAAAAACACTTAACATAATGTGTATGCAAACAGTTTATGAATGTGATGTATCAAAAGGTATCCCCTTATTCTAGTGTTTCAATATTTGTAAATTGTATGCAATAAATATTGTACTTCTGTTCTATTTCAAATAGTAAGATAATAGATAATAAGTATCTCTTGTAATTAATTGCTTTTACTCTCATAATTTGCAAACAGTGTGCTCCTGTGTCTTGATATTTGGATTTTGTTCCGTAATGAAAAATACTGAGAGTATGGTGCTAACTGCATGTGACCTGTTGTAAGCTTTATTAACTAAAACCAAGCTATTTCTTGTTTCTGACCACAGCTCTACATACCAGACACTCACAAAATATGAAGGAAGTACAGAGAACAGGGCCAGGTAATCACCAACTTTAGCTCTAAGAATATTCTACTCTGGAATGCAGGTGATTGTGATTCAGCATAAAAGGCAGCTGCAATATTTTCTTTCATTTGAGAGATAAAGAAACGATCATCCAGTCTTCTAAATAACACACCTTCATTCTAACTTCATCAAGATTAATTTCTGCTTTCTCTTTCAGTCTTTGTTAAAAAAGAGAAAAAGGAATTTAATGATACTATTCTCATTATACAGCTATCAGTTACATAAAATATCTTTGTTTAGAGGCCTAATAAAATTGGTCATATAAAGAGGAAATGAGATTTTGAATGTAAAACGAAGCTGACAGTGCTCTTCTATTACTATGGTCTTATTAGGAAAAATTCTCTGACATCTGTTTATCCCCTGCAGCCAACCTTGTATTCAGAACACAGTAATTGATTCGCAGCATCCACTGGGGATCTAACTGGCTCACTTTTCCACACCGCACTACACAGGTATCTCTGCAGCTAATTCTGAATGTACATCTACATCGTTATCTCCTGGTGAACTGTGACCCGAAACACTTTGGAGGCCCAGATGAAAGTGCTTCCTCACCCCTCCAGTGCTGGGGGTGCAGGCGTTTCTGCAGCGCGGCAATTCACCCAGGACACCCAATCACAACCAGCCCCTTTGAAGCCCCGCTCAGCTGGGAGACCATGAATGATTCATGGCTTCTCTACACACACTAAAGGGGGAAGAGCAAAGCTAGTGTGTATTATTCAGGACTGCATCCTCAATAAGCCTCCGTGTTCAGCAAATTGCTACAACGTTTTCTGCTTAGTCCTCACCTGTACACAACATCTCTTTTTGTGCACAAACTTTCTCATTTTAACAAAGACAGACTGATTATCTAGGAGGCCAGGTTAATTAACACCAATGCAAATAAATAAGTCCAGTGTCAGTGTACAAAGCCAGTGTTCAAAGAATTATAAAGAAATTAAGGAAGACCAGACAATCCTAATTTTACAGTGGTTGAACAACTTTTTTTTTTTTTTACCCTCTTACATTTCCAGTCTCTACATCACACAGGTTCATTTGCAACCCAGTTTAGTTTTGTATTTCAGACTTCATACATACCCTGTCTGTTTGATGAAAGGCTATTAACTCCAGTTCAATGCTGTAACAACCAAATGTCGCAGAGGCTGGCATTTGCAACTAATACCTGCAAAAGAACCTCTGAATTTCTGGGCATCCAGATGGTAGAGCCAGACACCAGTTCTGGAAGCCTATCTCTTGATAACCTCTTGCAGGAAATGTATCACTTCAGTGATACATTTCCAAAACAAAAGGTTATAATGGCTCAAATAACAAACTCTATCATTTCATTCAAATACCTCATTATACACCTGTGCTGATGGGATCAGAAGACTGCAAACTCCTACCAGCCTTTTCACATCATTCACATAGACTGCCTGGACCCTGCTGAGGTCACAAGTTGAAAGCCCTATTACTTAAAGAGAAAGTTCAGAAAGTGGCAAAGACAAAAGATAAGTCAGTTCCCATTGTCTTCTTCATTGCTGGCAAACAGAGGAGGTGGTACAGCTAAAAGTCACTCATGAGAGAATGACACTAGTGCCAAGAAAGAAGAGAATTAACTAAACTGTTTTTATAACTGCAATTTTAACATTCCAACTTCTCAAGATACTTGTCTTCGGAGTTCAGTTACCACCGCTCATCATCAATTTCACATACTTTCAAGGACAATAATTATTAGATTAGTGAATTAGGTGAATACAAATTTACAGTGAAAAAAAATACAAGTGAATCTCTTGAGTGTGGGGACCTGGGGGTACAGGTCAACAACCAGCTGAACATGAGCCAACAGTGTGCCCAGGTACTCAGGAAGGCCAACGGCATCCTGGCCTGTATTAGAAATAGTGTGGCCAGCAGGACCAGGGAAGTGATTCTGTCCCCGTACTCAGCACTGTTGAGGCTGCACCTTGAGTACTGTGTCCAGTTCTGGGCCCCTCAATTTAGGAAGGATATTGAGGTGCTGAAGAGTGTGAAGAGATGGGCAACAGAGCTGGTGAAGGGGCTTGAACACAAGTCCTATGAGAAGAGGCTGAAGGAGCTGGGAGTGTTCAACCTGGAGAAAAGAAGGCTCAGGGGTGACCTTATCCCACTCTACAACTACCTGAAAGGAGGTTGTAGCCAGGTGGGGATCAGCCTCTTGTCCCAAGCAACTTGTGACAGTATGAGAGGACTTTGTCTTAATCTGTGCCAGAGGAGGTTTAGGTTGGACATTAGGAAGAATTTCTTCATAGAAAGGGTGATCAGATATTGGAGTGGGCTTCCCAGAGAGATGGTGGAGTCGCTGTCTCTGCAGATGTTTAAGGGAAGACTGGATGAGGTATTTAGTGCCATGGTCTAGTTGACAGGGTGGTGTTCAGTCATAGGTTGGACTTGATGATCTCTGAGGTCTTTTCCAGCCTAATTGACTCTGAGATACTATGACTTCAGAAGACTTTATTGTAAGGCTTATGATGTACATGATTCAAGGTCCTTAAAACAGGTTCTACCACACAGGAAACACACTGATAGGACTGGACTTCCTACAGAAGAGGTAGTCACTATTACTTTTCTTTTAAACATGAGAGAAAGAGAAAAAGGAACCATTTATAGCCCCTCAGGAACAGCAAGTTTTAGGGAAACACTGTCTTGCTGTGAAATCCAGTCTCACTAGGCAACAGGGACTGGCTCTTTGCTTTTAATCCTCCTGGCTTTGTGAACCCTGTACCTCATACTGTAGTCCAAGTTCAGTAGGAGCCAAGAGCTCCTACTGAAAAAGACAGAAGATGTGCATGGAAAGCAAACTTCTCTTTTACAGCTTGAAGAATTAGCCACAGAAATGAAGCACACCACCTCTGCACTGTGAAATAAGGGGTAAGTAGGAACAACATTTAAGTGAAGATTTTACAGAGAGACAAGAAGTAACTTCCTATGAAGTATGTTCCTGTTTTGATGTCCTGATACAATTGACAAACTCAGGAAATGGGCAGGCTGCCAGAGAGACCCTATTCCTTAACACTTTTTACAAGATAATGACCTCTAATTCAACACATCGGTCTTTAGCATGACTATTCTGAAGCCCTTACCTTTGGCTGTTAGGCTTTTAGTTATGGGGTGCGTGTATTCCACACATAGACCAGATATCACAATTTGCAATCCTGCAGGTCAATGAAAATTTTTCCAATAATCTTGTACAAAAAAATGCAGACTCTTTGCTCACATTTAAGTAGCTTCAACTAACGTAATTAAGTTCATTTACTCAAAAACAGTCAATCTGAGCTCAGAATCACAGTTGAGGGATAAAATAAAAGAGAGAATTTTCCACACCAGTCCTTTGTAGTTTTTAAACTATTAGTAAAACAAGAAGAGTTACTAAAGGACAATGACTAAATAGAGGAATTTGCTATAACAAAATAAGGAATATCCAAGGCAGACTAATTCAGTAGGAACTGCACATATATACATGTATGAATACACATACATGCAAATATATATATATGAAGTGATTACATGTATAACAGGCTCTTTAAATCCAACACTAAAAGTACCAATTAAAAGGTAGTGTCAATCATCTAGGATTCATTGGCTGGATGTTCTAAGTGCTGGGAGATACAGATTTGCTCCCCGTGAATGTCTCCCTATCTGCACAATGCCTCTGATACAACAGAGAAAGGCAAACCTCTGTCTCCTCCTGGACTAATCTATATTTGGTGATTAGAGCACCCTAATTCAAAAATGTGCATGGAAAAATATTCCTTCAATCCCCTTTATATAAACAACTGTCTAGGAGAGATGTATGATTAGATCAGGTTTGCAGTCCCAATACTGTTACATAAAAGTCACCTCCATGTTCAAGCTCAGCTCTCCCATTAGACACAGTGCTAGTTTCAAGACAAGTTCTCACAGTCTACTACTGGTTTTAAAGTCCATTGCAAGGTATTGTTCCTATTAATTATTTAGAGAAATTGTGCCTAATTTAGGTATTTGAATTGTATGCAAGGGCTAGACAACTGAATGTGGGGCAATGCAGCACTCAGCTCTGAAGTGTCACATCCCATTTTTGATATAGTTTTAAGATTTAAAGGCATGTTTCTCTGTCAAACACAGCAAGCTTTGGCATCCAAGCAGTACTAGGGACTGAGCTAGGATTTTAACACATTAAGACTGATCAAATGTTAGCCACTGAAACAGATATTCTAATGTAAATTTCAACTCATGTTGAATGTTGTATTGTTAAAACTGTTTCTAAGTTTTTCAACTTAATGCACAGGTAATTTCAGTATATTTAGTTAGCTAAACATTAATTTTAGGAATAACTTTAATTTTGATTTCTATAATCTCTAGGTTCTAAATTAATAATTAATTTTAGTATATAATTTTACTTTATGTTGGATCTGTAACTTTAATGGCACAAGATACAGCTTCATTGCTCAGTTTAATAATACCCATAAGAAAATATTTTACTTAAAAACACAAACTGATTTCTGAACAATATAATTGCTTCATTAATCAAGCATTTCTGGAGTTCATACACTATGACTAAGAAAAAAATCTGTTTTACTGATTTGCAAAATTATGTCTTCCCTCAGCAGTGCTATATTTTAATTATACTTTGTAACTAGCTAGATGTCCTTTCTAATGGCTATTTGCATTAAATAAATTTGTAAAAGTTTTCCACAGAGTCAAACTTTTTTTTTCCCTTGGTTCTTCAGCAAGCTGTAGAACTTACAATATAATGCTGGTATATGATACATCTCCAGGCATTAAACTAGTAGAAACAGTAATAAGAGTAATACAGAAGACAATTAAGATTATTGAAAATATTCAGTTATTTGTCAGATTATAGCACTCAGAAAATTAGTTTCAGGATCAAATTAAAGATGAGGACAAAATTCACTTCTTATTTACATCAGGTTTCCTTGGTCTACCTTTCTTCACCTCTGGTTTTCAACTGAGAGAGTAAAATAAATATCAGGCCCCTCTAACTTAGCATAGATAGATGAGAAAGAAAAGCTAAACTTTTCCCTTTTTGTATTTTTATTGTTTATATCTTCATGTTTAACAAAAAAGTGTCAATATTCCCTTATATCTTAGACCTGAAGCTTAGAAAGTAGCATTATGCATGTATTCACAGTTATTAAAATAACTAAGTACAGGACTTCGTTAAAATGTTGATACATATGCAGAGATTACTCTTGTATGAATTTGGTGTCTACAGTATATAGGTCTTTAGAGACATAGTTACCCTGGGCTCCCTTTTACACCATTGCAAAGAAATGGGCATTGCTAGTCTGCAATTCATCTAAATTATTTCACATGTCTGCTTCTGGTGAGGTGTTCCTAACCCAAGTCACAGTGTCAGGAAGGTGATGATTTAGCTTAGATAGATACCTCTGTAAAGTTCTAAATATATGGTATGGTCCGTACATTTTCAGCTGTCATACTGAGATGAAAATTGTTTTGAGAATTGGTCTAAAAGAAGAAAGGGTGCAAAGACAAACAGTAACGGTTGCAAGTAAAAGATGCCAAGTAGGAAAGAAAGTAAATACACAAGAAAAGGATTCCAAACTCATGGGAAGTTGGAAGGAAGGTGAAAAGTTACTGCATCAAAGTGAGAAGTAGGTACCATATTAGAAAGAAGTGACATGAGATAGGCAGTCGGATCTAAGGAGTTCAGAGCCATCAAGATGAAACCAAAAAGCCTCGATTTGATGGGAAAGCTAAAGGTGATCTAGTGAAAGAACCAGAAGAGTAAAAGCTCCATAGGGCACAAGCAAACAAGGATTGTAGATTGCTGCATTTGCGTGTCACAAATGTAGAAATTCCGTGGAGGAGGAACTTGCAAACACAAGAGGAAACAATGTAAAGCAGGGAGTATATCATGTGCCTTGAGATTCAAATGTTCCCTTAAAAACAATCAGTTTTAGGAGATGAGAGATCTTCCCTAGATGCAAGAGGAGGAAGTTGTTCAAATATTTTTCGCTTCCTTTCTCTTTCGACCTTACTGTTCATTTTACTCTAAAAATTTTCAAGCCATTTGGCAGGCATGGTAGTCTCCTGCCTCTAAGCAACTGAACAGCTTAACCAAGCCACTGAACACTGAAATATTCTTATCTAGGCAAGCACAGTAGGGTATTCTTTGTGACAGTAACTTATCCTTTCAGGATGAAAAATGGGGAAAGGATTACTGAAAAGAAACTTAGAATTATATAAGAACTTGTCTGACACACAGAGAGAAAATCCTCATCTGTAAAGGGGACAGAAAAATGTGAAAGATACTTTAAAAGTAAAGGAAAAAAAAAGCTTGTTACACATTCTTCCTGTTTCCCAAAATTTAGCAGATTCATAATGTTTAGAGTTCTTAGCACAACAATCATCAAATTCTTGCAAAAAGAGCAGACGATTGCAAAGGCCATCACAGTTGTTCTGTAGGTGTTTTACTACTTCTGTTGTTCCATGTGTATAAATAATGAGTGTAAGCTTCAGCTTTACCCAATTTGGTGTTGGTTCCTAAAACTGTAATACTGCCTCAACATTGCAAACTGAACCATTTTAAATTCACCATTCCTGAGATGAGGACATCTCTTTATAGCCAAAAAGCCATCAGATGTGTAGCACCAAAAAAACATTATGTGTGTAATTTTCCAAGGAACATCACTTTTCTTTTAACTGTGTTAATATTGAGATGGTGGAATATTTTGCAACCTTATTGGCTACAGTTATAAAGTCAGTTACATACATGAAAAATAATTTCCAAATACACAAGCAAATTGAATATTTACAAGATTCTAAATGTTGGTAGTGTAAAGAATGAAAAAAATCAAACTTCTTAGTTTAATGGCACATTTTGTTTCATAAAATTTTATTAATGTTTATAATTTCCTAACAAAAACACCTATCATCTAAACAATTAAACTGATAAACTTGTTGAAGTGCGTATTTGTCTCATTCTGACAGAACAAAATTCTGCTAAAATGAGAGCAATAAAACTTAAATGATTAAACACTGGAATAGAAAAGGCATAAAACCCTTCAATAAATATGTAATGGATAAAATGGCAATACAGAATAGATATCATTGTTCACAACTAAATAAATTGCAAATTCACAAGTCTGGTCAGAATGTCAAATGAAGTTTAGTTTGGGTATGCAAGTTCAGAGAAATCAAAAGAAAAAAATTATAAACTGGATCTAACACCTGCTCTTTAAGGCCAGAAAGCTATTCCATCAACATAACTAATATGACAATTACAAATAATTATTTTCTCTTTTTTTCTTTCCATTAAAGCAATAGCAAAATTCCAAGCTACCGTAAATATATATCTTGGACAATATACCAAACAATATTTTGGACACATAGTATAATGGACAATGTGTATGCATATCACATAGCTTATATGTTTCAAAGCCGAACAAGTATAGAAAGGCCACAAAAGTTGTAAGAAAGTCAAGTCAGTCGTGGGCAAAACTCAACCTGCTCCCTCTATTTAAACAAATCTTACATTTTCACTTACTTTTTCTTTAAGCCTTTTCTGGGTGCACTTTCACATTTCAGAGGAATAAGGAATTATTTCACACAATACGAGGTAAAAGTTCATCTTTGGGAAAGTGTGTGAAAGAAACTTCAGAACATTTTGAAGTGTGGGAATTAGTGCTCCTAACTCTGAACCAAGGTGCTAAAGCCAAAGAAGGAAAAAAACACACAATATTGATTTTTCTTCAGAGAAAAAGAGAGTAGCTGTGTTTCTACTGATCCCTATCTGCTGAGTTCTCCCTTTCTGAGGCTATGGCTGTGCCTGCAAAATCTGTGCTGTGAGCTTTATCAGGTCAAGCTATTAGGAACAGTGAGTTCACACAGTGTTCAGGGACCTGTTTTTTGTACCCTTGCTAACAGTCCATTCTTCTATAAAGGACTTTCCTTGTTATTAACTAATCTCAGTACCTAGCCTTGAAAAAACATCAGTGAAGATGATCTTACTGACTCTCTTAGTCCACACACACTCATTTTTTATTAGCCTATGAACTGCAATAAAAAGGTCTCTATCCAGCAGCACGTGAGTTAAATCCAGAGCTAAGCACAGGAGAACTGTATTAGTGCACTACTACCTCATTGAGAGAGAGGGTTGGCCAAGGGGTTACAGATATACCTGTGTGTCCTGCCTTTGTGGCTCAACTTAGCCCCTCCCACTGGTGCTTTGCCCCAAATGTACCATCCCATTGAGAATTAGCTGGAGTTTCAATGGAGAAACATCACTAGAAAACACAATATAATATTATTCAGATTCCCCTTACAAATTAGTGGTAGTTACAGTGAGAGGAGTCAGATCACACATGTGGCTGCAGTAGGAGGTCAGTGAGGCCACAGCCTGGAGGAGGGACCTCCTTCAGGAGCAGAAACTAAAAAATTGCAGCATTTATAAATATTAAATCCAAGTTTAATATGTCTGTCCCCTGTCAATTAAAATCAAAGAGACAGTGAGGCATAATGTTGTATTTGCAATATTGATCACTTTAGGAATGTTTTGATAACCCAAATTCAAAACCAAGGGTTCAATTCATGACCAATGAAACACGACTAAATTGTTTCAAAGAAAGTAAGGTTGTCCTTAAGGCTAAGACCTTCAGAAACTGCATCACTAAAAGTCTCTTAAATATAAGAAAGTAATTTAGATAAAGCCCTTTTAGACTTTTTTCCCTACTTCTGAAAGTATCTCTTTAAGAGATCTGTGCTTAATTTTATTAATTTGGAGACGAAAGAAAACAGGCAGATGCATAGCACTGACATCTTTATAAAATATTTAACAAAGGTATCTGTCGAGGTTTTCTTTATTTTTCTTTTCACACCATAAGCTTCCATCTACTATTTGACATAAAAAAAACAAGCAGGATATGAGCCAAATGGGAAGAGCATATTGGATCTCCAGAAATCACATCACTAGAGAGCAAAATCCTTTTCTGACTTTCAGACTTGTGAGATTAGAAATGAGTATTGTTAACTTCCCACCAGGTAAACGGTACAGTTTTTAAGCATTCTCGTATCCTTTTTTTCACTACACTTAACTCTTATCTGTGAAATGAAATAGGACTCAGCTGGAAATTTGTTCATGTTGAGAATGGGCCTGATTCCACCGACAGAAAGCAATTTAGAACAAATAAGGATAATTTTGGGTAGTCTTGATGGAGAAAAGATGAATGGGCTGAGTTGAGTTTTCTAATATGCACAAATGTTTTTAAAACTGGCTATACAGATACGCTGAATGAGTAAAGGCCTGCGAGTCTGTATAATTAAGGGGAAAAGAAAGATGGCGAAGGGAGTGAAACAAACTAATCTATCAGCCTTCCCTAGCAAAATGTTCACTTGAAAGGACAGAATGGATCTTTTCAAGAGGAAAGCTTTAGAAGTCAATAATTTGAACTTACTAAAATCTTCATATGGGAGTATTTATTGTACTAGAGAATTACCCTGATACATCAAGAGTATATTAAAAAGAAATATAAAATACATACTTACAAGCACACAATTGTGCACATGTATGTCTGTGCAAATATAGATTTTATTAACACACATATAGGTTGCTGGAATATCACTTATCCATTTTCTTCACAAGTTCTCATGACTTCACACTAAATGTTTGTGACTCAGAGTAACATAAGAAAATGCAATGTATGCCAAAAAAAAAAAAAAAACCAAAAAAAAAAACCAGTAGCTCTGATATGCATTCAAGTCCCCATGTCTACTTATTTATCTGCCTTAGCTTTAAAGGTTGTCAAGCAAAATTGCTTATGCTATAGAGTAATTTTTTTACTAATTTCTTGAGTTGATGCATCATTGATGCAGTACTTAAATCTAGAATGTCCCACTCCCAAAAGTCATGCTACAATTAAACACATATACCCATGATCTGAAAAGGCAACCCTGGAGAAATGATTCTTCAGTAAAAAAAGCTGTAATGCCTCCTAATCAGTGGACAAGAGCCTAGACAAAGGCAAAACTAGAGTATTAATTTTAAAAGAATGGAAGATCTTTTTTTCCCTATCAGCACTGAATGGTCTCAGTGCTAGAGTCACTTTCCTAGGAGTCATTCTTCTACCACATATAGATTAAATTCTGTGCCTTGATAGAGGACATTTCAATAGAAGCAATAAGTGCAGACATCTTAGAGCAGAAGCTGCTTTTTTCTCCTCTTCATATACCATCCAACATTATCATCTGTTACATTATCATAAACATCTACCTTTGGAGTCTGTTGCACATGTTATTTAATTATTTTGTCATTTACTGGAATTATACTGTGCACAGAAGGTTTTCATCCCAACTATCTTATACTAATTTGAAGTCATTGGCCCTAAGTATCGTTTCAGGAAGGATCTCAGATAATAGCCCATATTGAAGCAAGTAGTCCAAAAGGGCTATCAAATTTTCCAAAGAAAATAAGAGTTCATTATGAATGTACTTGCTTTCCTGCAAGAAACTTCTCCAAAGATTTACTAGTTCCAATGCAAAAATACTTCTGCATAAGCATGCTGTAATAAGATTAAATATGCCTGTTACTTTAGCACTGTATATCATGCAAAACTGTTACACAACTCTTTGATCAAATGCTAACAAATTAAATCCCTCACTGCTTCACATAAAATGTGCACCATATTTATTTGATTTGTGCAAGAAAACAGGAAAGACCTGGATGCCTTTTGCACAACTTGCAAGAAGAAATTACAGTAAAATGCATATTATCTGCTACAACCATCAAGGCATAATGGAATGGAATATCACAAAGGGATATCCTATTCCCCTCCCAGAATTAATGCAGCCCAGCATGGGTTTAATTCCTATAAAACCTATCACTAATCTGAGATGACAAAAAAACTTACTCTCAATCAGTTTGTACTGTTGATAATTACAAGAAGTCCACATACCAGAAAATTATACAACTGTGTCAGTGTCTGTCTGAGACTCATTAATTAAGGAGTCATTTTTATGTGTAGTGAACACTTAACTATGCAAAATTCCTACTATATTTACTTGCCTTGAGGCATTGTTTATTATGAAAGACAAAATAAAAATTGGGGTCTTGATCTGTCAAAGTGCTGAGAAACTCAACTACTGTTGAGTTCAATGCATGTTCAGTACCTTCCACTCCTTGTTTAATTCAATGTCAATTTAAGGTAATCAGCCTATTCACAAGGTTCTTGGAGACCTGGGGTTTGGGTGCAGTTCTTCTCCTACTCTGCAGTGTCACTTATACATCTCACATAGATGTATATAGATATAAGGCTATCCCTTAAAAAAACAAAGTCTGCCAATGCAAGCCATGCTGCATCAGGCACTTTTAGAGTTTTTTCCCCCCACTGTTGTCATGAATTTTGAAATGCTAAGAGCATTAGACTGTTTTAATTTGTTCACAGTCTTTACGCCAAGCCATAGTAACTTGCTGCCTTACAATGATTCCTATCACATTTTGTGGTGCCTTATAACAAGACTACTGAAACATATAAATCTTTTTCTTAAACATTGTTAATAAAATATTAAATTGTATATTAAAATTTTCAGAATTACATTCTCATGTCTTGAATTTATTTATAGAGGAAATAAAAGAAAATTTTCCAAACATACAGAGATTTAACCCTGCTTTATATTAATACAGAACATGTTGAATGGAAGGCAAACACATTTATGTTTATACAGTTCATATTTCCATTATCTATATATCTTTACATAATTTAGAACCATGAATCACAGTAATTTTCCAGGCAATAAAAATAACAGTCTCGAACTCTTTTATGTTTATTGCGTCTGTTTGCAGTGTTACCTTGATTTTTCATGCTGAAATATCATCTGATTATTTTTTTTATTTTTTTTTTTTCATCTTTTACTCTATATCTTTTCTGTGTTTTACACAGATATACACTCTGAAAGCATAACTCTCAAATCTGACTCTCAGCTTTGGTCAAGTTAACACAGTGTCATTAAATCTGACTTATTAAAAAGAGTTTCCTAATTTTCTCTTTACTAAAATTTTGAATAGTTATTTATCAACACAATGCATCTCTCTGTTTCCACTACATAATAGCCATTAGAAAAATATGTTTAACCCTGCTGATAGCGAAATGGATCACCAAATCCTGGAAAAAAATATAAAGCAAAGGATCGTAGTTTTTAAAACAGTGGAATGCATGCACATGACATGCAGGTGTTTGAATTCAAATTCTAGTCTGCAACTTTGCAACCAAATGGGTATATTGTCATATTAGTCACTCACAAACTGGTGTTGCTTTGCTGACTGGCAGAATCAGTCAGCTTAATTTCACTGGTTTTGTTTTTCACCTTATGAAGTGCCTCTTCCTTTAACACTTTGCAATTTGAAAAAGTTTAGTTTGGCATTATAGTGAATTTATATGAATATCTCTTTTTATATATGTTTTGACCTTATTTATCAGACAAACATAAATGAAAAACACTAATCTGTCTGTTTTTTCTCTGTGCACTGGTTACACTATAGTTCATTTTAAACATAATTCTAAAGGACTAATTCAAAGATTCATTTTTAATACACTTATCTTGCAGATAGCTGCATGGAAATACAATTACTAGCAAAATAAAAAGCAAATGTGGCATTTTGGTCTGAATAAGGAGAGAAGAACCAAGCCAGTTGATTTCCTTTCGGGTTACATTTGTAGGTGTTATCAAAGAACTTCCAAAATAACTGTAGCTCTTCTAACCTGTGTCTTTGTTTTCATTTTATATTGTGCCTTATTGTTGTTCTCTTTCTTAGCAGAGATTTTTTGATATTGCCATCTCTCAGATTTTTTTCATTCTTTCTCTTTTTAAATGTGAAAGAGCATGTTGTATGTCCATTCCTAGTGGTTTATTTTTCCTCAGAGAATTCCCAAGACTATGCACTGACAGATCCTGGTATCCAAGGGGGAGTCTACTCACAGGATTAAAGGCGAGAACCTCAATTAGACTATCTCTGATTTCTTCAGATGTTTTTTCTAATCTTTTAATATGGGATTAAAGTCAGCTAGAACCTAGCTTGTTTTTTTCTTAGCTGAAATTTTCTTTGTTGCAATGCAAGACAGAGAGAATTTTTGTTTCTGTATTTAAAAAAAAAAAAAAAAGAAAAGGAAATGGAAAAAGAAAGGGGGAAAAAAAAAGCTTATCTCTTTTTCCTAATTTGGAGTAATTCTAGTCCAGATGAGGATAATGAACTTTTGTCAGCTTTTATGTGATACTGCGTACAAAATAGCTTGATAAGCAATGTGAAGCATACACATGCTTCCCAAAGATCTGCAGGAAAACTCCCTCAGAGACTGATTAGCCCATGCTTGTCACAAGTAGGGGAGATAATTATGGGGGCTTAACAGTCTATATGGTGGATCTTTTGAGAGGAGAAGGGTAGATCTAAGACTGTCTCGTGGATCAACCATAATTTTTCATATTACAGATAACGTGTGTGGTTTTTTTAGTATATCCCTGGAGCCCGGGTAGTGACTCTTCCCATAGAGTGACATCATATTACTTTTTGAGAAGATAAAAATTGTTCAAATTAGATTATCCCTAATTAGTATAATCTTACGAACCATTCTGAAAAGTTTATTGCACCCATGCTGGCAGTCTCTGATTCCATATTGAGAGCTTCTTATTGCTAATCCTTAACCATGGAAATGAATTCACGGTACATAAAAGTAATGTTGTTGTATTTCTTCATTTAATAAACTCCACACTGCACTCTCATTCCAAAGTTAAAAGCTATTTTTATGGATCTCTGTATGTCAGATAACAAAATATTGCAACATTTTTATTTTAAGTAAAGACTATGTCATTCTAACGGCAATTTACATTCATTAGACTAACATGTTTGTTAAGCAGAGCTGGCAAGATTGGGGGAGGGGAGCTTTAACAAATGTTCTTTACTCTTATTTATGAACACGGACATCCTGTGAACACTCACTCCAGTGCATACATATTAAATTAGTAAGCAGAACAGTGTGTAACATAGCCACATTCCTGCCGTCTTATCTGCTGTCATTGATTGCAATGGTGTTTGTGGATGCTCTATCATCCAAAAATAAAGATGCAATTTTCCTTTCAGACGGGTGTGAGTATTCTGCAGAAGTAGCTTTTCTTGTTAGAAGAGCACAGATGTTTGAGAGTTTTGAACTATCACCTCATAAAATCTTTTTGGCATTTGTCTCTAACTGTACAACCCAGTAATTTTACATGCCTTCGAGTACAGCTTTCATCAAGGTGATATCCCACACCATTTTACCACCCAGGGTTTTCTTTTAATCTCCTGCCTGAGTTTTCCTCACCTTTGCCCACCCCATTTTTGTGTATGATTTGGTGGAGTTGGTGGAGCTGTCAGTCTGCATTGCTGTAGTTGCTGCACTAGTACTATGTGGTCAGAGTAAAGCAGGTACTTGCACCTTCACAGTGTGCCAAGTAGAACAACTCACAGGATATACATCTTTCAGTGGAGGTACTGTCCTTGTGGCGCAGGTTAGCCCTCACTGCACAGCAGGCATGAGCTTTGCTCTACAACTCTCCAGCTGAAGGAAGTGCTCCACTGTGTGCAGCCCTGCCATAAAAAATATACAGCAAATTAGATTAAGAAGAGTTATTTTCTTCCTCCACTTCTGAAGGATATTCAGGGCCTGTGGTTATTGACAACAAAGCTAAAGTCTCATAAGGTATGCAGCCCCTCAGCAACATTCTGGGGAAATCCCAATTGGCAGTAAGTTGAAGTAACTGTATTAAATTTAGCAAAGGTTTCACTGACTTGCACTATCCAGAGGTATGACCCTCTATCGTGCATGTGTGTTTCTGTTTCTAGTTAAGAAAACACCACCTCTAAATTTTCAAACGTTGTTTGACCTCTTCTTTGCAAACAGGGCTAAAATGGTTCTTTGTCTTCCTCCCTGAGTGGATGACCTAAAGAGCGAAGCCTCATTTATTTGCATGGTGGTGTTGTTCTCACTGCGCCTGTCCCTGATATTTTTTTACCACAGAACAGCAACAGGAGTGCAAAGAATGTTTTATAAGAGCAGAGAGAATCTCATGATTATTTCTGGGTCTAATCTTGTAACAGAGTAAGGCCAGGATAATGCACTCTGTAGTGACCCATGGATCAGTCAGATTTACTGAGACGCATTTCATTGATTTCTGACTATGAGTTGCAATTGATCTGGCTGCTCTTAGCTGTCCTCACAAAGCAAACGAGTGCCACTAATCCCCTTAAGCAGCAGTCAAGAGATGCAGATAAAAGCTGGTAATTCACCTTGGCTCAAATATCAGATCTCTTAAAAAGAAAATAGAGGGTTTATGCCTTGGATATAAAAATGTATAATCTGCGTGCTGACTGCATGTTGTGTCACAGTGGAGTGTATTTCAAAGCTATTAATTAAGACAATAAAAGAATGAGAGCTCAGAAAGAAAGTACTACTAACAAAAGCAGTAATTCTTCTATCTTTACCTATGAAAACAGCTGTAAAATCATAATAAGCATAAATGATTTTTTAATGGAATTTTTGTACTTAGGCGAACCTGGGACCATGGGATACAGCTGTTTCTGCAGCTAACATTTATACTTCAAGACAAAGGCAGGCAGTTTGCAGAGAACCACAGAATATCTAAGTGTAACATTTTGGCATCAGTCACAGTATATGAAGCAGGATGCTGTGTTAGGAGGAAACACTAAAATCAGACAATCAGTATCAGAATGAAAACACTGCATATTACCATGAAGACAACCTAGACAAATGTGGAACAAGCCAGGTTCAGCCTACAAATATTCTCTAATAGTATTCACAGCTTTTTCATTGTGGTTCCTATGAGAATATTTAAGCAATATTATGCTTTATGGAGAAGTAGAGAGAAGGTGAAAGCCAGATGACTTTCTCCCATAAGCATGTGTACATAAGGGCTTTATTGGAAGTGTTCACCACTATATCTGCAATTCTCTTTCACCTTCTGAAAAAAACTTTTTGACATCTCATAGAAACATAAAAACACAATATTGTGAAAATTTGATGCTCAAAACACTCACTATGAAAGGCAAATAGTGATGAGTTATGAGCACAGTTAAAGGAGGGTTATTTGTCCAATCCACACTATGAAATATGTTTGTGTAGTCAAACATCATCAAATAGCAACCAAGCTGTGTAGGACTATTGATTATTAAATGGAACTTGACTCATCAAAAAATTATTTGCTGGGAATCGTCCATCCTGTTCTAGTCAAGAAGTCACACTGTGATTATTTTATATCTCCTCGAAGCTCTAATCAAAAGTGCATTCTCCTTTTGTTGTGGTCCTATGAGGAAATGCATATCTCTTTTCTTCCTTATCTCACTTCTGTTCCCTCTGCAATAGCAGAGGGCAGCCCTGTCACCTTCCCACCATGCAGGCCCTTTGCCCAGGCTTGACTCCAAAGCCTTGAGTGTTTCAGGGTGGAAAAGCCACGTTCTGTGCCTCACATTCTGCACTCCAGATCATGTACCAGGATTGACCCATGGGCCCTCACTTCAAATGAACTTTCTGAACTTAAAGAGGTAGTGGATTTTATCAGCCTAGGCTCCCTGATGGTCACTGTGGACAAACAGACAGCTCCAAATGGCAGTTCACATCTTGAATTGAACCCAGTCAGCAGATGGCAGTTCCCAACTCCAATTCCTCACTAATCTTCCTGAATTCAGGTGATATCATTTTTTTCCCAGAGGTTCTCCATCTCAATATGGACAAAATACCTCTTTATCCCACTGAGGGACAAAACAGCACCATTTTCTGCCTGTGCAGGGTTAGTTCTGGCAATAAAATATTGTTTTCAACTTACCAAGCTGAGCAAAAAGATACAGAAGGAAATTGTGTGGAAGTCTTTTACTTACAAATTCTGAAAAGTGACACCATACTATTTAGAACTGTCCATATGTTCTTTAGTTCTTGGTTTTACAATTCCAGACACAAATTTTCATCATCCCTGAGCATTCATGGATCCAAATAAACCTTGAAGATACTGTCAGGACTCACCACCTACAAGAACAGTAAACACTCTCAAGATGAAGTGATTTTTTTTTTTAAATAAATAAATAAGAGTTCTGAACTTTTGGAACATTCTATTACTTTCTGACCTCATTATGATCAGTACCTGCAAGACAACATGAAGAAGGAAAGAATTAACTGAAACACTGCTGCAGAAATAGTCCAATCCTTTTGTTTCTATACACTGAAGTCTGGGTTTGGAATTTCACTGTGAACATGATAACTCCTCAGAGCTCCCTGAATTAGAGTTGTGTAAGGTATTGGCTTCTGACCACTATTCCCTGAAAGATAATTCTGAAAGTCCTTATCAGCTCATAAATCAGAATTTTCAATTTCAGCTGATTTTCTTTCAGAGTTTTTGTTGTAGACAGCACGACATATTGATACACACTGCCACGTGAACAAGACACCAATATTTTGTTACAATAACCCATTTCAAATCTTCAATTTTTTTTACTTTCATGTCTGTGGTTTGAACTTTTAATGCTGAATTTTTATGGCTGTAATGTACTATTTGAGCAATCACGCTTGCCTAGAAATACACAGTTGGACTTAGATTTGGGCAGACAGGGAAAAAATGTTTGTTGGTGTTATTTTTTCCTCCTGAAAAACATGAAGATTGTAGCAAATTTGAACAAGATAATGCAAAATCACAGAAAAATGTGACTGTAGTGAAAATTTTCATGGAAATCATAGAAGAAAAAAAAACAGTTTAGATATTACTGTCAAACCTCTTCAGCTACATCAGTGCTGTTAAGGGAAAAAAAATGTGTAGCTGTGCACCAAGGCCAAATGACAGGAACTAATTAGCATCTCTTCTGCTTAGGGACAGTTCCCTTTCAAGTAGATTTGTCTTTGAAATAGGCCTGAAGGTAGGAAGCTAGCAAGGAATAGTTGTGAACTATCAGAGATTTGGTCCTCCAAGATTAGCTTCTTGGACCTACCCTAGTGCAACATCCCAAGTAACGTAAGTGTTAGTATCTCTGCTCCCTTAGGACATGGCTTGAAGACACTGACCCTATCCAGAAGACCTATTGGCTTTTCTGACCATGGAAATGGTCACTGTGTGCCTGAGGTTTGATTCAGAAACTGGGAGAATTCTGGCATGCATATGTGGTATTCAGAGGCATTCCTGGGTTCACCTGTGTAGACATAGTGCAATCAGTCTGATTTCCTTTGCTGAAATAATTATATACGATTATTTGTGCTTTTTAAGAAAGAAGTATTTAACACCTTCGTAGGATATAATTCACATATTGCTTGAGTTTAAAATACTTCTGTTTAGTCACCAATAAAATACCTTTTAAAGTTCAAACACATTAAGGTAGCAGTGGGGTGCAACTGACAGCTCCTTTTTGACAGACAGCTCCTGCAGTTAAAAAGATCAAACTAAGTGTGACTTAAAGATGTGCCCACCCCAGATTTTGGAAGCACCATGATCTTTTAATACATGGTGTTATATTGACTCCTGCAAGTTAAACAGAAGTAAAGCTACAAAGAGTTTATTAACATCAGGCCAAAGAAACATCTTTTGCAGTAAGGTTTTTTCCCCATGGGTGGGAAAACATAGCATGAGCTTAGAAAGGATAATTAAGAGCTTTACCTAGAGAAAACCACCATGTTAATTCTCAGATGCCTCTATGGGTAGGACTGGAATTGAACAGCAAATGGGCTCAATAGGCTGCTAAATAGGACTGGCTGTAAAACAAGAATTTGTCGCGCTTCACGTTTTGTTTTTGATTCTCGTGAAATGAAAAGAGACCTTTAGAGTGTTCTGGGGAAAAAAAAAAACAGAACTGAGTGAGAAGTGTGATGTCTACAAAGTAGACAGCATTTCTGTTTTCAGAATTGCAGAAAATCTTCTAGCCACTGACATAAAGCATCAGCCTTGCTCCTTACATAGAGGAGGATGAATAAGTCCAACAATAAACCTTGAGATATTTCCTGTGTTGGCAGAGAATATTCTGAAAGTAACTCATACAAAATAGTTCTGCTATTAAATTAAAATCAGTTTTGAATCACTAAAGATGCTTATCTGTTCTATTATGAGCTCATAGGTCACTGCTGGCTTTTTAGGATCTGATGATGTCATTGGAAAAACCCTGTGAGCAGTTTGTTTCATCATTAAACTTCCTTTGAACCAACAAAGCATTACAGGTGAAATTCACTTCAGTTATTATTGACATGTAACATTTAAATACTGAACTTTCATCTAGGTTGATTTTAGGTCGCTGTTGTAGACCACAAAAGAAGCATCTGATTTTTTTATTATTATTATTTTTAACATGGCTTTTGAATATTAGTAGCAGCTGCTACTAATAGGCATCCCTGCTTATAACTGTCAGTAAAATGATGCCAGAGTAATTTCTAGGAACAAGTAGAGGTGGGATTCCAATGTGTACTTGGTTTGTAATTATCTTTTGCCAGTATGCCAATTTTAGGTACTAATGAGAAAAAATAATTTTTAAGCATTGCTTTTTAGAGAAAGAGTCTGCAGCAATTACCATGGATTAGGAGAAACTAAGCAGAATCTTATATATAATTAAAAAAAAAAATTTTAAAAATCTGCAAGAATCTCTTCCATAGCATTCTGTTGAATTCCATAGCAGGGCTATTAAACACATTTCCCAAACATCTAACATCAGAACAAAAAGCTTCAAAAAGCTCCTATTTTTTAAGTTTTATAGCATTGCTTCATAATGGACGAAGCAACAATTCTTTCTTTATTGTCAAAGAAATGGATAAACTTTTATTATTTCTGTTGACCTTAAAACTGCCATGTTCTGGCACTTAGAGATCAGCTATTTACAACAGCTGGTTACAGAGCTAGCACATGTGGATCTGTGGGCATAATATCTCCACATTTGATTTGGAAAAGCATCTTTTGTGTTGTCCCCCTTTTTACCTATCAAAATTCAGTATGATATCACTGTTCCAGAAGGGAAGATAAACAGATGATGGAATCAGTTTTCTACTGTATATTTCTCTAAGCATATAAAAAGTCTTTTTTTGCAGAGCACAAAAGAAATCAAGCAGTGACTGGTTCATTGCTTGTCGCTCTAATTCTCTTTCAGCCAACAGTTTATAGGCTCCCACTTCACAATTGTCTCCCAGATTCATAGCCAAGAGCAGAGTAGGCTTTCTTCAAATTGTACATTTGTCTTTGGGTTTCAACATGAACTCCACTGCTTTTTTTAGCAAGCCACTTGAAATAAAGCAGTTTATTTAAACAAGCTTCATCTTGCAGTGTTATTATTATTATTATAATTGTCATCATTCAATAAAGGGAGTTTCTATTATGAGACTCCTTGTGACCTATCCCAGACTGCCTTGTGTAAATAAAACTTGTGCAAAAGAGCTCACATTCAAAGTGTAAAATGAGAGACAACAGGTGGAAGAAGCCATCAGCTGGAAGGGAGCACAAGGGAACAATGAAGCAATTATGAACAGTTGATGAAGCAGCAGTCAGAGAACACCAGCTGCTTAACTATTGTGGGAGCTCTAATTACAATTCTTCTTGGGAGAGTGAATTACTCTTGAAGCGTTCTGTTCAGAACCCTCCCTCAGGAAGGAGCATGTGATTTTGTGAAGTGGGAAAATGCAGCAGGGAGAGGTGCAAGTCTCTGTCCTCCTTTCTCAGCAAGGCAGAGCAAACTAAGTTCACACGTGTGCAATGTGCTCCTCTTTACGTATTCAGAGCAACACAGTATGCATACAGTAGTGTCCTTGAGCTGTTAACATATGGATCCCTAACATGATAAAAAGTGTTATTTCAGTACAGATATCGAGCTTTTAAGACAAATCATGTCAAAAATCTTAGTGTTAATGGCTCCATGCTACACATTGACATGATCCATCTTAATGGGTTTTCCTCCACAGCTGCTATGATGTACTATGTCAAAGCATAATATTGAGCCTTTCATTTGAAGTGCTACATCATATCAAACCTTCTTTTGCAGTTATTCAAATGTATAATGTCAGCGCATAGTATGGAGTTCATAAGTGGATCTTTGACAAGATGAATCACGACAATACATGGTAATGACTGTTATGACACCAAGCAGTGCTTAGTAAGTATGAAAAAGTTCCCGTGTGTAAGTACATTAAATTAAATTCAAAAGGTTTGGATTTTGCTTTGTATTTAATACAGAGGGAATTAATTCAAACCAAATATGGACTAACCTGGAAGGATCCTTCCTGCATACTAATGGAACATCTTTCTCCTCTTTATGAATGTGTAGCCTTTCTGATTATAAGTGAATCATTTCCAGCAAGGTTAAAAGGAATATGAACAGCTTATTCCTATGTGCACTGCACAGGAAAGATAATAAGACCTTTCAATGGGTCATTGTTAAACTATTTTTTTTCCTGTCAAAGCTTGCTAGGGTTATTTGAAGTTAAAACTGCAGTGGGCCAGGTTTGACACTAATTCCATCAAGGGAGTCTTCCAAACTGCACAAAGAGAAATTGCATGGAACTTTTGGTGCAAATCACTTTTGCCCTTTGTGCAACTGAGAAGACTTCTTTAGACTGCTGTCTTAGTCCCACACCCATTGTGAGTACTGAAAACATGAAAGTCTCTTTTGCCTTCTGCTTCCTCAGTATATATTTACACTGATGCGTGCCACTGCATGTATAAAGAAATGTTCTAATACCAGAGGTCAAGTTCATTCTGTGGTACTGAAATGTTGTGGTAATGGAAGACCTTGGCTCTTCCAGAATGTCAGGATTTGCAACAACTAATATTGAATTGTTCATATGAAGCACAACAGTTTTGCCTGGAAAAAATTAACAAGCATCACTACGATGCAGAGGCTCCTCAGAAGTAGAAGCAGCAATTTGTCACATGCTTCCACACAGGGTTCAAAAGCACCATGAATGACAGTCATCCTAGAACAAAGTGAGAAGCATCCACTTGCTGGACCTTCTCTTTCCTTAACAGCCTAAACAAAAATGTGAGACTGAAACAAAGAAGAGAAATTTCACTACATGTGAACATTTAGGCAATTGAATCAAGTCCCTGGATTTGTATTTTTGCAGGGTGTGCTACCTAACCTCACTCTTTTGATTCAAATAAATAGATAATTTTTTACATGTCCAGATGACATCACAGAAATGTGATAATATTTGTACACTCTATCTTTTCCCTAATCACTGAGCCATATAGCTTGCTAATTGGACTGGAGACTTAAAGGCACTGGCCTCTGAGGTAAAATTAATTCATACAGCTCCAGAGATTTTAGTCTTTTAACTTGATTCTTTTACCTTTATACCAAATATTGTATCCTACAGCATATGAAATGGCACTAGGCACCTATCTGTGTGACATGAGTGGCTGAACCAAGGCCTAATGATCGAAATTTTTACCGTAAGAAGCTTTATATGCCTTTTTTACTTGCCGTTGACATTGAATTCAATTACTTAAAGACACCAACTATTATCACTGTATCAGGTCTCTCTCTACCTGACTAGAAACAGGTATGTCTACCAGCTGTCTTCCTATAAACTGACTGAACTCCCATGTAAACATTGCTCAGCATAATGAATCAAGGAGAAGGTGTTACAGATGAAAATGATACGATATATCACACATGGTAATAATACATGTAGTAAATTTAAGTTCATAAATCATTAAACAGAGCTGAAAAACCAAAATAGTCAGCATTTCCTTTATAAAAGAAAGTTTATGATGTTTATGGACACAGCCATGATGAAAAATAAAAAATTAGCAATAAAAATGTATGTACCTGAGTGATTATTTCTCTAAAACTGAAATAATATCAGCCAATACTATAATATACTCAGTTAATCCATATCTCTAAGTTGAGAATTATTTGGTTAGAAATTCGTAATTTCAATTGACTAAATATGGTGTTACACTGATTTATTTTTACAGTAAAGTAACTAGACTGCTTAAATCTTCATCCAAAATGCCCAAATATAGTTGAATCTTCTTCAGAGGGTTTTGTTTTGAGGAGCTATTTGGTTCTTAAAAGCAGTCAGGTTTATATTTACAAAACACTCACACACAGACACATGTAATGTTCGTCTCCCCCTATGTATTTTGTATCATTACAATAAAAAAGACAAGACCACCTAAAAGATGTCCAAAAACTCGAGTTGTTTGTTTCTGACAAGGCAGTGTTAACACCCACATAGCTGAAATTGAAACTGTGTGTCTGGAAGGAAAGTTCCCATACAAAGTGTAGATGAAAGAGGAAGGAACACATTGAAGAGTCTCACACCTCCTGTTGGCAGCGATGGAAGAGCAACACCAGTCATCAACGCTATTTTCAACCTACACTGTACATTGTTTATTTCAAACATACCTAATATATTATATCAGGCTTTTCACCCAGTCTGTATTTAAGATATGAATTAAAAGGACTCTAATTCCATTCAGAAAAGTCCATCTCTTGCTAAATATTGTACAGTAACATGCATCATCGAATCGTAGAATGGGTTGGGTTGGAAGCCACCTTAAAGGACATCTAATTCCAAACCCCCTTCCCTAGGCAGGACACCTTTGCACTAGAACAGGTTGCCCACAGCCGCATCCAACACAGCCTTAAAGAACCTCAACAAGGGATGAGACATCCACAACTTCTGTGGGCAACCTGTTCTAATGTCTCACCTCCCTCACAGTAAAGATTTTTCTCCTAATATCTAATGCAAAACCTACCATCTTTCAGTTCAAAGACATTACACCTTGTCCTATCACTACACATCCTTTTAAAATGTCACTCTATGGCTTTCTTGTAGGCTCCCTTCAGGTACTGGAAGGCTACTCTAAGGTGTTCCCAGAGCCTTCCCTTCTCCAGGCTGAACAGCCCCAACTCTCTCAGCCTGTCTTCATACAAGAGGTGCACCAGCCTTCTGATCATCTTTGTGGCTTTCCTCTGGACTTGCTCCAGTAGCTCCACATTCCGGACTGCCTTTGTCTTGCCCCAGAGATCCCTTTCTCTTGCCCTCAGCACAGAAACAGGAGGAATTCCCTGTTTCTGACTAGAGTTTTGCTCAGCATGTGAAGCAGTCACTATAGATTGCTGAGGATAAATTCCTAGTGCAGTAATTTCTTACACGTACATGTCTAAATACACTTTCTTATGAATGCCCCAAATACCTGGGCTTTTTGGAATGATGTCTTCTTTTTCTTATTGACTTTTGTCTTTCTGATGTTACATCAAGAAGCAATTTACTTGTGCCAAGTGGAAGAAAATCCCCAGTATTTAGAACACTACAATCCCCCCCTTACAGTTTGAATCAAAATTCCTCATAGTAATGTATTACAGGGCTTTAATAATAAAACAATTACAGTAATTAATTTTTTCAGTGTCACCTTTGAATATCCAAATGCCAATATAAAAAGTGTGAGTTCATAGACACTGAAAGTTTATTTTAAGAAGGTATAAACATGTCAATGTTAAAAATAATTTGTACCACAACAGAACCTCTTTAGGGAATCAATTCAGTAAATGGTGGAGTAAGTTTAGGGCAACACACAACTGGAAATACAATAGGTGAGTAAAAGATCACGGTTGAGTATTCCTTAATTTTCATAGATAATAGACATTTTTATAGAAAGGGCTCCATGAGCAAATTATTCTGTTCATATTGCGCCTTCTGTTGTAATTCCTCTTCTTCGTAATACATGATATATAATTTGTTACGATATTGCTTGGCAATTAAAAAAAACCCAGAGCTTCAGGAAGACACCCAAAGAGGTGACATACTTCAGTGCATAGGAAGGATGGATGCTGGAGTGAATTCAGTGACTGATTATACAACTTAAGATTAGTGTTTATCAAGTACTAAAGCAAGTAGGAGGCAATAAAGTGACAGGGCAACTAAGTGGACTTTGCAAGATATTGAAAAAAAGAAGAGACATTATGAATAAAGAGGATATTCTTCTGTACTGATAAATTCTAAAAAAAAAATCAAAACCAAAAAACTTTCCCATATTCTACAAACAAATAAGTAAATGTAGGCTGTATTTTATATACAACTTTATGTTTACCTATGCCACGTCTTGTTCAATTGAACTGACACGGCTTTGCAGACCACAGTTAAGTTATTTCATTTCCAACTGCTGCCACCTTGCTCAGGAAACCAAAATATCAAAATTACATTGTCTTTTAAATACTTAGCTACCAGTTCAATTCCACACCAATATTTAAGCCAGAACCTAGATACAAAAGCTGGCATCTAAATATTAGCATGGCATTTTTCCCTCAGAAAAAAATAGTCAGAGGAAGTTTTTTTAAAAAACATGAGATCTGGAGTTTTGGGATATGTAGACATGGTACATTAGACATTAGACATTCCATGTTCTAATGGTTGTCTAAATAACAGTAAGTCAAAATTACTGGGAGTTGATCACATAAAATAAAAGTGAAGTCTTGTATGACAGTTTCTTTGAAAACTATTACTAGTTGGGCAAACTTATCATCAGTGTACTTCAAGGATATATTTTAAAATTCAAAAAGTTGTGTGTCAGAGTCTAGATGAGTCTTATTTAATTATCATTTTTCAGAGTGTATCACCTTTCATGGAAGATCAGATGAAGTGGATATTAATTTCTAGTTTCCTTTGGATTCTGTTTTTGACATATGTATTTGATTTGCAGATCCATTAACTAAAATCTGTGGACTAATCCTTGCCTTATTTGGCATATTAAATGCACAGCCAAGAGTAAGATAATATGCCTTAAGGCATTGCTGTTTGGAAAAGGAAAATCATAAAACTGCAAAAAATACTTTTCAAAAATACAGAAACACTTTTCTCCAAAAAAGAAAAAAAAGCTAGTACATCTTCACATTCTCAGGGAAATTTCTTATGTAGAAAATCACAACTTAAGGGCAACCTGAGTAGTTATATGAATTTTAGAACATGCATTTATATATTTCCTAACAGACATACACGTGTTCAAAGTTTTGAAGTGGTATCATCATATTGCCCAACTTGCTCTTATACAATATCACAGAATCATAGTCACAGAGTGGTTTGAGTTGGAGGAACCTTAAAGATCACCTGGTGCCGACGTGGACTTTTGCTCTCGGGGTCCTAACTTTACTCCTTACCTGACCCATATCCCTCAGGACTGCAAGGTCCACCAATGCATGATCACTGTAGCCCAGGCTGCCCCCAGTCCTGATGTCCCTATTTAGCTCACTGACACTGATGACCACCAGATCCAGCACCGCATGCCCTCCGGCAGAGCTATCTATTACGTGGCTCCAGGTGCTTTTGGTGGCTCACCAGAAGGATGAAAGAGAAAATTAGCACTGTATCAGTGTGCAGGTAAACATACTTTGTCATATTTTCAAAAGAGAGAGTTTAAAAAACCAGGAAGAAATACATTGGTAATGTTTACACTTTGCTGTTTACAAAATCTTCATAGTGCTAAGGCAGGAGACCCCATGAGTGATGCTGTGCACACAAAGACATTTTGGAGCACAGCACTGCATTCATCTGTCACACTTTGGAAAATGGATGGGAGAGACAAAAAATTTGAATGTATTCTCACCCTGGGAATTCTTTGGGAAATGCTTGATGGTTAAATTCAAATGTGAAATATTTCATATTTATTAAAAATTTAGTGACCCAGCAATAATCCACATCTGTATTTGTGATGGTTTACCAACATCTGAAGAGGTGTAAGTGACACCTTTAAAAGGAAGGAAATCGCTCCCATTCTCTGTCTAGTAGGGTGGTAGACAACATGAGATCCCAGAAGCTCCTCAAGTATGCCACTGACATTTCCCAAAGAGAACAAAGAATCTAAGGGGAAAGCAGTTGGTAACTAACTTATACCTCATTCACATTCCATCTGATTGTACACAGCTGACTTCAACTAATCTATTAAAGACCATTCTATATATTACTCTAAATTGTTTTTTTCTTTAAACATTAAGTTTTCAAACTTCCTTTGCTTGACCTCATGTCAGGTACTTAATAACTTGCAGTCCATGTATGCTGACTACCTAGAGTCCTCACCCTGCCTGTACAGAGGCAGGCACCTGACAAGAGTAATTCAACTCACCTAAAAATATGTATCGGGCTTACCATTTTAATTCACCCAGTGTGGGATTCAGCTCCAGATTCAGACACCCACATTTAAAGATCTTCATCTCCTCACTGACATCGGAGTTCAGTGTCTAAGTTTCCCCAGCAGTCAATGTAGTGTTGTGGTAGGATGGAAATGCTTAACCATGGGCCCCTTGTACCTCTTGCTGGGATATTTTAGGCTATCTCACTAGTACTAGACTCATATGTGTAAGTAACTGAACCATTAGTGACAGGTCAGCTGCAAGACCCAAAAGACTCACATGACAGTACTGACTAGATCTCAGCTATGATGGGACCTAGGCATTTAGCTCCCCTGTTGGCACACGTATCTAAATTTGGCTGTCTGAATCAGAAGCTTAAATCTACTCTTACATTTCTAGAACATAAATCCAGGCCTTAAAAATTACCTAACTTTTAAATCAGTCACAATAATTCCAAAACCTTATGCCTAGGAACATCCATTTAGCCTTAAGCTGCTTCTGGTGCAATCCCCTCACAATACCTGTATGATATTAGTCAGCCTGTGTGGATGTCTGAGACACCCTTTCAACTGGCCCCAGGTGCTATGTTTGTGCACATCAGTTGCAGTGGAAACTTGCATGCTTAGCTCAAAGTAGATGTGTAGACACTGACTCGAAAGGTATCGGTCTAATACTCCACATTCTATCTACTTATAGAAATTCTGGCCACAAATTCAGTCCAAGTAATTAATATTTCTTTCTATATCTAGTTCACTGGGTTAATGTGTCCTCACCTCAATATATGGACATGGAACTGAATAAATCTTTTGCAGACATCCTATAACACTGAATGGAAGTGCTCTTGAGGTCAATGAGTAAATATGAAACCAAATTAATTTGGTTCAGCAATTCTAAGGTGCATCATATTTTTCATTGTCCTGCAAATACTAGTTTGTGAAAAATCAGGACATTTTCTCCTTCATAAATATAAAACATAGCCGTGCTAACCAGGAGATTTAGAAGGAGATTTCTAATTGTGTAATATGGTGGCATGCTCTTATTACCTCAGTTTATTATGACACCTAACTTCACCAAAGTGTATTTCAATCCCCCCAGTGCCTTAGGGTATCGGACATATATTCTATAAAGAGGTATTTGCATGATTCCACGAGCGTGTATCAAAGTTCTGACAGTGCACTGAAAATAATTAAAATGCATTTGAAAGGTCTGGCCCTGGGCATTAGCCCTCTTTTTATAACATGCATCTTGCTACAAAATGCAAAGTCTCTGGTTTTACAGGCCACACTACTGGCAAGATAGTGAACAGAAGTGTTTCCAACCTCCACTAAGTAATACACTTAACTGGATTTTTGAGGTGTTACCACACCTCAAAAAAATAAGATTTTTAAAAAAATACTGTATTTTTACAAAATTAATTACCAATGCTGTAAAAATTCAACCATAATCACTCCTTAACCTGTGTTTGAGACAAGTATTTTGCCCTTCAGCTGGACTAGTATAATCCATGAAATGCTGAAGCCTTATTTATATAGAAATATAAAATTATGCTTATATTTGGAGTGGATGGGGAAGATTCTATGACAATATTTTTGGTCCCATAAACATGTACGATAAGAGATGTTTTTTCCTTGCCATCTTAATAGCAACAATTTTCATTTACTAAATTATCTGCTCTATTACAGTATTTGTAATTTTCTGACTGCTCTTCTGTGAAAACAGTAAACTGTATTTTCAACTCTAATTACCAGTACTACTCCATTCTCACTTCTCCTTGCACATCTGCCATTGAATTTATGTGCTATTGTTGTCTTTTTCCTCTCTCAGCATCCACTTTTTTGTACACCCAAAAGAAACAATTGAGATTGTATTATGGTTGTTTTTCCTAGAGAGAAATGTGCCTGCAAATGAGTCTATTGACTGCTTCACTTTCAGGCAAGTTATCTTATAAAAAATTATGTGTGAGAATTGGTGCATTCATTACAGCTGACCTGCTGGGATATCAGCAATGTGGTAATGCAGGCTTTTTGCTTATTTTAAGCTCTGCATAAAGCTGGTAACATATTTTGTTTATATTATTGATAATAACCAGGATTCATCTGGCATGCTTCCAAGGGAAGCACACTGACATAAGTTTATTTTATATCTCAGAACATATGCTATGGGTTTTTTTTATATTCTTTCTTCAATACAATTTCAGGAGATCATTGCATCACACATACAGAATTTGCAAGTTTGAAAAGATTATGATAAGAGAAAATTTCCAATGCCTTCTCATTTAATTACTGCTAATTATTGTTATATTCTGCTTGTCTACGTGAAGCCTTGGTACCATAGTGAGATAGAGAATGCCATTTTATACATGCAACAAATTTGTGAAATGCAGAAACATTTAAAAACAAATAAGAAGAGATTTAGTACTGCATAAGGGGGAAGCATTTTGTGTGTAAGATAATTTTGTTTGGGCATTAACCAGATATGTCCAGACCCTGTGAGTTCATGCCTTACAGAGCATATCAGTGACCAAGGCACCTGTCTCCCAGTAGCACTTATCCTGAAGGTGATGTATTCTCAATTCCCCACTTCATAGCTCTGAAAATGAACCCCTCAGTTCAGTGGGATCAGACAGTAATAAATTCACATAATTACATACTTGTTAAGAAGGTTAAGGTTATTTTGTTTGGATAACATGACTATAATTTATTTTGTCTGTAAGGTTTGAGGTTAAACAATATTAATGGTTAGTTAATGGCCTAATGAGTCAGCTACAAGCCATTTAGGCATGCAATGAACCTTTGCTTTTCAGTGACTCCTCTAATGAAAGATCTATATGAGTGCCTGTCTACTGTCACAATAGAGATAGCAGGAGAGTCATCTAATCGATTGTGATGGTAAATCAATTGATCTGTAACCCTGTTTTCATACAGCGAAAAAGATATGGAAGAAACATTTTACTGTTCCCTTATTTCTAGCTGAATACCTATAAATAAAAGAGACAGTTCCTTATTTGAAAATATTCCCTTTATAACTGTGATTCAAAAGCAGAGAGAATCTGATTGATGTCCTATTTTATAGATGTGTCGGTTACTTTTGTCATTTCCAGAAGATTTAAAGTTCTTAGAAATTAAATATATGATGCAAAACATCAGAGAGGCTTGCACTTCACTGTCATGTGTAAGGTTAGGGATTAATACAAAGCTGATATGTGCTCTACTTGTTCCCACCTCTGAACAGCATCCAAAAATGCAGCAGGATTATTTAGAAAGAAATCTGGAAATGCTGTTTATAAAGCAAAAGTCTTTGAACCTTCTTTTAAATAGAAACTGAGTTAAAAAATGTTTTAAGACAGCAGACTATGATATTGATGTTGCTTTCTTAGCCTGATTTCATGCTGTCCTCTGGGTTTCATTACATACTTTTCCTTTTCTGTTTTGTCCTTAGAACACACAGATTTTTTTATCCCTGTTATAATCACAAACCACCATAAACATCAGCTATCATGAAGACTCTGTTACACCTATGTATTGATTCTTTCTAAACACCTAACAGGATTTCATGGATGATTTTTTTTTTTTTAAACTAACTTGGTTGCCTGATTCTTCTCCTAAATTGAGATACCTCTAAAAACACCACTTTTCAGATATATTGATCAACGTGTTCCTTTCCCCTTCAGAAAAATCAAGAGATCCCAGAATGGGCACAAAACAGTGATACACTTGAGCAATGTTTTTAAATGTGAGTCTTTCCTCTTCTAAGGAATTCAGTTCAAGCACTTTTGATACTCTGGTTGACATGAGGGATTCTATTGCTGCTGCACGCAACTTTGCAGCATGGGAGTTGCTGCCACTCTTTTTGTTTCTGTATCAGTGTCTCTTACCTGAAAGGGTTATTATAATACCATATTGAAAACATCCAACATGACGGAAGACAAATTCAGATTCCCTTTCCTAGCAGCCACGAAACCTTGCTTTGTTAAATAGCTGACATTTGATGGGGAGCTGTTACATACACTGTAGATGGCCAAATGATAAATGTTGGCTGAATATACAGAACAGAACAAAATAATAGTGTGAGTTTGTAACCAGAGGCAATGTCTGTAGTACAGAAGGTGCCTGCAACTGTCCAGCTGGATGGAGCTGCCTCTGTGCACACACATAAACTGCTTTTGCCATGCAAAACAGTGTGGTTGTGCTCAGCTTGCCTGCTAGGAATGGTCCACCATCCACACTACTGCCAAGGTGGGAACTGTTTTGGAAAAATGGCACTTGGCCCAGGTGCAAGCTCTTCTGAGAGCACTCCAGTGGCGCAACAGTATGGACAGTCAACTTCCAGGAGCAGGAGTGCTCATTGAGACTGTTTAATTTGCTAGGAGTAGGCAGAGCCTGAATACCTAAAATCAGGCACCATAACACACATTTGTTTGCCTCACACCACTTTTACAAGTGCATTTAATGGTCAGATTTTCAAAGGGTTGCACCATATCATCCAAAATCAGTCCTCATTCCAGATGTCTGGGCATGTCAAACTATATTCTCCTCACTGGCAAATGAATTTTCTGACCATATGACAATTCACTGACAACACACGTGTTGTCTGATCCTGCAGAACACACTAAATACCAGCAGCTTATAAATCTGATACCTCATCCAAAAACCTGTGATGCCTCTGTGTCCTCTGTTTCAAATAACGACATGGAGATATTTGTCAGCTCCTCTGCCAGTGACAGCCCTGTATCATCACTCAAATGGCTAGAAGAGAGATTTAATATCCAAAGCCAAACTCAAGTTATTAGCTGTTGCTAGGAAGGGTCAGTATGGATTATTTTGATTATTTGTTTGCCTGCCAGTTGAACTGACCACAGCCTGAAGATGACGATGACATGAGCATCAGCTTGGTAACAGGAAGCCAAGTACTTCAACCCACGGAACTCTCAAGCAAGGTTATTGCTTCAACATTTCTGCTGATGCAGTCATTGATATAGAGCACACAAACAGATGCACAATCCCATTTCAAATATTTGTTCCCCTATACTGTGTGATATAGCTGTTAGGAAAGAACAAGCACAAAACTTTTCTTAGATGAAAGCACTGGAAAGGAACCAATATTATTCCCATGCCTTTTTTTTTTTTTTTTCCCCTCTAAAAGCTCTCTACTGTTCTGCTGAGGATAAAAAAATTTATGTCAGACTATTTGGTATAACATCCAGCGCAGCATACCTCAAGATTTATAGTTCCCTTTCCTTGGCTTTTAAAATGCGCTTTAGCTATTTTCCATATGGTCTTATCTCCCACATAGGATAAATTTGAATAGTATGATAAATTATATCCACTGATGTATCATGGAAAATGTTTCTTCATGGATAAAAAGGGCACTTTTTAATCAGGGAAAACACAGGCACAAGTAATTTTTTTTTTTTTTCCCGAGGCATCCTCTTCCTCCTACTGATAATGTAGAACTTGAAGAGGACTAGTGCCTGTATTTTACGTTCAAGTCCAGGCAGCAGAGCTACACCTTTAATCTCCATTGTTAGCCTAAGGTCAGACTTTAGGGTCAACTCAAGGCTCAGTTGCCTAAACATAGACATCCTACTGCATTTCACTTCAAGACGTAGGATCTGTAGATAGATCCACTGAATAAAACTACAGAACTATACAGACCTTGGATTTCTCCAACTGCAGGTGATATACAAGTAAAATTAGATATCTACATATGCCTGTTCACATGTGAACCAGCCATGGTTCAATGAAGATCAGAATTGCATGTCAGAACCCTGACATTCCCTCTGCAGCTCCAGAGGACATGGATGTCATACCATGGACCACTTCCAGACCCTTCTGAAAATCTTGTACTGCACACGGACAACTGCATTAAGAGTTATGATGCAAACAAGTAATAGGGGTAGAACTCAGATATGGCATAAACTTCTAATGTCACATTAGACACCATATGACTATGAGATTTTAGACATCCTAGATAGCATCAAAATGCCATCCCAGGACACAGGTATGACACAGGGACTCCCATGGGTCCTATGTCTTATCACTAAACTAGTTCATATGTAATGACTGGTTCAGATGTAGACATTTAGAACTTGAATCATTACCTTTACACGTGGTTTTTGGGCTAATTGAGATGTTCTAGGGGAGATGTATGGGGTTTAGTGATCTCACATAAAACCATGATCCTTGAAGAGATTTGGGTTTATAAACATTATTGACTGCAGGGCACTCACATGCTTCAGTGGGAAGTTGGCGCTAAAGAACCTTTGAGAGGTCTTGATTACAGTGGCATTCTTTGTCGTAGTCCATGTTTGAACACAATGTGGGCCTCACAGTGGCCTTTATATTACATGAGAGCCTGAAACTACAGGCACAGTCCACAGTAAACAATGTAATATCTCCTTCCTTTTCCACAAATGTAAGTAACTCTGGGGGACAAGGACTATTTTGCTGCCCAATCCAATAGGCCATCAGCTTCCAAACATAAATATTTCTGTCTTCTAAATGCCATAAGTGGGTATTAGAAAATGTTACACTTGCGTTTATTGCTATTCACACATTTCAGTTAGTTAGACCAATGTGTGCACTAAAAAGCTGCAGACTTGGTTATCATAAATATCATAAACACCAGTCAACATATTTACATTTTCTTAAGTCATCAGGTCAAGCACGTTAGGAATATTCAGCCTACTGTCACCTAAAATGTGTTCTGTTTGTCCAGAAAATCCAGATTTGGAACTTACAGAGCAATCACCCGTGAAAATTGAATCATCCAAACACCTGACTGGAAAATCTTTTTTCTGTCCTTTCAGCTCTTAATGGATGGTTGGCAAAAAAGAAGTGACATCTTGTTTCTTGGTATACTCAAAGTTCGGTTCTATTCAGATATGTACAGGTGTATCTGTATGAATAGAGAAAGCCTTGTTTGATGGTAATACATAATTGGAAAGAGAATATCATCACTTTATCCCTCAGATAGTTAAGACCCCAGGCTACAAGCTCATCAAAAGGGTTTTACTTTAAAAATATACAAGGCTCCAAAAATCCTCCTGCAAAGTTTTTTAAAAGGGCCTTCAGTTCTTTTAATACGTTAAGAGAGAGCACAAAGGAGAAGACGCTGCACACATTTCTCAGAAGGTCAAAAATTAACATGCTTTTACTGACAAACTTTAGAAAATAAGGGAACTTGGTAAAAGTTTAAAAGATAACATTCAACCAAAATAAAGCATTCCACAAAGCATTGACTTAGCACACGCTAACCCATAAAACTTAGCAAAATCCATCAAATCCTGCTTTAATTTATCCAAAATATTAAGAAAGGAGATTAGGAGAAGAGAGAGAAAAAGAGGGAATTTTAGCTACAACCTGGAGTCCCATGCAAGTCCAGCTCCCACGTGTCCAGAAGGTAGGGTTTAAATGCATGGAGACCAAGTCTTTGGTTTCATCTGCTCTAACCACCTGTGGCCAACCCCCAAGTTTGACTTCTGGCCCACTGGCCACTCTGGGGCTCCGGGGCAGGGTGAGGGGCACTGCTCCCAGTCTGTGAGCCATTCTGGGACTGGGTTAGGGGCTCCAGGGGGTGTGGTAGGGGGTGGTGCTCCTGGTGTGCCAGTGATTGACAGCTGCTCTGGGGCTGCACAAGGAGAAAGGAAAGGGATGGGGTGTCACCTCACCTTCATGAAATTTGACTTGTCGCTTTCCTACCTCACACACACACTTGAGTTGGTCTGAGACAATAATATAATAATCCAGTATCCCACAGAAAGTTACACAAAATAATTTTAGTCCATAAATATGAGCAGGCTTTCTTTATATTTAGTGGTTTTATGAATTTAGTATTTTGAATTTAAAGTTTTCTAGCCAATTAACTTAGCCAATGAAGTTTCTAACAAATGAATTCATTCTTCTTACTCATAGCAGAAAAGACTAGGCTAAGCTAATTCACCAGCCTTTTTTATAAAAGTGTAGTTCAAAAAACTGATCCAATTATTCCCGCTCATGGATCTCTCCCTCACCTTTTTCTCCTCTCAGTGTTCTACTTCATCCTTTTGTTTTTGAGGAAAGGGCAATGACATGTAAGAAGAAATAGTAGCTCATCTGTTATTGATGAAGAAGCAGTACGTAAAGATAACCTGTGATCTCCCAGAAGACCACACTGAAGTCAGATGGCAGTCTCTGTTTTGTATTTTCATTTTTTACTTATCCTCAAGGAGTCAGGACTTCATCTCACACAGAAAAGTTCTTCATGTTTACTAAGTTTTATTCAAGTTGTTCTATACCTTTTTTTTCAGAATTTCACTCTCCTCTAGCAGCACAGACCTCCTTTTGTAGGACAAAACTGTGTTATCTCTTAAACAAGAGATGTTAATTGGAAATATCACTCAGACATTACAGAAGCAAAGCCCGTCAGTTCAGTCTCACTAGTTAAATCAGCATGGCTTTTGTCAGCATGGTGGGTTGACCTTGGCTAGCTTTCAGATGTCCACAAAGTTGCTCTATCCCACCCCCTCCTCAAGAGAATAGAGGAGGCAGAAGAAATGATAAGAAGCCTGTGGGTTGAGATAAGGACAGGGAGATCACTTAGCAATTACCATCACAGGCACAGCAGCCTCAGCTTGGGGAAATTAATTTATTACCAATCAAATCAGAGTAGCATAATGAGAAATAAGAAAAAATGTAAAAATAATTTCAGCCCACCCTCTATTTTTCCCAGGATCAGCTTCACCCCTGACTCCTATGCTTCCTCCCACTGAGCACCACAGAGTGGTAGAGAATTGAGGTTGCAATCAGTTCATTATGTGTTCTCTCTGTCTCTCCTTTCTTCTCACACTCTTCCTCTGCCCCAGCATTGGGTCCGTGGGACACAGTCCTCCACAAAACTCTCCAATGTGAGCCCTTCCCATGGGCTGCAGTTCTTCCAGAACTGAGCCAGCATGAGTCCCTTCCATGGAGTGCAGTCCTTCAGGAACATCATTTCACTTTGATTCCCCCATAGGATTGCAGGCCTTGCCAGAAAACCTGCTCCAGCATGGGCTCCTCTCCAGAGGCTGCAGTTCCTGCCAGGAACCTGCTCTGGCATGGGCTCTCCCACAGGCTGCAGCTTCTTTCAGGGCACATCCACACGCGCACATGTGTGGTCCGCTGCAGGCTACAGGTATACCTGTATCACCATGGACCTACATTGGTTTCAGAGGGACAACCTGTCTCACCATGGTCTTCACCATGAAATGCAGGGGAATCTCTACTCCAATCCCTGGAGCACCTCCTCCCCCTCCTTCTGCATCTTGCTTTCTGCAGGGCTGTGTTTCTCACATATTCTCAGTTTTCTCTTCCAGATGCTGTTGTGCAGCAGTTTTTCCCCTTCTTAAATAAGTATCACTGAGGTGCTGTTTTATACCTCCTAACCACCATAACAGGGTCCAACCCTAGGATTCCATGCTGATTAATGTAAGCTCTGAGTGAAGGTTCCCAATTCCTCTTTTATTCGTTCTCAGATTTCAGCTCAAGCTGGATGCCTCTGCAAAGGGACTCCTTCCCCAGATTGCACTCCTCAGTGGCAACCATACCACCCATCAGCCAATTCAAAGTCCAAACACATAATTCTCGTTGGAAGTCTCTTGATTTCTTACTGGTTTTCACTGTCACTGGGCTGAAGTTACCTCATTCTCTTGAAATTGTTTCCTTTACCCTTTTTGTCTTAATTCCACTTATATCTGCCAGATTCAGTTAGTTGTACGTTAGCAGAATTAGTTTTATCAAAAAGTTTACACTCTTTAGTGGCCTAACTACTTTAGCTACTAGTACTAAGCTACTAATGCTAAATGAAAATATTCTGAGAGAAGAATACAGTAAACCAAATTTCTCTGTAACAGTACTTTCTTCGATTATTTGGGGGAGGGGGGGCATTCATGCCCATATGTTGTTTTATGAGGACTCTTCAATACCTTTGTATAGATTTCCTAAGCATATTACAGTTTTGAGGTGGATTTGTCAATGCATGGTTGAGCCCATTTTGGCAATGATTTTGCCTGCTGTTTTTGATGAAATGTATAAAAGAAAGAGTGCCAAAACACCTATATGTAGAAGGATTAATACCAGAACTAGAGTAACCCACTCTATTTTAAGAAGATATAGAAGATCATCTTAATTCAATAATAAAACATTAAGTCTCACAGCCAAGTCTTCTGCAATGGGCAATTGGTGCCATCTGCATGTACCAGCACCAGTCTATGTATCTGGCTATGTATTTCCTGATTATATTTTCTTGGTAAAATGTGTTTTTCCCCGATAGTCCAAATTACAGTTTCATCTTTTGCAGCCTTCCATCAAGTCTGTTCTTCGTAAGTAGTCTCTGAACATATTTGGGCCAATCATCATCAGAGGGAGCTGTTATGGTGGTACACTCATGTATAGGTTAGCAGACAGCAGTTTTAGCTGCTTTATCTGCCTATTCATTATTTCTTTCAATTTAGCTGGTTCATTTGGTATGAGCTGGACAGTGTACTACAGCAATTTCTCTTCAAAGCTTAATAGCTTACAATGGCACTTGGCTTTCAGTTCCATTAGAAATATTGTTTCCTGCTGAGGTAAGGAACCCTTGTTCTTTCTGTAGCATACCTGTTCATGACACAGTCCAAAAGCATATTTATAATCAGTTTAAATTGTTGCCCACTGATTACATCCCCACCAGGCAGTTCTTGCTAACGCAGTTAATTCAGCCCCCTGGGCACTAACTGAAGGTTGTAGAGGTTCTGCTTCAAGTACCTTCAAGTTTCTCTCTCATGACTACGTAGTCTGTGTGTCATTTTCCATTCACATAGTACAAAGATCCATCAATGAAAAGAATTAGTTAGACCTGAGTTCTCTAGAGATTGGTGCCACATATCTTCCTGTAGGTGGCTGGAGTGAAACACTACCTTAGCACAATCATGACATGGCTTACCACGGGAGGGAGAAGGCAGTAAAGTTGCTAGATTCAGAACATCACATCTTTTTAAAGTAATATTATCCACATCTAAAATTATTAATTCCTAGCAATGTTCTCTTTGTGGGGAAAATGTTTGTGTGGCATGTCATTTAAGAATAATTTCTACTTTAAGCAGGTTATACATGGGTTTTGTGTGACTCAGGACTAATGGTCTGCTTATTTCTGTGATAGTCGCCATTCCTGCTATTGCTCTAAAACAGAAATTATTTCCTGATGCTTCAGGATCTAGAAATTTGAGTACTAAGCTGCAGGACAGCAATGTGCCTACCTTTGAATAAGAGCTCAACTAGCTACTCCTTTCTTCTCGTATACAAAGACCTCAAAGAGCTTGGAATAGTATGGCTATCCTAATGCTAGAGCAAAGCTCGTTTTCTTTCTCTGGACCCCAACATATATGTTCCACTTTCTCTGCCTTGGTAGCTTCTGTCAATGGTTTACTTAATTTACCTGATCTCAGAATCCAGGGTCTGCAGTATACTACTATGCTTAAAACAACCTCACAATTGTATTCCTTTTTACCAGTTGAGATATTTCTACAATAGCCTTGACCGTTCTGGATCTATTACTCTTTGTCCTTCTAATATGAATCCTGAATACTTTAGTTCCTGCTGACACAGCTGAATCTTAGAAAGAGATGCACGGTGACCTTTTTCTGCTAAATCAATAGATGGACAAATAGTATCTTTCAAGTACTATGACTTGCAGAAAGTAACAAATGGTACAAGTGTAGAACCTCCAACTAATATGATATCTTTCAAAGTTGCAGCCTCTAGAGAGGCCTTTTCCTGCAATCAACAAAGCCTGTCACATTCTTCTCTAGGGGTGATCCCCTGACCTCTGTCTACATTCCTGTACTTTAATTCAATTTATTCATATCTTTTTGCAAGCTCTAATCTCATTTATCAGATTTCTAACTGCACACACACACCATCCCTCATTTATCAATTATCTCTGTCTATTAAACAAGACTGTTGTGACCCACACCAGAAGGGGAGGGTAACCCAGTTCTTATTAATAAATCCCTTGGAGTGGATTAGAGTAAAACAACACTGAATAATTAGTGTTTGTAAACATGTATATATAGGGTTTATTTTAGAACAATTTTGTTTCAAAGGTGAACAGGTATATTGCCATTTTGGGTGTTATCATCTATAGCAACACAGCAATATTAAAGCATAGTAATATTAAAGCATAAAGATAACACTTGAAGAAATGCATAAGGAAGAGAAAGGGAAAGAAAGGATAAGATGTACATATATAGTCACTACCCACTGGATCCAGTGATGAAACCTTGTAGTCACAGCTTCCATGTCTGTTGATTGTAGTGGTGGTCTTGGTCCATTGGGGCTTGGGGAAACCCCTTAGCAAACTCAAAGATGTTAGGAGTTCTTATACACTTCTAGCTCAGGTGGGAATACCTTGTAACTCTCTGGGGCAGAGTTTTACAACGGATAGTGTCACAGGACATGTCACAAGTCTCTAACTTCTCCTAAGACAGTTGCAGCTACCTATTTCGTCAGCATCAATCATAGTCCATCATGGTCCAACATTTGAGATGCATAGCCCAGGCTAGGTGTGCAGAGTTGTCATGTAAAGGGAGGACATGGGCATGATAAGAGGGATTCTCCCACTTTGCAGGATTTGCTTCTTCTTAGCCTCTTCCCTTACCTGGAGATCCAGTTTGTAGCTTCAGGTATGCGTCTTCACCTAGGATGGCTGGACAAAGGCACCCACTTATCTGATCTGAAGGTCCTTTGGCAGTATTCAGGGAGGAGTGGGCTTTGCTGGGTGAACAGCTGCTTCTTTTTAGTCTGAAAAAGTCTTTTGGTGATCTTAGAATGTGTAAGTCATTAACTATTTCAGTCTCTGACAACTATTCAAAGAGAGAAGAATACAGTAACTGTTTTCTGTAACAGGTGATACCACCGTTGCTGATGGGCTCAACTTTGGCTCCATTGGTCAGCTTCTGCCTTCTCACAGAATCCATCCTTGCAGTCCTCACAGGAGCCACCCTTGGAGTCCCTTGCCCCCAAACTTTGCCATGTAAAGAAAATACAGTCAAGTCCTAAATCATAGGTTTATTATAATGTCTTTTTCCCAACTGAGACGTAAAGTAAGTCTTTTCAGATTCTGTATGCAGGTGAAAGAATCATCTAATAGCTTCCCTTTCCAAAAACAAAAATTTCCTGAATTTTATATTCAGAAAAGTTGAGCAGCTACCAAGTTTGCTTAGGCACTTAAGACAATGCCAAACAGTGCTGCATGTCAATGCCTCATGTTAAGCATAAACATTCAATACACCTGGCTGACTTTAAAAACCTTGTAACACTGCAACTTAAAACAGTTTAAATATTCCTAAAAGAAATACATATTTTAAATATCTAACTATTGAGACAGGTTTGAAAATATTGACATAATAAGGATTATAAAGCAGGATATCCTGTTTGCTAAGCTGTACTTTCGTTAGTTAGTCAGTTGTTCAGAAATAAGCTTTCTAGCAAAAGTTCTAAGTAAAATGAGAGAGTATAAATACCAAAACGTTCTTTACCTAAACCAAAGTGGGACTACAAGAGGCATAGGGATTTTTGGCTTCCTTTTTCTCCAGTGGAGGAAATCTGCACTCCAGAGTCTGATTCAGCTCAAGGCATGAATTGTTGTCAGGAAACATTTGTCATTCTCTTCTAAAAGCATAGGGAGAATTGACTTTAACTTAAGCTAAAGACTTTATTTAAGCTTTTGTAGTTTGTGAAGTAATTCTAGGTCTGACTTACCCATCTGATTACTAAGATCCTCACACAGCAAATTCAAATTTCCTCTTTGAATCCCACAAGACAGGAACATGAACTTGATCAAGAGATCTTTAGGAAGGAGAATTCCTGAAATGGTCTTGAGTATTCCAGAGTTTTTGTAAGATTTCAACAACAAAAAAATTCTACCCTAAACTCTAGTCTTATAGAATAAAGAAGGTTGGGAAAGATCTCTGGAGGTCTCTTATCCAATCCCCTGCTCAAATCAGCCCCAGCTGTAACAGTCTGTTCAGCACCATTTCTGGTCCAGTTTTGAATATTTCCAAAGGCAGAGAATCCACAACCTCCCTGGGCAACCTTCTCCTGTGTTTGACCACCCAAACAATGATTTATTTTCTTTCTGGTACCTAACTGCAACTTTCTGTGCTCCAACCTGTGCCCACTGTGCCTTGTCTTATTGGTGTGCCTCACTGAGAAGACTCTAGACCCACCTTCTCTACCCTGCAGCTCTGAAGCCTAGTAAATAAACTATTGTCATTGTTAGTACCAGGCCACACGTTCTGTGTTGGTTTTGCAAGGCCTAAGGAAGAAATTTTTTTACCATGAAGGTGGTCAGGCCTTGGATTGGAGATTGGAGAGCACCAAAAAGATCATTAATAAAGGTGTTAAACAGTATTTGCACTAGTGTTAATCCCCAAAGGATACCACTAAATTGGTGGTTGTACCACTGATCACAAGCAATGTCAATATCTAAACTTCGAGTGAGAACCAGAATTACTCTGTTGGAAGGAGCAACAATTATAGGGTTGTTGTTAAAGTTCTTCGTTGGAGCCTCTTGCTGATCCATGGCACCACAGCTTGAGTGCAACTATGAAGATTGCCTCAAATTCATAAAGAATTGCGTTATGAACTGTACAATGCAAGTGGCAGCTTTGGACAGAAATTTAATTTTTTGTTATAATTAATCATGAAAACAAGCAGCATAGAAAAAGAAGAATCATATCAAGTAATGAACTGGAAATCCCTTCAGAGACATTCTTGAAAAAACATGATTCAACAATTTACTTGAATACTAAGGCACAATATTCACAATCCTATATCTTCATATGTAGTCAGTGTATCTTCTAGGTAGCTTAAGTACCAAAATTATCACTGTTACAGCTTGCTGGCACCCAGCACCCCCCAGAGAACATTTACTACACTTGTGGCATTAATATAAGCTAGTGTTAGACATATGAAGTGCAAGACAGTATATTTTCTATCTTGGATGATATCGCATTTGGTCACTCTTTATACTAAGGTTTTGATAAAGCACTTGTTGTGCAGAAGTATGAGCTTTGACAAGATTGTTTAGGGGATGAATTTATCTGTATTTCCTAAATAGAGAGGTAAATATCAGCAAGTGCCACAGAACTGCTACACCTCTCTGTGTCAGAAAAAAGAAGCAGTATATACCAATACATAGCAATCTTTACATGCTGTGACTGTTTTGAACCTAATTGCTGTCTTTGTGAAAATACAATCCACTAAGGTTTTAGGAACATGTAACTATTTACAGTCAATAGATTTTAAAAAGACAAACAAAGTCTGGATGCTTTTAGGAGTAGAGAACTCCTAAACAAATCCACTAAAAGCAATAATGATTCTTAACCTTTGTACCTGAAATAAAGCTCTCAAGCAGAAAAATACTCTGCAGCCATGAATAAAAAAAAACAAAACCCAACCCCTAAAAACACACTACCAGAAAAAAAAACAACCCCCTCCCCAAAACAGAAACCTTTCATGGCATTCACTAGCAATAAGATTATAATGTCTGTCTGCATGGTTGGTTAGTGCAAGTGTCTCTAGGCTGAGACATTCAATAAAACTCAAAGGGATTTTAAGTAGCCCAAAACAAGCTAAAGGTGTTTTTTTACTTAGAGTCAGTGTTCATCTAGATGCATTTCTTGTTGAAGGTCAATAACATTCTCTCATTGTCTCTATCTCTTCAATTATATGTGTTGTTTTAATTTGAATAATTAGATAATATCAATGAAAATATTCAAATATATCCCAAAACATAGATAACTATGAAAAACCCTTTGAATATTAAGATAAACAAAAGGATGGACATACCACTCACAGGAAAGTGAATGCTTGGAAAACTATTTGTTCTTTACACAGCCTTACATTTAGCAACTTTGAAATTTTGTTTTAATATCAATAATGCCTCTTAAAAAGACACTTGCCAGGGAATATTGCAGAAAGTATCTAAAAGGTATTTTTAATTTGAAACTATGACTATTCATACCAACACTAATTCTAGAAGTTCCTTTCAGTTCATCTGCCCAAAGAAAGATCTATCCATGTGGGTCCAATCAAACATGGCTTACTTTTTTAATTTCACGTATCAGCTGCCTAAAGCAATGAACTAAACTGAGTGGTTGCTCTACTTAGGCTGCAAACTGCTGAGAGCAGAAAGCATTACACTATTTATTTCAACAAGAAACAAACTACTGACACTTGTAACCATCTCTGGAGCTGAATAGAAGAAGATGTTACTAAAAGTACTGAGAATAGTGAGTCAAAACTTGCCATAATAGAAAAATTGGATTAAGCCCTCAGATCACCTGCTCTGGGGGACTTAAAAGCCCTGAAATTACTGTTAACTCATTTTAGGTTTGTCTATATGAATATCACCCATCAATAAGGAAATTAAAATGGAGGGTTAGGTTTTAACTGTTGATACAAACATCTGCTGGAGATGTTTTCTCACTGGATTTTTAGAGACTCGCTGGACATTCACTATTCCCTTTGAAGCAGCCCATTATCACACATACAGAGTGCCACTCAGAAATACTTCTGTTTGAAACTACTTGTAGAACATTTATATATCATAGCTTATCTGTTTCACCAGACTAGTAGATATGTTTATAGGGTAAGTAAGGAATCTCAGAATGGATGCACATTGTTGGCAGCTGTTGATGGTCTAGAAAACTAACGGATACCATAATTAAGTGAAGAACTAATGTTCCGTAAACAAAGGAAGTCTTGGAAATTTAGAGCAAGCCTTTAGAAATTCATCACATGCTTGCTTACTGTATATAGCAAGAAATAGCAGAAGGAATACTGCAAAAGTAAGCTATAAAAATCAATTTATATCTTCTCTATAGCAAATTGCTTGTTTGTGGTTATTAAAACGCACACACACAAAAAAACCCAAAACAAACAAAACCAAACCAAACCAAAACAAAACAAACAAAACCCAAAACCAAAACCAAAACAAACAAATGAACAAAAACACCACAGAAAAACTATAAATAGGTCCATCCCTGAGTTGTTCAAAACTCTTGGGAGTGAGAGCTGTGAAGAAAGAGTTTGAAGTGGTAACAGAATTTGCTAGGGTGGCTACTCCACTCTCATACTTGTTAAATTTATAGTGTTACTGTCTTTCATATTAAAGTAAATATACCAAAGCTAATTAAATAAATAGATTTCTAGCTATTTATTGTGTTGCTTGTTTCAGCTTAAAAATTAGGCCTAGCAGAGTTGATCATACCATCTATTCAGTGAAAGGAAAATGAAATCACTGTACAGTTAAATTAAAAGCAAATTCTACAGAACCATTTGTACAGTTTGATACAACCATTTGTATCATGCTAATTCATTACAGTTTCATTTTAATACTTTTGTTACATTACTGAAACTTTTTCAGTAAATTGATGTGATTTTCCCACCACTTTTCCCTAACATTACACATTAGTATCCTGATGAGTATACTCTACAAATGTGGTTTTGTCATCTTTAAAAGATATGCTGTTGTTGGATTGTGCCCCTCATTATTTACTTCAGCGTGGCAAAACAGATAGAGTGCATACAGTTCTTATCCAAAGAGGCAAGAATATATTGCATTCTTGAATGCAAGATCTTAGACTCAGCATGGGAATTCACCTGACCAAATATCGAGACTGGGAATTTTTATCTCAGCTAAGTCCCCCCAGGCTCCTGTTATAGTCACTGGAGAGAAATCATAATTTCTAGAGCAGACTCATCCTAGAGCAGTCATCTAAAATAGATGGGATGAATTGCCTCTAGAGGTGGCTATTGCTTTCCACTGACTATAAAGGGATCCCAGATGACAAGTTCAGAAGTAGATGGTTAATGTTAGGACATATCAATCCCAACATAGGTGTAAAGAAGAAATTATCATGTTGTGAAATGCAGAGAAGTTTATTAGGAGATTTTGTAAGCACTTGTAGGTGAAGGGGGAAAAAAAAGTAAAAGAAAGATAACAAACATCAGACTTGAAATTTTGAAAGAAAGGGATTAATATCCCACTTTGAATTTGGGATAAAGAGCTGAAATCCTTAATGTTTCTTTTGGTGCTAATCCTGTATATGGATGTAATATATTTAAGCACCTGTATGGACAATCAGCTAGAGCTATACCTGTCAATGTTGTTTCTGCACAAAAATTGATAATTTTAGCTGTGGATTATCAAAATTCTGTTTAAGTTCCTTTCTCTAGTTTTTTCTTATTGTGAACTAACCAATATGAAATACTACCTTTAGGGACTAATAAAGAATATAAAATATTTTAAACTGGAAGTGGAGGGGTGTGTAGTTTGGGAACTGCAATCAGACTACAGGGAATTTTAAGGGTAAGTGGAATACTAGAAAAGCTAATTATAAAATAATTTGAGTCAGTAGGTTGATTAGAAATAATACATTTTTATTTTCATGGGGGTTTAGGGGTTGTTAGATTTGGTAGTACTGTGCTTCTTTATCTGAAGGTGTTGAAGTAATAAGGGAGCAGAATGGTTAAAATTTAAAAGATCAGCTCCCATGGAATTTAGCTACTTCTAATGAGCTGCTATTGGCTAGTAATTTTATGAAGTTGCCTGATGCCCAAAGAAATTAACTGCAGTTAGAAACTGACTGAACAGAGTCCGTATCTCAGAAGAGATACCTCTCAAAGCAATGGCATTTAGGGAAACACAAGTGCATTGTACCTGTGCTATTGCCAAAAATATAGTCAGACAGCATCATGACAGTCAATATTTGCACAGGTACAGGTCTTCAAAGGCACATACCTAGAAATGATCTAACAATGCTCATTGATTGATGCTCTGATCCCCAGTCTCTGAAGTGCTGCTTCTGGAAATGATGTACAAATACTGTGGTCTCTGTTAGCTCACAGTGCCTGCAGGTAAGCCAGGTACAATATTTCGGGAATATATACAAGCACCAGCTGCTACTTGGTATCTATTCTTTAAACCATCTGGTTTGGGGCATACACTACACAGCACAAAGATCAGGTTATTGCTTGATCAATTCTGCCACCTAATGACTGCATTCAAACAGCACTTTCCACTGCTGTTAAATGTGGCTCTTAACTGAACCCGACTTTTCACTATCTGGCATATATTTCTGTTCTGTCTCAGGTTCTGTAGCGGGGATTGTTGTGCTCCCATAAGAGATATAACCATCCTGCAAAAATATAATTTTTCCTGTGGCTTCTTTACTCCAGAAAGTGAAGTAGGTAGGTTCCCTGCAGTGCTGTGTGACTGCAGCTCAGAGGAGATGCTGCTATGAGTCAAGACCACCTGGTAAGTGAAAATCCAAAAAACTTCAAAGACCCTCAATGCTAAAACCCCAGGAGGAGACTCCCTCTGGACATAGCACGGCTTTGAAGGCAGACCCCCCTTTAATCCTCACCCCTTCCTTATTGGAAAGCTGAAGAAATACCTCCCACTGTGATTCAGGCTGATTAAAAAAATACACAGGGAAAAAATGATGTGATTATTTGTACTCACACAGAAACTACATGAAATGGACTTGATTATCCCAGTTTTTGTATTTTTTCATTTATGTATTTTTAGACATACCTTTGTCTCACACCAACTTGTACTTACATTTTAATTGCATCAAGCATCTTTATTAATGGGTTGCTTGCAGTCTGAACATGATGTGCTGATGGATTTGCAGTAATAAAATATAGTCACGCTGCTCTAAATACCATCCTTCACTTCTCACACCCTCTGTTTTCACAATTGCATGCTTCTGAGGAAGGATGTGCTTAAATGTACTGGAAATGGTGGAAATCAGTTCATGTATGAGCTTTCCGAAGAACGAGACAAGTAAAAATTTTTTTTTTTTTAATTCAGAGATAGAACTCAAACCTCAACGAAATTTTATTTCTACTTGGAGGATTCATTTCAAAACAGAGAGTTTTCTGTTTGCTTAGTTGATTACATCTAGTTTCATAGGAACTTTAAAGTCAAAGAAAAAAATAAAAATCTATATGAGAGATTTTCTATTAAAATAATCATTAGAATCTGGCATTACTTGATGAATTATTTTTTAAAACTGTTTTCAAACAGGCATTGTTCTTCCCACAAATGCTAGGCTTTGTAAAAGGCAAAATTGTGAGTAATTTGTGAGAGGGCAAAATAGTGAGTAACGGAGTAATATTTTTTTCACATTTACTCATAGTTTCTGACCCTTATTGTAGTCATATACTGCTGATTAGAGAAGCAGCAGCATCTGACCAGGGTAGTACAAGGTTTCGCATGTCCTAACCTACTAGCCTAATATGATTTCTCAAATTAGAGGGCACCTAAAAGACTTGGAAGACCTGGAATTCTCCCATAAGAGCAATACAAAGCATGTAAAACTAAATAATCTCTAGTGCAAAATGGCAATTTGAAGGTGAACAAAGAGCAAATGCAGTGTCTGAGCTCACCAGACTTGGTGTATGCACCTGGAGGTGCAGCTGATCAAAGAGAGCAAGTAGTAACTGAGCCACTGTTTTCAAAAAAGGTATCAGAATTGATGGATGTAGAAATTCGAAGAGAGTTGATAACACCTCAGTCTTTCATGTGTAACTCCTGAGACAGGTATGCCACAAGCAAATCAGGGCCTTTTACTTAAATTACCTCCCTCCACCTCACACTCAAGTGCAAAATAGAGTCCTGACATGTGCTGTTTCTTGACTTTGAAAAAACTTATATGCCAAGAGGTAAGATAAAGAAATTTTGAGAAAAAGGACAGGTCTTTAGTGAAAAGCAAAACAGTGAAACAAATCTTGATTTACTTCTCAGTTCAGACCACTTACCAGATATAATATTAGTTTGTTGACAGAGTTAATCTTTCAGTATTTTCATGAATTCTACAGTGAATCGTATTCAACATGTTCAGTCACTATATCTAACCAAAACCCTTTTTATCTACATACTATGTTGACACCAAGAATGATTATCATACTTGATCAGGCCAAATTTTAAGAAGTTAACTAAGTTGCAGTAGTTCAGCAAAGGAACATCCCTGATGTGATAAAATCTGTTCGATTTCTTTATCCCAGGTGAAAAGTTGCCCAAATGACTTTTAAAGAAAATTTTAAAAAAAGAAATATATTCATGTTTCACAAAAAAATTACAAAGCTCTCTGAGCTGCCCCTGACAGTGTATTATCTATCAGAGGCACATCATAGATCTTTTTCAGAGCAATCACCGCTCTGCAGCTGACACTGTAATCCAAAGTTCAGGTGTCCACAACTCATAACTGTACTCACCATGTGTTCACCCACTGCTTGCTGGAATAAAACCTCCTTTGCCCTGGGACCCTGTAGGAAAAAAGCAGACTGGATATCAATAGCTGCTCTTAATCACAGATGACTGGAGGATTCAGATAAACCCAGCAATATCCAAGAAAAGGCCAGGAAGAAAAGATAACAATGCAAGACTGACAAGGCCAACAAGTTAGAGTAATAAACAATCCTGTTGTCAAAGGTTTCTTTGTATCCTGTGTTTTTTTCCAAATCTATAAGCACTGTGACTGTTCTGGTTTGCAATAAATGCAGGAATAACACAGCAGAAAGCCTTGAGAACTATCTCACTGAGGCCACAGGTCCACACTAGAGTCTGACAATGACAAAACCAAGGTCTCCAGTTTCAGTGGCTGGTACTTTTCTATCCCTTCAGCTTTGCAGTTGCAGCTATTTGTGGTGTATTTTAACAACAGGTCTAGCTATAACCCAATTTTAAAAGAACACCTCTCCATGAAGGGATTTTTAACTGTAGAATAGGTGGAATCATAATCTCCATGCTCTCTAGTAATTTATGATGTGGTATTATACCTTATTTCAATAGTGACTCATTTAATCTAGTACGCTAATAGTGATTTGCAACAACCTTTCCACCTTCACCACTGGCTAATTTTGCACTCCTACCACAGCTGACATTTTACTTTCTTATCTAGGCTGATAATGATTTCATGTTATATAAGGGACATTCATGGAAGGTTTAAATTCAATGTAAATACAGGGAATAATTGAAAACAGAAGAATATGTTATGTATTTATTCTAATCCATGATAATAAAAGTTTCCAAAGTGGTCTCTAGGTAAAACTAAAGTTTCTCCTTTTATTTTCTTATGCTGAAATTAAAAGGTGTGTGTGTGGGGATTTGCAGTCTTTTTTTTCCTTTAGAGACATTGAGATTTTTTTATAATGTATCAGTTCTGATTTTGAGAAGATTGGAAAAGCTATCAGTTGAAATACCAAACAGATCATACAAAAATATAATATTACACTGCATGATAGGGTATAAAAAACAGAATAAAATAAATTATGAAGCTAAAAGAATTTTTCCTTATTTAAATGAAATATCTAACCAAGGTAAATATTTTTACACTATTGAGACAAAGTGAGAGGGAAAATAATCCATTTATTCTTTGCCCTTTAGAAATGTCATTAAGAGACATTTTTTTCTGCAGTATTTCTACTGTGGCAAAAAGATATTTCCTAAAGAAAATGTATGGATTGGGAAGGAGGGGTTTAGGGAGTGTTTAGAGTTCCCATCTGAGGAACACATCCTTTGACCAATCTTGTTTATTGTCGTATCCTTTACCTAGGAGGCATTCCTATGTAAGGAGTCCACAGGTAAGACAAGGATCCTGATGCATGGAGAAAATTGAAATGGCCCCAAAGAATTTGTAGCTTTATATTTTCCAGGTAGAAGGCATAAGCAGGGATGCAGAAGCCCAGAGCAGTAGCAATGAAGACAATATGACACATCAGTGGTGGAGTCAGAAGGAAGAGTTGCTATACATGATTTGTCCTCCATATATCACCCTCAGTTTTGGGGCAAACAGGTTCTCTTACCCAGGAGCCTTTTTTGAATACTCCAGAGAAAAGTGCTGATGTTTTTGACTCTTGCATGCCCTGGTATGACAGATAAACTTTTCATTTTCACACTGGTCTCCTTGATTTTACAAGCACTGTAGAAATAAAGCCTGATGCTTGAACAGTCTAGGGTTCTTCACAAGCTTTACAGTGTCCTACACAGCTAAGGCCTATTTTCATGGTGAGGTCTCTGCATTTCTGTTTCTTCCTTTATTACCCTCTTTGATGTTTCCTAATCCCTTTTGAATACTCCCTTGAGGACTGATGATTCATTTTAGGACCTAATCATTACTTTCTGATGGCTCTCCAGCCTTCTTAAACGTCCCCTAACTGCTACCAGCTCAAGCGTGTACACTTTAAAGCTCTCTTCTGCTCATCTCCTTTCCTTCTTCATGGAGTCATTTCCCTGCTTATCTTTCACCTTAGCTCTGCCTATATATATACACATCGAAGAAGCCATCTATAAAGAGCCTGAGGGGATTCTTGGTAAATTGGCTAGTATTCAGGAGTCAAGGTTTTGGCAGGCAGAAGCCTGTGAGAAAGGACAGGCAGGAGAATCAAATGGAGAATGTAATTTATTTAAAACCAAATTAAGAGCAACAACAAAACAAACAAACAAAACAAAAACCCAAACCAAAACGAAATAACAAAACAAAACAAAAAACACACACACAAAAAAAGAAAAAAGTATTTATATGTATTTCTACAAAAACTAGATCAAGATGAAAGAACAGCAATGAAACATAAATAATGAAACCTCCTCACTGTTAAGACATATTAAACTGTAACATTTCAATCCAAATTTAAAAAAAAATCCACAAAAAACCAAACAAACCAGCTAAAATAGTAGCATATAATTAACACTCTTGAACTACTTTCTACAGGATAGCACAAACAGACCATTGACAAAGGCTGTTTGTGTCTTCTTCCACAACTCCATAAATTCCTTTCAAAGACCAACAACCATCAGACCTCACTGGGCAATTGACTTTCCTCTGCAGGATTTAATTCACGTATGAAATGGAAACAGAGATCAAACCCAGAATAAACAAAAATACAACAAGTTGAATACCAGAGCTTGTTCCACATATGAACAGGTTGAAAACAGTAACACACAAAACGTAACTTACAAGTAAGAAAGAAAAGATAAAACACAGAAAGATAATTTACACATAATAAAACATGATCACAAGGAATCCCACTTCCACAAGGAAAAGTGAGTATCTTATGCTTAAGCATCATCCTATGACATGACAGATCTCCAGCAGTATATGCTGTGTAGAAATAAAGTGGTATTTCTCTTGAAACATGTTTCCTTTTGTCTTGATAGAGATCTGCCTTTAGGGTAGGGTTTGTGTTAAGAAACATAAAATTGTGGTTTACCTAATATTGCCATCTAGTGGCACAACGATCAATTCTGAAATAATTGCCTTTCAAAGGAAGGCACTGTTCCGAGATTTATACACTACTGAAAGAAAAAGAGTTAGCCAAAGTATAGTGTTAATAACAGCACACAAGAAAATGGAACACAGTTCTGCAGGACAGTGTGTGCCCCAAATTGTAAGTGTAAGCCAACAGAACACTGAAGTATTGAAAAAAGTTGCAGACAGGATATGCCAGTGGTAGGCAAGACATAAACTAACAGGTCCTAGCTGATTTAAAACAAGGAAAATAATAAACATCCTTTTACTATAGTTAATAAATATATTAATATATATTAAATATATATAAAATATATTTAATAAATTACAATATGCTCTATGAATTAATCACCACCTCCATTAAGCTTAACACAGCCTTTATGGTTAGGATGCTCAGTCAGAAACATCTATCCCTTAGCCCAATAACCTGATAAATGGCTTAAGCAGGGAAAGCTTAAAAGCACCATAAGTGTTCCTCAGATCCAACTTAAGTGTCTCACAGTTAGTCTGATGATATCATCCTTCATTCCCTCTTCAGTCATCAAGAAAAAATAATTACTATCACAGGTGATTTATCTTACCCTAAATCTACCTCCAAGGTAGGCCTGAAGATGTCTATTTGTCTTCAGTAGCTATGAAAGGAGCCAAAGGAGATCAGCTTATATTAACACCCACCTAAGCTGATCTCACTGCAGGCTGTCATGAGCCAACTCAGGAAAAGCTCAAGGGCAAAATTTACAAACATATAATTCTATAGTTTCCTAAACACATAGCCTGAATTCACAAGCACTGAACTTAATACTTGTACTCAATAGTTAAAGCCTCTTCCTGGATTTTCTCATTTTCAAAAAAATAAAATACAATTTTCAAAAGAAAGGGGATGTCAAAAGAAGAGGAAAACCAAAAGATAATAAATTATTTACCTGTTAGGTAGTCACAGGGCATATGGGCCACGATATGGGGCTCCTTATGTAAATGATATCTGCTATATGTAAAAGCAAACTCTGATTTTTGTATGGCTGATGTACCCACAAGTTTGGTGATCAGCGGAGAAGACAAAAAATTTGGTAGCCTTGAATGTGGATTCCTCAGCTAAAATGAACTGAACCACTGATGGCAGGTCCTCAGTTCTCCTCAGTGACTGGAGAGAGAATGGTTGGTGAGTGCACCAAGTGTAGACATCTGGGCATGTTTCATTCAGTGCCACCTGGACACCCTTAAGTGTTCTCATTTGCCTCCAGCTTTCACGTCAGATATACAGAAGAATTTAAAGATGCAACCTTTAGCCACCAGAAAAACTGAGTGAGAAGGCAATACACAGAACTTTGACCAAAAAGGGAAGCATGATTAGTGATTATAACTTTGACCAAAAAAGAAAGCATGATTAGTGGTTATATTGGAAGATATATGAAGATTGAAGGGTCTGAAGTTACCTTGGTAAGGAAAGGGAAAAGAGTTCAATTTGGTTTAAGTGTGAAGGAGCTGTAATATTTAGACACTTTCAAAATCTGTTGTTTAGCTTTAGGTTATGAGTCCACACCTATTGCACAATTTGAAATGTCAGCTATGAAGACATGTGTAAACTGATCATTAGCCAGTATTTTGTATTTCAAGTTTTCAATCAAAAACTCTCAGAATAATTTTCAAACCATAATATGATCCTGAAAGATTTTTATAAGCCCTGGAAGGAAGTCTGTGAGTAGAAAAGATGTTTGGCATACTGCAAATTGCTTGAAATCTGATAGAAAAAGACTATAAAATCCCTTATATATCCACTTCAAAAGGTCATAGGAGAAGATAAATGTTAGCAATAGTTCATGTCAAACATCCCTCTAGACTAGTATCCTGCCTACAACAATGGGAAAAAGAATGGATATATGCCAAAGAGTTAAGGAGGGAGAAGCAATATATCTCTCAGAGTACTCAGTCATCTTCCATAGATCTGCAGCTTTGGGCCTTCTTGATTCACTGTTATCTGATAGCCCCTTCTGTATTTCTCCTTCACAAAGCACAGGATGAAGAGGCATTAGCCTCCTGTTACAGTAGAACTTGTGATTCACAATTCCAATCACAAATCCAAATCCACCTACTTCTAAAATGACAACCCAGTGAAAGAATGGGTGCTTTGTAATCAAAGAACTTGATACAACTGGAAAGGCACTATTTTTTACTATTCTGATGCTTTTATACTTCTATACGTCTTCCTAGTTTATAATAGTGTGATGGATTGACACAGAATCAGGGCCTTGATTTTCCTGTCCTCTATGGTACTTCGGGAAAATTTTTTCCCCCAAATAGACCTCATAAAACTTTGGTTAACTTTTAATATATGGATTTTAGCAGCTTTCTGCATCTTGAGAAAGATTTTATGTGAAATAGTTTTCCTTTACTTAGAATTATATACCAGTCATGGGTAGTATCACTTGAATCATATTTCACTTCTATCTCTGTACTCAAGAGAGATATTTTTTCCTTAGGAAAATTTTCAAAAATATTTAGAATAAACATAAGGAAAAAATTGTGTTAATAGCTGCACATAATGGCACAAGCACAACCTAGGGTGAGGAATAGAGGAAGGTGTTAAATTTGAGGATTTGGATTTATATTTTGAGGCTATGGATTAGAAAAAGGCACTGGGCTACGAATTGGAGGTAGGGCTGAGGGCTTTGCTAGCACTGTGGGATTGTGCTTGGCCCTAGCATGAGGGCCTAGCAAAGCTGATGCCTCCAACTCTGTTCCACATACATCACCATTTCTTCCCGCTGCTCTGCTGGCTGAGCTCCCTCCTGCCCAGCCTCCATCTCATGGACAATCAGCTGCTGAAACAGAGGGGCTCTCACAGTCAACAACAAAGCACTTGCCCTCTAACACGCATCTCCCTCTCCTATCCCATGACCTCCTTGCTCCCCTTATTCCATAAAGGTCTTTGGTAGGGCAGAGGCTTAGTGGTTGGATTTGGGATTTGGTTTTTATTTCATGAGGACCTGTAGGGATGATCTGTGTGGGAGGTGGTCATGGACTGCCCTGTGCCAGACCCAGCTCATGCCAGCCCACAGCAGACAAAGCGCATGCACCGTATGACAGAATCAGAGGAATTTTTGGAGCCCCTGCAAAGAAACGTTACCTAGTAAATGCTGAGGCAAAGGGATGAGGAAAGAGACAGTGATGTTAGAGCAGAAGACACAGGGGGAAATGACTGAGAAGAAGGACAGAAAAGCAGGAAAAAATGCCAAAAAATTACACCCTAACTGCTGGAAAAAAAGAGCAACCTGGGCAAGGGCTAGAGGCAAATATCTGACTGGACAGGGACAGAAAGAAGAATCAGGAGGAGGTATGACTCTGAAGGGACTGTGGTTGGTGGAGGAATTCGTGTTGGACCAGTTAAGAAACAAGTGGCATAACATCACAAACCCTACCCTTCTTCTGTCTCCTGGTGGGCCTAACACATGTGAGCCAAGATTAAGAAAGAATTCTAGCACTTCAGGTTTAGGGTGAGGGTCTGTAGACCTTGGTGACTAAGGGTGGCTAAGACTTCAGGCATCTCATTAGTATTTCTGCTTAGGGGCTTGAATTCAGGCCAGGGCTGGGTATTGAGCTCACCTTTGAGGTTTACGATTTAGCATTTGGGATTCTGGAAAGGTTTCGTGTGAATGCTCTGGGCCAGGTTAAGGTTACTAGTAAAGGGGTAAGGTATGGGCCAGCTTTTTGTATTGTAGTATCTGATAGAAATACTACCTTTTTCAGTCAGCCTTATTTTGGTTATTTTATACAGAACAATTGTTTGATTTTCTATGTATCAGATATTTCTATTTAAAGTTTATATCAACCCATGTTTTGTTTCAATCTTCATTTAGTATATTTATACTAGTTTCATTTGCATCCTTGTTTGCTGTGGTGCTCTTGTTTGTATTTTTCCTTGAAGTTGGAGAACTGTTGAAAAGACCTTCTATACCATAACTGAAAGCAGGAACCGGGACATATTGCCTGTGGAGATAATTAAAACCTGACACGGCACACAGAACAGGGATTGTGCACACAAATTGCACTTCTTGCTTGTGGCCAGCAAAGGGAGCTGTTAAGCCCTCCAAACTGCTGCATCCCAATGATTAAAGCGAAACGGGAATTTGAACTTGAGTATTATCGCTACAACGAATGCGTTCAATTAAATTGTTTATTGCCTGGGCTTCTTCTGTTGTTTATACATAAAATATCGTATTCTGACTGGCTGTCTGTCGTCGTCCTTCTGTGACACATTTGCATTGTGGCTGATAAACTGATCTGCTTTTCAGTAATAACATCTTATTCAGGCTGCATTTTGTCTGCTCGAGGTAGTGATGAAATCCTCCTACTTTCAAAAGATAACTACAAAGCTCACTCTGTAACATATTAGTTGCAAAAAGATTAGAGATCTTTAAAGTTTCTTTTTTGGTCTTTCATCAACTCACTGTACACTTAATGAAGAATACAAGGTTTCTTTTTAAACCCTCAAAGAGAAGCCAAAAGACAGCAAAATACAAGTGTATGGCTATACATGTAAAGGTGTTACTTTCCTCTGTTCACTCATCAGTTAAACTTGAGCCATCTGTTTTAATATTGCCAAGATTAAGGAAAAATAAACTTTGCTGTGTAATGCTATCCGTTAACACATATTAATAGCATTACTGATAATCTAGCATTTGCTTAGCATATGCTCTAAGTGTAACTGAGCATTACAAAAATACACTGAAAATCTTTGTTCATTCTGTAAAATAGCTGTGACAGAAACAAAAATATGTAAGGTAATTTGGAATGATAAACTAGCAAAGTACATGTTATCAAATTGTAATAGAGCTGCAAGAGAAGAACCACATAGTCTGAAACACAGGCAGTACTGCTCCATGTAGCTTCACACTCAGCTCCTGGTGAGTGTGAAACAGATAATTTATAAGGAATCTCCTTCCACAGAAATCAACTTAATATTTTTTTTCTCACAGGTAGTATCTGCTGTTAAAAGAAAAATTAGATACCATGACAGAAAGATTTGGAGTCATCATGGCTGAAAAAGTGTATGCAACTAGTAGACTGAATCTAGCTAGCTAACACAGAATTTATCACATTCCTCTCCTTCAGTTCTTTACTATACAGTCCTCTCTTCTTTCAGCTGCAGTAACCCAGGCTCCTGAGTTTTATACTGTTGGAATAATTTTATATGTTTTATGGTTGTACTTGATGATCTTAAGGGTCTTTTGCAACATAAAAGATTATATGATACTATGATTCTATGAATTCAAACTTTTTTATTTCCTATTTTCTTTCATGTTTATAATCCTATAAAACCTGAGTACAAATTTCCATATGACTGTAGCAATGTAAATGTGGAAACAACATACAAGAATTTAGAAAGCCCATGACTAACCTACTTGTGTTTCAATCAACTGCAACGAAGAGAAGAGGCATGGTCTACTTTCTGCATGACAATATCTCAGTTAGTCCATGGCTATTCTTCTTGAAAAAGCATCTCCTTACTCATAACACAAATGCCTCAAGAATGCTTTTTTTTCCCCTCTCATGGATTGCTTGATATATGCAACATTTCTATTTCTCACAATATTTTATCAAAAGAAAAGGCACAGTGTGACTCTGGGGCACCACAACCTGAAAAAAAACAGGAACCTGGACATCCTGAAACCTGAACAGCAGTGGTTGGCTGTACAGTTTTCCAAAAACAAACATCCTTTCAATCACAAAAAGATCTAGGGGTTATTGGCCTCTGTTGATACAAAAATCTTTAAGAGGAAGAAAAAGCCCTTTAGAAGAAATAGAAGTCTTTGAGAAAGGTCCTCCACCCTAAGTAAGCAGATATGGATTTTATCAGCTTTCCAGAAATCTCTATTTTTATAAATTAGCCAAGTAAAAATTATATTCACAAATATGTTGATTTTGAGCTCCAGTACAGAAATAATAATAGACCACAAAGCAGTACACAAAAGACTTTGATTATCAATCTCTGAACTACATAAGTATCATTGAGATCAAATGAATACATTTAATCTTCAGTGGAGACACACTTCAAAAACATCTCTAAAACTTTGGTCTCATGTAATTCAAGTGAATCAACTGAAGACAAAGTTGCTTTCATTAGAAACCAAAATTTATGCATAGAGCTGAGGGAAATTTTTAGATTCTCTCTTTCCTTTCCTGACTTGAGGGGCAAAATTAAAGCAGCAAATGAAAAATCACATATTGTTACTTTATTTTGGCCAAGAATGGGATACCTTTATTCTTAGTCTCTAGTCTAAGTAAACAAATATATTCAGAGAATGAAATACTATCGATCATCAATAAAATTATGCCAGACTCACTTCTGTGACTTGCTAGGATGTGAAAAAAATCTGTCCAATGAGTTCATAAGAAAATTTGAAGCATTAAAAAGATGATGAAAAATAGTGATAAGAACATGAAAGTGAAAGATATTCCTACCATGGGAAACAATATTGTTGTTTATTTTCTATAAATGCAGCACCTTCCATCTTCAAGCCACCAGTGTTTCTTAATTTTTTTATTTTTTTTTACAAATAATCTCTTCCCTGGTTGGAGAAAAATCTAATTTCTAGTCCTAATTTACTCATTGACAGTCTATATTTCTTTATTGAACTTATATGTAGCCATGTAAATATTTCTTCCCCTGATCTCACATTTACTATCACAAGAATTATCTCCTCTCAGCTCTCATTTCATTAAGCAAAAAGAATCATGTCTTGCAGTTTCCCCTCTGCCTAAGAGGTCCTCTGTCTTCTATTCTGAACCAACACACTATATTTGCACTTCTTCTGGCATGATTTAATTTTTCTTGAATATGGAAATGACACGCAATATTTCAGTCACTGTCAAAATTTTAAATCAGTGATACCTCCTCTGTGTCCTCCACTTAGGCTATGCAGTGCTTAATAGAGCTGTCAGGGTAATCCAGATTCCCCAAGGCTGGCAGGGTGGTTCAGAAGACTTACACTAGGCATATAGGCTCTACAAACAATTAATAAAGAAGAATTATTTTGAAAGCTGAAGTGAAATGCCTGTGTCTCTCACTGTGAACAGTGTGGTAGCTTGATCCATCAGAGATGAGAGCAGAGACCTCCCATGCAAAACCCCACAGAGTCTCTGAATACTCTGTTTTCTTTTTGGAAATTATAAATTTTTCACCTTTTACTAAGTCCTTCTGTGAGAGGAAAATGTATGGATTTTCCTGGAGTACTGAAGACTGGTCCAGGTCTGGGATCCCCAGTACAAGAGAGACACAAGCATACAAAGGACCATCAAGGTGTTGAAGGTCTATGAGGACAGACTGAGGGACCTGGGACTGTTCAGCCTGAAGAACAGACATCTCAGTTTCATCAGTGTGTATAAATACCTGAAGGGAAGGTAAAAAGAGAATGAATCCAGGCTCTTCTTCCTAGATCTCTTTAACATTTTTCTGTTCTTATTCTTACAGGGAAATGTAAATGTTTTAATTTTATTATTTGCTTTTTTGTTTGTTTCCAAGAGAACACACTTCTCCTTGCCCCTTCTGTTGAAAGGCATCTTCCTCCCTCATTTTGTTTAGAAATGGTGAGTATGACAGTCATCATGTTTTTCAGTGTCTACAAGATCTCAAATGGTAGATCTTGACCAATATTACTCCCCAGAACCACACTGAATTACACCAGCTGAGTCCTCCAGACTCAGGTATTTTAATGTTGTACTTTCATACTAAATTTGAGAAGCATAGATATTTTAATTAAATAAAAGCAACAACTTTAATCACCAACAACCATAGATCTGGATTTTGTCTTCTGTTTTTGTCCTAGATGTCTGACCAGAAAAAACAAAACAAAACCCAAGAATCATTCTTCAATCTAATGTTAAGAGTCAGTTTTCTCATAATTTTTTAGGGCAATCAGCCTAGGTTTTGTAGCAGGAAGAAAATTATTTTTATGAGAAATTATTTTTATGCTTCTTCGACATTGTGACTTAAAGTAACACCATTCATTATTATATTTTTCCTCCACCTGGGGACATTTCTTCCTCACTGGTGTGTAGAGAGAGAGCTGAGAAATGAAGCTAGGTTTCTAAACCTAATATCAAAAAATCCAGTGGAAGAAATAATCATTCAATGAACAGCTATATCAAAAGGAACAAATGAATATGAAACATCCAGGTTGCTCTAAAACTTAGCCAGGCCTGTTCTGTCTTTTCCTCTCCCACATTCACAGCAATTGGAAAGGATGTTCCTGAATTTAACATTGAGATAAATATCACCGTCACCATATATTGCATTTTTGCAGATTTTTTATAATGGAATTTGCAACTGGAAATGAATTTCAGTTTACTTCAGGGGAAGTACAGAGAGACTATGCTTATGCTTTAGAAATACTGTTATAGTAAGAGTTTCCAGGTTTCAAGTAAGCTGGAGTTTTAATCTCTGATGTGCTCCAAACCTTCCTCTAAAGGTATATTAGAACAGACAGAGAACATTTTCATTTTTAGTCAGTCTAGTAGGTTAGTCATATATGGGAAATTGTGTATACAGACATTTTTGTTGTGAAAATTCTGCATTTATAAAAAGTGCAGTTTTAATTCACTATTCTACTGAAAACAGAAAAATATGGTTACAGTAAGTATATTTGACATATTCCCATCCCTGCAGAAATGAAGAAAAAAGAACAACATGGTCAGATGAGTCACTCTCTAATCTCTTTAATTTTATGGATTAGAACTCCCCCAACTAATGTAAACCTAGACTATTTTCTTACCTCTAGACCCTGTTGTATTCCTATTTATAGTGTGGCAAGACTTATATCTACCTGCAGATCTCTGGTGGATTACTTTAGCTTTGACTTTATGTTGCAAAGACCTGCCTTAAAATAAAACCTACATAGCAAGTAGAGAAGCAGATGTCAAATTTTTAACATTATCTCTACCCAAACTACAGGAGAACCAAAACTTTTTCAAAGGGAAGAATTATGGCAAGAATACTTTAAATAGAAGTTGAATGCTACACAACTCATTTACATCCTAAATTAAACTACTGCTTGAACTTGTGTCTCAAAATACTTGAAAAGTGTATTTTTTTGTAAGAGTCATATGATATTGTTCCAAGTAGAAAAATAAAGTCTACTACCAACAATAAAAAAATACAATAATTCCATTAAGAAAAATAATGTCTTTTTAAAATAACTACCCAAGATTCTTTTCAAACACTGCAAGTTTTTACGCTTAATGTTTACAATATTTTTCTTTAATCAGAAAACACAGTGAGGATGTACTTGGTTCAGAAAATCCAAATACAAATTATCTGTCCACATCAAAAATGTGTGGATCAAGTTTACAGTGATATTGGGAACACTAGTAATTTTTTAGTTATATTAAAATAGAGCCACTCCAAAAATGCACTATTTCTGATTAAGAAATCAAATTAACTATAATGTTTTTTCTTATATTATGTCACTCTATATTTGATTTCCCAACCTGAGAAGGTTTTGGCTGTACTTTGCAGTCCAGGAAACTCCAACAAAAGATTATAGAAAATGGGCCAATGTCATCACATAGAATATAAAATATGGAACACTTCATAAAATCCACTTGAGATACAATAGATGACTCAGGCTTAGGATAAGTGGTAGTAGAGATAAGAATAGTAATGGATGGTAACACATTGTTCAGAATAATCACTCAAGCAGTTACGGGAAGAATCTTCCCAAAATTCCCTGGCTGCTTCATGCTCTTATCAGTTTAAACTCAGACCTAACTCCCAGGTTGTACATTTGTGTTAACTCTCAAGAACACCATCACTATTGATATAACCCCTAAATTATAGCAACTTCAACACAAAGTATCCCAGCTCTGACGCAGATTTTGTGCAGGACCCTGGGCATGCTGCCCAAAAGTCTGCTCTGAAGTTCGTATCCAACAAAATGAAAATGGTCATTTCTCTGTGACAAGGAGCTGCACGGAGGATAAACATGCTGCTCTCTGAAGAATATGTACACTGTTTGGTAATCAAGGTATGATCAAGAAAATTCATTTAGTCATTTCCAATTTAACCTTCATCCAATGTAAAACCAAGGGAGCCAGACTGTGGAGGACTTGTCAGAGAAGAGAGCTAGGAGCATCGTGCACAGCTGATGGTGATAGCTAACAATATCTACACATCCAGTCACGAATTTGGCTTGCTTATAAGAAAATCTGAGACAGTGGCTAATCTCTTGCTCTGAGCTGTATGAAACATTGTTGGGTCTCCCAGATGTTTCTGTCAACAAAAAATGCTTTTCAGAGTATAGGCACCTGAGTGAACAGGATGTGTAATTTGAAAGTACACCTGTTGGTTGCAATAGAACCCACATTTGCAAAATAGCATTTGCCCAGAGAATAGTTTGAGGAAGACTATGGTCTATAATAGCTTAGACTAAAAGTCAGTGTACCCCAGCAGCCAATATAAATTCCTCCCTGGATACTTTGACAGAGCAATAATCTCTGACTCGTGATTTTTAAGCCAGAGGTCTTGTCCTTGATGTACTTCTATTTTAGCCATTTGGACAACCACTTTTGCAACCCTTCCAAACTTTTAGCGTCTACAGTATCCTCATGAAAGGTTTGTGAAGAACCAGCTCCTATTTTCTTTCCTGTTTTAAATCAGCCACTTTCTGATTTCATTCAATGCTGTTTATTCTATAGACATAGTACAATGGACATAAAGAGTGCTCAGACCAGGGAAGAAAGCGCTCATGTTGGAAGTAAAGGAGGCAGGAGAGAATAGGCCAGTTTTGGTCTGTACTCATGTTAAAAGTTTTTGAAGGAAATAACAAAATAGCATACAGCAACCTTGTTGTGACACAGGTGAGTAATTATGGCTGCCATAGGAAAATGAGCATAGAATAATAAATTAGCAAGCTCTCATTAAAAAATTATCTCTAATTTTATTTTTTTATTTTAAGATCCTTTAGTTGTAAAAAAATAAAGAAAAATACGAGGAGATAATAGCTGTTTTGTATTCTCAATATTTCTGAGCACTGAAACAGCAACATCTGGGAGTTTACACAGTACAAGTAGACACAGTTCCCAGTAATCTTTGTGTAGTCCCTCAAAATGAAATATAAACCATCTCCAAGTAACTTACAGCTGACAGCACACACAGTATTGAACACATTTTTTTCTACATGTATTGATTTTAACATTTGCTTCACTTTCTTTAAGCATTCTCCTTTAAAAAAAGCTGATAACACAGACAGCTAATGCTGAGCTGAAATTTTTCTTCAATTATTCAAGATAATAGAAGCATGGAATAAGCTGCACAGTTTTAGTCAGTTGCTTCTTACATACTTAATTTTCCAGAATTTAAGTATAGTCATTTAGTCATTTTAGCATCATAGTTATTAAAAAAAAAAAAAAAAAAAAAATACACCTGTTCTGGGGAAAAAAAAAAAAGAAAAAAAGTACCTTTTCCTTCCATAGAAAGTTTTAGTTCTCAACATTACAAAAAAGGTGATAAGAGGATCCAGTACTCTGGTACTGATTAATTTCAAATTAACAACACAATCTCTGCATTCATTTTTCACAAACTTCTCAGGAACTCCCAGTAGTGTGGTACATGGAATGTATGCTTTTTCCACACAAGCAAACAACAATAAATTTCTGACTTGGGCTACTCAGTAATTAGATGATAACCACAGGCAACTGCAGCTAAATTTAACCTATGATACATAGATAAAATATTTCTTTTCAGTTCCTTCAGTGTGGCTGTGCATAAAAATGAAAAGAGATTTATTTTTAAAGACAAACATGTTAACCAGAAAGTAGACAAAATTATACTATGGCCATTTTTACTCAGTTGATAGTGATTGCAATAACTACAGAAGTTTACCTCAATATGATGTGTGAAGCAGGATGAAGGAAATATATGAAGTTTCTTGCCTTTTTTCTTCTTTTTAATATTCTAAAATGAAATTTTTTACTTTGTAGGAGATTGTAAGATTAACCTGAGTTCTGGCACATGTTATGTCCTTTGAGGAAAAAAAGATTAGGTAAGGATACAGGTTAATACATAGATACATATTAGCTTTGTCTGTGCTGCTTGTGAATACTGTATTAAGGCCAGAGGAATATATTACATTAAAAGTGAAAGCTGCATGCACAAGTTTCCTGTTAACATTGTATTTCTTCATATGTTATTTTTAAACATGGAGATGCTTTCACCAGAGTGGTTTCTGCACATCATCACTTTGATTCATCTGAGAACCCACATGAACCACAGAAAAACATGTGTTCCCATAAGCTTCTCATCATATTTGCCAGCCCTATGGTGATATTCCTAGCACCTTTAGAGATGATTTCAAATGGCACTTGATGACTGTGTTTTGGCAAGCAAACCAAGCAGTAAGTGTTAACAGTCTTAAGCTAAGCTTCCCTCAGCTGCAGCCCATGGAAACAATCCAGTGGGCAGCTGAACTGATTTTGTATAGCACAAGAAAAAGCTTGAGGATGTGTTTTACTCCTTTTAAGACTCCAAGACCAACTCAAATTTAGAATATAACTTCCTTGAACCAAAGTTAGGACAGGCACACAAATCTTCCCCATCCCCCTAGTAGTAAAATCTCACTCTTCTAATGTGAGTATAAATAAGGCTTCTTAATGGTCTGAATGCTCTGATAAACAAGAGCTTTGTTTGCAACTTGCAACCTCACACAGCAATCAAGAGAAAAATAGAAAAAAACTACACAAAATCCTAATTCTCACTCTTCCCTTCTAATTGATAGAGGCACACACAGGAACTCATAGGGTCAATGAAATCAGGACTGTTTTTAGAGTTCGAGAGGAAAAATTAACAAAATTGAGCAGTCACTGAGAGATGCAGCAATTTGACTGCCAGAAGGTGTAGCCAGAGTGCCTTCAGTTGAGACAGCCAGTAAAGAACAATTCCTTATAACCAATGTTATTGACAAATGCAAATATGATGGAGATTACTAATCCTTTCAGAACAAAATATCAATACACGTTTATCTTCTTGTGACATTCTGGTAAGTATGAAAATAGATTATTGTTTGCTAAACCACAGACTTAAATGGCACCTAAACAGCACCAAAGCTCCAAATTTATTGCTTCACGTGGTAAAACAGTATAAAACTAAATAGTGCAAGGATATCTCAAAACAATAATTTCTGCAGATAACAAAGGATAAAACAGACAAGCTCTGTTAGAAAAGAAAGTAAAAAGATGTTGAAATAAGTAATTTGAAGTGAATGAGAAGCCTTGCTGTGGTCTAAGCAATTAATTTTGGTCAGTAAACTGTGCAAAAACTCTGTTCTTCTGTCCAATCTAACATTGTTCAGTTGTCAGACTAGATCAACTCTAATTAGAATTTGCTGCTTTTCATAAAGTTCTTTGTGATCTGTCATGCAAAATATATTCCAGGGGATCAAATTTTCATTCAGGTAAAAATCAGCAGTGAAGAATTGCTCTGCTTTCAATTCCTAGAGTTGAGGACCTCTTCTTACAAAACAAAACCATGTCAACTATTTGTAATCCTTCTTCCACTTAACACCTCTTGGCCTGAAAGGTTATGACAACTTGCTGATTAGTATTTTGTTTTTGAGAATGATCCCAAAAACATTTACAAAATCCATAAACCTTGTCTTTTTATAATAAAAGCTGTTTGGCTTGCATGTTCTTTTATATTTAACATGGTCATAAGTCCCACAGTGTATTTAAGCTACTTTTTTGTACTTCTTAAATACCATTTTGTTTATGTTTACGTCATGTACAAATGACAATGTCATTAGTGTCCTTGTCCATATCCTGTCAAAGGGATGAGCTTCAAAACAGCCCAGCTTCCCAAAGATTCCATTAGAACATCTCCTTCACCCAGAAGTAAGAATATTCCTTAAAAAAAAAAAAAGTCTCATGAATGAAACACCTTCGAGTCTATCAAAGGTAACTTCTTTATGATTTCGTAGTTCTATTATAGCAATTAACAAACCTTCAAATCAGTCAAGCTTCTAGAATACAATTGTTTTCTAGTTAGGCCATAGAGTTACTTTTGAGTAGTCAAGGCAAAACACATAGTACATTTCCCCAATTCCTACACTAAAACATATTCAGTATTCATGCACAAATAATGCTTCCAACTTGTGTATTCTCCAGAAATGCTCTACCTTAGTTGTCACTACCTCTGAAGTCATAGTTCTGCACTGCTTGAAAGTTTTCCAGATTTGTTCATCATCAGTGCTTAGAATAAAAGAACAGTGGTTTCTGTTATGACTACACTCCTTCAATCACTTGGGAGGTTGGTGTATTAGAAACATGATATAACATTAACCTTCCGTGCAAATTTCTTCTGGCTTTTTTTCAGCTCTGAATATATACACTGATAAAAGAATGTTAGATTCCCAAAGCCAGCTCAGTATCTCTTATCCTCTGCTAATTCCTCAGATGAGCCTTAAAATCAAGCTAAAGCAGCACTACAGTTGTTTCATGGAAGCTATCCTGATCACAGCTTCATGATTTTACTATTTCAAATGAACAACCTTCCCCCCTAGTCCTAAACACATTAAAATAAAAATTATAAAAGAAGACCCAAACCCCCACAAAATATGCATATAAGGGTTTTTCTTTGGATGATAGATTTTATCTCTGTTCTTATCTTGTCAAATGATTGCAAAATAGGAAATACTGCTAAGGCACAAGCATTATTTATCACCTTAATTCATTCACTGTCCTTAAGTATGCATTTACAGGCAACTAGAATTATGTGAGTTGACTCGATTCACAGATCTGAGGTCAGTATCATGCGTAATGCTGATGAGTTTAAATGAATAATCCATGGGAATTGTTTTATTATTTTTCTCATATATGTCCAGGAGATATTTTTTCATCTCCGTATGACAATCTTTCCTTAACTTTGTCATATTTTGCATTCCTTTGTAATATTCATACATTCAGATAAAAGAAATTTCAACTGAAGAATTACCTAATGGTCATCTCCTACAAAATGCAGGTTTTAGACACCTAGTTGACTTATTTCAAAATTTGCAACTATACTCATAATCTGTAACATCAATATGGAGCAGAAGTCCATCAAGTGCTTCTCCAAAGCCTTGTTTTGTTTTTAATATGGCTAGTTCAAATCTAGCTTTACTGTTAAATGTGGACTGGTTTTATCAAGAAATAATTGTAGAAAGAGGTCAGAACCAACATTTAAAGTGTACTGACATCCTTTCCTAAATTCAGCTTCCTTATTAGGGTTATGGCTAGAGTTTCCTAAACTCTAGGAAACAAAGAGAATTAGCAGAGGTAAATAGATGAACATAAACAACCAACGCTATATACCACAACAGATGTAGCAAACAAACATACTACAATTTTAATTAGCATGTGATGAACTGTGGTTCAGCATGTGATGAGCTCTGATTTGAATTGGAGACCTTAAAATCACCACAAATTTTAAAAACCAAACCAACCAAAAAAAAAAAAAAAAAAAAAAAGGGAAGTGGAGTATCTCTCACAAATAAAGCTATATTATCAAGAGGAAACAGAGGAAACAGGGATAGGGAAGGCTTGCTAATAGTTTGCAAGGTTAATTATGACCTTTGGTAAGCAAAGGCTAAATTTCAAAGCTGGAGGGTCCTTTAAGCAACAGCGACATATTTGACCCCATCTAAAATTCTATGATTTAGAGAAATAGGTAATATACACAGCCAAATTCCTAAATATCTTAGGTTTATAGGAAAAACACTCTCTTAGGTGTCCATTGTATAGCATACTAAAAGCTGTTTGACACATTGTTGGCCTAAGACATGTCCCTTAAATGCAGTTTAATTAGGAAGCATTACTGAACTCTGCAGTAACTTCGAATAACTAGAAGGTGTTTCACCATGTCATCCACCTAATGGCAAAATTAGACACACAAATGCAATCTGCCACTCAAAAGTTCTTATCAATCAGAAATGAAAGGCTGCCCATTCTTCATCAGCCACAGAAAGTGATGGAGAAAGATGGGCATCACAGAAGGTGATGTAGAAAAAGGGAAATGAAAGGAAAAATGCAGGGAAACATATACTAAAAAATGGGAGCATTTTATTTGTTTAGGTTTTACTTCCTTACAGGAAAAAAAGAATCATAGTTCCAAATCTAAGAGTTCTTGGAGAAGAGCTAGTTTTGTATATCCACTCAAAATCATTGTCTATTAATCAAATTAAAAAAATCCTCACAAGTTATTTTTTAATTACATAATCCCACTTGTTTAGATAATGCATACGTACAACTGGAATCACTTTCAGTCTTAATTTTGTAGGCTTGATTATAAATGGTGGTTTGGCAAAGCATGGACCAAGATCTTTCTTTCATTATCCAAATTAAGTTATTCTCAGTGCTCCAAACTCTACACCAGTAGTTAAGCATGTCATTCTGAAAACAACAGAATAGCACATGATGCTTCTTTACTGCTCTCAAGTGTCCTGCACGTAGTCTCTCTGTGGATGGGTTTGAGAAGTGAAGCATAGCACCTCAGGCCTGCATCAGGGAAGACAAAATTGTATAACTCATCATTTAAGTAAACTGAGATTTTATTAATCCCCCCCTAGAAACCCTGGGCAGCATATCAGACAAAATTTATCACTGCTCTCTCTGTGATTGTTCACCCTTGCTCCTCTAATAAATCCCTCTCCCACCTTGGTCCCAGATAGTTCCTGGCACCAGGTCATCCTTTATCCCATGATCTGATGATATTCTGTGACAGATTTCTGTCAGCACACATTGCCAGCTTGGTCACAGCACTGATAGAAAAGCTCAGTGTCCAGTAATTGGGATTCACAGCTGTTGTCTTATGACTGCTTTTCTTTTACCCTTTCCCAGTTACAAATTGATAGACAATGAAACTCTATGAATTTGACTACATTATTTTTGACTTCTAACTTGTAAGAAAATTTATCTAAATTACCTCCCTGCAAAACAGATATTCAACTGGGAAGTGAAAATATCCTTTCTGCCTCACATAATCTATCACAAACACAAAATTTCACCTTGGTCTCAGAGACAAGAATGTGACTAACAAAACCTGAGCAAATCCAGTCTCTTTCTAATAGACATCTGGGAGGTTGAAAAATGTTGATCAGGGCCACAATCATGGAACAGAAATATAACCTCTCCTCAATGGTCTTTTCTCCTTTTACCTACTCCTACCACTTCAGTTTATCTCCAGCTCACATGTTAACCCTCCTGCTACTTCTCCATATACATCCTCACCACTTAAAAGACAGTTTCTTTAAGTCTGTCTTCTTTAAGTCTGTCTTTGTTTTCATTGTCAGACCAGGAATAGAAGTAGACTAACACAACTAAAATATCCCCACCTTTCTGCTGCTCTGCTCCTTGTGACTAACATCTTATGGTTCCCTCCTATGCTCAGAATTCTGCCCAAGCTTTACTATACCTCTTGATTATGAAATACCATGCAAAATCCCATGAAAACCAATGTAAACAAAGCAAGCTACAACAATCTATTTGACGATTTTTTTTAGTGAGAAGAAAATGTGCTAGAAAAAATAAAATGCAACCTCTATAACATGTTAAGTTAAAGCCTTTTAAACAACCATTGACGTCTTAATTGGAGTTGCTTATGCTCTGCATTGTGTCATGTAACGAAGGAATTGAACTTCATTTTTCCTAAAGATACAGTATCTTCTAGAATTTCAACTTTGGTTTATGCTGAAAGATAACATAGCAATGAGAAACTTTGACTAAAATTAAGCATGTCCCAGTGGTTGTTGAACTGTATTTTCCATCATTTCCAAAAGCACATTGCTTTTCAAACCAGGGGCCTGACATGTCTAAAATTCCAGTGTTGTTTATAACTGATGATTTCAATTAACACATACTGCCAAGCACTTGTTTTCCAGAAGCCAGGGACTGCTGAAAATGGAATCAAATTCCCAGTTTTATCAGACTTGCCTGTCTGATAAAAATTAACCCCTTAAACTGAAATACTTTAACAGCAATGGATATACACAAGTTGGAAGGTGAGAGAGCATGAAAAAATCACAATCTGATTTCAGAAATAAGAGGTTGTTCTCTTAGATTCTCAAAACCATAAGTGTTAGTTGATCACTGTGTATTATGTTTGCTATATAATAATGGTTGACATGGCAATTATTTTAGATTTCTTAGCTAGTTTTATGCTGAAATTTTACTTTAGAAGGACTTGGATTACCTTTTCTTTTATCATTCTAGTTAGATTCCAGTTTTCATACCTCAAATTCTGCTTTTAGGCAATGAGTAAAAATCTAGAGCAAATTTTAGCCAAAATTATCAAGTTTTGCTTCCATAAGAGTCAGAACCAAGTTCTTACAGGTTTGGCCTAAGACATGAGCAACATTGGAAATCCGATCATACTTCTTTCAACAGATGAAAGGCTAACCACAAAAGCTGATCCACAAGTCGTTATAACAAGTGCCCTTCAGACTACATAGCTAATCAAAAGTCTGTCACAACACCAATCCTTGATAAAGTATCATTCTTCCGTGCAGATGTTTGTAAGGAGGATATGCAGTCTGTAGTATGTTTTTAATTCTGGTGGAATGCACCTGCATTGTGTATTTAACAGAGGAAGAGGATGTGGATGCTTTATAATTCACCCATAATTAAGAAGCCTAAAACGTTTTGTTTTGAAATGAAAGTAGTTTACATTCTTTCTTTTGATTGTAAATAGGAGCTTAGTGGACTAATAGTTATTTAAATCACTTTGATTCTCTTTGAAGAATCTTATGCTAATAAAATGTCTTCTCTTTGCATCATCAGCATAACAAAGCAAGTTCTCCATAAATTTGCACATCTATTCCACACTGGAAAATTCATTTTCTGCTTCCTCCAGCCTTGTTTCCTTAAACTCCACACTGACACCAACTAATCTACCTATCATCACCTTCTCTGTCTTTTTTTTTGTAGGTGACTGAATAGTCTATTCCTCTAAGGTTCATCTATTAAACATATTACCGATTTGGGAAGCTAGTTTCCCCTTGCTTTTCCTAAGGACTTCTGGGCTCCAAGCTTCTCATGCCATTAACTACTATTTACTCCACTCTTTTCTTACTGCCACTTGGAGTCCACTGAAATGATTCCTTAAACTAAGGAGCCCCAGCTTCTTCTTACCAATTAACCCAAACACAAAGTGGTCCACTGAAGTCGTTTTGCATAACAGTATCCATGCATCTTTGCTAATTTAGGAAGCTAAGCAGGTAACATTTAGAGCTTTTATTATCCATCAGGTAAACAGTGATCCTAGGACCACACTCTAAGAGAACTCTATTTTGCATAGCATCGTCTGTGAAACAGATGCTTTAGCAGACCAGAAGGACAGGTATACTAAAAGTTTGTTTCACCACAGACCTAGAAACAACTGAAGAATTATTTTTAAAAGTATTTTTGTCAGAATAGAATGTTTTAATCTGGTCATGTTGATTTCCTTTATAATTTGAAAAGAAAAATGCCTTTTAAATTGGAAAAGCATCCCACTTCTATGAGGTAAAAATGTTTTAATGCCATGATTTCAAATTATTTCGTTAAATGTATCATTCCAGTAGAAATAAAATATCAGTGACTTCGGAATATGATTCAGAGAAGAGTGGGGACTTCCTTCCTTTCTTCTTTCCTCATTTCCTCAAAAACTAAAATTATTTCATACCATCAGCTCTACAGTTGGCTCCTTCTAAACATCTTCCAGGCACATCCAAAGTTCCCTCATTCCAAAGTTACACTACACTAAACCTGTGCTAACTGGTCCATTACAGATTGAAGTTCCTGGAAGAGGAGATACCAAACAAGAGGGGTACTGACATTCCCCACTGCTTTCTCCCTATCTCCCTTTGTTTTCTCAGGACACTAAGGTGCTCTCAGCTCTCAGGGACAGGGTTGCACTCATACTTGGCTGCAGGTGGGATAAGAGCCATGGCAGGTAACCTGAAAGATCTAGTAATGCATTTTGGTGATTACATTACTAGCATAGTCAAAGCATCTAAAATATTGCTTTCCACTCAGGCTGCTCACCGCTAGGATAAATCTATCCACATGTGTTCTGCAGATGAGAATTTTCTTACATAGATACCCAAGGAAGAAAGAGTAATGAAAATAACAAAAGTGACAGAATTAACACTAGGCAACAGAGGAAGGAAAATGATGGATCTATGAAACTTAGGAAGGAATCAGTCAAACCGCATTAAACACTGATACACTTCTGTGGCACCCCCAAACAGATGTTTTACTTACAACAGTAGCATAAAACATCTGCTTATTACCTTATTTCACAACTGGGGCCACTAAAACAGAACACTCCCAATCCACAAGATGCACACATCTGCTTGGTTGCTTTTTGAGACACGTTAGTTCAAATAAGGAGTTTCAAGGCTGAAGTCAGAGAAAATCTCAGGAAATCATTTTATTTAAACACTAGGTTGGCGTTAATTCACAAGAAACAAGGAATATTAAACCATATTCAGAACTCTATGGATAGAACTGACATTTAATGTTTTGTCGAAGCAGCAAAGTATAAACCTAAAACGGATTCTACTAGTTACAGTAGAAAAGGGGGTGAGCATTGAACATGCATTTTTAAAATTTTTATCATTTCCCATAAGCAAAAATTATTTTTTATATTTTGAATATTCACATAAAGAAAGCTTTCTGATGTTTTACAATTGTAAAGCCACAACACAAAACAGGTTTCCCCCAAAAGTATGCAAATTTGCAAATCAGAAGATCTTCTAATTGCAATAGCAATTAATGGTAAACTTTGAACTAGAACAGTTTGCTAAGCCAGGGCAGAAGAGTCAGATCTTAAGAATGGAATTTAAAAGCTTCTTTAAAATAGGATGAGGATGTTGTTTTAATGAGACTCAAGCATGTGTACCTGAAAGGTTGTTTCAATTCTGTGAAGACTTTCATGACTACTTTAAGCAAAATGTTTTTCACAGTTTCACCCCAAACTGTCAGATCTCAAGACTTCTAGACTTGACTTCCAGAAATAAATTTACTAGCCTAAAATCTGCAATCTGTCCTAAAAGAAAAAAAAACAAAAACCAAAAAAACAAACCAACAATCACAAAACCCCCACACAAACAGATAAAAAATCAAGCAAAAAATCTCTGTTACCAAAGAAAAATTAGAGACCAGATCTGGAGAATCTTTAATGTTGTGTGCTAGAGGAAATATTAAATGTGAAGAAGAATGACTGAACACAGAGCTTCCAGTATAAATTAGGTAGCAAGGGATTTTAAACAATACATACTACAAAATTATCCTTAAGTGCTTCTCCAGAACACCAGAGGTTTTGGTTTAATTTTTTTTTAGTAGTTATATTTGCATGAGAACAGAAAGTTTATTTTAAAAAACCCATGGAATATAACTGTAATTGGGAACAGTCTTATAATGAGCATTTGGATCACCCTGCAGCACGACAGCCCTTCTCAACTCACATAAGCAATGTGAGACCCATAAGCAATGCCAGATTCAGAAGTTTTGACTTCAGATTTTTTTCCAATGTGACTAAAAAATTGAGGGGGAGGGAAAGAAAACAAAACCCAAACAACTGGTTTTAAGCAGGTACACAAGATTGTTTTCGCAGCCACTCCTCAGTCCAACTGAACATCTGTGTCCCAGGGCAGGGGCTGCCTGTGTTAATGCAATGGTACTGCTACTGAATGCCGAAGTGTTGACTCAGAGTGAAGAGTACAAACTTTTCTGAAAGCTGTATACACATACCACTCTCTTTGGATGCAGATATGTCACAGTAAGAGGTTAAAGGAGGGTCATCTCCTTCTGCTTGTCTTACTGAATGCTATCACCTCTTTCAATCTGCCACTTAAACTGCTTGTGTGAAATCTCACTGGTCCATTTAAAGCAAAATGCACTAGATTAGCTTACAGTCTTAACAGTAGGACTCAGTTTGACTGAGAAAAGTTAGGAATTTCTTACGAATTCAAATTAGATGGCAGACCCAACCTGCCAAGAAATGGCAGTGGATTGCTGGCACTGTGCTGCAAATCTCTTTAATCAACATCACTGCAGGACAAAGAGTCATCCTCCACTGTGTACATTTATGCATACATCTCTAATTATATATATACATTTACAATTATACTGCTAAGGAGGGTCATCATGGCTAAGTTTCACCAATGAAGATTTGAGAGGGGCTCTACCCACGCTTGCTACAAGCACGCTGATGGTTAAAAAGGCCAATGCAAGATAGACAAGTCCAGCTGCAGAAGGTACAGCAGAAAGACTCCCCAGGTGATATCGGCAAAATGTGATTCTTTCTGCGTTGTCTTTTCTCCTCGAGAGTGATCCTGCGTGTGTTCTCAAGAGCAGCAGCAGCGTTATAGATGGTGTGTCTCCAGGCCTCCCTATTGGAGGCCAGGGTAGACCAATGGTGGTGATCAATATGGCCAAGGATGAGGGATTGTTTCAGGCAGTCCTTGTATCTCCTCTTCGGGGCTCCTCTCTTGCGGTAGCCAGTGGCAAGTTCCCCATAGAGCACGATCTTAGGGAGGCGGTAGTCCTGCATCCTGGAGACGTGCCCTGCCCAGAGCAGCTGTGTTCTCAGCAGCATGGCCTCAATGCTCGTGACTGCTGCCTGTTCAAGGACAGACGTGTTGGTCACATCTGTGACCATCTGAGTCAGTCCAGTGGATGTTTAGGATTGTATGGAGGCAGCGCTGATGGAAGTGTTCTAAGAGACACAAGTGGTGCCGGTAAATGACTCATGATTCAGATCCATATAAAAGAGTAGACAGTACATCTGCTGTCTGTAAATGCAGATCTTTGTACTTTTCTTCAGGTGTTTGTTTTGCCACACTCTTTTATGGAGTTTACCAAAAGCTCTGTATGCCTTTGCTAACCTGTTGTCTATTTCTGCATCAATCTTACCATCTGAGGAGATGATGCTACCCAGGTAATTAAACTGTTGGACTGATTTGAGCTCTGTTTCACCAATGGTGATACGGAGATGATGGGAGACTTTCTGAGGTGCAGGCTGATATAAAACTTCTGTTTTCTTCAAGCTGACTTCCAGCCCAAAAAACTCAGCAGCCTCTGCAAAGCAGGATGTTAAACGCTGCAGAGCTGCTTCTGTGTGGGCAATGAGGGCAGTATCATCAGCGTAAAGCAGCTCACGGACAAGAGAAGTCTGTCTTTACTTTCTTTTCCATCTCTCCCTCTCTGTTCTTGGAATTATACCCGTGTTCTCACCCCTGTCCAACTCTGTGATCTGATCCCTAAAGAGTTAATGGTTTTTTTTCCTTCCTTTTTGGTTGAGTAGGTTTCCTACTAGATTTCCACTAAGAGGAATCAGCTCCCTGAGTTACAGCAAGGATAATATATTAAACAGTACCAGGAAACACTCCAAGGCACTGGAACTGGATTGTTTATGCTGTCTACAGTAAATTATTTTAATGACCTCAGTATGGTTTTGGCACAGGTTAACTACCTCTCTTCCAACAATTCCTAGGAACATCTGCAAAACCCTAATGGACCTGAAAACATTCCCCATAGGCAGCTTGTATATGGCCACCAACCACTGGAAGTTTTAAGAGTATGATGGATGGGGAGGGTGCTGTTCCTTTCCAGTTGGTCTCAGTACCAGAGTACAGTTCTGGGTAACAATAATTCACAAGAAAACACAGAGCCCAAGGGGCAGATGTGCCTGAAAGAAGAGGGAAGGAGTCAGCAGATGAGAAATGAGAAATAAGTGAAAAGGCTATTGAAGAGGAAACAAGACAGTTCCTCTCAGCAGCAGTAAACTATTACACAGATTCAGCCTGTCTCATATAATTGCATCCCTGTAGATTTACAGTCTTGCTTTTCAGCAAAATATTGGTACCAGTTGCTGCTGATGGCAACAAAGATACCAGTCAGCTGCAGCGCTGGTATGGAGACAGTTAGTGCACGAAGGTGAAGAAGCTGCTTTTCTCTCCTTCCTTGCAAGGCTGTGGCATTGTGTCAGTCACAAAATGACCTCTGGTTTGGCACAATAGCCATGCGAATTTTTGTTAAAAGCCAAGTATAACGACCATAAAAAGTGTTACAGTTTAGAGCATTTTGGATCCACCAATGTCTCCTGAAACAGGGAATAGGCAACTTGGATGTACCAGACCATATATTAACTGCTTAAGTATTATCAATTGTGGTTTTACAAGTAGTTAGATATATAATACAGATTTATTTAAAAAATAAGAAGAAGAAGAAAGAAAAGGAATTTGCCACTGTAGGTGTCATTAACCCTTCAGCCTTCTTGATATAGTAATGGAGTTGAATGGCTTAAGATTATAACTGGAGGAAATTGAAGATGAATCCCATAAGAATCCCAAGGCCTTTCTTGCATCCATTCCCTCACTCTTAGAATTAAAGGCAAAAAAACAAGGGAAACTGCTGTCTGTTAATTGGATTGGGGCCAAAAAATCAACAGTGATTTTTTGAAAAGTTTGTTTTCCTACTTATTGCTTTTAACTTCAGTTACATCACAGTACATGATCTCTCTCTCCCTGTCTCTCTCCCTCTCTCTCTCTTTCTCTTTCCCCATCCCTCTCTTAAAGAAGGTTCCAGCCCAGCTGGAGGTGAAATGAGGAGTCTGAAACAAGAGTGCCGTCAGACATATTAATTTATACGTATCTTTGGACGGTAAATGGTATAAGAAAAGATCCTGTCCTGTCTTTCTTTTATGCTATATTTATCTTCATCATACTTCTCTGGGTGAATCTTGATCCCTCAGAATATAACCATACAAGTAAATAAATAGCATACAGAGGCCAAGCCCTTGCTCTGATGTTAAGTGGCATCAACTGACGCACATCCCCTGTTTAGGAGCGGACCCCGGTAGAACAGATTCCACTTGGAAAGTTGGCAAGATCTGCCTTGTTTTGTGCAGAGCAGGGTGCAGCCTAGCAGATGCATAGTGGGGTAAAGTGCTTGAACTCACTTCCTGGCCCTCTTTTACTCAGTAGTGCAGATGCAGTTGGAGCAAACATGACAGAACATCTGGAAAGAAAAGATGAGGTCAAGGAAACTTAACAACATGAAAACTTTCCATGGCAGTTTCTCAGCCCAAGGAAACATTTTCCAAAGTTGCATGCTCTTGTCCAGGCTCTCAGTACTACAGTTCTCTTTGATGATTAGGATTAGCTCAGACTTCCTGACAGGGAAATTACCTCACAAGGACCTTGGCTTGAGCATCTCATTCTAGAATGGAAGTTTAAAAAAAAAATCCAGTAAAATAGCAAGCATTTAAACTATGATGTTTGCAACAGTTATTCAATAAAACAACAAAACCAGATACTACTTGAGGCAAATTATTTGAATTACTTCCCTCTAAGTGCTCCATGCGCTATGTTGATAATTCTGTAGATAAAATCTTGCCTAAAGTTGCCCTTTACTTGATATTTACTTTATAAAATAATGCATCTTTAATTGTTCTTAAATCTTAAAATCTTAAAATATTGCCCTCCTGCTTTCTCACTTGAGGTCTGTGGTAATTTGATGAAAGGCAGTTATAAAATGGAAGAAAAAAAGAAAAGGCCAACCATGCATTAACCAGTTACAATCTTATGAAGTTATTTTTGTTTATTTTTGGATGGTAATATCAAAGCTTGGATGGTTTATGTCATTCCCAAAAGTCATGCAGAGAAAGTAGAAGCCAAGAGCTGATCTGCACCAGTGACACAAAGGTGTTCTAAACCTGTCATTACCAGCTGCTCTAGATAAAGGTCCATCTGCTTTGCATCAGTGATGTGGTGAGAAGCATCTGGAGGATCTCAGTGGATCTGTCTCTAATTATCCATAACAGGCTTACTTTCCCTTTACACTGTTATACTGTATGAAGTTCTGTGGCACAATTCCCACCTGTCCTCGGCACTTTAGAAGTGCTGTCAGTATTATTTGTTCTCCCCTGCAATCACTGTTGTCTTTATTTAACCTGTACTTTCACCACTGTTGTTGTGGTGATAAACCCTCCTCTCATGTCTATCTTTCTCTTTTCTGAGGTAGGTCTCCATTCTTTCCTCTTCTTTCCATTTGATTACATAAGAACCCCTATATGGTAGCAACCAAACATCCATTTGCTTTTATCCAATTTAGAACCCTGTGTTTTTGACTGTTTCTGCTGCTTCTGCTTGTGTCCTTTTCAAGGGTATGAAGTACAATCATCTAAGTTTGCATTAGACCCAGCTACACCAAATCTATGGAAGTTGTGCCTCAAGCTTCAGTAGAAATTAGGCTAGATCTGAAAGAGCAGAGTGCTTTTCCACAATAATATTTCAATAAACTTCAGTAAGCAGAATATATCATACTGTTGTGTGGTACATCCAAAGAAAGATGATGGATGAACATCTTTGGTAAAAAAATGTAGTAGAGTTAAAAAAAAACAACAAAAAAAGAGAGAGGAAAAGAAAAATAGACTTAGGCCTTTCTGACCTGGCATGAGGAGTCTGAGTCTAAACTTGCCTAGCCCTCATACACCCACATGAAGAAAAAAAACCAAACCTTTTGAGCTCTGGGTGGTTGTCCCAGGAAGACATAGGACTTACTGGACTTTTTTGGTGTTCTGTCTGTGTGGCTCAGGTGTATACCTGTTTACTCTTCTGCAGCCATGAAACTCTTTCAGTCAGGGATCCCAGGAAATCAGAGGCAATATAAATTGCAGAATCAAGGAGAATCTAGTCCTTCATAACCATTTTGTGTTTTATTTGATTTTGTCTTGTATGTGATGAGAGTCCCACACACGTTCCAGGAGCAGATGAATGGCATCAGCAGTGAAGTGAGATAGGAATGACTTATGTCCACTGCACAGCTTCTAGGTACCTCTATGTCATCAGTTTTTTGTCTTATTGCACTCAATTATGTTGTTAACATTTCTTCCATAGATTAATTGGACACTCATGTTCATGGTACTTTATTGAAGAATAAATCCTTTGTTTGAATAGGACTTCTGGCAAGTGCCCAAATATTGATTTCCCTTACTTGCATTTAGAGTCACCAGACCCTTTTATATAATCACAACCAAGTACTATTGATGTGACTTGTCTATAAAGAATGTTCAAAGTATCACAAGGAATTTAGATTTTACTAGGAAAAAAAAAAGTCAGCATTGTGCCTGAACTAATTTTAGTATATGGAGTCCCTTCTTTTATAGTAGAATTCTCTTCTCCCATCTCACCCCCTGACAATATATAATCTTGGCTTGGGCTTAACCAAAAAGAGAAAGATAAAAAAATAATAAGTATCAGTGTCATCGATTTCTGAGGTCAGCTTTTAAAATCCTGGGTTTCTTGTCTCTTCATAACCTACTGCCAGATCTTTTGCTTGACTTGAGACTACAAGCCTTTCCTCAGTGGATCATATGAGTAAATATTAGTCTCCAAACTTTGTGCCAAGGGGCAGGCTATAAACTGAGAATACTCTCTCTCCACAGACCTTTAAACACATTCAGAACTGAAATAAGATTAGACTCATGTCCAGCCTCTTATCCACGAGCATCTTTGAGTCCTTCTCGGCAGGGCTGCTCTCAATCTGTTCGGCCCCAGCCTGTATTGATATCAGGCATTGCCCCGACCCAGGTTCAGCACCTTGTCCTTGTTACTGTTAAATCTCATGAGATTCCCTTGGATGGAAATCTTCTCCTTCTTGCCCTTCATCTTTGTATAAGATGATTTTTAATCCATTCAAGAAGGGATTGCACAGCACAAGAGCACACAGCAAGAGAATAATGAAATTTTCCAGTGGTGCTCTTCCACTGAGATGGTGAACCTCAAGCCAGCACCAATCTCTAACATCACACACAATCTTAGTACTCAAGCAGAGTATCTTCTTGGAACCCACAAGCAAGGTGTATAAACCACAATGTAGGCAATTACCGGGAGCTTAAGATTTTGATCCTGAAATCAGAGACCTGTTCACTGGCATAAACTAGGTGCTATTTAGATTTATTCACAAAATTAGCAAAGAGTTAGCAAAAAAACAATTTACATATTGGTGAACATAAAATATTCTGTGTTATTTTATGCATTATTATGATATTATAACACTTCAAGGGATTTTAAGTGGGAATAGAGAAAATTGATTCCTAGATCCCCTTTCTGACAAGACTGATTTGGGTCAGGATCTTCTCAACTAGCTCAAAATACTTCATAGTTAGACCAAACTCCTTTACAATTCATTAGAAAAACACCTTGTGAGAGAAGTTAATTTTATCCTAAAATAAACATCTAAAATCAGACAAGTCACTTTAAAAATACTTATTTCCCACACCTACTGAAAAAAAGAAAAAACAAGAATTTCATGGTGACTATTGTGATTTCATTGTTGAACATCCCATGCCAGTGAAACTTTCAGTTTTTCGTTAGTTTTCATTAAAAACTGAATGAGGATCCCTCTGGATGTCTTGACATGGGATTTCACGCAACTCATATCTTTATTCTTCAGCAGAGAATGCCAAAAGTTGTGGCTGATACAAATGGCTTAGTGATATTTCAAATGGCAAACCATTTACAAATATCTGGATAACATTTGTAGCTGAATAAGCTTGCAAAATTGCGGATGCTAGTAATCCTGGTTATTTACATTACCTTCTGTGTTTACAGAGAATTTTCAAACCTCGTGTACCCCCAAGGTTAAGTATTATAAATGCATGATTAGAATTTTTTCACCTTTGAGACTTCTAAGAATAGCAATGGGTTGCCAAGCAAGAAGTAAGACCATTCTCTTCTGGTACATTTATTTCTAACAGTTGCTATTTCTCCAATTATGTTTACATTTCAAATGACTGATCAGATATTAAGTGCAGGAAATAACTTTCCTTGTCTGACTGTAACCATGACACGAACAGCAGCATATTCCAACCAGGACTTGGCTACATTCACAGGCTGCGTGTCACTCCTAATTACCCTGCTCATCCAACTAGCAACTCAGGCAAAAACAGTGTAAGAGAAAGGAAAGACAGGAAAAGATCCTGACAGCCCTCAAAGCAAAGAGTGTCTAGTTCCTTGCTTGTTTCAGACTTCCAGAGGTATTTTCCTTACAGCCTTTTAACAGGCAGTGCCTTGTCTCCACTTCTTAGCAGAAGTCATTAACTGACCTTACTTGCTTCATATGTTGACAGTGTTAGCACACAGATGAAAACACCAGTCCCACACAGGAACCCAGGCTTTGTCCCTCTTAAACAACTTGAATTCCTCCGAAAGTCAAATGCTCCAGAAGCAGAGCATGTGAACAAACTTAGGTATGGCAATTCCTGTACAATAAAACCAGTGTTCTTTAAAATGATGTCATGTTTGCCTTTTCGTCACTTAATTTTTCAGATGCACCATGTTGGCTTATATGATTGTGTACAACACTCGTCAGTGTAGTGTAGGGGTCATATCCACTTTCCCCGAGGGACCACACAATTTGTGTGCCAATGAGAACAACTGTGCCAGAGGAAATACATACTGAGGGCTTCAGTTGGTATTGCACGAGTATTCTCATTTACTAGACTGGACCTAACATATAGGGAAAAACAGAATAAACCGGATGGACCCAGAGAAACAGGTAGACTAGGTAATACCTATTTGTAAGACATAGTTAAAAGTTTTGAAGAATAGTTGAGTGTTTGTTTTCAAAGGCATCTGAATAAGTTTACAAAAGAAGTCCCCTCAGTCTTTTCTCTCTTTCCCTTTTGTCTTCCTTTTTCTTATGCACATAAACACAGGGATGTAGAAGTACAGTGCTGTTTCTCAATATGACTAACGATATATATATCTTAGAGCTTATGTGCATCACCCCATTCAGCATGTACTTAGAAGGTCAGCAGCTGCTAGGCTTTAAACAGTTCTCCCACAATTGTTGGAAGGTATTCCTTCTTTTTTCTTTCCCTTTTTCTTTCTTTTTTTTTTTTTTTTGTGGTTCTTGGTCTTGAAAGCCAGACTGGAATTAACATCAATATTTTGACACTATACACATTTTCTGAAACCATGTAAAACTATTTATTTTCCAACTACAATTCTTACCCAGACTTCTGTTCCAACTATTTTTATATTATTTAGATACTTGTATAGTAGTGGAAACAATACTTTGATCAACTTATTCTCTTCCTAGCTATATGAAGCACGATGTTTTTAAAAGCAACACTTTATTTCTTTTTGTGAGGAGATTTGCACACTCTTAGAGAATTCTGAATAATGATTTTGCTTTGGTACTGTTCCTACAGAGACAGATTTACCTGGGGACAGATAGGAAGAAGAATCATAGTAGCCTGTGACAGAGACATGACTTTTGCCACTGCTATTAATTATTAATATGAAGACTGGAGTTTAGCTTGCACTGTAGAAATATATGGTCATTGAATTGACATCTCCTGAAGAATCCATAGTTCAAATACCTGATTTTTCAATAATCAGTCAATTTAGTTTCTGATAAGCTGCAAAATAAATTCCACTCCCCATCCTGAGTCATTAGCAACCAAAGCAACCTTGAGCTACTCAGGGGACAAACAAGGTTAGCATGAAAAACATACAGGAAATACATCAATATTATGAAAACAAGACGCTCAAAGCATAGAGAATTTGTTTTCCAAACAAGGGGTTTTCACTAATTTACTTTCAAAACAATTTCCAAGCTAATCGGGTTGCAGTACTGTGAAGGTACATCAGCGGTACATTCACCTTTCAGAACTTTCTATGCTTACCACCATTCTGCCATTCACAACCATTTATTCCAAAGAATGACACTCATTTTACAACAAAATACCCCAACAGATTTGCTGTTTCTTTGATTATTCCTGAAACAAATCAGCTGAAAGTGGTGAATACACTACACTGCAGTCATAGGAAGAAAGATGGGCATTGTATTAAGGAATCTTGATAATCTCTGGAACTAGTCTTATCTTGAAAACTTCACAAAATGTTTGTCAAATCCAATCTCCATAAATATTTGGATAACTAGGAAGCTACTATTAAATTCCGACAAGGTGTTTGGTTACAAGTAGTAATAATATTTTAATACTTATCCAATCAAACATTTCTAATGCTGCTGAGCTGTTCAAAATGACATGTAACAAAGGTTGCTTCAAATCACTTCATAGAGCTAATCTGCTCTCAAGCATCACAGGCAAAGTCTGCATTACACTTGCATTTCAAAATGTTTATATTTGGTGGTATTCCATTATCTCTAAATGAGGTGAGTTACTCTAGTATGACGGTCTGTTTCTTGTTAATAGTTGGCATGTTCCACTATGTATACAAGATAAAGTGTATTTGATATTCTGTCTTTTTGTTTGAATTTACCAGGGTTGAAAGATAACCAAAAGTGATTTTTCTTCCATTCCAAGGGCTATCATATCAAGTACTTTGAGAACTTATTAAGATTCCTTTATGTTTTCTTTATGTAGTATTCACATCTCAAGAAGTACAGATTTTGAATGCTATATATGAGATTTCTGCTGATTCAGTGTTTGACATTTAGATTCCCTGCAGATATAGGCTCTAAGGACAGATAAGCAAAAAAACCTATTTTTTTCTTTCTGATGCAGAGAATCATCATCTCTGCTGTATAATCTTTTTATCCTCACTGTAGAAGCAGAAGTCTTTACATAAGAGAATACATTTGGTGGAAGGCAGTCTTGTCACTCCAAATGTACATCCTATCCTTTTCCACTGTACTGCCCAAATGATTAAATAAGCACTTGGTAGCTGGATAGGGAAGGTTGTCTGATTGAAAACCCAGAGCCAAATCAGGTAGCTACCAAACTGTCTGTAAAGTCCCACAGTTGCAGGCATAGAAGAGTGACGATATGTGGCCAGCACCAAGGGAAAGGCAGTGCTATTCATCATAGCTGCAATGGGGACATGTACTGACTTAAACTGATTGTAAAATTACACCCTATAGTCAGCTGTTTGGAGGCAGCAGAGACATTAACCATTTCCATTTAAAATACTACAACTGCAATACAATAGGGCACTTAAGGCCTCATTAAGCATGTAATTATTATAGTGCAGCTAGTGATTGCTCTACCACTGGGGTTTTTTTCTGACAAAATACTAACTACTGTCTTCAAGACTGCAGCAGTACCTACAACGGCAAGCTAAACAATGCTTTGAGCTCATACCACAGTGCCTTAAAAGTGTATGTTCAAAACCTCTCTGAAGATAGCCCTGAGAAATGGGACTACAGCATTCCCCAGCTTCTAATCATGCAGGAGCCATGCTCCAAAAGGTCTGCAGCCCCCATATTCTAGGTATCTTGCTGCTTAGCACAATCCACAACTCTAATGTCTACCTAGGTACCCTATAGAACACAAGGTGATTTTCCAGAGATGCCAGCAATCTAAGCTGTCATATTGGCCAGTAATGAATACTATGATGAAAGACAAAACAGATTCTACAACTCTTATTGAGTTCAAAAACTACTTGTATTGGGGTTTTCTGTTGTGAAGCCCTTCCAAGATGTATATACCTGATACGGTCCTCTCTTACACATCTATTCAGTAGTGTAGAAACAATTTATGGTGCCTTCTCCAACTCTAATGTTCACTAGGTATGCATGAAGAATGTGACATGTGAAGAAATACAAATGAAATTTTCTTCTGTGCTTCCTTCCAGGTCTTATATGTCACACGAATGGTCTGACCAGGTGTTTTCAGAGAGCCAGGATTGAGATTTTCTCATTTTCAGCTGTCAAACACATTCCACTTTGTAAAAACTGCCTTACTGGGGTAGGTACTCTTAAGCAGGTCCCCCTGCTAGTTGAGGTTCACAGCCATTAGGTTCCAAAATAATTCTTAGTTTCTTTAGTCCAATGCATATTTAATATTGCTGTGTAAAGAAAAACAGAGACCCTGTTTCTCCCCCTCTCATCTGCATTCAAAAGCCTGGTGTTTTTATTCACAAATTTTAGATATTGTGTCCAGACTGACTCATGCACAAGCTATAAGGAATAGCACCTCTTACAGCTCAGGTAAATACTCCAATGAGTTGGTTATTGAGTAAGAAGAGAATGAAGACCAGATGCTTTCGCACAAACTCATTTCTGTACTAAGCATGATGTACGATATGAGCAGCCAGTAGGTGAGACCTACTTATCAAAGTTGGCTGTAGGACACATACTCTGGGTATGCCTTGCACACAAGGATGAAATGTGTCCCCAGATGCCTAGCATTCCCAAGGCAAAGACACTCCAGCAGGCTCAGGAGGGCACACATATAACAGGAGAGTGAGGTTACTGCTGAGGTGTGAGAATAGAGAATCTTGAATCTAAAATACTTGTAAGTGCTGCATAGATCCTCTTGCAGATCTATGTTTTTGTATTATAGAGCAATCAGCCTACAAGGTACAAGGTTTTGGGGGCTTTTCGTTCTAGTTGAAGTGGGTTTAATTTTAGAGATGAAGCTCACAACATACGTACCCCTCATTTTCAGCATTTCACTGGAAGTTTTATTTCTACTTTCATCTCACATCTGTTCAGGAACGTCTTTTAGAGGAACTCCAGAGAAATAGACGGATATCTGTTGAATTTTTAACCTTAGTTCCTTTTTGGCAAATTTCTTCCTAACTTCCTTGGGAAACAATATCCTCACGGAAGAACTCCCTGTTCACAAAATGCACTTTAATAAATTATGTGGCCTGATGACCTAATGGCTTATTTGGGAGACAGAGTAGACTTTACAAGACCTATAAATGACAAACTTATTTAAAAAAAGCAACTGGGTCAGGATGTATATTAAACCTATTGCATAGGGCTGGACATTCTTAACAGTTAAGACCTGAGCATTGTCTTCCAATATACCAGGTATGTGTTTTTTTCTATGACCAGAAGTATCACTTGTCACCTGTGAAGGAAGAGATGTGTGTCAAATCACAGAATGACAGAGCTAATCTCAATCCCAGTTCTGCTATCACTTATATCCATTTTACATAGTTTAATTTCTCTGGCTTCTATGTTAATGGTAGGAGAAGTGAGGAAAGAATCCATTTCAGAACCTGCTTTTACTGAACCAGCAAAAAATAGCAGGAAAATTCTATGTTAATTAGTTATAAGGAAATTAATCATTTCCACCACATAAAGTCTTACAGGTATTTTTTTATAATTATTTTCTTCAGAAGTAAGTGGAAGTTGTAAAGACCTGAATCTTTTGCCCTCTGCATCTCTTCTCAATTGAGTGGTCATGATTTTTTGTGGGACTTGACACACCTTAAATGAATTTGTGTAAGTTCTTACACACAATTGCACACAGAACAATGTGCTTATATTATACCATAATAATTCCTACTTTACAATTGAGCTGAAATATAAACGGATTAAACATGAGAATATGATGCTTCAAGTTTAGAAACATTAATAAAAGGAACATATGTAAATCAAAGCAGTCAGTCCAAACTGCTCAAGTCAGTGAGCAGAAACAGACAATTTCATAATGCAACTCTTTTAACCTATTTTGCCATACATTAGAAGAAATATGTAATGCTAAGAGCTAAGGACATAGTCAAAATTAGTTTAGAACCAGCATTTCTTGTTCTTCACCTGGAAAATTAGATTTTCTCTTGTGTTATTTCATGTTCTATTCAGGATACAGGTAGAGAACTATGGAGATAGTCTCAAAGTGCACACAGCCATAGCAAATTCAAATTATGGGGAAGGGAATTTTCCCTTTTCCTAACCACTTTGTTTTTCTACTTACACTTGTAGATGTAATAAACGGGCTAAACATTTTTTCTACTTCTTTCCTACTTTACCCTATTCTTTTAGTGAAAATTAAAATTACATATACAGCATTTTTGCTTTTTCAGAACTGAGGCCCCTGGTTAAAATCGTCTGTGCTTTCAAGAAGAACAAACAATCATTTCAAAGCAAGCTGCCAACATATAAATAACAACTAGTGTAAATGAATTTCATGAAGCTTCTGATGCAGTTGACACGTTCCAGTGTTCTACATTTTTATGAGACGAAATATAACTAAAGGTTATAGAAATGGCACAAAGAATTGCTGAGTTTTCACAAAAGGTTTATGCATTCAAAAAGGATACAAGTTTTGATAAAGAAATAAAAATTGGAATATCATTCTAATTTACTCATCTACTTTTGGTAGATAAATTATGAGAACAGCATTTCAGAGAGATGTTCAGCAGAGGTTTCCAGCTGCTAGCAGAAATTATGTCAGAGCATTGCATAATCCCCTATGTTTGTAAGTGGTTGGAATAAACAGTCACATCATTAAGTCAGTTATTAGTATCCAAATTCCTTCCAAAGCTCCTGTGTTACGAACTGAACAGCACTGTATATCTTACAGCTCATCTCAGTGACCTTATAAGTATTTGGGTTTTGGACATCTGTTTTATTTAGAATTGCTTGTCTTAACAGTGTGTATAGTGTGAGACTGCATAGGTAGCAAGTTAACTCTTTACTTTTATCTATCCATGATAAACCAAAATTATCTTCTCAAGGCCTGATCCTGAAATGCTCATAGCAGCCAAAGGCTAAGCTGCAGCATCAGACTTACAGGTTTGTTTCTGCATAAAGTTTCATGTTTCAGAAGCTATTTCATAAGATAATTTCCTAAGAACATAATGGGTGAGTCATGTAACTGTGGTATGTTCTCCCACAGCCTCTGTCCTCCTTGAAATTTAAAGCCCGAAAGCCAAATTACAGTCTGTGAACAGCAACCCCTACACCATATGTCTCTTCTATAACCCTTAAAATTCATCTTTATTTCTCCAGAATCCTATGAATATGCCCTTGAATATTTTACAAAGCATTTTCTATATTTTATAAATTATAAAGAACATAAGTATTATTAGGGAAATGTGTTGACTGGAATGAGGAACAATAGTACTTGATGATTGGTTTTGATAAAGCAAAACACCCTCTAGCCAGGTGGCCCAGTCACATTTCTACCGAGTCTTAAGAGTAAGGAATCAGAAGACAATACTCATCGCTCCAGCCAGAATTTTCATGCTGTGAAAGGAACTCATCTCTTTCAGATCATTTAAAACTCAATGGGAAGTTGCTGACTCTACAGGCAGAGCACTTAGATCTCTTAAGAAGTGCAAAGACATTTTTTGTTTACTGACCCTCCCTGATCTTCCCACATGGAAACTTATAGAACAAAAGGGCATTGTAAAGGCAAAGATCAGGAGGCTGCATTAATTCGTGTACTTTTTCATTTGTAGCTCAGTCACCAGCCTTCATGTAAATGTTAAACTCCATTTGAGAAAGAACTATTTCATCATGGGTTTAAAACACATCTGCACTAATAAGTTCTGAACAGGTTACTGTGGGTGAAACAGAAGGAAATACCACTTTTCCAGTCTGGTAACAAATAGGAAAAACAAAACAATCAGAAAAAGGGACAAGGTGGGAAAGTCTGTCTGATTAGATAATCAGAAATAATAATTTCATCATAACAATGTTAATACATATATGTGTATTTGTATAGGTTATAGTAATTACTAAATTTGATGTATTTTTTCAGGGCAGAAGGCAATAGTTTCTGAGAACTGAAAGATAAGAGATAAAAGAACTGTTGCTTATGTTTGTTCATACCCCCTCCCCAAATAGAATATCTTTTCCTAGCAATTAATGCTCACTGGTCAAAGTCTAGATCAAAACTAAAAAGTTTATCTATTTTACAGTAGCCTTATTAAATGACATTTTGTCATAGTCTTCAAATATTATGTAAGACCTTAAAACACCCAGCAAGTTTTCTGGTGTATAGTTCACAACAGTTTCAAGGACTTCTCTGCCTGCCAGGTCTGAGAGCAATTCTAAAAGGGATTGGTTCCTGTCAGATGTTTCTCTGTAGCATATCCATGAACTGAATTCATTGCAACAAAAGGGAAATGATAACCTATCATCATTCTTCCAGGCCATGATATTAGGGCAGAGACCTCTCCCGTGACTTCTTGTCCTCAGAGCAGCTTACTGAATCAATCATTCTTTGGAGACAATGAGACAGCTTTCTCTGAGGAAGAAGCCACAAACCTCAAGCGAGTTGCTCATGGGTGGATCATGGGAAACAAGTTGCGAGGTTATATTTATCTCTACCTACATTACGACTGTATTTTCTCTGTTGACAAGTTTTAAAAGTGTTACAATGCATATTGATAAGTATAGGTCAAATGTTACATGATAAAGGAAACCTAGAGAAGAGAGAGGAAAGACTTGCTAAAATTGAAGGTTGCTAATATCCTTTCTTGATAAGGATTTCAAGCTATTTTGAGAATAGAGTTTCTACTTCTTCAAAAACCAGTAGCACATGTCTTCAAGGGTAAAATTAATTTTAAATCGAGGCTTTACCATGTATATAAAATCTTCTCTGTACTAATGAGATCACAAATTAATCTGAAATGAATTTTAAATGGAGACTTTGCCATGCATATCACTTCTTCTCTGAACTAATGAAATCACACATTTTTGCTAGAGGTTTTCAAATGTGGGAATCTGAATTATAGCTTATCGTGAATTAATTACAGCATATGTAAAGGGACCAACTTCAAAATAGTTTTCTTTCACATCAGAAAGATAAAAGACTTTCATTATCACACAGAGTATTGAAAAAGAACAGCCAAATTTTTCCTCATTTGGGGTAAATATCTTAGTGCACAGAATACCCATTTCCATCCCTTTTTATCTATAAAAGGAATTGTAACATTTTAATTTGTGCCAGCACCTAATTAAATCAGTTCCATTGACTTCATTGTTCTAGATACTCCTAGGAGATGACCAAAGAAGTGAATACTGAAGTCAGAAGTTTTCTGAAAATTAGGCAACAGTTCTTTTCTAAAAGTCTCTGTAGCTACCCATGGCATACAGAGACAGCAATAAATAGGGCAAATCACCTGGCATAAAGTCATGATTCCCGAGAAACGAAGTGGGGCAGCCTTTGGCTGCAGAGCCCAAAGGTCAAGCTTTCTGCAGGGTCTATAAAAGGACTGCTACTTAGGTTATACCAGTGAGTAAATGGAAAAAAAGAATGGTCCCCTTAAGGAAGTCAGGGCCTCTCTTGAAAATCTCTTTTGTCTTGTTTCTTACTTGCCTATTAAATCCTATTAAGTCCTGTTTTTTCAATGTTGTTTTCAATGTGCTAAAAATAGGGATATAAATGGTTTCATAATTTCTGACATAATTATTTGGCCTGAAATTTCCTTATTTATGTAAATAACATTAACTAGAATACTCCTATAATAGATCTCTGCTAATGGGTGCAAGTATTTATATGAGAGATGAGGTACTAGCCTTTTCCACCCCTTACAAAGAAATTCACTGGCTGTCAAATATTTCAGACTTCCTTTGAATACATATTCCTAAGCTATGGTACATTTAAATTGTTTACTGTACATGATATATTGCCATGAGAACATAGTAATGTGATACCCTGGCAGTAATATTGTTGTGAGAATAAAGCACTTGAAGAAGAAGATGAAAGTACTTAAAGGGAACCTACAAGAAAGCTGGAGAGAGACTTTTAGCAAGGGCTAAAAGGGATAGGACACAAGGTAATTACTTTAACTTGAAAGAGGATAGGTTTAGATTAGATATTAGGAAGAAATTTTTTACTTTGAGGGTGGTGAGGCACTGGAACAGGTTGTCCAGAGAAACTGTAGATGACCTGTCACTGGCAGTGTTCAAGGGCAGGTTGGATGGGGCTCTGAGCAACCTGGATCTACTGGAAGGTGTTCCTGCCCATGTTGGGGGGATTGAAATTAGATGATCTTTAAGGTCCTTTCCAACCCAAACCATTCTGTAAAAGTTTCAGATCATAGCACAGGACTTACCAACTCATCAGTTAGGCTTTCTGCTTCTTCACAAACAAGATCTTGTGACATCAGATCTTCACTTAGGCACATATTCTTGCTGGTGCTTGGGTACCTAATTTCCTGTGAATGGAACGAAGAAGTCATATCCAACAAAAAAGTTAGGCACTAGATCTCAGAGCCGAATGCATAGTGCTAAGAGCTTCTCCTGAGTAGAAAAAGGTTAGGCTCTTGGGCCAGGTTTCACAATAAACTTTGTTCTAAAATAACCAGTTGAAAACACCAAGGTAGATGTGCATCAGAGATCTCTTTCTTCCAGATACATCATGCCTGAATTAGTATAGAGAACAACATAAAACTGGGCTTCACAGCCTTGAAGCCCATCCTTTCGCTTCAATTCTGTGTTCCTCCTTTTAAGCATGAGAGACTAGACGATTATTTTTTTTTCCTAAAGGAAAGACAGACTTTCATGTGAAACTTTTCTACCTGACATACTCAGCAGCAAGAAAGAAATGGAGGTATATGGAGAGGAAGCATATCAGACATTATATCAGACATTATTAGAAGTAGAGTTAGTTTCATCTAACTTAAAACGTCTGTGGTCTAGACAGCTACAGCAGAGCTTGTCACCTTAAGCTTCTTTAAAGACAGCAAGAGAAATATACAGGTGTGATTCACCTGACCTGTCTAAGGTAGTACCTCATTTGGTCACATGCATCTCCTCATATTGTCCTCTTCTGTAGCCAAAGATGCAGGCTAGACACTAAATGTCTCTGATGACATGATCCCTAGGTGTTTTTTTAAAATACCACTCTAATATATTGTGTAGGCTGCTAATGCTACTCTCAGAAGTTAAAATTTTATAGGAAATATTTTATTGATGATAATTGCATTAATTTTCTATATCCAGTGCATTCTGATGGTGAACAGATTTTTAAAAGCAGTCATTAAGAAGGATGGAGAAATGTAACCCAGTAGAAAATTATAGATGTAGGCAACCTATCAACAACAAAATAATCAAGATCTTGTAGGACAAAATGTTTACAAAAGCCTCTGTTCATAGTTCACTTCTGATAAACAGACCTTTATTAAAGCTAATATAGTTGTATCAGTCTTTCAGTTTATGAGCTGATGCTGAAAGTTGCAGGTCCTGCAGAATAACCTGAAGTAGCATAAATCAGACGTTAACATATTTGATGCAGAACGGAATATGTATACGGTCTTGCATACTGGCAAGTTCACCGGAATTTCTCACCTTTCTCTGGGTAGAAATCTTCAAGAAGTACAAAGAAAAGAAAAAATGCTATAAAGAGTTCTAAGCCCAGACCAGTATAGACAACTGTAGAGCGTAACACAAGTAGCATGATTTTAAAATGCATAAAACCTATATGTTATATAATTCTAAACCAGTGTTCAACTAACTACTACATGGAATATTTTATCTCTATTTTTACCCATTGAATATACGTTGACTAAAACCTAAAATTTTCAGAGAATTTGATTGGCTGACTAATTATCTTCTTATGGTGAAACTTTGCAAAAAGCCAGCATTATTTTTCTTAAGGGTAAACCTATTAGATAGGAATCTGCACATGAGGGCTACACTCCAAAATTCTTTCATTCTCCAATATTCAGGGAAGTTTTTCATATTAATCCCCAAAAAGGGAAAACAGAGAAAGAACAAACCTGCCCAAGCAGGTTATGTGGTTGTGACAGGATCACCAGGAAAATTTCAAGGGAATTTGCTTATCTTGTTGATTTCATGCTTGAGGCATTTAGAAAATTGGGCAGCAGTACAAAACTCTAAGGTAGATATTTACTTTAGCTTAGCTTTTGTGTTAAGGGGCTTTTTTTTTCTCTTTGACATTATATCAACATTTGTTCTCTACTACTTCCATGCTGCTTTTGACACTGCATTAGAGTAGATTATTGCATGTAAAGGCAAGGTTCTTTTGCACATAGGAAAAAAATAGCTTCCTTTTGAAAAGCGCTTGTAGAAACGTGTAATATAGCTATTGTCTTGTCTACTGTAATAGTTTTCCAGAGAAATGTTGACCAGCTGATGATGATTGACTCAGTATCATTTACCTGTGAAAATAACTCAGGTAGTTCTGGCTTGCATGCCTATAAACAGTTCATTTAAAATTGAATGTATCTGCTTACAGCTCTTCATCCCGTTGAACTGACATATACACCTGTGCTGTCATTTTCATTTGATGTGATGTTAGATGTTGGCGTGCCTCCTCAGCCACGTTTTAATTATTTTAAATAACAAGTTGTGTTCTGAGTCCTAGCAGAGTCTTGACCTTGAAGTGCAGCTGAGTCTTCTATAAACTGGAAATGTAGGAAATTGCGGAATAATATTGCAGAGCTGAAGAAGTGTGGGTGTTCAAGACAAAAACAGGTGTTTCCTTTTGGTGGTCCAGTTTTCCACATGAAAAACTGGAGTCTACCCAATAAAAAACTCCTCATGCATCTCTCTCATTTCATGATGCCACACGATATCTGATGCTCAAAAAGAAAAACATGAAAAGGAAGGTGTTATCACATGCCAGCAGAGGCTAAATAATTAGAAAAAAAAATATCTCTCATTAGACTGACTTCTCATATCCAGGCTTTTAAACAGGTAGATAATAGCACCTTTGCTATAATAGTTCAAGAAAGGAAACAAATCAGTATTCAGCTTCAGGTATAAAATTATAACAGAATACTCAACAACTACTACAAGCAGCATTTTTGATACTCTTAGGCAGTGAATACTCTGAAGGAATGGGTAATGTGAAAGCATGACAAATTTTACTGCATCTGCTTTCTTTCCATGCCAATCTCCTTGAATTTCATCACTATAATTTAGTGAAAAGTACCAAGATGAGACTCTAGCAGATAGATATCTTCCAGGTGCCAAACAGTAAAGGAAGAAGAGGCCTTATTTCATCCTCTACTAAAAATAGAGAATAAAAAAATTTGAAATAGAGATAAACATGAGATCTTTGTTAAATTTTCTGTATAGCTCTAGACATGGTGAAAGAATGTGTCATATAGTAACAATAATAATAGCAGACTTTGCAGACAATAATTATTACTTTCTTAATGAGATTATTTTAAGAAACATTTTAGTAAGAGAATTCTACAGTAATAATATTGAAATATTTAAATAATATTTACAGTAATAACATTGAAAATCCACTACTAATTTGTTGTCAGTAGCTAGTTTTTGTCCCCAAGCCCTTTGTCACTTATAATATTTGAAAAACATGTGCTTTAAATTACCCAAATGATAGTATTTCTTTAGGATAATCTCATTGAAAGACTTTTCATAAGGAAAAAACATTTTTGTACATTATATTGAGAAAAGCAGGAATACAATTTAAACCCAAATTTTCTCCAATATAACAAATACTTGAGACAGGTCTCTAAACTGCAGTACTTTAACAGAGATAATTTTTTTCTATTAACATCTTTTAAAATTAAAAAAAAAATCATTAAAATGTGTGATTGTCAATGTACAAAATTAATTTGGTTCTTTTATTGGCCAAAACCATGATAAAACCCTTTTCTTTACAATTTCATTAGCTGTATAGTGTGCTCTTTTATTTATCTAATCTATCATTTACATATTAACATAAAATATGTTCCATGTTTTCTTCTGTGCTAAAAAACATCTTTCATATTGAGTTTATTATTACTTTTGAAACTCCACAAAACAGCATAATTGAAGGATATATTTAGCTGAACAGTAACTTACAAAGGTCCTCTAATACACAGAACAATTGTGACTGAGCAATTAATCTCTGCTGAAGGAATAAATATGTCCACATCTCTAAATGCATATGTTCAAATACTGTGTTAAAGTAGGGCCATAATCTTCCATTAAAAACAATACTCAAAAATCATATAGGGTAATTTTTTTATAAATACGTTCTGCATGTTAATCACTAAAAACACCCCACAGTTGTTTTTAAAATGTTCTTTACTGTCTCATGCTTACTTCATACGTAGGGACATGATTGACCTCACACTCTTTCAGGGATTAGAGACTCACTGTGTAGTCTGAAACCTGGTCACACAGAAATACCCACAATCTGAGGAAAAATTATTAGAGGACTGCTTGGGGGGAAATTCCCCAGCCCATGATAAATTGCCCCAACAAAGAGGTTTCTTCTCTTCTGTCTCCATTTGCACAGGGCTTGACCATGAATAACAGCTTTATGAAACTCATAAATACTTTGCAGTAGAAGAAAAAAGCTTTTTTTCTGTGTGCAGCATTGAATCCTAATGGCACAAGGAGCTGATTAGCATACCTGAAAATACAAAAATATGTCACAAAATACATTTCTATTAGTAAAGTATTTAATTGAAATGTTTGTTCAAAACTAAACACTGGACAAAAGCAACAAAGGCTCTGTGATAGATAATCAACATAAAGGGGTGGATAGGAAGGAGATAGATAATTTGACTGAATCACACTGAAATGGAAAATCTGGGTAAGGATGCTGGGTGAAAGCCCTAGTTAGGAAAGTTGTCCTGGGAACTTCACAGCTTGATATTGAAAAACAAATTCTAAGTTTCCTTTGAAATGTCATAATGACAGTGCATCAAAAACCAACAAACAAACAAAACACCAACAAACTAACTAAAATAAATGAGACATTACAACAAAAAAAAAAATCTAAGCTGCAGAATCTGTTGTTAAGACCTCATTCAAAGCAGTTACACATAAAAAACCCCAGAGAGCTCAGATTTACTGCACTGAAGGAAAAAGGGAGACAGTTTTCCATATTCATGGATTCTATTTCAAATTAAACCAGGAAGTTGGTTTTTCTGGAAGATTCAGCTTTGAATCTCCAGTTGCCTGTAATTTCTTTTATATACCAGATGCATTAGACACACAGAAATCTTTTTTTTTTTTTTAATTGTATAGTACCTATTTGTACTACAATGAAAATACCCACAGGTTTTGGATTTTTTTCCTTTTTTCCCTTTGTACTCCATACCAATCACTCCATACCTATGTAAAAGGATACTAAAGTTTAGCCAAAAAATGAAAATCTACTTCTATCCATTCTTTTTTTTCTTTAGTTGCGTTCATTTGTCACTGCGCTGTCTAGTATCAGTGGATTTCATCAGGACAAAAGGAAGGAAAGACTGACTGTGTTTACAAAGCTGTGTTGCTGCTGGCTCTATATTTTAACTTTAAGAGGAAGTAAAGAAGGAAAATGTGAACTAACTTGCATTAAAATGTGTGCACAAAACAAAATGTTAAAGCTCAAGACTTAAACTTCATTCTCAAAAGAAAATTACATTCTCCAAATATTATAAATATCTTTATCTATAACTTTTTTTTCCAGTCAATAATGGAATTACTATAAATGGTAATGTGAGCAACTATGAATACTTAAATGCACAAATTATCAATATGATTATTCAATAAGCTTATTTTTAAAATATTTCATATATTTGAAAGTATTGATGCTCAGTTTGTTACTGCTTTGAGTAGAAAACAAACAAAAAATAAACAATAAATATTTATTGGAAGCTTTTACTCAGCAAAGAAAATTCTGAGCCTTTGGTTTTAGGTAGTAACACAATTTAGAGCAACCACTCTAGTTTCCCTAGTTCAGTATTTTTCTGTGCAGATCTAGTTACTCAGAGTTGGATCACGAAGTTCTTTAGATGTAAGACACAAACAGGCAAAGCTTGAGAAGGCATGAACTGAACTTCAGTCATCGACAGCAAATTTCTCACATGTAATCAGGGAAGTTTGATATATTTGTATCAGGAATTGCATAATTTTCAGTGTTTAACAACTCCAAAAGTTAATGAAAAAAACATTCTGGTTGTTGGTAGGAAGTTACTAGCTCGTGGTTAGAGTCAATATCTTATATGCATCTGCAACTGTGTCTTGAGAAGAATGGCAAAAGTTTAATGACTAGGATAGCAGCATGTAATAAGGAAAAGATCTGGAAAAGCTGCAGGAAAACACAATTTAAACATATGCCATTGATGATTTAATATAATTTTTCCATCACTGATGTATTCTATAGCTCCTTTATTTGTGGAGAATTCTGAACTCAAGCCATTTTTCTAGGAATGACTAGACAATTCACAATTATTGACTGCACATTATACAGTAGACATTCTTTGCACACAGATGCTTTATTGCTTATTCTCTCATGGTGCCCTAAAGAACTATGACAGGGTAATTGAATCTTTACAATGATCTTTCAGACCCTATTTCTCTTATATGCATTTGAAGGAAAACAGAGTCTTTCAGTGGAGGGTTTAGCAACAGTAATGTGTCTTTGATTTCCTAACAGCACTTAAAACCTTTCAAATATTCTTAAATGCTTAAAAAAAAAAAAAAAAGAAACACTTGTTTTGTCACATAGGAGTAAGAACTCCAGGAATAGCTATAATATAACTGGATTTTTGTCTTTTCTCCAGAACAGTTACAACTGATGGAGAGGCCCACCAACAGCTGCAAAGTCCGCCATGTTCTCAGCAGAATAAATTATGAAGCTGAAATAAAATCTGTATGGGGTAGTGAATGATCTTTGACTGTGCTGACAGCCAGAGCTCTTATCATCTTGCTCAGCAACAAGTCAAATTGGATTTTAATTGCTGTTCAGAGAACAGTGCTCGATTAAACGTACACAACACAGAAACTAGTACAGGGCAGAAGGGAATGAGAGATGTCAAGGAGTCATGAGACAAATCCTTTTTTGATACTCTGCTCTAAAGACAATGTGAGCTTTATATGTAAAATGAAAGGCTCAGAAAGGTTCCCTAACTATGAGGCAGTGTCCTGAAATTTCATGCTTAAAAAGTGGTTTCTTATCAGCAGTAGCTTGAAATGCGTTTGGGTCAAATCTGTACTAAAGAGTTCTGCACCAAACCACCCTCTCAGGATCTATTTCTTGTCCACATTTCATTATTTCACCTTCTTAGTAGATGGCCACTGAGAGACTTACAGAATAAGTTCAAATTAAAAAGTTTAAAGGCACAGTATACTGCACTCAAGGGAATTCAGGTTTTTTGCGGGTATTGTTTAGATATAAAATGACCTTGATTCCTTGTAATTTAATTCTCACTTCAATAAATGCTAATGTTTGAGCAAGATTATCATCTCTTGTACAACATCATCATAAAAAAAGTTACCTATTTTCCTCACCGCAGTCCTTCCATACTTGCCTAGAAATTACAACTAATGCTTAAGATATTTTTTTCAGATATTTTGTTAACAGTGATCTAGCAACATCTGTTTTCTTAACCAGTGCTAAGAACAGTGGCAGAGTTTGTAACACATTAACAGTGCTTGTCAGATACAAATTTTAGGCATAGGTACCTAAAACACATCTACCTATTCAAAAAACAGAGACAAGTCCAAGCACATTTGATATCTTGAACTTCTGTAAGATAAGCTATAAAGGACCAGAAAACTGTATAATGACAAAACCCAATCAACTGCAGACTCAGGCCAATGGGATCAAAGCTGGAATGTAATTTTAAAAGTAGAGACCAAATCATTCTGCCATATCTCCTCCTAAGTGGAAAAGAAGGGTTGTTTTCCAGGAAAAAGCAAAGCCTTGTATGACAGCCCAAGTTCACCTTTGTAGGTGCTAAAAATTTGATTCAGACTCACAGCAAAAGAAATAGAAGCATGTAGCCAGTCACCTCCAGCCAGCTTCATGAAACCATGGACATTTGTCAGTGACATTCTGCAGCTTTTCTTGTAACCAAGAAAGGGAATATACTTAACCCTGCCCAAGATCTGCCTAGGTATCAAGGCCTTCAGCCTGGTATTTTCAGGTAAATTCTTTCAAATACAAGAAACGTACACACTGTTTGTATTTGGGGAGGTTTTGGGCAATTTTTTTTTAACATAATAACATTGGTAAGATATAAAATTATCTTTATTATATCTAATTTTAGTACAATTTAAACTTTCCTTTGAAAAAGAAAAAGTTTTGATATCCAAAGTTTTGAGCTTGCAAGATATTTCTTCTCTCCTCTCCTGCTCTGTGATGGAAAGGTTTAGAAAAATGTATTTTTAAGTCCAAGAAAGGTGCAGAAAAGATGTAACCATTCAAACATAAACCAGGTTGGTAGTTTGGGTGCAAAGAGGAGCCTGAAGCAGACTTTTCAAAAGCATGATCTTAACTCAGATATACTTTGAAAACTAACTTGAACAACATGATTCAAATAGATGAAGCAATAATCAAAACATGTCCTTTCTTTAACTTGGAAAAAAAAATGTTATTTTACAACTAATTAAACTTCAAAATTATAAAACTTGAAATACTGAATTTTATGTCTAATTAGTCCCACTCCTGAAATATGTTGCTTTCCTCAGGAATTTCTATGTCAACCATTCAATCAAAAGCACATTTCTAAATAAGTGCATTCAAAATATCTAAATACTGTATATTGGCATAACTGTAATATAAAAGTTGTGCATTCTGTAGATCCCACTTTAGGTCCTTCCATTTTATATTTTTTTATATTGTTTCAGTGCCAGACTTGTCACAAGAGAACAAGGAAGTTTTCCCTAGTTCATGACAAGATCTGAGGCACAAAATCTCACATGTGAAAAAACTGATATTAATGCTGTGCATGCTATAAAATCTTCCTCCAAAACTAACTCACATTTTGAAAAGCACCTTTACTGTAGTACTTTTTTTAGGATAATCTCAAATATTGTGGGAATAGAGCAAACTATTTGAATCCCCTGCTTCAATGAAATGATTAATCTGCTTTATCTCGCCATGAAATCATTATACATTTAATCCAATTTACCATCCATGTGTGTCTTGGCACTGTCCTAGCATGCTGAGAATGGCAAATGTTCAACCTGGCAAACGAATTGGGTGCTAATTCATTGCCTACTAGTTCCCAGGTATGTTCTTTAAACCACTGGTTTGGGTTTGGATATTTTCTACAAAATGGACCAATGGAAGGATATAATCTCTTAAAATAAGCAAGAATTTAGCATGGTCTTCATGTTTAGTTGTTAAATTTGCCATTGTACACCTGAAGATCTCTCAAACAGAAGAACTGACAGGTACTGGAAAGGGAGGGCAGCCTTCCATCAATGCACAGAACTCGGAGCCAGAAAGCTCATAAATAGCATTTGCAGTACTGCAGTGTAGCTTCTAGCCTGAATCTGACCTTTAATTTACTTGATCAACATCTGTGTAATAAAGTTCAGATGGCACTTTTAGCAGAAGTCTTGTGCTCCTACCTATGGTTAAATAGATCAAGGTATCTCTCCACAGCAAAGAATTTTGGGTAACTATTTGTCTAGGTAATATCTTTCAGAAAACATTTTGTATCATGTTCAGCAATAATATAACAAAAGGTGTAAACTACACGCAGTACAGCTAAGGAACAAATTGATCAGAGGGTTAGCACCTAGAATGTTTAACTTATGTTTCTACATAATTTCTGAAATAGACCTGGGGTTTCCATTATGTTTAAATGTTCTTATTTTATGTTGAATTTGATACAAGGTTTAGGGTTGGCTGATCACTCCAGGAACAACTTTCTGTAAGAAGTAGAACAGATGCATACTGTGTGGAAATAGAGTCCGGTTTCTATTTGAAAAGTTTTGGTTTGGTTTTCACAGGAAAAGGCTATACTCAGAAACTAGAAGAAAAATTTACCAAAACTTTTTGATATGTGAATTCTGATATACATAAATTTGTCAGTACTTATTATTGCATTTCCTTTTGCCTCACAGATGTGTTAATGCATGAAGTCTCACAACTTGTGCTTAGCTTTATGAAATGCTACTGAATACACATGGTTTAACATTGAAAAAAATACAGAATTAATAGCGTTAATAACAACATTCTTTATTTTTAACCCAACACAGAAGACATATTTCCCACTGAAATGTGCTTTTGAAGAGGAGATTTGTAGAGTAATTTTTAAACTCTACCTAAACCAACATAAAAATAGTAAGACTGAGAGATGTGCCTTTGTTAGGACAGCACAAAAAATTCCATATACAAACCAATAAAATAGCAAGTAAAGAAAGTCAAATCTGCTGGGCTTCAATCAAGTGAGTAACTGCTCCTCCAGGAGTGGATTCTGTTGACAGGGACTTGATTCTAGCATTCTCTAAAGAGATTAAGATTCATGGATTAATTAAACAAACAAGTCAAAAGCTGATCAAATAACCTCTCAAAGCCTTTGTCTGACAAGACCATAGCATTTTGATAGCAGTTAATTTTTAGATTAAGCTTAGATTCCCCTAACCCTTAAATTGGAAAGAGATAATACAACAGAAGCTCACACTGCCTCACCTACATTGACTATTTAGGTAGCATGGAAAAAAGATCTGATTAGTTCGTATAGGTGGATCATACACCTTTCCATTCTAGTGTGGAAAACCTGTCAGCCTTAAGAATTAAATCAAGACACACTAATAATAGAAGTTTCTGCGAAAGCTGTAATCAGAGTCTGAAAATCCAGGACTTAAACCCTGTCATAACTAAGTGAAGAAACACACGTTCACATTGGTGCCTTAAGAGGATTTTGATGAAACATTATGAAGACAGTGACTTTAAGGAGTATCAGAGCTACAGTGCTGCAGCCCATACCAGTTCTTTGAAATGGTTTGACATTTGCCTACTCTTCAGTTTGTTGTGGGTTAAATTGCATGTGGAAGCCATCCTGCTCAGTAAGTAATATTTAACTGAAATTACATGTGCCTAGCTTCAGAGAATGATCCAGGTCACCTAACACACCTGTCCAAATTTCCTACAATAGTGATTAGAGATTTCAAAATAAATATGAAAGTTAGAGTAAAAGAATGCTGTTTTCCCAATAGAAGCATTTCTCTTTCTCTGCTAAACACAGTCGCTTCCAGATGATGATATTGCCCCCACTTCAATTAAACCTGTGATTCTGTCAGAGAGCTGTACTGTCTGATGTAAGTGCCTCTTAGTCATTCTCATTCTCCTCAGATTATATCAGCGCACCAGAGGAAGGCAAATCTTATTTGTTTGCAGTGAATACGAAACTCTCCCAGAGGACAGGAACATTTGCCATGTTCTAAGCCAGTGCCCAAAACATCAATGAACAAAGAAACATGGATAAGGACATTTTCCTAACTTAGCACTAGGCTACCGAACTACTATGGATATTTACTGAAGTGACATAGTGCAACTTCAGGAATGGGTCACCTGCTATACCTTATGGCCTGTTAATCAGGACATTCTCGAGTATTTTGAAAATGAGGATTCAATTCAAGTCTCAGACTAAAAGATATCTAATTCTTTTATTAATGTTCAGACTTCTTAACTAGTCCACACCATTTCTGGAAAACAGTGCTAGAATTTTAGAATATTTTTAGAGTTCAGAATATATTTAGAGTTCAGCTAAATCCTGGATCCCAATTCATCTGTTGGCAGAGTTTAAAGGGCATCCCTCAAGAACTTCTAAGCAGTCAACATTGATTTCCTTCAGGTATCCTAGAGATATTCTAGCTTAACCTAATGAAAGTTGCCACGTAAAGAGTTAAGCAGATTTTGAAAACAGTTGACTTTAGCTGGAATGGGCATCAGGTGCCTGTGTACTTACTCTAATTCTGTTTAAACCAACTAGATACCATCTACAGTTGTTTTGCATTCAAGTGGCTTTCACAATTTGGGGATTTTCTGCTTTTTTTTTCCCCTATGAAACATCCAGCCTTTGAACACATATTATTATTCCTGCTTGGAAAGAAACTGTAAAATGCAAGATATATTTATTCACAGCAAAAATTCATCCAGACTAATAACAAACATTACAAATCTGTCAAATCTGTATTCTGCTATCCCACACTGTCTTGCTAAATATCTAAATCTGATTATGCAATTATCCTCTGTGATTTCTGGACCTTCATGAGCTATTATTTGCTATGAGCTATTATTATGAGCTAAATTTAAATTTAACAGTCTCTTGAACATTAGAATTTTAAGTAAATGTTTCAATCTTGGTGGCTCATCAGGACTTGTCCTTTTATTTCAGACTTCTGCCATGGCCTTGATAATTGACTCCACACTTGTTTATAGAGATTCTTCTTCCTGTGTTTTGACATTTTCTAACCCACTACTAAACCTGCAAGTAATTCAGGAAAACATATCAATTCTCTTGTAACTTTTTTTCTGTGCTGACGCTATTTTGGCATTTCCTTTTCCACTGTCTCTTGCCAGTGTTCATTAAGTCTATGGCCTTTACTTGTACCCCTGACCACTGCACCTTCATTCAAGTGCTGGCAAAGCAAGGACAAACAAGAAAAATTTTACAGTTCAGATTTTTTTCATTAGTGTTACCTTTGTAACAGCAAGTAAGTGCAGAGGGAAAAAAAGGGAATTTGAGATCCATGTATCTATAATTCACATTTTTATCAATTCTTCCAGCCACTAAATAACCCAAGTTCTTATCAGGTAACTTGGCAAAAGTACTATTTTGAAACACTGAAAGAATGAAAGACAAAGTAAAAAATTGTACGAGCTTAATTCATCACATAAAAGAACAAAAAATATCGTCAATCATATTTCTGGACCATGTCTCATCATTTTTCTCATTTCTGAGGGAATGAGATCTTTAATGAAGTAAATTGTTCCAGTCATGCTTATAGAGACTTAAGGGAAAAAAAAAAAAAAAACCAAAAAAAGGAAGAAAAAAATGAAAAAAAAAAAAGCTTTTTAAAATGATTTACGTACACTATTTTATGGCCTGTAGGGTGCTACATATTTTGTGCAGTATTTGGCACAAAATTCAGAGCACCAGATTGTCTTACTAAAAAGAACAACAATGATGACAAAAATTCCCTGAAGGAGAATTTTATATTGTGCAAACTCTGATCAAGAAGTGTCAAGACTGAAAACACCATGGGCCGTGCCAGCCAAATATCTGCAGAGATAATTAACAGCAGAGTTCACAGCTTTAGTTAGCCTGGGGGCAGTGTCATGCAAACTGCTTCCAGGACCTGAGCTACCAGCTTTTTTTTTGAACTGGGCTGTCAGGGAGACCTACTAACACATTCAGAACTAAAGCAGAAATTCCTGTGTGATCATCATGTGGTCTAGACATGCCTCAAATGATCAGCAGCACTAAAATTTCTACCTAGATATATTAAAAAAAAAAATAAGGTCAGACATGGATCACTTTAAGTTTTCTATATGTTTCATAAAAGGACCTTTCTCGGTAGGAGAAGGGGTAATGGTTTTAAACCATTAAGGAGGATTAATTTAAATTAGATATAAGAAAGAAGCTTTTACAATTAAAAAAGAGTGGTGAAACATTGAAACAGGTTGCCCAGAGAGGTGGTAGATGCCCCACTCTTGGTAACATTCAAGGTCAGTTTTGGATAGTGCAAGATACAATTTCAAATTAGACACTTATTTCATAACTTTCCATTAAAATACATATTTTGCAAAAGACTAAACCCTGGATTCCTGTACCTTTGTGTTTGTCTCTTCTGCTATGGTACCCATTGTATTTACACTATATATTTCCTCCTCCCTCTTCCTACTAAGTGATTCATGGCTTTTCTAGTTATATTCCTATCATTTTTCTGCTGAACCGCAGCTAAATACTGACCAGCTTCAAACACAGGTATCTAGGTCTACATGTGTTAGAAGTAATGAAATATGGCAATTGCACTTTTCACACTGGGATCTTGAACTGAGCTTAGGAATAAAAAGACATCTAGGCTGAATAAAGAACCAGTATTTGTTAAAGACTTACTCTTCCCTTCATGAGTGTTCCAATAAGTCTCCCAGCTCTCTTATCCCAACAGCCTTCAGAAACATCCTTTACTACCTTCTAGGTACAATCTAGATTTTTTAACTAGATTTACTAAAACCAACTGAGTATTCTGAAATACTTAGTACAGAATTCAGCACTTCATTGTCATGTAATATTGTATTACGTAGCATTATAATGTAACATAATATAATTAAAATAAAATTGTATAACATAATATAGCTTTTGCTTGTAAATAGGTCTGAAGGTACTGTATTGGTAACAATTAATATTCTCTATTTCCTGGGTAAAAATTAGTTCAGCTAATAATCTTCAGTGCAGAATGTAAACTATCACTTCACAGAATCACAGAGTCACAGAACCACAGAGTCACTGAGTGGCTGAGGCTGGAAAGGACTTCTGGAAGTCATGTGGTCCAAACCTCCACTCCTGCTTGTATCCATCTGGATGGCAGTGACCAAGAGTTGTCCTTGCTGAAGAGTTTGCATTGAGCTGGTTCACTTTCACTTCCTAGGGCTAGGTTGAGATTTTTTGAGAAGTGAATCCATCCCAATAGATGATCTGAGAGAGTCATCTGCTTCATGTTAACTTCTTTCAAATCAATATTTGATGTTAAACTTAAACAACTTTAGCTATATTTGCAGTGAGATGACTGCAAATATATATACAAATATATAAATATACAAGTATTTCAAGACTGTATGTGTGTTTTTAGATGAATAACATTTATGCAGCACTAATGATTGTTTCCTTCATGTTAATCGTCAACGATCTCCCTGAAAATGGGCCTAACAAGATAATGAAAGAAAAGGATGGTGGGAAAGGTTTACTCTGACCAGTTCTGCCATATGCTACCTTCCTAACATTATAACTTTTGTCTCTTTATACTTCTCTTTATACTTACACTCTTAAAACATTTATTTTTTTCTTTCACATTTAGAAACCTAGCAGAGGATATTGGAAAATTTTCAAGATATCTCTAATCTCTGCTCTGACAAGTCATATATAATAAAGTGTTCCTCTTGGAATCCAAAAAATGTAAGTATGCTGGTTAACAAACCTTGAGTACTAAACCTTACACATCACAAATCAAAATGAGAAACTATTTGAAAGCCTAAACATTTGTGAGGACCAAAATCCTCATGTCTTTGTATGATGTGCACCAGAAAGAGTATCCTTTCACAGACAATTTAGACAGTGAAGCCATTAGCTGGAGGCTCAATCTTTATTTGACATACGGAAATGTAAAGATAGATACAAATTTCAAAAGAAGTTAGCAGCTCTTTTACGTTTATGCATTCATAAGTATAAGAAATTATCCCACTAATTTGAAGAGTGGACTAGAATACAGATAATTTAAAATAACTAAGTAATAGTTCTGGTAGCAACAGGATCAAATAAATGAACTGTGATTTGTTGCTGTATTAATGCAAGTATGAAATCAAACCAGACTAAAAACAAATTATTTTTAATTTCTTCTGTTTCTACTTTGTGAAGAGTAATGACTCACTCAGTGTGCTCAGACAAATGTTTTAAAGGACTCATAATGGAAAAGAGTAATGTCACTAGATATTATATATAGCTTATTCCAAGTGCATATTATTCCTCCTTTGAAACAATTACTAATTAGAGTAGAATAAATTCCCTGTACTTCAGAGAAAGTCGGTGACTAAGAAGAGAAGCACCTCTTAAATTAATGATTTTTGATATCAAGTAATATTATTTTAATAGTTTACTCTTTTAGCAGTCTTTGTGAAGAATGCTAATGGAAGTCTTAAATATACTTCAACTAGGAGATCTTATAAGAAATCAAGGGTTGCTGTGTCTGTACTTTTAGTCTGGAAGAGTAAGGGAATTACATGGCTTCTCCTCTACATTGATTTACTTATGTTACTTCACAAGCATAGAAGAGTGATGCCAGTTCTGATTTCTAAGAGACACTTATATGAAAAGGTCAAATTATCCATGTCAGTCAATCTTAAAAAACACACAGTGCAATGAAGATAACTTTTATTCTTAACTCTAGCATTTGTACACTTCTGGCCTGTATTATATACTTACGTGTATATATAGTCTTTGTACATATCAATATGTGTAAACATATGGAGGGGCATGGGTGGATGAGTGTGTGTATACATATAAACTCAAATTACAGAGTGTGTACATCCTAACTACTCTATAAATTTAATACAGTTTTACTGTAGCACACAAAAACATATTGCTGGATGCCTGGATGCACACTCTTTAAAAATCATAATAAATCATCTTACATAAAGAACAATCTAAATATTTTAGGTTAGAGTTTACCAGTGTACCAATGAGTATTTCCTCTCTAATCTTTGTTTAATTTCTATAGTTACACATGTACTTAGGAGCATTTAATAATTCAGGTTTTAATTCTTGACTTAATGTTGAGATCAGTCAGATCATGAAATAGAAATAATGCCCCACAAGTGTAAGACAAAACATGAGGTTTCAATCCAGCAACAATGAGATAAAATCTTATCTATACCTGGTGCCCAGTGAAATCATTTATATTCATAGAACAATTTTCGTTTTTCCTACCCATGCTCCCTAATTGATATAATCTTTGTTCTCCAAACTCTTCTTGCCCAGTTCAAACCCATTGACTCAATTTTCTTGGGAGTCGCTGACTAATTTTCAGTGTATTTTCTACAGCAACAGAAATGAAAGAAATTGCATAAACAGGATGCAAGAGAAAAGCAAAATGAGGAACCACTGCCATGATGGAATCAAATTTCCAGATGTGTCATTAAAATAAGGAACTAATTGCCAAATTCTGGAGCCACATTTTACACTTGGATACATGTACATAACTCTCACTGATTTCATTAAGATCTATTCTTATGTACCAGAGAAGAAAGATTGGCTTAAGGTTTGCAAGCACATCACATTAAAAAACTTGTTCTTCAGGTGCAGCCAAAAGTTCAACAAGTTAGTCATGCAAATCATATTATGTAAATATTTGGACTCATTACTTTTTCTTTTATAAACTGTTTCAGAGTAAGCAATAGGTCCTATTACACTATTCATTTTATCAGGGATAATGTTTCTTGAAAATTGTCAAATCAGAACAGAACAAGCAGCAGAGCAAAAGAAACATGAGGTAAAATGAAGGAAATAATGTGTGCTGAGACAAGTTATTGAAAAACAGGGTGACAAGACACTAAGGATTCTAATAATTAACTTTCTGTTCTGCTACACCAGCAAATAACAGAAAGAAGCTAAGAAGTGCTTAGCAATACTATTACAAACACCATATACAACACAGTACTAAGTATTCTTTATCAAGAACACCTTGACTTACTGTCAAAAAAGATATACATAGAAGGTATAATTGCTGCTATGTGTTATGAGAAGATATACAGGTGTTTGTGCAGCCCTTAGCATCATGCAATTGATATGAATATGCCTGTGGGTAGGATTTTGTTGCATATTCAAGCACTCCCAATGGAAGCAAGAACAATACAGAGATGCTTCTTGCCTTGGGAGGGAGAAAATTTGTGCTGCTAAAGCTCAGCTGGAGTTGAAGCTGGACAGAAATGTGGGGAACAGTAAAAAGAGGTTTTTTTCAAATATATCAATGGCAATTGGAAGTACAGAAATATTATTAGCCCATTACAGAATGAGGGTGGTCACCTTACAAACAGGGACAGAGACAAGGCAGAGGTGTTTAACACTTTCTTTGCCTCTGTCTTCAACATGGATGACAGACTAAGGAGGTATCAGTGCCCTGAGCTGGAGGACCATGACTGCGAGAATGATCAGCTTCCAGTCAACTCTGAAATTGTTTGGGATCTACTGCTCCAACTGGATCCCTACAAATCTACAGGGCCTGATGGGATTCATCCCAGAATCCTCTCTCAGGAGGATTTTTGAGCAGTCTTGGGAATCCAGAGTGGTCCCAGATGATTGGAAGTTGGCAAACACTGTCGCTATTGTCAAGAAGGGCAAGAAGGAGGACCTCAGAAACTACAAGCCTGTCAGTCTTACTTCAGTGCCTAATAAAGTTATGGAGAAGATTATTCTGGGAACTATTGAAAACCACCTGTAGGACAATGCAGTCATTGGTCACAGACAGCATGGCCTCATGAGAGGAATGTCATGCTTATCCAACCTTATTTCCTGCTATGACAAGGTAACCCATCTAGTTCATTATGGGAAACCTGTTAATGTAATCTTTTTGGATTTCAGTAAAGCTTTTGACACTGTCTCTCACAGGATCCCTCTGTACAAATTGTCCAGCACACGTCATGTAGTGGGTGAGCAATTGGTTTATGGGTCCAGCACAAAGGGTAAGTAGTGAATGGGGAACATCAGACTGGTGATCTGTCACTAGTGGGGTTCATCAGGGCTTCCATCTTAGGCCCTGTGCTCTTCAGCATCTTTATAAATTACTTGGATGCAGAACTGGAGGGGATACTAAGCAAGTTTGCACATGACACAAAACTGGGAGGGGTGTTGACTCCCTTGAAGGCAGGGAGGCCCTGAAGAGACACCTCCAAAAATCAGAGGACTGGGCAATCACCAGTCATATGAAGTTCAACAAGAGGAAGTGCCAGATTCTGTACCTGGGATGGGGCAACCCTGGATGTTCATAGAGACTGGGGAATGAGATGCTGGAAAGCAGTGCCACAGAAGGAGCCCTGGGGGTCCCGTTCAATGGTAAGTTGAACCTGAGTCAGCAGTGCCCTGGCAGCCAGGAGGGCCAACTGTGTCCTGGGGGGCATCAGGCAAAGCATCACCAGCCAGTCGAGGTTGGAGGATTGTCTCGCTCTGCTCTGCACTGGCCTCACCTTGAATAGTGTGTGCAGCTCTGGTCACTGCAATATAAGAAAGATATTAAGCTATTAGAGAGTGTCCAAAGGAGGGCAACAAAGACAGTGAAGGGCCCTGAGTGGAGTTGAGGTCACTTGGTGTGTTCAGCCTGGAGAAGAGGGGAGACCTCGGTGCCGTCTACAACTTTCTCATGACGGGAAGAGGAGAGGCAGGCACTGATCTCTGCTCTGTAGTGATCAGTGACAGGATTCAAGGGAATGTCCTGCAGTTTTGTTGGGGGAAGTTTAGGCTGGATATTAGAAAAAGGTTCTTCACCCAGAAGATGGTTGGGACTGGAACAGGCTCCCCAGGGAAGTGATCACAGTATCAGACCTGACAGAGTTCAAGAAGCATTTGGATAACACAGGCATATGATATGACTCTTCAGGATGGTCCTGTACAGGGCTAAGGATTGGACTCGATTATCCTTGTGGATCACTTCCAATATTCTGTGATTCTCTGATCACATTGTATTTGTGAACTATGAATCTTATTTTACATTACAGGCATGGCGTTCAACTCAATTACATAAACATAGGAGAATGGTATCTTCTGTAACATCCAAGGGTAGCTTAGATTCCACAGAGGGCTAACAGATATGAGACAGGACCTACATGGGATCTAGATCCTTCTCAGTAAAAGAAAAAGGACAAGAGTAATATTCTGGGCAACTGTGTTGAGGCCTTTGCCAACACACAGACATAATATGCTTCTGTGAACAGAACCATCGAGTGCCATCTAACATTCCGAGGATGCTAAAATATCTGTACACGTCTGATGGATGTGTTTCAAGACCTATGAGAGGTCTATGATTTTCCACAAAAGAAGCTGGAGACTCACTCCATGGGAAACTCACTCCAGGGAGTGTAAAATGGCACCAAATACAGATATTCATGCAACTGCATTGTGCCAGTTGTAGTCTGGAGAGCTACTAAATTCATCACTAGAGTAGGCATCCTAGGGGAGATTTGGCTAAAGATAGGTATGACGTTTTTGAATCCATCAGTATTTTAGAAACCTTCACAAGTCAGGCAAGGTATGTGAGGACATATGAGAGACTTGTGCTCTTCTGATGCATCAATTTCACACATTTCTGAGTCTAAAATTACTACAATCACCTCAGCAAGCAACTAATTGTATAGTTACATTAGATGTGTTGAAAAGGTGGACTTCATTCATTACAGCGAGAGGTTAAATTGCATATTGATTTTTATATAGTAGGCATATATATTTGAGTGACTGAATCTGGAGTTGAAACTAAATCAATTAACTAACTAATATCAGAGATTCCAGTGTATCTGAACTGTTGGTGGAAGACTGGACAGGAATAACACCACTAGAATGCTATATAACCTGTAAGTCAGGGAAGTGTTCAAGGCCAGGTTGGATGGGACTTTGAGAAAACTGGTCTGCATGAAAGGTGTCCCTGCCAATGACAGTGAGGTTGGAACTAAATGTTTTTTAATGTCCCCCTCATTTATTCCATCTAATGTGTTCATTAAACTATGCAGCTTAAAGCAAACAAATTTAAGAACGGGAAACTGAAGTTTAATATACTTAGGTAGGGACCTCACATTCTCTTAATATAATGCAAAAGCACAGATTGGGTCTTCAATTTCTGCCCTGAAAACCAGACAAATGCTTACAAGAGAGACAAATAAATGTTTGGTCTATTGCAAATAACTAGTTTACACATTTTTTCATACTGTTGTATACTCATGTAACACAGCCAAAACCTTGTAAGGATGAGCTATCTTATGGTTGTCCTTCCGCCAAACAAAAATACATGGCTTAATTAAAATTTAGGAGTTTAACCAAGATGAATTGAATGTGGAATCCTTTTTCACCAGAAACACATCTGGCACTACAACTATTATTATTTTTTTTTCTTTAGAGATTGAAACATTAAATACCATAGAATTAATCACTAGCAGGTCAGATTTTGAACTCACTTGTCCCAAAATGCTTCCAAAAAAGGACTAAGAAAGGCAAATTATTTACATTAATGATACATTTATATATCTGAGAGATGAAGCAAGCTCAGTGTATTTAAAATGAGCTGGACACAGATCTAAGTAATACACATTCCCAAAAGATTTACCTTCCAAGTGAGATTGTCAAGACTAGATGAGAACTTACGTAACCGTCCAAATAAAAGGATCACGGTGAAAATTATTTCAAGGTGATTTCAAGTCCTATGTATGTTTTAATCAGTGGAGCTCTGTTAAAGGCTTCAGCCAAATACAGTGCCCAGTGACACAGAAGACCAGATGTTTTTGTGTCAACTATGCAGAGGACCAGATGTTTTCATGTCAACCTGGAAAAGGACTTAGGTTAATAACAGCATAATGAATGGGTCTAATAATTTTGCTGGCAAGACAAGAGCATACAGTCAACAGCAATCAGTGTGAGATTAGCGGTTATGCAAAAGAGTAAATTAAAATACTTCAGTGTATTTTACTGAGTTCACCCTCAGAAGATTCTGAGAATTGCTATCTGCTGCCATTCTTTCATTCCAATGCAATTCCTAAATTGCAGCTTACCACAGTGACCATTAGGTAACAAGGAACTGAGGGTGAATTTTACATGTCCTGGAGTGCTTAGAAAGTCTGCCAAGGATTTCTGAGCTTGGAGGATTCCTGGAGAATACATGAGAACATGAGAGATATGTACGTGGGGAGTCAAGTATGGCATCTCAACACAGGGAACAATACCTTAAGACAAATATCTCCCAAATTGGACCTAGGTCTTACATGGAGATGCTTATTTAGTTTACACTTTGCAGAAGCACATATTCAATCTTGTGGCCAAGATCCAGGGGTGGCTTGGGAAGTTATGTTCTTGGTAAGGTAAACTTAAATTGCATCATGTTTAAGATTATGGTAGCTACTTCTTGGTACATACAGACTGCAAAGCATGAAGGTGTGCTCTGAAACAGAAATCAAAATTAAAAAGTTAAAAATGTGAAGTAAAATACACAATGGCAGCGGAAAAGAAAGTTTTCTTTGCCTGGATTAGAGATTCTCATCTCTAGCTGGCGAGGGGCCCACTAGAAAAAACCAGTCTGAGTCATCAGATGCCCTTTGAGGAACAGCCAGAACAAATACAGATGGCCAATAATGCACAGTAAATGTCATCTATAGATAACATTCTGTCTAAACACACTTTAGAAAGGAAGAAAACTGAAATACAGAGATGATTTCTAAGTCAGTCTGACTTAATCATCCACTTTGTCAGAAAAATCACAAAATATAGTAACTTCCTATAGAAATCTTTACAGAAAAAACTTCTTAAAATTTCCTGAAATATACTTCTCAGACAATAATATGAAATATAAATGTTCTGAAACAGTACTTTCCACAGATATCATGACAATCCTCTGATCAGCATTAATGATCGGGGTAGGCAGAAACTCTGTAACTAGTTTGCATGGTGGCAACCTGCTCTGGAATATTTTTTCTTATCATTTCTGTTTTCCTGTGTGCTTTACTACAGTGCACACCAGCAGGAATGGGCAATAGGTGATTGTCTCTTTTGCAGGAAATTAGATGCTTGCTGAAACAAAAATCTTTCTGACTGTTAGTTAGATACAACACAGTTCTTCTAGGTACTGTAAAGTACAGACTGTGCAAGGGAGGTTCCTGATGGTTCATATAAAGTTACCCAGTTTCAGCTTGATGGCTTTTCCTTGCTATTTCCCACTGCTGAAGTGTGCTAGAAGACAGTGAGAAACACACTGAACGCTTCCATAGTTGCTGCTACATGAACACTGTGTTGTTATAGATGTGAAAAGAGCCAGTATGTGTGATGATGAGAGAGGGCAGTGGCAGTTTCTCTAGACAATTTCTCCTTCAGAACACTATGGAGATTCATATCTGTGGGAAAACAATGAATAATTGGCAGACTTCTATGGTTGCTTCAGAACTCAGAGCAACCATACAGCTAAGTGACCTCTGCTTCTGCTAGGTCACCAAGAGGTAAATAACAGGAGAAAGGCAGTAAATGAAGCATTATTGTGCAGATTCTGCCTGTACTGTATCAGTTCTGTAGAAAAATAAAGGTTTCCTGTGTTCTCTTCCTCCATGGTCTCAGCTGGATGATTAAGTGGGGCACTACACTATGCATGGTGTGAGTTAATTTGCCCCAGGCTGAGCACTGGGAGGTTCAGGGAAACAAAAGAGTTCCCAGAATGATGTGGTTTACTCAATGAGAGCTTAGGTAAAGTGCTTTATATCTGTGGTCTGGAACATATGGACTGAGCAAGTGGCAGTCCCAATCCTGTACCTTAAACTGAGAAGTGGGAAGAGGGAGTTTACCCTTCCCTTTTTAAGGTACTTTTGCTTCCATTATCCCTCTCCTCCCAATTTACTAAATCCATAATTTGCAACACCATTCCCCAATGACTGCATTTTCAGAATATGGTCTTGCTCATAAAGAGCTGGTTGCACTGCAGCATGCCTGGTGGTAATATTCTCAAGGAAATGCTTAGCCCTTCTCTAGCCAAAAGAAGACTTAGAAAACAGTGGGGCTTTGGTTATGTTATGAACTCAAAATAAAGCAGCTGAATGAAATGCAGAATTGCAATCAATAAAAATTCTGTTTCTTTTATACCTGTGATTTCTAGTCAGTCTCATGGGTCGTAATTTACAGTTTTCTAATGTTTGATACTCAGCATACCACGTTGAAGTCTATTTTTGCTCCAGCAAAAAGGTGGTCGGATTTTCAATTAAAATATGCAGTATGGTCAATGTTTCTCCTGCCTCGAAACCAGAGTTGAACATGATTCTAGAAACCTTTATTCTTGCCAGTAATCCTCATACACATGAACAGCCCCAGTTAAAAATCAGGATTATTCACTTTGGGTGAGATAGGTAGGACTGGCCCATTGTCTTCCATATTCTGAATCTTACCTGAAAAACTCATTTATGCATGGCTTGACAACATTCACTATTGAACTTCTTAATTTAGAGAAAGGACTATACCAGGTACTTGGGTCAGAATTGCAGATTATATTCTGAATCTTAAATCTGTTCCAGCCAAGTTTTCACATGCAAAGATTAACTACTTTCATGATCCGCTTAGTCATTCTACTTTCGAGGATTCAGACACCAATTTATCTTTAGCTTTTCTATTATAAATGAAGTATGACATGCTTAATGGAAAGAAAGCTATACATGATTTCTCAGAATAAGGACCAGATTTGAAATAGCCACAGGTTTGAGCTGCAGCCCTGTTATGTTTCCAGCTTGCTAATATGCAGTATAAATGCAAATGAAAAACCTTCAAAGTAATGAAACATATTTCTCATAAAAGTCAATACATACTGGACTTGGAGACACAATTAATCTATTGGTCACCAATATAAACTTTAGTAGCTCTTTTGTAGTCAATTGTCTACTAGATATTGTGGACATGGTGGCAAAGCTGGCAAATCAGTGAACAGGAGAGGCAAGACTGATGCATAAATAACAGAAACTGTGTGAAGATACGTGTGCTAACAAGAGGGAGAAGGGAGAAAGCTGAAGAAAGAGCTGAAGAAAGAGCCCACAACAGATAGGCTATCTGGAAAATGTGTAGAATATCTGCTAAATATCTGAGTTTGAAAATATTTTTCACAACAAGCTTATCTGACAAAAGGAGAATTAAGAATTTATTTCATTACATCTGGCTTTCAACAACATATCTGAAACCACATCAGCCCTGGTTTGGGTGGCCAGACTGCTTTGGTGGTCACTTGTTTTCCCATCAGAGACATCCAAGTTTATCTCAGATTAAAGTTCTACCATAATGAAATTTTATGATCTGCAACAGCAATCTATTCTCATTCAGACTGCTGATATATCACCCTGAACATTCTGACAAGACAGAGGAGGTCTTGAAAAACAGGCCAAAAATGCTGTGGATGTTTATGTACATCATACCATTCAGCTATTTCACAATGCTGAGATATTTCTATTTATATTTTCATCAGAGATAAGAGGTATTTATATTTCCCTCCAAGAACTGTTGATTAAATAATACTTGTCAACTAAACTTTAAGTTTACACAGTTTTCATGGAATTATCTGAGAATTAGCCTTTAAAATGTTGATTTAGCCTTCCTTGTAGGACACCAGAAAAAATGCAACCTAACAGCTGAATCCTTACTAAGGGCAGCTGTGTTCAAATTTGAGTCTCAAGGTTTAAAATTTATTTGATTTCATGAGCATGTAGTCACACCACCTTCTCCTTCTTGCTTTGACTGCAGTTCTTACACAGCAGGTATCATTCATGCTTACACCTTTCCTGGGTACATATAGCTCCCATACTCGGCAAGTACAGTCCCCTCTACTTTGAGAAACATTTCAGTATAATACATTCCCAACTGATAGATTCACTTCATCCAGTTGCCAGTAGAATAGCTCTCCATATCCAGAGTTCTAGAACTTGTTTGTTTCATAGGGGACTATGCAAGTGTCACACAAAAGCCATTTCAGAGTATAAAATTCTTAATCCATAAATCTGTGGTTCTCAAATAGCAGTGACACTGTCTCAAGGAAGACACTCCAAATGCAGGGAAGAAAAACCTTAATGTAGGAGTTCTGACAGCATCTGATAATGCACACACACTGAAGCAAGCCATAGAAACTCATTGCCTGGAAAAATATACAAATATTTTTGCACGCTTATCATCGTGTCAGATGCCAAGGCCAATTGAACATCTAAGGCATCCCTCAACTGAGATGACAAAGGCCCTGCACTGCACAACTCATGCTGCTGGGGCTCAGTGAAACCTTTCATGTCACATGTCAGACAGACATGTATCTGCTCTGTATGACATTGGTGACATTCCTACATGATAGCAATGGACTTTCTTGTTTTGGCTGGGTCAGTTAAAGTTATGTGAACAGGAAGGACATGAAGCCCATACCACGCACAGTTTACCATGTGATACACACACAGTCTTTGCTTAAAAAATATTTCAAATATTTCTTGTATCAGTGAGTTGCTACTCCACTTCATTGCCACTTTAGTCCTAAAGGGACATTTCTTCTGTCTTAACACCCATCAATAATTAGCAGGAGAAGATAATCTATTCAATACTAAAATATCATGAATATATGACTAGATTTATGATTTTATTTCATATCACCAGGAATTCTATTATAAGCAAGAACAAACACTCTTTCCCTTTATCTAAAGCCCATCACTAAGGAAGAGAGCACTCCCTCTGGTATGCTCTAATAGCCCCATGCCATGTCAGATATGCAAAGCAATCATAAATCCACTTTAGCTTGTTAGTTTACTGCTGTTTTCTATCACCAGACAAGCACAAAGCAACTGGAATGTGTCAGTGAATCTGGCCCTAAATCACATTTCTTTTTTTCCTTTTCAAGTGGTATTTTTAAGCTGTGCCAAGTAATAACATTCCAAGACACCCAGGGAAGAGAGTAACAGCATATTCACTGACTTTCTAGCATGTAGATGGTCCAGTTCTCTGTGGAGTCCTGGCTGCTTGGCACTGTTTGAGCAAAGCAGTATAAGCCCAGCTCAGATGACTGGGTAAATGGAGTTTACTAGAGTAGCATGTACAAGCACATTCCTGAAAGAAGTGCACAAAATCTCAATAATTCAATTTCCTTTTTGTTTGTTTGTTTGTTATAAATGTATTTTGGAGAATTTAGTAAATCATAATTGTAGTGGAAGAAAACTTTCTAGAAAACTTTCTAGGAGGAACAAGTTTCTTCCCCCTTTTTTTCCCTTTTTTTTTTTTTTGAAGTACGCTACATCTACATTTTACTGGCATTTTATCCAGAGGAAAAACAGAAGTACATAAGTGACAGTCAGGAAGATAAAGTCGCACTATTGATCCAAAGTTAAAAGTCAGCTCTGCAGCAGGGTTTTAAAAAGACCACGTAGAAGATATAAAGACAATGGTTGATGAACCTAGAGAGACTTCCTTTCTTTAGCAAGACACAGAAGCACATAAAAGTCTCTTCAGTTGCACATTCCTGAGTGACTATGCCTGGTTCCACAGTCAGACTAAATGAAATGGCAATTGCTCATCTATTACATTTGACAAGGATTCTACTGTTATTAAAAAAAGTAAAATTGTTTCTTTTTTGTGTCGCTCTATTCCAAAGAAAACTTTGTGAGTAAACCAATGGTTCAAGAGGCATTATGATGATATGAATGCTCCTGGGACCAAGGAATGACTTATAAATGTGACTTTTAAAACTATGGTGCTTCTATTGTTTTGCTTAATGTGATAGAAAAGATCAAGAATCTAATTCTGGTTTTCCCAAATTATGGATAACAGCTTTAGTTGCTTTAAATAAATAGGTGGATCAAATTAGCTACCCACATAAAGAAGAAAATTCTCAAGAAAACCAACACAAATACAGTATGCCAACATATTTGGCAACAACTCAAGTAATCTAGGACAGGAGAGAGATTATTTGTACTGGGAGCCAGCTACTACATTTGTCACTTAACTCTCCAGCCCAACAGGGCTTCAAATAGTGCCAGCAATTAAAGCTAGTTAGGCAACCAAAGGTTAGATAGAGACAAATGAGGCCATAAAGGGGCCCTGCTTGTAAAAAATTTTGAGAATTACAGATTTCTTTCATGTATATTCTGTTCTTCTTCCACAGAAAATGTATTTCATAGGTATTTCACAGTGCTAATTTAGCAGCATATGCTTTCTTAGAGCAATCTGAAAGAGAGATAATACATTAGAGGCTGGTATAATGTAACAGCCTCATTTCACAAAGGTCCAAGGATGTGGTCATCTTTTCCCCTAAAAGCCTGTATTTTTGCCTGATTTTTACAAAGCTAATTAAATGCTTTCGAGTATTTCAGCCCTTGCTTCTTTGGCTGTGGTTGTTTGTCTTCAATACAAACATCTCAGAAGCAGTATGAGAACATGCTTAGCTTTCAGAACATCCCGTGTTCATACATGTACCATGTGGGCCAAGAGTCCAGCTGTGTGTGCCCTGCCCTGAGCATGATATGCTAACATGCAGTGAATGATTATTCCCAGAGGCCATATCTGTACTAGACCATAAAACAGACAGGATTGGTGCTCAGGTCAAAAGGCACAGTTTCCTTTGACTGTGCTCTTCTGAAGGTTTATTGTAGAAGAGGGTATAATCTGTGATGTGTAAAATCCAGCCACTGTATGCGTCTATTTGAAAGTTCGAAAATAAAACACCTACTGAGAAAAGGAGGAAGAAAGTCTTAGAAATCACACATGACCCAGTACCTCAGTTTCCACTTAGATCAATAGTTAGTCAAGTTCTCAGACAACTTTCTGAAAATGTACCTTACCATATTTCACCATGGTGTTGGTATTTGGGAAGTATCCATAGGATAACATGATCACAGGATAATTCAGGTGAAAAGGGACCTTGGCAGGTGTCTAATGCAAGCTGCTGCTCAGTGCAGGGGTAGCTCTGAGGTCAGATCAGATTGCTCAGGGCTGTGTACTGTGGAGTTTAAAAACCCGACAGAAATAGCACAACTTCTCTAGGCAATCTACTCCACTTCTTGACTGTCCTCAAGATACCCAGTTTTGGGTTTATTTTTGCTTTGTTTGACTTTGTAGCTTTTCTATTCCAATGTACTGCTGTTGTTTCTTGTTCTCCTGCCATGTATCTCCTCAAAAAGTCTGTCTCCTGAACACTGCCCTGTACCAGGGCTCTTCTGTTAGATCCCTCCCAAACCATCTCCTATCCAGGCTGAACAAGCCCATATCCCTCAGGTTTTTTCCAAAGGGCAATTCCAGTGGCCTTCCGCTGGACCATTCTCTGAACCTGAACAATCACATCTTCTGCACATGAGGCTGAGAAGAGAATTTTGGGCTTTCACCCTTCTCTCCCCGACCCCCTCTTTCCCTTTTTCATTTCTCCCTTCTCTACAGAACTCATCTTCCTTTGTATAGAAAAAAACCTTCCAACTACCTTTTTTAAACACTTTTGGTGAGAGCATTTTCAAACACACAGGGCTGTAAAGTGGCAAAACACCCAAAAGGAAAAGGCACTTAGATCAACTCTGTTTTCTCCGATGCATCTAGACTTGTTTGGAGGAATAATAATAATAGTTATAATAGTGTATAATACTAACAGTAGTAATAATAACAGTATAATGCATCTTGAAGCAAGGCCTTGCAAATGTGAGACAATTTGAAATGGAAAATACAAAACAAAACAGAAAAAAAACCCCAAACCAAACAATCACAGTCAATTTTGACAGGTACAAAACATTTCTTTTCTGTCACTATTTTCGAATTGTTATCCCTGCAGTTAGTTAATCTTTAAAAAGAATAATTACCTTAAGCTGACAGGCTAAACCAATTTCTAATATATCTTAAGTTCATTATTATAATTCAGAAGATTTCAAAGACCTATTAAAACCAAAAATATTACATTTGCTGTGAAAGTAGCAGTTAAAAGAGCTCAGTGTTACTTGGTACCTAGTTGCCCTCTGCTTTGGACAGGGAGTTACAACTTCCTTACGAAAAGTTCCAAGCTTTAGGCAGGGAAAATGCATTCTGGAATTGGCACGCCAATTACCATGTCCTTATTAAAATGGGCCCTAAGCTAGTCAACAAAGCAGAGAATGAATCAAGGCACTTTCTGTGTCATTGTGTCTGTTTGCATTCAGAATGCTGCTCTTCTGAGATGAAATCTTTCCTTCTGCTAGCTGGATTCCTACCAGGAAAAAAAAAAAAAAAAGGTAAAAAAATACTTCTACTCTGTACAACCAAATATTTAGGCCAAAAAGGAAAAGCATACCAAGGATCATGATGGTCTAGCTAAATGGTCAGAAACAGTGTCAAGCGAAGAGGCTAAATCTCCCACCCCTGTTTCCAGTTTACTCAGTGCATGGGTAAAACTAAACACAGCAAAAGTCCTGGAGGAAAGAAGTGGCAGCCAAACCTGTGAGCGTGTACTATACACTCCCAGAATATATTAGTTGTATTGGGTCTAAGAGGGAATATAGCAAAGGAATATTCACTATCCAGATTGCAACTCAGTTAGACTCAGATGCTTAGCTCTGTTAAAAACAGAGTAATCTTATGTGTGGTTGGTAACGTGAAAATCAGAGAGTGAATTTTCTATGATATTTGAGTGTCTCAAGTTATGTGATACCTAAGTGTAAGAGGACATGGTCTTAAGCTGTGCCAGGGGAAGTTTAGGTTGGATAACAGGAAGAAATTTTTTGCAGAGAGAGTAATAAGACTTTGAAATGGGCTGCCCAGGGAGGTGGTAGATTCACCATCCCTGGAGGTTTTTAAGATGAGACTGGATGTGACACTTAGTACCATGGTCTAGTAACCATGGTAGTGTTGGATCAAGGGTTGGATTTGATGATCTCAGAGGTCTTTTCCAAGACATTTGATTCTATTATTATGACATACCAGCTGGCTGTACTTTCTTGAGAAACACAGCAGACAGAAAAAAATTCAAAATTAATTTCACTAAGCCCCAGACTTGCCTGTTTTGCACTGGTTTATGAACAGTCAGTAGCTGGTAAACTTCATTCTTTCAGTGCAATAGCAAAAGCAATGTGCAAAAGGCAAAACAGGTAAAAGCATAAAAATCTCATGCAGCTTGCCACAGGATTGTCCTGGTAAATTCCTACCACCTCTTCTTTAAAACCTTGAAAAAAAAGGTTGGATAAAAACATCATTGCTTTGTTTTCCAGACATGACATGGTCTTGAATCTCACAAGACAATTAATCCCTTACAGAAACTCAGTCCTCTCTTAGTGGTCCTCTGGAAGTCAGACTAGCATTGGCAGAAAAAAAGAAAGGATTATATTTCAGCACCTTAGAAGGAATGTTTACAAGAGAGACAAATCAAAACAACTCAAATTAAGAATGTTTTTTCATTCTATTGTCTGTCCTGGAACAAATTACAGCTTGTCACAAAGATTGTTCCAAACATGGTGGTCTGGTTTTAGATTATTGGTATCTTTTGGGGCTTGTTTATTCAGAAGAGCAAGTGATATATAATTAAAAACACTAGAGTACTCAGTATTTCACACCAATGAGGGACATTCTGGATCAGATTACTAGCCACTCATTTGTTCTTTTGCTTGACTTATTGTCCTTCGGTTAAGAGAGCATCATTTGTTTATAAGCCTTGAAATGGGCTCATCAGTATGATGTAAGTAAGAACTTAGCCCTGCCTTCGGACTGTCCTTAGTCAAGGGAAGTTCAGCCCAGAATCCACTGGAGTAATTGTTTAACTACTTTACTGTGTCAGGAAAAGAATGATCGGCACATTGGCAGATCAAGTCCACCTGTATGGTATTTTAATAAGAAAAAAACTTACATGAAAACTCTAAAGTTACTATGTACATTAGACTTTTGGAACAAACAAGGATTCAGGATTTGCTATGGGAGAATAAAGGCAGTGCTTTCTCTTCTGTGTTAATGCACAGACTGGAAAAAAAAAATGTTAGGGTTACACATAGGGAAAGATAAATTGTCTGTGACTCTGGGTGTCTCATAGAGAACCCAAGTCACTTTTGAAGGGTAAAGAATGGAGCACATGGCACCACCAGAACACATTTTAACATGCCCTTCTTGCTTCAGAAATTATCAAGATCTAATTATTTTGGGCTCATAATGATTTTATTTTTTTCAATGCATTTCAGTCACAGCCAAGGAAAAAAACAGCTTAGCACAAAACAGAAGCACAACTGAATCAAATATGTTTAGAAGTGGAAACAAAAAGAAACTACTGAGACAGTGTATTGCATAACAAACTAATGAAATTTTACACTTAAGAGATCATCAGTAATGTGGAGGATAATCTCAGCACACAGGAAAACTGCACAACCAAATATATAGTGATTGCATCATGTCACAGGCTTCTCCTTAACTGCCTCCAAACATTGCAAATATGCAGTCGAGATCATTCCCTGCATATCTGCCTGTTCCATCTGAACACCAGGAAACACTTCTTTACACTTTTTTACTGTGGGGGTGACTGAGCCCTGGCACAGGTTGCTCAGGGACATTGTGGAATCTCTGTCCTTGGAGATATTTAAGTCACCTGGACATGGGCCTGGACAACCAGCTGTACATGGCCCCATTAAACAGGGGAGTGGACCAGATGACCTCCAGAGGTCCCTTCCAACTTGAGATTTTATATGATGATGTGGTGTTGTAATCTTCAACGCCAAAAAAAAATAAAAAAAAAATAAAAAAAAAAATTATGAGGTAAGACTTTGAAAGGAAGGAGGTTATGGAACTAAGTATTAAAAAAAAGCTGGGACAGAAAGGGAATTTGCATTAGTTCAAATATTTAGCAAGAAAAGAAATCTCAGGCTACATCTTATCACAGCTCTTCAGCTTATCTTGTTTACTATATATTTTGCTACAGGAGCCTGCTAAAATCCAGTCATGTGCATTGTTTTTCCTGATAATTGAGAATAAGTGAAGACCCAGCAGAACAGAGTGCTTGGACTTCTGCATGATAATCCAGAAAAAAACTCACATTCAAAATGAAATATCTGCCACATTTATGTTACACTTGTATCTTTGTGATTTGGTCCCTATCAAGAAGTGTAGAAACCTTACCAAAGCCACTAAGAGCATCCTCACAAAAATATCTGAAGAGTGGCCACTCCAGGTCTCTATAGCAGTGAGGTTTACCTATTGATGTCAGATGAAGCAGCTGTTTAAGATTTCCTCTTCTGCTTTTTAACTTCATTCCCTGGTAAAGCCAAATTTTCCTTCCTTCAGGGTTCATTAGTGCCTCAGGAGGAAAAGGAAAGTCTAAAGAATTCTTCACTCTGTAGCATATAATCCTCCTTTTTGGTCCACAGCTCTCAAGAAGCTCTTTTATTAAGATAGTTCTTTGACTGCCTTTAAGACAGAATTTTCCTGTATTCAGTCCTGGATATCTGTGGGAATGTCTGCAGTCTCTCTCTGCATGATATAAAATACCTTAGACACTTTCTTTCCACTTCCTAGTTATTTTTTAAGTACTCATCTTCACGTACCACTCAAAGAAATCTTCCAATCCTTCATTCACATGTAAGTTCAAGAAACAGCCATATTTCGTAATATTGGCATGAGTTCATCTCACTGGAGTTCACAGAAGTCGTTTGAGATGGAACCTAAAGTTTTCCTTTATACTAAGCAGTTTTGTAAAGGAAATGCCTTGCTTGATCTGCAAAACACCATAAAAGCAAAACCCTGTTCTGTTAATTTTCCAGAAAACAGTTTGGTTAATCACACAATTTGCTATTAATTCACTTCAGGTTACTGTGGTTGGATATTTAAAACCACAATCCAAAGATCTGTGATGTTTCTGTCAGATCCCATTCACTTCAGTTGGTAACTGACTAAGTACTTAGGGAAGTGTTTTCATACAGAAGATCATGGGCAAACTCTGGAAAGCTTGGATAAACCAACAGATGTCCAAATGATTATTTAAAGGTTGTTTTAACTTAATAAGTTGTGTTTTGTGACAACCTCATGGGATGAGTTTCTCTCAAATACTTCCTAACTGTGTCTGTGCCAAAAGTACACAATATTTGTAATTTCTTAAACTATACTCACAGATGCATAGCTAACTCTTCAGCAAATGATGCCTGCCCTGTAACCATTTAAAAACAAAGTTAACCAGATTTGATTGTTTGATTTTGGAAAAGGCTTCATTTAAATTCAGTTGGCATTCTCAATGGCGAGTCTAACTGTGCTTCTTGTAATCTTACTAATTTTTTACAAATTAAGTTATTTTTTAAAAGTACTGAGCAATTGACAATCAATTATGCTAAAGTAAGCAAACTCCCGTGATGGCTTGCTGAAGTCAGTAACACCTTTGCATCTGTTTTTCCATCTTTAATCAGAATATTTATCTGCAGGAGAAGTAATGGTTAAAGTTAGATTGTCTTTTGTGAGATGAAAATTAATGACCAGAATCTCACACCTTCAAAAAGCTGCCTAGTAAATAAATAACCCATGTAATCAAAGTGTTTTAAGGCATAAAACATTATGACAAGACTCTTTTACTAGATCACAAACAGCCAATAAGTGGTTTTTTCCTCACATGTGTAGAAATAAATCATTTGTATAAAATAGAAATTGCCTGCTGTGTTTTTTATGAAAATAACAGTAGCACTTCAGACAATGTAGCCAAGGGTGGGACTACCAAGGTTATAAATACAACATTAACAACGTCATTGTATTTCCCTTGACTTCCACACTTGTATCTCTGGGGAAATAAAGGCCCTGTTACTTACTAACTTGAATTCCTGTCATTGTACTTTGGGAATCAGTTGCTTGAGATGAAAATGGACAACATATGCCTAAGGTTATCATATTTGGGGTCATCCACAAGCAGTGAGGTATAGTTGAATTTTTTTTTTTATTTATTTAGAAAGGTAAAGGGCTAGAGAGACTTGTAATGAAGCAGGATAAAGAACAAACTATGAGAGGGCAGAAAGTGTAGTGGAGAAGTGAAAAATGTCCCACTTTTTTTTTTTTTTTTAATTAAAAATTAACCACACTTTACTGTGATAATCATAATACTTTTTTAAAGTTTTCAGCCAGTCCAAAGTGGTGATGTGTCAAGCTTTGCAAAAACACCAATTCATAATTTCCTTCCTAGTATCTTTCCCTCCTTTCTGCCACTACACTGTTAAAGTGAACTGATGACAAAAAAACCTTAACTGAAATGCTTATCCCCTATTCTAGCTAAGGCCAGTGGGTAATTATCTCTCAACACTCGCTAAAAATCTACTCTGGGTCACACAGAGCTGCTGTTGAACTTCTTACATCAGGCTGTAGCATTCCTTTTCCTCTGAAAACATCCATTTTTGTTTAGAAAGGACTGCATTAATGTCATTACATGTTAAGTCATATTATATATGTATAGACCCTTCTCTGGTTGTTGCAGAGTCCCGTTGCTCATGCAAATTGGTGGCTGAGAGCCCTGATGGTGCAAAGCATGGTGTGGGTAAGGATGGGATGAACCAATCAGTCTGACAAATTAATGTCACAAAAAGTCAGCCAGACTCCCAAAGTCCTGCAATCCCAATGCCATCTCAAACACAGTCCAGTTCCTCCTCAAGGCTGTAATTCATAAGAAATTCTTGGAAACATAAATAAAGGAGCAGTTACATGGGGACAGAAAGACACAAGGGCGATGATCCCAAACTTCTCTGCGGTGCTTCTCCATAAACCTACGGATATTGTATATATTCCATTTCAATAAACTCTGAAGTCCTTAAGAGAAATAGGGCAGCACAGTATCAGCAGTCATCTATTTTGGGTTTAGATCCTACATATCTTGACATCCAATTCTTTACTATTTCCATTTGCTCAAAAATTTTATAGCTGTACACTTAAAGGGGAATGGCCAAACGCAGGTGTCAGTTAGACGGTGGAATGGCAGAAGCAGTTTCTTGTTGCAATGTTACTTAATCTATATAGTTAAGACAACTCAAGAAGGGTCTCTTCAATTTTTAGTTCCTGGATTGCGGCCACATCTATAACAGTGAAGTAAGCAGGCTTGAAATAAGTAGGCTTGAGCTACCGGGACAGCCAACCACCCTACAGTTCAACTGTCAGTTTCCAAGACAAAATAGCTACATTCTCACAGCTTGCTGGGAACTGTTCTTGCCCCTGCTAACTCTGGAAGCGTGCCCAAGTATTGTTTGGGAGGGTGACAGATAGTCACTAGAGCTGTGCGTGCCATGGACTATAGCACGCTTTAACAGCATGGACCTCCAAATTCCTGTGTACCCTGGGAAAGTCTACTTTACTTATACAGGCATAAGCAGATGTTCTGGGGATGGCAGGAAGTGCTAACTTTCTCTCACATCTTAAACAATCTCTCCAGTGACAACGGAAGTTACAGCAAGGCAGAGGTCCGTCTTTAATTCCAAGGTGCCAGCAACAGGACAAGAGGAAATTGCCTCAAGCTGCACCAGGGAAGGTTTAGATTGGATATTAGGAAAAATTTCTTCACTGGAAAATTTCTTCACTGAGAGTGTTGTCAAGCATTGCAGAGGTTGCCCAAGGAAGTGGTGGAATTATCATCCCTTGAGATATTTTAAAGACAGGTAGATGTGATGGGAAGGGAAGGTTTGGGAACCTTTGGGAAGATTTGGGAAGGTTTGAGAAGGGAAGGTATGGGAAGGGAAGGTTTGGGAAGGGGAGAGGAGGCTAATTTATTTATTTTGATGTCACTAGTTTTCACTTTGAGATAATTGAATCCACCAAATATATTTATTATGACTGACTCTGTCTTGTCCCTCCAGAAGACCAATGGGAGTACTATTATTGATTTACAGAAGAGTAGGATTGGGTCCAAATTATCTGAATTGATGCCAAGAAAAAGCTTGTTTTCATCTAAACTTATGGCTAGTTCGTTATGCCAAAAATAGAGATAAAGGAAATGTTTCCTCCTTATCATTAATATTAACCCATTGAATCAAAATATGTGTTACACTCAGTGAGTTTAGAAGTGGAAATTGTACGGAACATGCAACAAGCCATTGTCCAGAAAAAAAATCATAATTTACTGGTGGCTTAAATGGTGAATAATGTTAGACATGGAGGAACAGTTGGTTAGGAAACATGTTACGATGAGGAATAAATAATTAGAGAGACAATATGACATCATTTGTCCTTGAGTGGATCTAAAATTTATGTGACAAGACACAGAAAAATGTAAGAAATCTCAATAAACTCAACATACTGATGTAGGAAAAAGGTTTTCTTTTTAACTTATTTATCCTATCTTAAACCTTCTTCAAGCTAAAACTCAGACACCCAGCTTCACCTCATCTATTTTTAAACAACTAAAAGATTGAAAATTAAATCCAAGCTAATCACTATACTCTCACCAGACCAAAAAGAGACAGAATAGTAGATTACCCAGAAGTCAAATCCTCTGAGCAACTTTATGCCCTAATGTCCAGATGCAATTAATCACCTTCAGAGACAGCTGATTATATTAATGCAAAGAAATATTATAAAGGCTCCTTCAGGTTTAGCATCTATCATGCAGATGCCTAGCTCAGAAATTGCTCTAATGCAGAGCACAGCCTCCAGCACACTTTTTGTGGGTAAACAAGGAGATCAGGAAAAACAGAGTTCCATTTAGCCAGAAAATATCCACCATTGTCTAGCCACTGATGAAGGTCTTATTTGCCTCATACTCTTTGAGAATTAACACAGTGCTCTCTAGACATATTGTGGCCAATCTGCACAGACTCATTAAGGTACTTAGATAGGTCTCCACCTAGCTTTTGAATGGAGTGGGTTCTTTTTTTCCCCTGTTCCACAGCTGCCAATTCCCTTACAGTTCAGATTGAAATACTCCACCGTTTTTCCAGATGACCCTTTTCCATCAGCTGCTCATCTCTGCTATCTGCATTACAAGTGGATCCTGTTCTAACTCTGAAAGCTTTGTCTGCTTACATTGGAGTGAGTGACTCACTAACTTTCATGTCATTCCTCCCTGTGCAGAAGGTAACTCCAAGGTCCAGTGTAATCCTGTCTTCGAGGTTTCCCTGGAACTTGCAGGATATGGCTTTATCAGTAAATAGGATTAGCCAGGAACCCCAGGATGCATGATGCAATTTACTCGCATACATCTAAACCCTCTTCTCTGCAACCCACCCCATCCCATACACACCAAAACAAAGTGGCTGTGTCCAGATTCCTTCTGGAACAGTCTCTATCATGCATTATCCCCGTAACACACAGGCATTATCTAGGCCAGCTCTCTGACCTCGTTCTCTGAAGAGTGGTGAATTTAATTCACTCATCAGTTATTAAGAAATATGTGGACTTATACTTCCAATTTCCCAAAACTTGCTCTTACACAATAATGTTGAGATCCATAACTGCTCATGGTGCTCAATAGGTTGGCATGCTCACAAAGCAAATCACCTGCCTAGGGGGAAAGAAATAAGTGGGTTACGAAGCCCTCAGAAATGATGGTTGACTTACATTCTTAAGAACATATTCATCACTCAGCTGCTGGTATGTGGTAGGAACCACTGATTACACATTTACAGCTAACATGAAAAATTAGGGAAGGAATCTGATTCTCTAGCTGTTCTCTTCCTTTTTATTCCGCATGCAAGACACATATACCAGTTTCATGTTTCACCTATTGAGCGTGCTGGGATTTAAAATATTAAAAGGGGCAAAGGGGTTGCTTAAAATGGCAGCTGCAAAAGGAATGATGAGAAAGGGAGTGGAGCATATCTTTTTTTAACAGTGAGGGCAAGCACAGAGATACATTGCAAGCTCACTGCTGGTCTGAAGCATAGCAGTGTTAACTAACCCCAACTGTCTTGGCCCATCAATAAGCAGCAGTAAATCTGCCTCTCTGCATTATCAGTCCATAAAAAGGGTTTAAATTTAGTAGAAATTAATTTTGACATTTTTACATTTGTACTGACAAGATACTTTTGGCGAATTGGATGTTACTAGACAAGCTATCATACAGCAGAGAAAATTACAATTGCATTCTTAAATGTTATGGCATCTTATCTTTGCCCTAATTCTCATAGCTTTTTGGTCTTTTCATCTGGACTTCAGGCATAACAACTATGAAAGAAATTAGTGTTTCAGTCATGTGTTTTAAGAAAGGGTTGTAACAATCTAAATGCACAGGAATCATGTCTGAGGGATGTAATTTGTATTTAACCAGGAAATTCACACTAAGATAAAGTGTCTTGTTTGCAAAGGCGTTCTGTGTTTAAAAATAGAGAAAGGAATAATTCTCACTCACATCATTGGAGTAGGTAGGCAGGGAATTTGTATGAGGACATGGGCTAATGGGTTATCATACTCTTATATTTAACCTAAAAATGCAACTTTGATACTTTATTTTTAACATAATAGGAGTAAGCTCATTCTGCTGACTATGAACAGAAAAAGGGGAAATGGCTCAGATATATTGAAACTCTCTTTGACATTTCGCCAAAATTAGAATTACCCTTTTAGAAGATACAATATTTGCACTTGCTTGTCTTCATTGTCATTTAATTTTCTTCCTCAACTACTAACCAGAAAGAGAAGTGATGAGGAAGCAAGTGCAAGAAAGTTATTATACAATTTCAGTCCTGACTAGAAACAAACAAACAAAAAAATTAGAAATGGACATAGACTGTGTTTCTAGCAGGTTAAAGTTGCTTTAAAGTGCCCAAAAAGTGCCCAGAGCTGCATTTGCTAGCTCCAGCTAACGTGAGTTAATACAGTGCTGTGAATGTCTGTTCCATTACACTGCACATTTTTCATGGTCCCATTCTAAAAGACAATTGCATACAAGTGTCAACATATCAGAGAAGAGGAACACAGGACATAGGAGTAGATCTGGGACTCATTTGATCTGCCATGTAGATAATGAACACAGGAAGACAAAGATGTGCTGTAAGTGGGTTTGTAGGGCACCAGGAGACTGGCATGGTAGAGAATGAGAATGGACATTACAAACCTGGAGTGATGAGAATGATGCAGAAGAATGTTGAAAACCACAACATCAAGATGCTGAATATTTATTTATTTTAAGGACATTTTCATTATCTGCAAGTGAAAAACCCTGTAGAATTTATTCCCTTCTTACAAGGAGTCTTTAGCAAGATATATTCATGTAGACTGTAGCTAAATTTGGAATAAGATTTCTATGAATTTCTCACCTATTTGTAAAGTCTTTCTGAAGCCTAAAGCTGATATTTCAGCACAAAATTAAACACAGTTACTCTGCCCACTTGCTACAGAATCACTGCCCTTATTCAGCTACAGTGAAAAGACTATAAATATGTCCGTAGGAAAATAGTGGCTTTATGAAGGACTCAGATAAGGTATAAGCCTTTGCAAACAGAAAGGGAGCAAGATCTATTTTCCAAAGTTTAAAAATGAAACCATAGAAGAAATGTCAGCAAATTTTGTCTATGAAGGGTAGGTGAGATGATAGCAGCAATGTTTGAATATCAGTTTTGTCAAAATAGATATCTGAGTCATGCTGTTCAGCTGCAAATCTGTTAATATGAAGGTCTCTCTGGGTGATACATGCATGTCCTATTAAGAAACTTTGAAGTGAGAGAGTTGGAGAAGAAACCAGAGGGTTGCTCTGAGAAGAAATGGTATTTTGTGGTTGTGGCCTCTAAAGTTCAAGTTCTTCTGTGGGAAGATTTCAATAGATGTGGTCAAAGCTATGGAAAGTGTATCGGATATTACATAAAGAGATATGCCAACAGTAGGATCTTCAATGCCTGTATGGTAAAAAAACTCCAAAACAATAACCAAAAGATCTAGGAAAAGTGAAGAAAGTAGCTTTAGAGAACAGTTACAAGTGGGAAAGAGAGCAGAACCTTGAAGACTACATTTGCCCCCTGAGAACTAAGGGAAAATGAAGTTTTCACTGAGATAGTGCCATAATAGGATAGTTTGTTTGGAAAAAATGAATGGCAGCAGTAGAAAGTTTCCAGCTTAAAAAAGTGGAGTTAATTTTTGGCTGATATTGGGAAGAATATGATTTCACTGGCTTGGGAGCTTAAGAGAAAGAGATATAGGTACTCTTTAGTAAAGCAGAGAAAGAAGGAAGGGTCATGAGGTGGAGGTCACAATGAAATGGTACCTAAAGGTCAAGGATGGGGAGAGAGCTAAAAACAAGTTAGGGTAAGCTTTTCCCTGGACAAATCAAAATGTATTTTTGAGCAGGAAGTAGCTTTGAAGAGTTCCTCTTCAAACATGAATACTCCATTTCCTGGAGATAAAAAATAGATTGCAGTTGGGAGCAAAGAAGTCCACTTCAGAGAATGGCGGGTTAATCTAAGAACAAATACGTGACCAGGCTACTAGAGCATCTACAGCTTATTGCAGATCTGTGAACTCAGAAACAAGTAATGTAATGTTCTCTTAATGGCTGCAAGTGGATTGAGTGTCACAGAACACGTTTGTGCCAGCTGGGTGTGAGAGTTCTGGGCTCCTCAGTACATAAGAGATATGGAATTACTGGAGGGATACCAGCAAAGGGCCACAAAGATGATTAATGGATTGGAGCACATATCCCATGAGGACAGGCTGATAGAGCTGGGACTGTTTTTCTTTGCAGAGAGAAGGCTCAGGTGGATCTTATTGATGTATATACATACCTTCTTGTGGAGTCTCCATCAAAAGCCACCTGGACTCACTTCAGGAGAATCACCTGAAGCTGGCCTTGCTTGAGCAGGAGGGGTGGTTGGTGACCTCCAGAAATCCTTTCTAGCCTCAATCATTATGAGATTCTGATAGTGATGATAACACCTGTGGCTATCAAACCTACTAAACCAAAGGACCAAAGACAGCAGGAGAAAAGGTCACACAAAAATCACAGTATTTGGAAACAAAATGGATTTCAGAAAAACAAAATAAAACAACTCCAATGCATATGGAAGAAAAAAGGAGAGCAAACTAAAAGAAGAGTGTATTGTGTAGCAACAAAGTCCTCTGTCTTTTATGGAGGACTTCGAGGTTGCAAGTCATTACCTGTACGGGTTATGTTAAAGGATTGTTCTAATAGTGACCATGTACTCAGCAAAGAAACCCACTTAGGCCTTTAAGCCCAGATTCCTCAGTCTGTTAAAATAATGTAAAACACATTTGTAATGGAAGGAAGGTTTTTGAACCCAGAATCATCTTGGTAACATCAATAAAAATGTCAGATGTCAAGGCTTCTTCCAGAGGCCACCTTCTATAAATAAAACAGCATCTGGAGACAAAATTCCTGTTGTGCCTTTGCTGACAGCATATGATCTTTTAGCACTAAATATAGATGTATGTAAAAACTGGTATTAAGAGTTCGAGCCTTTACCACATAAAAGGAGAAGACACATTTCTCCATTACCACTTTTTTAGGTGATGGAGGCTAGATTTTGTTGCAAAACCCACAAGGTAACAACAACATGTGCCTGTTTTCAATATGTTAAGGACTGTGTTTGTTGAGGTACTGAGAAGACATGCATCCATAGTAACTACAGTGTCTGTGTAGAATACAAATCTTTCAGCAACGCCTATGGAAAAATGTAGTTAAAGTAGCCATCTCATGAAGCAGTTGCACTGATTTGAAAGAGTGTGGTTTCAGTTCATTAGATCTGGGCCTCTTAAGAACCTCCTTACCAAAAATGTGATGTCCAGTAGAATCAGTAGAGTTAGGAACCTCCTAAAAGATATAAGCCTGCTTCAGTCTTTACTGACCTGCAGAAGAGAGTGCTCTGACTTTCTCATGATTGAGATCTGATGAGCTACCAAGCTATTTCCATGGCCAACGTCCCTAACTGAGAAAATGGCCAAGCACTGTTTCTCATTCTCCATCCAACAGTTGTTTCAAATAAAAGTGAAGAACTTCTTCAAAGGTCTGATCAGTAAGGACCTACTTGCACATATAAAATCTTTTTAGGTCTTATAAGAGAAAATCTTAGAGCCCAAGGTCATGATGTAAATCTGTAGAAAGCCTTTTCTAGATCTCGGAACACTTGAGTAGCTTCCAGTCAACCACACAAACAGTATTCCTACCTCTTGGGATATATGGCATCTAAACTCTATCTCTTGCATATTCCTGTGGGTCTGTCAGTGCAGTTTGGTGAAAATAACAGAATCAAAGAATCACCTGAGTTGGAAAAGATGCTCAAGATCTTTAAGTAAGTCCCTTCAAGGAAACAACTCCCACTTTAGAAGTGGAAGTGTCTCCCTCTCCAACCCAAGCAGAGGATCCCATAGACTATATTAGTTGTTAGGAAGTGCAAGCGTGTTACTGTCCAGAAGGAGCCCCATGGTGCCTCGTGGCAAGGACAAGATTTCATCACCACTACTTAGGGCTGGCCCCACAGCAATAGATTTGATTTGGAGCTAGTTCAAAGAACCCTGTACATAGCCAAGCATGAAGCAAACAAGAAGACTGTGGACAGGCAGCTGTCTGGCACCTGAAATCCCTCCCTGTCTCTCTTTTTCTTTCCAGCATGGATTTCCTTATTCTAATGAGTTTTAACTGTGTGATTTTATTGGTGTATAGCTTGTCAGTACCTTTTAAAGCCAGAATGTGGTGGTGGCTTTGTTATATCCTGATAAATGCTGTATTTGTATTACATGACCACATTTGCAGAAAAGCAAGGATGAGAGAATCACTGCACCTCTTGTTGAGGTCAGACATTTTGTCTGGAAATGAATTTAGTCCAGACTTGAAAGGCTTGACTGGAGTGATCTCTATGTGATAACATAAACAATGTATGGTCAGTTATCACCTCCTTTGTACAGATTCATAATTTCCCAGCAGCAGAAATATGTACTTTTTTTTTAACAACAGATCTTATCTAGGCTTCCTGGAAGATTCTGATCCAAACTTCTACTGCAGCTGGAATTTAAAAGTAAACTTGTTCACCTTTATTCTATTGAAGTAGCATGGGAAGAAAAAAAAAAAAAAAAAGAAGTTATTTTAATAATTTCTATAGAATTGAGAAATGCTGGTCTTTCAAATCTCCAGCTACTTTCGCAAATATATTTCAGTAACTTTTCTCTTAATTGAATGATTCAGTGTATTTTATACATCAAGTTAATTACATGATGTTATATCAATTTCAGAATTGTAATTTACCCTGTGATTTCCTTTGCTGCTACTGAGTAGAAAGGACGAGGGAAGTAAATTTTACTATGTAGCATATTGGTTTTAATCTTAGAGTTAGATGGGAAAGTAAAACTTCAGTGTGCAACCAGTCTGACTCAAAGGCTTGAACTGTACTCCATATAAAAATCCTTGAACTCTTATAAATAAGGACTATGAGAGGTAGTCAAATATTTTCTTAGTATAAATTTGATTGTCTTTCATTGGTTTGTATTTTGCAGTTTTAAGTTAAAATAAAGAATAATTTACAATGTAACCTACATTAAAACAGGTATCTGCATGCAAACTTCATGTTTCACTTGTGGTATCTGCTGGTATTATTTATTATAAATTTTTATGATAAAATAAATATTGTTTTGTTGTTTCAAGAATTCAATACACTGCAGTTGACAGTCAAAATTATAATTTATGGACATTGCTTAGTTTTTTAGGAGAAGAGACAAAGCATAGATACACATCATATTAAAAAGAATTTCATATTTTTGCATAAATTTAGACTAAGAAAAAAAAATGAGACAGATAATGTCATTCTTCTTTATCATCTGTCCAGTATATAAACATATGCAGCTACAAAACTGCAATATCCCAATATCACAATTTCTCAAAGTACATTTATTCCTTAAAAAAAATTGCCATTGGAATTGTTTCTATGGTAACTTCTGAAACACAAAAAACTATTTTCTGACTTCAGTTCAGCTCATGCATCTAATGAGTGTCTCACACTGAGACCTCTATTCTTTCTATTCATCCTAGACTTGCCCCCGTTAGTGGGCAAATTTCTACCAGACTCAATAAAAGGAAAAGTAGGCCTGAGGGGGGCAGATTTCTGAGGCTACTTAGTTGCTGAACTACATAAACAGAGAATGAATGAGATTTGCAAAAGTACCTGCAAACTCGTAACAAAATTCTCATTGAGTCAATAACAGGAATTAAAGTATACAATGCTGTAAGTCTTATGAGCTTGTTAATAAAAGGATTTTTGATGCCATAATTGTGACCACTTCTCATGATTTATATTACATAAAACATAATAATCTTTAAAGTCTTTCTGTTGTTAAAAATCATTCTGGTGGTGATTACAGTTTATCCAGTCTCTTTACTTTGTGTATGACATTTCAAACTAGAAAAGAAAAAACAAAGTCAGAACATTATCGGTCATTGATGGAAATTTTGCATCTGACATAATTAAAATAGTGACTGGCTACAACCCATACGATTGTTAATAGCTGGTGGAATAGAATGCAGTGGAAGTGCAGAATATAATAAAATGAATCTCAGGCAGTCTAGAAGATCTTTGAGAATGGGGTCAGACTTTCCCTGGTTTGTACAAAAGTGAACATTACATAGGACAAGGAGTATTTCTGCTACTGAGGAAGAAAACAAAAACAAAAACAAAAACACCAAAACAAAACACATACACTAGCAACAGTTTGCATAATCTTACGTAATGTGTTCCATTCACTTCAGTAAGGTATTGATTTCATAGCCTAATTAGCAGAGGCTGCTTAAGGGACACCAATCTATCATATTTACAGATGTTTTTCTCTTGTTGAAATCCAGATTAAACTTGTTAGTTGATCTTCTTTTAAATTAAATTTAATTTGCCAAGATATCTGTTATGGTCTCAGTATTTAAACCAGTGTTATCTTAATCCTCACATAAATTTCTGTGAAACTTTGTTTTCCTTTAATTCTCATTAATTTAAGCAGACCTGTACAACAGCATACGCTCTTTTTAATTTCTCAAATATCTGAAAAAAATACTAGAAGCAAAAAGGGTGGTAAATTAAGCTAGTTGCAGCCAGAAACAGCTTAGATGCTTTGTCACATAGACTCATTTTGTGCAATATTAGAGAGTAATGTGTTTCAGGTATCAGCAGCCACTGCTGAATAGTTCTATATATACTAATTTTAAACCCTTCAGAAGCTAAATTGCTATTACTAAAACTTCTGAAGCTGAAGTAAGTGGCAGCAATGGTGTTGCTACCAAATAGTAGCAAATATATCGTATGGAGTTGTGCTAACAAAAATGTTAGCAAATATATCTCAATGTAGTCGCAATCTGTTTCTTGATGGCCAGGATCAGCATAGAAGCCTTTGAGACTTAGCCAGAACCTTACAAGCAGAAAAAGCATTTGAGATAAAAGTTAATGCTATGTTCATTGCAAAGAGTTTCTAATAAAAATCAATACTGCATTTATCAAAACATTGTTCACTTATAGATTGCTGAACTGGAAATCAAGAAAATACAGAAGTGAAAACTGAAAAGACTTTGTTTAAATCCCCAGGGCTCAGAATCTAATATTGAATTCAATCCTCAGTGACTTTTGTCAATGGGAAAGGAATCTGTCCTGGTGTTGCAAAATTAATCATGCTGCAAAACACATTCTTGAAAAGCCGGAACCTGGAAAGATCAGTCTTCCAACTGATGTGCAATCAGCCTCCAGCTACCCTTGTTCAATTTAGAAGTTACTTTGGTGCCTTTGTTCCACAAATACTATAATTTAAAATGAGATGAAAAATCAGTATGCCATAAATTAAGAAATGGATCAACAATGATTAAATAAGAAGGGTGTTTGATATGTGAAAAGGAAGCTAAATGAGGATGAGAAAAGCCTGTCGGCTATAGTAGCTCAAGAAGATGTTAGCAGGAGATGGTGGAAAGATGAGATCAGATCATCAATTTTTGAAAAAAGCATTTAGTTTTCAGTGGTTTTGCCTATAGGTATGTCAATAATGTAGGTCAGTGGGTCGCTTCTGCAATGAAGCATGTATATACTCAGGATTTAGCATCCAGCATGATTAAAGAAAAAAAAAACAAAACAAAACAAGATTAGAGACGCTAGAAAACAGCTATAAATCAAATTCCTTTTAGTTAGACATGCAATTGTCTCCAGCCTGCAGAGGTTGTACTTAGTCTCCACAGAATCCTGTACAAATCTCGACTCCTTCCCTTACGCTTCACTGAAGGGTGCAACGACTGGAACGAACTAGCTGAGATCAGATGCCTTGCTAAGGCTGCCCAAAGCGGCAACCAACCAGAAAACCGAACTGGATCACCGCAACTTCAGAGCAGTCAAAATACCACTTCTGATGTAAGAAGGTTATACAAAGTACCCCAGTTTGTAAGGCTCTTTAAAAATTGGCACTAATCTCGTAGGCCTTGCACAAGCAGGTTCTCCAGTGTGTGTGCCACTCGGGGCGTGCAAGGGAGCTGTCTGCAGCAAGCAGATTCCCGTACCTACTATTGGGAATCGGCCTCGGAGACGACACCAGGTAAATGCCCTCTTTCTCCCAATTCTCCTCCACTAACGCTCGAATCTCTTGTAACAACCCATCTGATCTGAAAAATTGTTTCAAAGCCAGCAAAGTTACATCTTTAGGCTGCCCCAGTCAGATTAGTACAAGACAAGGGGGCAGGTCTCGGGGCATGTCGTCCGGTCGGTACCGAGGTGGGGAGCCCTGCGGCCGGGGGGCACTCCTGACCGCAGTGATGGGAAGCTCGGCGGCCTGGCGGGCGGGGGGGCTGGGCCGGGCTCCGCGGGGGGAGGAGGGCGCGGGTGGGGTCTGGCTGTGACTGATGGGCCAGATGCGGCCGAATGTTTTAGAAAAGGGGGGGCCGTGCGCCGCCGGCGCGGCTTTAGCCACGGGGTCTGGTGCGCGGCTGACGGCCCCCGGCTCTGCTGCAAGCGCCCGTCCCTCCCGCCTCCTCGGCGGGGAGCTCCCTGGGAATCGCTGTCGAGCGGCGGCAGCCCGCCCGGGCGGGGACAGACAGACAGCCAGGGAGCGGAGCGCGGCGACAGCCGGCGGAGCGCGTTTCCCTTGCTTGGCCGGCGGGCGGGGAGGATCGGCTCGGCTCTGCTGGGCGAGGTGAGCGGGAGAGGAGCGGGGCACAGAGCGGAGCGACGCCGAGCCGGTCCAGCCGGAGGGGGCTGCTCGTCCCGGCTCTGTCCTGCCGGCTGCACCCCTCGCACCGCCGGCACCGCCTGGGGACAGGCAGCGCCTCGGCTCGGCCCCGGGCGGTGGCGGCGAGCGGCGGGCGCGGTGTCCCCGCAGCTGACGCCCTGTCCCCTCTCTCCGCGCAGGTCGGCGCTGACGGCGGCGGGCGCCCGGCGGGGAATCGGCCGTGCCGCGGAGCCATGCCCGCCGCCCTCCTCCTCCTCCTGCTGCTCCTCAGCTGCCGCGCCGCCGCCGAGGGCGACGGCTCCCTGCGCCGGCCGGGCCCGGGCAGGCAGAGCGCTCCGGCATCCGCCGACGCCGCGGCCCCGACGGCCGGAGCCCCCCTGGTGCGGGACGCCGAGCACAACGCGTCCCGCCCGGCCGCGCTGCCCAAGGGCGGGCTGGCGGCTGGAGGGCGGCCGCGCCCTGCCTCGCCCCCGATGTGCACGGGGCAGACGGAGATCAAGGAGACTTTCAAGTACATCAACACGGTGGTGTCCTGCCTGGTCTTCGTCCTGGGCATCATCGGCAACTCCACGCTGCTGCGGATCATCTACAAGAACAAATGCATGAGGAACGGCCCCAACATTCTCATCGCCAGCCTGGCCTTGGGCGACCTGCTCCACATCATCATCGACATCCCCATCAATGTCTACAAGGTGAGGAGGGGTCGGGGATGGATTCGGGAGCGGGTGCGGAGGAGCGGGGCTCACGCCGCGGCGAGACGCGTCCCTTCCAGTCTAGGAGTCATCCTTGGACTTCGCCTCACGCCAAATATGAGGGTGGTATTCTGATCAGATGTGATCGCAAATAGCACCCTCTCTGTGCCCCAATCCCATCCCTCTCAGCGTTCCAGGCTGGAAATGGGTCAGAATGGAGGTGACCAGGCTCTGAAAATCACCTGGAAACAGGTGCTGTCCCAGGGATAAAGGGAATAAATGCAATAGATAAATGCGCTGTGCGTTTGTCGGTTCCCTCTTATCCCCCGCAGACTGGAGGGGAGACAGAAGCTCCTTTCCTATGGGTACCACTCGGTCCTCCTGCTCAGCTGCTGCAGGCTTGGTCATGATACTCCACATGTCTGTACAGTGTGTTTTGGCATGGGGGTTTTTCAAAGGAACCAAGATCGTTCAGCTGAGCGGTTTTATGCATCTAGCGGTTGGGAGGTACGATGCTTTCCTGAGCCGTGAACCCTTTCCCCCCTTCACCAGTGTTGCACCATGGGCAGCCGAGAGGAAACCTGCTTCTCTTGCACCTTCATTAGTCTGTCCGTTGACGTAATAAGACTTACCATGGAAGGAGTACAGCCCCTGTCTTGTCTACCCAGCTTGTGCAGTCCATTTATCCTTACAAACTAGTTGGGAAGTTGAATCCAGCCTCTAGCTGCAATCAGTACTCTTTGCGAGGGATACTGGAAATAACATAGCTCCTTCTGCTTTGAAAGTTTACAGTCTGGATCCCTAAGCACCTATCAGTTACTTCATAAAGTGGACACAATAGCCTTTATTTGTCACCTTCTCTTAGTTTTGTATGCATGATTGTAAACTGGGAATTTTTTTTTATGTTTTAGAAAGCCACGTCAAAGGGTTAGGTTTTGAATCCATAATGATTACTCTCAGAAGCTGCTGAAATAGAAGAATCCTTTATCTTAAGCCTTTTAAAGTATTGAAGTATTACAAAACAGAGAATGTCATCACTGTGTTAAATTCATGAACCAGTTAATTAGGATTACCTGGCAGTTCTTAGATTTGAAGTTCAATGTTTTTTATATGATACTGTTTACCTATTATATATTTATACTGTTTATCTTAGTTCTTGATAAAGGAACGACTCTTCTCAGTGAAGGTGGAAAACAACCCTTAACATGCTTTAAAAATGTGATTTTGTAATAACATACATTGAACAAGAAGGTTTTTTACATCTGTTCTCAGAAAATATCAAAAAGATTATATCAATAACATCTGCTCAGTACAAGACTTTGCAATTTCACTGATTCTATCTCAAAATTTAATTACTGGTAGCATGCAATAATATGCCTCAGTTTTTATCTTGATTGAATGCCATCAAGTATATCATTATGAGTAGGTTGGAGCAGGAGGAATAAAAGGTCAGATTGCAAACCGATAAATATTACACCAGCTGCAAGTCTAGGATTTCTATGGTGCTGTTCATAATGCTGGGAGCTGCACAATAGTTCTCAGCTTCCAAATCTACCATGCTGCTACTCATCTTAATGAAGAGCCCGTAATCAATTTGTATTATCCCTTATAAGAATGAATTAAATATTTACTGGTTAAAGACAGGACTTTTGAACAAATGTTAGTTTACAAAACCAAACCACCCCTCCCCATTAGATACCATGTTTATTTAATCAAGAGTTTGAGGGTGGTTTGAGTTGTTGATAACTTTTTATCAATTCCACATCCCAATTAATTCCACCCACAGAGCAACATTGTGAGGGAGAATATAATAATGCAATCAAAAACTAGCTGTAATCACGCAGCAGTATGGGAAGTAAAGGCTTGGTTAGTAAATCAAGTACAGTTAACAGTTGTAACTTGCAATTTGAAACCATTTAAGGTTGGATGAAACAGACTCAGGGATGGAATTGCTACCAGGTCCCCAGTTAGGCAACTGCATGAAAAAAAAGAGTGAGAGAATTTCTCATGTTAATAAAATGCCAGTGGTTCACTCCACAACACTTGTCCTAGAAAGTGCGAAAGTGTCTGTGAATGCTTTCCAGACAGACCCGTAGGAGACAACTCAGAATCCACACTAGAAGCAGCTTTTTATTAGGTATTAAAAGTGATAACTGCAAAAGATGTCCCCTGTGACTACATAATTAAATACGTAAGTAGCTGGAAAAAACCACACAAATGAAAATTGATATGTCTTAAATCAAGGGTATCTAAAGAAAAGCAGATGTTATCTAGATTGTGAGGTAAATGCAGTCCAATACATAAGATGCTAAGTAGCCCATTGCACTTCATAAATTTGAATATCAATCAATACTTTCAGTAGAAAATGGAAAGTATCTGTACTCTGTCACACAGTCAGGCAATTGGGTATGAAATGAGGGCTTGATGGGCATTCAGTTCCAGCATGCAGAACCTGGTAGAGCTTTTCAGCATTGGTAAATGGTCTGGCTTTGGCTGAACCTGCAAGCTGCAGAATGGGAAGCAGTCGAAAGTCTGAGGCAATCGTTCTGCAGTATGTAATGCTGTGGCAGTGTAGATACTTTGCAAGATTGTTACTAATTGGATGTGTAGGTGGTCCTGTGCCTGGTCAACTGCTTCACTAAACAGACTAAGTAAGCATGTCTTTGTTAATTTGAGGCCTTAAACAGCAATTAAGGAGCAGAAGGAGAGAGTATATGGTCAGTGAGCTTTTCATGTCCTTCTCTGCACTTAATCTTTGGAAGACAAGACAATGGCAGCTTTTACACCTGACAGTACAGGTCTGCAGTTCTAGAAGGCTTATGCACAGTTTCCCAAGTCAGTAAAGTTGATAAGTCCCACGTATAAGGCACCAAAACATCAGGACTGAACATTCCAAACTTACATTAGCTTTGCCTCTCGTAGACTTAAAAAGCCATAATGAAATAACACAGAGAAACATGCTTTCTCCTTTGATACATAAACAACGCCTCAGTCTCTCATTTGATGATATTTATTCTCTTGTGTTAAATCCAATTTATTGTCATGACCCACGGATTTTTAACAACAAGAACAAACTATCCTCTGCACATTATTATGTGGCTTTCTGAACTCTGTCAACTTGCTATGATACAGATGACTGAGGAAAAATATCTACCTGGTATTATTGCCATAGGTTCCTTTTTCTCATAGCACAATAGAAAAGCAGATAAAAAAATTTCCAGGGAAGTACAAAAAATCTGGTCTTTATCCAAAACAGTGATCAAAGGCCAGTCTCAGCTTTGTAGGAATTGATTTCTTTTTGGTAATGTATTCTAAGGATTACATCAAAATTATGATTAACATGTGGCATTATCAAGCACTGGAAATACAAGAAAGACCAGATTAGGGACTCTATCCCTAGCAGACACAAACTGACTCCTTTGTTAATCCAGCAATGCTCTGAAAAAGGCAAGATTTCCATGGAAATTTGTATGTGATGACCTTGCTAACTCTTGTAATGTGATTACCTATAGGACATGCATCATGATAAAGCCAACCCTTGCCTAACTTTCAAAAAGAAAGATCGAGGTTCTTGTCTTTAGACAACGCTACTATTCCTTATTAGAACCCTTGGCCACTGGTTCTTTTGATGTTAAAGATAACAGCCATTTAATTGGGAGAAATGCATCATTTCCTTTCTTTCAACATCTGAACCACTTACTTGGGATCTTGCAAAGTTCATCTCAGAATTTCTTATGCAAAGTTTATTGAAATCTGGCCATATCAAGCTAGAAGTTTGTTTGGTAAACAAGTGCAGTTTATAGGCACTTAAAAAGGATCTGAATTGTCCAGTGGAGGAACTTGTCTGAACTCTGCAGGCGATGGGGTGGTAACTTTGTTCTGTAGTTAGATGGGAACAGTCTACTCTGAAGTCAGATATATGGAGTACTGGAAATGTCTGAATGTTGTTAAAAGTACACATACATAGTTTTCATGATGGATCTCCAAACTGAAATAAGTTACATGATGCTAATATAGATTTGTAAATTTAGTTTTTTCATTATGTATACATTTGTTGTGTATACATTCACTTAAAAGATACATGTGACAAATTTCAAAAGTTTTCATCTAATTTGGTTTTGCTTCTACCCTGTGTTTATGCGTCCCAATCTGACAGCAGCATGGCTTTCTAAGCAGTTACTTTTGATGCAGTCTGTTCACGGGGGTTGTGAAATTGCAGAAATGTTTTACTTTGACAACACATTATGAGGTTTCTGTAATTTTCAAGATGTCTGATAATGTTACTTTATCTTAATTAAATATTATTTAAATGAATTTTCTAAGCAGAAGTTACTAATAAAAATACAAGAAAACTAATTACATGCCTCACATTAAGAATTACACTTTATTGGACCGATAGAGTTTATTGGATAGTTAGCTTAACTAGAAAGCAGGAAATATATGTTCTTGTCTAGAGGGAAGATCCTCACCCTAACATAATTATAGCTAAATATTATAGCTAAATACTAATAAGTTTTGTAATGTTGTGTGACTTATCCTTTACCATAAGCCTAATTTCCTGGACAAATTTTCTGTTTTAAAAAATGCTTGCTCCTATAAAATATTGAAAAATACTTGATCTGCATGACCTCCTCATGAAAAAAAAAAAAATCAGGTGAAAATCTGCTAGTCATTTCATAGATATATTGAAAAACTGTTGCTTGTGAATTAGGTGTACTGTTTCATATTTGATTTCCCTTGTAAGTGCAGTTCATAGTGATGAAAATCACATCCTACTGTCCTGTGAACTGGACTTGCTGTGAGCACACAGCTAGGAGGAAATATGAATTCCTGCTCTGCATTTCCCATGTGCATTCATTGCTGGGGACTAGAACGCTGACGTAAATGTTCGCGCGCTTTGCCACTTCTTCCTGCTCAACTGCAGCAGGTCACCAGTTGGAGCCACAGTGTCAGCCTCCTGGCTGGTGACCACAGCAGCTGAGCCCTTGAGAGCAAGCATATCCTACTTGACTGCTGGTGTGTTCCAGCAGCAGTTTGTGAACATCTTTCAGTTCTTGCACAACCAAGAGGAAGCAGAGCAGGAATTGTGATTCACAGGTGTCTCTCTGAGTCACAACATCTGTTGGGGCTACTTTCATAGCTGTGCAGCTTGCACATCAGTTTAGGCTCAGATCTGTCTGATCTGAGAAAGTGTTAACTAGGAGTGCATCAAATGAATTGGTTCTTTCAAGTACGATTTCACATAATTTTGAAATGTGTTCCCTTTCCTTTTGTTCTATTTCATCTGCAACACATTTCTGCTGTTTAGCAGTTAAAACTTTACCTATAAAACATTGGAAAAGGTCACTTGGAATATAGCCAGTGGTAGACTTCTCTTGGCACTTTACCGATGAAAACACAACATTATTTTCCTCTTTGCTGCCACTTGGCAGTATCTCATCTCATAGCTCTAAGTTGTTTATCATTTGTAAAGTGACACTCTTTTTACGGCTACCCTATTGTGCATCATAAGAAAATCATTTTACTCATACAAAATTGCAAGACACTACATCTGTACTTCACTAAGAATAATCATTGCTCTTGTCCACAAATGTGATGCTCCTGAATACTTTGCGTTGAATCTTCACTGTACTTTAAGGCAGTATTGGAGGAGATGGCAATACAGAGAACAAACAGAAACCAAGGAAACATAGTTCAGCAGTTAAAACATTCTGCTTTTTTTCCCCATTTACTTTCTTGAAGTTTTCAAGCTTTTGGTGTAAAGCATATCATTAACCACTTGCAGTACCGTGGTCGAGAAACTTCTGACTTATGCATTAAAATGCTCAAATTTCACAATCCATCAGCTGCAAGAGATAAAGGACATGTTTTCCCAGTGCAGTGCAGACAGCTGCATGTCCATTCTGCCTTGATTTAAGCTGGCTGAATGCAAGTAATATTTTGACATTATGCTAAACCCAGGCATCCTTTCTCTCAGTAGAATGCATTCACTCATGTGCCACCCCTTTATAATCCAGCTACATGGGTCCCAAACCCAGTCAGCTTGGAGCACAGGTGTGACTGTCTGCACCTGAGAGATAAGTATTAGTTCAGGGAAATCTCTGACATGTGGCTGAACTGTTGTGATTTTAGGGAAGAGAGACGGGGAGTGTCTTGAATGTACACCAGCTAGATGTAGATGTAAGTTTTCAACAGAATCTGCCAACAGAGATTTGACCGAAGTTCTGAATTTCAGTTACAAAGAAAATAAATATTTTACTTTTGAACTGCTTTTTTAATGAGTCATCTCTCGTCTAATATACACACATGTACAAGAGGTACGATAAACAAGTATACAGTATACTTGCTAGCCAACTCTTGATTTCTAGAGCAACTAGATGTGATAGGCTGGAGGTTCACTGCCTGATTTTTATAAATTAAATTAGTCCAGGTGTCATTTGATTCTGTAGAGTGTACATTTAGAACACCTGTAATTATTCACATTGCAGTTTTAATAGCGATCATTACTGTCACCCCCTTACAGCAATTCAAGAGAAGTGTCAGGGAGAGACTTTACTGAAAATACTTCAATTGCAGAATGAGTTATTTTCCCACATCATATAAGCAAAAGATACTTTATGGTTATTACAACCTCATCCCTGCTTCCTCTGCTTTCTTACTTTCCATAAAATTCTCAAGAAACATAAATCCTTAGAATTTATCTTTCTGCTTCATTTCTACAAAAGCATCATGTTTTTTGTCTTACTTAAGTAGATCATTAAGGAAATAAATCAAAGCTGGGGCCATGTTGCAGTTTCTTTCCTGTTCTTTTAAACACTCCATCACAGCATGGGGCTAAAGCAGGTATTTGGAGGTATTCTGGTATCTGAAAATAGTGTTGGGCACTTCACGGATTTCCAAAATGCCCATTGTCATGAAATGTACTTAACTTCCTTTGTGTTCAAATAAAATGATACTTAAATTATGTCAGGGCTTTTCAAAAAACTCTTGTGGACCATATAAGTGTTTATCCCTAGATGCATATATTATTTGTGCACAAGGACTTTGCTGAACCAAACCGATGTGAGCAGGCAACTCTGTGTCAGTCTTCTGTAATTGTACAGAATCATGGAATTGTTCAGTTTGGAAAAGGCCTCTAAGACTATCAAGTCCAACCATCTAACTTGCACTACTATGTTCTTCACTAAACCATGTCCCCAAGTGCCACAAGTACGTGTATTTTGAATGTTTCCCTAGGCAGCCTGTTCCAAAGCCTGAGAACCCTTTCAGCAAAGAAATTTTTCCGAATACCCAATCTAAACCTCCCCTGGCACAACTTGAGGCCACTTCCTCTTTTCCTGTTACTTGTTACTTGGAGAAGAGACCAAACCCCAGCTCACTACAGCCTCCTTTCAGGTAGGTGTAGAGAGCAATAAGGTCTCACCTCAGCCTCCTTTTCTACAGGCTAAACAAACCCAGCTCCCTTACCCACTCCTCATATGACCTACTTTCTAGACCCTTCACCAGCTCCATTGCCTTTCTCTGGGCATGCTCCAGCACCTCAGTGTCCTTCTTGTGAGGAGCCCAGAATCTGAATTGCAGCTTCACCAGGCTGAGTAGAAGGGGATGGTCAGTGCTCTAGTCCTTCTGATACAAACCAGGATGCCTTTGGGCTTCTTGACCACCTGGGCATACTACTGGCTCGTGTTCAGCCAGCTGTTGACCAGCATCCCCATGTCCTTTTCTGCCAGATCTTTCCAGCCACTTTCCAGTCAAGCACTGTTCCCAAAGGCTGTAGTGCTGAATGGGGCTGTTGTGACTCAAGGGCAGGACTTGCCACTTGGTCTTGTCGTACTTCATACAATTGGCCTTGACCCACCAATCCAGCCTGTCCAGAACCCTCAGTAGAGCATTTATTTGTACCCTCATTTTGGTCCCCAGCAAAATCTACACAGTATGATGAGCTATTTCTTCTTTTCTTACAACACTGTTAAATGAGATGTTTGAAGAGATCTGAGCCAAGGGAAAGATTTTGCAGTCTCTTTTGTGTGGTCATTATTCTTCTTCCCTCTCCTTTTGCATTTTGTAGCCCTCTATCTGCAGCAGATCCAAAAGGCCTCATTTGAAGAAAGTCATCAAAACATAAATGGGCTTAGATAATCTAACTAATTACAGAAACTCAGAAACTTTACTCTTATGTATAATAATTGCATCTATTTCTTGGCATAACCCTTGTTCTGGAGAGTCTTATTTTTGTGAGAACTGGAAGACCTGGCTGCTGCTGTAGTGTATTTGAGCCATTAGAGCAGGTCACAGCAGAGTTCAAAGACTAAATGTTTCTAAACTGGAGCTACAGTCAAACAGTCCATAGCATCAGCTGTGAGGAAGGTGCTTTCTGTGTCCAGTAAGTCTTGTCTCCTAAATCACATAAAATGTACAGTTGTGTATGTGACAAGATTTCCATTAAAGTGTATGACTCAAAGTGTAATTGAACCAACCTGAAATTCATTGTGCTGTTTTTTTTATTCCATTGCACTTACAGGTATGTTGAATGTGCAGATAGTCTTTTTCGTATTGTAATACAGAATCATTGAAAAATTGTTCAATAAAGATCTCTAGTGAGAGATTCGTCTGATCTGTCTTTACCTACTGTGAAACATTTAGATCAAACTAGTTGTTTAGGCTCCCTGTGTGTCCAGTGGGCCCCTTTTTTTGTTATCAGATGGCCAGCTAAAAACTATAGGGCATACATTTTCTCTCCGTTGTTGCTTGATTTCTCAGCTGATGGAGCCTAGACAGTAAGCTTAAAATAAATCCCACCCCAGATGTGCACTTTTTGGCTTTGACCCTGTTCTGATCAGCCTCAAGTAATTTTCTGCATTTATAGTAAATGAGTTACTTGGAACAAGTAAGAAAAGCAATGAATACTCGGGGGAGATAAAGCCAATACACATGAGGGAGATCCTCACCTGCTCAGGTGCATCACACTGAGATGATGAAGCTAGAAGCAAAAAGAGTGGAGTTTGAAGGGCTTAAGAAGTCAGGACTAAGCCTTAATTCATATCCTTGCCCTGCCAAGGAGTAACTCTGAAGCTGCTGTCTAGTTTTTAGGACACACACATCAGAGACTCCCTTGTGAAAAGGTTGTTCTTGGCTAAGTTTTACATAGAATCATAGAATGGTTTGAGTTGGAAGGGACCTTAAAGGTCATCTAGTTCCAGTGCTCTGCCATGGGCAGGGACACCTTCCACTATACCGGGTTACTCAATGGCCTGTCTAACCTGGTTTTGAACACTTCCAGGGATGGGGCATCCACAATATCTCTCTGAACAACCTGTTCCAGTGCCTCACCACCCTCACAGTAAAGAATTTCTTCCTATTATCTAACCTAAACCCACCCTCATTCTTTAAAGCCATTCCCCTTGTCCTGTCACTACATACCCTTATCCAAAGTCCCTCCACAGCCTTTTTGTAGTCCCCCTTTAGGTACAAAAAAGTTGCTGCAAGGTCTCCCCAGAGCCTTCCCTTCTCCAGTCTGAACAAACCCAATTCAGCCTGTCTTCATAGGGCAAGACATGGTGGAAAAGAAAAGCAGTCTAGACAAAACTCCATGTTTCAGTTTTGGGAGGTTTTTTTCCCTTAATATTTCACCTTTAATTGTTGTTTTCTTTTCACAGCTACTTGCAGAGGACTGGCCCTTTGGTGTCGAAATGTGCAAATTAGTACCTTTCATTCAAAAGGCATCGGTGGGCATCACAGTGTTGAGTTTGTGTGCCCTCAGTATAGATAGGTGAGACCCATTTTTCATCAAACTCTATAATTTCCTCTCCGTACGGGCACTGGCTCAAATTCACCTTTCTACTTAGCTGATACAATACAAGTAAGATGAGTTTAAGCCAGTTAAATCAGGTAGGTTTTCTCATATTTTTAATTCGTAAATGTGTGCTGTTGCTTCAGGTACCGAGCAGTTGCTTCTTGGAGTCGCATTAAAGGAATTGGAGTGCCGAAGTGGACTGCTGTTGAAATTGTACTGATCTGGGTTATATCAGTCATACTGGCTGTTCCAGAAGCTATTGCATTTGACATGATTACGATGGAGTATAGAGGAAAGGATCTCAGAATCTGCTTGCTCCATCCCACGCAGAAGACATCATTTATGATGGTAAGACACTGACACTTTAAAAATCTCTGGAGCAGTTCCTTGGATCTTCTCAGTGTTGTGTGGATTGTAATGTGCACAGGTGTATGTGACATGTAGGTGAATGTAATGCTTAAATGAAATACTGACATTTCTGAAATATATTGGTTAAAAAAAGAGCATTCATATGAAATACTGGCATTTCTTAAATATACTGGTTTAAAAAGAGCATTCAGAAACTTTTGACTTTTTGTGGACTTTGAACAAATTACTGTCTTGTCCTGTTTTCTCATCCCTAATGTACACCTTACAGAGATGCTTTTCAGGACAGACTAATGAACTAGTTATAGTACACTTAGCAAAATGCTCAGCATTCAAGTCCTAACAATGTTTTTGCTTTGATTCTTTTCCATTCTAGTTTTACAAGCAAGCTAAAGACTGGTGGCTGTTCAGCTTTTACTTCTGTTTGCCACTGGCTATCACAGCATTTTTCTATACTCTCATGACTTGCGAGATGTTACGAAAGAAAAGTGGGATGCAGATTGCTTTAAATGACCACTTAAAACAGGTAAACATTTATCCCTGACAACTCTGCTGACTGTAGACAGGATGACAATAATGCCTTTACTGACTTTACTGCCACATCATTTTTCTCTTGCTGTATGATTACTAGTAAAGTGGTGCTAGTAGTGGTGCTGCTGAACTCATATACATATGTATGCATCAGAGCCCTCAGAAACCTAAGATTTTAACTGACAGTCACAGAATTTGTTCTTTCTTGTTTGGTTTTAATGGTTCAGGCTTTATAGTTTTTATTTCTTCTTTACAATAATTAGAGCTGGATATTTTGTAATGCAAGCTGAAGGTATGCTATAGTCTAGAAGATGGTGCTATGAAACTGTTAATTATTTTGAAGCAAGTTGTTGCTGAACTCTAGTGAGGTTAGCAGTACATGTTAGCAGAACAAAACACATTCCAGCATACATTCCAAGTTAGTAGTGCATCAGACACAAACATCATACGTCACTAGAATTAAACTATTCTTGGTCTATAATGCATATATATATATATGCTTCTTTCCGCTTAGCTTGTTAAAGCTGTAATTGAAATCTCTTGGGGCACCTAAAATAAGACCTGAGATCAAAGCACAAGAAAATGCAATTGTAGACGAACTGGTATTTGAAAGTGATTGGAAAGACAAATATGTTCTTAATTTTAATTTAAATTACTGTTTTCATGACCCTGGTTTTTCATATTATTACTCATACTTTTTGAAGTAAGAGATACAGTGAATCATTGCAAGACATCTAAAACAGAAAAGATTAAGTACAAGAAAATAAGGTATTTGATGTTCTCTTAACTCCTATTTTCATAAGCTTTTTTATCTTGTTTATTAAACATTTGGATATGAAAACAACAACAATCCAGAGAGAATCAAAAACTGCAACACTGTTCTGTCCAATTTTCTTTCTCAGAGACGTGAGGTGGCCAAAACTGTATTCTGTCTGGTACTTGTTTTTGCCTTGTGTTGGCTTCCACTTCACTTAAGCAGAATATTAAAACTCACTATTTATGATCAGAAGGACCCCAACCGATGTGAACTTTTGAGGTGAGTCTGCAAAAATTAAATGCTGAAACACGCTGGCATTCTCCATATGCATATCTGGATTTCCTAATGAACTAACTTACTCTGTGTGTCTGAAGTTGTCCCTGATTCTTCATCCAGGACCCTCTGCTTTCACTCCAGTAGCAGTGAAAGAAAGTTGTGAGGAATTCCCTCACTTTTCCCTGTCTTACTCAAGATGCTTTTTGTGACTGTCTTACTGTGTTAAGAGTAGAACAGGGATTTCTGTCCCTTGTTTTCCCTTTCAACATAACAGCTAGGATTCAGTATGTGCAGAAAAACTTCATGTACATTTTCTTCCACAAGTTGATGTGGTTGGATCTTCTGAATTTACTTTCAAGAGAACAGTCTACTGATTCAGACTTAAATGTTGAGCACAACTATTATCACCATAAGCTAATCCTACTTATTTAAGCTTCCTTACTATTACATTTAATAGTTACTTTTGACTGAGTGAAGCTGAGGCCAATTTTCATAGTTGTAAATCTCTCTAAGCCTTTTAAGAGAACTGTCTCACTTTAATTTTTTAATTTTTTTTTAAATTTTTAATTACACAGCTTTTTTCTTGTGATGGACTACATCGGTATTAACATGGCTTCACTGAATTCCTGCATCAATCCAATAGCCCTGTATTTGGTGAGCAAAAGATTCCAAAACTGCTTTAAGGTAAGAGGCTGCTGGGAGCTGCTCCTTGATGTCAGCAGTAAAATTCATTCCTTAACATGAACAAACTGTTTCAAGTGGTCATTAAATTTGACTTGAAATTTTAACTGGGTTGTGGTAAAGTGTTCTCTCCCTATCCTGCTGAAGCTACATAGAAAGGAATTAAGGTTTGATGGGAACAAAAAGAGAAAGCAAAAGAGCAGAGTGTATAATAAACCCTCTCAGCACCATGCTAATCAGTGCTACATCACTTCCTGACTGAAGTTGGCACCCAGCCACTTCCAGAGCACTGATGAAGCAGACTCGGATCGCGCTGCAAAAATTCACGTAGCCATATCCTCTGCAAGCCAGTGGGGAGGGCTCTGACCCTGGCTTCCCCCCATGCTGACTGAGCACTTAAATCAGTTTTGTAAGGCAGAGGGTGCAAGTATCCACTCATCCCTTTCCAATTCCAACATTTTTTGAGACAGACCTGTTCATAGTTTTGCCTTGGTCTGACTGAATATACCTGGGCACTAATTCTCCACACAGGATTTGAGGCTCTAGGTTCCTTGTGGACCTTCAGCCTTCATGTGGACCTTCAACCTGTCTGCTTGGAAAATGACCAGATTTGGACTTTTTTGTGGCATCTTACCATCTTCAGACACTGTATCAGAGTTCTTACATTACCTATGACAAATTCTTAGATTTTTTCTTTTCTTGCCAAGCATTTAACCACTGACCACTGCTAGGTTTATTGCCTGGCTGTGTAAATTCCTTACTGGCTATATCTTTCAATCAGAAGCCAGCCAGCCCTACATCTAGTAATGTTAATGTATTTCCCACATAATTATGACAGCACATGTTGCAGATGTTTAAGTGCTGGTTTTGTCTTCCCTGTCTATGCTGCTGGCTCCCTGAAAATCACTGGAGCTGAGAGCACGTAAAAGGTCTCTAGCGTCCTGAGTGTGGAAGTAAGTGGGTGTGAGGAATACTTCCAGTACCCAAAGGGCAGAGAGTAGCATAAAAGGTCATCAAAAGGTCTGCGAGTACACCTAGTCAATATATGAACTGTATGTAGATTTTCACCATTATTCTACTTACTTCTCATTTTTGCACCTCAAAAAATGAGCTAAATAACAGCATCTTGCTTAGAAAGTATAGATGCACATACATTTTTTTTTCCTAAGAAAGATTATCAAAGAAAGGAGAACAAGTAGTCTTAATTTCGAGGTGCTTTTAGAATTGCAGACCAGATTTGAAGGGGTACGTGTGTGGCTGCTATCATATATAACTCCTGCTGTCCAGCACTCAGGTTGCTAACAGTAGTTAGTAGTGGCCATTTGAGCAACTCAGAATTTAACCCCATTTCTTTGCTTACACTGTAATCCCAAAACAGCAGCTTGTACATTTTTTATTTCCTACTGTACCCCTGAAGAAGGGCGGCTTTTCAATGCATTTTACCACACGTGCAAAACAATGTGATGTAAAATGTTTATTCCTTTTGTTTTAACAGTCATGCTTGTGTTGCTGGTGCCAATCCAAAGATCTGTTGTCCCTGGAGGAAAGGCAGTCCTGTTTAAAGTTCAAAGCTAATGATCACGGATATGATAATTTCCGCTCCAGTAACAAGTACAGCTCTTCATAAAACAAGCATAAAAGGTATATTCTCTTACATTAAAGTTGGTGCCTTTTTAGGTAAAAGTGGCAATTACTTTTAACAAGATGGTAACGTTCAGAAATACCTAGTTTTGTATTTGCACAAAAAAAGAGCCTGAAAAAAAATGGCCCTAAAACTGTGTCACATTGAAAATCACGGACATTTATAAAGTCATCATTTATGGGATGTGAAGAAAAGCATAGAAAGAACAAGTCATTGTTAGCACTTGAATACTTCTGAATCAGCACTTCCAAATGATCCTCACTTCCTGTACCTTAAACAGTCATTTGTATTCTCTGTAACAGTTGTAGGAACTGAAGTCACAGTAATTACTAAGTAGTATAATATAAAGTTAATTGGATCAAAGCCATTATTATATATAACTCAATGTATTATCTTTTATAAAGCAGATTAACCACCATCACTATTGTGAGTTTTTTTTTAATTAATTATTTTGTAATAGAAGTTTAAATGTAAAAAAAAGTAGAATTTTTATCAGGGATACTATAGAGGTAGCTACTGAAAATGTTAAAGAATGCAGTAAAGTCAAAAGTGCATTTTACTTTGATGATTGTTTTTACCTATTATTGTTAGAAGGAACCTCCCAAGGATTTTGTAAATACCATTCTGTAACCACTGTGTGTGTTCAGTGCATTTGGTAGCACTTTGGGTATGAGTATTTGTGTTTACTTATAGCAAAAGAGAGAAAAACACAGTAAAACCAAAAAAAATGTTGCTACTAGAAACATACAAACAGTGGCTGGTATTCCACCTATTTTTAGCTGAAAACAAATTGATTGTATTCCGTGTAAAGAGTGGGCATTTGAGATACTTTTACAACAATTTACAACTGTTTTTGCAATCCAGATACTGTCCTGGGGAAAAATTTTTAGAAATATCAGATGGGAAAAAAATATAACCAACGGAAAACAGAGAGAATTGGAACTTCTATTTTCATTTATATTTAAATCTTCATAAAGAAAATAATTCATGACCTGTATTTCTAGAGAACAGTTCTATGTAGCATACTCATCTTCATACTGTTTTAAAATATGTTCTACTTCTGTAGTTCCATATTTATGGGCGTAAGAAGGTGTGTGATTAGTTTCTGCATCTGTAAATAGTTTAGAGAAACATAATTAATTGTAAAGTATTAAGATATGGGCAGGACCCTGTAATAAAACAGAAAGATAAAGATACCTGTAGTAAACATGGTGTGTGTTGCCAGGAGCAATGCACATTTTGTACATACATGACAGGTCATTCTTTGGCTTTTCATTTCCTATTAATGTGTTACAAATGTCCCCAAAGACTTATTAACATATTTCATGCTCTAAAGCATGAGTTTTTCAAGAAAAATTGTCGTACAACATGCTTTTGTAAAAGACAGGTTTTCAGTAGGCTTGGTATTTTATTCTAATACAAATATTTATCAAAACTCAGGAACTTTTTTATTTTAAATTTCAAAATTTCCATGTAAGGATTTTTACCTTGTTTTCCAATCTTGATTAACTTCAGATTTTTTAATAAAGTGCCTTAAGTATGCTCAGGATGAAAACAGCTTTCATTAAAATGTTCAACTGATGTTACCTTAGATGGTTTTCTGACTTTAGGTAGCTACAGCTACCTTGCAGACAGCTAATAACAGGGCAGGTGAACCCGAACTGTGATGTTGCCCCCCTAAAAAAGAAGCTAGTAAGTGTATGCTTGTATAATCAAGCTGGGGAGGACCTATGCACATGCATTTGAGCGTGGGCACGTGGGTGAGTGTGCGTGGTGTGTGTATGTGAGTATTGTGTGCAAGCATGTATGTTGTCCACCACTAGGTTGCTGTTACCACCTCTGCAGCAAATGCACTCAACTGCTAAAATGAACTTTTATAAATATAATTCTGTTTTAAGTTTTGTTCTTTACATTTTTACCTTACCTTTCATGGTAACTTTCTCACAGTAAGCTGTGAATATTACTTCACTTCACCCTACCTGCATCTATTTCTGTGAAATGCATTTCATCTGTTAAGGATGGCAAATCATTTAAAACCTAAGTTTGATACTGATCAGTGTTACTTTCATCAAATTATAACGTTACAGTAGTGTACATGTATATTATTGTTGTTTTTATTTAAAATATAGCTGTTGTATTGGCAACTGTGTAACATACTTTTTATTTTTTCCTGGACTAATTCTTTGTTAAGACAAGTCCTGCTAAGTCAGATATTTAGCTTTTGCAAATAAAGACAATATATACTGCCCCCTTTTTCAGTTAATATACAAATATCAGTGCACTTTTTGTCCTTTAATCAGTATTATTCAAAGCAGTATTATTAGTGACGCTCTCGTTTCCTGTAATAAAAAATTTCAAAACTTCTGCTCCTATACAGTTCTAGCTAAGATTAAGTATCTTAATACTCAATACAGGTGTTTTCTGAAATCCTCAATATAGGTCTATGCCTCCATTCACTGAAATCAGTCAATGTTTAACCACTCAATTCAGTGGGAGTAGAACCAGGAACACAGAACATAGCTCTTGAAGAAAACTAGCTGGCACTTGCTACCTTGAACTAAAAAAAGCTAATTTTTAATTTATTTTTTTTAAGGAGTTGATTAGGAAAGGTGGGAAAAGATGGTAAAATCGGCCTGTGGGGTAAAACAGCCAGTGTAAGGCTCTCTAAGCCCCAAACAGAGGCAGCAGAACAATTGCAGACAGGCACAGGGTTCTTTACAGGAGTTCTATGTGCTTGCAGAGAGTGGTATGGCAGAGTAAGAGTCATCTGTCCCAGTGGTCTGAAGAGTTGGTACAGAATGACTCAAGATGAAAAAAATAACTTATAAGAAACTACATCACAACTCTGGGGTTTGGCCTTCAGAGAGTAGTTTGATTTTAGTTCCCCAGTTGCTCTGAATTCTGCCTAAACTGGATGGAAACACTGGTACTACAACTCAGAGAATCAAATGCAAAATTTGCCAGATACTGAGCATCTGCTGTGAGCTGTCACATTTCAGTGTCCCAAACAGCTCTTAATCAACAAACAGCTGGCTTAGCAAGAGAATGATGTCTGAACTAAAATAACATTTAAAGGATCTTTTGAAATTGTTCTGTATAGCTGTGTAAAATAATTCTATATTTCCTTTTCTGTGTTCGCTTAAAATAGCAACTTCTGTGATTCAGACAGTGTAAACATACAAAATTTCCAATAAAATATTTGTAATTTCAATTCATTACAAAAAGATGTCTGGCCTTTTTTCTTCTAGGAGGTCTCAATTATTAAATAGTAACAGAGATGTAAAAAGAAATAAGCAATTCAGAACTAAATATCAAAGGTTTTGAGTGGGACGGTTTTATATAACTAGTTGAAAATTACAGAGAGTTCGGACTTGCTGATGCATTGCAAAATTGCCTGATGTTTATTGGAACAATTGTGCTTATCTTTGCTCTGTTTGTTTTTGCTCAAAATGTCCATCTCAATCTCTTCTCTGCACATCCATATATAGTCACAAATTCTCTTATGTTAGGGACATCACAAATAAAAGGCATAAAGCATTTAGTTCATTAATTTAGAAGTGCACGCACTGAATGCTGCAATATTCCACATGAAAAGCATCATCCCTTTGTATGCTGACAGTGTCATTTTGTGCATATTTTAATTTTCCTTTCTTAAAGCAATGGAAAACTATCAAACTAAATATGCTGTAACTTGTCTAATATATAACTATATGTTTGCAGTATCTGTGCATCCCAAAATGTGTTTGATACTACTGCTGTTTTGTTTCTAATAGTTAGGTTTCCTTCTCTTTACTTTGTGGTCCTGTGAATCCATGTAGATTGGTCTTTTTTCGTGGTCCCAGAACCTTTAGCACGTAATTACAATTTTCCTGTGCTTGGAACAGAAGCATCTGTGGAGAGGAGATCCTTTGTAAATAAATGTTCTACCTAATATCTCTCCTGGACTCTTTACTTCCTTTCCCTTTATCGTGTCCTATGGTCCACAGTCTTCATCAACCACTCACTGTAAAGAAGCATTTTTTGCATATTTCTTTTAAGATCCCACAGCCTTAGACTAGGTAGGCCATGGACGTCACAGCCCAGCTAACTTTTTATCTACTGTGCTCTTGGCTCTTTCACTAGGGAGATTAACTGCAGCTTGTTGTCAGTTTTCTAAACACACTAGAACTTTCCCAGCAACGCGCATCTACATGTAGCAAACATTACGTTCTTCAAACACTGTCTCACTCGGACCACTGCTGAGAAGGGCAGATTTGGCACTCTGGTGTTGGTGGAGCAGGATAGTCCAACTGGCAACCAGTGGCTGGGTCTGGTCCATGGAGTGGTTTACTTTTTACTGCACTCTGCTGCAGCCTGCTGCTCTGACCACTGGGTTCTTGTAATCTGCTCAAAAAGGCCCAAGAGTTCTCCACGTATGTGCTATGCACCTCTGTCCAAATTTCTAAGCCAAGTTGCTGAACACATTCAAAGACCAAGGGAGACAGAAGGACTCAAAATTAGCCTTAAATGTTCTGCTGGTCATTTTTCTTCTCAGTCAGCAGTGTGGGATCATCATGGCTGGAAGCTTCGCGGCGAAGAAAGTCTACCAAGCTGCCTGGCGCTGATGGGCATTTGCGTCGGCAGTAGTCATGTGTTTTACTGGCTTGCAATTGCTAGCTTAAAAACATTAAATAAAACCCTGACATCTGTTTGGTCTCATCAGGTTTTTTTATGTACTCTCATTTACCTGTGAAGGAGGTCCCAAAGCTCACCCTTACCAGTGAGAGGGCACAGTCCCCACCCAGTCCTCTTTCATTCTCTTGAAAAATAAAACTATCAGCAAGAAAAACCTACTGTAAAAAAAAGTAAAATCTTCAGAAATTAATATTTTATCTTAGTAATCAGTATCATAAAAGTCCATTGAATCTTCATGTCAATCCAAGGATGTCCTGCTTGTGGGAGGTTAACATGTGGAATGAATTTTAAAGTATGATGTGGCAAGTACTCAGGTCATACAGCTCAGCATGAGGCTATGATGTGGGATGTAAGGCCTGCATCAAAATTTTCAGAAGAGTAATGTTGAAAACACATAAATATTTGGATGATACCCATCAGTGGATATCTACAATTATGACTTCAGTATTGCCATAAAACTTCACATCCTCTGTAGTCACCCTAGAAGAGTGCCCTGGAAAAAAAGTGGGAGTCAAATCCTGAAACCCAGTAAAACCTGAAACAGCAATAAGAAATTAGGGTAACCATACTTTGTTCGCAAACCACATCCTCCAGAAATCACTTGTTTTGCTCTTGGGTGAGCGGGGCGGGGAAGTATTTGTTGCCGTTTTACCTTTTCTTGACCTTCATTTCCCAGTTTGTGTGAGTAGCTCACAAGTTGGTTTACCCTAAAGAAACAGATCAGTGGTGAAACCCAGGGAGTCAGACAATGGGTCTCTGAAACTATCAGGAATAAGGTTAATGACAAATCCCCAAGATGCTCACATCTTCCCAACACATGATCAGCCTTTGCAGGGGCAGGAGAAAAACAAGCCAAGATGACAAAACCAAAACTGGTGGATTTGGTAAGTTTTAGTTTGAGTTGCAAGTGAGATGGCAGAATTCAGGCAAACTGGATTTTTCTTTTTTCTTCCTTTTTCTTAATAAACTAAACTGGACCAAGCATTGTAATTACTAATGGATGTTCACAGAACCAGAGTGGAGTTTGCCAAAGATAGAGGAAGCACATCCTACAAATTTGGCCCGACTGGTCTTCTTAATGTGCTAGCATAGACGTAGCAGGAAGGGTTCACTTCTGCTATAGTCGAATACTCGACACGTTCAGTAACCAGGTGCATACACTTTTGATGCACATTTATATGAGTACATAGATAACTATACATATGTTTATATATTTGCACATCTAAATATAAAAAATAAAATATATTGAATGTTACATAATATAGAATGTATAGTATACAGAATGTTTTTCTTAGTTTTATCTAAAAAAATTTACAATGAAATCGAGAATTTTTTAAAAACCATATCAATCTGAAAAAAACGTAGTCTACTGTCTTCTAAAATAAATCCAAACATGCCACTTTTAATGTATTCTATAACTTTGATTTTAAGGAGTTTTTATTATACTTGGAAACAATTTTACATTAATTCATGCCATAGTATGAGTAATGTAAGCTATGTATGTCACACATGCAAACTATGAATGTCTGCCAACTATTGGACTAGTCTATTGCATTTTTTAATTTTGTGTTCATTAGCATTAATAATAAAGACAACTGAGTACTGACAGAAATATTTTTATTGTTTGTTGATGTGGATATAAAAGTTTGAAATACTGACAAATCACGTACTACTCACATGGAATGGCTATATTATGAATTGGAATGAAAATATGTCTAAACATTTATTAAGTAGTATTAATAAGTTCCAAAGAGAATTCGTTACGAAATAATTTTATAATTGTGTCATTTTAAGTATTTGTAGTTTAAAATTCTTCATAACATTGAATTTTGTAACTTTCATGGCCATTTTATGACAACAGAAAAGATATTATTTAAAAAAAAATATTGGAACTTCATATTTTCATAGGAGATGGAAAGAGACTGTGAAATTAATGCTATGCTTCACGCACCTCCATAGGTTATGAAGATAATTCCTGTATCTAACTACTAAAATGATCTTGTTAAATTTGTTTGCCCAAATTTCAAAGAACAACAGACAAAGAATATGGCAAGCTCCTTAATATTTGCAACTCATTATTCAGTATCTTGGAAGCATTTGAGCTTTGTAAAAGTGTTCATACTTTAGTTGCTGTATTTTGCTTACAAATGTCTTCGTAAGGAAGATCTATGTGTCACATATAGGTGAGGTCATTTAATATTTGTTTGCATATACACTACATTTATGAGAGAAATCAAATTATTTTTAGTTGACAGAATAAATTGACATTGTAATATTTAGTATACAAGTCAAATGCCTTTACATTACTGTATTTATAAACATATCTATGCATAATGCATTTTTATCTCTAAGTGTACATACATATACAAATATACATATATTACATAAGCAAAAATTTTGGTCACAACATAAAGGATGCAGAAAAAAAATTAGAGAAGGCATAGCTGGGAGTAAAAATACCAAAAATTTCAAGTATGTGTAATTTACTGAGACTTCTGTGCTTTTGCCTTAACTGAAGAACTTAACAGCTTTCATAGAAGTAATCAAATTTTCCAACTATTCAAGGTCTGACCATGATTACTCCAGTCTTCCCAATGCATTGCAAAACCCGCAGTAGAATCACATTTCATGGCACTCCTACACAAGAGCAGGATTGCCAACTGTGGGGTCTTGGCCAAATTCCAAATTAAATAATTACAATCTGTTTCCTCTGTTCCTCTCTCTTCCTGTCAATGCATAAGTTAGCAGAGCATACTGCCCTGTTCTGCAGTTTCACACTTTGCAGGGAGACATCTGCTCTGTCTTGCAGCTGGAGGAGACTGCATTTCAATACTAGAAAATGGGAGCCTTCCAAATCCATTGTCGGTTTAGAGTATTTGGGAGTGTTTCAGGATGAAAAGTAGAATTTATATGTAAAATCAGTATCTCAACACTCAGAGTTTCTTTAAGCATATGTCAACTCAGTGTTAAGTGGATCTAAATCACCCCTTTTTAACTGACTTTGTTAAGTTTTATAAACATGTTTTAAAAGGCTTTTAAATCTTTGTGTATCTTTTAGTTGTATAGTTGGAAAGATTTATTATAATCTGGAATTCATTAAATAGTGCTCAATTATTTGAATAGGCATTAAGGATGTCTACAAGGTTGAGTGTAGAAAGCCATGAGCTGCAGAGATCCGTGTACTCCAAGCTCAGGCTGAAGGAGTTTCATTGCTTCCAGAGTAAAGCAGACTAACTTCTATTCAACTCAAATCTTGGGTAGAATGAGCTAGCGTCAATCTGTTGTCATGTAGGTGGTTGCTAAATGATATGTAACTACTTACAAAGGCAAGATTAAGTGTTTGAACCATTTACCTGTACAGATATAGCAAGTCCATCATAATTTATTGGCTGCATTAAAGAAGCAAAAAAGGGGTTGTTTGCTTATATTCAGAAATTTCATAGATTGATTTGGGTTGGAAGGAACCTGCCATAGGCAGGGACACCTTCTACTAGACCAGGTTGCTCAGCCCGGCCTTGAACACTTCCAGGGATGGGACATCCACAGCTTCTCTCAGAACCTGTTCCAGCGTCTCACCACCTTCACCATAAAGAATTTCTTCCTAACATATAACGTAAACCTGCCCTTTCAATTTAAAACCATCCCCCCTTGTCCTGTCACTATATGCCCATGTGAAAAATCCCTCTCCAATCCCTCTCCAATATATTTGATTGCATTTGTTTGAAAGAATCAACAAAGAACTGGCAGTATTTACTTTAAGGTATTTCATTACTTAAATGCACTTTAGAGGATTTGACAGATCAGGAGCAGGTGAGATATTCAGGACTCCATACCCTGAGGAAAAGAAGGCTGGGTGAGGATCCCATTGATGCGTATAAATACCTGATGGGGGAGTAAAGGAAACAAAGCCAGACACCTCTCAGTGATGCCTAGTGAACAGACAAGAGGCAGTGAGAAAAGACTGAAACACAGGAAAGTTCACTTAAAAGAAAAATGTTCAGTAGTGGAAAACCGGAACAGGTTGCTTAGAGAGGCTGTAGAGCCTTCATCCTTGGAGATACTGAAAACCTGACAGAGCAGAGCCCTGTGCACCCTCCTGTGTAAGTGACCCTGCTTGGAGTGAGATGTTGGAGTACGTGATCTCCAAAGGTCTCTGCTAACTTAAACAATTCAGTGATTCAAATGTAGTCTATTCTATCAAGTGTGTAAGTCCCATCTGGACCTAAGAACTCTGCCACTGTCAGAGAATGGGCATGAGATCAGACAGGTTACTGCAACTGAAAAAAAGTTCCTTTTCCCCCTTACCTGTTCCTATTTCAGAGTTGGTCAAGTTTTTTTCATTAATCATTTTTCTTGATCATTAAAAATATACTTTGAGATTATAGGTTAAGAACTGATGTTTTGATATGCAGCATTGAGCATGAAAAGATGTAACTACAAGATTCAGTAGATATTTTGGAAAGCTTCTCTTAAAATGCACCAAAACTGAGTTCCTTGTGAGATAGATGGACAGCTGAAATAAATGGAAGTTTGCCAGACAAAGATGTGTTGAGCTTTCTTAGAAAATAGTTTAGTTTAGTTCAGTTTAGTTTAGTTCAGTGTGGCTTGGTTTAGTTTGGTTTAGTATAGTTTAGTTTAGTTTAGTTTAGTTTAGTTTAGTTTAGTTTAGTTTAGTTTAGTTTATTGTGGGCAAATGCATATCAGATATAGTGCTAATAATACTAGGTAAGTATGTTTACTTTTAGTTTTAAATAAATATTCAAAGTCTGCATGTCGTCTTTCTGTAGACTAGCATATCTGGGGTTTGTCTACCATTTCATATCCTTCAAGAGGGATTAAGTTATGGTTGGGCCTCACACTGCATTAACTCATTGTATAGCCAATATGATGCCCTGATATCTCAAGAATTTGTTTTTGTGAATATTTTTTTCTATAATCAAATTAAATAAGATGAACTATTTCTTCTTTTGGAGGGTAAAAAGCAAAGGAATATCTTATTTGTAAGGTGACACTAAGCTACTGTATACACTTTCCTCCATTTTGTCCCATAAACAATTGTATGCATTTCAAATGATGTTGAAGCAGTAATTCTGTTGCTCAGAAACCTTTGACTTTGTTGTGCCTCTTGAAAAGTGGGAAGGAAGTTGTGAAACACACATCATATATATACAGATGTCAAGTACAGTTAATGAAGATAAGCAGATGCATTCCTTAATAGCAATTAAGCAGGAGGGCGGATTGCCCACTTCAATTAGGAATTTTCTCTTCAAGGCTCCTTGCTTAAAAAGGCTTGTCAGTTCCTTCACCTAATTTTTATCAATATGCTTTTATATTACTCCTTAAAGCATATACCACACTAAAATTACACCAGACTTCTATGTAATACAGGATTATAGATTTGCAGCTGCAACTGCAGTGTAAGTACTTAAGACTGTGACATTTTTCTGTAATAAGCACACAATACACACCAAAAAACTACTGCACAATATTTGAAAGATGTTAAAATAAAAGTTATCTCACACTGGAACTCTACAAAATATTTGTCATATGACTCTCCTTTCAGTATGTCCCGGAATGAGATTTTTCCCTTTTTACAATGATAAAAACACTAAATTATCTTTACATATTGGTCCATTACCACCACCGATTTTTGCTGCTTGTAGCAGCATACACTACTAGACTTTACCTAGTTTCATACTAGGCTGCAGACCACCTTAGTGGATAGTTTTAAAAAATTATGAACGTTAGAGTGATTACTTTTTAGATAAATTTTCTCCATGGTGTTCATGAGGACATCGTGTATGATAAAGTCAAGGAAAAGTCAAAGTCCAACCTCTAAGCTAGTCAGTCCTTATTCCCATCTCATGTAAATCAAACACATCCTTGTCCAAACTACCACTGCATGCACAGAGCCTCTTGAACAGACCCCTCTTTCTGTTCATGTTCCTGCTGTATCCAATGATTCTGTGCTGCCTCCTGCTAAAACTACCTTCCCACTCTGAGTTTGGACAACATGGACTATGAAACACGATACGGGAGGAATGGAAACTTAATCCTATGGCTGCAGGGCCAGCAAGGACCCACTAAGGGCACCCCTACCCTCTGGGATGTCCCTTTCTCTGAAGCAGAAGACAAGCAGAATGGGTGTCTTTGTCATGGCTACTGCTTTGAGCACAGTCAACTGGACATTCTGGGTCTGAAGAAATGGTTTCTTGTTTGTGTGCAAGGGACAGGATCGGCAATGCTAAACTGAATTGTATTCAAAGGAGCTGCACTCATGGAAGGGAGGGGACCTTTAAAATCTATTCTCAGGGCTGCCAAATCGGCAGCTCACTTGGTAAAACTGTAACAGAAATACTTTCTTGAACAAAAAAAGGCAGAGGCAGAGGGAACACTTTCTGATGCAGCTCGGTATTATGTAGATTATTCTGTAGCTCATGGTCCTCAGGTTTTAAAAGGCACATCAGGCTTTGCAGTCATGGCAAATGACCCTTAATATAGCACAAAACCCAATCTGGGATGACACAGGATTTCTCAGTGGCCATGTACTGCCACATGTCTATTAGATATGCATTGGGCATGATGTGGACTCCGTAGGCTCACACAGACATTGGAGGACAATTCAATGGAGATAGATTTTGTTTCTTCCAAAGCTGATCTACTTTGAAACCATTGAAACTGGTATAATAACCAAACCAAATCCCAGCAAGTCAAGAAAATTGCGGAAATTTATTGACAAACCCATTCTACTACTCTGAACCAAATTGCTGCAGACAAGATCAGAAGCACTTTAGGAAGAATGATTCAGGAGGCATCTAAACTTTTCATACAGATTACTCCCTTAGCCTATCTTGATTTAACCTACACATGTGTTCACTGTTTTAATAGCTATTCTCAGCCTTCTCACCTCTCTATTTTTTTTGGTGTGATTTCTATTTATTTTTCTGACTACTAGTGTTTCTATACTTTCATTTAGAGAGAAAGCTGTAATTTGAATTCTGAGTTTTCATCACGTATTTGTGTATTGTGGTTGTTTATTTGGGGAAACCTTTTTAGAAAGACGTAAAGTTCCAAGTGACTGAAACATGTAGGAGAGCCCTTGTGTAAGGCAGAGTATATAACATACATCTCTAGCCCACACAGGTATCATGGAATCAGAGAATGTCTCTGGAAAATTCCAGGGATGAGACCCAGTAATGTAAATAATTACTTGCTCTTTGCAAATATTTATTTGGAGTAAATAAAAAGTAAGAGAGGTTCTGGTGCAATGACTCACCTACTGACTGATATGATAAACAATTACAAACAACTGTGAAAATGACTCCATTAGATTTTTTTCATTTCATAGTTTTTCACAGAAGAGTTATTCACTTCCTCATCATCTATTTCCTCTTCTCAGTATAAATAATGTCACAATAAATCCTCTGTTCAATGTTTCTCATTAAATGATACAAGTTGGAACATTAGAGCCAAAAAACATCTAAGAAAACCAGGAATAGTGTGTCATAGTGTGGCTAATATGCTAAGAGAACCAGACACCCTGTAATGCCTCAGCTATCACTGATGTCGGAATACATAAAACAGTTTAAAACACCACAAGCTACAGTAATGACTTTACTTTCATTAAAGAGAGGAACACTTTATTGCAACCATTTTTTTAGTACATGAAAACAAACTTGCTTAGGGTCTATATTGAACCATACATACATCAAACAGCTGCACAACCCTGGATTGTGTAAAGCCAGCTCCACAAGAGGAAGCAGCATAGTTATGTTACCACAGATGATTGACTGGCCCTTGTGCACGACATGGTTAATTAGCCTGAGCTCATCACCAGAATAATGCTGCTGTGCTGCTTGTCAGATCTAAGGTAGCATCATCCCCATGTCATGCCATATAAATACAGATATCAGCTCTCTTAGAGCACACTGAGAAAAAGGGCAGTATAGTAGAAAAAGGGCAGAAAGCCTCAAATATCCAGTCTGAGCCCATCAATGACAGAGTCTACAGAGTTTCACAGGGTTATTTCTGCTTCAGGATAAGTAGTCCCATTGAAAATTAAAACTTGTCTTTAGAGAAACACTCAATCCAGATTTAAAAATTGCCAGTGATGCCACACTCAGGTGCAGCTTAAGAATATAGCCTAAGAATAATGTGAATATAGCCACTAATGTAATGGATTGCTAAGAAAAAAAGTGCCTTTATTTTTGTTTGATTTTTTAGCTTTACCTTCATGACAGAGGAGTTTGTTAAACCTCTGACTGCTGGACTGAACAGCTCTTTGCTGTTTGTCCTGTTTTGTGTACCGTGACCAGTTACCCTTAAGTCATCACGTTGATAAGCTAAGTAGATTGCACCGCTGGAGACTTTCCAGGTCCTTAATATTCCCATGGCTTTTCTTTGACCCTTCTCCAAATTATTCACATCCATCATGAATTCTGAGCACTAGAACTGGACGCTCTATTCCAAGTAGCAATCGCTTCTCTGCCAAATGCAGCAATGACTTCACCTTTCACTTCTGTCCGATGGATATACCTAGGGATAGTATTTGCCTTTTCAGGGTTTTTTTTTGTCCATTTGGTCTCAATGAAGTGTTATGTCAATGTCCTCTTCAGAATCTGTGTTTCATAGGAAAGTCCTCACTCCTGTTTTTATGGCTTACATTTCTGTTCTTTTATGTTAGACCTTCTATTTCACTGTATTTTTTGTCTATTCTTGATTACACGATGTCCCTGGATAGTCTTTGTTGTTGATCTATCTCTTCTTAATTTTTTCATTCCTGTTATCTGTGTGTCATCACCAAATTTTGTCAGACAGAATGCTATGTCCTTTTGCCTGACCAGTGGTAAAAATGCTTAATGACCTAGAGCAAAAAAATAGTCCCTCTGGCTCCTCATGGAAAACATAGTAAATCAAAAAAGACATAGAAACCCTCTTTTTTTACAGTTATGTATGGAGATAAGAAGTTTTGTATCAATGTAATGTGTGCTACATTGACCTGTTTTTCTGTAGTGTATTAATGAAGATCTCATAAAGGTACCATGTCAAACCTCTACTAGAAGTTCTTCAGTAATCCAACTAAATTTGGATCTTTGTTCAAAATATTCAGTAACTTTGCCAAGATAAATTTCTCTCAATTTTATTGACTGAAATAATGATATTAACATTTCTCAATATTTTTAATCCGTGTATATATATTGATCCATTATTTGTCCTAATACTGTGCTCTGACTGCCAAGCCTGCATTATCCAGGTCTGGGCTTTTATCCATTTTCTGTTATAAAATAATGGCACAATATTAGCTTCTCTCCAGTCCTCTGGAAATTCCAAGGCTTCTTGAAAATCAAGACCAGAGGTTCTTTACACTAATCTCAACATTAAACTTGACAAGGATTTGGTTGCAGGATTGTTGGAACTGCTAACTTAAAATTATGTGATGTCTTGCACCTGTACCTATCCTTAATACCGCTGGAGGATATCAGATCAGCATCACCCAACAGGAAGACATTATTCTTTTTTTCTCCCCAGTCCATAATACAGAACCAAAACACTTATGGAGTGTTTCTGCCTTTTCTGTGTCAGTCATTGCAATTCTATTAGGGTCATTCTGCCTTTATTATTGTTAGTATTGGTTTTGTTTGGATCTACTCAGAAAATACTTTTTCTTTAACCCACATGGTTAGAGGCTTCCACTTCCATTCCTTAATCTTCATTAATTTTCTTTATGTGCTGGCTTCTATGCTGTTCACTGATATCAGTCATAAATATATCCCTGATTTCACTCATAAATATGTCTTCTTTTTTATTATTTGTTCTGCTCTGATTTCTCTTACATTAAAACTGCTTCTTTTCTTAGATAAAACACTCTGTTTTCTTTGGAATACTGTCACTTTTGCAACATCTAGTAAAATATTTCTAAGGAGGTCTTAGTTTTTCATAATTCTTTTCATATTATTTCTTCTAACTGGATATGTGTATCATGCTAAATGATAAGAGTCAGTACTGTGCATACAACTAAGAGATGCAGACTGAACAGAACAGGCTGCCACTCTCAGATGATTCAGGCATCCTGCCACTTACACCATCCAGCAATGGACCAGCACAGGCTTAATGGGAGCAAAGAATCCCAGAAGGATCTGGTTACCATTCCTTTGTACAGAAAGTAGTGAAAGCATTCCCATCACCAGACAGAAGTACCACCATCATGTGGTGGTGAGCAGACAAAGACAGATAGAAAAGTTTTGCTTACACTGAAGAATTAAACTCTCATGGCATTCAACAGCTACATCTCCATAACAGCATACACTAGACCAGTGTCAGACATGGAAAAAAATTAATTTCTCTTAAAAGTTAGTTGAAGTCCTTGGTGGTCATTTTAACAATGTGTACTGTTTCTGCATGCTTAAAATTTGTTTTCACCCCTGCAAGAAAAAAGTGGGCAGCTTTTTTTATAATTATTCCTGCTTTGAGGCAATGAAAGGAAGCAACAAAAATAAAATGAAAAATCCCTCATATGGTCTTTGGGTTGGTTTTTCTTTGGTTGCTGTAAGTAGAAGCTTTAATGTGCATGTTTGGACACATATATGAAGGCTACAACTTACTCTGTTGCCTGATCCCAGGAAAGGGTAGAGTATCATTCCATTCTTTTTGTTAGCTCCACATATCTAGGCTGCCAGCACATATGCTTTCTGTAGCACCTCTGCAAATATAATATCAAGCCTTACAAATCCCAATTGTTCTTTTGATGTGTGACACTAGTGTTTTTCCAGTTAGCCTTCCATGACACCAGTTTCATGGTAGACCAGCATGGTCAGACCAGAGGCCAGATGTACCAGGTGGAAATAATCTCCACTAACTCTAAATGACTAGAGGACAGACACCTACATAACCATACTAGGTTTCCTTTTCAGTTAGTGGAGAAAAAGAGGCACCCTCAAATTGAGATCCATTTTAACTATTTTGGAGATCTGTATTAGAATATCACAGGGGACCCACTATTCTCCGACCATAAAATGGCACTTTAGCAGTAAAAAGAATTTAAAGGGAATAGCTCAGATGTAGATGTTCTTAAAAACTGTTATTCCTCTTTACTGGGCACTCCAAGGATAGCTTTTGAGCTCTTACAGAATAATGTGTTTCTTGGAGAGACAGGTGAAAACAGAAACCAAGTGCTGTTATCTGAAGTGTCCTTTCTTTGGATGTCTTGGTCTTCAATTCCAGAGGAGATTTAGGGAAATTATGGAGTTCTGTTGTTCCTAGACAACAGTCAAAACCTTTGTTTAAAGATCTTTCCACAGGAAGACTACTAATAACCATTATCTTTCACTAACCTTAAAAGCCAAGTGAAGAAACTTGTCTCTAAATCAGTTGAAAGCAAGGTATATTAATTGGAAAAGGAAAAAAAAGTTTTTCTTCAGCTAATTTTTACCCAAATGTAACAAATGTCAGAGACCAAATGTACTCAAATATGGAATTTTCTGTTGATATCACGTGAGAGGTACAAGAAGTAGTGATGGGCCTCAGTTACTTATGCCCTGTGGTCACTAAAGGAAAATAATGCAGTTTTTACCTCTCACCCTTTTCCAGTGTGCAATGTTTTTCCCCCTTCCCTATGTGCTTGATGAAATAATTTTGACTGTAAAACTTAATTGGCTTAATGCAGTTTGGCATAACTGCCCCCACTTTCTGAGATGAGATAGTAAATTGTTTGAACGACACTCTCAGGCACATGGTGTGATTCTCAGGGTGTCCTGTGCAGGGCCAGGAGTTTGACTTGATGATCCTGTTGGGTCCCTTCCAACTCAACATATTCTGTGATTCAATGATATTTGGTTCAAGGAACTTAAAGGCTCTACAGGTATTCCTGGTTAGGCATGATTTGCCCTTGGCAAACCGCATTATTTTCCTCCATATACTTGGAAATGGTCTCCAGGAGGATTTGTTCTATAACTTCCCAACAGACCGAAGTGAGACTGACTGGCCTGTAGTCTTCCAGATCCTCTTCCTTGCACTTTCTGAAGATGCATATGACATTTGCCTTTTTCAAATCTTCAAGAATCCCTTGCACTCTCTACTGCTTTTCAAAGATGATGATGAAGAGTATCTAAATGACATAAACCAGCTCCATTGGCAATCTTTGATGCATTCTGTCCAGTCCCATGGTCTTGTATATGTCCAGTTTGCTTAAGTGGTCTCTTATTCCAACATGCCTTACGTAAGGTAACATTTCTCTCCCTTGTATTCTGTCACAGAGATTAAGGAAGCTGGAAAGGAGACCTTACCAGTAATAACCAGATCACTGAGTCGATCTGCCTTTTCTATATCCTTCATCATCAAGTCCTCCATCCTATTCAGCAGTGGATCTGTATTTTTTGTTGGTCTTCCTTTTGCTCCCAATGTACTTAGCAGTCCCTCCAATTGCCTTCCTTATCATTAATCAGTTTAAACTTCATCCAGGCTTGGGTTTTCATAACTTTACCCCTTCAAGCTCTAGCAATAATTTCCATACTCCTCCTTAGCTGATCCCCACTTCCCCCATCTGTATATTTCCATTTTGTGTTTGAGCTCAGCCGGGAGTTCCCTGTTCAGCCAGGTTGGCTGCCTGCCACACCTGCTGTTTCCTGCATATCCGAATGATCCTCTTGTGTTTTGAGGAGTTGTCCCTGGAGATCATTGCCCTGCCCTGCTCCTTTTAGTGAGGCCTTGCTGCAGAAGTCACTGCCAAAGATTTCAGCATTTCTACAATTCTGCTAGAAGAACAGTTTATATTAGGGTTTCCTAATCCACTTCAGAGAGAGAAAACCAGGTAAACTGCTTAAGCTAAAGAAATTAATCCAATTAAATTTTCCTGAAATGAGTTAAGGGAGTACTCACAAATTGCTTTACTGGCTGGATATAGGGCAGTAAATAGCATAGAAAGCACTGAAAGTTGGTGAATCTGTCTTCAAAAGCTCAAACTGGCAATATTTGGAGCAAAATTAGGAAAGGTTGAACCGGTACCAATCAAAGTGGTTACTTTTCAAGTTATGTCACAGAACCCCCAACACACAAATTTATATTCACATTTATATATATATGTGCAATAATTGAAAGAAGAATTTTAAATTCATTTTGACATTTTAGATACCTTATATACCTCTAGAGACCTGGGGTATTTTAACACTTTCTCTAAATGTCTCTTATTAACACTGTTTCATTTTCTCTTAAACATTTCAATATTAATTCATCTGTGAGAATGAAAGGTTCTGATAATAATTCCAAACATGGATTTTTGGCCAAATGAGTGGCAGTATTCAAGATCATCTCAGACAAGGGTAATACTTTGAAGTTGCAGCTTCATGATCTGGATTATATCTTCAACTTTCAGGAAAAAAAAAAAAAGTAAAAAAGTAGAAAGTAGAAATTTCAAGAGATGACCACAGTCCTGATGAATCAATCCCCAGTTAAACAACAAATAACCAAATTTTATATTTACAAGTACAGGTTGAATTAATCATGTTTCTGGCAAATAACCAAACTAACAGAGAAAAATATTATTCAGTTCCAGCCTTATATTTATTGCAACAGTTTTATAAAATTCAGTCACAAATAAATTATAAACATCAGTGCTTTGAAAAACAAAAAAGGCAGAAATTTTCCTCTGTATTTCAAATATATACACTTTTTTTAGTTATTCCCTGGATAAAAATTTGAATGTTCTCTCCACTGTTTGTGTTTTCATAACAATTTTGCCATTGTTAAGTCTCCTCCCCTTTACTGGAAATAACATTTCATTTTTCCCTCTCTTCAAACATCCTACTTTGCAGATGAGCAGGATACAGAAAAAGGCACACCTACTTACTGAATCTAAACATGCCTGAGTTATCATGACATCTTCAAAGTGCTCCTCTTCCTTCCACTCTGCCCCCCACCCTTGTTGCCACATCCATATTACAATTGCTTTTGAAGTCAATGTGTCTGGATTCCTGGTTCTAGTGTCAACCATCATTTAGGATACTTAAAAGAAAAATTGAAAGAGGAAGAACAAGTCAGACTAGGCCTATGTTTTGTTGCAGGAAGCCTTCAGAACATGAATCATTTTAGACATGGGAATAGTCGGATTAAAATCAGGGAGTTTAAACCATTTGTTTTAAGAAGCTGTGAAAATAACTTACAGGACCAAGGACCAAGAGCCAAATCTAGATCCATGACTTTGTACACATAGCATAACTTGGTACATTGAGCTGTGCTAGGAACCAGGAACAAAATACACAGATTAATGGTATCAGCAATGCTAAAGCCTGAGTGGTGGTTTTCAGTTGCCTGAACACCTGTGACTGGAATAATTGAAGGTGTCCTGCCAGCTCTCCCCAGTATTTCTTTTTGTGTGCCATATATTTGATGTGCTCAGTGTAATGGTTGGTGAGAAGCCTCCCTGAGGTCTCCTGGTCATCTCCAACAGATCCCCTCTCCACCCGCCCTCTCCCACCTCCCAGTTAATGACCAAACTTGTTAGTTACATTCCCAGTGACATTTTGGATACAATGCCACATCTAAACCAGTGAACCTCCTGTGATAGTCAGCTTCTAAGCACTTACAAGATTGCTACTATTTTGGCACAGCTGAGCAGCTCAACATGTATCTCATGTTTACACATAATTGGAATTTTAAATTATGCGTCTTTTCCAAGAAACCCAGTCTGGCAGGTAGAGTCTGTGCACACATAACTCACTTCTAAGGCATAAACTCCATGAAGAATATAGCAGTCATAACCATCCCCCTTCTAGAATCAAACCCAAGGTATTTGCTATGCAAAAAAATGGCATTTACTATTTAAAAAAAAAAAAAAAAAAGTTATTCACTGTCTTCTTTCTTTCCAGCCCTTTATATAGTAACTCAAGAGACACAATACTTTCTACAAAGCAGGAGATGATGACATTTTTTCCCAATGTCAGTTTACCTCTTCTCACCTGTAAAAGTGTACCAGACATTAGGCTGCAGGCTGCTCATGACAAGAAGCAAACCTTATCCATCTCTGCTGTTCATCTGTGCTATTATAAAAAAATCAAAAGTGCAGCCAAGATTGATGAGTCTGGAGAAGAAGAGAAAACTAATTCCTCTTCTCCAGCAATTAGGACACTCACTCACAAATGTGTGCTTCTTGTTCCTACTTGGATTTCTTCATTTGACATGAAACAGCCACCAGCTAGCATGAGCATTGAGTGCATTCATGATTTTCTTTTCTTGCTAAATTATGCAAAGCCCTGAATGTAAAGAAAGAAAACCAGTGAAATCTGTCTTTCTTCACCAGAGAGAATTCCTCATCAATGCATTTCAAAACTCATCACAAAAAAGCTGGATTTGCTTTCTGAGACTAAACAGGATCTATTCAAGTACTTGTTTAGAATAAGGATGGTAAGGTCACTACAAGTCAGTTAGCAGAAGTATTTAATTCAGAAATCAAATTACTTTGGATTGCTATTTGTATTTCTTGTTATATATGAAAAGAGTAGAAACCCATTAGGCTGCAACTTGTAAGACAGTCTAGGAATTATTTCTAAATTCAGATTTTTTAGTATGGCATAGATAGTAAAGACACATCAGTGTTAACACTGGCACAGATACCCACAAATTTAAAATTGTTGGTGGAAAAAGTCTTTTACATCTCTTAAAATGAACTGTAAATAAGACTGAGTCTACCTGAATGCCATGTGAAAGACTGCCTTGCTAATCTGAGATTTCTCTCATTGTATCTGTGTATTTTTGTTCTTCTGCACTTAGAAGATTTTCTAAAATATGTCGGGGAGGTGGGGGGAGGAGGGAATACCTTGGGCCTCTACAAAAATATTTAAATTCCTTTTCCAACTCTAAACAAAATAAGCAATAAAACATGTCTTAGATTTCAAGCCTAGAATTGCACATGAGTTCTTTTTCTTTAAGTAAATTTATTTAACATTTTAAAAAGAACTGTGGAGATCATTATGTCTTCTTCATATACAGGTTCATTCTTTGGGCTCTTTTAAACAGAACAATTAACTTAAAACAATTGCTCCAATTTGGTGTTTTCAGTCCCAAATCCCAAATACAGTCAATACATATGCATGCACATTTCTGCAGGACATCATGTGGAACCTCTGGGAAATCTAACCTCTGCAATCAAGGGAAACCACACTCTTACCACCATCGCGGCAAAACCAGCAATGCTCTGTCTGTACTGGCACCTGATCTATCAATAAGGTCACCTAGGATAGTCCACAAGCAAGCAGGCAGCATTCCTGCTCCAAGGCACAGGACCATTACTTCCCAGGCTATACATTACACACAGCTTTTGCCTGGTCCAGGCAGCAAAAGGAGAAGTGTGCTGGATGTTTACTGGTCCTCAGAATTCTTGAAAATCACTGGCTATGTTGCTTCCACAAGGCTGCATTTTCTGCCTGGAAAATTAATTATGGTCTATTTAAGAGAATTTTAAATATTCATCCAATATTCAATGTGGAAATCCTGAATGATATCCCGATCTCCCTTTTGCATAATCTGGATTTGATTGCAGCATTGAGGTCAACTGCACAGGAGGTTCACTGAGAACATGTCCTGTATGCAGCACGTTTCGTGTTTACTTTCACATTTAAAACTTGAAGAGGGTAGACTAAGATTAGATATTAGGATGAAATTCTTTACTGTGAGGTGGTGAAGCACTGGAACAGGTTGCTTGGAGGAGCTGTGGTTGCCCTGCCCCTCCCCCACTCCCAGGACACAAGGACTGCCCACTTTCCTAGGACATTCCCTAGATCAGGGAAACAAAGGTTCCCCAGGGGAGTTTGTGTTGTGGTGCATGCATAAAGCACTGGTGTAATCCCTTGGTTTATTAATAAAAAGTGGTTGAGCAGTCCCAGCAGAACTGAGCTGACACCAGGATGCCCTCCTTCCACAAATGTCTCTTCTCAAAACTATTCAGGAGCAGGGACCTGGTTGACATCCCTGCTACCTCATAGACTATGCCATTCATCACAGAATCATAGAACTGTTGAGGTTGGAAGGGACCCTGGTGGTCATCTGGTCCACCACCCCTGCTCAAGCAAGACCCCCTACAGCTGGTTGCCCAGGACCATGTCCAGACAGCTTTTCTTCAGGGGGAGACTCCACAAGCGCTGTGGGAAACCTGTTCCAGTGCTCAGTCTTCCTCACATCAAAAATGGTGTTTCCTATGTTTCAGTTTGTGTCCATTGCCCCTTACCTTCATCCCTGCACAGTGATTCAGCTTTAACAGCAAAGACTGTCCCTGCATCTCTACTTTGGCAGTAATTGTATGAAATAGCAACTAAGGATCCAAAACCCCTTATAAAAAGAAGGACTTGAAAACCAAAGCTCCCACTTCCTATTTCACGAGTTTCGTGTCCTGCCTCTCTCCCCATAATGAACTGAACCAATTGTTGTCCATATGCTCATTGGAGCATAGGCATCTATCAACTGCAGCTGGCTTTATCTTCATTTAATGAAGGTATCTAAGGACTTTCCAGATATATTGGGGCTTACAGTCCACAGGAGTTACTTAGGTACCACAACTGGTAGGCTTAATGTAGCCCTACATGTTCTCATTGGACTGTAAATGAATCAAGCAGTGCAGCAATAGAAGACAGCTATTTCTTGAGAGATGGCAAAAGCTACCCTATTAAATAAATTATTAATAGTATCTAGAAAATACATCATGTCTTACACACTATCTTACTTTACTGGAATGTAATAAAAATTAGAAGACACGAAGACAACTAACAATTATATTAATAATTTTGTTTATTACTTACTGAGTCACTTTAGTCATCCTGAATGAGGCTGAATGACCAGTTTGGCAAGTCTCTCTGAGACATTTAACAGAAGCATTATTAGTTTTCCCTTTAATACCCCCTATTCTTCAAACTTGACAGAAGTTCAGCATTCAGCCTTCTCTGCACTCAATCTAAATCCCACTAAAGTCAATGCAAGTCTCCCCCATTTTAATGGGATTTAAATCAAGCCTTTAATCCTCAGCGTCTCTGTCCTCTGTGTCACCACAGACAGAAAATTATGAATGTGGGTTCCTGATGTAGATATTGCTGCAATGGGAGGTGAATTGTAGCAATCAGTGCAACTTACTGTAAAAAAATATATCTTCGTGTCTCTTTCTTATTGATGAGAGTAGAAGATATTGTATAATTTAAGAAAAGTTAAAGCAAATATTTAAGATGTAGAATCTTGAAGCCCTTTACTCTACCAAGTCTACACCTCTGAAGGGATTCACCTGCATTAAAGAACTTACCTAAGTATTGGAAGCTAATCCTTCAAGTTCCCTTTACAGTACAAAGAAGAGTCACATCCAGAGGCAATTCTTCTGATCTATCTTAGATGTATGTTTTCAGATGAGATGAACAGCTTTCTTCCGATGCTTATTTCTTGCCACGGATCATATCGGGAGGGTTGAATGGATAACTCAGATATCTCATTTTTAGCTGTCTATAGTTAAGGCAAATGTATCTCACCCCCTGTACGATTTATTTGGGTTTTTTTAAGAGATACCCTTTAAGCCTGGAAAGTAGGTAGCTCACCTCTACTGTGATGGTGTTCTGTTACATTTCTAAGGCTAGATGCAAGGAGCACAAGACACTGGTTTCGAAAAGTAATTTTTTTTTTAAAGTAGAATACGTATTTTAGGTAGAAACAACCAGTTTTATCATCACTAGGCTTCACAAACGAAGGTTTTATATGCATATTTTGAATTGCAGATACATCATCACATCTCCTGTTAGGTTACTGCTATGATTAATCATCCTTACTACTAATCATATTATTCCAGCTCTGGTAGAACTTCATAATTTCTTTAGTATTTGATGCAAATGCTCTCTAATAGTTTGCAGTCCATATGTTCAAGACTTGCATTTGCCCTTTTAATCACAGCAGTATGTGAGGAGCACATAGATAATTTGGTGTTTGCTGAAACTCTTTAACACTTTTAGCCACATTGCTTTCCAAGGCACATATCCTTAAATAGTAATACTTTTCCTGCCATGAGTGCCTCATAATTAGCCATACTATAAACCTGTTTCTCTCCACTGAAGAGATTCTGTCAATTTGCTCTTCAGCAAAGCTATTTTAGCAAAACAAAATACTAAAGCAGTTTTTCAACAGTGCGTTTACCGCGCCTACTTTAATCATTCTCGCCAAGCCAAGATTAGAGCTGCATATTGTGTGGACAGATATATGAGTTTAGGGTGTGTGATTTTTTTTCCCCTGCTCAGCTGAGAAATCATACTGACAGACAAACTTTACATCATAGATCATATCCATACCTAAAAGTTTACCTATAAAGCCTAAGGACAAAAAAAAGCAATCAAAAAAAAGGAAAACTTAATGTGCACATAGCTTTCAGTAAGAAGTATTTTTGGGGATACAGCTTGGCAGGCTCCACTAACAAACACACTTACTCTCCTGTTACACATTTACACCAGTATTAGAAATATTGCCTCATTTCCAAGCATTTTATTTTTATAGAAGTTTCACTCCAAAAATCAGTTCCTTGATGCTATCACAGTGATGGGAAAAGAAGTGTATAACACCTGTTTGATTTTACCATGCAACACGAGCTGTATGATTGATTTTCCTCCTCACTATTTAACTGTGTTATTGCCAAAATATGACTGCAATAAAAAATTACTATTATGAAAGTTCTATGATATGAGGTTGCTTTTTTATATGTGATGCAATTATTTGTACATGATGTAAACATGAACTCCCTTGTTCTTTTTCTGCCTTATATTCGAGAAAGAAAACCACAAAATATTAGTCACAAATTAATAAAGAGAGGTCAGTTTATGGATTTTCTGAAAGTATAAAAAATGCATGAATAGGACTAAATTGCCACTTGAAAACTTGTAAAGTTTATGACTTGTAAAGTCATAAACTTTTGAGTCACATAGAAAATGTATACTCTGAGCAAGAGTATTCTTCAAGCCACTAAGTTTTAAATATAGGACATACATTAATGCGTTTGAGCTGAGGAAAGAGTTATGGTGACATAGAAATCTAAGGATCTTGAAAAAGTGAACAACTTGGTATGAAATGGTCTTTTATATAACTCTGAAAGAGTTGTATGTGGTTGAATGGGTCTAAGATCGTTCTGGTAAAATCATGATCAGTCAAGCTACCCTTGGGAAAGAAAAAGAAAAAAAAAAAAAGAAGTAGGAAGAGTGAAGTAAAGAAACTTCAGAATCAGGAGTCAATTTTTCGTTCGTGGGACTACTGGAGTGCTTACAGCTCACAGCTACACAACTGGCAGATGTAACCACAGCACTAGCTGTGTGCCTTGTCATCACAATGATTCCTTTTGTCTGATGGCTGCAAATGTTTAACAGTCATTAGAAAGTAGTCCAAGGAAATACTTCCTTTCCATGTACAAGATCCTTGTCGTGGGTTTTTAACACTGAGCATTCTCAGTAATTCAGCTATCATTAGCAAAAGAATAGTTTCTTACAGCTTGCCTCTGCCCTTAAGGGTCTTTTATAAAGAGGACAGAAGCTCTTTGTTGTCACTCTTTCACACATTATTAACAGAGGTTTAACAGAAAGAAGAAGGACTTGTTACATGCCTGCTGCAATTTGTCCTTTATTCGGTTCATTCAGATCTTCATCATGTTCACCAGAAGATGGATGAACCCACATCCAGGGCGACTCTTTCAATACTAAACAGAAAATTATTTCAAAAAAGGCAGACAGAATAATCTCTCCCTGAAAAGAAGCAAATCAGCTAACGAGACAGTAACTATTCCTGCACGCCAAACGATATTTTTATAAAACAAACTGCTGTTCAACAACGGAAAGTAAACCTCAGTAATATGCAGATACATTATCTTGATAACTTGATACGGTCATCTTTTTGTCTAGTGGATGTTTTTACTTTTTGTCTCTGCTGTCTAATTCTTTCCATGCTACCTAAGCACATTGCACATCCGTTGCTGAGCCCCGATTGTGCTGCACAAAGCAGTAATTTACGGTGATTGCTTCTAATCCTATCGCATTTGGGTCTGCAAACTGATAGCTGTGATGGGGTTTTCAGCTGGTGTAAAATGTGATCTCTCTACTGATGACAGCAGTCAGGCTGACTCAATAGTAGCTGAACCTCAGCTTCCTCAGTTCAGCCTTTGGCAGGGTCCAGGCCCCCACAGTGACTTGCCACTTTTTACAGTTCTAGCAATATTTCGATGAATTTGAGACCATGCCCAGTATGAATCATAGGCAACTATCCAGCACTGCTACTTAGGGCAGGAAGTTGTAGATCTTTCCATCATGGCCCAATGAGTCATTTAGATTTCAGTGAAAATTTCTGTTGCCTCAGAATTTCACAAAGGGATGAAGAAAACCAAGGAGACACAAATATAAAAAGGGAGTTCACAACATGGGAGCCAGCGTTACACGTCATGCTGATATGCTAAAAATCTCTGTGACTTCTTGACAGTCAAGACCTCTCAGCCTAAGAAATTTTGAGAGTATCTGAACCCTGAAGCTTAAAGATAAGATTGCTTAAGTGCAGCTTATCCAGGAAATGGTATTTTCTAACCTGTCTTTTCTTAGAGTGCTGTTTACATGTTCCATTTTATTTGGCAACAAAATTAATTCCTGAAAAGCCCCACTCCTATCACCTGTTCCCACTCTCTGTTGAGGTTCTCTGCCTTACTGTGTGCTCATGAAGGGTCACAGGGATGTGCCAGGTCTTTTCAATGATCTAGGGTTAAAAACAATAAGCAACAAACAAAACAACAACAAAAAGCCAATAGCTATTGCAACTTATGAAAAAGTTGGAATGAGGGAGCAAGCAGCTCTGGGTGGACAGGAACCTTCCAAGACAATTTTAGCATTGAAAAAGGAAAACTGTAATGCATACCTATGATTAAAAAATAAATAAACACATACCTGTATAAAGGAAGCCTTTAAATCTTCTATATCAAGAACAGTGCAATGCAGTCTACTGGTTTGGTTCACAGGGAACAATTAGAGGATACTCTCTCCCTACAGGTTAAATTCTTCCAGCTATTGGATGGGTTTGAGCAATCTCCTCAATTCAAGGAGTTGAACAGTCTCAGAGTGAGCACAAATTTGGTCATGGGTGTGCAGTGCAAGATGTTTGTAACCAGCCTGGCAAAGAAAGCCAGCAGTGCTGTGATGAGGCCTGTGGATGTAATTAAGTCATTTGAGACAGAGAAAGCAAAAGGAACCATCCTAAGCAATTGAGCAGTGAAACAGCAGGTGGAATTCAATGCAGATAAATGTGAAGTCACAATGGAAAACATTTGGAAAAAGAGACTTAGTATCACATGCAAAAAGGTGATTACATATAAAATGAGCGGATGGAGCAGCAAGATCTTGGGCTTAGGCTCGACAGCACTGTGAAAGCACCAACTCGGTGCTCAAAAACCATTAGGGAAGTAGGCATTAGGGAAGGATAACCAAAAGGACAGGAAAATATTTATGTCATTGTTTAAATCCATCATTCATTCACACCTTGAATAAATATTTTTTACAGCTTTGCCCTTCATTGTAGAAAGAATATTACAAACTGGCAACGTTTTGACCCACTTTTTCCCTTCCCTTCATGTCCACATATAGACACTGCTAGGGCAGAGTACTGTGCTAGACAGATACTTTGTCTGAATCGTTCCTATGCCTATACCTGTATGTGAAGATTATTTTGTGACTGAGAGCTACAGCTTAAAGTTCTGAAAAGTGAGTGTTGGCAGCCAATTCCAGCTGAAAAATGTACTTGTTGTATACTCACCACCATACTTCCATGTGAGGATAGGGGCTTGATTACAAAAAGAGCATTTGAAACACTAAACATATGAGATCATCTCAAATATAAACAGCAACCAGTGTGAACAACTTGCTACACTGTCTACACAGATGAAGCCTTGAATGCTTATGCAGATGGAAGTAATGCTATAGAATGCAATAACTGCTTGGTACTGTGATCAGGGTTAAAATATGGCTCAAGTATATCTTCAGTGTCTGTGACCAAGCTATGGCAAGTACAGACACATATTACAGTCATCCAAAGCAGAGCTCTAACTGGGTTATAAAATAGCCTAGGGCTGCTGCACAGAAAGGGCTTTTGATGCTGTTCTCCCATGTCCGGTTCAAGCCCACCCCACCTTTCTCACAGCTGCATTCAATGCCAGTAGGGCACCAGCAATGCTGCAAAGCTCACAAGCAAATTTATTTGAATATTCAGCTATCAATGGTTGCAAATCCCACAAGAAGCTGATTATTCCCTCTTTGCATCAGCAATATTTCAACTATGTGGGAAAGTACAATTAATTCAAATGATATATTTCTGCTGCTGAAAACACAATGTCATATTCAGATCTCTGAAAATACCACAGACTCTGGTAACATCAACAGTACCCTATTGTTGGTGATAGTTGTAAGTAACACACACCCCATTCACTTGACTGTTCAAACACTAAGAGTGGTATTCTCTTCCTCACTCTGTTTCCCCTCCACTCAGCTGCTAAAATGACAAAAGGAGCCCAGCTGAATGCTACAGGCTTTTTACGGAGTATAAAACTAATGCCTTCACATGGTCTTAGGAAAACAATAGTGCAGACACACTCAGCTGCTTCAGAGCAACTGAGCAAAACAGAGATACGAGTTGGACTAAGAGATCACCATCAACTCACATCTGCATTGTGTCTATATGCTGCTTGCTGACCATGAAAACAAACAGAACTGAAGACCTAGATACTTCTGAAAACCTCTTCCTCAAAGGCATAAATTGGATTAGGAATCACAAGCAGTTTGAATATTTGGTCATCATCCTGTACTGGTATTTTGAGTGTCAGCTGGGAAAAACAGGTAAACAGGTTTGAAGTTTAGCAGGACCCTAATCAAAGCAGTGGTGAGTTCCAGTGTAAGAAGGTCTAACCGATGTTCAGGAGCAGGGAGAACAGTTTTTCTAAAATGGTATTGCGTACAGTACTTATTTCAGAAAGAAGGAGTATACACAACTCAGTCACTGTGGCAGTAACCATGAAATACCCTCAGGTATAATTAAAAAATATGGCCCACTGTTAATGAAAATAAAGCAACACTCATATAGATGTCAAAATGAAACATCCACAATAACGGTAAAGGTAAGGACAGTTACCTCTGTAAAGTCCTTACAGGGGACTATAAGGGATCTTAGAAAATCTGAGACCCCGAACAATAAGCATGTAGCTAATAAGAAAGCTGCAGCACTGGTTCATCCCTGTACTGGTGTTTAACCCAGGATTGCATAGTGAAGGGAGAGGAAGCCACCTGAAGCATAAGAAGCCGGCAGTAGTGCCAGAAAAAAAAGACATGTTTCAAACATAAAACAAAATATAACATCAAACAAAACATAATCCCATGGATATCTTCAGCCTCAAAGAGTCTTTATGCAGTGCCACCAACCGTCTTCTTTGTGAGTTTTCTAGTAAAATTAGTGCCATGTGTTTGATCAGTCTGATCGCTGTAAATCAGTCTGCACCAGAAGAAATTTCAGGAGTTCAGGTTCCCACATGTCTAGATCAGGAAAATTCTGAGGATATGTTGGATCCTGCCTTTTCAGTTCCCAGGGAACCCTGCATTGCAAGTCTAATAGAATTAGAGGTTTTCAAGGGCTGTCAGCTATCTGTTGCAGACATCCTTAATTTCTCTTTTGAATGTTGTCATCAAAACTCAATCTGAATCCAGCTGAATACATCTCAAATCCCAGAGTGAACACTGTAATTTGACACTAGGAGCGCCTTGCTGCACCTAAGTATAATCCCAAACTGTACCTGTTCTCAAAATGCATTAAACAAAATTGCAGAAATGCATTGCTATTTCAGAGAAGGTGGTACATATAAAATCTCAGACATGCTCTCCTGGTGCTTTTCTCTCTTCAACATGATAGGATTTAGAGAAACCCTCCCAGTAAATTATGTGATTTGACTAGGTGCCTGAATCTAGGTGAAATAAATCCAGAACATATGACCTGAACAAAAGGCTGTTCACAGTGTACAATATCCAGTAGAAAGTCTATTTAAATATCTCAGTGAAGTCAACTGAGTAATTTTATAGTATTCATATACAATATGTAGCAGGGAAGGAGAAATTCTTTCTACAGAAGCAATTCTCTGCTGCATTTCTTCTAAAAGTAGAAGGTGATCATCCTACCAGGCAGTGTTCAAATTTGAACTCAGAAGGGAAAGCAGGAAAAAGAGGGAAAAACAACAGCAATGACCTCTCTCTTATACTTTAGGAAATACTTGTTTGGAAGAGTTGCATGAGAACATACAGATTTAATGTTTTTGGTTTCTTATCAGGCTGGACCAAACTCAAACCAATGACCTCAAGGTTAAAAGCCCTACATGTCTTTTCCATGTTTCCAAACAATTCAACCCTTCCTACTCATAAAATATCTTATTCGGAAGTCCACACCACTGAATTACATATGGCTTGTGAAAACAATTAAGTCTAGACAAGCATGTTTAAAGCTTATGCAGAGAGAAAATTAGAAGGGCCAAAACCCAATTAGAACTTAATCTGGCTGCTACCACAAAAGACCATTAAAAATGTTTCTATAAATATATGAGCAGCAAAAGGAAGGACTAAGGGAAATCTTAAGCCTTTATTGGATGGAGATTCTGGATGGCTGGTCAAACCCAGAGAGCTGAGGTGAATGGTGTTAAGTTCATTTGGTGGCCAGTCACAAGTGGTCTTTCTCAGGGTTCAGTCTTGGGATCAGTCCTGTTTAATACGTTTGTTAGATATGAATGAGGGGATTGAGTGCACACTCACTAAGTTCACAGACGACACCAAGTTCGGTGGGAGTGCTGATCTGCTGGAGGGCAGGAAGGCACTACAGAGGGATCTGGACAGGCTGGATCGATGGGCTGAGGCCAACTACATAAGGCTCACCAAGGCCAAGTACCAGCACCTGCCCTTGGGTCACAACAATCCCAGACAGTGCTACAGACTGAGGGCAGAGTGGCTGGAAAGCTGCCTGGCAAAAAGGACCTGGGGGTGCTGGTTGACAGCCAGCTGAACATGAGCCAGCAGTGCCCAGGTGGTCAGGAAGACCAATGGCATCCTGGCTTGTGTCAGAAATGTGTGGTCAGCAGGGCCAGGGCAGTGCATTTTGGGTGACCCAAGTGCCTACAGGTATGTCTGAGATATGCATGAGCAAGAAATTGCTTTGCCAAGAAAAAGTTTGTGTGTGTGCATGTGTGTGTATATGCATGAGCAGAACTAGGCCAAAACCCATTCTGGGAAGGTGTAGAGGGCATGACTGGCAAGGTTTGGGTAGCAGAAAGCTACAGAAGGCCATGAACTATCCTGTACAATTACAGCCTATTCTAGCGAGCTCAGCAACCAACCCGACCTGTGACAAAACCTCAGCTGGTCAGAGCAGCACACTGCTTAGGCCTAAGTAGGAAAGGGCAATAGCCAGAGAAAGAAGCAGCCAGACAAAGAAGTCAGACCATTTTATTATGTCAATTAGCTTGACAACTCTACTAGATAAATGATGAAAAAAGTCCTCTCTGTGTTTCATTCTGCATACTCGAATTCATCCTATATAATATTGCTCATTAAGGCATATACTGCATCTGAAAATTTCAGGTTTTCAGTTTAATGAAATTTTTGTTTGACTAATTCAGCTCTTTGTGTTTGGCTGTAAACACTGCACATATTAATACTGAATATAGTTAAAATCAAAATGCTGTTTAATTACCTAACATGGTACTTTATTACAAAGAAAGGTCATTCAATATATAGGAAAATGAATGTGTAATTACTATGATGTTATAAAGATAAATGAGTTGAGGGAATGACAATAATATTATGGGGACACATTCCAAAAGAAACTAGCTGTAAGAGTTTTTTGTTATTAACTTTATTGGGAGCCCTTCCAAAAGACTCAAAAGAACTCATGCCATTAATGTATTTGTGAGTCATTCCCACCCCCCCCCAAAAAAAAAAAAAAGCAGTAGTGGAAAAAAATTCTTGTAAGTTGATTTGTTTGTTGATTTAAGCAGATAAGTTAACCCTTTTGGTATTAGATGCTGGATTTTGACAGTAATTCACTCTACCGATAACTCCTGTAAAGGGAGTTGGGGTTTCCTGGACTAATATTCTTTAAATGTTGAAGTTAACCACTTGAAATCAGGTGAGGTTTTTTTCTGTCTTCTCCATACAAAAAATACATTTATTTTCCTGATTCTTCACAACTCAGCCCTTCTCTATTCTCTCTGTCTCATTTTTATCACTGACATGTGTTGCTGCTATTACTTTTTCATTTGAAGTGTTCTTTTTCTGCCAGAACAAATCACTCTTCTGCAGACAAGTTCTCAAATTTTTTAATTTGCTTGCTTCTGCACAGATAGTAGTGTGAGATGCTCACTTGTTTTCTTCCAAAAATGTCTCTGCATGAGTGTCTTACACAGGATGTTCTCTGAAGTACATACAGTGAATCTAATATTAGGAATTTTTCCTCAGTCTAATTATATGATGAGGGAGATAGCTTGCATGCTTGTTATGTTGGATAATACTGCCTCATAGTTCTGCTTTATTTCTATATCTTTTATACCCATATTTCAGTTCTTTTCTCAGATAATTTTGGGCTAGACTCTGTGTTTCCTGTGCTTTTGAAAGAGCACTGAATTATAGAGGACTCCTGGCCATTGCGTAATTCCTAATAGTTTCCTATCTTTACCATCACATTGCTACATCCCATGTTTCCCATTCCACTCTTAGTCCTTTGATCTTGGTCACCACATATATATATTCCATTGTGGGGTGGTGTCAGAAGGACTGGAGCCTAAACAGTTTCCTTGTGAAAAAGAATGTGCAGGCATGAACTGGAAACAGCAAATGACAGTGGTTTGTTCCTATAGAAAATAGAAAAATAAATCCTGGCAGATCTAGATTCTTCAGCCTGCAGGCTTCATTGCCTCACGTGCCCTTCCTGATTCTCATGCTATAGACCAAAACAACATCTTAACCTTGGCAAAGTGCTACGAAACATTCTTGTGTCAGATTGTAAGGCACTTGCCTTGTTTGTGTCCATTGCTGAACCAAATGGTGCTAAACAGCATTTAAAGAAGTGGCAGCTGGAGCCAAGAGGAGATCAACACTCATGGTTTCACCACTTCGAATTCTGAAAACATAATCTGAGACCAAGAAAGAAGCTGGAATTTGAGGGAAGTTTCAGCATTTCCAAAGTATGCAAAACAACTTGGATGGAGAATTAGCCTTGCAACATGCCTATGATCCTATGTGCTCAGGACAAGCCCTATACAGAGATGCCAGAGTCCAAGAGATAGGTCTGTGCCTCAACCTCTCCAGAGGCTGCCCTCCTGACAAAGGGAGTTAAAGGGTAATGTCCCTTTATGTCAAAACAGCTTTATCTGATAGCACCAGAGATGGGAGGGGGTCCATCTTGCCAAGGTCTACCCGTCCTCTGCTAGACATTTTTGTTCCAACATGTGGGATGTGAACAAACCTAAAATATTCTTCTCAGTCAAAAGCATAACACTGCCTCTAACAACATCAGTAGACACAAACAGACAAATTATGTAGCACATCCAAATAAGAGGTTAAGTGTCTGTCTCTGTCATATACAGAACTGGAGATATTTAAAACTCACGGAGACAAGATCTTGAGCAACCTGATCTCAGCTGACACTGCTTCAAGCAGAGGGTTGTATCAAAGGACATCAAGAGGTCTCTTCCAAATTACTCTTCGATTCAGTGATTCTAACACATATTTATGTTAGAGTATCATCCCACTTAACTGTAGAGTTGAGGAGACTGTAGAAGAGAAAAATAATCACCTAAATTAGAAGACCCATGTGCAGTCCAAATGAAACCATTTCTAGGGACTGTGATGGTACAGTATAAAGCTTGAAAGTTCTCTAGAGGCTGAACATACTGTCTTTGTCTCTGACTTCATTACATATGTGAAAAATAGAATATATTTAACAAATATCATGGAGTAATTTTCAAATTACTTTTTATGTATAGCATTTTTCCCTCATGGTAAATCATTCAGTATACAAGACACATTCTGACAAATAATATATGTAGCATGAGACTATGATTTTTTATGACAGTCTAAATCTTGGACTAGTTTTCAAAGGAGAATGCATATATCTGTAAACTTAAACACAAAATTCTGTTTTGTCTTTCGAGGCCAAATAGTGATAGTCTTTAAGTTTAACCATGTGTGTCCAAACACAAGAAACCATATAAAAAAAAACTTTCTGGCATCCAAAACAGAGCAAAATGCTGATTCACTTTGTCATCACAATCTCTGACTCTGTTCTTTTTCCATCAAAGTTGGATGTTGAGATGTACGTATTTAGTGTGCATATACTATGCAGACCTAATAGAAGCTCATACTGTGCCCTAACAACCACTAAGAAACATGGAATTTACCACAGTTGTATAAATATACAATCAGAGAAAGTATCAGGACCACAGAAGTCAGAAAATAGAGACACAGGACAGAGGAAAGGAAGAACATATGAGCACAGCAAACAAAGTGGTAGTAGCAAATATTAGCTCCTTTAGCATTGCTATTATTGGCTTCATTTGTTGCTTAAATCTTTTCAGTGGAGTTCTGACAGGAATTAGGTAGGTGGAAAAACGAAAGGATAGGAGTATATCCGCGAGAGCAAATCTGTATGGACAACAAGCTACATGGAGTTAAGACAGCAGAAATAAGCTTTTAAAGTCATCACTGTTTTAATGCTTTCAGCTTCCACAGTTTCTGCAGCAGCTCTGTCAGCTTTACTCTTTGCTTGGCTCAGGTCTGCTGCTTCTCTTGTAGGTTTTAAAATCTATATGGCAAGTGAAGTAAGACATTTAAACTCTGTCCAATTTACCATCTAGATGGACAGTGATGTACTCCCAGATGTCCACGTGACAGTGTGTTTAAGCACAGTAACTCCTGCTCAACCTTTGTTCCTAGCTTTCACTTCAATGCAAACCAGGAAAGCTGTGCAGTCTTCATCATCTCAGCCCTAGACGCACTTCTAACTCTGATCATCTCAACATAGGCTTAGTGATTCCTAGTCCATACTTCTCAGTTTGGAAAATTATACAACTTTACAAGAATCTTTAAGCACTGATTGCCTATGCAGAGTGTGAACAGCAAGGCTAAGTACTAGCTAAGGATAAGACTTTTTAAGATAACAAAAGCAATTAGCTGAGGGTGGCCCCACGAGTCCTTTAAGAGGGAGTTTTGGACCCAGATGGAATTCTGGGCAGAGAATTTTTGCACTCCCACTTTTATAAAAAAAAAAGACCATACGGGTCATTTAAGGACTGAAAAACCTAAGAGAACCAGAAATGCTTTATATTGGCTCAGCTGAACAGAGATATTGAGCAAACTTTTGAGATGTGTTGTATACGCCAGAAGAACAAGCCAAGTCAAGCAAAAGAGCCCCTATTGGTGGCATAGGAAAAATTGTTCCCTTGGAGCAACACAGGCTTAGACTTGTTTAGATTGGCCAAGAAAATAAATGCATTTTTCTTCTGGACTAAGTTTACTAAGAAGCAGTATTTTGTGAAGTTTGGATGTAGACAAGTTACTGCTAGTGTGCCTTCAGTCATAATCCAAGTGACTTTGAAAATGTTTACTACAATTAAATTAGGGTATAAAAATTACCCAATTAAATTAGGGTATAACAACTAAATACAGGTTGCCACCTGCAGGTATTGGTATTAGTAGACAGGGAGAATTATAATGCATTTACCGATGACAGAAGTTGATGTCAGGGTTTTGTGGAAGTATAATTACAGCTATCTGCAATATGATCTGATGGTCATGGAGTTATCAACAATCCCTTGACTTGAAGCACAGTATATGCACATGATGAAAATTAATGACCAGAACACAACAGAGATAGAGGATGCACAAAGTCCAATCAAAATTGCCTCATGTCATGCACCCTAATCATATGACAGTTGACCAAATTTCCCCAATTCCCCACCTTTTCCTATTTATACTGTGGCTAGACCCAGTTGGACAACGATACTATTGTTCACATGCTTACGAGAATGACTTTAATAAGCAAATGCTATCTTCAGTTTCAGGAGAGCAGGTAAGAGTTATTCGGCTTGATTTTTTTTTCTTTTCTAGTCATGATTAGGCAGTTGTTACAATAGGTAAGACAGCGAAGCCCCAGGTCCTTAATACTATCAAATTCAACTACTTACAATTTCTTATTAGAAACAGTTCTGATACTTCAAGAGAGACCTGTCACCTCACAGACCAGTCAAAAACACCTTGGAAGCAAGCCCAATACATGTAGCTTAAGGACAAATATATTAAGTGTTTTGGTCCGGATATTGAGCAAAGGAGATCATGCTCCGCATGCATGGAAGCTCTCTTAGATTATGCCCCTTTCCTGGCAGAGAGGGGAAAGTGGGGAAGCTGGAGGAGTGTACAAAGGAACATGCTGACATATGTTTTATGTTAATTTCATGTTGTATATCTCTCTAAAAATTCATATTAAACCCAAAAATATTATGGAGTTCAAGAAGCATTTGGACAGTACTCTCAGGTACCTGCTGTGACTCTTGGAGATGATCCTGTGCAGAACTAAGAGCTAAACTCAATGATCCTTGTGGCTTCCCTTCCAACTCAGCATATTTTGTGATTCTGTGAAAAATATTACGTAATTACAACTCTAGTAAAAGGCCTCCAAATCCTCCATCACAAACTGAGAGATATAATAGATCCATGGACTTGACACCTGGATGGTCCAACAGTGAGTGAGATATAAACTAAAGTAAGAAGCAAATAACCAGAGCTCTGAAGTTCTTGGACTCAAGCTAGAAGCTGTGTGCTTCAGGGCAGAAACTGTACGTGTTTTCTGCTTCTTTGATTCCCATCCTTCCCTCCTTTCTGTAAAGCACTGTTTAATCTATTCATTTGTTTGATTCATCACAAACATCTGCAGAACTATTTTTCCAGACAAACCAGGTTTATTTTCCCAGGTTTCTAGGTGAATATTCAAATCTGTTTTAGTAAAGAGATTTCTAGGAAGCCTTTTGTGCTGCCAATAAGGCCTAACAAAAAGACTGCTGTTACTAAGGCTGTGGTGTATGAAACCTTGCCTTTAAGGAGTTCATCTTGGAAACTGTGTCACTGACCAAAAATGATCATGCTCCATTACAACAAACCCTAAGGTTAACCTCTAAGCTGCTCAACAAAGCATTCCACTTCGGCTGGCACCAGCATGTTTACCTCAAACTGGCTTGGGACTAACCTCCTGGAAACGTCTTGGTTGTGGCTAGTTGACAGGAGTAACAAAGACAGGGAATGAACTAGGAACTGAGGGATGTAGGTCATCTTGGGTGTTATGCCTGAGCTTCTTTCCCACCTCCCTTCTCTTCAGCAGTGATGACCAAGCCCCACCCTCACCTTTCATTATCTACCATGGAAGTGCAACGGCACCAATATCATAGAATCATAGAATAGATTGGGTTGGAAAAGACCTCCAAGATCATCAAATCCAACCCCAATATACAACTAATGAGTGCCTATACCCTTTTGGAGGAGGCTCAGGAACACCTTGGTAGTAGGTCTCACCACCTGCCAAGGGGATTGGACAAGGTTTGAGTCATATGTGTTAATTTTGTGCTGTGGGACGGAAAAGCAAAGAGGAAAGGGAGCACAGCCAAGAAGGTGTTAACCAGAAACCAAAGCAAATCCAGCAACACCAGATGCAAGAGAGACAAGAGTCTGTCCAAGCACTATGGAAAGGTTAATTTTGAGCTCATTCCACTTTCAGGCATCCATGACAATTGCAAAGAGGTGCAGTAATGTGACTCAAGAAAGCAGATGAAGTCACTCAAACTAGGATAGAATAGAAGAGGTATCTCTGCTAACTGTTTTGGATTGCTCCTCATAAAGCTTTGGTCATTCCAAGTTATTATCTGTACAGAGATCCTAGTGCATGGCTTTTAACTAGCTATGTGTCAGATGGCTTGCACCACAATTTACTCCTCTGATGCAGTGTGCTGCACCATTCACAGGACATATAGCAAAGTCCCAGGGAATTTCCTACAAGTAGTTCTCTGGAAGCTGACATCAACACAAAAGTTCCAGAGTCTAGTTGTTAGCAGGGATAGTGCTGACAGCTCTTTGGAAGGGGTTTATGATCAGGGATTTCAAGACTGTCAGCCACCCTGCCCAAAGGTGGTTTGGAATAGTCTCATTGCATGTCTTTCCAGGTAGCCTTTTGATTAATGGTTTGTTTATCCAGATAATCTCTCTTTCAGAGTAACTCTTCTGCCAAGGCAAGGAAGTGACGGAGTTGTCACCTCAAAGCCTGATACTCATGCTCTTTTTGTTTAATATAGATTTTAAAAATGCTCCAGGCACTATAGAGCATCCAAAGCACTTCTAGCCTGTGACAGGTCATGTTTTCAGACCAAAAGCTTCTAGAGGTATTTTGTTACATGAACGGTCAGCTGTAAATTTGTATCCTCTTGTGTTGTATTTTCTTTTGGAACATAATAGGAATATAACCATTTAAAACATAAAACCCCGACCACTCTATTGTGCTGGTCATACTTCTCACAGACATTATTAATTGCCCTCTGTGACAGAAAAATAAGTTTTCTCTGCCCCTTACAAACTTGATCTAGAGATGTTTATAAATAATGTTTTTATCACATCTTCAGGCATTACCTTTCTACAACATGTACTGTCATGTCACAGAATACCATCTGAGTAGCAGTAAAAATAAATTGATGTACAGAGTATGTCTGTCCTGTAGAGTTGCTTCAGGCACTCTATAGCTTAATATAAACATCCTAAAATGTATAAATATGTACTCATTAAAACCTTCCACCTAAAATTCAAATAACTGAGAATGAAGTGAGCATGAAAAAAAAAGATTTTATGAGCTAAATAAACCCCAAATCACTGTTATTTAGTATTAACATAGTCACGTTTATCCAACTGGTGCTAGATCAATTACTTTAAATAAAGGCCCTGGTCTGGCAACTGTACACAGGTTGAAAAAGTTTTCTTAGTAAATAATTTCACTGTTCTCAACTAAACCACTCTACTGTATGCCTGCTAATGGAAGAATTTGGCTTCCACAAGTCAGATTAAAATCTATTATAATCATGAATCTTTTTATCTGAAAAGGTTCTGTTAAATTACATCATAGCTCTTCAGATACCACTGACACTAGCAATTAAATGTACTTTGATTATAATGGGAGCTTGGATGGGCAGTTCATTTGTAAGCATCTACAGTCTGGTACTAAATCCCACTCCTAAGTGGTTTAAGTCATAAAAACTTGAGTATTTATGACTCTGGTGAATAGCTTAACAACAACAGGACATCACGCTGAGCCTCCTGCTTTCTTTCTGCACAGACCTCCCAAAAGTACAGTACTTTATCTACCAGTCCCACAGTGATAGTTCGAGACACTTTATGGTAGCAGGTAAATATGTTTAGGTAACTGGACTGGTTCCCACATGCCAACCTTCAGATGAGACAAACAATATCACTGAAGTGCCTGCTTCTCTCTACTGAATATAGAGAAGGAATAGAGGGTAGCTCAGGTATGAAAGTTGGAGAATCCCACTGCACATGACTTGTGTAACTGTGGTGGTGACTCAACAGCAGCTGGAGGATGAACTTTTCCCATTTAAAAAATCCTATAGTGGAGCTAAGTAAGTAAAGTTCAGCCCAGTCTTTGTGCTTACCCAGACAGATATGCTGTCTTGAAAGTGCATTATCACCTTTTGCTTCTCTGCTTCCTCAAAATGATTCCATTTGATTCTCAGAGTATCTTAATCAATGCAACATTATGGATAATGAAGAGTATTTCTGCAAGCTTTCTCTTTCAAGTCCTATCTGCTGTTGGTTGCTTTGAATTCTCTGAGTTTCCAAAACATACGGTAACTGCTACACTTTTCATTTCCTCATCTGGTCATGCTTTGTCTGCATTAGATCCAGCACTTTGTCAGAAGGTGCCATTTAACGTAAAATCTGACTGTACAATAATAGAGCCAAGATTTATCCTCCATAGCTATTAATATCTTGGTGAGGAACTGAGGCAGAAGTGTAAATATCTGCTGTTGTAGCCAATGGAGAGAAGTAAGCATTTCATAAAGCTTATCATCCTGCAAAGTACTTCCTTCTATTGACTAAATAAGAGGACATTAATATTTTAGATACTGTATTTAGACTCCTGACTGTCATGAGAACACATTCAAGAAAAAAAAAAAATCATACTTCTAACATAAAGCAAAATGGTCAAGTTAAAGCCAGGAATCTCTTGTGGATGTACTTATATTTATTTTGCATATATTATAGTAAAAACAAAGAGCCTGCTGTCAGGCTGAGGTACCTAGTGTGATTATTGTCAAGCCTTGAATTTCAAGGCACAAAAATATTTGAAAAAATTCTCTTTAGTAAAAACTAGAAAATTAAATCTTGCATAATTTCCTAGAGTATTACTAACATCAATAACCTCTTTATTGTCCTGGCTCTCTCTCTAAAGAAATTCTGAAATAGATAACAGCTTTTGTGTACTGAATTCTAATAAAAATGAAAACTCAATTTCCAGGAAAATGGTTTTTTGCAATAAGGACAAAAGACAGACAACCTGATTTTCTTCTCTGTTATCTGTTAAGAGAGTACTGGTTCTTGTACATAGCTGCTACTTTGCAAAGCCACTAGACATCAATATGAGATCATTTATTTAACATTTATATCTGTTTAGGAATGCACTAACTGTGAATGACTTTAATTACTTGGCAAACAAGTGGTTCATAAACTCCAGAAGTCAGAAGTAAACAATTTGTGATCAGAAAGAACAGCAGTAAGTGATGACAAATTGACATTTAAGGATAAGAAACACAATTTGCAGAGCACTGAAAGCAAGAATGTGATGGAACAAAAAATCTGAGGACAAATGTCTTATTGCTACATAATTAGTGTGATGGGTGCCTCCCCTGTTGCTTATTAGCACCTTATTTCTGCACAAATTCCAGTGGTTACTTGACCAGTTACTGTTCATCATATTTGCTTTAATGCCTAGAGTAACTTAGCAATCGGTGTGTGTTCAGACATAAAATGTTTACTATACAAGCAGAATAAACATTATATGTGAGTACGTGTACAGAGAAGACAGAGAAAGTTTATCTTCCAGTGCCATTTAAGTCTTTCCAAACTTCCCCATGGGCACATATCAAATGACACTGAATCACTTATTTTAAATGTATAAATTCACCTTCCAATAAATCCACTGAGAACAGAAGCAGCACTTGAATAAAATGTACCTTAATTTTAACAACAAAAGAGTCTTTTAATTCATTTAATATAAAATTAAGTGTTCCACTGGCAGGAATCTTGAAAGCATGGATAATACTCTTTGCAATGATCCCAGGGACCCTAGGAAATAACAGGGATGTGGTGTTAGACTGGGGACAGGATTCCTCTCTCCTCAAAGTCCAATCTAGTTGCCTAGGTCTTCTCTGCTTCAATGGAGAGGGAGATACTGACACTTCACAGGCAAGTTGATCTGAATAAAGATCTTGGTAAAAGAAAAATTGCTCCAAAAACAATCTTATCTTTCTTCACTGAATATAAGGAAACCCCATATGGCTAGCTTGGAGGAGATATCTAACTTTTGGATAGCTAAAGTTAGTTTAAAGAAACCATACCTTTAGAAATTATACTTTGGGAAGAAATATTTTTGTATTTCAGAAATAAGAAAGAGATGACAGAGCAACATCAATGCACCTGTAATGGTGCTGAAGGAGTGGGAAAGGCAGTGGGCTCAGCAGGAGCAAGTGGTGCATACAACATAGTTGTTGCTCCACTTGCCAGTTTTTATCTCCACTTAGATTAATAAATAAAACACCCAAACCGCCTTTCTTGTTTTATTACTTGTTTGTACTGTTTTATGCTTTTACTGGTGCTGAACTGTGAATACATGAAAGCAATGAAAGAGCAGACATATACACTAGGCAAACATTACAAATCAAACAAAAGAGAAAGACCCCCTTTGTATTCCAACTATATTCCACGAGCAAATTTTATTTTAATACAGTCAGATTTGCTGCTGGAAACTCTGTCTTCTCACATTGACTAGACAGATTATGCCATAGTACCGTTCAGATGTTACTCCTGGCACCTGCTAAAGTGGTTTGCATTTTCACCAGCAAGCTGCTTATACTGACAGATTTAGGTCAAAGCATTGAGGAAGCAATTCACACCTGGTCTGAAGAACTGAATGCGCTAATACATACCGATGAAAACCTGCACTGTAGTTAAACTGAGGGTCTAGTTTTTTTTGTGCTGTTTCGGTTTGCTTACTATATTAGCAGTCATGTACAGGCAAGCTACCTTCTCAAAGCTGGAAGCGTTTTCCTTTCCGCAATTCATATTTCAAAATTGGCCAACTGCCTTTGTTGGCTTTTGAGTTTGCTCTGTATAATTTAGCTACTGTTTCATGTAAAATACTTAAAACTAATAAAAGCAAACAGTACTCAAGAAACCTTAGAAGACATGGAAGTAATGACAATAAGCACCAAGTTATCTTCCCCAATGAATTTCCTAGCTTCCTGTGTGTCTTGTAAACTCTAGGCTATTCACATCCAGTAGCGCTTACATAGAAGGCATTGTAAATGCAGAACACATTGCTTGCGTTGAAGCAAAAATTGCCTGTTATGTTATTGCAGACCTGTTAGTTCTCATACTCCATCATGTTTCTATTACAAGTGCAGGACCCAGAAAAATCAGTGAGTTCCCCTAGTCCAAACCCTGTGTCCAGGACAGGTACGGCAGTTCAAGCATTTTGACCAGGCAGCAGGATTGCCCAGATACCAAAGGGCACTTTTGTAAACCACTTTCTTCTTCACTTCCAACCAAACTTGAAAGAACTAGGTTAAATGTGAGCACTGTGCTCTGGCCAAGTGTTAGGTCCTCCCTCATGGGATCCCTGTTCAGCAAATGAAGTTGCTGTGTTTTGCTCTAGCTGATTTCCCAGGTGGCCTGTTCAGTGCGTCCCCACTGAGAGAGCTTTCCAGTGCCACAGCCCAGCAGAACAAAAAAGGACATTGCTGTGGCTAGATCATTGCTTCAAAATTAAACACACAGGCGATCCCCTTGAAAATAGAGTATCTCCTTTGATTCTGTGAGCTGACTTCAGATTATACCTGAGGCACAAAAGTCAAAAACATTTCCACAACTATTTACCACTGTTTTAGTCTTTCAAGGGCAAATAAGACCCAATAAAACCCTTGGTAAGCCAATGCAAATAATGACCATTTAATTTAAAGAACTTTCTCCAATTCAATGGGTTGTCTTCCTCAACCAGTAAGCAACACACTCACCCATACCTGAATTCAAGCTTGCACCTGAATTTAGATTTCCTCAACCTGAAATTCATTAGTCAGTACAGAGAAATGCTTATCAGGAAGGGATGTAGCAAGAAGCAGCATGAACACAGGGATGTGAAATGCTACATGAATTTTAGAACTCTCTGCAACAGGTTTAGTGTAAAATTATTTAAAGTTCAGAAAGGATATTGTGGAAAGGGAGACAGTGGAAAAGCCCCAATGCATGGGGTAGAAATGGAGACAGAATTTTGGAAAGAGGAGCACAGACACAGGCACCTGCAGTCCTTCTTACTGCACTGTGCTACAACTTCTCTCCAGCTTTGGAAGAGCTAGAGAGCTGTGGTAGTGGTCAGGTGCTCCAAATCTAAGTCACTAGCATAGGACAAGAGGAAAGAAATGTGGCATTAAAAAGAAATGAGAAATGCATGAGATATTTTTTAAGCAAAATGCTCTCTCAAAGAAATGGAAGACAGTGCACTGAATGCACTAATGCACTGTCTTGCAGTAAAGCAAAAAGGATGTGAAAGAATTTGTATCCAAACAATCCTAGAGTAATTGAAAAATCATTTGTGATAGCCAGTAAATGGGAAAGATAGATTGTAATTAAAAAAATTAGTTCCCTTTAACACAGTAAAGAAAAACCCTCCAAAACAATGAGTCGACAAGAGGGCAGACATGTTTTATTAGAGATTTAACAAAAAAAAAAAAAACCAAAGCAAGTCCCCTTTCCTGTAGCTTTTTTATAAGACTACTCCTTAAACCGGAATTAAGGAACCACATGCCACAAGTTTCTGGTTTTTGAGTGTCTCTTAGCGTCATTCGGTATTGTGAAGCATTTGTTAGGTGCCTTAAAATACGTGCATACTTTGGCTGTTACTGCTCAGGACCAAATGTGTTTCATTAGAGCCACTTGGGTACCATTTGGGTATATATAATTTTGGGTCAACACAGTTCATTCTGCTCAGAAGTCTGACAAGATACTCCCTGTTCTAAGGGAAATGTGATTTACGGAAATGTGATTTACTTCCCCAAGTATGAAAGATCTGCAGACATACATTGAGGCCAATTTCACCATCTGCAGAGCCATCAAGGTAGGGGGAATACTACAAACCCTACAAACTGTATAGCTTTCATTTTGCCCTACACTAGGAATTTACATATTCAAAAGGGAAGGAGACACGTAGTTCAAGTGTTAGGTGGTAAAGTATCCTATTATATCAGAATCAAAACTTTCAAACTTGTGAATGTTTATTCTCCCTCCTATCCTCTGGGCAACCTAGACACAGTGCACTTTACCAGTGCTCTGTGGGGTGTGTGTCATGCACAAAGCATTAAAAGTTCCTGTTTATTCTGAGTGGACATTTTTGATCCCGGGACACAGACCATAAAACTAGGCCTTTTGTCTTTTATACTTTGCCAACACCAGACTGCTCACTCTTCTGTGGTAGCATACATACGTACATAATCAGCTTTTGGATCATTTGAAAGACCACATAAATGTAAGCTATAAGGAAGGTAGTAAAACTTGAGAATCATGTGTAGCTTGTCAGACTGTAAATTATGACAGCCATCTACTTAAAGAGTAAGACTGTAAAGATCTCGTATGAGGAAATCAATTCTAATTAAAGCATCCACAGACGGCTGCTTATATTTTTTTAAAATACACCATTATCCTATGCAGCACTAGCAGTCCTAGTTCTAGTGGGGAAAAAAACAAACAAAAAAACCCCACAAAATGAAAACAAAACAACAACAAAGCTTTGCAATATTACTGAGTCATATGTTAGTGTGACAACTCCTGTTTATCTTAACTTTTTGCAGCTTTTAAACACGAAATCTAAGAGGGAGGAAGCAGGAAGACAATTTAGCAGTCAAGAATAGCTAGTGTGAAAGGAAGGGAGGGAACTTTTCCCTTGGGCTGTGAAAAGATAACTTGCAAAGCCTTGCTCTTTCTTTCAAAATCCACTTAAAATTGGGGATAGTGATTTACTGAATACCCAGGTTCTGGTACTTAAAAGAAATCATTCATGCCAACTTTTTTTTTTTTTAATAATCTTTTTTTCCCCGAGATTTTTCTGAGGAACAGGCTCCATAAAATGAACAAGAAGATTGTAGGTGACCTCGTGCATGTATTCAGAGTAAATAAGTCTTGTTTTGTGGTATATCATAGAAAAATAAAATGCCATGGGTTGCAAGGGACTCTTGAAGATCTTCTAGTTCCAATCCCCTTGCCATGGCCAGGGACACCTTCCACTAGACCAGGTTGCTCCAGATCCCATCCAATATGATGCTTTTTCCTGTATTTTCTATAATGATTTTGAAAGCTAATTTCTATAGCTCACAACTGATGCGGCAGGAGGGGCGGGGAGGGGGAGGGAGGGAACGGGTAAGTTCAAGCAAGTTTTTGTCATTCAAAGAAACAAAAAGTGATTTTTTTCCAGTTCTGGATTTTAAAATGGTTTTAGAATGTATCTTATGATACATTTATATTTCCTACAGGGAAGGGACAAGATATTCCAGTATACTAGACAGCTGTGCACAAATGTCCCCATTTAGGTGTTTTTCACATTCAGTAAGAGTAACAAGGAGCAAAACAGACCCGGCTGTGCTGCACTAAACACATGCAGTGATGCATTTTCTCCCCACTATGTAACTAGTGACATATACTGTACAAAGTAGAGCTTTGTACAACAAGAAGCAAAATAACAGAGGTTCTTCTCATGTCTGCGTGAGTTTGAGGACCTAGCCTGTATAAATCTGCAATCTTGACACCAAGTAGCATGAAAACTTAAAGCCGTGCACATTCACATACTCAGAAGACACCTTTTTTCCATTATGAAAATGAAGTTATATACACACTACTGCAGCACTTCCACTCCAAAATTCATTTTCATAGCTCAAAATGAAGCCAGTATGTCATTAAGCAAACCGGTATTTGCATAAGAAAAATTGGGACTGCTAGGAAAATATGATACAATTACTTTTAGTGCTGAAAAAGCCAATACACTAGTATAGCACATGTATGAGAGACGACCGAACACTTCTTGAGAGTAGGTTTTTGATTTTAGGCTCACAGGTAGACACTGTACGATTGTTTGATGATGGCTTCTGATGTGGATGCAGCTTTTCCAGAAGACAGAGCACTTGGCACAAACCCAAAAGTCACAAGACTAGCATAAGCCTTAGACATTACCATCTGCACCTTCGACCTCTTTTGTAAAAGGGTAAGAACCACCACTGTTTTCCCTTGAATAGCTGCTAAAAAGCTTAACTAATCACTGCTAATAAAGTACACTGAGGCTTTCTTGCAGCATGAGTATTTGATTCTTTGAGACAGAAAAACATGGAAAAAAGAGCTATCTTAATCCAGAGTTCCGATTCCACCTCAGAAAATAAAATTTTATTTTAGGACCACTAAGACACACAGAATGAGATCTTCAGAATGGTAGCTTCACTGAAGTCTGCTGAACTAATTGGAAAATGGGTCTCAGTTTTTAAGAAGCATAATTTTTAAAACATTTCAGGACTGGAAATAACCACACGAGCACTTTGGCTTTTCAGATTCAGAACACCCCATGCAGGGTTTGCAATTAAGGGCTTGTTTATTAAGTTTACATTGCAATTAATGTTAGGTACCTAATTTCATACTTTCCTGAACAGGAGCAATACCAAAGTTGTTTAACAGCTTTCTCTGTAATTTTCCAACTGCAGTTATTAAAACAATCGGATAGGGCTATTTCTGAGGCTTCAAAACAGAACTTCATGTCCCCTGTGTGTAGTGAAACAATATCTATTTAATGTTCATTTCACAGAGTACAAACTCTCTAAACTATTTTTGCAACTGTATTTTCATAGTGTTCCATTTCCCTGGCATCTGGAGCAGTTAAAGAGCCTTGCTCATCTGCAGCAAAAGCAATAATGTTTCTGCCAATATCTAAGAATGAAAGCTGAAACGGCAGTCAAAATACATCTTGAATAAATGTTCACAAACATACCCTTAGGGTAGTTCCCCTTGTTACTGGCAAATCAATTTTGTGTGTGTCTGATAAAATGGTTTGAACTACGGAAGTTTAATACTGCAAAGAATGTTTGATGATGTTAGGACATGCCATATGACAAACTCAGAGCAACTCACAATACTCTTAGTTTGCCGGTTCTTACCACTAAAAAAAAAAAAAATCTATCAAATGTATTGAGCTGGACATTCATTTTCTTCACCTTTCTAGTTACTGGCATTTTACAGTTAATTTCCAAAGTTTGGCCCCCTAGTTGTTTTGTTAAGTCTGAGGATTTGTATTAACTTGTCTTTATTACTAACACAGGACACAAAATTCCCTGAACTATTTTTCCTAAACGATGAAATGATGGTCAATGATTTTTACATTACTCAAGTGAGAAGCAGGGTACATTTTTTTTGCCAGTGAGGAGAACTATCAGCAAAGAAACCCAACTGTATCAATGAAGAATTTTTATATCTTTCTCTCTCCTGAACACTCCAAATCATGACTAGATAACTTCCTGGAGATTCAGCTAAACACAAAGGTCAATGATGAGAAAATAGGGTAACCTTGTAGAAAACAGGAAAGATTTAAATCAACAAGGAGTCATAGAAGCAAAGCAAGCCAAACCACACGAAAAAAAAAAATTAGAGTAGTACTGTTTTAATTAAGCTTAAAGCCACACTGAATTCTATGAGTTGACTCAGAAGACTTCATCGGGCAGAGACTCCTTTCCACAACCACCTCTGCAATAGTGACTCCAGTGATGTGCAGTATGTAAAGTTCTGCCCAGGAAGGAAGAGACAAATCAAGTTGTGAAAGATACCCCAGACACCAGAGGCCCTAGGATGGTGTGCAATAAAGATACACTTTCTATTTATTTAGTTATAATGGGAACTCCCCAGAAACTGAAGAATTATATTGTACCACATACCATTTTGAGTTGTAACTTTAATTCTATTTACTTCTACTTGTGAAACTTCTACTTTTCAGAAATAAAGTTTCATGATGTCCTATTGATGCCATGGTGGAGTCAGAACCATGGAGAAAAGAAAGAAAAAGCTTTTTAGTTCCCTTATTCTTTTAGCTGTTGAAACATTTAGCTGGTATTTTGGCTGTACAAAGTAGAGCTTTGTTAAGAGTGACATAATGGCTATGTTAAGAGTGAACTGGGATTGTGCTAGATGACAAAGCAGTGGTCAGCAACAGCTCAATTGCATTGGGCCTGATCTGGATACAGCAGTGGCTCTGCAATATTTCAGGTAGTAAAATGCTCCCTGATTTCTTCCAGGACACAGAAACTGCAGTCATTTTTTTTTTTTCCTGGAGATTTTTCAAAACTAATGCACACTGAAAGCCCCTGAAATCTGAGCACAACCTTTTTAAAGAGGTACTCCATTAAAGAATTTGCAAAATATTTGTGGATGGATATTATTTGCCCTTGGGTATTACAATCCAGTTTTCATCTGCAGAACAATAGAAAGGAATGTGTTTGTTTGGCACTTGGCTTAAAATTACTGAGGCAATTAATAGTAAGATCTAAGACCACAATTTTTCCCTCCATTTTTCCCTCTTCTAGTTACATTTTGAAGTAATAACTCTTGTAAGATATGCCCAACAAAAAAAAAATCCAGGTAGAAACTACAGGTTGTGTCTGCTGATGTTAGTTACTACCATCTGCATAAAGGTTTACTATGCTGAGTACAAGTATATCTAACAGCTGCAGCCTCCTCCAGGGAAGTAGCAGTCAAAAAGACTCTTAAAACAGATGTATTTCAGATTCTCCTGTTGAACATGATCCTTTCAGTGATAATATACACAGCCTGAATCTACATTTTGTACACATTTTGTACCTACATTTGTCACGACTGCTTTACAATAGCATATTTGGTGATTTTTCCAAGCTTATTTTTTTTAGAAATAGAGCCAATGGAAGGAACTGTAAGCATTTAAACATGGCAGTTCCTGCATTTAAGAAGTGTTTAATCTAAAACACAGAAATAGTCCCAAGAGAAAAACAACCAATCAAACCAAACCAACACAGTGTTTCCTTTCCCTTAACTACCAGCATTCAAAGCTATGCACAAGTTATTCTCTCACTCTGGCCTGAAGTTTCTGGTAGTTTCTGTCCAGTTTAATTGGAGAGGTAGAGTGGCACTCCTCTGGGACCTAGAAACATGGTCTGCTACTTGGAAGCTCTGGAACTATCGATAGCTGCATACAGGTTGTTATCTTGGAGGCTATCTTTTAGGCTGGTAGCTCTGTCCAGGCCTTACAAGGTGCATCTTTACTGCTAAATAAGACAGGATTTGGGTTAAGCAGCAAGCTCACAAATCATCCACAACATTTAAATGTTAGTTCACACTCTTGTTCCCTTTCATAACTCTCTCCAAGATAAATTTAGTTCCACAGGAAGCCACCTCTCAGCTGTGCAGCCATGAGCCAGTTTGTGCCATTTGGCTTTGAGGTCAGGGATTGGCTCATGGCCCCTTTTTAATTAGAAGCATAAACATCGCTTCAAAGAACATATGTGGGTGTCAAACCTCATTAGAGGATCTGTGGTTGTGAATCCCAAGTGAGCAGAGTCATCTCTGTTGAAGACTTAATTCAAACACCTACAGTCTAGGAAAAGGGAAGGCTTTAATTAGCATTTTTTATTAGTTAGCCCTAATGGAAGCATTCCTCTGAGGTGTTTCTCTCTCCCTTTGCAATTAGGATGCTTCCCCACTTTATTTAGTATTTTGGATTATCAACTAGGAGGACAGGAATGCCAAAAGTAGATCACATTTTTCTACCATGGAGGCACTCACTTCCACAATCAGATCCAGCCCTACACTCCTTCATGAAGAGCTTTTCTTGTAGAGGTTTTCACCAGGCTTAGACTTAATCTCTGGTCATTCATTCTCTGCTGATGCAAATCTAGACAAAGAAGAGAAGCTTCCTGGTTGGAACTGTTTAGAAGTGGTTAAGAGCCCAGGCAGGATAGAAGCTCACACGCTAGGAAAAAGAAGAGCGTCACAAGATTTTAAAACATCAAAAAAAATAATATCATCATATTCTTTTTCCTCTGCTGTTTTTCAAGTCACCATAGGTGCCATTACCACTGCTTTTTCTTCCCCTTTAAGGGGTCAACATCAGCTCAGGGATGACAATAGTTGTGTGGTGGCTGGCTCGAGTCCTTGATCTCAAAACCAATACTACAAAACCACCTCCTGTGGTAAATCTAAGAAAAGAGGATGACAAAAAAAGTTGCCAGAGACCTTTCCTTTTCAAATACATATTTGAACTGCTCTATAAAAGTACACACAGTTTGTTTTGTTTAGTATTATGCTGGTTTTTAACTTGATTTTCAGACTCTTAAGCTCTTCAAGGCAGGTACTTGTTCCTGATTTGATCCAGTTTTATCTCCCGACCAATGCCATATGCATAACAGCTGAACAACAGGCCCAATTCTGCAGTAACACTGCCCTGAACATCAGAAAACAGGATGGTATTTTTGTTCACAGCTATTGTAATACACAAAAATACCAAAGTGTGTGGATTGCGATGGAGAGTGCATGCATAACCAACATATACCATCAGAACATCAAGTGCTCCAGCCCAGATGCTCTGGCTCACTATTACACTCGTGAACCACCACAATATAATGTAATATAATAAATACAGATGAACCACAACTCTCCCAGTTTTCTACCATCCTCTCTCCTTCCCTGAATCTTGACAGCTAGATTAGCAGAGGGCACGTATATGAGTGGATGCTAAAGGACACTAATTGTTTCATTTTTAAGCTAAAATTTTCTGCTACCTGAATTCAGGTCATACCTACATCATCGTGAGATAAGCTCAGTTGGTTAAGAGCATGGTGCTAACAATGCCAAGGTTTTGGGTTTGATACCTGTATGGGTTATTCGCTTAAGAGTTGGACCCAGTGATCCTTGTGGGTTCCTTCCAACTCAGAATATTCTGTGATTCTGTGATCTTGTCTCTCCAACATCCCAGGGAAGTCAACTGTCCTTCAGGATAAGAATCAGTACGTGTGAGATAAGGATGAGACATATAGTACCACTTATAGTGCTTTTAGTGTCTCTGGATATCATCTAATCTACCTCTCTGTTTACAGCTCAAACCAAACAGCACAGGACAATAAACTGGCTCACAGTTGAGGCTTTTCGACTGTTGGTGCACTTACAGTTCAGTACCTCCTATATAAGTCTCCTTGTCTTCAAATGAGTACTATTCCCTTCAACAAGCTTTATTTCTGATTCTCTTTTTCCCCTTTACTTTCACTTGTGTTACTCCCACTTTGTTGCATGACACAAAGATACAAAACTTTCATCAGGATACAGAACAAAGAACAAAACTTAACAAGCATATAACATAGTCAACATAACTTAACAAACAATAACGTAGTTATTTCTTTATGGATACCTAAACTTTCACCAAGCCTTTGCTCATTGACTAAATGCATTGATAACACAAAGTAATCCCATTTACACAGCATACATCCATACAGAAGTTTATTTTCAAATCTGAATTATAAAGTTCTATTATTCCACTGCTTTTCTTCATTGCTAAATAGTTTCCTCTGTTCAACAGAATCAGAAGTTATTTGCTTCACTGTAGTTCCCATAAAACCTAAACAATAACTCTGTTATGCCAGGCTCTAGGAGTACATGGTAAGCTCGCTAAAGCAAGGACTCTTTAAGCAGAAAATCAATTAGGAAAGAATGCAAAAATGATCAGCCCTAAAGAAAATGTTTGGAGAAAACAATCCAGGTTTTCTGATTTCCAGTTTACTGTCCTGACTGCTCCTGCCTCAGAATCAGCTCTGCAATTCTCTTGCAGCTGGAAGAGCTTTGTTCATATGACAACCTGCACAGAGCTTAGTCAATCCCCCTACCTAGACTGCCAGCTGCTTTGGACAAGGCTTTTTGGCTTTATTCCATGAAGTCCAAATTGCTTCCAAGCCCACAGACACTACCACAGAAGAAACATTTAATCCCATTACTCAAGTGTGGACAAGCCAGGCAGGTTTTCTGGTAGTACTGAGGTTTTAGGAAAACATGTTCATTTTTACTGCTTTGTGATTCTGTCTGCAGGCTAACACATGCCGTGGCAGTTTTTCCTGTATCTTTTTTTCTCATTGAGGAAAGGGGAAAAAAACCCCAAACTATTTCACAACAAACTTAACTGCTCTGTGGAACTAAGGAAAAATTTCAAAACAGAGGGTAAAACTGCAGTTTACTGCTTCACAAAGGATTAAAGGAATATACGTAAGTTCTCCTCAAGGAGATGGCCTGCTTTTATGTAAACTGCCTTTTATCTTATCATATATTGTTCACACTGAGGATATAAAGTAGACAGGATATCAAGCGAGGCTACAAAATGATGCAGAAGGAAACAAGGCTCTTTTCAGTAGTTTATGTTCCAAAATGCTACTGAAATGCTCCAATGTCTTCACATCTCCATCTCTTTCTTAGAAATATACTTGTGCTTATGTAAACCCAACAAGCACCTGTGATTCATATTTTGAAGCAGAACCTGAATTTCTTGAGCAAACTGTTGGTTTAGTCTACATGGAGGCAGTAAGTCTACTCTTGGGAATGCTTCTAAGGCTTTCCATGATGGAGTCCTCCATTACGTACATGCCCCCTAGGTGTAGTTTTTGCTATGCTACACTATAAAGTTAACTTGGGAGTTTTATGAATACCTGAGACTTTTCAATCAGTATTGGCATTTGCACTCAATTCTGTATAAAGCAATTGGGTATCAGGGAAAATGATCATTCCAATTGTCTGGAATAGCTTGTCAAATAAATAGAACATTTCTTCCTGTTTTCTTTGGAAAACGTATCATCGACAATGCAAAACAATCTAAAACACTAGTTTTAACAGAATGTTCTGTGCAGTGAGTTTGGAATTCCACAAAAACCCAAAATATCCATGCCCAGACAGAGAATTTTATTCCAATCCATTTTCACTCAATGCCATCGTATAAACTGCTTTCTGAATAGACTTTAAGATGTTGACAGTAATGAAAGATCACTTTAAATGGGACCTTAGTAAGACAGTATCAGGAAGGTCCATTTTTCCCAGTGTCTAATTTCAGAGGTGCTAAAAGTCTTACCATTTGAGCCAGATGCAATGGGAGATGCAAGTACTCAGTGCTTCAGAAAAATATGCCCGTGTTGTCAGACTGTGCATAATTGCATTTGGCTCTTCATCAAAGAGCATCACTCAGCTCACTCACAAACCACAGGGCCAGATAACAAAGCCACACATCTGTTATCAACCATCAGCTAACAGGCTGATAGTGCTGAACTGGGTAAGGCAGATGCATGGTCTCCTTCTGCCCAACCCACCCAACCACACATCTCCATCTGCATGAGACTAGACAAAGCAATAAGCTATCCTGAGAAGCAAGATAAGCTCCACTAACACTCAGCATAGCTTCTGGATCAGACTTCACTTATATCAACCAGATGAGAGCATATTTAAAAGGAGTTGAGCCCATCTGCACCCACCCAAGTAGCTGCATCTGTAAATTAAATGGGATGGGGACCATTGTATACCATCAATGCTGTTTCACTTTGGTTGAAAAGATCAGGTGTTAAAAGTGTTCCTTTTTTGGAGGCAGAAGTAGGCTGTCTAATGTGAATTCAGATCCAGTGAAGAGTAACACTCTATTTTATCTGTTGCTTTTTCCTCCTCTCATATACAGAAAAATCCTTCCCATTGAATATGTATACAATAATCAGAGCTGCATAATTTAGTGCACTCAGGGACTGCCCAGAAAAACATAGATTAAATCAAAACATATTTTCTTTGGTTTTAAAAAAAATCACTTTTTCAAAACTGTTCTTCTGAGTTCTTGTATTTTCATTTCAATTATTTCCATTTTAAAGGAACTGAATAGGGCATTAGCAACATTATGTAAAGAAACTGTATTATACTCTGATGCTGTTATTGGAATACCTCAGTTTTAGAAACAGTGCAAGTCTCCTAAGAAGGTCATTAGTCTCGTTTTGCTAAAATGATTTCAACACATTTGTACTGTCTTAATGAAATTCATAAGAAGATAGGAAAAAAGCACATATCAAGAGTATCCAAAAAGTTAGTAAAACCTCCTGCAGGAAGGGTTGCAAAGCAAAGTCATAGAAACATAACAGTATGTTCTCTTTTCTATTATTGCAAAAAATAGTTCACAAAATTCCAGTTTAGCTGTATTATAGTTGACATCCACATCATGTTTTCCGCTGCTTCTATTATCAAAAAGTTCAGTCTTGGATAGAGTTAATATACCTTGTTTAGTAACATCTGCGTGCAGACTGCAAAGTATGAAGGTTGGCTGGATTGCTAGAGCTCAGTTTGGGAATTTGGCCACAGGCTCATTCTTTCTATAGATCTGGCCATAAAGACAATGGAATATTTTATTTTTTCTAGGGGAACAACAGAAATGTCAGGGGCAAGAAGTGAACAGAAACAAAGAAGACATTTTTTTTTTTAAAACAAAGAAGAAATATTATTTTCATTCTTCTAACTAAAAAAAGTAGTCACAATAGAATAATACAATACTAAATGCATGGGGATAGGGAAAGAGCTCTCAAGAGCAGAAAGATTGTGTATGAAAAGGCAAAACATAATCTCCTGGCTGTGCTCACAGAACAAAATTAACATTTGAATATTGCCTAGTTGGACTTTGCCCCAGTTAAGTAGCCTCTTTTAAGCACTCCATCTTAGCAAGCAAAGAACATCTGCTCTCTGGTACCTCCACAGAGGGCAGCAGATAGCCACGGACATGCATCTGGGTACGAGGTGTCCAGCAGGCACTGTGCTTCTGGAAGGCAATGGGGCTGCTGCAGAGCAATGGATCTGCACTGCAGATCCACACTACAGGGCCAAATCTACTCCGTGCTTAGGAGTCACAAGGGGATTTTTCAGCCCAGCCACAAGAACAACTTACACAGCTCAATCAAGATGTTCAACCTCTTTGCAAAGAGGCCTGAATTCAGCAGAGCAGCAGCAAATAACCAATGAGAAAGTGATGGTAGTTAACACTTACCTTCATTTTGTGCATTTGTCACATTTTTCTGCAAGTAAGACTCATTTAATGTTCTGTGAACATTATCTATTGTCTATTTACCTGTAGTTTCATAAAATCTTGACAGCTGCATCTGGGAACTGTGCTCATATTTTGACTGTGTTACATACCAAGCTTCTCTCCACTTCTAAAAAGTCAAGACAGACAGTCCATAGAGATTAATTTTTAATGTTTTTCTCTGCAAAAAGTTTGAAGTTCAACTATCATTCAACATCCAAACTTCTTAACACGTAGATGTCAAGAGCCAGTTCTGTACTTCTGTCCATTGTTCACATGAACCAGTAGAAAACAAGACTACCAGTTGCCTTTAAATGTATCTAAGTTAAGAAATGTGCTTACTACTTCTTTTAAAGAAATGTATCCAACTTCTGACCAAACACCACCATGCCAACTAAACCATAGCACCAAGTGTCACATCCGTTTTGTGAACACTTCCATGGTGACTCTACCACCTCCACAGGCAGACTATTCCAATGCCTGTGAAAAAAATATTCTTGATGTCCAACCTGAACCTCCCCTAGTGCAGTTGGAGGCCCTCTCCTCTTGTCCTGTTGCTCATTGCCTGGGACAAGAGGTCGACCCCACCTCACTACAACCTTTTCTCAGGTAACTGTAGAGAGCGATAAGCTCACCCCTGAGACTGTTCTTCTACAGGCTAAATAACCCCAGCTCCCTCAGCTGGTCCTTGTGCTCCAGACCCTTCACTGGCTTCGCTGCCCCTCTCTGGACACTCTCAGCACCAAAATGCCGTTCTAGTAGAGAGGGGCCCAAAACTGAACAGAGGATTCAAGGTGTGGCCTTACCAGTGCCACATGGGAAGAATCACTTCCCTCATCCTGCTGGCCATACTATTTCTGATACAAGTCAGGATGCCATTATCTGTACTGGGACCAATGTTATTTAATATCTTCATTAATGATACAGATGAAAGGACTGAGTGCACCCTCAGCAAATTAGCAGATGACACCAAACTGAGTGGTGCAGTTGACATATCTGAAGGACACGATACCATCCTGAAGGGATACATCCTGGTATCAATACAGGCTGGGGGATGAACAGATTGAGAGCAGCCCTGACGAGAAGGACTTGGGGATGCTGGTGGATGAGAGGCTGGACATGATCCAGCAAAGTGCCCTTGCAGCTCAGAAAGCCACTTGTATCCTGGACTGCATCACAAGCAGCGTGGTCAGCAGGTCAAGAGAAGGGATTCCACCCCTCTACTCCGCTATGGTCAGACCCCACCTGGAGTAAATCATCCAGCTTTGTGTCCCCAACACAGGAAAGATATAGTGACATTGATCTGTGATTATACCAAAATCAGTATTTGGGCACCAAAAGACACTTTTTTGTTTGTTTATGGATAAGAGATTTGTAACGCTGAAGTCACCTAAATGATTATGGCTTATATAAAAGGGGAATGAAGTTTCAAGAATAAACCTATCTAATCACTCCCTTCCTTCCTTCCATGAGATGCTTTATATAAAGTATTGTTGAACTATACACGTAGAAAGATAATCTCCTGGGCCTCTTTAGGTCAAAGCCAATTCCTTGAATTGCCCTTGAAACTAATGGGCAGCCTGGTCAGATCTGAGAGCAGAGGTGTGACCCCCACCCCACTGACATTAATTTGGATTAAGTATAACTGCTTACCTGGGAAGGTAACAGCTGAAAGTCCAATGATGGAGACAAAAGATGCACTGAGGACCGGCTCCCCAGGCTGGTGAGTGAGCAGAAGAATATGCGAGTGGGATCTGCAGGTGGATGGTCAGGAACTGCACAAGCCAAAAGTGCATGTGTAATCACTGAGAGAGGTTACTAAAAAGGTGTGAATGTGGCGAATGAAAGAGGTAGAAGTACCCATGAGAGGGAAAAGATGGCTGAGCAGATGGGTTGGTCAAATGGGAAAAAGAAAAAATTAAACCAGACTAGCCAGAATAAACCCTTTTGACTTCAATGGTGACAGAGAAAGTCATCTTGGTTCAGTCATTTCCTTTTCAACCACAATTTCTGAAACAGTAAGTCATGCCTGAGCATTAAACACCACAAATCCACTTCCAAGAGAGTGTGTTACTGCTCCAATTCTTTTTAATTTAGGAAACCTCACCAATCATTCATCGTGGATATTTAAGTAGTGTTTTTCTGTATAAAAATGCTAGTTTTTAGTATGTGTTTAGCATACAGGCATTGTAATGGTGGACCTGAGATTCTACAGGACTTCATGCTGTAAAAACACAAAGGAAAAAGACAGGAGTCCATGTCTCCAACAACTTGCCATTTAGGTACAGCAAAAATCACCAATGAAAGAAAAAATCATGAAGCAGCATTCATTAGTGGGCTCAAAAGTAGATAATGACAATGCTGGCAATTTAACTGTTGTCCTGCTTTAAGTGGTACTGTATCAAAGAAAAAGCCTTGTAAGAAGGAGAATTAAAAATAGAGATGTGTAGGGGTCCCCTACAGTGAGGAGCAACACAGAAGGGTGCCAAGAGGTGACATGCTTGCAGCAGGCACAAGGCAGGTTGGCATCGTGGACTTTGATATGGGAATTCACTTCAACACTCAATGAGTGTGGAATGAATGTACACTCATTGACTAAAAAGGGACGGGAAAAGACCTTTGAGAAAAACATTGCTGAGACTCAAGCAGTAGCTCAAGAGCTGAGCCCAAGACTACAGTTCAGGCAGAAGGAGTTAGATAATTTTTGGGATGCAGCAACAAGGAGAAAGTAGTGTGATGTGCATTCATGGACCAAAAGAGAAGAACCAAAGAGAAGGGAGAGAGTTCTCAAATGCTCCCTTACACTTAGACATTAATTTTTCATTGTGAAAAATAAGTCTGAGTCTTTATTTTTAAAGATAACTACGTGGTCTTGCTGTTTCCCATTGCCCTGAGGGAGATTCTGTCTCTCACAAAACTGAGCCTGACAGAAGTGGGTTTGTGTTGCATATTCCACACAGTTTGCTCCCACTGAGACCGTCGTGAGGAACGCGACACTGTGAAGCAGTATCTGGTTCACTGACGCTAATCTCAGGGGACACAACCCCACCAGCTACAGCCAAACAGCAGCAGTACCACAGCCCATGGCTGAAACAAGCATGATTCTGTCAATTCTTAGATCAAGCTGCTCATACCTGGGGTTTCCTCCTAAAGTTTGATGGCACGTGACAGATACTTGACAAAATCACTTAAAACAGCAAAGCTATAAGGTTACCAAATCCTGACATGATGTACTGCAAGGGAACAGGATAACTAAAAAGCAAAACAACTGCATCTTCTCAAAGAGCTCATAATATCCAAGATGCGTGACTCTCCAGATCATGACACATGTTGTAGTGTGAAATTTAAAAATGCAAATCACATTCAAGCACCTTCCTTTAACATGGCATCACACGTAGACAACTGGAAAAAACCATATGCACTGGGTTCAAACCAAAAGCCTGGTAAAGAGAAGAGCTTTAGCTAAAAAATTGAAAATATTTTCAAAGTATATACTGCCCTCCTGTGTACAAATCGGTATTACCTCCAACTACTACCTATTTCAAAAACTGAGAATAACGTGGTGCTGTGGTGTTCCAGATAAAGGAGGAACAGCAATAAAATACTGGCAGGAGGGAACAGAGTGAAGAGTTATCTCAGACCAGGGCTGTTGGCACTGAGAAGCAGCTAATCACTGCCTTTGGTCTTCATCCATCTTTAATGAACATCATGTTGAATTCCCAGCACCAGAAGCTGGGAGAGCTTATTAATTCAGGAGGTTCTACAGACCTCTCTCTCACAGGCAAAAAGCAAAGCACCCCTAAGCTGGCTCTGAACCCTACCACAGTCAGTCTGTGAGTGAGTCAAATCATTCAAGAACAGAGACTGTCCACAAATGACTGCTTTAAGTGTCAGTAATTTTTTCTAATTAAAGCTTGTAATGAACAAGATGAGTTTGGTAAACCTCTGCTTAAATACTTACCTCTGCAGAGATAATTTCTTTTTTGGAGTATTTCTTGATACCTTTTTCAACAGTTCTGCTTTTTTTGGGGGGAGGAAAAAGATTTTAATTGGATTAAAACAATTACAGTGTGAAAAATTAACTCTTTATCTCTCCTGAACAATGTTAAGCTGAGCAGGTATACTACTGCACTACCATACATCACTTCTCAGTGTAATGAAGGTTTTACTCACCACCAAACACTTCGCCTTTGCTTTTTATTTTAGATTGTCCTTTTAAGAAAAGCAGGTCCTTGAGCAAATTCAGAGCCACAGCAAAAGATTCACCCGGTACACAATCTGTTTCCCATTGCAAGTCACATTTGCACTTGCAGAATCTAAACACTGAAAAAAACTCTTAAGATCAAAATAAGACTGATTTGAAAATAATACATATTTGTCTTCTAGGCATACCATGGCTTCATAACACAATTTAAAAAAAAGAGTTTTTCAGATTACTCAGTTACTATTTGCAGAAAAATCCAGCATAATGTTGATAAAATTACGTACAAACTTCAGGAGCTAAGTAGATGACAGTTGCTAAATTCTGACAACGTTTACATTGCACACTCAAGAAGAGCATTATTGCTGAAATAGATTCTTTATTTCCTGAAACATTCCAAAACAGCAGTATACACAGTTGTAATCAAATATTAAGTCATATGCCATTGTAAGAAAGCATTGATTAGTGCAATTGAATTTTGTAAAAGACTTATCAAAAAGATTTATTCACATTAAAACTCACTTTCCATAAGCAACTGTTAATAAAACATTACAATTTTATTCTTTGTAATAAAGTACTGAAAATCAATGTAGTTTTAGAGATCACTGTATCTTTGTAAATGCCATGAGACTTATGCTGCCATTTTAAATACAAAACACTATGACAATAAATTAACAATTGAACAAATGGTGAAGGACCAACAGAACCATGCTGACCCAGCTGGATGACAACTTCCAGTGAATGCTACCTTTCTTTTGTGCTTCTGCAACATAAATATACTGCTCTGTATTGCCAATGGTAAGATTTTGTAAGATATGTTCCTAGTGCTAAAAAAGTACATTGCCCCAAAAATATTATTTATGGCACAGAAAAGTTAAATTATCTCTCTGTTGTTCAAGGTTCAGGCAAGTTTAAATGAAATTAAGTATACAAAATAAAATGTACTGGAAACACTAGAAAAAAATTCAAGCACATACATAAGTACCCCCCAATTCAAAATAAAATGCATGATGCCTTTACACTGAATAAATTATCTCAGAACTTTAGTATGGCAAAGCTGCCCAGAAGCATAATGTCCCAGCTCCTTCCAAGGAAATATTCTTGCACTTTGCACACATTTAATACTTCAGTTCCAAATGCCAGTGCTGCCATTGTTAATCTGATAACAATGCAGTTCAGGTAACCGATTAAGTGCAATATTTAGTATTTGATAAGATGTTCATTTTTTAAAAATGACATTGCATTGTAGATGGTTACATATTGAGATCCTGGGGGAAATAATACTGTATGACCCTCCTTTTCCAAATCATTGTTACCCAGCCAGCTGGGTAATGAAATCTGCATTATTTGTTTTCCACTGTTGATGGGCATCCTTCATCAATAGCAGCCATCTCTCCAGTTCCCATCCCGTATCGTGCTGAGTGACGAAAGTGGCTTTGGAGGTTGAAGAAAACTGTATTAACCGAATGGCAGGGAAAAAAAATTATAAAAGAAGTCATATTTCATGTGAAAGATCAAGGTAACAAACATCATTTACTTCTGCAGTGACACTGGCTTTGGGGCTTGCTTAGAGACATCACTCTGGTATATGTCTGGTTACACATTAATGCACATGTAAAGATCTATGATGAAATCAAGGTCACTTCCAATAAGACCCCATCACTGTTAATGGTCTTAAGAGTATAAAAGATTTGTAAAAAGGAATTAGGGGAATAATTGCAATCATGTATGAGATGCCTCTAAATGGGAAGATTTTTTTTTTTCACGGCTAAAGATTATAAAAACCTATTTTTGTCACTATGGGCAGCAGACATCTAATGGGAAACACTCTCCAAAAAGTTGTGCTCAGCATGCTCATGAAAAAACAGTACTTTATAAAAACACTATGCAGGCACTAAAGAATTTTATCAGTTGAAGAACTCCACAAAGTTCTGCTCCAGACCCTCTTATCCAAGATGTGATGATGGGTTTCCATCCCACAGCCACAATCAGAGAGCCACCAGTTCCAGCACTACCACTCCTGCAGGGAACTCACTGTCCTCTAGGTCCCCACCCTCACACCTGGGCTGCATCTCTCATTCATCAATGAGGATTTACAAAATGCTTGCTGACCATCTTCCAAACCCTCCAGGTACTATTAAGGCAACTATTTCAAATAAGACCAGAAAAAGGAAAAACAACCATCTGATTTGATCCAACTGCCAACTCACTGATGACAAGGCAGCCTCTACCTCTAATTTGCCACAAGCACAATTTTGTCACACCAGAATTTGCTGAAAATAATGTATCTCAACTCTGTGAAACTATTTCTTACAAAACCAAATCTCAAGCCTTGTTTTCACATACTCTGCTTTTGCTATAAGCTACTGGTGCCTCCTCTCCCTTCCAAATGCTTTTGGCATTAAAAAGGGAGAGGTATGTTGTAAGGCAGGCAGGCAGGCAGCAGAGTAGCTTTTTGTCTCTCTGCTACAACTGCTTTTTTAGTGGTAAAAACATTGCACTTAAGTAAAAACAGTTGGTTACACTTAAGATTCAGCCAAGCTGCTTTTAAGTAGCTTCTCTTTGGTGCAGCATCACTTATCTTTGACATAAATCCAGTTACTTGAGACATAGAACTGTTTCCTGCAACTGCTGCCATTTTTTTTCCAGGAAAAAAAAAAAAAAGAAGAAAGTATGTTTAATTATCTCCAACAAAACCAAACCAAAACAAAATAAACAAACAAACAAAAAAACCACTAAAAACCCATAGAGAGAGCAAAAGTAAAGAATAATTAACTAAGTTGAAAACAGCTGTAAGAATACTTCCGTGTACCCAGAGCTAAATCTCTGCTACAGGGCACTGAACAGGAAAATGTGCCAGCATTGAAAACCATTTCAAACAAGCACAAGATATCAGTATGATGTCATGTGGTTTGACACAGAGTTTTGGAGGGTCTGTAGTCCATTTCTACTTTTCCATCACCAGCTGGATAGCAGTGACTGGCTCCAGTGCAAGGCAGCACGAACAAGCTAGCATTGGTTCCACAGGTGTGCTTACATTCTTGCCACGCCTGTGCCTGGTATTTGGAATGATCCAGACCTTGAGCTGCTGACTGACTTCCTAGCTTTAGGTGGAACCTGCCTCATCACTGTGGACTTGCCTGGATACTGGGACTGTCAGCTGACCCTTGATCACCACCAATGCTGCTCTTGCTTGAGCACTGTGGGACAGCCTTAGCTGTCCTCAGCTCCCAGCTCATCTCACCCTGTGGGAAGCTGCCCCTGCTGCCTGTCACACTGCAGAAAGTTAGAAAGTGGAGAACTGGAAGGTAGGGGTCTGCAAGAAGCCCCAAGCATGGAGCTTAAAAAGGCTGAGGGTTGTGTGGATCCACTTAGCAGGAATGAAAAAAAAAGTTCTGCCTTACTTGTAAGGCTAAGAGATGGACTTTACCATCACAATTTCTTTACACTACTTGTAGGTGCATGAATCTCTAATGGCAAGCAGAAAAGCAGTTAATATTTGGCCAAGTTAATTATCTTGGCTGTTATAATTTTATTTTACAAATTATTAAAAGCACTCCCTCATCCCTTGTTTGATCCTATGCAGTAAACACTCAAGTTCCCTAATGTAACCCCTATATAATGTGTCTATATATTACATTAAGTCTCTCTCTATATATAAAATATGTATTCTGTTTTAAGAACCTAGAACACCAGTAACATAGCTACTTAACAGTCTGGCCATAGGTATGAAGACACAGATTTGCTCTCAATGTGCACTTCTCCCTGAACATCTGATTTATTTAAAAAACTCAAAAGACCTGTTCTACTTTTAACCAAGTCATGACTAAAAACACTGTCTGATTTTGAAAGAAGCTAGAGTCTTGAACTCATAATCAGAAATAGCATTCCTTAGAAATGACAACAGAGACAAAAACCAACAGGGAGAAAATCTGCCTGACGGCTGGCTGAATGCCTTCCAAGAAAAGTCTACATGAACTGAAACCATTTGTATTTTTCCACATGCATCAATAAAATTAAACGAGGGTATTAAAGAACTGTATGCTGAGCTCCAATCTACCTGTGCTTTTTGTGTCTTATAAATTTGTCGTTCCCATAGTGCAAAGATCATCCATCTTCAAGGATCCCTGGTTTGGCTCTATGGCAACATATGATGCTGCTAAGGTACATTTGAAGGAAAGAATAAAAGGGCCCAGACCTTCTGGACTATAAATAGCCTTGTTACTGATTTGAATCACCTTCTAATAAAAACAATGTTGAGAGTAAAGTGTCTCACCCTCCCACTGAAACCTCTTAATTTTGTTTTTCTTTAATATTGTCTGTTGTATGAAAAGTTACAAAATAGCAAGGGACTTTCCCACATGTTGCTATGAAAGACTTAAGAGCCCTGCAGAAGAACCTGAAGTTGAGGAAAGGACAAAGTAAAAAGGAAAGAAAACCCTCTACTATAAAGAACTCTAACTGAGAGATTTCCAGCTGAGAGCAAAGGAGGTTATAATAGAAATCTCATGGTACAGTCTTCATCAAAGAAGAAATCTGACAGCTCTTTATCAAAGTTTCACTGCAGTTGGTCAAAATCTGTTGTCAGTCACATCAGTGTAATCCCCAAGTAACTCAACCAAAGAGAGAATGTGAACAATTGAGCTTATTCTGGATATAGCTGGTAGGTAATGAAAAGTATAAAAATGATGAGAGCTAAACAGTGACAGTTCATCCAACAGAAAACAAGGTGGTCACACAGCAGGTCCTCACAAGAGGAGGGATGTGTGCAACGGGAAGAAACAGTTGGAAGAATTAACAGAAGTTGACAGAAGTTTTTTCTTTGAGAAACTTCATCACCTATTAATTATAGAACATGCAGCAAGAGTTTAACTCCCAGCTGTGGTAAGGTGATTAAAACACAGTTTCTTTCCTCAAGCTTATTTTATTGCTTGACTTAAAAATAATTCATTTGGAGATTAAATTGTCTTGGAAAATGCAAAAATGCATTTGCTTAAAAGTACAGCTCATTGCAACTATGTGATACTCCAGGATTCCCTGTTTTCCTATTGTCTCCCAGCTAGAATGGAAAAGACGGTGGTTCAAACCAAGACCATGCTACCCAGGATATTTCCTTCCTCACAAGGCTGTAATGTTACAACTTGTATTTCTAAGATTTGCTCATTCTGTGACATTGAAATAGCAGTTGGCACAAGTCTGGAAGAAGGTAAGCCATATATGTTCATGATATGAGGTTTCTGTTAGGTTTGATTTCCTATTGATGGGTGGCAGTCCATTCTTATTTATATATGATTGCACAATTTCAATTATCACAGTTTACTAAGGGCTACCAGCAAGCACTGTCCCTAACTATTTCTGGCAAGAAATCTTTGCCCATTCAATGACACCCCACTTGTAGACAGAAACTCTTATGCTTCATATGCAGGAAGAAACCAAAATCCCACAATTTCAGCCTAAGCCATCCCCACGGGGACAGAGGCCTGTTTAACTCTTACCTTCGAACTGGCTGTGCAATTTTACTTCTGGGAATGCCACTCCCATTGACGGCCAGCGATGGTCTCGGAAGAGCACTGCGCCCTACAAGCCCTTGACTGGCAGTCTTGTTTGGCATTGGGATCCCGGTGTTAGAATATAACTGCGAGTTGCTGGACACTGGAAGACTGCTACTGCTACTACTGCCTTGTACGGTTGGGCTTACATAGGCAGTAGCTTTGAGAGGCTGTCTGACAGACACTGGAAAATGTCCCACACTGTGAACTCGGTGTTGAAGCTGTCCTGGTGATGGAACTGTGAAAAGTGATAGAAAACGAAGTAACAAGGTCACTATGCAACAAATAAGGCCAAGTACTAATGTTCATTTCTAGATAGATCTGAATAGGAATAAACACATCACAATACCATTTACTTGCTGACTACAAACTCCTCAAAACCCCTTGGATCCAATGCTGTATCCAGTAACACTGCACTGAACTAAAATACCATGTTTCACCCCCATCCTGAACAAAAACACTGGATCATATTCATCCTTCTCTCCTCAAAGAGGTTTCATTAGCTCTCATAAGCACACTAAATCCATCTACACAATTAGAACTTTAAACAGGAGAAACTGCAAAAGATACAAATTAATTAATTACTGTTAGATTATTTCAATTTTTAGAAGGTGGCTTGCAAGAACCACATCTTGTTCAAGCAACACTGCATTCAAGCATTATGAAACATCAGAGAAGTCTAAGCTTTATGTATAAAAACAATAAAAACCTCTTGAATGTAGCAGCACATTCCAAGGCTGATGTTATGTAAACTATCATTTTAAATCAATGCTATGAGTTCCAGGAGCTTTATATATAGATTTTTCTACCCAATCCTGCCCTCTGGTGTACATTTGACATGCATCAGTTTCAGAGTCCATGTATCAAAAGCAAACTGCCAAAAGCCTGAAGCACATAAACTAACACACCGCATCTAGAGCAATCAGTTTTCAAGTCTTTGAAAAAGGACATCTTAAATCATTTAAAGACACAGCAGAAATTTCAGGGCTGTGATTCAAATAAACTATAATGGCAATACATTGTTAAGGAACTCTGACCGTAACAGCTCCTTAAATACCCCAGCACAGCCACTTATTAGAAATGGGGTTTTTTTTAAATTACTTCAGAAAAATTACATTTTATATACACACAGATATATAAGAGCATAAATACACAGAGAAATAGAGATTTCTAAAATATTAAATAAAATTAAACTCGCAATGCACTACCATGCAAATTCATGTGAGAACCTGAACTACTTCCACTCTCCTATTCAAACAGAAAAAAAATACAGGAAAAATATACAACAAAATAAATCCATCAGTCGAGAATATTTTCCAGAAAAGACGCAATTTAAAAGTTTTGAAGACATTTGTAAATTCTATTCAAATTTGAAAGAAAACACCTGAAGCTTCTTCCAACCAAAATCTCACAGGACATGGAAGGCATAAGTTAAATCCTTTCTTCTGCCTATGTCCAATGAAATCGACTTTTTCCATTTCCTCTCAGAGTACCTCAACCACTGTACTAGAAAAGATGGGTTTGGATCTTCATCGATTCTGTTCATGTTCTACATTAATAATTCAACATCCATTAGATCAATATTCCCTTCATTCCCCCCATCAAGAAGACACCTAAATTAATCCAATTACCGTGTTATTTTAATTTCTCCACTCAACAACTATATTATACTCAAGGATACAATGTTTACTACATTTGCTTGGAAGAAAGTGGCTCAAGTTCAGTAGGAGAGAGGTCATGTATTTTAAGATAGTATTTATATAGTGTATTGGAAACCCAGCATTGGATAAAGTAATCCAATTACTTTATTGGATTCTTGATAAAGAAGAGCAGTTTTCAATTGTAGCACCAAAACTAAAAATGTAAACTTATATGAATCAATTGCATTATTGGTGCTTCTACAATACTACTACTTATTATTTTGGTTTTAAAGTTGGCACGAGATGAATGAGCAAAGAAAAAAAAAAGGTGAAGAAATGCTCAATAATGAGGTTGGCAGAATCTGTTTTCAACAACAGAAATTTTGAAATCCTGAGCTATATCCAAATCTGGTGCAAAAGGAACAGTTTGCTTTTCATTTTTTCACAGAACAAAGGATCGGTGACTGAGACATGTATTTTACCACTTCATCGATTCCTTGCATGCAGTCTAAGAACACAGGTACTTACTGCTTGACTGCATCCTTGAAATCCCATTACTCGCTCCATGTAAATTGGAGTCAAAGCTCTGACTGTTCCTCACAGTGACAGGAGAACCAGCAAAGCCAGCATTACTGTTAATGGTGGGGGTACTTGGCATCCGAGTGAGGTTAGGCATGCTTCTTCGGAGTTTATCTGAAGCAAAAGAAGACAACATCCATAGTCAGGTCGGAATTTCCAAAGAACACAAGCAGCCTCCAAGTAATTTCTGTAGAAAATCAAAATTATAACAAATGACTTCAAAACAAAGAGTGATTTTGTTCTGCAGGAACGATATGAATAATATGAAAATCCTGTTGAGAGCCTAAAAATCGAACCCTTCTTTTTTTACAGCGTGATTATTCACAAGTAATTTTAAAGACACCAAGAAGCAGTACATTTGCAGAATTGCAAGGATTTAAACAACAAAATGTCATAATAAGTTTCACACAGATGTGTAAAGTAGGTCACACAAATCATGCCCTAAATGTGCCTGTTTCTTCGCAGCGAATACAAAAGCAAGGCTACAGCGACAGTCAGACACAGGTATTTACACTGTGGATGTTTAAAGACTGGTGAGATTAATCCATCCTAAGTGACTAAAGTCTTGCTTTTGGGTGCCAATGAGATGTTAAAAAATTCCATTCAGAACCTAACCTTATTAGCATGTTAAGTTTCTGCAGGTGGCCACCTGCTAATTCTTGATGCTGTTCAGTTGCCTGGAGCGCTGGGTTGACAAGAGAATTTTCAAATCTCATGCTTCTCCCTCCTACCTCACTTGTAGTACCTGATTTGGTAGGCATTTTCAGAATAGGTCTGTAGGGCCTTCCACAAAATGAAAGCTGCAAATGCCCCAAATGTTTCTGGAGCAAGTTCAACAGCTAAGGCAAGTGTCTAACAGGTCAGAAGACATCTGCAACCCCACTCACACTAATTGACATGGAGAGAGAGAAGCTGAAAGCAAATCTGACATCTCAAGACTTCCCAATCACAACAGCATCAGGTAATAAGGTGAAGCTCTTTCAGTCTCTTCTGCCGCTGGGTCAAAAGGAGATGATTCAGTTCTGTGTAATCAGAAGAGACTGGCAGGGGCAGAAAGGCACAAACTGAATGACTTGGTCTGAGTCACCTCCTGTGACATGACAGACTTCAGTAAATCACCGCTGTAGGGAAATTTATTGGGTCATTTATTAAACTGTCATTGACAACACCACCAAAGGTTTGCCTGTTGGCCAGGTTGGGGAGCAGTGGTGTGCCCTGCTGCAGTGGCTATGTCTTTCCTGGTACCATGGTCAGCATAGAGGCCACCAGCTCCTGTTCCTGACCTAGGTTCCAATGCTGGGCAGACATCTGCCCTCAGATCTTACAGTGCAGCCGAAAGCAGGGCTATGCTTGTCTTGTAACAGGCAGCTACAACTGCTCTCTCCAACAGCAAGCAGAGCATTTCCAGACTGATGTTTTGGTTTTATGCATCGGAACAATACATGATGTTGCTTGGAACTGCTGGTATGGGTTGACCTCCTAGCTCACACAGGGCAAGTTCAGTCCACAGAAACAACAGATTTATTTAGAAATCTCTGCTGATCAGTCCACATAAATACATAACCTGTTTAGCACTGTCATGAGCTTCTCTAATCCTTAAAGCTGCTAACAATTGGAAAGTAATAAGTGACAGTACAGTTCTATCTATGCAAGTTATCAGGAGTCAGTAACAGTAACTTCAATATATGTGATGCCTGCGTAACTCCACCAAACTGTGTCACAGCAAGGCTACATCATCTCCAGCAGGAAAAGGAAATGCAAGGTCTGAATCCATGGCCACAGAACCACTTAAAGCGTAATCCTTTATCAAAGAGTTAGAGTTGTACTTTAGTGACTAATTACTGACACTGGCAGACTGAAACTGCCAAGGCACAGCAACGAACATTAGCAAAATGATTACTACTGTGGTTCAGTCAGGTGGTAAGTATTAGTATCACTGATGTGACAACGATAAAACAGTTATCAGGCTTCCAAAACTGTCCTAGGGATGCAAACAATGGCATCCACACAGCTACTGCATGTCTCTTTTTTCAGAAATACTCATGGATTTTGCAAACTGAAAAGGAAACTGTCCTCCTCTCATGCAGTATTTGGGCCAGAGTACCAGAAAATTCATGAATATGGGATGTCTGTAGCTACTGTTAATTTTGGAGTCCTAGCCTACCCTTTAAAGTTCTAGGTCACCACTATAGTACTTGGCAAAAAAGGTTTGAGCAGCAGGATGGTGGTAGGGAACATGGTACTGCATAAAATAGCTTTTCTAATATCATGCTGCACAGCAGGAGTTCTTAGACTCTACATGCTCTTCAACTCAGGGACTGCATCAGCCACCCCAGGCACAATCTGTGCCTTCAACTGTCCAGTGGATGCAGCTACAACAGCAGAAAAATAGGCACAAAAGTAGCCTGGATTTCCTCCATGTCATGGGTGGCCACGTCTTTTGCCTCCTCTCCATTAGTCCCTTCTTGTTCCAGCAGTCTGCTCTGCTGCTGATTCATTCAGTCCTCAGGCAGCAGATTCCTGCTGCACCTGCAAATTCTCATCCATCAATCAGCTGCATTACTTCTTTGATGGGTCCTTGTGTCTGCTGAGATAAATGGCCCTGAAAAGCAATGAAAATAGCAGGTCAGTTTTGTGTCTGGGGAAAACCCAGAAATGTTCGCCTTGATAGCGTTTGGCAGCTTTCGTCTCCTTGGATGATATCACATCCTCTTTCATCTCTTTCTTGAAGTTTGTTCTGTCACCTGCTCCCCTCCTAAGAACAGTGGAAACAGTCTTACAGACGTTTTATTTGTAAATGAAATGTTGACTCTTGTGAGCTTAATATATGGAAGCAGAAGGTGAGAGTTATGTGATTTAAATATTATTTCAGGCCTGAGATGTGACTAGGTATAAACTTGCTGGAAATATATAAGAAAACAAAAATATTTTTCCAGGCTGCCACTAGTAAATTTTTCCTTTCCAGACCTCTTTGCTCTCCTAATGCTGATGAGAAAATTGACAGAAAGGAGAAGTGAAGGACTAGAGTTGAGACGTATTCTCAGGTGAGAAATAATTTGCTCAAGTAGTCCTGTTTATGTTGAATGCTGAAATTTGCTACAGTTTCTGCTACCTCTTCTGCACTAATCTGGTTCAGTGGCAAACTTAAAAAAAAAGATCAGTTGCTTGCAGTTTGTTCTGTTAGGAAGATGTGGATAATAGCACTAGGGATTAGGGTCTCCAAAGAACCTACACCTGGTTCAGGAAACAACTTAGTGCTATGTTCCAGTTGACAAGGTGGTGATCAGTTAAAGGCTGGACTCAATAATCTCAGAGGTCTTTTCCAACCTAAATGATTCTGTGATTCTACAGCATCCATAGTTACTTTGACCCATTAATGAGTCTCAAGGATGATCAAGGCCAAAACAAAAATGATGTTTAAGTAGAATGAAGCCACATAAAGCATGACAGATGGCATCTTCACCTTTCTCAGCCTTCTCTGAGATATAATAGCATGACCTACAGACACTGTATTGCTGAAATATTTGAAGTGTTAAGAAAATTCAGGGATAGGCCATGCAAGGGGAGTTAATAACTGGTTCCTGGTTGCAACCACCTTCTCATAATAATTCATACATATACATGTGTGCTTGTTATTTCATGAGCATTCTTTAGGGGGCATATATTGCCCTTGTTTCACATATCTGCAGTAGAACGAAACATCAAAATCACCTACTTCATATTTACACTTTTCCCATATGTAGCATCCATGCTGAATCAGCCCACTGTCTACAGCATAAGAAAACCTGGGAATTGTGAAATACAGGATCATCTGCCCTCAACGGAAAATGTGCATGAAAGGGCCACCTCCTAGCACAGATCATACTCCCTACTGCTGAGAAGCAGGTTGAAAAGGAGGTAGAAGTCTCTCTTATTTTGTAAAACATTCCACAAAATTACAGTGAAGACAGCAGTTGGCCTCTTATTCAGCTGCTTCAGTTCTTTTTCCAAGAAGCTCTTCCCCTCATGCTCTCTCTTCTCTGAAGTCAGACTGGGATCAATGGCCCAGCTTCTTCCTGGCAGGAGACCAGAACAGGCAGCACCTGCCTTCTGTCTTCTGATCCCAGCACCACTGGTGGCCGTCCCCATTCCACTGCTTCTTTGACCCTTCCCTGACCTAATACTATCACCAGCCGAAGATTAATGTCCGTGCAGCACGCAAACAAACCTTGCCTTCGGAGCAAAGCTGCCCCAGAAGAGGTGCACTCTTGGTAGGCTGCCAGATGGGGACTTCTGTAGCAGTTCCTGATAAGTATCATCTTCTATCTGCCAAGATACCTCAGCCAGTGAGGCTCACCTTGCAAGGAGGGTTTAAGCTGACTCTATAGAGAAGTGTCTTAAAACTTCCTTCATTGTTATTCTCTGCAAGTGTTGGCAATGTTTTATTTGAACAAAATGATTCACGAGCCTTGCTAAAAGCATGGTATCATTAAGGAATGTGATACAATGAATCAGAATTATTATTGGTAATATATCACTGTTTGAGCTACGTTAGCAATTTCTTACACTTATTTAAATCCTTTACACAAACCCTGCAAATTCAACTCTGCCTTATCTGTATTGTATGCACAATTAAGCTGGGGTAAAGAAGACCAGATATCAGTACCTGCATTACCTTTGTTATAGTTATAACATTTATGACATCCCAAATACACCACGGTCTTGTTAATGGTCTGTGGAGTCGCCAATTGACACAATAGATACATCAGTGGTAAAAATTCCAACATAAATTAAAAACTAAAAGTCCTGCAGTTAAGTGAGTGATGCCATTCTATGATTCCAATACCTACATTTTGCTAATGTTGAATATTTTATTCAGAACTGTAACTTCCTGCCTTCACAGGCATATGTTTGCCACCACAGTCAGTTACAGCCAAATAAAGATTTTTCCATTATCCTTCCATGACTCCTCTCACTGATCATTATTCTCAATGTAACTTCAAAGGTGGCAAAGTAAGATTATTTTTCTTGTTTTCTTTAATAAAGTCTGCAACAATTTCCTGAAAAGAATTCTCCATTTCTTACTGAACAAGAGAAGTTATGAGCAGAAAACCACTTCATAAATTAGTAAGAACAGACTTTTTCCCACCTCTTCAAACACACAAATCAATGTTAGTCTTCACTGAACTGATATATCTCCAAACATCAATCTACTGCTCCTGAAATGCTGCTCTTCTCTATCTGCCTGGAGTTTGCTTTGAAAAAACCCAAATAACAAACAGAAACCACATTTGCAGCTTTCAAAATGAGGAAAGGGTGCAAAAGCCCATAATGTTCATAATGTTTCGCCTGAGAAATGTTACTCCCCAGAAGAGCAGGCAATAAATTAACCCATAACTAGTAATTTCTGGAAAATAAAAGTAAAATTTTTCAAGTGAATGGTATCTGTGGCCTGTTTATGAAAGTATAAACCAAAGTAAAAACTTAAAATTTAACACGAAAAGGTTACGGAAAATATATATTAAAAGTAAAACAGACAGAATGCACGGCTACTCCATGAATGACGTATTTTCATCTGCCCCTTCTTACTGTTTACCCAGAATAATTTGTCCAAAACACAAAGTTGCCAATTTTCAAGTATTATAAAAACGGACCCTTTAAAATGCACATGAAATAAGGGTTTCCAGGGTAAAAATTTATGAGCAAGCTGATCTCAAGAGCTGGAAAGTGGGCCTGAACACAAAATCAATCCCATTTTCTGTATCTTGTCTATCCTGGATTTTGACTACTCTGGATGATTTCACAGCACTACAGTTCTGTTACTTCTGGTTTCAGAAAATCATAAGTAGTGAAAGGCATAAATACAAACATCTATTAAAAATAATAAAAATATTAAATAGAAATAACATATTTGTTAAAAAGTTAAAATGAAAGCAATTACTTCTGTGTCACAGTAAGTAAAAGAAGTGTGTATTTATGGACAACATGAAGCAGAAAACAGCTTGGTTTTATGACTTTTGGTTGCATTTGTTATATGAAAATTACTATATGTAAAGTATTCTTGATATTAACAGCAACATTTTAAGTTGCTAACCATTAACTTCTTCAAATTAGAGGAATGAGTGGTATAAACATAAATCTTTCCATTGTAAACATATTAAAAACTTTATTAAATTATAAAACACAAACTAACTAGATGGACTCACCTTAGCTAATTATAACAGATACTCAAAAGCTATTCACCTCCTGTCTCTCTCAGATCTTCTTTAAATGATCTATTTCTGACCCACTAACTGATTAGAAAATTCTTGAAAACTATACCTTAAAAAGTTCACAAATGGAATTTTTCTGATGTAACTCATCATTATAGACAATTCAGTTGACTTAGGGAGAGGGTGCAATTAAACAACAAAAAATACCGCAAACCTATTTCATACAAAGCTTTCTATTAGTGTATTCTTGCCAGATGTATATGTATATGAAATATGTAATATATTTCACAACATACATACGTTTTCTCATATCTTCCACTTTATGCTACTATTTACCAGGAGCCTTTCAATACAGCAAGCTGTTGGTGACTGACTGGCAGTAAATGTGACTGGCACCATTCACTCTGACATGGGTGGGGTAAGACAAGATAAAGAACCTGGGCCTGAGAGGTGGGCTAGATGGTGTGCTATATTAAACCACAAGTATGTATTTATTTTCTTTTGTACAGCAATTTAAAACAGGGTAGAGCGACAAAATTACAGCAGGGGCAACACTTTGCTATAACACATTGGCAAGAACAATGTGTGAGCTCAAAATTATAGCTTCAAACACAACTGGGAAACATCTGTGAGCCTATTCTCACCCCAAGCAAAGGTAGAAGATTAGCAGGGTGCCAGAAACTGCACAATTTCTCTGCTACCTAAACCACAAACCTGTGGATGGAGAATAACCACACCACCAGTTATAGGGAGAGACTAGACAACTAGTGCACAAATAACTGTCTCTGTAGAGGTACCTCACAACATCTGACAGACCCTGGGTTGTGTATGGCATTTAAACAGAACTGACACAGGGCGATGGTGAAGCCAGGGGGCATCGAAGTACCTCATGTAGCTCTGTGTGGACAGCTGAATTGGGCCATTCATACACAGGTGGGCACCCACATCCCAGAATCTAAATGTCAAAGCTTCTCATTGGGCAACCAGTATTATACTCTGAAAAGAATTATGAACATTTTCTATGTTTATCATAGCTTTAGCATATTTGTTACAGTGTAAGTAATTAAACAAAGTACCATACTAAACAAACATCACTAAAAGCAGGTGGGGCAGCATCCCTCACACCACTTGTCTAAAGGCAAAAAATCATACTTAAACTAAACATAGAGACTAGTTTGGGGGAAACCTTGTGTCAATCCTAAATACTGTTTTTTCACCCCAGACTGAGTGTCAAAATTCCACAGTTACTTGCTGCTTACTCTTTTTTTATGGAGAGCTCTGTGAACGACCAGATGAAACAGGGGCCTGACAGCACATACGAGAACATGTGATCTCTCTGCGGGAAGAGAGAGAGAGACCCTTGACAGCACATAAAAGAACTCATCTGATTTCTTTGGGGGAACAGAGAGGAAGAAAGATTCAGGAAGACTTTTGGAATGGTCAAGAGCAGCAGCATGTGGTATGTACGATTTTTATTAATTACGGATCATACTTTCCACATATACTGAAAGCAAAAACAAAACAGTTCAGCTCTTCCATCTGTCCCATCCCTCTTTCTCGTTTGCCTTGGTAAACTGTAACAGGGTGGAACACACCATCATCCACTATACTCAGCATCAGACAATTTTTCATTCTGCAGTCTATCTCCATTCAATCTGCAGCACTTCTTGAGAGACAACTAAATTGTTGCCAAGATGGTGCCAATGAGATGATGTTGTAATACTATTCAGACATATTCAACACAGTGAACACTTTACTCCTTGTCTCCTTGTCTGCCAAAAGAACACAGCCAAAGTAAAATGTTTCTCACCCTCAGTATTTGCCATTTATACAGATCAGAGCTGCATGAGTCAGAGACTGAAAGTATACAAACTGAAGAGACAATTTCCCTCTAAAGATAGTGGTATAAGACTGTCTGCCATTCCTCCAAGCAGGTAACTGAAATCAAACATGTCCAACATCTGGGTGACACCAAACACATTATCCAACACCTCAAAGTTCTTGAGAAAAAAGTCAACCTGATGGTAAAACTGGTGGTCTTTTACATTAACACACTTGCTAGTTGTTGTGGTTTTGCCCTGGGTCAATTTGCTTTTACACCCCTCACACAATTACCAATCAGTTGAGAGAAGGTTTATGCCAACAAAAGAGACTGGACTGGGGAAAAAAGTATGAGCATTTATTACTAGCACAATAAAAACTACTAAAGAACTATATCTACAATAATCTTACTTAAGTAAAAGGTGCCATGTATTTATAGAAAATACTCCTTCCTCCCCCCTTTTTATATCAGTCCAAGGAGGAGAAGCAGTTTCCATCTCCATTCTCGGAGTTCCAGCTCTCTCTCCAGTAACTCTGCAGCACTCTCGTCGCAGCTGGAACTCTTTCTCCTTCTCTGTGTCGGCCTCCAGGGCTGGGCCTATCCCCCCCTCCTGGGCTAAGACCGAAGGCTGGGGGTTACCCAGGTTCTGAAGGGTCTTTTCTTCCATGGACTTGCAAGGGGACACTTGCTTACCATGGATCTTCTTCCACAGGGTTACAGGGGATAATGGCTTAAGAGTCCACCCCTCTTCCTTATGGAGGTCCCTCCCTATGGGAGAACAGTCCTTGATAGACCTCTCCAGCATGGATCACTCACTTGGATTCCAACATCCCTACCCGAGCCGTTCTGTGCTCCAGCGTAGGTTTAGTCATAAATCTTCAGCAGCAGTATGGATCCCACACACAGATCCCAGTATCTCACCCGAGCCATCTCGCTTCAGCGTGAGCCTCATCCCCTTCAGGGTCATATTTAGAGTCACAAATCTTCGACAGGTCTCTGCCTCACCTCAGGTCTCTCATGAAGTCTCAGCTTCTTCATGTATTAACTTCTTCCAGTGTAGACTCTTCCACGAGCAGCACGGGTGTCTCCTCACCCCTACAAACTTCCATAGGTGGCAGGGATTTATTTTTTCAGTCTTTACCCTGCTGAAGGGAGAGAGCAAAAGGGGGAAGAAACAGCCCCCCTCCCTTCGGACTTTACTTCTCTTGTTGCAGCTTCAGCTGCCAGCTTTGACCTTGGAGGCTCTGTTATCTCTTGCTGGAATTCTTCCACAGCGGTTTCTCATCCAAGCAATCAGTCTTTTCTAAAGTTTTTTTTCTTCACTCTCTTACAAAAGATAAGGGGGGCTTCAGTGCTACACTTACCCCCCCAGCCCAAGCCAGGGGAGGAGGGGGCCTTGCCCCCACCTGGGGCTTGCCGCCTCTCTCCTACATGGCTGCCTAATTTTCAACTGCAACACAAACCTTCTCTTCTGTTTTCTTAAAGATGTAATTAGCAAAGGCATTACTGAGAGTTTTAATTGGCTTCTTGTCCAGAACTTCACCTGGACAAAACCATTCTCAGCCCTAGGGGCTGGCCAGCTGGGCAAAACCATGACACTAGTTAATAAAACAGGAGTGTTTCTAATGCCCTAAAGGTTTTCATGTGGGAATCCAATGCTTAAATTCCACTGACATGGAACATGAAAAAATTATTCAAAATATATTTGAGGGTCACATAAAAGAAAAAGATAAAAAAGCAAAACCACATCCTGTCCTTCCTGAAACAAAAATGCCCCATTAACTTCCCTTTCTATCTCCCAACACTTCTGCAAGCCCAGCAATTGCTGTCCCATTCTTGTACCTCACCAGCAAGAAAAATAACACTGAAATTAATATGGCATATATGCTGCACCAACAGACACCCACATTGCTCTACCCTCTGCTAACATCAGCTTTTCTTATAAACTGCCACATGTCAATTACACTTCCATGACATGGCTTACTTTGAATGCAAGTGCTTTGGGCACCAACCTGTCATGTCCTATTTGTCAGAAAAGCAACATGCATACCTGTAGCACTATAAATAGCAACTGTGTGTTGTTTTGAACACCACATTTATTTTCTTGCCCAAGGGTGAGTTGTAATCTGTAAGGTTACAAACAAGACCCTGGCTGGAAATGGACTGTATAGAATTAGCTTGGAGGAAGGACTGAAGGAACAGAAAAGTAAGATGCAGCAGAAGGAAGAAAACTGTGATCACAGCAAGGAAAGAAAACAAGTTAACAGTAACAACGTAGGGAAACTTAAATCATAACTAAGCAGCAAAAGACAAATCTTCCAGAGGCTCTGGAATACATTTCAAATGCAGTGCAAAAAAGCAGCAATGTCCCAGGATAGTTTGGGAGTGACAGTATCTCCCACCACTTTAGCGGTCAGCCCTATCAGACCTAGAACAGGAGCGAGGTGTTGACCCCTGCCATAAGCACTCATCATGGATTCACAACACAGATGCTTTAACAGCAAGCTCAGGAATAAGAAAGAGAAAGAAAATCTGGAACCCCTGATTTGTATGTAACTGTATCCATGATGGACATGCATACATCAAGCTTGAAAAACGATCAGTTCTTTTAACCAACTATTAGCCTGCTAAAACATGATCTTCTTTCCTTTTCTTCTTCTTTCTTTATTCATGGTCATCCTTGCAGCATTTTAAAACAGACTAAGGTAACAACTTTCAGGATCAGGTCACAGATTACATTTTGTAGCAAACGGCTTAACAACAGCATACTTTAATCATTCACACAAGCTTAAATTATTTGTCACAATTTATGGACAATCCACCTTTAAAATGGAATTGCCACTTGATGCAGAGAAGACCACTCCTCAGGAAAGCATGCAACCCACCTCCATTAATCCTATTTGGTTGCTGATCTGGAGTTTGGGCTTGAGGAGAGTAGTAGGGTTGCTGATAAGTATTTGTAGGGAATTGTGGGGAAGTAGGGCTTCTCCTGCAGTCCCGGATACTGGAGAAAGTCTGTGAGTGAGGAATCCCTCTCTGGAAGGGGGAGCAGCGAGTCAGACGTGGCTGTGGAGGTGGAAGGTGGTCAAACTCTTCCTCGTCCTCAAGACTATAGCGATCGTATTCCTGGTCACCACATGTCCCTTTCTTTCCCGCATGCAGAGAGATGCTGGAAGTGTGCCTTGACACAGATGCTGAAGTTGAAGCATAATCTTGCCTAAGGCCTGTAAATTTCAAGAGGAAGATGATTCAGCTCCTGCTAAGTGATTAACTCTTAATATGCACTTCAAGCTTGAAAACTAAGCAGGTAAGTAGACATAATTTTACAGCAAGAATTAGACTTACAACATAACTAGGCTGAAGATCTGACCTAGGATTCATCTGATCTAATTTTCAGTTCTACCTTTCAGGCATCTAAGCCCACATTATTTCCCTCAAGATCCCTTTTAATAAAAAATTGAAAAAGAATACCGGTGTCTCCAAAAGATGTCTTAGCTGCCTCTCTTAAGATAAATCCCCTTCACAAGGTACCTAGTTTGCCATTAAAATGACTAAATGAGTACTAAGTTTTTAACTATAAAATATTCTTAGTTAAAGCAATTACATTAGTTTTCCAAGCTACTGCTATTAAACTTTTATATTCATGCAATAAAAATGCTGACAATGACATTTCTTAAACTTCTAACCCCTGTAAATACTCTGGCTCTCCACCCTCTCTGAACCAGAACTAGTTTCTGATAGTATGTGATCTCATGGACAAGGCTTAGTAGTAACACAATGGTGTTTTACACAGGTACACCAACCTACCACCCTCTTCTTAGAACGCCAGGTTTTGAAAATCATCTCACTATTAGCACTACCCCAGAAGATCCTGTTTGCTCCAGGTCAAGTGAGAGGGAACCATTCACAACCCGTGCACATCCCCCCTTTCCCCAGCGGCACAGTAGCCAGGGAAAAAGGGGATATACATCACATTTCCAGGAGCCAAGTAGCTCTGCCAATAGCTGCAGATAACAGCCTTCCTAGATTTACAAAAAGTCCTCAGCTTTAACAGATGTCTTTGCTTCATAATAGAAACTTCTTAATATGCTTCCTCTCCCCCTCCTCGAGTGGGAGTTTCTATTTGTGGCTGTGAAGAGAGCGTGCCTGCGCGCACGTATAGAACTACCACTTTCCACAGGATTACATGGACAACAACTGTCACGTGCTCAAACATTCTGCACCAGCTGCTACTACATGGATACAATCACTGCACCTGACACAGATTAGAAGAAAACCCAGTGTTTTTCTTTCCAGTTTGCCAATGACCTGATTCCTTAAAGAGCTAAGTACCTGAAACATTTTTTAAACCTCACTCTGGAGATGAGCACGGCTGTCATTTAAATGATGCAATCCTTTTTATCTTTGATAGTCATAATTTTTTTCTTTTCAAAATTAAAACAATTGCTAATTTCTCTGCTGAACATAATAAGTGCTACTAAATACTCAGCAAGTTTGACTGCTGACAAGTGATCACTCTGCCTGCTCAGTCTGGTGACTGCAGACAGATCACTGTTCTAATTTTTTCTTCAGATTTTATTTTTGTTTTATATAATCACTTATTATTTGGTATTTTTCTTCAGGCCCCATCTCCGAATTTCTCCTGCTTTTAATCTCATTGATTCCTCCTTGATGTCTTGTTTGGTACTAATAGGAAGTGAGGAAGATACTGCACTTACTATCTCAATGACCTCCAAGGCAAGTGCCCTTTATTTATGAATAAATTTTCCAAAAATTACTATTTATCCAAACTATAATCTTTGTCAAACAAAACTTTGGGCTGACACTTGTGCATAATCACTAGTTTCAAACAAAGATGCTAAATTTAAAGGCACCAATTCAATATTTAAAGGAGATTTAATTTTGAAATTCATCTGACAATTAAGAAAATTAAACTTGAGGCAAAGAAAGTGAAAAGAGCTGCTTATTTTTACCTTTGTCATGAAACATACGCACGGGAAAAATGTTTAGCATCTTCCCTCTCCAAAAATAAAATTATTTCAATTAATGTGGTAAGATTATAAATCCTCTAAATCTAAATGTATTCAACATATATAGATATACTAGTCTGAATTCAGAAAAATAGAAACATCAAATTTTGAGAGATCCAGTAGCAGTTCAGATGAACCTGAACCCAACAGTGTGCACACCTTCTCCATGCAGTTGAAGAGTTTCTCCACCTGTCACTCAAGAGGCAACACCATTTAAGCAAGATCCACTTGCTGTGGATCTTGGAGAAGTTTTAACTGCTATAGGAAATCTTGCTATAGGAAATCTTCCTTAGACTATTATAAAAACCAAAAAAAAGCCACCTACTCTCCTCCTGTAGACGAGCCATGATCTGAACATCAGTGAGATCCTGTAGCTTGTATCCCATTGAGATGGAATCATCTTCCAGCTCTGAAGTGCTCAGTTCACTGTCTACTGATGATTGTGGACTCAAAGGGGAACTCCTAGAAATGTAACCTATGTAAGAAAACATAAACTTTAGGCTGCAAATATGTCTGGTTGCCTTTCCTTCATGATCATCTGCCCTTTATACTACAGTAGCTTAACATATTTCCTGTATAGCGCATAAAAACTTTCAGAAGTGCAGTTCTATTCACTAACAATTAATGCAAAGAGCTTTGATACTCCTGAGAAGTAGTAAGTGTAGTAATAGATCATGAATTCCTCTGCTTGTTCCCAAAACAGTATTGAATAGCCCAGACAATGAATAAATTATGCAATACAGTTCTGATACAGCTCAAATTAGTTAGCGTAGTCTAACCACATCTGCAGTAGAATCTCTCTTATGGGACTGTGATTCTTCCTACTCTGCTCTGAAATGCAAGCATCTATGTGTCATCACCAGTACTCTGATTCTGTATCACAGCCATTTAGCTAAATTTTATTGGTTTTCTTTTTTTAAATAGTTTATAGTTATCAGATAAATCAATGATAGTAACAATTAAGACTGAATATTAAGTAACAGAGAAAGCATTGCCTCTTTCACAGAGCTACCTTTTGGAGAAAGCTGTAGATTCCACTTTTTCCCTGCATGATAGCAAAATATAAACTACTTTGCAATTAGTTGCATGAGTTAGCTGTTATTCCACTTTAAAGAAAAATCCTTCAACTAAAACAGTAAATCACTTTCTAATATCCTCTGGACCACCAGAGACCCATAGCCTGCAGGGCAAGAACTGCTGCGACTTGGCTCACCAGCTGTGCTTGTATCACAGATGTGTTTGCATCTCCTAGCACTGTTGAGAGCAGCCACCTAAAACTCATCCTAAATTCAGCTGTTCTCTGGTAATGTCTCCGAAAGAAAAGGACAAGCAGGGGATTACTTTGCTTTGGAAGGATTGTAAGGATTAAATCTGCTTGCTTTTTCAAATGTGCAAGTTACAGTAGTCCCTGAGGTTCTGCAGAGGTAGTAATAGCTGTGCTCTTTTGGAGCAGCAGTGGGAAGCTAGACAAGATACCTGAGGGTATCTCAAACCACATGAGATGCTTTCATTTAGGAACTAGATTTCATCCCACTGAATAGGGAAGCTTAGACATTTCCCTCATATGTGGACCACTACATCATGCATTCAGTCTGGAGCTTCATCTCACCCACACTCCCATATCCCTTAAAACAAGGCTTTTTGCAATGATTTTATGGGTTGTAAGGAAAATTGTACTCAGATTTGTGTGACACTTGACGCTAACTTCCTTAGCCCACGCCTGCTCCCATCAGCAAAAAAATGCTAATGCCTCTGCCCCAGGAAATTATTTTCTCCACTTCCACTGCTGCTTAACAGAAGTCACGGATACAAACTGACTACTGATACCTGTACTGAAGAAGGAAAAATGCAAATCCTTGCAATTTACAGACCATAGCAAGTTTGTGTTTTTCCCAGAACTCTGTGTCCCCTGAAAATCAGTGGTAAACATAAAATAAATCTTGGATAGTAGCAACAATACCAGTTTGAAAATAACCATGATTCTGACAGTTATTTTTATTATAGAGAAAGTCTCCTTGCAATTTCATTACACAGCTGCACATATGTTTCTGCAGACACAAGAAATGGGCACCATGGGGCAGAAATGAGCAGCAAAGCTGGGGACTGTTTAAGCTGACACAGTCACAACTATACTATCAGGTAAATCATTATTGATGTTAACTATTATTACTTTCCCGTAACATGCTGCATAAGAGAAGATAACCTGTAGTTAATTTAATTAGGAAGATAACTTGCAGTTAATTACCAGATTTTAGGTCATAAAAAAAAAAAAATCTTCCTATGAAATGTGAGTTTGTATACAATCATCTGAAAAGTGTACTGCTGTTAAATGCTAGCTAGGTTAGATTAAATTAAGCAACTCTGTAAGCACGACAAATCAATAGAAAGATAAGCATTACCTGTCCGTTCAGGTGTTAGTATTGCTTTACTGGAGGTTTTAGAGAAGCTGGGACTATTAAAGCCATTGGTATATGGGGTGAGTCTTGCAACAGGGCTATAGGGAAAAGCCAAGGAGACAGGTGTAGAGAAGAGGTTCCGCCATCGGCTAGCTGTTAGGGATGTGAGGGAGGAGGGGGGAGAAAAAAAGATTAATAGTTATTAATAAAGTAGTGCTGTTAGAGAGAAAAATAATTTCATCTTAATCTGTTCATTACACATTTTTTACTTATCACAAAAGGAAAACAATGGAAAATTCAGCAGCAAATCAGAGGATCAGCACAGTCTTCTACATGTGTAAGTGTGCTCCAAAAGCTTTTCCAGCAAATATGTCTTGTTTACCATTTTCTACATATACACCTTTTTGGTATATATGCACCACACACATCACTAGGTGCCAAATAACAGAGGAAGTAAAAACTGCGACAGTCAGTAGAGAAACACAAATGAAATTTTTAATGCTCTTCAAAGAATTGTTCATGGCAATCAATCATCACACAACTGAATTAGCAGCTAAATTATCAGTTAGAGGAGTTTAGAGATACAGGAGTAAAAGACGCTTAACCATCAGGTGCTAAAAACAACTGTAATCCCATAGCAAGCTTTTAAGCTACCATATTTTCCCTTCTCTTTTTACAGTATCAAATTCCTGATTGCATAAGCATGATTTTTTTGTTTTTCACTGTTTTTGCAGGACCAACCAAATAATAGAACAAGGCATCTCTTTTTCTACATATTGTTTACAAAAAGCCTGCAAGGCACCTGGTCTTCTCAGTACTATCACAAAATGCTCAGAGCAGGCAAAAATAAAGCTAAAGGCTTATTTAATTTACATTTTCTTAGCTCATCCAGTAAACATATTAATACAACTGTCCTTTCTTTTGTCTATTTTTAACACATCTTCTAAAGGTAAAAAAAACATCCACATGCTCTTCAGAAAATAAATACTAGTGATAAAATTGTTTTAAGCAGAAAGCAAAGGAAAATTTTAAAAATATAAATCTCAGAGAACCCATTAAGATACAAGCAAATATGACACATACATGATAGTATTGTCCTTTTTTTTTTTCTTGATAGAATCTATTTTGTCCTCACAGATGTTATGTACAGCCACACAACAGGGGAAGCTAGGAACATATCCATTCCTAGCTTTGGAATCAAGGGCATAACCTCAATGCTTAGCAGGTGTACTTTGTAGTATCTGATGCCACAAACTGGTTTTCAAAACCAGAAGGGCCCAAAAGCCCTCAAAATCTATTCTCCATCATATGGCTACTTTAATACCAGAAATCTGCCATGTTATTTGGACCTGTTCCTCTGTCCATCTTAAACATTCATAGATATTCAAATAATACTCAGGCTCTCTATTTTCAAACCTGACAGCAAAAAGATTTAGCAGGACGTACAAACTTTATTCCTCCTTCTTGCTAACATCAACACCAAGTGGTCACAGGGACAGCAGGGATATCTCACTGATGGCCTGTCAATCACAGCTTTGCAACCTTTCGGAGTGATCAGTTTGTCACCAGTCCAAGCAAGAAGAGGTGCTATCTTCCCCCTTTTGCCTGGACCCACTTAAATGTACTCCTGGGTTTGTAAGGAGTAAACAGCCTTTTCTACTCTTGCCACAAGTGCTACTAAGCTTGGAGTAAAGGCAACTGCCTGGTTCCAGTGACTGCACAAAGCAGTCTGCTGCGAACGGGGATTACCGGCAAGGCTCAGGCTCTGTGGAAGGTAACTGAAATACGCATTAGTAACATGTAAAAATTAAAATTGTGCTCTTTGCTGTCTCCTCATCAAAGAATTATTGCAATTCCCTCCTTTTTGACAATTCTACTTCCTTCAAGCTTAGAGAAACCTAAAGGTCTGAGATTTTACCTAAAGGCAGCATCAGTATCACTTTTAGGAAATTACTCGATGCCCAGCCACACAACTCAGAATTCCTAGTTGGGCCACTTGTCCTTAGCATTCACTGACATGATCGGTTCAAAAGTGAAGCACACAAGTGTTTCAGGACAAAAAGGAGAGCAAACACAGATGGACACAACTCTATAAACTAGCAATTAACACAAATCCCTGGAGATGAGATTAGAAACAGGAAAACCCATGTGATGAGTAAGTGGCTTAAAGACTCATGCCATCAGAATTTTGGGTTTTTTGATCATGGGGCAGTTTATAAGGCACCAGGCCTGCTGGAGACAGATGGGATTCACCTATCAAGTAAGGGCAAAAGGATTCTAGCCCACAGGTTGACAGGGCTGATTGAGGGGCTTTAAACTAGGTTTGAAGGGGAAAGGGGATAAGACCAGGCTCCACAGAGATGAGCCTAGTAGTGGCAAGCCAGAGTTAGGGGCGAAATCAGCTGCCCAGCTGAAGTGCATCTACCCTAATGCACACAACATGGGTAACAAACAAGAGGAGCTGGAAGGCCTCATGCAGCAGGAAAACTATGATGTAGTCGCCATCACAGAAACATAGTGGAATGATGTGCATGACCGGAGGCAGTGGATGGCTACAGGCTCTTCAAAAGAGACAGGTAAGGTAGGAGAGGTGGCAGGTGGCTCTGTGTGTTAGGGAGTCTTTTGACTGTAAAGAGCTTGAGGAAAGTGATGAGTTTGAGTGCCTACAGGTAAGAAACAGGGGAAAGGCCAACAAGGCTGACATCCTGGTGGGAGTCTGTTACAGAACACCCAACCAGGGTGAAGAGGTGGATGAAGAATTCTATCAGCAGCTGGTTGATATTTCACCATCACCAGCTTTTGCTCTTGTGGGAGAACGTAACCTGCTGGATGTCTGCTGGAAACGCAACACAGTGGTGAGGAGGCAAGTCTAAGAGGTTGCTTGAGTGTATGGAGGATAACTTCCTGTTGCAGCCACTAAATGAGCCTACCAGAGATGGAGCCCTGCTAGATCTGCTGATTACAAACAGAGAAGGGCTGGTGAGTGATGTGGTAGTCAGAGGCTATCTTGGGTACAGCAACCATGAAATGATGAGAGTTTTCAATACTTGATGAAGTAAATAATGTAAATAAAATCTCTACTCTGGACTTCCAGAGAGCAGACTTTGGCCTATCCAGGACAACGATTCGGCAAGTGCCTTAGGAAGCAGCCCTTAAAAACAAAGCCAGGAAGGCTGGACATACTTTAGGAAGAAATCTTGAAGGTGCAGGAGTAGGCTGTCCCTATGTGCCTAAAGAGGAGCTGGTGGGGAAGACCAGCGTGGTTGAGCAGGGAACCTTAACAGAAACTCAGGGAAAAAAAGAGGGCGTATCACCTTTCAAAAAAAGGGGCAAGCAACTCAGGAAATGTTTAAGGATGTTGTGACGTCATGCAGAAAGAAAATCAGAGAGGTGAAAGCTCAATTAGAACTTAATCTGGCCACTTCTGTAAAGGATAATAAGAAGTGGTTTTAGAAATATACTGAACAAAAGGAGGTGTAAAGAAAACCTTGATTCTTTGTTTGATGCAGGGGAAATATAGTCACCAAAGATGAAAAAAAGACTGAGTTACTTAACACCTTCTTTGCCTCAGTCTTCATTAAGACCAGTTATCCTCAGGACAACTGGTCTCCTGTGCAGATAGGCAGAAATGGGGAGCAGAATGGACCCCCAGTAATCCAGGAGGAAGTAGCTACTGATTAGCTGAGCCCTTAGATACTCAGTCTATGGAATCAGATGGAATCCACCCTAGGGTGATAAGGGAACTGGTAGAAGAGCTCACCAAGCCATTCTTCATCATTTATCATCAGTCGTGGCTAACTGGGGACGTCCCAGACAACTGGAGGTTGGCCAGTGTGACACCCATCCACAAGAAGGACCAGAAGGAGGATTCAGGGAACTACAGGCCTGTCACGCTGACCGTGGTGTCTGGTAAGGTTATAGAACAGATTATCTTGAGTGCAATCACACTGCACACAGAGGAAAACCAAGGGATCAGGCCCAGTGAGCATGGATTTAGGAAGGGCAGATCCTCCCTGACCAACCCCATCTCCTTTAGTGACCAGGTGACCCACCTGGTGGATGAGGGGAAGGTTGTGGATGTGTCTAACTGGACTTCAGCAAAGCCTTTGACACCGTTTCCCACAGCATACTCCTGGAAAATCTGGCAGCCCATGGCTTGGACCGGGGCATTCTGTGCTGGGTTAAGAACTGGCTGGAGGGCCGGGCCGAGAGAGTGCTGGTGAACGGGGCTGCATCCAGTTGGTGGCCGGTCACCAGCTGGTGTCCCCTAGGGCCCAGTGGGGCCCAGTCCTGTTTAATATCTTTATTGTTGATCTGGATGAGGGGATTGAGTCTTCAATTAGCAAATTTGTGGACAACACAAAGTTGGGTAGTGATGGCAATCTGCTGGAGAGTAGGAAGGCTCTGCAGAAGGACAGGCTCGATAGATGGGCCGAGACCAATGACATGAGGTTCAACAAGGCCAAGTGCTTGGCCACAACAACTCCATGCAGTGCTACAGGGTGGCGGCAGAGTAACTGGAAAGTGGCCCAACGGAGAACAACCTAAGGGTGCTGGTCAACAGCCAGCTGAACACAAGCCAGCGGTGTGCCCAGGTGGCCAAGGCAGCCAAAGGCATCCTGGCTTGTATCAGGAACAATGTGGCCAGATGGACCTAGGAAAGCGATTCTTATCCTGTACTTGGGACTGGGAGGCTGCACCTCAAGTACTATGTCCAGTTCTAGACTCCTCAATTCAGGAAGGATGTTGACTTGCTGGAGTGGGTTGGGTCCAGAGAAGGGCAACAAAGCTGGTGAAGGGTCTGGAGTGCACGTCCTATGAGGAGTTGGGGTTGTTCACCCTAGAGAAAGGAGGCTCGGGGTGACCTTATCTCTCTGTAACTACCTGAAAGGAGGCTGTAGCAAGGTGGGGATCAGCCTCTTCTTCTGGGCAATTAGCAACAAGAAAAGAAGACATATATAGTCAAGCTGAGCCAGGGGAGGTTTAGGTTGGACATTAGGAAGAAATTCTTCACAGAAAGGGTGATTAGATAATGGAATTGGCTGCCCAGGGAAGTGGTGAAGGTACCATCCCTGGAGGTGTTTAAGGAAAGACTGGGTGTGGCACTGAGCGCCATGGTCTACTTGACATGGTGGTGTTTGGTCGTAGTTTGGACTCAATGATCTCTGAGGTATTTTCCAACCTAACTGATTCTGTAACTCACAAGGAATTAATAGCAGCCAATTGATTTGAAGCACTCACTGAAAGAAATGCATGCAATAGAGCAGACCTCAGTACCACATCCACAGCTAATGTCCGTCATTTCCACTAGAAATCACCAGGAAGAGCAAGGGATGGCACTTCCTTGATATTTTATTTTTCTGCCTAACACAAGCTACTGTTTTGTAGCAGCCTGATGATTTGCCAGGCCAATTAGTTGCCAGCATGTTCTCACCCCCAGATGTGGTCAAGCGTACAGCACAAATAAACATCATTCATTACCCTCTACAATAATTGCTGTGAGCTGGCCCACTGAGCACAAAGCAACAGTTATCACGACTATGAAGGCAAGAACCCACACGAAGAGTATAATTAGTATTTATGGCAAACCAGATTTCAAAGTCCTCCTTCAAATAGCATTTGTTCTCACGGAAACAGGGGTGGAAGACACCAAGAACCTCTATCTACACCGATCTCTGTTTATACTAAATCTCTAGAGATACCAGTGTAAAATATTCACACTTCTACAAACTTCTGCCACCGTACCTAAAATAAAATTTCAAAGTGTTTAAGCATCAGCAAAGGATAGATATTTTTAGGTAAACAATTAAATCCATTGTTTAGGATTAAATATAGAAAACTGTCTTTATTAGCTTTCAAATGGAAATATCAAAGCACATAGAGCACTTTACAGTATTAATAAAGACAGAAAAATTAGATTTTCTGAAGTTGTATGCTAATGCCAAAACCATAAAAAGCTATGTAGGAAGCAAGTGCTAAAGACACGTAAGCAAACACATTAATTAATGTAAAAATTGTGAAATCCCAAAACTGTGCAATGGATAGTCATTTGAGGATGACTGAATCAGAGACTGTCCTGCTTAGCACGCTAAAACACCACTATAATATGTATAGATGAGACAATGGTGTTAAGACTTTTATTTTAAGCTTAAAAGCCCAGCTGTTAAGCATTGAATTTTACAGTATTTGCAGCTTCTAAAAGCCTCAAGTCTGTTTGCTCATAGATGAAATAAGAAACTCTGGTACCCTTTAAAAACAAAAGGGATCTTCTAACCTTTGCAGCTGAATAGAAATGTGAATAATCCTGCCCTTAGTACCTTATGTGGAAGATGCACAGAAGGAAGAAAGAAAGGAAAGCAGGGGCATCTAAAACAACCATCAAAAGAAAAGAAGCCAAAAAATCCATTTAATTTACTGATAGCAAGGACGTAAACACATTAAAAATTTTACTTCTTTAAGCATAAAACTTAGAACTAATATTCTGTAATACAATAACCATAACTTGTCCCAGTCATTTAAATCTACAGTTAGATTAGAAGTGCCCAATTTTTGGGGTATGATTTCCTGGGTTTTGAAAAGTTCTTAGTACTAGTACTGCTGATAATGTACTGTGCTACAAAATATCTACTGTAATATTTTAAAAAAGGACCTTTCAAACTGACCACATAAGGAATCAAACAAAACCTTTCCTTCCAAAAATAAAATCAGCAACAAGTGAGCCTGCTGATACCTTTAAAATATTTACTAACAAAACTGAAAGTTTAAAAATTAAGACCTTATTTTTACAACTTCCCCAGAGATATCAAAGTGGTAAAACAGATAAAAATAGTAACTCACATTAAAAAATACAAGTAACTAATTAAACACAAATATTCACTACCCTGGCTCCTGCGAATAATCAGTATTTAATAAGAACTGATGGCAAATTTCACATGAAAGCCTGAACAAGTAAACATCTACAGAATTGCATAGTTCAAAAGGAATGAAGCACCCTCAAAACCTCAACATGCTGTACTACATCTAAAGCAATTCCTTTCCTAAAACCAATTCCTTATTTATGCTACATAAGGCACAAAATTTCTAAACATATATAGAAGTGTGGTTTTGAGAGCAAACACGAAATTGCTATTTAAATTAATGGGAACGTTCATAAGTGTACCCAGCGTAAAAACTGGTATAGGTTCTCACTATATTGTTTTAATTTTCAGGGGTTACATTGATGTAAACAGAGGTAGATCAAACACAGGTCCTCTACTTGATGAACCAGATATCCCTAGGACATTAGATGTGATATACATAGGACATGTGCACGACCATGCACTGGAACAGGTTGCCCAGAGAAGTTGTGGAGTCTCCCTCACTGGAGATATTCAAAATTCATACGGACACAATCCTGTTCAATGTGGTCTAGGATTGCCCTGCTTGAGCAGGGAGGTTGGATCAGAAGACCCACCGTGGTCACTTCCAACCTTACCCATTCTGTGATTCGGTGATCATATTAGCTACAGAATCAGGGTTTCCAACAAACCAAGTAAAGTACATGCACATTTTACGCACCTTCCATTTTCACAATTCCATTATGAAACTCAGTGAAATCTGTTTGCCAGAACTGGAACTTACTTTCGGTCTAAGCAACACAAATAAACAGTATTTCTTTGCTATAAAGACATAAAACAATAAAGTCATATATAAATTATACGAGGCATTATCTAGCTTGTTTTCCCACTCAATTAGCTTAAGTTTTATATAGGCCTCCAGGCCAAAGTCAAAAATACTTCTTAAGCTCAAACTAGAAACAAATTAAATTGCATATATGCAGACATCTGAATATGGGTACTAATTACATAGACTGCACAAAACCCTCTTTCAAGCCAGCACTGGAGGAATTTACAATCCCATCAATTCACACAGCACTTTCCTGCTGACACATTTTCTTCAGAGAAGAAAGACCAAACCACTTCCCTGGTGCATTCTCCATATGTGCTGTTGCACAGCAGCCATGCTTACAAGAAAAATCTCTCTCACTGGAGTAAAATGTAGAGACCTGCATGGGAAACAGATGCATTTTGCTAATCACTGGAAAAATCGGAGTGCTAGAAGGGAATTCAAACCCTCTCTTTACCACAGACAATAATGTCTAAATCACCTAAGAGGCATCACCTCAGTGAAGCTTACCTAAATACCTCCCTCCCAAAGACAGGTTTTCAGCCTTCACTTTTGGTCCCTGTAAAAAGCAGCAATTCAGAGTCTGAAAAGTACTCCTGCAGTCAGGATTACTGACAATTCCCAGTACTGATAATCTGGGAATAGTAACTGCCTAACTCACTTAAAAGACTGACAGAGGGAGACATGGAGAGAGTCTCCACTACTTACTGAATAGTGCTTCTATTGGGACACTTGCCCAGAAGTGGGAAATGCAGGCTCCCACTACTCAGCAGCCTGAAGAGATTCACCTTGGTCATTGGAAAACCCTGAGCTCCTGTAAGAACTTGAAGTAGTCTGAGGTAGAAGAGAGGTGCTAGATACTCAAGAGCAACCAACACTGCACTGTCCCTATCCAGGAACAGATCTTCAGGGAGGTAAGTTTTCAGAGAAGTAGAATCTATATTTCAAGCACCTCAGCAGCTCCCAAATGCACAGACCTTAGAAATACGTATAATCCTTAGCTCTGTTTCACAGGGTGAGGCATTCAGCTCCTGTGCTCAAAAGAGGACTGTAACACCTTCCAGGGTTTATGTCAATACCATGTTTCAAAGCTTTCCTTTGCAATTACAAGCCCTAAATATTTGCTTGATATTAAGCTGCAACAATTCATATACCTTAAGAGCTGCCTCAGCAAAAATAAAACAGATCTCTTCTAAAGGTACAATCAGAAAGCCTATCTAAATTGCAGCAGTTGCTAGAACTTTCAGCTAGTACAGCAAAATAATGTAACAAGCAATCGTGTTTGGCATACTGCAATTGGTGTGAGCAGGGAAGTTTCTAAGGTAAATGTACAACTACTGTACTTCAATGTAACAGTGAAAACTGACCTGAAAATTGTCTTTGGTCACGCTGCATGCTGGAAAAACCACCACAGTGCTGTCCAGCTGCCGCATGCTGAAAAGCATGCTCTAACCCAGTTTTGTCACAAAAGTGATTTTATGACATCAAAGAATTCAAAAAGTCTAGAAAGGAAATGGAATTGAGAGGTCTGAGCTACTTCCAACAAACCACAAAAAAAGGATACTGCAGCTTAGCAATGTGCTTTGGAGACTTAGGTTGTGGTTTTTTCTTTTGTTTTGTTGGTGTTTTTATAATTTGCCTCTTTAAGGCAAACTCTTTACCACACAGCTATATGAACAGGCAAGCACAGAGGCTTTGTGAAAAATATTATTGTTTCAGCGTTCATTTTCTTCTTGCATGCACAACTCTCCCTGCATGCACAGGTCCAAAAGCAAATTTTCTGAGCCAAGGTAACAGCCTAACTTGGCTTCCCAGCTTCTCTTTTTTGCAAAATTGGCCAAATATTATGCTGATGTATTACGCCTTAGGCATAACTGAGGGCCCAAATGTCTGTTCCCTCCCCAGCTCCCAGTTTTTATATAAACTGTCAGTCTAATGCATTTTCACTCTATTTGGTGAATTCTTAACCAGAACCCATGGACATACAAGCTCACACATTTCAGCTTGTTCAAAGTAAAATAGACCTTTCTGAGCAGGAGACTCAGTGTCATGTATTACTGCATAAGGTAACCTGAAACAAAACATGCAGCTCCAAATTCCTCTACCAAATTATTAGCATCAAACAAGGAATTAGGAACCTTGCAAAACAAGGAATTCCTACCAAACAGCACCATAAATACAAAAATTGACATGGGAAAAGCACACAAGCCCACAAAACAAGAATCCAAAGGTTAAAAATATCACCTTTAATTCAGTGATCACATCTGGTTCTGTCAGTGTCTGAACTGGATATACAGCTGGAATGGTGTCGGGGCACACATGTATGCTATTTCCTCACATTCTCTATCTATTTATGCACTTTAAGGCACTGGATCCTACGTCCCAGACACAATGAAGATTCTCTTATGTACAGGCACTGATGGCTGACCTAGTCACCTCAAGATACAATATACTCCAAGAGAAAGGACAGGGTGCAATTCATCTCACCTCCACCTTGCAAAGGACATGAGCTGTGCCCCTTTGTCTGCTCTGCCTACAAAGGCAGCCCAGTGTGACTGGCTCCAATACAGATCTCTGCATACACTGAAATGAAACTCACTCTGACAGTATTCATTGCAGAGAACAATAAACAGAGCTTAAAAACAGATTTCAAAGGCTGCATTCAGTTTTCACTTTTTCTAAGCAATTGAAAAAGACAACTCCTGCAGCATTAGAGCACTGCAATGCTTGCATCTGTCCTACTCAAACAGTTTGCAGATATTCAACTAAAGTTACTGAACATCTTTCTCAGCAGCAGTTCCAGTTGAAAGGGGACATTTATGCTAATTAATTTTTTTATAAAAGGAAGAGTTTCTCAATTCCCTTTAGCAGGACAAAGAAGCCCAGTGATACCAGGGCATTTAAGGGAGAGGTGGAGAAGCAGAGAACAGCAGCAGGAAGGTGGGGCTGCTGAAGTCAACACTGCCTCCAAAAAACAAATGTCAGAGAACAGCCTTCTAGATGTGTGTAAAGGCAGGTGAGATAAACTCAGTGTCTAACACCAATAATTTACTTGCACATACAGTACAGAATAAAACAACAGCACCTTCATTGTATATTAAGAATTAGAAACAAAAAAGAGAACAAAATGGTAACCACCTTACAATGTCACTCAAAGGGTAAAGATCTACCACCATGATGTGTAGACAATGCACCTAAAGCCACAAAAACATCTTCCTCCAACTCTTGCAGGGCCAGCTGGATAGACCTCCTGCCTCCATACAGCAGAGTATCCAAGAACCCTGAAAAGGTTACTCTATCTCCCCAGAGAAAAACAGGACTGTGGCAAGAAATCAGTGTCTCTTCCACAATCAGCATACCTTCATAAGTAGCTAGCTGCACCCAGCCTGATGGGTACAACTAACCTGGCCTCAGATGGTTCAAATAACTTTGCCAAAAGCTCTACATCATTATGTAGATGTTGCACTCAATGGCATGGCAAAGCATTAAGATTTAAGCAGAGCTGGGTCCGAAGTCATGACACATACATCACTTTAACCTTGTTTGACCATTGTGTTCACTGCGAATCACATTCTACTCACTGCCTGTTAATCCAAAGGGGAATTATTTTTGCTTGCACAATTTGTGAAAGACTTTATCTTTTCCTTAAAAAACACAGGTCTGTAATTGATTACACACACTTGCACCTTACCATTATGAAAGAGACATTCATATTCTCTGATTTCATCATAAGAAAAATCCAAACTCTCATGCTCATTGCATAAACACTGTGAAACTCATCCCAACCTTATTTTCCTTCTTGAATTAGTTACCCTTGATAACTGTTTGTCTGTACTTCAGTGACAGCATGATACAGCAAAATCCCCCAGAGTACTGCGGGAAGCGTATCTGGCAATCACTCAGCACTGGTTTCATTGTTCTGCTGGTCACAATACTCCACAAACAGTAAAACCAGCTACATTCTGACAAGAAAAAACCTTTTCTGTCTTTAAGTGCTGGCTCTCTTGTAGCAACCCCCAGGTCTGAGAAACTCACTACTTGCTTGCAGAGCACTGGCAACCTTTGTCTGCCATATAGTTCATACCTTTCAAATTCAGTGAACATTTTCTTTGCAGACCAGTATGACATTAGCTCTGAAACAGTCAAACGAACATCTGCAGATAAGCAGCAGTGAGGAGTATGTGGCTGCAGGCATCACCTCCTGCTATAATTCAAGACTTGCAGCATCCTCAGCGGAGATGCTGGCCCAGGATGCAGCTCTCACACAGCAGAACATTGGTTTGATAGCCACTGTGCAGATTTATTAATACCACAGTTCTATGGATCATGGTATTATCCAAAAATAGGAGGACATAAATCAGCTTTCTCTATCTCAAAACTGCCATACTGTCACAGAGTATGTCTCACAGAGAGGTGCTTTAATTGTAATAGGATCAATGACATATACTTGTGGAGTAAGAAGGAGGTACAGTCTTGGAACCTCACCTGAAATCAGGTAGTCTGTAGGGTTTGCCACTAATTTTCAGGTCTGGTGTAAAGAAAGGAAGTTTAAAGTCAAGCCTGTAACCAGGAGAAAATGCATAAATTCCTTCCACTTTGAGATGGAGAGTAGTTACCAGAGCTTTTATTTTGAAAGACTGAAAACCACTTAACAAAAAGGATCAGGGGTGCTGTAGCTCTACAACCCTTCCCCGGCACATCCCCTGGGACACGCTGAGCCCTCTAACTCACTACTCTCAATAGCCAGGATTCTGGATCAATGAAGAGAGAAACCTAGTATCATATATTAAATTAATTATGTATGTTGGAGTGGGGGGGTTTGCTTGTAATACAGGCCCATGATCATAAATCTGTACACTTAAGCCCTTCAACATCCAAAAAGTTCCTGGTGGTAAAAAAAAATGCTTCTTTGGACATGGTTATCTATTATTCAGAAGCAGGCTCTCAAGCTACCAATCCATTTGGTATATATACTGGCTATGTGACTTTTGCTACAGGTCCTCCTCTTCCCCAGCCAGACAGCTCTGTCCCTTGGGGTTATCCTTATATGAGCAGTTTGCCTCAGCATTCAAGGGGAAGAAGTGTTTCATGTCCCCTATTTAGAAGGGCTTTCATCCATCCTCCTACATGTCACATAGGCTGCAGTGACAATCTTTTTCACTTGAAGTAGAAGCTGGTAAATTCCTTTTTTGATAGCTCTCTGTCAGATTACTCCTTGAACTAGTACTTATGATAACGATGCTTTTCTTGGGCATCTGTCTTGCAGCTCAAAGATGCTTGTTTCCCTAAACCAGTCTACTCCACACGAACACTCAGTTCTTTGGATTACTTAATAAAGACCAAGTAAGCCTGTTGGTGCTGGGGTATTTCTCCAATACAGTAGAATCATACCTGTAAATGACTCTTACACCACTGAGGAAAGTTGTTCTTTATGACAACACTCCACAAGCACTACATGAACTAAGCACATTATATCAATACAAGGAAAACCTTCCAGAACAAATACATGTACCTACCAGGGACTTCTACAAAAGTAGATCATGGATTCACATCTTTTCACATGCTTGACGAACTGAACTGCTGCACTCACACCTCACCTTCCCGGTTCTTGTACAAATGGCAAGAACACCACTATTTGCTCTGTGAGACAGAATGCTGTGGCACGTAGGCAAGTTTTGCAAAGCCCTCCTCAAACAAAATCTCTGAATTTGGGGAAATCAAACTCCAGAGTTTAAAACTATTTGTAGTGATTACTGCCAGTCAAACCTGGAGCATGAACTTACTGTATTTTCAGTCATGTGGGAACCAACACATACAGAAACTCAGCTTATCACATTTTTAACCTCAAATATAAAGCAGAAAAAAACTCCTCTCAAAGTTATATGACATTCATCCCCAAAAAGCATGCAATTAGCGGGCAAAATACCTTACAGAACATAAAGACAATGGACAAACCACAAGAAAGACTTTCAGTGACTTCAATAGGTTTTGGGTCAACAAGTTCTTTTTTCTAATACATTTCTACTACTCTAAGTTTTCCACTACTTCTACCTAGTACATTATGCATTAGATGTACTGACAAAAGATTTTTAAAATGCTATTTAGTTACTGCCTCTCCTACCATAAAACTGGAGACACTCTTGTCTCAGGTTAATTCTGAAGTGGTAGGAGGCCTGTTTTCAATAGAATTAATTCCAGTATACCACAGCATAAGTAAAAGCTGGAAATTAATTTTGTTTTATGATTAAAAGTTCTTACAAAAGCTATGGTATGGAAGATAATCTGAATTTCAGCCACACAGGAGGAGAGAGGTAGAGGAAGAACATTTTGCAAAACGCAGCACATACTCCATCTTTAATAAACTGTGATCCATATTCACTTCAACTAGTTTTCAGTACTCAAAAGTGACCTCCAGTCTTACCTAACTAATTATTCTCCTCTCTATCGCTCAAGACAGATATCATGCTCCAGAGATATTATTATTTTTCAGCTAATGGCTGATTTCAAGCCTGAAGCTTATATAAAGTAGCTTAAATCTCACCTTGAGATCATTTATAGCATGTTTAACACATAGAGATGGTAACTAGAGATGTGACCTGAAAGCTGAAATATGAGGAGTGTCAAGACATTCATTCAAGTTGGATCCAAGGGACAGGCTATATACCAATGTGCATCTTCCATGCAGCACTGCACTGTGTGGATGTACTGGAGCTAAGTTGTTAGGCACGCTCTGTGTGGTGTAGACACATCGTATAGGACAGGATCAGTTCTCAGGGTCTAATTATGTTTTGATAACACAACAAGAAGGGATGAAGTCTTCTGCTTGCCTGTATATGCTCTGTACACAAGTGTACCTTTCAAGGCTACTAAGAGCATGAGAAGCTTTCATCTCATCAGCAAGCTACCTCCTAAGTAACAAAAGAAGTACAGGCCTCATATATTTTCTTAACTTCAGCCTGAGAAGTCCTGTTTTCAAAACCAGTTAAGCTAACTCCACTTTTTTTTTGTGCAAAAATTAATCTCCAACCCTTTACAACTGTACATTAGACACCTCTGATTCAATTAGCCAAAAGCAGTTTCAAAACCCCGATGATAGCAGTGCATCCACTCTTTTGGAAATGTTGTTTTCGGTCACTTGAGAAAAACACTTGCTTTGTAATCTTTAGTCTTCGTAGTGGTAGGTCTAACATAATCAGTGTCATTGTATTTATGTTCCTGTTCATTCAGTATGAGAGCTGAGTCATTGCAGTCCTCCTTTTCTGCAGCTTTGGTCTCAGGAGTTGAAATAAATGATGGGATGAGACAATACTAAAAGTACTATTCCAGAAAAACAAATTAAAATCAAATCACAACTATGTAATAATCAGGACAAGAATTCAATCGTAAGATGATGAACTTTATTTAAACAGTATGTTGAATATCTTTCAAGAAGTGCTCAGCTGCCCTTGATAAAATGGATGAAGATGAAAGGTGCCTTTGCCCGTTCACTCTGCAAGTCCATGTTTAGGGGGTTCCTCTAGGATGAGGAGCAAGACATCTCTGTGTGATTTAAACAACAGGTATTAGTTCAAGTCCCCTTGCAGATCAGACCACAGGTACTACACAAGGTAGTCTCATGCTGAAGATATCCTATTCATTTAGTCTATACATTGTACTAGAAGTAAAACAAAAAAACCCCAAACTATTATCTACTTCACTGGAAGTAAGTGCACAGTCAGTGCACTACTTCAGAGAAGGTAGCTACAGCTTTGATTCAGATAATAGAAGAGAACTTCATCTTCACATGCCACACAGGATGTATCACAACTCTCCTAAGTGGACATGTACAATACCGCTAATCAGACATGCAAGACAGGTAAGCACAAGGGTGAGAGATACATTCTGTTAATAACAGACTCATAGAAGGCCAATTTACAATCCTTCAGCTTCAGAATCTTTATTACATACCAGGTAGAAATCAAATATATGTGTCTGTTGGGGTGTAACTCTTGATCATTTATCATAACACAGAAAAGATAAAATTATTCCAACATTAATGCTAATTTGAATTTTTTCTAACATTACTGTTTAGTCCTGAACCTCCCCTGCATCCAGGAAACAGCTATAAACAAATTATAGCTCCCCCTACAACTCTATCTACTTGCCATCTGTATTTATTCACAGGTTAAACCCTCTGGCAGCAGGGTTTTGCAAGAGAGCTTCTCCATTTTTAGTTTTGGACTCTTGACACCCTGTTCCCAGATGCCACACTCCCTTTTCTCTGCTCAAGTAGTCCTGCTGCCTACATTGAGTCAGACTGAAAAAGTTAAAAGTTAGGCTCAAATTGAGGTCAAAAGTAGCACTCACCCTCCAGGAACCCTGTGGCTTTTGGATAAACATAGTAAGTGTCACAGCTATGTGCCTATTATGAGAAAGTGTTAACACTATTACCCAAGCAGAAAAAAGATATAAAACACTTAAAAAATAAAAGCTACTGTAAAATAGGTTTTTCATACTTTTAAAACACCAAATGGGGAAAAAAAAATCATGAAAGTCTAGGATTAAGAAGAGTTCTGATAGAGGTTTAAGTGACTGCCAAACATAAGAATGTATTTGGAATACATATTCTCATGTAGAATTAAGGTTCAACCCCAGCCTAGAGCCAAATTAAGAAGTACTGACCAAATAATTACTTCTAGGAAAATGGGTTAAGTACCACAGATGTTTGATATAAATACCATTACCACTATTATTACTGTCAAGGGCATCAGGGGTTCCACAACAGTTTTTAACCTAAGCAGACTAGTCTCTTCAGATTCCCTAGAGACCAATGTCTCCTGGCAGTAACTTGGAGCACATTCCTAAATTTAAGCTCCCCTGGAGTGATTTCAGATATTTTGAGAGAGACTCCTTAGGTAAACTTCTCCTTAAGAGTACCTTCCAGAGGCACCTACACTCCACCAAGAACTGTACAAGCATTTAACAAAGAGGCAATCTTTGCTCCTCATTAACAAGTAGGGTATAAGTTGACAGAGGAGAGAGGAGTAAAATATCACTCAAGAGCACAGAAGAACAAGGGAAGCATGAGAAAGGCATAGAGAAAAGAGTCAGAGCATGCAAATTGCAGAAGCTCCTTCAGTACAATTATTACACTGCTGCAACATCCTTCTGCCAACATCCTTACTGTTCCAGATAAAAGGTACTCTGCAGTATATTCTAAGCATTTCCATCACCAGAACTTGCCATGTCCACAGTAAGCAAAAATGGGCTTGGACAACGAAGTCTGAGAGGTTTCTTCAAGCTTCTCCATAAAAACCATTTTGTTTCTTCAAAGTAATTATTCCAGATTTTTCAGCATCCACATAGATCAAAAAATCTTTTTTGGACTACGTCCAACACAATAAGAAAATACGTGCCTGATTATAAACTGAAATTTGTTTCCTTGTTCATAAATAAGGATCCATTTGTGATTACAGTAAAGTATTTCACACCCAGTGTTTCAAAAGACATCAAGAAATAACCATAAGGCACTCTGAACACTGACTATATAAATGCAACATATGAAGCAGAAAGGACAAGAAAACTGGCACCACCACAGAGGAACAGACTGAAGCCATGACTCCCTCTGTCACTCCATCATGCCCTAACTCATGTAGGCCTACAAATCATTCCCTACCCTGCCTTTCCTACAGATCAGGAAGGGAGAATGAAGAACATCAAGAAGGTTTGCTAGTGGTTTAGAGAGCTGAGTGAGGGACATAGTGGACTTCTAGGAAGAAATGACCTTAAGGTGTTAGGATGCTGAGCCCAGTCCTCTGTGTTTGCAGGCAACAACACAACAGATGACTCAGTTGCTATCATAAATACCCTAGAGGCCACAAAACCCTGCCCTGCACCCACAAAGACTTCAGACATTTTATGAAGAAGGAATTGGCTGAAGACAAAAGTCACAAACACATCAAGTGCCACATAACTCTAAAATAAAACAAAATAAAAAAAGATATGCCACCAGTCAGATGCAAATTCTAAAATCTTAATTCTACTCTTTTATTAAGGTTATAGTGGAGTAGTACCTCAAGCCTAAAGAAATTGAAACTACATAGTATGAGCCACTCCTGAAGAATAAAACAAATTATATCTCTAGACCTAAAAGCTTAATTTCTGACACAAAACTTTACATGGCTTTCAAGTGATATTAAGTGAGGTGTAAGCAGTTACTACTACTTGAGATCCATTCACATGCTAAAAATATGGCAATGCAAGTTATCTTGTGCTTATTTTCTTGCATGCTGATAACTTTTCTGTATTCTATCAATATAAAGTGCATAATGAATGTCTTCACGTGCAAAAAACAATTCTAAACAGAAAAGACAAAACAAGGCTTACATACACACAGAAGTGTCTATTTGTAGGCAGCCTCATTTAACACCTATAGTCCGAAGCATATCCCACTCTTCAGCACAAAACAGCAGAGGTATGATTCACCTGTCTAAAACCAGAATGTAATGACATTTGAGGTGCCCCAGTTAAGTGAGGCTGTTGTGCAGATCCTGTATCAAACCCATCTGCCCATCCAGATACCTCAAGGACGCAAAAGCATGTCAAATTATGCCTAGGAGCCTCATTAGAATCAATGAATCACAATCAAAATGATTGTGCCTTAAATCAGGTATTTACCAGCTGCATGCCTAAAATTAATTAGAACAAATCTGGGCCATTACAAGTTCCATGAATTCAACAAATGCTGAGACTCAAGGACAAGGCACCTACAGTCAGACACAAGAGAAACATGTCTGGCTCTGGAAACTGAGACACAAAATATCTTTTCCAGGGAGATTCAATCACACAGCTTTTCTTCTGTGATGCAGATGCAACACAAAGCAATAATCCATGTATCTCAGTTAAGACTAGCAGACACATACTATAGAATTTACACCAACTATTTCACCAGTGATTGGACTGTGGTACTAATTTTTTGTGCTGATCACAGAAAGATAACGGATAGCTCCTAGGATGAAAAGACACCAAAAAAAATCCCCAGTGTCCTGTGTGTCCTCATTTTGGAGAATGAGCTTAGGCATCAAAACAAATGATTACAAACAAGGTCTGAATTGCCATGACTGAAGAAATAACAGACTATGAGAAACCATCTCCTACTGAAAGGCACCAGGGTTATTCTTGCAAAATGAAGAGCATGTTTAAAACTTGCTGGAAGTATAAAGGAATAGTGCCATCTAAATGTACTAATTGCAGGGTCCAAGACCAGTTTATTACTATGTGGGTATAACCAAAACTGTGTATTCTACACCCTCTGTGTAATTTCGGATGGACTGTTAATAATGGATCATTTGCAGCAGCTGCCCAGGGCACAGCTAATGACTCTTGCTGTGGTAACTCCCCTCTGGGGAGGAATTAGCACCTTCACACCCAGCCTGAGGGGTCACCTCTGTTAACGGATTGTACTGGACTGGCATAATAGGCAGCTGCAACACCTAGACCACCAAAGACTCCAAAAATATTCCATGACTCACAGAGTTAAACTGCCCACTATGAAACTCTCTGGCCTGGAAGAGGTACTGCACATTTCCACCTGAACCTGAGCATATATAATCTTTGGGTTTTTTGGTACTTCTGGTACCACTCGTCAGATCGAGAGGAGGACCATAATTCCAACAGGACTACCACTGCCACTCTTGACAAATCTGCAATCGTTATCATCAAGAGAACTCAAATTTCACTGACAATCCAAACATTATCAGGACTAACAGGTTTTCCTTTCCTTTTACTTTGCACCTGGGGATGTCACGTGGTGCTCAGCACAGGGGCCAACAAACACTGTTCTGTTCTTGTCCTGACAGTGGGGTTTAAACCAGATGTAAAACCAGAGTTAAAACCAGATTTTCTCTGTATCATTGCGTCTACTGTAATTTATTTTTAGTAAATTGTAACTCTGACTCATATCTTTCTAGACTTGGGTTCATTTTTCCTGCTGGTTTACTTTTAAACCAGCACACTAAATAATTCCAGTGCTAAGTACTCCAAAGTTTTTTCTAATTAGTGGAGAGAAATTACTATCACCAGACTCAGTTTGGACAACTGCTTAAGAATGGAGTAAGACAGGTTGGGTGGCCTTTGGCTTCTTCAGCGTCAGACAGACAAGTTTGTCCCAGGTACCTAACTGAAATGACTAAGGTTCAGTGAAATTATTCATAACCTTTTAGGATCAAAAAGACCTCTTACAAATCCTTATCATCTTAGAAAGAAACAATCTGTCCTCCATCAGCTGCAGACAAAACTAAGAGAAATCAACTGATATTCTCCCCTATGCAGCAGAGGACAACTCATCAAATCTTACAGTGGAATTTATCTGACTGCATGAGGATATCTTCACCAAAGTTATCCACTTCTAACTCTCTGTGTAACCATCTTAGAAATGTGCACTTCAAGGTACAAGATATCTCACTCTGAATTAATATAGCACAGGCAGCAAGATCAACATTGTCACTTGGTACTCCATAATGGGGGAAGACAAGTGAATACAAAGGAGCTGACTGACTTACCAGAAAGTAGGCAAACTTATTTGTTCCAAGTCAGACTGCATGTGCAACGACCTTCTCTGCATTAAAGGGGCACACAGGATAGAGCGTGTTCAGCCGTCTGCTTTCAAGGGAAAGGCTCACCCAAAATGATGATGTCATACAGATTTCTCTGGCATTACAAAATGGGCTTGGAGCCCCTGGTGGTCTAGTGGTAAGGGCGCGGCGCTATCACCGCCGAGACCCGGGTTCGATTCCCGGTCAGGGCCACTCCCGGGCAGGTGGGGCTCGTTAGCCCTTAAAGGCAACCCACCTACGTCCTAAGGACCTCGCTGCCACCGTCCAAGCTCGCTTGGCCCCGGCAGACGAACCTTAGGATTAAAGGGTGGGCTCAGTTCCGCGCACACTGTGTCTCACCTAAAAAATCCAATGCGCAGGCTGGAAGGTGTAAAGACCTTCCCCGGATCTTTGCTCGCGAAGACTGGCCATTATTATTATTACAAAATGGGCTTAAACTGAGCATAGCCAGCAGCGTAAGACTCAGTTTACAGGCACTTTATGTTATAGAAGTGGTAATGGTGGTCCAAATTCACCAGTAAACATGCCCCAATACCTCTTTTGTCTTGGTAATACAATAAACTTAAAAATATATAAAATTAATAAAATAAAACAAATGCCTATGCTACCAGCTCGATGTTATTTTAAAAACTGTTATCCCATATCAGTTTTTTCACATCTCATGGCCAATCATAGTCTCAAATAGTCAAGAACTTGAAGTATAATTTGTGACTTAATTCCTTATGATTATTTAAAGTTAGCAAAAACGTAATCTTAGCACTGCTACAAATGCTTCTCAAAACAAGAACTACCTAGACTCCAGCTATTTTTTGCTGACAAACATAGTTTTTCATCCTACAGGCATACTTTCACTACTTTTCTCACTCAGACTTCTGAAGTGTGAAGCATTTAATGAAGTATTTCATTACTGCACCCAAAAATGCCAAATTCAAAAGACTTTAGAATTGCTTAGTGCCTCCACTGAAAGTGAATATTCCATGAAAAAATATTTTCTGTATTTAAAAATTTTTCAAATAGATCCCAATCTAGAAGCAAAATTAAGAAAATAGAATTTTAAATGAGGCTCATAAAAAACATACAAAATGCTCAGGAATTTTATTTTTATAAACTATGTCTCTATCATTTGCATTAACTCACTTTCTGTCTTGCAATGTTAAAAAAAATATCAAGTTAATCTGTAAATGCCTATGCCTCACAAGTATTCAGATTAGATCTTACTGACTACATTTCATTATCAGGTAGAGTGAAAAAAAAGATTTCTTTATTACAAGAACTTTTGCATAAATCTTTACTTGAAAGCAAATTACTGGTGTAAATGTGTTATTTCCATGAAATCTGAGCACAGATATGCTGAGTGTGGAAAACTTAGGAAAGCAGATAACCAACTACTTTCTAATATATTAACATGCAAAGTCAGTTGCCAAGGTAAAATAGACTGTATAGCGTATTCACGTATAACTGTGGACTACATCCCAGAAGATACAGTCCAACAAAAAGAGACTTCAGGATCATGGCATAAAACAGTTCGAACCAAAGCTTCCCAAAAGCAATCATCATGCAATGCTATGAAGACAAGAACCAAGGATCTCTCTGAAAGTGAAAATACAGAAATTATCAACACTTTAGTAGAGAAGCCTCTATATAACCACATGGAAGAGGCTTGTCTGCATTTTGAAACGTTATTCCCTGCTCTCTTCTGAAGACATCAAAAACAGACTGTGAAAAGAAGTCAGCACGAAAGACAAAAGCCAAAACAGTAATTTGGGGACTAGTAAACAGTGAGAAAGTCACAGACTATCAGAAGTAAAAACAGAATGACAGCTTCCAGAACAGCAGTTTTGAAAAGATCCTCTTTTCCACAGAAAAGACATCTCCAGGGAATAAGCTTTCAAGTGCCCTCAAGTGAACTATTAAAACCTAGGTCTCTTTTCAATTTCTATCCAGTAAAGTATTTGCATACTTCAAAAACAAACCCAGTGATTAGTAAGTACTCTGCTGGGTAACACTAATTGTGCCTGTATTTTTAACATAAAGCAGGGTTGATGCTACTTCTACTACTTTTAGACATTCACTGCATTACGGACTTTGAACTTATACCGTGAGTATAAGTTATTTTAAATAAACCTACTGAAATCCTCACGTAAAATTTGATGGTGTCTCTAGCCGTTTAAGCACTCACAAGAATTTGAAAATCCCAGCTCAGCAGTCAGCATGTATTAATAAAACATATTCTAAAATGGGATGGGTATCTTCTCAACTGAGGCAGGACCCAACATCACCTCTCTACTAATCTTTAGAGACTTCAGAATTCAGCTTCCTCTTGAAAGTATGGCAACCTAAAGTCTATTCTAAGCAAATAATTATGAGCTGCACAATAATCAACCTGTAAAAATGAAATTAAATAATGGTCAGTCTTCGCAAGCAAAGATCTGGGGAAGGTCTTTACACCTTCCAGCCCGCGCATTGGATTTTTTAGGTGAGACACAGTGTGCACGGAACTGAGCCCACCCTTTAATCCTAAGGTTCATCTGCCAGGGCCAAGCGAGCTTGGACGGTGGCAGCGAGGTCCTCAGGACGTAGATGGGTTGCCTTTAAGAGCTAACGAGCTCCACCTGCCCGGGGAGTAGCCCTGACCGGGAATCGAACCCAGGTCTCGGCGGTGACAGCGCCGCGACTTTAACCACTAGACCACCAGGGGCTCCCAAAAATGAAATTAAATGCTTAAGTAATATGCATATTGTAATTTAATCCAAAAAGTAGAAGACGCATCCAAGAGCTGTAGCACAAAGGTAAGTGATATCTCTGAAATTAATAAAAAGTGAAGTGTCCGATCTTCTATGCATTTGTTGCCATAAGGGTTTTAAACCAAACACTTCCATCTTCAAGTGTAATTGCAGAGTAGAAAAGTTACAGTGGTAGGGAGAAATATTCTGTTTCAAATGCAAGTATAATACAAAACCCAAGTTTTCCCAAATTGAAAAACATGAATCCTCAGAAGCTGTACTAGACAATCCATTTGCAAAACCTCTATGAACTGCATGGAATTATGCAGCTGTTACAACAGGTTACTTCAAATAAATTAAATGTAATACGAAATAACTGCTGTGCATGTATAAGTGCACTCTGAGCACTAAGCTTGTACTGCGGCAGAAGATGCCTATATATCCTGACCTCTGAGATGTCACATTCCTCAAAGGGTGCTAAGATGTTGGTAAGAGTTACGGTTGCTCATCATTTTTTACTATCAGAAACATAAAAAGAAACCAAACCTCCCATGCCACTTTCTTCATTCCTTCTACAGGTTTAGACATTTTATTATTTATGATGAAAACAACAATCCAATAATCTGTAAGCTTCTGCACATTACCATTTGCTACCTCAAAGGATTTTACATAGAACTAATCCACATTATATATGAAAAATAAGAAAGTTATATGAGATCTTACTAATCTACTTCTGAGTACCACAACATACATCTCTGATCCATCAATGGATAGCAAGTAAACTTAAACCTATTAAATCTACTTTAAAAAGTAAAAAAATTCCACACTGGCCTTGGTTTAGCACTGGATCCAGCTCAAGCAGATAAGATAAAAGCTTTTGTCCACGTAACAGTATTTTGTGTTTGCTTTTGCTGTTAACAGACTATAGCATAAAAGTTCCTTATGACAGCAGTTCTCAACACCTGATGAAGTGTATTCCTTATCTTATAACTCCAAACTAAATGATTTCACTATGAACCCCTGAGAAGGGGAAGAAAATTAAGATAATGGGAACGAACCTGCCTCCTGCGTAAGCAACAAGTTGCACATCCAGTTAAAACCTTTTGCCTGGGGCTTCCTTTCTTTTTATAGGTAAAAAGAATACAGCAATGTCAAAATAAGGGTTTTTTCTTGGTATGTTATATATTTGGACATAAATCTTAACTAACATGATCCTGCACGATAAAGGATAAAATTTCACTGACAAGATTCTTGGTGTTTGTGGAATCATAAGCAATTGGGGAGAAACTGCAATGGATCTGTTTCACAACATCATCCACAGACAACATAAGAGCATTCAGCCTGAAACACATTAATAATTTAAGAAGCAAAACAGTTTTACTCTTTAAACTACTGCAGCCAACTGCAAAACCTACAGACTTCTGTTTCTTATTCTTCTTAAACATCTGAAGCAGCATTTCTGAATAAGAACTCATCCAAGCCAAACTCCGAATCTAGCCAATAGTTCATATTCTACAAGAAAGAAGAGCTTTCTGTCTGGAAGGCTGAACTGGATGAGATATGCTTTGAAACCCTGCATAAAAGCTGAGCTCCTACAGACTGACTCCTCGTTAAGCCTCTTAACTCCTCAGTTTATCCACCTGCCTGCTTCAGAGCTTTTTACAGAAGCGGTTATCTTCAACCAGGGTGTCAATCACCAACTTATCAATTTCAGAGGGGTTATAACCATCCGCACTAGCTAGGAAGGTTACAAATCACATTTCTCTGCTCACTAGGTTTAATGCTAACATGTACCAACATCTTCAAGTAGTACCAAGAAAATACAGAAGCAGCTCTACGATGCCACTAGGACTGTTAGGTGGCTCTGTTCATTTCAGCTTGACCTATAGAAATAAAACAACAGCAAGATTCAAAACAAAATGGAGAGAGAACTCTAACCCTCTAATAGAGAACTGCTCTAAGTATAACAAATCAGAAAGGTTTCAAACAAAAAATAACTGAAGAAGAGCAGGAAAAAAGAAGTGATCCAGGTAAGGTGGCAACCAAGAAAAAGCAACCAAAACAAACAACAAAGAAATAGTACCTAAATACTATAATTGCTTGTGGGAAACAGGAACGATTCCAAGCAAAGATCTTATCATAGGAGGTTACATTTAACGTTTAACTTTCATCCTCCTTAAAGCTAGCATGCTTAATCCACAGAAACAGGGCTTGTAATAAGCCTAGTTCATTATAAACATGATAAAAGCTTTACCTACTTAGTGGTAGACCAGAGGAACATTGAGAAGCTTGTCCAAGTTCTCACAGTGGTTCACAGAAGAACCACCTGCTGGAGACACCCACTGTGCTTATAATAAACCTTAAGGATTTATGCCAAGATGAATTCTTAATTTCCACCATGAAATACTTAAACCGGTCATTTTCATTAGAAAAGAAACAGGCTGGTGAACACAGCGAAGTGAAAAGAAAATACCATCATTCTAGTAATTCTCCAGCCTGAAAGACCAACTAGTCATTGGATTATTTCATCACCTTGGACTGCTTTGGCAGAAGTCTCTCACAGGAATTTTAGCCTTGTTATGAGCTACCCTAATGCTGGGATATTTCAGACAACAAATGAAAACTTTTAGGAAAATCAGGATATAATGTAATTAAAAAAATCTACAAGAGCAGGAATAAATGAGGGCAGAATTAATAATCTCAAGAAGAGAACAGAAATCAGTTAAAAGTCAAAAATAAGCTAGCAAAATTTTTACTACTTTTGGCTCACAGCTCTTCTCTCTGGGCGCACTTATTCAGATATGCTGACTTTGCAGACAAAAATCAATTTTACTGCTTTCAATTTCTATGCGCACTACAGTGCTTAAAGAGTGATGACAACTCAACTAGTTTAATATTTGGCTAATGCACCACGGACAAAATTACTAAGAGAATTCTACCTATACGCCATTCCAGAAATCACACACTGGTACATTAAAAATGGTTTTTGACTACACATTTAGTAGTTCTCAAGTACATCACTGTTAACCAGTGACTCAAGGCCAAGCAGAAGAGGCACAATTAGATTTCAAAACATCTCCAAAATGCCCTTGCAAGGCATATGGCTAAAAGGGGAAACAGCATTCAACTTACAGGTACAAAGTTTGAAATTTTAGTACTGGGAAAGAAGAATGCCATTCTTAACAAGTCACTTTTAAAATCTGGATAAATTACATGTACGTATTTATACACACATTACTGACTGAGTGCACTGCAAAACAAAACACAGGAAAGTCAGGTTACAGAAAGTTTTTTTTACTTTAAAAACCAAATTGTTAGATTCTCACAGAAATCTCACACCTGGTAAAAACCAAGAAAAAACTAAATGTGAAACCAACTTCTACAAAGTTGGAGCAAGGATGGCACTTTTTTATTATGTATTGCTTGTAAAGAACAGGTGCTAAAATAAAATATTAAGAAATACAAGAGTTCATGAAGAGACTAATTGAATTATTAATTAAAGCTAATTTTAGCAAAGAATTGCTGCAGTACCAACACAACTCTATTGTATCGCTGAACATATTGTTCCCATAATGAGTTCTTATTTATGGTATATAACTTCTGAGAAACTTTGTACAGAGATCAGGAAGTTCATGAACAAATCACCACGAGCAGAACATATGGATCAGAGCAACTCATTGTCAACATAACTCTGTGACATATGTCACTTCCTGTGACTTCTGCACAGACAGCAGCTGAACTCACAACCACAGAGAGATTTAAATCTGACACCTTTATCGTCTATTAAATTTAGATAAATCCTTCTAAGGGAAAAAATAGGTCATGCAGTCCTCTGGCTTGTTTCTACATTCCCATTACAGCCTTGATTTAGTTGTCCATACTCAGATGTGCTTGCCCACCTGAGAGGCCCTTGAGGAGGCCAAGATATCATTAAAGGATGACAGATGAGGCACAGGACCTATGGAAGGTCTGCATCATGACTAGCAATCAGGTTAAATGAGGCCATCTCAAATGGCACCAGATACCTATGTGTGGCAATCTAAGTCAAGCTTTCACATCTGATTCAGCTCCACTGCTGGATGCTCAGCACCACACAGGCATCACCTTTAGGTGACCAGATGACACAAGTGCCAAGCACCCACTGTTGTTAGTGGACTTCAAAGAGCGCTACTGAATTCATTCCACAGCCAATATCTAGAGCATGTCACCTGAGCAGCTCACCTGATTCCTCTGACTCTACAGACAAAACTCCCACTGATGGTCAAGCACGGACATCCTTCAACCCTAAAGCTAGGTGGGATGATTATCAACATTGGAACCACAGCTTGACCCATGTAACTTAAGGAAAATAAGCTCACCAAAACATTGCTGGGGCAATAATTGCTGTAGTGACTTTTACAGGCAGTACAAAGAGACAGGTGCCTTCAGAGTCTGAGTCAAATAAATGACTGATTTAGATAAGACAGCCACAGTTATCTATATCCTCTAAAGCACGTAGGAACATGTTCAATCTTTCTTAGTGGTGGCTGCAGTTAACTTATACAGCCATATGTTCACATTGCCATTAGCTTTATTTCCATCTCCTGTTGACTTCCTGCACTGTTCATTTTCTTCTTCTTTCCTAGTGAGTTATAAACCTTAAGAAAACATCATCCCTTAATCCCTTTCTTCAACAATGCTTAGTACAATCTTAATGAAACCCTAAATGGTAAAAAAGTAAGAATAATGCTGTCTGGTATTTATTTAAAACAAAATTCAGCACACCCAGATATAACTCCACAAGATCACAGGAACTTAAAAGCCATCAGTTTGGATCCAGTACTTGAGACAACCTGAGCCCATCAGAGCAGCACTAGCAGTCAAGTTAAGGCTTTTCTTAGTCTACTATTTTAAGCAATGGATGCCAAGTTTAAAAAAATTGTGCAGGAGAAGAAATGAATTAACAAAGGAGGTAAACACCTTCAAAACTGCACGATCAGAAAAATATTTTCAAACATTTGTTCGCATTTAGGTACATGCAGAAAAAAAATGGCACATCTGCCATTTGTAAAGCTTCCTAAGTTTGTGAAAAACACCAAAGACAAGTGCAACACCAGACCAAAACTGCCAACCTACTATCAAAGAAATTCAGAGAATAAAATTACCTTGCTCCAATCTAAAGCATAGGGAACGTTTTGCAGCCTCTATCTCAGGAGTTGGATGATCCAGAACACGCCTGCACCACTGCAGAGGATTCAATGATTTCTCTTGAGAAGTGTGAGTCTTGGTAGGCAAGACGTACAACCTTAATCAAAATACACAAAAGTATCAGCAAGATATGCAACACTTAAAAGTTTGCTTTTTGAAGTTCTTCTCTATTAGCTACTAACCATTTATAACGTACAAAGCCTTGTAAGAGGATATCTAATTAAGAAAGACTTTCTGGTGTAGAAGAGTTACATTAGTTTTCTTTATTCCCTCCTCAGAAAAGTAGGTGGTAAAATATAAACTCTACAGGTCTGGCATGACAAAACAAAGAACTAGATTTCACATTAAAATCTTCCATCTCATCACTACCACTGTCTTCATTCCAGCACTGCCCAAAGTTCAAATGCATTAGGTGCTATACACATACAAAAGGTGCTCTCACTTGTCCCTTTTATACTTATCTTTATTGGAGATTAGACAATTTCAATATTTGATTTTATATTTAAATCACAATTTCACTGTTAACTATTTCACACCTTTACCTATCACAATTTAATCACCTTATTATATATGGTGTTGATTATAATTTTCATACACCGTATGTTTTCCCAAATGAATCAAATGTTGTACAAGTCCTATTTGTAAAGAATAAAAAACATTTGCTGAGAAACAAAGAAGATCCATTTTTGATATTCAATGCCAGCAAAAAAAAAAATATATGCAAGAAAATCTAGTGTAGAGCAGACCATTAATCAGATGGCTAGGCACATTAGGAAGCCAGGTATCAAAGCAGATTTCATGGGGGAATTCTTGAGGCTGAGATCTGGGTTGCTGCTGTCAACCCTGGCAGATTAGCAAGCACAGCAGACTTGATTCACCTGGGAAAGCACAAATCTCCTGGTAAGTAAACTATTCTTGGCTGCTTGAGATAACAGAATGGCTTGGATTTGAAGGGACCTTAAAAATCATCTAGATCCAACTCCCGTGCCATGGGCAGGGACACCTTCTACTAGACCAGATTGCTCAGAGCCCCATCCAATCTGGCCTTGAACAGTTCCAGGGGTGGGGCATCCACAACTTCATTGGGCAACCTCTTCCACTGCCTTACAATGAATAATTTCTTCCTAACATCTAATCTTGTCAGCTTCCTGGCCTGACCACCTCCAATACATGGCGCTACAGTCAGAGCAGATTCTCAGACACCAGAAGACTCTGTAGACTGCAAAGGAATCTGGCCTGCACACAGTGGGGGCAAATAACAAGACCAAGAAATAAACAGGATTTTTTTCCTCATGGGATACTAGCAGGTAGCAGTAGCCTTTCACCTTTGTGGTTCTGGCTCAAGAGCTACCCAAATCCCACCAGAGCAAGCACTCTTCAGTGTCTGCTCCATGGGGTTTTTTTGCCTTTGAAGTCAATCAGCACTGTCTATCAAGCTTACAAAGAATAAATATCCTCACTGTGACTGCTCTCTCTCTTGGCAATCCCAGCAAAGATCAACTACTGAATTTCTCTGAAGAGAGGACTCATTTCCCCAGACTTCCTGCGGTGCCTGACCACACATTTAAAAAATGATACTGAGAAAACCAAAAAGCAAAAGGCTTTCAGCTTTCTTGTTAACCTGTAGAAGTGCTTCAAAAGCTAAACATCTAACTGATGATTAGACCTTCCTGTAATAAGCTCAACATCAAAAAGTGGTTTGACATCTCTGCAGTTCCACAGGGTTAGTTGTTTAATGTTTTGGGGTTTTTTTTCTAACTGCAGATAAAACGAAACAAAACACGCAAGAAAACCTAAACCTGCCAATTTATTTAAGGCCTAAAATTACTAATTAAATTACCAACCAAAAACTACGATATGCACTGGGCTTTGGCTTTCCAGATAGCCATTTGCTGACAAACAACTAAAACAATTCACTCTTAGTGGAATACACTTGTTAACAAATCCCTGTGATGAAATTCTGACTGAGGACAGATATGTGTGTGACAAAGGTAAGTTCTGGTGCCCAAAAAATTTAGGATTGCTCCCAGGGAGCAAATCAAATTGGAAATTTTACTAAGGCACAATGCAACAATGACTTTCTACCATTCTCAAATGTAAACAGGGAAAGCATTTTGTTTAACAGGACACGATCAATCAAATTTGCTACTCTTTAATGCTAAGAAACCTAGGACTTAGAATCCATGGAAAATTTGATTTAAGTCTGGACGGACAAACCCAAACCAGCCATGCACAGATCAACCATATCCACAACGAAGCAACACTGACAAAAATCCCCATGCCATTTGTAGATGATTTTCAAAAGCAATTTTCAGAAACGGGTATCGTGTACAACAAAGCACACACAACCAGGACTCAGAAACATTTATGGTATTCAGAATAATTTTTGAACTCTTTCTCTTCTACCAAAAATAAGAATGTTTAAACACAGCTGCTTTATACTGAGCTGACATAAACTTTGGCCGGATTCAAAAACTAGTCTCATTTAAAAAAATTTCACTGAAGCTTTGACAGATACTGATATCTTTATATAGATGATTTACATATTCTTATTGACACTTCAAAACAATTCAGGATCAATTACATTTAACATAGTTACGTAGCCAAGATAGTATTTCAGCACTGTCCCTACAACGTTCCTCCACGTTGCTTAAACAGGTTTTGAGGCACAGGCCTTATTTATATCTCTAGCTCGTAATTTCCCCTTCTATTTTTTTTGAGTGTAACCATTCCTCCAGGTTGATTTTATTTTTTGCTTTATTCATCCGCTAGTCGTTTCTGATTAATTTAATTTACTAATACCCTGCTGTGCCTTTTGGAGCTACGTGGGCGCGTTGAGATACACAACAATTTAGATCAATGTCTAGAAGACAAAAGCCCTCCCAAATCCCTGAAGATGGGAGACAACTGGGCAGAGATTTTAGGATGAGGAGGTAGCACTGCTCAGATCAAGGCTTTCCCGAAACGAAATTCGGCTATTTTTAACTCCTTATGTAAACAGGAGGCTGAAATCTGAACCATCTACCCCAGAGCGGAAAACGAGCACTGCTCCCCCAAGCCGGGGGGTGAAGCCCCGACCCGAACCGCGTCCCGTACCCGCGCCCCTTCGCTGGGCAGGGCCGACCGCACCGATGGCAAGGTTTAGAAGGGAGGGGGGTGGAAGCTGATTTCAGTCTAAGCAGGGAGATCAAGTGGATTTGGGGGCAAATGCTAAGCAGAGCCGGGAGACCGCCGCGGGAGGCCCGGCCGGGGAGCGACCGACACGCGGGTCCGGGGGGCACAACCGGGCCGGAGCGGGGCAGGGCAGGGCAGGGCCGAGCCGCATGTACCAGGTGTCCTCGTCCTCTCCGCAGCCGTCCTCCAACTCCAGCACCGCCACCTCGTCCAGCACCGTGGCCGCCGCCCCCGGACCACCGCCGCCTTCCTGCCCGCTGCCGGCGGCGGGGAGGCCGGGCGAAGGCTTGAAGTAGGCGAGGGGTTCCGGCGGGCACAGCAGGGTGGGCACCGGGCTAGGCATGCACGGCGCGGCCGGGGCCGGGGCGGGGGGGCTGGCGGGGCGCAGCCCGCCGGGGGCCGGCGGCGGGGCCAGCAGCAGGTGCGGGCTGGGCGGGCCGCTGGCCACGGCGGCGGCGGCGGCGCGGCTCCGGAGCTGCTCGTTCTGCTTCTCCAGCTTCCGCACCAGCTCCTGCAGCTTCTTCACCTCCAGCTCGGCGCTCACGCCGGGGCCGGCGCCGCTCCCTTTCACCTCCGCCATCATCGCCGGTTTCAACAAGGCAGCCTCCATCCTGCCGGCCCGCCGCCGCCGGCACCTGCTCCGCCGCGCCGCCGGAGGGCAGCGCCCGGCCCCCGGGGGAGGCGGGAGCGCCGGGGAGCGCCGCTCGCAGCGCTGGGGGCCCAGCCCGGCCCGACCCTGCCCTGCGGTGCTGCGCTGCGCTGCCCGCCCACCCCCGCTCCGCCGCCGCTCCTGCGCCTCCCGTTAACGGCGGCGAGGGCGCGGGCGGGATCCCCTCCCACTCCGGCAGCCCGAGCGCCGCGCACACGCACTCGGCAGGAACAAAGAGCCGCCCGGAGCCCCCGCCATCCAGCCGTGGGAAGGGCGATGGGAGCCACCCCCGCGGGGAGCCCCGGTCTCTAAACAAAAAGTGCCTTCCTCCCCCAGCGCTCCGCAGCGCACCCCGCCCCGCCCGCGGGCTGGATCCCGCCCCAAGCGCCGCGCCCCTCCTGAGCCGTGTAATTAGAGCCTGGTGGTGTCAGGGTGGTAATTACGCAGATTGAGAGTGTGAGGGGAATGGGAATCACAAGTAGAGTCTTTGTTGGGCTTGAAAGGAGCTAATTCAGCCAAAACCCCTGCGCTTGAGACGTGCTGATTCTGGGAGTTTTGGTTCATAGCGAGGAAAACGACGTATTTTTGAAGTTGCATTGCTGGTGAAGCAAGAAGACGGAACCAAGCACTGCTGAAAACTGCATTAACTATGCAATTGTCAATGTATAGGAGAACACCTAAGGGGAAAGATGTCCTTGTACTGAAATGTCTTCCTCTAACGCAGTCCAAATACATAGGTGGACTTGTAATCTGCAAATCTTTGCAAAAGAGATGGATACCATTCACTCATGGTAGTGTTTTTACATTGTCCTTCATTGTGCAGTATTGTAAGAAACCACTGCTTGTGTTCCTTCCTTCCACCTAGGAGGTGAGCTGAGATTCAGTGTTGCCCGAGGTTGCTCAGCATCACACAACCCTCATTGAGTTCATTTCCTCTAGCCATGTCAAGAGGGAACAACCTCCTAAATCACCATCCTGAAGTTTCTTAAAGCACTGATACAAAATTGGGAACAGATCTCCAGGAAGCCAGAGGAGGTTTAGATTAGATATTATGAAATATTTCTTCACCAAAAGGGTTATCAAGCACTGGAAGAGACTGCCTAGGGAAGTGGTTGAGTCACCATCCTGGAAGTATTTGAAAGATGTGTAGATGTGGCACTTAGGGACATGGTTTGGTGGGGACTTGGCAGTGCTGGGTTAACAGACTCAATGATCTTAGAGGTCTTTTCTAAATGATTTTGTGATTCTAAGTATGTAAGTTGCTTGCTTCCCACTAATAAGAGTCACTACTCAATTGCTACCCGATTCTTGAGTATCAGCTTTAGGCAGAGCAGTAGCCTTATCAGCCACTGTTGCCACTGTTGCCTTCAGCTTTGTTGCTAGCTCAGGTTTCTTGTGCAAATAGAAACAGACACTATTTTTCTGTTCAGGTCATGAGTCAACTTTGAAATCATCCAGCCTGTCACACTTCTCTCTCTATTGTTTATAATCTGGAAACTTTCTTCTGCATATGCACATGGCGACAGCACTGTTGTTTGTCAGTATTTCAAGCACTCTTGCAGTGCAAATAATACCACTCAGTCTTATAAGAAGGACTGGAAAGGCAGATAGAGCAGAGTGCAAATCATTGACTTCCAGATGATGTAACTTTCATAAGTACAGCCCCCAGTGTACTACTTTGCAACCAGATAGCACTTAATCCAAAACTTTTGTTGTATCTCCTCTGTCCCTTTGGAAGAATAAGTGGAAAAATGTTGAGAGTGTAAAAACCATCTGGCCCCAGTTCTGCCATGTGTGTCATTAGAGTGAGTAATGTAATCCAGTTTTCACTGCTACAGGTAGCTGTAATATTTATTCCCAGAGGTAAAAGAATTGAGTTTCTACAAGTTTAGCTCTAGGCAAAATGGGCTAAGGTTGTTATCACTGATAATGGTACTAGCCTTCATTCTTAGAAGTGCATTGTTAATCCAGTAAGATTGCAAAGTGATATAAAAAGATGAATTAGCAGCATGTGTAATAAGAAGTTTATTGAGATCAGTAATATACAATGAAAAAAAAAAAAACCAAGAACAAGTTTATAACAAGAGTAGAGCTGGATGATGCAATGAGGTGAGGAGGTTCAGTTAGAGATTATAAAATAAATGTTGAAAGAGTGGTTAAAACTGAAAGAGTGGTTAATCATTGCAGTAAGTTGCCCAGGGAGGTGGAGTCACCATCTCTGGTAGTGTTCAAGAGATGTCTTGAAGATGTGGCACTTGGGTTTGTTGTTTAGGGGTGATTATGGTGGTACTGGGCTAATGATTGGACTAGATGATCTTGAAGATGAACTTTGATGATTCTGTGAAAGACTCAAAAGACTATTTCAGGATGGAGGAATCCATTCAGAATGGAGGAATCACTTTTTTTTTCTTTGAACCAAGCAGGTCATTAAGTGGACCAACAAAAAAAACAGGAAATGGATATCTGATGTTTTCAGTTGTCGGAACAGGAATATGACAATGTGGCCTGGATATTGCATAATTAAAAAAATTTTGATGCAGACATCAGTTTGGAGATGCACCAGGAGACACATTTGAAGACACACCAGAGTATATATCATTGTGACATAGAATCTGAAGAGTCACCATGAGAATGCTTATCCTCAGTTGTGAGTACAAGTAGTTGCAAATTTTCAAATGCCATCTACTCTTTGTACTGCCTGTGCAAATGTTCCATGCAGACACTTGTTTCAGAACTGAGTTCCCAGAGAGAGAAAGCTGAGGACTGAGCATAGTGCCTTAGCATGGGTACAAAAACTTTTCCAGGCAGGTCAGATGAATTGATTATAGGCAGGACCAGTGTTATTACATCTGGTCCCCACAAAAATGGGCCAGGAGATTGGCTCTTCCTTTACTGGAGCTAAAGGAAGCTTTAAGCCTGATTTCAGTCCAGCAGTATGAGTAGAAAGCAGCTTAAACTTGTGCATGCTTCAACTGCCATGCTCACAGCCAGTGTGAGAAACCCCCTTTTTTCCAGGATTGCCTGGACAGGTGGGTCTAGTAAAAGATAGAAATGCATTTAACCATGTTGTATTTATTGCTTTATTTTAAGTGTACTGACATATAATTCCACTAATACTGTAGCTTCAAATAGAGTTCCTGGCAGGTAAAATATATGTTGATAAACACACTGTCTCAAGGTGTTCATGCTGGTCTGCCTCTCTTCTGCAAAGATGATTTGAACACCTTCATCATTAAAATATTTAACCTAAGTTTTGGGGTTTTCAAACACAAATTATTCTCCTTCCAATATTGACATGATTGACATTCTCCTCCCAGTATTAACAATAAATTCTCAGTGAGCTCCATTCAGTATCCCAGCAGTAGCTGATGAGTTTGATCAACCCAGAACTTCATCAGCACTTTACAAAGCACATCAAAGACTTGATGGTTCCATTCTTTTTCTAATGCTTTGATAAAATATGTCTAACACCAAACCCAAACATGATAACATGCCCATGAAACCTGTTATTCCTAGACTGGAGAAATTGTATGCCTTAAATCTATTACAGGATGCTACTTACACAGTGTCCAATAGTAAGAATTTCTGAATCAGTATAGTTACTAATAGGCTGCCAGTGCAGAGAACAAAGAACCAGGAAGTCCACAAATCCCATCTGCTCTTTTCTGATAATAAGCCTGTTGCTTTATACTGCAATAGCTGCAGGCTGGATCTGCCTTTCAGGCAAGCCAGTAAAGAATTAATTGCAGTAATCCAGTCTGGGTTATACAAAGGATGTGTAACAATAAGGTCAGAGCATGGACAGTAAACTCCAAGTCTGGTAAGATTATTTTAAAGTGCAGTTTCAGTCTGGAAAATGACTGTGAAAGTAGTTTTATAAAAATAGAACAACTACCATGCCAGCAGAAGTCATCAGATCGAGTATTCTGCTTCTAGCAAAGGCTGATAGTAGCTTTGTAAATATCTCAGAAACAAGAAAAATATTGAGGTATTTTCTCCATCTTTCAGAAGTCATCAAATCAGGACATCTGGATCATTTATTTTCAAAAGCCACCGATGTATAATAATATTCCATTTGCTGAGCCCCATTTAAACATTAGGGCTCTACAACACCCTGTGGCAATTAAAGCTGGAATTTAATAATGTATTGTTATAAAAACTGCTTCTTATTATCTACTTTAAATCTGCTGCCTAGTAATTTAATTGGGTGCCCCTTATTCTGGCTTTCTGAGAAAGACAGAATGATTAATCATTCTCTATTCAGCTTTTCTTTGTCATTCATGACTATATAAAACTCAGTTACTTCTCTTCCCAGCTGACAAGCCCTAATTTATATAGCCTTGCTCCCACAGAAGTCAGGCTGAACCTCCCATTGTTTCCTGTCTCCACAATGAAAACTGAATTTTCTGACCCATTGTTTTCTTTCTATTCTTGTTCCATGTTTTCTTATGTCATGATAGCTCTGGAAAAGACTGTGAAAAAAATCTTGTAAATCCAGGTGTGCTCAAGTTGAAGAAATTGGCTTAACTGAAAGCATATTGGCTTCTTCAGAAACACTCATATATTCATGAGCATGCTCTGATTTAAAAAATCTGTGTAGATTCTCTTCCAATATATCATACATATCCAGATGCCCCTGTGTGCTGTTATTTATTACAAGTTGTACAAATTGGCTTGATAAAAAAATCAGACTAACTGAAATGTAGTTCCCCAGACCAGTTTTTGTATATTTTTCAAGTCTGATATCCCAGCTGATGCTTCCAATTTGTTGGACACCAAGCCTGCTTTGAATGGTAGGGTAAATGTTTGTGAGAAATGCAATGATGTCCCACTTGGGCTTCATAGAGGTTTTGCATAGATACTATCTAGACCTAGCAATTTGTTATTGTTAAATGTATACATTTGCTTTGCAATATTTGAGCGTTTAAACATTTTCTTGGAGTTACAGCATGAATTCTTCATTCTCAACATCTCTTGCAAGCATTTTGACTTCCTAGCTGTTGCTAATTTCATGCTAATTGACTTTCTCTTTTTTATACTGTTTCCTTTTCTGAACTAGCACGATTCCTTATGGCTTTTTCCTTATTTAATTAATATTAATCTGAAGTACATTGTATTCAGTATCAGAATGGAATTACTACAGAATCAAATCCAAAATTGCATCATTTTGGTGAGCCCAAACTGCTCCAGAAAATCAGTGGTTTTGGTATTGAAAGGTACTGTCTGTGCATTAAGTTTAGGGTCTGCTAGTTTTTAAATCCATCTAGACAGAATTCTACATGATTGCTTTAATTCAATGGATTGTTATTTTACTTTAACTAATCAGTTCCGTATCAAATCACTCTGACTTTCAAATGCTTTAGACCATCCGTTCCCTTACCTCACTTCCCGTCCTCTCCCCTTTCCTCCCCTCCTTTTTAAACAGTCCTGATGGTCTCTGCATTAAAAGGCAGAGAGCAGAATTCTCAAAGCATGTGCCCTCCTCTGACTGGGTATCTGGGATCTCTCACTGGAGTGGAAGAGACAGAAAAAATACTGCTCACTCCTAGCTTTCCTTCTTCAGCTTTCCACAGATGTCATTCATGTAAAAATTGGTGTGCTTGCTCCCATTGAGAATTTTACTGTGAGAAAACTGCTGCTTTGCTACAAAAGGCTTTACTGTTCCTTTTATGTATGTTACTTTGGTAAATGGGTATAATCAATGTTCAGTTTTAAAAACAGATAAAACTAGTATTCAAATACATTATCAGTCGTATACTTCCCTAATGTTTTTTAAATATTTGTCTGTTTGAAATTAGAATGCTATGAATACAGTATTCCGTATATATACAGAATCCATATATATATGGACTCTCATTCTTTATTCCAAGATTTGAACTACTTACAGGGATAATATAATTCAAAGTTCCATGGGTAGAAATTCCCTCGAGGAACCAGAAAATATGAAGACAGACTAATGTTTTCTGGAATATTCATCTTACAGTCGAGTTTGACTATTAATTTCAATGGCACCATTTTTTACAGCGACACTTGTACATTTAAAATTCCTTAATTTGCTTATTTTCATACTGCTTTCATCTTTTTCTGAATATTGTCTCACTTTTCTGCTTCTTTTAGTATTTGAACATTTGGAAAAAATAGCTTGGATGCCAGAAAAAGTTTACCTTTTTATTCCAGAAATTATGTCATTTTTTTTTCCTGAGTAGGTAGTTTTAAAATGTTGGCTGCCCATTATTTTGACTGCAATAGCTGTCTAAGTTCCCTAAACAGATGTCTGATGATTGCACAGCAATGCCAAGACTCAGACAAGTGCTTTTGGCATGATTATATTCAGATATTGATTCTAACAGGACAAAACCAGTCAGTTTTAAGTCTTGGCACAGGCTACAAGACTGTAGCTGTCAATTTATAACTGACACAGTTATAAAAACCCCAGGAAAAATAGTACATTTCCAAGCAGCTTGCTTGGCAAGGGAGGTGAAATCTAAATTTTTCTTGGGTCACTTACACAGGTGCAGCAGTACCACCCAGAGGCCACTGCCGTGCTGGGCACTGCTCAAGCAGAAGATTGTTCCTGTCCAAAAGAGCTCACAGACTGGAAAGACAAAGATACTAAGGCTTAAAAGAGCTTGTCATATGAAGACATTCCTGGTACTCTCGAATTAAACCTCCCAGAATTCCACCTATCCTACTCCAGCCAAATCTGAGTGACAACTCCTCTAATGTTGCTAGAAAGGAACAAGGCATTAACAGAAATTAACAGAAACTCTGTTTTCACACTGCTTTTAGTTACTAATTAGACCACTCAGATGAGATGGTGAAATTCCAGGATTTGGTCTTTGCTCCCAGGACTATATGTTTTCTGTTCAGCAGTCATTCCTGAGGCATTAATAGGCATATAGGGAATGTGCAGGCATTGTGGCTATCCTGTGGAATAAGGGCCATAAGGATCCACCCTGCACAGGTCAGGGTCCAAAAACATTAATGGAAGCATCTTTTTCATTCCTCACAGCAGCCTGTTCCACTAGGTTATGCAATTTAGTTAGGTACATTGAGGGACAAATTGAACTTGGCACTCCCACTTTCTGGGCCAAGTTCACTGTTCAGATGGAGAACACCATCTCCATGGTTTTAAAAGCTGGTAGTTACCAAGTTTTTGAGGAGGGTCTGATTTTAGCAGGGTGTGGCAAATGCATTTTGAAAATGTCTACAGATTCTTCTCCCTGAAATGCAAGAAATGTTGGTAAGTCCTAGTTTTACTGATGCCAGAGATTAGAACTGAGTTGTTCAGACCAGGCAAAGCAGAAAACGGGAGAGGAGGTCTTTGAAGTCAAAGAAGGAAACACCTCATCAGTTCAACTCAGTTGTTTTTCTATTAAGCAGCTAAACAGAGCTATTTTGGTCAACAATTTCAGACTTTGGCACATGACCCACCTACGTATTAAGTCTCTGTATCGAATGAAGGATATTTCTGCTGTTATGCTGCTGTGAAGAAGAACAAGGTGTTTTGGTTAAGCAAAAGGAAGAAAAGAAGGCAACATCTCTCTCTCTCATAGTCTGACATCAACTAAACTGGAAGCTAAAACCATGTCCCAGTGTAACAGAGTAGTTACAGTGAGCAATATGCAAGTATGATTAGAAAGCAAAACCAAGGAAGAAAGTGGATACTTTTCCCTGTAAACAACAGGATTGTGTTAAACTACCAAGGCAGGCAAGCAGAGTAGCGGAGTTCTGACCTTGTATGTTCTGAGTAAATAAACTGAACACGTTAAGCTATTCCAACACTATATTCATCCCTATGTGGAGGAGAAAGGGATAGAGGTGACCTACTGAATAAATGCAAGGCCCCTTTGATGTTGTCTAGTTTTTTACAAGCCTAGCTAAGGAGGCTCTATGAAGTAATGGAAAGCATGTTTTGTCAAACTCAGAGGGATTTTTATTTCAAGAGGAAGAGGATGAGAGGACAGTGTTACAGATGTTTGTCACCTTGTGTCGAGCACTGCTACTAAGGGATGCACAGGCTGAGCATTCTGCAAGAACCTACGCAGGATACAATAGAATATATCAACACAGCAAAACTGTTCTTATGACATTCCTTGTTCTTGTAAATATCAGTAGCTTTGAAGCAATCTACACATTTAAATACATCAATATGCATTATATGCATTATTTCGCTCCTTTCCTCTTATTGCTTGATTCCCCCACCTTAGAGCTATGCCCCCGGCTTTGTAAAATAAAGTATCCATTACACACTGAAAAAATGAGCCTGATGAATCAAAAAACCCCACATAATTTAGTACTTCTCTCAATATAGCTTTTCAGTCTAATTTGAGGCATTGAAGATAACACGTTCATTAAAACATCTGCCAGCAAACTGTTCATTTGGATTGTTTCATGGAAGCACTAGTCAAAGGGAAATGAAACACCACATGCTAATGATATGCAAAACGGACAAAAAACATTTAAGTTTTGATACACTGATATTGAGATGTTAATATGATTTTTCTTAATGAGTACTGCTATGCCAGCTTTTATGTGGTAAATCATAAACCCGGTGTTTCTTTTCAGGAAACTTATACAACATATAATAAAAAATAACAAAAAACCCCACATGACAAAATTGCCAGGGCTGTTCAGCAAGGATGACTTAATGAGTACAGAATTATTATTTATTGTTTCTTATTGCTACTTCTCTGTCATAAGCATTTAGGTAGCAGATATTTTGATCCAGAGCTTGCTCCTGGTCTCTAGTGGACTGAAATAAAATCTCTCATCCCCTCAAACACTAGGAAGTCTTAGATTCAGTTGTGCTGGCCCAAATGAACATCTAATATCTTCCACTGTAACCAGGCTTTAGCAATAACTGTTGGTCTCCAAACAGGACCAAATGTGTGACATTAAAATTCTGCCACTACTTTTCTTACCCGGTGGTGCAAGTCTCATTTTTTTCCTGGTGAAGCACAGAGTAACAATAAGTATAATTTAACTAGGATATGTCATCAGCAAGAGACACACACCAGCAGAAAATTTCTATAGTAACAGGTTTATTAGAGCTACTGCCATTAATTCATAAGAAATTTTCATAAAATTAACAAAACAAAATATCTACTGTTTCATGGCTCCTTTGCATGTCAGTCTGAAGATCCTTTAAGCCAGACAAGACAGATTACATCGTTATTCAACTGCAGGCCCAATGGTTTAAATTACACAGACATCCATCCATGCCTCCTGTCTCCACTATGAAATGTGCAGTCAAGGTGAGAGAGTTTGACTGGGACAGCTATTCACCAGTCTAATATTTATCTATGGCTTTGACACTTCTCATGCTTCTGAGCTCTTGCTCAGGTCCAGCAGCCTCCAAACCCTTTAACTCTGTCATGGCCATATACAAGAAGTCCTTTTAAGCTGAGGTGTAAGGAAGAAAAAAACTGTTCTGAATAACCATAATCTAAAACACCTCGTGGCAAACACTAGTAGTCAACACCTTGTATGTCCAGTAAACTACTCAACTATTGATTATTTTAGTCAACATATTATAACAAAGCATAAATTCTTCTTTCAATTTCTATACTTTTATACACATACACTGTCCAAAAGGAAAAAAAATGCTTTCACTGTAGTGAAAGGAGTTTATCTGGCCTAATGTAGATATCTAGAAATCTGAACTGTTCATTCCAGGTTCTTTGCAAACCATGGAAAGTAAGACATATATTCAAATCATGGTTAACACCACAGTAAAATAGACATTTGTAATCTGACCAATTGAATTGCTTCCTGAAAATGTTTGCTTCTCTATGTAAGACAGAATAGATCAAGTAACTGAGAAATAGATGTCTACACTGTATATAAATTTAGGCAAGATAAATCCATTCAAGTTGTTTAGGTAGTTTAATAAAGTAGGAAAGATAAATACAACAACATAATATCATGCAAAGTATGTATTTCATTATTTCATGGCAACTATTAAGTGTGCACCTCTTAAAAAAATGGTAATACAATAGTTACCAGAATTATAAACATGGAGTGGAATACTTCTACTTAAACCCCTCTAACTATTTTTGTCTAGAATCCTTCAGCAGTAATAGAGATGCATTTGCCAAAGATGATTTGTTCTGTCTCAAAATTACCATTTAAGTTACTTGGGAAGAACCTTCCTCTGGAGAACGGTGTCTCTCCTCAAAGGCACAGCATGAACACCCTTCCCTCTGTATGAAAACAGTAGTTTAAACCAAATAGTTGACCTCTAAATGGCTAATCTTTGATGAGATGAATCCCATTCATGCTATATTAAGCTAAAAGATCTTTATATTGGAGATGCATTTTCACAAAAGAGAATACAACCCCTTCATAACAAGTGTGTACGTATGTTCTGACATTCAGAAAATTTCAATAAATTATCATTGGTTTTACATAGACTTTAGCAGTTTCACAGATCTGATGAATATACTGATGAAGATCTTGGTTTGCTTCCTGCAATGTAGGTATGAAAGGGCATCTAAATTCCCAATAAATTAATTCCTTTGGTAACCATGCAGTAGGACTTCATTTAGGAAATTTGTTCCTCACAATACAAATGAATTATTTTCCACAGTGCTTTGAATTAACAGGCCAATACACTTAATTAAACAATAGTGGAACTTCTTTGTCATGCTTTCTGTATGTCAGAATTAGTAGATCCATTTTTCTGCAAGAGAGAAAATAGTGGTCAGAAATGCCAAGCAAAGAAGTATATTCTAATTTTTTTTTCTTTTTTTAGAATATCTACTGAAGTCTGATTGTCATATCTTGTAGTTCGATTAAATGGAACATGTCAATTTATAATGCTTAATATACAGAATCTTGGTATGTCTTTTTACTGTTTTGTAACTATTACAATTCTTACTAATTTTCTAATCTGATTAATTGCAAAATTCACTCTTCCTGTCAAATTTTGCAATGGCATAACACAAAGTATTTTAATCAAACAAATTTTTAATATAATTTTTGTTAACATGATCTTATCTAAGATAATCAGCTTATCAGAGCATTTCTTCTCCATGTCCATTTGTCTTAAGTTGGTACAGAGGTACTAGGTACTGATTTATATGAAATAAAAATGCTGTGAAGAGACAAGGTTTAAAATCTATCAACTTCTAGAAAACTTAATAGAACAAAATGTTCATTTGTCACTGCCTTGCACATTTGTTTACTCACTATGCTCCTCACAAAGGTAAGAATGGTAATCACAGTAAAATATTTTCATTATGACTTAATAGATTTTGTATCTTCTTTCTCATGGTCACAATAGCTCCTCTAGGTGAAAGTACGTCTGGCCCCTGGCTTAATCATTTCAGTAGAGCAACCTGATTCTCAGATGACCTTGCAATTTATTCTTCTCACTTCCAGGGCAAGATGCCATTGCCTCACTCTAAGTGTCTTCACTGACTGCACAGGTAGGACTCTACAGGTTACAGTGAGACTTGATATCTCCCTCACAGAATAATTGTGTCTAGACCAGGGGATTGGATATCATCCTAAACTTACTGAATTAGATACTTTGAAAAGGTTTAAGTGCGCAGAAGTGAACAAAAACAACTGCTGTGTTGTACGTTCAAGTTGTTTGAATGAAGTTCTCTAAATTGTTTTGTTTATGTTCAGTGCCATCTTATACCTTACCTTTAACTTTGGAATAGCAAGGCTCACAATGCACAGTTTGTCTGTAAATCCAAATGCTGTCTCCTGCTTTTAAATCTTCCAGGGGTCTCTTACATACTTCACACTTCAACACACAAGTCAAAAGAAAGAGGAAAAATTAAAATGAAACCTTCCTCTAGTACTCATTCCTAGTATGCTGTACTTTAGGAAACAGGCAACTCCAGACCAGAATACTGGTTATAAGTACTGCAATATCATCAAATCTGAACTCCGAAAGAGTAGTTTTAATGAACATAAAGTTAAACGTCTGAATATCTCACCTTTAAACATCTGATAATCAGTGTCTCAACTGGTTCCCTACTGTACTCATTATACTCAACAACCCCGTACTTCCCCAGAGGTTTCCAAAGGGTACTTTCTCTGTCTTAGCTTAGAAGTTTATCCTAAAATAAGATGAATCACCAATTTGAGATCCTTTTCTTTCTTCACCGAGTAAAAGAAGCGTGATCACATCTAATCATCCAACCCAGAGTAGATCTTAAAGAAACTAAGCCTGCTTATTTCAAAATATTTTATGACCCTTAACACTTAACTACGTCTCCAATTCCAGAATCTGGACACTGCTTTCACAAATGTCTAAAGAAAGCTAATTTTTTTAGATAAGGAAGCATTTTCCATGTTTCACATATGAAAATACACAGATACGCACATAGGCTTACTTCCCAATATCACAAGGAAAGCTTACAGTGGATCAAGGAGCATGGTAATTTGATATATAAACTAGAATCTTGGTATCCAGATAATTTTACCTATTTATTTATTTATTTGTTTTAATCTAATAAAAGAACAGTAAATTCTGGTTTCTTTGGATATTTTATGCTCTGATAAATGAAAATCAGCACTAACATTAAGGTGCTATTAAAACAATCTGCTTCTTCACTTTTTTTATGTTTCTTATTTTAATCAACAAAAGGATGGGCATGTCTTCATGATCTTTTTATCTCAAAGATAAGCTAGAATTTTTATACAGAGAACCCCTGTTACGATTTGGATTATTTACTCACTGAGCTTTTGGTATATAGCTTTGCAAGGAAATTAAGATGTTATACTGCTGTCAGCTACATGCAAATCTCTAATGGATACAGGGTATTTGTAAGGAGCTAAATGAATATTAATGATGAAAAATTGCACTGTTTAGCTAAATACATAACTACAAGCATGAGCCACAGACCTACATCAGTTGTTTAAATTTTTTGCCAGTGCTTTCATTAGTGTGTATTTACACAAAAACTGAATTTTGCTGGCCAGACAGGTCCCAAATGGAGAATAGGTAGCAAAATAATATAATAATATTTATAATATTTATAAATTATATAAATTATAATAATAATATTTAACAGATAATTTAGCCAATATAATCTTGTTAATACTCTTAACTGCATGAAAAGCCCATTCCTCCCAGTGTGGGAAGCAAGCCAGAGCTTACATTTACCTGCAATAATAGCACTGGATAGTGTTTTCCCATGAAGAAATTGCATTTCTGGTGCTCAAAAAGCTCAGAAAGTCAATATGAGACAAAAAGCACATGCAGCTTCATACATGTTAAGTGCAACCTTACTGCTGTATTCTGCTTTGTGTTAATTTTTCCATGCAGTAAGTAGGTAAAAGAACTGGTGGCAGAAGCTGAAGTCAAAGCTATGCAGGACTGGGCATAAAAAGGAGCTATTCTAATGCAGTGATTTTGCAGAGTATCATTTGTGAGAACAGCAAACTCTGTATGTAGATGCAAGCAGAAATAAGACAAATGAGGCAGAAAGAAAACAGACCATAGGACTGAGCACTGCCAGGAATATCCTGAGAAAAGTTTAGGAGCTAATTTTTGGCTGAGGCTTAGGTTTTGGAATGACAAGCAAAAAAAATTTCTTCTGTTCCTTCATTTTTAATGGAAACAGGGAAAAAATACCTAGTTTTTAATAATTAAGACTGTTTTAGATGTCACTAAATCAAGAACATTACAAAACCTCATAAAAAGAGAAATTGAACAAAATTTTATAATACAAAGAGAGTGTAACTTGAATATAATTCACTGTATTAGACTGTAAGTGTGTGTAAGTGAAGGCTTCTAAATGTGTGGGACATTCAGGATACATTCAGTTGCATCCTTTATCCTCCTTATTGTGTCAAGAGAGGAGAGGCAGGGAGGAGAGTAGAGGGAGGAGAGAGAGAAATGGAAAGAAGGAGGAAGGGAGTATGTAGAGCAGAGAGAGAAACAGAGAGATAGTATTTTCTACATTAATCTCCTCCAGTTGGAAGCCTTCCTACTCTTCAAGGTGGAGAAGGCCTAAGGCCTAAATAGTCTTATTATATGTGTAGTATAATGCAGGTATTACATTCAAATTATATTTCTTAGTACCAGGTGAAATCTTCTTACCTTGAAGCAAGTCGAATGACAGCAAATTTGCAAGGCATCTAAGATCATTTTGGCATCTATGCCCAAGGGCTTCCTGCAGTATGTACATATATCTTTTCCAATTATACTCCTGTGTATATAATATAACATCAGCTGTCAGAAGAAGAGCTGCCATTGAAATCTCAAGCAGAAAATTGATAAGCTTAGTACACTGCGTGGGAAAGACATTTTTATACTGTACAGTGACCATAAATGGAAAAATGTCATGTGTGTATTCCCTCCATTCTAGCTGACAAGTGTAATATACATGCTCCTGTGATGGGTAAATTGCTGAATGTAATTGTCAAATAGCAAAAATACCTTCATAGAAAGAATGGTCTTCTCTGGTGAACTGAATTAAGCTGCTGAATGTCTGGGAGCATGTATAGTAAATAGGGATGGAGTGGAGGACAAGAATTTTAACATTTTAATCACAAAAGTAAATTGGTAGTTGAATTGAAACTGCCATAATTTGATCAGTCTGGTATAGAATACTCTGTGTTGCTGAAATGGCTGAAAACTTTTTTGATTTTCTGTACATCAGACAGAATTTATACCTTCATGGCAGTTATAGTGAACACGCATATAGAACAGCCTATCTGCTATTTATGACAATAGTACTTTTAAAAATTTTCTCAGCTCTTGTTGCATTCTTACGTGACACGTATGTAATTTAAATACATATGTATTTAAATATAATTGTCTTTGGGTTTGCATTACAAAATCAACTGGTATTGCTCCTTTCCACTCAATGACAAACCATCGTACTAATATTTAATCATTCCCAGAGTTCCTTATACTTATGTTGGAAAGGATACCAAGTCCTTCTGATTTGGTAATTCCAAGTAATGGGACTGTTCAAATTATCCTTTAACTATTTTTTCTCTGTAAGGTGAGATAGTTACTGATGGAGCAAATATGCTTTGTATGTTTGGGAATATCTCAATTATTGTGAAAACATTGTTTTTAACAGCCTTGTCATGTGTACTGATTCCTCCACATCTGGTCATAAAGTTGGTCATTACAGAAATCACTCTCACAAAGGAAGGACATTTTGCAGAGTAAGCAGCTGCCTGAGATAGAAACTAGAGACTCACAAAGCCAACTCTATCACTTAAAGCACTGGCTATTGTTTCTATAGATATTTTAAAATGTCAGCTGTGACAAGCCTGACATATAATATTAGGCTGCTGAACTGTGGTAATGATTTGATGGCAAGATCCCACTGAAAGAGAGCTCTGTATGAAAAGCTGTCTGACGAGCCTAATGGTGACTTCCACTGCTCTCTTTTGTCTGAACACTTGAATGCTTATGCAAATGTCTGTATCCTTTGGTACTCTATGATGTTATTAATGTGTACGTACCGATCAGAAGTGGAGTAAACAGTTTTAATAGTATTTCCAGTTATATTTTCTTCATAGGCACCATATGATGATTTGCTGTGAAGCAGAGAGTGCATAGCAATCACTAAACTCTGATGATAATATGCAAATTAAACTAAAGTAACATGCTTGTGAAAAAAAACCCATCATAGTTGGTGATGAGTTCTTTTCTGTACCTTCACAACCATAAAGAATAATAATATCAAATTAAAAAAACCCTAAATTAGAAATATAGTGTCCTTAGACTGTGTTTTATTGTTGAATAATTTTTTCAGCATTTCAAAATTAAATCCACACAAGCCCATTGAGCAAAATTCTATGAATGTTATTGGGTTTGCCTGTGCTGATATCCCAGACTGAATTATACATGTCAGGAAATGGTGACAGACTGCATTTTTTTCTTTTCCTCTGCTTCTTTTGCTTGTCCTCAAAGAGCTTTCAAACAGCCAAACAAAATTACAACACGCTCCTTGAATTAGAGTGAACGTCTTAATAATACAGGCTGTTCAATGTGTGATTTGTGATCACTACAGTAACTGTATTGTTCCTTGTATCAGAGTAAAAGGAATTAAAAAGTAAAAAGGAATAAACTGAACTTAACTGTCAGGGAAGTTAAATCTTCCTTTTTTGACAGTCCCATTTCTAAGTTGTTTAAGTTTCAGTTTTGTTTGCACAGAAGGGATGAACATGTATGTGACAGCTGAAGAAGTCCTCTTGCCATACATGTTTTGAACATTTCTGGACTGATTTAATTATCCTATTCACCAGAAATTCATAAGGCATATGGTGATTATTACATGTTCCATTTCACTCTTGAATAATGTTTAGCAATGTTACGAACAATTGTTTATAATCATGTGTCTTTGCAGAATATGTTTTTTTTCAGGTAAAGTATAACAGACTGATAATATGTGTGTGAAAGGTGTTAAGCCCAGATACTCTTTTTTACATAGTTTCATTTTTTAATGTAAATATTTCTTATTTGATTTCTATGGTAAACCAGAAATGTATTAAAATTGCAGTTACTGATAAGCTTAAATGATAAAGGTTTTATGTACATTTCATAGAACATAAAAATGTTGAAAAACACAAAAATGTATATAACCACAACTTAGGAGAAAAATATAACTGTACTACTGTATAGAAAAAAATAATGAAGCTAAAGCAAAAATATTTCCAAAGAATCAGTTTCTAACCTTGTCAACTGAAAGTGTGAGGAAACTCAGAACCTTTTAAAATAAATGCATAGTCTGAGAGCTTGACAAGAGACTGAGTCACAATGTAGCCTGAGAGCTGTGTATCTGATCACGTACCCTCTTTCAGCTCATATCACTCACTCCTTTGCTTGCTGTGGTGTGACTTGTTTACACAGCAAACTACTCAGCCATAAATACTCTGTAGAATCTATTGCATAAAACCTGAAATAACCTACAAAGACCAATCATTTAATAAGATTTCATTAATTAAATTAGGATTAGAGGTTCAGGTAGAGGGTAAAAATTTTGTCAAGTGTAAGGTAACATTGCATATTGCAGCACATTCTTTGACCTGCCACTCTTGTATTATTGTCTCTATTTTAACTTTCAAAGATAATCAGAATATAACAAATCAGAATCTGTATGTGTGCAAAATGCCACAAAATGCTAATTGAATTTTTTGTTGAATAGTCATTTTAGTCTTAAATTGTATGCTGTTTTACTTTGCCTTTATTCTCAGCCAGTTTATGGGCTTGTCCTTTGAGGCCATGCAGAAGTTTCAGAATACATAAATTTCAACTGTACTCTAACCTCCTAGAATAAGAAAATGAGGGATTAGAGATCCTGCACCCATTCCTACCCACACCAAGGCTCAGGTGTGCATAAGGTTAAGGATGGGGACATTGGCCATAGTTCCCATAAAGTACCACACTGTGACTGCTATTTTCCCTGTCATTGAGGCTCCATAGAAGATTACTCCTTTCCCTGAAAAGTCGTCAGCCTTGACTCAAGCAGTTCAAAACTACTATACAGCAATGCAACACCTTACATATAGGGTTATATCTTTAAACAATCCCACCCACATTAATATTTAATTAATCCATATAGATGGATGGATTGGTACTGAGGAGAGGTTTCTTCCTAATCCAAAAAGGTCTTTCCTTCCGGAATTATATATTACATTTTTGTTGTCATATTTCTTGAAAATACATTTTAACCATGAAGAACAAGATATAATTTCCTTTGTTTAAATTATTTCCTGTTACCAGCAGACCTGGTGTATAGCTAGTTCTCTTAAATATCGCTACATCATATTTTTCACTCAGATTTGCAATGTGTGTGCTTGCAGAAGCAGAATCCAGCTAGAGCAAGAACATTGCAAGATAAATGGTTTTAAAGATAGCTAGTTCCTGGTCAAAAAGTCAGAAACCCTTGTCACAGTTTCCATGATTAGATTTGTGACACATGGGTTCAGATTCATCCCATATAGTTTTAGGAACTTAATAAGGCACTTGAGTGAAGAGTGTAATATTTTCCTTACACCCTCACAAAGAAGTAAGTTCGTAAGAAATAGGAGCACTGTGTATCTAACACACAGGAAATGCCTTTCCTCTGTTGATTATACAAGAATTCTGGCTTAGCTGCTCTCCTCAATTTCGTGTTTCAGCCACATGTCTAGAGCTACACAGGGTATGTCTTGTGCTCCCCACTCTGTGCACCAGAGCTATGATTTGTGGGCTTCTAAGCCTGGGATCCTGGAAGTAGATTTGGAAGAGGGCTGGCATGATTCCAAAGACCAATGTGAGTTTCTAAGCATGCCTGAAATTTCATGCAGAAAAAATGTTTTTTCTTAATTTTCTGCAAGAAATGTCACTTTAGATGCTATGATGCTCAATTCATTGTCCACAGTACCTGGTCTTTCTTTCACTGTCACTGGAGTAGTTTGTTTCTGGGAGATTATTCGGAGCCCTTGGAGGATTCTCATATGATTTCTCAGTTATCCTAAAAAAAAAAAAGGAAAGACTTTTTAGACTTTTTTCATCTACACAGCTTTTAATTTATACTTAGAGCCATAAATGCAGAAGCTTGGGCTTGAAAAAGTAGTTAAAGAAATGTATCTTTTTCTTACTGTTGTTAAACTGTTGCTGGTGAAAAATAATGCAATCATTGACCTATAATTTTAAGTCCTCCAGTTTATGCTGATATATTCAGATATATTCATATCAGAAACTTCATCTAACTTTATTGAACTCTAGTTTCCTTGAAGTGCTCACTGAGGTTTTCAGCTGTGCAATAATGTCTCAGTGGTTGATAGCACTCCACATTTTCTTGTCAGTATTTTATAATGTATTCTTTGGCTTACTGCATTTCAGTCCCAAATTTTCTTTTTTTTTTTTTTTTTTAATATACTACAGTTATGTTTTTCTTAGAAATTACTAGCTTAACAGACACGTAGACTCATTTCAAAAAGCAGGATTATTATTCAAGCAAAAAAAACCTTGTCTCTGCAGTTTTCGCTACCACAGACATGACAGTCAAACAAACACAAAATAAACCTTGTCATACAAATTATAAGATTTAAGAAATAAGTGCTATAATGTTTTTGATGATTTTACAAAGTAGCTCAGACAAAGGCTGCTGTTGTTTGGTTCTGCCAAAGGTTCTGAAACAACATGATGATTTCAAACCTTAACTCTGGATGTTTGGGCTGCAGCTTGATTTATTTCAGTGAGCTTGCCAAGGACCAAAGCTCTGCCGAACAACCCTCACTTAGTGCTGTCATGTTTTATATGCATAGCATGCAGCATGAAGCAGCACCCTCTATTGTGACTTCTAACCGGGCATGCCCCCTTTCAGAACTAAAAGAGAAATTAATTTGCCGTAGATACTTAGTATATACTTCTCTGGTCAGACTGTCAAAAAGATACCATCAGAATAGTAGCTGAAAACATAATACTAACTTCACTTTAATTGACCAAAATGGATCCTAGCTTCTGAAAATAATGAAACCTAGTAGCAGCAAAACTTTGTACTAGGAATGCATTTACTTATATTTGAGATGCTAGCAGCTGAGTTCACAAAACACCTAGATAAGCACAAAAATACTTATGAGGATCTTGTCACCAGTCATTTTCATTCTTAACAAGAGATTATATGTTTGAGTTGTTGCTTACTACCAAAATACGTGCAGCTTTATTGTTATTCATTCACATTTTAGAAATAATACAGATATCTTACTTATGTTGGGAAAATTTTGCTTTCTTATATTAAGAGTTCAAATTTCTGGTACCACACTAAACAGCTACAACTGATGATATTAGCTCTTCAAATTTTAGAGAAAACTACCAGTTGAGTCTCACCGCTTTTTACTTTGGTCATCAGCAGACTTTACTTCAGTGTTATCACCAAGGTCCTCATCTCTGAAAGTGAGAGAGACCTCAGAATTAATAGAAATATTTTATTTAAGCTAAACATATTAAACGGGCTGAACTATTTATGTTGAAGAAGAAAAAAATTGTATGCATTTCACAGGGAATATTCCTGAATAAATTGACTAGTTATCTGTTCAGGCTTCAGTATTTTTCAGTTTCTTTCTAGTGTGATGACACAAAAGAATAACAAACAGCTCAAAACCAGCAAGTTCATTATAGTTTTGTAGCATAATTCAGGCTGGAATTTAGGGACCTCAGGGGCTCTTGAGTCCAACCTTCTGCTTAAAGCAGGGATGGCTCTGAGGTCAGACCAGGTTGCTCAAGTCTTTGTCAATTAGGTCTTGAAAACCTCCAAGGAGAGAGATGGCATAACCTCTCCAGGCTGCCTGCTCCCCTGCTGGACAGTTCTCCATATACCCAGTCAGAATCTCTCATTTCATTTTATGACCACTATGTCATGTTGCCTTCCCATGCTATGGGTGAAGGTCCTGCCAACATCTGCTAAACTGACTGTGGCTCTATCATTTTAACTTGATAACAGAATTTCATTCGGTACAGGCATCAATACCATGAGCTATGGAAATGGCTTCCAAAATATGTTACTTGCTTTATTTTTATATGCAGACCAAATTCCTCTTGCAACTGCTGTTATCTAGGATTTTATACAATCTCTAGGTCTATATTGCACCACATTTATACTAGTAACTCATCAATCACTTACTTGTGAAAAATCAGTTTCATATAATAAATTTCATTATCCTGTGTCATGTATATAATAATTTTACAATCATATTGTATATTAAATGCCCTGTAATTAAACAAAAATGTTGCCCATTGACAAATCATTTCAGATTAAAAATGGTCACTCAGGTTCCCATTTGAACACAAATAAAAATGTAGTGACTTTTACAGAACAGTAGCTATTAATGCTAATATCCAATCAACCATCAACATTTTATGAGTTTATAAATGACAAACTCACCTCTTGTTTTTCTGATCAGCAGTATTTATTTCAGTAAGATCCTGAAGGTGTTTTTGTCTGAAACAACAAACAAATACAACTGTTAAAATATTCCCCCTATCTAGGAAGGAATAAAGTGTCATAAAAGAAAGAAATATATTTATGCACACATTTAAAAGGAAAAAAGTAAATTGTTAGTTACATTTGTGTTCAAAATTTTCAAACACTTATGTACTTGAACATAATAAGAAAATATGTTTACAATTTTCCCCTAGCAAGGTAAAGTTATAATTAAATAAAAAATATTATCTGTTATATCCAAGAAGATAAAAAAGACTTTAGTCAGATCAGTGCCATAGTTTAAGACTGTGTTTTGCCAGTGAAGACAGTGAAGGAGAAATATGAACTTTCAAAGAATTTAGAATTAATTTACAGGCTCCAAGCAGCATAACCTGTGTTTGCATCATTACTTTTCAAAAATAATTTTTATTTAAAATAAGAAACTCCTGAAGACAGCTTGTAGAAATATAGCCAAATTTCCACATACTGTCCTTCTGGAATGATGAGAAATTTCCTCCGTTTATGATCATGGTGATCAATTAAAGCATTGATTATGTCCATATTTATACTGAAAATGTAAGCATCCAAAGACTCACATAGTTTACATATAAGGAAACTTTTTTTAAAATTTCATAAATACAATTAAATTAGAGACAAGTTTTTCCTCTATATTCTTTACTATTTTAAAATGGTTCCATGAATTAGAGGATTGAATGACCTATGAAAAGCACTCTTAACTACTGTAAAAAACCCTGTGATTCTCTTTAGGTAAATAGGAAGCAAAACAAAAGGCCCAGTTAGCTCTATGAAACTCATAGCTTGGTCACTTCAATCCATGATAGGCTTATTAATCTTAAAACTTTGGATCCTCCAAAAATTCAGTAGTGTCTCAAAGCCCTGTACTCTATCCTATTAAATTATCTGTGAATTAAAATTTCCAAAAGAAATGATACTCAACTTACAGGTTAGTGCTAAGTGTACATATATATATGCATGTGTGTGCATATATGTAAGATTGTCTTATGTAAAATAGATGATCATAGGTAGGCAACATTTGTGTGCTATTACTGTTTAGAACATCCGTCTTGAAATTTTCTGCAGAATGTCAGTGTTAGGTGTGACAAATATTACACAGTTCTTACTAGCACAGTACCCTGCCAGTTCCTCCCCTTCCATGTGCTGAAGGGATGCTTGCAGATGTCAAGAAACAGATTGAACTGATGCATTGTTCAAAAAAGTAAGTTCAAGATGCTCTCTGTGTATCACTGCCCTTGCTGACTGAAATGCTTTGTTACACCTGGTTGGGGCAACCCTTATCATCCGTGAGTTCTATGGTATTTTGTTTACTGCCCCTTCTCTAACTGTATCACAGTACTTCATTAACAGTTTAATTGCAGAAGCATATAAGGCATGTATGGAAGCTTGCCATAGATAGTACTTGTTCAGCTGATAGTGCACATGCCACTGAATTAATCTGTATTTTTATATATTCATCATTCTGTATAAGAAATGCTACTTATTAAATCTATAAAATATTTTCCAGGTTTGCAACGTTACCTTTCCTGACATTTTCATAGTTGCAAATTACTCACTGCTTTAGGAAAGTAGGGCCTGAGAAACTTTGAAGACTTACTCCTTGTCACTTGTGGAAGAACTTGGATTCACTTTGCTGAGGTTGTCGAGGTCTTGGTTCCTTTAGAGACAGAACAAAACCCAGATTGTATCACAACCAGTATAACAAGATGTCAAGTAGTCAAACTAAATAATAATTTTAAAAAATTATAATTGACACATCCTTTATGAAAGAAAAAATTAACTGATTAAAAGTCCAAAGCATACATCATTTTAGTAATTCATTGATACAGCCATATGTCCACCATATGCACATAAGCCCACACTCTTCCTGAGGCAGTCGAAAAGTCCACTTGTCTGTTTGGTAGGCTATCTAGACCAGCTCCTTCCCAAGAAAACTTTCACTTTTCACAAGAAATTTCATGATTAAAGTGAGGGATGGTGAGATCTAGTTGCATCCACTAATTCTTGAACTTCCACACAAGAGATAGGATGAGGTTTATTATAATTATTATTATTATTGTCTGTTGTCAGGGGGAAAAAATTGTTCCTTAAATTAGATCTTGTTAGTTAAATAATTTCCTTTTTCAATATAGTAACATTAAAGATACAATATATATTAATGCAACATATCTATTAGAAATGGAAATTAACATATTTTATACTCATTGAATGTAACTTTTTGTAGTGTCAAGTCAAAACATGGAGTGTTGTTTTGACTACCTTTATTTCCCTTTGAAGGATTATGCTGGTGTTAATAATTCCATAGAACACTTCATTTCCATGAAAACGCATTTTCAAAATGCAAACTCCTCTACTGAAAATTTTTCAGCATCTTTACCCAAAAAGTTATTATCCAGTTACCTTAGCTCCCTACAAAAACCTAATACATTTACTCCTCAAAAGAAAGCAATGGGAAAAGAAGGATGCCTTTGATGATGTGACAGTGCCACCTGTTCTATAGCCTGGCAGTCAACAATGTTCCATATGTCTCTTCACTGACCTGTTCTGTCATGAAACAATAGCCCTTTCAGGTTCTTCTTGGTCACGTTTGTCAGCTTTGGGCTTCCCTTTGATGAGATTATCAAGATCTCCATTTGTTTAGGAATGAAAGAATAGTTCAGTGCAAGAAGACTCTACTGGCATTAACTACAGTTCCAAACCAGTCCTTAATAAATTATATACTTTTGGAAATTCTCTTTATATTATCACAGATTTCACAGTTTCGGAGTATTTCTTCAGAAACTGTAGCCTTGCAGTTGTCCAAAACTATCCTTTCCTGGATGGCAAATTGCTTTCTTGGTAGGTGGAAGTAGCAATACTAAAATTATAGCAAGTGTAAATAAGGGCTTAGGTAGTTCCTTTAACTTTAATTTTGCAAATTTTATTTAAAAACAAACAAAACCACCAAAAAACCCAGCTGTGCATGTTTCTGGCGTGAGTAATATGTGCATTAGAATTCTTGTTTCTTGCATCCTCCATTCCTTTATGTTCTTAGAGGTACTTTAAGTATGCATCTGAAGTCTTCAATGAAGCCTACCAAAGCTTTGCAATTGCAGATGCCTCAGTTATGACCTTTCTTTGCTATGCAACCTGTGCATATATATTGGCCTCAGTGTTGTATATTCACCCAAAACATAGAGAGCAGATTTGGGACTCCTGTTCATTCTGGTTGAAGTCATGGGATTACATGCAGTTTACTCAGCACGGTTATCAGTATCCTTTGTGCTTACTTCTGCTAACTTTCACAGCATGGAGCAATAGAAAAGCTGTGACAGTAGCAAAGCTGTGCCCTGCAGGCCACTCTGTCTGTATGCTCCTGTCTGACTTTCAAAGGCATATAAGCATTTGGAGAACCAAATTCCAATGTGTTTTTAATGAGAGTTAACTCAATAAAACAGATATGTTTGAAATTTTTACTCAGCCTGTAGATATAAAAGTATTCTATTAGCTTTTATACAAATTTAAATTTCATATATTTTATTAATTCCTGGGTGTTCTTCTTTTAGAATTAGATAAATTAATTGAAGAAATCTTCCTATAAAAGTAGCCCAATACAATGCAGATAAAATATGCTTCTACAACAAGGCCCAAATTCTGGAACTTTCTGTGTTAATCTTTGAAAGAAATATTAAAATATCTTAGTGTTTTTGTACTAAATACAACATAATTGAATGAATAATTCTATAGAAATTTATTTTAGAACATTGGGAAATTATATCACTTATATACTTGTTCTTGTAGGTAACAGTTTTCTGTCAAAAGGGAAGGAAGGAACTCCCTTAAGATCAGCAGAAATTATTCTGGCTCTAAAACATGTTCTTATTAAGTTTTCACATGTATTTTAACACTCTTCCCACATAACTTCAGACTTACTTTCCCCTAAATTGGTCTGTTCAGTTTGCACAGAGTTTCCAAGAAAAAGAGTGAGAAGATATCTAAAACAGTTCAGCCTTGACCTATTGCCTATTTGGAAATAATGGGGGGAAAGAATGCAAACTTCCAGTAATTTAAGACTTATTCCTTCAGAAATGAGTATACCAGCCCATATTAATCCTTGGTGCAACTCAAAGGATAGAAGAGTTAGTTCCCTTCTGTAGTCTTTAAGTCAAAATAACTTTGCAGCCGACAGCATGTTTTTACTTCCTCACACATTATTTTCTGTGCTTTGGGTATCCCAATACACTGACTGGCTTGCTGTCCAAAGGGACAGTGACAAAAGGAATAAAAGTCTAGGCTACATATGCACTGCTGGTCAACTGCAGCCTGATTCATAGAACACTTAACTCTAAAGACTCTTAATAAGTTAACAAAACCAGTTGCAGCTGCAGGTTACAGCACAGAAATAAATACAGACTGACCTGTTCACTACACTATGGTTCCTATGGAACAAAATGTCTGTAAAACAGAACCCTTAGAAGATATTAATTTACTGCACTGGTAACACTTCTCAAACTTTCAGCCTCATGAAACATCTTGACATGACTGCAACAAGTAATCAGGACTGACATCTTTCAAGTAGCTTGCCTTGAGGTGGCTGGCTGGTACAAAGAAGAGGTCACAGGATACGCAGCTTCCAAGTTACTGGTTCAAGCATAGTTCAGGCTATTATCAACTGAAGTTAAAGTTTGAGAGCTGTTATTTGTAAAAGGATAAAATGCAAATTAGGGCAAGCTACAGGACATGGTACGTCTCAGAATTTATCTGATTATGTTCAGGGCATACTTTTGCTGACTTTTTAAATCTCTCTTTGTTAGCAAAGCTACATTTACTTTAGCATTAGCACACAGTGACCACCAGTGTTGATATCAGCACATAATCCAGCCTCACATTAAAAACTAGAGGAGTGTGCATTATAGAGCCTAAACAGAATTTCAGTTTAGGTTTCTTTTGAGAATTGTTACCTTGTTAAAAATCAGCAATACAATTTATCCCATTTTTAATACTTCTAAAAGAGATGACAGGCATTACTGTGGGAAAGAGACTAACCTATATTCATATATTAAAAAGGCTCCTTGTGTATCAGAATATTAGTTGCAGTGCAAGGCTGCTGAGGAGAAGGATTTCCAGTTGCAAGTGTAACTGTCACTTGAAAAAACTGAGTAGAAGGATGAAATGAATTGAATTCCTACTGCTTACATTTGTTGACAATTTTTTAAAATATAGATGATGATGGAAAACAGCAGCATAAAACTTCTATACAAAGCAGTTGAGACAAACTTGAGGAAATATCTTTCAAATATGGTAGGTGGCTTGTAATAGATGATGACATTTTTCATAGGTCATTCCAAAGGATGCCACCTCAAAGCATAGTATCTTTTGAGACAACCATTACATCCCTGTGAACATTCTGCCTGGGGTGAGTATTTTTGAAATGGATCAGAATGAGGTGGGTCAGATGGCCTTCCAGGAGGAGAATATATAGTTTACTCACAAATTCAATAAGATTAAATATTTTAATAAAGACTCAGGACATGACTAGAAGTTTTTAGGGGCACCTAACTCAGGGCAACTAATATGAATTCTTTTATGCTGCAAAAAAATTCTTGTAACAGCAGTAGAGAGGAATTTATATCACATTTTGTACAAAAAGATCTCAAGTATTGAAACAATGAATTAATTTATTCTGAAATAAAAATATTAAGACTTGCATTAAGACCTCAATGTGCTTGTCAGCATTGCTGAAGTACGGAAGACAATTCTATTGATTCAGTTACTTTTCTGTTTGCAAGTGAGCACCTCCAGAAAAAACTTAGTTCTGCCTTTAACATCCAAAAGAAAGCCCTACTCTGAAGGACAGAAAAACCTATGTGCAACTGGGCCACTGTGGGCCTCATGCTGGAAACTTGGTAACCATGAATTTTGCTGCTGCTATCTGTTATTTTGCCTCTAGGTGCTTGTGTAAAATAGGATTAGAAATTTGACAATTAATGAAGAGAGTCCAGTTGAATAAAAGGCTAGCAAAGAACATAAATAAAAATAAGTATAAAAAAAAAGGTGTCAAAACAGGCTGCACATAAAATTTATGGCTTAGTTTAACCAGGGACTCTTATTCTGCCATATCTTTACCCCTATGCCTCTCAGACACAAACAGAAAGGGAAATTACATAATTCTTGTGTGACAAGCTCTACAGAAATCAGCTATATTTCAAAAGCTTAATACCTCTGACCCACATCAATATCAGCAAATGTTTCCTCGTTTAAAGTACAGTTGTCCTTTGCATTACCTCATTCCATTAATGTTAGGTATCTGATGTCTTCTTTGATTCAATGTACAAAGGATCTATGAACATTTTCATTAAGTAATTTTTAAAAGTGTAAAAATTAATGTATTATGTAGCCACAAAGTATGATTTTTTTCCCCTTTTATGTTTTGTATGAAAAAGTTAGAGAAATTGAGTTGTCTACATTTTGCTTTTATTTTCAGTCTGCATTTGATTTCTAGCTCAGTTCACTTGAGATAAAGATCTGATACTTTTCAGTCCTTCTGCTCTGTGACCTGTGCTTGTGAATCTCACTTATTTTCAGTGGATCATAGTTCAGAAACTCTGGTTTAGCTGGTGACAAGTCAGATCACCATCAAAAAGAAAACCACAAGTGAATCCCATCCACACATTCAAGAACAGCTAACAGTTTTTGTGGGGTTTTTGTTGGTTTGTTGGGCTTTTTTTTAAGTCTTGAAAACATTAAAATTTCAAATGACATGGAAGCAGGAAACATGAATCATGCCTACAAAACAGCTTTAGTGATGTCATCATTGTTCAGTGAAAGCACTGAAAATCTATCTGATGTTTGTATTTGCAAATTCTGAGAGCAGTGAATAAAACAGTCAATAAAAATACATTTTAAAAAGTTTGATCGCGTTTTTCTGACTGTCTTTAATGCTGAGGTGAAATTGAAGTTGATCCTGGACATGTGTACTGTAGGAAGTGAGAAAGGAAATTTTAAACAGACCACATCCATGCTCTTGAACCTCAAGGATCATGCAGGAGATTATGTGACCACAACTCCCTAGTCATTCAGTGAATGCTTATTTAACCTGTAAAAGTCCTGCTGAGCCTCTGTCTAGTTCCAAATGTTCCCTAACTCTTGAAGGCATTCTTACCTAGTTACCTAGAAATTCATGATCTATCATTGCTGATACACCAATAGTTGACATAATACCCACACACCAATATTGTAGGTGTCATTTTATGGATTAGAAAACTGAAGGACCATGCATATTTCAGAAGATTTGCTGTATTGCCTTTAATGAGTGGGACACTTCATGTCAAATCACAGAACACTCAGTAAGGTTTCAAATGTAGTCACTCTGTCATCATCAACATAATCATGAAGCAATCCAGAGGCAGATATTAAAGGATACTATTGAATACTACTAAAGGAGTCATGCACATTATTTTTAATAGATGTCAATCTGTTTTCTGATTAAAAGCACTGAGCTGAATTATAAAAACTACTGAGATGACCAAGATGATATTATAAGATATATGTATAGTATTTTTAATTGTGAAACTAAAAAAGTTACATCTGTTGTCCTTTCTTCAGTGATCTCTCCCAGTGGACTAACAAAGAATTCCAGTCAACAGTTCCTTCTTCTGAAATGATGGAATATAGAAGGACCACACTAACCAAGCCTGGCTAAAACCATGAGGGCATTTCTGACCTAGTCATGTTCGCACAGGAGAAGACAAAAGCTATCAATTGCCAAGTGGACCTTCCAACTCTGAGCTAAAAGAGTTGGTCTAGAGTATATTAAATATATCAGACATCTTACTGGATAAAGTTTAATACTGTGGGCCCAGATGAATTTTGATCTGCTGTTATGGCTGTGTTACTGTCAATGTTATCAGACTTTTGTCATATACAACTGAGAATGAATAAAGGAGTTCTTTGAGAAAAGATTGGCATTTATTCTGAAGCAGGGTGCATTTCCTTCCACACTGCCACGCTCACTGATCAGTGCCAGAAGCCCTCATTCAGACCTTTCATCAATAACAGCTGAGGATGAAAGAACAGAAGAAGCTTGCAGTCAACTGTGAAAGCTACTGTGCCAAAACCAGTGTAATTCTTAGCCCAGAGGATTTTGGACTTAAATACAGAGCAAGAAGCTGTTGATCAAAATGTTCCATAGAAGGTAGACTGAGAAAGATTACTGAAAAAGGACAATAACTTATTCCGTTTTGCTTGAAGGGTGTGTATGACCCTGTAGACATTGTGTTAACTTTTCAGTTAGGAATAATGGGCTTGGATCTCTTCACATAAGCTGTGCCACAGTGAGTTGTTTGTATCAACACGCAGAAAAGCTCCAAACCAGCATTCCAGTGAATGCCAAATCTGTCAGAATTGAGAGACAGAAGGTGCCTGTCACTTGGAAGCCTTCTCCTGAAATGTAAAAATGTATGATCAAAAATGACTCTATTGATTTGTACTATCAGAAACAATTTAGAAAGTGTAAAGCCACTTCGCCATAAAGAAACAAATGTCGTTATAGCCAAAGCAAGGTACTGAATTGTGAGTGTGCCTATATGACTTGTCTTTTAGTATCCTTGCTTCCAGCATTTTTTGAGGGACACAGGTGTCCTTCAGAACATTTTAGAGGTCTCCAGGAGGTCTAGATAAAAAGTGAAAGCAAATAAAAAGACATCCCAAAGGAAAAGTCACACAGGAATTACTGGTATGGGAGCCATGCCTTCAAATTTTGATCATCTAAATGTTGGTTCAAGCTAGGATAATTCTTTAGGACATTTCTAGTGGGTCTTTGGAATTGCCTATCTCATAGAATGGGTTGGGTTGGAAGGGACCTCAAAAATCATTTAGTTCCAACACTCCTGCCATGTGCTGGGGCACCTTCCACTAGACCAAGCTGCTCAGAGCCCCATCCAACCTGGTCTTGAACGCTTTCAGGGACAGCAACTATCTCTCTCCCTAGATCATGCAATAGGAACACATAATTGGCCAATGCCTCAAAATGCACTTACATGTTCTCTCACTTTTCCGCTTTATGCAACTCTAGAACAGGAAAAGTTTTATCAATAAATATTCATTTAGGAGATCTGACATGATGGTTTTAATTCCACTGGTTTGGAAAATTTCAGGTTGATAACAGTTTACTCCTTTTTTTAATCATTTGGAAGAAAATCCTGTTTCTTGGTTTTTTCCACTTTTCAAAGTTCCAGATTTTGATAGATATAGAAACGTGTGTCCTTGTTGCAAGAGTTAATTTAAGCACAGGTAAATAATTTGTGGTTCCTTCAAATAGGGGTCAAATGAGAATATCATTAAAAAGGAGCAAAATACAAACAGATTTACAGCATTGTCTAAATTTTCTACTATCTGACGAGACTGATGATACTGAGTTACTCTATACAGTATAGGAAAACCCTGTACAGGAGCAAGAATATAGAATTATCTTAATTATTATCTTAATTATGTCAGAAAAAAATATTCTAATTCCTTGCTTCTGTTCCCTAGAAATTGCCTCTCTCACCCACATACACACAAATACACAGCTGAAACATCTTCTTCAACCTGACTGCTGTAGATGGCATACCAAAATGATATGCTTATGTAAATGTTTCTACAGTATGCCCTGTGTCCCTACAGACTAATAGTCATCTGCTGGTAGCAGAGAATCTCGCCACAGATGCTTTACAAGCTGAGTGGGATGTCTCTCTAATTTCATATATAACCACTGTTATGATCACCTCAAAAGCTTCTCCTCAAGTATGTCCAACACAAATTCTGATGTATCCATGCAAAATAAGAGATAAATTCATCACTCTTACAATTTATGAACTCTTGGAAATATGGCTTTTTGATTATTCTGCATCTTTTGGTGGTAATACCTTTGCTAATGCCCTGATAAATGTGGCCCACTGTGACAAATACATTACTTTCTGTAACGGGGTGTGTGTATATACATATGCAAGGAAGCAGTGTAGATGAATACAAGTAAACCGCATTATAAATGCATTTGATAGAAATACACAATTTTGTACCCTAAATGTAATCACTAATGAAAGATTGACTAAAGCTCTGTTAAACACCCTCAAGATGTTTGAAGTGGTTTAACAAAATTTTCTACTGAACATAGTTCTTTAAAGAGTTCTGGCTTTTAAACACCTGCAGTTGATGGTTGCTACAATTACGTAGTGGAAAAATGCAGAGTGAGAATCTTGGATCTTCACTGAAGTGGAAATAAAACACAAAAAAACCCTGATAAGCAATGAATAAAAGGCCCATTGAAGAAATCAGAAAAATGTCCTTGTATGTAGGCAGTGTAGTGCTCATCTGCTGCTGCATTTGTGTGATACCAATAGACCTGATTTGACCTATTATGCTCTGAAAAATGCACAATTATTAGGCAGTAGTTATCTTTACTTTTCTTGTGTCTTAGCCTACTTATGCTGTCTAGGGTATCTATAAATGCCCCAACTAATCACAAGATGCCTTTTTCATTTTGTTAATCATATCCAAGAGGTAGAGGTCGCATATGTCCATGCCGCTAGATATAAGATAGATATATATATTATTATATACTCTGTGTTTTAAGGTGGATGCCATGTCTAACTGTTGTCCATGAAAACAATGCAAAATTATTTTTAACATTAACAGAATCAATGTCAGGCCTTACATGGAACACTACACAATGAAGCTTACACTTTTAGACCAAAGAGATAGTATCGGACATCCTTTTCAGGTAAATCCCTTCTGAAAGATTTTGCTTGTATCACTGACCAGTTTGATGGAAAGCCAATTGCCATTTTCTGCTTGTTTTATACTGAAATTAATTCATTATTACTTTAACATCCCTATCAGAATCCTGAGTGGAAGACAAGTAATCAATTAAGTATGAGTTTTAAAAGCATGACCTGAAAATCTTTGCATTCCAAGTAAAAATATAGGAAACTGAAGTATGTAAATTAAAATAGTATTCTACTAAAAATTGATGTTACTATACATACTCTTCATGTATACTTCCCCTGTGTGACACAACTACTTTTGCCAAAAATGTAGTATTTTTATGACATCTTTAATAGAAAAACATCACTTCTGCTGACAGCTGATTAATACATTTTTGATTAGCGTAAATTTAACAGAAGTCTGTAGTTTTGTGAAGCTAACACAGCAGCAGCAGATGGATGACATCTGAAGCACCAGCCAAATGTAAAGGAATTAATAGCAGCAGTGGAGAGGGCTGAATTTTACCCACTAAGATTACAGACTACTTACAGTTTATATACTGACACAAATAGCAGTGCAATGTTGCCATAGAAACTTGTAGACCAGTAAAATATTCCTCCAGCTCTTCACCAATGAAGAGACAGGAATACAGAGCTTGATATGGTAATGAGAGCAACCAGGGGGTGATGAATGTGAACTGATTGAGGGTGAGGATTAAGAAAGACCTTAAAAAGCCTTTAGGAGTAAAGAATGGCTGTGACTCCCATAGTTAATACAGTGGCATATTTAATTCTCTAAGATCTCCCACATTTGTTAACAGGAAAATGTTTCAGTGAAACATTGCTTGTTTTCTAGGGATTATGCTGTCGGGCATCTTTTGGATGCTTTCTTAATAATTTTGTACTGATTTTACATACTGAGGACTTCGGGGGAGAGGAACACAATTTGAAATAGTATAGATTATAGCTTCAGACCAAACAAAACTGAGCTTTATGAATCAAACTAATTAAAATTAGATAATTTAGATTAATTTTAGCGATTGAGCAATGAGCTACTGTAATTCTCAGGGCATATCTAGAAATCTGTTTCTAATTAATTCAATTTTTAATTGCATATTCAGGCCTTTTATTCTGTTCAAGGTCACAGACTAAAACATTTTGCATGTTTATAGAATCATAGAATCATAGAATGGCTTGGGTTGAAAGGGAACTTAAAGATCACCTGGTTCTAAACCCTTTGCCATGGACAGCAACACCTTTCACAAGATCACGTTGCTTAGAGTCCCATGACCTTGAACATTTCCAAGGGTGGGGCAGTTATTGCTGATTGTTTTGAGAAGTATAACATATCCATTAGTACAAAACCTTACAATTTTCTGAAATTTTAGTTAAAAAGTCTCTGTCTTTTCCACTAATAAGTTTTCTGGTATTCTATACTCTTTCCAAGATTAGTACATATGCCATCTAACTCATACCACAAGAACAAGTCCATCTGTTTAAACATACTAATTTTGTCACACTAAATCTCTGTGTTGGGATTTTACTATTTAAAATGTTAACACTGCAGTGCATGAGTTGGGCTGTTTTTATATACATAGTAATGTGTAGTTATTACCTCTCCCATAATGTATTGAAGAGTTAAGAAAATACACTCTATAATCCATACTACTCAAATTTTTCTGTTTCAAAACATTTGTTTTGAAACTATCTATATGCTGCTTTTCAAGATGCAGGCTAGACAGACTAAAAGATAAAAAAATGAAACATCTGAGATAACTTAGCAAGTCAATGAGATGGAACTCAAAGTTTTTACTTCCAGGTCAATAGTTAGGACTAGATAAATGACTCATTAATCACACACATGTCCAAAAGAGATATCAAATACAGTAATAAAACAATTTGAGTACTTACATTTATCAATGCTAATCAAAATATTGTTTTTATGTTACCTTGCTGTAGCTTGGACATCCATATCAGTCTTTGATTTTGGAAGAGTCACCTGTTCTGATGAAAGGGCAGCTCTGCAATAGAAATGGTGAAAACGTGCTGTAGTAACAAGACAAGAGGAAGTGGGTTCTAATGGAAAAAGAGAAGGTTCAGGTTAGATATTACGAAAAAATTCTTTACGGAGAGGGTGGTGAAGCATTGGCACAGGTTGCCCAGTGAAATTGTGGGTGCCCTATCCCTGGAGGTGTTCAAGACCAATCTGGATAGGGCTCTGAGCAACCTGGTCTAGTGAAAGTTGTCCCTGCCTATGGCAGGGGAGTTGGAACTAAATGACCCTCAAGATCCTCTTCCAACCCAAATCATTCTATGATTCTATGAAATGGTTTATTATTGTGAGTTTGAATTTTCTTTGAGAAATTTTTTCTCTTTTTTTCTTTAAATATATAGTGTATATATAAAATACATGTATAAAGAATTATACGTATATAAAAATAAACATATAAAGAGCCATGTAATGCTTTAGTTCACTAGATTGCTGGATACACTGAGCCCTTTGAAAAATTAGTATCCCAAGAGTCGCTGTTTTGTTAGTATGGATGTTATAGTTGACTGCCATTTCTTTACTGTTTCAAAATTATTTTAGTAATAAAGGAACTTCTAAATCCTTTTCTCCTACCTAATAAATAAATTGTATTTATTTAGTAAAGACTAAACTAGCAAAGTACTGATTTTTTAAAAGTTAAATAAGTAAACAATTACACTTACCAATTTTTATTTATTTATGTGAACAATCAGTTTGGTCACTACAGGAATACTAAAGTTATAAGAAATTATAAGGAAGGGAGAAGGTGGCTGATGCAGTTAATGAGGGTTGTCTGCTTCTTTAGAGAATATTTCTATTAGTATGGCAACTAAACCATGACAAGCTGTGAAGCCGTCTTAATTATAAGCCATGAAATTGCAGGTTGGTTAAGTAATCTTCTCTTAATTTAGACCATGTAAAATATACATTTGATTAATGAATTAATTAAATAAATTAGACACTCAAATAAGTTCAGAGTACTTTACACCAATTCGTCTTATGTTAATGCCATCTATTACAAGCTTTTGCATATGCAAATTTACCACTTTCTTTACTTTGCTCACAGTGTCTTTTTCATTTTGTCCTTAGAGCATCAGTTGTATGTAAAAGAATATTTGCATTAGCACCATATGTAACTGTGGAACTAAAATTGTGAAGCAGTTTTTAATTTTTTATGGAGTTACAATTGTTTTTTTCAATTTGAATAAATATCCAATTAAATGTTTTAAGTTATATGAAAATAATTGCATTTCTGAAAGAAAGTTGTCTTCATGTCATTCTGTGACATGGGCTATGGAGGAACCCTTCCAGATAAATTATACAGTGGTTATATTTTAAATAAATCTAAAATAATACTCAAGGTTTATGCACAGGGGTGTGTTACATTTCCAAATCTACTGAGAAGCAAAGTAAGCAAGACATACCTTGTTGGAGTCTCTGAATTTTCTGAAGTGGCCCTAGAGAAAGAACACAGTAACCAATTCAGAAACCAAGTAACTAATATTTCAGAAACCAAAATGCTAGTATTGAAGCACTTAGCAAGATTTAGATGAATCAACAGCAATTAATTTTACTTTTCCTTCCTTACAAGATGATATTATTCTTTTTTTCTTAATGTAGAATACATGTTTAAGTCAAGTAGCATAATACCAAGTTTTAATCGTATTCTTGGTACATTACTAAGATAATCATTCCTCAGCTGACATTCTCCAGTCAATCATTCTGGCTAACAGTGTTCTGTTTTCAGCATGAAAATCACAATCAAAACACTCAATTCCAGTGAGCTGCTTATAGTGTTAGCTCCAACTGCAATTTCTTTTAAGTGTTCTGTAAAGGATGCTTAATCAGCTGGGAACTGAGGCAAAGAACTCTGGAAGTTTATATATCATGTTTATCATGTATATTGTGTTGGTATATAAATAACCCTGACCAAAAAACCCACATACCCATGATTGCTGAACTCCTTCCTGAGGATAGCAGAACAGTCAACCATTCTCAAATTTGAAGATAAGACATAGCTCTTTATTCAGTCTTTAGGATTGATGGTGACCTTTAAAAACTGTGCATATTAGCATCTATGCATGGCACTTTATTTCCTGAAACTTGCAGGCAAGTAAAATGCTTTCCTTTGGTGACTAATATTAGTAATATCAACAATTTGAAATAGCGTTCATATCTTAAAAGCACTTTTAAAAGATAAAACAATTAATCATTAAATGTCCATTGCTTTTTAGCCAACTGTCCTTGATGACTTCATTGTTAGAGGATCCAGGAAGGGTCATGAAAGCTTCAGACACAATATGCCTGTATTTCAGTCTTCTCTGAGCAATGAACTAGAGAAGTAATTAGATAATTAGTGGTGAGAAGAACACAGGAATCCCAGCTTCCTGCTGAAAGATGGGTGGATGCCATATAGAGGATGCATCGTATCTTAAGCTTTCAAAATTAACATGATCTTAGCAAGATATTGAAGTGAAGCCAGATAAATTCATCACAGTGGGCATATTAAAAATATCTAGTAAGGACTGACTTTAAAAAAAATAAACTTTAGGGTCTATGAGCTATCTTTGTGCTGGTTAGAGAGTGACTTCGAATATTTGGCCAAAGAGATAGGAAGTAGTAAACACATAAGATTAAAAATAATTGCTAAACTTAGTTTTAAGGATTCACCTTGAAGTCTTCCAGTAACAGAGATTTCATAAACTCCCTGGGCAATCATCTACCAAGAATTATACCCAGCACAACAATGTATCTATTAATTTCTGTTTCATTAAATTCTCGTCATTGCTATGCACGAGACTCATGTTGGAAGTTTCCCAGATTAAAACTAGGAAATCAGAAGGCCATATTGTAGCCAGTAGGGGACCTAAGCAAAGAATAACATGGAAGTTCATTCATTAATATTTTAAACCATCCATATTCTGGTTTTAGATAGGAAATAAACGTTCTCTTTCTAATCTGCCAGAAAGCAACCACAACTTCAGAAATAAACATTAAACATTCATCTGCAAGTAACTTTATCCTTATCTTTTCTTCTAAACTATTTCTTAGCACTTAACTGATGAGTAAGGTGACTAAGCAGATCCTGAGGTTTTGTTGACACTGTTAAGCAAAAGGCCAAGGGTTAACCTCTGGCTGTCAACCCAAATGGCACCAATAGATTCCTACCCTTATGCCCAGTCTCTCTTTAGCAGATTTGCCTTGAGGCAAAATAACTGAAATAGTTCAAAAGGAAACTGTGAGGAAAACATGCAAGCAGGATATGATAATTTTGAGGGCGCTTATGTAACCTCAAGTTGCTGGCACTTTGTATACTCAGACCTCAGTCAACGCTGGACATCAGGCTTCCAAGAGCCAAAACAAGTACTTAGGCATGGGATGTTTTCTCTTTGCATGGCATCTTAAACATCAAAAGCAGTCCATCAAAGAATTGCCCTGTTGTCTCACTCCCAAAATTGGCTCTAGCCAAGAATTAGGGAATAACTAGTAATCATTCATACTTACTGTTTGTTTTCCACTGCTTGTGTTGTGGTCTTACTACTCGAAACTGGGGGAGGCATCCAAGATTGCCTGTCAATGTTAACAAATAAATTTTTGAGTATTCATTTAATGCTATGGGGCTGAACAGCACACTGTGAATGTTAGAATGTCAAAAGTGGTGCAAAAGTACCTGGAATTTTCCTTAAATTGTCAGCATTTTGAAACACTGCATGTATATACTTTTTAGATCATTTTTTCAGTCACCAGAATGGAATAGAAAATAATACACTAATTTTAACTATTGTTATAAAAAATTTATTCTGTGACTCTAGTTGATATTTTCGGCAATCTGAATGGTACAAATAAATGGATCATTCATGGAAAGGACAGCCAGATAAAGTGCACAAAGGAAAGGGTGTAAATTATCAACCCAAGGAACAAATTCAGACTGTTACAGGTTACATGAAACAGAACAAGCTGTTCCTTATTTTCTTTTTTTTCCCCCCTCTCTAAATATCAATCCAGGAATTGTTTGTAAGGAAAAAACAATTGCACCAGAAGCAATTCTGTTGGTACAATTCAGATGGCCTTCTGTACTTCTAAAGAGCCTGAAGAGAACTACTGTACTGAACACACCTTAAACTTCCACCAAACAAGCAGGGTGATTAATATAGAAATGATCACATTTTAATTTCTACATTGATAATTAATCACAAATCACATTTTAATGCATGAAATATGAAAGACAAAATCACAAATTAACTGAATTTGTAGCTGGGAAGGATGCAGAAAAATATGGCTATCACCAGCAATGCATTTTAAATTAAAAATGTACTTTGTTCTACACCCTGTTTTTATTCTTCCCCAGAAAATACTATCTGAAATCCAGAGTTTTAAAGGTAGCTGTATGCCATTTAGATAACTCTGTGCTTCATACTTACTGCAACAGCACAGAGTCAAGTTTGGCATCAGAGATTTGGCAATTAGAGTGAGCTACAATGCTTTAAATTTAGACACTGAAAATGCATATGCTAGCTGAGTTAGGGGCTGCGGCAAAAAGTTAGCACCAGTTGTGCTTTGTTCACAGGGCTCACAAAGCTGGCTCTACAGAGACAACACTGTAACTCCCAAGAAAAAAAACAGAGCATGCAAAAGTTTAATTCTTGAAGCTTGCTGAGGAGTTTGAGTGTGCTGGAGGAGGAAGTTGGTACTGAGTGCTTATATACAGTGCTATATATTCTCTAGCAATCAAGCAATGGTGGCATTGAATACCTTTTTTTCTTGATTGAAGAAGTGGCAGCAGTGTTTGTGAGTGCTGCATCCGGAGTCCAAGATTGCCTGTTAAGGAATTAATTAATTAATCTTCAACAGGAGTATCATTTTAAACTAGAAAACCTTCGAATTGTAAGAAATCATTTTTCTACTATCAGAATCATTCAACTGTGTATGGTAAATGGTATAACTATGTTTATACATGCCAACTGAAATTTTGGGAATACCTCAAAGAATACAAAATTTGGGACACCTTAAGAGATTCTGATGTTTGGAGAACAGCTGCATTTCTACTTGATAACGAAAGTAATTTCTGACTTCTTAAAATCTTGACTTCTGTGCCTATGCTTTAGTCTCCAGTCCCTACAATATTTAAAATCTTTATTTTTTCATACTTTAAATTTTATTTTCTTGTTCAAGTAAGCTGCTCTTATGTTATGATATGCCTGTAAAGGAGATGGTATTTCTCATACTCCTAAACTATATAATATCCAAGCCAGAGATTTATATATATATATTTAATATATCAAAAAGTTATTGTCTTATTCTCTGCAACTCCATCATAGTAATTGAAGTATAGAGCTTTAGAGCTTTACAAATAATTTTATTGATCTCTGGAAGGAAAAAATATATATACAATTGAAGTCTCACTTACGACCCACTTCAGAATTCATGGTTGGTCTGTTAAAAAACCATCTCCAGCCAAAATAACATAAAATCCAGTTTATATGATGCTTCATGTGTCATCATTACCATGATTTACCACATAATGGTGCAAAACCATAATTTGAAAGAATGACCTCTGTTGAACTTTAAATGCCAGAGATACTCATTTGCTCTTTAAAGCAATATCTCAGCTCTTCACAAGAGGACTTTTAATTGCTGTCCTCTTTAGCAAGTATATTCTGTGTAATTTATTACTGACAGAACTGTGCTGACATTAATGAAGGCACAAAGCCGTGTATTTGTCCCATTGCATTTATAAATATGGTGGCTGAGATCTGACTTTCTTTTCTTTAATAAAAATTTCAGTTAGGTGATAGCTGTAAGTTCTTTAGAAAAGATTTTTTCGGTGTTCTGTAATCATATTACATGTATAAAGTGGCCACTTCTGAATCAAAGAAACTCTTTTAATAACATGTCAAAAATGCTGTGCTAACTTATTCTCAATTAAAACTGTTTTTTTAAATAGACTGACATTCTGACAAAATAAAAGTTTTCTACTGGAAAAATCAGCCTGTCATAAAATTATGTTTTATGTTTTGGTACCCAAGTTTTCCACTGGCAGTGTACAATGGCATTTTCCACTGAAAACACTGATTAGAATTTTTCATGTAGTCCTCCCTCAGAATTACGAATTATGTTTGGTAGACTTTGTGCAGAGAGATCCAGAGCTCTAGAATATACCTACACTTTTAGAAACACTCTGATTCTTTCTTCTTGCATTTAAAATGTAATTTTTACGCAGTCACTATGCTGAGCAAATGTGACTGAGCAAATATGAGCTGGTCTCTCTTTTAATCTGTGTGGAGAAATAGGCTTTTTTAAGGAAAATTCCTCTTACTCTAAAGAAACTATGTGAGAAACACCAGAGGAATTGTCCTCCGAGAGACCCTTTTTCTCCTCATTGGCTATAAAAAGTCTATGGTAATCTGAATACAGATGTCTACATTCCAGCTGTCAGGTGATTAAATGAAGCCAACCATTAGGCCATGTGCCATACAAGTAATTTCTCTATATATTCTTGGTATGTACATGTATTCTGAAGTTATGATAATGATAATGCATGATAAATGATAAACTGATAAATATTTAGATGATAACGTTTCCAAAACTCATACCTGTTGTTTTGCTTATCATTCAGAGTTGGGTACTTATTCACTTTATCGGTATCACTTCTGGTTGGAATTCTGTTAGAAACACAGAAATTATTGATAATAGACACTCATATTTTTTTAAACTCACTTGCAGTAAAATTAAAAGATGCAGTATCAACTTGCCCTGTGTATAGATTAAAAATTCCCCAGTATCAAAATAGGTGTAGAACAGAAGCTGAAATTATATAAATTTAGTGCATTATCTGTAGAGTGTAAGTAGCTCACTGAATAAGACTTTTCAAAGGTGATGTTCAAACAGCAATAGATGTACTGCATTAAGCCTCACTGTTGCTAACAATTTATTACAACTCCTTTGAATTAGATTAGAATGCTAGAGAGAAAGCAATGTTCAGTCAAGCAGTAAACACAGAATTAGTGCCTTTCGCTCTCCCTCACCACCCCCCGAGAGATGCAACAGTCTTGTTTTCTTTACAGATTTTAGACATCAATGCGGTAAGAAAATATTCTGGTTTAAAATCCCTGGCAAAGCATTGTAATGACCTACAGGAAAAACTTCTATCAAAGAATTTATATTATTTGTGTTTAAACTGAGCCATGAAACTTACATGAAGAAACAACGACATGATTTTTCAAGCCTGTTATGGATTCTACAACTGTTGCCTAAAACCCTTCAGAATTTTCACAGAAATCACTATGTAGCTATCCTAGCTGAAGCAGATTAAGTTCTTTTTTAATCCAACTTTCTTCCCATACATGGAATATCCTTTAGTAGGAACAGGGGAACTACAAAAAGCTCAAATATGAAGTGATGTGCATTGAAATAGATGACAAATGCTGAGTTGAGAGGGTTATCCTGAGTATTTAGTTAAATCAGTTGAAACACATCTTGAGCTACAACTTATTTACATATAGAAATTTCTTAATTTTAGTTATCTATTCCCAACTACAAACTGAAGCTATAGATGCAAAATAACTAATCCTAAAACTATAATCTAAATTTATGTAAAAACCTTTTGCATTCTGCCTTCAGCCAAGCAGCACGGAATACTGTTGTATTTAATTCAAAACCTTCCAGGGGGTTCTGGGAAATGATCTGCACCAGCATGTGCTCTGTGCCTTTTGCAAATCCTAAATTTAATTGTGCAAATAACAATCTGTGTCAGGGCAGCTTCTGACTGTGACGGCAGCTACAGTTACTCGGAAGATCACTAGAGGTCTCACTAAACTTGCTGGCGTTGCTGCGGATGCAAATCTGAGCATTCCGTCTCACTGTTATCTAGAAAATGAACCAGCATTTCTGTCACACGTTGTTGTGTGTTTTCAAAATTTCAGCACAACACTCTACTTAATTTTATATTTCCTCATTTTAAAGTCTTAATGATTCTATCTGGCATTCTGCTCCATTGCTGCCCAGTGTAGCAAAAGCTTTTGGGGAAAAAAAAGTTAAAGAAAGGTAAGTATAGTGTTAATTTCTCCTTGTGCAACTTTTCAGCTTCTGATAGGCAGTCAAAGAATATTCTCTGTTCGCACCCAGAATGTCGTCTCCAACAGACATCTCTGGATCAATGGTCCATTTACTCATGTAGAGTTTTTCTGAGGTAACTTATGTTTCTGGTGACTCCTACAATTAATACATGCATTCAGAAAAAACCAAATGTTCTTTTTCTTATCTTCTTCATTTTTTTTCTTAAATCATGACACAAACATTTATAGTGTCTCCTCATTCTTACAGTGCAATAGAAATTACTGCTTCCTCACTCACTTTCCCTATATTACTATTTTCCAAGCTGAGGACTCTTTGTTTCTTCAGATATTCTGCATATGAAAGCTATTCCATCCTTTCTCATCTTTAAATTTTTGTTTGTGGTTCTGTTGTAGTTTCTTCACATAAGTGAATGATGCATGCAGTGTTCAAGGTGTTCAAAGCAGGTTCAAATCACATAAAAAAGTGGTTTCTGGTTTGCTCTCTGGTCCTTTCATAATAAATTCTACCATTTGAAAGGATTACGTTATTAATAAAGTGCACAATCAAAGTGTCTCATTTGCTTCAGTATCATCTATTCAGACCTAATTCCTATAAATGCACTTAGGATTTAGTGTTTCTGGAAGCTATTTTGGACTTAGCAGCATTTGGTACTTGAAAAAATAACAATGTAATTTTCATCACTATCTAACTTTTCTCCCATCTTGCATCAAATATTTATTTAGTTGCTAATAATAAGAGAGAAATAAAAGGATAAATAAAATTTTTCTACCCATCCAAAAAGTCTGTCTGTGATCATCTGCACAAAGCAATTGTTGACTGAGTTAGAAGCAATGTAGAGCTACATGCCAGTACAAGTACATGTGCATCTACTGCCATCAATCTTTGGATTTCTGAAAACAACTTAATAGTGTTCAGTGTTTTCTTGTGCTGGCAGCCAGTGGTGCAATTGCACGTAGCCATCTGCAACAACTCCCCCAGGTCCTTAATATGGAAAATGATGTTCAAGTTTTGTAAAGACTGGGTTAGGCAAAATTCATATTAAAAAAAAACCTTTTTTGAACATGGATAGGGCACTATCGAGGAAGCAAAAGGCTGCACTTAATATGTCTTTTAGATATGATTTTACTTGCGCATTTACACATGCAATGAAGAACTCAAAATTATTCCTATAGCCATCGAAGATTCTTTTAATTTAATTTTCAATTATTATTTTGTCAGTTTGAAAACTAGCTATTTAAGAGATATTCATCCAGATAGAGATAGATTCTTTAAAACCTTTTCTTTTGTAATATTGCCGTCATGGCTAGAAGAGTTGCAAAGCAGAATTGTGAAAAGATGTTCTAGTATCTAGCTTGAAAACAGGTAACTCCTAAAGAATTCTTGCAGGATAGAAGACTACCATTTCACAGAAATCTAACTAGGCAGAAATAATTTTCCATAAAGATAACATGACATAATTCTGTAAACAGCTCTCTAATCCAACAGATCTCCAATATCAATGTAATTTTTCTCTAGAAGTGCCTACTAGGAGCAGTCCTTTGAACTTTTTTCTACATTCCAGAAACATGCTCTGTTTTGAACTCTGTCTTTTACTTTTGAAAAAAAAAAAAAAAAAGAAAAAGAAAAGAATGCTGTTTTTTCACACAGAGGCAATAAACAATATAGCTGTTCTGCAAACTGGTCACTTCTAAGCTTGGAAGGCTGCCATACTATGGCTATGCTTGCCAGAAATAATTTATAAGAAAATAAGGGAATTGTGCCAAGTGGAGAACATCCTTCACAGAGAAAGCAGAAGTACGAAATTCAACTGTAAAAAAGGTACTAAGTGAAAATATGTCACCAAACCCTGTTATACCTTAGGTTGCAAATTTGAGGAGTTGCAGAACATGTGGTCACCCCTTCCAGAACTGCCTTCTGGCAACAGGTGTGCACAAATTAATCCTAGTATGGCTATATTTCAGTTTTAAGAAGACCATTGATGACTGAGGAAAAGCAAATAACTTGACCACAGCTTCCTCACTGTGGTAATTTCAAGACAGAAGCACCATTAATTTGCTCCATTTATGGACATATTCTGCACTAATTATCAGAAGTGTATATTCACACCTATAATCCTTTCTTTGTATTCTCCCTCATCAGTTACATATTAAGAACCCTTAATGTTAGATATCTGTGTATATGAAGACACAAAGACAGCTTACAATCTCTATTAATTTAGATATTTTTGTATCTCAGCATAAAGCAAAAAGATACAGAGTACAGAAGGACAATGCTCTTCAGTGACACTGTAGAAACTGGAACTGTCCTATGACTTCTGAATCAGTAATCAGGGTTTGATGCATGAAAATTAAGCCTTAAAAATTGTTTTGAAGTCTGTGAATAAGTGTGACATAGCTGATATATTCACTCAAATTTCCGAAAAGCTTCACAGAAATTTGCTTTAAGTGCCCTTAAATAAACTGATCTCCTATTGGAAATAGAGAAGGTCCTTCCATGCATAAATAGCTGCTTTAAAAAGTAGGAAAGTTTTGAAATAAACAGCAAGTTTTCAGAGTGGAAAGAGAGACCTGTATAAGACCTGCGTTTTTCCAATGTTCATGAATTATCTGGAAAAGAAGGAGAGTGAGATGATGTTGCTTGCCAATCTCATTGATTCATGATAGTCAAAACAAATCCCAACTGGCAAAGTTTTCAGAAATCATCTACTAACATGTCAGATTTCTAGAACAGCAGATGGCACTCACTTTCTTGGATGCAAAGTAATGCCTGCCAAGAAAAACAATTGATCTCTGAGTGAACTATTATTACTAAGGAAAGAAATCTTGGAATTATATAGATAATGTTATGAAAAATCAAAACTCAATTCTCAGCAGTGAAGAGCAAATTCAAAGTTATTAAGTACATGGAAAGAAAAGGAAATGAATCAGAAGTCATTGTTATACTCCTCTGTGTACATACAAGTTGTGCATACATCTTAACTATGTGCCTTGGGACTTGGATCCCCAGATCAAAAAGAATAATATGGAAATATAAAAGATACAGAGAAGAGCAATAGGTAAACTGAAGTTATAGAATGGTCTCCTCATGGTGAATGAACAAATACAGCAGGATTCACTGGGCTGTAGAAGAATAGACTGGGGGATGATACCACACAGGTTTCTAGCCTATTCTTTTCCAGACTTCTGTGGAGAAGGTAAATTTTATCTAACAGTTTTGCATTGTTTCTTACAGCAGTAGTAAGGATCATGAAATAAAACAATAGTACTATGAAATGTGCACAAACAAGTGCACATTTCCACAGTGTGTGTGTTTATGTACAGGTACTCATGGTATCAGCATGTTTTGGATTCCAGATGTTAATGGGGGCTGGATTTTGAAGAGGCAAGGCAGAAAGAATCTGTAAACACAAGCATGGTCGTGTCTTAACAGAGGTCAGGGCTGAATAGAACATTCAAATTACATGAAAAGCATATGATTCTGATATTTGTACTTATCATGGTATGAAGTGGCAGAGAGGATTTGCAAAGAACAAGAGGTTTAGCCATGTTGTGCTTAACTACTGAAGATAGGACTTTGATTTATAGTTTGAAAAGAAAAAACTGAGAAGGAATGGTTATCATCTGTGGAAAGATGCATATATTTATAAAAACAAGAATACACAGAAATTGTTACAGAAAAAAAAAAAGAAGAACAAGAAGTCAAAAGAACCTTTTCTCAAATCACATTTCCATTTGTCTCATTGAAAATTCATGCAAGAATCTTTCAAAGTCTTTTAATTAGATAATTAATAAATAACAAAACTTAAAAAACCCACTGATTTCATTCATGCTTTCATTTTTAAGACCTCTCACAGGTATGAAAATCACAAAATATAATACATCCAGAAGAAAGCCCTACCTGTCCAACGTGGTATCAGATCTGTATCGTCCAAGTACCGCTGTCTGATCTTCCTTTTCATTTGTGCTACTGCTGTAAAAGAAAGTTAGAAATGCCACTTTGGTCATTGATTTTATTAAACAACTCATCACAAAAAAACTCAATATCTATTTCTCAAATTAAAGTATCATATAAGATTTATGACCACCCAGGTGTCAATAGATCCAACCCTGCATTCATTGCAGTGATCAACTTAAGAATTATTGACACCAGAGTCGGATTTACAGTGGAAATATGTATAGACTAAAATTCAACAAAGCAAGCTCTTGGTATAAACAGGATATAATAAAAGGTTGCTTTGGTAATATCATCAGAAAGATGTTACCTGTTTAGGCTGTCTTGGGATTTGTACTGATTAAGCACAGCCCTTCCATAGTTTTCATCAGCACTTCAAGAAAAAGAAAAACAATGGTTAGTTAAAAATGGAGTATTAAAAATAGAACACTTTTCTTGGCAAAAGATTTCTGTCTTCCATCAGATTTCACAGCTGTACACTATCACTCTGATTGCACCATGTATAGATCTCTGCAGTAGAAGATTTCAGACATTTTGGAGTAAGAATTATCTCTTCCTACAAGCTGTTCATGGACCATATAATGAGGGCACGGTCTCAAGGTGTTGTTTCTGCTATAATACAAGTCCTAGTTTACATTAAACTGATTCTGACACAAAGTACTTAAAAAAACTGGCAAAGGTTTATAATCTTCATGGTTGTAAAAAGCAAATCATGGTCTTACAACCTAAATATGTAAAATACGGGATTTTTCTTGTAGAGCAGAAACCTGGCACCTCATTAAATACTCAGAGCTTGAAAGTCCCAATGAAAAACATAGTCAGTGAATATTCAGCAAATTAATACTTTCAAAAGGCAATCAATACCTCATCAAGACAAATAAATAAGAATTGTTTAATTCATCTAATTCCAGTTGATACCATCCATGCAAAAATAGATACTTCAAGGAAACGTACATGGCCTACTGAAATAAATAGTGAAGAAATGCATTTCATATTTTTCTTACCTTTCCTCTTCGGGTCTCTTCTTTATCCAGCTGTTATCTTGCAAAAGTGTCCGTCGTTTATTAATATCATGAGAAGCCTGTTGTCTGCTTTTAATTGCAACAGAGGGGCTCTTCTTGTCTGCAAATGCAGAGAAACATCTTGAAAATGAGTATGTGGAATAACTTTGGAAACCTCAAGTGCTATTAGAAAGGCTGAAATATGTAAAAGTTTAGCACAGCTTGAATTTTCATTTATCACACCTGTTTAGTGACGATCATTTCCTTGATAAGTTTGTGGCTTCAACCTCGAAGAGACTGCAGAAGCCAGTTTACCCAACTAAATCAGTTTCATCCTTAATATCAAAGAGCTTTGTGTATTTTTAATGTAAACAAATTTCACAGATCTGATAAAGGAATTATGAAATTTGCATACCACAGTAATCCCAGGAAAGTCAGACTAATGAATCCTGTTTCCTGGGGTGTTGTCTGTGGGTTTTATGTTTGCAGATGTGTGACAGGATGCAAATTTTGAATGAAAGCTAATCTTGATTTGACCACATGGTCCTCGAGCTACACCCAGCCCAACCTATGTGGATTTTCATGTTTCTCAAAATGTCAGACTCCCTCTGAAGCTTTTTCGTTAATGGTTGAATGAACAGTTTGTTTTCTAGTGAGGTATTAGTTTTACTGAACCTTAATAAAAGTGATACCTTTACATCAAATTTAAGTAAAATTGATGCATGGTTTCAAAGGTTATTGGGAGAGACAGACAGACATGCACACTCACGTGCTGTATGAACACAGAAGCCTTATTTACTTATGAAAACAACCTAAAATATCTCTGCCCAACAATGCTAGTATATTGAAGAACTAACAATACAATACTGACTTGATTTGGGAGATTTTGGATTCCTTCCTGTATTCGAAAGCTGGTGTTTATCTCCTTTGGTTTCCTTTTATGAGGATTTTGGCCCTTTTTAGCAAGTAAAAATATGCAATGGCTACTGTCCAGCCTTCTCAGTTCTTTTTTTGCCTACCTGAGTTTCATATCATCAGCCTGTTTGAGGTGAGAGGAAATATTGTTGTGATATTTTAACATTCCCTTTTAAAATGAAAAGCTAAAAGTTTGGACCAAATAGAAATTCCATTTTTTAATTGCAATATTTACTCCAAATTTTTCCAGACAAGCAAAGGTAAAAATATTAAATATGCAAAACCTTGTTAATACATCCAATTAATCAATAAAATTAATGATGAAAAATACAGAGTTTCTTGGGTTTTCCTTTAGACAACTTCGTGATTTTATACATTAATCCCTCACTTTCTGAGCATTTGCGCAAAAGGAATGCAACACCATCAGATTTCAGGAAACATCGCTATCTGGTGTTCAGTAAGGACATTTGACTGTAAAGATTGTGTATAAAGACCATGCTCCACACAAAATACATGCAGTCAGTAATATGTCATTTGTCAGAGATGTGTTTTGGTATTCTGCTGTGATTTATAAGGAAATGTAATTCTTGCTTTTACTACAAGAACTTCAGCTGTAGTGATAACATTAAAAAATGGCAAATGGCTACAGTCAGTGGAAGATGAAATAACAAAAAAGCACCGAAAAATTTATTTTAAGTGACAATTGTCAAGACTGACTTTTTAAATACATTTTTCTCATGAAAGAAAAATACTGCAGTACCCAGATAAAATTCAGTTTAAAAATGTATATCTGACTGTAACTCAAACTGTGTCTGCTCTTATCTGATTATGTTCACTGTGCATATGGCCATACTGCCAAACAAAAGAAGGCCAGAGAAGGAATGAAAGGCTTGGACTCATCATTCATGTTTGTTTAGTTGCAAATGTTCTCTGGTTCTGTGTTGGACTTGCTCTCCCCATGACTGAGTTGCTGGAGAAGTGGCCAAGGTTTGAGAAGCACAGCTGTGATAGCACGGATATGTGCTTCTGTTTCTTGGCCTTGATGACAAGGTCTGGCTTTCTTTTTTTAAGCAGCGTAGATGCAGCCCTTTGACAAATGACCAGGGACATCAAAGATGATGTTTTTAAGAATGTGCCAACAATCACGGTAGATTAACAAAAAGTAATCTATCCTCACTTCATGATTTCTGCATTAGCTTTTTCACTGCCAATTGAGCTAGTTTTTCTCTTAAAAAGATTTATTAAAATCTGACTTTAAAGACTTCAAAAAATGAAGGCATCCCAGGCTTGTCTGAATAGCTCCAGTGGTTCATTAGAATATGTACTAAAATAAACACTTCTTGCCAACCAAAAAGAGGAAGGACCCCCACCGGTTTAAACAATAACCTTGTCTCATAGTCAACAGCAAGAATGAGGACAATTTTTACTAGCAAACAAGATCATATGAAGTGTGTTTGCTCTAAAAATGTATATCTTTCCATTCCCATAAATATTTAGGTATTTTTAATTTGTATTAGAGGGAAAAAAAAAAAGTTACATTTTCAAAAGTAGGAAAAATGTGAGCTCAAGTTTATGCATTCCAGAAAGAAAAATTCTCTACAGTAAGGATAGCTGATGGCAGCAAAAGGGGTGGAAATGATTCCAGCATTCTTTTCATTCTAACAGTTTTAGCCAAAGATGCTTTGATCTGTTTCCAAAGCATTTTAATCTGTGCTCTTCTACTGTCAGCCAAAACCTCCTCTGAATCCTGAAGAAAAACTTCAGTGACATGAACATTACATAAACATTTCTACATAATCAAGAAGTACTCAGTATATATCCAACTATTAAAACTAAACACGCATGTGACACATTGGCTTTTTTCCAATAGCAATTTAAGAAAACTGTTATCAACTTACCCAAAAATCATTTGCATTTCACAGAAATCATGGTTTTTTAAACTGATTGGTGCAAAGATTTTGGGAAACCTCCTATAAAGGCAGGAACCAAGGACACTGTTTTCTTGTCAAGAAATATCGCAAATATTTTGTTGCTGCCTGAGGCCCTGGCTTTGCTGAAGAGTACTGATTTCTGGTCTAATGAATTTTCTCCCAACCTTCAACTAAAAAATCAAACATAGATCTGATACAACAGTTCGGGTCACATGAGTGCAGGCAGATGCAGCTTATCCCTGTCTTAATCCGGCAGTAAAAATTTATGTCCTCAACACAGCAGAGCCAAGCAGCTCCTTGCTGTGGCTGCTCTAATTTTGGTGTACTTAGGCCTGGCCCATCCCACCCAAGCCAGGTCTCCATGCATTCAAAACCTTTTGGTCTTTAGAAATATTTGTTGGTTTCAGGCAAATGGAAAATATCATCATGCTCACAGTTTGCCTCTGGTCATTTCTCTGCATAGAAAGCAAATTCCAGCCCTCCTCAAATTTTCTTCCTCCAGAGGAACAAACAACCCCATCAGACAGTGATTAAATAGCTTTTCTCTCCCCTTCCTCCATTCTAATTTTCCTCAGTTTTTCTTCATCTTCCCTGAGTGAGTCAAAGAGACAGTGCTGAGATCAATGAATCTGCCCCCTGCCCTGCCAGCTGCTATGCTCCTGCGGGCTTTCCACAACAACCACATCCCTCAGCAGGGGGAACCACCACCTTGCACCACACTGCCTGGCCCCCCCAACTCCACCACACAGCGCTGCCCAGTGGGATGTTCTGGCCTGAATCCCTGCCAGCGACAGTTTGGGCACAACACCAATAGTCTGGCATCTGAAGTGGGTCATACTGTGACCAATGACCATCCTGTCACTGCCGAAGCGAGGCTGTGTGCCCCTTGAGGGAGCTGTGGGATGGGCATGGCGGTGCTTAGACAGGAGGGAGGCACGCCTCAGCCTCCAAGTGCCCTGGGAGCAGAAAATGGAGAAGACTTGGTATTACCGCTTTGATTTGGAGACTGTTTTCGTATACCGAAAGTTGACATTTGTTCCGTGGTATGTCGTCCTTCTCTAGGAATCTAAAAGAAAAGGTGACAAAAAAAAAAAAAAGGAAGAGGTTAGGAATCAGCCCCAAAACCAGTTCAAGATTGTTGTCCGCTTCGATCGTCTCCTTGCACAAGTTTAGTCTGACAGGGTGGAATGGCTCAGTGCTGGCTGCAGCCCTCTTCTGCTTCCTGGGGCACAGTGGTGGCTTTTCCCTGCCTGGTAATCACTGTGTGTACTTCTGCCCTGTGCCTCTGCCTTTCACACTGTCTCTCCTTCCTCTGCCTTGTTGGGAATGTCTTCCCTGAGAGAATACACGATGTGGTGAGATCCTTCAGAGGACTACACTGAGTAATGAAGAGTGGCAAGGTGATAAGCTTAATGGGAAGACAGTATCAGTCAGTGGCTCAGAGTGGCACCTGGAGCACAGGTGGGCTCACCCAGCACTGCTGATGGGTCTTACCGCTACAGTGATCAGCAGCTAACGCAAGGGGCCAGGACAGAGACAGCTCTGCTGCCCTGCAATAGTTTTCCATTCACTGGAATTCCCTTATCTCAAATCAGCTTACAAAATGAACCTCCAAAACTGCCAATTTAAAAACAAGTAAGCAATCAAACCAACAATTATTTGGGAGCTGAGCCACTTGAAAGATTTCATGTTTTGCTTTGAAACTGGATTGTGAATACTAGCTCTCCTAGAGAAAGCATCAAGCAGAACATAATGACATTTCAATAACAAAAAATTCTCCCTTAAGTTAAAAAAAACCAGTGCTGACATTGACTTAAGAGTGTGGCCAAAACTGACTCTCTTTAGCAAGTGGATTCCTTTTTGAAAAGCAGTATTTTCCAAGAAAATAATTGTAAGATGGAAAGCTCCCAACAAATTCCACTGTCAGACTGCTAAGATTTACAGAAGCACAAGAAAACAGTTTTTGTGACAGCAGCAGCCCCTAAAAATCAGAAACATTCCCGGTTCTCTGGGTGACACAGCTATTGTATTCTTCTTATTACAGATGTAAAGTGTATTGCTCCCACACCTAAGATAGAGTGGATTGAGACTGGAGCCTGTGGCTCTTTCTTTACTGATCGGAGGGGTAGAAGATTCTGGCAAAAGCAAATAATACTGGAGTATAAAAGTTCACATGTATCCTTATCCAGTTGTGAAATTCCAGATATTTATAGCAGTTTAAAATTCTGGCATGTTGATTGGAAAGCTCTGATCCACACTCTTGTTTTTTTAAGCTTAGTTGTTGGTATCAAACAGGCATTGGCACCGTATGCATAGAAAACATGTGACTGCTGGATCTGGTTCCCACACAAAAAAAATTTGCTCTGGGCTGTGGTGAGCCATATTTATTTTGCAATTGGTTGTAAAATGTCTTTTAAAAATACTTACATAAGAAGGTTTAAAACATATACCCACTGAATTTCATAGAAACTGTTCAGGTAGGTTATCTAACAATGAGGTTTAGATAGTGACCATTTTCATTATAAATTTCCCTAAACTGTCCCAAGATGGCAGAGAGATCTCTGATTTATTTATGTTTTCAGCTTAGCAACAGCTGTACATCTGATGCAGTCAGTCAGTCCTGAGATAATAGGCAGTTTGATATTTCACTATATTTTACAAGCAGTGAGAACCAGCATTTCTTCACCTCAGGAGGAAGTAGTAGTTTTTATAGAAGGAATTTGGATTTATTTTCTAATAAGTACATTTAAAGCCATTTGCTAAGGGAAATAAATCATAAAACTTTGAAAAAGGAGACTTCTTTTATAAAACTTAAGCCAAATGCAATCTTGTTTAAAATATACATTTTGCAATTTAAATATTTCATACTAAAAATAACAGGAAACTCTTATGTAGACTTCATGTTAGACTATAGCCCTCCTTCCTACATATTTGTAATAGAAACAGAAATTTCTCAAAGAACTGACAAGGAAGTATCATACACCTTTGTTAGAAATAAACAAAAAACCCTCAAGCATTTGTCCTGAAATAAAAATTATGGCCAAAGTAAAAAATCCATACGTTTTGAGGCTTGTCTTTAAAATCTACAGGTTACTACAAATGTATTAATGACACTGAGACCATGAAAAGCGACTATAAAGTGGGTTTGCAGCTCCTGGTTGTATCCATGCAAGACAAAAGAAAGTCCACCAAGTGTGTTTCTTTTGTCCTCCTTAATTTAATTAAAACTGTGTTTTTTCTCTTGTCCTATACTCATTTTTTAATGGTTTAAGGGCAAAACAATATTTCTGTTGTGCATGTGTACAGCATCCATAATAAACTGCTACCTAGTCTCCCAACCCAAAAGTAGTATGCATAAATGAATACAAAAACCAGGCACACTCCCTTTTACAATCAGGACTGAAAATGTGCCAGGTATTCTGAAATTTTAAATCCGAGCATTTTAGTCCTACAGAATACTGCCACAGTGTCACGAAGCTTGCTTCTTGCTTCTGAACTTTCAAGTTGTATATCAAAGATTGATCCATTAAAATTTAAAATGCAAATTAAAAGCTACTTCAGTCTTTAGCACAGACAATTAAGAATCATCAGAGTAAGATTTACATTTTAGGATCTTAGAAATTAAAAGAATCTTGCATAAAGAGGCAGGATACAGCTCATCAAAGCATTTTTTTCTTGGTCTTCACTATTTTGAACTGTGTGTGTATCTGTGTGTTTGGAAAGGGGAATGGACAAAAGATTATGAAGATCCCATAGTTTAAAAAGATAGTTTAAAAATTCCAGCTAAGAAAGATGTGAAACTGTCACATTGTTCACACAGGTCAGTGAACATCTTATCTTCAGCCCATAGGGAGATTTATAAAAATTTTTTCACTTTGTGAGAAAGAGGAGTTATAGATTTCTATAGTATACTATAGTAGTAAATTTAGTTCAGACTTTCTTAATAGGATCTCAACCACTGAAGCAAAACAACTCAGCTGGAATGCAAAACAAAAACAAACAGGAATGCAACTCCAGTGTAATTTAAATTTTAAAACAGCGTCAGGAAACTTGAAAAGAAAATTAAAACTGCTCCAGCCAGTCCAGTGAGCAGTTCCCAAATGGTTTTAAGACATGCCAGTCCTGGATTCAGACCCTCCCCATTTTTGGAGAAACCCAAATATAATCCCAAAGAAATTCAGAAAAAACTTCAGACATAACTTCAGGGAAAGTCAAATGCCCCTCCAACCTGGAAGGAAGTTATCCCAAAAGCAGTGCAGGTCTCTAATCCTATTTTTATCACAAATATCGGTATCCACACTTCTATAGCTCCTTTCCACCTCCTGCAGTGACTGATCAGCAGAATAACTCAGGCCTGCCTTAAATTCTCAAAGCTAGATCTTCTAGTTTTCAGATGGTCTGAACACACCCATTCTTCCATCACAGATCCCTTTTGCCTCCCTTCTTCTGCTCTTGGCTGTAGCTTTCTATGTGGTGAGGCTTCACATATATACATAGCTGTATTTAAAAAAATACATGAGAATAATGCAAGCATTTCCTGTAAGATTCATATTTTCCACATCAGACTGAACTAGTTGCAACAAACTAGTCTTTGTTCTTTGGCTTCTAGCTATGACAGTGATTAGGATCTTATTTATAAATATTCAGTTTATATGCATTTTTCTTTTAATAAACAATATTTATTTTCACAGCTTAAAGGCAAGAAGCACTGCATATATACTGTATAATAAGTAATTCAACATAGTAAATGTTGAAGGAGGGGTGTGAGAGGGACACCTTCTCTTAAAAGTCAAAACATTTGTTTTTATACTGAGGCTTTTCACATAAAGCTTTGCCAAATGCAAACGCCTAAAATGTCAAACATCCCAATATTATTAATTAACTGGATGGACTGAAACAAAAAATTGTAATTGAACAACCAGTTTAAAATAAAAATGTTTCAGAATTGTCCTGTCATCCAGCTTCTCATGCTGCGTTGCTAAAGCAGCCTGGATTGCAGAGAAGCAGCTGAGTTTGGTGCATCCACATGAAACACCAGCTGGAAATAACAGGTTACTTATATATGGTTCTACACAACCACAGCTTGCTGACTACTGTTTGCTACATGGTCTTCCAGTTCCAGCTTTTCAAAAGTATCTAATATTTGCCATATGGAAAAGAAAATAAACATATATATTTTTTCTTTGCTTATCCCAAATAATGAAACTTGCCACCAAAATTTCATCTCTTGAAGAAATATTCTGCTCTGAAAAATAAGCTCAACTTTCAGTATCTTGTAAGTGGAGCTCAAAATTTTAGACTTATTCCATTAGAAATGAAGACTTACTTCAGCTCTACTTTTCCATTTGCTTTGTTTTCCATTGTAACTCTTAATGTTAATTCTATATACATGGCTTATCTTTCATTTATATGAGATGAATGTGGAGAATGTGACATTTTAAAGAAAAGCACATTTGCTCTTAATCACAGTTATGAACCACACAACAGTATTTCCTTGCTTTCCCTTAACAACTTTCATGTCAGCAAACCTCATTATTTTCTCCATCATTTCTGTTGAATACAGAAAGTGTGAGCAAGAAACTGATTAATTCTAACTTTATACAGGATGAAGATCTCCAAGCCTTAAAACTAAGACACTGGGGAGACACATCGTTACAATTGTTCTTCTAGATAGGGATCCATAGGTGCGTGAGGTAAAATCTTTCTGCTTTGGAAGTCAATACCAATTTTGCTGTTCTCTACACCCATCATTGCCCCTCTCAGATATCAAAAGTGCTGTGACTGGGCTGTCAGATCTGGCTACCTATACTTAAACTCAAGTAAAAATCTGTGTTCCTTAATTCCAGATAAAGGTTGTTTTTCAAATCACCATCATAGTCAGAGCCATTCAATGCTGTACCATCCTTCATACATCCAAACTTGTTATTTCAGATGAGAATATGATAGCTTCAAATAGCCTTCAAGGTCTACTCTGTGAGGTGCAGGTCTCTATGTATAACTGAACCTCTACTTTCTTCCCTACAAAATTGTCACTGGTGATTCTATTTGTTTAGCAATTAGTTAGTCTTTTTGTCTTTTTGCTGAAATTACATTTAAAAATGAGTAAATTTATTTTACAGACATCAAAGAATAACAGAAATGTGTTCCTAGATTGATTCTTTTTTTCGAGAGTTATATATCAGAACAATAGCCATATAACATATTTGTGAACTTCTGGAATTAATACACTGTGCTTAAATGAATATTTTACTCTGCAGTTTTGGCCACAGAATTAATAACAACTCTCAAAGAAAATAAAAACATGTATGTGTGTAAAAGAGAAAATAAGCAAGGTTGGAACAGGCAAGGTAGGACTAGAGAACACGTGAATGTATGACAGAAATCATTCATCTTCGTAGCTGAAAGAGCTCTCAAAACTGGTTTTTCAAGATGTGGGTGGAGCAGATTCTGTTTTGAAAGCAGCTTTGGAACTGTCATTAATGTAAAATCAGCTGCAAAGTCAGAACACAAATTTGTATGTATTTTCAAATTAGAAATGCATGATCAGTTTTAAATCTAGTGGTTTGGGGGTTTTTTTAATAGAGTATAAAAGAGGGAGTAATCATTTTATTTATTCAACTGTGTCGGTTTTTGGCGAAGAACACATCCTGTCTATACATGGGTTCAGCTAATTGTATAGATAAGTCTTTGTATCAAAGCAGAGTGGGTATTTTTGCTATTCCTTTTGCAAAGGTGAAAATGAAAGTGAACTGTTTTTGCAAAATAATAAACTTGAAGCAAATTCAATTGAAGGAGAAAAGAGTAAATACTATTTAATTTTAGATAAAAATTACAAAGAAAGAATAAATAAACAATAAAATTAACCAAAGAGCAAAACTGACATTTAAACAGCTATTCATGAAAAGTGGTCTGAACAGTGAGTTTTTCATCAGAGAATTAGCACTAGAGTAAAATACAATTAATAATATAATGTAATGAATATAATATAATATAATGAAGTAATTGAGATCATAAAGCCAGGAGAAGTCAGAAAGATCTGGGGAATCTGAACACCTAACCTATAAAACTTCTAGACCTGGATTTTCATAGACAAGTTCTCCACACAGTTTGAAAATCAGATTCTCTGAAGTGGGATCCTGAACTGGACACTAAGAAATCACAGAACATCTGAAAATGTAGGACTTTCTACACATGCTGTATAAAGCCAGAAGAGTGCACATCCTTACCTAGGTATGGTAGAAGTTAGTGTCCTAGCGTGGCTCAGTGTGGTTAGTCAACCTGGAGACAGCTGGAAGTGAGGCACAGTCAAAGCAGACAGAGAGCTGAATTGTCTTTCCCCATCCAGCTGTCTGAAAACTCAAGAGATTTCTCCTTCAGAGGCTGAGTCACTTAAGGAGGAGGTAGGAGGTGTGGAAAAGGGTGGCACCTTGTAGAAATACCAGATCAATTAAAAGTACGGGTGAGTTGTTACGCTTCTGTGCTTGCTGTGCTTTTCAAGTGCAGTAGGGCTGGGTTTCACAAAATGAACTGCTTTCACAGACCTTGAAACAGAAAACCAAGCAATTACCATTTGGAAAAATATACTACAGTCATTTTGATTTTCCACATATATGTTGCAGAGCTGTAGGGCTGCCTCTCACCTACCATGTTTCAGGTATGTACACAGGTGAACATGAAGGAACACTGTATTTCACCAAAGAAAAATTCTGGAGAAGTGTTACATGGGGAACACACACTGGAATCTGATCTGCATAAAGCATTTGCACTGTTTGAGTATGTGGGCAGAGGCAAAAGATCTGGGGGGAAACCCCTCCCACGGGAGATCTTGTTGCAAGACTCTCTTATCTGTGTACATTTGCATTCTCCTACAGTACAGCCAGCAACAAACAGAAAAATAAAAATAAGCCTTTGCTTATTTTTTTCTCTCTTTAAAATGGCTGCAGATAAGTTTTGTAGGCTAAGAACTGTCTTACTATTAGTAAATACAGTAGTATAGAATCAATAATTTTCTTACAGAAATACTGTATACAACTCCATGCTTCTGTTTAAGATGCAGAGGCTGGTTTTAATGTAGCTTCTATGAGCCCATGTTTCTTTTATATTTGGGGAACTTTTGCAATGAAATATGTGAGAGATCGTTCAGCAAGATCCTGGACAACCTTCAGTCCTATTATCTGTGTGAAAGTTAAGAGTTTCTTTGAACACAAACAAATCAAACTCTGTCATGAGTTAATTTAGTAATAGTCCTTATTTTTGTTAATGCTTACCTCTTTGTAAGCTTGGTACTTAGTAGTGTGAAGTTATTGTCTAAACATTAGTTATATCTGATGAAATAGAGTTGATGAAACAGAGCAGCAGACAAGAAAACACCAAGTATAAACTACTAAAGTATCAGAATTAATGAATACAAGCAAGTAAACATTTCTGAACTTTGTACATCTCAACTCTGGCATTTCTTGAAGTTAAAAATACTTGTAGCAGTCCTGGAATGTTTACCTTTTTGCAATCATGAAGAAACTTTTATGAATATATCTCTTTAGAGACTTATTGGGACCTTATAGTTGCCTCCCAAATGAAAGAGATGTCTTTCCTTGTAAGAAATGCAGATTTATCATTAAATGGGAATTAACTTTTAAAATAGATACCCTTTAATTTGAAATGTATGTCTAGCTTTGATTTATAATAACAACGCCTGAGACTAGGAATATGTTTTTGTTTTGAAACAATTTTCTTTCACAATCCGGGTGCTACATTATATGAATTTGTTATCATTTTACATTCAACCAGACAAGTTCTGCTTGTAAATCAGAGATAAATTTAACCTGTCCCACAGCACTGACTTCTTTAGCCAAAATGTTTGAGAAACACATATAGAGATGCAAACAATACAGTCTGGAGAAATTAAATTGGTGTTTTCCTGTATTTATGGTCTTTGAACACAGAGAAGAAATTATGGGACAGAGCAAGCCAGTTCTGCTACACAAAATAAGCCCAAGGGTTATTCTAAGGCAGTCCTTACTAACTCTTTGGCATCTGCTGTGACAGAATAGGCAGTCTGCAGGAAAATGCATTCAATATAAGAAATACCAACAATGGTACTGACCTTAGCTTAAGAATCAAGTGGGCCAGCTGTTGTTTACTGGCTGATCTGCAACAACCAGTATATTCAACGCATGGTGAATTTTTGATGTTAGCTGTGCTGATTACTTAGTATTTCAAATATGAAAAAAATCAAGTATTTTTTTCAGACTAAAGGAAATCTAACTTACTGCTAAACATTCTGTCTCATTTTCTGTATGGTAACCACATACAAGTATTGTTCCTGGTTAATAAGGAATACATGATGCAGTGCCAGGTATTGCACAGTTCAGCATAACATACAGTGAAAATGACCTGCAATAATTTTCCATTAATAAACTTCCCATACTCTGAAGAAATTGAGGTTTCAGAAATTAAGAGGAACTCAAACATGTCCTCTAGATCTCAGTATAACAAATGAGATCAACCACAAATCCAGCTCAGACTGTGTGAACTGTTCTGCAGTCAGGTTTCAGTTTTCTTTCAATTCTCTAGTTTAAGGTCTGTATTTGATTGAAGGAAGGACAGAAATATAGATACAGTGAACTTTAATTTCTCAGGCTATTTCAGAACTTGAATTGTGTCACCTTTATTCCCTTTCTCACTCTCAAGAAAGTAGTCAAGCTGAAGCACAGACAGAAACACATTTTTCCAAAGAGCATTGTAAGAATAGTAGCATATGCATATATATGCATATATTGTATACATATATATATATATGCCTCTGTACTGACAACCAGTGACTTTTAATCAAGGATGCAATTTACCTAGCCATTACACTGGGCTGTATTCTACTACTGATTTATCAGATTTGAAGGATTTTGGGTCTTTTTTAGTTCAACCAGTAAGGTGCTTTGGAGCTGACAACTAACTTGTTTCACATCTGCCTATCAGTAACCTACTTGCTGGGAGTTAGGTAAATACTCTGCTTTTGTTTGCCATTCTCTAAGGAAAAAAAGAGGGAGTTCTCTGAAAAATAGAGACAAACATAAATGGCCACAGCCTAGGCTTAACAGGATATAACTCCATCAAAATAATTCTAATAGTTTGATTTAGCAGAGTGCGTGGCCTGATATGATTTATAAGAGAAAGCAAGAAATGTCTTAGAATTCCTTCCTCCATTAAAACTTCTTCATAAGTTATTATTAACAAGCAATAGGGACATATTACTGATTAGTAATCAAAGGTCACTATCTCTTGCCTCTTAGATTTCTAGCACATTTTGGAGGACATTTCGAGCAGGCTCATTTTAAATACCTCATCAACAGTGGGGGCTTATTGGTTATCCATTGAATTCTTGCAAGGCCTGCTAAGAAGCTGCCAGAGGGGGATGTTGTCTTATTTTAAAATAGAGTAGCACTAGCAGAAAACTGAACCTAAGGAGTTCAGAAATGCCATAATTTAGATTTGAATTGCTTGTTCAGTATTATTAAAGTCAAATGCTTATAGCACCCTACAGTGGCAATACATTATCCCATTTCTCAATTCTCATGGTTATCTGGACAAGACAGTTGTGTTCAGTGTTCTTAACTTTCGCTTATAAAGTTTTCTACAGAGTGTGTCCCTTGACTGTTAGTAAAACACATTTTTCTTCTCTACATGACTTTCTTGTCAGTTTTTGTTGTTTCCATTTTTCAGTATAAAATGTATTCCAAAATATTGTGCTACCTCCATATCCTTACTAAGGTTTAAAAGATGGCATAATGAAAATAACATCATGTAGCCTAACTATTGAGTTTTTATGTAGATTCACAGCACAGAGCTGGGAATGAGCAGTGACTCAGAAGGCAACTTTTTGGACAAATAGGATTCTGTGACTCCTCCCAAAAAGAGAGGAATACTTACTGAATACATTTTTTTCATACACTCAGTCCTCCAAAAGAGAAGTCCTTTAATACTTCAGACTTTCCAAGTAGGATTGGTTAACTACTGTGTTTTAATAAGATTCTATTACTGTAACTGGTGTGTCCAAAAGATTTGAAGACAGCCTAGCAAGTACTGTTCAATTTTTTCTTTTCAAGATATAGATAAAGCAGTTACATTTATCATATTAAATCAAACTTACCAAGGCCCAGTCTTTGGCCTGAGGACAAGTGGCACAGCATGTTCTGTACCTGTATCACTAAATTTGCTTTCCAAAAAGAACTGTGTGGCCTCATCCACACTCCTTTTGAAAACAGTCCAAAACTTGTACTAGAGAGATCTGTGCTCCAGCCTTTTTTTCGGAGATAGCCAATTGGCAGGAACAAAACTGTGTCAAGGAGTGTGCATGATAATAGTACGGACAAACAGAGGATATTTCTCAAGCCCAGAGATCCTACTCTTAATTATTTGACTAGTATGGTTTTTCCATTTTGATATAACTTATGTCAAAAGATGACTAAAACTAAACACTGTGAAACATACAGATAGGTGTCAGCAGTGGATGATGGCCAGCTGCCAGGCAGCGTTTAGCAGGCAGACACAGCTAGTTAATGTAACCTTTACCTGGGAGGTGGGTTGTGTATCTGCTCCACTTGCATATTTTTCTTGCTCAAGATTGGTCTAAGATCTCCTATATATGTAGGCAGCAGTTTTAACAGGTGAAGTCAAAATGGGAAGGGTCACTTCTAGAAAAAAAGAACCCAGGGCAGCAAATAGAAAAATGATGCTCTTGCCTAGGGTGATACACCTTCCTCTTGAAGGTGACTAACACAAGGTCCGCTCCTCCCTAAATTCCCAGTCCAGCCCAACATAAAATAAGCTGATGCTTGGGACCTGTGATACCTCTTTGTACAGAGGTACTTTTCACCCTGGTCAAAATAATTAACCAAGGGAACGTATTGCCTATGGGTACACCCTTACCAAGAGGTATGTGTGACTCAGAACCAGATTAGAAATGGCTGTATGAATCCCAGTAGCATTCATGACAGCAAGACAGAGGAGAGGGAGAAATAAGGAGTATGGTTTTTTCCCATGGACAACTTATTCTATCATTAGACTTCATGGGATTTCTGTAACTTTCCACTGAGGACTCTGGTTCTCTTGCTCCTAGATAGATATATCAAAGTAAAATATACTAATGATCTGATGTGAGATGGAAAGCCCCTTTCTCCAAGGGCATGGTAGAGCATACTAAGATGCAAGTTTTAAAGGTAGATAAGCAACGTCCTGGGATGCCTTGCAAAGGGCAGCTACTGGCAGAGTCAAGTGCCTGGGGTCCTTTGTAACAACTTTGTTCTTTCCTTCATGCTCAAAAATTAGAATTCTTCAGCCTAATCCACGTGCAAGGCTCATCTCCAAACATGCTGTTACAATCCTATTAGTGAGAGATGTCTTTGCCTCTTATCTCTCCACGAATGAGACCATATGCCCAGGTCAATAATACAGGTTTTATTTAGCAATGACTGTGAGGTAGAGAGACAGAAAGAAGTAGAAAAGTGGGGAGTGGGAGGAGAGAGAGAGAGAGAGGCAGGGAGAAAGGGAGGGAGAGACGGAGAAAGATCAAGCAGAATATAGTCACCACCCTGAACCCAGTGGTGCTCTGTTGATCCTTCTTCTCGGTGGTGGGAGTCTCAGAGTTGTTCAAAACTTTTCACTGTTTATACATCTTAGTAAACAAGGCAATTAATGCTCATTGGGTACAAGTTACATAGTTCTCTTAATAACTAGTATACCACCTCTGATGCTAATTAGTCTGCATGCTCAGTCTTCCTCTTCTTTTGATTCAGTGGGTTTCTTGGGTCAGAGGGCCATGAGTCTGTGTTTGCAATCTTACCCTACCAGAATGGCCTTTTACCCACTCTGAGCTGATTCAGCACAGTTGCTGAGTTGGTTTCTTCCTTATCTTGGAAGTTCTGCCAAATGTCCTTGAGATTTGTAAATTCTGCATTCTTTGTGTCCACTATCAGTGGTACATCCTTCTTCCCAAGCTTTTTTTAACCTCTCTCTCCCTAGGTCTGAGATCACTGAAGCATGTCAAGCCTTAAACTTGAGCAAGTTCTATAGACAAGTAATTTATCTTCCTAACACCCGGAGAACAGTACCACCTTTATACAGTGCAGGTTCTGGGTATCCACAGAGGTGTATTCAGGGGGGCTTCCATGGTCATTGGTGGTCACAGATGCTATGTATCCCATAACTTGGGGTGATCTTTGTTTGGCCAGTGACTTTCCACACAGTTTGCCATGGTGGGATTTTTTGTTTGGATGCATTAATCAGGATGTGCTGACCAGACCTGGCCTCTGCCAGGCCTGGAATTAGGGCTTTCCCATGACAAATTCCTCCCTTCTGTGCTCCTCTCAAGTTCTCACCATGGTGGCTTATCTTAAGGTAAGTTCCTTCCTTAACAGTGTTTGAGACAGCCGTGCTCTTTAACTCCTTACACATGCTTAACTCTTTAAAAGAACAGGACTAGAAAGCAAGAGCTCACTAATTGGAAAAATCACTTTGCCTATGACTAAATCCAAGTTCAAATCATTCCTCCTTTTGATAGCAGCCCATTTTTACCAGCAGTCTACCTTACCACTTAGTTAACAATTTTTTGTTTGAGGGACCATAGTTTTTCTACCTCATGAAAGTTTAAATATTCACTGTAGAGAGAATAATTCTACAGCTCTTTTACTATGGCATACAGATATTGATCTCATCACTGTCTAAATAAGTATTGAGATTTTACATATGGAATTCTCCTTTTTCTTTTTAGGTTGTAATTTGTCAGCATTTTATCACTTTTCCTACATTTTATCACATTTCCTACATTTTCTATAGCTGTTTCAGGTTGCTGCTCCTAGGGAAGACCTTTCAGCAGGTTAAAGTAAGGCATGCAGTCTTTTCTAACCACACCTTTATGAATACAGGAAGGAGCACTGTCAGAGCTTTCTCATATGCATTTTTTAAAACCTTAGTCACAATGCAGATGTATTTGCTGCTCATTGTTCTCCTAAAAGGTGTGGCAGAGTTCATAAACTAAAGAAGGAAGAAAAAAAAGGCTATAAATAGTATGCAAAATGTCTAAACCTTTTGACAGTTTCTAGTTGCCACAGAAAATGCTTGAGCAGTGTCTTCTGTTCATAGCAGGTGTCAACACATTTCATAGAGATACACAGTCTACAATGTTAGTGGGCCTGATTTTCCCACAATTTGAATAGCTCTTTACTCTGCAAATAAGTGAAATATCTTGCAGAAGTCTCTGAAAGTCTGATCCGCAGCATGCTAAACTTGAGTATCTTGATCTTGCACCACTGCCGTTACTGTCTTAGCTAAAGAACACAGAGTTACTGATAAAATCAGTTATTTAAGGAAAATTGTGCTGAAAATCTGGCTAAGTCAAGTGACATCTTTGTGGTACCAGATGAATGGCTGTAACCAGTTTTGTAGCTTATGTTATTGATAAATAGCTTATTTGTTAATTTGTTGCCATCATCTGAATTAACAAAGAACATTCATATGGGAGGGTAAAAAAATTAAAATCAGACGAACAGTAGAGGGAGTGTGAGAATTATGATTAGATGTGCTTTTTTCATTAAAAAATAAGAAAGACTTTGTAACATCTCTATCACCTAAAAATGCCCACTGACACAGCTCTGGGAAAGAACCAGCTGTGCTGATCTCAGGAAGAGACATGTTTTTAAAAGATGTTAGAGGAGGTGAAGTTAAAGGGAAGAATTTTTTTCTTGTTCCCTATCTGAAATTTTCTTATGGCAATTAATTGGTCACAGGCATTATAAATACATAGGAGACAACCCCCCCAGGCTGTTCTTTTTATGGTGCAGATAGGGAGATGTATCTGCCCCATAGAATGATATCCATATGAGGAACTTCCCATTACACTCATCTGATAGACTGGGTTTCTTCTCCTTGCTTGGAGATTACTGTGGATAATCTGGATATTGTGCAAGGGTTACCTGCTAGGGCTAAGCACCTTTTTCTCTGGTCATACTTTCTTTTATAATTTGGATCAAATTAATTGACTGGGAACTTGACAGTGATTTGAAAGCTTATATGGAATTTTATACCAGTCAAAAAATCCCGGTGAACCAATATCCCACCTAGTTAATGAAATCTTCACAGGTGCATTCCATACTGGTGTTATCAGCACATATGACTGCTATGCATGCAAGCCAAATCTTACAGATTGTGATCATATTCTCTATCCACATCAAAGCTGAATATGAGCATGGAAGAAAGGTAGGGTTTTCCCTGTTCCTGGAAGATGCTAGCTGTGGCACAGTTAGCATAGAACAACTTACTGTAGAAGAGTTATTAGAAAATGTATTCCAAACCCAATAACTGCAGAAATATGACAAAGGCAAAAAATGGGAATCAGAAAGGATGGAGTTGAACTTAGAAAGGTTCAGAGAAGGACATAAAAGATGATGGAAGGTACAAAATTACTTCTCCACACAAGGAACAAATGCATCAGCTAAGATTCTTTTAGTGTGGTGAAATGAAGTATACATGGTGTAAAAACATCACAAACGGTATGAGAAGGGTGTATTTCAGTTCTCTCCCAGTACAAGATCGTCAGCATTAAGCCAGTAGGAAGAAAAAGAAAGAAAAGGATAAAAAGACAAAACAAAAAAGAAGAAGAAAAAGGAAGAGAGAAAAAGAAAAAGATATTAAAATAAGCCAAAAAACCTCCATCACTCCTTAGTGATGGAGTTGCCATTCAGCCCCTCAGCTGAGTCATTCAGCATTGTCCTTTTAATTTCTTGAGAGTGAATTTCTTCTCTAGTTACATGACAAATGTGGAGAGTATGTATATATGTAAATATGGGGAGAACTTTACTTTGTTATCTCATGTTTAAGACCCTCTCCTTAATCATAAAAACCTTTGCAATCCAATAAAATTGCTCACCTGTTCAAATAACAGGAAAAAACCAGCAAGGCAGATTTATGATATGTGTTGAAATGTAGGTAAACTGCAGGAGTAAAATTGAAAATGGTATCACAGAAGTGTCATCTTCCCTCCACATTCCCCTCACAACTTCTCTGGAGAATTCAGCTGTCTTTTTGTTCTCCCTTACCCACAGAAGTAGAAGGTTTAATAGCATTTCCAAGCATCTTCCAAGGACTAAATTTGAGGTACAGAATTCAATCACAAACTATGTGAAAGAAAGGAGAATACATTTCCTAAATTAACACATCTGCAAGAAGGGCTTTATGAGCTGAGAAACTGAAGAAGCAGCTGAGCTCTCTTTCCTGCCTTTGCAAGAGGCAAGATGTCCTTTGATATAAACTGGCCAATAGAGTCTTACAATCTCTTGTGCACTTTAAATATCAACTTCTCCTTCCCTTTTATTTTCAGTAAATTATATTCTTCTAAAAATTGTTTTCCCAATTGTGAGTACTTTGAAAAGAATGTTGGCAGAAAAAATCTTTTATGTGAGTTTTAGTGTTCAGCACTCAAAGAATTGAGTGGTGAGTTTTTTCATTTGTTTTTGTTGCTGTTGTTAAGTGAAATGAAAACCAGACTGCACTTTGGAATGGGATGATTTCTAAATAATTTGGGTGAGATTACAAGGGAGAGAATCAGAACAGAATGATTATAATTATCTGGATTTAATCACAGAGGCCCAGGTAAGTTCCTCAGGCTCCAGATCTTGCCACAGTGCTTTAAGAGCATAATGTGAAGAACCCAATAATTTCAGGCTGCTCTGGATCCTCATGCAGACTATTAGCCTGAGAGAGCTAAATGCCAATTAATTTTTGAGCAAATAATTTGAACTCTACTCAATAAAGGAGAAGCCAAACTGGCAACAGCTATTTTCAAACATTTGTTTCCTCAGAACTGGCCAAGACTTTCCATCCAGGCCCTATTTAGCCAAAAAGCTAGGCTACATCAAAAGCTAGGCTCCTACCTCTAAATTTGTCACTCAAGACACCTCTAATGTAATCTCACACTAATGCAGATGACTAAAGTAGGTCAGAGGATTGGGCTGTAGTAGTTATTATTTCTCTCCCCTGTTTAGAAAGGGAGCCTAAAAATGACAAATCAGATGTAGGCATCTGCACTGTTGTTAAACAATGTCAGATGAATTCCATGTAATAGCAGGATTTCAAATAAATTTTTTTCTCTTTAAGAAAGAGGTTCTTGCTAAATTAAAAGGAGAAGGAAACAAGGGTGCAGATTTTTTTCTTTCTCTCTGTCTGGCCAAAATTCAAGCGGTAAGGCTCATTCTGCAGCCTCGACAGTACTGCATCTATAAAATCAGCTTCCCTGCTGCACTGTAGCCACTTACACAAAAAGTGTGACAGGGAAACTATAATCTGGCCATGTAGGAGTCTGAACCATAAAGACATTGCAAGATGAGAGGACAGAAAAAAACCCAAAAAATCATTGTGCTTTCCTGGAAGTTCTGTCTCTTTCACTCACAGGTACAAAGGAAATATTCCTTACATTTTTAGAAGGAATACGTCAGATTTTTATGGATTTGAATCCTCTAGCTATACCAGAAGCAAGACTTGAATTTGGGGATTTAACTGCTTTGTTTGTAGATATCTATATTCACTCTGTTCAGATCTCTGAGCTGCAGACAAAGTAGTATAAATGAGGTTTGGCATCTTCTATAAATCTGTGAGCAGAACCTCTCAGCATTGTGCCTAAATCACAATCTTTGTATTCTAAATATTGTCTTAATGTTCTTAATTTAATTTTGAAATATACAATTCTGCTCCAGCATATTTGAAACATTCAAACTCACAGTGCTGAGCTCATTTTAGGTTGAAGCAGAAAGCTCCAAGCAAGTGAGCTCTGTTGTAGCTTAATTATATGGCCAAGCTGGGTGTGTGAGAATAGCCAGCGCACACTGGAGAATAAATTGCTGGGTTTGGTTTTTCTTGATTTACAAGTTGCTATAAGTGGTGCATGTTCCCAGGGAGTGGTGAAGAGTAAGGGTGTGTTAAACAGGTTTAAGGACATTTTAAAGAAACATTGTCAGGTTTGAGACATAGTAGATTTGGTGCACGTCCTCCTTCCTTCCAAATAACATTTTCTGTTTCTGTGGTTACAAACACCTGGGCTGCACCCTGACTCTCTGTTTAAGGGATACCACAAAATCCAGTGTTGCAGTTATGTGTCACACTGGTTACTCTCTGTCTTTTTTCCCTTTTTTTTTTTTTTCTTTTGCCGTGAGTGGGGAAATGAAACTGCCAGAACTGCTGTTTTTTGCACTCCTTGGAGAGCTCAATTCACATACCATTGCATTCAGCCAGTAAAAATCTTGCGGTTTTCTGTAAAAATAGCTGTGGTGAGGACAAGTAGTGAGCTGTGGTGAGGACAAGCAACATTTGGATCAAACAATTTCTCCACTCAGAATGGTACCACAGTTAGTTTCTGGTGTTGCCGGGGCCACCACTTTAATGTCTGAAACTCCCTAATACAAAGTCTGGGCTCCAAATTCCCAGGAACCTTGGCAAAAGTCACATGATTTTGAAGCTGAATTTTTTTGGTTTTCAGAAGTTTTGCAAGGACAATGGACATAATTTTAAATCTTATATGCACATAGCATTAGTTTCGAGCCTTGGAGACCTACTGGGTATTTTCTCCTTCTGGGTATCCTAATGGAACTAAGGATAATTCCAATTGAAAATGAGAGCAAACTTTCTTAAACAAGAGATGTCTGGAATATCCATTTCAATCTCTTGCTTAGTATAGGAGAATAGAATTAGCTGAGCTAATACGTACGAACTTCCTTATATACAAACAACTATTTGCCATTTTCATAAGTAACACTGAAATATTTGTTTGGAAGGATTCAACCTCATTGCATAGGCAACATTTTTAAACCAGTTTTTTTCACACACATTGGTAAATATGTTAATTTTTTTGGTCTCTCCCTTGCCATTGTGCTATAGTACTTACAGTGCTATTTATTATTCTATGTGGTAAAAATACTCAACACCAAAAAGTCCAGTAGAATCATAGAATATCCTGAGTTTGAAGGGACCCACAGGATCATGGGGTCCAACTCCTGGCCCTGCACAGGACAACCTCAAGAACCACACCATGTGCCTGAGAGTGTTGTCCAAATGCTTCTTGAATTCTGGCAGGCTTGATGCTGTGAATGTTTCTCTGGGGACCCTGTTCAGTATTCAGTTATTTGAATAAACACATCTTTTAAATTCCCCCTTCCAAAGGTAATAAGGGAGCAGTATGACACAGTCACAAATCACTGTTAGCCAGACCAAAACTTAGTTCATGAAAAGAACAGAGTGGAGTTGTCGCTTGCAAGTGCCACTGTTTAAAAGACACAGAGCAGAAGGAGACTGAAGTTTGGAATTAGGTAGCACAGTAAACGAAGAGGATTTCAAATAAAAATGAAGGAGAAAGATGTCAAAGAGGAAATTAAGCAGCAGGAAAGGATCTCAAAGGTCAAAGATCAGTTGGTTAGAGCATGGCACTAATAACACCGAGGTTGTGGGTTCGATCCCTGAATGGTCTGTTCACCAAAGAGCTGGACTCGATGATCCTTCCAACTCAGAATATTCTGTGAAATCTGTGAAATATAATGACAATGCAAATCCTACAGAGCAGTGTTCATGAAGGGTTTCAAGAATGGCATCCTTGTAAATGAAGATTAATGTATCCTACTGGTTTCATGCAATGGTAGAGGTGTTCATATAAAAACCAGAAGATTCTTTGCCTGGAAATCCTACACTTTAGAAAAACTGTGATCAAATGAAGAGAGACAGGATGAGCAGTGATGTTACATGAGAACTATGCAATGAACAATGAATGGCATGTCAGCTATTCGATCCACGTGGATTGTGTTTGGGACAGATTAACATCTGAATTATGCTGCAAAAGGAGCAAATAAAGGCAAACACACAGGATGAAAAAAAGAAAAAGAGTTGCTCAGTTGCAAACAGGGGAACCAAGGGATTTGAAGACAATGCCACAAACAAGCAACCCTCAGAAGTTCATGCATAAGGGTAAGTGCAGTTATAGTCTCTCAATACAATTTTTTCTCAGGGTTTTGCAGGGTCAGTCTCCTAAACAGTCAAAGGTATAACTGCAGGGACTACCTGTTCAGGAAACACCACAGAGATTGTCATGAATGAGTATCTCTGTCGTTTATCTAACTGTACAGTGCAGTGATCCAGTAAATGGGTGTTGACAATAGGTTTTGCAGTGAACAGCAAGGGGTGCGGTTTCTTTATCAGTTTAAACTCATCTAGTACCACATTACCACCGAGAAAGTAACAGTTGTGCCTTCCTTGTCCTGCCCTTGGCGATACTCTCCAACTAGTTCCTTAGGTTGCCTTGGTCAGAGCAGCAGACATCAAGATCTAACTCACTACAGGTCTCACAATCAAAAGAACTGAAGAAAAGCATGTGGAAAACAAAAAGTATTCAGGGTAGACCAAGACCGTTCCATTGTCATAGTGTGCTGTTTGGTGATTTACAACAGTCGGGAAACCAGCTTTTTAAGTTCAGCTACTTAATTTAGTAACTACTGAAACAAAAGGACAGTTCACACCTCAAAACCAATATTTTAACCTTCTGTAAATTCAGTTGTTATTCCTGATTTCCCTTCAATAATTTCCCTGCCCTAACATCTACAGGGTTTTTAATACAAGAGAAGTCTCCCACAGGATTTCAATTGAAAGGACTTGCTAAAACTTCGAAGGAATTATCTGTGGCCTTTCAGAGGATGTCCTAAGTTTCTTGAAGAACTGCATTAGCTTTCCTCTCATCTACAAACCATACCTTGTTCAAATTTCTACACATACACATACAGGAAAAACTATTAACAACATAATTTGATATATCTGGGTAATTTGCCAGTCATTATCAAATTCTTGTCCTTTTCCATATGGAAGAACTGCTTCTGATCTCAACATTCTTTTCATGTTAGTGGTCTTGGACATCTTTCAGGCACTGCTGGGAAAGGTAAAACTTGAGGATGGGATTTGAATCACAGGAACTGCAAGTTTTAAAGAAGACATCTGACCTCCAAAGTAGTCAAACGTGTTCCAGTACTTTAATCATCCAGGCACTGGACTTGGTCCAGTAAGTCCATATCTTTTTTCTGTACTGGGTAGTCCAGATCTGGACACAGTACTCCAGGTGTGGGTTCATCAGTGTTAAAGGGAAAAAGGATCACCTTCCTCATTTTGCTGGCAATGCTCTTACCAACATTACCCAAGAAGCTGCTGTCCTTTTATTGTCATGAATGGTGCATTGGTAGCTCATGGTCATCTTATCCATTGCCTGGAAACTTTCACTCCAAAGACCTTTTAAGGAAAGCAACTTTTCTGCCAGTGGGTCCCCAGGATGTACTGGTTGCTGGGGTTATTCCTCCACACGTATAAGGCTTTGCCTTTACCACTGTTGAAGTTGATGAGATTCCCCTCTCTCCTGTTCCCCACCTTGTTGAGGTCCCTCTGAATGGTGGCATAACCATCTGGCACATGAGCCAGTCTGCCCAGTTTTGTGTTGTCTGTGAACCTGATGAAGGTGAACTGTGGTCCTGTGTCCGGATCATTAATGAATATGGAGAACAGTATTGGCCCCAGTATTAAGCCCTGGGATACACCACTAGGGACTTCATTAGATTAGATTCAACAATCTAAAGCATAGACCCTCCTCCTTGTGATGAAAGACAATTTCTCTTCTCCCTAAACTGCATGTATACTAGATAAATTGCTGCTTCCCCATAGGGAAGACCAAGCTATAATTAATAACTTTGAAAAGAAGTGCACACTCTCTCTAATTATAAATGTCTTCTTCTCATGAGACAGTATTAACCTGTTTCCTTCCTCATTTTGTCCCATCCTTGCCACATCTCATATCTGACAGCCATTGTAGGTAGAAAAAAATTAAGGGCTTCCATGAACTCTTCATTTAATAACAAACAAGAAGGAAGGAGGTAATGACCCATACATTGGCAACTCTGTAATTAAAAAGTCAATTAAATGTAAACTATCTCAGACTTCTGCCTTCTAAATAACTTATTGTAATTACTAAAATGTACTGTTTTATTTTCATTCTTCTGTTGCAACAGAGATGACTATTAAAAAGTTTGCAAAATAGAAAGACTAGTAGAAGCCCAAAATCTGAAATTCATATACAGGAAGCTGTTGAAATGTAAACATAAGTTTGTATTAGAAGCAAAGCAGATGAACACAACAAATAGGCATGTTCTATTGCAACATTCCCACTGAGTCAAATGGTATTTAATCACTCGTAGTTTGTGTAAGTACTACAGGTGTTGCTCCATGACGAACATTCAAGCTAATCTGAATACAGAGGTACTGTGTCTCATCAGCAGAAGTACCATGAAAGGTAAAATACCTAACTGCTTTGATTCATCAACAAGGTACAGAATATGCATTCAGGTAAATATATGATCACACAGTAAAAGCAGACTTCATAGTTAGTGTACAGATGAGTGAAACTTTAACCACTACTTCATAGATTTTAATTCCATAGTAAATTTCATGTAAGTATAATATAAATATTAAATATGGTCACGTACAAAATTTACGTTCCACATGGCAAGCTTTCTCTGTAGTTGCCATGTACAGTGTGCCACCATACAATCAGGAGGAGTCCTAGTTCTGGCCCCTGGGCTGCTCATGCAGAGTGTCTGATCACAAGGTGGCCACACGTCCCTTGTTATTACTTTCTCCTCATTTTGTATTTAATACAGTGGTCAACACCCATATCTCTCTGGTTCCAGGTGGATAGAGATCAGAATAAGGCACTTGCAAGCAAGATGTAAGACATCCCCTGCCCTAAATAATTCTGTATGGATCACTCCTAGGTGACTGCACAAAGGGAATTTCAGGTGGCTCCCTATTCAGGGTTCTCTGGCTCCATGCATTGTTTAAGGCAGGCAGAGAGGCCCTGACTCAGCTTTAAGTGTAAGTGGCAGACACCTCACTGGTGTGGTGAGGTCACATATCCTCTGGTTATGTCTGGCCTTCCTTGAACTCCTTTAATTTCCTTGTTGAGACCTTTGTAAATTGTACCCATAAATTCAGGGAGAAACTCAAGATTTAAGACCAAGACAAGCATAAGGTCTGCAATCCTCACAAAACAGCACTAAACACAAGAGGTTAGATTACTCCCTTGTAACAGACACAAGGAAGTATCTGCTTACTCTCTCAGTAGATAGGGATTTTCAGGAAACCTGCTTAGGCATGTTCAGGTGTGAATTATTACGGGTCTTGGACTGGGATCTTGGGATTGCTGCCTCTGCCTCCCAATGCCATGCAGTGCCTCCAAGTCCCAGCAGTTATTCCATTTTGTTACACTGAAGCTTTAAGGAAAGATCAGACTTGAGAGCTTCTGCTGTACTTTAGAATCACTCAGTACAATAGACAGAAAAATCTGTGAAGGGTTTATTCTTTATTTCTGGTATCACAAGATGAACCTTCAGGAGGCTGCTCAAGCTGTATGAACAGATTTAGTATCTTCATACTAGAGGGAAAGCAGTGCCTTTACTTCTGATTGCAGGTCCTTGAACCTTCCTCTGAGGTGTTTGCCTCTGGGTTCTGTCAGAAGCAAATTACTGGCCTGGATGTTGTGTAGGTCTAGTCTAGTGAGTCCATGCATCTATAATGGAAAATATTAAAAGCAGAAGTGCCCTTCTTTCTACCAGCCTTTGCAATAGAAAAGAGTGATTCAAAATATGATAATGCCATAGAAGTGTTACAAATACAGAAACCAGGTTCCCCCTCACTTTTAACCATAATATTTGATTTAATTGATTTAATTTTCCACACTCTCTCTCAAAAACACCCAAATATTTTCATCCAAATACTCATTAGTGCAAAGATCACAGGACAGGACAATATACACAAGTCTGAAGAGGATATATATAGTGCTAATTAAATTTAATAACAATCTATTAAGTATTAACATAAATACAGTCCTCCAAGGAAGTAAGCTTGTATTTTGCCAAGAGCAGCTTCTTGAAGGATGATAGGGCAAGAAATACTACATAGATTATTACAAGAAATTACTTAGAAGTGAATGTACTAATTTTAATTATATTGGATAATACTGAGTCTTCCCATACTTTCAAAAAATAATTTATTCTGCTTGCACCAGTTTATAGTTGCTGTCAGATGCAGGCAGTACTTTTTTCTCCTGTATCAAAGTCCTACCTTCCATCCCCTTGAAAGGACACTGCCTCAGTCACACTCTGTCTGAAGTAATAAAAACCTCACATAGTCTTCACCTGACTGGGCAACTGCAGAGAATAAAACAGCACCTCACCTTACTATGATCTCAGACAAGAGCAGTTGTTTCTAAATGGGTGGGGACTTTTCTATAGACCCCACATACAGACCCCCCCCTCTTCCACAGCCGCTTTTTGTACTGCAGAGCTACATCCACAGCAATCCCTTCCCTAGTTTACATTTGCTGCTGGATGATGTAACGACTCAAACCAAAGCAATGTTTCAATGCATGGAACTCTCTTTCAGGGACAGCGTCGGCGGGGTGTGAATTAGGTAGCAACAGATAGTGTAATAAAATATTGCTGTTCACTTACACCTCCACCATGCATTCTCCATAAAAAACACTATTTAACTAATATTATTTCACAAATAAGGAGAATTTTACCATGAATAGATTCTGATTTTACTATTCAAGTAAGAAAGTTTCATAATAGAAACTGCTGTAGACTTCAGCCATTCTGTAGCTCAGAGTTCACAGTAGGGTTCACAGTGGTAAAAATAATAATGTTTTAACAAGGAGGTTCTACTAGAAAAGATGCTGACCTATACAGCCCTATGCACTTAGCCTTTCGGAAGGTTAAACAAGTTCTCTGTAAAGTGAAATTGTAATCCAAAGCTGTAACTGTAAAAAACCACAGCCCACCTGTTGCCTCTATCTGGAAAAATGTAAATTCCGTGTGCAGGTCATTGCATTTGGGGCTCTGAGGTGACGTACATGTATGCCTCTGTGTAGGTATCTGCATGGTTTGAAGCAAACAACTTGGTGTCTACCTCACATTCTAAACTGGGTGATAAGTATCCAGAAGACCTTAAAAGAATTTGGTGCAATACATATTTTACCAGGGATTGCCTAACTGAGTAATCAGTGCTGGGCGCTTCAAAAAACAGAGTGGCTGCAAAGGTTTTATTATAAAACAAATGTGATCACAGCTGACGTAGTACCAAGAATCACCTCTTATTTTATTCAGACTTCATGACATGCTGTTTCATTTATGATTGGTACCCTGCTTTTATCCAGATGGCCACAACTGTGCTGCCTCCTGTCTAGTAAACCAGCAGTTAGCATGCTCTCCTAAGAAAAGGACATTGTAGTTTCTTAGGCTGGGCATTAACTCATTCCTATTTTGCCCATGCTTAAAGAGAAAGTACAAGGGAAAAATAGGAGCTAAAGCCTTTTTCCTAAAGAAAACATCCAAACTACAAATTGTGGAGACAGGAAGTTCCATCTTTCTACACATCAGAGACTAGGAGAAATAACTTTACTGTGGTACAACTAAGAGTGATTTAGCTATTTTATGCTATTTACAACAGCAGGAAAATAACAGAATTGCTGCATCCATATTTTGCTACAAAAATGGATGAAAAAAACACATCCTAAAGCTGTTGAAGTTAGTGCCATGCTTGTGTTGTATGAAGTACTGTTTGAGATTAGCAATACTAGTATGTTTCGCTTTTTACAAGCATATATAACACAAAAATTTTGTCTTAGAACATGAACGAAAGGCAAAACATCACTTGTCCTGTCTGTGTATGTTGTGTATCTGTTCATAAGCCTCCTGCTACATTTCATAAGGTAAATCCACAATTGTGTCTTCTAGCTCTCCTCAACCTCCTGAAAAACTACAGATTTCATAGTCCAGCATAAAATCTGTCCTTTTCTTTTCTTTTCTTTCAGTATAATTGAGTTTTTGAATTCTCTAGTTCTGTTACTAAAATGTTATTGTTGAATAAAATCTGAGAGGTACTGTATAACTTCAGATATATTGGGAAAGACTATCCAGATGAGTCCACCTCAAAATTTCCAGGTGGATTAGCTATTCCTTTCCAGATTTCATCTGAACACGCACTTGCCTGTCAGAGTAATGAATGCCTCTCAAAGACCATGATGTGGTCCTGTTTATTCTCATGTATTCATTCATCTTCAGTTAACAAGGGAACTACCACAAAAATTACATACACAAGAGGGATTCTAAGAGTTAAATCAAATAACTGATGCTCCTGTTTCTGAACAGATCATGCAGCAAAGACTTGGCAGCCTTTAGTCTGGGAGCTAGTGCTTTTTATAGAAATTATATTTAATCTTGACTTCCTTACTGGTAATGCAAATTCCCTGCAAACAGAGACTCGATACTGATTTGCAGTTATCGATTCTAGAAAATACGTACAAATTACTGCAATGTACAGTTTGGGCACTAGGTGGAAACAGAGTAAGGAAAATAAAACCCCTTATCAAATCTTCAGTACAACAAATGGAAGAGCTTATTTTCTCACACATGACTGAGATCCCAGAAGGAAGAAATGGCAGCTTAAATCTGCTTTATTTTACTGGGGGACCTCTATCATTCTCACTTTTTTTGCACAAGAATAAGAGAAAATATTATCCTTATAATTGTTTTATATTGTTTTTCCATTTTCTTGCTTTAAATTTTCAGATACCTGTATTCAGAGTGCTCAGATACATTTCTATTGAATGTTGTTCAAGTATTCCAGTGGAAATTAGTATTTGGATTGGATACATAGCAACCTTTCCTCCATTGCTGTTGCAGTTGTGCAAAACTTTAAGTTGAAAATTTAGTGCTGTTTTTCTCTGCTACCATTTTATTGTCATAGATTCTAAGCAAATAAAATAGAGAAAATAAAAATTTAATGCTTTCCTTTCTTTTCACCTACTTATGCAACAAGAAAATTAGAACTTCTTTTCACTCCTCTGTATAACCCAGTTCTAGGAGCCTCTTCATTATAGCTCTATTTCTTTTTTTTTTCCATCTCAGGAAAGAGAACTGAAATCATAACTAGCTTTGGACGGTAGCCATATTTTATATATTATGTTGCTTACGAAAAACTTGGCTCCAGGAAAATCCATATGCAGAATAAAACTGCAGCGAAAGCCCACAGAAATAAGGAGGGATGATGCAGCATTACACTGGAAATCACGAAGCAGAAGTGAGATGCACAACAGCAGTGCTGGTCCAAGCATGTGTGGTCAGAATGGGACATTCAGGCCTTCTTGTTGTACTTCCAAGAAATGATCAATCTTAGTGTAAGACCATCCATTTGAAATCATGCAGTCATGATCTACTCAGCCTCAAAAGAGACTGACCTAGTCATTCCTCACCCCTTTCAGTTCAGTCTGCAGATCTTGAAAGGTCTAAGTTAAGAAGCGACTATAAGAGCAAGGGGCATCTCTAGTTTAATTTAGGATTCAGGACATGCTGTTTTATTTGTGACTGTTACCCTCTTTCCTGCAACTTTTTCACTTCTTCCAAATTCTTCTAAATATTTTTATTAGTAAAAACTTTGGTGATTACCAGTAACTTCTTCTATTTCATCTTTGCATCTTTGCTCACTTTTAAACACCAGTAAGAGGGCAGACAGTTGTATCACAGGCCAGTTTTACAAACTGAAGCAGATTTCAACTGCTTGAGGTGACTTAGCCAATTGACTCAGATGCCAGAGCAAGTATTCATACTGGTGGAATGCAAGTCAAAATCTGAACTGAACATGAAACCTGATGAAGCCTGGGGAGCAACAATTGTTCCTGTTCCAAGTAAATATAACCTTTTGTCTACCGGATAAAACCATACGGTAAGTTAGATTAAATGATTTTGAGTACATTTTCTAAACTCTGTAGGAACAAATGCTGAACTAAACTAAAAGCACAAATATCAGACAGATGTGTAAGACCTACTGTCCACATTCCTGAAGAATGCTTGTGTGATGGGTACACTGTAGGTTAGATAGGCCAAGATATAAATGCAATATAAGCTAAAAACTTTGGCTGTGAAAAGGTTTTGATGAATGACAGCTGTCACTGAATTAAACCTACCAGTGGGATACTGTATATTTCCTCAGAGCTTTTTGAAAACAGTTTAAAAAAGAAATTCCATAGAACAAGTAGAACCTAATTTAGTCCGTTGTCCCTCACATGGTGGTCATCCCAATCCTTATCCTTACAATCACCTTTTAGAGAAGACAGGTTAAATAGCATAGAAATCTCCTTTCAATACAATAAAACAGAGTCAGTCATCCTTTGCTTACAATTGAAAGGTATGAACTTCTAAATACAATATAGCAATTGTTAAACACATCTTTAAGAGGTTCTTGTGTACATTCAGTAATATGTCTACTTGAATGTGTCAGAAGATACTGGCATGTCTTCAATTTGTCCTATTACCTCAACTCTACTAAGTACATGGGAACTGGATTTTATATCAATGAGACTGTTTAGTACAGCCTAGCTGAATGACTGAACAGTTTCCTGATGCCAACAACATATCAGTGCTGAAATAAGAAGAAAAAGGAACTTTCCAGGACAATCAGAGCCTAGATTATCGATGGCAGGAGCACAGGAGAAATCCTACTTGTAAATTAAGCAGAGGTTATATGAAAAACACTGAAAATCAAACACAGGTGTTCTTTTTTCTTTTTTAAAATTTCAAATTAATCCCTATTTGCAAATTCCACAGATAAGCATATTGCTATAATATGGACTTACCAATTTTGGCACTGAAGAGTGTAGGCTGGGAGAGCTTTCCAGGCACAAAATTTTCCACTGCTTTTAAAACCTCTGATGATTTGACCACTGAACAGAGGATGTCTAATGCAGTTCCAGTTACTACTTCCAACAGCTAAAATCCCTTTTCTACCAAGATTCAAGTTTCAGGTTAAAGCAAACTGAAAGTTTGCTGTTATCTACTTTTGCTGGCTGGAAGTTGCTGTTGGTGACTGAAAGTGTTACTAGGAGTGGTTTTGGCTCCGAAGAGGATAGTTATGAGTCAACGTGGGATAAATCCAGACATGCCCAGCTTTCCTCCTGCTCTGTAAACACAGTGATGTGATACAGAAATCTGACTTTGATGATCTTTAGATGCAATAAATATATTTGCCTTTCTGACACATAAAGGCTGTCTTCATACTCAGCCCAATAGGCATGTGACACAGGTTATTTTTTGAGGCACTCTAAATTGCAGTGATTTCCTTGCCTGCAAGGTCAAACATGAGTGGTAAGCGTCAAGAGTGAGATCCTGGCTGCTGTAAAGCCAAGAGAAAAATCTCACTGATCTCAACAGAGTAATGACATTGCCTCAAGATGTTGCAGGCCACTTTGGAGGCAACTTCCCACAGAACTCATTTTCTTCCTCCCCATCTTAATGTTCTGGCCACTTCTTTGAATCTTCTCCAGCTAGAGCCAACTTTCTCTACCAGAAAACCCCTCATGACAAATATCCCTGTCCTGTTTCCACTGTGTCCTCAAACAGGCTGCCTTTATATTCTAGTTTGTTTTGGTCAAGTCACATTCCAGCTAATACGGTAACCTGAAATCTTTAAGCAATGATTTTTTTTTTTCCAGGTGAATAGCTGTTTTAAAGCAAGAATCATTCAGCTGAGTTCTTTAGAGTATGTCTTCATGCTACACATCATGAGGATACTAATTGCTTTCCTGGGTTTAGTATCACACAAGTCTTGGCAGTGTAGAATATCTTCTGCAGACAGTCTGGATTTTAAGTAGGTGACCAGCAGGATGCTGTATTCATTTGCTGAAGATACTAATCAACACAGTAAAAATGGAATTGCATATATGAAATGTTAAAGGAATATACTCAATAGACAAACTGAAAGTGTGCTTTTGCAGCAGAGGACATCAGGAATTTGTGTTCTAAATATTTAGAAATAAGCAGGTCTAGACAGAAACAGATATATACATAATATTCTTTGTGGTCTCTGCCTAATCCTGCTATCTCCAATAAACTGAAAAAAACAGACATAAAGCCAATTTTCGAAATGTTTGTTAAGAAAATTCAAGGAGAAATGAAGACAGAAAGAAATAAGTAGACTTAACTCCAATGAAGTCAGGGTTTCTCCATGAGTGGCTACACATCTCACTTGCTTATTCACTTATGTATTTCTGGGGTTTTGTCCCTATCATATAGTAGAATCACAGTCATGAAAGAGGTATCCTGTAAAGGCCATTGAACTGCTCTGAATTTTGTTTATATTAGAATGCTTTATTTTTTTCAAATAAAGTGGGTAATATAATTTATCATATAGTGTAGTATAGATTTATTATTTAGGTAATATATAATAGAAGATTAGATCTTTGCAGCCAAGCTAAATCTGCAGCACAAGTAGTTGAAAAATCTGTACACAGGGAATTAAAAATTTGTTCATTACTCAAATTAGCCTATCAAACTGTCAGGGCATGGAAGAATGCTCAAATGGTTCTCAGATTATTTTCCATCATCCTTTAACACTGTGGAATTTATTTGCCACTGGACCTTTGAGCAAACAGGAGTAATCTCTCTTTTAGTTGTCAAAAAGTTTGACACTACTTGATTAAAATGTAAGCACCTTAGATGCAGAGCTACTTGTAAGATACTTTAAGAAGTTCAAAAGTAGTTTATCTTATATGTCTTAGGTTATTTAAATAGACTGATGGACTTAATGACTTTATTGTGAGCCTTGGATAGCATAAACTATAATGATATTATACAACCAAATAGAGCAGTATCAGACAATAATCCATGGACAGTACTGAAAATACCACTTATGCATTAATATATTAGGTTGATACAATCCTTTCTTATTGAATTTGTCCATAACTAAAAATTTCTTAGAATATTTAGCGTACTTGGTCATAAAACCATAGTGAACCATTAAGCAGCAGCTCTAACAGCATTTTAATAAGACAAAAGTATATTTAATGTCACTGACGAGTGTTAAACACATACACTGTCTGTGAGTCTGTAATTCTTGGGTAGTAATTCAGGACACGTTAATTTTATAACGTCAGTCCTCCATCACCCCATCAAAACCTTTGAGTCAGTGCCCCTTGCAAAATGGCAGAAGTTCAAGAACATATCAAGGAGTGGAGAGCTTAAAGCGCATGCAGTCACTAACAAGTATTATCATGTACTCAGAATAATTGCTACTAAAAAAAGCCAGGAGCTATCAAACAGCATTTTAATCTTAATTCAGAGTAACCACTGTGTATTAAACCCCTCTCTGCAGTTTCTAACTGGAGATACTTAGAAATATTTTGGGTTTCAGTTGGAATGAAAGGAACTACTGAAGAACTCTTATTGACTGGTGTTTCCTCAAAGTACTGAGGAAATCACAACAGATTTTCAGTAACAAATAGGTAAAACTTCTCTTTCATTGTTTTATTTAGATGAATTAATTTAGATTGGTTTTAGATTAGCAATCTAAAAACTAGCTGGCTTTTCACTGATAACACTTTTTTGTATTGCTATGTTTTAAATAGAAGCCTATATGGCACATGGAAAAGGAAATCTTGTCTTCCTACACACAATACATAGAAGCATGTGACTTGTATTTTCAGAATTCAGTTCATAGTGTTTTGTGTTAACCTACTGTACTGTGCCTTCTATGACTCTAAAGAAGACTAAACTCAAGTTATAGAAATAAGTATTCTATATAAATCGAAATAGACTGCTTTTGTTCTTAAAGAAATGACAAACCAAAGTAATCCATTACAATGCAGTATGGACACGTGATGCTTTAACACTAACAGAGAAAAACTGAAAACTCCCAGGAGGTGGGATTGTTTCTTTCATGGAAGGTAGCTCAGCAATAAATGCCTCTGTCCGTTCTTCAGCATTGAAATGACACATCCTAAACTATTTCAAGGCAGAAAGAGCAAATGCCAGGCTTAAAGATGGCAACAAATTCTTGTAAAATCTGCTATGAACAAAGCCAGCCCCAGTAGTAAAGCAGAAGAAAATATAACATAATACTTCCAGTGTTCTCATGGGGCCTTGATCATATTCATAACAATGAGAATTAAAGCAATGCATCACTCTTGTCATTAACTAAGCTGCTTCATTTCCACAGGTGTGATGTAAGAAGAAATGAAATTATGGAGGCATAAACTGTCTTCAGGAGCACTGTCATCAGGACATTTAGCTTCATTATGCAGAGTGGCTGCATGGGAAAGCCCCTAATTCACAAAGTAGCAGGGAGAAATGTCTTGCCTCTTGCTTTGCTGGTGGAGAGCACGCAGGCTAGCAGACAAAGAAGTCAGCTGGTCACTTCAGCTTTGCAGAACCGCTGATCTCACCCTCTCCTCCCACTATTACAGAGTAAAGAGCTACTACAGTCTGACTGATTAGTTTTATTTTATTACCTACTCTCCTGATATATAAGAGAAGTTAGCACCCAGTTCTGGACTGCTTAAATTAATTTGGAATGATTGGAGACAAGACAGCTGATTATGACAGTGCTTGGGATTTTCTCCTCCCTATAGAAAAAAGAAAATTGTGCTGCACAGTTACATCAGAGCATTTTAGCAAGGCATTAATAAATCATGTAAATCAGATTACTGATACTGATAATTACTCACAAGCAATACTTTAGAGCTCAAGTTCCTGAAAAGAATCAGGTGTCTAAAAATATGTATTTCAATTATTATTTGTGTACTGAGAATGTTTGCCTTCTTTATCTTGTTTGATGGTATGAAATTAATGAATCACTTACAGAAATACTATGACAATGTTTTACTTGATTCAATGTTATGCTTGTATAAAAGTAGAATTAGTATGAATGCTTCATTAGAATGCTTCATTTTGAGAATTTTTTCTTATTAACAGTGCCTAGGTTTATTCATTGTCATTTAATAGCAGAGTTTATATTTGTCTCACAAGGAAAGAAAAATATTGGTAAAAAAATGCTGTTTCTCACTGTCATGGAAAATAGCAACATTATTTTGATGGCTGGACTGATTATCTGGACTGAAAAAAAATTAACGTGTTCAAAATCTATTCAAGGAATCTGTGGGATAACAAAAAGGGGGAGAATGTCAGTTGACTAAACAATTTCAGAATTGTGTCACTTCATCTACCTTTTTATTTTGCACACTGGCAAACTGCTAAAAAAAATTTTTAATAGTTTGGCTCTTGTGACTCTTCCTTGCTTTGTGGTGTTATATCCAACCCTGGATGTTCCAAAACTCTGCTTTTCGACTGCCTTAAACAAAACCTGCTGCTTTGATCATCTCTAATGTGTGCCAAGACACAAGACAGATGCTGCAATGGTGCAGTTGTGCACCCTTAGAAGAAAATTTATTATTGAAGAGAAAATTATCTTTGCCCTTGAGACTAGAGAAAGGATTTACTTTTCCTTTGTTTTCTCCTGCTGCAGGCAAAGTGCCTCTGCAAATGGCCATGTACTCATCATCAGGAGGGGAGATGTGTGATTAATGCAAAGGATTACTATTCTGATATTTCATCCTCACCTCGACAATCCCCTAGCTGTGAGATGCACTACTCCCACTTTTTAGTGGAGCTGATGATGGTAAACCTCCATCAGAAGCTTTAAAAACAAAATGCAAATGAATTATGATTATTTAGTATTTGCAAGGGACATTCTCAAGTATCTTGGAGTTCTCCTTTAGAAACGTAAGTATTTCACTACTTCATAAAGAAGAAGCAGCTGTGGACAGGCATACACCATGGCATACTGAAACCTCTACTCAGGAGGCAGTGCCAATAGCAGGTGTCATGCTACTTGTTGTCAGGAGAGTTGGAAAAGGGACTGAAGGGCTCCCACCGGTTGCAGAACTGGGAAAATAAAGGCAACGTCACCCTTTTCCCAGCCTTCCGGAAGAAAGTCCGGTTGGGGCTGTTACCACACTGCAAAGTCTGCCTTTGCTGCCAAAATGTTTTCAAAAGGCAGCCTTATAGTAGTATGTGCTGGTCAGCACATCTAGATAACATTTTGGGAGGGCTTTTGTCAATGTTGATTTGCATTTCATTTATTTATTTATTATTGATTTTCTTCCTGTTTTAAGACCAAGCACTGAATTAATTTCAGAAGGTAGTTTCTCACTGCTAAATAAAAACAGAGAGGCTGTGGGCTTGGCTTAGGACTCTCGACCACCCATGTTACTTAACTTTCCTTCTCTACGTGAATGCACTGTGGATCACACCAACTAGCTGTCTCCCAGGCAAATTTGATAGACACATGAAAAGCCACAGGTAACAGGGACATAAGCCAGTCTGTGACCATGGGGTCAGGAATTGGTGCCCTGCCCCCTCCTACTAGCAGTGTAGGTTTAGTCAAGGGTTATGTGTTAGGCTATGGCCAATGGTATTGTAGTCAGCACATGCTGGGCAGCACACTCTGGCACTGGCATCATGATCAGCACTGGATTACTTCAGCACCAGGAAAAGCTTGGAGGATACTTGAGCTTCTTGGGTTTCCTAAATGAAGTACATTGGTATGGGATGAGTCAGTTGCTGAAAGCAGGGTCTTTATTGACAGTGAGAAGAGCACTGTGAGTTATTCAGGTTTTAGTCTAAGCTCTTCTCTGCTCTGGACACTGTATCTTCTTATGATATTCCTGGAAAACTGTGGTTGAGAGACAGAAGGAAATTTTCCTCTGGAGTACAAGTTGTGAGAACTGTGAATGAGAAATTACATAACTGGCAGATGGCATTAAAGCAAAGAGCTGTTTAGGCCTATCATGAAACTGTTAAGTATTGTTTAAAGGAGATGGAGATACCACCATTGCACAGCAGCAGTGAATCGCAGCTTGGTGTAGATTGTCTGGATTTGCAAACAGAGGAAACCATCTACAAATAGTTCTCAAGAATGCAAAATGTGCAATGAAATTCTACACATGTAAAATTGAAATACAGAACAACACATATGTGTCAGCACTGGTTAATTAATAAACATACCACAACTCGAAAATGGTTACAACTAAGTGCTAAAACAAATAGCTTGATAGGACTGAGTATAGAATGCATTCACTTCTAAAATTCAGAGGAGAAAGGAAAGAAGAGGAGAGAGAGAGAGGGAAGAATGCAGGCAGAAAGGCAAGCAGGCAGGCAGGAAGGAAGGAAGGAAAAGAGAAGTGGAAGAAAATATAAAAAGAAAGGAAGAAGGATCATGAAAAGGCTTGAAAATTTTATTTTTTTTTAACTTTCCTGATGAACTGCATGAGTATATAAAAATTTTATATTAGACCATGACAGAAATTCTACAAAACAGTTTTTGCAATTGACATATTCTGTGTTTCTTTTTGTATTAACAGTTTTTGCTGTAGTGGAGATCTTTGATCCATCTCCTTCACATCCCCTAAAAAATTTGAGACGTAGCCACCAGGGCTTTGTTAACAGTTCAGAATGACTTGGTCATAATCTTCTGCCAGATCAAACCCAGCTGTCCCAAATCAAGCAGGAGCTCCATGGTTTCAGTTAAACACTTCAAATATGTCCTTCTGAAAATAAACATTTTCCCTTATTTCCTATGATCAGACAAGAAGAACTACATCTTAAAAATGGTCTTGAAATGTTTCTAAAATGCCAAAATAGTGATGTTTATTGGTTGAAGTAATTCCTCTATAAACTGTTAGCTAGGGTTGATTGTTTAAATACAATTATAGATTTATACTAGAAATAACATTTATTGATACACTGACTCTGCTGTTACATTTTTGTACAAGTGAAATGATCCCCTTCAATGACCACGCGTGCAATCTCTCTCAAAAAGAAACAAAATGAAAAATAAACCCATTCACTATTTAATATGGTCCTGCCATTCTTTCTTCTAAATCTCAGAGGTATTTATGCTTATACAAGAGTCGGTTACAGTTCATCATGTTGTTCCAGCTCTACATTTGTAGCAGCACAATGCCATTAGTCATTCCCAGAACCACAGCTATTAGAGATTGAAGTGACCTTTTAATGTCATCATATCCTACCCTGATTTCTACTATCCATGGCAACAGACTAATGTCAAACACACAATTATGACTTCACTGCAAAATGTAGCAAGGGAGAAGCTGATTTAGTTGTAAGCTACATTCAGAAGGCACAGCCCTAGCTTTTGCTATCCGAATGAATGAAAGTAATTTGCATTCTATCTGCAAGTTGTTCAACAGTCAAAGTATTTTTAAAAACCCACCTTGCTTTGGTACCTAAATAAAAAATATATTTTATTTTTATTTTGGGGAGAAGAAGGAAAATTAAAATAGCCAAGTCATGGAAAAATTAGTGTTTGATCCAGGAACCTTTCAAACAATTTACAACTATTTTATAAAGCTGGTTGACATGGTTTATCTGTCTTCCTTACCCCCATCAAAGAATGAAGACTTCTATCTTGCAGGGAGGGCATATAGAAAGGCCTATATCCATTCTATATAATGTGGACTGTAGTGCAATCTACTTCTCAGTCGTATCCCCCATTCCCCTGAAGGAACTACTCTGCTCCACATCAGACTGAAACAGTGTGTCTGCAATACAAGGACTGGAACCTAATAAAAAACATAAGGTTAACCAACACTGTAGTGTAAATACACTTCTTTGGAAGTGAGCAATTAATTTCTATCTGCTGCATGTATCTAGGTATGCATGAATCTGAAATTCTTCACTTTGTATAGATATTTCAGCTTGATTTAGACTAAATGCTATATAACAGCGTCAATGTAACACTACACTTATGGGACTTAACCCTTCCTCAGGGGTAGAAATAATTACCCTGGGCCATTGCCATGCTAACATGGATCTATTGTTTGTTGGACAGCTAATGTGTATTCAGGGCTATTTACTAGACCACACCTGCTCATCACAAGTCCATTGCACTTCTGGAAACTCACTTGTGAGTTTTCTTGGTATAAAGATAGTACTGTAACATAATGAAAACAATAATCAACTCTCCTTTATTTGTGGTTAATGAAATTGCTACAGCAAATTTATTTCACTTGCTATGAAAATTACGTAAGAGATTGAACTCCAAGTGTAATCACATCAAAATCATTTATCAAGAATTGAGATATGTGACTCAATTTTGTAGCTGGACCTCTCTCTCTAATAGGATTTAAATGACATTTCAGAAAGAATTAAAAACCTCACAATTATTGCAAAGAATTAGAGTCCTACAGCACCTCTCCTCTGGTATAAACCCACAGGCTATTGAAGCTAGAGACCTGTGGTCATATAGCACTAGGTTAGATATGTGTGACAGGGAAATTACTTTGTCCTGAAGGAGTGCACTGACAATTCAGTAATCAAACATAACAAGAGAGATACATTCTTAGTTTTTAATTTATCTCTATTCAGACAAATTCATATTGAAATAGAAGAGATACACTGAATTAGATAATTTCCCTTCAAAAGGACTAAACAGGACTGTGTAAGGGAAGTCTTACTTAAGGAGTTGGCCCAGAGCTTTGTAAAATGCAGTGTTGGGAAACTGAGCATCTGTGGTTTTATATTTCAGGAATGATGCAAGGCTTTTCAACCTTTAAATTACAGCTTGTGCAAGCAGTACTCTGTTACGTTAACAGATTTGCAGATGTGTCCAGCTTCAAGGTAATGGGCATTGCATTTCTGTCATTCAAAAGACTGAGATTCAAAATAAATCAAAGAATTAATTATTCCTATCCTCTCATTCTCTATAAGCTTCTAAACCCTATTTGGAAGGATTCTAGCAGAGATAATAATAGATTTCTATACAGATACTATTGAAAAAGTTTACAGAGAAAGGTAAACATTTTTAATCAAAATTTTAGAAACAAAAGACATGAGAGGGCTTTACTTGAACCAGTTAGAAAAGCAATCACTACCAAAGCTTAGAAAAAGTGTGGTCCAAGGTCTAGGCCTCTCTATTACACACCTTCCCCTCTGCCCATCCCCTGGAAAAAATCCAATATAAGAGGACAGGGGGACAGAGGGAGGAAGAGAGGGAGGAAAGAAGGGTAGAGGGATGGGAGGGAAGGAGGAAGGGAGGGAGGAAGGAAGGGAAATTGGTTCTGGAAAGTTAGAATGGATAACATTTTATGACAAGGTATTTTTCTTCGACTATTGAACATAAGACCTGAAAAGCTGCATATGTTTATGCCTGATAATATCTGTCATGATTCAAGATAAAATAACAATTATTTCTCAGGAATAAAAGCTGTGTTCAATGAAAGGACATAATGTTATTTGTGTATGACCTCTTGGAAACACTGACTGGCATTTTCCCGTTTGACCTTACATGACAGTGTTTCATTCCAGTGGAAAACATTGCCAAGTCTCAGTTCAGCACAAAAACAACACTGAGGAAAACATTCTGTAGCAAACACACAGAACTAAAACCTGTTTCAATAAAAAAGGAGTCATGCTTGGAGCCAACAGCATCTCTGAACGTCCCTTTTGTTCTCTTGCCTCAAATCTGACATGCCCGTGGTGAATTCAATGAGCTACAATTAAAAGAAGTGTTTGGGATAAACTAATTTTTTTTTTTTGTACTAGACTCAGATGACTTACATATTTCATCACAAGATGCAAGGATGTGGTAACCATGCCCTTCTTGCTGTGTGACAAAAACTTTAATAAAAAAAAGGGCTATGGTAAAATTAGGAATAGAAATCTGGAAAGCTTAATATTCTGCAAGCTATTCTGTAATACAGGAAAAAGATTTATTTTTTTTTTACACTTCAGTTTCATGATTTGGAGCTTGTGGTTGTCAGTTTACAGAAATAAATCTCAAAGGAGAGTCAGATTTGTGTAGGACTTGAATAAAGTGCCACCTCAGCTCTCTTCAGTTTCTCATCACATTGAGTTGGAAATACCAGGCTGTTAACCTGATCTTTCTGAAATAAAGGAAATCCTATCTTTTACTTCTAAACACATAAGATTTTACCAGATTTTCAAAGGTGTTAGTTGAAATGGATCTTCTGAAAACTGACCTCTCTGCAGTGTTGTTTTCCCTTCTGAATAAAAATTTTCAGACTGTGATCCCTGAGAGATTTTTCATTTCCCAAAAAGGATAGAAAATAATAAAGCCACTCTCTGTAAAAACAGAAGCGATACTGTCTCTGTATGGCAAAAGCCAGAGTTATCTCCCTTTCTCACAGGCAGGACAAGGATACTGAAGAAGTGCTTTTTGAGGGGTTCCCTCCACATCTGTACCTCCACTGCCCAGGCTGGGCGGGGAGAGATGAAGATTCCCCACATCTAGGTGCCCCACCAGCTCCAGATCCAAGAGGAGATCCAGGAAGATCTTAAAAAGAAGTCTACCTGGTTATGTCCATATTGGCAAACTGAGAGACAGACCCTGACACTGTGATTTTGCCCTCTCTGCTGAGGACAGCGTGCCCCTGGTATGGTTATGGCCCTGCCCAGCTAGCAAGTTCCTGAACAAATCCTCAGCATAGATCCAGAGTCAGAAAAAGCCAGGCACTATTTCCCAACACATGGAATGTAGCAAGCTTGTTTATGAGACTTCAGTAGCATGAACAAGACTAGTCCATGCCAGCTGGCCAGAGGATTGAAACATGGATCCTGGCACTGCTGAATTTGCAAGTACAGGGACATCCCTTGTATCTCATGTGTTGATGAGACAAAACTGTGGTGTTTACTGCTAGCAATGCGATGAAGTCAGTATGACTCCTAACATTAATAACTCTTGTGGAAGGGCCAGGAGACCTAGAGAGGTGAAAAAACAGCTTATATCCTGTAAGTCAGTAAGGGCCAATGTTGATTTGTGTAGGAATGAAAGCAGGTGGAGTGAATGGACGTGTTGTTTCGAGGAGAGAGGGGAAATGGGCTCCTCCCAGCACATTTTTGACATTAAAAGTCCAATTATTATTTTTTTTTAATTCCCTAGTATTTGCAGATGCATTCAATATTTTCAAGGTACAAGATTTTTTTTGTTGTTCCTTTATATCTTGGTCAACAATTTTTTACAGCTTTGGGAGCTATTGGCATTAGAGCAAACCAAGATGGGCTTTCCATGTCATGGACTTTTGTAATAAATTCAAAACACTGAGTAAACTCCTTCAAAATTGCCAATTTTTTAGACAAACTATTGTGATGTATCAAAGGCTAATCAACAAGATTGGAAAGGAGCAAATGCACAACTACTAAATCACCATTCTTTATAATCTTTTCAAATTGATTTACTAACTGTAGACAAAGTTGACATTATGTTCAGTAGCAAAAATAAACTCTCTTTAATAATTTGAATTTGCTGGAAAGGTTCATTGACTCTGAAGCAGCAGTAAGAAGTCAAATCAAATCTCAAGCAGTCAAGTTTACAAATTTTAATAATTGCTTTTTTGGAGGAGGAGGAGTGGTAATTTTATATCATTACACCTTTCTGAGATTATCCAATTGGCCAGGTCAAAAATCTGCTTCCATCACCTTCAAATTTACTTCGAAATAAATAAGGATTATTTCAATTGCACTTGTAAAGGAGAAAAAAACTCTCTTAGAATCATTAGTTTCCAATTCCTTTATCACTCTTACCACAACCGAATCAAAAGAGGTTATTAAACACTGCCCCTTCTTTAGGAATTCAGTAAAATAGATTAAATGCTAGGTTTTGTCTATTTGATTTACTTAGAAGGGAAGTTTAATTATGATATGCTGAATCACTAAAGCATATTAACAGCCATTTCAGTCAGATGTTAATTTAAACACCAAACCAGAAAACATTTTGCATGTCCCTGGGCCCAAACTGATGTGCATATCTTCCTTTTTATTTTATTTTCCTTTTACTGTGAATGCTGATTTTATCTGATATCTACTTTCACTGAAGTTTCTTCATTTCCTGTATGAACCTGTTCTGCAGTGGCATTTTCACTAATAAATAACACACTAGATTCTAATGAAAGATAAAAGATCTTGAAGCGTTTCTTACCGCCTTATGAAATAATTGTTTCACCCATTGCCTCCTCACCACATCTTCATTAAAATGCCGCACCCTTATAACAACTCATAACGACATTATATAGAATACACAGATTTGGGAATGTAGGGGCCCCCAGGTAAATTTTGTTTCCAGCAAGAGTCACAAGAAATGGTCAATTAGGTAGAGATACCCTGAATGTGAGATTAAGATGGTCAGAGGAGAAAAAAAATCTATATCCCAATCACTTAACATGGCACCTGCTGTCTTGGTGGCAGCACTGCTTTTCAACTTGGCTCTACAGGGACATCTTCCCACTACATCCTGAAGCAGAGCTAATCCTTACAAGTCTAAATCACCTAATGATTTCACACCACAGGAAGCCAAGTTGTGGAATGACAGCAGACTACAACATGCCAAGTACCACAGATACACCAGAGATGTGTATGTGAAGCGAAAGATGAACAGAGAGACATCCTTCAGAATCAAACAGTTTTCTTTCTACATAAAAGGGTCTGGGTTGGAAGCAGTATTGTGTTTGGCTCTGTATCCAACACTACAACAGCAAATCTGCTTTACTGCTCCCTATGCCCCAAATCTCATAGACTCACCACTCACTTTGTTTGGTTTTAATGCCCTTTATATGGATCGACCTTCCGTACATATCACAAGTGTCACACTAACTATAACCTGATACCTTACATCTGCTTCACCTCCACAAAGTTACCAGTCCTGTACTTGATCTGAAAATAAGACAAACTGAAGTGAGGTTCCATAAAAATAGCAATTGAACTTTGCAGCTTTTCTTTATGTACCTCCAAAGGCAAAGATGATGATGGAGTTACCCACTCACCAGGACCTGAGACATATTCCGTCTTTTCTCCCAAAGCCTCAATGGAGATTTTCTTCCCAAGCCTCATGGAGGTATTCAAATCCACATCTCCCTCCTCTGAAAAGTTAACTTAAACATAGGGGTATTAGTCATGCAGAGAAATGAACAACTTGCAGGCTAGTTCCAGGAACAGGAGGAAGGAGCATTTAAATCCAGAGTAGCCTGGTAGTGAAAGGATTTATCTAGGATGTGGAGAAGGTGGGTTGGACCTCTCCCTCAGCAGAGTAGTGATCTGAATCTTAGTTTCTCAGTGCTTGAGCACGTGCTGAAATTATAAAAACAAAAAAGCAAAAGGAATAATTCCATTTTATGACTTCAACTTTTGAAATTAAGAGTGTGAAGGAAAAAGCTGTCCTCAGGAAGTGACTCTTAGTAGTGCAACACAAGTAGAAAAAGGCTTTGCAAAAGGAAGCAAGGCACAAAAAGACTGACAGACCATATGCTGTGCCAATTCAGATACCGTACTTGGCTTGATGGTGCCGTATCGTGAGGTACGAGTCAGTCTTGCCTCAAATGCTTATTCAGTGCAGAGAATTGCTACTACCCTTAGGAAAGTAATGTAAAACCTACACCACCTCAGTTGCCAAGGTAGAGATCTTGACACAGCTGCAAAGGCATCAAGGAGCTCTTGAACTGCAGTGCACAGAGGGGAGTTTTAGTCCATCCTTTACTTTCTGCTCCCTCCTATATTTCCTCCAGCCAAGACACAAAGAAGTTGCAGAGCCTTGTTCTGCCCCTCACATCTAACATGGTGAACCCTCTGGTGAGCACTCAGAGAACTTGTTTCATCCACAATGTGTGCTCACACTGCAAAATGCTCTCACCACTCAGTTCATATTTTTCCTTATCTAATTTCATCCCAAAAAATTCTTCCTCTTAAAGTACAGATAAAATGTCACTGGATAATAAGATCAAGAATATTAATAGTTATTTATTTTTATACTGATATTAAATAGGCATGTCATGGGTCTGAATCTTATTAAATTATTTCTCTACAAATTCGGTGTTTACATAGTTAAAGGCACATGGGAAAACATTGTAAATATTTATAGTCCTTTGGAGGAGGAGACCTGAAAATTAACATAAAGGTTTCCAGACTGCAGTGAAGACAGTGAACACTTGCTTTCCTAGATGAAATGTGCCTATTTTCACTTTGAACACTTGCCAAGTGGTAAGACTGAGTTAAAGTACATGGCAAACACGAGTTCTGGGTACATCTGAGCTGTCAGTCGGGCCTGCTCCTATTGCCCATGTGCACATGCTGGATCCTTCATGGAAAAACTTGGTATCCACCCAGCTAAAACCTGGAACTGACTCAATGATAAAACCATCTCAGAGCCTGCTCCAATAAGCATTATGGGTGGAAGCAAGCCAGCTCTCATCACCTCCACCTGGCCCAGCCTTCGAACCCCTTCCTACCAGGCAGTCAGCTGTCATAATGCATAACTCCTTATGCAAACACACTCTTGGCATCACACAAATACACCACTCTTTGAGGTGCCTCTGATTAAGGGGCTGCAAGGGATGGTTGTCTCATCTGTGATAGCCAAGTGCTACAGATATGTCCAGGCTGCTCAACAGCAAGTTGTAGAACACAATTCACTGGTTGGAGAACTGGGAGTCTGTCCCTAGAGCAGGTGGTGTAACCAGCACAGATACAGTCATCCTTTCCCCGCTAGATCCTTACAGAGGTTATGTGGAAGCCAACACCAGAGAAGCTGCAAGTGAGACAAGTCTGGTGATGCCAGCTTATTTTAAGCTTATTTGAAGCTCATTTCCTTCTAAATCTTAGCTTGAGAACAAGTGTCAGCCAGTCATGCACTGAATGCCCTACTTACTTTGCTTATTTGCCTTTTTTTATTTTTGGGTGTGTGTGGGGGTGTCTGTTTTTATTTCAATCGCTGCTAGGGCCTGTGCTGAATGCTGCAGATCAGGTTTGGTTAACCAGCAATGCTCCAGGGCTTCAGGCTGTGTACAGATTCCTGCACTGCACAGCCCACTTTTTCTTGTTTGGTGACTACTCCCTGATTCATTGCCCACTTTCACCCCAATGCCTGTTTCGATTTTCTGCATTCTTGCGGTTCTGCCCAAATACCTTCTTACCTGCATTTTCAAGGATCTGACAACAGTTTTGTTATTTTTATCTGTTCTTATTTTCAAATGTTTTGGTGTTTTGTTTTTTTTTTTCTTTTCTTTATGTCAGCTCTGTGATTACCTGCAACACCCTATTGCGTAAGAACACAAACATGTTGTTCCAAGGTTGGGGATTTTCTTTATATCATTAACAACTACGATTAGATGATAACACTGAATTCTACAGAAGGCTTGTAGACATCTACATTCAATACATAGCTCAAGACTGGCACTCCTCATAGTTTTTTGATATATTTTAAGAGTTTATTGCAAATTACTTTTGGAATAAATATTTAAAATAATGATGGATAATTATCCAATAGTTTATTGAAATCCACATCAGAACTATGCCACTTTATTCCTTCCACACAGTATTTTGTTTCAGCAAACTTTTTTTGAATCATTAGTGTGATGTGAAATCACTGTGTACAATAATTTTATTTTCTTTAATCTGTATATTTTTTCTTTATATTAATTCTATTAGCAATGGAGGTTAAAACAGAATTAATTGAAATTATTATAAAAATCTTTATTTTTTTAACTGAAAAGTAATCTTTTCTGATTTTGTTAATGTGGTAGCTTACTCTTTTGACGTTTTAATTTAACTCATATGTATAAGTCCTTCCTGCTTTTACAATATTTGTAAATTTGGGTGGTACATTTGGAAGCTTTGAGGCAGTCCTTGCCTCTGTCTCAAAACTCTCAACAGCTTTCTCTCAAATTTTTTGATTGTCCTTGCCATTTTACATTGTAGTCCCAGTTTTAATGAAGAACTATTCACAGCTGTCCTGGTTTTGTCTGGGATAGAGTTAGTTTTCTTCCTAGTAGCTGATATAGTGTCATGTTTTGGATTTAGTATGAAAATGAGGTTGATAACACACTGATATTTTAGTTGTTGCTGAGTAGTGTTTCTACTAAGTCAAGGACTACTCAGCTTTTCATATTTTCCTGCCAGTGAGGAGGCTGGACAGGCACAATAAGTTGAGAACCAACCAAGCCAGGACAGCTGACCCCCAACTGACCCAAGGGATATCCCAAAGCGTGTGGCCTCATGCTCAGTATGGAAACCAGGGGGAAAACTGACCAGGTCCCACCACTCTGGAACATCAGCAGAGAGCATCGGCCATCGTGTGGACGTCAGTCATTACATCAGTGAGCAAGAGTGTTGTGCCTCTTTTGTTTTGTATATTCTAATTAGTTTATTATTATTATTATTTTCTTCCTCTTTTGTTCCATTAAACTGTCTTACATATTCCTGACTTACATATTGCTCATGACATTTCTTTGTTCTACAGACATCTGTCTCAAAATTTGATGGCCTTTAATTTATAAACTCTTCTTATATTATTAAATGTAAATATTTTGCTATAACTGGATATAATTTTTTCATTTTTTTCACTCATTAGAATTATCATAAAGAAGGAGATGAGGAACTTAAGCATTCAATGAATATTCTAATATTTATATTCTAAAATTTTTCTCTAATCTATTTTAAAAAGCCCATCCATGATGGTTTCTTATCTAGTGGTAGCCAAATTACCTGAGATTCTCCTACAAGAAAATTATTGTGTTACTAAATCTTTTTTATTTTTTAAGTGTGTTATGATCAAAGTCCACTGAAACTTTTTTATTCCTCATCCATTTCATCTTTATCAAGACAGTTTCTCAGCTTCATTTTCACTTCACATTTCAACATTACTGCACACAACCCTATTATTCTTTCCATCTAACACCATGTCCTGTCTCTTATATTGTTTAACCAACTGTAATAAAAAGTAAAAGCCCTGGAGTGGCAGCAAAGTGATGACCTTCTGTATTACTGGGCTAAAAATTAAGCATGAGACATGCTTAAGCCAGCAGTACACCTTGGCAAAAAATGCTGAAGATGGTAACATCATCCAGAACTGTATTAACAGGAGAACAGCCAGCATTTTGTAGGCCACATGAATAATACTGTGTCCAGTTTTAGGCCTTCAGAACAGGAAGCATCAATAAACTGGGCTAAGTTCAGCAGGGGTCACCAGGATGGTCATGACTAAACCCCTTGCCCAGTGAAGGGAGGCTGTGGGACTGGGGTTTGTTCTGCCTGGAGAAGAGACAGCTCTGGAGGGACCTGACAGCAGTCCCTGGTATCTGCAGGGATGTCAGCAAGGAGGTGGAGCCATGTGTTTCACAGCTGTGTAAGACGCGAGGCTGGGAGGCAGCAGGAAAAAAATTAATTCGAAGAGTGGTTCAGGACAGGATATGAGGAAAACCTTTCCTCTCCTTGAGTGCAGTCAGGCGGTGGAGCAGGTTGTCCAGAGAGGTTATGTTGTCTCCATTCTTGGAAGACACGACTGGATAAAGCTCTGGTCTGGCCTTAGAGTTGGTCATGATTTGAGCAGGAGGCTGGACTAGACCTCCTGAGGTCCTTCCCATCTAAATTATACTATAATTCTGTTGTTACAAAGATTGCCTACAGAGCAGCATTAAATATCACATAATATAATTCTCAGAGATCCTCTTATTAAAATTGTTCAGATTCATCATTTACCTGGTTAGCACAAAGACTGCATTTCATCACTTGTAACAGTCATAGCTGATGGTGAGATCTGTAACTCCGGCTCTTTTCATATACTCTGCTATTGTGTAGAGACACTGGAGTACATTCATGCTCTTGTTCTTTGCCTTCTGTCTCCTAGCAACTCCATCTGCTGCCTTATTTTGAATGTTGGAAGTACAAGTCAGATTTATTTTTTTTTAGTTAGGGAAAGGCTGCTTCTTCTCTGCTTCCAACCTAGCTTAACACACAGTTTTATATTTAAGATGCTGGAATGCCATTTGCCTAAGTAAAGATGATTTCATCCTGCACTCTCTCATGACCAGACCTTCTTTTCCAGAGATATGGGCCATTTCTTTACCCATGGGCTCTTGACCACATAGGAATTTCAGTGACTGTTAATATTGTCAGTTATCTAAGTCAGAAATCATTAATCCACCTTTGGTTTGAGGGAATGATTCTGTTGGGGTTTGTTACTAGTTATTGTTTGGTCTTTCATGAGCTATAATTAGACATTTTCTGGCATCCATATTTCACACAAATCTCTATTACTCATTCCCTGGCACATGACATATTTCCTTGCCAATATTTGTGGAGCACACTGTGAACTGAGTGGCACTGAGAAGTACGTAATAAAAAGCACTTATCCTGTACATGCCTGACAGTTACACACCCGTTAAATTTAACTCATCCAACTCCACTGTGATATTTGTATCTTTGACTGCAAATGATTAACCATCACAGTAACATAACCTCTTATCCATCCAATAGGATAAAACATGATAGCATTGGGTGAGGTATAGCAAAAAGGAGAGAAAAAATGAGTCTGCACACTGAGGATGTGAGAGTGCCTCAAGAGAGCACCAAAATATAGCAAAACATTTCACCTTTCTTAAAACATTTGATTATTGGTATATGAAGGGGTGACGTTTAATTACAAAGTAGCAGACTGAAACCTTGGCCTTCTTTCTAGCCTACAGAAAAATCATAATGACTTTGATGTATTTTCAGTAGAATTGGAGTTGAACCTTTTGTTTTAGAGGTCCTTTTCCTTAGTCTGACTTTTCCTCCCTTCAATAGCTTCAGTTCTTTCCATAGTGTGTGATTTTTACATTAGTCATCTCTCCAAAGCACCCTCATTGATCTTTGTAACTGCTTCAGACATCACCTTCTCTGATATCAGCAAAAAATATTATTGGGCTGCTCATTTCTGATGTTGAGTTTGAGCTTAAAATTTGAAAAGGTGGATTGAGTGCAAAATACAGACTGTCTTTATTGCATGCAGGTTAGATTGTACCCTAAACAGAATCTCAAGGAGGAAAGAAGCAAATGCAACAGATAGAAAGTATTTTTTGGTGAAAATTAATGAATTTTCAGCTTTACAAATCATTCCTAGGACTCTCTTTTTGAGCTATAGGACTGAGTTGTGACACTGAAGATAAATTGGTATAGTGATTATAGCAGTTCTAGGAGAACAGATTAAAAGAAAATGCAAACATCAAAGTGCATAACGATAGAGGAAGCTTCCCTTATATACAACATTCAGATAGTTTAACTGTAATGCAGACAACCTATTTATTTTGACTCCTTTATATATGACTCCTTATAAGGAAGGGTGAGTTTCAAAAGAAAGCACGTACTAATGGTGTCCAGGATTTTTATTTTTAAAACATTCCTGAGCAATAGCCAATGGTTAATGGTTAAAAAATACAGATGATCACTGTGTTGGTATATAGGTGATGTCATTAAATATAAAACCTCACCTCATTCCAAAATTCCCATGTGGAGACAAGCTAGAATGCAGCCCAGCAGCCCTTATGTCTTCCTTCTCTATTGAGGCTGTCATGAACAAAACCAATAATCACCTAATTTACCAGAGCTAAATTATGACAATGAGTTTATCCTCTTAAATGTTTTGCCCATGACACAGTAACAAATAGAAAACAAGCATGGAACACACTGGTTGTTTGTGTTTATTTTTTTCTAGTTGCCCTTGGTAACAACAAAACTAATATGTAAAAAAAAAAATTGAATAAAATATATATTGGTTTTAATTGACAGTGAATATATAGTTTTGAAAAATAAAAAAAAAATGGAGCAGGAAAAAAAGAAAATAAAAATTATGGTCTTTTTAAGATTTCTATTTTAATTTGCACAGCTGCGGTCTTCTATCATAGTGAACTAAAAGAACAGTAAATACCAGGCAGCTGACACTTAAATCATATATATCTCCTAGTTTTCAGCTCAGCATCTGCTGCATCATTTCTCAGACTTCAAAGTGTCTGGGAAGAGAGACCAAGGATAAGAAAAATGCATTTCTTCAGTTGAAATCATATATTTTTTCAATTACAAAGAACTACAAGGCCATTGTCCAATGCTATTACACAACAGAGAGGAACTCTGAAACTTCATTTTAATTTAAAGAAAAAGTTACCTCTACAGCAACAATTTGGAGGGTTACAGGAAAAAGAAACTTGACTAAAACATATCAAATTTAGTGTTCAGGAAAAATGAACATGCCCATTTTTCCAAAAGAAGTCAAGTTGCAGTACAGACAAGCTGTTTCCAAGTGGAATAACATCTTCAGAAACCAGCTCAGAGAAGTGGTTGTCTTTCCTGTGCTGCACTGATTTTCAGTGCCAAAGAGGAGTTATGATTTCAAGGATTTTCTCCTTAAAAAGAAAGGGCCTGGTTCTTCTCTTACATCTACGGAAATCAGGGGAGAAAGGCAATAGAGTAATACTAGCATTGAAGCAAGTAAAGGATAAGAGAAAAGTGCTTGAACATTACTTCATTTATCACTCCTTTAATTAAAAGGAATTAGAGTTAATTAGCCCAGTTTGTAGTAAAATTAAGGCGTTCTATGCATATCCTATTTAGCCTTTCTATTATCTTTCTCTTGACTTTTCTATATTTGTCAGAGCTTCTATTAAGGAGTCTATTAGATGACTTAGGGCCACATCATTAGAAAAATCAACATGTTTCAGGTTAGAATCAGATAAAAAAAAAAAACCAATCAGCACTCTAGACCCTTACTTAAAGCCTTTCCTCTGCTGGGGAAAGTTATACAATTTTCAAAGCACTTAAGAAGTGCTAGTAATATATTTTAAAAAGACAGAAAGACTAAAATACAGTTGAAGCCCCACTACTAACCCGTGGAACCCAGATGTCTACCCTGCCTATGCATGACCTACTCCCTGTACTCTATATGGGACATATTCAGCCCAAATCGTTTAGCCATAGAGAAAGCTAACCCTGAGCAGTATGACTTTCAGCCATTCCATGCCATTTAACCCCAAGGCCAGCAATAAGTCCTCAAAGTCAGCAATCAGTATTTTACAAATCAGACATGTTCAGAGAGATTAGAACTTAAAGACTGGCACTCATCACCAAAAGAGGATGAAGTGGCGAGATTCCCTTCCTAAACTGGTGCTCATGGGCTAATCACGGATGTGCTGTCAAGCCCTAACTAGTCCGATGTGGTCAGAGTACAAGTTTTCATGATTTTTTAGGAAAAACTGATAAAGTTGCTGGGGCAAAAGTGTGGGGACGCTTTTTCTTCCTCCAAACTTCCTGCTGGAGAAGAACAATACTCTTTGGCTGTTCTTCCAGTTGAACTAGCAGAGGCTTGGACACAGCTGGAGCAAGTGCCTCTCTCCAATCAGAATTCACCACTGGGAAATATTTACTGATTCCTACAAATCAAAAACATGTCTCAAAAATCATTTCTCTTTCTTAAAGTACAGTTGGAGGGTAATGAGCCATGTTAGGTGATTTTGGCTGCATTCTCTGTGTTCCTCATAACCATTTCCACTTTTTAGACAGTAAGAACGTTAGCATGGAAAGAGGGAATACCCTTAACCCTTTCTGCTAAATGTTTTTTTACTTTGAATGAAACAATTAACACGTGACAGGGAGTGTCAGCACACAAATGAAGCCTGGTCTCCAATTAGGTTCATTACTCTGGATTCTAGTTTAATGCTGGTACTTTATGTAACCCGGGTTATATTAGTGTAATTTTTAGGATATCTTTCCTCCCTTTTGTCTTACTGACCACCTGTAGTGGCTCTTTATTTGACTTTTGGGGGGTTTTATGCTCCAATCCCGAGCTCTATACACACATGCACACACAAACACATCGGCACATAAATACCTCTCCTGGTGTGCGTGGTGCTCTCATGCTATGGTGCTACAGAGGGGTTTCACTACACAGCAACATCCTTGCAAGCACATATTGTAACAGCAATTCTTCTGTGAATTTAGCCCTGGTGTAAGAACCTAGTCAGGTGCTTTTCAAAATATTAGTCGTGTTGCTTGATCACAGCACACAAAATTTAAGAATTGGACAAAATAGACTAAAGTAACCTCGTGCAAGAAGTCATTTAAAAAAAAAAAAAATCCAGCCTAACACAGAAACCCTGTTCTGGACAAATATAGATGAAATGTTACAAAAGATGCTCGTTTTGCCACAAACTTCAATAAAACAAGCTTTTCCCATTACACCTTGTTGCCAATTCACCCAGTTTGAACAGTAAACATGAAAATTTATTCCTGAAACACAGGATTCAATCACAGTTTCAAAAAACATCTGAGGGTTTTTGCTCCCAGTATATTAGGACTTTTGTGATCTGTCTTCTGTCATTAAGAAAGATTCTTGAGAAAAAGAATTCACTCTTGCAGTGCTAAATAAATGCTATCATTAAGGGATCTAAGATACCCAGCTTCAACATCTTACTTTTATAGCATTATTTTACTAGGTTTTCCTTATGACATAGCAGTATCTAACACACTTAACAAGGATGTTCATAATCATTCAAATATTGACACAAACCTCTGTCTGTTGCTATGATACTGCACCCGTTTTATATTCCCACTTAAGTTACAAGAACACTTGCTGTGTTGTTTACTACAAAAAAGGCAAGACAAAAAAAATCTGCATTTTGTTTCCTCTGTTATTTAAGGACATCTTAAAATTACTCATCCTGCCTTATATTAGAATTACAGGGCTGAGACATCACATTGGATAATGGCATTGAGTGTGCTGGCCTATTGTTTTTAACCTAGTTACTATAGCATTAAAAATTAATAAATATTACATGTAGGCTCGTATGATACAACGTACATGTCCGATAACAAAAAAGCCCAGAAACAGTTAATTATGGTTCTAATTTTCTCTTCCACCTGGGCCCAACCTGACAATTAAAAGCAGTTGTAGAGAGTCATGGTGATAGCAGGTGTGAAGCTTGCCTTGTTGGTCTTGCAGATGAAGAGGAAAAAATAATATGGGGAAAATGACCAAGCAGAGAAGATAAATAAGTCAGAGAAGGTGTTGCTTTTTTTTTTCTTTTCCTGTTTCTTTTTTTTACCATGGCATTTGAAGTTCTTGCCCCCTGGTTACAAGTAGGGACTGGCTTGCCTATATCACAGAGTGGCAGAATGGTTGGGAGTTGAAGTGACCTCTGGAGTTCATCTGGTCCAACACCCCTGCTAAAGCAGGTTCACCTACAGTAGGCTTCACAGGATCACATTCAAGACTGTTTTAAATGTCTCAAGGGAAAGAGACTCCTCACCTCTCTGGGCAGCCTGTTCTAGTGGTCTGTCACTCTAACAGCAAAGAACTTTTCCCTCGTATTCAGATGGAACTTCCTGTGTTTTAGTTTGTCCCCACTGCCCCTTGTTCTGTCACTGGGCACCACTGAAAAAAGACTGGCCTCATCTTTTTGACATCCACCCCTAAGATATTATATGCATTGATAAGATCCCCTCTCAGTCATCTCTTCTCCAGGTTAAACAGGCTCCAACTCCCTCAGCCTTTCCTCATAATAGAGATGCTCCAGTCCTCTGAGAAACTTGGCAGCCCTCCACTGGATCCTCTCCAGTAGTCCTTGTCTTTCGTGTACTGAGGAGCCCCAAACTGGATAGAGCACTCCACATGTGGCCTTACTAGGGCTGAGTAGAGGGGACAGGATCACCTCCCTCGACCTGCTCCATTAGGTTTTTCCTAACGTACCCCAGGATACCACCAATCTGCTTGGTCACAAGGGCAGACTGCTGGCTCACGGACAGGTTGTTGTCTACCAGGACCCCCAGGTCATTCTCTGCAGAGCTGCTTTCCAGGATATATTACCGTGCAGCTGTTTTATGGAAAGATGGATTGGTTTGTCTGTTCCTGAGCTGGTGATGGAGCTGTTTTACCCTGAAAAATTGTGTCTCTTCCATTCAGTGTTCTATTTCTCCCAAGGAACTTATACTTACAGCTATATGGTATCACTCTGGCTTTGCTGTGCTTTACATCCTTTCCAATGGGATAGCCTTGCCTCTTTGGCTTTTTCTACAATTTGAGAAACTCTGGACAGTGAAAAGCTGTAAGCGGCATAGTTGTCCAGGCCACCACAGGAATAAGAAAGGTCTGAAAGGGAGCAGTGGCCCTGGAGAGGAATGAGGAAGCCCTACCTTTTCACAGCATCTCATATTGTTTTTCTCTTGGTATCTATTTGTCCTCACTGTAGTTTCCTTAGAGCCCTACAGATCTTTCTCCACCGCTCTCTTATCCCCGTGGGATCTCACCAGCTTCCTTGAACCTGCTTCTCTGCAAAATTTGCCAGCAGCGCCAAAAAGGTTTAAGTTAGTTCTGGTTCTTAGCCAGAAGGGAAGTGGTGGCTTTGGAGATAAGGGAACAAAGGTCTAAAAAGCATCACAATGGAGAGAGGTCAAAGCTGATCATATAGTTGTCCAGATTATATGGTGGACATATGCAACCCCATATTACCTGTTAGATGGGGATTACTCACTGAATTATACTGACAGGAGGCTTTGTGGGTGCCTGTGAGAAGCCCTACTAGAGGGGATTTCATGGCAATTGTTGGAGCTCTCTGTAAAAATATAAAATTGAGTATTTCTTTAATGAGGGAATCAACCATGCATATCAATCATATGCAGGAGGATATTTAAATTATGTAGGAAATAATCTCTGGTCAGTGTGGATGAGGACTTCTGTAGGCATAGCAGTGTGGCCACATGTCATATGTTTATACTTTCATAACAAAGGTGTTGTCTAAAATGGAGAAATTTATGGTGTAAGTATTCTGGCATAACCATATTAGCAATGAGTTGTTACACTGATCTGATTATATCCTTTTATAAATGCAGTAGTGAATTTCCCTGTGCAAATAAGCCTTGTAGAGGAAAATGCAATGTCTTTCATTATTTCTTGATTAAAGAGAGAAATGTATAAAGAACAGCATGCACAATCTGCCCTTTGAAAGGAAAAACAGCAGTTCTGACTATCTCTCTTCCTCTCAGGCAGACACAAAGGACTTGAAGGCAAACCTGTTGTATGTCTGCTTTAATGCTCTCTGCCCCTCATTTTAATTAATGTACAGCACTGAGGAAGAATTAAATCCTGCTTGTTTTACTTAGGCAAGTGATGCCATTGACTTGAATTAAGCTACCTGCAGGATTAGAAGCAGAAGGATTAAGACCTCAGTGTAACAAATTCATTTCACTCTTTTTTCAAATGCAAATAGTTGCCTCTCAATTGTCAGCTTGATTAATCTGTTGGTTGTTTAGCACAATGACACCCTGATTCTGCTCCATGATTGAGTCTCCTAGGATGCTTTGTACCACAAACGTCCTCAGCTTCCACAGAATAATTGGAATGGAAGTGGAACAGTAAGTCTTCTAACAATTTTTTAAATATATACAAATATACGTTGATACATAAACGTATCTCAAACAAGACAGAAAACTTTCTCATACAGAATTTATTCCATTAGTTGAATCCCTAACTTCCAGTTTGCAATGTGATTTTATACCTATTTTACCTTCTATGTAGAGAAGCTTTTGCTCACCTCTCTACCCCACTGTGGTGCTGAGGGAGAGACACTGATACTTGATATTCAACATGAGAAGTCTCACATTATTTGACAACTGATGCAACTATCTTGTGAAACCCCTTTATGCTGCTTTCATTCAACTGATTTCAACGAGTTATATGAATTACTCAACATTAACTCAGCTGTAACCAAGAACGTATTTTGATCTGATATGCAATTTTAATCTTTAACCCATCATTTTAACATATTTATTAGTTTTTTTTGATTGGACACGACTGGCGGATTACTGTTGTTTTTATTTAGATTATTTGAAAAATCCAGTAGAAGAGACTATTTTTCTGTTTATCAGAAGCCTCACAGTGTCTTGAAACTCTGCCAAATTATTCCTAATTGTATGATGCATATCTTTACTTTTACAGCAGTGCTGAATCTTTCCAGAGCTTCTCTTTGATCATTTATTTGATCTGTCACTAAACTTATGTTTTACTTTCCTTTCCTACTAAAATAAATAAATAAATAAATAAATAAAAATAAATTTAAAAATTAAGCATTCTTACTAGGTCAGTGTTATAAATTCTTTATTTTTTAATAAAAGAAATTTAAATTGACATTATGTATCACTGAAAATTATATGTTGGGAGGTTATATATCATACCAAGGGGTTCAGTTCCAAACAGAAATCAAAAAATGAGGAAAGTCAGGATAAGAATGCAAATTAGCAGAGCACAAATAAACACTGAAACAGTTTTTAAGAAAATTTGCAGTTTTATCTGCATTTATGGTGCCTAAAAATTATATTTTATAATTAAATTTTTATATAATTTATAATATAAATTATTATAGTATTTTATAAAAACAGTTATTATTAAATATATATATTTATGCTATGTTTTTAAGAAAACATGGTCCATTTTAAGCACCTCTAACTTTGTAGCAAGGATCACTGTGTGTTTGCTGCCTACATTAAAATGTTCAGACTCCTGAACCTAAAATTTTTTTTTTTAAAGTGGAGCCCATTAGGAGCAGCATATTTATGTAAACCTCAGAAACTGTAAGTGCTTTACTGAGTGTTTGGACATTGGGTTTACAGTTGCATTTGCCTACAAAAGTCAGTACTGCTGGATATGTGCCATTTATACCTGCACAATTCTGATTGAGGAGTAAGAGCTCAAAAGTTGGCAGGTTTTTCTGAACTAATACTTCAGGCCTTATTTCTTGAAGCTTTAATGTTCTTGATTTTTTTAATGCCTTGACAGTACAACCCTCCTGGCTTTGACTTGCTTGTTACATTGTCCCTATTTGGCAGTAAGATCCATTTGAGGGAATGAAGCCTTAGAAGATAGGAATCTAGGATGCCAAATCCTGGTCAAATTTAATAAAAGGGTAGGAAAAACCCCCGATAAATTACCTGGCAATGTGGACTGTGCAGTAAGAAAGATCCTGGAAAAATTTATAGTTACTGAAGGAAGGCATGAAAATATGGTGAAATGGGAATTTAAGAGTTGTATTTGACATATTGTCCTGGGTTTGGATGGGATAGAGTTTATTCTGCTGATATGGGGCTATATTTTGGGTTTCTGATGAAACAAAATAGCTAAAATGATGTTTTAGTTATTGCTGAGCAGTGGTTACAGAGAGTCAAGGCCTTTTTGCTCCTCACTCCACCCTACCCCACCAGTGAGTAGGCTGGGGATGCACAAGTTGGAAGGGGACACAGCCAGGACAGCTGACCCTAAATGTCCAAAGGGATATCCCACGCCATATGGTGTCATGATCAGCTACAAAGAAGGAAGGGAGGGACATTCAAAGTGATGGTGTTTGTCGTCCCAAGTCACTGTCAGGAATGATGAAGCCCTGCTTTCCTGGAGATGGCTGAACACCTGCCTGCCCATGGGAAGTGATGAATAAATTCCTTGCTTTGCTTTGCATGCATGTGTGGCTTTTGCTTTACCTGTTAAACTGTTTTAATCTCAACCCATGAGTTTTTTCACTTTTAGTCTTCCTATCCTCTCCCCTACTCCAGACGAGGGGAGTGAGTCAAACAGCTGTGTGGAGCTGAGTTGCCAGCTGGGGTTAAACCACAGCACATATCAAACTGAAGAGAGATGTTTGAGACAGTAATACAGCAGACTAATAAATAGTGAGGTACAAATTAGACACTTGCTTTTACTCTTCACAGAACTGCTTGGACTGAGGACAGAAAGCAGTTAACCATATTCATTAGAAAGTCACAGTGCAGACAAAGACTTGCAAATGAGGTAATACATTTAAGTGAAGAACAAATTATTATTCTGGTGATATTTCACTGTAAATACTACAATGTCACAAATTGTTTGCTAAAAGAATGACATACTTCCTAGCAACTCTGTAAATACCCAAGCAAATCTTTACTGTATTGCAATAAACACTTTGCAGGTAAAATGTAATGTAAATTAAACATTAATTTCAAAACATTAGTTCTTTAATCATAAGATTGCTAGAGGTCTGGCATGGCTCATACTATTAAAAAGGATGCTGGGCTTCACTAATACTTTCTATAGGTTCAGGCAACTGACTTTACAAATCTATGGCCAACCTGCACTGTATTTGATAGTAACTAGATTTGATAGTAACTAATTGCAAATAGAGGCTAGTGGTCAACAACTCAGAGTCCTTATGGACATCAGTGACAAGAAGTGTCCCTCAGGGGTCCATATTGGGATCAGTGTTATTTATATCTTCATTATTGACATAGACAAAGGGATCAAATACACCCACAGCAAATTTGCAGATGACACCAAGCTGAGTGGTGTGGTTGGCACATCTGAAAGACAGGATGCCACCCAGAGGGACCTGGACAAGCTTGAGAAGCGGCCCATGGGAAGGTTTAACAAGAGCAAGTGCAAGGTGATGCATCCATCAAGGTGATGCACCTGTCAAGGCAACCCCCAGTATCAATATAGGCTGGCGGATGAAGAAATTGAGAGCTGCTTGACAGCTTCTGCTGAGAAGGACTTCAGGGTGCTGGTGAATGAGAGGCTGGAAAATGTCTAAACTTAACTAAAAGACATATGAAATCCCACTGCTTGAGGTCAGGGCCTTTTAATGTTCTCTTAAAAGTATAGGTTCACATCCTTTAATTCAATGAACTTTTTATGACTGCAAACGACTACTCAAGAAGACTCATTTTACGTGACTGCTAAAAGTAAAATCATGCCAACCTTAGAGCACAAAAGTCAGACTTTACATCTGCAATGATTATTCTGGGCATTTCTATGTTGTCATGATACTTTCTGTGCCATTTTATTGCTTCCCAAATCTGTGAACTACCTTCAGGTTTGACGTGGGGCAGGATAGGGCCTGCTGTTAAGACATTGCCCTAAAACTTGTAGATTTTACCTGCTTCAAGCACACCATTGAATCAGAATTACACAGGTTGGATGGATGGCAGCCCTTCTAGGTTATTGCAAAAAGAACATTTTTCTTTCCCTCTATCTCCCTTCAATAAGGATAAGAGACATTTTCAACTAAGTTTTCCAAGAAGCCTGATTCGTTATGTTTGTTGGAACAGCTTCAAAAGCTCCTTTTGGTATTTGAGTTCCTGAAAGAACTCAGATGGGAGAGGAATGCCTAGGTTTTGGTTCTCACTCAGTTTCTGATGGTGGGAAGAAGATGAGCTGCTCTTAAAGGGCAGTTCTCAACAGTGGATGAAATTGTGGTGCTTAAGCCTAAATTCCACCAATACACATGGTGTATTGTGACAGAGAATCACAGAGGACGAGCACAGACATTTCAGCTACGGCATGTTGTATTCTTTGGTTGGTGCAAAAATCTTTTTCAAAATTCAAAGAAAGAAGAATTTCTGATGAAAATTTTGGATGCTACAAGTGACAAATGTGACAAAGAAAGAAAGTATGTTTGTGGAGAGACAAATAAGAGAGAGACACCAGAAGTCTACAAAATCTTTCCTTGGTGGATATTCAAGGGACAAGAGTCCCATTTTTAGGGCCCCTAAAGTAATAAATTCTGCTAGATATATTAACAGGAAACCATTTGGTTTGAGGACAGTCTAGGGAGTAAGGAAAAACATGTGTGGGCATTTAGGTATATGGGATAGTACATATGCATTTTAAAAAAAAAAAGGTTGGAAGATTTAACTTAAAATTGCTTTGTGGTGGCGGGGGTGATACATATTTATCACAAAAAATGATAGGATTTCAGAACAGGGCATCTTGAATATGGTGAGATACAAGAAAACTTGATGCAAATGAAAGGAAGAAGGCAAACACACAAATCTGCTCATAACCTAAGATTTATTCTGTGTATGGCTTACTTGTAATGCCTTAGTATTTATCTAAATTAGTTGGAGTAAAAAAACAAGCATAACATATGTGTACTTATGTATACTTTCCAGTTCATATCAAGAAAATATTCAATACTTATTCAATTAAATTTTTTACACTCCATGTTTTCTCATACTAAAGTACAAATACAAAGGCAGAGGAAATCAGTGTTTGATATGAGACTATCAAGGCTTAAAGGGCTTGTGTTTGAAATAGTTAGTTGGAATTTGGAAATGAGACTGTAATCAGAGTTTTCCAATAACAAATTTTGTGTTGTAGCTATTAGTTTTCTCTTTCCTATATCTCAAAGCTAATTTAAAAAGTGACTAAATATGTTAGCATTGCTATTTTAAAAGACAAAGAGATCTTGTTTCTTTTTTTTTCTTTAATTGCAGCAAGAATACAGTATGCCAGTTTTCAGAACACACTTTTGAAGACATGCTTTCACCCATAAAAAGAGAATCTGAAACTGAAACCCCAATCACTACTGTCTAGTAGCATTTTAAATACTTTATAACATGTGACACACGCACATTGGGTTGGTAGGTATGACACAAGACTTTTGGAAAGCTGCTTTATTTTGAAAGGCCTGCTGTAAGACAGTTTGAATTCATACTTTCAGTTTCATACTATAAAAATGCAGTAGTCTCATAGTTTCAGACCTTTTCAACTAAGAACAAAATAAACATAATGGAAAATGGTCAGGTTTGGTTTATGACCAAAGAAAGGAGGTACTAGGGTAGGGCGAGCTAGCTGAAGACATCCTTGTGGTCCATGTGCACGATAACAGTTTTCACCACCATAACCTTGCACTGGTGCATTTTGTGCCCATGTGTTTTCTGGGAGAGCATTTGCTGGACCAAGGGAGGAAAGCCAGGCAGTACCACGACTATATTCAGCACGGTGCTGTCAAATGCATGGTCAAGTTTAGACAAATACCACAGAGCAATTTCTCTGTTCAGCAGCTGGAAGAGTTGACGTTACATGGCGGATCATTGCTTCCTTCCTTGCATTCACAGGAGTACGGGGATGCCAGCATCGACTGATAGCATTTATCAGTTGTGGATAAAAAAAGTCAAATACCCAGATTATTGTTTATTATAACTGTAATTTGTAATGGTTTCTGTAATATTTGCAATTCAGAACTCTTGCTTCAGATTTCTGTTTCTTATGACATTAAATAAGTGTATCAATCATAGTAATTATATGCCACTTTTCTGAAAGAAAGTTTTGGGACTGTAATATTAACAATTTCTGTGACAGATAAATATGAATTTGTTGACAGCATGAGTAGCAACTTGAGAGAATTATTGAGGCTTTCATAGTAGAATTCTAAAATAAATTCCCCTATTCTTGTGTCTTTTCCTAACATGTCAATGTCAATAAACATGGGGGGTTGTATGGATGATTATTTGTAATATTTTATATGAGTATTGTCTGTGCTTTTGTGCTCATTTTTTGTTGAAATAGCATGCCAGTACTTAATGCAGACATGCTATGATTCATCAGTTTACTCTGTTAAGAAAATAATAAAAGCTAAGTAATTTGCATTACTTAAAATTATATATATGCTATAATAAACAAACTCCATGTGGTACTCCCAAGAAATTACCTATGCATTAAAATTAATTAATGGCCAGTCTTCGCGAGCGAAGATCCGGGGAAGGTCTTTCCACCTTCCAGCCTGCGCATTGGATTTTTTAGGTGAGACACAGTGTGCGCGGAACTGAGCCCACCCTTTAATCCTAAGGTTCATCTGCCGGGGCCAAGCGAGCTTGGACGGTGGCAGCGAGGTCCTTAGGACGTAGGTGGGTTGCCTTTAAGGGCTAATGAGCCCCACCTGCCCGGGAGTGGCCCTGACCGGGAATCGAACCCGGGTCTCCGCGGTGATAGCGCGGCGCCTTTACCATTAGACCACCAGGGGCTCCATGCATTAAAATAACTTCAAATGAAAATACAGAGACCACCTCATTTAACTTCATTCATTTGCAAACAGTCTTTAGGTGCTGTGTTACATCCTACATGTTAAATTACTCTTTTAAAATATTCATAGATCTAAATTAAGTATTTGAAATAATTTCCATTTTGAGTCTTAATACAAATATTGAAGTCCCAGGGCAACTCAGAACTCACATATTTAAATCATATTTTAAATTTCCTGATAACTTTTTATAAGGGCAGTAATCTGTTGAGTTAGAGCCTGGAAATTAAACCATAAACAAATTGTTTAGTAATATGACCTATGCTTTAGAAGAAAAATTGTGGATAGATGGTTAGTTGGTTTATAGATTAATACTATGAACACCCTCTCCCAGTTACAATCACAAAGAAGTTTTCTGTCTTAGTTACTGCCTGCGTTGAATTAAAAAAAAGGAAAATAGTTATTATATTTTACATAAGTTTTAAGTTCAAAAGATCTCATTCTGTGCATTCTTATAGGTTTTGATAATTTAGAATTTAGCAAGGGTCTTTGAAACATCTTACAAATGCTTTGTAATGCATTTGAATGTGAAAAAGAATCTCACTTTTTCATTATATCAGAATTACACATTTTGTTACTCTCACACTTGTTCTCTCAGCTCCCTCTAAGATGCTTAGCAGGGTAATCTCTAGTTGCAAGTTTGAATAAAGCATCTGTTTATTTACTTATGTTCTAAACTGGACTGGACTGGCAACGAAGTAATTGCTGACAAATGAGCTCAATACATAACGATTTGGGAATGCTCTCTCAGCTAATTTGGACCACATTATGTGGTCTCAGGTAGCAGGGAGTAACAGTACTTGCAGATTATACTTCCCGCTCTGCCTGGAACAAGAAATTTTGCAGCAATAGTGCCTTCCCAGAGAAAACTATTGATGCTGCAATTTTTATTCATTTGTCTCCAGGATGCTTTCAAAAACTCTCCAAGGGAGTCATTAACAGATTGGAGAAATCAGCTGTCACTTTAAAAGATCCTCCTTCCTCTCTTTCTCCTCTGTAGGGACCAAATCAATGTTTTCCATTAAAGAAGATCAGCTTTTAGCTACACTTTATACAAAATTCTCACTAAACATAAATGAACGGAAATAACATTCATGAATATAAGTTACAATTTGTTGGTTGTTTTTTGTTTTTTGTTTGTTTTTTTTTTTTTAATTTGACCTGGGGATGCCAAATGAATGAAGTCTTATTTCAATAACATGATTCAGCTTCTCTATGGAAACTCAGTATCAGATTTTCAGAGATTTGAAACATAAAATATAAATATGTATCCTCTTACATACGTAATTTCTGCATTTTTTGCATTATTAATCTCATTCCTAGAGGAAGGCACAAGCTACCCCACTGTTAAGTCGTTCATGAAGTTGTGCTATCTAATTAATCAGAGGAATTAGCTATGGGAATGGTGTCTTGAGAAGCTATAAAAATATATTCTGAAACATCCTCGGTTCCTAAACTTTGGGATTGGCATGAAACTCCTAATTTAAGGATTCCTAATGCAAGTCATTAACCAGCAAGATAATTCTGCCCCAGTGTCAGGGGTTAGATGGCTATGACAGGATACAGGTCTGATCACTCTTCTAGATGGATATTGTGAGAGTTATCCTAAGAGTAGAGATGTAGGTTTGAACTTCTTGAGACAACCCACAAATTTCCTACCTCAGCACTTCAACACTTCTCACCCTAACTAGGTACCTGAAAGCTGACTCCCACACCTTGTGCTTCTAACTGCTAATACCCTGATTGTTCTAAGAGAATTATTGATGTTATTACTTAACTGTTGATGTTCCTAGTCCAGCAGGAATATGCCCTGTACACGGAGGAGAGATACTGAGTAACTGTATTCTTCTGTCTTATTCAAGAAAGAATAATAATAACAAGATGTTATAGGAAACAATTTATCTTAACATTGCTGCATTCTAGTTTTCTTTAAAATATCCTTGTAGTTACAAGTTACATAAATAAAAGGTGAAAGAGAATTATTTGGCAAATTTAACACAACCAATTGTTATTAAGGACCACTCCCTTATCTAATTCAAAAAGAGTAGAGAAAGAGCACAAATCCAGCCGGATAGACACACATCTTGTAATTTGAGGCTTTCACAGGCAAACAGTAACTCATGAAAAAATTTACATTGAAAAATAAATATTTAACTGAAATTTTTACTTTGCTCAGCTTCCTAAATATAGGTCTATCTAGTCTATTCAGTCTAATCATTACAGAAGAACAGTCTCTTTGTAAGCTCCTTATTAAACTGCAGCCTTATTTACATTTTACATTTCTTGCAACTTAGATCTCACAGTGATGCTTGATTCAGTCAAATATTTTTCAAGCACCTAGAAGGCACTCATCAACAGATGTTTTGCTCAGTCAAGCTTTCATCTCATGGTTCAGTGTTCATGATGCTTTTCATGAAGGATTTCTTATTAGAGTGGATATTTGTATGTATGACATGTCCTCTAAACATAAGTGCAGTAAAGCATGTGTGAGCAAACTAATATTTGGGCAGCAACTACTTGTTACTTCTGAGATATTTAATTAGGAAACAAAAATGACATCTTAGGATTTGAGTTGCCAACATCATGGACAATCATGAATAACAAGTCAGAAAATTTGGAGGTAGCTTGGCTAACCTTGACTGATACAAATAGGCAAATTATGATGCTTATAAATAAACAACAGAAAAAATGAATTAATTAGTCTAAAATTTAATTGCCAATGAGAGTTTAGATAAATATCACCCAAACCAATTTCAACCAATAATATCTTAATAAAATAAAACCATTAGAAAGAAAAAAAATTCTTTTGTTGCAAACAACAAAAAAAAAATTTAACTAAACATACAAACCTTTGTTTATAGCAAACAGAAATATCAACTTGGATCATCAGAAGATGTTAATCTGATATCAACATGACACCTTTCTCCTAACGAACTTTACAAAGCACATATCACACCAGGAACGTGTAAATCATTTCATGCCAAGAACACCCTAATTGCTATGTCCCATCTCATAAATTGTGTATATTACTATGTAAGTACTGCATGAGAGAATTCAAAGGAACTAAGTCTGGTAAGAGGCAGAATTACTGCAAGTATCAACATATTTTATACATACAGTCTTACAGTCTTTTATCTGCTATAATCTCCACAGAATCTTAAAAAATTCCACCTTCTTTGATCAGATTACAGTAGCCAATCACGCCACCTCTGCACTACATTCTAGTTAGAGCAGCTCAATCTCTTATCAACACAATGTTCCATTTAAACTGATTAAAAACCATAAGAGAATATCATTAATTTGAAGGAAAGGAAATAACAAAACTTCTATGACATATTACCCATTACTACTTGATATTACCGAATGAGTCGGCAAAAAGTTACCTTGTATTAACTAAAGCTAAAATTCCTCTTTCAGAACTGTAGAGGGGAGAATCAAAAGCAAGCTTGTAACGATGGAAGGTGGCAACATGCCACTATTCTTTTGTTGTCATTGGCAAGAACGCAATCATGCGCCCTTTAATCTTTGTTATTCAACCTGTTGCTCATACGGATAATACAGTCAACCACTTCTTTCAGTCAAAGGAATAGGAATAGAGTTGTTTGCATTGAGAGAGGTGCCAAGACTAGACTGAATTTATGAAATCCAATTACTAAATTAAAATTTAGAGAGATAAAAGATTTCTTCATTTTTCTGATTTACATTTACAAGGTATCTGTATGGTGGCACAAATTAATTTCCTAAGTAATAGCTTTAACTTATTTGAGTATTTTTTTCATACATCACCAAATATAGCACACTGCATTATTAATAATAATAGTATTACTACAAATAGCAATTTCATGTATTCAAATTTATGGATTTTTTTGTAGTTTTCCTAATGCTCAGTCCCATTAAAGCCAGAAGAACTAAAACCACTTTCACTGGTAAATTCCATGAAATATTTTATAACTCCTTGTCCCTTTTTTAACTCATCTGAATTTTTTTTAAAAATAGTAACATCTGAGCAATTGATTACTGCCAATATAAATTCTTGTCAACTTTTAAAAGGCAGTTAGAAATAGCTTCAGGCAGTGGAGTGGCCTTGCTGATTCTGTGCTTTTACTATCTCCTTTTAAAGGATTACTATATTATATCAGGAAAAGGGGATTAGGGTTAGATTCAGAGAAAGGGCTTCAGTGCAGCAAGTTACCTATAAGTAGAGCAGAGCCCAGAGCTCCCACAGAGTACATGAACAGCTGCAGTGAGTAGCTATCCCAAAGCAAGCTGCGTATCTTAAGCCCTACTGTTTTATGCATGAAATCCCAATGCATCTACATGGGATTCACAGTTCAGATCTTTATACTAACTGTGTTTCTCTACTCTAGGTACTAACCTTTCAGATGCAGCCTTTAGAAGACCCATGTTTTTTTTCCCCTTGTGTGCCTGCTATATAGATGCTTTGGCATGACACTGTCTAGCCACTGTTAAGAACCTTGATCTACTGGAATCGCTCAGGATGCCAGAAGTGTGACAGGTGCTATTCAATCAATGGGAAGGTTGCTGGAGAGTAAACTATGTTCTGAATAAGTAACTAGCCTGGAACAGGAGTGATTTACACATTCCTGGTATGATATGTGCTTTGTAAAGTTCGTTAGGAGAAAGGTGTCATGTTGATATCAGATTAACATCTTCTGATGATACAAGTTGATATTTCTGTTTGCTATAAATAAAGGTTTGTGTGTTTAATTAATTTTTTGTTGTTGTTTGGAACAAAAGAAATTTTTCTTTCTAATGGTTTTATTTCATTAAGATACTATTGATTGAAATTGGTTTGGGTAATATTTCCCCAGGAATGAAAATAGGGAGCAATATGGCAATTTACCTAAGACATGTTTACAAAGAAAATCAATGGGACAAAGTAGACTTCATGCATGCCATTCAGTCACAGTTCAAATGCACATACTTAATACAATCACAATTCAGTATTGTTCCATTTGGATTAACTATGAATAAGAAATTAAGAAATAGTTCATTATTTAGATACGCCAATCTTTATAGATCTTTATATTAGATCGTTATAATCTAAAAGCCTCAATAAAATCTAAAACAAAGTATAGTCCACTTTACTGAATCCTTGTCTAGATTATACTTTGTTTGATCACCCCTACACTGTCTACTACACCTCCCAATACTAAGGCAGTGCAAACATTTCTGAAGAAGGTTCAGTACCATTCCCCAAAACCTTGCATGAACACTTATAAGCAAGACTAATTATGTAAATACAACCTCTGTTCTAACCAAGAACATGGTAATACCTCATTCTTTCCTTAAAACAAATCATTTTGTACAATTCACCTTCATCTTTGTGTCATTGTATACAGAGCCAATCACACTGATACTAAATATTTTACACTCCTCAGGCTCTTGTGTGATTCACAGTGGAGTAATCTAATTTTTCCAGGAAGAAATCTCACTAGAACATCAACTCAAGGAGTAAAAGTGCTTATAGTAGCAGAGGCTTATTTAAATACATGACAGCATTCATAAAAAATGAGGACAAGACCAGGCTTTAATTCAAGAAATAGATAACAATCTAGCTTAATTTTAAGGCTGCTGGTCTGACAAAACAGGCAATCAGTCTTCTGTAAAAGCTTATCTGTGTTGGAAAGCCACTTTCATTCCTCTAATGACAGCTGGGTAACATCATAGGTCCCTCTCACTAAAGAGTCTTGCCTCACATCTTTATGTGTTATGGACCTAACACTGATGCATTCAACACTTTGTTAAAATGCTTTTATTAATACTCTGTCTAGTCTAGTTTAAGAATGCCCACTACGGTACAGTAGATTTCAAACCCCAGGCATTTTTCCAGATAATCTTCTTACATTTCATTTGTTTTCTTAGTATTGCTGAGTAACTCTCTCTAGATTTCAGTCAGTCCAGATATTTAGAGATACCCAATTCCCCAATTTTAAGCACTGCATATGCCAAATACATGAAAAATTAAATACACATACATCTAGAAATTGTACAGATTTATAAATTACATTAGCAATTACTTAATATTTAATTATTAATAATTATTATTTTATTATTTATTAATTAATATTAAAATTAATAATTATTTACTACTGTTTGTTTGATTGATTGGTTTTTGTTTGTACAAATACACTTTTAGGGGCAGTGATCTGGAATTTTACAGGTGGGTGTGCCCTGGAGATGCCTTCAAGCATCTGCTAATCCTTGCCTATGCCCCAAGAAATGATCAACTAAGCCTGATTCGTTCCACTATATGTTTGACAAAGGGAGGGCAGGGGACAGGAAGGCAGAGGAATGGAGGGGACAGGAGGATAGGGGAAGGGGAAGGGAATGGGAATGGGAAAGGGGAAGAGAAGGGAAAAGAAAGGGAAAGGGAAGGGAAAGGGAAAGGGAAAGGGAAAGGGAAAGGGAAAGGGAAAGGAAGGGAAAGGGAAAGGGAAAGGGAAAGGGAAAGGGAAAGGGAAAGGGAAAAGGGAAAGGGAAAAGGGAAAGGGAAAGGGAAAGGGAAAGGGAAAGGGAAAGGGAAAGGGAAAGGGAAAGGGAAAGGGAAAGGGAAAGGAAGGGATGCACCTGACTAAAAGCCTGGGCATGGGGAGATACCTTTCTCCAACCATGATTATCATCCATCTAACATGATTGCCTTGAAAATTAATTAACAGATAAAATATGATTTTAAATTACATTTGCTTTCTAGTCAGCAAACCAGTTGCTTCATAGAAAAATTAAGGGTAATACAGCCTTCTTCATCTTATATTTCTACACTTGTTTTTACTGGCAGTGTGTAAAACCTTTCACTGTTTATTATATAATTCATATATAATATAATCCATAACTAAGTCAGTCTGACTGACTCTTACTAATAAATATCACTTTGGATTCAAACCCTGCCATCCTTAGTGTTTGCAAAAGTAGAAAACACCCTCTCCATCCTGGATACAAGACACAGGAATAGCACTAAGTGATGTCCAGCCCATGGTAGGCTTTTGTGCAACCCTCCTTGATACATCCCTTCAGTTTGACAGTAAACCATTGAAACCATTTTCCTGAACTTTATTTTTTCACCTAGTTGTGCAGCCTTACATTGGGATCATCTTGTTCCCTAGCTTCTGCATGAAACTCTCATGTGAAATGGTACCTGAAGCCTTTCTGTAGTCAAAATAAATCATATCTGCTCCTTCTTTATCTATCAGTTCATTACTCTGTCAAATAGACAAATAATATGGTTTGACATGATCTGTAATGGACAAATTGATGAGGGCTGTGACTTTACATCTTGCTGCTTTCGATGAGTTTATTTGTTATGGTGCTTTTATAGGAATTTAAGTTGTTTAACTGTATATAGCCTCTTGGTTTACTTCCTTCCCTCTAGTTTTCAAGGATTAGTGCTATTTTTGTCCTCTTACAGTCTTCATCCATTGTGCATGAATTGTCAGATATAAATGCTAACGGCTTTGAGATGGTCTCATTCAGTTTGCTGAATCTCCTGCTGGGAATTTTACTTGGCTGAGTAGATTTGAAAATGACACATGAATCTCTTCCCTTTTTTTTACTTATACTACAATGGGTCTTTCCTCTATTTCCATATGTCTTAATTGTGTTAACCAATTAGGCATTTTACCGAAGAATTAAAAAAAAAAAGACATTAAGCACTCTGGTGTTCTGAGGATATTCTACTATTGGATATCCTGTCCTTTTGTGTAGAGATCTTTCTTTACTCTTCTAAATACCATTATGCTTACAGAATATTTTTAGCCTCCTGATAGCTGTATGTCATTTTATACTTTTGAGATTTCATCTATACAAGTTCATGCTATTCTTTTATATTCATCCTCAATAATTTCTGAGAAATCCCTTCTGGTCTGTGAAGTTGTTGAAGAATTTATATCCCATTTAAACTCATGGCATAGTACGTTTTCTGTCTAGCCTTTCCTTGCACTGCGTTCTCTATTTGTGACCCATAAATGGCTTTTAAGAATCTATTAGACTTTGTGGTCTTTGTTCCTTTAAATTCACTTTCCATGGTTCCTCATCTTTGAGTTCATTGAAGTCTGCTTTCCTGAAAACAACTCATATTAGTCTCTTTCTCCATCTTAAGAGCAAAGAACTTTAAAACTCATAATTTCATATTGACCCTTATCCATCTACTTTTACTTTCTTGATAAGGTCTTTTCAACTGGCCACAGCCAAGTCCAAATGAGTCTTACTCTCCATCACCTTACCTTAACCATCTGTTCTATCTCTTTGCAAGTTGATGGCCAAAGATCTGAAAGTTTTCCACTGACAAAAAGAATACCTTTTTCAATTGGTAGTTCCCCTTGAAAAGGCAAAGATATCTAACACTGATTTATTTTACACAGGAGACCCTGACCGCAACAGTAAATAACCTGTAGTCAGTAGTCTCTGAGTGTATTGGGTATGGCTGGGGTAGAGCTAATTTTCTTCATGGTACTATGGGGCTATGTTTTGAATTTGTGCTGGAAACAGTGTTGATAACACAGGGATGTTTCAATCATTGCTGAGCTGTGCTTACACAGGGTCAAGGCCTTTTCTGTTCCTCACTCCACCAGCAAGGAGGCTGAAGGTGCACAAGGACTTGAGAGGAAACAAAGTCAGGACAGCTGATCCCAACTGACCAAAGGGATGTTCCATACCATATAATGTAGTACTCAGCATAAAAAACTGGGAGAAGAAGGAGAAAGGAGGGGATGTTCTGCAAATATGTCTGGAGTGATGGGTGTTTGTTTTCCTAAGTAACTGTTACACAGGATGGAGCCCTGCTTTCCTGGAGATGGCTAAAAACCTGCCTGCTCCTGGAAGTGGTGAATTAATTCCTTGTTTTGCTCTGCTTGCATGTACAGCTTTTGCTTTACCTGTTAAAATGTCTTTATCTCAACTGAGTTTTCCTACTTTTACTCTTCCAATTCTCTTCAATATCCCACCGGGAGGAGTGTGTGAGTGATTGTGTGGAACTTAGCTGCCAGTTGGGGTTAAACTGTGACACCACTTGAATGTATTTCATATATATATATATATATATTTATGAAAGGCAAGATCTTCTCTCTTTTCTATTCAAAATCAAACTGTACTTTCCTATATCAGTATTCTAAACCTGTGAACCAATTTTCTGTAATGCAAGTTAAATAATGATTTCACTTGTGTAGTCAGACCATCATTTGTGTTACTCATCTAAATCTAATCTGCCGTATTAGGTTATACATCATGTTTACAATACAGTTTTATTCCTTCTATCACCATAATGGCATAGTAGTTTTACTCATTTCAGTCTGGGACCTATAATACTGGCCTGTAGACTTATGCTGCCATCATTTGCTCATCTGGTCTAAAATTCTTCTCTTCTGTAACATCAAAAATATCCCTTCATCTTTGGTATGACCTGAGTGAAAACTCCAGTGGAAGAAATTAATCCCATCTCTGTTCAGTTGTCCTCCTTAGAACATCACTCATGAGCAATGAAGACAAAGTCATCCTGCCTACAAGTTTGCAGCTCCACTTTTTTGTTTAATTTTTCTTTCTATACCTATCTAGACTGTCATCATCAGCTATGGGTGCAAAATGAAACTCCAGCTGAGCTTTCATTTTTGCTCCAAGAACTATGCTGCCACTTACCCACCTCAGATTACCCCTGGGAGCTTCCTTACAGCCTGTGACTTGGGTTTATAAGACTATCAAGGACAGGACTTTGGGTAAATTAATCACTCTTCCTTCCCACTGCTATTATTCTGTGGTTCCTGCATGTTTTCTTTCTCTTCTCCCTTGAAAAAGCACTATACCCTACTTAATTTGAAAAATGCTACCCACCTGACTGCTCCATCCCACTCTTGATCACATTTACTCTCCTAATTTTATCTGATGCACGTAAATGTACTCAGCATCCCAAATGGGATCTCACTTCCCTGTTCTGTTATGATTGTAACTACCCATAGTACATGATTTATTCAAGAACTTTTCCCTCAAGATTGTACCTTTTTCCCAACTAAACAAAGCTAGTCCTTGATTTTTGTAACTTTTTTCTTCAGAGCTACTGGAGTAACAAATACTCATTCAGATTTTCAGCTGATGTTGACCAGTCTAATTTCTTCAAATTCTCTTCTTTTTAGAGTACTGTCTGGTTAATATCATTAGTGAACCCTGAAGAAGCTTTCCAGATGACCACATAAATGCCAATGGTTAGGCATTTGTATGATATGTGTCCATGGCATTTTCCTTTCCAAATGCATTTTGATGGATTTTATCCATGCATATAATACTATTAGAAATTAATGAAAAAAACCCACATTTAAACAAATTATCATTTCTCAATTATAAGACTGAAAATATGCTTTTATAGAGTTTATTTGGCCAACTCCTTTCATTAGCTTACTCTGTTAGCAATTCAAACTTGAAGTAGGCTTTTTTCCCTACTGTATTTTAAAAATAGATCACCTCTCATGTGGGCATGATAATTCATTGTATTTTCAAAATTCAAGTCACTTTCAAAAACTATTTTACACTATTTCACAATTCTTTTATTTGGGTTTTTCACCTTTTACTATGTCATCCAGGTACATGTTCCCAAAGCTGTTGAGATCAATATAGGTATCAGTCTTAAACAGCAGAACAGCAGCCTTATTAGACCACTTTTCTTCTCATTCTGCTGCTGCAATATACTGGCATCTGCAAACTTTATTGAGGAAGAGAGCAAACAGATAAAACAGCAATGGTTCTAAGGGAGGCACAAAAAGAAAACTAGATAGAAAATTAAGAATTAATGTGTGAAAAATAAAAATATTCAAGAGAGATTTCTTTTCTCAGATGCTTCAGTCATATTCACTACACAATAAGACACCTATACAGTCACAGCTTGTAAAGGGTGTACAGATGAAAAATATTGACATCAAAAAGCAGTTAATAAACGTTAAGCAAAGGAAAATTGGGAAGGGATAGAAATAAGGGAAATTAATAACTTCAAAGCTAGTAGCTACTGTACATTCACCTTTCATATAATGCCCTGGGAAGTGACAGTAAGATCCCCCCACCTCATCCCTCATGCAAGGCCATGTAAACTCAAAACTTGCCTGGGTAATTTTTTGTGTTAAGGAAAAAGCCCACTAAGTGGTAAATAATTGAGCATATCTCCATTTGCAAGCATGATTAAGAAAAACAGTTGAAACTGAAGAGTAGTAATTACAGTGAATTCATGAAAAACTCCTTGGCAGCAAATATATCTTGTCCTAACAATTTTCTTTTAATTACAAAGTAAAAAAACCACCAAAACATTGAATACAAGTGTTTTTCAGGCACTTTAATTCCTCACAGTTTTATCTAGTCTACCATATTTATCTTATTTATGGGTGTTTCTCTAGAGTTCTGCTGAAGTTCTGCACACATGCTTTATTTTTCTATTATCCATGAAAAGAACAAAACTATCATAATACATCAACTCCCCACAAACTGGGAGGAAACAAAAGTATTATTTTTAAAATAAACTAAATCGTTGAAACTGCAGAAGACAAGATATCTGAGTCTTACTCACGATAACATTATGAACTAATTCCACTCATAACATAGGTAAGTGAAAATAAATGAAAACATCTACTGTATTCCAGTATGTGTCAACAATTTTTATTAACATGTGCACAGGATTTGTTGAGGCTTACTTGGAATGTGAGAAAGTATGAAGAGTGAGACTGATAAAAAGAGAGGCAATAGAAATGAAAAACTAATTTCACATTAAAAATCAAAAAAATATACTAATAGTAAAAGATCCATTTTAGGTAATATTTCAATCAGAACTAGCGTCTTGTAGAACACTAGCTATCAGAAACACACAATTAAAAAATAAGTACTAAAGAGGGGAAAATTTTGGTTTTTACATAACATTAAGTTATGTAAGGTTTTCATCATTCTCATGAATGCAAACTGAAGCAGGTCAAACTTCCGTGTAACTTGACAGACTTTCTGTCTTTTTTGATTTTATAGTTGTGTATGAAATACATGAAATATTTAACTGTCTAAGTACCTCTTTATGAATTTGTGCTGGTTTCAGCTGGGGTAGAATTAGTTTTCTTCACAGTGGCTGGTATGGGGCTGTGTTTGGGATTTATGCTGAATAGAGGGTTGATAATATAGAGATGCTTTTGTTACTGCTGAGCAGGGCTTACACAGAGCCAAGGTCCTTTTTGCTTTTCATACTGCCACACTGGCAAGGGAGTTGGGGGTGCATGGGAGGCTCGGAGGAGACACAGCCAGGACAGGTGACCCAAACTGGACAAAGGGATAATCCAGATCATGTGATATCATGCTCAGAATATAAAGTGGGGAAAGAAGGAGGTAAGGGGTACATTTGGAGTGATGGCCTTTGCCTAGCCAAATAGCTAGGGCCAGGCTCTCCTGGAGATGGCTCAATACCTGCCTGTCCATGAGAAGCAGCAAATTAACTCCTTATTTTGCTTTGCTTGTGTGCACATCTTTTGCTTTCCCTATTAAACTGTCTTTATCTCAAACCACAGGTTTTCTAGCTTTTATCCTTCCAGTTCTCTCCCCGATCTTACTGGTGGTGGAGCAAGCAAGTGGTTGTGTGGAGCTTGGTTGCTGGCTGGGGTTAAATCATGACAGAATTATAAAAATGTACCAAAATAATTTAACGAGTGATTAACAATATTTTATTTCTTTATTGAAATTGCTGCTCTCTAATTCTCACAACTACATTAATTTTCATTGTTGCACTAAACATATTTTTTTGGTATATCCTTCTACTGACTTAAAGAATGAGAAATGTGTATTTCGCTCTTTTCTATTGAGCTTGTGCTTTTTTTCTTCTACCTTTCCTTACCAGTGCTATTTGATCATACTCATTCATTGCTATTCTCAGAGACAAGTTTTATTCTGTACTTTCCCAGTGTTCTAGCTTGCCTATGGTATTGTTTACATTGGAACTGATTTTGCATATACCAAGGTCATTGGAAGTTTAGAACTGAACTGAGTAATGATGAAGTCAGGACTTCACATGGCAAACTGGGCAACAGTCTTGCATTAAGAAATTTCAATTGCACCAAAAGGTACTCTCAAAAAACTCACTTGGAGTTGAGGGGTTGGCAGGAAGACATATACTGTCAAAAATAGACTCTGAAAGGGAAAATGAAATATCAAAAACAATGACGGAAAGGAAAAAAAAATCACAAAGCAAGGAAGGAAAAATAGAAAGTAAATAGAACTGCAGGGAGGAGAAGAAGGGATACAATCCATTCTATTAAATAAGTTAACACTAAAATTAGCAAACTGTTCTATTTATAACCAATACATTTTTAATATTTATATCATTTGGTTTAATTAAAATGTAGGAATCCTAAGCCAACAGCATTAATCTGTTCTGACTGATGATGGAATTTTGACAAAGAATTTTTTTTTGTCTTGCTGTTGCTTTTTTTTGTATCTGAAATACTGATGTTGTTTTACAAAATGTTTTGATTTGATAATGTTCAGAACCAAAAATTTAGTAGCTATGTATTTAATACTGACTTTTAAACATATTTCATAATGAAGGTGAAATTTCTTATCATATACAATTACCTGTATTTTATCTTGTTTTGCAATGCATATTATTTATCTCTTTGTAACCTATGAAGAACTGACACAGAACTTGTTAATATTTTTATTTAGGAAGGTATATTGATCTTAGCACAGAGTAGGCCAAGGTAGCCAAGCTAGCTGTAATGAATGTATCAGTTACATTGAGCGAAACCTGGAGACAATTTTTCTGCATGAAAAAACTTAGTTTTCATTGGGATTGTACAGCCCAATACGTGAGCTGTACAACCAAAGAAAAACATCATTTTCCAATATCTGGATTAGGCGAGATGTTTGAGTAAGTCTTTGTCAGTACTCTTTGGTATTAACCATTTGCTATTCTTTAATGATAACGCAGTAAAAGTTTGTTGACTGACATATACAATCCTACAGAAAAAAATTCAGTGGTTTAAGAAGTTACTACCTTCAGCTGTTAGTTTAAGGCTATCTGAAAACACACTTGAATTATAGTTTCTTGGTTACTGGAGCCAGCCTGACTTTCTTCACTGTAAGAAATCTTAGGAGATTACACTGCTGCTAACTTTCCAAACTACATTAATTCAATTCACAGTAGGTTATCTCTCCACACCTCTATCTTCAGTCTGAAAAAGGCAATGAAATAATACTTTGTCTTTAAGCAGTACCATCTCCCAGCTCAGAAGACTAATAGACTTGCATAAACACCAAGAACTAGCCCATATCTATTTAGCACCCATAAGCAATTCAGTAACTGGAATACTAGTCTCTGCTTTCCAAGGTCCTAACCCGTCTACTACTCCAAATCACTCTTTTATTGATTTCACAGCAGCATAATAAATCCTGAATTATTTTCTGCCAAGTAAATCATGCAGCTTTAAAGGAAACATTTTTTGCCACCATCCTCCTCACAGCCCGACACTGAGGTCACTCCTCAGAAATAGGAACTCTTGGTTTGAATCAGTGAGTCAGTGAACATGAAATTTGAGACAGCAGTAGCAGCTAAGATAGTGAAATCCAATGATGATTCTTCAAGACATACATGCCTAAAACCTTTGCTCTGAAGTGATAACACTAGCATTTAAATGACTCACCTTCCTTTCTGGTGGTAGATATTTATATGTGTTGCATATATGTAATTATATAAACATGTATTTGCAGTATAGCATCTTTTATGCATTTCTTGATAAAGAGATCTATTTTCCAATTAGAAAACTGAAATAGAAATAGAAATTTAATATTCCAAAAAGAAATATCTTCATTTTCTCTTTATAAAGTACATGTACTTATAGTATATGTACTATAAGGTCTTTACAGTAAGATTCAACCACATTTCAAATCTCACCTTTCTTTAATAAAGGTAAATGGGTTGCTCATTCTCCATCGAAAATTCATTTTAGCTTTCATATCTCAACTAGCTTGTTTTTTAGCTTATAACATAGATGGCTTTTTGACTGATTCTTTAACAGTCCAGTTCCATACAACTTAAAGGAGCTTTGTTTTGCTATAAGGTCAGTCCTTGTTATCGCTTCCCGATAAAATAAGAGGTCACATCTGACGACTGCAGCCATTCATAGTACACAGCACTTTCCATTTCAAAACAAGTGACTAACGAACAATCCTTTAACATCATGATTTTTGCCCCTAAATGTTACACTTCTTAATGAGCTTTTGCAGCCTCGCTGACAATGGGAGGATCCTTCCACCTATCCCTTCCTTGCAACACTTTTATGTTTCATATTTTCAAGTAGTTTATTTACCTTTCAGTTTTTTCAATGGATATTTTATTCTTGTTCAAGTTCCAACAGCATCCCGAATTGGAATATGACGCAGATCCAAACAGTTCCCAGAAAAGCCTGTCAGGAATCTGGATTAACACTTGGACCATCAGAAATTGTGTAAATTAAATGTCTTCTGCACTCATCCTTCTCTGATTAGCCTCTTGGGTATGGCATGTATGCTCAAAACTATGATAAAACAGTATCATAAAATGCAACTCCTCCCAAAACAAATACAAAACCAACCAAACAAAAAAGCTCTGAAAACCAAGAATCCCCTGGCATCTTGTCAGCAAGAACATGAATGGCTGTGCATGGGTTATAGAAACTGTGAAACTGTGACAACAAAGCTGGTACTGTGGCATTTGGTTTTCATTTTGGTTGCCATTCCAAAACTAATATATATGTATTTTGCCACAAATTAAAAGACACTAATTAGATGAATACATCCAACTCAAATTTTCCTGTTTCAGCAGGCCTTAGATATCATCCGAAATCATGGGTTAAAAGATAACAGAGTAAAATAATTAAGACTGCATCTCCTTATAAATAGAACACGACTTTTACTTGATTGTTACAAGAAAAATTAGATATCATAGAATATCCTGAATTGGTAGGGACCCTCACGGATTATCAAGTCCCGTTCCTGGTCCTGCACATGACACTGTGATATATACGCTGTCTTTTACATGGAATTCAAGCCAGTACACTTGCAGCATAAGAAGACATTTCCATGCAGCCTGTGTAAGGCACCAGAAAAGGGTGGAATTCAGATACATTTCTGAACTGTAATTTCTAAATGCCTTCTACTCTCTAGTAGCATGCTCCACAGAGCCAGATACATTGGTTCCTATTCTGAAGCTCCAAATTCCTTCTTTTCAGAGCACATGATGTCCAGGCCACTAGCCCAGCTTTCTTGTACACCACTTATACACACAGATGCCTAAAAGCATCTAAGACCTCTAACTTTAAACAGCTGAGGTGTTTATTGACTACAGCCTTTGCTGTCACAGCATTACTGTAAAAGCCTGTACAGTCTTAACATTGTAAGCTGTTCTGTGAGCTTTGCCTATTACAGTAGTTCACTCCTTTGGAAAAAATATTCACAGTTTTACTTTTCTGCAAAAAAAAAGGAAATGTATTTCTAAGAAAATACGTGTTTTGATTTATATCTTAAGTTTTATATTTTGTGCTCTAGAATAACCCTGCTTGAGCTGGGAGGTTGGACCAGATGACCCACTGTGATCCCTCTCAATATGACCTATTCTGTGAATCTGTGATTTTTCATTTATATATTATGTGTTAATTCTGATAATTAATAGGCTAAGGGTGGTCTTTTCACACTCTCAGGGATTATAAGAAGTACACTAAATCTTGGACGCTTGCAGAAGTTAGCAGCTCTGCCTCCCATTATTGTCAGATCTATTTGTCCCACAAATCAATAAAGGTTTGAAGAATGTATTTAGCCCGAACACACACACACACAGACGTGAAAGTTTATGAATGAGAAGCAGCTGTAATTTAAACCTGTGCCTGCAGACAGATGTCATGAATTATTTTTAGTAGTTACAATAACATCTTGGGCAGAGGCCTCAAAAGCACTTACATATATACTTGGACATATAAATTCAAATCTGAGATTCTCATGATCTTCCCTCAGTTTCTGCACAGTTGTTGAAATTCTGTATGTTCCCCACATGTTCTGAATTTAAATGTGTGCATTACAAGAGCAACAGTCTCAAACAGCCAGATTTAGGCTAGATTTGGCACAAGCCTGACTGTGACCAGCAATGAAGCTCTCCTCTGCCTTTGTCCATGACAGAGTCTCTAAGGCAATGAAAGCAAACAAAATGCAGGTGTGGCAATTCCTGTCTTTTGAAATAGGTCAGCGGAAGTGGCAAGCTATCAAATGTTATATCAGGGAATAGCTAATTGATAAAAACACCTGCCCAATAATAAATGATGGGATCAGGTTCCTTACGAAATGGAATGACATTTCTTGTAAAATAATCTAATGGTTATATGGTTTGCCTGGGAAGAAACTCAATTACCTTTTTATGGTGCAATAAACTTTGAAGTTCTTGCTGCAGTTGCTGACACCTCTTTGGGAAATTAGAGGGAAAGCATCTGCTCTCAAAACAGACCATCCACTGTTTGGTTTGACTCTCTAGAGATATAAATTTGAATCCCTCGGGGAAAGGATGCTTTTCAAGCCAACCAGCTGCTTCTTCCCAAATGCTCCAGTGTCTACTCTAGTGCATGGAAAGGTAACACCACGTGACATACACTCTGCCAAAACAGTAAGGAGAGGCATCGATAACAACTCTCTGTCTCATTACAGTCCTTCACATTTTGAGAAGGGATTAATTCTTCTCGTGTGTGTTAGGCTTGTTCCGTTCAATTGTAATTGATTAGGCCAATGGGGACACTTAGCATAAACTTGCCTGATATACACAGGTGGTATTCAACCTGCTCAAGTCTAAGTTTCTGCAATGTAGATGGTCTACATTTAAGAGAAGTTTGAGGGCTTCTATTACTTTACCAGAGCAGATAATCAGTCCAGTCAATGGACTCCAGAAAGCTATTGATCTCATGCTGGGGTGAATACCCACATTTCATCGTCTGAATGTATCTCCGGATCTGGATAGCTATCAATCATGACTAGCTCTAGATATATAATGAGACCTAAGACACCTAGTTCATACACAGATAACAGCCCCAAAATTAAGATAGGTTGTATCCTACCTTAGCTGCATAAAAAAGGTAGGATGAAAAAGAGACAGGACTCTCTCACGTAACTGGACTTGCATGAGAATAGGTTCAACATTATCACCTGAAAAAATATCCTCAGCATGTGTATATGTCTATAGTAACAGAGGCAGAGTGTAGAAGCCAGGGAGCCAATTGTACCAACTGAGCAGACTCACTGGGTATAGATCCTGGAAAATAGAATATTTAATTTCATAGAATTGTATGAATTATGAGTCTGGCCTCATTACATTTGTTTAATGATTACCTAAATGGGTTGGAGAATGGTCCCAAATTAAAGGCCAACCTCTGATTCACCTGACACTGAATTTACTTGGATTGGAGTCAGATAACTCAGAGCTGTTCATTAACTTTACAACAGTGCTGTCCAGCTCTCACTTTCTGTCTGTGAGAACAAGGTTGTCAAGCTCCCCAGAAGATCTTTGACAACTCTTTAAAGACTTGAAAAACCAGTCAGTGAGTCATGTTTGGTGTGATGCTAATTAGTACTGATAATTAATGCTTTATATTGCCTTTTATCTTCAAAGCACTTAAGAAATGCTGACTTGGCATTAATTCTCACAACATTTTCTCTAGCCTTGCTGAGTGTACTAACAATTGAGCAGCTCATTAAAAAAAAAAAAAAAAAACCAACCAACAGAGAGAGAACACCTCAATGCCTAGTTTCTCCCTATGCTTTGTAATATTTACATAGCCATGTAACTCTTGGAAGAGATCCCTACTGTGAGCAGAAACTGACCACACCACAAGTTCAGACAAAGATGGATAAATTCCTTAAACTTAAAAACTGATACACCTGTAGTGTATACGTTTATGTTTTGTTTACATTTCAGAGTGTGAATCCACACACTGATTGTTGTGACTCCCTTTCTCAGTCACATGAATACTCCAGAGCTCCATGATAAAGCCTTATTCTTTATGCCTTATTCACATGCATAAATTTCAATAGGTATCAAAGAACTCAACATCTAGCTGCTGTGAAACACATTTTACTTTTTGTAGGGCTAGCCTTAAAAGATTCGTAGAAGTGAAGTTCTGAAAAGAACCTCAAAAATCTCTCTTGTGCTCCTAGAGAAGATCAGGTTTTATTTTTTAAACTGTTGCCTAAATGGTTGTGGGAAAAAAAGACTCCAAGCCAAATTAGGTAGGAGATAAGATAAGGATACAAAGGCTTTAATGAGCCCCCAGGCTTTCTGGAAGATCCCAACGCGCTCCCGAAATACAGATGTCCACAGTTTTTATAATGATTTTCACCCAATCCCTGTCCAGCCACCACCCAGGTTCTGCCCCCGCCACGCCTCTTGGAAATTGGGTCTGGGGGCGTTTTGGGACCCCCTCTTCTTCATCTTCATCTTCCTCAGAGCACGTAATGTTCTTGGAGGCCTTCCAGAATTCTAGGCCTGAAGGTTGTTGAGTCTATGGCTGTATCTTCTTCCGTAGGGTTAAGATGTTCCCTATAATTCTACCTTGAAAAAGAGACTAAACAGGCTGTGGAATTTAGGGAATTGATATGGGAATGGGTAACAGGGGTTTGAGCTGGTGTGTTAAAGGGTAAAGGGATAATATGCTGCTATTCTAAAATCTACATTTACTACATAACTACTTCTAAGATCTACAAAATTAAAAAAATCAAAACATCAAAACTCCAAGGTATCAAAACCAAAAACATATTGACCAAGTTGTCCTTCTGGAAGTGCTAACAGCAGAGGGAAACCTCAAAGTTATATTGGGTTGTTCAGGAAAACTTCCAAGGATGAAAATTTCCTTACATCTCTTGACAATCTATTTAGTGCTTAGCAATTTTCACCCTGAAATTTTGTTCCTTATATTCAGTTACAACTTTCCTTATTGCAACCTGTGGCCAATACCTTTTATCCTTTTGTTGTTCACCTCCTACAAGAATCTGGTTCTGTAAGGCCCTTTTAGGTCACCAAAGACAGAAATGTAATCCCCCTTTAACTTTCTCCTCTCTAGATCAAGCAAATCCAGTTCATTCAGCCTCATACTTTATGTGCTCCAGTCACTCAGTCCTCTTTGTACTTTAGTACTGGGACATGCAAAACTGGACTCAATATACCAGATGTGGCCTTCACAATGCCAGGTAAAGGGGAATAAATACTTACTTTGACCTGCTTTGACCTGCTGGCTGCACTCTAATCTGATGATTCACATTCAATTTGCTGTCCACCAACACCCCAAGGTCCTTTTGTGCACTGCTGCTATCTCAGCAGTCTGTATTGCTGCATGCATTTGATATGTCTCAAATACAGGACTTTGCATTTGTCTTTGCTAAATTCCACTAGGAGTCCATTTCTAAAGGATGTCAAGTTTGCTCCAAATGTCAAGACTTTTCCTCAGTGTATTGTTCAGGGTTGCCCTCCTCCCCACCCCTTGCCATTCTGGAATCATTCATAAACTTGCACTGTTAAAGGTTTCATCACCTGGGTCATTGATGAAAGTATTAAATAGGATCAATCCCAGCACTGGGCCCTGATTGTGCTGGTTTTGGCTGGGGTAATTCTTTTCGGGGCTTATGTTTTAGACTTATGCACGAAACAGCACTGATAACACAGGGATGTTTCAGTTATTGCTGAGCAGTGCTTAGCAGTGTCAAGGGGTTTTTTGCTCCTCACCCCAATGCACTAGGAAGGAGGCTGGGGGTGCGCAAGAAGATGGGAGGGGACACAGGACAGCTGACCCCAGCTGACCAAAGGGATTTTCCCACACCATATGGTGTCATACTCAGTATATAAAGTTGGGGGAAGGAGAGAAGGGAGGGACAGTCAGAGCAATAGCATTTGTCTTCCCAAGTCACTGTGAGGCATGAAGAAGCCCTGCTTTCCTAGAGATAGCTGAATACCTACCTGCCCGTGGGAGACGGTGAATGAATTCCTTGTTTTGCTTTGCTTGTACGTGCAGATTTTGCTTTGCCTATTTAGCTGTCTTTATCTCAAATCCACGAGTTTCCTTTTACTCTTCTGATTCTCTCCAGCATTCCAACACAGGGGGGAATGGCTGCCATCTGGGTTTAAATCACAGTTCTGAGGAATATCACTGCCAGTTAGACTGCAATTTGTTGTCCATGGCCCATTAAGCCTGGAGTTTCACACAGTTTTTCATCCAGTTTGTAGTTCACCCAGCCTGCATCTTGTCTTCTAGGCTACATGTTTGTTATGGGAGACTGTGTCAAAGGCCTTGCTTGACTCAAGGCAAACGACATATACCACTGCCTCCACCCCATACAAGGAGTCAGTAATATCATAGAACACAATCAATCAAGCATACTTTGGCCTTGGTTAATCCATGCTATCTGTTCCCAAACATATTTTTGTCCTTCACATGCTTGAAAACCGTTTCTGTGAGGTCTATCTGCATAATCTTCTGAGACTGAAGGGAGGCTGACTGACGTATTGTTCACTGTATCACTGTCCCTGCCCATCCTGCTTTTTCCCAGTCATCAGAGACCGCCTTCAACACCACGAACATTCAAAGATAACAAAGAGTGGTCTCACTGTGGTATCAGTAAGCTCTTCAACCTTTCCTCATAGTTAAACTTTTCTAACTCTCTTATCATTCTTTTGACTTCCTCTGAATGCTTTCCAGTTCATCTAAACTTCTAGAAAAACACAGTGACCAACAGAGGACATGGTGCTCCTACCACTACATACCATTATGTTCTAAAATGAAAAGCATCACTGCATTGTTGACAAATGCTCCATTTTTGATTCATGATAGCTCCCACACTAGCTAATTGGAGGCTACACTGAAGTCTGGTAAGGCAAAACACAGATATTTCTGATTCATAATGAAAAGCTCATATTACCAGGCAATGCCTTTCTCTTAGGAGAGATTTAGGTTTCTAATATACCGAGCTCAATGAGATTTCATGATTTATAGCATCCACTATGATCAGAATGATAAGATTCAGTGTCCTTGACCAGGAATTTTGTGACACAGAATTACTACAGATAAGCTAATAAAAATAATTCACTTGTTATATTAGATTCAATATATATCTGCCCTACCATAAAATGTGAAAATATTCTACTTATTCCCCAAATTAGGTCACAAAAGTATTTTAGCAGCTGTTTTAGCTCATTTTGCATCTAATGTTAAACACTTACTCTGAACTCCAAAGCCTCTCCGTATACTGAATATAAATTTTAAACGCTCAACACAAAACAAAGGAAGGAAGAAACATATAATCTTCACTCAGTGGGTGACTACTTCAGATATTCATCTGACCCTCTAATTAAAACAGTATTTCAGTTTCTCACAGAAACATACTGGAAATAATTCGACATAATCTTTTTAGAAGACAACTAAAGAAACAGGCTGTCATAGTCTTCAGGAAGGGAACTCAAAAGGTTATCTGGCCCAGCCATTCATGGGAAAGGGAACCTAAATGAGATGGTCTAGCACACCGTCCCATTGAAAAATCCTCCTGTGATATGGAGTCTATCACATCCCTGTAGAGATTATTACACTGTCTGGCTGGTCTCACCGTAAACATATCTTTCTTATGTCAAGATGAAACCTCTACAGGTGCAACTCATATCCACTGCCACTTGTTTTCTCTGTGAAGATCCTTGTGATGAGAGAGCCTCTATCCTCTTTGTGGCCACCCTTTAGGTACTGGAATACTATGATGAGGCCCCTCCTAAGTCTTCCCATCTCCAGGGTGAAAAGACCCAACTCCTTCAGTCTTCCCTCACAGGGCAGGTTCTCCAGCCCTTTGATCGTCTTCACAGTCTTCCTTTGGACTCTGTCCACACCTTTCTTGAATAGTGGGAAGTAAACCTGGACACAGTACTCCTGGTGTGGTGTAATACATGCTGAGTACACTGGGCAACCGCATCTTTATTTCTGCTAATAATGTCCTCATACATGCAGCCAAGGATCTGATTAGCCTTTATTGCATCTGCTTGGCTCATGTTTAGCTTGTTGGCCACCAGGACCCCCAGGTCTCTCACAGAAAAGCTGCTCCCATCCACACAGATCCTAGCCAGTACTGGGCTTTTTGGTGATGTCACCCCAGGTGCAGGACCTTGCACTTCCCTTTGTTAGATTTCCTACAGTTCTTGCTGGCCTGCTCTTCCTGTTTGTCTATTTCTCTCTAACAGAGGGCTCTGCCTTCTGACAAGTCCACCTCACCATCCAGTTAGGGATCATCAGCAAACTTGGTGAGGGTGCTTTCCCACCATCCAGATCATTTGTGAAGATGTAGAACAGCATGGAGCCCAGTATCGATCCCTAAGGGACCCTACCTGTAACAAGCTGCCAGCCAGAGTAAAAAGCATTGATCACCACCCTCTGAGTGCAGCCTATGTCAGTTGGTTTCCTATGTATCTCACAGACCATGCATCCAATCTGTATCTTGCTCACTTGTCTAGGAGGAGGCTGTGGGAAACAGTGTCAAATGTTTTGTTGAAGTCCAGGTAAACAACATCCACTGCTCTCCCCACGTCGACAGAAGATGTTATGTTGCTGTAGAAGGTATTCAGGTTATTCCTGCATGATTCACCTCTTGTAAATAGGTCCTGATTTTTCCCAATCACCTGCTTCATTTGGAGAGTATTAGTTTCTAGGAGGAATAATTCCATTGTTTTCCCAGAAACAGAAGTAAGACTAATGGGCTTGTAATTTCCTGGATCTTCTCTTGGGCCCCTCTTGTAGATGGGTTTGAAAATGTATTTTTAAATGTTTACACTGAAATTGAATTTATACTGATAAATAAAAAAGGTTAATTTCTTTTACACTTTCTAATATTACTGATTCTTCCATGACTATGGGTACCACTAAGTACTTTTTCACTGAATTCTTCACTGCCTCAAATGTTAAATTTGGGGAATTAGGTTTTGATTGTGTTTAGAAATTCTTTCATGAGTATTTATGAAGAAATTTCAGTGCTTTGAAAGGTATTTTAAAGTATGATCTACATTGTATTGTAATGAGCTCATGTCAATTTCAGATATGAACACTTTCATGTTTATTTTTAAATAACTAATTTCTTATGTACCACTGGTTGCAAAAAAAAATTCAAACAGATCCTCATATTCAATAGCATGATCCTTAGAGAATTTCTTTATTTAAGATGTAGAAGCAAACTTTACAGTGTTCCAATTCTGTATTCTTCCAACCTTCTACTCTGATACAGTTTCTAAGGAAGTCATATAAGAAATATGTCATATTGTGTATTATATTGTATTGTATAATATTGTATTATATTATATTGAAATAGACTAATATGAGATCACCACTTTTTATCTAGTCTCCCATTTGCGAGTGTGATAAAATTGATAAAGAGCTGCCATCTGAAGGATTGTCTGCATATTTGGAACATGCAGAATCCATATCCTCTCTAATCACATAAAAGCCTGTTTAGAATCTTCAAAATGGTCTAAATAATTAGAAGGCTTTGAAACATGTCAAACTTTAATTCTAAACAGTCTTTCCAGTTATACACTATTGTAACTGTCTTTAATAACATCAAAAAACCTCTAGTATCATTTTACTAGAAGTTAGCCAGAACACTTCTTTCCACTCACTATTCAACAGCAAATTGGCAAATCCTTTCACTCATCCATAGCATAAGACTGGAGTGTCTAAACTACAGTTAGATCAGTTTCTGAGGCAATTTAAAAAGATTAAAATAGTTAAAGTTTAAAAAAACTTAGCTTTTTTTTTTTTTCTTTTTTCTTTTCAGGGTATTCCTCCATTATAGTAAATAATTTTTCAGCTGTAGGTTTACAGTGGGAAGATTCAGGAGCAGAAGCACCCATCTCTATAGCTGCTGAGTTGACAATACATACCCTAGTCCTCTCTGTATCATAATGTTTTTTCATTACTTTGAAACAAGATGGAAACATGTCTGATGAGGAAAGCAGAGAGCAGCTGAGTTCCCATTTACACAAGAGGTGTCTCTGCCCCACTACACTGTTCTTTTTTTTGAAGTAATTTTTTTTCTCAGCTCAAAGTGAACTATCTTTATCATAAACTGATTTATTCACTGTTGGGTTTTTTTATTTTATTTCTAAACAATGATTCACAGTGGAACCTGAAAAATTAAGTGCTATTTTCTGCCACTTCATTATTCACAGCTATTCTTGGCCTTAATATTTAAAATTGTTAGTAATACTATTTTCTTTGCTTGTAATGTAACTTTTGCTGGTTTGAAAACAAAAATATAACTATAACTATTTCTATAAGCCTTTCCTGGCAGGGATTGGAGGCACTGGTCACAGGTAAGCAGTAAAAAAAAAAAGTGCATCTTTTTCTGACATAGGAGGGATTCCATTTCTTTGCTCTGTGAGAAAAAGTCAATACGTTATCACCATAGCAATGCTCGCTCTGAGCCTAACAGTTTCCATGAGGGAGGGAAATGCATGCAGTGCTTTTTTGTGAACAAAAAATTACTCCAAATGGGTCCTCTAAGAAATATAGCACCCAGTGCTATATCATTCCCTGTTCTTTTTGATATTAACAAGAGAACCACAGGTTGTTGAAACTTTCCAGGGTACCAAAATTCACTGAAATCTTGTGCATTATTGAAATATATTAATACTACCTTTGATAACTTTTTCTTTCTCTCTTCATGTGTTTAGTTTCTTCTTCAACATGGAGGAAAAAATATTCCTCAGACAATTAATTCACTGAAGAACCTATTCTTTAGGAATTTTTGTGTACTTTTGTACTAAATAGGAATGACACACCAATGACCACATTTTAGGAAAGACAGCCATTTTGTTCATTCCACTACTTTCTGTTTACAAGAGGGCAAACATATGCCCTTTTATCAAAGAACATTTTGTGCTCTTGAAACTATGGAAAGGGAAAAGCCTTCTCAAAAGCATCATTCCTTAAAGAATTTAAAACAAAAACAAACACAAACAAACAAAAACCCCCAACACTTATTGCAATGTTTAGATGTTCTGTTTAACTGAAACACATTAAAATCTAGGACGTACTGTGAATGTGAAAAAAACGGACTGTAAGTAACGTCTGCAACAAACACTCCACTCCTGTTCTTCCAAATAATATGGATTACGAAAACACTCTGAAAACATGTTCCTATTAACTGTTAATAATGCAGCATCATCAGTGTTGTCTTTTTGAGTTATCAGGCAACAATTTTTTTCGTAACTATTGACAAGCGATATGGGACAGATATTATTCACCCAGTCTCTTAGCTGTTTTAGACCCAAGTTGCTGAGTTCTGGACACAAGTCTACAGCTTCAACATTCAGACAAATGTTGAAAAAGTTATGATATCGTGTGACATTATGTGTATCTTCACTGTAATAGTAAATTTTATGTGCAGGAAGCCCATAACTCTGAGAACATGGGTTAACTTCTCGAAGGGACTGAGATTCACCAAAGTTCTCCTCATTTTGCACCCGAGACACGAGACAAAGAGGAAGAAATCAAGAGACTATCACAGCAAAGTAAATGACACATCATGGGATTTTGATGCTTAAGCAATACGTGCAGAACTCAAATAATAATTTTTTAATTAGCTAAACCCTTTCAGTAGGTTTAATATATTCTAGGAATAATTTGGAAAAAAATTTCACAAAATGGCATTTTTATTGAAAGACACATAGTTACAATGAAACACTAATTAAAGAAAATACAGAAACTATCCTATGACTACACCTGTGGTATTCTACCATACCAGTGGGTGCCTTACACCTTAGAATTCAAAATTAAATATCCTGCTATTTCCACATGGTTCTTGAGGAAAAGGGAGCTGTTTCTCTGTTGTTTTGAAAACTATTTCCATATCCAGTCTTTTGATATATCCTCCCAGGAAGTTTTGGTTTACAGCTCTTTCAGCTAGAGGAGGTAACAGGATATATGTCTCTCATTTCCCTGGCAACTGTGCTAGCCATTAGGTTATTCTATGAAAGAAAAGCGTGAGCCCAGCGGAGTTCTCTAAGGAAGAGACTGTTGGTGCTTACTTTCAAGTAAAAGCTTTTTCAGGCACTCTGTGCTGTTCTGTAAGCTTTCAGTCTGCTAAATACATTTTGCTGAAAGTGGATAAGATGATAATGGAAACCATAAAAGAAGCCAGAAAATATATTTATATATGATGTATTTGGCCTTGCCACTAACAGAAGAGCATTTAACACTGCTGTTAACAGCATTTAAATAAATATATTTAAACAATATATATTTAAACGCTGCTGCTGCTTTTGCGAACACACGCAGGATCACTCTCGAGGAGAAAAGACAACGCAGAAAGAATCGCGTCTCGTCTGTATCACCTGGGGAGTCTTTCTGCTGTGCCTTCTGCAACCGGACTTGTCTATCTCGCATTGGCCTTTTTAGCCATCAGCGCGCTTGCAGCAAGCGTGGGTAGAGCCCTTCTCAAATCTTCGTTCGCAAAGCCTAGCCATGATGATGATGATAACAGTATTTAAATAAAAATATTTAAACAATAACTTGGCCCATACTGTTAACCTACATAAAGGGACAGGAAGCCAAGGGCAAATGGCACTAACCTCCTCAAATCTGCACTGCTTGGTGCTGGCCCCTTGATGAATAGATATGTCGGAGATGAAGGTAATACAACACAGAGACAGCGGCTGAGCTAACATTTAAGTACCACGCTCAAGATCACTATGCAGCCCTCTTTTTATTTCACCACAGATGTACAGAACACAGACAAGTGGTTTTGTTTTCTCAAAATCTTATAAAAGCTTCAAAATATTTGTTTAAGAGTTAATGTTAAAAACTTCTTAAATTTTACTATAATCCCTTTTTTCTTTCTTTCTTTTTTTTTTTTTTTTAATTCTATTTTAAAACCAGCAGACCTATCCGGAATAAACTCAGAGCCTTATAGTTCACAAAAGTGTTTCACAGTCAAAGGATGACCTTGTAACTGAAAACAGCTACGCCAAAGACAGGATCGGTTCAAATGTTCCCACAATATACTAGACATGTTGTTTTCAAGCTTTTCTACTTTTGGAAGCTTAGTAGTTTTTTAGTAACATATAGAACAGTTTAGGCTCACTGAGAAATAATCACCCTGAATTCCTTAATTATGTTGGGGTTTTTTATTATTTAGAAGGAATTTATATTCCCCAGAAGTCTGGATGCCACAGGTTGTCTTGCCAATTGATGGGCAATAGAGGGGACACAGACACCAATAGAGGGAATGGTTTTACTTTACTAGCAAAATTAAGGGAACACAAAAACCAAAATAATGAATTTAATAAGCTTAGCATGCACACCACTTGGCAAAAAAACCAATTAAGCAAGGTAATGCATCTAATCATTACTATACAAGCAAAGAATAGGGACTAAGAAAGATACATCAACAGTCACCCCACTAATACATCACTGTCATCCAGACCACTTCATTTGCTGGGGAGTCCCAGGCCACAGCAAAGGGTCGGAGAACCATGACTTGCATATTTTGTCATGGGGAAATATCTTGTGACAGTCTTCTTGACCACCTGAGATCAGGGTTTGGCCAGAGCCCAGGTCTAGGTTGAGTGAGGTTCCTGGGCAAGGTTCCTGAAGGTCCCCAAAATATCTTGCAGATAGTCACAAGAGTACACCACAATTTCTTAAGCATCCAGTCTAACAGACAAGATTCAGCAAAAAATGTCTCAAATATACGGTTTGACATAATAATGCTTAGCATAAGCAGTTTAGCTAATCTATGTATAAGGTTCATATGCACATGCAATCTAACTAGGCTTATATACAGCTATATAGAAGGCTATATACATTTTCCTATATCAAGTAGGGACAGTAAGCCAATTCTGGCCTGTCTCAGGCCCTGGCACTTCACTGGTTAAAACCCATTATGCTGGGCAAACATCTCTACATTTCATTCTACAGTTCTCTCTCTCTCATGCACAATTTTCACTTGCCTTTCTTTTTGATTTAAGTAAGTGAGAGATCTTGATATGCTTTTTGGGATCAGTTGACCTCCTGCATCCTATTATTTTTTTTATACAGAGAATGTGTTTCCTCACAGCTTGTTTCGAGACAGTGGCTGAATTTATCTTTCCTTTTCGGAGCAAATAGTTTCCTAAAGTTTGTAACAGGAAAGCCAGCTGTGTACAACAGCCAACAGGAAAGATAAATCTGTATACAAACATAGAAAATTAAAATTATACTAGAACCTATAGTCACCTAGGTTTGCTTTGCCTTAAAAATATTCAGGATTGCATTTGATTTACTCTCAATGTAACATAAAAATACAATTACATTTATTCTGAAAAGCAACTGAATCAATACTAACTACACTGAACTACACCATGAAATTTACTCCATCATTTTTACTAGTTTTAAGTCTAATGCAATCCTCAGCATAACAATCTTTCCCCAGTCATCTTTTAAAAGCAAAATCTGAGATTTTTCTATGGCTTAGGGATGTTCAGTTTCACACACAAAAAAAGCAATAAGCATACTAGAACATGAAATCTACCTGACAGCTCTCTCAAGGAACAAAGCTGTAAAGAAATGTTAAAAATATGACCTGTTCTTCAAAAAAGAAATAACAATTGTTGTTTATTTGTATTTCTTGGATGTATTATCCAGTAATCCATTCATGAGGAAGATACACTGAGCAGCAGTGAATTAATGAATCCCAAAAGGAAACAGGAACGGGACAAACACCAAAGAACCTACCAGCCTGAAAAACTTGTCCTAAATAAATTTATCTTCAAAAGAACAATGGAATTTAAGAATTTAAGAATTCTTCTTAGCCTGTACATGTAGGACATTTTTAGTGTCCTTTTTGTTATGGACAGACTTCTTAAAGAGTTGAAATGTTATTTGATTTCTGGTATCTAGACCAAATCAGATATACTGAGTCAACATTTGACTCCTCATTAGAGAAAGAAAAGCCACCTACCAGGCTTCAACCCATAATCTACACATACCCTCTAAATTAAATACTTAAGTCTAGGATGAGCTTCTGAATAAAGCTGAAGCTGAACTAGAACTACAACCGCTGGACTTGAAAGGTGCTTACTTTCACAGACATTGACATCAGCCACCCTGTTGTTTTCCATTTATATTCTTATGAAGAAATGGCTATTTGTTCCCAGCTGTATCCCAGCTATCTGGTGTTAATTCTGCTTTCCAAGTGGGGCACACAGAATAAGTGCATTGCACAACAGTAGTTTCAGTAGTTTTCTACAGTCTCTTTGCTCTTAAAATTACATGTAGAGCCCAAAGCATTCCTTGTCCTCCAGTTTGAAATGCCTACATAGTCTGACAGCTATCTCTAACTGTATGTGTAATTTTATGTCCAATACTTGCCATGCTTCTAGTACCAATTCTAGTACCAAATATTAATCTGGTCATTAATGTCCTAATTGCAGTTGGTAATTTCAGGAAAGGCAGAAATTATTCTAGCCAAGAGTTTAAATCTTCAGTAACAATATTTTAGCGATTTTGTTCCCATTTAATGTCTAAACACTCCTTCAGTGAGCATTCTCCTGTGTGAACAGCCTCTGATTCACAAATAGATCAGATGCCCTTCTCCATTAACCTTCTGGGATAATGTGCTGTTCCCTATATCTGCAATGTCTGTCTGTAAGACAAACTCCTTTGGAAAGCTCTATGGAGCTGTGGACAGAACAGCATTTCAAAGGTTTCCAAGGCTTTGTTGCAGACTTCCCTCTATATTACTTTCCTGAACCCATCAAGGTCAGTCAAAAAAAGAAACAGGAATGTAAATAAAATACATTCTCTTATGAAGAGGTTAGGTACGCACTTTTCAACTCTTTCAGCAGGATCTCCCTTAAGATATGGGTAGATTTTAACAAGTCCAGTGGGGTGGTTTGAACTTTATCCCTTAGCTGAGCTCCATGCTGTTTGTCTGGGTTAAAGAGCAATGCAGATGATTGCCAAGCCAGGAAAGGGTTGTCTTGCAGCAGTTGCAAGATGCATGGCTTGCACTGAGCTTCCTGACTCAGCAGGCAAAGTAGACACTGCACATACATCCCCATGACCAAATTCAAGCTTAGGTTTTCTGGGGATATGGAGTGAGAAGTCAGTTGTTTCCTCTCTTCTTTGCATTCCTGGACAACTGATGCACAATTGGATATGTGGTGAAATTATCAGATTGACCTTTTCAGCCCACTGAATGGAATAAAGATCTTGAGCAAACTGCTTTTGGATTACTGAATCCCACCATGGAGCAGTGACTAGTTTCTGCAGTCTCAGAAAGTCTGTGTTAAACTTGCATGGGACTAGAGAAGGGGGTTTCACACAAATTACTATTATGAGATCATTTTTAACTGTCCCAAATCCATTAAAGCAGTCTGCTCTGGGGCTTCATAGGCAACTTGCACTTTTCTCTCAACTATGGAGCAACCTGCACAGTTACCAGTTTATAGATTATTAAGCCTCTTACCTCACAGTCTACTATTATCTTTGGGATAAGAGTTGCAGCAAGAATCACGTCAAGCATACTTATCTCAATGCCAACCACTTAAGCAGACTTCAGCTTCCCTATCTCTGATGTATGCTGAATGATCTGTTGGCTCCAGAAAGAATTTCCAGAGATTGTTTCTGTTTATGACAGAATTCTGCCTTGTCAGTCCACGGACTTGAGATCCTTCCTGAACATGTATTCATTTCAATAGTCAAAAAAGGTCTGATTTAGTGGCCTCTACAAAGGCACCAAGGGTACCTCCCTGACTTCAGCTGCCACTGAAGAAAAGTGCACGTCTCTCACAGAACTTGTGTTGTACCTGCAGGTCCTCTGTATAGGACATCAAACATTCTTTAGGGCACCTCAAGTGATGCTCATCAGTTGTATTTGGGCAATGACTCAGAATTGTGTTTCTGCCATGAGAACACTCACTCCTAGCAAAGATCATCAGTTCTTTCAGTACATGTGGAACAGGGGGGTTTATGTCCAGTCAGATCTTGAGCCAGTAACATCTCAGGCTATCACTTAAAGCACCTAAATTAATATTAAAGCTGAAAGCATGAAAAAAGTCCCAGAGAATACGTTATGACCAGAACACAGGAGAATATGTGCAACCAAAAATATTGCTTTACGATTTTGCTGTTTCCTCTCATGCTTCTTACAGAGGGGATATAGTAAGATGAACTCATCCCTCCCCTCCAAATGGAGCAACAGCCACAAAAAAAAGTGCTGAGGAGAACCTGGTCTTTACACCTCTGTGTGGGACTACACAGTCCAGATTTCAAGACTCTTTAGTGACATGGCTGAATATATTTTATATAAGGTGTTGGAAGTGGGATACATTTGCAACAATTATTGTGTGTTTCAGAAAGAATTCCCCATGTACATCACCTGTTTTGAAAAACAGAGTCATCATGCACATTTCCTCATCAACTCAAACTCTGACTGGAAAGACGGGAAGAAAACTTCTTTCATAGGAAATATTCCAGCAAGATGATTTTTGTTGTGATACTAATTGTGATACTAATGAGAGATGCCTCTCTCATCAGACTAAGATTTTATCTATCTAGTGTTGAAACCAGGAAAATATATTTTCAGAAAGTCCCGTAGCTTGAATGACATCAGAAAAATCTTTGGATTTTCCTTATCTTGGATTATCCTTATCCTTTCCTTACCAGACTCACAATTTATGCCATCACAGTTTCTGTTTAAAGACATGGAAGAAGAGACAGAAGACTCACTCTCCACAGCACCTCCAGATGGCAAACTAGCCCACCTAGAATCTGAGTCACCCACTGTTAGGAACCAAGGCAATTACATTCCCAATACTGGATCTCTGGTTATTTGCCTAAAATTAGTTTGGAAAAATTTGGACTGTAAAATGCTTTAACACACTGGTTAAACTATGGGTGACTCTCACAGAATGAACTGCAATCTGCAAAGCAGAAAGCAGATTCGGAAAAAGTAGAAGTATATCTCTATTTCCTCCATATAAATAAACCAAATAATCAGATGAAGCACAGCTTCAAGTTCAGCAGTCCTTAGAGTCTTGTCATCACCATCAGTCTTAAAAGGAGTACATAATTGTTTTCAGTTTTGCCCAAAGCAGATAGTTAATCTAGTTTGCAACTATATTTCTTTTGTTAATTTTATCAGGCTGACTGGCTGATCTCTCTTTAATTTGTTTATATTCTTAACATTTTACTAATCCATTTCTCTCTCTGTTCTTAATCCTTGTTTCTTATTGAGTGTCCTTGTTTCTTGTAATTGCCAAACAAATTAATATGCAAGGCGTTTTCATAGTTTGCAAAGAAATTCCTTCATGTCAGTATTTCTGAGCACTAGTTATATGGCTGATACACAAAAAAGTCACCTCTTGTTCCCTATGCTCTCCTACTTAAGAGGAGGAAAGGGATGAAGGTTTGCTTGCTGTCTGATATGAAGCTGGAATGTAGCTGGAGTCTGTAGCTGGACCCCAGACTCTGGGACATGCCTCCACATTCCACAGTTTAGATCGCCTTATGTGCTACTAGTATAGCAGAAAGGAAGTCAAATTAAGAAAATAAAGAGTAGAAATTTGTTTTTCTTATGAGGCTACCTTTCCAAAGTGTAGTGATGGCTGATCCACCTCTTTCCAGAAGCAATGTTTAAAGCTCTAAAATGTTGGCTGTCGGTTCAGTTGTTGATTAGCTAGAACTCAGTCAACACTTGTTTCTTTGCTGCATTTGATTTGCAGTAGTGACTTTGGCATTATTAAGGATGTTACAGGTTTTGTTCAGTAGAAATCAAGGAGCAATTTTTAATTTATTTCAGTTACTAGAATCAAAGTTCCAGCCTGATTGCTTGTTTACCTCTAAAATGATCTGGCAGAAAGCATAACTTCACATTAATAAACATATTATAGGGAAACATTTTTCTTAAAAGAAATAAGTTTCTTTCCTCTTCATTCCTTTTAGACTTCCTAAACTACCCAACATATAAATTTCCAAAGCATTTATAAAACATTAGATTATCTGCCATTAGCTACACTCATTTAAACTGAATTTAAATTGGCTTTTATAACAAGTCACCATAGCTAAGCTACCAATATAAGTTAGCTCTGAACTTGGGTGCTTTCAAACACAAATTACTAAGCATCCAAGACATTCCAGCTTCCTAAAGGTGTAGTTATCCTTTTTTTATTTGACATAAGATTTTTAAATAATAATTAGAGTTCTTTTACTAGTGAACTAACTCCTATTTATCAGCATGTGCATAATTCAGTTAATTTTATGCAAATAAAGCCAACTTCTTAAACTTACTTTTTGGCTTACTGCACTTCTGCAAAGTCAGATAGCCTTGGCAGCTTCATCATAATTTTTACACAGAGCTGTTGCTAAGGAAAAAAAAAATCAGAAGGCTTTGAATTTTTAAGAGCTATTTCTGGACTGTTCTTTAATATTAGGGAAAATTTGACTCAGTGACAGGGATCACCTTATCTTTGCATATATATAAAAATTGCAGGGGGCTATATAGCCTACAGCCTCAGCATAAACATGATAACTGAGGTTCAGATTCAGACAAGCATAAATTAAATCCCAGCTTTTCTATTTTTCTCAAAACATAGCAGAAGTAAAATTCTGGAAATTCATGAGGTAAAAAAGATCGAGCAAAAACAAAATTATAAATTTTAGAAGCAGAGAAAACTTGTTGCAGAACTGCCTAAAACTGGAACAAGTTAAGGAATTGGCTGATCCAGCAACTTAAAGTACCAGTCAAGAGCAGATCCTATGTAAAAAAACCCCAAACCAACAACGACAACAGTAAAACAAACAAAAACCCAAACAACCACAAAATCCCCAAAACCAACAAAAAACCCTAAATGGTAAATAAAACAAAACAAAAACAAAACCAGGAAAAATCAAACCAAAACAAAAACCTGCAGCAAAACCCAAAAAAAGCCCCAACCAAACCCAAACCCAACAAAACAAAAAAACAACCCCCAAACTCAAACCATATCTGGTTTAAGTGCAACGGAAAAAATTAATAAGATGAGCTGCGTTCAGTAGTTTTCTAATAATTGAAGTCTGAGTACTACACTGGGACACTGCAATATAGCTTTAGCTAAAGGTGCCCTGGTGTGGAAAACAAAATTGCAGTAGCTGATTAGCAAGATTCTTGTTCTCTGAAATACAACTTTTTCTGTTGTGGAGGTCAAGGAATGAGATTAGTAAGGCTTGGGTGAAAAGACTGTAAGAACTTGGGTGAAAATGACTAAGAGTATAAGGGCTAAAGAAGCTAAACATATTTTGAATTTGCTTGCTCTCACAATAGAACAGAGGTCTAATCAAACCTAAATTGCATCCAATTCTCACCTGTAACCAAATTAAATGGCCTTCTAACACATTCTGGAAAGACTAGCACTGTAAGTCACATCTGCTTTCATATTTTGCTACTTTTCATTGCATCAAGATGAGTAAAGAAACTGGAAAATGCATCATAACTGCCTGATTAAAAGATGTCTAAAGTTTTTATATGCTATTTATCTGTTTCAAGCTTTAATTAAAATATGGTGGGTGCATCCAGAGGGCAATTGCTCTTTGGAGATACTTTTGTCTTTTCTTTTTACTCTGGAAAGAGCTTATCTAGTGCAGGCAACAGAGCTAACACACACATAGGTGGTGAGAATGAGGGAATCCTGCATGGAAGATATTGATTATCAGCTACTAGTGACAGACTGAGATATGTACTTAGTTAAATTTTAAGCCAGATTAGTCTGAGATGCCTAACATTTAGATGAATAAAATTAGATAAAACAAGTCTTTCCTTTCTTTGACAAGAATGGCTACTCTAGAGAAGGGGTTGTAGGTCATCATTCAGTTTATTCCAAGTGTGACTGTTGTGAGCAGGAAATAATTGGAACTGTCATCAAATTGTAACTAACTAAATCTATATTATAGTTTGTTGCTTTAAAATCATTATTCCAGTAAGTGTTTTGAATGTAATGAGATTTTAAGGTTTTCAGGTTATCCTAAATTCAACAGTTACACATTGTGCTTTCAGATTACTTCTGACCACTACACTGCAAACAGTCCTAGTCTCACACCACCTGTAAGTGGCTCTGGAAGAAAGGAGTGGGGATAGTACACCTGTATATGACTAATTTTGTATGCTGCTCCAACTGGATTCTATCTATAGGGATTTATACAGATACAGCATTCACAAACCTGATGATCCATTTCTGGGTAAAGCCTCACTGAACATTATTCTTGTATTTCTGTTCCTTGGATGTGTGGGTTTTTTGTTGGTTTTTGTTTGTTTGTTTGTTTGTTTTGTTTTGTTTTGTTTAATTAGGAAATGTACTACACCAGTTTTTTAAAAAAAGGGGACTGTTCAAAATTCAAAATTAAACAAATTGTCTAAAAATCCACCTGCTCTATAGCTACTCAATAGTCAATCAATCATAAAAAGTTTGTTTGACATATAAATTAATTCTGTTTTCTGCTCTGTAGACTATAAAAATGTAGGGTGTGTAAGCAGATACCAATGTAATCCAAAGAGGTAAGTCTCTACTTAAAAAACATGGCTGCTTCTTCACCTGATATCTAATGATTTCTACAACAGAGAATATTAGCCTGGTATCAAATTCATATAACAAGAATGCAACTTGGTGAACACCCTTTTTAACAGAATATTTAGAAGTCATAATCTTTGGTTCCTAATTGCACTACTGCAAGCATTGTAATGTAGTTCACACAGTTGCTACTTTAAAAGTTGCTGTTTTCATAACTTTAAATTTTGTGGCCAGAGCTTATAGATACCCATATCAGTGCTTGCTGGTGAGTCATTTGTTTCTAAATACTTCTTTAATGTCTTCATGAAACATGAATAGTGGTTTTGATATACCAACAGATATACAACATTATAAGAAACTGCATGTCTTCACTGATCTTTGGGGCATGGACAACAGGTAGGGGCAGATACAATCCTGGTTCCAACTAACCATCTTTGTATTGCAATTTGAAGGATGTTTCTAACCAAACTTTTATATGGCAATTAGGAGTACTTCTACTAAACACATTGGCAGTAGGAATAGGTATAACTCAACAACATGGTATAAAAAGACAGAAACACTTCTCCATTCTGTAATCAAGGATTAATTTAATTCCTTTTTGAGATAACACTGTGCTTAGATGTTACACATTTAGGAAATTAGCCTGCCTCACTTTGAGAAAAAGTAGTACATAGCTGTGAATCCACTAAGATATATGATTCCCAGCTTAAGGCAGTCCCATATTAAAGGCAGTCCAAGCCCAGAGAGAACAATGTTATTGGGGGTGAGAAAGTGAAAGAAAGGAAGGTGAGACGTGGTGTATGAACTGAAGGCTAACAGGATGCTTTTGTTTGCTTGATAAACTGAATAAAAGGTGGTGTTTGTTTTTGTTTTAGTGGGGGTTTTTTTGAGTTTGTAAAATAAAACTTGTCTGTTTAATCACAGTAGTTGTACAGAGCTAGAAGCTATCACAACTATACTACTTTTATGGTCTGTTTCTCTTCTACAAATAAAAAAAAGTAATAGAGGTAATTATTATTTTTCTTAATAGTGATACTAGAAAGCATATTCTACCTATAGAATACTAAGTAACTTGACTATAAGAATTAAATCATTAAGTAGCTTTCTGGGTGTTTTTTGGGGGGGAGTTTCTTGTACAGCACTAATTTTTCAGTTGTTCTATAGTGTAAGAGTGGAATAGGAATCTGGTCAAATGCAAGAGCATTTTTTTGTCATAGAAGTAAATTCTATTAATAAGGATAAAGCACATATACTGATACATCTCAAGAATTACTTGTTCATCAGCTAGTTAATAATTTATTTATTTTACATTCTATATGATGTTGACATCTGAGTTGGAATACTGTGTAGTACTAACCTGGAAACCCATACCTGTATTTCTGCCAAAGAGAGAAAGTAGATTTACTTAATGAGATCTATTTTTGGTAAGAGCATAGCTAGTGCTGTTTCATCTTTGGCTGTCTAGCACTGCAGTCCTTTCTGTTACCTAAGGAGTGGCATTAAAATAATTCCAGAGTAATTATTGTTGTCATTCTATTTGTACTTCTGATGATAGCACAAATTTAGTGTTCTAGTTCTCTCCTTTTAAAAGATCTTTAAGTACCAGAACAGTTCAAGGGGAAAACATTTTAAAAATAATCTTTGAATCTTGAGTCAGGGGTTTTAGACTTCTTGATGTGGCTCATCCCCATGATCAGTTAGGTTTTAAAAAAAACTTAGTCCTGCAGATTTTTCTAATATCTGTCTTAAGTACTAATGGAATGAAAAGTGCCTGGGTACTTCAAGGTAATGCAAGTACTCAAGTACTCCAAGAAAATAACTTTATGTAAGTGGGTCAGTAGTATTTGAGGAATAATTAAGAAATGTTGATGGATGCAGACATTTTTTGGAGTGTATTTATACATTGTGGTTTAACCCTGGCCAGCAACTAAGTACCACACAGCCATTCACTTCCCTGCCCTGCCCTGCCCTGCTGGGGAAGAGAATCAGGAAAAAACAGTAAAACTCATGGGTTGAGATAAGGACAGTTTAATAACTGAAACAATGTAAAACAATAATAATAATAATATTAATAATATTACTACAATAATAATAGTAATAATAGTAATGAAAAGGAGAGAGAGATTAATAAACTCGAAGAGAAACAACTGATGAGTGATACAATTGCTTGTCACCTGCTGACTGATGTTCAGCCAATCCTTGAGCAGTAATTGGTGGTTCCTGGAAAGCCCTCCAGTTTGTATACTGAGCATGATGTTCTATAGTATGGAATATTCCTTTGCACAGTTAAGGGCAGCTGAACTGACTATGCTCACCCACAGTGCGGTTGTTTTGCACCTGCTCGCTGGCAAAACACGAGACACTGAAAAGTCCTTGAGTTTAGGTAAGCACTGCTCAGCAACAACTCAAACATCAGTGTCTTATCAACATTATTCTCATACTGAATTCAAACACAGCATTGTACTAGCTACCAAGAAGAAAAGTAACTCTATCCCAGCTGAAATCAGGACAGTATACCGCTGTTCTCTGGTGTGGCTTACTTTTTCTTGTTTGTCATAGCTCTGTTTACTCCACTACCATTTATTCCTTGGAATTTTTATCCATTTGTAGTAATTTTAGGTTTTCCTTTCATGTGTAACCTCTCTCTAGGTTTCTTGATTTTTCTATCTTCAGGTGTTCCTCCCTTTAAAACGGAAGCAATTTTAAAAGGACCAAAATTGAGGAGAGTTTAATAGACTGTAACTGATGTTAGGGCACTTTCTCAGGAAGTTTTGCTTATTTCTCAGACATACAAATTAGAATGAATATTTCCAAAGACTGATCATGTTACCTCTTTGTTCTCATAATTATTCTTTATCTTAAATTTCTTGCAATTCTGACATGTGTACATGCTATAAACAGTTCATGGATCCTGCACCTGTAGATGCCAAATTACACTATCCACTAAAAAATAAGAAGTGAGATTTCAGACTCCAGAAATGAGACCTCAATATAAATCATGCTAAAGCTTTAAGAAAAAGCAAACAGAAGGAAAGAAGGTAAAACATACAACAATACATAATTTGGATTAATTTATAGCAGATGGTGATCTGAGGGAAATTCTTCAAAATAAAGCCTTCAAAACTGTTGTAGGCACAGCATCTGATGCTTCTAAATAGAGATGAGCAAAACCACTTGCAGCACAAGAATTTGGTTAATTAACTGGACTCTTAATTCTGAGTGAGAGGAATGTGAGCGGAAGGGAGAGCAGCAATTGAGGAAGCCAGTTGTGTGAGATCCATTCCCAGTCTTACCAGATCAATCACAAGCCTCCAGAAAAAACGGCCACTTCCCAAAGTACTATAAGCATGTTACTAAACTGTATGATAAACTGCAGTACATCATAGCAGAACTAGCAAAATCCATAACTTCAGATGCAGAGTTTAGCACAGGAAATGGTAGAGATGTAGAATCTCCCACAGATAATGGCCAAGTATGCTTTGCCCATTTGCTTTGAAAAGTTAAAAGCCTTAATATGTAAACAGAATAATAAACTGTGTGTTGGGAGCTTGCCTCTTGGTTTAACTGTTTACTATAAGCTCACAGAAATATTGGGAACAGTGCTTGTTCTCAGGACCAGTTGAAATGGAAGGTTCCTTTTGATACATATTCATAAGAAAATCACCTGTTAGATGACTAATATAGTAGTCCTTAGTAATTATAAGATTACAAGAAAAAAAAAATCCCACAGGGAATAATGTGGCTAGTGCAGCAACAGGTATATACAATACCTCAGAGTTCAGTAAATGCAGTGTGATCAGTCGTGTAGAAAGTATCTGGGTGTTTGAACTAATAGCTGAGAAAGTTCGCTGAGCTATTAATTTAACTGAATCCTGGGACTCTACATTTTATAAACAACACAAAGCCTGAAAGAGCTTAATTTAATTTACAGTTGCTCAAGAAAACAGTTACTAAAAATATATCCATGGATAACTATGTGAGGTTTTAAGCAATTGCACTCTAGACTGCTTTTGTTTCCCTGTGATCACAGAACCATCCGTATAGTTTCCTAGCTAGACTTCCAAAGATTTCACTGACAATGTGATTGTTCTAAATATTTCCCTGGCATTTGGCTCTGAGTCTGGAATTTGAATTTAAAATTGACCTGTTTTATCCATTTGAGAAGTCTCAATAAAGTGACTTCAGTCCTGTGTGTAAATATGAAAATGGGAAAAAATGGAAATATAATCTCATCCTACTTTTGTTTTGGGGATATTCAAGATTATTGCAGATTAAAATGTTTTAACTGCTAGGGTTTTTTTCTCTGACAAGCCGATTTAGTTTCTAACAGAGTTCAGGTGTTCTTGTAAAGGATGAAGTATTTATAGTTTCTCATGCACATTGCATCATTTTTGGTAGAAGACTGGTCTTGAGGACCCATGTAGATTTTTGCAGTCCTGTGTTTCTATGGTAGGACTTCTCAATGGGTTTACATCCTAGTCTTTGTTTCTTCATCCTATGTTTCTTCATCCATTATTCCATATGTTATACTGAAAAGGACTTGAAGTTTCCAAGTTTCAGTCCAGTTTCAGCCCAAGGTCCAATTTCAAAGCATTCTGACATATGATTTGAATGTCAAGTCACACTGGATCTTCCTTTTAAGCTATATACTATTTTCAGAGCAATAATATGTTATAAAACATTACTTGTCTTTTTTTGGGGTTTCTAATATTTTGTTTTAATTGTTATTCTTTGAGGTTTTGCTGCTTCATTCGCACACTTCAGCGCTGCTGGTTAAAATGTCCTGCACTACTTTCTTGCTCTTCAGGGTGATTACAGATTATGCCTGGTAATATTTCTTCAACTGTGTTTGTCTTCATGTAATGCATAGCTGGTTTAGACAACTAGATATATACATATATAAAGTCTGAATTTCTATGTGTGAGGAAATCTGGTGGAATACTGTTAAATAATAATTGTTGCAAATTTGAAAGGAAAAAGTTACTCATGAATACCATCTTTACTTCAACGTGTACCTATTTTTATTTAGTCTAATGCCACTCATGTTACCATGGCAGAAGTAAATAGCTGGGTTTTCTTTGTTGATGTCCCCACCTAAAAGAAGTCATTATCTTAACTGAAGGGCTTATATACACGGTTCAGCATTAAGCTGTAAGATTTTACTTCACACAACTTTTTTTTGGTGTGTACTAAATGAATTTTAAAGACAGCATTTAAATGAGAAGACAACAGAGTTTGGTTAAAGTAGAATTAAAGTCTAAGCATTAGCAGAATAAACAGTATAAAGCCAAAAGTGGGTGAAGTGGTGCATAGATGGACCTCTTGTCAAGCAAACTTTGACTTAAAAAACACAAACATTACAAAGCAAATTAATTTGGAGAGTTGCATTTTTAAAATTATTTCTATTTTTAAATATGTGAGCTTTGTTTTCCTTCATTTGTGCTGTATATCATAACTAAACCTGGGTATGCATAAGTTAGTGCCACTATTTGACCTGGAAAACAATTGGATAGGGAGGAACAAGAACCTCCACTGTAGCATGGAAAAGAAGGCCTTGTCCCTAATATGGAGGCAGTATAGTGCCTGTCCTGTGCCTTCTATCATTAAAGAGCTCTTTATAATAGAAAAACACAGGACAAAAATTGTGCTGTAAAGTTTTGTGGGTTTGGAGTTTCTGTGTGTATGTCCCCAAAAATAATGAAGTATCAAAATAAATGCTGACAACTTAAAAAAATACATACTTACACTACAGAGTAAAAACGCCAAAACGGAATTCAGCTTTTCTGGAACTATGTGTTGAAAAATGGTCCTTTTAACTAAACATATGACCTGCCTCACAACATATCTTGTTGGTGACATAAGCTTAATGACCAAGAGGTTTTTTTTTTTTTTGGCCATTATTACTGGTTTAAGTGCTATTTGTGGAGAAAATGTGATGGTAATAGCTAGTTGCTTCAGGCAAAACAAGAATTCTAGCATCACTAATTGCAGTAAATTGCAAGTTTTACTGCAGAAGTACTGAATTCTATGGTTCATAATACCCCAGCTTCAATTTGATATGTAAACTTACTATCTTACGTATTTTGAAGTTATTATATTCTGTATTCCCTGCTTGCTTGTGAAGAAATTACTATGCCATTTTGTATAATATTTTGAAAGCTTAAAAAAACAAGACCTGGAAATATAATTGAAAAGTAATAAGGGTTAGATTATGAAATCATGGAACTTTCTACTTTACATTCTGTCATGCAGGATATGGAAATTACCCAGTGGCAATTGTTCTGCTGTGTTGAAACTCACATTTGTACAATGCTGATCCATGGGAGTTGTGATAGTGAACAAGTTCTGCTAAAACTTATTTACAAACCTGCCAAGTGAATGAATACAACTGCTGACAGCCCCACCTCAAAGAAAAAGGGAGAGGCTGATGGACAAAGCACTTCATTCTGTATCAGCAGGAAGATGTTTGCAAACAGGAAAAGAGCTGAGTACTGTCAGAAGTAAGACATATTCTGCTTTCAAAGTACAAAGTGGCTTTGCTCAGTTGACTGAGTTTGTTTTGGTGGTATAATAAATCCATCTTTCAAATATGTACTACTATATACCTCTGCAGTTACAGAAAGCAAAGGGCTAACCTGGTGCAGTCTCCAAAACTATACTACCACTTTAAAAACCCAACCCAACAAACAAACAAAACCCAAACAAAAATCCCAAACAAACAGAAAACACCAACAACCAGCAGGCAAAGAAATAGATTTGAACTGTTAATAATTTTATGTTAACCACAGGAGTATAGTCAATAGATATTCCTCTAGATGAAATTTCCTCTAGATGAAATATGTACTCCTGAATGTTCTTACATGGCACAACACTGGTATTGTTGCTCAGGATCAGAGTCAGAATATGAAATATGAGTACCACAGTCCTATTAAATAAATAAATAAATAAATACATACATATATACATACATAGAAGAAAAAGAACAGGTGGCTTCCTTGGAGGACGAAGCAAGAAAAGGAAAGATAGCTGTGAATGAGGACAGAATATCCAGCTCCCACTTGTTGCCATTAACAGCCTCACAAGTTGGACACCACTTTGTATTTTGAGTGAAGAGAAAAAGAGGTTGGAAGTGGACTACAAGGAGGTACAACGTTATTCTGGCTTGGCAAATCTTAGTTACATTGTCAAACTCTATTGCTCATCACAGACCGAAGCTTATGGAAGGTGGACTCTGACTGTGGGCACTTTGCAAGTTTCACCCAAAAGCAAAAACACTTGAGATAAAAAAAGATGAGGAGTAGCAGTTGTAGCTTGCAAAGAACAATGCTCAGTGCAGTGTGTGTGGCTTTGTACAACACAAGCCCAGACAAATTCTAGAGTTTGCAGCAATATGCAAGAATTACAATAAATTGCATCACTTTCACAAAAGTTTGCCAGCACCTAGTTTTCATGGCACATGCATTAGAGTAGTACAGCAACATTAGTGCAGAAGAATAATTTTGAGATGAGACAGACAATGTTATACCAGAAGACAGCCTTTTCGTCAGACAGTGTATGTTTGGTGAAGGAAAAATTACTCTTTGGATGTAAAGTAACAGTTTTCAACAAAACTCAAAGATGTGCTAAAATGGGGGGGAAGGGGGGTTTCTGGTTTTGCTATTTTCATAGGGTTCTGTGTTTGTTTGGAGGTTAAGTTTATTTGTTTGTTTTTGTTTATTTGTTTTTCTGGCTCTTACCTGTAGGTATGATTTTAGGGAATTCCCAGAAGATGAGCTACAAAGACTTATTACTTCTATTCTCAGAGGGAATGCGATTTGGTGGTGATTAACACCATAAGACATGGCACTTGTTTTCTCATGGCTCCTTTTGATCACTGCTGTATTACTATTTGTTTTTTCTTTTCTTTTTTTTCCCCACCTACTAGAATGTAGGAATTATAATCAAAAGCTTTTTATGTAATTGGTGCTTTAAATATTTCCTGGATGGTCTCTAATACCTCTAACTGCATCAGAAAGTAGCTTTTTTTTCAATGGTGGCACTAATCTGGCTGTCTTTCTGCTACCTGGACAGCTACCTTTGTCAAAACCTGTATGAATTCACTGGTTTCAACATCCCTAGTTTTCTGTAAAATAAGTATTTGAAATTCAGCTTGAATTTCAAATCATCAGTGAAGTTCAAAAGCATCAGTGGGTAATATACAAGTTTAAGAAAGATGACAGTTGAACAGTTCCCTTATATTTGCTGTTATTTGCTTTCAGGCATATGCTGTAATTCTGTTGTCATGGTTGTCATGTACAGGCCAGGAGACTTGATGATCCTAGTGGGTCCCATCCATCTCAGGTATTCTGTGATTATATTCTGTGATTCTATGGTTGTGCAGAAGTTGTTTGGAAAAAAAAATTTATCTATAATTAGGGGAATTCCAGGCTTTATTTAGGCCCTTTTTTTGGAGGGTAGAATTAAAAAGAAGAAAATACGACAGCATACACATCCTTTGGATGACAGTTTTCTGCAGTCTGCAAACTAAGTCACATTTGGCATGATGACTTTTAAAATTATTTTTTATTATTATTTATTACATGTATTCTGGTCTGGACACTTGAAGTTTTCAGCTGTGTAAAGCACTAGAAAGTGTGGCAAAACTGCAGGGCTACAATTCCGACAGATAAAAAGCAATGATGTAGGAAACCTCAAGATAAGAAAGTGCCTGCTGCCATGCCTTCCTTATCCTCTAAGAGCAGGTAAGTTGTCCTGGAGACAGTGAAGGCAACTTAAGGAAAATGTCGCCTAATCTGGCAACTCAACTTAGAGAACTCTGCCTAAAGTAAGAGGGGTTATACCTCCTGAAAAATATCCTGCCTAGGTAGCATTACATAGCACAGAAACAAGGTGTGGGGCATTGGTGCCTAAGGGCTCAGCTGCTGCAGTTGGTCACACCAGGCTTCTTGCACCCAAGCCACGCTGCTGATATTCCAACGTGGAGTTTTAGTGCGATGGAATGTGGCTACAAAGGCTGCCGTTGCTAACACTGTCCCAACACAGCTGGACACCCCAATAAAATATGCACAGACACCCCCTCCGACTCCTGGAAAGGGGATTGTAGCTATCTTGGGGTCAGCCTCTTCACCCAAGCAACGAGCGACAGGACAAGAGGACAGTGTTTGGTTGCACCAGGGTTGGATGTTAGGAAGATGTTTAGGAAGAAATTTTTCACAGAAAGGGTCCTTAGACATTGGAAGGGAGATGATGGAGTCACCGTCCCTGCACACGCGCAGGGAGAGACTAGGCGAGGCACTGAGTGCCATGGTCTAGTTTACACGGTGGTGTTCGATCGTAAGTTGGACTCGATGATCTCTTCCAATCCCATGGATTCTACGACACGCACTCTCAACAGGGCCCTGCAGCCCGACCTCGCACGGCCGTGACGCGGGGGTTCCCCGCGGGCCGTGGGCGCAGCCCAGCACAGCCGGCCCAGGGTACAAGGTGCTCCCGCCCGGCTATCCCGGCTTTCCCGAGGGCCGCGCGGCCGGGGCGGGGCGGCGCATGCGCCGTCGGCGTTGGTGCCCGTGGGAGGGAGGCGGCGCTGGGGCGGCCGTGGGGGAGAGGGCGGTGGCAGCGCCGGGCACAAACTCCGGAGGGGAAGCGGCGCTGCCGGTCCCCGCCCCCCGCCTCCACACACAGCCCGTAGCGGGAAGGGGGAAGCGACCGGCCCGCCCCCTCCTCCCCGGTCCCGGCGGCGCACGGTCCTGCCCGGGGCTCGGCCGAGGGCGGTGTGCCCGGGGCGGAAGGCGAGCGGCGGGCAGCCGGGGCTTGGAGCCGCCGCTGCAGGAGGGGAAGAGCGGGGTGTTCCCGCGGCGCGGGTGGATGCGCAGCCCGGAGGGCGGCTCCTGCGGCGGCTCCTGCGGCCTCCCCATGGCTGTGCCCCGACGGTGAAGGCAGCGGGAGCCGCCTGTGTCCGCGCCGCGCCAGGAGGCGGCGCCGCCGCAAGCAGGGGGCGGGCGGGGAGGGGGATGAGCAGCGCCGCAGCCGCCGCCGCCTCTGCGGGAGCCGCCGCCGCCTGCGCCGGGGCCGAGCGCGGCTTCTCCTCCTCCTCCGGCGGCGCCGCTCCGTCCATGGGGCCCATGGGGCCCGAGGAGGGCTCGGCCGGCGGGCTGGGAGCCCTGCCCGCGCCGCCGCTGGGCTGCCGGAGCCGCTACCAGCTGCTGCTCTCCGGCAAGGCCCTGGCCGACAGATACCGGCGGATTTACACGGCGGCGCTGAGCGACAGGGAGCTGGGGAGCCACCCGGGCAGGTAACGCGCGCCGCGCTCTCCCCTGGCCCAGCCGCGCAGCCCCGGCCGCCACCCCTCCCACCGCCGGCTGGGAGCGGCCCGGTGCGTGCACCTTCCTCCCTGCCGGCAGCCGCCCTCCTCATCCTCCTGCCCGCCTCCGTGTCGGGCAGCGCGGGTGCTGCCGCTGCCATGTGGCCGCGGCCGCCGCGCCCCGGGGGACGGACGGCGGGGAAGGGGCGGTGATGTAACCCGGCGGCTGCCCAGGTGCCGCCCGGGCCCCGCCGCTCGGTTGGCCGGCGCTGCCGCGCAGATGGCGCTGCCGCCCCTTCTCCTAGGGCCCTCGGAGGGGGAAGAGGGGAATTACCTGTGCCCGCTGCCCTCCCCTCCCGCGGGGGCCGTGGCCTCCGTCCCGCCCCAGTGTACGGCCCAGCTCCATCCGCCAGGGGGGATGGAGGGTGTGATGGAGCGTGGCCATGCGGAGATCCCAGGGCAGACCTCGCTCCGGCCGGGCCTGTCGTGCCCCGGAACGGGCGTTCTCTCCAGGCAGGCTGCGCAGGGCACCCCTGGATCCCGCTGCCAGGGTAGCCCCAGCGAGGGCCCTCGGCGCCTCCCCACGTGCCGGGGCCGCCTTTAGCTGCCCTGCCTTATTTTTTCTCCTCCTCTTTTCGGTCATCTTCTCTGCCATCGCCGTGTAGGCGGCCTCCGGATCAGGAGGGAGGCAGCACCTTCCCGAGGGAGCCGGGAGGTTGGGGGATGTGGTGCCGCCCCACCCGGTTCCCCAGCCCTCCCCCGGCGGATGGAGCCCCACGAGGCGCCCTTTCCCGGTGCTGCCGGCCGGCCCTGGGGCTGCAGCGGCTGCCTGTTGCTCCTCTCGCGGGGGATGCTGCCCTGCCCTGTCTTGCCCTGCCCCGGGGCGCGCACAAGCCTGAGTGTCAGGCGGGGCGGAGGTGCGGGTTGTGGCGGTGCGGGGCCGCGGGGGACAGGGAGGGAGGGAGGGGCGGCCGGCATAACCCGCAGCCTCCGCCCCGGCCCGAGGGGACCCTCCCGGCCGCGGAAGGCAGGGCGGGGAGCCCGGCCGGGGCCCAGTCCGATGGCTCTGTGCGAGGGGCTCCCCTGTTGTGCCCGGGCGCTGCCCATTGTTTCCCTCCGAAGGTCGCTGAGAATGCGGGTGACGCGAAACCGGCACCTTTCTGCGCTCTCAGGCCCTGCTGGCCCAAAAACTGTGATGTGGGTGGCCGGATCGTAAGGGGAGCTTGGAGTCAACGTTGTTTCAGTTTGCAAAGCACGAGGAGGTTGGCTTGGGTGGCTTCTTCTGGTCTTTTTTTTTTCACCCTGACTTGACAGCAGGGCTTATTTCCCTTCCCACTCCTTCCCCCTGGAAAGGCTGTGTCTAGGAGTGGAATTAACATAAGAAACTGAAAGAACAACATAACTTTCCTTATTTGCTTATGGCAAATGCTAGAAACGTGGGCTGTTATTGGTATTTGACATATTTGTAATTAGTGACTTGTTTTCAGAGTGTATGACAGGGAAAGTATAGTTCTTTTTTCCCCTCTGTAGGCCTGTGTTTTCTTACCTCGTATATTCCTCAGTCTGGTGCTAATGCTTTTTCCTTTAATCTTCTCTTCCTGCTTTTGAGCTTTTTATCATTTAATCCCGGGACTACAAGTGCTAAGTGTAAGGATACTACTAAATGCAAGGAAATCAGCTGTGCAGTTGCTCCACGGTGTTCAGATACTTGTCTGAATTTTGCCTTAAGGGGTTTGTATTTTTTAAAGTTGTAGTTCCGAATTTGTCACGTGCTCTGTTTTTTTTTGGTTTCAAGATAATTGAACTGGTATCTCTTATAGTTACAACTGTAGAAAATGCTAGTTTTAGGTGTGTGTAAATGTTAATGCTTCTCTTAATTGACGTTTTTGAGGTCAAAGCAAAGAAGCCAGACTCCTTGTACAGAGCAGACAGGTTATATGAAGCTATTGGCAAGTAAATGACAGGTATTTAATAGTGGTGAATGCAGCCAATGTGCATGGTATGACTTGCGAGAGGAGGAATATTTAATAACCATCTAGTTGCGCACTATCACTTAGTAGTCACCCACAATATCTCATGTCAGACTGATGGCAGCCAAGGTACTGCTTGTGACCTCCACCCTTTCTACATATTGATGTCAAAATATTGCAGTTTGAGAACTTCCAGCAGCTGGTAGACTTAAACAGAAATGGTCAAAAATCCTTCTTTACAGAAATAGTAACAATTCCAAACATTTTCTAAAGAGATGCTTTAAAGTTACTTGTGGATGCATCTAGTTCGTAGGGTAGATAACATTACCAGATACATTAAGGGGAAGTTAAGATAATACAAGTTTATGACAGGAGTCTTAACTTGATTTTTATATATATGGAAAATCTGAAGCCCTTAATCGGTCAATAAGAGCGTTTGTGACTAGAAAAATATCTTGGGAGTAGCTTAAAAAAACCCTTGAACAAATTTGCTTATGAACAGTAATAAAATGTCAAGAAGACTAATTTGAAGAATGATAGTGCAACCTATTTGCTCTAGTTGATGTAGAAAATTTTGCTTCAAGTCGTCAAAATTGTACTCTACACTTCATGGGTCATGACGAATGCTTGCCTCAGTGAGTAGTTTTATTTCAAACCTAACTAGTGTTTATGAAGACCTTGCAAGCAGTATGAAAATGCTTCTGTGTAGACAAGGAAATCAGACATTGTGGAGATTATCTGAAAGGCACAAGTAAGATTAGTATCACATTTGGAAGGTGTTTGTGCTGGCTGTTGTCTGAAAGGATGAATATCACGTGTTGAGTAGGATGGAGTAATTGGCTCTGAAAAAGAACTAGCAGTGCTTTGCATTTCCTCATGTGATACCGGTTGCAGTGTCATGAACACTGGCCTCTGAAGGAGACCATTCTGTTGGTGTGCTTGTTCCCCCTGCCACGTTGACATAATATTTATATAGTCACTTGCAGTAACAGATTAGAGACTCACTCTGGGTTAAAATTAACTTGGCAAAACTGGTTTGTTGTAATCCGGACTAATTCCCTGATCTGGCTCACCTTGTGATTGTGCTTGTGACAGTGTGAGGTGAAGGGCTGCACAAAGATTTGTGTACTGAGAGGCAGAAGCAGAGAAACTTGTTTTTGTCACCAGTGCCAGCCCAATAATGTTATGAAAGGAACCAGGAAAAACTATCTAATTTCTGCAATTTACCACACAATTGTCTTTGCTCAAATAACAACACTAAGAATCTGTTACAGTAGTACTAGGAGTGGGGAAATAGACTTGTCAATTCAAGATCGATTTGGAAGAAAAATCTACTCTGCCTAGTTCATAGTCTCTGCTTTGTGGCCACTGAAATGTATGAAAATAATAACTGGTTGCATAATGTCTAGTGTAGCTATGAAAGTCTGTAAAACACTAATAGAAAGTATGGGCCTCTTCAGAGGACAAGTAAAAAATTCATGTTGTTGGAATGTTGTCTCGTGCACTGGGTTTTGAGTGGACGGAACTGGAAGTCTTTGCTGCTTTCAGTATCAAAGCTTTGTGTTTGAAAAGTAAAGTATTTCTGATTTTCACATTTTTTTACTGTCTTTAAACATACAGTTTTTCTGTTGTATAACTTAATCCTGACAAACATCCCTATCCATCTGAATTGCTGCTATTATTGCATGTGCTAGTATGGGATTTTCCCAATACTAGCTTGAAACTGGACTATTACAATGGCAATATAGTCTAAAATGACAGTAAGTTCATACTCATGTCAAAGTGACCATTATTGTATTGCTAAAGTTGCCTCTCTTAACTTAGATCCTTCAGAGGAGAAAAGCTTCTATTTGTGTTGTGAACCCTAATGTTATGAAGTGGCCTGAGGTCAAAGAAAATTTCCATGATGACTAGAATGTAGGATTTCTGCTATTAAGCAGAAATTAGATGGCAGTTTTCCCCAGCTATTTTGGCTGAAGAAGAGACAGCCAACTTTATTTCATTTTACATTGATTGTTTCAGGTGGATGATTAAGGAACACTTAGAGTTGTAAATGATACATCCTCTGGAAAAAAATTATCATCAGGTTAGTCTTTAAGCTTTTCAAAATTGACTCAAAGTCTTCCTTTATACCCTTGCTTATGCTCAGTAATGCAGTGCTTATTTGGACCAAGGATGTCTTATATATACATATATACATATATATATATACACACACACACACTTCAAAGTTTATTGGAGGAATGCTACTGAAACACTTCAGCGTTTCCCTATCAAGATTAAAGAATTTGTGAAAACTTTGTTTAGTAAATTTAGATGTATGAAATTTGTATTTATTTGATTGTTGGTTAATTTGATTGTTGCAAAGCCTTTATTTGTTCAGATCTAGAGCCTTTACAAAAGCTGTTAGCTGTTTTTGGTTTGGGACTTGTTGCTCTTTTAAAATAGAATTATAATTGCAGAAGTTTGGAAGCATTCATTTGACTGAAAAAAGTAGAGGTTCTGTACATAAAGACTAGTGAAGTGATAGCAGTGTTTCTTGTGAAATATTGCACATTATGTACTACATTTTCCTGTTCATTCTAGTGCAAAGGTTGGCTCTGTAGGACCTTTACAACTGAAATATTCTAGCCCAGTCCAGTTTAATATATTCTCTTCTGTTTCTCAATTCTTATGTTTTGTAAATGTCACTTTACAAAAAAACTTTGAGTCTTTATGTAAACTAAAACCTCTGTTTGACTGGAAAATTGGTGTGCTGTTGAGTCTTACATTAAGCTAACCCACCTGTTAGAAAAGCTGATGAGAGTTGCTGTCTGCTGTATGCTTTTTAGCTGTAGTATAGCAGTTTTAATACTATATCAAGCCATTGGTTAATAGGAATTAATAAATTACTAAAATTGTGTATTTTTACTTTCTTTTGTACCTTATAGTCTGTTAAGGGAAACAGTTTCACATAGTAATGATTTTTAAAAACTCCAGTCATCTCTTAGTCTAACATGGTTTGTATTTGTGCAGTATTGGTGTAGAAAACATAATAGAAACTGGAAAGAACCTAATAATACTATGTTGAGAGGCTTAAAATGTGTATTTTATTTGTGTATATAGATGAAAAATTATAATAATATATACAACTAATTAAAAAAAATTAAAAAAATGGGAATCAATGAGAATATTCAGGTTTTGTGAACTCCTGGAGGTGCATTTTGTTTCACAACAATGGAGGCTGAAGCAACCTTAGAAGTCTAATGATGCTAAAAGATGCTTTTGTCTTTTGTGGTCATGCATCCTTCTGCTTTTTCATTCATAAGGAAAGTGTGTAGTTTGAAAAGGAATTCGTGCATGTGATGAATCATATTCTATAATTCCTTCCCCTCCCCCCTGCATTATTTGTGTTGGGTTACAAAATAATACCATGTGGCACCTCTTGCTCTTCAGGTAGAAGTTCAGTTATAGGCTGAACTGAAACTAAACAGAAATGATAAAAAACTGTTTCCTTTTCAAGCTATGAGAGCGTGTCAAATAGCAGCAGCTACAATGTTTGTACTGTGACATTCTAAATGTTCACCTGTGGAGATGTGACATGTTTTCCATATAATGGGTTTGTTACTGAATCATTTATATCAGTTACCTGACTATTTAGCTTGTAATATTTCCATCATTATTGGTTAAACCTTTCTAGCGTTCAAATGGTAATTGTCTCAGAAAATGTCTTTTTTAGTAAAGTAGATTTCTTGGATTTTTTTTTTGATTTTTAGTTAGTGATTTGAAGCCATCTGTATCCACGTTCTGGGATTTTTTTGTTGTTGGTTTGTGGTGGTTTTTTCAGGGTCGTATTTTTTATTTTAAATTGAGAGGACATGCCAGTTAAAGTTTCAGTTACACTATCTGCTCTGGCACACTGGTCTGTTAGGTGGCAAATTTAAGCAGGTAAAGTTAGGCTGGAGCAATTTAATAAGATACTATTCCTCTGATAGCCGTGTTAAATGTAGTAAATGCATTTCTGCATACTTAAAAACTTGATGTTGAATTTGTGTTTCTGCTGTGTTAACCATCAGCTGTCAGGGTTTAGTTTTCATTTTCCTCCCATATTATTGTCTTCCTCCTGGCCAAAATATTTTGAAGATGTTTCTTTAGTAAATTCTTCTCCTGACACAACAATGTCTGTTTTGCCAAACCCAGGATTTAAAGACTATTTATGTCTTTCTGTAAATCACTTGTGATGGCACATGTGATGTATCCATAACACAGTTTTTGGTACTGAAGTACTTAGTGCAAATTGTTTCCCTGAATCTTAGTTTACTTTGAAAACTTGATCCCTTGCAGCAGTACTTGAACACATGGTTGCATTTTTGTCTTTTCTTTCTTATCTTACTAGCCATAAACACTGCTTTGTGCTGAGGTGCTGATTGGCTCCTTGTGTTGTAAGTTTATGCATTAAGGCATATGGTGTTGGTACATTTAGATTTAATGTTTCATATGTCTTGAAGCATATTAATATTCTAAATATGCTTTTTTCTTAGTAGTAAGTATGGCATACTAAATAGTGCGTTATAGCTTACTGCTTCCCTTCAGACTGACAAATGTGTTGATGAACTTGATTAGGTGTTATTGTTATAACTGAATGATAGTTCTTTCTTTGCATCTAGTATATTGATGACTACTTTGGCCCAAGAATACTGTTATGATTTTTAATTTTTGGTTTGGGTTTAATAAATCTAATGGCAGTTGTACACACTAGAAAAGAATCAAAAATTGAGTTTCCTTTTTCCCAAAAAAAATTGGAGAGTTGTGGTTAGATTAGTGCCATTCCTTATTTTAATTTTCTTCCCTTAACTTTCCTTGACTTGTGTTCCCAAGCATTATTGTCTCAGGTAATGGGTTTTGAACTGGGTTTTTTGAACTGTTGGAAAATACTTTATAGATGCTGTGAAAAGTTACACCATTCCACTGCCTTGGTCATTTCCACCTGCAGTAGGATGAGGGAGACGAAGATAAAAATGTGAAAACTCACAGGTTGAGATAAAGACACTTAAATAGGTAAAACAAAAGCTGTGTGCACAAGCAAAGCAAAACAAGGAATTAATTCACTACTTCCCATCAGCAGGACGATGTTGAGCCATCTCCAGGAAAGCAGGGCTTCATCATGCATAAAGGTGATTTGGGAAGGCCAATGCCATAACTCTGCATGTGTCATCCCCCCTTGCTCCTTCTTCTCCCTGTTTTATATATTGCACATGATGTCATATGATCTGGAATATCCCAGTTGGATTCACCTGTCCCAGCTATGTCCCCTCCCAACTTCTTGTGCACTCCCAGCCTACTTGCTGGTGGGGCAGCGTGAGAAACTTAAAAGACCTTGATGCTGTGTAAGTACTGTTCATCAACAGATAAAGCATAGGTGTGCTATCGATACTGTTTTCCATCGCAAATCCAAAACATGCAAGCATGGTACAAGCTATTAACTTGATTGTAGCCAAAGCCAGATAAGGTCAAAAAGTATAAGTCTGTTGTTTGCAGTTTAAATTAGCCAAAGCCATGGTATTTAGATTATTTTGGCCATGATCTCTGTCAGTATAGAAAAATGTCTAGCTAAGAGTTTTAACCTCAAAAGGGTCAAACCCTGAACTCTTCATCTTACTTCTCGACTGTTCTCCTTGTTGCAGTTGATAACACCACTCATCTTTTCTGTTGCTGAGCCTTTAAGACAACAACTGTGTCTGTACAGGTCTGCAAGCTGTCATTTACATTACATTGAGATGAGCTGGTTGTTAGATAAATGCCTTGTTCTATTTTTGTTTCAGCCTCTTCTTTCTTGTTATTTTGTTTCACCCTAAGTTACATATAGTCACTTCTGACTTGCCTCTTACCTGATTTTGCTTTTCCTTTCTTTCCCACTAGCCAATGCATGTCTTTGCAACAGATGTGCTCATGTATCTTCATTATGCTTGTATGTTTTCAGAATAGTCATGTTGCTATTCTGTTTCTCTTCAAACCAGTCAATTCTTTATCCCAGGGTAGACCATTGACAGCTATAAATTGGTGAGTTGCTTCTTCAATTCAGTGAAGACAATGTAGAATTTATTTGGTTTACTTTTGATACTAATCAGTGTTAGGATGCTTTCCTGTCATTAACCACTGGTAATGTGCTTGTTCTTAATAACTACAGTTTTTCCTTGACTTCATCAAGGATATTTCCTAAATTAAAATTCTGCTGATGTACAATAGCTTTATATACACTATGAGTTTGGTGGCTGTATTTAGATAGGAAAGTGGCCAGAAATGCAGATCTTGTCATCTTTGCTGTGGTTGAATGGCTTTTTTAATGTTAAAAAAAGAGAAGTCCTAGAAATGTTTAAGAGTAACCGATAAATACTTCACATTGAACAACTTGAAGTAGAGTTTCCTTGCATGTACTCTTACAGATCTAATTTTATGGATAACATTGAAGCAAATAATGAAAAATAAGATAATTACAGAAAAACTCCAACTGTCAGTGGTTGCACTGGGAGACCTTTCTCTTTGTGCAGAGAACACTTTGAAGCGGTGCTTTCATTTGAGCTGTCCTTGTTTATTTGAGATACATCTATGCTCTTTCAGGAACCCTTTCAGTTACAAAAGGGATCAGATACTGTTTTTTACTTCTGCTCATTTATCATGGTTAAATGAAAATGAGAACCATTTTACTTGTGCAGTTGGGTTTTAATTTAATTCCTGGAACTTGTAGTATTTGTGTTTCTGACTCTATTGGAGAGGCTTTAGAAAAGGTATTCTGGCAGCTGGAATAATTCCTTTCTATCTTAACCCTCCAAAATTTTGGCTTTCAAAAATACCTTAGTTGTTAAAAAAGTTATTGTGATAGTATAATAGTTCTGAGTTATGAAGTTAAAGTAGTGATTAAAAATATGTGCAATTTCAGCTCACCAACAGTAGCGCGATAAAGTCCCAATTGAACAATCAAGTAGTAAGGTGACCTCTTTCTTCCGGATTAGAGCATGCAGGGAGGAGTTCCAGACCATAGGAATGTGGCTGTTAGTCTTACCTGTCTTCCAGATGTTTGATGTCTTAACTATACATATATCTCTATACTTTCCCAGCCAGTGTTCTCTCAAATCCGTCAGTCTCTATTTTGAGTTTTCTTAACATTTTCTTTTCATATGCCTTAGAAGCCCAATGTAACCTGGCCTAGTAGTCTGCTTGTGTTTTCCTCTAAGCCTGTGGTAATTGGATTGCAGCTGATGTTCCTTACCCTGATTTGTGGATTTAGGGGACGGGATTTTGATGATTTTTCCATTTGTAAATACGCTGCTTAAGCCCTGATTTTCCTTTTATATTGGCTTGGATGAAAATTCACATCAGAATGCTTGATTAATAATTCAAAGAAGATAGTGTATAAGCTGGTAATGGTTTGGAGGGCGTACACGTGTCTGGTTGAATGACAGTTGAGTTATTGTCCACTTCACTAAAAAATTGGGGTCTCTTAAATGTTAAATTTCAGGCTTACTGAAAGAAAATAGCAGTAATTTTAAATATCTGAGGTCATCTGAGGATAATATTGTCAGTAATCAAAAAATACCAAGCTTTTATCATTTGGAGAAAAAATTGGTTGTTCTCTCTAGTGGGTTGTTTGAGATCTGCCTATCAAGCTGGGCAGTTTTCCACTCCAATGATTCTCACTGCTCAGTGACTTAAAAATCTGTAGCCCTTTACGAAAACTAATAGAAGGTAATGTGCAGATATCTTCTGGGCAGGGAGAGCAGTGGATGTGCTTTACCTCAACTTGAGTAAGGCTTTTGACACTGTTGTCCGTAGCATGGGCAGGCTGACAAAGTACAGGTTAAATAAGTGGACAGTGAAGTAGACTGAGAACTGGCTGAAGGACTGGGCCTAGAGGTTTGTGATCAGTGACATGAAGTCCAGCTGGGGTGAGGTTACCAGTTGTGTGCTGATACTGGGGCAAATGCTGTTTGGCATCTTCATTAATGGCCTGAATGCTGGGATGGAGTGTGCCCCCAGCAGGTTCACAGATGGTACAAAACAGAGAGGAGTTGCTGACATACCACATGGTTGTGTTTCCATTCAGAGAAATCCGGACAGGCTGAACGTTTGGGTTGAGTGGAATCTCATGATATGCAAAAAGGGGAATTGCAAAATCCTTCATCAGAGAGAATAACCACAGGGAGGCTGACCAGCTGCAAGACAACTCTGCAAAGAAGTAGCTTGGCATATTGGTGGGCAACAGTCTGTATGCCAGTAATGCACTGGCATGGCAAAGAAGGAGACAGCCTTCTGGGATGAGTTTGGAAGAGTGTTGCCAGCAGGTTGAAGCAGATTGAGCTCTCTGCTCAGCACTAGTGAAGCTGCATCTGGAGTATTTGGTTTTGGTCTTCCCAGTAGAGGAGAGAGAGACGAACTGGAGAGAGTCCAGTGCAGGGTCGCATAGGTGATTAAGGGTTTGGAGCTTTTCTCCTCTAAGGAAAGGCTGAGAGGAATGGGACCATTAGCCTGGAAAGGAGAAGGCTCAGATGTTTTCTTTAATCAGTGTAGGGAGGGAATAAAGAAGGAGCCAGACGCCTCTCAGTAGTCACCCTAACAGGACAAGAGCTGGTGGGCACAAATTAAAAATCTTGAAATTCCAGTGCATTGTTGACCCTTCCTGACCCTACTTGACTTGGAAGTTTCATACAGTCAGTCACAGAATCACAGAATGGTTGAAGTTGGAAGGGACCTATGAAACTGATCTGGTCCACTCCTCCACTCAAGCAGGGCCACCTGGAGTCAGTTGCCCAGGACCACTTCTATATAGCTTTGAGTATGGAGATTCCACAACCTTGTTGGGCAAGCTGTGCCAGTGCTCAGTCACCCTCACAGTAAAAAGTGTTACCTTAAGAGATCCTTTCTACCCTAAGTGGTTCTGTGATTCTTGGGAAAATGGACCAGAAAGAGAGAGGATCTGTATGAAATTTGTCTTCTGAGAAGAGGTGTCACAAGGAACAAACATGGTGTTGAACAAAAAGATCTTGCAGCAGAGCTCGGTTGCAAGAGGTGGCTGTCTTGGTACTGGAAGCAGAATTGTTGGATTGCTTAGGTTGGGAAAGACCTTTAAGATCACAGGGTCCAGCTGTAAGTCCAGTAGTGCCAGGTCTTCCCCTAAACCACGTCCCCAAGTGCCACACCTAAACACCTTTTGAATAATGCTAAGGTGGTGACTCTTATCACTTCCCTGGGCAGCTTATTCCAGTGCTTGACAACCTTTTTGGTGAATAATTTTCCCCTAATATCCAATCTAAACCTTCCCTAGTGCAGCTTGTGGCTACCTCCTCTTGTCCTATTGCTTGTCACTTCAGAAAAGAGACTGACTCCCAGCTGGCTAGAACCTAATTTTAGAGAGTTGTAGAGAGAAATAAGGTCTCTCTTGAGCCTCCTTTTCTCCAGGCTGAACACTCCCAGCTCCCTCAGCTGCTCCTTATAAGACCTGTGCTCCAGACACCTTACTTTATCTGGGCATGCCAGAGAATCTCTGTCTTGTAGTGAGGGGTTGAAAACTGAATGCAGAGTTCAAGGTGTGCTGATTACAGGGGGATGATCACTGCCCTAGTCCTCCTGGACACGCTGTTTCTGACACAAGCCAGGATGCCGTTGGCCTTCTGAGCCACCTGAGCACTGCTGGCTCATGTTCAGCCAGCTGTCAAACAGCACCCCCAGGTCCTTTCTACTTTACAACCACTCTGCCCCCAACCTGTAGCACTTCAGGGGGTTGTTGTGACCCAAGGGCAGGACCTGGCACTTCACTTGTTGAACCTCATGCCATCAGCTGCAGCCCATCGATCCAGACTGTCCAGATCCCCCTGCACAGCCTTCCTACTCTCCAACAGATCAACACTCCTGCCCAACTTGGGGCCTTTTGCAAACTTACTGAGGATACTCTATCCCCTCATCCAGATAACTGATAAAATTATATAACAGAATATTGATAGAGATAATAAACAGGCCCAATACTGACCCCTGGGGAACAAACTTGTGACTGGATGCCAACTGGATTCACCATTCATTACCACTTTCTGGACCTGACTGTCCTGCCAGTTTTCCATCCAGCAAAGAGTACACCCTCCCAAGCCAGAAACAACCAGTTTCTCTAAGGAAATGCTGTGGGAAAGAGTGTCTGAGGGCTTTACTAAAGTCTAGGTAGACAACTTCCTCAACCTTTCCCTCATTCACTAAATGGGACTGGTCATAGAAGGAGATCAGGTTGGTCAAGCAGGACCTGCCTTTCATAAACCCAAGTTGGCTGGCCCTGATCACCTGGTTGTCCTGTATGTGCCATGTGATGGCACTTGGGATGATCTGCATTATGACCTTCCCCAGCACTGAGGTCAGACTCAAAAAGCTGTAGTTCCCTGAATCTTTCTTTTGGCCTTGTAGTTTGTCGCAGTTGAAATTAGGAGCGGCAGCCATGTAGAAGAGCAGCGGGCTCAAGGAGGGCCAGGCCCCCTTCTCCCCTGGCCCTGGGCTGGGCGGGGGCAGGTGTAGTACTGAAATTCCTCTCTTATAAGAGAGTGAAGAAAAAAAAACCTTCAAAAGACGAACTACTTGGACAGAAACCACTGCAGAGAAATTCCAGTGAAGAGATAAGGAACCTCCAAGGTCAATACTAGTAACCAGAGGAAAAAGAAGAATTGTGCAAAGGGGAGCTTGTTTCTTCCCCTTTTTTGCTCTCTCCCTTCAGCAGGGAAAAGACTGAAAAATAAATCCCTGCCACCTATGAAAGTTTGTTGGGGTGAGGAGACCCCTCATGCGGTTCACAGAGGAGCTTGTGGATGTACCAGAGAATTGAGACTTCATGAGAAGGACTGAGGTGAGGCAGAGTCCTGTTGGAGATGTGTGACTCTGAGAAAATTTCACGCTGGAGCAAGAACGGCTCAGGTGAGATGTTGGGATCCGTGTGTGTGTGGGATCCATGCTGCTGTTGAAGATTTGAAGATTTGTAACCTTGAGAAAGAACCTTACGCCAGAGCAAAGATGGCCCGGGTAAGATGTGGGGATTCAAGTAAAGAATCCATACTAGACCATGCTGGAGAGGTCTGTCAAAGACTGTTCTCCCATGGGGAGGGACTTCCATAGAAAACAGGCGTAAACTCTGAAACCATTATCCCCTGTAACTCTGTGGAAGAAGATCCATGGTAGACAAGTGTCTCCTTGTAAGTCCATGGAAGAAGACCCTTCAGGACCTGGGTAACCCCCTAGCCTCCGGTCTTAGCCCAGGAGGGGGTGGACCCAGCCCTGGAGGCCGACACAGAGAAGGAGAAAGAGTTCCAGCTGCGACGAGAGTGCTGCAGAATTGCTGAGGAGACCTGGAACTCTGAGAATGGAGAATAAGACTGCTTCTCCTCCTTGGACTGATATTAAAGGGGGGGAAGAAGTATTTTTTCTGTAAATACATAGCACCTCTTACTTAAGTAAGATTATTGTAAATATAGTTCTTTAATAGTTTTTATTGTGCTAGTAATAAATACTCATACTTTTTTCCCCAATCCAGTCTCTTTTATCTGCATAAACCTTCTCTCAACTGATTAGTAATTGTGTGAGAGCAAACTGACCCAGAGCAAAACCACGACATAGTTGAGCAGCACATTTGCTAACTTCCCATCAAGTGGAACCCCCCTGGTTATCCAGAACTGCTGCTAAATGATGAAAAGTGGCTTGGTGAGCACTTCTGTCAGCTTCCTAAAATACACTTTGGTGGATCCCATCCAGCCCCACAGACCTGTGTGTGTCCAAGGGGTATAGTAGGTTGCAGACCACTTAACCTTGAATTATGGGGGCTTCATTCTGTTCCCCATCCCTGTCTTTTAGCTCAGGGGGCTGAATACTTTGAGAACATCTGGTCCCTAATAAAAATTGAGTCAAAGAAGACATTAAGTACCTCAACCTTTTACTCATTCTTTGTCCCTATGTTTCCCCCCCCATCCATTAAAGGATGGAGATACTCCTTGCCTCTCCTTTTGTTGTAAATATATTTTTAGAAACATATATTGGACCTCCATGCTATAGCTTGATAGAAGTAAAAGGAATATGAGGAGAACTGAAAAGGTAGCAACAGTTGCAGTTTTAGATAAGACAAAACATATTTGTTCAAACATCTGTGTAAGAAGAACTGCATGGTAACAAAATCCGAATGTAACTGGATTTTATTATTTAGTTCTCACTTATTACAAGAAAGCTGGATAGGACACAGGGGAATGGTTTCAAACTGAAAGAGGAGATATTTAGATTAGATATTAGAAAAAAAATTCTTTAATGAGAGGGTGATGAGGCATTGGAACAGTTTGCCCACTGAAGTTTTGGATGCCCCATCACTTGAAGTGTTCAAGGCCAGGTTGGATGGGGCTCTGAGCAACCTGTTCTAGTGGAAGGTGTTCCTGCCCCTGGCACAGGGGTTTGATCTAGATGATCTTTGAGATGCCTTCCAATCCAAGCCATTCTATGATCATCAAGCAGATGCAAGTAAGAAAAGCAGCTGTTGCCCCTCTTGTCCCATCGTCTAGACTGCATCCTTCCTCAGCTGGAAATTTTAGGTGTGTTGCCTTCTGCCTACCGACTTGACTACTTCTGTATGAGATAAAACTACTGTAAAGTGGATTTAAAACTGCACAGAAGCCCACCCTGGAGAGGTGCTGCACAATGGCTCGTTGTCAAGGGGGAAGCTTGGGAGAACAGGTAGTAGCTGTTGCTCAGTGTCTGGATCTGTCCTAGGTCCTGAACTGTTTAGTCTCTCACTGACAAAGAGTTGGAAATGAGGTTGCAGATTAAAAAGTTAATAGGGGATGCAAAACTGTAAAAGATTACTTATATACTGAAGACTGTAACAGCAGCAAATATTTAGCTCCAAAAAACTCCACAACTCAACCAGTAAGCACAAATGTAAAACCAACAATGAATAAAAGGTACCTACTGACAATTTCTACACGTTACACAGAATTATAAAGTGTTATGATTCAGAAGCACCATGCTGTTGGAGTGTTTCAGTTTGGATTTTTTTTTAAATTGAGAAAAATACTTCTGTGTAGAAAATCGGAAGTAATTCTTGACCTTTTCTTTGAATTTCAGAATTGTGGGACTTTTTTCTTTGCTTACTTTTCATTTGTTTGTTTTTTTCAATGAGAAGGACTAGTTACTATGAGAGAATAAGGACTAGATGCCAGTGATGTAAATAAGTTATGGTTTAGGCTGAAGGAACAGCTTAACTGACAGAAGATTCATTTCTTCTCAGACTTGAAAAAAAATTCAAGCTAGCTATGGAAAAGAAGAAAATAAACTGATTTTTGTGTAATAAAGACATAACCAAATAACATTTAATTTCCATAAAGTCAATTCAGAAAAGGTCCTAAAAAGAGTTTTCTAGTAGGAGTATTTAGGGCATGGTGGAAGTGTGATCACTGACACTGTCTGATATTTCCACAAGGAAAACACCTGTCAGGAGTGCAGTGGAATTTGACTAGAATCATTGAATATTCTGGATTGGAAGGGACCTGTCAGAATCATCAAGTCCAACTCCTGGCCCTGTGCAGGATGCCCCAAGGATCACACCATATGATTCCTGGGGCTTTGTCCAAATGCTTCTTGAACTCTGTCAGGCTTCCTTGGGCAACCTGTTCCAGTGCCCATCCACCCTCGAGGTGAAGAACCTCCTTCTAATATCCAGCCTAAACTTCCTGACACAACTTCAGGACATTCCCTTGGGTCCTCTCATTGGTCACCACAGAGAAAGAGATCAGTGTCTGCCCCTTCTCCTCCCCTCACAAGGAGCTGTAGACTGCAACGAGGTCTCCCCTCAGTCTCCTCCAGGCTGAACACACCAAGTGACCTCAGCCAGTCCTCATACAGCTTCCCCTCAAGGCCCTTCACCATCTTCATTGTCCTCCTTTGGACACTCTTTAAGAGCTGAATATCTTTCTTATATTGCAGTGGCCAAAACTGCACACAATATTCAAGGTGAGGCCGCCTCAGTGCAGAGCAGAGCAGGACAATCCCCTCCCTCAACCAGCTGCTGATGCTTTGCCTGATGCTCCCCCAGGACACAGTTGACCCTTCTGGCTGCCAGGGCACTGCTGACTCCTGTTCAACTTCCCATTGACCAGGACACCCCTAGTTTTATACTGGACCAGGGAATGGAAAGACTGACCTTCTGGACTTCTTTTCCAGGTGCTGTTCTCAATTATTCGAGAGTACCTTCCATTTGACAAATTATGTTTTAGATTTCCTGGGGATGTGCATAGGCTTTCTGTATGACCGAAGTTTAGAAAAGTCTTAAAGATCCTGTACACAGTGTCTATGTTGATCCATCTGCATAGAGAAGTTCTTGATTATTTCATGTAGGCATGCTCTCTGTCATGCACTTCTTAGTATACCTGTGGGTGTTGATTATATCCAAGAAAGTGTGGGTCTGTTCAAGCGACTGCTTTAGCTTAATGCAGACATATATTTTGAGTGTGGTAGAGTGGTTTTCATCCCTTTTTCTCTTGTTAGCTTTGCATAATGTTGTAGGTTTGATTATGCTGACTAATTCCCATAGAAGTCTGCCCTATGCCTGAATTTGCTGTCTGTTTGCTAATCCAGATGGTGAACAGATGAAAAGCTCAGTATGTCTCTCCTTGGAAGCATAATCAGAAACATGGCATGAGACCAGGAGAAATGCAAAACTCAGAACGAGGAAAAAATCCACACTTTCCACAGTGCAGAATCATGTTTATTGTACAATCAGATTTTACTTTAGTATGTAAACACTGAAGATCACAGAATAGTTGAGATTAGAAGAAATCTCTGGAGACTGTCTAGTGTAACATTCTTTCTCGAAGTAGGATCAATCAGAGCAGATTGCTCTGCACATTATCCAGGGGGATTTTCACTGTCTTCAAGGATGGAGAATCTAGAGCCTCTCTCTTTGTCTCCTCTAATGTTCCAGTCTTTAACCATTCTTACAGGTCTTATGTGTAAATGAAACTTCCTGTATTTATTTCTTCTCCATTATCTTGTCCCGTAGCTCGATATTGCTCAGAAGAATCTGTCTCCATCATCTTTACTCTCTTCCATCGGGTATATATACACATTGAGGAAATTCCACCCCCACCCTCCCAAGTTTTCTCTTTTCCCAGCTAAACAGTTTCTACCTGTTTGGTTTCTCCTCATATGACAAATGCTCCAGGCCTTTAAGCATCTTAGTGGCCCTTCTCAGGACTTGCTTCAGTGAGTCTTTGTTGTACTCAGGAGCCCAGAGCTGGTCCTGGTACTCCAGATATGCTGTAGCAAGTTGTTTGTAGGGCATAAGAGCCAACTTGCTTAAGCTGCATCAGCCAGCTCTTCTGCACTCCTTTGTCTCCAGGGATCTGTATCCCATAGACTCTTCAAAATAGATTGAACAGGCTAAAGTCTGTTCTTATGAAGTCTATGGTAGTGATCCTGCTCTTGTCTTGCTCCCTGTTTTCAGATTCCTGAACTTAACCTGCACTGTCACTGCATTCATGGTGCAGTAACGTGATGCTGTGATGAAAGACCCTGAAACTTGGTGGTGACAACATGAGTGATAATAGCTTCCCGTTGTGGTCTATGTGACAGTTTAAACTTAGGATTTCACTTTGGACTGTTTAGAAGCAAATGCTTCCTGCTTCTTGTCCAACCAAGTTGATCACCAGCAGCAATAATTCACCTAGTGGAGGAAAAACAATAAATATCCACAAAAACAAACAAACAAAAAACACCCCCACGGTGTTTCGTCTCAGTGTTACTGAGTGATTGCTGCTTAAGAGAATTTCCACTCCCCCTTGAGTGCTTAAGCCAACTTTGTCAAGTAAGCGCCTGTGGAAACAAAATAATACAGTGTATTTGTCATTTGTCTGGTCACAGCCTGACTTTGCTGGGCCTCTTCTGTTGACAGTATACATCTTTACAAAGGTTCTTAACCCTCAAACCAGAACAAGCAAGTTTAGGCAAAACTTGAGACACAGCTCAAAGTAATTTAGAATTTTTAAAGATTTTACAGTGTGTTGCCATGTGGCTTACTACATTAATTTGTTTTCCAAAACTATACTCAAAGATTTAATTAAACAGAGGAATGACTGTGTCTAATGCTACACTAGCTACCTTTGGTAACACAGTTCAGATAGAAGCAAAGGTTTTAGGTCAGACAGAAGCCGAATAACACTTTTGTTGTTCCTATTCCACTTCAGCAGCAGAGACAGAATATTTTTTCCGCTCATCAGTGATACCTTTATTTTAACATACAGTCTAGAAGAGCTTATGTAAGTGTGGTTATGGTTAATCCATATTGAGTAATTCAGTAACAGCGTTGTGGTGGAGAACACACACTCAACATATAAAGCTTCCTTGCTCTTGTGACTTTGAGGAAAGATGCTCTGTTTGCATTTCCTCATCTCTTTTGAACAGAATAAGAGCAATGGTGTTGAGGCAACTGAATACTGTCCCCCTAATAATGCAGCAAGTATTGCAGGTACTAGGTAATGCTACTTCTGGCTTGAGAACAAATAAACTAAGCATGCTTTTTAGTTCTTCTTACTACAGATGTCACAAATCTAAATTGAAGTTGCAGTCGTCACTTAACATGACTGTCTTACCTATTTTAAATTGTCAAGCCACTGGTGGTTTCCCACCTTTACCTTTCCCCCCTTTTTTTCCCCCTTTGGTTTCAGGTGATTATTCCATACTCCAGAGTTGAACATTTTGGGTCTTTGCTTTTATTCTCAACAGATTTTTCTGTAAAGGCTGTAGTAGCACTGTTCAGTTTTTCTTTGTGTTCATTTGCCACAAGTATTTTTTGTCAAAGTATCTTCATGTTCTGCACTCATTTGACTTGCAGTTCTTTTGTGGTCCAGTTTGAAACTGCTAACTCAGTTTCCAGTGTTACAATGTCTTGAAGCAGTTTGCAGAAAACCTGCCAAAGATTTGCTGATAATGAGTGAGTGGTTTGTGTGAACTAGATGGTATCCATAGTTGAGTTAGAAGTTGAAGGCTAAAGGCCTTCTCCCAGCAGAAGCAGATTGTCAGCACAGAGTTTCAAGACCTTTACAAATGACAGCTAATAGCAATTTTCAATTGTTAACCAAAAATATAATTAATAATTTAGCTAAAAAGTCCATCTTAGCCATATCAGTTCTTGTTAATCTCCAGGCAGTAGAAGAGTCAGGCTTATAATTAACATGTGTGGTTTCCAACAGGAAATTACTCATCATCTGCTTAATATTGTTTTTCATGAATATACTTGCCCATGTTTTAAACTTTCCTTCTGAATATTAGAACACCTTGGCATAATGGTATATAACAGTAGAACTGTGGACAGTCATATATATCTTTGTTACATGCAGATACATTATGAATATATTACTATTATGCACAGTAATGGTAGGTTGTTCAGAACTATTTATAAAATTAGTGAGATGAGGAATTTTTTATTTCTTAATTAATTGCTTACTTGTTCTCAAGTTTTGTTTGGATATGGGGGAAAATGTACTTCCCAACAAAAACATTGGAATTTCAGTATCCTTGAAGTTTTGTTTTAAGAATAATATAGGGTGATAAATGTGGATTGTTAACATGGCATTTATGTACCCAGGTTTTTTTGGTGTAAAGAATTGATCAAGCCTAGAACTTGCTGAAGATAATGACTGCTATAGTGGAGCACTCAGACAATGCTGCTACTTGCAGCATCTTTAATGGTTGTTGTATGAATGAGGGAGATCTTCTTAGCAGCACCAGTAAACCCACTGCTGATCTTTCCTGTTTGCTAATTGGAAAAAGCATTTTCTAGGCATCATTGGCAAATGAAGGTAGTCTGCCAAATGATGGGGGTTTTGTTACTTTGAAGAAATGAGCCCAATCTTTGGAGGGATGGAGGTGAAGAGGACGAAGGCTTAATTTTTGGGATTTTTAGATGTGTGCATAAACATGAAGAAATACTTACAAAAATACAGGTACTGGTCCAGTAAAATATTTACAAGATGAAAAAGTGTTTATGATGTTTGCAGACCATAACAAATTTGGAGAGTTTTCAAGGATTTTGGCAGGGAGTATTAATATTAAGTCTTGGCAACTTGAGTTAGTATCCTTTAACACAAATAAAAAAGAAAAAAAGGGAAAAGCAATGCTTATCAAGTTGTTTGTGGTAAATGCAAATTGCACTGTGTTTACAAGGCATAATTAATAGCACAGCTAGATAAAAAGTATTGGAAACTCAGTCTGGAAGTTTGCAGTAAAATGTTTTCACGTTAGTCTGGGTTACATAGGTCTGCCGTGCCATATTGTTGTGAAGCTGCCAAATAATACCTGGAATGCAGTTAAAAGTGTGACCTTGCAGGTGTATGAGGCGTTTCTTCTTTCTCTTCCTACATAAATAACAAGTACTGTTTTCAGTTTTGGTCAGTGTGGTTTATTCATGGTATGGACTGAGAGAGCCCAAATGATTCTTGTATCAGGACTTGTAAAGTTAGCGTAAAAGTTCGTAAAAGGTCGTTTGGTCCACAGGAGAAGATTGAGTGGCTACAGAACAGAACATGAACTGGTCTTCATATTTGACAGCAGAAGAAGAACTATCTGCTTTAAACTCTGATAAGGAAGAAAAACTTGTCTAACTAAAGAAAAACTAAATAGCAAATCAGACTATGAAGTTTCGTTATAGAAATTTGGACAGTAAAGATTACATGAAATTTCTTTCCTGTGGTTCTTAAATAGGTTGTGTACTGTTATTTATTGAAACTTTACTGTTGAAGGAACCTTGAGCAGTCATCTAGGTTCTTTTTATGAGCTTTAATTTAGTGGGGAGTGTGGAGGAATTCCCCCTCACTGAATCACTTCTCTTAACTCAAGGATAATTGTGTTTGTTCCTTGTAAGAAAAGTGGTGAGCTAGTTTACTTCTGCAGGAAGTGTCTTGAGGAACATACCTTTCTCTTTATAGATGAAGAAGGGAAAAGTGGTGAAATTTCTAGCAAGCAATTTCTATCAATTCTCTGCAGGAGTTGTTTGTTTGAACCTGTTTTCTGGCTGGTGGCTGTTGGTCAGGCTTCAGCTTTTTCAGCTTTTAATTTATGACCATAAAACTTGCATACTCTTGAAGTCTGAACGCTGTGCAGGAGAGCAAGCATTATGCTTTTAGTACCTGAAGTTTTTTATTTAGAACAAAGTTGTTTGAATAGAATACTAAGATTCTTCTGATTCTCAGTCTGTTAGCTGAAAATGCAAATTCTCCTGTGACTTTCAGATTTCATAGTTTTGTTTTTCCAACTAATCTGAACTGTAAGCTGTTTGAGTAATGTTTAAGTGGCACAGAGGAATGTTAGTAGCTGTTGCCTGTAGTCCTGTATAGGCTGAGCTGTATGCTGCACAGATAACATATGCCTCTTCTTTTGTGTGTGGAGGGCTTATAATCTGAACAGACCAGAGAAATGTAGAGTAGGTTAAAAAGCATTCGTCTCAAACACAGTAATCTCAGTAATGGTGACAAAGAATTGTATTGTGTGTATGGTGTCTTTTTTTTATATGTCCTTTTTTTTTTTTTTTGGTAGTAAAATGGAGGGGAAAAAGAATGTGATCGGAATGAGGTGTGGGCAGGAGAGGATTAGAGGATCTTAGAGGAATGTGTGTTAGCTAGATCTGTAATGTAAAGGGATGGAAATTAAGTCTGTATACTGAGGGTGGGAAAGTCTAGACAAAAAAAAAGAGTTGCAGTTTCTTCCATCAAGTGAATTTTCTGCCAAATGATACATTTTTAAAGCTTTATTTTTGTCTTGGAAGGCTTGAATCTTTTTGCAGAAAAGAATTCACAAAGCATAAATGTTCTGTACTAACAGGTTATGTCACTGAGATTTGTCAGTAACTCTTGCTTCAAGTACTGGTGTGATGCTAATGGACTTGTAATAGAAACAGTAGGGCAAACGTAGAAAATATAGGGGCTTTTTTTTTTCATAGCATATATTCTGATTAAATTGATGGGAATAAAGGCCCATAATTCAGTGGAACATTAGGAAAGCATGATTTTGAGTGTTTTATGTGCTGATTTATACTCTGAATTTCTGCCTGTGATTGTTCCCCATGCTTAGGAAAAACAATTTTTGAGTACTTCTGACTTTCTTTCCTCTCTTTTTGTGCTGTTTACCATGGGGTACAGAAGGGAATTTAATTCTTTTGTTCTTATTGCTCTTCCATTCTTTTTCAGAAGTAAGAAACTTTTTAGCAAGAAAAAATTGAAAAGAAAACAGAAGACTAAATTGAAAGTAAAAACACGCAACAAGGTAAGTCTGTAACTAAATTGACAAAGTTCTGACTCAAATGGCAGTAACTTCAATTGAGAGAACTACAAGAAAACATAACTGTAACTCATAATCTGTTTGTTTAGATGAGTTAATAATAGGCCACTATTACCTGTTTACTGTATTCTACATGACTATGATACCATTGTTAATGTTGTTCAACTGCTTTTGTTACTAATGTTCAGTATGAAATAATATGAACAGCGTTTTTGGTGCTCCAGTTCCTAAACTCCATGTTGCTAAATATGTTGGCCTTAAAGTTAAATTTTGAGATTTGTGTCTAGCCAACAATTAGAGACTACTGCTGCAAAGATTCGTCCATATTGGCTAAAGGAGAAAGGGAGCATTCAATGTCAAAGGACTCCAAAGTTACCTCTGAAAATTCTTCCATAATGGAAAATGAAATAGATGATATTTATGTGTTTCTATTAATATTTTCTCCCTGTGTAACCCCTGCCTCCATCACTTTAAATGCATGGGAACAGTACAGTGAACTTCATAAAAATGTTTACTTGTTGCAGAGACTAAATTTATGCAGAAGTAACAGCATTTTAAAATACAGCTCTGCTGCATTCTTTCTCTACTAGAGAGCTGTTATTTCTCTATTTAGGCTAGAGTCTTGGAGGGATTTTCATGAAGGCTTGCTGCAGGCTTGAAGACTTCTTCCTTGCAACCAGTAAAGAGAAAGTAGCTCGTTTCTAGAATGGTTCTAAAGGACAGAACTACTGAAATATCCTGTAAAAACACTTTCTAGTCAGCTGAATGCCTTTATAATACAAATTCACTGTAGAACAACTTGGCCATCTTATCCCTATTTGCCACACCTCACTTAGTTACTCTATCTCAAAGCAGATGACTTTGGGAGGGTGAAGCAAACCCTCTATCTATTCATTTGGTATTGACTTTTTGGATACTTACCAGATTATTCTGCTTATCTCAAGTAGTGCAGCTTCAGACTATGGTGTAGAAAGGGCTTATCTTCATTTCTGTTTTCAGCACTGTACAGTGAAATATTTGTGGTCCAAACTGAATTTCTCAGCCCTTACTTCAGTTGCTATGATATTAGAAGTTTTAGTCCTGTTCCCTTCATGATTTTATCAGAGTCACTGTCAGACAAAGACAACCAAATTGGAAATTTGAAGAATTTACAGAATATAGTTAGTCTTTGTGTGTTCTGTCTGATGACAGAAGTTTGTGATTTTAAAATAAGGTAACTCTTCAGCTTTGGTTATTGTTACTATATAAAGGGACCCTTGTCTTTCTGGGTGGTGGTGCCCTGGTTGAACTGCCAAAGTAGGAAGCTAAATCCAGAATGGCTGGTTACAAGCTTAACAGTCAAATGTAGTTCTTGGATTTAGTTGCATTGGATAAATGGAGTGGCAGAATCCCTTCTGAATGGCCAAAGAAGATGTGAATGTATTTAAGGCTAGTTCTTGTCTGTAGTTATAGGTTTGGCACTAACTGATAATCTCTGCATTCTTCCTTATGGAGGGTTGTTCTCAACACTTTTCTTGGATTTGAATCTATTTTCACTTGAAGCATGGAGATGTATCTATCTTTGAAAGGCAAAATGGGCTTTGCATGTCTTTTACAGATACTGTTATTCTAGACAGTCTCTGAGGCAGACCAGGATTGACCAGCAACACACTGGTCTTTTTTCCGAATCACTGAGGTGCAGAAAGGCACTCCAGCTTATTCCTGCGTGATAGCAGGAAGTGGAGTATTTCCTAAAAAAATATAGCTGAAAAGGGGAAGATAAAGCCAACTTCATGTCTTTATCTTATGAAACTTTATTAATTGTCACAGTGACATAGTCTTGGTTTTTGGTTTTGTTTTTTTGTTGTTCCCTTGGTTTTTTGTTGTAGAGTTTTTTGAATTTTTTTTCTCATATACTTTTCAATGCATCCCAATGTTTACCACAGCAGAATGAGCACAGTGATCATTTTTGCACTAGAATGACTGAAAATGGATGTATGTATTGTCAGGAAAATGTGAGCTTCCATTTGGAAGCTTTCTAGTAGAGCATATTGAAAAGCTTATCACTATTGGATATTCTGATCAGGAGAGTTTGTGTGCATCAGTTTATTTTTTCAACAAACAGGGACTTTAAGTCTGAACAGAGATGGGAGCTTTCTCTTAATAAGCTTAGTAGAGGCAGGGAGGGCCTTAAATCAAGAATAAGCTGAAGGTACTCTAAAATTTGTTATTTATATTCTGTGCTTACTGAAAATGATAACTGAGTAACTGAAGAGGAGAGAGCTTTAAAAAAAAAGATTGCTGAGCAATTGGAAGACAATTATTTTTGCCATTTTAGCATTAAATGTTAGAACATTAATTGGTGTTTAGTATAGCCCAGTAGTTTGAGCCTTATTCTGTTTCTAAGCTGGGGTCATTCTGTGATCACTGCTATTTAAACTACTGTTAATGTTGGGTTTGTGGTTTAGTATCTGTTTTTTAAAATACAGGTATAAAAGTTTTCCATGTGGTGCAGTGTGTTTTGGCTTTAGAAATTCAGTGCTAACAAAAGTGTCTTACATAGGAAACAAATACCTGATTATTAGGCACGGGTGTGTAACACCCTGGATTCCAGTCCCTACCTGCCCACCACCCCCCCTTTTTTTTTCATTTGGCAAAAAATTATCACCAGAAAATCATAAGCTGTGTACCTTATTTCTACTTATGGACACTGCTGCTTACCCTCCCTTCCCCGTTTTCACTTTGGATTTTTTTCCCTCTTTGCTATTAGCTGATGAAAGTGCTGTGTAGAACCCTTAGCTGAGAGACTAGATGGAAAACCAGAGTTCACCATCTTCTGTTCTCATAATGTTATTTGAAGAACACTGAAAAATTTGGGGTCCACCAAACACAGATTGTACTTGAAATGATTGACATCCACCTGTTTAGTTTATGCAGAAATTTTACCCTATGACTTTTTGATCTTTATACAAATGAAAGGAATAAAACATTTGGAAAGGGAGGTTCATGTAACAGGCAAATTTATTGAAACCAAATAATTGGATGTATAAGACAGATTGACTGGGATAAGTATTTGTCTCATTAAAAAGTAGCTTCTCAAGTAATTTGGCTGTGTTTTCCATGGCTTTTGTATTTTTTGGTGTTTCAACCTCAAGAGGGCATTGATCTCTAAGAGATCTCTTAACTGTTCAAAGAAGAATTTGTTGAGCTCCTATTCTCTGTGTTATGCACGGGTTAGATCAGATGGTTATTATAGCCTTGCCCATATTTAACAACAGAGTAACTTTCCTCTCCTAGATTATAGTCTATTTTCATCACATTTAAGAATAAACCATTATTATGGCCATCTGATTAAAGAGGAAGAAGATAAGTTGGTCAGAAAATAAGCTATGTATGGATTTCATCCTTTGGGAAAACAATTTCTTTGTGTCTGATACAAGTGTAAAAGAGACCAGAGGATTTTGGTTTTCCTTCTTCCTACCTTGAGTATACTGGAACATTATAAAAGGCTGACTGAGAAGAGCACTTACAAGTTGGTTGCTCTTACTTAATGAACCAAACCTGTGCTGTTTAACCTTTTCTACATAATGTGCCCTTCCATTTATCAGGGACGATATCTTTAGAAGGACAAGTCACACGTCAGGGTGTGGGCATCTATGCTTCATTCTCTCTCTCATTAAGTTAGCCTCCTATCTTCTGGAAAATAAAAAATAACACACAAGAAATCTTAGCTTTATGTATTAAAACTGTGTTCATGAATACTGGGGTTTTTTTAAGCCTTATGATGTATGTTGCATCACGTTTTTTAATTTAAGAAGGTACATTTTCAGTTTATGATGTTACCAAGTGAAACAAGAAGGATGAAGATTTCAGAATGTCCTACTTTCTTACAGCTCATATGAAATATACTGCATCAAAAAGCGTAATTCTGTTTTCCAATCTAGAAGCTCTCTTGTTTTTGAAAGTGCTAGCAATTTCATATTCTGAGAAACACAATGCTCTGGGAGAAAAAAAAGTGTAGAACCTGTAATCTCATCTTCTGCTTAGACAGCCTAGAAACTGGGCTGGTAGTCATTCTTTGTGAGTGCTTTGGATTGAAATATTCCAGTAGCCATGTCCCAAGAAAGGGACATTCAGAAGTGGAGAAAAAGTGATTGTTGCTCTTCACGATATTGATAAGTGTCATGGGAATCTTAATAGTCCTAACACGATTAAAACAAGCTGTAAGAGTGTGTTTCTTTCTTGAAATAATGTATCCTGTAGCTCAAGAGCAATCTGTTTGGATTATTAATAATCCTAGGTCTGTTAAAGTTAATAAATTGCTTTACAGAGTTCTTAGAAGTTAATTTTGGTATAGTTTTTCACTGTTTTCCTTGCCAATGTAGAAGTATTTTGTGCCAACGTGAAATGCAGAATCATTAAGAAAATTATTGTAAATTAAAATAGACTTTATTAGTTTGATATAAAATTACTGAGTGGAGTTCTGTAGGCACAGTTATTGGTTAGATTTTCTTAATTATCTGTTTTACCTCAAAATCTTATTAACCATCAGCAAGATTGTAGCAGGGTGGTAGCATGAGTCTCATATTATCAGGAAAGTTTGTATGACTGTGAAGAATCACAGAATGTGCTGAGTTGGAAGAGGTCCACAAGGATCATCTAGTCCAACCCATAGCTCTGCATAAAACCTTTCTCAGGAGTCACACCACATGCCTGAGAGTATCATCCAAATGCTTCTTGAACTCTGTCAGGCTTGGTGCCCTGACCACTTCCCTGGGGAGCCTGTTCCCGTGCCCAGTGACCCTCTAGGTGAAGAACCTTTTCCTAATATCCAACCTAAACTTCCTCTGACATAACTTCAGGCCATTCCCTCAGGTCCTGTCACTGATCACCACAGAAGAGATCAGTGTCTGCTCCTCCTCTTCCCCTCAAGAGGAAGTTGTAAACTACAATGAGGTCTCCCCTCAGTCTCCTCTTCTCCAAGCTGAAGTTTGTATGACTGTGCAGAAGGCTCTCAATTGTTGCAGAAAAGGAAACTTTCAGTTGATAATGGGATGAACTTAAAGCCCAGTTTTTGTTTAGTGTATCTGACCTCAGTGAAGTTAGCAATCTGTTGTAGTCTGGAAAGGAAAACAGCTTGCTTCATAAGGAAAAAACTGCTGATGTCTGTTTTGAATAATTTTGTTTACCATTGATAAAAGAACAAAAGAAAAAAGAAAAAGCTGTTCACTGAATGAGCATTTGCATTAGAGGGACAAAGTTTTCCTGTTTCGTTGTCTTTTTTAAGAGATATCTATGAAAGTGATGTTTATGCAACCTGCTTATATCTCCCCACTTTTGAACAGATGTTTGTTTTGAAGACCTGGTAACTACAGGTGTTATAGTTAAAGCCTCTCAGACTCCATCATGAATAAATCATTATTATTACCTTATGGTGAAGTTTCAAGGTGATGTTGTGCTGTACTGAAGTCTGAGTGGCAGATTAGTGTATATAACTGTAGTTCATGTACTATTGTAGAAGACTGAAACACTAAACACAAAGATTGAATGATTAAAATGCTTCCTGTTTAAAAGCTAAAGCATTGAGTAAGGGACTTGTTAATAGTTACTGTAAAATACTTGTAAATACATGTAAAGTATAGAGAATAAGGAGTTTATTTCTGAAAATTAGTCAACTTATTATTAGGCAAAGAAAGACACATTGATGTTTTATCTAACACCATAATGTCTAAAATTATCAGTGCTGTTTAAACAATTTGGACAACCTTTTTCAAAAGTGGTTACATGAGCTACAGAACTTAGGCTGTTCTGGAACAAAGGCTAAGCTGAACTGACAAGAAAAAATTGGAATGGAAATTCTTCACAGAAGTGATAATTACAATACATGATACTAACTAGATAAGCAAACTTCAGATAGAGATATTTCAGAGGCTCCAGATATTTTTCTCTTCCTGTAACCGACAGTAAACTAGGAAGTGCATAGTAAATTTAGTAAAGAAGTTTTTTAACCTGTGGAGTTCAACTGAGTTAGCTTTAAAGCTGAAAGCTTAGACTGTGTATTTGCCTTAACAGCAGCTGCAAAAACTCCTGGGGTAATGTATATGGATACTTGGCATACAGAAGAGTCATATGTTATAACCGTTTAGTTTTCTGGTGCCAGATAAATTCTGAAGTATGTAGTAGCTCATTATCATTGGTATTAGTCCAAATCTATTTTGATACAACCTTCTGTGTTGTTCCAGTATCAAAGTGTATCTTGAGTTCTTGCACTGATTAATACTGCTGGATTTCTAACAGGAGCTTTATTATTTCAAAGACATTAATGTTGAACAAGGACTAAACTTATGCTGTCTTTAATCCCTAATGGCATAAGTTCTGTTGTGCTAAAAAAAAAAAAAAAAAAAAACCCTGCCAGACTTCCAGTATGTATGGAGGGAACTTTTTCCAGCTTTTTTTTCCTCCTTCGTTAACTTTGTATTTTTGTGCTTACTGCTGACGCTGGCACAGGTAAGAGAAATTAACACACTGTGTTGGGTAAAATAGGCTGCTGAGGAAAGCACTGACATCTTTGTTTTAGTTTGCTGTAACTTTGTAGTAATAATAGAAAGAAAGGATAGACAAATATATACCAACACATTTAGAATAATAGCGTAGTCAAAAATAAAAGGAAATACGTAAACTATGAAATATTTTGTAATAATGTTGAATTTTTTGGTGTGTTTCAGAACATATGATGTTAAAAGGTCTAGCTTAGAGGCTTATGTTATTTCTAGTATTAATAAAAATAAAAGTACACATAAAAATGTGGTTTTGATGTATAAAATTGTGGCAACTATATTGTAGAAAAATAAATCACCCCATTAAAATTGGCTCCCAATTTTTTTCACTCATCTCTGTTTTTTTCATCATCTTTGCCATCACTCCTCTCTCTGATCTGTTCCAAATCATTGTAATATAATTAACCTCCTGCTAGATGAATGTGGCCATGCACAATATCTATTCTGTGTAATTAAAAGAAAAAGAAAAAAAGCCTCTACTCTCAACAAACCTTGCCCCTTTACACCCCTAAGAATACAGGGAAGAAACCAGAATGAGCTTGTGAAGTTAATCATTACCCTGTCTAATGCTTCTCCAAATTTTGCCTTGCATGTTCAGACAAATTTGTCCTGCCCTCTTAACCTAGGCCTCATGTCCTTACATATTCTTTGTGCCCTCTGTTTATACCTAAGCATTACAGAGAATTGCTTCCTCTCATATGCCTGAAATCTGGTTTTTCATAGCCTCTTTTCCAACCAGCCTAGTCACTGGTAGTACACAACCAAATGGAAAGAATAACCCTACCAGAGGATTAGTTTTTTGTTGTTGTAGGGTTTTATTTTTTTCAAGTCAGTCATACCTCTTGTCCCATCTTACTGTTGCAGAGTGGGAGAGCACAGAGCAGAATTTAAGAAAACCCACAATTTTTGGAAGATGTTTTTTCTTACTATTTTTCCAAGTCTAATGACAGCCTCATGAAGGGCTCTTCTGTGTCTTGGGAGGGGCTGACAGTAATACACTGGTAGTAGATACCAAGGAAAGGGTGGGGTAAGGTAGTTGTAGTTTCTCAGAACAGTTTCCAGACTCTTTGTGGCTCAGAGCTTATGAAAACAGGATGGTGTCCTTTTAAGTCATAGATAGGCCTTGATAGATTTTACTATTTAGTAGGTTGTCCATTAGGTATTCACTGTCTTAAAAATATTATCCATGGCAGTTTTTGAACTTGCCATCAGTTTTCATTTAATGACAAAAAAGGCAGTGGTGTTTTTAATTTCTAATGTATACTTAGCAAACAGGTTAAATACTTAGTATTTACCAATGGGTAAAAAGTAACAACTGGAATAACAAAGAATGCATTTTAAAAATCAATAATAATAATTAAACAACAACTGACCCTTGTTGAGAAGATAAATCCCGAATTCTGCCACTCTTCTGACTGTGGCACAGATTTGGACCATTCTGTAGCCTGAGCTGCTTTCATTTTCAGTCCCCAATGTCCTTGTCACATTATGAGAGGTAGAGACCTAAAGGTAGATGAAACATGTTGAAATTTCTTCCTGCTTCCTGCTTTCCCTGCCTGAAATATAAAATAGTACTTCAACAGGAAAGTTGTCTCCAGTTCGAAAATAATGTTGTCTGTCAAAGTTATTGAGACTGTTGAAATAATTTATATTTAGCAAAGCTTGAAACTTTTAATAAACTAAAAATTAATCTTGTTTTTCAGACTGAAAACCTAGAGAGTACAATAACCATACCAGATATCAGATTACATAGCAATCCTTCAGCTTTTAATGTTTACTGCAATGTCCGCCATTGTGTGTTGGAATGGCAGAAGAAGGAAGCATCTGTATCTTTGGCTTCAAAGAACAGTGTACAGAGTGGGGATTCAGACAGTGATGAAGAAGAGGAATCCAAAGAGCCACCTATTAAACTTCCAAAGGCAAGTAACCAGTACCACTTAAAGCGCACTGTGTATGTCATCTAAGGTTGGTATGTTCTTTGTGGGGAATAAAGAACTGTGTTGTAAACCAATTGCTCAGGAAATTGCTCTAGTTTTAATTTATTTGCAGTCTATCTAGTCCAGAATCATCTTATTTGATGAATTAGGATGATCAGTGGTACCTGCCCAAATCACAGTCAGTTAAATGTCAGATAAACATTCTGCTTGCACTTCTTTATGTGTGTTGGTAATTGAAAACCTATAGCCTCAAAAGTCTACACAAAAATGGTGCAAATAAGGCAGCTCTTACATCTGTCAGAGGCTACTAGCTCACAGTGGTAAAGGGGTGCTTACTCTTGCTTTATTCTCCACAAAGAGTAAATCTTTCTGCTATTGGAAATCACTCGGTGGAGTGTTTTCTAAGATGTTTTGCCAGGTATGCATGTAACTGCAGTAACTGTTAATTATTCTTGTTAACATAGTTGTTTAATCTTTCCCTTTTTTTGGCTTTAGTGCCCTTAATGGCAGATAGTAATGCACATTAAGATTTTGATTCTATAGTTCAACAGTTAGGGTGAGTTTTTGTACTATTTGCTACTTCTGAGCTTATAGTAGGATTAATGGTGGAAATGGTGTATGGGATTTACTGATTTTTTAATTGTCTTCAATTTGCTGATTCACATGTTTTGTACTGTTTAACTTCTGTGCATTTAGTTTTGTTCATTGCTAGCTTACCAATGCTGTGAATCCTGCTTAGTTTGTTATTCTTCTGAGTCCAAAAAGCATATTCAGATTAACTTTCCTTGTTTGTATTTGCTCTAAAACCCGTACGGGCCACCAAAACTGTTGCCTAAGTGGCTGTGGGGAAAAAAGACTCCAAGCCAAATTAGGTAGGAGATAAGATAAGGATACAAAAGTTTTAATGAGCCCCCAGGCTTTCTGGAAGACCCCAACGCGCTCTCCCGAAATACAGATGTCCACAGTTTTTATAATGATTTTCACCCAATCCCGTGGAGCTACCACCCAGGTTCTGCCCCCGCCACGCCTCTTGAGAATTGGGTCTGGGGGCGTTTTGGGACCCCCCCTTCTTCATCTTCGTCTTCCTCAGAGCACGTAATGTCCTTGGAGGCCTTCCAGAATTCTAGGCCTGAAGGTTGTTGGGTCTATGGCTATATCTTGTTCCGTAGGGTTAGGGTGTTCTTCTACAATTCTACCTTGAAAAAGAGACTAAACAGGCTATGGAATTTAGAGAATTGATATGGGAATGGGTAACAGGGGTTTGAGCTGGTGTGTTAAGGGTAAAGGAATAATATGCTGCTACTCTAAAATCTACATTTACTACATAACTACTTCTAAGGTCTACAAAAATAAAAAATTAAAACATCAAAACTCCAAGGTATCAGTATATAAAATATAGATACCTGAGATATTAAGGTGTGTTTTATGAAGCCTTCCCAGTCTCTTGATCTTAGATATTTAAAATCCAAGCCAAAACCTGGTCAGACTTGATAACATCCCAGCAGAATTATCCATTGTTAATTCCTGCTGTAATGGAAGTTCACCAAATGATTTTCTCCACTGCATTATGTTCTCTGCTTCCTCCAACTGCCTCTCCTCCAACTGTCAGCTCCTAGATGAGGTCTTCTGTCTGATGATTGGGAAGCATAAAATAAACCTCTCAGTTTCTCTCAAAGAAAATATAACTGAAAAGAAAGCGAATTTCTAAAAATGTACTACAGGGTATTTTATTTTTTAACCTGCAAGATGATGGTGAGTTTTGGATCCTGGAAAAAACATCTGTGCCATTATTTTGTTGACATTTTTTTCCCCAGTAGGTTCCATGCATGTGTTTCCCCCCAATCCATTGAAGATGTGAAATGTAAGGTGTAATTTGCAGGAAAATTGGTGTTGCACTTTGAAGACTTGATTTGATTATGTTTTTATTCTTCCTCCAAAAATAAAACAGGTGGTAAAATAATTTCTGAAAGACTGGAATCAAAATAAATTGAATGGTAGCAAAATTACAAGGCATCCAGTAGAACTTGTAGCTGACTGTCAGATGTCTTTTAAGCATTAGTGGCAGTTCCATTAACAACATTATTTATTTTCACATTTCAGTCTTTTCCTTAGATTTTACTCAAGAGTGAACCTATATTAAATACTCTAAACAGCTCCTGACCAAAACAGATAGTGAAGTTTTGAAGATATGGTTGCTTATACAAATGAGCTAACCCTGCTTTCTTTTTATTCATCCTCATTGTTATTACATACGGAATTTGAGAAGGAGATCAAAGAGAGCAGTGGAGGGAAGCATAATTATAATCTCAGAATATTCAGGAATTCTAGAAGGGAAAGTTAGGAGTGGCTGTAACAGCACTTTTGCACATGTTCTATTAGTTCGCTTAATGCATGTCTGTGATGAGTACATACGGAGTTTTAGTGACAAACAATTAATCTTTGTTTTTGTCACAATATAAAAACTAATCTCCGAGGCTTTGGAGGGCAAAGTACTAGAGCTGCCAATATCAGCTGTCAAATGTATTGTTATTCAAGTTGTGAAGCCAGGTTGCAAGCCAATTCTAGCTTGCTAGTTCACATTAATGAGCAAGGATAAAGATGTCTGTCAAATAAAGTGTGAACTGGATAGAAATAAGAAGGGCTCAGAGACACAGTTTGTCTTATATTGTGAAAAAAATTTTAAGTTTCCTCATTTTTTCAAGAAACTTATTACTCTGCTTAGATATACTCTTTCATATAATGGCTGCCTTCTGTGTAATATTTGCTGGTACAGTTGATTTTGGTTCTCATTTGAATTACCACTGAATTCTGTATTGCTTTTTTTTTTTTTTTTAACTATCTTGTTCAGTGTACATTGGAATATACCTTTATTGATGAAGATGTAAAAATATTATATTAACAGCTATTCTGAAAAATCTGTACTTCCTTAGATCATCGAAGTTGGACTATGTGAAGTCTTTGAACTGATAAAGGAGACAAGATTTTCTCATCCATCCTTGTGTCTCAGGAGCTTACAAGCCCTACTTAATGTGCTCCAAGGTCAGCAACCAGAAGGCCTGCAATCAGAGCCTCCTGAAGTCCTAGGTAATATCTATCTGTTACTGTTTTTGTATTAGCATACATAAGTTATTGTCTTGGACAGAAGAAAATGGTTTCTAGCAAGTATTTGTGAAATAGTAATATGCTTGTTCTCGACTGACTGACTTGATTCTGGAATGTAAACTCCCTCTGATGCATGTACCCAGTACTTCCTCAGCATTAATCTTTTCTAGAACATGTAAAGGTGCATATGCAGAGTTTCACTGAATCATGCAATTCACTTATCTTACTGAAGCATAAAATATTTGGTGTTATTGGACAGAATATAGTTCTAGAGTGGGCTTCTCTTGCAATCTGCTGTTGTAATCACAGAATCACAGAATGTGCCGAGCTGGAAGGGACCTACAAAGTCAGCGAGTCCAGCTCCTGGCCCTGCACAGACCATCTCCAGGAGTCACACTATGTGCTCGAGAATATTGTCCAAACACTTCTCAAACTCTGTTGGCTTGGTGCTGTGACCAATTCCTTGGGAAGGCTGTTCCAGCATTCAGCCACTCTCTAGATGAATTTCTTTCTGATATCCAACCTGAACCTCCCCTGACACAATTTCAGGACATTGACTCAGGTCCTGTCACTGGTTACCACAGAGAAGAGATCAGTGCCTGCCCCTCCTCTTCCCCTCACGAGGAAGTTTTAAACTGCTATGAGATCTCCCCCCTCAGTCTCCTCCAGGCTAAACACACCAAGTGACCTCAGCTGCTCCTCGTATGGCTTCCCCTCAAGGCCCTTCACCATATTTGTTGCCCTCCTTTGGGCAATCTCTAATGACTTAATATCTTTCTTATACTGAGCTGACCAAAACAGCACACACTATTCAGGGTGAGGCCGCACCAGTGCAGAGAGCTAATCTGTAGCTTAGATATTTAACATTGTAATTTATGTGCTAAGCAGAGTGTAAGAATTTTTCTTTGTATTTCCTCCAGCCATCCAAAAACTTCCCTGAAAATTAATTTTGTTTTTATTGATACTGAAAATATGAGTTGAACTCCTGATGCATTTGCATGCGTGATTGATTATGTCCTTTAAGTTAAAATCCAATTATCTTTTGTTGATTCATAATTTTTACTGGTTTATAGAATCACAGGGAAGGCTAAGTTGTAGCATGTGTTGTTAAAAATAATTTAAAAAATATTTTCAGACTTTGTGTATTTTTACCATATTTTATGACTTAACAGTATTCCATTTCCAAAGACTCATTGTAATTTGCTATAGAAGGCTTTTATTTTTATACTAATGAACAGAGTATTAAAAAGCTTCAAATAATGCTTTTTGATATCTGCCTTCATGATTATTTCTATCTGCTGTCAACAAAATTGAGGTGGATTTCTATTCACACCTGGATTGCTGCAGATGTTCAACCACTAAACATGTATGCTTGAAAAGAGGCATACAATCAAAATAATTTTCAAATTTTGATTTGAAATGCTCATTTCCGTGAAAAGGGTTGTGCTTCAACATGGGTAATGTTCAGAAAAGAGTAGAGAAGTTTGGTCAAGACCTACACATCAGTTTAGTGATGAGGAAGACTGAATAGGCAGGTCAGATAATTCCTGGCTCTTTTCTTATTGATGTGTTCCACTGTGACAGAGGACTTGTAGTTTTTCTTCTTTGACCATGGTGATTATCAAGGCTTGACATTTTCCAACTGAAGAAGAATAAAAAGTTAAAGGTATTTTAGGTCTACTTGATTGTGATGCTTTATTTTCTGTCTGAAATTAGGGCTAAACATAATGGCTGAAGAAAGATGTGTCATGTATTTTCTAAGTTTAATTGCTTATTGACTGTCAGATTGTTTTATATGATTTTGACTTGTCTGTTTAATGGCTGTGTTTTGTCTGCAGAATCCCTGTTCCAGCTGCTTCTGGAAATAACTGTCCGTAGCACGGGAATGAATGACAGTACAGGACAGTCCTTGACAGCACTTTCCTGCGCTTGCCTCTTCAGTTTGGTAGCTGCATGGGGAGAGACAGGAAGAACATTGCAAGCAATCTCTGCAATCCTCACCAATAATGGCAGCCATGCTTGTCAGACTATTCAGGTCTTGCACTAAACCTTCTCTGTTTCTGGGAATTTATGTAAATGAGTACTTCTTGTGAGTTCTGAGAAGATCTGTTGTTTAATTCAGTTAGCCTTTTTCCCCCTCACTGTTTTCAAGATGAGTAGGTATTTCTTTGTCTCTCTTGAGTTGGAGATAGAACAGAAAATACAACATTCAAAAAATAGTCTTGTTTTTCGCTCACTATTTCTTTTATTCTTTAGGTGCCAACCATTTTAAATTCTCTTCAGCGGAGTGTACAGGCAGTTCTGGTGGGCAAAATCCAAATCCAGGACTGGTTCAGTAATGGGATAAAGAAGGCAGCCTTGATGCACAAGTGGCCATTGAAAGAAATATCTGTAGATGAAGATGACCAGTGCCTACTTCAGAGTGATGGTTTTTTCCTCTATCTCTTATGTAAAGATGGACTTTACAAAATTGGCTCTGGATATAGCGGGACAGTGAGGGTAATGTGATTATTTCTCATCTGATGAGTGATAGTTAATAATTTAACTTTTATGATGTCCTGTTCCCATGGAGAGTCTTAAGTAGCTTACTAATGATCACTTTTACAGTTTGTGTTAAGTTTTCTGATGATTTCTATGAGAATTTGACAGCATTTTGCTGGAATTTTCACAGTATGTTGAAGACATTGTTATATAGATGGTAAATTATTATGTATTAAGTTTTCACTCTGGTGTTTGTTAAATGATTGAAGTTTTTTGCTTTTCAGGGCCATATATACAATTCTACATCCCGCATCAAAAACAGAAAAGAAAAAAAGTCTTGGTTAGGCTATGCTCAGGTAGGTGAATACTCAAAATATAAAACATGTGGCCCTCCCCATCCCTCATGAGTAATTTAGGTAGACCTTGGCTTTGAGTAAGGTTACATGGATATTTTATCATTCCTTTGGCTTTAGGTATAAAAACCATGACTTTTTGAATGACTTAAATTGTGGAAGATGGGGAACATCTGATTGTACTGGCATATAGAAGAGAGTAATGAAGTGGTTCTTGTGTTGTCACTGTGAAGACTTCCTCAAAATATGATGGTTTAACACATCAGTTTATGGACTGTACAGTGACTTGATGTCTGCTTTTTGAATGAATGTCAGTGGATGTAAAAATGTGCTGTTGCAACAAAGTAGTGTAAAAAATATTTGAAATATCTGTTTAGGAAAACAAATTGACTTTAAAACATTTGCAGTAAAATAAGGAAATGCTGTTCTCATTGGGGGAGGATTGAGCTTATGTGAACAATAACTAGAGATAATTGTTGATGTTACCGCTGCGGAGTTAACAATATTTGGGTGGTTTATGTTTTTTAGATTTAGTCAGTTTCCAGAATATCAGGCACCTTTTCTTATACCTTTGTTATTCATTATAAAAATCCCTCAAAACATTAAAAAAATTATATTTTTGAGACCTGGGAATTTACTTAATTTTTTAACTAGTGAGCAATTTTTTTGTATATTTACTGTTAACTAGTGATCTCATTGTCCCAGTGTGATTTTAAATATATTCCTTACCATGCTTCTGAAGAGAAATTCTTCATTACAAATACATGTTCTATCACTACACTTATCGTGTATGTGTGTGTATATATATATATATGTACACATATGTGAAATCTGGTTTTATTTAGTGTTAAAACAGATCACCAGAAGGTATACTGGCACAATACAAATGTGTGTGGGTACATTTCTTCTGGAGACTGTTTTATCCGTTTGGAAAGAAGTAGGATTCATGTGGTTTCACATGTTTGGACATTCTGTACGTAGCTATAAATGTCTGTGATGTTTTTTGAGTGCTTGTACAGGTGTATGGAACCCACACAGTGACTATACCGAAAAGATTATCAAAATGAAGCAAATATGACATAAAAGTCTTCCAAAATTTTAAAGCAATACCTAAAATAATGCTTGCAGTTTTTTCCCTTTTAACAATACCTGTTGATGTATTTAAGAATATTTTCATACCAATGTGTATATTTTTACTCTTACCAGGGTTATTTATTATATAGAGATGCGAGTAATCACAGTATGACAGCCGTAAGAATAAACCCTGAAACTTTGGAACAAGACGGTACAGTTGCTTTGCCAGGTAAGACCATCCAGATATGAGAAGTTGGTTATAGCTTACTGTTTGCATGCTATATGTATTTTCAGGCAAGCAGAAGAGAAACTGAGATTTAGAGATCACAGAGATTTCTTTTTTTATTACTTTAGTGCATTGGACCAGCTGCAGTATTTCACTTAGAGGCCTTGCATCCTACTCCAAGTATTGAAAGAATATTGCAACATTTTAGAATGTGTGTTCATCTTAATTTAAAGATGAGCTTAAATTCCTTCTTAAAAATTTTTATTTCTTCCCCATTTGAACTTTGAGCGTTTGGCTCACATATGTCTTTGTTTCCAGGATCTCTTAAAGGTGGGTAGTTATAAACTGTGAACAAAACAGCTTGGTTTTTAATATAAGTAAAAGTGTATCCAGAAAACCAAGGCAGTTAAAGAACACAGATGGACTATACTTCTGATGGTTTGTATTGGTGGTGGGTTTTGCTTTATTTGTTTGGGGATTTATTTTAGGTTTGTTTTTGTTTTGGTGGAGTGTTTTGTTTTGTTGTTGTTTTGTTTCATTTTGTTGGCTTTTTTCAGAGAAGCCTCATAACTTCAGTCTCTATTTAGAGAATGAGGAAGTTCCTGGAACATGCTTTAATGGCCTCCTAGTGGAACACATCTGTTATTAGCCACTCACATAAATAGTAGAAGGACACAAGAATACCTGTTGATCAAACAATTACAGGCTTATTCTATAATCAGAAGAAAGATTTTGTGTTTCATCCTAACATAAATAAGAAATCAATGACTGAATCCTCAGAAAAATTCTCATATGATATTTTTCTTTGAAACGCAAAAAGTAATTTTTGAAATGAATTATGAATGTAGAACCTAATCCAGGCAACTTTCTGCACATCCTTAAAGCTTGAATGTCTGTTTAAGCTGCTCTTGTTCTTTGTGGGGCTGTATTAGAAATTTCTGTGAGAGCATATTCAAGGACCTGACAAAATGACTTTTAGGGTGGTTTTTCAACTTTCTTCATCTCAGGGCAGCTTCTTCAACCAGTAGGGTCCTTTGAGGTCCTTAATAATGTTACCATTTGTAATATTATTATTATTAAGTTCCATGTTACCTGAGAACACTGTACTGTCCTAGTTTTTGCAGATACTCCATTTGCCTTCCATTTTGTACTCTCTTCATTAATTTGATATTTAATGTTGGGCCTGGATGTTAAAGTGATAATTTTTAGGAAGTCTTCTGGAGAACATGTATTTAAAATAAAAAAGCATCCCTGTTCCAGGTTTCCTCTTTCACACATCTACTAAACATATGACCAACCCCCAAAAATGTTTACTGGGAAACTTGCCTCTTCTTGAATGATGCAAGCAATGGGCTAAACAGTATAATATGGACCCACTGGTGGTCAGAATGTGCCATTTCCATGATTGTTCTGCTTGTGTGAGCATGTAATTTTCAGTCATTCAAGGAATCTAAATACTTACCAACTCCCTGTAACCTTTTGAGAAAGATAATTTATATTATTTTTGGAACTTCATGTCAACCTACTGAAATTTCTTTTGTTATATCACTGATATAATTTTGCAGCATAGAGAATTAGTAACGTGAATTGGCTTTGGTTGTTAAATCTGAGATTGTTTTTGGGAGAACAATATTTCAAACTTCAGTGTATCTGCCATTCTCCATCCTGCTTGCTGCATACCCTCTGTGATTCATACCCGGGTCTGCTCTAAGGGGAAGGTTGTCTACTTTAGGTACTTTGCTAAAATATGTGAGAATTACAGAAGGCTATCTAATACATATTTGATTCCTGGTAAGACACTGTATTGGACAGGGCAGTATAGCAGGAAAAAGTAAACAAGTTTGTGGGTTTCTAAATACTGTGGGGTGTCTTCAGCTGTATTATTTTTTAATGCACAGCTAGGTAGCAAAAAAATTGCAAACTTGCTAGTTATGCTCAGAAAATGTGCTTCATTGAACATTATATTTAGTAGTTAAAATGACTGAGATTGGATCTTTGTTCAGGTTATGAACACTTTGGAGTGTGAAGTAGCTATCCTGTAGTATTTTTGGAAGAGGTCTCTTTCCTGTGTGTAATCCATGAGACAAGCACCTTAGAAACCAAGTAACATCAATCTTTTTGTTCATAATTCTGTCAACAGATCAGGAAGGGAAGAAGAAATGGTATTAGAGACATATGTTTAAACTTACAGAGAAAGTGGTCTTTTTTCTCCTAATTTGGGTAGAATTCTCTTCCTACCTTTTTTTCTTGGAATTGGCTGACCTATTTTAAATAAACGTGTGATGTATTCAAGTATATGCTTTATAGTTTTCACCCCTCCCGATTTTCAGTTAATAGTTTAGTGAAATTTTTTAGTGATGGAAAATGAGATAAATTATGGAAAGTTTTATTCCTTTATTTCTGTAGGTTTTATATGCTGGACTGTGGAAACATTTCTTTAAAGATAATGGCCCATATGTATAAAAAAGATCTCTGGGAAAGGACTTAACAGTCTTAGAAAATTAGAATTTAGTTCTGTTAAAACTCACAAGTGAATACTAAATGCTTTATTTTTTTGCCATTAGATATGGGGATGTAACCACTTACATTGCATACACTAGAAAGTTCTGTAATAACTCTTTTAGTAACTAAGGAGCATTATATGGTTTCGGTGAGACAGGAGATCCCAGTGTAAAATATTACATTAGCAGAACAGTTTGATCTCACTTTAGACAAACTAGAACTCTCATAATCTGATCGTAGTAAGAATGCATTAGACAAAAGCAGAGAGAAGTGTGTGTGTGTATGCTAATATAAACTGATGCAGTGCACTTCATTTTCCTCTCACAGATTGTCATACTGAAGGGCAGAATATCCTTTTCACTGATGGAGAATATATTAATCAGATAGCAGCATCTAGAGATGTAAGTTTTGCATATGATGGCTAGACTGTTTTTCTCTCAACTGAATTGTTTTGCTTTAGCATATTTGTAGCTTCCCTTTTCCTTAATGTTTGGCTTTTTCTTTACTAACACAACTAAGGAAGAAATCCATGTAACTAGAAATAATGAGAAACTGCCATATTTGTGCATAAAGAAGCAGTATTTTGGTATTTATTCATAAGATTCTGATTTGTGATGGATTTCTCAGACTTTTTTATTTTTCAGATAAGTTTTAAGAAAAACTTGACTGTTCTTTCGGGGAAAAAAATGTTATACATGGAATAATATCTTTTTAACATGTTATTCTAGAGGATCTCTGTACCATAAGCTTTGTAGAGGTTAATTATAATTTTTTTCCTAAATCAATTTTATGTAATTGCTTTGGAACTTGTTGGGGAATTTCAACCAGTTTTAACAGAAGAGAGTTGAAATATACTACATTCCAAAAGATTTTGTATGAAAATTGCCTGTTGGCCAAAGCTGTGGAAACCCTAAGAAGTGCTTCTACTAGGGTCAAAACCATTGTGATTGTTGTATGTTTTTTAAGCAGACAGTTACTACAGTCTTAGTTCTGAATTGGTTTTTGATACTGAGAAACCTGTAAAAAAGGGATGGGGCAGGGATGGGGTGAGATTGGGTTGTCAAAAGATGCCAGACATACAACTATGAGAAAAGGAGCATTAATCCATTTTCCTCCTAATGGAAGAACTCCATCTGCACTTGTAAACAGAAAATTGTTTTAGCTACTCTCTACAGGAGTCACTCTGCATGCAGAATTTTGGGTTCCAAATCAGGAGAAATTAAGGTCTTAAAATATAGATGTAAATATTTGTGCAAGTAAGATTACTGTTGGGAGTTTCAGAGTTAATTATTTCTACAGCAATTAACTATTTTCATAGTGTTCATAGCATTTTCATAGAACTCAATATATGCTTAAGGTATGTCAGCTACTTATTTCACCTTGTCCTGTTTACCACTTTCTTCTTTTCTCCTCTGTAATGTTATTCTATAATAAATGTTATTTTATCAGTGTTTATCAGTCCCCTGACACTTTACTCTGAAATAGTATTATACTGGTGCACTTATGATTTGAAAAGCAAATTAATGCGTTTATTATGTAGTATAAAGTAGATTTTTGTATTTATTGCAGGATGGCTTTGTAGTGCGAATATTTGCCACAAGTACTGAGCCAGTACTGCAACAGGAATTGCAGCTTAAGCTTGCAAGAAAATGCTTACATGCCTGTGGTATCTCATTGTTTGATCTGGAGAAAGATTTGCACATTATCAGTAAGTCCTCTTCTTTGAAGATTAATAGCAAACCTGGTAATTCAAACAGTAGAGCTGAAACACTGCTCTTCCCTTTGTCTCTTATTACCTACAGGAAGGTATAGCTCCATTATAAACACATGGAGAGAGGTACAAGGGATGTGAAACTGCTTAAGCGTTACTTGACTCAGTCAAATCCATACATGTATTTTAACCACCTTTCTCTCGTAGCACTATCCATGGTTTCCCAATATTTTCCTTTAGTTATATAATAAATATACAGTTTGAAGCTTGGACTTTATAGTAGTCCTTGTATAACATGTAGTTAAGCTGGGAAACTCCTTGCTGTGGGTCAAAGTCAACAAGTGAAAAGACAACTGGATGGATTAATGGAAAAGAAATAGGTTGAAAAATACTTGCATCAGAATTTGAGATGAAGAACTGTTAGTATCTGTAAAAGTATTTTGGAAAAATATCTCTTGACCTTTGCTTTGGGGTATTTTTGCTCTGTTAGGTGTCTGCTTTTGGCTATCAGAACCAAAGCATCCTTGTCTATGTGGACCTTTCAACTGACCAACTGCAGTTGCTCTTATGTGTTATTTTTTCCTCTTTAAGCAACTCTACGAAGTCTAGTTCAGTAAACCTTCTTGTGGCAGCAAAATTTTGTTTCACTTACAGCTTTCTTAGATAATTTGTTATGACAAACTGTCCCTAGCACAGTTGGGTAGGTAACTGGTCTAGAAACTGCCTGATTAAACCATCCACTTAACTTCAGTCTCACTTGCCCAGGTACAGGGTTTGATGAGGAATCAGCTGTCCTTGGTGCTGGAAGAGAGTTTGCACTGATGAAAACTGCTAGTGGAAAGGTACTGAAAATGTTCTCTAAATGAATAGCAAATTGCACCGATAGATTTTTGTGGTTTCTGATTATTATTTTCCATAATTTGTTTTTACCTTTTCAGTATGTTAGAATTAATGTCTTTGACTGTATTTAAATACATTTTTCAGAGCCCACTTTAAAGGCTAAAAGGCAAAAAACATAAACAAATAGTTGGAACCATTCAGAAATCCATGGCTTGAATTTACAGAAATTTCTACTGTCAGTCTTACAGTGAAGGGCTTTGTTTTAGACTTGGGGGGAAAAATTACCCTTTGTCTAGAAATATGTTAGCACCCTTGCAAATTTTACCTTCTCTTAACTTCCCACAAACAGTGTTCAACTCATCTAACCAAACAATTATATAAGGAAACTGACTCTGTGGCTCAGTAGAAAGCACATTTCAAAACAAGGAGATTCGAATCAGAATATTTCCCCCACTAAGTAAAAATATGATGGGTTTAGGATAAAGACATTGAAATAGTGTAAACAAAGTCAGGAAAAGTTGTGTGGTTTGAAATGACAGGATTTTAAAACAATGCAACTTTAAAAGTTATATAAGATTGAACTGCTGTGGCATAACTAAAAATGATGAACTATTTTCTCCTAGATTTATTATACTGGCAAATATCAGAGCCTTGGAATCAAACAAGGTGGCCCTTCAGCTGGCAAATGGGTTGAACTCCCCATCACAAAATCTCCAAAGATTATTCAGTTTTCTGTTGGACATGATGGCTCACATGCTTTACTTGTTGCTGAGGATGGAAGCATATTCTTCACAGGTTCTGCTAGTAAAGGAGAGGATGGTGAATCGAGTATGTATCATCGCTTGCTTGACCAATGGTTGATAAAAGCCTCTTAACCACTTTTTGATTTGAAGAGTTTTAACCTTTTCAAAGAATATGTAAGCATGTCATCTGGGCTGCATTTTACGCCAGCCACAGGTCCTGACAACCAGTGCCACTGCCTCTCCCAGCTACAGAAGTTGATCTCTGTTTTACCACAGTTTGGATTGTGTGGTGGGAGTACTGTTTTACAGTTGTCCTGAGCAAAGGCAGTCATAAGTTTGGTCAAGAGGCCATGCTGTCTGCCTGGGACTTTGAAAAACTGACAAGCTAAATTTTTGCCTCTTCGTTGTTGTTTTATTGAACTTCGGAAATTTTTTTTTTTTTTAACCAACTAATGGAGAGGTACATGGATTAGGAACTGTAGAAGCATGATCTTCTGTACCTTGATCAAACAGCATTCTTTAGACATAAGACATATTAATTTGATCTTCAGACTAATAAATGCCTCTTCAATAAAAAATTAACAAATTTCCTGGTTTTGATCTCTGAAGTTGTATGTTCAGGTTGAATTTTAAGACAAAGATAGCTTTAGGTGCCTTAAAGCTGTGATCTACTCTGATATTAAATTAAACACTTCCTTTTAGGAAACAGGCTGTTCTGTTATGTTGTGGTAGATTAATTAATAATAGTAATAATAATAATTGTTTTGAAATACTTGGAAAATCATTCATGAAAGATATTTATCTAATCATGACTTTGCTTGCCGTTGAATTTTTTAGAGGAACCAGTATAATCCAATAAAAATTAAACTAGGAGATGGTACATATAGTTGGCGGGGGGTTTGTTTGTGGGTTTTTGTTTGGTTGATTTTGTTTGGTTTTTTCCTTTTTTCAGTATCAGTCTGAAAGCTAACTCCTGATTATATGAACAATGTTACTGTGCCTTTGGTTTTGTTGTTGGGAGTGGGTTTTTTTGGTACAATGACTTGTAACTTATTATTTATATATTTAAAGCTAAAAGCAGAAGGCAGTCAAAACCATATAAGCCTAAAAAAATTATTAAAATGGAAGGAAAGATTGTCATATCTACAGCGTGCAATAATGGAAGCAGTTCTGTAATTTCAAAAGATGGAGAACTCTACATGTTTGGAAAAGATGCCATTTACTCTGATAGTACAAGTAAGTTAATATTTGTCTTTTAAATTACTTCTCAACTAGACTAGCTGAAATTAGTGTGGTAGTTTTTAGCCCGTGAAAATGTTGTTTGTCTGTTTCTTACTCATCTAATTGATTTGCCTCTGATTGAGGCCAATATAACAGAAGAGTAGAAAAGGAAGACAAGTTTCCTTGAATTGTGTAAAAATACTTAGCGGTGGTGGTGACAATTACCCAAATTAATGCTTCCACTGTGGAGAAAAAGAAATAAAATCTCTTGCTGTATTAATCTGACACTAGAAGGCCACACAGGGAAAGTCAGAGAAATGAGGCATGTTTTCCTACAAACAAAGTCTACCAGAAACCAGACCTTGTACGTTTCTCTGCTCATAAAGCAGCAGGTAATTGAGTACATGTCAGTCTAAGTAAAATATTAATGAAATAAACTCCAATGGCCTTATGTATCCTTTAGTATTGTTTTTCAGAACAAGTGATTTGCAGCAGGATTAAGTTTGCTTTTGGCTTTTCTTTCTTTGCAGCACAAGTGGCCTAGTCCTAATTCTCCTTTTAATTCTAGCACTTGATTTTTTATATCTGTTAGTTTTCTTCCTTGACAATAATTTCGAAATTGTCTGTATCCTCTAGCAATTTTGTTATATCATTGAGTTTCCTTCTTGGCTAGAAAGTTCAATTTGCCACTCAAGTGTTTTTTGTCTTCCAGGTTTAGTAACAGATTTGAAAGGCCATTTTGTGACTCAAGTAGCCATGGGCAAAGCTCACACCTGTGTGTTAATGAAGAATGGGGAAGTTTGGACATTTGGTGTAAATAATAAAGGACAGTGTGGACGAGACACAGGCTCCATGAGCCAGGGAGGAAAAGGTATGGGACCTAGATTTTTCCTTTTGTTTTGTGTGCTGCAAAATATTCCATGTGAAAACAAAACTAAACATTTTATTATAAAATGTAATTCCAGTACTAATTAAGTAAATACAATATGCTTAAAAAATACAGGCATGAATGCCTTCACTTCAGCTCTCAGGTATTTGGTGTTGTGCACATACTAATAAATGTAGTAATGTTTAAAAAAATTTTAAAAAAACCCAAAACACGAAGAACAGAACTTAATTACTTTTTGTCAATAGAAAAGCTTTTCTTTAAAACGAATGAGTAAACCCAAACCACATCCTCTTTGTCTTGCTATGTGCCAGTGTCTTAGTAAGAAAACAATTTCTACCTTTCCTTGTTTGCATTCAATCTTGAGGTTGTCATTTACTTAAACATGGCATGAATGCAAGTTTACATCTTTCTCCACAGAACTGAATGTTCGAAAACAACTATTTCTTGTTTCAATATCTTAATTAGGTTTTGGAGTTGAGAACATGGCAACAGCGATGGATGAAGACCTGGAGGAGGAACTGGATGAAAAAGATGAGAAATCCATGATGTGTCCTCCAGGCATGCATAAGTGGAAGCTGGAACAGTGTATGGTGTGCACTGTATGTGGGGATTGCACAGGCTATGGAGCTAGCTGTGTTAGTAGTGGGCGTCCTGACAGAGTACCTGGAGGGTAAGCAAATGTGTGGAAATGTGCGTGATGCAGCGTGTTGAGTGGCTAAAGCATGTGTGGAGTGTAAATTGAGTTGATGTATTTTAAACTAAAATTTAAAGTAACATTATAGCTAAAAAGAGTATGTTCTTTTAAAATCAGAAATAGATTAAATTTTTTGTAAATAGCTGGTAATGGCTGTAGGTGATTTAGTTTTAAATACATTTTTTTTACTTTAGCATACAATTCTCTACTAGGAACTGTTGGATATAAGCACCAATATAAATCTGTCTCTTGACAGAGCTGCTGGCTCAGGATAACCTTTCTTCGTTCTTTGATGGAAGTTTTTTATCTTGCTGTTCCAGTTGCTTTTATCTATTACTTCTGAGTTGAGCTGCATGAAGGGCCACTGCTTTACATATCACCATTACTACTTCTCCAGCATTTTGTGTGGTCATTGTTTCCTTGTTCATTTTTTTCACGTGGTATACATTAAATTAAATGAAGAGAAGTTAATGCTGAGAAGTCAATTCAGTGTATGGTCAGCGTACGGTCCTGGCATCATGCAACAGCAGTCCTTTCTGTTTGTCTCTGGAAAACTTACATGTCCCCAGATAGAGCAAACTAATAATGTATGTTTTAATTACCAAGACATCAGTGATGCATGAAAATGAAAGATAGTAATAAAACAACTCTGTTTGCTGCAGAATCTGTGGTTGTGGCTCAGGTGAGTCAGGCTGTGCCGTATGTGGGTGCTGCAAGGCATGTGCTAGAGAACTGGATGGCCAGGAAGCAAGGCAAAGAGGAATCCTTGATGCTGTAAAGGAGATGATACCTTTAGATCTCTTGCTGGGTAAGTGATACAAAATTAGCAAGATGGCTTTTAATTCTTTCTTACTGCACCTTTTTTTCTCCTCAGTACATTAGTTTACGTACTTTATTATTACAGGGTAATTTTAGTATAGTATTATTAAAACGTATAAAATAGAGCTTGTCGGTCAGATTTATTTGATGGTTATGTATCAAAGTGGGATCATTCTATTATGTGAAATGTTTTAAGCTCACCCTTATTATAGATATCTGTGCCACTTTGTGCCCTGTGCTCTTATGATACTGATGTTGATACTACAAAGTTGTTCTTGTCCTTTTTGGTATGTGAAAATTTTTCTAAAATATTTTTATCAGAACTTGAGCATTCTTAAACCAAAAAAAGGCTAATTCATATGAAACATTTTAGGAATATAAACAATTTTGGGCTGGGTTTAATCATGACACTTTCTGAAACCTTTTAGGGGAGAATTGAAATAACCATGACAACATATAACTTAATAAAGATATGTATATACCTAAGTATTAAGTACTGCTCAGTGATGTTGGAATTGCCAGATTCATGAAAACCAGGAAATTAGGAAATAAAGCCTAAAACTTCTCCAAATTTACTTAAATCCTTTCATTATTGTCAGACCTATGTAAAGAGCAGCTAGTAAGTAGGTTTCAGTTTTCATTTACTTAATAACTTCTGGGGTTTATTGCCATCAAAATAATCTTAAACATAGTTTTACATATTTTATTTTCTTAATCTATTTAGCTGTCCCTGTTCCTGGAGTTAATATTGAAGAACACCTTCAGTTACGACAAGAAGAAAAGCGACAGCGTGTGAATAGGAGACACAGACTGGAAGAGGGAAGAGGTAAGTGACTTCCTGAGAAGAGGCTTGAATAGCTTAAGAAACTTCTCAGTGTGCTAATTAGTACAGTAATCAAACTAAAATCAGATTCTAAATGGCTATCTTATGTTATCTAGCATGCTTTTAGAAAATTGGAAAAAATCTATATGTTTAACAAAGTCTACTCATAAGAATCAGAATTGTAGTAGTGAATAGGATATTATATCGCTTTCACAAGTCAATATATATTTTTTTTGCTATTCCCTACTTGAATAATGGTTTTTTAATATGTAGATTCTGAAATGCTTTTATATGATGAGATGAAAAGTCTGCAAACCTGTTCAGTGCAATTTACCTATATATGAATTATTTAATTACTATAATAAATTATTCAATTTCTGTTATAGTAAGCAAAATTTCTTTTATAAAATTACCTTTTCTATACTTGCATAGCATGAAAATTTTGACACAAACTGAATCAAAAAACAAAATGCTGCCGCTTTTCAAGATTTTCCTATGGATTATCTGCCTTAGTGTTGATTTTCCACACAAACAGTATGTACCTTAACAGGTTTTCAGTACTCTTCTTGTTGTTTTAAGATAGCTCCATGTCTCAATCTGGCAAATAATTAAAGTTGAGAGATCTAGACTGATAGAAACTGTAATATTTTTGTGAAGAATGATGATGAGGTTGGTAAAATTATTGTGTGTTGAGAAGAATAACTACCTATGGGGACATTACAATCTTCAAGTTCCTGCTGTGTTGGTAAATACATTTTGATTCTTCTTCAATGAATTAGATACTGGTTTGATTCAAACACAAAATGCGCCTTGAGATCCACGTTGGTTCCTAGACTCTATGCCACTGAATCTTTTGGTGCAAATTGTATCTTTATTTCACTTGCATTAAGAAATTACTGGTTTCACCACAAATAAAGAGCAACAAGGAAGAGAAAACTTATAGTTGTCTATGCATATGGAAATAGATGGAATATTTATTTTTCTTTGAATCTAGTGGCTAACTTTAGTTTTGAAGGGGAGAGGGAAAACCTTTGTTTAGGTTATGTTGGAACTCCATTGCATGCAAATATCAACAATAATTTTTTGTTAAATCCTTGTTGAATGCCTGGACATTACTGAAAGGTGCTGCTCTTCAGCCCATCAGTTGTGACAGATCTAGGAGGTAAATTTCAGTTAAAAGAAAAAGAAGAGTGACAGAGAAACATTTAAGTTTGCTTCTATTTCTGTGGTTGGAAGTAGAACCAGAGCAGCTTATCCCTTCTGTGTGCCATCTGTCTCAAACAAAAATACAAGTCAGGTTAACACTGTCACGAATGTATTTTTATTGTTGGTTTTATGAGTGTATTAGGGACTGTAGGTAAAAAGATATTGCTAGCCAGCTTGTTGCACATGTTCATATTATATCAAAAGAGCATGGAAATTCTATACCTGGGCGAGCTGCAGGAGGTTGTGCGTATACCTAGCTGGAAGAGTTGGAGAACAGTCTCCTGTTTTGATTCAGAATTACTTATGTGATAAAGCTGGAAATAGTGTTTCGCAAATACTTAAGACATCCTGATTTACATGATCAGGTATGAGTATTTGATTCGATAATCTTGATTTGCATCATCAGGTTAAGAAGTTTGTGATTTTTTTTGCTTCTCCATCCAAATGCTGCAGTTTTCCATGAGCTGGTGCAAAGAATAGCACCATTCTTGACAACTCTTTTCAGAAGAGAAAACAAGAACATTTAAATGGTCTACTACATTTTGTGTGCAAAAGGTTCTGTAGTCTGAAAAAACTTGGTTATACTAATGTCAAAAAAATAGGCCAGCTGCTTAGTGCTCCCAAGTTCTAGTATTTGTGCATATGTAAAGGAAGAAATCCTTGCTAAAGAAATAGCTATTTAGAGACCCAAAGCAAGTTCCAACCTTTTAGTTTTCTGAAAACATTGCTTAGTCAGTTAACAACCGGATTAGCTCTGTTAGGGTCTTTCCTTAAGGTACACAGCATATAGCTTGTCAGGATTCCGATTTCTGGGTTGCAGTGTGTTAATGCATGTCATTTGTTCTTTTTAATAGAAACAAACCATGTAGTTTATCATAGTCAAGAATAGGAACCATCACTGAATGTTGCTGCTCGCTTTTTAGTTACAGGTGGTGACCTTCATTCAGTACAAATATTTTCATTAGATATTGAATGTTTTTAATCATTTCAACATAGGAAAGCTTTTTAAGTAAATACAGGAATATTTCATTCCTAAAACAGTCATGCAAATAAAACAATTAAAAAGTCACAAAGAAACCTCTTGCTCATTTGCCCATTGAATGTGTTGAAATAGGAGTAAAGTTTAGGACAGAGGTGTTAGGAGCACAAGTGCTGGAAGTCTACTGGTTTCCACACTGCAGATTTTTTAAGTGATCTAATTGTTTGTGCTTCTTTACCAAAGCTCCATATTTACTCCTGTTATGGTGACCTCTGATTTAAAAATACGTTTTAGTGATCCACTTGTATTAAGGGAGAAAGTGATGGTTATGACTACAGGTATACTGGTCATTTAACTCCATTCCTGAGGTCAGTTATGGTCTCTGGTAGGTATGGAAGAGGATGAGAATGTCTCATCTTTATTTGTGTTTGTCTAAAAACATGAACTATGAATTTAGATGTTCTGGGTAGAAGTAGTTGTCATTAACAGCTGTGATGTCCTAGTTCAATGCTACTATTACAACCGGTTGATGTATTTCTCAAATATCGTTCAAGTAATCTGGCACTTTTGTAAGGAACCTGTATATATGCTGTTCAGGAGCACTAAAATGAGTGGTAAATAACTTCAGAAATTTTAGGTGCTTATCCTGAAGATTTCTCTGGTTTTTGTGTTGAAATGAGTCACAGCGGATTAGATTACACTTGCTATCATAGAATTGTAACAAGTAAATAATTTCTATGTTTAGAATCAGCTATTCATGTTACTTCACTCAAGAAGTTTTGTTTTAGTGAAAAAAGAGAACCTTAAAATTAACAGGGGAAGTGTTTCAGTGTGGGATAATAATTATTTCAAAAAACATGAAAGTTCCTTAATATTGATTATATTTCTTTGCACTTTTCAGTGCAAAAAGTATGTACAGTATATTCAGGTGACCAGTTTTGCTCCTTTCTGTGACAGTGGTAATGAGCTACTTCATTCACTGCTTTTCTGCTTCTGACTTAATGGCTGTGACAGAAGCAGTGAAGAGGCTACAGAATCAATTCCACGTTTTTGAGTTGGGTGTATCACCTTTTCAGAAATAAAGTCAGCTGTATTCATCACGGCTTCTACACTAAAACGTAGTATCTCAGCATAGTTATTCATGGAATTAACTCAGCTTTTCACTGTCATTCTGGTAGGAAGTCAAGGAGCTGATACACCATATGATGAAATTTTTTGTTTTTTCAAACTAGTTTTAAGCATGATGGGATAGTGAGAGATGAGTATGGAAATAGTTGCACTTCATTGTTTTCTGTGGTAATGAGGAATTTTTGTATGTTAGAATGTTCAGAACATGGTTAGATTATGTTTCCTTTTCTATGAAACACCAAATTTTTGCCTGTAGGGACATTAAATTACACCTTAATGGATTACAGAAATCTGTGGACCTCACTGTACAATTAATGTAATGAACCTAAGATTAGCGTTTACTGGGGCAGCTGGTCTTGAAAGCTGTTCCTGTGACTTTTTCAGGTTGGTATTTGAAGTAATAGAATTTAGAAATAGTCAAAGATTTCAGTTTATCATTTGAAGATAACTCGAGGGTTTTTTTAGAAGACTGTGAGAACAGCTTTTTAAACTGTATTTAATTAATAAGCTAAAAAATACAGAAATGGTTCTTGGTATGGTGATAATAAATGGTCTCATGCTTCACTGGTACTTCACTACTATTCTTTCTCAGACTAGTGATGTAAAAACCTTTAGATGATCATTACTGAGATGCAGATTTGGTGTGTAATTAACCAAGATTTAGCTTTTGATGCCATTATAGAAAAGGAAAAATTATTTTTCAACAGTCTTATTCTACTTGCAAGAACAAAAGAACCTACGGGAAATTGATTAATTTCAGTCAAAGCTGCTGTGTTTTGAGACAATGTTATCTGAGACTGCCTATTTTTTCATTTTTCTGAAGTGTAACTGATTTGGTTAATTCAGTAATTAGTTTTACCATGATAGGCCAAATATCCTATGAATCTGTTTAAAGATTTGCACAAGCCACTCAGAGCTTGGAATCAGTTTGTCAGTAACACTATTATCTGTTCATTGCTGAACATTTACCTAAATACACAGCAGAAATATCTATTAAAATGCAATATTCTATATTAAATAATGGTGGAGCTTCTTTCTGTAGTTATAGTTAAATATTTATTTTGATGCTTTCATGACCTGAGGGTTATTACATTTGTTTCAAAGTTCTCTAAACAAACAAAAACCAGTCAAAAAATCCCCTACCTTTTTACATACATGACTTTCTTTCTAAGAATGCTTTCAAGACAAAGCTGTAGGGTTTTGTCCCTAATAACCAGCAGGTATGGTTCTATGAAATTACATTGTTGTATTTGAGTCTGTGATTCCTTTCTGAAAGAGCTGATTATTGTTAATAAAACTGATGTTTTAAAGTAGAAATGTTTATATTTCTATTATAGTTTTAGAACTCAGATTTTCAGTAGACTCGATGAGAACAGTTCTGGCTGATATTTGCTGTTTTAATTTACTTTGTATATTTATATACAGAGGTACATCTTTCACATTTATTTAACAATATATACAAAATCAAGTATTCAGAAGGGAAAAAGTGTGAAAATTAAAATTGTCATGCATTCTACTTCCATCTCATCTCTGTTACTCCCATATTGCCCTGCATGCTTGTTTTGGCTAGCGTGCACCTCTTCTTCCCCTTTGAAAGGCCTTAATAATTTTTCTTCCATGTCTGATTTGTACAATTTAGTCATCAGTAAAAAAGAACATTCAAACTACAAGAAGAGGAATGTATCCTTGTCTTTATTTTCAGTGTTTTGAACAAAAGTAGCAAACTGCAATTAACTGTAATGCTTGCACAACACAATGACATTCCCCATGCATATTTCTGAATTAAAAATAAATTGCTACTTATTGTCTGAAAAATACAGTTTTAAAGAACATGCTCCATAGCTATTATCTGTGCCTCATAGGAATATTAAATTTTAGTTTCTTTAAGGCTGTAGAGGTGGGACATTATCTCAGTATAATGTTTTCCACTTATAGTGGAACTGAAACCAAACATTTGTTTCCAATTCTATTTTCTGAAATATTTTTCTTTAAAATTTGTCACCTGTTGATATATTAGATAACTATTTTTCTATATTAGGGTTTTGCTTCCCTATATTATTACTGAAAAAAATAAACCTCACCACCACAAAAAAGAAATATGCTTTGTCTCTTACAAGGATTCAAGAAGCCAAAAATAGATTTTTACAACAGAAGACATGATCAAACATAGGACTTTCCTCTGCAACCTTGATTTATACTGCTTGTCTTTGATACATGTGATCATGTACTATTTTTTAGGTAGCCTGCTATGTTCTGTGCACTGATGTAGAAGTCAGCATTTGAGATAAATAATTTCAGTCTTCTTTAATCACAGCTTGCCAAATAGCATTTGTTTAGAGTAAGGTAGTAGAAGAAATCAAAATATGTGTAATATAAAATCAAACATTAATCTCTTTTATAGTAGTGCGTAAGTGCTTTGATGACCAAAAATGCAAAAGCATATAAGTGCATGTAGGATGAAATCAATTGTGTACATTTTCCTGTAGTCCAATATATTATTTAATTTTTTTATTAATTTAATTATTTAATTAATTATTTTCTAGGAAATGAAATTACTTCTGTGGTTAAGTATTTTTCTCCTTTACGCTTTCAATTCGCTGCCAAACAATGTCTTTTTTGAAGGGCCTGAATCTTGCAGGACCAAGAAAGAAAAGCTAATCTTGACATTTCCTTGTCTGGAGCTATTTAACCTTGAAGCTTAACTATGGGAAACAGTCTATTAAAAAAACAAGGGAGAGAGTGAATGTTATTTTCCACCATATAGCAACTGATTTAAAATAGCAGGTCTGTAGTCTACCAGTGACTCCCCTTTGCTAATCTGTCACTTGAGCTTATAAAATACTTGAGAATAGTGATAGATGATTATTATTCCCCATACAGACCTGTTAGAGGCTTCTAGGGGAGTTGTCCAAATAATACTCTTCAGGCATTTTCTAACAAAATAAACAAAGTGTCTAATGCATGACTGGATTGTTCCACCGAAATAATTCATAGTACCCAAACTCTGCTCCCTTTGTACAGGCAACCTCAGATGTAAGCAGAGAGCAGATATGCTCTGTATGAATTATTCTAGTGTTCTTTTTCCTGTGTTGTTATTTTGGAGGGACAGGGAGGTACTTTACATCTTGTCAGCACATGACCAAGGAGGCAGGCATCACAAAGTAATCAAAATGTAGATGTTTCCTATTATATTATGATGGTGTTATGAATTTAGTATGCACGAAAAGCCAAGGAGGGTGATGGATTTGCATTACATGGATTTGGGTACAAATTATTATGAGATGAAGATGCATTGCACTGAACTTTATTTTCTATTCAAGTTCTTTACATAATAATGGTAAATGTAGAGTATCTAGGAATATTCAGAAACAGTGATAAATGTTGCCCAATCAGAAGGTTATATTGGTACAGAATTGTCAGCTTGACTAGGGGCATGCAGTTCAGATGAGTAGCTTGGAAACTAATGACAACTGTATGCTAGCACCATGCTGAAGCTGACAGCCTCTTGTGCTTTCTAAATGTTCTGTCTCCCCCAAATCTCCTGTAGTTCTTTTACTCACCCTAATGTACGTCACTACCTTCTGTCTGGAAATACTTTTTTCTGCTCTTTGCTCTTAGTACTAAAATGCCAAAGGCTGCCTTCAGGACTGTGTCTTGTTCCCTGCACTGTTTGTTGTGCAAACCTTTTCTAGAACTTCAGAATTTTTGCCTAAGTTATCTAGAGATCACTTCTTCTGTTCAGTCACCCACAAATATCTTAGATCCACACACTTGAAGCCACATTCCTTGCAGACCTTGCATCTCTTTTTGCAACTTTTTTATACGAGTTTCACTTTTGTCATATTGCCCTGTCCATTCTGTATTTCTTGGGCTTTTAATTTCATTAAGAACTTCTCAGTAAGTCCCATTACTTCTTTCTTATTTTCGTCTGTTCACTCACCTTTCCTCTGTATCATTTGTCCTTCAAACATTTTTAGCTTTCATAACCTACTTGCCAGTTGTCTCTTTCCTCTTTCTTGCCTTTGTCTAGTCTACCTCACTGTACTTCTCAGTATTTCTCCTCCAGCTTGGTAAGAAGCAAAGTGAGATGTAATTTATTGTCTAATAAATTCACATGTATGAATCTCAGAGCTAGGAGGACAAGACAATACTGTATTTTTAAAACACTTTTGATTTTGGTTTTAAAGTTAATGCTAAAATTTTGGAACTCTGCTGTGTTTCTTCATCTGAAGGTTCTAAAACTGCAAAGCTCTGACCTAACTTTAAATTTCTATCTGTACTGTTTAGTATTAGTGAAGGAACTTATGGTCTAAAGCTGATAGCAGGAAACCTGATACAATGGGCATTTATGAAAAGTTAGTCTATGTGGTCTTGTTAATACAGGTCAGCTGAGGAATGAGAATATCAGTGAAGTTGCAGCAGGAGAAGGAATATTTGGTTTTGAAGTTTCACATAAGTTGTTTATAGCGTGACTTAAAGCCCGATATGGGGGGCTTTTGTTTACAGTCCATATAGTGACTGCATTTGGGAACCCATGTAATGGAGAGAGTGTCACTTGACAGAATTGATTGCTCCTGATTCGTGGTTTTGGTTAAATGTGAGACTTCTGAAAGGAGAAGCCTCCAAAGAATTCTTGGTGTCATGTTTAACCTATAAAACAGAGGAGAAATACAGATTAAAGGAACAAACCACTTTTTCATGATGTGCATATACTCAGCCTCAATTAAACATAGTACATCACTACCTAAGTTTAGATTTTTAAAAAGAAAAAGTGGTCTGGAAAAAATTTTAAATACAGGTATCATTGCTTTCTTCAAATCAAATCTCTTTAAGACCTTCACGTAGATGGAAAAATATTTTTAAAATAAATATATTTCAAAATTAGTAAATAGGTAAGAAAAGAAGTCATGTGATTTGAAAAATTTTCCTAATGGAACATGTGTTTTTGGATAGTTGTTTTCTTTATAATTGATTCTTCTGCATTTCAAATATAGTAATTGCGAACAGTTTTTTATGGTTACGTTTTTTAAATGTAGCATTGATCTGATGGTATTACTCCAAATCAGTATTTTGAATGTAATATTGTACGATGTAAGGCATAATTAAATTCTTTTTATCTAATACAGACAAAAATGGATATTTGCTATCAAATTTTACTCTAGTTTTAGTCTGTTGTATTTCCATTGCTCGGAGTACGGTTGCATACTTAGAGGTTCAGGTAAAACTGTCACCGTGGGATATTTATTGTTTGTGAAATATTTGGTCCTGTTATCAAGAAATGGCAACTTTCTTTTATTTTAAGGCCTTTTGAATTTAAGAAAAGAAGATTACTATATAATAATTATTCTTTATGTTTTTTCATTGCTTTTAATTTGAATTTTGTTTAACACACTGTTTCCATTTTGTGAGCTTTCCTATGCATGTGCAAAATGTTTCTCCTCAGGCCCCCTTGTATTTCCTGGTCCTATTTTTATGAACCATCGAGAACAGACTCTAGCCAGAATCAGACCCCATCCAGCACAGCTAAAGCATAAACGGGACAAGCACAAAGGTATTTGGTCTTCCTTATTGGCTAGGGTGGAAATAAGCCCATCCTCCCAGTCACTTCTACCATGCACTGCATCTGTCTTTTCAAAGAACTGCACAAAATGAGTTATGCCTTTCTTCCTGTTAGTATCGTGTTACCTGAGGAGAAAGAAAATGCATTTAAATGTTGACCTTTTTTAAAAGGTGTATATGTTCGTTAGTCTGTATTATCTTTGTTTTTCTCTCCTTTTTTTTTTTTGTGAAATATGCATTGTCTTTCTGTGTGTCTTTTCTCTTTTTAATGCTGTCTCATTCCTAACGTTCTTTAATTGTACTGTAGGGACTTTAGTGCCTTAGTGTGACTCAGACTGCTGCATCACATTTGTGTTTGGTTTTTTTTTGATCCTTTGTGTTGGATATACAGGGTGATTACTTCAGCATGTCAATTCCAGACTTGTAAATTCTGGCATAAATTTTTTTCATAGGTAGGTTATCTTTGAACAACCCTTTTTTAGGAATAAAATATTTAAAATAATGTAAGCACTACTTTTTGCTGGCTTTGAATGGGGATCAATACAAATTGAAGTAATATTCTTGAGTGAAATGGTTTTTGCAGAGTGTAAGAAAGAAGGTGTCTGATATTCCAGACATTTTTGTATGTCTGGCAAGCCAGTTCATTATATCTTGGATTTCTAAATGTGTCATTTGTTTCAGATATAAAATATTTATATATATTCTTAGAAATATTTGATTACTTAAATTACGTATATTACCAAAAATTTCAACTGAATTTATTAAAGTTGAGCTGGATAAATACGTAAAATGAAGATTACAGTCCTGATCAAAGTAAGTACAAAGCTCATCAAAAGGGGAGGGCCCATCACGCTTCAGCTATTTTCTAGAGAATAGCCAACTATTTTCTAGAGAATAGCTAAATATTAAAAGAATCGTTAGTATGGCATTTCAGTTGAATTAATGGAAGTTGCTGATAGTATTTGGCATATATGCAAACAAATCGTATGACAGTTTGAAGCCTTTTGGAATACATTTTCAATGTGGGTGAGTGATAGGCCTGCCTAGTTATGAATATACTGGATCATGAAATCATCTTAAGTTTATTTTATGGAAATGAAAGTAAGATCTGGTCTTTTGTATCTGCATAACATATATTCAGTTTATTTGGAAGGCATATAGTCTGAGCTGTAAGTCTTGATGGATTAAGTAGAATAACCTATCATAATCTCACTGGGAGAGATTGGGTGCTGAAAGACAAAACATACTGAATCTCTGTGCTGTCATTTCAGTGACAATTTGTGGATGACCAATATTCTTGAGCTGGGAATTATTGCTAGTTGTACTGCTTGCAAAACCTTGACTCCACAGGCAGGTGTATAAGGAGTATGCTCATCCTGCCTACATCTGTACTTTTCCAGCTTGTGTTAGTTGTTGGAGTTCACTTCAACTCACTTATTTCCTTACAGGAAGTATGTTCATTTGTGTCATTTTGAGGTTTATGTTGCTTCATGGAGTTGTAAGAGCAGTGTGAAGGTCTGCGTTGTGCAAAGATTTTTTTCAGATGTGTTCCGTAAGAACGGAACATTTATTTTTCCTTGAGGAAGGCTATATGCAAAGAAATGTTCAATTTATTTTAGTTCTTTGTATCTCATACAAGCAGATAAGGAAGCTTACAAATAAACTTTGAGACCCTTCTCTGCTTCAGAAGATGATCCTGTCAAAAGACAGCCATAAATTCCATTAGAAACTAGAAATGCCCCTTCACTTCTGGAATAGGTTCCAAAGGAAAAAGGAAAACCGGTGAAGTGGGTTGTTACCAAACTAATGGGCAAGGTGGGATTGTGCAAAAGATGAGGTATATCTTTTATCTTAGAAGGCATGCCTTTTTTCTAAACACAGAATGCAAAATCAATAATAGAGCAATGAGGCAGAGATGTTGACTTCAATAAAAGAACACTTTAACGTTGAAATCAGCAAGTTCTTTGTTTATTTTTGAATGTCATGCTTTCCAAACCATCATCCTTACTTCAGATATTTCTGCAGTAGTAGGCTTGTTAGTCTTTACACCAACCAGACCTTCAAGATCTGTGGGCAATGTAAATTTAGTTCAACTGGTAGTACTGATGAGGCCCGTACCAAACGTGCTGGTACTGACCTGTTCCTGCTTCTCCACTTGAGCTGCAGAACTCCTCTTGATAATGACATTTAAACTTGAATGTGGACAACTTCTTTAAGACTGACAGTTATGATCTAAAAATATATTGATATATACTTGTACATATTATCAAATCATAGAATAGATTGGGTTGGAAGGGACCTTAAAGATCATCTAGTTCCAAGCCCTCTGCTGTGAACAGGCACACCTTCTGCCAGACCAGGTTGCTCAGAGCTCCGCTCAACCTGACCTTGAACACTTGAAGGGATGGGATATCCACAATTTCTCTAGGCAACCTGTTCCACTGTCTCACCACCCTCACAGTAAAGGATTTTTTCCAAATAATCTACATGTCTATCACTTGTTAAATTCTTCTGTTGGATTGTCCAGTTGAAAACTCCTTCAACTTCATTAAAACAGGTATTTTCTAGAAATCTTGCCATTGTCATTTTCTCTTTGTACATTTATAGGGTCTGCATATTAGGATCCCTGTTATTACAAAAAATGCATGTTAAGTATAACAGTCTTTCTGCTCTGTGTCTGTGCCACCATCACAAGTATAAATAGAAAGGATTAGGTACCACCTTCTTGGTATTCATGGACTGCTTTGATACTACAAAGAAAAATGAGCTCATGCTTCATCCTCATTCTTTAATGAGGTGATGAGTTTTCAGTCTGCATCTCCAATCCCTATGGACTTCATCACTGGAGATCTGAGTAAAATAGAATAATGGGAGTCTGTAAAATTTTCTCAACTGCAGAAATGAACTGAGTAACAATTAAAAACGAAGTAAGTTCATTGAGTCAGTAAAGATTCTACAAGTGAATACCACCTTTTTTCTGTGTTGTAAAGTAGTGGCAAATGTTCTAAACAATGGGAAACAAATACCCTCAAAAGGACAAGGACTAGATGATGTGTTGAACCTTTATGGATGGAACAAGATATATGTCAACTATTTTGCAAATGCTAATACAAAATTATCAGATGTTCAGGAAAAATTACTTGTAATTTACGTTTTAACTTTTTTACTGTGTGAAGCACTCATTGGAGTGAGAGAACTGACAATGAAAACTTACATCTAAGACTGAATTTATAATTAGAATGCAAGTTTATTATCACTTTATAGCACTGTAGCTATAAAATTGATTCCAGATATTTCAGCTGAAGCCTGTGGTGGACAACCAAGAAGCTGCAGGCACAGGCTGATTGGTTCAAAATACTTGAACATCTATGAACATAAAGTGTGTAAATTATATTAATGCATTTGAAACATCCTGTGAGGGTGGAACATCACAGAGCCTAGCCAGTAACTTGACCAATATGCTTTAGTTGTGTAAACAGAACAAAGATTTTTTTTGGCAAATGGTCTGAAGAGAGACAGTTATTGTAAGAATTTATGTACAGTCATATTGCATTAAAACTTTTCATCTGTGGAGTGAAGACATATATTTAACATCTTAGAAGTGCTTTTTCCCTCCTCCAAAGATGGGTTGTCAGTGAGAAACAAAATACCACCTTTACTGCTGCTGAGGAACCCTAATAAAATGGTTTATCGCTGGTCTGGACCAAGGGTCCAAAATGGCATTCTGTAATGATGTTGGGATTGTTTTGTGGTTTTTTTTCTGGAAGAACTCTGATTTATAACTTGTTACTTCCCTTACTGTTGGGGCTGAATGAGCTTTTTCCTTTGTTCCTGGAAAGCTGTGGGTTTTTTGTGGTGGCCATGTTGGCCAAGAGTTTCATGGAGGGGGAAAATTGTCTTCAGTAGTTAAGAATTTTCTAAGGAAAATGGAGTGGTAGTGGGGATTGGTTGGTTGTATTTCTAGTTATCTCACTTTCCTTCCCCACCTGTATGAGATATTAAAGATATCTCATTGTGAAGTTGTTCATGGAGCCCACCCCTCAGTGCTGACAGCAGGAAGCACCTCAGGGCTTTTCCTTGGTGCTTGCTTCTTTCTGGGAAGTGGAGTCCAAGTTTCTGTTCAGTGGTAGCCCAGTTGGATAACGCTGGAGGTATGAACTTGCTCTGTTTAACAGTTTCATTTGTTCAGCAAGAAGAGCCTTTGCTTCAGTAGTTTTTTTGTGCTTCCATTTGAGGAATGGTGGGTTTGACATTTATTTCTCAGATAAGGAATTGAAAAACTTGTTTCATGTGAAGGTACTTGTCTCTACATCTTGCACATTGGCATATAGTGTTTTCTCAAGGGAGGTATTGTGTTATGTCTTTATTTACAAGTTTGGAGAAAATGGGAATATATTTAGAATCATCCTTTATTTAAAGGTAGTATCACATATTTAATTGTGATTAATTGTCAGTTGAGACAATTGACACAAAATGTGTCAATTGAGAAAACGGCAATTCTCAACTTTTTGTTAGTAGTTGTTGAAGCTCTTTAGAGCAGTATGTTTTTCTTAAAATGAGGCAGAAAATGCATGTGTAACTGTTCAAGTGTCTGTGAATCACTTGATGTGCCACTGTTATGTGACCAGAGTACAACTGCTGCTAAATTTTGTTAATATGACTGTGCATAGGTGACGTGGTTGCTGTGTGTGTCCAGTTTGTTTCATTGTAGGAAGATCATGCAACCTTGACACATTCTTACTGGACATGTACATTCCTTTCAGAGGATTACTGAACTGCATTTACACACTGGGAGAGCTTTTTCATTAGTCTTCAGTGTCTGAGGGAGGAGGGGAGACAGGGGCCATAGGTAGACTTTCAGAATAATTAGCTTTTTTTCTGCACTTGTCCAATAATCTTGTGTAAAATAGGGAAGCAGTAAGTAGGCTGCTTGATGACTAAATAATTCTGGTGGTAGTATTAGCAGCTAGAAGCATCTCTTGAAAATAATGTGAACTTGCTAAGGCAGAATTACAGGACTAGTATTACAGGACTGTATTTTTGGCAGAGGGGAGGGGGTGTTGTTGTTAAATAGTAGTTCTGTCTCTTTGCTTTTGTTGTCAATACACAAAAAGCTGCAGGCAGACTTTCAAAAACAACTGACACTGGGATAAACCTCAAAAGTCCCATGGCAGTTCTTTGACAACATCTGCATTTCACATATAGCCAACATGAAGTGCAAGTATAATTCTTTTTGATGAAGAGCACTCACATTTTCAAAGGGATACTTCACCTATGCTATCAAACCTAATTCTTCAAAAGCATTAATACTTATATGCACTGTTCCTTTACAGATGTGAACTACATGAAGATTCATGTAATTTCTGTACTCAGCCATCACTAGAAAATAGCTTTATTTCTATAACAGTAAGGTTTTTTAAAACTGGTTTGTAAAATAAAATGGTAAAATTACTGTATCAACAATTTCCTTACAGTAAAAAGAAAAGTTTGAGCAATATGTATAAAACCAGAATTATATTTTTAAAATATTTGTAAGTCTGTAATTGCAGTGCTTCACATAGGGAATAATAAAGTCTTGGAGTTCAGACTTCCACTGATGATTATTCAGGAAAATGTGTAGAAATCATAAGTGTAGATCTAAATTAAACAACACCTTGAATGTTTTGTTAATAAAGCAGTACACAGTCAGAATTATCAGCGAGAATGTGGAATCTCCTTTATGCAGTTGTTTTTGCTTTGTGCATTTTTCTCTCTTTCTATGAACTAGACACAGTGTAACTAAAGTCTATTAGATAATGTAAACATTCTGATTTCTGGAGGTGATGGTAGCTTGTGAGAAGTTTAGAAATAATACACTTCACTTCAGTGCTTTTGTCTAATGTGGGAGCAGTTTGACTTTAGGAACCAATAATGCACTTCATACTTACTAAAAGAAATCACAGAAACAGTGTCTAAAAATGTGCTGAAACAGACAGGAAACAGACACACTTAGTAAGTGGGACTGCATCGTTGGAAGTGAACTGTGTCGGTAGTTGTTAGTTACTTAAAACAAGACCTCTGTGGCCAAGTTGTAGTCAAGTAAAATCCTTCACAAGTAGTAATTGAAAAGAGTAGACTAGGCTATGCCTGTTGAGTTTAACTACAGTGCTGTCTACTTAATAATGATATTTTATTGAAAAATGAAAGTGATGGTTATCAAGCAAAGCTTCTGAAGTTTGAATTTTCTGTTTTGATGGTTCCTTTTATCTTCTCTTTGGGAAGTTTCTGCTTTAGGAGATGAGATATTTTCCAGTGTGTATCTTTGTAGTACATTGTTTCAAAGTAGAGTTTCTGTCATCTTCCACATCTACTTTGATGCCACATTTTGAACTGTCTCTCTTACTACTGTGTGAGTTCTCTCTCCTACCTTACAAATGGCGGGGTGGGGAGTTATTTACTATTCTTGTTCTATTCATTATTCTAAAATAACTTTTTTAGAATACACGGGATATAATTACAAGTTTTGTTTATAGATGGAAGTGGAGAAAGAGGTGAGAAGGATGCCAGCAAAATCACAACCTATCCACCAGGGGCTGTCCGCTTTGATTGTGAATTGCGAGCTGTTCAAGTCAGTTGTGGATTTCACCATTCAGGTAAAAACAAATAATTCTATGTTAATTATAGCATAGATTTTTTTTTTCGTAGTGTATCATACATGTTTTCACTGCTTTTGGTTAATTTTTAATAAGTATGTATGCAGAAGTGTTAAAAATCGAAAATGTTGGCAGTATCATTTTGTAGCCTACTAGACTTTCATAGAATTGTAGAGCATTCTGAGTTGGAAGGGACTCACAAGGATCAAGTCCAACTCCTGACCCTTCGCAGGACATTCCAAGAGTCACACCATGTGCCTGAGACCATTGTCCAAATGCTTCTTGAACTCTGTCAGGCTTGGTGCTGTGAGCACTTCCCTAGGTAACCTGTTCCAGTGCCCAACCACCCTCTGAGTGAAGAACCTTTTCCTAATGTCTAGCCTGAGCCTCCCCTGATACAGCTTCATGCTGTTTAATCACATTTAGGCTAAATTAAAATCACCATCTGAATCCCCACATCACCTCCCTGATTCCAGCCATGAAAGTCAACTCACTGTCCTTCAACAGTGAAAAAGACTGTAAGTATTGTATATTGAGTTACATCAGAGCTTGTAAGCCGTTTTTGAGTCAGTTCAAAACATCTGCATAGCAGAGCTCTAGTCCCGCGTAGAGGTGCTAGCTGTAATGGGTTGTGGAATCTGACATAGACCTCTTACTGTTTCAGTAGGGATCATTAACTGTGCTACTCAGAAAGGCTAATCAGCTCTAGTGCATTGCCATGTCATGTGCATATGTCAGAAAAATATCTTGTTGTTTTCCAGTGGTTTTGATGGAGAATGGTGATGTTTACACGTTTGGATATGGGCAGCATGGGCAACTTGGACACGGTGATGTTAATTCCAGGTGAGCTGGTAATTAAAGGATGTGACTGTATTCTATACTGCTGCATAAGAAATGGCTCGATTTCTGGTTCTCTGTAGGTGGCAAGTGTGAAACTTTAAATATAGATAGTTGATAACCTGTTGTTAGGAATTTACTCCGCATAATCCTCTGAATATAAATACAGTAACAGTACTCTTGTACTATGTAAGTAATTTGTTCGATACATGAAGGCTTCTGTGCATAGTTATTACCATAGCTTTGATAATTGAGTTTGAAATGCTTCTCTCTTCAATTCTCCCTACCTCTATGAGAATAACACTGAAGTCTCATTAAGATTTCATTATTTCTGTAAAATAGTATGTGTGCAATAATGCAAATAGTGTAATATCGTAAACCTAGATTACCCTGTTTCTGTTAAATCATTGATAACAGTTCAGTTATGATAAAGTCTAATTTTGTTCATCATTAATGTCCAAAATTAAGTCATGAAACTTTGGTCTCAGTTGCATTTTGTAGTCACTTATTTTGGGTGTTGGATGTGTGCTATCTTTGTGGTCAGTGGAAACAGAGAAGTCAACAGAGCATGGAGAGCTATTTAACTAACTACCCACCATTATCTGCTTTAGGTATGCTCAGTAGCTCTGTAGACTTTATGGGCTTGATCTCCACTGACTACAGTGAGAGCATAAATAATTAAATATAGATGTCTAATGTGCAGCTCAATTTCACCCTTGGTATCTCATCCTTAGAATCTCATCTGTTCATTAAAGTAAAAAAAGCAGCGTCCTTCACTAAAAGGAAAAGTGATTAAGGTCTTTGGACATGTACATATACCATATAATGCGTATGATGGGGGCTTTGTGTAGTATGAATCTTTGAGACTTTTTGTGTGTCCAGTAATGCTCAGTATCCTTATGTCAAAGGCATATAGAGTGGGGCATCCATGACCTCTCTTCAGTTCTGTCATTCCTCTTGTAGCAGTGAGGTATAAAAATTACTGAACATCTGTCCTCCTAATCTCTTTGGAGACTTCTAAACCATTTCTTTTTGTCGAGTTTATGAAGAAATCTTCATCATCTTAAAACTTTCATTGGATTCACTAAGCCAAAGGGGGAGAGGAAAGAAAGAAAGAAAGGAATTATACTGGAAATGTTACCTTGTATTGGCTGCTGTGCTTAATAATAGTCTCTAAACTGTTTATCCCTACTCAGTTTGCATTAGAGTGGCGAATGCAATCTGTGTTTCTGCCTGTGGTAGGGTCATATCACACACAAATACTTTGGTTTTCCTTCCTGCACGTTCTTGGATACTTGTTCCAAGCAACAACATCTTTAGCTGGCAGTTCAAGTCGCTGTTAGAATAAGGCCATTTTCTGTCTAAAAGACTGAAGAGATACAAACAGCAGTGGCATTTGTAATGATAGCTTACTTTGAAATCACTTGGCTTTTTGGAATGCTTCAGAGCTATTTACTGTATATTTCAGTGTTCCAGATAGTAAACCCCACATTGCTTATTTAGACAGAAACTGTATGAAGGCCAAATGTAGTTTCAAGTGAGATCCTAGAAGAGAATATTACAAATCTTGTGCCGAAGGATGGTGCTTGACCAGAACTAGAAGCTGAGGCGGTACAACTGACTTGTCACTGACCTTTGTGTCGTTCCACATCAGACCCTAAAAGGTGTCTGAAAAAAAACCTTGAAGAAATTTGGAGTATGTCCTATGCATGAGAACTGGCTATAGTACTATATTGCTGTTTAGCACCATCATTCAAATTATAATTTCTTCATTGATGTACTTCTTTTTCCAGCTTTAAGTAGAGATCTCTCCTCTGTCCTCACAGTAAGGGATTCAGAGAAGGAAACAGGGAATCCTTATGCAGAGTTCCACCTCAGTTGGGACGCAGTGGTGCTCAGATGGCCAGCTCCTGCCAGGTCAGTGGTATGTCAGTCATGCAGTGTGTCACATTGCCTGTATTGACCTCAGAAAGAGCATCATCTTCTGAATCCAGGAACTGATACTCTACTGTGTTTCTGGGAGAGAGAGAGAGAGGGGAAGAAAAAAAGGGAAGTAATATTTAGGCAGCCTAGCTAGTATATCTAAATAAGGGGGTCCTGAAAAGAAGAACTCTTAGGAAAAATGCAGAACTCTTATTTTCATCAGAGGGAGCCATCTTCATTGCCAGATGAAGCAATGATGTAAGTTCCTGGGCATCCATTGATAACTCATTCTTTCAGAGACTTTTGTCTTGCAGTAGTGAGACTATATTTTGAAAAGCCTTGAAAATGCTTAAATATTTTGAATTCTGAACAGCTGTCCAGACGTGCCTTTCTGCTTAATTAAGGGCTAGACTGCTCAGGTTCTTCCTCCTACTTCAGTAGGAATGAGGTAGATTACAAGCCATATCAGTATGCTGGAACCCTTTAATTAGTCTGTGTAGACTCGTTACTGTAAAATCCACAGTGGCAGATGTTGATGAGCTATTCACTACATGAAAGATTTGTCAGTCTTTGCTTATATTCTCCTCAAATTAGCTGCTGGTGAATAGAAACTCAGTGGAAGCAAGAAATGCTTTGCAGTATCTAGTCTTGGTGAAAAATAGCATGTCTTGCATTCAGGTAAGCAAAAACCTGTTTTTTGCTGATGCTTCCCTTCTGTTACTGCTCAAAATTTGCCTGCATTTTTTGGTACAAACTCTTTACTTCAACACTACAGTAGCAAACACATGACCTGACAGTCAAGCCCCAGAAATGAAATGGCTGAAGTAAGATGATCTTGATATAGAATTTTGCTTCTGAAGGTTCAACAATAACATAAAAGAAAACTGAACAGACCTTCCATAGATGGTCAGCCTATCTTCCACTTGAAGACAAAGAATAGAGGCTAAATCCTATTAATAACTCAAGGGGAAAAAAAGGTGTTCCATCATCTGTGTCTGTTAACCATGTTTCTAGGTGCAGTTTCTGATTATTTTATTCCAGTGATGGAGTGCAGGTCATATTTTCACCACATTTCCAGTTCCATCTAAAATGTAAAAATCTCCACTTTCTTTGTAACTCTATACTGTCCAACTCTGCTTGTTACTACTGGTTTCCTTTTATCCATTACCTGCTAACAGCCCACAGTGAACCTGTATTTACAGCACCATGCTCAGCTGCCCCAAGTGACATGTTATGGGACCTGGCAGCCAGCTGTTGGCTGCATAAGTACCATGAACAGCGATTGTTTGTGCAGGATGAATTTTCAAAGACTGCATCTGCTCCCAGAAATGCTTACCCTTTGGGATGGGAGAGGGTTTCCGTGTGGACAACCAAAATGCATCTGGACCATCTCCAGGATTCTGAGTTACCTGACATTACATCTGCTGCTGATTATCAGCAATGTTATGTTTTCCCAGGAGATCTCTGGTTACTTCCTATAACACTGTGGTTGGCATTTTGTGATTGACCTGTGTCATATCCAGAAGTCAAGGATTCTGTGAGTTTGACATGTCCTTTCACTCCATCCCACAGGAATGCTCCTTGCTTTTTTTCATTCAAATGGAGAAACCTTGGGTATTAAAACTTTGTCCAAAGAGTTTCTCAGACTCTTCAGTGTCTATTCTGAGCTTTCCTGTGTTGAATTTCAGAGGGATAAGGAAATACTCAATAGTATCACAGGTTCTAAATTCTGTGTGCCTCAGTCAAACTGGCTTACTGTATTTTTCCAAATCTCTCCTCCTTTTATGAAGTGAAAATTAGTTTTCTGTAATTTAAGTTTATTTTATTGTGTAGTTAAGTAACTTAAGCGCTTTTTTTTTCCTGTTCCTTTCTTTTTAATACACTGTAGTTGGCCATTACAAAAACTGGATGATCTTAATTAAAAAACTATTTAAGAGGATAATGTATTTCATCTCTCTACATTAGTTACTTATTTGATTTTACTCTGCTGCTGCCAAGGGACTGTCGTACACAGCATTCAGATAACATTAATGATAGGTTTGATTGGAAAAACAGGTAAATAGTTCTGGTGATAATAGCTTAGTTTTTAAGCATCAAATAGATGAAACATTCACTACTTTTCTTTTTTTTTTTTTTTACAAGCCTAAGATTAATAATTCCATGCCTGTAGTTACCATAATTTTGAGGGAAAGGGGAAAAGTAAAAAATATTTAATAGAAATATTTCCTTTTAGCAGGCATGCTTTTTGGATAAGTTGCTGGTTAAGTTTTGTTTCTGTTTTGGTGCCTTTTTGAGCCTCTTTAAAGTTAATGAGAGACAAATGTAAACTTTCTTGTGTTTTTATAATGTTTCATCACTGATGTTGCTAAACTTTGCTCTGTCTGTATAATTAAACTGGTGTCCAAGTCAGTGTGTCTGTAGACCAGCAAAGGCTTCTAAATTTGTGAATGTCATGTTGTGTATCCTCTACCTAATTTTATTCTGCCCTTCAGTCCCTCCATCTCCCCTAGTCATGCTCAGAAAGCTACATTCACCGCAAAAGAATAATTTCTTCCTGTATACCTGTGTTCCTCCTGCAGGTCATCAACCTATCTTCATGCTACATGCCAGATTTCCATGTGTTCACATTTTCCCATCTACCCTTTTCCTGCTGAACTCATGATGCTTCCTCATACTTTCTTGACTTCTGTTTTACCTGCAATTCAGCCAAAATTAGAACATTTATATGATCCATCTTTTTGCACATCAGCTGCTAAACAATTGCTAGGTAACTCTGGGCTGACACTTTTTTATTCCAACACAAGACAACCTTTTCTTATTTTAGATTACCCTACTTTTGAAAGGCTGTGTTTGAAAGTAAGTTTAAATAGTGCTGTTATTCTCTGAGGTCAGAGTTTCCAAACATAGAATTATTTGGGAATAACTTGTTCTTCAAATTCAGTCTTTCTAACTCCACCATAAATTTTGAAGTCTAGGTAGACATTCATCCTGGGATTCTAAGGCTTGTAGGCTCCTGTTCATTTTATTTTATTTTAGTGTCTCATATTTTTTTATCTTTTGTGCTCTTTCTCTTCTAAGTAATCAGTTCAAATTTTCTTTCTTTGCTTCTTGAACTGCCTGTTGATTTTTCCCTTCATTTTTACTGGAATGGAAAATTTATTTTCTTATGCCTATCCATATTTGGGAGACAAATGGATTAGACTTTTTCATATTTCTTTGGAAAATAGTTTGAAGAGGTTTGTTCTTTATTGAGTCTGACTTGGATGGGAGAGGGGCTGATGGGGAGGTAGGCCTTTATTTCTCTTATAATTCTCTACACAGTGATCTTGGGAGGCCTGCATCGATATTGTTTCTGGTAATTGTACTAGGGTACCAGCCACTTAAGGCTTCAATTGCTTCATAGTGTGAACAGGGTTTTTTTTAAGTGCTTAACTGCTGTTTTCACAACATGATTTTTTTACTGCTACGTTTTGTTGCAATATATTTTGTATATATACAAAAATACACTCATATGTAATCCTACAATTATATATTACATTAGTAATCTTTGTTCTGTGCTAATTTCTGAGTTTAACTGAAGAGATGGTTCTCAATCTGTTTTCTTGTATCAAAAGAACATAAATGTAACTATCTGGTACAGCCTTTCAAATCGCTGTTCATTTAAAATGTAAGATGCCTCTTGACTCTAATTCGCTATGATATGTGAATCTGGTGAATATATTTCAGAGTGATTGAAATACTTATAATACTAATGTATGTTTTAAATGTTGCATGAGCATGTATTGATACAGGATTAATTTATTTTTATATAGGGGATGTCCCACTTTGGTGCAAGCATTACCAGGTCCTAGTACACAGGTTACTGCTGGGAGCAACCATACAGCTATTCTCCTAATGGATGGCCAAGTTTTTACATTTGGAAGTTTCTCAGTAAGGAAATATTATTATTATTTACTTACAGGAATAAGCTAATAGTTAATGTGTTGTTCAAAGACCTTTCAAGACTGCTTATACTTACTCTTACAGAACTGTGCATGACTCCTGCATGTCTTTTGTGCCTGTTATGTTATGAAGTGTAGCCTCTAATGTTGTTGTGGTTAGAAAAGCATGATGCCAGGAATTCTTTATGGGTTTTTATACATTTAAATGAAGATGGTGACTTTAAAACTGGTTTATTTTATAAGGTGGACCAGTTTTCTTAAACTCTTATTTTTGCAAACTTACTTGTTTTGCCTATTCTGTTGCCTGTCTGTCTCCATTTGGTAGTAAAAATCGCCCTGGTGTCTTTCATAGAAGCAGCAGTGAGTTGCAGAAGTTATACTAATACTTGAGGGGAGGGATTATTGTTCAGTATATCACTTCTTAACTTTAGTACTCTTTTATATCCACATGGTGTATTATTTTCCCATGTCCGTGTGGAATCTATTCTTATATTCACTAAATAAGCATTTAAAAGTTGTTTACTTCCCTTTGTGCCTCCTTGTCTTTGTAAATATGCCCCTCATTGCAATCTCTACAGAGTCATCTGTTGTTTGTACTTTCCCACTAATGTTTTTGCTGTTTTATTTTTTTTTTTACAAAAGCTAATAGATATTGAGTTATTTTTATATGTTTTAAAAACTAGGTGTTGCCAACCGCAACACAAGAGAAATTTTACTTTTTGAAATCTCTTTTTACCAAAAAATTAATTAAAAAAAAGATGAAGACTGAAATTTTAGAAAGTCATGTTTTGAATTAAAAGTGAACCATAAGACAACTCTGCAATTAAGCAGTGTTTTGTGTTTTTTTCAGACTTTAACCAAGAGCTTTGGTATCAAAATTGACATGTTCTTGTCAAAACTGACATGGGCACATGAAAGTTTAAGGTTTGATGTCTTGCAGTGAAACTTGGCCTCTAAAAACCAAATTCACTCTCAGAAATAGGTTATAAAAGCCTGTTGGTTGACTGAGGGTCTTTTTCCTTTTTCTAAAATAAAAATAAATTCAGACCATATTTAGACCACTTGTACTTTGTGCCTGGTTTTAATATTGTAATACTTGAAAGTTTGCTGAAAGCTTCATAAAAACAAGATAAAATTAAAAGTAAATATATTATTGAAAATGTTTCTACTAAGTTTACTTACATACAGTGTTATGAAGAAAGAGAGATTAATAACATGCTGGACAGGATATTTGCTGTATACATGTTTCTTTTCCCTAACTATTTTAACTGTAACATGGAATGCATTGCCTGTGCCTGAGTGGGGTAGGTGAAGTCTGAGCAGGTTTATTGCAGCAGTTCTTTCTGTGTACATAGGTACAGTGTAAGAACTGTTGGTCCATCTCAGTAACTAGTTGTACATAGAGATAAGGCCCCAGATGTCCAGGTCAGGATGTTAATGAGCATGTGCAGTGGTGCTTGCTGAGGCACTGTATGCTTTTTTAGCTCAAGTTTGACAGGCTAATTGATTTCTATGTACTTTCAAGAGATATTTACTCTATGAAACTTACAGTCCTTATAAGTAGAGAATTGAGTGAACTTAAGACTGTCTGTATCTGAATATAATTTCTTTCCTATTAATCCATTCCTTGTTTAACCCTGAAGTTATTGAGATACTGAACACTATAGGAGAATAATGCTTTTATATTTGATTCTGAAGATGGAAAGGAAGGTTATCTTTTCAGTTCTGACATTTTGGGAGGTTAAAATAAGTTGGAGAGTTTCAGTTGCATTTAAAAAAGGTTTACCAAAAACCTAACTGAATAGGGACGTATATATCTGTCAGTAACTTGTTCATTGTATTTAAATGTGTAACTCTTCACTTAGATCAAAAAGCAGCCATTGCTTTTTGAAGGTAGTTCTGTGGTAAGCTTTCTTCCAGATTACCAATTTTGTCTGATGAAACTGTCTAAGTAACTTAGTCATCTTTGAGACTTACTGTTACTGTCTCTTACTAATTCTTGCATTCTTTCTATAGAAAGGTCAGCTTGGTAGACCAATTCTGGATATGCCCTACTGGAATGCAAAACCAGCACCTATGCCTAATATAGGCTCCAAATACGGACGTAAAGCTACGTGGATTGGAGCGAGTGGAGACCAGACTTTTCTCCGGATCGATGAAGCTCTCATTAATTCTCATGTGCTGGCTACATCAGAGATATTTGCAAGCAGGCATATAATAGGCAAGAACTGTTCTACAACATTTTGAATACTTATAGAAGTATTGGAGAATAATAGAGGAGCAACAAGTAAAAAATGTGACTGAAAGGAACGAAAATATTTTGGCTTTTGAGTTTTACTGTACATGATGAATCCTAGCTTCTTTAGAAATCAATTTTATTAAAAATAATAATAATGTAAAAGTCTAAAATTTGCTTGCATATAAATCTTACTACCTTTTTTTTCTTTTACTGTAGCATTATATCTGTTCTTGCCTGTTACATTACATGCATTTTCTGTGTATGAAGCATTAATGACTTGAGTCTTCATGTTTGTTTGCTGTTTTTGCTCCATGATGTAGGTTTGGTACCAGCTTCAATATCAGAACCTCCTCCTTTTAAATGTCTTCTGATAAACAAAGTAGATGGCAGTTGCAAAACATTCAATGATTCTGAGCAGGAAGACCTTCAAGGTTCCGGTGTGTGTCTGGATCCTGTCTATGATGTTATTTGGAGGCAAGTGTGGATTATAGCTATTAAAGTAGTAGTATAGAAATCCTTTTTAAAATACTTTGGGAGGCTGAAGATTTGATTATACTAGTCTTGTCTTGTCTTGTCTTGCCCAAATTTTTAAAATTGCTTTTCTTTTTTGCATCATTCTCATGCCAGTCGCGTAATATTTACAGCATCCCAATCTGTTCTCTTTATTTACTTCTTTTATTCCCTTTTCTCCATCTACTTAACACTTGACTGAAAAATTTTCTTGCCATACTCATCTGCCACATGTCTGTGTCTTGAATTGTCGTCCTTCTCTCAGGCATTAGTGGTTAAGACTTGAATAGGAGAAGTGTGGAGCAATAATAAAGGTCAAAATAAAGGTACTCATTTAGATGACATAGGCAGACAAATTAATTGTGTCTATTTTACAGTCATTGGGGTAGAGTCTTTGAGCAGGTGTAGATTGTAAGCACTTGTTCCAAAGCAGAATCATAAGATCCAGTTCTTCTATAATGTTTTAAAAACTATGTTAGCCAGGATTTAGGAGAGAAACTTGAACTGTCATTGAGTTCCAGTAATAAATCATATTTAAATTTTTTGAAGACAAACACAAGAATGATCAGTTAGAATGAAACAGGAAAACAGCCAGTCTGCATTCAGCTGGAAAAGGTAGTATCACAGATGTCTTCATCCAAAATTGAGATTCAAGAGCACAATAGCCAATTAATGTTGAAGCATGCTTATTTTCTAGGCATGTTTCTTTATGATGTATGAAGTTCCTTGGATAGTTATAGTTCTGCATTATGCACATCCCCAGAATTGTTTGATTGGCTAGGTACCAGTTTGTATTGAAATTATGCTGAGATTAGAAATAAGAGTAGCACAGCCCTTAAAGCTCTGTATTTTCAGTATGTTTAACTCTCACTGAAAGACTCAAAAAGAGTCACCAAAATACTCATTGTGGAAAATTTGGTTATCAATGACCATGGGAATGCAGCAAGTTTCAGGGGAGCAAAGGTGATGATACTCAACTTGATCTAGCACAAGAAATGGTAGTTCAGTTTAAGAAAGTTCAAAGTCACATGTTATTGTGGGTAAACATGAATTGAGGTATTTTATTGTCTTACAGTATTTTAGAGAGTGTAGAACTAAATCTGGAGCTTAAAAACTGAAGAGTGGATTGTGGGAGACTGTTTTAATATTTTCTATTGAACAAAAGTGGGATAAGAGACAAATAAATCTTCAATCTAAAAAGAAGAGATATGTTAATGAATATGCCTATTAGTAGTCAAATATTTGGTATGTTGTTATTCCTGGACATTTTAATTCATGTCTGTTTAAGTGAGGGTTCAGTTTGTTGTACAGAGAAAACATTCTGATGACATAGATTTTAAAGATTTTCTTCACAGCTTTGTGACTTATTCTTTCAGTGAACTTCAAGTGGTTACATGATTTTGTGTGTGTGTATAAACTTGAACATTGCTAACTTGTTGATATCCTGAGTATTTATGGTGTCCTATTATACTTTTAGCTAAAACTGTTTGTTTCCCCATTAGATTTTTAGAACCATGTACCAAATGCAAATTCCTTTTGTGCTTATTCAGAACAGTCCCATAGGCCTATGTCTTCTAACTTTTTCTTCCTTTTACATAGTGGTTTCAAAGATTTCATTTTCTTCATTTTCTTTTTCTCTGTGTTAATTTATACTATAGAAAGTCTTTGTATTCCCTTGTTTATGCTACCCTTTTCTATAATCCCTTAAAAACTCATGAGGCGATGTTACCCATTTAAAAAAGCCCAAACAAAATATGTTGGATTTTTCAAGAATTTTTTTACTCTTATTTGAAGATAAGCCTTTTACTTTCACTTGGCATCTTTATAATTTTTTTTCACATCTACCATTTAGTACATTTAGTACTTTGCTAGTTACTTCATATTTCTTACTAAATAATAGTAACATTTTTAATATTTATTAGCTTTGAGAAGTGTCAACATTTTCTGAACTTTGTAAACCCATAATATGACTGTTTGACTTAGAATAAGAATGTTTTTGTATCTTTCCATTTGCTGGAGTGTTAAACTCTTAAAGTTTATATGTATTTGGTGTAATGATGTTCAGTTTTAAGAGTTTATACCAGCAGATCTACATTTTACATTAAATAGCTTATAAAATTTAATTATTGATTAGATTTTGTGTTTTTTTCAGTAGATGAAAGGTTTTTTTCATTCTGTTTTTTCTTGCTCTAGGTTTCGACCAAATGCTAGGGAACTCTGGAGTTACAATGCAGTAGTTGCTGATTCCAGACTTCCATCAGCTCCTGACATTCAATCCCGGTGTAGTATTTTGAGTCCAGAACTTGCTCTACCAACAGGTTCCAAAGCTCTGACCACCAGATCTCATGCAGCTTTGCACATTCTAGGTATACATTTATACTTGATGAGTCAGAAGCTTAGATGAAATAAAATTATGTAACTAAATGTTATAAATGTAATAAATTAATTGTGGTCTAACAACTTTGACTTTTTTTCAGTTAAAATTTTACTTTGTAATTAAAAATATACTTTGTAGTTCTCACCATTGCTTTTAACTCTTACAAGCTGGCTGATAAGCATTAATTTTATCGGAATAGTTATCTTCTGCCATCTTAATGTTAGAGGGTTTTAGAGTTCTGGTGGAACCTGCTCTTAGAGGTCAGCATAAAAAAGTAAGAAACCCTCCTAGGTGGTTTTTTTGGAGAGTCTGCAGAATGAAGTCAGTACTCTTAACTTGGACTCTCAAAAAAAACCCCAAAAAAACCAACCAAACCCAGCATAAAATAGTGCTCTTTATTAAGTTACTTTATTTTAAAGTAAATGTGTTATCTAATATTAAAATATACTCTTTGCAGTTTTGTATAATGAGTCACTAAGAGTAATATGATTTCCTTTTGTAGTCTAAAAAGCCTACCAAAACAAACATTAATTCCACTGTGTTAGTGTATGAACTGGCCATGTGCAGCATACCCAGTGCTTCAAAGCACAGCTTTAGAAGTAAATTTAGCTCACTTGTTCACTGATTGTGATGAGTCACCAGTTCATTGACCTGTTCCCTTCACTGTGTGTTAGAGATGTGATAACTTTTAACTTGAGCAGTACTTTTTTGTGTCTGACTCAGAGTAAGGCCTGTTAGGTATCCCATGTATGAAACAAATTTTATGAAGATATTAAAATCTGTCCATAATTCAGTTACTACTTCAACTCTTTGGGTAATAGAGTAAGTGTAAAAAGGAAAAAAAAAATGTTACTGGCAACTTTTATACCATTGTAAAAGTTGCAAAGCAGGTTTAATCATATTTGTTTGTTATTCTGGAGAATAAATAAATTTATCATTAGTAGCAAACCTTGAGATTCAGCAACAGTGACCTTTGGCCTAATCAAAACTATAAAGATACTCAGTAGCATATGTGTGATTTGGAGACAAAACAAGCTTTCTTTGATCTTCTTTATTAATACTAATTTCCATTTCACTGATTATAATCAACAGGGAGAATTTTTTAGTTCTTTTTTCTTTTGCTTCCTTATAGGTTGTCTTGATACTTTGGCTGCTATGCAGGACTTAAAAATGGGTGTAGCAAATACGGAAGAAGAGACTCAAGCAGTAATGAAAGTTTATTCTAAAGAAGACTATAGTGTTGTTAACAGATTTGAAAGTATGTACACACTAAAATTTTATAGTGCAAACCAATCAGGCTTGCAGAACAAAAGACCAAGATTAACTATATTTTTATTGGGTTTTTTTTCTGCAGGTCATGGAGGAGGCTGGGGTTATTCGGCCCACTCAGTAGAAGCTATCCGTTTCTGTGCTGATACGGATATTTTGTTAGGTGGTCTTGGTCTTTTTGGTGGTAGAGGTGAATACACTGCTAAAATAAAGGTAGGTTTTTTGACTTTTGTTTTAAACAATGTTATATCTCAAAATCAGAACTTTAGGAATGTCATCTAAAACCGTGATTAATTTTATTTCTTGATGAATGAGTGGTTGATTATTTATGAAAAGCATTATGCAGATAATAAGTGGGTGAAGTAGAGATCTGAGAATTACCATTATTAATTGTCATGAATTTGCCCATTCTCACCTTCACTAAATGCTATGTCATTTTAGAGGTATCTTGAGCAGGTATGTCAGTGAGCCCCATGGTTCTGTGGCCTGTTTATACGAAGTTCAGAGGTCTACCTGCAGAAAACTGGTGTTGTGGGCTTCATGTTAAAATCACATCCTATGCAACAGGTGTGGAACTGTTTCTCAAAAGCAGAAATATAGTACTTATCAGTAGCCATTACTTCCCGTTATCTCTACCACTTCTTTATCAGACTGGAAGAGGCTGTCTCTGGATAGTTTCTAGGGTGGGATTCTTCAGCTGAGTGTGAATGGCACCAAACACAGTTAACTATGCTTTGTGCCAAATATAAGGATGATTATGGCTTGCTTTGTACCCAATGTAAGTATGATTATGGGTGGAGCATGTGTGCTGATTTAAAATAAATGAACCTGGCTTTGGATAAAGAAACCTCACATAAACATACAGTGTGATAACAGAGCTCTGGTTTCTGATAAATGTCTTCTGGTCCTGTATTTAATAAGGATTTTCGTAACTGCATGAAAAACAATTGTAAAGGAAGGTCTAATATCTCTCTGAGATTTATATTACATATGTATGTTCAGAATATGTTATTGTTACTTGTCATTTAGTGGGTTACTGAATTTTCTTTCTCTATTTTCAGAAAAATAGGTTTGTATTAGGGAAATGGATGACATATGCTTAGCAATAACACTTGCATAAGACAACAGGAAATCCAAAATAAGTAGTTGTGCTTTACTCTGGTTTAACATAATGATTAAGAATTGCAAATAATTAAGGGCAGCCAAGAAACTTAATGTTAGTCCTGCCCTTTTTTGTTGTTTTTAGTACTAAAGGCAATAACTATATGAAAGCGCTCTAGTATTATCTTTTCAATTTGTTTCTGATTGTTTAGGATTTGCTTATTGCCAAGATAAGATTTACCAGTCCTGCGACAAATTGTGTATTAAATAGGTATTTGCAAGAGAAGTCACAGACATGTATTATGGTCCTTTTTCAAACTCATCAAACTGTATAAATTATTTTTGAGAAAGAAAACCAAGTTCATCTTTTGTCCTGGTCACCAACTGTTTATGATAATGTTGACTAGTTCTGCTAAACTGTGAAGTGGTCCCTTTCCAGAGAAACTGAGTATATCTTATAACTATATAAGATATATAAGTGCATTTCAGTCTGTGATTCAAAGCCTGCACCTTCTGCACCACTTTGCTTTTTTTGGAGGCTCTGCATTTACTTTGCTTGGAAGTTCCTCCACTTAAAAATATATTTGGACCTAAGGCTGGGAGGTCGGAGTCAATTGCTATTTCTTAACAGTTAATGCCTGACTTCCAAATGGGAATTTGCCTGTCAGTGATCATAAATAGCAGTGATTTTTGGGAAGAGTAAAGAAGAGTAGTATACAGTTTCCAGAATGCCAGACAGGAAAAAGTGACATTATGAGGTTTCTAACACCTAAGACATAATTGGACCTCTTTTCTTACTTCACCAGTTGTTTGAATTGGGTCCAGATGGAGGAGACCATGAGACTGATGGAGACCTTCTTGCTGAGACAGATGTCTTAGCATATGATTGTGCTGCTAGGTAAGATGTTTAGCTTACCTACTCTACCTGTGTCTTGATTTTTATTTTTGCTTTCTTCATACACATTTTAGTATCACTTTAAATATCCTGAGAGATGACCTACATTATTAGAATTTTGTAGCAAGTGACATAAAACTTACACTCAAAAGTGTGTTGGGGGAAGTAGTAAAACCAAATATCTCATCAAAGCATTATGTTATTTAAATTAAAAGAAGAAAATTAATCTCACTTTTCCTCTTGTATAAATCCAAGTCAAATCCCATATTCCTTTGAGATAAGACAAAATGTTGCAGCAGCTTTTTTGCATAGTTCTATCAAAAGGATGCTTTCAAGCACAAATTGGTATTTGCATTAAACTACTCATCATTAAGCTTACTTCAGTAAGGAATTATCATAACCAAAAGAAGAGTTACTGTGCTTCAACTCATTAGAATACAAGCAGCTATTGCTTGAAAGGTTTTGTGCATATGGATGGGGTTAGCTATGTTGTAGATGCTTTTTCATTCTCTGTTATGACATAATTTCAAATTCAAACAATGTGATTATTTTTGTCATGTTTAATCTTATATATCAATCCCCTAAATATATGTTCTTTATATTCCTTTCCTTAATATTCATTGTAATTACTAAGAATTTTTGTATAAGCTCTTATAATTTGCAGAAATATTCTGAAATTGAATTAATACTATGTAATTAATACCTTATAAGTAATACTTAACTTGCAGTATTTTATAGTAAATTAATTGGTTTTGTGTGTTAGTTTAATCTCTCCTTGCTCCGTTTGATATCTGAGTGTTTAACTATAGAAGATCAAGCTAGACTTAAGCATTTGTAGGTCCTTCTGAATTACTATTTTTTAATTTCTACAATATTTTTCAATTATTTTTGAGGTTTTAATATAAATAGATGTGATATTAATTAACCTAATTCCATTACTTTTCAATTTTCTTTTATAAGCAGAGTGTAATTTCTTAAAAATTAATCTAAAAACTAATTCAAATATAATTTTTTTCAAAATTTACTTCTCCCAGAGAGAAATACGCAATGATGTTTGATGAACCAGTACTTCTACAAGCTGGCTGGTGGTACGTAGCCTGGGCAAGAGTGTCAGGACCTAGCAGTGACTGTGGATCTCATGGACAGGCCTCTATTACTACAGATGATGGGTATAATTTTTTCTATATTTTTTAATGCAAAAGAATAGCTCTAATATGACTTGAATATTAATTGGATTATTTCTCTTTCAGTGTTGTATTTCAGTTTAAAAGTTCCAAGAAATCAAATAATGGTACAGATGTTAATGCAGGGCAGATTCCGCAGTTACTATACAGGTAATAATTTGACTTCTATTCAGAACAATTTATTGACATGTTTTTTAAACAGAAACACAGAAGTTGTTAAAGTAACCATGTTTCATGAAAACATTATTGTATTAAGCTAAGAAAATCAGTGTCTGAAAAAATTATGCAAAAAATTAGTGTCTTTAAGAAAAGTGACGAATCTATTATGCCAACATTTACTACTTAGATATTTTTCTTGCAGTCATTCTGCTTTAGTTACAAGACTTTAATTTACATCTATAGAACCTCATGATTTCATAAAATGTGATTAGTATTTTTTGTAGTTGGAAAGTACTCTATTCAGTAGCCCTCAGTTTAGGAACAGTGTACTATCAACAGGTGATTTTAATGAAAAAGAAGGCAAAACCAACAATCAACTGTGCTTTACAATAAGTTACTATAGACTTATTATTTGCATGAAAAATGTTATTCAACTCTCTTTTAAAAAGCAAGAACTCTTTCACTGGAGCGATAGTATATTTTACAGATTTCCTCAGATACATATAAGACCTAATTCTTATATTCTATGTGTATGTGTGTATATATTTCCTCCACCCACCCACACCTTGACTCTGAAACTTGGAATTTCTTCATACCAGTTCTCTTGTTATGTCCTTTCTAAGTATGTCCTTTTCAGGGTCCCTTCTCAGAACAGGTGACTTCTACCTGTAAGCTTTCTGTCCATAGACCTGTCTCTCCAAGTGAAAGTTTCATTTTGACTGATGCACATGAAGTCCTGGGATGACATATTAATCATTTAGGTGATTTCTCTGGAGAGATGGCTGTAGCCTTGAGGCCTCTGAAGGAAAGAGATGGTTTAAGAGCAGTGAGTGGCACAGAAGGGAAGGTGCTGCAGTAGTAGATGCTGCCTATATTTTTAACCTCCACTTATGTTTTACTTCCACAAAACTAGTGTTCATTAGGGAGTAACATTTCTAGTTTTGATTTTATACAAAGAAATACAGTAAATGCTTGAAATACTTTCATGTAATTAAATCTCAACCTTTTTTCAGTTATCACAGTACTGCCAGTTGAACAGAATTCAAGATATTTGGTTATTGGTCTAGGATGATTAGGAACTGGAGGAAGTCATGCTGAAATTGAACATTTTTGGGTAGTTACAAAACTTGTTTTGTCATTTGTTTTGTTCCACTTCAACAATACAAACAGTAAAAACTAGAAAGAGTAAAAAAACAAAAAAACCAAACCCAAACCAAAAATCTACTAAAAGAAAAAAATTTAGATTGCAAGTTAAATCTAAAATTTTTCTTCCAGATTGCCAACAAGTGATGGCAGTGCTTCCAAAGGAAAACAGCAAACCAGTGAACCTGTACATATTTTAAAGAGATCTTTTGCCAGAACTGTCTCAGTGGTGAGTACTATCAAAAGTATTCTGTGGTTCCAGCAAGTTCAGTCATGGTTAGAAAACTGAAAAATGTGCATGTAGAAATAATGATTATTTTTTCTCTTTGATTTATTAAGCAGAAGGCAGGTACACCGATATGTGAAATACGTAATTTTTTTTACTTTTTCTGAAGATTTCTGATGTAAACCTAAATTTAAGCTAAACTTGGTATTGACCTGAGGATGAGAGCCTAGAAATGTGTTTATTTACAAGGTTGAACTGCTTAGTTTTGTGGTTTTCAGGGGCGGGGGAGGTGTGGGGTATGTGAATTTGGATGGAGTTCATTCTTACTGGTAGTATTCAAAGTACAAGCCTTACTTCCTGCTAAAAATCAATATTATCAGGCGTTTAGATAACTGACAATAATTAGTCACTGGTTAGATTTATCTTCCTCTTGGATTCATTCCAATGTACATTGAGGATCAGGTAGCATTTAATTGAACTTTGATAAACTGAGGTAAGGAGTATTCCTAGGCACAGTGAACTCCAACTATTAATAGAAGGTAGTCTGCAGCTCTTATCATACAGGGAGGTTAGTCTAACTTTGAGAAATACTGTATTTGAAATGCAGTATTATTCAGGATAAGGCCAACTCTGTGTTTTTGAAATACAGTCCCTTCCTTATCTTTTAAAAACAACGATTATTTTCATTTTCATCCTGGTTTATATTTTATACTATGTTACACATACTGTGAGTATTCTCCATATTACATTAAAGTTACTGCCTTTGTGTCTGTGCAGGTTTGCTTCACCTTGCACTAAAGTTATTGGACAGTCATAGTCCAATTTTCTGAATCAGAGTGCTTTCTTTCATTTATATGTTCTCCATCTGTTCAGTGTTCTCTCTTGATCAGGATGATCTTCTCCTGTTCAGGTTTCTTCTGGAAATGTATTACCTATGTGATTTGCATTTTTAGTAATCATACTATCAACATGTTAATAGCTACTCTTAATATATGCTTAAAAATATTTGCATTGAACTATGAACTCCTGTGGCTTTCAATACTTCACATTGTATCCTCTGTGTTCATTATCTTGTTGCTGTTACCCTCACCATAGATAAAAACAGAGGAGAGTTTTGACTTTCTGGAGCATTATGCATTTTATATCTAACTTTGAACAGTCAGTTTAATTGTTGCAACTTGAAGGTGTTCAATACCAAATACTTGTATTTTGCTTTCTGAGATACAACTTCATGAAATTATTGAGCAAACTTAATGGTAGAAACAAAACTTCTTAAATCCTCAAATTTCTTGTGGACTATCATGTACTTCTGTTTAGCTTTCAAGTACTGAAAATGTTACATAGTTGCCATGATCCTGAAGATCGTAACTGTTTAAAGTGAAGACAGCCCTGATAAGTCTTCACTTTATAACAAGAATGTATTATGTCAGAAGTAGGTACTACACTATTATGCAGATGAAGCATGTAAAATTTACTGAAAAATCTCTATTGCAGGTGAATACAAAAAGTTGTTAATTCTTAAACAAGCGAGATCATCATAACATAGCATATGTTATAAATAGCTTTTGTCATGGTATTACAGTGAAGTGCTTGCTACATTCTCAGTGCTTTTTTTTATTCTCAAGCAAAATAGGATTTGTGTGTTGCATGGTAGATATGTGTAGACATAAATATGTTTTAATAATGAACGTGCATATAGATGCTAATTGCTTTTTTTGTGGAACTGATGCTGAGAGGTCATTTCTTGTTTTTTAACACAAAATCTGTCTTTGGTATCCTTCATACTCTGTAATAGGAGTGCTTTGAATCTTTACTGAGCATTCTTCACTGGAGTTGGACAACACTGGTGCTGGGAGTTGAGGAACTTCGTGGACTTAAGGGTTTCCAATACACTGCTACTCTTTTGGATTTAGAAAGGTTACGTTTTGTGGGCACATGCTGCCTGAGATTGCTGAGGGTCTACACCTGTGAAATATATCCAATATCAGGTATTTCTTAGTTAATTTGATTCATATTTATCAGCAAATATTATTCTGCAGGATACTTAAAATATGATCTAAGTATTAATGTAGGATATACTATAAGATGAAATACAGATGGTTTTATTGAAGCAATTAAGAGAATTGCTGTCAGACATGGGATATCTTCAATTGTCTGCATAACCGAATGTCCAGTACCACTTTTATATTATAACTTACGTGTATTTTAAAGTCAATTTCTTGTTTGACTTGTCAACTGAGTTCTTTTGGACTACTTGTACCTTCCTTTTTTTCTTCTCTCTTTACATAGTGTCTGCTTTGGGGGTGAGCACAATTTAAATTTGAAAGACATATCTGTTTTTCATGCCTCTAATTTGATAATACTCATATTAAAACACAGCATATATAATGACAGGCCAGAAAAGTGGGAGTTTCTGATGTTCGCGGGTTTTTTATATGGTTTAAGAACCTTCACTCTTTCACTTTTGAAATCAACTCCTCTGAATGGAGATACATCAATGTTGCTAAACTCCAGTTGTTTTATTTGCATGTGAAATGTGCATTTTAATATGAAAATATTTCAGTTAACTTAATTCTTTTCTTTGTGTAACCTTCTAGCTTCAGCTAAGGCAGTTGTGGAAGAAACGAGCAAACTAGCAGATTGCATTGGAAAAACTAGGACCCTGTTGAGAAAAATTTTATCTGAAGGAGTTGATCATTGCATGGTGAAGTTGGACAATGATCCACAAGGATATCTCAGTCAACCGCTCAGTCTTTTAGAAGCTGTTCTTCAGGAATGCCATAATACATTCACAGCTTGCTTTCATTCATTTTATCCAACACCAGCTCTCCAGTGGGCATGTCTTTGTGACTTGCTGAACTGTTTGGACCAGGTACATTAAAAAAGCACAAGTAAATATTGCAGCTTAGCTTGACCTTTGCTGAAATTGAAACTAAGCAGTATTTAAAACTTTTATTGCTTTTTTTCTTTTATTCTAGTTTGTAACTTGAGTTCTACTTTGGTTTGGGGTTTTTTTGGTGGGTTTTTTTTTAATAATCAGGTGTTAGTTTTCTTTGTTGTTTGACGGTTTTTGAGTGTCCAAGTTCAACAAGAGCCCAGGAACTTAGTCATCCTTAGCTTTAAGATTGTCTCTGGGACAATGAAGAAAATTTTTGGTGCTGGTAACTGTCAGAACCTGCTTTTTAAGTGTTGAAACCATGCCTTGTATGTGCTTATTCTCGGTGCCTTTTGCTTAAGAGCATAGGTGTAGTTTTTTTCACTAATACTTGAATAAGTCCTAATTATTAAATGTTACAACAGAGCTCTGATCCAACCATGTGCATTAGAAGCAGCTGACAATATTATTCTGTAAACAACAACTTTCCAAGTATCTTACTTAATGTGAATGAGCATTCCACATCTAAATGGTGTAGTTACTTTCATTGTTTGCAGTGAGATGAAAACGGTTTGCTGCTTTGCATGAAAATTCATTTATCATATACAATTTCAAGGAAGATTATTTTCTTTAATGTATTAGTCTAATTAAAGTGTTTGGTTAATTGTAAGAAATACTTTGTCTTCAAAGGACACCATAATTTGAAAAATAATATTAAATGGGTTTATTTTTTTAAAATATACCAACCAAGAAATATTAATTACTCCAGTTTTGAAAATCTAAATGCAAAGTTGTGAGAGAAGGTAATGTAAAATTCATAGGAAAGCTTTCTAAACTAAATTATTTCTATAATTATGATAAATCTGGAAAGTTCCTTTCAAAAGTAGTTTCCCTCTTGTTTGCTTGCAGTGCAATGGTTCCATTCTGTTACTATCTGTTTATGTTTTTAGGACATCCAGGAAGCAAACTTCAAAACCTCCAGCAGTCGACTTCTTGCTGCAGTTATGTCTGCTCTCTGCCACACTTCAGTGAAGCTGACCTCTATCTTTCCCATTGCGTATGACGGAGAGGCTTTGCTGCGATCAATGGTTAAACAAGTCAGCACTGAGAATGACTCTGCTCTGGCCCATCGTTTTCCTCTTTTGGTTGCACACATGGAAAAACTCAGTCAGGTCAGGATGTATTCTAAAAATTTAATGACAACTTCTACTTTGCAACAAAAAGCAGTTATACAAGTTGAAGATGAATTTGTACGTTTTCTTTCTAAAAGGCTTATCTCAGAAACTTACTTTTTCCAATTTTCATCTTTTTATCTGAAATATTCCAATTCTTTTTTTGGAGAATGTCTGTTCTTATTTTGAAATATTAATTTGGAAGAAATATATTTTGGAGTTGTATTCTGTTGCATAGCGTTTTGTGCCACAGTTTGTCAACTTTTTCATGTTATCACAAGGAGGAACATGTTGATAGGTTTGGAAGAGTCAACACAGCTTTGGTAATAAAAAATCATGTCTCAAACTGGAATTTCTAAAGCAGTCAACAAAGGAAACCCAGCTCATATAGTTCTAACAAAAGTTATTAAACAGTTTCTTAATAAAGGCTCTTGAATACTGTATTTTTGCAGTTCTGTTATTCTAGAATTGATTTACAGAAATGGAAAGGGTTAAGATGATAATCAACGATACAGGATTACTAAATAATGATATTCACTTTAGAAGACAAAAGGAGTAAGATGGTATGAAATGATGAATGATGCAGGAAGGGTAAATAAATTATAGTTGTTGAGCCTACCAATACCAAAAGTTTTGAGCAAACACAGACCTTAGGAAAGGTAAGTTCAGAAGTTTGCTGCTCTGTTCTCCAGCTTAACCACATATTTTATAAAAATCTCCTGTAGGCCATTATTATGCTAAAAGCTTCCATGGATTTGGAAAGCACCTTGATAAATTAATGAAGAAAAAAACCACCAATGACTGTTAAATGCAAATATAGTATTTATATCTTGGATATAGCTGCCTCTTAACTGCTAAAGATGGAAAGTGTTCTGTGAAGATATCTGTGCAGGTTTGCTTAACCTAATTGTCTTCCATATCTGTTCTCTACTTGGATAGTTTTGAGAGACAGAATGGTGAGGAAAACAGACCTTAGATTTTCATCAGTAGAGCTGATTTTATCTTTCCTCATCAGACATGATTTTCAGTCTGGATAACTGTTATGAAAAACAGTGGATGTCACTGCTAGTAAGAAGGCACAGTAGACACCTAAGCTTAGATTTGTTTCACGTAAAGAACAACTGTTTCTGTAAGCATCCCACCACTGGTTTTCTCTTAACCTACTTGCATAGCAGATTGATTTTACTAAAACTAAAACCAAAAAGCTTTTGAGTTTCTTTCTTTAGACAATGTAGAAGAAATTTATATTAATAGTTCCATAGATAGCTATATATCCACTGTGTTCTAATGTATGCTTATAAAGGCTTTATAGGCTATAAAGCAAAACTCTCTCCTGAGAAGGATACCTATGTAGGATATATCTCCAATTCAATAAACAAAGTGGTCACTACCACATTCAGGAAATTAAAAATATCAGTTCTTTTGACGAGGGAATGCATACTATCATAGGTTTGAGAATTTTTAATTTTGTTTTTTTCACCCTTAGACATTTCTTATCTTCACAAAGTCATAGATTTTTCAATTACCTAATGCTTATAATATGTGAAAGTCTGTGTCTTTTTTTTTCTTTTTAATAATAACAATGCCATTTGTCATTGTTTTTTTCATACTGCAGAGCGAAGAAAATGTTTCAGGGATGACAAGCTTTCGGGAAGTGCTGGAAAAGATGTTGGTCATTGTTGTTCTACCAGTGCGGAACAGCCTAAGAAGAGAAAATGAACTTTTCTCTTCACATCTGGTTTCTAATACCTGTGGGTTGCTTGCTAGTATTGTGAGTGAGCTTACGGCATCAGCATTAGGATCTGAGGTAAAGCTGCTGTAAAATCATTGCTAGAAATCTTTCAGGACAAGTATATTATGAATGTGATACAGGCTGTTACAGGTATTTTGTAGATGTGCAGATAGTTCAAAGATGCTGGAATTCTCAGTGCTCAGTAGCTCAGATATTTTGCATAAATTTAAAAGCATGTATTCACTGTATTAAGGAAGTATTGTTGATAAATAGCTATTTATACAGAATTTTGCAGATTGTTTACAATATGGCAAATTTTTTTTGAGCGCTTATCTTTTTGCCTGCATATCTGTGCATGTATTCAATCAAATATCCTTTTATGAGGCTGTAGCTTTGTTATATGATGGAAAATTATTTGATTTTCTTAAAGGGGTGTCACTGTCTCTGGACTATCAAAACGTTTTTGTCAGAGAAAGAACCAGACTTTTCATAACATCTTGACTGAAAATGTTTTTACCATAATGTTATTATCTTTATCTGTCTTCTTCTTGACTGCACCTAAGGCCACAGTAGTGGCATATTCTAACATTCATGAATTGAGTTTTAAAATTTACCCAGTTGAAAATCTGGTAATCTAATTCACTTAACTTTGCTTTATTAAAGTTTTCTAATGTTTAGCAGTTAATATTTTCTGACACCTGTATTTAACTTTCTTCAGGTTGATGGGCTGAACTCTCTCCATTCTGTCAAATCCACTCCAAACCGATTCACTAAAACAAGTCAGGGAAGAAGCTGGAATACTGGCAATGGATCCCCTGATGCAATATGTTTCTCTGTTGACAAACCTGGTATAGTTGTAGTAGGATTTTCTGTTTACGGTGGAGGAGGAATTCATGAATATGAATTGGAGGTATTAGTTGATGATGTAAGTATTGCATTTGAGAAAATATTTGAAGTAAAGTAACTTCAGAGTTATTTATAGTATGTTTTATAGTGGAATTCTGTAATCTTCTTGTACAATCTAGACTACCACTAAAATGGTGCACTGGTAGTACAGGTTTTTTGTTTGCTTGGGGTGGAGATTTTTGTTTTATCGCAAGCTACATACTATATCTAGTAGGGTCCTAATCTTGGTTATTGTCGTGAACTCTTACTTCATTACTTCTTACAACAAATAATATTTGAAGTATAGTGGGCTTTTCACTTTCTGTAGATAAATGTAAATTAGTAGCAGTTAGCTCTCTGCAAAAACTGGGAATGAAAATAAATTAAGGAGGCCAAGGTAAAACCAAAAATTGAAAAAAAGGATAATAGCCTACTGGTATGGTCAGGCTGTACCTACAGATGTTTCATGTACTGTTGATGTACTCTCTGACAAGCAGCACAAAACTGTACTATGGGTTGTTGTAATGAAGAAAAACCTCTGTTCTTTTACACCTGGTTGTTCACTCTGACAGTTCTATTGTCTTCCAAAGGGCAAGCATAAGTTGCTATGGGAAATTAATCTCTCTTCCTCAGGAGAAAGGCTTTATTATTGAAGAACCTGTTGGTTTTGTTTGTAATGCCATGTGTAAAAATTTATGCCACAAAACATAACTTGCACAATTGCTTGCATGTGTCATGTATTTACATTATAAATGTATTAATGACTCTGTTTCTTTGAATCAGAGTGATCATACCGGAGATGCAACTCATTCTCATAGATGGACGTCTTTAGAATTGGTTAAAGGAACTTATACCACAGATGATTCTCCTAGTGACATAGCTGAAATCAGACTTGACAAAGTCGTGCCACTGAAGGTAAATAAAATAAGCATGCATCTGTAGTTTTCATGCAACTTTTTTAGGTAACAAAAATCAGAATATTTATGTGAATTGTTTGGGGTTTTGTGTATACATTCACAAGTTGATCTTGACATGTTTGCTTTGTAAAGTGTGTTTCACCCTGTAACTGACAAGTTCAAATCATGTCAACCAGAAGAAATTAAATCCCAATTTTTATCATAGCATAAGGTAGATCATAGTTGTTTAATATTTTTAGAATATTTTTGAATATGAAACTTTTTTTTGTTGTGCAACTTGGTAGCTAACTTTCTTGGGTACGTGGTTACTCTTAAAGTAATTAGTAGTAATTTAAGTTATGACCCATAGTTTGGGAACATGGAACAACTTTGATTTTTGTTAAATGCTAGATCTTTTTTGGTTTATTTCACTTGTAGAGTACTTTGAAAAACTTTTCAGACTCTCCACTATTAACGTAAAATAGTAGATTTCCTAATACCATGAAACCATAGATACTTCTTTTATATTGCATACTATTTTTGGCTCTCCTTTTTAAGGAAAATGTGAAATACGCAGTTCGTTTGAGGAATTACGGAAGCCGGACTGCCAATGGAGATGGCGGAATGACCACAGTTCAGTGTCCAGATGGTGTAACATTTACATTTAGTACGTGCAGTCTGAGCAGTAATGGCACTAACCAGACACGAGGACAAATTCCACAGATTCTATATTACAGGTTTGTGTGTTGTGATGATCCATTTCTAAGGAAACCGTCACAGTGTTATTATACCACATCCGTTTTTAAGATGTAACAGAAATAAATGCATCCGAGTGTGTTTGTCGTGCCGCTTCCAGCCTTGTTTTAGGTTCTTGGTCTTTTTGACTTGGCAAATTATTTGGTGGTTGACCTATGCACTGGAATGTTTTTCTCTCTGATTTATTCAGTTATTTCCTCGGTTTCCAAAACCAGTTGTATCATGTAGTGAAGCAAGCTCTATTTATATGGGAACTGTCTCCTCTCTGACTTAAGAGTTCAAAGGTTTAAAAAGAGGAATTGCAGCTGCCTGAAGAAAATCAACTGAAACATCTGACTGTCCTGAAGGGAAGCTTTACTTTCAGCCTTTCAGAATGGCAGTAGGAATTCACTTATGGTAATGCTTTTACAGAAAGCATTGCTTTCATGTTTGAGGTGCTTGCCCTGATGTGTATAAAGACACAATTTTCAAACTGTCAGTACAAGACTGATCAATAGAAGATGCAAGGAATAATAATTTCCTTTTATGTTTGATTATGTGTGAGATGTACCTACCTCATAAAAAATTAAGAGGATAAAATAAGTAGTGCTACAACAAGTGACATATTTTGGACTAACAAGAACATGTTGTTCTTAAGAAAATTTTAAAGAAACTAAAGTATGAAGAAAACTGGGCAGCAAAATTATAGTAATGGTGTATTTGAAGATACAGGATACCTCTAATTTATGTCAAAACATGAGATGGTCTGTGCTTAAAGAATCAACAGACCTCCCTCTAATTAAATTATGATTTATGAAGAAAGCAAAACATAAATCAACAGCCAGTGTTTCTGTGCTAAAATTGTGCAACATATTGGGAAGGGAGGTGTGCAAAGATCCAATTTGTCAGTAAAAACAGTAATTGCTTATTAAAGAATTGAATTACAGTGGTGCTTATCATGACGCTTTCATTGATTTGTTCTCCTGGAATCTTCGACATCTGTGTTTAGGGTATTCCTCCAGCATTTAGAGGAATTTAATGGGAAGTATCATAATTAGGAAGTACCATTATGTAAGAAGGAGGAAAGAAGGCAAGGAAAACTTTTATTTTCACTCCTAGATTGTCTGCTTTTATACAAGCAAAAGAGAAAATTAAAGACAAATAATGATTTCTTTGATCTCAGAAACACAAAGGAGATAATTTCAGTAATAGAAGTTTCAAGGTATTCTAACTTAATAATAAAATAATATATGGAAAAAACCACACCAGAGTCTTGTCTTCAGGTCAGAACAGTCTCAGGTTTTTGTGTTTCAACTGATAAAATTCTAAGAAGCTTTTGAAATACTGTAGTGGCACAACTCAGAACTGTTACAGAATAAATTAAGTATGTTGGGAAAATTTTCAACTGCTGTCTGTAATCACTATGTCTTTTGAAGTTTGCGTGGACAACAGAAACTTAGTGTACCTGATTCTCTACTATAGATATAGACTTAATTTGAGGATTCTCAGTTTGATATATAATGACTTGAGGATTTGATTTGACTACAGCAAAGGAACAAATGTTCAGTCAACTGTTATAGAACAGAGATTATAAGAGTCAGACTGTTTTGTTTAAAGAATACACAAATACAAATAGAATTGTTACTTAGGCATATGTAAAGAAAGGCCATACTGAAAGAAACGTGTTAACACACTTCTCATAAGAGCAGACAAGTTTTGGAGGAATTTGTTGGAAAAGTACTCAGTTGAACTTTACCCCCTGTCATTCATTAATCCAGATGAAAAAGACTTGAGGCTGACAGCAAAATTACAACTCTAGGACACATTGACAAAACAAAATAATCTTTTTTTAAATAATAAATAATTTAAGTCATAGAGAAGGATAGGTATCATTGTTATTCACTGAATTGCTCAGAGTAAAATTTTTGAGCATTCTGAGGTGTGAGTTCTGAATTAATAATGTTCTGGAATGATGTTTTGAAAGATGAGATCTTTCTGGACAAACATAAGATATGCAAAAGACAATAGGAAATTTTGCTTTACATGTTGACTAAGTGATTTTGTTTCTCTGTGTCAGGGCTTAATCTCTGTCATATTGAGGGCTTGAATTAGTTTATAATTGTCATTTGATTGCTTTGAAAAAGCAAATCAAACCACAGCTGTTATATATCTTTTTTAAATGTATATTTAAATATTTTGTGCATTATGTTGTTTAGGAGCACCTAACTTTTCAGAGTGGATTTAAAAGAAAAAACTATTTGTTAAAACCATTTGTTTTAACACAGTTTTAATACAGGATTGTATTTTAAACCCAAAATTAATCTTTGAAATACAGAGGGAGAATTTTTTTTCCTGTTATTCTAGTGCAGAAATATCTATTGAAAAAGTTTTACTTGTTTCTGTATGCATTTAACACTGCTCTGTTTTTATCAAGATAGGTGATTGGCCTTGGAAGAGCATAGCAATTATTACGTTTCTGTGGTTTAAAAAGCATCTAATCAAAAGAAGCATTCCAGAAAAATGCTTTTAAAACTTTTTGCCAAATAAAAATAAAGTTATTCCAAAGGGCTAACACTGAGACATTGCCTCCAAAATATTCACCATGATTTCTTTGATTGCTTTATCATAATAATAATAGTAATACTTCATTTATTACTTTATCATAATTTGTTTTGCTTATTCTGTACCCAAAATCAGTCAGTGATTTTTTTTAATGCAATTTTGTATTTTGTGAACTTACTTTCACTTAATCCACCATCTAGGAGTGAGTATGATGGAGATCTGCAATCACAACTGTTGAACAAAGCTAATGAAGAAGACAAAAACTGTAGCAGGGCTCTTTCTGTCGTGAGTGCTGTTGTACGAGCAGCCAAAGACCTGTTACACAGGGCTCTTGCTGTAGATGGTAAGTCTTGAGAACATTTACCTTTCAAAACTTTTCAATTTGTTAGCAATCAGTAATAGTAGAATACTTCTGAATACCAGAGTTATGTTTTCTCTCCAAAGAATATTTTTCTAACCTTTCATTCCTATAGGTATCAGACTGTGTAACTTCTATGTCATTGAGTTGCACTTGAGATATCATAGGCAGATACCTCAAATAAATTTGCTCAACAATTTAGCAAGTATTATATTAAAGCTGGTAAGATTCTTTGTTTCCAATAGGTCTTCCATGATGGGTTAGTTGCAAATTTTATGCATGTTTTGCACAGTGGTGGTAGCTGGCAGGACTGATGAATGTAATAAGTTTGCAAGCACTTAAACATCTGTTTTTGAGAAATGTAGACAGTAACCATTGTAGTAAAAATGTCCACAATATTACATAGTGTGTCGTTGTTTGTGAGGACGACCAAAATAATAAAACTGGGCATTCTATGATGATGGCCTAAATTCAGCTTTTATTGCTTCATCCAGAATATTACATCTTGTTCTTCACACAGCTGCACTCACACACCGTCTGTAGAATCTTACATACTAACACTATTCTTAGCTCTGTTATCTATAATTTACCACTAGCCTTCACATATGATTGGATGTTCACCTCTTATTTACATTCTTTTCCATGCTGCTAGGCACTGCGGCCTTGCTGCGTCCTCTGACAATAGTGCTATAAAAATTGATTTGAAGTGCTGGGAGGACTTCGTTGTGCTAACTTTTATACCATAGAAAATAGGAACAGAGCTTCACAAAATGCCAAAGAATGCAATAAAATAATGCTCTAATAGGAGGAAACTTTTGAACACAGAACTGTATATAATGATGTGCTTGTCTTGGGTGAACTTGGCAGAACCAGAATTTGACAATGCCTAGATAATGAAAACAATTTTAAGTGAAAATAAAAGTTTAACTCTAGCGGCAAACCAGAAAAATAAGATGTGTTTTGAACAATGACACGTTTATTCATAATACCTGTGTTGTAATTATCTTTATTTAGCTGAAGACATTCCAGAATTGCTCAGTTCTTCCAGTCTGTTTTCGATGCTGCTTCCGCTCATAATAGCCTACATAGGACCAGTAGCAGCAGCTATTCCCAAGGTATGCCCCTCAACAGAAATTGCAGAAGAAATGTGTGAATGCTATGCTGGGAAAAGGCTTACTCTGAAATTCCGAACATCTTGATGTCTTACGATTTTATGAATTTGTGGGTTATATTTGACCACATGACTCATTATGAATTTTCCAAGAATCAAGAACTTTAAAAACATGTAATGACTTTTTTTAACTTGAATTGAAAACATTATGAAAAAAATACCCTAATGAAACAGAGAGAAATATGACAGGATTTACCAGTAGTAAAAGGCAAGGCATTAGAAGGATGTCATTTACAGCTCATTGATGAACATAGATGGTATAAAATGTTCTTTTACGTTATAGAAATTGTTTTTATAGTAAAGAGCAAAAGCGGTTTCTCATTAAATTATTTCTATCAAATTTAGAGATGGGAAGATGTCAGCTGTAAGTAAAAGAACCTTATTTCCCAGTGGCAAGCGTTTTGCTTTAAAAGTGTACCACTCCTTTGAAAATGTCTTAAAGATTACAGGGAACAATGGGAAGCATAATGTTACATGCATTAAAATAACAGTATCATTACAAAGTATAACTGAACTATGACTTTAGTATGGTATTTGCTTACTGTCAGCTCGTGCTTACTGGTTGTTACTGTCCAGGTTTTTTAGTAGAAGCTATTCCAGTGAAAATATCCCTCAGCTGTATACACATTCTTCTGTCAGCTTTGGTGACTCTCTAGGAGGAGTATTTGAGAGTCATGTAGTAATGTTTCTTCTGTTGAGACTGTGTAGATGCAGAATTGAAAAATGACTGAATGAATTGTAGTTAGTGATATTTTGAGAATATCCAAACAATTGTTGTAGAGAAATGGAAGTTTGAGGGAATTGTTTTCACCAAGTTATAATACTTTATTGCATGTGGTCTTACGTTACAGGTTGCTGTTGAGGTCTTTGGCCTAGTACAACAGCTACTTCCTTCCGTGGCAGTTCTGAATCAGAAATACGCCCCTCCAGCTTTTAACCCAAATCAGTCTACAGACAGCACCACTGGAAACCAACCAGAACAAGGGCTTTCAGCTTGTACTACCTCCAATCACTATGCTGTTGTAGAAAGTGAGCACCCCTATAAACCTGCCTCTGTTACGCACTATAAGGTGAGCACAGTTTCTAAGTGCATGGGTAGTTTCTTAAAAGCTTGATGCATGTTTTTTCTTTAGTCAGTGTTTACTGTCTGAAATATTATTGCCATGGATGATTCGTATTTCTAATATGGGAGACAGTTTCCTATATTATTGCTGTACTGCTTCCAGGACAAAACTCTTTCTCCATTAAGTATAGTGGAAACTAGTGAAGTTTTAATGCCCTAACTCAGGTATATTTAGGGACTTTTAAGTCCCTAAATTTGGTAAGTCTTAGATTTTCCTACTGTCATGCACAGTTTTTTTCCCTCTAACTGTACAGATTGTAGAAGTTCAAAGTCTTTATGTATGCATTATGTAATCATATATCAGACTTTCTTACCTAATGCTAAACCAGTGTTCTGTAAAAATATCTTATGTCAATTCTAGTTGAATTAATATTAGTAAACCTCAATAGAGAAGGGGTGATTTTTTTCTAGTTGAGTAAAGCTCTCAGGCAGAAATTACATGTCTGAGAGATAAATCCTTTTTTTCAGTTATTGAAATAAAGAGCTCTGCAGTCACATTGATACCACAACTCTAAATCCAGAGGTAGCAAACCTGTAATCAAGAGCCTAAAGAGGTCATTGATTATTATTCCACTTGCTTGTACTGTGAGATAGCAAGACATCCACTGCAGATGCTGCTCTGTACTTTTCTGTACTGTACTGCAGCTGTTCTGTACTTTGCTAGGATGGCAGATATTCAGTATGTTTATTGCAGTTTGAGTTTAAAAAGTTACATGAGAGTTCAGTGTTCATAGTAGTCTGTGGTTGTTTTGTTTAATGTGCAGAGTTCTTAAAAACAATCACTAGTGGTGTTGGCACAAATACTTAATCCGAATATTAAGTTATATTACAGGGTTATAATTGAATAAGGTGGTTCAGGTGTATATGAAGTGCAAAGAATATATTAGGGTAATGTTAATTTAAAGCATATCAAAACAATTGTAATAGAATTACTTGATTAAATCACTTTTGTAGAGTAAAGAATTAAACCAAAAAGGAAATTAAATAAATGTTACAAAAACCCCAACAACCCCCAAAACTTGGACATAATTAAACTATTGCTTTGTTTTAGGTGACGTTCCCTGAATGTGTCAGGTGGATAACAATAGAGTTTGACACTCAGTGTGGCACTGCTCAGTCAGAGGATGTTCTTCGTTTACTAATTCCTGTCAGAATTGCACAGAGCCTGGGATTTGGACCAAAGCATACTTCTGTTCATGAAAACCTTAATTCATGGATAGAACTGAAAAAATTCTCTGGATCTTCAGGATGGCCTACCATGGTATTAGTATTGCCAGGTAATAAATAGATATTGCAATAATTAATCATAATGTGAGTTACTGAAATAATGAAAGAAAGTTTGTTTGCTAAGATAATTTTGCAGAAAAATCAAAGTTGAAGTGTCTTTATCCAAGCTGGCAATCTGCTTATGTTTATGGTAGGTTTCTTGCTTGAAGTGTTACTCTGGTTTTTTTCACATGCTTTTAATTCACGCTACATATAAAGCCTGAGTTTCATATATACACATGTAGAAGAAACATACCAAAAGAGGAGGAATACATTATTTATTTAATTTATACTTTTACTTTTTTTAAGGAAATGAAGCTCTTTTTTCTCTGGAGACTGCATCAGACTACGTGAAAGATGAAAAAGCTTGTTTTTATGGTTTCAAATGTTATGCAATTGGATATGAATTTAGTCCAGGATCTGATGAGGTAAGGAAGAAGTGAGATGGTACAGTTCTACACCTAATAAATCTCTGCTATAAGGCTATTTTTGGGGGGTAAAAATATTTGTATTTCCACTTCTGACTAAAGAATATAAGCTAAGTATTTTTAGATTAATTTTTAAAAGGCTTTGATGTTTTTTGTCACAGATATTATTCGTTTGGAATTCTTTAACCAGGATATTATTGGAATGACCTTTTCTTTGGTTTGTGGCAGTCTGCAAATACATAGTGGGGTTTTATCTTGTATGTCAGTGGGATATAAGATTTCCTAAAATTCCAACCTACTGTGGCATCAGAAATCCAAAGTTTTGGGGCTTTCAGATACAAAGTGATCGGTATTTCACTGTCACTGCCAATTGAATGACAAATCTGCATTATTTTTCCAGTGCTCAATTATACCAGAACTCTCAGACTCCCTAGAAATACTCTGTGCATTTAGGCTACCTGAGATTATTTTACCCAGTGGTTTCCTCATCTTTCCTTTAAGGACATGAGTTGTTTCCACCACTGTTTATTTCAAGGGGAAGATGAAATTTCTTCATGTCCTTGACCCAGTGCTTTCTTTTGGCTTATTTTAAGAGACTAGTGAAAATGCTTAATATGTTTTATAATAAATCCAGAAAAATAACTCTAACCTTATCTTGGGAGTCGTTGGGCCTGTTGCTTCATGTGAACTTCCCCAGGTCTGCATATCTTGCTTACACTAAAACCCTCACAGAGGATTTATGTCATCTTATTCCTGGATTTTGCTCAAGCTAAATCATGTCTTTGGGTTTTCAAAACATGAAGTTCTTTGGAATTTTGTAACTTACCAGATAAGAAAACATACTGTAAGATTATTAGCTATGGTGATCTCATTAGCTTTCAGCAAAATCAGAAATACACCTTTTTATAGTGCTAAAGTTTTATAAATAGTAAAGCAACTTTTATGGTGTAAAAACTACCTTGCATCTCAGGACTAAAAACACTATAACTAACTTAGATAAAGTAATTGGACAGACAGTGCAAGGTTCTCATTCTTTTGGCAACTTTGTGGTGAAATTTTCTGAACATTTTCCTGAAGTGTTACCGATTATCATATTCAGATGTTCTTACTAGGCTAACAGAAGCATGATAACCCATTTATTAATACTGCTACCAAGTGGAAATTATTCTAAACATTTTTATTGCTGACAAAACTTCAAACTGGGACAGAAGTATTTCTTCATATGAAAGCATAGTCAGGGAAATGTATTCATTGTCCTATTTTCTGGGACACTAATTTTGAAAATTGTTTTAATTTGAAGGGTATTATTCAGCTGGAGAAAGAACTGGCAAATTTAGGAGGATCATGTGCAGCAGCTTTGATGAAGAAAGATCTAGCACTTCCTATTGGTAAGTCCTACTCAAAGGACATACTTCCTTACTTCATCATTGTCCATGTCAATGTTTTCTTAATTTATACTACATTTAAATATTATTGTTGCTTTTACTTAGAGATAACAATATGAAATTTGTTCTTAAAACTAAATTAATAAAAAAAAATAATAAAATGAGTGTGTTTTCTGCTTACACCTCTTCCTTCATGTGCATGTGGGGGAGGAGGGAAAGCTGGTCATTTAAATCTGAATGAACTCCCCCACCCACAGGTAGTGTATCAGTGTATGAAATGTGTCTCACACTTTCCTTGTGGTACCTCACAAATGTGCAGGTATTATTTTTGTATTTCTCTTCTGCTGTCTTTTCTCTCCTCACTCCCTACCTTTCTGAATGAAAACAATACCTGCAACATTGAATTGCAAAATTTAAACTTATTACTTTAAAATTGAAAGTGACCATTGAATCTGTAAACCTTATAGTTAACAATATTTCTGCTATAACTTTTTTACAATTAGAAATTACATACTTGTACAGTAGATGCAGCAAATAAAGGTTTACAGTAACCCAAGTGCCATTTAAAATGTAAGGAAAAACAAGAGTTTATGAACACTGTTGGATACGAAGATTGAATTAGAACTTCTAGTGATGCAACCATAGTCCATGTCATTTAATTTCTCCAAAATAGCATCTGTATACAGGAAAAACAGGCTTATAATTTATAATAGGATATCTTTTTGATGATTTTAATTTAGGAGTGCAAACAAGAGCTCAGACACAGTTAATGAGACTGGAAGTGTGTATTAATGAGCCAGGAAAGCATTGGTCAGTGTACAATCACTAAACCTGCTTTGAATTTTTTAACCCAGTATTTTGCTTATGTATTTGAATGCACAAATTTCTTACTTTATGTGGCAAGTAGGCACTTCAGTTGCACTGGTAGATCTGTATTTCACTCTCAAAAGTACAGGCAATTCTATAGTTGAAATAGTGCCCTCATTTCTTAGACTCCAAACTCCTTTGTTTTGTTGACTTCTCCAGCACCCTTTTGCTGCAACTGAAATTGCTCTCAAATATACTGTATTACTGCCGTTTCTAATCTGCAGAGACCTCATTCCTGACCTGCAGAGCCCTGTCGTCCTATTTGTGGAATCATGTCCTTTAAGAAAAGCCAATACAGAATCATACAATCAATAATCATATAAAAGACTTGTAATGCATACACACAGAAAGGCCCTTTTTCGTAGACTTTTCATAGTTTATTTTATAATTTCTACAGTTTTACCTTTTTTTTTCTGTGTGTGGATGTATGCAGGCTAAAGAAAGTAATCTATGAAAAAGGCTCACTCCACAAAATAAGTAGCAACTTAACTTGTATTGCCTCTACTTTGGCATTTGGAATTTAGGTATCTGTAGCTAAGCTAGTACCTCTAATCTTCTTTTAAATTAGACATCTTCAAAGGATGGTTCATGTTGTCCTAAAATGAAGATGTCAGAAAAATGAAAGTCATCACCCAAAGGATGCACCTGTCTTCTTTCATTTGCTGTAAAGCTATCTTGTAATACCTAAGTGAGAGCTCAGGGTCTCATTCTTCTTTGCCCAAGAGCAAGTGAGGTAAATCCTGCTCTATTTCCCAGCTACTCTTTAGAGCTCTAGACCCAATTAAGTGCTCATAAAACTTGGCAATTTTAATGAAGACAATAAGAAACTTCATGAATCTTCTGTCAAGGAAAATAGGATGATTGAACTGATTTTTATGGGTTGTTACTGGCATTCTTCTAGGATCCTTCTGTCTTCAGCTTTATGTGCGTGATTTGTCTTGGTGTATTGACTTTAGAGAGCTTGTCCTTTGCAAAGAGGTACCTTACTTTTTAGTAATTGTTGTAGTGAGTATATTCGGTATGCAAGTAGCCAAATGTTTGTCCAAGTATTACACTAGAACCATTAGGAAAAAAAGTGTTTTGAAGAACTTTAGGAAGCTTTTAACTTTTTTGTCTCCAAAGGAAGATGGAGTAGAGAGTGATTCTTTTAGATATTAGGAAAACTATCTTTGAGAGTACACGCAAATACTCTTTGATTTACTATGTTCAAAAGGTCACTCTTTCTCCTTGCCAGTTCTCCAATACTTAAATTTAAGATATTTCTTCCCAAGAGAGAGATCTGGTCTATGATCAAATTCTAACTTAAACAGCAGTGTGGAACTGATTGGTGTATTTAACATTATTATTTCTTAGTTGTTTCAAATTTGGTAGAAATTATTTCTGAGGGCAGAATTTTTATACATCCTTATTTATTTGAATTTTGGGACTTGATTCTTCTCATTTCTCTTTCTCCTTTCTGACTAGTAGAATTGCCTGACATGTTTTTGAGAGAGAGTAGAAATATGGTAACCTTATCTGTTTTACTCTTCTGTTAAAAGGCTGTGTTTGGCAATTCTGGTCAACCTGGAATCAGACTTTCAAGTTGTATTTGTGAGAAAGAAATATGGTGTAATAGTATGTATTTGGGTTTTATGTTATAGGAGAAATCATAATTTACAAAACTATGTCAAGTTTATCAAGTTTTTAAATAATTTTACTAAAAGGGAGCAGTTGGTGCTCCTTGGTACCTCTTCCCAGAAACTATTTTTACCTTCCAAAATCTTTTTCTGAAAGGATCTAGTTGCATCCAAAGATTTGCCATACATACTGTCCTGGAAATAAGAAGACAAGCACCAAATTCTTTGTTGTGTGTAATGTCGACTGTTCATTTGTGTGTGCACTGAACTACACAATACTGCATGTTTATATGTTACTTGAAAAGATTAATATTTCAGCTGCTGGTTGAACATTGTGACACAGCATTATGCAAACCTAAATTTTATAATGTAAAAAGATTCACAAAACAGAACTGAATTTCGTATTTTATTATATGTAGGTAACTGTCAGTATTACTGTTATATTTTTACAGCAGGTAATGAATTTGAAGAGGATCTTGAGATACTTGAAGAGGCTGCCTTACAGGTAAACTATGGCTTTTTATCCACTGCTGCATACTTAATCACATAATTGCACTGAAACTCTTCGACTGCTAGAGAAGAAAATAATTCATAAGGTTTTTAGAATAGAATAGAATCCAACTTGTAAGGAAACAGTTTATGAAAGTCTTAGAGAAGTTTAGGATTTCCATTAAATCTGTTTTTTATAATAAATCTGCGTAGGAAAGAAATGGAGAAAATATCATTTAGAAAGTTAGATGACAAAATATTTCAAAATATCTAAGTGTTTGGCATAAGGTGTACTATTTAGCAAATTTTAAATGTTACTAAAATTAATCCACCATGCATCTTTGTAATTAGAGAAATAAAATAACTTTTTCGGCTGAGCGGTGACAATAATCAATCACAATAATGTGATTGCAGTTGTTCTGGTTTGTTGATGGCGTTTTGATGGTAACTAATGCTGATAAGAAGCTCCCATCTACCCCAACAGATGATGAACTGTGAAAGAAAGAGTCTTCACATTCTCTCTCCTTCCTAGTTATTTTCACAGCAACTGTTTGGAAATTCAGTTATCACAGTACTTGATGGAAAAATGTAGCAGTGCTACAGTCTGACACCATTGCATAGGCCTTAGGTAACAGACTAGTAATAGAACTTGACTGGGAGGAATCAGATGTTCCTTGGAAGAAATATTTTTGTCATCAGTCTGTTCTTGGGCCCACCGTATTCTAACTCAAAATGGGAGCTAGGAGGGTGCAAGTAGTAAGAGATCTACCCTTCTATATGCTATACTTCTAACCTTTTATCTTCTTCTGAAACATACTCATTAGTCACATTTTCAGAACATCTTTCTTTAGTCTTCTGCTCACAAATCAGCAGTTTAGGATATTTTTAACATGTTACATTATTCTTTTCACCAGAAATTCTCCCTCAGCTCAAGGTCATTTAATCTCTTTTGACATAAATTATTGATTAATGAACTGGGCTGTGACTTTTTTTTTAAACTTTCGTCAGAGTAAAGTTTATTCTCTTCCTCCTTGAAAGGTTTTCAGTACCCAAAATGTCTGTACCAGTGTCAGTGTTGTGTTATGGGAAAGTGTCAACGTGTACATTACTGAAAAGCTGGCTAATGTCTCCATCCTTTCACCCCCAACTTCTGCCAAAAATAATAGGTGTGCAAATCTCACTCGGGCATTCTTGGGAAAGGCTTGGCGCTATCTCACTCACCAACCATCTTGGAAGCTCTTGAAGGAAGTCTTCCACTGCAGGTGCAAAGCAATGAACAGTCATTTCTGGAGGATTTCATTGCTTGTGTACCAGGATCAAGTGGTGGACGACTTGCAAGGTAAAACTGCACTATTGCTTGTGTATATGACTAGCTATAGATCTGTAATAGTTATTTTAAAATTTGTTAAATAAGACTGTATGACTGTATTGTTTCCATGAAACAGACTTTCTGCATCCTTTTTTAGCTGAAGTCATATTTGTAGAGAGTAAGAATTTTTTTTCTGGAGGCTATAAGAGATTTTAATTTTATGTGGTTTTATTTGCTGTAGGTGGCTTCAACCAGATTCATATGCTGATCCTCAAAAAACATCATTGATTTTGAATAAGGATGACATTCGATGTGGTTGGCCAACTGTTATTACAGTACAAACAAAAGACCAGTATGGGGATGTTGTTCATGTTCCTAATATGAAGGTAATTATTGTAATCTTGGCTGTTCATCTGCTTGATTGTGCTGTCTTTTAGTTTTTGTTTTAGGTATTCCACAGAATACTCTTGTATAGAGCAGAATGTGGCATTTGTAAATTCAGTGTAGTCAGACTTTACCACTAAATCCACAAAATTATCATATTCTGTATTATGCCAACATTTCATGCAATTTATAACTTGTCTGTAAAGAGCTACACATGTATAATTGTAGAAATAATCTGTCATAAGGGGCATTTGCTGGTGATGATGTGTTCAGGGAACAAGAATCCACCATTTTAACTTTTAAGCTGGGAAAGATATTGTAAATCATAGACTTTATGAGGGGAAAAAAAAGGAACCAGAAGCACATTGATGAACCATCTTATTTTATTTTAGGCTAAAACAGTACTTTTCCCTTTTCTATTTCTAATATTTGGAAGTTCATGTAGTCTTTGCAATTAATAAAAATAATTGGCAAAAAAGTGGAGTTCTTGGATTTGCCTTCAGCATTTTCAGTTAATCACTTTTAATATCTTTTAATACAGGAAAGGAAGTGTTCTTGACAGCCTCAGGTAGAGTTAGAAGAACTTTGGACATTTTGGAGTAAAACTTATGTATGGGCTGCTTGATTTGAAGTAGCAAAGCAATGGAAACAAAAATTAAACACAAAATGGTTTTTGTGTAGTTCTGATAAATTAGGTTATTTCCGTGTTTTAAAGCTGACTGTTACTGTGAAGTAGATGAAGTACCTTTTGTAAAATCACGATTCTTGTGATAAAAGCTCTCAAATTTATTCTTTGCATCTGATGTTATAATTGAGTTACCTTACAGTGAACTGTAAACTTAATAATGAATAGGGGTTCTACAACAGTAGCACAAGAAACAACTCAGTCACAAAAACAGCTCAAGTGAAACTTGTGTATGTGGTTACTGACTTAAATGTGTGACAGAGGAAGTGGAAAACTCTTAAGTAGAGTTTTTATTATATCAATCAGGAAGAGGATATGTCAAAATATTATCAAAATTATTGCTGGATTAATTATTTAATTATTGTTTGCCAATGTATTAAGGTAACAAATCTTAATTCAACTTAATGATTCTGCTGAACTCAATAAGTCGGCAGTGCAGTGATGTAACTTCCGATAAATTAAGTCAAATTTTGATAAAACAGTGTGAAAACTGCAGTATTTAAACATAATTTATTGCAGATTTAGGACGAGTAACACAAACTTTTAAACTTATTTTCAAGGTAGTCTGCCTGGTTTTCCTCAGAAAGCTGTGTACAGCTCACTGTTACCTGCACTAATGGAGGTCTGTGGTACCTCTGAAGGAGAAAAAGTCAGTTAAAATATGCATTGAAGAGCACAGTGTAAACATACAGTGCTGATGTAGTACAGCAAGTCAAAATCCAATCTGGCCACTGGTGATCCAGATCTAGCAGGCTCTGATGATTTCCTCCAAAACCTATGCACTCTTTTGGAAGGCTCTTTCTGCTTTGTAGCATTTTCTGTTGTGGGATAACTTCACCATGCATACCAGATTGTGTGCTGCTTCCCAGGGAGTGCTGTGGGAGTGGTAGAACTCCAGCCCTTACTGGTTGTGTCCCAAATCAGTTGGGTGTTTCTCTCCTGTACATTGACATTTTTCAGAGATGCTGTGCTTGGCTTTGCAGATTGTTAAAGGTAGATGCATTGGGTTTTGACACAGCTGGATTTACAGTGAGTGCTATAAGCACTGTACTGTAATAAATCTAAAATAATGTGTGTTTTCTCTCTAAATCATGTTCTCTATTCCACATCACATTGCAGGTAGAAGTCAAAGCTATTCCCGTTTCACAGAAAAAAACATCCTTGCAACAAGAACAAGCTAAAAAGGCACAACGGATACCAGGGAGTCCTGCAACAGCTGCTTCCCCTAGCAGTGATATGACCTTTGGAGGACTTCCTTCACCAAAGCTTGATTCTTCCTACGAGCCAATGATAGTAAAAGAAGCTCGATATATTGCTATTACAATGATGAAGGTAAATTACTGTCATTTTAGCAACGTAACTATAAAATTCAGCAGTCAAAGTGTGTAAAGGTATGTGAAATAGAAGGAAAAAAGTATATTTTATTTTGGTCACAATCTGAAAATACATTGTTTACAAATTATTCTGATTATATTGAAGTTCAGCATAAAACAAGGTACATCAAAAGGACCAGTTACATAAACTCTAATGCAGTTGGCTGGATTAGCATTCAAAAGAAAAGTTTTCTTTGATTTTGATTAGACTGATTAACAAATTAGTCTGAGTCACTCAGGAGAAATAAATCAGATGTTGAAATGGTGGAGAGGAAGTCAAACCAGTGTGTCCATATAAAGTTGGAGTGTTGCAGTGAACCCATATTAAAAACTGGAACTGGTAAATATAGGAAGATATCAGAGCTCGGCATAGTAAAAAGGTCATAAAAATGATTTGTGTATCAATGCATAAATATTAAGCAGTGTTGGATGAAATGAGCCAGTGTCAAAGGGATCAGCTCAGAGATGTTGCCAGAACAGTTTTTAAAGAACTGAAAGCTAGCGTTGATTTGATTGACTATATTATAGCACATGCAATAAATTTACATATATGTAACATATATCGACCCAGTTAAGAGATGGGACATACTGTGTACAACTATTAGTTGGACAGCTTAATGAGACATGATTAATCAGGAGTTAGAGAAGAGTAATACTTATATAATCAATATGGATTTATGGGGGGCAGAACCACCAAAGTAGCATCTTTTAGAGGGTACGGGGTCTTTTTTTGCAAAGGATAGTTAATGCTGCAGTACCTCTGTGTAAACAGTGCAGCTGGGCACTACATAGCGTCCTAATGGATCAGTGAAAGAACTACTAAATCAATGTAGTGTACAACAGATGGTTCAAAAACTTGTTAAATCACATGCCTGAAAATATATTTACAACCAGGGAGTGTATATACAGGATATAAGTGATTTTATTGATTAGGGGGGTTGTATTTGGACTACAGCAAAGACCACTTCTTACCTTGATGCTACTTGCCACTTCAAAAAGTGGCTTGAGACAGGGCAGAAATACATTATTTATTCTAAGTTAGGACTGAGATGAAATTTTTGATAACCATTGTCCACAGGTACCTGCTGCTTCTTTTCAGTAAGAGGTGTCAAATCTGTTCATGCAACTATGAGGGTGGTATATCTTATAATGCAGCTGGATACTCTGGAATAAATGATGGTGGTACATGTGTAGGGTGTTCAAAAATTCTTTTCTAGATTTGATGGATCCTTTGAGTGAGGAATGCTTCATATTAGGTAGTTAGTGTGTAATGGTTTGTAATTGATTCAGGCCAAGATAAAATGAAAATGCAAGTATTCCTTTAAAGTCCTCTTAGTAGGTAATAACAGTATGCATCTCATAAAGATAAAAGTAGAAAGTAAAGGACTACACCAAGGTAAAATACAAGAAGTGTCTCTCTTCGTGATGAGACATGCTTGATTTCCATGTTAAATGCCTTTTCAGATAATCTTCCAAAGGTTCCTTTCAGATTAAGTCCTTTCTATTCAAAACTTCAACTTTATGAATTCAAGACAGTCAGTATGCTCTTCTACTTCCCCCCACCTGCATTACTAAGCACATTCATTTTGAGTGTAAAATGCAGATGTCCCTTGGTCTTTATACCAGCCTGCATGTTATATCAGTATTTGATACATCTAAATATGATTATAAAATCTAGTTTCTCACTTCATGACAATAAATTATGACGTTTGGAGGACTGATACCCAAAAACTACGTCCTTGTATAGACACCCTGCTGTTTTGTAGTTTTTGACCTGCAGCATATTTGCTTTCTTACCTTCACATGGTCTTCAATGTACCTACCTGGATTAAAAAACTTCTTGTACAAGTGAGATTAGAAGAGATTCAAAGACTTTACTGTGAGCAGAGGCATTTTGTTAGCAATAACTCTCTTTATTATCTAGATAATGTCTATTTAAAGAGAAAGTATACTCTTTTCATATATGTGTATATTTTTCTGTGTTTTGGAATTTGTTTCTGATTCCCTGATAACTGCTTCTGGTGACTGTAAAGTTAGATTAGTGTATTCTTTGAGAAAATACTCTTTTTTTTTTTTTTTTTTTTATTCAAGACAGTAGTGTAATTCATTTTATGTTTGAATTCAATCTGTTTATAGGCATATGAAAATTATTCCTTTGAAGAACTACGCTTTGCTTCACCAACACCAAAGAGGTAAACATTAAAGAATTTCTTTTTGTTAGGGACTTAAATTAACATGTCCTATCACTTCTGCTTACACCCACACACACAAACTGTGACTGACAGGTAGAAACAAAGAAGTCAAGTATTACTATCTATTTTCTTAAATTTGGCAATTTATTATTTCTTAATTGTTCTAATGTTGATTCCTTATTTGATTATTTACTCTCTGAATGTGTTCTTGCATCATTTACTGTACATAAATGTGGCATAGAGGGTTATATTTTCATATGAAATTGTAGGAGGTTAGTACATTGAAAAGGAAAAAATTGTATTTGGGTGATCTGATAGAAAAAAAAGTTAAGTTTGCCAACTCAACAGATGATCTCCAAGAAAACAATAATTGTTTAATGATTTTAATTGTTTTGTTTGTGCCTAGACCCAGTGAAAACATGTTGATCCGAGTCAATAATGATGGTACATACTGTGCGAACTGGACTCCTGGAGCTGTTGGTCTCTATACCATCCATGTTACTATAGATGGCATTGAAATAGGTACTTGATTTTCACTGTATTTAAGCATAGATTTATATAATATCCACTTTGTATACTGATAAATTTATGTCTCAGTGCTCATAAGATTTAATATTATAGTTCATAGCAAAACTTAGCAGCTAAGTTTTGGTTCAGAAGCCTCTTATGTAAATCCCTCTTCTTTGTCAAAAGGAAAAAAACCCCACAGTTATTCTCACAAATCATGTATTTATAATGTGGTTAGACTGCCAGATTGACAGATTCTCTTTATTCTCAACCCTCAGTGTTGAAAAAAGAATGTCTTGTTTCATCTGTAAATGACAGAGATGTATAGTTAGATGAAAAAAAAAGAGCCCAACCTTGAAGAACCTGTGGAAAGGGGAAACTGTTCCTGGCAATTTAGGAATAAATATTTTCATTTCTTCTGTGGAAAATTGAGAAAGTGTGGTCTTAACTGAGACTCTACCTGAAGTCCCAATTATTTGTACTAATTTTTAAATGTTTTTGGTTCCTTCCTTGCTGAAAATTTTTTAGTTATCTTGCTAGTCCTAGACCACACTAGACTAAACTGTGAGATATTATAGCATGTGATGAAACACTGTCCCTCCAAAAACACTCTGTATGTTGAAGCTCTCACATTAGTCATACTGGTGGTATGGTGAAGATGGTAGTAAAAACATTGAAAGCACTGTAGTTAGGCCCCGATCTGATAGGAGGGTTTGAGTGATTTCACCAGCAGTTCTTCTTTCTCAATACTATACAGAACCTTTTGTAAATACATAATGATACTCATAAATACAAATACATATAATTCACATAGAATTGGAGCGGGATGCTATTTAGTGTGTTAACTACGGAAGATAAGATCTGTAAAATATAATTATTAACTGTTATCTTCGTTCCTCAAACAGGAACATTTGCCTTCATAGGAGCCTCCAGTAGCACTCAATTGTATTTTTTCCAGTGTGTCATCCCTAAAGCAAACTTTACATTGTAGTTTAAATCAGCTGCTGTTAAATTTTACACAGATTCTACCATCCTCAATCGTTGTGTAGGGTTAACTTTTAGAAATGCTAGAATACAACTGTTAATTTTCATTATAAAGAGGTATGAGTATACTCTAGTACTTACCTGTGCTGGTTTTCTGCAGTGGAACTTCTGTTCTGGTTGAATCATAATGTCTGACTGTCCCCTGTCCCTCAGCTCAGTTGGTTGGAACACGGTGGTAATAATGCCAAGGTCGCAGGTTCAATCCCTGTATGGGCCTTTCCCTTGAGAGCTGGACTCAGTGAACCTTGTGGGTCCCTTCCAATTCAGAACATTCTGTGATTCTGCTTTCACGTACCTGTGCTTGACTCATAATTCTGTCAAATATTAACTACTTAAGTACTGGTAGTAGTTTCTTTTTGTTTCAAACCTTATATGTTCTTGATGCTTCTAGATTTCTTCTCTTACTTCCATGCTTGTTTGGAAGGATTTTACTGAAGCCAACCATTTTATTGCTAGGTCTGGATGTTTCCTTTCAAGATACTGCTCTTCAAAGGGTCATTTTGTAAAACGAAACAAAAAATGTGAAAAGATCTACTGAGGTCATTTAGTTGTAGTTGGACCTTAACAGTGATTGCTGAGACAATTATTTTTAAGGTTATTACTCAAGGTTATACACGTCTCTTAATTTAAGCGTTTCATTCATGTGTCTTTCTTCACATGTCTTTTTCTTCACAAATGTTGAGATATTTTCCAGTACCTTCTGGCTTTATAACAGTGATGGTAATTAAAGGTGCTGTTTATAGGCCTTGTCTGGCTTGGCTTTTCAGGCTCTTATGTGTTGCAGTTAGCATCTGCAGCAGTACAGCATGCATAAGCAGAACCTTTCACTTTCACTCCTCAGACATTCACTCCTCTGTTCACCATTCCTTGAAACATAATGCCCCAGACAGTATTAGGGTACAAAATTAAGTAGTGCTTTGTACATAAGGTGTGACAGATATCTAATAACAACATGAAACTACATCTCTGTAAATTTCCACAAATGAAAATACAAATGTTCAGAAAGTAATACCTTGCACCATGAAGCAACTGCAAGTGTTGTTTATGACAGAGAGATAAGTAAGTGGTTATTTTGTCTACTCTGAGTTGTAGCACAGATGCACTGTAGTTACTGTTTAACTGATATATCCCCTTATATTTCCTTTTTTAAAACTTTGTCTTTGTTTGATTATAGATGCTGGACTAGAAGTGAAAGTAAAAGATCCTCCAAAGGGAATGATACCGCCTGGAACCCAACTTATTAAACCAAAAGCAGAGCCTCAACCAAACAAGGTTTGGAGAATTAACAAAACAAACAAAACAAAAAAAAAATCCCACAAAGCCAGATAGTTATATTTGGGTGGGATTGGGTGGGGTTTTACTATCTCTATATATACTTTATCATGTAGTAATGGTGCAGAACTTAAGGTTATTTGCAGATCACTTTAACATGCTGAATGGAATGAAATTAACATACTGGATAAAGGAAGCATATTCGTTCAATTTTTTTTTCTTTCTATCCATTAATAAAGCTGTTATAAGCTCTACAGAAACTGCCTGCATCTTGGCTTATCACATAAACATCGAACAACTATTATTAAAGCCACAGATTGAATTCTGCACATTATTCATTTTACAGTGAAATTAATTGCACATAAGGGCCTTACAAAGATTTGTCTTGTTTTGTCATAAGGATCTTCAGTCAATATTAAATCCATAATGAGATAATGGGTTTCTTTAGTGATATTTCCGTTTCTTAGAATGGTGGGATTTTGTTTTTAAAAGGTATGCTTTCTGTAGCTTTTGACTTCCTCATTTCGCCTTATCATTCCACCTTGTCATTCCATCCTGAAGAACTAAAATAGACAAAAATAAAGAAAACAAGCCAAAATGAGTGGCAGTGCTATAAGGAAAATGCCCAGGTGAGGAAACCACCCTGTACTTCCTTTAGATGCAAAGGAAGGGATATTAAATGAGGTCCTAAATGGTTTTTTCATGGAATAAGCTTGTATGAAAAAGATGTGGAATTCTGAAATACCACAAGGTTGTCCTTCCGTCTCTTATTACAATTGGGAATGGGGTTAAGAAATGCATGGTTAACAAAAGGATCAGGTGTTTGACAACTTCTTACCTATAGAGCACATCCTGATTTATTTTTTTCCCAACTTTTAGAATAATCTAGAGTCAGTAACTTTGTCATATGGTTCCCCAGTCCATAAATGCATCCAGCATCTGATTCTGCCACTAACAAGATTTCTTCCCTGCAGCCACATCTCAAAATAAAAATAGTAAATGTACTTTTAGTTTTCTTGCAATGTTTTGTCCGTCACTGCAAACTATTTTTATTTTCTCCACAAGAAGGTACTTTTAGACTTTCTCCCTTCTCTTGGAAGGAAGACTTCCTGGTTAGTTCATTGTCTTAATTAAAACTCCCAGTTCCTACCAGGGGAGATTTATCTCACACAACTTGATGATACCTCTATCCAAGCAGATCATCATGTGCTGTTTACTGTCACCAAGTTGAGAGACATCTGGTTTGAGATGAAATGGAAGTTCTGGATGGAAGTTCTGTTGTTCTTTTCAATTATTATAGTGGAAATTGCAGTTACTGGTTCAACATAACTAGATGTTGTCAAGTAACAGTCTTCATGAGAGTTAAAATTACTTGACAAAAGTTAGTCCTCTGGTGTTCTGAGGCATTACCTAGTGTTTAATTCTCTCCATATGTTGTTCTACTTGTATGTCTTGTTTCTTGTTTCAAGTTGTAGTCTATTTGAAAAAGGAGCCGTCTTTGTCCTGTGTATAGTGTCTGTAGAGCTTGCTGCAAAATGAAACTAGACCTTTTGTGGTGAATCATTTAATCACTCTTCTTTCTTCTGTGCCAAAATAAATCACATAACAAACCAGATTAAGATAATTCTTTGTGTATGAACAGCAGTATTATAAATAATACAGAAATGTAATAATTGCGCTTTGCTCTGTGTTTTTGAAGACAAGAATGCAGATTAGACATATAACAATCAAAGACAGCCCAAAACACCAAATCATGTTTCATTGAGAAAAAGGTCCTAGTTGAGTTCTAAAAGCTTCTTCATCTTCTCTGTCAGCCTGAAATTTCGGATAGTTATAACCAAAGAACACTAACAGTGTATTCTCAGTGGTGATCTGTTCTCAACCAAAATATTTTCATTGAGGCAGTGAACCATTCTAAGTTTTTAGTCAAACCTTACTGGAATCACAAGTTGAAAAGGGGTATTATATTATGATTTTATATTTGTATTCTTCATTTTCTGGTATTTGAAGTCAGGTGTAAATCTGCTTTTTTGTCCATCCATGTTAGTAAAGGGAAGATTATGATAGTGATCTGTATTCAGCCTGGGGTATATGACCCATAAGAATTGTTGTCTCCTCACTGGCTGTGAAGCCTAAATTAACTAATTTGCAGGAAACTGCATTCTGCATCCTGTTGAGGAAGACATTATCTTTCAAGTTATGTAATGTAATTCATTTTAGTTGGAACCAACTAGAAGAAAGCAGTCCTAAATGAACTGAATTTGAAAGTGCAAGACTGGTACCAAAATGATTGGTCACTGCCATGTTTTGATTGTTTCTGCTGTTCCTGACATGACTGAACAATTAGCTAGCATCAGTTGCAAAAACAAAAAAACAACCACCAAAGCCAAAAGCTCTGGGCTGGGGGTGTTTTTTCTCATCCCTTCATAGAAGGTCAACCCCCTTGTTAAGGTTGCTCTATCCTATAAAATATGCCTTTCTGTTCTGCGAGGTGTATCTCTTTTCAAATTTGTCAAATAAGAAAGCACAGCAACAAAACTCTTGAAAACTGCTGCGCCCTGTAAGGGACATGTACATCCTAATTGCTAAGCCCTTCTGCCTTAGTTACTTCTTTAGCTGGAATCCAGTTTGTGTGTGCTCCATGGAAGAACTAACGATGGGGATGTTATGTGACAGAGTTACTGAACCAGTGGACCATACAGAAATAATCCAAGCAAAGAGGTGCAATATCAGACAGAAGACACTGACAGCTGAGCTTTTATGATGGTCAGACATGAGCATAAAAGAGCTCTTAGTCTGTTTTTGTTGTATTGTCTGTCGGTGGATCTGATCTGTAAACATTTTCTGAGTTGTAGGTTGCAGTTTTCTTACAACTACTTAGCTGCTGCAAAGGGGGAAAATGTTCCTTCCAGGCCTGTGCAGACTCAAAATCTTGAGTGTGAATTCATCCTCTAAATTAAAGGTTTTAATCCAGGTTATAGCAAACTGTCACATGATTTTCTGAAGTAAAATTTTGAGTTGATAATGCAAGGACCCCTAATTTGCAAGGCTTTGTTTATAGGCTTGTCTATGTTGAAAATGCTGTCAGCAATGATTCAGCTTATACTTTTACAAGGATCTCGGAAATTTTGTCTGTTGAGAGAATCTAAATATTTTGAGTAAGAGGATTGTTAATAAGCAAAACCTTGAACATTTTGGAGTATGTTACATTTGAAATCCTTTACATGCTTCTGATTTTTTTTTGTTTTGTTGATTTTATTTTTTGGTGTTTTGTTTTTTGTTGTGTTTTTTTTAATTAGCCTTAGAATAAATACCATTTCTTAAAATAAAAGATTTCTTTAGGGAAAAAAATAATTCATGCACTTAGCTGTTATCTTTCATTATCTTTCACTGAGTTTATTCCTCACATATCATTCTGTGCTTTATGTTAAGGATTAAGTCCATACTTCATCGATACTTTTACTAGTTTTACTTGTGGAGTTCGAAAATAACCTTCCAAGAAAATAATATATGCTTTATACCATATGCATAAAATATATGCACCTCTTAAAAACAGAGACCAAAAGGATGGCTTACACTTGTTCTTTATGGGACAGGTGTGTTCATACACCTGAATGGTGAAAAAAAGTGAAGTGCAAAACAACTGGAAGATTTTGGGGGGTTGTAGTAACTCAAACTGATAATAAGGAACCTCTGCTCTAACCTTCCTGTGGTAAAAGGAGAAACTATTGAAATAGCTATTTGAAAATTAAAGAAATAGAAAGATCTGTTCTTTTTCTATTTTAAAATGTCTAGTTAAACTCTTTAGCTAAGGAAAAGATCCATGTTTTGGTCAAAAAGCTAACTAAAGAGAGTATTACGGTATCACAAGTGAGAATAGTAATCCCAGGCTGATCAGTTAGGAAGTGTATTAAATTTGAAAAGGCAAATCCATTGAAACTTGCAGGAATGAATAAAATATGAGTGTTAAAGAGTCAGAAGCCTGTACTGATCATTGCAGGGAATATCAGAAATATTTCCAAGACTGAATCAATGTCTGTGTTTACATTTCAGGGGATTTTTGAACGTTGTTTTTATTGACTATAGTAAAAAAAAAATGAAGGTATACACAGCAGCCATGGGAAACTAGCAACAAACTGTAGCTCTTATGACTGCCGTCTTGTCACTGGCATTTCAGAATCTGTTAAACCTATTTCTTTTTACTCTGAGAGCTCTGTTCCAATTTTTTTCTTCCTTACTGTCTTTCTTTGCTTCTCTTAGGTTCGCAAATTTGTGGCCAAGGACAGTGCAGGGCTTCGTATCCGTAGCCACCCTTCCCTTCAGAGTGAGCAAATAGGCATAGTGAAAGTCAATGGATCCATCACTTTCATTGACGAGGTAATCAATAAGACATTTCTACTGAAAATTGGGCTAAGATGTAAAGTTAATTCATGCAAATAATGGGGTTTTTTTCATGTTTAGATGTTGACATATACAACTTGAGAGCATAAATTGCAAAAATCTGAATTTACTAATTTAATTTTTCAAGCTGTCATTTCCTTTTAATTTATTTACTTCAAAACCTATGTAAAAACATTTGATATTCTGGTACAAGAAAAGAGAGTTCCTAGACTTCATCTTATAATAATATCTCTTAAAATTTAGCTTTTCGTGACTTACTATTTTAACTCTACACAAAAATTCAGATGTAGCTGTCCTTTTCATTATGTCTTTAACTTACAGATCTGAAAGATCACTAGTGTGTTACACTACTGTGCATGTGTTTTTCTTACACATACAAAGAATATTTTTGCAATTTACAGGGTTATATCAGCAGTGGAAAAATGGGAAGTGGGGAATTCATAAAGCTTATAAAGGCTTCACTTTCTTTCCTCTTTTCTCTCAAAGAAAACCTTATTGTCGCATGATTGGATTTCAGTTTGTCTTCCCAGCTTTACTTCTAAAAAGATGTACCTGTCATTGCTTTGAAATTCTGATTTTGTCGATATTCCTCTTTACCTCTACTTATATTCTGTCAGAATAGTGAAGGTGGTTGCTTCTTTGCTACTATTGTCTGTCTGTCTGAAATCTGTTAATCCTTGCTAGCTGCAGAAGTTACAGGAGGGCGTGGCTCCTTTTTGTTGCTTGTTTCCCATAGATCCACAATGATGATGGTGTTTGGCTGAGGCTGAATGATGAGACAATAAAGAAGTATGTTCCTAACATGAATGGTTACACTGAAGCCTGGTGTCTGTCTTTTAACCAACATCTTGGCAAGAGCCTTCTGGTACCTGTTGACGTAAGTAAAAGGTGCCTTTGAAAAATATCCGAAAGTACACTCTATCCTCATTACAAGACTTTCTTTAATTAAGGCTGCAAATAAGTCCTGAGGTAAACAATATTTTAGTTATGAAATATAACCTTAAATGTTTTTGGAGTTTTGAGGGCTGTTGTGTAATGAGGGTGGAGTGTAGAAAGGTACGAGGCTTTTTATGTTGAAGCCTCTCATCCTAGATGAGAAACAGAGATACAAGGACTGCTGTAATAAAAATAGAATAGTATTAGATTGTGGTCTGCACCAGGTGTTTCTACTGCTAGATTGCATTGTCTGTAAAGTGGTCCACCTGGGCCATGATTTCATAAGAGAGTTGTAACCTCTACTCTCATAAGAGAGTTTAGTGAATCAGTGTAATTGAGACTTTTTAAAAAGAAAAAAAAAAAAAAAAAAAACCTGAAAAGTTCATTAACCTCTGGGTTTTGCATATATTTTTGTGAGTTTTACACCCGAATCCTTAAGTTATCAATTTATTAGCTAGCCAGAGAATCCCACAGCTTTAAGACTGTATAAAAAATTGAATTTATAGAAAGAGTAAGCATAATTTATTTGAATAACTTTTATGGTGATCAGCATCACTACAGTTCAAACATTGCACATTTTCTGGAAACAAGGCACTTTTTTTTTTAAATGCAAAGGACAGAAAGGGAAAACTATATTAGCCAAACCAGTGCTTATTAAATAATTTATGGAAGTGCAGGCCTTTCTGGCTCATCTGTTCTCATGCATTCCCCAGAATGGGCAGTACTTTGGTTTCTTCTGTGCACAGTGTGAGAGCCAGATCTCATTCCAAGTACCGCTTTTTAGATTTGATCTGTTGTCTTATATGAGGTAGCTGCTGTTGCAGTTGAAGATAGTTAACAAATGTTTTGTGAAATTAAACACTTCCAGCCAGTAATATCATCCTGTTGATGGTTTTGGGTTACAAAAGAACTGAGACATTCCCAGTTCCAGTGAAACTGGGTTATTTACTAGTAGCCAAATCTGGCAATTTATAAATCCCTGTGGCTGCAGTCTGTGTTCTGACAAACACTCTTATATGATGTGAATAGGTCTTCTTCTTATTCACCTTCTTGACTGTAAATTATTTGTTGATATATTTCTATTTGGAGATTTCTTACAATAAAATTCTTGTATGGAGGATTACTTTGTTCTTGCATATGGGAAGCATATTATTTTTGCACTCAGACGTCCGTCACTCAAATGTGCCTGTTGTCACACTGTGTATCTAGTTTACTGTAGAATATAGGAAAATATGGGGAAAAAATAAGCTTTGCTTAAAATCTTGTCTGCATTTTTGTCTTAGATATTGATAGCCGTTAGAGAATTGCTACATTGTGCTTTCATGAAATGTTAATATTTTTATGCAGCAATTGAATTTTACCAGTTCACCCATGATAAAAGTGAATTCACATTGATTAAGTAGTTAAATTCTATAAGTCTGGATGGGTATTATACTCTGCTAGACTTTTTTTAGTTGTTTGGGTTGTATTTTTAGTTATTTTTAATACATTTTTACTTTTTGAAGGAAATGCTTTTGAGTTCAGCAGTTGTGTCTGTGGTTAGCAAGACCTTATTGGCTGGCATATTTTATATAACTCTAGCATTCACTTAGTTCCAGAGCAGAGTATATGCTGTGCTACCCTGAGAAAAACCTGAAAGGAAATGGATATTATAAATAACTGAACGTTCAATCTTGATAATATAATCTTGAGAATTAAAATTTCATTTGAATAAGTAGGTCAGGTACAATCAAATGTCAAAGTATCCAGTTTTCAAACATTTCACTCTCTACCTCGGTAGAGTTCAGATAAAATACTATCTCTTTCCTCAAACACTGCTGTGAATTTAGTTTTGATACCATTCAGTCTACTAAAACCTGTTAGATATGCTTAAGTTTAAGTAACAGTTCCATTGCATCTTGAATGACACAAATCACATGCTTTCTTAGCTTCTGATCAGTAAGCAGTGCTCAACATGGTAAAAGTCTTAAAAAAGCAACTGTTCTAACAATGAAGCAATGTGCAAGAGATGTGTTTTGAGCTAATTTCAAATGGAAAGTTTCTTTGCACAGCTCTCATATTTTCAAATTTGAAAAAAGTTGAAAAATATTGCATTTTTTTTTCTCTGAATTGTCCAACAAAAGGGCTGTGTTTGTAAGTTGTCAAATTTAATCAGTACAATCCTCTAGAGATTAAAGACTCATGGGGCAAAAGATATTCATTAAATAATAAATGATAAAGGTTCATTAGATTAAATTGTGATATTATCCGTATCTGCTTATCCTGTTCTCTTGATTTGGATAACTGAATGACATAATGAGCAGAATGTAGTAAATGGAAAAAAAAAAAAAACAAACCAACGTTTATGTAAAAGATTTTTTTGAACACAAACTGTTTGACCAGTAGTGGCTTAAGAATAACACTAGAGAAAGCCTCTTGTGTGACTGATAATACAAATGGAAGATCAGTTGGCTGAATTAGTCATTGTATTCCCTGTTCAAATAGAAGTCACATTACTTTTATTAGGCTCCAGTTCTATTCAACTCACAAGTGTGCAGACTTGTCAACTCCAATTACATTGCTCTGTCACATTTAAATATGCAGGCCTTCTATAATCATCCCTTAAGTAAATAAAATCTCTCAGTACATTTTGTACAATATGTTAAAAAGTGTGTTTTTAAAAGAAAGTTTTAACTATTCTGTTTCATCACTGAACTGAATAGTGAACAAATGAAGAACAGGTTTTCAGCAGTGTTAATTTTGGCATCTTCTTGACATATATATTGTATCTACATTTTATGTATATTTATTAACGTTAACTAGATATTTCATGATACAACAAACACTGAATGTTGTTGATTTCTCAACTATACTGTTGCTGTATTTTTTTCAGAACTATTATATTTAAATATAAGTGATTATAGGAAAACAGAGATCCGTGGTAGTTACCAGTGTTTTATTTATTTGAGCCTTGGTCATTTACCTTTTTAGAAAAATCTTCAAAGTCAATGCTCTTCTTTTATTAGTCTTGTCCTTTCACAAGGAACTGCTATGTAGTCTCTGATCTGAAATTGTGCATCCAATCCATTTTAGGTAATACAGTTATAAGACTGAATTTAATCGATGGTGATTTTGGATAAGCTGCTTCCATCTCTGGTAGTTATTTTTGCCGCTGTCTTGTGGCATTCAGCTAACTGTTTTTGAAAAAATACGTATTAAGTTCCTCATGCTGACGTTGGTAACTTAGTGAAAAGGTACATAGGATATAAAAGAGTGCACACGAGGCAGAAATAGAATTTTATCTTGGTTAAGCTCTGGACCTTGACTTCTAAAAAAATCATATACTAAGGAAGTTTTTGTTACTTAATTTTAAATGTAAAATGTCATAAGAAGGAATACTGTACTCTGATGCCCAGTTACGTTATTACATTCCCCAACCACCATAGGCAGTCAGGATTGAGAAACTGCAAGCTTTTCAAACTGTTATTGCAGTGGAAGAAAGAACCAAAATTAGTATATAGGCTACAGTTTTTGATCACAGAACCTCAGAGAGCTGAATGTTCTGTGGAAATATTGAAGGACATTTGCAAGAGATTTGAAAGGGGAAAAATAAACTAAATCTACAGATGGTAGCAGAAGGAATAAATATAAAGCTTTTCTGTAGTAGTTTCTAACCTATTCATCTAAACTGGCTATTAGAATGCTCTATGCCAGGAGACTCTCAATCTCCCAGAGCAAAGGAGGGCTTCTAGTTTGAACTTCTTGGTGTTGCTAAGCCAGCTTGGTCCCACTTCGCTGCTGTTGGTTTCCCTTGTATGTGTTACACAAAGAGCTTTATGATGTGGAGAAATAAGTCTTTGAAATTATTTAAATAATTTAGGTATGGATAGTCCATGTTTCTCTGTACAGTAGAACTCCATCAGAAAATAGGAGATATGCTGCAAAGTAATACAGTCAGTCAGTCTAAGTATGTTGGATGCCTATGAAGTACACTCTCATGTAAATGCAAACTTTTTTATAGTTGTCATAGTTTTGTGTCAAATTGGTGAGCCTGTATTCTGCCAATCTTCCTAATATCCACGTTAGTGGTTTTTCAAGGAATACAAATGAGGCATGCCAAGGGTGTTTTGTACTTGTTTCTGCTTGAAAGGATTCACTGCATTAACTACTGTTAAATTTTCATGTGACTACTGCCCAGGGATTTCACCTGGTTCCCATATCAAGATGGGAATAGGAAATTAGATTTTGATACCTCTGTTCATATAGATAGAATGGTTGCTTTGTCAAAGGGATTCCATCATAAATACAATTACTTGTACTGATATATATATATATATTATTAATTCTTTCATTTGACAGGATCAGTGAAAATTTCTTTGAAATCAGTAGAAACCAGCTTATGGAGAAAAGATGACTTCTTTTTCATGGCTGATCAAAAAATGCTGTCCTCACTGTTCTGTGGGACGGGAAAAATACACAGAACAGCAGTGCTCATTTCTGTAGTGTGGGCAATTGGTTTTAAAATTCGTGAAGTCTCTCTGGCCACTGTATTTGGTTTATGATTGTTCATAACAGACTAGTAAATGGATTATACATTTTATGAAACAAAAGAAATCTTAGCAGTTGTTCCCCATGTAGCACTGAAATTTTTGGCTCTGGTAAGGAGTACGATTTTGATGTGCAAACTGGTGAAATCTTTCTGTGCAAGTGAACTGCTTTCAGCAATGGTGAGCTTAGCCCTTCTGCATCTCTTTAGGTGTGACTTGGTGACTAAAACTCCATGTGCATTTGTCTTGCACTAGTTGAAATTATCTTTCAGAACAGCAGAGCATCTTCCTAGAAAACTGCTTTGTGATGGGACCAACTACTGTTTCATTGTAACAGAAGTGTGGGATTTTTCTGTGCATGAAGTCTCAAGCTTTATAAGAAATGTCTGGGTCTTAATTTCTGTAAATGGCATGACACACTACATCCATTTTGAGCTTTTGACATACTAAACTGTTTCTGTTTAATGGATGATTTGCCATGGTGAGCAATGGACTCAGGTGACTTGATTAGGAAAACAAAACTTTCCCCTTTTGCAAAACATTCTACTAGTAAATTTACTTGTGTAGAAAGTTTGCATTATAATACCTTGAGCTTCTTCCTCCAGTATTTCTTTGTTCCCATTTCTTTGTTGATATATGTCTTTTTTTTTAAACTTTGTTGCTCAGAATGTCTTTAATGCTAGCCAAGGAGTAAGGGATTTGGACTTTTTTTCATGGACTTCCAAAGCTTTACCCCCTAAGGTGAGTTAAATTACAGGAACAGTCACACTGTCTCTCATGTTTTCAGAATGCACCTTATGACTCAACTTTATACTAAATATTCTTTGAAGTCTGTTTTACTGTGAATTATTTTTACAGGAAGTAGAAGATTTGCATAGGATGCTGTATCTGTGTCTCTTCCTTTAGGATGAGAAAAAAATACCAGGGCAGGTTATTGAATTTTCATTAACTCATAAGTAGCACTCTCCTTTTTTAATAAAACAAATTAGATGTTCAGAGAGATGGCCTAGTAACGTAAGGAAGGCTTTAATTCTCTGTTAGTGCAGAATTTGCTAGTAAATTTTTTTGTGTCTTTGAAGGCTTCACATGCAGTTGCAGCATCTAATAGGATGATATTTGTATGAGTAAGGCCACAGATACTTAATAAATGCTCCACCCATTCTTAAACTTTTTAAAAATTATGTAATTTTAAGAACAAGGTATGTTAAGTACAGTTAAGCTGTTTAACTACAGAAGTGTTTGTCTACATATCAGTGCTGTAGTGATTTTGAGATCCTTTTTTTTCTTCATGTTAACTTCATAATGAAAATGACATTGTGTTGTACAATTTGGTTTAGAGATTTTAAAACTTGTTTGTCCACTGAATCTTTTTCCCTGGAATAGCAAAATTTATTATAGCAAGATCTAAACAATATTTAAACTTTTTTTTTCCTTGAAACTGTTTACCACAACTTGCATTAACTTGCTTTGTAAGTTACATATTTACATAAGAGTCATTTTTGCATAAAGGCTTCTTGGAAAAACTGCTGTATTAGTCTGGAGATAGTGCACAGACTTCATATCACAAAAAAAAAAGCTGAAAATATGATAGTTAAAGGAAATTGCATTGATTTGAGAGGAAGTAACAAGAGAAGAAGTTTGGTTTAAATCTGACAAAAGAAAGTATTCATTTACATAGCAGGAAGTGAACTTGGAAAGTGGTGTTACAGGAGATTGTTGAGGCAGAAAGTATGAGCATATTCAGATGAAATTAAATTTATAGAAGTCGGATTAATAAATAAATAATAAAGAAAATAGGATATACCCTCTAACATTGATAATAAAGATTTTAAATGCTGATGGTATATAAAGGACTGACTACTAATAAAGACTTGTATGCTGCTTATAAAAAGCACCTCCTGTTGCTGTTGCTGAACTCAGTATACTAAATTAGGTGAACAACTGGCTTCATCCAGTAGGGCATTACATAGTTCTTGACTTTCAGGTGTTCCTTTAAAATACCTCTGACTTTCATTGTAAGCATAATAGAGCCCCCTTCTGCTTCTTATTTGCTTTCTTCTGATACAAATGCACACTCTTTACTCCCATCTCTCATATTTTTCTTTACAGTGGCCTTTTTGTTAAGCTGTAGCTGGCTGAAAAATCAATACTAACTATTCTCTTCTTTTAGTAACTGCAGTTTTTTCTTGGTAAGAAATTCAGAAAGTATGTCATCATTTCAGATTTGGATATATATTTCATCTGTAATTAATATGAGATGGAATAAATTTGTAGGCCATTTTTATTGTCATGGTGAAAATAATAAATACTCAGTAATATTTATATGTGCTTTTACAGTCTATGGTATTGCTGTTACTCTTTGTTATAATTTTACCTTAAAGTTAACAATATATTCTGAATATTAAATCAAAAAAAGAAGCATACCATATGGAGAGAGATAATATTCCCTTTACCTAGCCTCAGACTTTCACGAAATTTCACAAATACAGAAGGAGGAATGAGTGTGTATCCTGATAAATGTCAGTGTGGAACAAGGGTTAATGAAAGCAGTTAGGTTTAAAAAGTTGTCTCCAAGGTTAGATATGAGCTATTCCTTTTAGATAAATGGTTACATTTATACTACTTTTGCTTTAAGAGAAATACAGTGACTTTTCAATTAATGTGCAATTTACTAGTAGTTAGTTGTTCAGCATTGCACAGTAAAATTAGCAATGTAACAAGTATCTATTTTAGCTTTGCAATTTACCTTTTTTAGTCTTGAAATATTTCTTATCTAAATAGTTCAAAAGTGGGATTAATAGATTTTATTCTGTTCTGTTTTGCCTTTTTTCAAATTTCTCAGGAATCTAGGTCTAATGCTGATGATTTTTTCAAAGACCTAAATTCGTACTGTCCGCAGGAAGCAGTGATGCAAGAACAAGATATGCCATTCCTTCGAGGTGGACCTGGAGTGTACAAGGTAGTGAAGACTGGCCCATCAGGTCACAACATCAGAAGCTGCCCTAACCTTAGAGGTATCCCAATTGGAATGTTAGTTCTGGGAAACAAAGTCAAGGCAGTGGGCGAGGTATGGATCCTTGTAGCTTCAGTTCATGTCTTCATAGATACCAGTATGTAACAGTAGTAAACGCAACAAAAGAATCTGCCTCTGTACAGGTTTGCTTTTCTAATCCTCATGATAAATGCTGACCTTTGAACTTGGTTTGTATTATAAGGACTAATGCAGTTATGTCTTTTGCCTTTTTGCATTGATTGGAATAATGTTAAAGTGGTACTGTGGTTAAATATGTTTGCTTATATGTTTCTGTTACAGTATTCCTTACAGAATTATGTTTCTTGTTCTACCTTTTTGTCATATTCTTTGAAAGAATTTTGTTTAATTGAAAAAAAGTTTTTCTAGGACCTAACCATTTAACCAATTATTGTGTTTCTCTATATTGATTGTATTAATTTGTTCAGTTGCCGAACTGTTGTTACGGTTCCCGGTTGTCCAGCTGTGGTGTTTTATGGTTAAGAAGGGCTTAAGGATGAAGTGTGTCATGCTATTTCCTAAATATAATGTCAGGAACAAAATTAATACTCATAAAAACTTTTCATATTTGATTTGGTATTATAATTCTACTGTTGCATCCATCAATTAGAAGGCATATTTTGGTGACTATTTCCTCAAGTTTTTATTCAGGCTTATTTGGATGTTCTAAAGTTGTGATGTGGGTGTTTTGCTTCTTCCAAACATAAACAGGTCTAATATTTTTGGAACAACTCCTAAATGTAAATTTACCATAAGTAGGTTTGGTACTTCAATCTGCCTCAGCCTGTGGCCTTAATTTAAGAAACTTTTTCTTTTTACGTTTGCTTTGTAATATAAAGATTGGAATGAGTGTGTTTTTCAGATGCTATAATAAGTTGCTGAATCACGCTATTGAATTATTTGAAAAGTCAATAAATTTTGCTTTTTTTATGTGTGTGCATCAGGTGACTAATTCAGAAGGTACATGGGTGCAAATGGATAAGAACAGCATGGTAGAGTTCTGTGAAAGTGATGAAGGCGAGGCATGGTCATTAGCTAGAGACAGAGGTGGAAACCAGTACCTCCGGCATGAAGATGGCAAGTGGTTGTTTTGTTTTATTTTTTAAAATTAACTTAGAAAAAATTAAGCAATCTAAACATGAAAAATAAAGTAGCATCTGAGTTTTTAACAGGTATCATAATAATTTATGCATTTTCATTTGAGTTATGTGTTACACAGTAGGATTTTAAAGTTGTTTATAAACAGTCTTTAAATTTGTTTTAAAAGAACAGTTAAAAATATTTTCCCCATGTTTTCCTCTGTATCAGTTATGGTTAGGGGCCGTAACTTTAACCATCCTTTTTTTTTTTTTTTTAGCTGTGGGGATAATTTTTAAATAAGTAATTGTTCATTTTTGTAGGGTTTCTTTATCTTCTTTGTGTCTCTTGAAAAGCAGAGGAGAATGAATTATTTAGGTTCCTTTTGATTCTGTTAAGTTTGTTAATTTTGTAACATGACATCTTGCTAAAAACCTGTTAATATGTTTTTTAACACTGTATTTGAAATTAACATCAGATTAGTTAATTACACGAGTTAGCAAAGTATGATTGCATTCTCTTAAAATGCATAATTTCTCTCTTGGTAATTCATGTTCAGATTGGGTAAGACCTAGGAATAATTAAAAAAAAAAAAAAAACCAAGATGGTACTATGCAAAAATTCTTATTGCTTTCCTCCCACTCCATCATCCTTCTTGTTGATCTCCCTCCAAACAGGCTGTCATACCTTAAGGTATTCTGAAACTGTTATTTCCTTAACAGACTCAGCCCGTCTGCATGCATTCTGTTTTGCAAGATTGTGGGCAGTGCTTATATTCCTTAAAAATGAGAGAAGGAGTAATCTGTCAGTGTTTATACTTCTGCATAAGATCATATATCTAACCATCCTGTCATTGCAGATTCAGCTGGCTCAGGTTGCTCAGGGCCTTGCGTTCTCAACTTCTGGCTATCTCCAGCCTCTCTGAACACTTGTACAAATATTGGCTCACCTTCATGGTGAAAAATATTCTTAATACCTAATCACAGTTTTCCATGCTGCAACTTTTGTTCGTTGTCTCTTGTCCTGTCACTGTGAACATCTGAGATCAGTCTGGCTTCATCTTCCCTGAACTCTTTGATTAGATAATGAAAGGGACCAATAAGTTCTTGCCTTAGCTTTCTTTTTCTTAAACCCACATCTCAGCCTCTCTTTAGATGTTGTATGTTCTACTGCCCTGAATATCTTGGTGGTCTCTGCTGAACTCATTTCAGTCTGTCTTCTGATGGGGAGCCTGAAATTGGACACAGCACCCCAGCTGGTTCAGTCTGTCCCTCTTGTCTTTCCAAAGTCTAGTAAAAATTACTATAAATCTTCATTAGTGTGATTTTGTTACAGGTGTTCTTAGAAACATTTAAGGTTCTTCCATAGATAATAAAATTTCAGTAGAGTTCCCTAGAGGCTGGCTTGTTTCTACTCACTCAGTTTTTTCAAGCTTGCTTTCTTTTAATCTATATTTCTCTGTTTTTTGAATAAATTTGGACATTTTCAAATTATAATCTTCCCACTCCGTTTATAGGATTTAATGTATCCTATAGATATATTCCAAAAGGTGTCTTCATGAAAAACTTTGACCTCACAGCAGTCATATTCTACTTGTGTTTTTATGTGCTTATTGTCAGCCTCTTAATTATTCATTATAACAGACTCTGCCCTTTTTGTGGTTTGGGTATTTGGCACAGAAATTTGTTTCACACATAGATGCTCTAATAATTATCATCACATTACTATATTAAAGCAAAATAGTTCCTTGCTAGTACATATGTATTTTCTGTAGGATGTTGTGGCTTGACTTTAAGGTATAAAACATTCTGCAAAGAAGGGAAATAATGAAAAGGTTTTCATAAGGTATATAAGTATTTAAGTAGTGCTTAGAACACTATCTTTTTTTTCAAGTCATAGCTTTTCTGCTTGCAGTTATGTCTGATAATGTCAATGTTTTAATCTTTTCTAGGTGAGTTTATGTGTTTATAAGTAGGGCGAAGATAGATACATCTAGCTAAAGCAGTTAAAGCAATTATCAGTTCAATTACTGAGATATTTTAACCTGTTTTATGTTCCTAGTACATCTCAGTACCAGGTAAAACTAATGTGCTTAGGCCATATCTGGAGGTTACTTTAAACTGATTGTTTTTATTTGCCATGAAATTATTTAGAAATACTTTGTCATCAGTTTCAATGTTTCTGCCGGAGGGAAATAATTAGGATTTGGAGGAGCTCCAGGTAGATTGGCAACTGTCTATATTTTTATCCATAAATCATATCTTTCAGGTTTTGTTCATATCTTCATTATTTTAAAAAAATATAATTTCATTCCCATAAAGAAGTAGGATTTTTGTAAGAGAAAAACCAGAAGTCATACTGAATGCCTAGGTCCATAGGCAAGTATCCAGTTAAAACACTAGAGCAAGATCTAGAATTGCCTCAGAGAAAGTTCTAGATCCTTTCTTTTATAAGCCAACTTTAAATTTCTAGCTTTTTCCCTGGTAATTTTTTTTAACTTAAATATGTGTGTTATGTAAAAGTTTGTACTCTGAAATGCAGTTTGGGCCTTAAATGCAATTTTTAAAAAATTACTTTTAGAAGACTAGTGATTTTTTTTTAATTAATCCACATGAATTTTAGTGCATTTACGAGAAAAAAAAGTTTTTCAAGGTGCCAGCTTGAGCTTTTAAACCTGCACTTGGGACAGTTCTTCTGAATGCTTTCTTACATATCATCACTTGTAATTACATTTCTGACCACATGAAGTCAGTAATTTCTCTCTAAATCTAAACAGTCAAGTGGATTCTGTCTCGTTTATTTTGGCCATATGTTATTAGGAATATTATGAAAGACTCCAGGTTGGATTTGGTTGGAGGTTTCTTTAGTGTCATACAGAAAGCAAAATTGTAGTACTCATGTAGAGATATGAATAAATGTCAGGAAAAAATGTTTTATGTTCCATGAATTACCAGGGCATACCCAGGATTAAAGATTTATTGGCTTAGAGTCAGCGACTGAAAACTATCCTTTCTTCACTTTGCTTTGTCAAATGAATTTTAACAATTGCTAAAAGGTAAACACTAAATGGTGTGATGTTACTGGAAAAAACAAAGTGTCAAGCTAGTTCCTAAGTGGCAGATAATGGCAAAGCTGGCAGTAACTCAGTCAAACATAAAAACAGTCTGTATGGTATTAAGTCCTCTGTCTTTATATTTTTAGAGCGTGAGATCTAAAGAAGAGATGTGCTTTTTTTTTAAGAGAATTGAGTAGAGAGGATGAGAGCTATGTGTGGAAAAAAATATAACTCCTTTGCTTTGTGACTCATCTTTCCAATGTAGATCAGTTACTGAGAAGGTCTAATTCTGAAAAGATGTGTTTTTCTTACAGAGCAAGTACTTCTAGATCAAAATGTGCAGACTCCTCCCCCAAGTCCTTTTTCAGTACAAGCTTTCAGTAAGGGGACAAGCTGTAGTAATGGACAAGGGTTTGATTATGGCCTTGGAAATAACAAAGGTATGTTTTTACACTCATGCTTTAAAACAATTATCTTTTTCTTAACTCGGCTTTTACTTTTATTACTCATTTGCTACCTTTTTAGGCACTACAGATGTTCTCCAAAAGACATAAACAGTAGTACAATGAATTGCAAGGTGTTTTTCAAAATATGTAGTTAATGTTAGAACTGCTTTATTTTCTGCTTTAATTTCACTTAATCTAAGTACTCTGTATAAAAAGGATCATCTAAGATGAAGTTATAGTTGAGGCTTTCTGTAGTGGTAGGCACAAAACTAATGCTGAAATGAAAAATACATACTTTTAAAACAAAATAAGGAAATTATTTGATTTAGAAAGCATGGATTTTAATTTAAAAGGCCAGAAACCTTTGTCATCTGTCTTGACAACTTTTCAAATGCATTTAATGGGTTGACAGGATAAAAGGTAACATTTGAGATTTCTTGTAAAACTCAAAAAAATTAGAAAACTCAAAAAATCCCACCTAAAAAAAAAAAAAAAGTTGTAAAACTGAAGTTACCTTTCTATCACATAGATATTAGTTACAAATGCTGGGCAATAAATAAAACCTTGTTAATTTTATAAAACCTTGTTAATTTTACTGGCATAAAATAATTGTTTCTTTTAATCATGGTTTATTTTGTTAGCAAGATCTAAAAATATATATACTTATATATAAATCTGCTTACCTTCTGGTAATTTATTGATTAGATCTAGAAAATTTAATAATATAGAAGGGACTTTTGGTGAGGCAGGTGTCCTTGAGAAATATACCTGAAACACGGAGCTTTGCCATTCTATTCTTATATCACTGTACTCTGTCCATGACACTTCAAATAGGGACCTGAAGTGCTGCATGTGTTTTTTAACATCAGCCTATGCTCTTAGTGGTCTCCTAAATAAAATAACACTTACTTTAAAGGAGAGGAGATTAGGAAAAAATTTATTCCTAAATATTCTAACCTGTTAGTGTCACAACATGAAATAGTTTTATATCACTTCCCAATGGTCTATTTTGTAGAGAGCAGTCCATACTTGCCCATGCATTGTTATAGGAAACTCTTATTTTGGACGGAAAAGTTGAAGTGTTTTTCATCTGTTTTATAAGGCCTTTTATACAGAACTGGTTTTCCCAGTTCAACCATACTTATTTCAAACTAATGATTGAATCACAGAAGTGGAAGGGTTTAAGCTGTGAGGCAGTATTACTGCCTGTGTCTCAATGTCAGTTGTGTAATAGTGCAAATATTATCTATTCTTTTTTCTACAGAAGCATATTAGGAAAATAATTTTTCCTTCTGTGTTGTCCAGAGATAAAATTTAGAAATCAATATGCTGTATTAACAGGCATCCTGGTTTCTTGAAGACATTGTGATTCTCTTTACTATATCTTAAGCAGTTTCAAAGGTGTTTCTTTGGGATAATACAGTTACAGAAGATTTGGAAGCTACTCCTGGCATTGGATTCCATACCATTTTTCACATATTATTTTCTCAAGCTGTGATGTTTGGTGTGAATGAACACATCAGCTAGATGACTTGATTTATTCTGTGTACAGTATTTCCTTCTGAATTGCTTAAGAGCAGAGAGTTGTTGGCAACTGTATTGACAGAATAATAGAATAATAGAAAAATAGAATTGACAGAATAATAGAAAAATAGAATTCTTCAGCTATATCATTACTTTATATGCAGGATTTTTGTGTTCTCAGGTAAAAGAAGCTTTTGAGTTTTGTAGAAAATAAAACAAGGAAGGCACAAGCACGATCTCATAGGGAATTTTTGAATGAAGCACATTTGGAGCTGCTTGTTTATTAAAAGATTCAGTGAAAATAGTTTCAATAGTTTCAATGAAAATAGTTCAGTTCATTTCATTTTCAATGAAAATTCAGTTGCCATCTATGAGTATTTCAAATTTCTTCAAATGTAGAGATGCCCATATAATAGGTCTGTATTTATAGTATTGCCTGCAAGACCGAAGACATGACTCCCACAATGATTGTTACGTGTAGCTATGTCTTCTCTCTACAGTGCAGACAAGTTTTTAATATTCCTTGTGAATCGCCCTACCCACCTCCATATTTGATTATTGTGGGCAGATGATTTTCAAGCTCTTCTCAGATGTTCTTCCCTTTAAAATAATTACTCCTTTTAGGAAACAGGCATACTGTATTTTATAATAGTGATTTGTCGAACATGTAAATCATAGAATAGGTGGGGTTGGAGGGGACCTCAGAGATCATCTAGTTCCAACCCCCCTCCCACTAGACCAGGCTGCTCAATCAATTGTAGGTTTTTAAGGTAGGAATGATTGCCCCTAACGTACAGATTCCAACATTTTTTAGGTATGCTAATTTCAAAACAGTGAAATAAAATTGATTTTTTTGAGTTCTTAGGTAATACAGGGTTTCATACACCCACTGGTCTTTCTCTAATTCCATGAAAGAAAAGTAATAATCATATAAAAATGTTCTAAATTCAATGAATTGTAAATTATATAGTAGCTGCTAATTTTTTTTACTAGGTTTTGTAGAATGCTGTCAAAATGATAGGAATTTGCAGAATAAAGTGACATTGTTAGGATTTGCCTGAAGATGGTTCAAATCTGAGATTCTCTCAAAATCTTGGTTCCTCCCACCTCATATTACTAAGTATACTTCAAGTTATGACATGGTGTGGTCTTCTTACTGAGGCATCATGTATTTCTAATGCTCATATAGAGTTTTTTGAGAATTGGCATTCAAAATTAAAACTCTATTTTTAACATACTAGTTTTCTGAAGGCCTTAATTTGTCTCTCAACAAATGTATGTAGTTTTCATAAAACCAGTTCTAGTTCCTAGGTGATACTAATGAGTTTTAAAAATTATCTTTAATCTGGTCTTGAAAAACAGCACAACAGAATACTTTAAAGATATTTACAAAAATGAGCAAATATTTACCAAAGCCTTGGCACAGAAATACATTTGCCAAAGCCTAAGTACATGTTAGCTTTCCCTTCTCATCAGTTTTTCAAATCTCCTTCTGCATGTTCTGTTGCATGTGTGTGTTACTGTAAATGCTAGGGATTTCTGTCTTTTCTTTGGCTGCTCTTTATTTTTTAGCAAGGTGAATATAAATTTCTATTTTGAAATGTTTTAAATAACTGCACTAAAATATCCATGATCCTTTAAAACCCTGCTTGTAGTTTTCAGTAATTTTGTTGCCATGCATGGAGTGAGATTTTTTTTATTTTTAGCTACAAGCAGAGTACTTTGTGGCTAAATAAGATTTATAAGCTTTCTTTGTTATCATCATTTAAACTTTAATTGAGCACCATTTTACTCTACCTTTCTGGAAAATGACAGGTAACAGGTTGTAGTTTTGACTGTTTTGCCCACTACAGGTGACCAACTGAGTGCCATACTGAATTCCATTCAGTCACGGCCAAATCTCCCAGCTCCTTCCATCTTTGATCAAGCTGCAAAACCTCCCTCTTCCCTAGTCCACAGTCCATTTGTGTTCGGACAGCCCCTTTCCTTCCAGCAGCCTCAGCCACAGCTTCAGAGTAAGTTTGTCAGCCTTACCTGCCTCATCAGTCCATTTCTGCAGCTTTGACATTGCTGTTCTCAGTTGCTTACCAGCTACTGATCATCCCTCAGTGCACCTTCCTGGTTTTGTTTTTTTTTACATTTTCCATGATTCAGAAGCATGTGAGGTAATGCTCCTAAAGAAGTATACTTGTTCAACTTGAATTTTTATGTTGCCTGTATTTTGCTTTTGTATGTGTTTTTCGCTGTAGGCAAGTCACAAAAGTACATTTTCAAATTGTATGCAACTCTGGGTTTATTATACAGGTAAATATTTTATATAGTACAAGATGATGATAATTCTTTTAACATCAAAAATCCACTGCAGTAAGTTCATAGGTGTTAACTTACCTCCTAAATTCTTATTTTTGTCATTGCTCCTAACTTTAGGCCTGTAGCTGGACAGTGGAAACAATTTGGCACTACTCACAAGAAAGGTTTTGGTAGTCTTCTGTTAGGTGCTCATAGGATTGGCATGGGCACGGAAGTTTGTGCTGCAAGGTGAAACTAACCTGATTACTAACGGGAGGACAGGAAACTTTTTTGGTCGTGAATAATGAAAACTAAAAGCTCAACCTTCATGATGGATAGCAGTAAATATTGCTGTAAAGATGGATATTGCAGTAAATTCTTTCTTACATACCAAACAGTTATAGCATGGGTTACAGGGATACTAGTTTTCTCCTGTCTCCCATAAGCTGCCCTTCTGAAGTGCCATAGTCCTTTCTCCTGGGATTCTGTCAGTCAGTTCACTCTCTATGTCTGTGTAGTCCTGGGTCTATCCAGCTCAGCTTACTGAAGTGACAGTGAAGTTGCTTTGTGTGAGTAGATTAAAAATTTTAATTGACATGTATAAAGACTATCAGAAGTATTCTGACTGTGATCTTTCGTGGTTATTCTGGACTTAAACCAATGTCCTGAAAGCAGAATATTCCAAAAACTACTCGGATAAAACTGTTGTATATTCTTCCCCATCACTTTTAGTTTTCTTCTCTTGTTCAGAGTAGTGAAGTCAAGAGTTTCTTATTCAGCTTTGCATCAAAATAATCAAAATAATCTTATCTCAAAGTTAGGCCTATATTGTATGAAAAGAAATGCTGTCAGCATTTTTATTGCCTGCCCAACAAGATCTTGTTCAATGGGTTTGCCTGTCCCAACAGATGCAGATAAACCATATTCAGTAAGCTATATCTGTGTTTCATGTTTTAATGAGAATCCCTGATTCACAAGGAAGTCCTTTTTTTTGTCAGATAGGGGGAGCACTAGTAGTCTACCAAATAAAGCAACAATGAAAATGGAACACTTTTCAAGTTTATGTCTGATTTGGGATCTTAGCTTAGTATAAGGTCTCAATCTGGTATGCTGTTGCACTGACTGTGATTTGATACAAGGATTTTCTCTCAAACAGTTTATTTTGCAATTTCAGGTTTGATGCAGATAATGTAAATTATACTTAAAGGAGAGAATATTAACATTTTTGTTTCCACCATCAAAATTTAACAATGGGACATTAATATGGGACAAAATTTCCTCTTTGAACTTCTTTAATCTTCTGAAAATTTGTTCATTCAAATTCAGCATATTGTCAGGGAGGCCTATAAGATTATATCCATATACTTGTTCTTTAATAATCTGATGCAGTTATAATAAATTTGTAACATAAACTCATTTTAAGTATGCAGTTTTCATTCATTATTTCCAAAGCACTTTATAGGCTCCTGTTATGAAAAATGTCATTAGAAGTTAAATCCATTAAATAACATATCCCAAGGGTCCATATCAAGTCAACTGAATATTTGCTTTATCTAAAAGTATAATAGTTGAAAGAAGTTCTGCCAGCCTACATTTCCATGACTACAGAGGTTATATACTAAATACTAGTTTTTGATTGAAAGCCTAAATGGTTCAGTCTATCACTTAAATTTTCTGTTCTTCCTCAGATATCTCTACCCCTGGGGAGAAATGTGATTCAGAAGTGTGATTCTGAGGAAAGTTAGGATTGTGCTGAATATAATGCTGAAAGCTAGAATCATGCTGAACATTTGTTTTGAATATCTCAAAATATAGAATTATTTCTTTTGTTTTAGATTTTTACTATAGGAAGAAAAATGTTTATCTGATTAAACATACTTTGCCAGTGACAATAGTCACTGTAGTTTCCCTTTAGAAGTGTTAGTAGCTAGTTGTTTTTTATAGGAATGGTTTCTGTGCTTGGGGTTTAGTTTTGTTTCCAAATTCATTTAAGGAAGAGGGAAAAGGCTTCTCACAACTTTTTATCCTCCAGTATCTGGGGTTTTTTTTGCAGAATTATTATAGTTTGGGATAACCACTTCCTCACATACAATGCTTGAAGAAATAAAAAGTGTGTCTTTTTTTACACATCATAAATAAGTAAACTAATAACGGTTATCTGTGTTTTATCAAAGAGTTTGTTTACAGAAGACATATTATAAAAAAAAAGAAAGGGTTATCTGTTTTCTCAGTTTTGTGTTACTTGTTAGAACTTTGTGAAGGGCTGATTGTTCTGTCCTGCTTAATTCCTTTGCTAATTTTTACACATGGTAACACAAGGTAAAAGACTGAGAGATTGTTTTCTTTTTCATGGGGACAGTCAAAATTAAGGTGCACTTATCAAGTATTTTAGTTCTTTGGCAGTCTTGTATGCAGCTAAAAGTCCAAAAAAGCTAGAAGAGGTGGCATAGTCTATCTGGAGTACAAGAACAGCTATACTGACTTGGAACCTTAGCGAGGATTTTTTTTCCATTAAGATCACAAGTTTATGTATGTTTCTTCCTTGAATATTTTTCCAAAACAGACTATAATTACTCCAGCCTGCATTATGCTTGCTTCTGAGAACTTTGTAAGATCATCAGTAACAGATTTGCTTGTGAATGCAAGCTCCCATAGCTGCAAGATTATTGCTGCTTGCTTGATTTACCGTCTCTGAACTTCGTGAAAAGCATGGAAGACTCAAATTTCTGATTGAGTTCTGAGTATAGGTGAAGTGTGGAAATGTAGAGAGTCATGCTTCAGCAGTATGTGCTGGGTCATAAAACTCTTTTAGATGTGGCAAGTCAGGGAAACAGGATCTGTATGCTGGATGCTGTCCAGCATAAGTTATCAAAAATTTGGTAATTGGCTGTTGAGCTCTGAACTTGGGAAGGGAAGTGTGAGGCTTTGCAGTCACTGTTAGACCTTCATGCCATGTTTCCTCACATCTGAGTTGATACTGCACATGAAGACTGGATTCATGGGCTGAAAAAGCTTTGGACCCTCTTGACATGTGTCACATTCTCCATCTTCCTGTGCAGCCCTGGCAACTTGCTGAGCTCCTGCTTCCTAACTCATCTCAGTCCAGGTAGAAGCTGCAGGGCTGAGCTGCTGTTCAGTAAAATGTCCATTCAGGCTGCTTCCTTGCCAGTCCATGCTGCAGAGCTGCAATCCAAGCATCCCACCATATATGATCAGCTCCTGCCATTCATGTCAGGAGTTCCTTGATACATCCCTTCAGTATTGTGCTACCACATTCTTTTTGGTTTTGTTCTTTTCCCATCTAGGTGCTAGTTAAATAGCATTTAGAACCACTGGCTTTGGCTGCAGGGCTTCTCTCTGCATTTTCTAAACTGTAGATATGGATATGGAGCACAAAACCCTTCGTGATAGTGTTTCAGTAAAATGAAGGGAGAGAATATTCTCAACTAAGTATGTTGGTCTCTTCCATGTTGTGCTGAAATTTAACTGACTTAACTGTCAATTAAACCAATGACAACTAGTTTGAACTTTTTTCCTGCATATTGCCAAAGCATTGTTCTTGAACCTTTGAGCTAATAATTTAAACAGTTTTCATACCCTAGACTTTCCAGTTTTTATAATCAAAGATATGTATGAAGAACAGAGATCATCCTTGGGGAATCTGATATGGTAAGGGTTGTTGGGAGAGTTTAAATTGTGTCAAGCCTTTTTTTTTTTTTTTTTTAAGAAATAAATTTGGTTTATAGAATCTTGAAAAATTTTAGTGACAAATACTAAAACCATAAATTTATTTTTATCTATGCTTCTAGCACAAGAATGCTTATTTCAGTCTTTCACTTAGTAAACTTAAGTGGCTCAAGTGTTGGTGCTCCAAACCCTACCTTTGGCTAAAGAACTTTGCTAATGTTTTTCTGATGATACTGCATTTCAGCTTTTGCTTTCATTAACTCACTCATTCCCCTACTTTAACAGTATGTAATACTTTTCTCCATTGTTAATATTTAATATCCAATTTTTTTTTACTTCAATACATTCTTTTACTTATGGAAAAAAAATTAAAAAAACAAAAAATAATCCTTGTCCAACTGTCACTATGGCATTTGGCATTTTCAGCATGTGAAAAAAGATACATTGATTGCAGTGCTTGAGGACATTCAGCTCACAGTTGTATTTTAGCTTCCCTGCCAGTAACAGAGAGCAAAAGAGGAATACATTCTTTCTGAAGAGGCAGCTGTTGCTTAGGCAACATGGCTAAGGCAGGTCAGTGCCTTTCCTTCATCATCACATATAAAAGCAGTGGCTTTTCAGAAGAAGCTTTAACTAATCTCCATTCTCCAGAGACATTTTATCAGTTTGTTATAGAGTTGGTTTATAAAAAAGTAATATGAACCAGCTAGTGGTATGTCTTGCCTCCTGGATTGGTTTACCAGTGTTTCCTCAGAGGAAGTTGGCATAGCTGTTACAAGACTGCATCCTGCCATAGGAATTAAACTGCCTCTTTTATCTCCATATTGTGTAGCTTTTCAAGCTGGAGGTATTTTCACATTGAAGGAAAGAGTGTGACCAAAGATACACTGTCACATTTGAGTGTGACATGAGACAGACCTTGCCTGCCTTGTATTTTAAGTATTTGTAGTCTTTGAGGATGATTCAAAAAGAAGGAACTCTGATCAAAATGCTGGTCCCTGTGGCTGACTAGTTATCCTTGATAGACATAGATTGTTTGCCAAGTTAGCAAGGAAATCATGTGGGAAAGTCATTCTCTTTGACCTGCAGTCCCCTTGAAATGACTGAATAGTAGTACATTGTTCAAGACGCCCTAGATTGCAACATTATAAAATGTAAGTATTCTTAGACATAGACTGAAAGAATAAAGCATAAATGTGCATTGATGAAAGTGGGTTGTGAAATTAGAGAGCAGTTTCTTTTTTTAAAGAATTAAATACTTCAAACGTATGAACACCTTCTCATTGTAGAGTCTCTAGAATTATAGGTCATTGCATAAGATATGGGGGTTAGTATGTTTTATGTGTACAAGTTGGTAATATATAGTACCAGACAAAAAAGTCTTAAGCAGTTTAGGAATTTACTTATTTTCAAGAGTTATCTTACTCCATTTGTACAAGAAGGTCTATCTAAAACAGGGTATCTTTTGACATACACATTCTCTCTAAAATTATTACTGCAGCAAGGATTTGACTTATTTTTTTCTAAACAAAGGAGTAGGCATTAGAATTAGAATTAAAACCAGAAAAAAATAGAAAAGTAAAATGATAGACTGAAACTAAAAGTCCATATTATCTCATTCCAAGTTTCATTTGGAGCTGTACTATTAACAAATTTGGTGTCAGTAGACTACTGAAATTATGTTGAATTACATCAGAACTTTTCTTAAAGCAAAATTTTTGTAAGAGTTGATACAGATTTTTTTTCATGTATATACTATTTGATAGACAGTACTGCTAGTTGTCTCTCATATTGAGAAACTTCACGTTATGTAAGAGAAGTTTTTCAAAACATTGAGGTGCAGTCAGTTTTGAAAACAGATGGTTTAGATGGGTTTAATATATTTTTCTTCATTCTTTTCAATGATTAGCAAGACTTTTCAACAGAAATATGTAGATGTTCTCTAATTTTCACTAAAGAATGTATAAATTTATCATCCAGAAGGTGATATTGAAGTTCTAAATAATTCATCTCTGAATTTACAGATTAGAAGGCTTCAGTTCAAACCAGGGTTCAGTTCCAAACTAGGCACTGCTGGGTTTTATAATAAACTATAAATCTCATTGGCTATTCTCCATACATTACATTTTTAGGTCCTAAAAGCTAATACTGAAGTCACAGCATTTTTAGATCAGGGGAACTGACCTACTGCCTTCTACTACAAACTACTCCTTTTCATTTACAGCTGATGTAGTTATCTAAAAAATGAATTCAGAATACTTAACAGAGGAAATATCTATCATTTGAAATGCTTGTTTTTATCTTTGCTGCTTTTCCATTGAATCTGTGCTGCTTCTGTGCAACTGTTTTCCACTGTAGAAACTCCATCCTGCTGCCTTGCTTCTCGTGAGCGTATTTACAAAACTAGTGATGTAGCTGGGCCTGCCTCTGCTCTTTCATCTCTCTCTCACAAACTGAAGGGTGGGTATGCATGCCAACATAGCAAGGTTATTCAAATTTTTACATGAAAAATGTCGTTTTCTTTTTTTTTCTCCTTCCATTCATTTTCATTTCATTCATTTATTAAAATAATGTTTTGAAAACAAATGTTCAGTTCTGGTATTTGTTGGCAATTTATTTGATATAACCATTCAGTGTTGCCTTCCTGAGTTGCAACAACTCCATGATACAAATGATAGCTGCCTCTTTCTGCTTTGTAAACAGGAAAGTGATGGTAATCTAATTTAATAACACCTGTTTTCAAACAACACGCAAACAAAGTATGTAAGAAGAAAAGGGGGGAAAAATCTGGTATTTGTTTGCTATATTATGCGATTTTTCATTTGGGAGTTTTTGTTTTTGTGCTGATAGTCTAGAATGCCAATTAGGATTATTAACCTGTATATGTGCGAAACCAAACCTTTGTGTTTAAAATACAAGACTTTTTTTTGTTATTGGAAGCTACTGTTAGGCTATACCTTTTATAAGCAGTTTTTTTCTAGAATGTTTTCCTGATTGAAATGCACTAATTGTGCGCGTACTTTATTTTTGATACATTGCTGAATGGCTTGAAGTTTTTTATGTCCTCTAAAAAGATTATTGTCATTTTTTGCTTTTTTTATCTCTTCTATGAGACATTCTGCAAAAAGTTCTATCTAAAGTATTTTCTCATCTGGCAGACCTTAAATTAATCATTTTATTTGTTTCGGGGGAAAAATGTGTATAAAAATAATTAGAATTTGCATTTTGCAATTTATCGATCACAAAATAAACATCTCAAAATGGCTCATCAGTAAAACTGGTGTATAACTCAGCTGGCATGTGTGAAATGCTTGGACTGATACTTAAACTTTTTGGGTTTTCCTTTTAGCAAGAACAATCATTTTATAAACTGCAGTGTACCGTGCTATTTCTTTCCTTCCTCTTCCCTGCCCCACATAAAAAATACTTATAGAACTCATGAGAAAAAACACAGATTAGACTCTCAAAATTAATTCGAAGGGTATTTGAGATGTTATCATTATATTCTACTCTTTACATTTGGCATATTATTCCTGAATATAGACACAGTATTTCTTCTGTGCCTGGAGAAGTATGAACTCCTATTATGACCTTGGAAGGCAGGAGAGTGGTCTAACCTTCAATTTTGTTAAATATTCTGACATAATTCATTCCCTTCACTTTTTTGTATTGCTGTTCATTTTATTATAAGGTACTTAAATATGGGGGATAGCAAAATAGTAAGAATCAGTTTGTAACCCAAGGAAACATCTGGGTTGCTAAATTTTGCTCCAAAACGTTTTTTTTTCTTTTTTTTTCTTTTTTTTTGGGGGGGGGGATTGTAAAAAGTAATTGTGATTGTGAAACTAAAAAACTGCATCTATATATTTTCTATCATAGGGGTAAGTCTTTGTGATTTAGAACTGCATGAAATTGGCTCAAATCCCAGAATGCATAAGAAATTGAACACTGATTTCACACCTCCTAAGTAAATACTGAAGGTACTAGGCAAAACATGACCACCTGTTCCCATTAGAAATCAAGGCCCAAATTAGCAGGTTTTTTCTGATTAATTGAAACTTTATTTTTTGACACATAGTTGCCTCCTAAAAATACACCCAGACAAATGGAAATGACCTTCAAATATCTAGAAAAGTAAAATAATCCGAAGTACTGTGTCCTATATCTACAAGCTTCACTAGGGAAATCTTTTCATGTTTAGCTAATGAAAACCCATTCAGATCAGAAGGATTTAACTCTGCGTTCAAGACTTTGCAGTGTAAGGCTTTCTGGAGAGACAGCTGTATTAACTGTTGAATTGCTTGCCAGTAATCTCAACATTGCTTGTATTAATTTTTGTATGGACTTACATCAAGCTACCTGTAGTTTTTATAGTTCTGCAGAGTAATATATGCACAGAGTCAATGTGCACATGAACAATAAAGTAGTGCATGAAAGTAGCATCACTGACCAGAGTTGTTGGTTTAGCTTAGTGGTTGAAAGAAGTGGGTTTGTTGGTTTTGAGTTTTTCTCAGTAGGTCGTGTTTTGGTAGCAGAACACGGAGAGTTTGTGGTCTTAAAAAGGTGGATACCTCAGATTACCAATCTGAATAGTTTTAAGCGTGTTTACAAGCCTCTTGTCCAATTTACCTAATAACTCTGTTTACTTCCTACAATTCCTGACTTTTGAGCATTAAAAAAAAAAAATAAATCTGGTAATAGATTTATGCAAGTCTCTTGTTGCAGTCAGGCTGACACACATGAGGATAATAAAGAAATAATCCCTGGTTTATGTTGCAATTGTCATAAATTAACTCCTGGCATTTTACCTAAGGGTGTAAATTGTGCTTCCTTTACTAGTGTTTTGTGGAAACAGCGAACTATGCCTTTTGATACCTCCATAGTTATGTTTTCTGTGTAAATATTTCCTAACACTTGTTTCTGTGTATCTTTAGGAAAAGAAATACATTGAAAATATTCTAGGTGAAAAAAGATCCTACCATATTTCCTCTAATTTTTATGTGGACAGGAGCATGTCTCTGATCTTTATCTTGTGTTCAGGTCTTTAGTCCTTGTTTTTTACTACTTAAGTTATCACTGTCAACATGTAACTATTCAGTTATAAAATCTACTACACAGGTGACCGAATTAATTTCACGGGAGCTGCTAGACCGGTTTCTCCAGCTGGAAAGACGGACACCTCATCAAAGCACAGGGCTGACTGCAGGTCACCCAAACTTGATGTGCGAATGAACAGAGCTGTTGCTGAACAGAAGAAACCCCGAAATACAGAAGGTTTATCTGCCAGTGAGTGTCTTATCCTGAAATCAGATGCTGCAAAGCTGCGGTCAGACTCGCACAGCAGGTCTTTGTCGCCAAATCACAACACTTTGCAAACACTAAAAACTGATGGAAGAACAACTACCGGTCTGAGAGCCGAATCTCCAGGGCCTGGAACCAGGTCATCTTCTCCAAAGACAAAGACACTTACAGCTGTTAGATCTGGTGCTAGTTCTCCACGATCCTCATCACCCCATGACAAAACTCTACCTCAGAAACCTTCATCCCCTGTAAAAACAAAGCTTGATCCTCCTCGAGAACGCTCCAAATCAGATTCCTACACATTAGATCCAGACACCCTTCGCAAAAAGAAAGTGCCACTAACAGAACCCTTAAGGGGGAGGTCTACTTCACCTAAACCAAAAATTATTGCAAAAGATGGAAAACCTGTTACGGAAACTGAAAATAGAGCTCCTTCCCCTCATGTTGTACAAGAAAATCTTCACAGTGAGGTAGTTGAAGTATGTACTTCGAGTACTTTAAAGACTGACAGCATTACAGATACCACCTGTGAGGACAACACTGAATTCAGAAGTCTGGATGATGGTTCTAATAAAGTCCATTTCAGCATAGGAAAAGCACCACTGAAGGATGAGCAAGACATGAGAGCATCTCCAAAAGTGAGCCGTAAATGTGCTGGTAGGCACACAAGACCCAAAAAGGAAAAATCCAACTTTCTTTTCAAAGGAGATGGCTCCAAGCCCGTAGAGCCTGCCAAACAAGCAATGTCACCTTCTGTTGCAGAATGTGCTAGAGCTGTATTTGCTGCATTTCTTTGGCATGAAGGAATAGTTCATGATGCTATGGCATGTTCATCTTTTTTGAAGTTTAATCCAGAACTGTCCAAAGAGCATGCACCCATACGAAGCAGTCTTACTCAACAGCCTGCAGAGGAAAAAGAAACCAAGTTGAAAAATAGGCATTCATTGGAAATATCATCTGCTCTGAATATGTTCAACATCTCACCTCATGGACCAGATATATCCAAAATGGGTAGCATCAATAAGAACAAAGTCCTCTCAATGTTAAAAGAACCGCCTCTGCATGAAAAGTGCGAGGATGGAAAAACTGAAACTACCTCCTTTGAAACATCCAGTCATCACACAATGAAATCCAAGTCTCCTCTTCCATTAACACTGCAGCACTTAGTAGCTTTCTGGGAAGATATTTCTTTAGCAACTATTAAAGCAGCTTCCCAAAACATGATTTTTCCAAGTCCTGGTTCTTGCGCGGTGTTAAAGAAGAAGGAAAGTGACAAAGATAACAAGAAAGCTAAAAAAGAGAAAAAGAAAAAGGAAAAGGTTGAGACTAGGCCAAGGGGAAATCTTTTTGGTGAAATGGCCCAGCTTGCAGTGGGAGGACCTGAGAAAGACACCATCTGTGAGTTGTGTGGAGAATCCCATCCGTATCCAGTGACTTACCACATGAGGCAAGCTCATCCAGGTAAGATTCCATATTTAATTCCCATGACAATCTATAAAGTGTATTTCACACACACGTTCTGGTATTAGTTACTGTTATGAAAATGAGTCAGGCTATCTTGTAAGACCCCAGGCTCACCTCACAAGCTCATCAGAGGGGTTTTATGTCAAAAACATATAAAGCCCCAAAACCTGCCCGAGTGGGTTTATTAAGGGGGCCTTCAGTTCTTTTATACCTTGAGGCTGCACATGGGAAAAATGCTACAACGTTTTCAAGGGGTCAAAACGACACACTTGTACTGGCAAACTTTGGAAGATAAGGAAAATTGGGAAAAGTGTAAAGCATATAGTCAACATAAAGCATTTCATAAAGGACTGATTTAAAAAATTTCAACTCAACAAGAAAAGGGAATAAGGAGAAGTAGTAGTAAAGGGGGAAAGAGGGGAGGGGCAGAGAGGATAGAGAGAGAGAGGTCATGGGGAAGTGGGGGAGAGAGATTGTTGGTTTGAACTGGTAATAATTTTTTTCCAGACTCTTACAATTGTATACACTAAATTAAAATTTATGCTTACATAAAGATTATTTACACATCTTTGTATTTGTAATTTCAAGTAGTTACGGATCTAAACTTTCAAATATGCCAAATAACATTGTTCGAAACACAGTCAAAATAATGTTCTGACCTTACAGTAGGTCTTCAGAAACATGCCATTTTTTTCACTTGAGGACTTGAAACTGTGCTGAGAAAGTGGAAAATAAAAAATGAGACTGATCATTTAGAGTTTCTACATTACCAAAAGTTTTCTGTTACTATTTTACTCTTAATAATGGAAAACTTTTATTTATCTGTTCTGTCAGTACTGGATATCAGGGACTTAATATTTGGTATACTTGCTTGTATATATGTTTTTTTTTAGCTCTGTATGCAAAGTTAAATTTCTATTTAGCAATTATCAGTTCCCTGAATCTTTCTGAGAAATGCTTATCAGCAAAGGGATACAGTCTATTCCCTCTTAAGCTTTAGAGTTAGCTAGGAGGTAAGAGTTTTATGTTTATTAAATTACAGATAATGTTGGCTAACTTATAAAACTGACCTTACCACCAGCTATTTGAATGGGGAACTGTTGATGCTTTGGACAATAAAATAATAAAAACTTGAAAACTGCTCTGTGTTTGGATTTGTTGGATACTGGTGGGACACATGGACAAAAACATTGTTTTGTAACCAATTCAGACATATAGAAACATAGAAAATTAGACCAGGAAAAGACAAGTGTCTTCCTGCCCCCTCTTCATCCCTCTTCTACAGCAATAAAAGATACAATAGTAACTCTACTTTTGAAATAACTTGTTTTCCCTCTTTCCCCGACGTAGGTTGTGGCCGTTACGCAGGCGGCCAAGGTTACAACAGCATTGGGCACTTCTGTGGAGGATGGGCTGGCAATTGTGGCGACGGTGGTATTGGAGGAAGCACTTGGTATTTGGTTTGCGATCGATGCAGAGAAAAATATCTCCGTGAAAAGCAAGCAGCAGCAAGAGAGAAGGTATTTTCAGCTGCTTTTCATATGTTTAGATGTCTATCTCCTTAATAGTGCTGTGTTCACAACTTGAAAATAAGGTAGGGCCAGTTTAAAAAATTTGGAATTTAATAAATTTGAATGGTTTTGGAATATCCTCTTATGCCATTGATAGGTTTAAGACGATAAGATAGAAATTTTGCCGACTTCCAAACTTCAGATCAGATTTCTTCCCTTCAGATGATAGTGTTTTCAAATTTGTGATTTTATTTTTTTTGTCCCACTATAACCGCAGAAGTGAATGTAATACTTAATTTATTAAGTATTTTTCAGTTTACTTAACTTCGAATTTTTTTGTTTACTGAAATGAGTGGTGTTTTAACTTGGTGCTTATAGTTTCATTAATGATCTTAATAACCCAGACCATTGCGTACAAGATACCAGTAAAGCAGTTTTTAATGGGAATAGTATGAAAGGTGGTGTTCTTATATTGGTGTTTCAGGACTAATTTCAAATTCTTTCTTAAAGTATGCAAATATATTGAGGTTTTAAGGTAAGCAGAACAATGCTAATTAAACTTTATTTTTTTAACTAAACTTGTTGAAACTTTTTGCACACAAAATTAATCATGAGGCAGTTGTCAAAGCTATCAGCTTTTATTAAGTGTTTGTAAAGTTATAAAAATAAAAGAAGTGCACTTTGTCATAGAAAATATTTTACAACAGGAAGAATCAAGCAGGTTTAGTATAAGTTATGTTACCAGATTTTCCTGTGGTGAAGTATAATTTAATTAAATTGTTTTCAAATTTATCTAGATTAAACAATCGAGGAGAAAACCAATGCAAGTTAAGACACCTCGTGCCTTGCCAACTATGGAAGCTCATCAAGTGATTAAAGCAAATGCACTCTATTTACTGTCACTGAGTAGTGCTGCTGAGCCTAGTATCCTCTGCTATCACCCTGCAAAAGCATTCCAGTCTCAACTTCCAAGTCTCAAAGAAGGAATTTCTGAAGACTTTCCCATTAAAATGCCATGTCTCTATCTACAGACTTTAGCAAGGTAATTAAAGGAAGCATATGAATATTGACTTTAATATTCACCTATGTATAGCGTTGAATAAAAATGTGTGTATAAATTAAATTAAAACTTACATAGAAAAATACATATTTTCCTAATTCTTTATGATGTTTATTCTTCTGTCTCTTAATCCGTGATCTTGTTTAATCTCATACGTTGTATTTTCTCATAATGTCAAATATACCCTAAGTAGTTTTTCAGTGCTAAATATTTTTTAACAACAGTTTAGTTTCTGTCCAAAGAACTTAGAATTTACAAAAGAGTTTAACTTAATGTGTTAGTAGCAGACACGTGTGCTACTTTTTTCTCGTCACAGTTAAAAATAGTAAGAAGGAAACCAGAAGACCTGTGCTTTCTTGGTATTCTTAAGTAGATTTCACTGTAGTGTCTCATGTTTACGTTGGATAGACATTCGGGCCTAAAATACATTCTAGAAATACCTAAAAAAATACTAGAAGACAGTAAAGGGTGATCCCCTTTCCCTCTTGCTTGAAAATGCCACTGTATTTTCCAGTAACACTTTTAAGTCACAACTAGCTTAAAAGCATTAGTACACAAGGAGTAAATGAATAGTGTTGGCTAACTAAATGTATTGGCAGAGGACTTTTGTGCATGTGTGTTTCAGGAACTTGTAATCCTTAATCCTAATTTAAAAATCTAATATGATTTAGGCATCATCATGAAAATTTTGTTGGGTACCAGGATGACAACCTCTTCCAGGATGAGATGAGATACTTGCGCTCAACTTCAGTACCTGCACCATACATCTCAGTTACTCCTGATGCAAGTCCTAATGTCTTTGAAGAGCCAGAGAGTAACATGAAATCTATGCCCCCAAGGTACTTCCTTATAATTCTAGGTACTATGTACAAGTGTTAAAGTGTTAGCATAACATCAGTTAAGAAAAAAAAGGAAAGCATTGCTGCAGTTAAATAACTAAAGTATCAGATCAGCACCCATCAATCTCTGAAATGGCAACAAAAAGCCAAAAGCATAGGAAGCTGTACTTAAAAAATATCTTCAGGGTATCGTAACTTATCAGGTATATTTTCAACCATTAGCAATGGAATATGTTTGATTATGCAAATATGCAAGGAATATGTAAATCACAATTGCAACTTTTAACTGTACTGCAAATCAGTTGCTTCTCTCTAGAAAGGTCCTGGGTTTACAACCTAAATATGAAAAAATTTTGTTCAATTGAGAAGGAATCTTAGCATACCTCAGGAAAATTTATCCACAGTCTTCACTCCAGGCTTGCCTGTCTCCTATAGAGACAATTTTTTCAGAATCTCTAAAACTGAAGAAGTGACCTAAAGATCAATAATCCAAGGACCATAGCTGTTGCAAACTCCTTGAAAACATAGCAGCTTTTTTCACTGTGTATCTATTCTGTACCACAGATGACTGAGTATATATTAATGGACTTTTTGAAAGAAGTGGCTGTTGTTCTTCATTCAAAATTTCATTCTGAAGGGAAGTTTTAAAGGGAGGAAATTCCATTACCGTAAAGTTCTCAGAGCAAATGTTGCTGCTTCATTCTGTGTTCAAGTTAAAATGTCCCTAAAGAAATTACAACTTAATGCTATCTAGGACCAAGAGTGCTAGATGGTTTCTGCCAGGTTAAGCCACTTGCTTATCTCATTAAGTTTACTGTGATCTAATTCAAGCAGTTACGGAAATTTTTGTTTTGCTAGGCTAAAAAAGGCTCTTACTGTTAGTAATAGTCCAGAATCAACTTTGATGCTTAGTGTTTTCAGATGTTGGTGATTCCTCATATTATAGTGAGGATGCAATGAAGAGAAGACTTGCTTTTAATCTGTTTTTATTTCAATCTGTTATATTTTATACTGACTGCAAAAACAGTTTATTGGAATACTACAATCTACAATGTAGTCTTTTCAGAAATAGAACTTTTCTAACAAAACTCCTTAAGAGTGCATCGTATTGGTATATTCCTTTATTAAAACTGTGGACACCATGGTCTCCTGAGGCCTATAGGGACAGCATAAGCTGGGAGTTCTTCTGCAGACTGTAAGAAGTCCACTGAAGGTAAGGAGTAAAACATGTCAGAGGTATAGCCATAGCAATTGAAAATTGATTTTAAGGCTAGTGATGTTAGAAACGATATACTATCACATAAAGTTCTAAATTTCAGTTGGCTTGCATATTAAAAATTCACTCCATAGATGTTTTCACATGCATTCTCAGGACAAGTTTGGTCTGAAACTTCAATTCAGGCATGATCTGAGTGTTTGTATCTCTCCCAAAAATACCTAAATTCTTGGAACTTACCATGTACATCATTACATTTTTTTAAAAAGCACTTGCATGCTTTTGCACCATGTGTAATTCTAATACACGTTCCTTCTTTTTCAGCATTTAAACAGTTACTAGGTGCATAAGACAAACTTTCATGCAGTAGTAGCATTGTCATTATGAAATGCATGTATCCTTATTTAATATTTATGAGTAATTCAAATAATACTCTATATATTTTTTAATGAGTGTACCACTTATTTCTTTGCAGTCTGGAAACCAGTCCAATAACAGATACAGATCTTGCAAAGCGCACAGTCTTTCAAAGATCGTATTCAGTTGTTGCATCAGAATATGACAAACAGCACTCAATTTTGCCAGCACGTGTAAAGGCAATCCCTAGGAGACGAGTCAACAGTGGAGATGCAGGTAAGAGCACAGACATCAGAAGCAGGGAAAAATTACTCAAGGATTTGCAGTTCTTCTTGGAAACTATAGACAAATGTATTTTTTTAATGAGTGGCTTTTATTTTCAGTTATTAATAAGCATTAGTTGTTTGTTAGTCGGCACAGGATTAGCCTAAAATCAGCTCAGGAATTACTGATTTTGAAATCTGTGGTGAATCTTTGGGCTTGATTTAAAAGTGAAGGTGGTATTTTGTTTCTCAGTTGAAGCACCATTTTTCCACATTGCTTTTTTTTAATGCAATTTTCTCATGGAAAAAAATATATCAATTCTAAAAGTGCTTTATTGCTTTTTATTTTTACTGTGGCTATAAAATTAAAATGTGCAAAGAATCTAATGTATGCATATTTTTATGCTTTTGAATAGAAGTGGGGTCCTCTCTCCTGAGACATCCATCTCCTGAACTTTCTCGGTTAATCTCCGCCCACAGCTCTCTTTCCAAAGGAGAGAGAAATTTCCAGTGGCCAGTATTGGCATTTGTAATCCAGCATCATGATCTGGAAGGACTTGAAATAGCAATGAAACAAGCCTTACGGAAATCTGCTTGCCGAGTCTTTGCCATGGAGGTATTTTATGATTAAAATAAAATGGTTGTAAATTCTGTCTTGGAAGTGTTTTTTAAGATTATGCTATGTCCCCTGTAATATAATTGTCATTTTAGTAAACTGTTTTAGCTACAGAGCAATGTGTCTTACTTGAAGACCTGTGTATTATTATTTGCCTGTCCAAAAGCATCAGTGCACCTCCATACATAAATGGTTTAAGAAATAGTTTTACTCCAGTAAGTTAGCTTAACCAATTGATAACTCATTGTATGTAATTTATTTTAGGCTTTCAACTGGCTTCTTTGTAATGTCATTCAAACGACTTCTCTTCATGATATTTTATGGCATTTTGTGGCTTCCCTGACTCCTGCACCTGTAGAGCCAGAAGAAGAAGAGGATGAAGAAAATAAGTCAAATAAAGAAAATGCAGAACAAGTAAGTCACGTTCAGCATTCCTTTCATATCTGTTGATTTTGTAGGCAAATTAGAAATATTTTTATGTGGAAAAAAATAATTCCTTAATCCTCTCTCTGTAAAACAGAACCTTAAATTGTAGTTGAACTCATTTTGTAGACACAGATAAATTAATTTTTCTTCTAAATCATCAGATTTTTTGTGCTGATGAATTGCATAGTCTTTTAATGCATCATTTTTGAGTATTTTTGGGAAATAAAAATGCAAAAAGGCACAATCACATTGTTAATCCAGTAACAAAAAAATTCAGTTTGCTTTTTATTTTTCCTTTGCCCCACAATGAGAGGAAAGAAAAGAGAAAATACTTTTCAGAGAAGCTTTGTGGTTTGGTCTACTCTGTCTTTCAGTGCTCTAAGAAAAGTCCATAGTTAATTATGAAAATGTATAGTTAACTTACGTAATTCTTTATACATGTGTGTATATATAATTAATTATAGACATAATTCTATGTACACTGGACATAGTTAATGTAGTGATTTAAGAAAAATCTATAGTTAGTTATGTAAAATGGTATAGTCTTAAGATACCACGCATCCAAAAGGTATCATCATACAATCTCTTCTAGACTGAGCTCTGATTTAACATATTATCATGTTCACAAAGAATAGCTCACAAAAAAGCATGCTAGTACTGTTAAAAAGTCAGGGTTATCTTTATCACTTCAAATCTAAGCCTATTTTGAAATGAGATGTTCTGAAATGAGTCTTTTCAGCATTGTAACCTGCTAAAGCAAAACAAAATGCAAGAATTACTAAGCTGCAGAGGAGATGGTGGGAACAGGATGCTACCTACGGGATCCTTGGGGAAAATGGGAATACCCAGACTTTGAACTGTTTCTGAAGAACTGATAATATTTAGTTTAGAGTTCAGTTTAATACTTCCTAATTCATACACTGAGTATGTTCTACCACGTTACACCCTCCAGCAAAATACAGAGCAGTGTCTGATTTGATGATTCTTCCCTAGGTAAGCATGTGCCAAAAATGAATTTCAAATAATACCATGGCATTTCTAGGTATTAAAGCAGTTGAGATCCATGGGAAATCTACTTGCAAGAATATACATAGACAACTTAAAGGGTTTAAAATAACAGTTTTGAATCTGGCTTTGGATTGTCAGTATGTTGGGTCTGTGCAGCTGGTTTCTGTGGTTCAAACAGGATCAGATTTTCTTGTAAAAAAGAAGCAGGGGGAAACAATTTGTAAAAATTCTCTGACAGGAACTGCTTTAAGTTCATCTTCATTACAGGATTGCTGCAGTTAATCTTAAACCAAATAGCATAAATATTTTTATTTACTTCACCTTTTTTTTCTCCGAGAGTCTGCTAATAACCTAAAAAACTACTTTGCATCTTAGGAAAAAGACACAAGAGTATGTGAGCATCCTCTGTCAGATATAGTGATTGCCGGCGAAGCAGCTCACCCCTTACCGCACACTTTTCATCGCCTTCTTCAGACAATCTCTGATCTTATGATGTCTCTGCCCAGTGGTAGTGCATTACAGCAAATGGCCTTAAGGTAAGCACAAATTCACTATTAAAATTCTAAGAAAAGTTTATTCCTGCCTTCCTCAATGACGCATAGAAAAACTTAAGGTCCTGCCAAATTTGAAATTAAAGGTTTATAGAAAATATTTTGAGAAGCAAAAATGTAATTAATAGTTTCACTGCTAGGTTATATCTTTGAACAATATTCAAAATTTCAAAGTCCACTAAATGTGTTTTCAGGTGCTGGAGTCTCAAATTCAAACAATCCGATCACCAGTTCCTGCACCAGAGCAACGTTTTTCATCATATCAACAATATTTTGTCTAAATCTGATGATGGAGATAGTGAAGAGAGTTTTAGTATCAGCATTCAGTCTGGTTTTGAAGTCATGAATCAGGCAAGTATTCCACCTCCCTCTCAGAAGCAGAGATCATTTGTGAAGAGCATGTACTTCCCATGATGATTCTGTTTGAATTAAAAGATTGCTTATTGCAATGTCGTATTTCCTTGAATGTATCTCAGTTTGGAATCTTGTTACTGATATTTAGGTTGTCATGTTTAGCTTTAGAGGTTCAAATATTGACCCTTAACCTGTATATCACTCAAACCTAAATTTTGGAGCAGCGCATTTAAGTGCTGGTTTACAAGTGAAGTGTTTGGGGAGTGTCTTGTAGTCCATTTGTGTCATTGAGTTAGTTAATTTTTTTAAAGCTGTCTACTTCCAGTTCGTGTTTGCATATATATTTTTCCTCTGTTATTTCAAAGAGGACAAATTGTTTTCTTCCATTTATTAATACATTTAGGCATTTACTAATACATTCAGCTGTTAGCTATTAATATTTCCCTTAGTTTAAAGGACTTAGTAACTTGAACCAGTAAATGACAAATTTCTTCGAAAGCATGTTCCTCAGAACAGAAATGTCTGCATGGTTTTAAAAATGGTAAATAATGCCTGTATTTGGGCTTATTTTCAGCTGTTCCAAGTATTTTCATTTGTTTTCACAGGAACTGTGTATAGTGGTTTGTCTAAAAGACCTAACCAGCATTGTTGACATTAAAACTTCAAGCCGACCTGCCATGATTGGTAGTTTAACAGATGGGTCTACAGAAACATTCTGGGAATCAGGAGATGAGGATAAAAACAAAACTAAAAACATCACAATTAACTGTGTAAAAGGAATCAATGCACGTTACGTTTGTGTTCATGTAGACAATTCCAGAGATCTTGGGGTAAGAGGAAAATGAAATTAAATATGTCTCATTGAAGTCCAAGTTGTATGTATTTATCAATCAAGAACCACTTTTTCTTTCTTCAATTCAGTTGGTAATTCTAATTCATAAGCTCACATTTCAAAGTAAAGTTTCTAAATCCTGTAATTTTTAAAGTAGTAACTGTTAGGATCCGTTTGATTTTGTAGTCCATCTGAGTTTGCAGTTGCATGAACTTGAAACGGGGAAACTTAATTAACTGGTGTCTTCAATATCAGACACATTTTCAGGCATTTAATAATTTTAAGTTATTTTTCTTGCTCATTTCTGTAGAAGCATTGAAATAAGGAGCTTTCATAAAATTCAAACTATTTTCTAGATTTTCTACATTCTTTTACTGATTTGTTCAGTAATGTTACAAATATATTTGTATTTCAACTACAGCTCTTAATATAAAGAGCACGTTTTTTTTTTTGAGAGCTGTGCTTTGGAATTCTTTGTCCTTGGTTTTTATCACTTTTAAATTTTGGGGGGGAATGAAACGTCTTCTCTCTTTTATTACATGCTCTCTTAATATGGGAATAGTTAGAACTGTCCTCAGTTGAAGTGTTTCATTCTTATTTTGCTTGTCTGTTGCAGAACAAAGTGACTTCAATGACCTTCCTAACTGGCAAGGCAGTAGAAGATCTCTGCAGAATAAAGCAGGTAAACATTTTAACAGTCGACACAGGAAAACCGTTGTCATTTTTTGGCTGCACATGGCAAGAGATTTTTCTAAGCAAATAGTTTCCACTTCTTGTGGTAGGTAAACTACTTTACAAATATCAGGCATCAAAATAATTCTTGGGAAATACTGCATTATTAATGATAAAATTCGGCCATGTATACTGAATATTGATCAAGCTTTTACTCTAGCTTCTGGTAATAACATTGCAGTTCCATGCAAAATATATGATTCTTATAGCATTATTTATGTTAATTTAAAAAAAAAAGTATTTTAAAATAAGCTTAATTTGTTAGGTTTTCTTAATATGTGAACTCTTGCTTTGAGGATAAAAGGTATAGGTAGGCCACTGTTTCTATGAAGCTTTAAAGACAAAAGAGAGATGACTATATATAATTTTTTTAAGTTGGAGACTTTTTTTAAAATCTGAATTCACAAGGTTGAATATTTTTATAATTAAACAGAAGTCTTACTGTTCAGGATGAAAATTTCATTGCAAGCATAGTATTTGTTGCAGTGATACATGATAGGTTTGTTTTAGAGGTAGGTGACTTTTTGTTTGATGTAACATCAGTTCCCATCTTTATATTCCTCTTTAACAGGTAGACTTGGATTCAAGACATATTGGCTGGGTAACAAGTGAACTTCCTGGGGGTGACAATCACATCATCAAAATTGAATTGAAGGGTCCAGAGAACACACTAAGAGTTCGACAAGTGAAAATTCTTGGATGGAAAGATGGTGAAAGCATCAAAATAGCAGGCCAGATTTCTGCAAGTGTCGCTCAACAAAGAAATTGTGAATCTGAGACACTGAGAGTATTCCGACTTATAACATCCCAGGTGGGATTTTAATGATGCATTATACTGTGAAAGTTACTATAAATTGTAGACTTTCAGTGCTTTATGTTTTAAATTAAAATGCCACAGCTGCACAGGTTTATCTTTGAGATATGCTGATTGTCACTGTCTTTCTTCCAGGTGTTTGGAAAACTCATCTCTGGAGATGCTGAGCCAACCCCAGAACAAGAAGAAAAAGCATTACTGTCTTCCCCAGAAGGAGAAGAAAAAGTACACAATGTATTTATTTGTATTCTATCAATAATACTTTGCTGAAAAAATGATCCAGATGATTTTCAGTATTTATCCCATTTCTCATGCTACATAATTTTTAGATCAAAACAGAAGTAAAATGCCACAATTATAATTTAGGGATATGCATTAATGCACTTTAATGCACCATATCAAAGTAATGGTGGCACAAATTTGCCTGCAATTACAGAAGTACTTAACACCTGTAGGTCAACCTGGAAGTCCTTGCCTATTATCTTGTGCCTCAAGAGGGGCTCCGCTGATGTTCAGAAAAAAAATATGCAGAAACTGTACTACTATCCTTTCACCTGCTATACTTCTCTGTCTTCCAGCAAGGATTAGTTTGTGTTCCTGGAAGGGTTACTGTATATGGACTGTCCTGTTTAATAGCCAAAAATTGGACTGCCCTAAATGAAAGTAATTTTTTTTTCACATTGTAGATAGTTTTGTTCTACCCAGTAGCTTGTGGCAGTAAGTTCTATGGCGGAATTATTCATTTGTAAAAGTGTATTTTTCTCACACTGGCTGTGTGATAACTTCGTTGTGTGTTCCCTGTTTCTTTTATTATGAAACATACAAACTGAAAAATATATCCTGTGCACTGCTTTACAAAGACTTAATCACTGATTGTAATAACCTACACGAAGGGGTTGAATCTCAGATAATTGTACTCCACTTGTTTTGCTTATTATTTATTTCATTTCATGCTCAAATTCCTCTTGAAGAGGTATTTATTAACAATAGTTAAACTGATCTTGCTTACATATCTTATTTCTCTGTAGCAAAAAGCTCAAACTTTTAAAACACAGTTTGTTGATATATTCCATGTTAATTGCTACAGTAATTCTGAAATGTTCTTGAAACTTTTGATCTGATTAAATATGCTTTTTATGAAGGCAACATCAGATGCAGACCTGAAGGAGCACATGGTAGGGATCATATTCAGCCGGAGCAAACTGACAAATTTGCAGAAACAGGTTTGTTCACTTTGAAATTATTTGAGGATTAAATATTTGTGCCTTGTAATAAATATGCTTATTTTCAGTAAATATAGAACCATTTATTTGATACTTTAAATTCTTCTGTTCTTTATGAACAAATATTGGGTTATATTTTAAATAGTATGTGTGTTTATTCTAGATGAAGAATCTGCAGAAACAACACAAAGAAAATTCATTTTAGTTGGATAAAACCTCTCACCCTATTAGACTCAATTCCAAAAGTTTTAGAATTGAGTTGTAAATGGTACTTCCTCATATTTGCCGGTAATAATAGCATAGTAGTAGACCTTCACAAGGATCTAGGTGAGGTTCAGGGGCAAGAGTTTAGATTCTTAGTTTGTACATGTTTTCTCCCCATTTCTGTCATCAGAAAGTACTTAGGTTTGATAAAATTTAATTCCAAAAAGGTAATCAGTGCATAGATTCTTAAGTTACTCTTTTCTGTAATCAATGAAATTTTGGGTGTTGTGGGTTTTTTTAGCCTGTCTGTTTTTTTCCTAACATAAAGCAGTAGTTAGAGTATGTTTTCTTTTTCTTTGGAATACCTAATTTTTTTAAAATATACCCAATAAGCATCTTTTATATTATCTTTGTTATACCTATAATGGGACAAACATTGCCATAAGGATTTTCACAGTAGTGAAAAAGCTATTAATAATTTTGAAATTTGTTAGTTTAGTAAATTAAACAGAATTTACTCTTTTATCACTCAGCAAACTTTAAAATCTCTTAAAAATTATTTTTAACATGCTATTGGTAAAATTAAAATCTTGTTTCTAAAATATTTTTAATCTTCCTGAGTAAAAAACAAATAAAGAGACCTAAGTATTTTAATAAGTCCTTTTCTTTTGGTGGTATTGAGTAAATGTATTTCATAGGGATTTTATATGGGGGTTTTCTGGGTTTTTTTTAGCCTGAATTCTACGTAAAAAGTAAACTAAAAGGCAGAAACTAAAATAAAAAGGAAATAATTTCAATTAAATTTTCCAGAATAAAGATGAGCAAATTCAGTATTAAATCTAAATCTTAATTCTGAAGAATTTTATCTGATCTTTGCTTTATGCTTAAATCCAAATTTTCTTCATTTGAATTTATGTTAAAAAGTAATTTAAGCACAGGCAAAATTTCACAGGTTTTCCATTTTAGCCATAGTTGTGAAGGTGCCTAAAACACAATAATTCACTTTCTAAAAGTTTTTAGGAGTTACTCTGTATTTGGATTCTCTTTGGATAGGTGTGTGCCCATATAGTCCAGGCCATCCGAATGGAAGCAACGCGTGTGCGTGAGGAATGGGAGCACGCCATCTCCAGCAAGGAGAATGCCAACTCACAGCCCAACGATGAAGATGCTTCTTCTGACGCCTATTGCTTTGAGCTGCTCTCCATGGTTCTGGCACTCAGCGGCTCCAATGTGGGCCGGCAGTACCTGGCTCAGCAGCTGACTCTGCTCCAGGACCTCTTCTCATTGCTACACACTGCTTCCCCCAGGGTGCAGAGACAGGTGAGGGCCAGCTGTTCCTTGTTTATCTTGGTATTCCTAGAAAAATGTCTTTAGAATCCTAAAATTGTCCGTGTGATAGTGTAATGTGTATTTGAACTTTTTTTTTTTTGATTAAATATTCCACATAGGGAATGACTGTAAATAATGCAACTCATTTTGTTATCGCAGTAATGAGGAGAGGGCAAGTAAAAATTTCTGAATATGTTAAAAAAATAAATACAGAATTTCTTTTTGGAATTTAAGGGTCAGGTTTTAGGGTGTTTTTCCAGTTTTTGAATGGGGTTAAAAAGTTTTATGTGTTTGATGTATAAATACATATATGCTCCAGCACCACTACAATTTGACTGTAGGAAACTATTTGTAGGAAGCACAAACAGTGCTGAAGACAATGAAGGCTACAGTTATGAAATTAAAACAAAGTAACTTTTGAGCAAGTTTGTAATGCTTTGTCTCCAAGAGGTAGAACTGAGGTGTAGGAACCCAAAATTCCTCAATTTAGGTCATCATGAACCTAAATCAGCAAACTAAAATGTCTTAGAGTAATGTTGTTCTTCACCCTTCTTGTCCTTATTCTGAAGGGTTTTGAATAGGGCAGGGTAAAATGCTTTTTCAAACTATACATCAAAGGGACATGTGGTTTGCTTTGGCAGGGGTTGTTTTTGAAATTAAGTAGGATGCACAAAAGCAGTTAGTAATTTTTTGTGTCCTAATTGGTGGGGATCTTTTACATAAGCATGCATCTTTTGTCTGGGAGTGCTGTTGCAAAGGATTCTTCAGTCAATCTGAACTTCACAGTGTTCATTGAATCTTACTTCACAGTAGCCCAGTTGTTCATGTTTAAAACAGTTTCATTCATGTCTAGGTATGTATGTTTGGTTTGTCAGAAATTTAATTTCTGCTGCAATGACTAATTCTCTTTTTTAAGATGAAATTTCAGATTCTAAAGTTTTCACCATCTTATGACTGTGGTACTATTTAAATGTATACCAGCATTATGTATTACATTCCAAAAAAGAGACTTTAAGTACATGTATTGTATTTGTCTATTTATAAAGGACAACTTCTTCCAGAATTATTGTATATAATTGCAAGAACCAGAGGTGCTCCTTTTATATATCAGAGCTGTTCATTTTCCATTTTTCAAATGTATGAAGTTTAAAAGCTGGTGTGTTTATTTATTGCAAATAGGAGTTCTGTACAAAAAGCAGTGAAGTTTTCAGGTGTGAAGGTGTGAGGTAAGATCTCATGCCACTTCATTAGAGGGAAAGCGTATTAGAGAGTTACACAATTGCCCCAATTATACGTGTTTCCTATGCTCCAGATGTTGGTAAATATTTGCATGATTTGAGGAGGCAGTAGTTTTAATATTGTGTTTGACCTTAAGGCACAGTGACAACTAGAATTGTGGAATGACTAATGACTGTTTTGCTAAATCATCATTAACAGATGAAGCAGAGGCTTCACTGGTTAAGAATAGACCTTGAATAAGTAGAGGATGGTAAAAATGTCTGTCAAATGGACAGGATTTAAGTATACAGTGGGTTTTGAGTATTTCATTATATAGCCTGTGTAGGTAAGATGAGAGGTTTTTAATTACCAGTGTCCATTATTGAACTGGCATGACTCTTTAGCATGTGTCTTACACTCAGGCTGTAAGTGTAGTAATGTGGAACTAGACAGTTCCTTTCTACTCTTGGTATCCTCAAGCAGACTTTTAATATCTTTCTCTCTGAATTTGGGGTGTCTATCTGAGCATATGTATAGTTATATGCACATAATACAACGTCAATATATAAACACATTTGCCTTAATACACTAATGTACTATCTTGTTGTTAGCTGCTGTTCCTTCTCTAGGTGGATTCTAAGTTCCTGCAAGAGAGAAGCATTGCAGAATTTCTTAGAGTAGTAATTAAGTACAGAAATTAGATTCAGTCCTTCTTACTAAGATAGCTTGTGAAGGAGAAAGAATTTATTTGATTTTGCTTGAAAACCTCCAGCTGTCTTGGTAAGAATTCTTGCGTTCTGATTTTTCTTTTCCAGGTAACATCATTACTGAGACGAGTTTTGCCTGAGGTAACCCCTAGTCGCCTGGCTAGTATTATAGGAGTGAAGTCTCTTCCACCAGCAGATATAAGTGATATCATTCATTCAACAGAAAAAGGAGATTGGAATAAACTAGGTATCTTGGACATGTTTTTGGGATGCATTGCCAAAGCTCTCACTGTACAGCTAAAAGCCAAAGGAACTACTATCACAGGGACAGCTGGCACTACTGCAGGCAAAGGAGTTACTACAGTCACACTTCCAATGATCTTCAATTCCAGGTTTGTTTAAAAATATGTATATATTCTCAAGTTAAAGGCACCTTCTTTGAAGTCAGTTGTTGTCCTTATAATCTTTGTTTATAAATGGAAAAAACTGTATAACACTTTGGCCGTATGTCATGCTATTCATGAGTTCAATTTAAAAAAAAAACAAACCACAAGCTACTGTGTGCTGAATATGTACACTTATTTCTTTGTCATGGATTTTGACAAATAGTAACTAATTACTTGAGTTTAATTTATCTATTACTGTATGTCCTTTGCAGCTACATTCGTCGAGGTGAAAGTCATTGGTGGATGAAGGGTTCAACACCTACACAGATTTCAGAAATCATCATTAAACTCATCAAAGACATGGCAGCAGTGAGTTTCTGTCCTTAAATGTGTAGAGGATATTCAAATATTTCTGATAATGAAGAGTACATCTTTTCATTACCTTCTATTATAGTTAGCTTTGGGTTGAGCTGCTAAATGTGCATTGGTCTCAAGAAAAAAAAGTGTAGTTTTGAGGATAGAGTCTAGACTAGGAGCAGTAGCCAGTTGAGTTCTCATTCTGCTAAACAGAAATCTAGTTTTGATATAAGCTTTTAAATAAGTCTGTTGTACCAGAAATTTAAGAGGTAAGCGATTGTTGGTCATTGTCTACTTTATTAAGTTAGTAACCCGATATTTTGAATCTTGAGCACTCAGAAGTCTAATAGAAAAGTATCTGTGGAGTAAGATAACAGTATTTAGACTTTATGTGTGGATTTTCTGGTTGAAACTGACTTCTTTCTTTGACTGAAATCTACATTTATAGTTGCTTCTTACTTTAACCATCTGGGCTTAAATTTTCTATAGCTATATCTGCTTCAAACAGGTTTTTTTGCAGAAATATTGATGAAAGGTAAATCAGCTATTTCCCAGAAACAATACTGGCAAAAGAAAAAAAGTTTTGTTTATGTTACAGGGAAAGGAGTTTAGTTGGGAGGGTGTTTTTATTTCCTTCATTCTGTGTCTGCTTCAGTGAGATGCTCTAAATGACCCAGATTAGCTTCTGTGAATACTCTTTGAAAGGTGTTTCAGTATCTTCGGCTTTGGAGTCCTGCTTTCTAAACCATTCACTGTGCTTAGATTAAGGAGGTTCCTTCTCAAAGTTGATGAAGATGGATGGAAGTTCTTTGCAATTGCTGTTGATTCTGACAAGATTTCAGAATTTCACAATTCATAAGAGTTACAATTAAAGTATGTCTCTGTTTGAAAACCACACTTGAGGCGTTTTAGAGCTGCTAATTATCAGTAGGGTGACATCAATCTTACTACTCTCTTCGTAAAAGTTAGAAATGTGATTCCTTTCACAGAACTTTCTCAACATTTGCAATGTATAGTTACCTGCATCTGACTTAGTCATTATACCTTCCTTTTTAGAGTCCAGTGAGTCTCAATTATTTGTCACCTTTAGCATGAGGTTTAGAAATTTACAGATTACAATAAAAATTGAAGGAGACAGCAGTCTCTGAATCAGAAACTTTAGGGTATGAATCAGTGCCATAGGCTCAGAATATTAAAGGTTAGTTTGGAAAGTATGCTTGTACTTCTGATGTTTCCTGTGTACTCTGTTTTATTTCTTTCAAATACAGAAACTATGGAGAGTATTCAGGATGGCTGAGCTAGGCAAGTGAACCTGATTTCTCTAGGAACCCACTGTGATCTGTGTGGTGTTCACAGTCACTCACTCACCTGTACTCCAGCTCTGCATCTTTTTTTCTCCAGGAGGGATGAGGGACACTTTAGGAATATGATCTTGCATTCTGCAAATCATATGCCCTCTACCTGAATTCTGAGTTACTTATTCCAATAGCTGTTCAGAGACTGCCTCAATCAGTCACTTGAGTATTTGAGGGCTAATTTTTACCAGATCTGTGATTTGAAAATCAAGGACAGGTTGGATGGGGCTTTGAGCAACCTGGTCTAGTGGAAGGTTGTTACCTTACCCCAGCAGGGAAGTTAGAAAGAGATGATCTTCAAGGTCCCTTCCAACCCAAATAATTCTACAAAAAGACCTGATTTGTCAAAGTCATCCCTGACTACTTCTTTTTCTGTCCTGAATTGAGATCTTAACCTAATGTTGTTTGTAGCAACAATTTTAGTTGTTCTTATATTAATAAAAGCTATAATAAATTGAGTTTCCTCTTTAACAGGGTCATCTTTCAGAAGCATGGTCACGTGTGACAAAGAATGCTATTGCTGAAACCATCATAGCTCTGACCAAAATGGAAGAAGAATACAGATCACCAGTGAGGTGCATTGCAACAACCAGAGTAAGAACTTCACTGAATTTAGCATTAGTTCATTGTAAATGTGTGAGGAGAGACCATCTAAGAGCCTTCCTGTATGGTAGAACAAACTTCCTTATACAGGTTGCTTCAGGAAACAATGCAGTATATAGTTTATATTCTCCAAATCTAACTGTGTGCATAATGGACAGGTATCCAAAAGCAATCACTGTATGTCCTAATAAAAGATTTTCTTTCTCTGTGTCCCAGCAGATTTAATTTTCTTCTTTGTGGCAGAAATACACAAGTGAAAAGTGAATTGTAATTAAATATGCATCTTGGGTATCTCAGAAATAATGAAGAATAAATGTGATACCTATACATTTGGGCACTTATTCTTGAAATAATTCTGCTTTTAAGTTTGTGATACTTGCCTTTTGCTAAATTTATGAGATCATCTGTGTGGAAAAATGCAAAATATGCATCAGCTGTCTTTCTGCAGCTCTCCATGCAATTATTTTAAGTGGTTTGATTTCTAGGTTCAATCAGCTGCCACATCTCAAGGGTATTATGAAAACACTCAGTAACAGATGTTCTCTAGGACAATTAAGTTAAGCTTCACCTGTGTTTGTCTCAAAATAAAAGATTATTTGCTGAGCCCTCTATTACTTACCTGGTATGTTTTTCTTATCTTGGTCTTTCCTTTTTCCATGAATCTTTTATAGGAACTGAGACTAATTTAACCGTAATAGATTGCTTGAAATACCATGAAAAGCATATTTGTAAATTATGACATTCTTACTATTTTAGGGTGTACAGATTTTAGCTTCTCAGGCATAATAGTTGTAACAAAAAAAAAAAAAAAAATATTTGCAATGGTTACAAGCATTTGACACTCATGTTGTTTTCATTATTTTTGTTACTCATATATTCTCTGGTTTCTGGAGGTCACAGTCTTGGACTACCACTGGCAGCACCTGTCACCATATTAGTTCAGCCAGGTCTTAGAGGAACCCTGCATCAGTCCAGCTACTCTTTTGACTGACTGTAGCTCTATCATGTGTTTTTTTGGGGAGAGTCCAGTAGAGTTTTTCAACAAAAACAATTTTGTTCAAATCAAACCTTTGATTAAAAACTATTCCAAAATGCAGCTGTCAAGTGTGTTTCAGTTTGGGTTGAAGGCTACTGACAAATTATCTACATGTAGCTCATCTCTTCAGGATTTCACAGTAGTCAAAGGAGAAGAGAGAAAAGCTTCCTCTGAATAGTTACCTCAGAACTGCTTTTGGTAGGGTACTCTAGGTAATCTCAAATGTGAGGAGTGAGCAGAGAACATAGGAAAACCAGTCTCATTAAGCTAAACTTTTGTGGGGGTTAGTTTTGGGGTTTGTTTTTATTTTTATATTTATTAGTCTGTGTCCTTGCATTTTGTACCTTCCCTAAAGCCTGCAGTGTTTGGGAGCAATATGCAAGTCTGTATTTGCCATAGTTCTCTGTAATGAGCTGTTGTTGTTCTTTCTTCACTTTTTCTTTCCTGTGTGGTAGCTACTGTTTTTATAACCATAAAGTGACATACCTGAAAGAAACAAGGTAGTTCCCAAAACGCCAGTAAGTTTTATTGTATCTGCAACTTATTTTAGAAAATAAAGAACTTGGGTTGTGTAAGCAGGCTTCAGCTAGCAATAATCGTTTGCAGGTAACAGTGACATTCTTATCAGCCAAAGTTTATCTTTTTAGTATTTGTTTGAGTTTTGATTTTCATTCGTAATGTGTCTAAGACATTTAATTCTACCTTACCTTTCAATAGCTGTGGCTGGCCTTAGCATCCCTCTGCGTTCTTGATCAGGATCATGTTGATAGACTATCCTCAGGAAGATGGATGGGAAAGGATGGGCAACAGAAACAGATGGTGAGACTGAAAATCATACGGCTTTGTGTTTATTTTTATTTATTCAGTTATCAAAGAATTTAGAATAATGGTAGGGAAAGGTACGCTTAGCTTGACCTTATTTGTCCCTTTTGTTCCCAGGGGAGATTGTACATACATATTTGAAGTATTTGTGTTCTAGACAAGCACGGCTCAGAAAACAGAAATTTTAACTTAAAACAATAAGGTTAAGTTCAGGATGAAGCAAGCCCTTCTTAACACCTGTGGGATGGATTTTTGAGTAGATTGACTCAGTTGATACAACAACCTCTATCAGAGCTTTTTCTTTCTGTCTTAATCCCTGTCACATAGTAAAATCAATTCTTTTGTGTTCCTCAATAACCACTTCTCTGTAATTTAGCTTCCTCTTCCCCATCTCAGTAGAGAATGATTATCCTGAAGAGAGAGAAACTGTTTCTAACTGAGTGGGAGGCAAGGAAAGATTGTGCACTAGCAACCAAGGATACTTGGAGCAAATAATTCTTAGAGCTGCTGAACCCAGCCTGAAATTCCCCAATCCTGTTTCACATCATATTCAGATGTTGAGGGTGAACTGTGTGTCTCCCTACCAGAACTGCTTTGAAAGAACTCTCTTCCAAGTTGCATGAGCAGTATCATGGAAACCACATGTTCTGTGATTACAATGGAAACTTGTTCTCAAACATATGCATAATCAAAATCAGTTGTTGAACTCCTATTTGTGCAGGTATTTTGAACTGCAAAACACAGCCGTGTTGAATTTAAAAAAAAATTGTATCAGTAGAGACACTTAATTTTATGATGGATTTTGAAGTTTGTTATTTCAACCATATTGCCTCTGAGTTATAGATGACCTACAGCTTTGTTTAGATGTTTGAACAGAGTAAACATACCATATCAAAGTAATGAAGGGTAAAATATCATGCCTGCTGACTAAGCTTGAGTACTCGGATCTCTGAACTTCTCTGTTAACATGCCCATAACCCACTGTTACCATGTAAATCTCTTCTCTAGTTTCAACAGAAATCTCTTCAACTAGTTTCAACACTAGTTAAAAACAATGTTTCAACTACATTGTTGAAAAACACATTTTTGCTACATCACACAAAACATGAGATGAAGAATATCAGAAAAACTGATGCCATAAATTGAGGCTTTTTGTGACCAGGAGTAATTGTTTAAATATTGATTATTCTAAAGCATTAATAGTCAAAACAAGCTCTTTATAGCCCTTTATAAATTAGAGGGGAAGTGTGGGGTGTATGACTGGGGGGGAGAATAAAAACAGGTGGTGAAAGGAAGTGATAAAGAGGAATTATTTAATATTTTTTCTTATATTCTCTCAGCCAATGTGTGATAACCATGATGATGGTGAAACTGCTGCAATCATTTTATGTAATGTCTGTGGGAATTTGTGCACAGATTGTGACCGATTCCTTCATCTCCACCGGCGAACAAAAACTCATCAGAGACAGGTAGAGTATACATGACATCATGTTGTATGCACTGCATACATTGTGTGCATTTCCCCAAATAATATATAAGCAAAAGGCAGTAGCAAGTATCAAATCTGCAAAGGGTGTTTTATTTTACTTTGGAGATGGGATAGATAAGCTTCCATTTAATTCTTTTTTGTTGTTTTTAGTTACATTTTCTTGTCGCTTATCTTTGAAGATTAGAAAATCTTGTAGCAGTCCCTAATTCTAGTTCTTGTGCTACATCAGCTTTTTCTCTCTTGTTTAACATTGGGTCAGAATGCTTCTTTAGGAGAATTTAGGAGCTCCCTAGACTTTCTTAAGTGTACATTGGTTCTTTATTCCTGTTAAATTATATCTCCTTTACTTCTACCATATGACTTAGGGCTTATCAACCTATTAATTTCTAATGTATGTATATTTTTTTAATATCCAGGAAGACCATTTGATAGCAAATATTCCTACTGGTTCTTCTATGTCAATCTTATTGCACAATATTCCTCTGGCTTTCACTCTGTTTTCACAGATAAATATGTTGTCATATTTGTAAGCTTGAAAATTTTATGACTTCTTTTGGGTTTTGTTTTTAGTATTAAAACTTTGACTTAGATTTGAGTTTTTGCAAATTGCTGAGTACTCTGCTAATTAGTGTTCTTTTGTGTTATTCTTTTATCCTTTTCATCTCTAAACTTGCAACTACATTCTCCGCGGAATTTTTCTTTTTCTGATTGAAATTAATGTTGAAGATGCTTTTACTTCTGGAATTATTGAACATTTCCTCTTTCTTGACACTATTTCTCTCTCACGTTTTTTGTGGTCCTTTCTTTTCCCCTTTCCCTCTTGGCTACTTACACAAAGGTTAAAATAGTAAATGTTATTAATAAAGTTAATTCAATGGAAATCATTCCTCTTCTCCCTCTCCTAGAATGCATCTATATTAACTTTTTAATTATGATTAGGAATGGGTTTTTAAAGCAGATATGATCATCTCTCTTTAACATGCTTTGATTTCTGTCATTGAGCAGTCTTGGAGTGTATGAACTGGATTGTTTTCAGGTGAAATTAAGAACAAAAGATAGGGGGACACACAGCTAATGAGTCATTCAGTGCACGGGATCAGCTAGTCTAGAGCACGTGTGATGTAAACATCAGACCACTGGTGATCGGGTTTCACTCTACAGTGGAACACTCCTCCCTGGTCCCTCTGCAATTGCAGTGAAGTCTCAGCCTGACAGTTCCATGGGCATCTGTTATCTTCTATTTCTTAGCCATAATCTTTGCAATCCCCTTAGAAACTTTCCTGTTTTGTCATCCTAGGAAGATAATTTTTTGTGTCTACTCTTCTGTCATGGCACAGCACAGTCTAGTCTCATTTATTTTTCTGATTTCTCCTATATAGCCTGTTCAGATTACAGTTGATAAAAAGTAAGTTCTTATCTCATAGAAGTCCTCACATTTCTCCTTTAATCTGTCCAAAATAGCTACTTATCAGATTTTCCTATTTACTTCTAAAAGCATGTTTAAACTTTTGCGCTTTATTCACCACCTTTACCTTTACATCTCTCAGTGTTAAGCCCCCCAATTTCAATTTTAAGTTCTGTCATGTTCCCTCTCTCCTGTTTTCTGTTTGCTTCCTGATCTTTGTCCAATTTCAGTCATACATTCCTCTTTAATGTATTTTCTCCCCTTTCCTGAAAGGACAGCCTGTAAGTTACTACGACGTGCTTATGTAACATCCTTTGTGAAGCAATTAGGGGGTTGATTTTTTTCTGATTCTGATAAGAATTAAAGTTTAAAGTGAGTGTATAAATCCATGCCCAGAAAACTTCTAACTTTTATTGCATTGCAGGTGAAATGAACGCAAGCAGAACTGCCTTCAAAAGTTGGAAAGGAGCAAAAGAAGAGACTGCATAAAGTCCCCTAAGGATCTCATGCAGTTTTTTGATTTTGCAAAAATTTTATATTTTCCTCATTGTAGCCAAAAGCATCCAACTGTGTATATGTGATATATGTGATAATCGAAAATATTAATATTATACACGTCTGTAATTGTTATCCTATAGTACATATTTTTAAGACCATAATTATCAGTGTTGCTCTGGTAAATTACTAGCATGGTTATGTGAAGATACTTCTGATGTTATCTTGTGCTTCTGATATATTGTGGCCTACTGGATGAGTTGGATAGGAGTTATGAAAGCCAAGCTCCGTATTTATTAAACTAGAAAAAAAATGCTGTGCAGCTCTCTTCTTAGCATTGCTGCATTATTGTTTCACAGCCATGTTAGATCAAGCATTAATTTTATTTATTTTTACTTCTGAAAACAAAGCCTTTATCCGTGCTGCACTATGTAAAAGTTATGGAATGTATAAAAGAATAATAGCTTGCAGTAGACAAGCTCCACAGAATCTATAAAACCTACAATGTAAATCTGAAGAGACAGTGACAAAAAATAACATAGAGATTCTATTTAGAATCTTTTTGGTTAACTTGACAGGTGTTCAAAGAAGAAGAAGAAGCTATCAAAGTTGATCTCCATGAGGGATGTGGTAGGACCAAACTTTTCTGGCTGATGGCATTAGCAGATTCTAAAACTATGAAGGCTATGGTGGAGTTTAGAGAACAGACAGGTAAAACACAACTGTTATTACTTGCTTTTTATCCTAATTATTGTGATTTTCACCTCCTTTAGGGCAATGCTTTTAATTATTTGTTAATGAAAATAAAATAGTTTAGCTGTATAAGAATTGCTGGACTTCTAGTTGTTTTCTGTGCCTGTTGTTTAGATGTCTGTTAGAGTATCAGTCCCTTATGTTTCATTAGAACATGTTTTGGTTTTGTTTACTCTTGTGGACCTAGGCAAACCGACCACCAGCAGTTCTGAAGCCTGTCGTTTCTGTGGATGTAGGAGTGGAACAGAATTATCCGCAGTGGGAAGCGTTTGTTCCGATGCAGACTGCCAGGTGTGTATTAGCAAGTACCAGTCATTAACTACATAAATAAAAGAGACCGCAGGATGAAATAGGCTTCTTATTTTGAGTAAACCTGGTTCATCCCTGTGGTCCATTTTAAATCAGGCCTCTAATATGAAAAGGTTTTAATATTGAATATTATCATTCAAATACTTTTGAGTTTTTAAATATTAATTTTAATTTCATAACTACAAACACCAATAGTCAACCAAAACACTAGGCAGTTTCATTATTATCTTCAAACGTATCTCAAGTTTTCACAATAGTGTTGCAATTATGAAGTAAAATACACACTGTCAACGTGAAGTCTAGTGTACTGGAAAGCTTGATAAAGCTAGTTTGCCTAACAGCCTGTGTATTACGTAGGCATAGAACATGACTTGGCCAGGTTTGTTAGCTGTATCCATGTATCCTAAGTGGTTTTGTGCCCTACAGTATGGGTGAAATTGGCAGAGAGCCAAATCCTAACCAGTTTTTTATCCCACCTTATTTATTTCTGTTTAAATGAAGCAAGTTGGCCATCTTTTTTTCTCTCTCAGCCTATGAATACATTATATTAATGTAACATCAATTCAGTTCAATTTGTTGTTAGCTTCTGGGCAACTTTTGTAAGTTTTCTACTTATCAGGGATAGGAATTAGAGATGGTTAAAATTCCATTTCCGTGTAAAAGTGCTTTATGTTGACTAATGATTAGCTTATAATATGTTCTAAAGAGTGAGTTACTTGATACCTTTCCTTAAAGACCAGAATCTGCAGACATCTTAAAGGCTGCTAATGCATGGTAATCAGGAAACACTCAAATGTAAAATACACATGGAGGATCAAAGAACAGTTCTTTTTCTATTGAAATTTTTAAATTACGGTTTCATTAAGCCATTTCTATTCAGGAGTTACATAAGTAACCACTGTTGTTGCAAGTGCAGTTTTTCCCAAGTACTTGCTGTAGCAGTAGACAACGTGAATCATGGTTCTTTCATCTCAGTCCATTGCACAGTCCAGCAGTCCTTCAAAAAGTGACACTGTCAAAACACTCAGTGAAGGGGAAAAGGTGATTAACTCTTTACTTTTAATAGGAGTATGCTAAAATTGCCTGCAGCAAGACACACCCCTGCGGTCATCCCTGTGGAGGCGTTAAGAATGAAGAGCACTGTTTGCCATGCTTGCATGGCTGTGATAAGAATGCTACAAGTCTTAAACAAGATGCTGATGACATGTGCATGATCTGCTTTACTGAAGCACTTTCAGCAGCACCAGCTATCCAGGTTTTTGGGATTTTTTTTTTCCTTTTTAAGAGAATACTGTTATAATTGTAATGTTTAGTGAAAAGCTAAAATACATAGTCCTTCAAATTATGTTCTTAAAAATTTAAACACAGACATCATAACAATGTTTAGGTTACTTAAAAAGCTTTCTTTTTGTCTGGCATTACTTCTATTTCAAGAAAACAGATTGGATCAATTTAGTTTGCTATGTCTACTTTATTAAAACACATATTTTATAAAGGAGAAAAAGCACTGAGGTAATTAGTAGATATACTTCATATTTATTTCATATATCCACGGGTGGTTTTGGAGTGGTTCTGATTTTAATGACCATTTCATGTTCTTTCTCTTTGTTAAGAAGAAAATAGGGGTCTTGTAGGATTTTAAATGAAGTAATACTGGAATTTATGTATGTTGCCACTTAAAAGCAAATAACTAGTTCTACTTTAGTGGTCCATGTAACTTCAATGTTCACTTATATGTGTTCTTTTCTAAAGCTGGACTGCAGCCATGTTTTCCATTTGCAATGCTGTCAACGAGTACTAGAAAACAGATGGCTTGGGCCAAGGATAACTTTCGGGTTTATGTCCTGTCCTATTTGCAAGGTAAATGAGTTGTGTGCCTGCCTAGATCAAACAGGTTACCTGATATGTAGGTTTTCCTTTTCTGCTTTGTTTTTTCAGTATGAGGGTAAATCTGAAGAATACGCGTACGTACTTGAGCTTAAGTGACTAGAAATTCCTTTTATACTCCACAAAATTTAAATTGCTGTAATCAGAATCCCATGATAGCTGCTGGAAGGGGAGAGCACCTTAAAACTGTAGGAATATGAAGTTCTGGAATGGTCAGCCATTCTGCATGCTGTGTTTCTTTTGTCATGCTGCACTGTGGTAGTTTATGGCAATAGCTTATGATCATTAAATGATAAAAGAGCTGCCACAGAGCACTGACAGTCATTATTCTTCATTGCTTAGCAGTAAGTCAAAAAGGACCAAAATTTAAAACAACATACAATCAGAATATTCCTGTGCTGTGTTAAATATTTTGTGTATTCTTGACCATCCCTCTGTGGTTGTTAGTCTGTTGTAAAGGCTGGTGATTTCTTATAACAACAGACCGTGGAAATAGCATTCCTGCTTACTATTTTTGCAGCAAATATCAGCCATTTTTTGAAATGTTTGCTGCCCAAGCTCTTAGGTTTTTATGACATCCATCATATTATTTCTGCTTGACCATAATACAAATTATCATAACTGTTGTGATAAAAATGCAAGATACTTTAATCAGTATTTGTTTTATTTCAGAACAAAATCAATCATACAGTATTAAAGGATTTGCTTGATCCAATCAAAGAACTCTATGAAGATGTAAGGAGAAAAGCGCTAATGAGATTGGAGTATGAAGGGTTGCACAAGAGTGAGGCCATCACAACGCCAGGTGTTAGATTTTATAATGACCCAGCTGGCTATGCTATGAACAGATATGCTTATTATGTTTGCTACAAGTGCAAAAAGGTATGGAGATTAATTTCTGAATGTATGTTAGAGTTTTAAAAGTAATTTCTTAGGACGGAACATATATTTAATATATTCTGTATGGAGTAGAAAAGCGGGAAAAGAAATTGCTCATACGATAATAATTTTTAAAAAAAGGCGTTGAGCAAATGAGATGTACGCAGTGTTTTATCTTGTAAAGGTGTATGTACAGAGCAGTTGAATATACAAAATGTGTGTACTGAGCAGCTCACAAAGCAAAAGCACGATAGCCTCCTTACAAGAATGTGCAGGTGATACTGTGTTAGAACATCAACCATCCCTTTGTCCCACTTCCAAGTCATACTTTATGTCAGCATTAAAATAGTGTAAACATATTTCATTCTAACTCTGCAATATGGAGAGCTCCTCACCAAGATGCCATGGAAATATTACTTTTACCCACGTTGGGAGTTCACTTTAAATGCGGTGAACTGACTTTGGGGCAGAAGTGTAGGAAGAAATGAAAAAGGAGTAGAAAGAGGAAATATGTGGTCTAGCCTTATGGACTCTGAGTCATATGCGTACAGTTCTCTTCAGGAAGAGGACATAAAATTTACCCAGAAGACAAAAACTCAAACAGCCCCTGGGTTTCCCCATCAGCAAAGAGATCTTTATCTGTGGTTAGAGAAAATGGCTGTAGAAATTCTGGGTAATCACTGAACTGTTCAAGGTTAGTGATTATCACTAACAGTCAAAGGTTAGACTCAGTGATCTCTGAGGTCTTTTCCAGCCTTAATAGTTGTAACCCCCTCCCTTTGCTTCTTTCATCTGAAGCTGATTTTAGTGCCCAACTTGATTACATCTTTTTCTTTTTTCCTTAAGGAATGAATGGAATGAGGCAGTTTCATGATCAAATATTCAAGGGCAACCCCAATATTTTTTTTGTTAAATGAAAGTGAGCAGTTTGAAAATAAGAGAACAAAGGAATAATTTCCATATGCTAGGGAAGGACTGTAATGCATTGCTCTAGCTCACTACTCCACAGTTACTCAGTTCACTTTTATTTCTTTAGAAACTTGCCTATTGCCTTTTTTTCATTCCTTACAAAAATAATTTCTTTTTTCATCTTTCTCCAGTTTTTAGCCCTGTCCCTGTTTTTTCTTACACTTTCTTTCCAGTATTTAATACTTGGCATTTCAATGTTTTTCTTATTGCCTTCTTTTTCTTTCCCTTTTATCTCATTATTTCCTTTCATACTGTGTTCATATGTCTGAATAGGAACATTCAGCTATCAAATTTCTAACTTCTTTCCTTCCTCCAGCACCTGGTCACCTCAAGCTCTACTACCTGATTCTCTGACATGCATTCCATAGGACTCTCCCTCTTTCTTTTTTAGTCTGCAGAGTTTGGGGGAAAGTAGGGTGCTTAAATTTTTCCTTCCTCACAGTTGCCTTGAGACCACTTTCCCTGTCCTTTTAAAAGCACTGCCAAAACTGCTGGAATTGCTTAGTGTAAGAATTTTGTGCATTGTTTAATTAGATAATAAGATGGTAATGAAGAAAGTTACTCATCACCTCATCTCTCCACTCTATGTAGAAACACTTCTGTAGATGAGGAAATTCATCAGAGTTTCAGGCTCATTTTGGTGCATTTTTGTGCCCAGTATGTCCTGGTAGAATAAGATGAGAATCTGCAGAAAATACCAAAATTCTAATTGTAAGGGATCCCACGTGAGCATAAAAACTGATATTCCCTTTAGTTAGTAAAAAGCTCTCCTGGTGAATTTTTTTTGTGCTGCCTTCAACCTAATTCCTGTCTTTTTTACATAGAGTTCATAGAGTATCCAAATACTGTTTCAAAAGCCTTCAAGTCACTTGCATAGACCCCAGGGTATGTTGCACAGTTTTTGGTCCTGTTTATCCTGAGATGTTGTTTGAATGCCTCAAAAACATGTATCCAGAGACAGAGTCAAGAGAGATCAGCACAGGGGAGACTACTGTAGTGGCTGTATCATTCATCATTTTCCCCTCACATTGAATTGGTTAAAAGAATACTTTTCTCTTGTTTAATGTCCAATCATTTCTATCTACAATTAAGGCATATTTTGGTGGCGAAGCTCGTTGTGATGCTGAGGCTGGACAAGGAGATGACTATGATCCCAGAGAGCTTATTTGTGGCGCGTGCTCTGATGTTTCAAGGGCTCAGGTAAGTAAATAACTTGTATTCATGTTTCTATTTCACTCTGAAGCTCTGCAGGCCTGAGCTGTACAGTAATTCACAGTCATTTGTAATTACATGTATTGTAACAATGTTGTGTAATACAGCTGTATACTACAGAATATAGAAATGAGTTGTTGGGATTGTTAGAGCATGGGTACTTCATTAACCGGTGTTTGCTTTCCTTTGCTCAGATGTGTCCCAAACACGGTACAGATTTCTTAGAATACAAATGCCGCTACTGCTGTTCAGTTGCTGTTTTTTTCTGTTTTGGGACAACACATTTCTGCAATGCTTGCCATGATGATTTCCAAAGAATGACAAGCATCCCTAAAGAAGAACTCCCACACTGTCCTGCAGGTAGGATATTTTACAATGCAAATTTACCCCACTGAATTTGGAGATAAGTAGCTAGTTCTAATTGATATTCTTACCTTTTCTTGCTGATTTTTCCAGGAAAACCACAGGGTTTTGAATGATACTAGAATGGGTTTGTTCTATGCATACTTTCAATTTTTGTTGGGTTTTTTTTGGCAGTGTCATTGCAGTCATCTTTTAAACATTAGATACTTTGATACAGAAAGACATTTCAACTTCCCTGTACCAATTCAGACTCCAGATGTGAAATGATGTGTAAAACTATTAAATGATGTATCTCTACACATCTGTCATGTGCAAACTGTTACCCAAATGCCTTAGTTTCCAAATTCATGTGCTACTGATTTGACCTCACTAAATCATAGAATTTACCTTGCTGTTGAGGAAAAAAAGAGATTTTTTTGTTTACTTATTTCATGTAAATATCTCAACCAAAAAAATTACGATTCCCAGCGTAACCTTAGAGTTTTTGTTTACTGCGGAATATAACTCTTATTTCTGTTTACCAATTTTGCTCTTAGATTGTGTGAATTTCTTCCGCAGTATGAATGAGCTAAAACTTTTTTACTTTCAATTTGTTTTAAATTACATGGCAGTTTGATAATTTTTTTTCTCTTCAAATACCATTTCAGCATTTGAAATAACTGTTTTAAGGAGCTAACAGTTTTTGATCATGTTTTGTCAGACTTAATTGACTTTCTTTTCTTGGCCTATTAAGCCTTCAGACTTCTTGCTTAAATCTGACTGTGTACAAGCACCTTCCTAGCTGCCATTTCTTAAACCTTCGTTTTTGATGCCTTATAAATTCATATTATAGATGTATTACCTTCAGTTATCGTGGGTTTTTGAGGGAACGTATGTTGGTTTATATTGTCTGCAAGCATTAATCTTTGGGTTTTTTCTTTTGTTTTTTCCCCCTCACCCTGAAATTCACTGTAGGTCCCAAAGGTAAACAACTTGAAGGAACAGAATGTCCACTTCATGTTGTCCATCCACCCACTGGTGAAGAATTTGCTCTGGGTTGTGGGGTTTGCAGAAATGCTCACACTTTTTAGACTAGCATTTTTTTTAACCAGAGCAAAACAGGTGCCCTCATCCCTCAAGTGTCCTGAAAACAAAGTCCAGATGGGATGAGGATGGGACCATTTCATAACCCAGGTAAAAGGAACAATTTGCAGTGCAAGAAGGATGCCAAATACCATGTACATAATTCTTGCTGTGAGATATTGACATTTTTTGAACCAAGACATCAAAATTTGTGAGGTGTTTGCATGTGGCCATTACAGTCATCGGCTAGGAAACATTGGACATTTACAAATAAACAATTGCTATTAAAGGATCTGTGTGTCTGTGGACTATGAATGATGCTGGCTTTCAGGAGAAAGAAAAAATTACTGATTATTGTATACTGACTTTTTGTAATCTTGTACAATTGTAACGCATCACAAGTGGGGATGGGAAAGAAGAATATTCTGGTTTATTTCCTAGACTGTTATAAAAAAAAAAAATGTGTTAGGAAGGCATAAATGTAACAAGTATCACGCTGTATATAAAGGTATCAATGTTTGTCCTGTATAAGAATTATTAAATTACAACAGCAGTTTCATTTAAACTTCTGGGTTATGTTTGAGCCTGAAATTTTAATGAAGTGCAATACTGAGTGTGCCTCATATCTTGCAGCTGTAAACATAATGGAATGTACATGTCAATAAAGCCACTGTACCTTTTTATACAGTGAAAGTCTAATGAATGTGTAAGCCTCCATTTTCAGAAATGCTTTTTTAAAACGGGTGGAGGAGGGAGGTGTCTTTTAATTTTTTTTTAGCAAACTCTTTTAAAAAGTAGGAAAGTTTAGTGGGTAAACTGGTGGTTATGGAAGTACTTAAGACATAAAAAGCACTGCTCTGTTTTTTAACAAAAAAGCTGGATAAAATGTGCTGGCATTCATATGAAGAATTTTATTTCCATTTTAATTACCAACAGTGTTTTAAAACACAAAGACTACATTCAGAAAACTTCAGACATCTGTAATCGCAGAATTACAGAAAGGTTAGGGTTGGAAGGGACTTCTGGAGATCGTCCAGTCCAACCACCCTGCTAATGCAGGTTCACATGGAGCAGCATATGTGTCTGCACTTTGAAATAGTTCTCAGAAGTTCACAAGCCTCTGAAGTACAGTTTGTCTTATTCACAGTAGCTCTGCAGAGGGATCTGGACAGGCTGGATGGGTGGCCTGAGGCCAGCAATATGAGGTTCAGCAAGCAAAGTGCGGGGTCCTGCGCTCAGGTCACAACAACCCCCTGCAGGCCGGGGGCAGAGTGGCGCAGTGGAAAAGGACTTGGGAGTGCAGGGTCTACAGTCAGCTGAGCGTGAGCCATCAGCGTGCCCAGGTGGCCAAGAAGGTCACTGGCATCCCAGCCTGTATCAGAAATAGTGTGGCCACCAGGACTGGGGCAGTGATCGTCCCCGTACTGGGTGTCTGACCCACTGGCCTTTTTTGAAAATTTTTGAGTGTAGCACCATAGTTACAAATTAATTCTATTCTTTAATTTTTTAGCCTTCTCTTTCATTTTAGATTAATATAAGTATTAATTTAGGAAATTAAGATTACAGTGTGGAAAAGACATGGCACTGCTGTGTTCAGTTGATTAAGTGGATGGGAGTGAGGGATAGACAGTGTCAGGGAAATGTCTCTCTTGCACACGAGTGACCATCCCCAATTGCTACTCCAAGGAGGGTGGCACAACCTCAGGCTTCTGGGCAGGCTGCAGCTCCCTCACGTAATGGTTGAATCTCAGACGCTCTGCTCCTACGCTGTCTCAGACATTCACGTCACCACACCTCCCCGCACACCAATCTCTGCCAGTGATTACAGCCAGATGCCAGCGCAGGCCACTAATCAGATCAGTCCACAATAAGATTGCTGTATGCCTTTCCAGCAGTCTCACATGCTTTTCTGTCAGCTGCTGATCCATAGCTCACGCAATGGAAATACTCAGTTCTTACTTGCACCACCCTGTTTGCCACAGCCCACCACACAGCTAATTTACACCAAACTCAGCTCCTGGCTAAGGTAAGGCCTCAGCACTTCCACTTGATCACTAGTTTACAAGTAGCTTAAACTTTCATGGGTGTATCCACCCACTGAGCACAAAGTGAAAAGTAAAAGTTAATAAGACACAGCTAATTACATGTCGCCATCAGGGCTAAATAAGCTTGGTCCTTACTAAACAGGTTTTGTTGATTACATCTGTCGTGGTTTTGCCCTGGGTCAATTTACTTTTATACCTCCATACAATTATTATCAGTTGAGAGAAGGTTTATGCAGACAAAAAGAGACTGAATTAAAAAAAGTATGAGTATTTATTATTAACAAACTAAAACTAAAGAATTATATTTACAACAATTCTACTTAAGTAAAAGGTATTATGTATTTACAGAAGATACTTCTCCCCCCACCTCCCTTTATATCAGTCCAAGGAGGAGAAGCAGTCCTTTTCTGTTCTCAGAATTCCAGCTCTTTCTCTCTCCAGTAACTCTGCAGCACTTTCATCGCAGCTGGAACTTCTTTATCTCTCTCTCATTCTGTGTTGGCCTCCAGGGCTGGGCTTACCCCCCTCCTGGGTTAAAACCGAAGGCTGAGGGTTACCCAGGTCCTGAAGGGTCTCCTTCCATAGACTTGCAAGGGGACACTTGCTTACTATGGATCTTCTTCCACAGGGTTACAGGGGATAATGGTTTAAGAGTTCACCCCTGTTTCCCCATGGAGGTCCCTCCCCATGGGAGAACAGTCCTTGATTGACTTCTCGGTATGGGTCTAGTCTGGATCCCTTACTCGGATCCCAATATCCCACCTGAGCCATTTTCTGCTCCAGCGTAGGTTCTCTCTAGCACCAGCAGCACGGATCCCACACATGGATCCCAACATCCCTACCTGAACCGTTTTGTGTTCCAGCGTAGGTTCTAATACCTGTCAGGGTCATAAATCTTCAACAGCAGCAGCATGGATCTCTCGCTGAGATCCCGAGCTTATCTGAGCCATCTCGCTCCAGCATAAGCATCGATCCCTTCGAGGGTTACAAAGTCTTTAACAGGACTCTGCCTCATCTGAGCCGCTTTTACTCCAGCATAAGGCGTTCTCTTTCTGTTAAAAGTCACAAATCTCTGGTGCATCCACAAGCTCCTCTGTGAGCCGCATGGGGGTCTCTTCACCCCAACAAACTCCTACAGGTGGCAGGGTTTTATTTTTCAGTCTTTACCCTGCTGAAGGGAGGGAGAGCGAAAGGGAGAAAAAGCAGCTCTCCCCCCTTCGAACTTTTCTTTTCTTTCCTGTGCTGCCAGCTTCGACCTTGAAAATCCTGTTATCTCATGGCTGGAATTCTTCGGTAGCGGTTTCTCATCTAAGCAGTTCGTCTTTTAAACCTTTTTTTTCTTCACTCTCTCACAAGAGAGAAGGGAGGCTTCAGTGCTGCACCTGCCCCCCCCCGGCCCAAGCCGGGGAGGAGGGGGTCTTGGCCCTCCTCGGGCCCGCTACCCTTCTACATGGCTGCTGTTCCTAATTTCAACTGCGCCACCACCTTCTCTTCCGTTTTTCTTAAAGATGTAATTAGCAAAGGCGTCACTGAACTTTTTGATTGGTTTTTTGTCCGGAAATCACCTGGACAAAACCATCCTCAGCCCCAGGGATGGGCTGGTGGGCAAAACCACGACAACATCATACAAATGTAATCTCTGTTTCACCTACACAGAAGGTAGCTAGGGAGCTTCAGGACCACCCAGTCATTTGGGGTATAACTCCAACCTTGCAGGGCTTTGCCAAAGCCATCTGGTTAGCCCATGCCAGACATTGCAGGTGCCTGAGAGTGCAGTGGGTGTACCACAGATAATTTGTCCCCCAGCCCATGGTGTCCTGGAGGGGCTGTGCTGTCACACCCCCTGCTCTCACTGATGGGATCTAGTAGTGAACTTGTGCTGCCAAGCATTCCAGGTAGCAGGCTCTTCACCAGGTACACCTACAGAGATGCAGCCAAATGCAGAACAACAAAGTGATGACAAAGCAGTCAGATGCAATAGGGCATCACGAGTCATTGATAATCACCCAAAGATGATGTCCTGCCAGCTGACCAGCATTTTCTCAGGTAATGTTCAACTCTGCAGGCTGTTGGAATTGAGGAGGTGATCTCTGCTCTTGCTGCAAGGTTTCATGGAGGCTGTCTGCTGCTCCTTGAAATACAATCCCTTTGGATGTAACTGTTTCTTCCCATGTTGTACCTAATAGGCTATTTGGCCCCTTGAAACCTTGGACACGGTGTTTGATGCATTGCTTTGGGTCAGCTTTGGAGCAGCATATGCAGAGCTGTTTGCTATCACCATCCGTGGCATTGCTTCCACACTCTCAAGAATCCTTAGCCTATGCTGGGTCTCAGCTAGTCTAGTGTTTCCACTTCCCTGTCCACTCCCTAATATTCCTTTCCTCAATGTGGCTTTGTATACACCCACTCCTGCAATTTAACTTTTCTGCTCACTCAGCTGCCCTGGAAAACATTCCCACTCAGCCACAGTCCTATGTCTTGCTTCTGCCATGCACTCCTCCTGAGCATCCATGAGAAAAAGGAAGGATGGCATTAAGTGTGCTGGCACACAAAGAATGCATACTCCACTGTGGCCACATATGCAGCGCTGTCATGTCAATTAAGTAGAGATTCAGGTGGTTTGATATGATTGGGTTTGATGCACTAGCAGTAATTCACCATACTAATGCCAGTCCCCAACAACGAGGTTTAGAAACTTGGCCAGTGGACTTGAACAACAGCCTCTTAAAGGCATTTGCCTGGGGGCAGGTTGTATCAGTGGACTCTGTCAAGGACTCTGTAATAGCAGTGGGATGATCTGAGCTACAGGGTAAATGCAATTTATTCCCCATAGGTTTTGCTCTAAGAGACATAACATATGAAAGATGGCACATTGCACTTGCATCCTACCCTGTCCCCATTTTCTCCAATACAAACAGGATTTGAGCAACAGCATCCCAGTTCAAGACGTTGTTACTCTTAAGATTGCTGTCTCTATTTCTATGCCCCTGGGTTTTTCTATGCTGTGCCCTGGTACCAAGGTCAGTCCTAATACAAATACCAGCCCCCTCTTAGCAGTAAGTCTCTTGGGGAATTTTTACCACTGTTGGCTTGCTAACCATGGTAACTCCTCAGCCACTGGCAGAGACAGCCAAACTGTTTTTCAGGGAGAACTACAGAACACAGAGACAATTGTAAACCAAAAAACTCCTCTACCAGGATGTTGTTGGGTCAACCCATCAGTGAGCTGGTCCCGCCCCTTTCCAGCAGTATTGTTCTCCTGTCAGCTGGTGATCCATGGTCCACAGCACGGAAAAGACCAGGTGTCGTCTGTGTTGCTGCTTGCACAGCTCAGCACACTCTGCCTGTTTGTGTGGCACTCCAAGCCAAAGCCATGCCAGGATACTCCCATATCAGAAGTTCCAGCAAAGAGCAATTTTTTCTGTGTTACCTAACCAAATATAGCAGAGTAGTATGATAGCTTTAGCTGATGAAGCAACCATGGGAGCCATTCATCTGGGAAGAATTACTATAGCCTCTAGAGACAGAAATAATGCTTAGATATTGAGTTTTGGAGGAACCTCTTAAAGCAATTTTCTCCCGCTTTTATAGAAGCATGAACAACATCAAGTAATCAGCCTGCTGCAGTCAACATTCTGTCTAAGAGCTGTTGCTCATCCTTAGTTTTATCTTTTTATTATTTTTTATTTTATTTATCTTTTTATTTTTTTAAGGCCATGAGCCCTTAAATTGAGCCCCTCTGGTTTAAGGACCATTTTACTTGTGGTTACATTTTGGGGAGAAAAAAAAAGTTACAGCTCCTGTTCTATAAGGTCTTGCTTGTGATAAATAATATTTTATTAGTCCATACTACTATTCTCTAACAGCATAAGAAATTCCTCCCACTAGAAAATTTTCCTGTATAGACATATTAAGATAATAAAAACAGGAAGTTTCCCAAATTATATCTATTGCTGGAAAACAATCACTTCCTTTTGGGCATTGCTGAAGAAAACGTTTTGTTTTCCTTTGTTTTTTTCTGCACAATCTTCTGAGGATTAAGATTGTCACACTAATATGCCCATATTTTTCACAGCTTGTATTTTCATTAGAGTAGGCTACTCATGCCCTGCAAGCTTGACATACTTTCATCATAGCTGGATCTGGTCTGTTTTATTGTTACTTAACTCTTTTCCAACTGCTTCTGTGATTTTCCCCTCTGTATTTTTTTCCTAGTCAAATGCCAGCCAGGTTTCTCAGGGTGGAGCTCAGCTGCTTACTGCAGGCCTGCTTCAGAGCTACTTGAATAGGGACAGAAAATCAGCACAGATGAGACTTTTCAGTGCTGAAAGCTGTCACATTTACAATCAAGCCCTGGCATTTGCAGTGTTTTTGCAGGCTTCATCAAGCAGGTAATCTGTCAGCTGAAATGGGAAGAGGTGTACCAGTACAACCTCAGCCTGATGTGGGGAGATCTCCATTAGACACTGGGCTGTCACTGGCTATCATTCTCTTGGCTTTTATGGAAGGATGTCTGTGGGCTGTTCCTGATCTTCACATTATGATAGTTGTCAAATCTTTGCCATAAGTGCGTGGCTCTCCCACCAGAAAGAATGAAACTTCATAGAGCTTCTCCTTCTGTTTTGTAAAAATAAAAAAATTACAAGATGATTTCCTCAATAGTCTCATTTCTGCATACCAGGGCTCAGCACAAGCCCTGGAGTTTTTCTGGCACTACTGAGAGTGTTCACAAATAAAAATAATTTCACCTTTATCATTTAAAATGCTCTTCTCTCAAAAATCATTTACTGTTAGTTAAGTGATTAATAAGGCAGAGAAACTCCTGAATGAAGACATACTTGTTAAAGGTGTTCAAATTGCTGACTAAAGCTTCAAGGTACCTGGCCACAGCTGGCAGCAAGACAGCTCTTTCACAGAACAGCCCAGACCTCTCTTGTCTTCGGACCTTTGCTACTTGAATCCTTCTTAACCTCCTGCCACCTATCTCAGCACCAGCTACCAGAGTCCAAGAGCTCTACAAACAGCAGGGCTTTGCCTACCAGCTAAGCCAGAGCCAGCCATGGGGGGCTCATCGGGTGCCAGGAGAGGGCGTTCACACCACCCCCTGCCCATAGGTTTTCTGTCATTCAGTTCTGGTAAACTCCCCAGTTCTTATGCTTTGCCAAGAGATGCCACAGACACTTTTGGCAGTGCTCTGCACCATGTCCTGGGCCTGATTCAGCCCCAAGGACAGAGCTGCGGGTGCCTTTCTACCTGATTTTGGCTGCTATGTCCCCAAATAATGTCATGCAGAGAGTTCTTTCTGCACTTTTTTCCTTGTCCTGCACACACATACAGTGCCTAAAACATACACAAGCAGTTACAACAAAGCAAATAAGGGCACAGGCATTGAGCCAAACTTTGTTTACTCCAAAGATAAGGCAGCACACTGTAACTGCAAGGCACTGTAAGAAGTCCCTCCCACTAAGTCAATACATTGAAACTCAGTAGAAGTTACCTCAAAATAATGAAATTGCCACTGTTATATCACCCGAAACTTCTACACAGACTCCGAAAATATTTGTTTTGGTCACAAGATGTTCCTTTTTTTTTTTTTTCTGCAGACACCAGAATTTGATCAGAGCAAGTTACATAGTCACATATTTGCTATTACAAGCATATCTAAGATGCTCAATAATCTGCTCAAGGTGAGGTGATAACTCACCTCTTATTTCCAGAGTTTTGCTGCATTTCCTGAAAAGCTGAAGGCTGGGTGTAGATTCATAAATACAGAGAACCATAATGGCCAAGCTTTAGTAAAATAGCTCAAGACATTTTGAATTGGAGAAAAAGATTATTTCCTCATAGAAACTCAAAATTAAAATGCACATTTCTCTGACAAAGTGACAAACGTTCCCATCTCTATGCAAGTCTCTTTTTTTCCACTAATAATTTCAAAGAACTAGGAAAAAAAAAAAAAAAAAGCTTATTTTTTAGCAGACTTTCAGTATCCAAGGTAATGTATTTATATACAGTGCTTCTCAAAGACCTCAGGTATGGTGATGTTTCAGCAACCACTGAAGAACTGTTACTCCGTTTCAAAGCCATTTCAAGACTGGGGAGAGCACTGGATCACATCCAGTTGTTTCCAAGAAACTTAGTTACAGGAATTGGAATCATAACAATTCAAGCAGTAATTTATTGTATATCTTGCAATGAGTGAATAATTAAGTTTGGGGAATCTCAACAAATGTAAAGAGTTCAGTCTTGTACACTGCTGAAAAACAAGCTGTATTGGGGTGCATCACATATGCGGGGGACACATGGTAACAAGGCATTTGCAGCCCATGGGAAACGTTACAAATCACTTTGTTTTCTCTGCCTGGCAGTATCCCAAGCACATCATTCCCAGTGCCTGCCAGCCCCAGGAAGCATTCATGGTTTGCTTACTCCATTACATCTATTCCTAAGGCTGGCCTGGCATGGAGCTTTCAAATCACAGAGAGAATTTGCTGTACCAGTGATGAAGATCTGGCTCTATTGCTGGTGCTATCCCGTGTGCCCAGGTGGCCAAGAATGCCAATGGCATCCTGGCCTGGGTCAAAAATAGCGTGGCCAGAAGGACAAGGACCGTGATTCTTCCCCTGTGCTTGGCACTGGTGAGGCTGCATCTTGAATCATGGTTTGGACCCCTCACTTCAAGAAAGACACTGAGACACTGGAGAATATCCAGAGAAGGCCAATGAAGCTGGCAAAGGGTCTGGAACACAAGTCTGACAAGGAGCAGCTGAGGGAGCAGTGGTTGTTCAGCCTGGAGAAGCAGAGGCTCTGGAGTGAGTTTCAACTATCTGAAAAGATAGTTGGTAGCCTGGTGGGGTTGGCCTCTTCTCCTAAGTAACAAGTGGCAGGACGAGAGGACATAACTCAAGCTACGCCAGGGGAGGTTTAGGTTGCACATGAGAGGGAATTTCTTCCCAGAAGGGGTGATTAGATATTGTAACGGGCCCCCCAGGAAAGAGACGGAGTGACCGTCCCTACAGGTGGACATGGCACACAGTGCCACGGTCTAGCTGGCATGGGGGGAGGGGGGGGGAGGGATGTGTTCATAGGTTGGACTCGATGATCCCTGAGGTCTTTTCCAATCCAGACTGGTTCTGAGATTTCCCGCGGTACCCCTGCGTACTTCCCTGCTCCCTGCCTGCCCGGGGCGGGCGGTGCCCAGCCGTGGCGGGGAGGGGAGCAGCGGGCTGGAGGAGGAGCCGCCGCCGTCCCTCAGCGGGAGGCGCCGCCATGGCGGCAGAGCAGGGGAGGGGCCGCGCCGCCTCAGCGCCCGCCCGCCCGCCCGCCGCCATTTTGGCTGCGCCGCGTCGCTTCCGCCGCTGGGAAGTAAACAGAGAGGGAGGCAGGGAAGGAGCGAAGGAACGACGCGGGCGGGACGGGACGGGACGGACCCGACCTGACAGCCGGGCGGAGGAGGCGGTGGCGCTGCTGGGGTCGACTTCAGCGGAGAGAGCTGATGTGGCCGGAGCGGAGGCGCCAGCGCGGCCCGAGCCCCGGTTAATGCGAAGCGCAGCAGGGAGCCGCCAGGTGAAGGGACGGGAAAGGGGCGGCGGCGGCGGCGGCGCAGCGGGACCTTCCTCAGGGTGCCAGACCTGGGGAGCGGGGCCCGAGCCGCGGGGCCGGCAGAGCCCGGGGGCCGTGGGAGCCCCGCGGCGCCGCGCCCCGGGCCGGGCCGGGCCGGAAGGAGCCGACCCTGAGGGGATCCTGCCCCGGCAGTAGCGGGAGAGCCTTAAATCCTAGTCCGCCGGGTTTGTGGGGGGTCGCTGCCCCGCAGCCTTCCTGCGGTAGCCGTGATAAAGTGAGAAACCCTCCGTCGTGTGCAGCGGAACAGGTTGTTCGCGGCGATCGGGGTTGGGTTCGTGTCTGGGCATCCCCCCCGGCTCTGTGAGCCCGTGCCCCCCGCAGCGCATCCCTGCTGTTCCCAGATCAACCCTTCCGTAGCGGGAGAGCAGGGAGCTCGCTGGGCTCTGGTTCCTGGGAAAGCGTTATCAGGAGGGCGCTGAACGGCTGTGCACGGCCGTTTGTTTCGCTGGGCTTTGGTGGTTTGTTTGTTTTGTTTGGTTGGTTGGGGTTTTTTCCCTTTTTTGAACTGCCGTTGTGTTCTGGCTGCACCTTACTCGGCAATAAAAACAATGTTGAGCACGTGCTTTGCTCCTCCTCCTCCTCCTCCTCCTCGGTGGCTGAACTGTGTGATTAGGCTTGGACGTGACTTTTGCAAACAAGATAGTGTGGGTTGTGCCCGGGTGCGGAGTTCAGAAACGAGTCGGTAAAATAGGTGGGGAAACTTACTTGGAAAGTCTTGAGGAGTCGGGCATCCGGATTTCATCCGTCTCTCTGCCCTGGTAGAGTTGGGTATTTTTGTTGGTTTGGGGGTTGTTGTTTCCACCCTGGCCTTTCCGTCGAGATCTTAGATTCTAAAGCCAAGTTGTTTATAGCAGCAACTTGGTAAAACTGGCCGGTGATATGTGTGTCCTGAGTATGTATGCCAGGGAGAGTTAAAAGCAAGATTGGTGGTTCAGGCATTGGTAAGAAGTGGCAAGTAATCATCCTTTGAAAAAGAGGTTGTACCTGTACAGTACAATGCTAGCATGGAATTTTGCATCCGTGTTTTCCTCGTTGAAAAGTTGGCCCGGGATTCAAAATGGTTCAATCATTTAGACTATCAGATACATTAATAAAAGTGATCTGAACCATGTTTGCCTGTTCCTAGATAATATTCCTAACCCTGTTCCATATTAAATATGCAGACAGGTTTACTTTCTTAAGTGGCCTTATTTTTTTAATAAATATCTTTTTGGACGGCTCTGCAGACTTCTGTAGGCAAATACGCATTCTTTGAATTTTGTATTTGTTTTATTATTAGGCATGTTAAGAGGCTGAAAGCAGTTACATTTTTAAAAAACTATTCCAATACATTAAGTTCTGAAACAAGATGCCAGAAGTTAGATGAACAGAATGTTTAAAAATTAGATGACAAAACAGTCATGCAGTTCTTAAAGTCTTATTTTTCGGTCTTGAGCTTAGACATTTTTTTTCTCTTTGGAAAAAGTTCCACAAGAAAGTATTTTTGAAAAGTTATGCTTAATCTCTCTTTTTAATTACAAGAGCATCCAAGATGTCAGTAACAAAAAAGTCTGGAATTGTTTTTTTCCCCATCGGCTGCTTTTCAAGCCATGGCACTTAGAACATGTAACATTTTCTTGGAAGAATGTGACCTGAAATTCATCATCAGTATCGCTCTAGTGATGGCCTTATTGTCTTTTTTTTTTTTTTAATTTGCTGTTCATAAAAACGTGAGACAATACCCAACAACTTTCAAGAGTGGTTTTTGATTTGTAACCAGCATATATTACCTACTTAGAACTCATTCCAGTTAGCTCAGAGGTGCAGATTGTGAGTCGTCTGTTGATGACCTGGTCCTCTCCAATCACCACATCTCAGAGGCCTTTTCACCAGTTTTGTCAGTGGCAGCTCACTCTTGGTCTTTTCTAAAAGGGAGAGAAAAAGTGAAGGAACCCCCTACCTTAATGCAGTGATAAAAGTAGCCCACCTAACTAGAGAATTTCTGCACGTGTATTACCTTACTAACAGAAGATGAGACAGTAAGGAAGTCTCAGAGAGCCAAGTCTTAACAGTACCTTGTGTAGCTTTTTCCAGATTAATGAAAGATGGCTTTCTGTAGACTTAGACATCAAACATGCTGTCCTAAATTTGGCAAGTGAATAGCTTGCCTGTGGTAAATGCCTGTTATAATCGTAGTTGTTTGGAATATCTGTTTAGCCTAAAATTTAAAGGAATGTTGTATTTCAGACTGGCTTATTGTAAATATTATTCTTGTGCTGTGGTGAGTAGTTATCTCAAACAGAAACATGACAGGCTTGCGGTGGATTTACTAATTAATTCTTGATTAATTATAAGTTTAATTCAGTTTTCACAGTTGCAAAATCCAGTTTCTTTGTATTTTTGTTAATTGCAGATGGTTCTGAGTCACTGTTCAGTTTTCTTGCTTCTGTTACTGGCTCAGCAGCACAACTCTCTCGGGCAGAAAGCCTGTTCTGGTAGATGAGCTGTGTTTTGCATAGTCCCATAGCAGGGAGCTGTGAATCACAGTAAACAGTTCTCAGGAAGCAAGCAGACATTTTTGCCCAGTACTGTTTTCATCTTCTACTTGCGCCTGGTTGCTACTGGGATTTAAAAAATGAAGCTGGAAAAAAATCAAGAGATAAATTTAGTTCGTCAGTCTTCCGTGACAGCATGCTCAGGTTTGCTTGCATCATTTTATCAGTGGCTTCAGACCTAAGTGATAGCTTGCTTCTGTCATGCGAGTAGCTAGGATTAAAGTCTTTTAAAGATAGGTAAGGAGGTGCTGGCTTTGAGAAAATAATCTGTATGCATTGGATTATAAGCAGTATAATTTTTAAGTTGCACTTAATTTTAAAAAGTGCTTCCAAACTCTTACTTACTTGCTGTACATAGCAGGGAAACTTAACTTTCCAGATCCCAGAAGGACTGGGCATATGATAATCTCATACATATGTTTGTACTTGAATGTAAACTGGAATGATTTCACTGTGGATGAAGTCTGTGTCTATCTTAGAAATCAGGGAAGTTAGGGGTGCTTATTCATTTCAAGCCCATCCCATCCCTGGATTCTCTCATCTTTTTAGAGACTGAAATTGAGCATATTGTCATTTAGTGTGAGGTCTCATTCACAGCTCTTTAGGACATGATGTGCATCTTAGTAAGGCTTTTAAAAATAGATGATCAGATACTAAATTCAGTTGTAAGATGGCATGTACGAAAGAACACAGTTTGAACAAAACCCGATGCTAGATTTGTTTCAGATGTGTGTGGTGGTAGGGGGTTTTCTCACTAATAATGTAATATAAGGTAGAACTTTAAGTTACATCATTATTGAAAAAGTATATGCTGTGAGAGATATGTATATGCTGAGTGAGATAACCTTTTGCCTCAGGCTTGCTGAATTTGATATAATTTTGCAGAAAGTTTTCTGACCATTTTGTAAACTTTTTTTGTGGGTTGAAACTTCCAAGCTGTTACTGGAAATCTTTCATAATCCCTATTTCCTAGTTAGTTGAAAAAATGAAAGCACACCACTGTTCTTGATGAAATATGTTTTCAAGGATACTGATTTAAAACAGATGCCTATTGAATTAATGTCATTTAAATAAATAAATACATTTTTAAAAGAAAATGTTCTTTCTGTCTGAGGGAAAAAAATATTTGGTCAGATACAACATCTGCAATATGCAGTGCCTGCTAGCCTGCTTACAGTCTTTATTTACTTCCTTACTTAATCTTTTCTTCCGCAGTTTCAAGTGTTGTTTCTAATGAATAGGACTGGGGCAGCAATATGAATGTCAGTGTTCAAAGAATGGTTTAGAATGTTATCTTTGGATTTAGTAGAACAACAGAGCGATAATCAACAAAACAGTAAAACGAATTAGGTTCAAAGTGTTCTCAGACACAAAAATAAACCACTGAGAGTGAATATTATAAATGGGTTGGCACTGTTAATGATTAAAAAAGCAATATTAAACATATCAGTTTAGACGATAATGTTGTTTCTAGACTACTACTTCGTTTTCAATTTGGGTTTTTTCCCTTTATGGCAGGGAAAAAAAACCTACAAAAGCATCGTTGCAGAAAACATTCTTTTTCACCTCCATAGTTTTCTGTTAATACTGTTCTCAGCTCTGTTCTCAAATTTTTTTTAACTATTTCTGTAGAATGAAACGGGGAAGGAAAACTAATGAGGCCAACAACAGTTCATCTGGAGAGACAACTGAGAAGGAATCCAAGAGACACAAGGTTACAGAGAAGAAAACCATCGTTGCACAGAGTCCTGACTGGGCGAACCTGCTTCAAGATGTTATCCTGCAGGTGTTTCAGTACTTGCCCCTTCTGGATCGTGCTCATGCATCCCAGGTCTGCCGAAGCTGGAACCAAGTGTTTCATATGCCAGATCTCTGGAGGTGTTTTGAGTTTGAACTGAATCAACCAGCTACATCGAACTTGAGGACTACACATCCTGAACTAATCAAGCAGATAATAAAAAGGCATTCCAATCACCTGCAGTATGTAAGCTTCAAGGTAGTGTATTTTATAGGCTTTTTAAAAACCATTTTTATTTTAAAAGAAATACGGCAGTGTAGTAAATGGCCTTGTTTTCCAGCTTAGTGTACTGAAGAAATGAGTTCTCTAAATGGACATGTAGACGTGGAGGTTACCTGCTAATTAATTTGTCTCTTTTGGGTGTATTTGCAGGACCAAAACTTGGAATAAGTCCTGAACATACTTTTTCACTGCCTTAATTCTGTTAGATGGAAATTTTTTTGTTTGGTGGTGTGGTCTTTTTGATTTTATTTTTTTTTTCTTTCTTCTTGTAGCAGCTTAGCTGCTTAAAATTCTGCCTCAGTGCGTGGACAGAAATACTTCAGTTCTGATACAACTGTATGTTTGGGTTCCTGCCTCAGAAATAAGTTTGATCACGATGCATAAATTGAGCATTTCCCCATTTCACATCCTGTAGGGAGTTGGATCTAATATTCATGGTAAGAAAACATCTCATACACAGAGAATTACTTCAGTGCTGTTAGTCAGCAACCAGTAGTTTTAATATTAAATTGTATGGGATTGTCTACTCAGCACAACTGCGTTTCAGTTAACTGGAAAAGTACATGGAATTTGCACAGGATGGTGTGTGTACTGATTGTGCCTGGCTGAGAAGTACCATTTGGTGAGAATTGGTTCTGTTCACACCACGGAATTGTCTTCAGCAGATGAAAGCCTTTAGTGGTAGGTTACCTGTCACTGTGTTTTGGAAGGGTGCTGTGAAAGTCATGGCAGTGTATGCATCAGCTGTGTGAGAAATTTGGAAAGCAAATGACTTCTGCAGGAAGGCAAACATTCTTGTTTCTGAGATCAGGCAGTTCTAATGTAGGAATCATCAGCATGTGGGTAGCTGAGGCACTTCTGCCTGATCACGTGTATTGTTACTGCTTGATTGCAGTGCCAGATACAAATTGTTATCACAGGGTTTTGCCGGGCTTTTATTGGTGTCCAAATAAAGAAGACTTACAGCTGTAGTGGAATGACCTTCCAGTGTCTTATCTGCTGTCTCTGTTTCTTTACACTGAGTAATTCTGAAGAATTTCAGATGCCCTTCACTTTCTTGAAGTTGTTGCTTCAGTTGTCCTTCAGTGTTGCAGAATACACAAGGCAGTGGGTGTAACACTGACTGTTACTCTGTAAAGGCTGAAAACATGAGGGGTGTCTTTTGTAGGCAAAGATTGGACTGTTGACAATGAAGGTTTTTCAGTGTGTGTTTGAGCAGAAAATGAACATTCAGTGGATTTACATCTATTGCTGACAAGGTAGTGTGGCTTACGGTTAGCTTAAATTTGATCCTGTGATCAAGCTTTGTACTGTTCTGTAGGTTTGCAAAGCCTGCTGTGTATAAGGGGTTATTCAGAAAGCATCTCTGAGTGTCAGGGGAAATCCACTGGAGGCACACTAAGCGATTGGGTTGTATAGCAAACTGACTAATGAAGGTTTGGGGGTTTGTGCTTTTGTGGTGGTTTTTTGTTTGTTTATGGGTTTGTGGTTTGGTTTGGGTTTTGGTGGTTTTGTTTGTTTTTTTTTTTGTGTGGTGGTGGTGGTGGTTTTTTTGTGGTTTTTTTTTTTTAAAGATGATTCATTGCATATCTGTTGTGGTATTAACGATGAAGGACCAATCATATAGGTTCATAGGATAATGCATTTAACTCTCCAGCAGCTCAGTATTATGAACTGAGTCACTCTAAAAAGAAGCAGCTTTAGCACACAGTAAAGGATTTATAGAATTCCTGCATTTCAGTAAGGAAGAATGTGAAGAGGAGTTGGTGTAGACTCTGGACCCAAATGAACCTCCACTTCCTTATTATTTGATGTGGATTGAGTATCTTGGAACAAACTGTGTAGCTGACCCCTCACCATGCTGTATTTTACCAAAGTGTTTAGTGGAGTAGTAATTTTTTAGCAAATTATCTTAGATTTTTTTGTATATACTTTTTCTGGAAAAAAGAATGATATTGATGGATTCCCATTGAGGTGTTTTGTGAGAGTTTTTTGACACCCCATTTCAAAAGGTAAAATGAAATAAAAAGTTAGAATGTGTTTGATGCAGTGTTTTCTGAACATGCAATCCATTTTGTTTTAAGGTGGACAGTAGCAAGGAATCTGCAGAAGCAGCTTGTGATATTTTATCCCAGCTTGTGAATTGTTCTCTGAAAACACTTGGGCTAATTTCAACTGCCCGGCCAAGCTTCATGGATTTACCAAAGGTATTTTAATATGAATATTTTTCCATTGCAGAGCATTGCAGTGTTTCATACAGTACTTCTATAATTTTATGAAAAGTTCTATCATAGGAATATGAATCTTTTGTAAAGAAAACTTTATTACTTTATTAAAACTTTATAAAGGGAGGAACTGAGATGTACTGCGAGGATATCTGAAGTTCCACTCATTCTCTGAATCATGTGAGATCTTAGTCCTGACCTTGTTCTTTCAAGTCCTCCTGTCTGTTGACCCCAGTGTAGTGCTGAACAGCGTGGTGCAAATCAAGAGGCTAGACACTTCAGGTCTGTGTGATTGTACTGTGGGGGATGTTTAGGACACAGTAATAATCAAATGAGGGGTAGAGTTTTATCCACGGAGACTTGCCGTAGGGCTTGTATGATCAATGAGCTCTCTTTGGAAAGCAACATGATCATGATTTTCAAATGCCATGTCATTCAGTCATGCATCAGCTTCTTAGATGAAGTGCAGTGTACTTCTGAAATTTTCAGTCAGATTTTTACCTGGCAAGTTTACCAAAAATCACATCTTGTTAAAAGGCGTCTAATCTACAAGATAACAAATCTCTTACACATGCTCCTAAAGAATTCCTGCTAGTGAGGTGTACTATTGCTAAGGAGCAGGGGAGTGGTTGTGAAGGGCCAGACACAACTAGACTATTAGCTAGATCCTGGTGATGTCATTGCTGGTGATGGCACAAGGACAAGGAGGAGCTAGAGACAGCAGAGGGAAAGGAAGTAGGCTATAGGGCTTAAGCAAGGTTACCTACAGAAGGATTATCAATCACTGTCCTTGCCAGTGGTCTCAGCCCCATCATGTAGTTCTCTTGAATATGTATTTTTAATGCTTGATTTTTTTTCAAAGAGGCTTTCCAGGTATTTAACTATTTTTGATACGAAGTTTTTCCTTTTTTGATGTGCTTTGAGTTGTGATGACAAGAAAACCTGAACGTAGTGAAAACAATCCACATTCTCAGTGTGTTAAGAATATTTTGTCCTTTCAGCTCTTGCTTATTTTTTTCTTTCTTAACCTGAATGTTGCTGTAGCTCTCTTATTTAACTGCCATTGGAGGGATATGTTATGGTCCTGTTCAGCTTGCTGAGTAATTATTTGTAGTTATTCATGCTATGGTCTTACTCAGCTTCAAGACTTCCTGTTTTTGTTCCCAATAGGTTTACACGTGGCCTTTAAAAATGTATTGAGAATGAAGCCAAAATTAGCTCTGGGAATAATTTACCTTTTGATGTTTACCACTCAAATAATACTATCACTGGTGTATGGGACCAGCAGCGATTTTGAAATTTTCCTGGACCACTAATGAAACTAAAGAATTGAATTGGACCATGGCTAAATTCTTGAGGGAAGCCTTTAGAAACAGGTCCATTAGATGAGAAGCACACAAAGATGAATGGATTTGAGAAATGGTTAATACTATGCAGTGGTTTGGGATTTTTTTTTATGGTGTGTTTTTTTTAAATTATTTTTATCAGACTGTATAGGAGATCTGAACTACTTTGCGTTATCTTTATCGGTGCTCTTCTGTTTTCAGGTAACATCGTGACATCTGGCAAATGTTTGGAAATCATTTTTAGCACGGTGTTGCTAGTCTTTTCACTAAGTGCATTCTACATAAATCTTTCAAAGAATCATACTATAGGCTACATATGTGGCAGTATTGACAAGATCAGCTTTTATATGTTGAGATATTGCCTGTCTTCCATTAGCACTTCAAACTAGAAGTTTCGAGTTACCTGTTTTTATGAACGCGGTTAACTTCCTTTGCCTTTTTACTTAACAGCCTTCTTAGTGAAGGGAATTACTTTCTAAATATAGAGAATAAAAACGCGGCGCTAATGCTTTCAGAGTAGAAAGTGGAAATATTATTAAATTATTATTAAATATTAAGTATTAATATAAGAATTAAAATATGAGCATATTTTACGATATAAATTATATTAAAGCACCTTTTCTTTGGTACGTAACATATGTAATCAGCATATTGCCAGTATAGTTGGAGTGGTCCCTAAAGCCAAAGTGCCTAAGATTCTGAGTTGAACTTTGTTTTCCATTTGTGTGAACTGACTTTGAAAGTTTGTGTTAGTGTGAAAATATTAATTCCTTTTCTAAATCTACTTCTGTGTGAGTTTTATCAAAACCCACAAACATACCAGGTAAGAATGAACAAATATTCTTGCCAGGCCTTCTCTCATGTAATTGTATTTAGGACTTGCACATGAGGCTAAGAGTGAAACAGTATTGAAATCAAAGTAGCAGGTCATTTTATGGAAACCTAACGTAGGACAAGGAGAAAATACTTTAAGTCTTCTGTTCGCTCAGTCTTGTAAGAAATCATAAAGATAAGCTAATTATTCGCTTCCTCCCTATCACAAGTGGTTTTTACAAGCACTGCTGTATCTGCTCCTTAGTCTGTGTTTCCCAGGTTAATGGTGCCTTGGGCTCTGTCTTTACTCATAGGTTTCAGTGGTTATGTAAAAATGCTGAGGAGCAACTTGGAGCACTGGACCTACATTATCTATGCTGCTTAATGAGTACTTAATTGGTCACTTGTTTCTTGGTTCTGTTTGGACCACTCTAGTTAGCTTTCCAAGATAAATCCATTCAAACCCTAAATCCTCTGGGTGGGTGGTAGGCAGGCAGTGGTATCGTTTGGCTTTGAATACAACATTACAGGGTTGCCACTCCTGACCTGATTTGCATCTCACCAGTGCGGTACAACTTGCCATGTGGGAATTCTTGTTCTAGAAGATGCTCCTTTTAGAGTGTGACTTGCAAATTATTCTCAAAACTAGGGCTTCTGGGCTTTCCCTTTGCTCACGGTCTTTCTCTAGGTTTAAATTTGTGCAGTGCATTGTCCAGGGTCAGGTTCTGGATTTGTGTTTAATATTAGACATTCTGATTTGCCCAATACATAGACAATAGCAAAAAGTTATTACACTTCCTCTACTAAAAAATGTCAGATTTAGTATTAATTTTTAGTTATGCAATATCAAAAGAATGTTTTTCAGCAAATGCTGTTAATAAGTACAAGAAAACTAAGATTGCTATGTACAGTGTAAAAACACTGAGATTTTTACTTCAGATTCTCCTGTTTCATTTAAACTTTTTTTCTTTCCAGTCTCACTTTATTTCTGCACTGACAGTGGTGTTTGTAAACTCCAAATCCCTCTCTTCACTCAAGATTGATGATACACCAGTAGATGATCCATCTCTCAAAGTGCTCGTGGCTAATAACAGTGACACACTCAAACTGTTGAAAATGAGCAGTTGTCCTCATGTTTCTCCAGCTGGTAAGATGCTGTGATTTTGTGGGGTGGGTTTTTTTTTATAATACATGCATTAAATTCAGTCTGAATTTAATGGGGAGGGAGGATGAGTGTGGAATTTACAGTAACTGTCACTGAAGAAAGTTCTTTCAACTGGGGATCAGACCATTTATCCTGCCACTTGCAGAGTAACTACTGAGCTAATAATAAAATAGTGCATGTCTGTTGTGGGCAAATAACTAACCTCATGTGAAACTTAAAGAGTATGTATTGGCTTAATAGTGCACTACTTTTACAATGACTAAGGATTCCAGCATAGTTAAGCTTTTTGGAATGCAGCTTCTTTTTCCACATTTTATTAGGTGTGGGTTTTGAGCGTTGCCATGCCATGGATTATGAAGATGCTGCTTTAGTAGTTCTGAAGGAAAGCAGTTTGATCTCTTGCTGGAGAATAAGTGCAGACAGCATCAACCCAGGGGAGATGAGACTGGGCTGTGCAGAACTTCCACCGTTACCAAATACACTTCATTAACACTCTGTGTTGGCAGCAAGAATGAAGCTTCTAGCAGAATGAAATCACTCAAGATTGCATAAGCCTTCAGCAGATACTAATTCTGTGAAATTCAACAATGCACAGCAAGTTTAAGATTTATTCACAGCCTGTCAGCTTAACACTTAGAGTTTTTCACTGAGAAATGAAAGAGGAATTGTAAATGAGATGCTGGCAACTTAGTTTTATTCCTCTTCTGAGGATGAGTGGAAACTACTGTAGTAGTTTCATAACTTTTCTTCATGCAAATACATTTCAGCTGGAAGTGTTAGATATATTATGTTTAAAATTCACCAGCAGGATTCCTAGTATGTGGGGAAAACCGTACTATAGAAGAGGGCATGTTATTGTAGTGGTAACAGAGAAAACAAACTTAATACCTTTTTCAGGTGTGGCTCTCAGACAAAACCTTTTGTTTGGTTTTGTATAAACAAATCCTGAAAATGCAGGTTTGTTGTGCAGCAGATTGGTCCAACAAAGTCTTCAGCAAGTTAACTGTAATGTTATTTCGTCCAAAGCTTCGTAATCATAGATAGGGGATTGCTTAAATTGTCTTTTCTAACTTAAAATTGTTTTTTGAGAATCTTTGTGTCTGAGAAGTATATGAACCATAATATGTCTGTCAGGAGGAAGAGACTCCAGCAGTAGTTTGTAGCTGGGCAGAGAGAGTAATTTCCTTGGATTTGGATCCAAGAGTAACCTGTCTGCTGTAGCAGACTTGGCTGGCTTGTGGCTAATCCTTGCTGGAAGGTTTTATGGGAACATCATACACTTCAGTTAATTTGGAAGGGAGCAGTTGTTTGACTGGTGCGTTCCGATTGATGTATCTGGTACGTTTTAAATTGAAGGAACAGTGGGTAAGAAATGGTCATACCTGTTTAAGGAGCAAGGAGCACAACTACTGCTGTCCTTCATGGAGTGGAGGTGAATAGATTGGGATACTAGAGAGTGCTAAGCAAACAGCAGCAGTTTGATTGCTTAATTCAGGTATGGGTGTGCCTTGAGATGGAGAAAAAAGTGGATGTACTGAGTTTGTGTGGCAATGTGTACCTGGGGAAGGGGGGGGAAGAGGGGCTATAGGGATGGCTCCTGTGAGGACCTGGTAGAGGCTTCCCCCGTGTCCAACAGAGCCAAGGCCGAGCCCATCTGTAACAGTGGTAGCCGGATAACACTTTTAAGAAGGGAAGAAAGATACTGCAGGAGAGCTATTGCGGCTGGAAATAGGGGTGAGAATATGTGGGAGAAATAACTCTGCAGACACCCAGGTCAGTGGAGGAGGAGGTGATCCAGGCACGAGGGCTGAGATTCCCCTGCCAATGTATGTTTGCTATCAGGACTTGACCCTTTGGGGGACACTGGAGGACTGCACCCCATGGAAGAGACCCACGCTGGAGCAGTTCCTGAAGAACTGCAGCCTGTGAGAAGGGCTCCTGCCATGGTAGCAGTGCTCCACCAACTTCTCCAGTGGGAGTCCTTCTTTTGAAAGTGCCTAAAATACTGTATTATGTCAACCAGTCTTGGCATTCTGAAACAGCATGTCTGAGTCTGCCTGAAGGGAGTGGTTGTAGTAGCCTTTCTATTGCTATAAGAGTAACTTTTATGGTTCAAGCATAGGAAATGGTATCAGGAGTATGTAGAAGGTACCCAGAATTTTGTAGGTTCTACTTTTGTTGTTCTAATTTTGTACTCCAGTCTTAAAAAAAAAAAAAAAAAAAAAAGCCAAACAAACAAAGCCCCTCCCAAAACCCTGTATTTTTATTTCATCTTAGATCCCATCCCTTCCTCCTAAAATGAAATAAGTATGTCTATACTTATAAACTGTTTTTAGAGGAAATGGTTGCAATAAGAGTTGAGTTAAAATTCTGCTTTAGTTTCATTCATCTAACAGAGTTTTTTATATTTGAAATTATAATATTTGGTAGTTAGAAGAACTTCCCATGCATGTGCCCTTGCAAGTCCTTGGGTGGAAAATACATACTCTTTTGGTGTATATATGTTATATACATACGTGTTTATACATTATATTCATGTTTTTGCAGTGATTTTTTTTAAAAAAGCATATTTATGTTCTGTCTAGGCTTCTTTTAAGTCTCATAGCTGCATCTTAAAATAACTGCTGTTTTCTGGATTTCTTCATGTTGCTTCAGAGCTATAGTGTATTGAGCTTGGGTTTTTCAGTTCCACCTTAAACGCTATGTTCTCATCTCCTCTATTAATGGAAAGGCTGTATCCCACATTTCACGGGTTTCTGGGTCACATGAAATGCAGAGGACTGGATGCTTTTTTTTAGTGCTTTTTATTTTTTTCAGTACTGTTCCAGTATGATACCATCGCTCCTATGTACAAATAGGATGAGTGGAAACCTTAGACTGAACTGAATTCTTTTTGTTAATGTTTTTGTCTTCTGTGAGCAGCAGGTTATAATAATTCATTAAATGGAGAGTCTGGAAATTGCTGTTCTAGAAATTACTGCTCCAGATTTTTAGTGTTTTGCCTCTTTTTTTTGCTGTAGCTTTTCGAGATTTAAATATTTATACTTCATTAGAAAGAACAAATACTGACTGCAGCAGCTTCTGTATTCAGTTAAAATCTAGCATTGATCTTACATTTGCTTTCTGCAGGTGACAAACTTCTTTCACAGTTGCTTTGTTGGCCACAGAGCAGACAGCAGTTCTTACAGAGCAGGCTAGGGGATTGCTTTTATCATGAGTAAGGACCTTTTACAAAAATGAAGTCAAGTATATGTGGTCTTAGAGCAGGGCAGAACAGTCAGAATATGCTATTTTTATATTTGTCGTTTCTGTTTATATATTTGTAAACTTCTTTGTTTCCTGAGCAAAATAGTGATGTAGTCGCATTGTGTGTCTGTCTTACTGTGTAGGTGCAGAGAGGTCATAAGGTCATGCTTGTGAAAAAGATTAATTTTCATGTTGTCCACTACGATTTTGTTCTGATGCTAGGTCTTGGTTACATGTTGAAATTGGTGGTCTTTGCACCCTCCTGACGTACATAAACAAATGCACTCCTGTGTTTCTTGTTCAGTTATTAGTACAATTTATCTGTGCAACCCCTTTCATAATGTTCTGTTCTGCCAGGTATCCTTTGTGTGGCTGACCAGTGCCATGGCTTACGTGAGTTGGCCCTGAACTACCACCTGCTGAGTGATGAGCTGCTGCTTGCTTTGTCTTCTGAAAAACACGTCAGGTTAGAACACTTGCGCATTGACGTTGTCAGTGAAAATCCTGGACAGACTCAGTTCCACACGATTCAGAAGAGCAGCTGGGATGCTTTCATCAAGCATTCTCCTAAAGTAAATTTGGTAATGTACTTTTTCTTGTACGAGGAAGAGTTTGACCCGTTCTTTCGTTACGAAATACCCGTCACTCACCTGTACTTCGGAAGATCGGTCAGCAAGGACGTACTCGGCCGCGTTGGGATGACGTGTCCTCGGCTGGTTGAGCTGGTGGTGTGTGCCAATGGATTGCGGCCGCTGGATGAGGAGCTGATCTGCATTGCCGAGCGGTGCAAGTACCTGTCAGCGGTTGGCCTAGGAGAATGTGAAGTCTCTTGCAGTGCCTTTGTTGAGTTTGTGAAGATGTGTGGCGGTCGCCTCTCTCAGCTTTCTATCATGGAGGAAGTTTTGATTCCTGATCAGAAATACAACTTAGAGCAGATTCATTGGGAAGTTTCAAAGCATCTCGGTAGAGTCTGGTTCCCGGACATGATGCCCACATGGTAAAGTCCTTAAGAGACTCCAGGGCAGATGGAATAGCACCTTCAACCCAAGCTTACCGTATTGCGATAAGCACTTATTTAATAATACAGATTTTACTGCAGGTTAATTCATTGCTTGATTAGAAAATTAATTTTTCTTGTAAAAATTATTTTTGAACTCCAGATGCAAAACCAGAATTCACAGCTCCAAAACCTGTTTTCATCCAAACGGCAACGTGGTTTGTTTTAGATTTGATCTTTTTCATTGAAAGTGATCTCAAATGTTTTTGGAAATTAAAAAAAAAAAAAAAATCTAACATATTGAAATACCTGCAAAATATCAGTTTTAATATGCTGTCCTTTGATTTAGATAGTAATATTGAATGAAACCAGATTTGATCTTAAAAAAACAAAATTCCACCAAAATTGCATGCTTTTGCTGCAGACTGTAGCATTTCTAATCCAGTCACCTAGATGACAAGATGAAGTTTGTAAGTGTTTAGTAGCCTGTGAAATATACACAGTTATATAAAAATCATAAAAGGCAAGAGCAATACACAGTCATAACAGTTTAGACAACTAAAATAGTAAGTTTGCTACCTTATTCAAACAGTAGTGTGAGCTACCAAAAGCAGTGTGGGGTTTTTTCCCCCTCTCTACGCATTTTAATGTAGTTTGCTTATGGGGTCTCAGATCTGCATCTAAACCTGTTTTAAGGTACTTTATGTCTAGCTCAGGAAGCGAAAGCATTCTGGGGGAAAATGTAGATACATTGTATTTAAAAACACATTGTAGTTAATGAGCTTTTCTTGCACATTAACCGGCTTGGCAGCATACAGTGAGATGGAATAATGTACAGTTTGTGAAATGAACCCAGCAATGTTCTGACATGGGTGTGAATAAGGTGAGACAAGAAAGGTATAATTTGAATGGTGACCAAGAACCTTTTCACAAAACCTTAGACCTTTTGGCTGCTTTCAGTTTGAGAGAAATGACATTGTGACAGTTGCTTAAGCTGTATAAACTAACTGTATACTGTAAATCTGGTTTGGAAATGTTTATGTACAAAGTGGATGTTTGATAGATAATCATTTTGTATACCTTTAATTCAGCTAGTTCTGTCAGTTCATAATATTTAAAAACCCAAAAGGAGTAAACTTGGTGAAGTAGAGCAATAGGCAACAATTTGTTTTGAACATTTGATAAATCAGTTTTATTAAAGGAAATTTTTAGTCTGTAGGTGGTGTAGGCAAGGCATTGCCTGTGATCTGGGTGTGGCTTGTGACTTAATTTCTTACTGCCAACAGTTATGTTCCTTTCTCTTTGACGTTGCTGATTGGTATCACTTAAGGCATTGACGTGACAGCTGCATGTGTGGCAGGTGTGGTCAGCCATCAGCAAGGCAGAGCCGCTCCGGCTGCAGGCTGGGCTGAACTCTCGCTTGAGCTGTGCAGCTCCTTCTGGTAGTGAGTAGGTTTCCTTCATTTCTGACTTCAGTAATGTTTATCCATATGTATAGCTCAGCATAATACACTTATGAGTGTATTTAAGTTCATAACTATTTTTTGAGCAAACAATGCTCAGCGGACTGGACATCTTTATAGAGGAGTTAGATGTTTCTGTAGAGCTTTGATTTAAAACTTGCATTTTATTAAATACGCGGGTTTTGTATTAGAATTTGTTAAATTAATGTAATACTATAATTTGCTTTTATTTGTATAAAAGGTGTCAATATATTTAGTCCGTAAAAGTAAAAGAGCTCCATGTTTTTTGTAACCTGACTCTCAGAACTGCCTGTATTATAAGGTGGAGTAACACTTGCAATGTGGGGAAGAGGATGAGTTTTCACTACCTTTAAGTGAGGCAATGCCCCTAGTAAAAAAAAAAGCATGAGTAAAGACTCAACGACACAGCCACTGGAGAAAGCAGGTGCTTATCCTGGAGCCTGGCAGTAAGGACAGTCCCCGGGTTCCTACTGTTGGGCGAGTACTATGAGTACCACCTGGCTGTGAGATGCCAGGTGTGATCCTACTAGTTCTGCTCCTCTGATTTCAGGAGGAGGCTGTCCATCTCAAATGCTTGAGGTCAACAGGTGATTTTCAGTGACAACAACAGATCATCAGGTGCACAGGAGCTGTTTGTGACATCTAACACTTGCTTTTTAAGTGACAAAAGTGTAGTCTTTATGGATCTGTTCTGGGCTTGTGTAAACTTTGCAGAAGTAGCCTATTCATCAGCTCTGTGTTCCTCTGGATCTAATTCTGAAGGCTAACTCAAGGATTCTGGATTCTGCCTACAAAAGAGCACTGCACCCAACAACTTCAGCTAATTCTGGTGCAGTAATTGTTCAGCAGCTGCACCTCTTCCAGGACTGCAGTTTGTGCTGGTGGAGCTTATTCCTACCCAGCTCTGCATTCAGTCTGAACAATTAACTTTCACAAACCACCCCCAGTTGAGAGGCTCTCTCTCCAACTCTGTGCCCAGCAGGAATAAATACTTACCTCAGAAGGAACTCATGTATGCTAAATAAAGGGCAACTCCTACATTGATAATTGGTACCTTTAAACTGAAGGTGGAATTCCAAGTGTGAAACAGACTTGGAATACACACATGGCTGTGTGGAAGAATCCTCAAGTGACTGGCAGTGTGATCTGTTGCTGAATGCACCCAGCGTTCACCCCAAACAGCTGCTTCTTGCTGCTTCTGCCACCAAGGGATGCAGTATCCTTGACAAATACCTGTCCTGTTGTCTTCGTCTTTGTTGCCAGAAATTTACTGTTGTCTAACTTGCAACGAATACATGCTAGGATATAATTTTCTCGAATCAACTCCTAGTACCACTGCTACCTACTACCCAAGTAGTAGGGCAGGAGTAAAACATGTTAAATTAAGCAGTTTGTACAGATGAAATAGGAAAAGTGAGAAGGGCTGATATTAAAGTACAAAAAGCTCAGGATGTTATACACTTTTACTGATAGAACCATGAAGTTACATTTGTGTGAAAGATGCAATTATTTTTCATGTGTGTGGTCAAACTATTTTTGCCAAGTTCCTTAAGAATGAGGTTTTTACCTCTGCAACCAGTCAGTTCTGTTGACTAAGCTCTCTATTACTGGTTCACAAACACCCATTTTTTGACTGTTAGAAGCTACATGATTCAGCTACCATTAGCTGTGTATTTCAGGAGTTGGTGTTTGCAGTTCTGTAAGGCTCTTGTATGCATCACAAAATACTCCAGCTAGTAGGGGAAAAGAATGACTTTGGTGTGTAGGCTCCTTAGGTCCTGAACAGAGACACAGAAGTGTCTCTCTGTTCAGTGAATAAACAGCACTGTCAGGCTAAGCAGAGACCACTACTCTGCTGTGAGGGAGCATAACCTACCCTGCCACAGCATCTACTTCAGCCCACAAAAGTTCTCCTGCTTTTTAGAAATGTTAGAGAAGCTTTGGGACTTTTACTGGCTTGGTTCTGCGATTCAGTTTCCCCCCTCAGATCTTCAGACACTGGTTTTTGAGGTTGAGGCTTTTTCTGGGGAAGACAAATATACGTTCAACAACATTGAGGGTTTCAAAGTCATAAAAATGAGTCATCAACGAGAATCTAACTTCAGTACACAGGTTTGCTGCACCCTTTTTAACTTTCCTAGTGCCTTCTGGATTACTTTCCTGGTGGTGCTGTGTGGTGCTTGGGTGATGGTTGGAGTGAAACCATGACAATAATCTAAATCCGAAGCTCAGTTCAGCCATGAGGATTTGTGACTAAAAAGAGCAAAGTGCCCCTAGTAAAAAAAAAGCATGAGTAAAGACTCAACGACACAGCCACTGGAGAAAGTAGGTGCTTATCCTTGAGCCTGGCAGTAAGGACAGTCCCCGGGTTCCTACTGTTGGGCGAGTACTATGAGTACCACCTGGCTGTGAGATGCCAGGTGTGATCCTACTAGTTCTGCTCCTCTGATTTCAGGAGGAGGCTGTCCATCTCAAATGCTTGAGGTCAACAGGTGATTTTCAGTGACAACAACAGATCATCAGGTGCACAGGAGCTGTTTGTGACATCTAACACTTGCTTTTTAAGTGACAAAAGTGTAGTCTTTATGGATCTGTTCTGGGCTTGTGTAAACTTTGCAGAAGTAGCCTATTCATCAGCTCTGTGTTCCTCTGGATCTAATTCTGAAGGCTAACTCAAGGATTCTGGATTCTGCCTACAAAAGAGCACTGCACCCAACAACTTCAGCTAATTCTGGTGCAGTAATTGTTCAGCAGCTGCACCCTCTTCCAGGACTGCAGTTTGTGCTGGTGGAGCTTATTCCTACCCAGCTCTGCATTCAGTCTGAACAATTAACTTTCACAAACCACCCCCAGTTGAGAGGCTCTCTCTCCAACTCTGTGCCCAGCAGGAATAAATACTTACCTCAGAAGGAACTCATGTATGCTAAATAAAGGGCAACTCCTACATTGATAATTGGTACCTTTAAACTGAAGGTGGAATTCCAAGTGTGAAACAGACTTGGAATACACACATGGCTGTGTGGAAGAATCCTCAAGTGACTGGCAGTGTGATCTGTTGCTGAATGCACCCAGATTTCACCCCAAACAGCTGCTTCTTGCTGCTTCTGCCACCAAGGGATGCAGTATCCTTGACAAATACCTGTCCTGTTGTCTTCATCTTTGTTGCCAGAAATTTACTGTTGTCTAACTTGCAACGAATACATGCTAGGATATAATTTTCTCGAATCAACTCCTAGTACCACTGCTACCTACTACCCAAGTAGTAGGGCAGGAGTAAAACATGTTAAATTAAGCAGTTTGTACAGATGAAATAGGAAAAGTGAGAAGGGCTGATATTAAAGTACAAAAAGCTCAGGATGTTATACACTTTTACTGATAGAACCATGAAGTTACATTTGTGTGAAAGATGCAATTATTTTTCATGTGTGTGGTCAAACTTTTTTTTGCCAAGTTCCTTAAGAATGAGGTTTTTACCTCTGCAACCAGTCAGTTCTGTTGACTAAGCTCTCTATTACTGGTTCACAAACACCCATTTTTTGACTGTTAGAAGCTACATGATTCAGCTACCATTAGCTGTGTATTTCAGGAGTTGGTGTTTGCAGTTCTGTAAGGCTCTTGTATGCATCACAAAATACTCCAGCTAGTAGGGGAAAAGAATGACTGGTGTGTAGGCTCCTTAGGTCCTGAATAGAGACACAGAAGTGTCTCTCTGTTCAGTGAATAAACAGCACTGTCAGGCTAAGCAGAGACCACTACTCTGCTGTGAGGGAGCATAACCTACCCTGCCACAGCATCTACTTCAGCCCACAAAAGTTCTCCTGCTTTTTAGAAATGTTAGAGAAGCTTTGGGACTTTTACTGGCTTGGTTCTGCGATTCAGTTTCCCCCCTCAGATCTTCAGACACTGGTTTTTGAGGTTGAGGCTTTTTCTGGGGAAGACAAATATACGTTCAACAACATTGAGGGTTTCAAAGTCATAAAAATGAGTCATCAACGAGAATCTAACTTCAGTACACAGGTTTGCTGCACCCTTTTTAACTTTCCTAGTGCCTTCTGGATTACTTTCCTGGTGGTGCTGTGTGGTGCTTGGGTGATGGTTGGAGTGAAACCATGACAATAATCTAAATCCGAAGCTCAGTTCAGCCATGAGGGTTTGTGACTAAAAAGAGCAAAGTCTTTCAATCTGAGGCAGAAGATGAAGTTTCACTTAACAGTGGAAGTAATTAGCAGCTTTTCCATGAACAGAGGTGCTCTCATCCTCTCCTTACTCTCACACTACCTCTCATGCTCATCCCCTTACACAATAGTGCCATTCAACTGATCAGTTTTAGTGACTTTCTAAATACAAGGTTAATTAATTTTCTGCCATTCCTATGATTTGAATCAAATCACTGTGTACGCCCCTCTTTGGCTGCAGCACGCTTGGCTCAAGCCAAATGAAACTGCAGAGTTGGGTTTCTGTGTTCCTGCTTGGCCATGAAGACAGCGATAACCTCTGAAAGAGGGCCATTCATTCTGCAGCTAGTTTAAAAAAAAAACACCAGAGCGAGCTGCCGACACTTGGAGATGATTATGTTGCTGCAGGTGTGCAGGCACCTCGGTGGTTTACAGAAAGCCAGTGTTTCCTTGGCTTTGGTCACTTGGGTTTAAAGGGAACTAACTAGTTGCTGAGCTGCTCTAGGGTAAACCTGGAACAGGACTCAAGGGTTGTGCAGCTGGCACAGCACCACTACTGCAAGCATCACTGCCAGCAAGAGCTAAAAAGCACAGATTTTTAACACCAACATTAACAAACACCCCACAAACTCTCGTGGCTTCTTTCATATTACGGGTTCTATGCTTGTTAAAGAAATCTGAAAGGAATACACCCATGAGTTCTATGACACTGACCTAACTGAAGCTTCAAGTGTACTTTAAGGCAGGAGACTGCTGGAACGCTGCAGTTACGCATCAGTCTTGGCATCAAAAGAGGCACTTTGGTTTTTCACCTGTGCTACAGAACACACAAAGCTGAGGAAGAGCCATCTGTATTGTGTTTACAGTATAGGTGAAGGAAGCAAAGTGGTTAAAAGATACCACCCATGCCATCTTCTAGTAGATTCACTGCCCCTCTCCCCCCCCTCCCCTGATGAACACTGGAGAACAGTTCATAGGTCCCAGTTTACAAACCAAAGAACTACAGAACCACCAATCTAAGGCACATGTTGAAGGAACTGGACACATGAAGACACTCAGGTTTTTTTAGTTCCAAGACACAGATGAGCCAGTTTAGTCCTTGTAATGCTGTGTCCCACCTCTGTAGGTGGTCAGGTGCTACCTGCTACGGCACGGCCGTGCATGTGGAGAGCACCTGAGACCAGAGCAGGCTGCTGCCTCCCCACTCCCCCTCTGGCACTGCCGAGCTCAGCCAGAGGAGCCTCAGCAGGTGGCCATGGTTACACAGAAGCTGACCAAGTCATAGATGCTGAAGCATTCATGTGTTATACAGGTAATAACAAAAAAAAAGCATAGTCTTTCATGTGGTCTAGCAAAGCCTTCCCAACACGACTTTTACAGTTAGCAGTGAAATATATGACCCTTTAACACCATCATGGTAATGCTCCAAATCTGACATAAGGGCAAGTTTGGTTCTTCAGCAAACAGCTATACACCAAAGGACTCTTTGCTTCCAACAGGTAAAGGGACCTCTTCATAAATTATTTTGAGATAAGGAAACTTCATAGGTAAAAACCAGTATTCTAAGTTGTAGAAGAGGTAAAACTGATGATTCAAGATGACACGATCAATTATTCTTAAAAGATCCACAAAAAACTCTCTGACTGTCTGATGAGGTTTAAATGGATTGTAAAAGTCTCTTATAGCTGCTGCCAATGTCTTGTTTCCCAGTGGTCCAAAAATAGATGTTTCATTTCCCAAATAAACAGGTTCTCCACTGAACAAAATTATGCTTGTATAGTTTGTTTGTATCTTCTTAAATACAGCTCCTAAGTCAGCCAGCTTCTGGTAGGTTCTCAGTATAAACTTGGAGCACTCATAAGAGTCAAACCATACTGTTGATTGTTTGTCAGGACTTGCTCGAACTGTCCAGGTCTCGTAGTAAATGCCAGTCTCATTGTCATATTTTACCCATTCTGCCATTTTATTAAACATGGTTCCTGTAAGAGATGAAAATAAGCATTACAGAGACAAGGTAACTCGGAATATTTTCCATCTATTTCCAGGTTCACCTCCCTCCCCTGCAAAAGTTTACCTTCAGCATTACCTAACCATACACGGGCACAAGGCTTAAGTTAGAGGGAGAAGTGATACTCCACTGAATAAACTACACTTACATGCAAGTTATTTAAAACTAATTCCTTCTTCTGGACCTTTTCCTCCTTCTATGGCAGAAACATCCAAACATCCGAGAACCACGACACTTCTCATTTTCTTTTATCCGTGCAGGCAAACAGGGTAGGCAGTAAAATATACAAGAAATGCTGACAAGGTGCTCACCAGAGCAACAGGTTTTAATGTACTTTTTCAAGTTTAAACTAAATTCAGCATTTCAGGGCAGAAATTTTCATGTCTCTTCACAAAAGAAACCTTGGACTAAGACACCCTGCTGTTTTAGCAGCTCCTCAGCCAGCAAAGCTGAATTGAGCCAAATGATGAGTGGGATGTGAAGACCAGTAAACTTAAAAGACCTTGAGGATTATTTTTTTTTAATTTAGAATATGAGTTTGGAGTATTTAGGTGATGGTGATTTCACAAATGAAATGAAGAAGACATCCCTAGCTCAGCTTGTCTCTCTGGTAGCTACTACCTCTGAGTAACTAAAGCTCTGGACATTCGCCTCCCAGGCTACCCCATTCTAACTGCTCTTCACTCCCCCCTTCAGAGCTTTTGGACTTCATGGTAAATGTAACAATCACTCTGCTTAGTGGAAGGATTAGATACTTTATTTTTTAATTGCCTGTGACTTGATTTAATAAAACAGTAAGTCATTAAATCTGTATCAAGAATGGTACTTATACACTTGTAGATGGGTTTGAAGTTTCCCTTATCTTCTCTAATTCCTACCCTATTAGCTTCCTACTGCGTGTTCTGTAAGGCATGTTACTGAAAAGGATTAGTTTCTCCTAACAAGACTGAGATGGACATAATATGAAGTTCTGGCCTTAACACTGCAAATTAATCACAAGTATTACAGGTTAATGCGTGGCTCCATTGATGGTATGTTGGAAGATACCTAGACAATCAAAAATCAAACTTTGGATATTCCTGCCCTATTTCCACAGAAGAAACATACTCCTAAGTAACATTAACCTTTCTGATGGGCTTTAAAAGGAAATGAGATGGCTTCACTGTGGTGTCTGACAATGATGACTAACAGTTCTACAGAATCTCACAAAGGCTAAGAGGATCCAGCCATTTCACACACTAAAGCTCTATCCCATGAGATGGGATGCTCTCTGAAGGAAGCAACTTCAGCTTATGATGCTGTCCATCTGTGCTTGCCTCCATTCACCCTCTTCCACAGAAACTTTCAGATTCCTAGTCAAATTCAGACAATTCAAAGCCCTCCAATATCCTACCTCCCTAAAAGTTTCTTGGAAATGGGAAGTGAGAGAAGCAAAGAAGACTGTAACAATGCCTCCAAAGGAACCAGCATAACTTCACCTTTCTTAGACATCAAATAATCCACTCAGGCAGGAACCATTACAAGTTCTACAACTGTATGAAAATATTTAACTTTGTATTCGTACAAAAGAATCCAATTGTATCAGGCATCAAAGACTTCAGTCATGAATTATAAACTCACAGGAAAGCAGCTCCACTTCACTGCTTACAGAACTGCCTAGAATTTCTTAACAAACTGGACAGATTACCTGGAGACTGCAGCCAGCAAAGTTGCTAAGAGCGGAAGTAGGCACACATGAAGCACCACATCACACTACCTGTAAGCTGACTCTCCACTACAGTGCCTTGTACACTACACTAACTTCAGAGAGTAAGTGGTTTTGGTCACAAAAAACGCAACTCTCCAAGTCCTCAGTGAACTTCTTTTCTAAGTCATTCACTCTATTACTAGAGCAATCAATCAGATTTATTTAAATTATCTTTTCATTTTAGGATTGCGATGTTCAGTATATACCAGGAAGCTATTCTGGTGATCACCCATGTATTTACAGGTGTAAGTCATCGGTTTGTTCTACTGTGTATGACGGAGACCTATTACTGGGGACATTTCCACAGTTTTTATGACAGATAATGGGCAAGACAGAAATAGAGATTAATATTTTTTTATCTTTGAGACTGTTTCTAAATATGTGTTATTTGTTTGCTCAGTAATGAACATATTTTCAAGTTTTTCTATCTCAGCAGTCATCTGCCACTTCACAATACAAGCTTTTGTTTCGGTGAAGCCACGTGAAGAGTCCATAATGGCTCTGTATAAGCTCTTTTGCTATTTTTACACTCAAGAGACTCAAGTGTTTTTGTACAGCAACACCAAATGACTCTCATTTAACAACTCTTCAGTGTGTTGTTCAAAAGGCAGCAGCCTCATGCTACTTTCTGCATTGAAGAGAGCGTCTGAAATTAGCATCAGTGACTAACACTACAAATACCCTACAGAACATAAATTAAAAGACAGTGCTTTCCATAAAGACAAGACTGATTCTGTATTTTGTATTAACATTATCCAAAGCATCTGAAATCTACCTGATATTGTGGTCACGAGAACTAAAGTTCCATTTTCCTTCCAGTGCGCATCGTCTATTCCTTCATAAAAGCAGGCAGCTCCCTGGTTACACCAGAACGGTGCATCTATGCCAGGCCGCAGATGTGGAAATGTGCAGTTCCCAAGTTGGAAGAGCTCATACCACTCCATTGTGTAGTTTTTGCCCGTTAGAGAGCTCCTGAAACCCACAGCATCATGCATAATTTTCTGGGAAAAGAAAAAGAAAAACCAAGCAACTAAAAAACCAAAACTTTAACATCATCATAACTTCAGCTTGGTCTGTACAGAAGGTAAGATGTTGGGAGTTGTTCTGTAACTGGGTGATAGGAGGGGAAGGAGTTCCTGTAACATCTTGGATTCAGTCACACTGATGCACAACACACTAGACTGAATCACACTCATACTTTTATCATGCTGTCTCAGAGGTTATCTATCCATCCATTGTAAATTCTGTCACTTAGAGGCAGCTACTCAGTGGGAGCTCATCATCAAAACTCAAGCTGACTTTTGAATCCTTAACCTCACAGGGGGCATCAGAGTAGTGAGTAGCAGAACCAAGTTACCAAAAACAGATCTTGGTAAGGAAAGCCATAAAAGGAATGAGGTAAATATTTCTTTTAAAAGCGGCATAGTAAAAACATACATTCAACCTTAATTAACAACTAAAGCAACAATATTTGAATCTATTTCCATTTTTGACTCTATGTGCTTGGTTTTGATGCTGCTATATCATGTTCACTAAAATTTCTTTATTCATTAGGAATCATGCTTTGAAGTTTAAATTTGCTACTGCTATAGCTATAAGTATTGCTAAAGTTGAGATTCTTTCATATTTGCATGACTCCATGAACAGAGACTTCGATTCCATACTGGTCATTACATTCAAGAACGAACTGTAAAAGCCATCAGCTCCTCATGATCCATCATTCTGACCAGCTGGCTGTCCTCTCCTGATAGATATCAATGTTCAAGCAAATACAAGGTTTTTAACAATAGAAAAGTTAATACACTAAGGAACTAATTCATCTGATATAGGAAAATAAATAAAAGTATTTTCTTGATCCAGTGCTAGCACAGAAGAAAAGACACCCAAAACATAATGGTGTGTGTATACAAAACACTCTCAATGCGCAGCTATATGGAGGAACACATTCAAACCCACCAACAGTGCTGTTCGTGCTCTTTTCTTTAGATGAGCTAAATCCTGTACAGTTTGTTTGAAACTTAGTGCTCTTTGAGTATCTTTCCTATAGCTAGCCTAGCTTGTGTGCTCTAATACTCTTCTATACAGGCATATCCCAACCTTACAGCTCCCATTCTTGACAACTGCTGTTGAATTCAGCTGAATTTACCACTACAACTTTGTTAAAAACATCACCTTACCAAGTGTCCTAGTAGGTCTCCATACTTGAATTCCCATACTGGAGCCTGTAATCGATACACTTCAATGACATCCTCTTCTTTCATAACTGGAATGGCAGAGCCAGTGGGACAGAAGGTGTACCGAGCTTGGCAGTAAGGATCAGTTTTTGGACGGTAATCAAAGCGCCTGTGTTGAGAAAGAGAAGCACACAGAATGATAAGCACCACTTCGCAGCTGGAGGAACTCTCATGCCTTCCTAAGGACCCAAGTGGGAGAGGTTAAATGCCCAGCCACCCCCAGAGGCTGATTCTGTGATCCAGGCACTGCAACACTTGGAGTACACAAGTTTGAAAGGCTGCTGAGGTGCACACCTGCAGAAACAGGACCTCGGGATTTAAGGCTCAAGAATGCAAGTCATGTTGTTCACAGTACTGATAACGATGCAGATTACAAAGGGTGACATACAAAATCACGCAGACATAGATGCTGGACAAAGTATAGTTTGAGATCTCCCTGAGAAGCATTCTCCTAACAGTTTGTCTATACAAGGACTGACCAGTTTGTTCTTCCTCTTCTACTGTAAAAGGTCTTCAGATGAAGATATTTTTACTCTAGTATATTGCCAATATCAGAAAAAAAATTTAATTGCTCTATGTTAATTTAGATAAAGAGGTCTAAGAACCTAGCTAGGATCACTGTTTCCATTTCATTCTTATTAAACCGCAAAAAACAAAGACCAAATCTGCTTATTATCATACTATAAACAAACAGCAAAGAACTTTTCTCACAAGTCTTCCTTTTCCAGTTTCCTTCGGAGTCACTCGCTATATTTCACTTAAAACAAGGTTCCTATATGCCTGTTATAAGACAAATTGGCATACACAGCTTGTCCAGATCTTGTGAAGTTTGCCTGAGAGTCTAACATACTCAGTTGCCCAGGGCTACTGAATGACATAAATACCCCAGCCATGAGATGACTCAAGGACAAGGGACTTCCTGAGCCATAATAAGGTCAGCAGCACTGATACAGTGCAGCTCTTCCCTGTTGACTTCTTCTCCAAGCTTGCTGGGAACTTCAGCACGTCTGCCTTTGTTTTGTCCAAGTGGGAAGGGGAGAGGGAGGAAAAAAAATCCTAAAGAGTATGGCTGGGAAAAGAACACAAGGAAAACAAAGACTTATGCCAACCATACATTTAAGTCCTGTTTCTAGACTGAAAATGTAGGATGCAATTTCCCCTCACTGCACCCTGCATGTGACAAGAAGGTAATGAGTATGTTAAGCATGCATTAAAATCCCACATTTCTGAGCACTTCACACTAAGAGGCCTATACTTCAATTTTGACCATCCCAAGACCCAGCCTTGCAACTCAAGAACTTACTCGAAAATCTGAACAACTCGTGACCGCAAGATCAGCTCCTTCAGGCATCACCTGATGCAAATTTAACTGCTAGGAATTACGCAACAGGCTTTCAAAATTTCAGATGTGCATTAGACAGCAGTTAAACATTGACAACACCTCCTTTTAATACAGCAAACCCGCATAAAATACACATGGCAAGGGTAGCCCTTCTCCTGAAGGGGCTCATTTCCTCAGCACAGCCAGAGCTGTCGCTACTTTTGCCAGTAAAATACCACAACGTGCACTCTCCTGCTGTCCCCAACACCACCAGGACTTCTCCTGGAGCTCAGGCAGCTTTGGAGCAGCGAACGGGATTTTGTACCATTTCATTCGTCACGGGCAGAAGCATGACGCAGACTTAAATTTTTTAAAAATAAAATAAAGCGTACCCTGTTTTCCCCACCGCAAGTTTCCTGCGGGAATTAAAGGCGTTTAAAGGGCGCGCAGCCATTCCCGGGGCAGCAATCCCTCTCGAGGCTGAGGGAGCGAAGCTCAGCCCTCGGCCTTGCGTGGGACTCAGCGAGCCGAGCACACCAAACACCGCACGAGTGACCGACGCCCCGCGACTACAAAGGGGAAGATCTCACGGCCCTTTCAGCCTAATAAACAGCCAGCAGAAGAAGCGCGGCGCTGGCGGGCCCTGCCCGCGTCACTCACCTGTAGGGCACCGGCCAGCGCCGCCGCGGGGCGCGGAGCCCCGCCGAGACACGGGGCCCCCAGGCCGCCAGGAGCGGCAGCAGGAGAGGCAGCAGGAGCGGCAGGAGCCGGGAGCGGCGCGCGGCGCCCATGGCGGAGCCGGGCCCGGAGCTGCGGGGAAGCGGCAGCGCCGCGGCGGGCCGGGCAAGGCCGGGCCGGGCCGGGCCAGGCGGGGAGGAGCCGCCCCCGCCCCCGCGCCCGCCCCTGGCCCGGGGAGCCGGCGGTGCCCGCCGAGGGCACGGCCTACCCGCAGGGTGCTGAGCCGACGCGGGTGGCGTTCCCCGAGAGGAGACCGGCCGTGTGCCGAATCATCCCTTAAGAACGCCACCCGGCTGGACTGCGACTGCGGTCTTCAGGAGGCCCAGGCAGCTACGCGTTCTTTTTATTTAGCCGGAGTATTTGTTGCCTGTAATTTCACGCATTGCTTTGGAGATACTTTGAAACAGCTGAAGGGCCTGGAGCACAGATCTGAGGAGAAGCGGCTGAGAGAGCTGGGGGTATTTAGCCTGGAGAAAAGAGGGTTGTAGCCAGGAGGGGGTCGGCCTCTTCTCCCAGGGAACTAGTGACAGGACAAAAGGACACAATCTTAAGCTGTACCAGGGGAGGTTTAGGTTGGACATTGGAAAGAATTTCTTAACAGAAAGGGTGATTAGACACTGGAATGGACTGTTCAGGGAGGTGGAGGAGTCACTGTCCCTGGAGGTGTTTAAGGAAAGACTGGCCGTGGCACTGAGTGCCATGGTCTAGTTTACATGGTGCTGTTTGGTCATAGGTTGGACTCAATGATTTCTGAGGTCATTTCCAATCCAGTTGATTCTGTAAAAGACATCAAGTGCCCATCCTCACACTCAGAACCCATGGAGAAGAGTGGTCTCTGAGTCTGGTCCCTGAACAATGAGGTGAGGCCTCACCAAAAGGCAGAGAGGCTTTTGCTGTGACAAACCCTGTAAGCCAAAGCCTCTTCAGGCTACCAAGAAGTCTTGCCTGAAGCCTTTCAGGGCTTCGAGCTAAGTTCATATACATATCACCCATTTCAGAACACTTATTCAGGTTGTAACAACTTACATTTTGGGGATTATGCAGCAATTTTTTCTCTCCTTTTCATGAAAATGGTGAGAACTATCTTTCAGACAAACTAAGAGAAACTGTGAGGACAGATCTGCCAGCAGCATCCCTGCAGAAAACACAGCTTTTTCCAGCTCTTTGGAGTTCAAAACTGACTATGCTTGCGTCAGAGTCCAGGAGGTTAAAATTTGGTAGTCAGCAAAGTGAAAGCACTGGTGTATACTATTCACTGGGTAAATAATAACTGTGCTGTGGACTGTTGACTATGAGGAGCCAGAGGAATATCCCTGCTCACTGAACAAAACTAAAGAACAATCAGTCCTCTATGTTCCTAGCCTGAGTGTAGTACAAGATGTCAGCTCTTTCATCTGTTCAAAAGATACGTGTTTGTTTGGAATATAGCTGTAATTCCTGGGTTTAGAGATTTTTATGTGTAACTCTGGAAGTGCTTTATAAAGGAAGGATAATTTATCCCTTCTATGAAATCAGGAGGTAAGGAAGTGAAATGACATCATGAATTTGCCATAACTGCTCATTAGCCAAACTAGAAATGCAGTATGAACAGGTTCTTAGTCCTGGATCAACGTAAGTTTGCAGTGTGGACTATTAAGCCTCTGCTGATGTGGATGCTGAAGGTCTTAGGTTGACTGACTAAGATGGCAAAGCTCTTGGGTTTTTTGGGGTTTTGTTTTTCTTTATTTTATTTTAAATGCATTTTTGTATTTCACTTAATTTCGTCCCACAGGAAACTTTTGCAGCGAGGTATTCTGTTTTTTTTCTTCTCAAACAACCAAACTTATGTCGTAAACTGTATTAATATAGAAAATAAATGACTAATACATTTATGAATAAATATGTTTGAGCTAAAAAGCTCATGTCAGCCATCTGAGTCAGCAACTATCTTGTTTATTATGCAGAAACATGTCAAAGTCCCCTTTACAAACCCACAGAGCTGATCTGCATCTTTGTCCAATAGCAGGCTTTGAGGAAAGATTGAGACTGCCTATAGAGATCGTCTTCTGGAGTTGACAGGATTCCTAAATTTTTCTCATTTTCCAGATTTTTTTTTTTTTTTGATTAGTGAAAACTGAACATTTTCCTGAAACAACAAAAAAGACTCTTGGTGATTTCCCATTCTAAACCAGTACTTTCTCTGTCTCTGCTCTTGGCAGCAACAGCATGGATGGTACTGAGAGAAAGGGGAAAACAAGCCCAGCTGCTGCAGCCAAAAGTTGTGGGTTTGAAGAGATAAGTTTAGTTCTGAACAGGTACATGAGTCATCACACTGTAACAGTCACAGCAAAGAGGCTGTTGAACCTGAAGCCTCTCACCAAAATGGGCTGCTCTGGATGGAGCTTACACCACAGCTACACATCTGCCAGACTATACACTGGCAATATGCCATTCGGTAGGAAAGTCATGGTTATATATATGGATCACAGCAGACAAAACTACACATCTGGCAGCTGTACTGCTCACAGAGGGTTTTTTATACTCCCACTGGCATATGTCAGCTATTCAGTCAGATGGATGCATACTGAGAAATACAAACATTACCTAGAGTCATACTGAAGCTACTCTGAAAGACAGGAGTTCATCAATCTGAGGTCCACTCTCCACCTTTGAGGGGTACGAATCTTGAGAACAGGAGCCAGAAACAGGGCTTCTATGCACCCACACTCTGCTATGTAGCCTGGGATGCCACCTGAACTGTGAGTTGGGGCAGGAGAAAGCTATGTATTTTCCCGCAGGAAGGGAGAATGGCTGGGCTTTGTGACTGTACAAGGTAATGCTAAGGGTTCCCATCAGGTCCTCCTTGACCCTGACAGTGAGGATGAGGGCTGTGCTCAGGACAGATGTGCAGTTCAGTGAGCATTTGGGATTGTGGAGCAGCCCCTGCTTTGTCAGCCAGCTTAGAGGCCATGTGAGGGAAATTATTTCTTTCCAAGCTGCATTTCTGCTGAAGCCTTAGACACAGGATGAGGGTTCAGGTAAGGATGCAGATGAAGTTCATCATGAGTTTTAAGTTGAGAGGAACTCATTGGAATCTGCTGCAGGGTAGGGATAAGTGAACTGGTGAGTCACCTGGATGCAGTCTGTGAAATACAAAGAGCTTTCCAAGTCAAACTTAAACTAGTGGTAAAATCTGTTGTTAGGCAACTAAGGCACATTAGAGCAGGATTTCCAAAGAAACATCTTTCTCAAATTCGGAGCAGTAAGAAAAGGGTTGGGATCCAGGACGAAGCCCTAGTTAACCCCTTGAAGCCTGAAGGGGACAGTACCTGCTCTCTCTCCCCTTCAGGGTGTGTCACTGCCTGCTCAAGGCCTGATAAAAACTGTTGTGAGCAAAGTCAGAAACTGTTTCTGCTCTGCTGAGACACCTCAACAGAGCTCTCTGCTCCTTTCCTGGAGAGCTGCTTTTAAGCCAAGGCTCTTGCCTCCCACCTGAGCTACACTGCAGCCATGCCTGCACCCAGCTGCATACTCCACTGACACAGACCCAACCCATGCATCTGTCACCCAGCTTAACCTTGGATCTGCCTCATCACTATGGACTTTTCTAGAGATTGGACTCTTCATGGAACCTCACTGCTATTCAGTTTCTGAATGGGAACAACCATGTTGTTGTGGCTGGATCCAGCAACAGTCCCAGACAGGGACAGGGCAGAGCAGACAGGGCAGAGCCAAGCCCAGGACTACACTACTTGTATCCAAGGTTGATCCAGGAGGCAGGACTGAAGATGATGCTACCCATAGCATCGGTTCACTGTCTGTGCAGGAAGACCAGCCCGTATGTCAGGACAACAGGGGACAGTACTGGACATGCACAGCTATAGCATAGCCCAGATGATGTCTGGATCTCCAGGCCTAAGTTCACATAGAGCCCACAGGTTGGTGGCCGGAGGGTGTGTGGGTGGGGGCCACAGCTGAGGTTAGCCAGAGTAATTATGGGGCTACTAGTGCACTGAGGGGCATTGACAACAGCTTCTTCTTCCATCAAGGTGTGTCCTCTCACCTTGAAAAGATCTGGCTTCAGAGGTGCACTCCCTGTGAAATGCTTTTGTTGCTACTTGCTTTTGTTGGCCCAGGCCAGAGAAGAGTCATCACAGGGCTACTTCAGGGTGATGCAGAGCCAGGGCAAGGACATGTCATGAGGTGGGATGAAAACGTGGACCTAAGACAGACATAGAAGGCCATGACAAGGTCGCAAAATCAGGGCAGGGACATGGCATGAGCAAGTCGGAGCTAGATCACGGAACAGAGCCAGGGCAGTTATGGAGCTGGCAGAGACATGACATGGAGGACCTGGGAATATCATATCCCAAACAAGTCTAGGATCCATTCAGGAAAAAGGGCCACCCATAATGTGAATCTGAGGTCCATCCAGGAGACAGGGCCAGAAACAAGAATGGAGATGATGTTACTGACAATTCAGGTCCAGGGTCCATCCAGAAAGACTATCCAGCAAGTCAGGACAGAAAGAAGGAGGGTATTTCAGTTCTGAAAGTGCTCAGTTTCCTAGCTCTAACATTAACCCTGGCCCTAACACACAGCAGAGCTTGGAACTACACTCGTATCTCCAAACACGCAATGAGTTTAAACTCCTTCCAGGCAGCAGCTTCCTCCTAGCTCTCAAACATAAAGAGGACTCCAGCGGGATTGCAACTCTGGAAACTCTCAGTGGAGTCACTGCAGTCCTGCTCAATCCTAAGAGGCAGAGTGTGGGCCGTGGTGGACACTGAGCTGAAGCCCTACGTTCATTTGGAGCAAACACTGTCCAGGGGTCTGCCCTGCAGCAGGGAATTTCCCTATCTTGGCCCTTTCCTCTTCCAGATTCTCCCTATCTATCATCCCCCACAGACTCACAACCAATTAGTATTCAACTGAATGTATTTTGCTACAAAAAAAGGCTTTGCCTTCATATGTTATTTTCTTTTTTCTTCCAAGCCTGTGCACTCTTGTGTCCTCTGCAAAAAAACCATACTCCAAATTTTTGGAAGACAATCCCATTTTTTTTCTACAAGATCCAGCATTTCAGTCTTCTGGTCCAGTAAAAGTGTTAAGTTTTCATTATGAAGCTCAAGTTTCTTCCTACTGTAGGAGAGGCAGCTCATGAAAAATGAAGGACCAAGAGCTGAGAAGTCTTGCTTAAAAGTCAATACAGCTCATCTCTGGTGTGGCATTTGTGTGCACAGTCCTAATGAGGAGACCAGGGATGCATTCCCTTTGGTTCCGTTGAGCAGTGCCTTAGCAACTAAGCTGGGAGTGGGTGAAAGAAGAAAGGCTGGTTTCCTAAAAACCTGTGGTTTTTCTACTACAATGGAGCAGCTCCCTAGAACACGGTATGAGGTTAAGGGTGCCAAAAAGTATGCAGGTCTGATAACCAAGAGTATTGCTTTAACAAAAAGAGGCCAGTACTGCTGGCCTCTACCCAAACTCCACATTTTTGGCTTCCAAAGCAATTTGGAGGCCAATTTTCACTACTCCATTACAGCCCTATGCGTAAAATGAAACAAACAAACCAACAAAAAACACCTCACACGTACACACCCCTAAGCTTCCGAGAGGTCCTGCTGAAAGCAGAGCAACTTTGGGACTAGCGACAGGAATGCAGATGTCTTACAGCACCGTAAGGGTCACTGCAACACCTTCAGGGCACTGCCCCGCTGCGGGGAGCAGGCCGGCAGAGAGATGAGGGCGAACATACGCCGGAACCTGTTCTGCCCATAGGCACACCTCACTTGTTTTCCAGGTTCCCTCATTTGATTTCCACCGCGCCCGCCCGCCCGGCCGCAGAACATGGAGACGGCGGCGGATCCCAGCGGCGCAGGCGCGGCAGGAGGAGAAGGAGGGACGGAGCCGCCAGGCCTGGATTCGCGGCCTGGAGCAGCGCCTTCCAGGGCCAGCGGAGTGCGGGGGCGGCTGCCATGGGCAAGCGGGTGGCCCTGGTGCTCGCCGGCTGCGGCGTCTTCGATGGCAGCGAGATCCACGAGGCGTCAGCGGCGCTGGTGCACCTGAGCCGGGCCGGCGCCGAGGTAGGAGGGAGGCGGGCCGTGAGTGTGTGTGTCTGTGTGGGGCGGAGGGGTGTGTGTGAGAGAGTGTGTGTGTGAATGTGTGCACAGCCCAGTGGGCCGGGCTCCTCCCGGGTTTTATGTTTGACTCGTGTCTTTGCTTCCCTGAGCTGTCGAGAGCCCCCCGCCTTAGCCGTGCCCCCGCGCCCGGTGGCTCCCGCTGTTTGTGGGACCGGAGCCCCCACCCCGGGTTGCGATGGTCTTTACGCCACCACTGCACACTGCCACTCCTGCTCAGCCGTAACCTCCCTCCTCACGTTGTCTCCTCGCCTTTTTTGTTCATTCCCCCCCGCAAAGACGTGCCTGTTCCCCTGGCAGGAGCTGAGGGCACACGCAGGCGGCTGAACAAGACCGAGAGGAGATTTCGTGTATGCATATAAATATCTCAAAGGCGGGTGCCAAGAGGATGGTGCTGTTGCAAAGTGTGGACTATGTCATGATTATCTTAAGTCAGGAAGATCCTTGATGTAAGATCTTTGTATACTTTCAAGGGTGGGCAGGGCGAAAGGAGACCTGATCAGTGAAAGGGGCAGCAGCCGGAATCCCTTAGTCAAGGACATCCGGGAACTAACAAGCGTTAAGGATCAAGATGGTATTGTATATCAGTAGAACAGATAGCAGTTAGCATCCCTTACTCAAGGGCATCCTGGAACTAACAAGCCTTAAGGACATATCAAATCAAGATCTTGATGTATGTCTGTGTATAGATTGCTAACTTGGCAAAATACTCAAGGTCCAGGTATCCTCTATCTTAAATATGTTCAGTATAATACTAAAAATTAACGCCTACAGGTCAAAAAGACCTCTGCCCAGGTGAAGACTCTTCCCCTGAGCACATGTAGAAATTAGCTGGGGTTATGTAACTTGTATGGCAATTACTAACCAATCATAATAGAGGGGCTGTACTTGGAAAATTACTAACTCTGAATTTCCATGCATAAATAACAGCGTGAAAAGTCCAGTGGGTGCGCTTGGTTTGTGGAATACTACCAAGCACCCAGGCTTGCAAATAATCTCTGAAACAAATAATCAATGCTTCTCTCGAGTGTGTAATTATTGGCTTGTTACACACAAGGTAACAAATCCAATTTTGTGGCAACAGTGCCAAACGCTTTTCAGTGGTGCCCAGCTGCAGGACAAGGAGCAGTGGTCATAAACTAAGACACAAGAAGTTCCACCTTATGAGGAGGAACTTCTTTATGTTGAGGGTGGCAGAGCATGGAATAGGCTGCTCAGGGGAGGTGGTGGAGACATTCAAAACGCACCTGAACATATTCCTGTGTAACCTGCTCCAACCCTCCTTGGCAGGGGTGTTGAACTAGGTGATCTCCAGAGGTCTCTTCCAACTCTAACAATTCTGTGATTCTCTGAATCCAGGAACGAGGAGTGGCTGGAGGCCTGTCCCTCCCTGCTCCTCTGGCTGCAGGGAGCTGAGGATGGATTAAATCCTTGATCTTCATTCCAGTTGCTTTTGCAGCTCTCACTGGGGTTCACCTGCTTGTTTGCTTCTCACTGTTTCTGGGCTCTTTTTGGTGGACTGGGAGTTATCAGAGAAACCTGGGCCACAACACAGTGGTGTGCTTTGGTCCTGTCTGTGGCTTCAGATGGCAGAAGGTGGTCACTGTCCATCTGCGTGTAGCTGCACTCAGGTGTCTGATGGTAACAACAGCACACTCATATTTAGCACAGGTTTGTCATCTCTGAGCAGTCTGCAAAGGAAGCTTCAAAACAAACACCAGAAAATAGCCCCTGCCCTACACCTTTCATAGAGCTTTTTATTTTGATGCAGCATTCCCCTTTTGTGTCTAATCAAAATAGATTCTTTCACGTTTTGCTTTTCTTTTCTGCTACCAGTGTTTTAGGGCAGCTGGCAACTCTTATGTCTGCACTAGAAATGCTTGTAAAGTTTGCATCTTTAACTTTTTTACTGTCAAACGTTTTTAGCGCTCTCATCCCATAACAGTTAAGAGCAATCTTTCTTCAGAGTCAGCTGTTTGTTCAGACAGGCTTCTGGTATAAACTGTGGTGTTCTGTTTGTCCTTGGGGTTATCTGCAGAGGAGAGGCAGGCTGTGGCAAAATCGGTAAGCTTAATGTTGGTGTAAGAATGCACTCCTGTCAAAATGCTGCAGGAATAGGATGGGTAGAATGGCTGTGTTTACCCATCCTAATATATCGTATGTCACTTTAGATACTTAAAGTGTGATAGATCCATGCAGTGGAATACACTTAACTTGGATAAGAGACTTCTGGGACAAAGCCTGTTTTCATTAAATGACCTTTATTGTGACTAATATGTATGAGTTCTGTTTACATTCACAAAATTGTTTTATCTCTTTACTAGGTGAAGATATTTGCCCCCAATATTGAGCAAAGAGATGTAGTCAATCACCTAAAAGGAAGTCCAACAGAAGAGAAGAGAAATGTGTTAGTTGAAAGTGCCAGATTGGCAAGAGGAAACATTCAGGATTTGGCTGAACTGAAAGCTCCTGAATTTGATGCAGTCATTTTCCCTGGTAGATACTTAATATATTTATTAATTATTAAGTCATTAAGTTCACTAACTTACATTAAGCATCACACCATTCCTTCTTTCTAAAGATTGTGAAAACTTCAGTTACCTACTTGCCGACAAGAACACTGACCAGAGTACAAAAATAGGGTCAGAACTTGGTGTTACACGTCAATGCCTTAATTTTAGGGCCTCTGAAATGGTTGGCAGAATAGCAGGTCGCCAGATAAATTATATTCCCTCTCAGATGTGAGTACATTCTGTTTTAATTATGTATCTGCTCTGCTGCTGATCAAGTTATACTAAACATGTCTATGGATAATTTTTTATTTAGAGACCAAAAGATTGCCTTCCAGACAGAGGTAATTGTAATCACTTTTGAAAATGAAGAAACCAGAGCATCATGAGGAAATTATGAGTTGCTGAAGATCACTTTTCAGAATATTCATAGTACTGTTAAATACTGCCTTCGTGATTGGGCCTAAATGTTAATTTAAAGTAAGGCCAGCAGAGGGAGCGTGTGTATAACGCAGAGAAACATTCTGCCAGCGCTAAAATTGTGTGTCTGATACCAGGGCTGATCAGGGCGGGAGTAGAGGCTCACAGATGTTTTCCACGTTAATTTCATGCTCTTATAACCCAGGCTCTGGGGGTTGCTGTAATAACTGTTAGAGGGAAATAAACTCAATAGAGTTTGAAAATTAAAATCTTACCTCAGAGATTTCAGATAACACTTGAAAGTGAGCAAACTGGGAAAGGAAAAATACTAAAAATGCAAAGCCTCTTGATGTTGTCCATTGAAATACTTGTGAAAATTTCTGTATGTTTACTGTAGAAAAGATGATGTCATGAACATTCCATAAAGAATCAAGTGTAATAACTTACTAATAACCTTACTTGGATTATTCTGATGGTTATAAATCCAGCAAACAAAGGGGATATAAAATACAGTCTGTTTGTACAATTAAGTGAAGATTAACTGCAAGTAAAAGTTTGTTAGAATGAGTTCCTAGAAAGATAAAACAGCACTATTTTTAATAAATGATGGTATCACTCACAAGTTTTTTGTCTCAGAATATCATGTTACTATTTCCTTTTCATGTAAAATCTTTGTCTTTATTGTGTTAATCTCTTTGGTTTTAAGTCCAAAAAAATTCTAGGGAAGGAGAAATGCTCTCCTATAATTGCTTAAGTATCAAACTAAAACTTGAGTGTTGATTACTGTACAGGGTCAAATCACTGTTTGCATTACTCCTGTGAATTGCACACTTCTGGTTTTAATTAGTATTAGTCTTTCTTCTGTTCCCTCTCTTTCTTATTGAGGGGTGCATAACAGATGGTGCAGCTGTTCTAGTGGCTAGCAAGTGAATGGGACTGTTTTCTCTTTGTCTATTTGCCACTTATAGAAACAAGATTAAGCTGTCTGGCATATTTATATAACCTACATGGTATAAAAAAGTGTGCAGTTAAACTTTAACATTGTAAACCCATCGTTTACAAGCTACAGTTACATCGTTAGGCTTTGAGTACAGTAACTTAACAGTCCTTGGTTATGTTGTAAAAAATAATGTTGTAAAATAGAACTTCTGTCTGGTGTTGAAAGTAATGGCTTTTAGCAGTGCCTTACATCTGAGCTTTTTGTTTTGGTTTGGTTTGATTTTTTTTAGGTGGTTTTGGTGTAGCAAAGAACCTGTGTTCCTGGGCTGTAGATGGCAAGAACTGTACTGTCAACGAGCACGTCAGCTCCACACTCCAAGCTTTCCACAGTGCTAAAAAGCCCATTGGTTTGTGCTGTATATCACCAGTTCTGGCAGCTAAAGTCTTTCCTGGTTGTGAGGTCACGGTTGGCCAAGATAAAAATGTGGATGGAAGGTAAGAAGGAAATGGATGGAGATGATTTACATGGGAATTAGGATATCAGCAGTGTTCTGTGCAAAAGTCTCTTTATTTATTGTGCAGTGTGAGGGCTAATGAGTTATTGGGTGTAGCATCTGCCAGTCTTAAAAGTGAGAGAACAAGTGGCTTTTACAAGACCATAGCTGTGCAAACGTGCAGGTGACCAGGGATATCAAATTATTTTTTCTCATTCCGTTCATGGCCATTGAGGGATAGATTTTAGCTCTTCCTGAGCAAAATATGGAATTTGCTTATCCGATGCCTTGAAGGCTGTGATTCATCTTGCAAATGGGCAAATGAAGAACAGGCGTTTGGCCAGCTGGCGTTCAGAAACTTGGTACCCTGTGGTAATTGGAGTGGCTGTTTAAATTGCTTTTGTGGGCTTTTGTCTGCTCATGGATTTTTAATAAAGTTTTTCTGGCCATAGTGGTTTGGGGCCAGTTTAGGGGAGGCAGATGAGAACAGGGCCTGGCAGAAGTCAGTGGTGCTTCAAGGACTGTCAGCTCCTGATAAAACTTCTGAACTAAATTTGCCAGCAGCGGCAGCGAAGGATTGCATCTGTTCCTCCCTTATCCTCAGAAAACAAAAAGTCAAAATTCCTCTGCATAATCCCAGAGGATAACCTTGCATGGAGGTGTTGGAAAAGATATAATATGTCTGCAGGTTCACTTGGCTTCTCTCAAACCTTTGAGGATCAGTTATGGCTGCAGTTGGTATAAACTTAGTGAAAGATGGTTAAAAACAGAATTGTAATAAATAATAATAATGGCCAGTCTTCGCGAGCGAAGATCCGGGGAAGGTCTTTACACCTTCCAGCCTGCGCATTGGATTTTTTTTAGGTGAGACACAGTGTGCGCGGAACTGAGCCCACCCTTTAATCCTAAGGTTCATCTGCCGGGGCCAAGCGAGCTTGGACGGTGGCAGCGAGGTCCTTAGGACGTAGGTGGGTTGCCTTTAAGAGCTAACGAGCCCCACCTGCCCGGGAGTGGCCCTGACCGGGAATCGAACCCGGGTCTCTGCGGTGATAGCTCCGCGCCTTTACCACTAGACCACCAGGGGCAGAATTGTACCTTCTGATATACTGTACTTCTGATATACTGTACTTCTGATATACTGTGGCTCTGCATTTCAGACCTTGTTTTCAAAGGAATCAGTGCATCTGGAAGGGATGGGAGAACCTGACAGTAGCAGCCCCTTTAACTCCCTTGTCACCATCACATAAAAAGTCACTTAGATATTATTGTAGTTCTCTCATTCGAGTTACATTGGCAGAACTTTATGGTTGTATCATCTCTTTATGTTAATTAAAGTCTTTTTATTTACAGATTTCCTGATGCTGAAACAGCATCTGCTATAACAGAGCTTGGATGTAAGCACATTTGCAAAAATGTAAATGAATCCCACGTGGATAAAGCCAATAAAATAGTTACTACCTGTGCTTTCATGTGCAAAGCTCCTCTGCATGAAATCTTTGATGGAATTGGAACAATGGTACAAGAAGTCCTGAAACTTGCCTGACTGGAAGCGTACAGACTTCTGCAAGGAAATCAGGGTAGCTAAGTATAAGCATTTAGCTTCCTTTGATTGTATTAATAAAATAATGCAACTGCTGAACTTCACAGTTCTTGCTTTGTTTGGTGTGGTGGTTTATTTTTTGTTTGTTTTTTTTTCTCTTTAATACATCAAATGGTTATTGCTAAGTTTATCTATTTCTGTTCTAGAATAGAAGCTATGTGTTGAAGGTGATTTTTTTTCTCATGAATCCAAATGTGTTCAGTCTTGAAAAGATAGGGTGCAGTGGGGTTTTATCACATCACTAATGATCATCAGTAGTTCCCATTTGCAGTTACCCAGCTGTAATTACAGGTGAAATAGCTGCAAATGAGTCTGTTTACTTGCAGTATAGATGAGTAAATCAAGTCTGCTTTATAATCAGAAGGGGAAAAGAAAAGTATGTGGTTATTTGGGTTTTTTTCTTCCCTGGAAAGTCTTTAAGTGAGTATAAGAAATGGACTTCTGAACTTTTTGCAGAGCCCTTAGGTAAACCAACTTTATAAACCACGATCCAGCACAAATGAAAGCATTATCTGTGGAAAATAGACAAGTTTTGCTCTAATAAATGGAGCCATTTGAGATTTAGTTAGTAAAATGAATTAGCTTTATTTCATGACTTTTTTGCATACATAGTTTAGTACCCTGAGGAAGATTTTATATATGTTAGAACACATGCTTTGATCTTACAAATGTCAACAAAGGTTGTCCGCTTTTCTTAGAAGCACAATCTGTCAAGGCTTTATACTCCTGAAGGAACAAAAAAAATTCTCAGAATTCATTATTTAGGTGCATTGATTTTTGCTGTGGACACTTAATTGCCTCGCATAAGAAGTGTTCTGATGCTCACAGGTCCCTGTCACTCATGCCAAGTGTACTGTAGCCTAAGCTTTGCCGTGCCTGAAGGAATCTGAACTGTCATCTTGTGCTAATCATGTCATGTTGAGCAAGCACCTTGTAACTGGAGCGGGAACGAAACAGGAACAGATCTGTACCACAGAGCAGCCAAAAGATGAAATAACGCTTTTATGATGAGGAGTGTTGAGTTGTCCCTGTAGCTCAGCAGCTGGTGTGATCAGGATGTGCACTGGCTTTTAGCCCATCACTGCAAGGCCAGTCATTACAGCAGAGCCTGACATGTTGCAGAGTATCAGGTGCTACTACTTTGTATGTGCTGTGCTTATTTTAGCCCAAATGTCAAAGCCCAGATGTAACAGGTGGCCTCTTCAAGGAGGCTGTAGAGATAAATCTACAGAAATAAATTATATATATATAAAGGCTTTATTATTCCCTGTCCTTCTACCAGTGATGATTTTCACAGACACAGCATTTCCATACTCCTCCAGCATTTGGATTTCCTGCATGGAGTTATTTAGGAGAAGCAGAACATAGATTTTTGGCAGAAGAGCATGGAGATTTTTGTGTTGTGCACAAGCAGTGAGTGCTCTGCCTCTAGAGGAACAAAGATAGCTGAAGTCGGCTGTGCCAGCAGAGGATCTTCTGTTCAGCCTGACTGAGCTCTGCACGTACACACTAAATTATTTACTTAGTCAAAACCCACGGTACTGGACTGAACATGATTCTTGCGTTACAAGAGTCTTATTAAAAGTGCTTGAGTCACTAAACAAGAGTTTGCCCTGAATTTTGTGTTTGCTCTGTGAACAGCATCTAGCTTTCGTCTGGACCATTCAAAAGCGCAACTTCTTTGAAAGCTCTCTAGTTGACTGTCCTGATAGAAATGTACTTAACACAGAACAGTCCTCTACTTTTTCCAGGTTGTACACGGTCTCTATGATGCCTTCTGTGGCTTCTGCAGGCAGGACGCTGAGGGCATTGGATTGAAACTTTTTCTCCAAGTCCTGCTTTTTCAGAGGTTTCCTCCAGTGTCCGTAGAACGTATCGCAGCGGTCACTGATCATGTTGCCATCCCGAAGTGTGACACTCACTTCACAGTAAAGACTCTCAAAGCTGGGTGTGTTATCAGGAGGGTGCTCCAGCTCAGTTTTGCGGAGGAGCTCCTGCAAGGCTGGCCGGTGAATATTCTCACTGGTGAAGGACTGGACTGACATGCTGCCATCCAGCAAAGCAGAGCATGCAACAAACTGGAAGGAATGTCGTGCTTCATGTTCTGAGGCTGGGCTGGGTCTGTTCACATATTTGACCTCAGGGACTTTGAGAATTACTTTCTCAATTTTATCAAGAGGGAGCAAGTTGCCACTGCTCTCCACAAGCTTCTTCCTAACAGAAGATGCTGCGTCAGCCACCCAGTGCGTTCCAAGATGAGCAGGAAAGCGTTTGATGGCCACATCTTGCTGGTCCAACAGCCAGGGGTAGGACTGCAAGGTTGGCAGGGTCTGTGGATTATAATCTGTATAAAAGGCACCTATCCCCGACTCCATGTCCAAGATCTGTTTGTTTCCTTGAAGGCCCTGTGAAGCCAAGCAAGCTGCTTCCAGTCCATGCTTGGCAGCATTGCCAACGTGGAGGGGCTTTGTTTGGGTTGCTGCATTAGCCAGCGGGGCGCCTGCATAGGAGGCAGCAATGGCCAAGGTATTTTTACATCCCAGCTGGTCAAGAGCTAGCAGTTTAGCACAAGCTGCTGCACTCCCCATTGTACCAACCACGGTTGGTGGGTGAAACCTGAGAAAACAAAAATATCTTCATTACCGTGTTTCAAAAATTAACCTGAATTCACTGTATACACAAGCTTTCTGTTCACAGCTGTGGAAGACAGATTGGACCATACTGAAACACACATTCAGAATTCATGTGCAGACCTAACGGAAAGAGTTGTCACTTTTCCCCAGGAACAAGTTAAACTGGAATAGTACCACTTGCAATAGGTCCTCCCCAGAAAACAATTGAAATGTTAGAACTGTTCATGGTTCAAATCATACTGAACAGAATAATGAGAAAAGCATCACGGTTTATAGTCATCTATAAATGACTCTAAATAAATTTACAGTCACATATAAATTTGCATTTAATATGATATTTATTATACTAATTTAAATTAATATATTATTATAAATCTATAATAATTCATAGTCATCTCTAAATTACACATATCAGGGGAGGCGAGTTTTGTTATTCTGAACTAGTTTTGCAAAACTGATAGAAAGAACACACAGAAAATAGCAAGAAGACAACTAGGCCATCCCACACTTCAAGGCTTTCCCCTAAGCACATCGCATTTCCTTGGGCTCTGCTCTGAGCCCAGCACTGGTGACTCCTTTCTGCTGAGAGCAAGCTGCTGTTTGCAAGTGAGGCATGATTGTATGTATTCATGAACGCCTGAGATTTCTAATGTTAAATGTTGCCCTTGTGCTGCTCTTTTTTCTCCTTCTTGTGAATTGGTCAATGCTTTCAAAAAGGAATCTATTAACTAAAGCCTAAGGAGTCAAGTAAGTGTATTTACACTTAAGATGACCCCTTCCTAAATTTCCAGACAAGCAGCATAGAAAATATGAATAACTGTGCCATCTGTATTTTAACTGACATGTAATTAAGTATATTAACATTGAGAAAAAAACCTTCTGCTCAACTTCCTACTGGAAACGTTTCTATGTACCTTTTTGGAATATTCCTGGCTTCGCTGGAGAAGCGCAGCAGCCGACCTTGCACTTCGATTCCCACATTGAAAGCTAAGAGCAGGTCAAGACCTGAGATTTTTTTCTTCCAAGGAAAAGCCTCTGAGAGCGCAATGACGGCAGGGAGCACAGCCCCGGATGGGTGTGTGGCTGGATGCCAGGTGTCGTCAAAATCCATAGAGTGCACCTAATGGAAAGAGAAGCATTGTTTTGTCATTAGAAATAAACTCTGACTTGGCAAGGTTGGCTCAGTCAAATGGAACTACTGTAACTGGTATAAAAAAGCACCAAATAACTAGATTTTCCTTAGAAAGCAAACCTTCAAAATGCTTGAAGACCTTTACTCCCAACATGGCTCCCTGAGAAGTGGTAATGCAATAAAAATCGTGCCTCAAACGAGTATAACTCTAATTCAAGTTGCACCACACTAAAACCTGTATGACAATGATTCCTTTTTCCCGCAATTGGTTTTTGCTGCTTTAATTAGACTTGTATAATTAAAGTAGCAGTTCTAGGTCCACCATGTGAACGCTGAATTTGCACTTCACCCAAAACATAAGGAAATATAAACATAATGAAATTACTTCCCCAGTGCTGCATCTGATGCTGCCATTAGGACTCACACCATACAGCTGTAGCAGTCAAACCCATACTGCTCAATGAAAGTTTTATTATCAGAACTACTTCTCCAGTGCAACTATCCACAAGCCTGCAAATGTGCAGGAGGCTTTAGCCTGAACTTTCAGCACATCCAAACAAGACTTGTCACATAAAGAACCAGATTCCCTTGAATTGCTGAGAGTAGGAGAAAGCTACAGTCGTAGTACTGGGATGAGCTGCTTAGGGGTAGAAAGTATCCAAAGTGGTGCTTCTCTTAACTCTGCCCAGAGCCCAGTTGCTCATGGACATGTTGGGCATTCTGAGCATGGCATATGGCTGCTGTTTTGGTAGCAGACGGCTTCAGGTAGCAGTGCAGTGCAGTGAGTGTTTGTAATGTACTGCTTATCAGACATGTTCCCTCCCCCACAAAGTTCTGAGAATCCTCAAGGGCCTAAGAGCATTAGGGACAGCATTTTTAATAGCACAATAATACACCAAAAAATGACGTTCGCATCTATTCACCCATGTGTTACTTCAGAGCAAACTAGGAAGGTGCTCAGGCTCCCCAGTGCTCAGGTTTTGCCTTGTAATACTGGGAATATGCACTTATGAGGACTGTGTTTCTGAACAGATAAAAGAAAACCCAGTCTCTGCCTCAAAAAACTTTGATGCCATCTGGGAAGCTGCCCTGAAGTGCAGCATAAGGAAAGTTGAGTCCAGTACCCAGTAAGCTGTATTTCTGGTGTCCTCAATAAGTGCTTATAATTGACCTGTGACCGAGATGTAAACGGAAATGATCATGTACCTGCTGACGGCCAGATTTGAATATCACAAGGGCTGCTATGAGCTGAGAGGTACCAGATCTCATTTCCAATTTAATTTTCTCTACATTGGAAATGAGCTTTTAAATTGGACCTCTGATTTTGTTGTTACACTAATTTAAATAGGTTTAATAGTACCATTTCCTTGGTCGGCCACCTTCTCTAGTTTTGCATAATTGCCAAATTTGTCTACCCCACCTCTTATGCATCTTTCAATTTCAAATGGTTTCAGCCTCAATCTGAATTTAGAAAAATGTCTGGGGAGTCAGTTATTGCTTTAATGACAAAGTATGTGTCCAAAATATATAACTGGCTTTTGCAAACTGGGTAACTGAAGATTAAATTGCCTTGTGATGTTGTATGTGTGCGTATCTACATGTGCATCTGCCTATGTTTTTCTGCAGGTACACTTTGCCAGTTGGCATGGAATTTGGATCCTAGTGAAATCAGTGACATCTAGAGTGTCTCTTTCTAAGCAGCTGTAGCAAGATTGTAACAAGCTGTAGAGTTCTGACCTTTGAAAACAGTCCCAGGTCCCATATTAAAGGTACAGTATGCTGTTGAGTTGGATCAGATATATGTTACAGCTTAAGTTCAGTCTCATTGGAAGGAAGTTGAAGCACATTAGAACTGTCTAGGAAAGTTTTGTAGCAGGCTTCTGAATAAGATTTTTGGAACATTCTGTTCTATCTTGAGCAAGAATGACATCAATTAGTGTGATTTAAGAGCAAATAAAAGAGCATCCCTTACAGCCACTCCATTCACAAAAGCTGCATACAGAGGAGGCAGTCGGAAATCCAAGTGGCCCCAGATGGTACTGGATAAATCTGAGCTGTAGATCTGAAACAAATTGACATCAGTTAATTCAAAGTCCTGAACCTAAAGATAAAAGTGTGCTGTATCTCTGATGTAACCGAGACCAGACCATATCCTCTTGGGACCTAACTGTTCCCTTTGATGTGAAAAATTCTGTTCTTTCAGAAGGTATGACAAGAAACTCAGTTTACTGTTGGCTTATGTCCTATTCCACTCAAACAGAGCTCAGGGGGCAGACCAACAGCATCCACTTGGCCACTCAGTACCTTCACAAAACCTCTGGCCATTGATATCTCTTCTCACCAGCCATCGACAGTTCCCTCAGAATCACAGAATCAATTAGGTTGGAAAAGACCTCTGAGATCATCGAGTCCAACCTAAATGACAGGACTGTCATCATCTTGTCGGACAAGATGTGCAGTTAAAGGTTTCGGTTTTCTGTGTTTTAGTGAGACCCTGAGTAAACGACAGATGGCCTCCTGGTGCTGCAAAATGAATCAAAGGACATAAACTACCATGGTTTGGAAAGGGGTGTTCTCTGTGGGAAGAGACCTACCAGCACACAGAGCTCTGGAGCATGAGTCAACTAGGCAGGTCTGAACGATAAAATAGTGGGCTAAATTCCTCCTCATTAATGCACTCCTGTACTGGAAGAGCTTTTCTTCAGGATCAAGTAATCCTCTAGTTTAAAGAGAGAAAGACTAGAGGAGAAACATGGCTAATGTACCTTAGACAACAATTACGTTTTATGGACTGGAAGTAACCCACTACTAATTCTCCATCCCTTTAACTGTCCCTTAATTTGAAAGGCTGGTGATAAGTAGTGTTTACTTTGGAGATGCTTTTAATAAAATCTCATAGGTGAAAGAAAGGAATGGATTCTTAATTCACTGTGTCTGCAGAGGGGGATCTTAGGATACAGACTGATACACAAACTGTTGCCCATCCAGAGTGAAAAGTACTTGAGCATTGAAGTTTCCCTGTCTCCAGTGGAAAGAACACCATATGTCTCTTTCCATCCACAAAAGAATTTCACTGTGGCAAAATTTCCCTTTTATAACCCAAGTTTTCCCTTGCTTGTCTTAAAGATAAACCTTAGAGTGTGCTATAAATGCCAGACACTTTACCTTACTGTACCGTGGTCACTTTGTGGCAGACCTCAGTGCTGGTACCCAGAAGCCCCACTCCAAGAGTATCCAGAATCATTCGTTTGCTTCTCTCAATTACTTGGTCTGTCAAATGATTTGCATTCAAACCATGAATCACACTGGCAAAATTTCCCGTAATTGTCTAGGAAGGGAAAAAAATAAAGAAAAAGAAGAAGTAGATATTTATCTATATTTTAAGGAAACTATGTTGTGGTTTTTTTTTTCTTTCCTCTTTTTTTGCTTTCAGTTTTGGGCTACTGTTTAGCATGCTGGCCATTTTTGTTGTCCTGCCCCTGCTTATGTGAATTGCATCAGCATTACTAAGGTTTGAATTCTTCCCCTTTTTATTCCCAGAAATGCCACTGTGTTATTTATACTTTATTTATACTTTCATCATCATCCCTTTCTGTTCTGTATTTCTTCTGCTTTCTCATTGACTTGAATCCTTGAGAATATGTACTGAAGGTGCTAAAACTCTGAAAGATTATCTCTGTCTATCTCTAATGACTATTCACGCACACACATATAAAACAAATAGAAATCTGTCTTTCCATAGCACCTTCTTATTGCTACTGAAATCAGTGGAAAAATGGCATTTCAAGCCAGTGCAACCACTACCACATAAGAAGGCAAGATTTCATCTCCCTGATTAGCAGCATTACTATCCCAAATCTTGCCGAGCTTGGAGCTCAGTGTGAGGCAGGACTTGGCAGCCCTATCTTGCACATCTTGCTCATAGCTTCCAGCTCGCATTGAATTCACTCTCAGCTGGAGTCCCAGCTTTTCTCCAAGGCAAGATCTTGCCTCTTTGAAAAGCAGTAGCTCCTTGTTCCTGGATCATGCTGATCTGGGATTTATATATATTTATTTTCCTCTCCTATTGAGCATTGACCTATTAGGCAAATTCAGGCTGCATCTTGGCCAGAGCTGTGAGCTACTGTTAGTATCTATATTAGAAACTCATCTAGAACTTTCCTCTTGAACCATTAGAAATGTCCCCCTGTAGAGATATACATTATTTACAACCAGTCTATACACACAATTTCTTTTTTATACTGTCATTACCTAATATACATCTTCTCTGTCTTTGGAAATTGTCTCCTTCCATTTCCCCTCATCCTTCCCCTTCCTTTACTCCCCTGCACATATCCACACAGAGTTATGGTATTTCCTTCTGACCTTCATTTTGCTAAGTTAAACAAACCAAACAGCTGTCTCTCCTTTATAATACAAATTCAACCCTACTATGCTCGTATCTTTTCATTGCGTTGTTTCGCATTGGATTCCTTTTTTTCTAGCAGTGGTGACCAGAACTTTACCCTTTAATACACGCAAGTTCTCCCTTTAGCCTTGTACTAAAGCACTGAGATTTTCTTGAGGAAGCAGTTACAAGCAGTTTAAAGCAGTGAACACATATCCTGTACTGTGATGTACACCTAGTGAAACACAGAGAGTGAGGATACAAAAGCTTAAACAGAGAAGTGCATCTTACAGTGCAAAGAAACAAGACAGTACCTTTGCCCACATCTTGTAGGGGTGGTGCAAATCCCAGAGAGACCCAGCAAATAAGTTGCGATCAGTGAGCAGGGGAACTCACTTTCTCACTATTTATATGTGTCTGTATGGGGTGGGGGAAGAAATATTAGGCCTTTCTTCTTGCTCAACTTGTCTTGTCCGTTTCCTCCTCTGCCTGGAATTTTTTTTTTCTTCACTTTCAACTTTCCTCTGACTAATTGTAGCATAAACCGCTGGGACTTGTGGGGTAGGACTTACCCAGTCACGTTCCTATGTTATGTAAATTGATATATGCAATACTTCACTATCAGGTAGAAACTGATATATTAATTCAAGTGTCTTACATTTGGTAGCATGGAGAGGTATGTGGAACTAAAATAATCCATGGATAACTCTACTGGTTGGGAAAGCAATCAGTCCAGTACTAGTCTACAGGATGGCAGAGGCTCTTTTAGCTTAAAAAACCTGTTGTTAGTTTGTTTGTTTTTTCTTCTTTTGCTATGTCTCTATAATACATACAATTCAGAATGGGAAATGTATGCCTTAAGAATTTCAGACCATAATTTGGATTAAGGCAGCTCTTGGCACTTAGTAGTGTTTTAACAGCATGAATGTGTTAGCGATAGGTTGTGAATGAGAAATCTCTGCCCATCCTATCAGGGATGGAGCGGACCCCCAGAGGAGTATAACTAGAGGCCACAGAATAATTCTGAAGTAACTAAGTAATGTCTGTCTGAAGTGTGGGAAGAACCTGGATTATGCAACTAAGTATCAAGTCTTCTCAGGCTTGCAACCTTGTACTCCCATGCTTAAGTGCTGCCTAAAACTTACACTTAGGAACCTCGTCCCTTTTCTCAGAATAGCTTCAAATAATTTTATAAAGACTTATATAACTCCTGAGTGCTTCCAGGTAGAGAACACCATGGGTCTACACGTGAAGTTAAGCATTGTTTTGAGTGGTTCTAACCCCTACTGCAAGGTCCTGGTTGAGGCTGCGTCCCTTCCCCTCACCCGTCCCTGGAAACCCTCCATGACACCGGCACTGATGCTGAGCAGACTCCTTTCTGAGCTGGTCCAGCCTGTCTCCAGATCTAGCTCACTGACTGTCAGCTGTCAGGCATGACTGAATTTCATTCCCTTGGAAATGCAAAGTCAAATCTAGCAGCACAAGCAGAGGGAAAGAGGAATAGGGCAGGCAGTATGCTGTGAAATTTTGGGAGGCCACAGACAGGTAAAAAGAGAGGAGAGGGGATCAATTATTCTCCAGAAATTGCTAACCCAGACATTTGCCTATTTTGCCTATGCTTTTACCCAGTTTTGCTTTTGGTTGTTACCTTCAGGTGCTTAACCTGATGCTGAAAATTGCACTGGCTAATGGAGTGCCTAAAATAGATAAGATAGAGTTAGATAGAAGAAGTGATGAGTCAGTTCATGAATATAGCCAAAGAGCCTGAGGCCCAGATGCCTAAAACTCAACCCTACAAATACATATAGAATTTTGTACAGGATAACCTGCATTAAGTGCAGGTTATTTAAACCCTTGTCCTGACTTTCTTTTAAATATGAGCAGCTGTTCAGCATGGCTACTAAACCTATTCCCATACACATTTCTCTATGAATATGCCACAGTTTCCTCACTCATGCATGCATAACTTGCATCTACATAAAACATCCCAGCACTTTTCCTAGCTCCTGGGTGAAATGTGTGCTTTGGCCAAATCCTGACCCCACGGGGAAGGAGAGCCAGAATGCAAATCAGTTCTTCTTCCTTGCCCCATGTATTTCCACACTGAGGAAAACCTCAGAGGTAGCCTGGATGTGCTGAAAATTTACCTTTGGTGCTGATAAAATCCAGCCCACATAATGGGAATGCTTACATTGACAAGGTTGGCAATGGTTCAAAGGCTAATAGAAGTCAATGCTGCTGGAGTGATAAAGGGAAAGGTTTTGTTAACTTTCACTTTGTGCTTTCAGCTCATTCTTCCCTCCAGGAAAAATGGAAGTAAACATTTAAATTCCAGAACCATAGAATCACAAACTGGCTGCAGTTGGAAGGGATCCCCAGAGATCATCTTGTCCAACCTGACTGCTCTAACAATGCCCCCCAGAGCAGACTGTCTAGCTCTGTGTCCAGTTGGGTTTTGAATTTCTCTGAGGACAGAGACTCCACAGCCTCTCAGAGCAACCTGTGCCAGTGTTTGACCACTAAAAAATATTAAGACCCTAAAGTCAGTCCTCTTTCAGTCATCTTTTTCCTTTACCTTTAGGATATAATTTATAATCCCGTTCTGTTTCTCATTTCTTCCTCCTCCTCAGCTGAGACAGAGGTCCAGCTACCTTTAATCTCATGATGAGACTCCAAAGTGAATTCAGAGGGGAGTCAGAGCTTGTGATATGCCTTGCAATGTGATGTGTGATCTGCACTGATCTCAGATATGTGGTCACTTCCTCCTTGATTGAAGGATGGATTGCCCATGCATAGCAATAGTAATGCTATTTAAGGACTGAACTGAGATATTAGAAAAACTGACTTTTGGTTAAAAAAAGGATGAAGTGAAACTGTAAATGCACATAATTTCTTGGGAGACCAATTTCCAAACTGCAGCCTGCAGATTTCGGAGTCAGGTGTGCACTGTAGACTGTGAGGGAAAAGAAAGCAATGCGATTATCACTGCAGGTGGAAGAGGCATCTATACAAAGTCCTGTACCTCCACAGGAGAATTCCTAGGGGTCTAAACAGAAGAAGGTTGAAACTCAGTGACTGAGATTTTGGTACAAGCTGTCCACCCTGACAAGGGAAATCTGCTGCTTTCCTCTTCTTTGACACAATACTCATGGTTCAGCAATTTGGGCAGACAATTTGATAACTAGTGAGCATGGTGAAAAGACAAAATACGTTCATCCAAATGCCATTTGCAACATCGTGCACATCTACAGTAATGAGCTGTGTTGATTACAGAACAAGACTTCAGAAAACCAGTGCCCCACAGAGTCTATTTTCGCCTGCTGACATCACATTTTCAAACTGCTTTTTTCCTTCTTTTACCTCCAGTTATTTTAGGCTAAACTCTGCCCACACCTGCAGGCTGTATGTTTGCAATTGAAAGCAATTTTGGCCCTAGCCTTATGCTCCTTTTGTTCTAAATAAATACAAGAAGTTATGACAAAATACAGAGTCCAGGCTTCCTTTTCTCTATGCCAGCTTTTAAGAAGTAACTTTGTTCATGGCCTGTGCTAAGATGAGAAAACAGGAGGCAGGTGCCAATTATTCTCTGTTTACAGAGATTCTGCTGTTGCTGGGGGTCTGGAAACAACTTTTAACTGCAGGACCTGCTCCTTTTCTCTCTACTGGGATATTTTAAGTACAGTAAAAATGTGAGAATCTTAGCAAATGGTCTGGAATAGGTGGCTTGATTTAAACCTGTTACCAGCCCTACAGCCATAAATCTTGTGATCCTGTAATTCTGGACCACTATTTTTATAGTCTCCTGTGCCTTTTTTTCCCTCAGGCCTCCCTTCCTATGTTCATCCCAACAACAGTTATTGAACCAGACAGCAATAACACACAGCAAATGTAATAATCAATGATTGAACTATGAAATGTATCATTCTAGAAATTTCTAGCCTATAGAAGTTCTCCTATTCACCGCCTTGCATAACTAGTGGCAATGGCAGTGCAATCTCTGAGAAGTTAACATCACCCTTGTTTCCTTTTTTCAATTTCCCCACAGCAAATCTTGAAAGTGCCCTCCCATATTCTGGTAAAGGTTGCTACAAGTCAATGCACCAGGTCCGCATTACACTGCCCTTCTTGCCTTACTAAATTAGCAGTGCTATTCCCAAAGGCAAGACCTCAGTGTTCATTTAAACTTATAATGTAGATGCCTGTCTGCTTAAATGATCTGTAAGACAGAGGTACCAGGTGTAACTGGGATATACTATGAACATGGTTCAAGCTGCTCCACTAGTAGCAAAAGAATGTTTGAAGCCAAAGATCATGTTGCTGAATGATTATTGCAGTTTCAACACCGTTTATGGAGTAGTGTGAAGAGGCCTTTTCTGTAACAAAGTAGGAAGACATCTCAGTTCCATGAAATTCCTGTTGACCCAGTGCGAATTTTAGCTCTCACCAACACTAAAGCCTTTACCTGTTTTGCTGGTGTCAGCACTCAGATACTGACAGTGGAAGGGGCTACACCATGGTAGGCTGCCTCAGGTTCACGGCTCAGGAGGAGGAGGTGGTGCAGAGGAAGGTGACACAGCCAGCCTCAGTAACCAGTAAACCACCTCTGCACCCAGGGGTACCACCACTCCTCCCTGGCATGCCTCACAGACAAGTTCCCAAAGATTTTATTCATCGCACTCTAGCTTCCTACTCTATTTTCTAAAGAAACAAGGTTACCTCGACTAGTAGCAGGTGGCTGTAAGGTTTCTATTTGGCATGACTTCCAGTATGAATAATAGCAGTGGGTGTGGGAGATCACACAGGTTTTCTGTGTGTGCATAAACTTCTCCTTGGTTATGTTTTTGGCAGCTTGTGGCAGCCTGTAGCACACATTGCTCTTTTGTTCAAGGAGAGCCATGATGTCTATATTATGTGGCCAAAATGCAACCAGATGTCATCACAAGACTTGTGCTATTTGGGGAGATGATAAAACTTGATGAGCATAAATTCAGAGTTTGATTAGTGGAAAAGAAATCAGTGAGAGCACATGTGAGGGATGTGGAAATTTTAATTAAATTATCAGTGGAACTCCAGTGGTGCAGATGAGGCATTAGTCACTGTGCTGGGCTGCTGCATCGTACATGGAAAGGCACCCAGAAAAATCATCCTCCTGATGATTTCAGAGCAAGCCCAGGTATCAGGTTGTAATGGGTCCCAGCAAAGCTGCAGGGGTGGTCCAGTGGGGAGATACAGTATCAAGGCGCAGTAGACAACAAGCTTAACCATTAACTAAGGGATAAAAGAGCCTCTCTGCATCCAAACTATTACTCCAGGATTTGGAACCCCTAGAAATTTTCAAAGACTCCATTACAAACTTTTGTATGCACAGGAAGGGCTAAAATAACACCCAAAGCATATATAGTAAAACTAGAATGAATAATAAAGCAACATTCTTGAAAGAAAAACAGGCATTGGGAGAAAAAGAATCACCTAATTTTGTTGGAGCCCATAATTTACCTGTCAGCAACTGCAGAAGACTTGAGACAGGTACTGGGAGATGCTGTGTGAGTTAGCAGAATCGTTCCTCCAGATTTCCCTGCAAACATTTGCTCAGCTGCTCTTAGCTTAGTCTGTCCCAGTCATAACCACTGTGGAATGATTTAAAAAATAAATCCTGTTAGAAAAGCCACAGAGTACTTGTTGCTAATGGATTGCTTATTCTGCAAGCTCATGCCATGGGTTGATTTTTTTCCCCTTCTCTTAACTGCTGGTCAGCAACACCTGCTCAAGACAAGGAGCCTCATTGAGGTCCCTGAGGCAGCCTGGGTATCCATCAGGGACACACGTGTTGCTGCTCTTGAGCATCTCTTTTGGAGCACTCCGGCAACTGGAGAAGACTGTTTTCCTTCATCTGTGGTTGTACCTAGCTAGATCATGCATTTTCCATCCTGATATATTTCAAAAGTGCCAAGGAATATTGCAAAACAACCTAAAATTACACTTTAAATGCAGCAGTCTCTGATTTACAGAGCAATTATAAAACATGTCATGGTAGTTATTAGCTGTGAGATTGAGTATTACAAGTTTCAGGCTGTAAAACATACTGAGGAATTTTTAACTGTGATTGTATATTCACCTCTAAAGAGAAAATGGGCTTAATTACACCAACATTTATAAATGGGAGAAATAACAGCAAAAATGGAAGAAAGGTTAAATTTGAAGGCAAGAGCTGAGAATACATAAAACATTTATATTATTACACTTCTAATTGAACATCTAAGCAGAAGCTAATGATTTGATTTAAATTGGTCCTTTTTACATAAGTAGCATTTGAAGAATTTTGTGCTTTAGAATTTATAATGACACTATTTTTCCCTATGATTACTCATCTTCAGCATAGTAGATTCAGCCAGATGCAGGAAGAATTACAAATCAAGAAAAATAACTACTTTCACAAAATGATAATAATGATGACTCTTCAGTATCAGCAGGGTTTAAAACAATTCACCTAAAAATTAAACCTATTTCCAGATGCAGTGGACAGTATTTTATTTACCTTTTCTCTCCCTGCAGTAGTCCCTCCTTGTGTGGCCTTGGATGTTGCAGGAACAGTAGAGTTAGCTGTAAGGAAAATAATATGATGTTTGAGTCTTGCATTATTTTTTTAAAAAGGTCATATTCAGTGAGAATAGATGGTGTTAGTGGCACTATCAACTTACACAGCTGATCTTCCTGACTTTGGTAACTGATTTGGATGGTACAATGCCAGCACTATGACCTTGGGGTTTGTATAATAAGGAAATAAACCATCTTATTTCTCCTCTCCACAATTAGAAGATTTCTCCATTTCTGCCTTCTGGCTATTTCCATTTTTTATCAAACTGGGCAGTTTTGAATTTTGTTTTGAAGCCTATGTTTTCTTCAGGGATTTATTTTCCTTTGTTCTTTCCTTGATTGGGTATGGTATTTTGTTTAGCTCAAGCAGGAGTGGGGGAGTCCAAAGACATTTTTTCCCCACAACTGATTAAATGAATCTCACATGAAAGAGTGCTGAAACGTTATGGCACATCCTGACTTCAGTGGGGTGTAAGTTACCATGCAACCAGCGATGCACAGAGTAGGGCCAATGCAATGCTGTTTCACTGTGTAAGAAAAAAAGGGGCAGCGTCCTTGCACGGCAACTTTTCGGAGGCTGTTTGCTGCCTGTGTTGCCTGTGAGAGAAAAAATAAAGCTGTGTGGTTTTCAGCCTGATCCACCCGTCTCTGCTTTGTGCTTCTGCATTCCCCTGCAGCTGCTGCTGCCAAAGGAAGGGCTCCTAAGGGGAAACAGGGTGGCTGATGCTGAGTAGATTTTCCCCACAGCTTCCTGATATCTCGCCTTACTACCCTTGGCAACAGGACACTCCCCCACACTTCTCAGACAAGGCCAGCCCTGTGTTGCCCCATTTCTTCCTGTGATAACAAGGGCCAGGCATATTTCCCTATGCTCTTCTACTCCATGCAAATTTGGGAAGCTCCTCCAGTCAAAACCAATTAGTGAAGGTGGATAGCAACAGGTCTCCTTTTCCCACACCCCAGAAACATGCTTTCCAGCAACACTGAGTTTTTCTGTGTTGCTGAGAAGCTAAGAAATCCCTTCTGCCTGGGAAGGGAGAACTAGTGCTAACTTCCATGCCTCCCTCAGCAGCAGCAGGCTGGGACAGGAGAGGCCCCTCTCCCTAACTTACCTCCATGAAATAAAAGGCAGCTGCTCCAGCTGTTCAGTGTTTTAGAAGGAGCTGAGCTGGTACACTGGAGTGCAGGGCAATACAGAGCTGTTTGACAGAGGAGTAACCAGCTGTTCCAGAGAGCCTCTGTAGTGGAGCCTAAATCAGTACCAAGCTTGGCATTGCAGTAAGGTCCATACCCTGTGCCATATTCCTCTTGTGTTTTCTGATCACTTGGTGCATGCTGGCCCTTGGCAGGTACCAATACAGGCTGCTCAGCATGTCTCCGTGAGCCAGGATTACATGGATTTTTGTCTGCCCTTATTTTCCTTGCTGGCAGCTTTTGGCTTGCTTCTTCCTGGTCCTCTGCAAGTAGAGAGCAACTCAAAATACCCACGGGGGCTGTGCCCAGCTGTTTGGCACATCTGGAGCAGGTTGATGGCTGCTCTTAAGATGCGGCTGAGAAGAAAAACCCCAAATCAAACCAACAATCCTAAGTACATAATTCCTTCCTAGGATCACATTGTTCTCACACATCGACAGTACCCCCAGTCTTTTCTATAGGTACACATACCTTTGCTAGCTGGCACCTGTTAAGGTAGCTGCTCCAAAATCTGCAATTTTGCATCATGCATCCAAACTTAGCTTTCACTCCTGTGTCCCAGGAGAATATGGGCTAGAGCCTTCCCTGAGACTTTATGTCAACAAAGGGGAAATATTCAAGGGCATGGAAGAAGGAGAAAGGGCTTGTAGTCAAACCTCTGCATACTCTCCCTATGTTCACGGAAAAGGTGGGAAAGAAACCATGGCTAAGGAAGGGAGGAAAGTAGCTATTGTATGGAATGCAGTATGATTTAATGTGATGCTGCTTCCAGATAGAGTCAGACGTGGGGTGAGCTTGCTCACTGACTCCAAGAGACTAATACTGGTAGGTCTATGGCCACCCTTCCTTCTTCTTGTTTTCTCACAGGTCAGCTAGGAGAACATCTCGCCTGAAAAGAGTGCAGGATGCCAACTTCCCAGAACTTTACAAAAAAAGTCCACTCCAGTTTATTTCCTAAGTATGAATGCCACACTGATGCTGGAAAATGGTGATCTTTGGTCACGCTGTGTGTGGTGCATGCTGGAATGAGGTCATGATGGGGCTGGCCTTTGTGTGAGTGGCACTTGTAAAACAGTGAGCCCTCCTTTTTCCTCCTCTCCCACAAGTCATCAGTCTGAATAATCTCCATTAGGATGGGTGCTTCTGGCAGAGGACCTGGAGCTGCCGGCACATTCAAGAGAAAAACTGCAATATTGAGGGAGGAAGCTGAATTGGAGATTCTGCTTGTGGCCTAAGTGCAGTCAGTCCCTGAGAAATTTCTGTAAGGACATGGAAAGATGGGCTTCAAAAGCTCACTAGGTTCTCACAAGAGGGTAGGCAGCATACAAAGGTCAGTGGGATTCCTTCCTCCATGTCTTTATGCCACAATTACCTGGCCCAAAGGTCCTCATCATCCACATTATCTCTGAGTATCCAGAGCCTGCCCATAGGCTTCTCTTGTTCCTGTGCTCTGAGACCCACATGAGAGCTTTCACAGGAAGAACAGGAAAGCCCAGCAATCCTTCCTTTTGGATCAGGCAGTTCTGAATGTTTTTGAACAAGCTGTCTCATCTCAGATGGGATCTGGTTACACAGAGCAGTGCACAGGTTACTGCGGTCTGTGGTGGGATAGAGGTCAGTGATAGAGCCATCATTGGTGCCCCCTTCTCTAAAGCATGGGTTTCATCCATAGCAGCCACCCTAGCACAGACTCCAACGTCACACTTGTTAACAGCTTATGGGATTTAAAAGACTGCATATATTTGGGACTTCTATTGCTTTAACTTCGCTGTTTCTGTATCCTCGGGCTTTCCATTTTCCACATTTTTACAATGATAAGAGTGAGAAACTATTATAGTAAAAACTTAAATTTTCAGTTGACTACATGGTTTCAGGTGGTGATGGCTTTAAAAGCAAAAAACAAATGCTTCAAGACTCTAGATCATGTGTGGAGAGAAATATATGAATACAAATCAGGACTTAATCCATACTGGGAAATATAAATTATTTATAAATATATAAAAGACAGAATACAGGAAATCTTAACATCTTATTCCTTTACAGTGCCATGAAATTATACTTGCATGAAGCCATTAACCCCCAAAGAGTTCCAATTACATGAAAGACTGACTGAGAATCTGTCATGTGCCTACTCTCAAAGTAGGTCAGTGTATATACAGGACAAAACTAAAGCAAACTCAAGGGAAGTTGTCTTCTCCACCTAAAGAAACTCTTGCCTGAGGTTCTTCTGGAATTTAGATGATGTCTTAAGTTAAAATTAAACATGATGATATGGCCACATGAGCAGTGACCACGTAGGGAAGGGTTGCAGCTTGGGATGATCTTCCTTAAACTGAGAAAGCTCAGTACAGGGTGACACACTTGTGTTTATACATTAACCTTGTAAGCGCAATTATTACACAGGTAGGCAAAGCCACAGAAATGGCACACACAAATTAGGCATGGAAAAAGAGGCAGAAGAGCATGTGAGCAACAACTAATCTTCTTTGCTCTTCTGAGGGAGTGTTCAATCATGACTGAATCACACATTTTAAACATTCTTTGGATGCAGAAACATGTACGAAAAAGATACAGAAAAACTAGAGAGGATTCAGGGAATCCTGAGAACAATAGCAGTAACAGACTTAGAAAGCAAGGCCAGTGAAAGAGGTGCAAGGAGGTTTATTTACCCTAGAAAAGAGAAGTTATTCCATTTCACGTCACAGCTAAGCCAGTCCAACCACTGGTGCTTGTCTGATGCTCTCCCTAGGGCTTGGTCCAATGAACTAAATCAGCAGAAACCTAATTTTATTATTTATTTGAATGCTTCTCCACTATATCCTCTGATCTGTTTCATCACAATCTCATGAGGGATGGGGAAAAATGGGGAAAAATATAGGGTGGTTCATTTTGGCAGCAGCTGACATTCAGACTGGCTTAGCTTTAATGTGGAAGTGTATTTCCATACATCATACAGACATAAAATCTATGTATTTTTGAAGTAGAGGGTGTTGAGCAACTTCGCTGTGTCTGTTTAGAAAGAAAACAAAAAGGAATCTGATAAGTATTTATCAAAAATTCTTGCTTTATGTGATAAAAATTCTTTGTAACAGGAAGGGTACTGAAACATTAAAATATTGTACATAAACATATTGTGGAATTTCTTTCACTGGAATAATTACCAGTGTATTACACTGATGGCTCCCAGGATTAGTCCAAGATTTCTTATCCTGCCTCGGTGCAGACGTGGATTGGAGGATGGTCTCTTGGGATTAATTTCATCCCTCCTTTTTTCTGATTTCACGATTTACCACGTTCACCTATCCTGCCTGAGTTAGCTCTAACTGAACTCAATACTGCATGGAAATACGGCTTTAACAAGAATAGTGTCAGATTCTGATAGTGCTGCTTGACCTATATTTTGTTGAAGACCAGAGAAGAATCTGTGAACACATTGTTCATGGACATGTTATCAGACACACCGCTCATGATCTGCTTAGCATTCTGGAAAACTTCTTAGGTTGGCATAATAATATAATAATAATAATGGCCAGTCTTCGCGAGCGAAGATCCGGGGAAGGTCTTTACACCTTCCAGCCTGCGCATTGGATTTTTTAGGTGAGACACAGTGTGCGCGGAACTGAGCCCACCCTTTAATCCTAAGGTTCATCTGCCAGGGCCAAGCGAGCTTGGACGGTGGCAGCGAGGTCCTCAGGACGTAGATGGGTTGCCTTTACAGGGCTAACGAGCTCCATCTGCCCGGGGAGTGTCCCTGACCGAATCAAACCCAGGCCTCGGCGGTGACAGCACCGCGCCCTTAACCACTAGACCACCAGGGGCTCCCTTTAGGTTGTCATAGCTGGTCTCCAAATACACCGTGAAAATAAGCCCATAAGAGTAAGTCATACATCAGAGGTGATTCACAGGCTTATAGTTCAGACTGCAAATGGGATTGCAGCACTTGCAAGTAGTTGCTGAAGCACGATGGAAATCCAGTTGCAAATACTGGAAGTAGAGTCACCAACTTGGAAGCGCACACACTGAGATATACAATTTTTGTAATATATCAGTAGAAAAGTATAACAAACAACAAGATTTTGTTCAAATATAGGTGGTGTTCACATTTAAAATGCAGTCGTGTGAAACTGGAAAATTGGAGTTAAAATGAAGAAAAGAGATATGCTGTATTAAGGATTCTTTTTTTTTTTTTTTTTTGGGAGCAGGGGGGGAGCGAGGGGGGGAAACTTTTCCAGAAATTACAGGCTGCAGAATCAATAAATTGGATATGGAAAGTACTGAAATGCACTTAACCTTCTGTCTCCTCAGAGTCAATAAATGTCATTATTAATGATGTTCTCTAACAAAGTGTTTTGTGGACAAACTAAACATCTCAGCTTTTTTAGCTTTCCTATATAAAACTCTCTACTCACTTTACTGCAGGTAAGTGCTGGGAAAAAGTCTTGTAGGTAGAATAGAAAAAGAAAAATTACAGGAATTTATTAAGAAAATATGACAATCACTTTAATTAAGAAAACCTTATTATCTAAAGAATTAGACAAAACTATTTCAAATGCAGCAAGTCTGTGGATTCATCTATACTTTACAGGTGAGGGATCAAGCTAAAAAGTATGCTTTACAGAGTATCTTCTCCTGTCTTTGGAAATCCTGTCAAATGGAAAGGATCAATATTAATGTAGGGAGAGCCCATAAGCCCTTCAAAGACGTCTGAGCACAGGAGGTGCTGTGTAATCACGCCCACCCTGCCAATGCTGTGCAGCCTCACATGGGAACCACCACTGTGGGACGTAAAGCTGCCATCCACAGTCTGAGGAACGGGCAGCTTTCTTCTTTGACAAGACCTGCTGCCTTTGAAGCTAAGATCTACTTGTTCTAAAGGGACTGATTAAAGAGGGAGAGGAAGCATCAAAAGACCTCACTGCCTCTGTGAGCTAACTAGTCAGAAGGCTGCACTGACAACTTTTTGTGACATGTACCATACTTTATTTTTTAACTTGTTCCTCAGTCTGCCCTTTAACATTAGCTTCTTCTTTCCATTTGTCTGTGAGAATGCTGCAGTTTGCAGGCACATCATAAAATAAACAGTTCCTCTTCTTCAGACGGGACTCTCCCATATTTCTCCTTGCTGGGCTTCATGTGTTTTTGTTCTGAAATTTTTTTGTTAGTCACACATTTTTAAAGCCATTGTGATCCTGATTCAGCAGTGCAATACGTAGTTGCAAGTAAGGATAATAATAAGGGTAGTAATAATTAACACATGGAATAGGAAAGAAAAAAATCTTGTTAACAATTGGACTCAATGATCTTAGAGGTCTTTTCCAACCTTAATTACTCTGTCGTTCTCTGAAAACGTTAAAAAAATCTAAAGATGGGTCTGTAATTTCTCCTAGTCTGTGTGTGCGTGTTCATTTAATTTAATTTCACTCACTTAATGCTGATCTGTGCTGATACTATCGGTTTATCCTACTACCAGATGCAGCCCATCTGGGTCCAAAGCAGGATGACGCACAAATCACCTCTCCTTTCTCAGTCCTGGCAGTGAACCTTGGGTCAACATCTTCTGCTCATTTCCTTCTCCCACTTCCATCTGTCCTTATGAAGGAATGACTTCCTCAGCTGATTCACCAAAATACCACTTCTCCTCCAAATCCCTTTTAAAAAAAAGTATTTTATAAGACACTCTTACTAACAGGAATAAATTTTAGAACTAATCTCAGAGGGGAACTTCCAGTTTGACTGGTATGTGTTTTCAGGGTGTAATATTAAAAGGCCAAGGATTTTCTTTATTTTGTTGACAGTACATCAAATATATTGCCCATCAGATAACTCAGATGTCCTGTTTGAGGAGTTCAAATTAAAGATAAAGCCAGATCCATATTTATGTAATAAAGAAGCTGACAGAAATACTTTGGTGATTATGCAGACATCTAGTTTAACATGTCTTGAAACTGTTGACCTCAGTGATTAACATCTCATTCTTTCAAAGAAAAATACTTTACTTGACTTATTTTCTCAGTTTATAGTTGTGCCTTTTATCTTACTTCCTGTGAACTGCAGAGGCCTAATTCATCCTTTATGTGAGTCCTCTTGGGATAACAGAGACCACACAGATGACATTTCTTGTTTTTATTGGTTCTGCTTTTGTCTTGGTTGTTCAAAATACAGGGGGAAGAAAACAGAATTAAAAAAAAAGAAAGGATAATGGCACTTGATCACACTCATCACGAAAGCCTGGTCTTATGTCTTACTCTCATCACATGTTTGCAACAAGCCATTCCTTTCCGCATCACTCTCAAACAAGCTAAGGCAGTATCTGTCCCCTCTGTCCCTGTTCCTCCTCCAGTCCTGCCCCACCTCCTTGCAGGCAGCAGATGTCCTATTTGGCACACCTGTATTGATAAACAGCAGAACATAAGTTAGTGAGCAGTGGTTTTGGACCCCTGGTTATCCACATTGCTTAAACTTTAATCTTGGGTCTTGGACCACTTCAGTTGGCTCTGTTTGCAAGACAACCTACTCCTGAGCCTCTAGCACACTGGCACGAGCCAGCCAGTCTCACATGACCTCAGAGCCATGGACTGCAAGCAGAGTTTGCAAAGGCATGGCCTGAAGTCCCATCTACTGACTTCCTAATGGACTTCTAATTATGTGGTGAAGCCTTACTGCACTAGTAGTGTTTGCGCCTGTCATTGACACTGTTACCCTATTTACTGCTGAGGACCTTTAGAAGGAATAGGTGGCAACTGCCTGCCAGTGAACCTGCCAAGAAAATCAGTAAAGATATACCCTTCAGTCACTTGCAGGTAAATAAATCTTGGGTTAAAAAATAAAAGCATTGAAAAGTCACTTGTACTGTTTACTATATACCTATACTCCTATACTTCTTGCTACATGCACTGAAGCAAATGGTATATACATGAACTTGGAGGAATTTCACATAGAAAAGGAGTCTGGAGGGTAAGTTCACACCACCCTGATGATGCTAGTTGGCACTGCCCATAAGCAGGAGTGCCTCTGTTTGCAGGAACATGCACTATTAAACATTCGTTATGAAATGGCTTCTTCCAGCTGTGGCACTTCCAGCCCTTTAAAAACAGAGAGCAGAGACAGCACTGCCACCTGCTGCTCCCAACATGGCTCTCACGCTTCACCAAGGGCATCAAACCTTTGCTTTAGAATCACAGAATAGAATGAACTGGAAGGGATCCCCAAGGATCATCAAGACCAACTCATAAAGTGTGGGTGGTAAAAGCTGATATGTGCTGTAAAAATACACCTACTGTAAAAGTAAATATTTTAAGAAATATATTTGTAGCGATAAAATGGTGCATTATGGCTAAAAGATAATGGCTACTACTATTGCTCTGAAGCTTTGTGGAAATGTGGCACTGATGTTTGTGGCTAGCAAGAGCTGTGGTTCATGCAAATAAATTCAGTCACAGCAGACCTGAGAAAGGTATCTAAGATTACTCTGAAGTGCAACAAAAGCTATGCTGGGGTTTTAACAGCTAGGCCTGTGACCCTGGAGCTTTTGATGACACTTTAATAAAGAATTAGATTAGTGTTTGTGATTTAACTACTGAGTTGCAAAAATTGCCAGACACTGCCACAGGGGTGATGATTTTTTCTTACAACAATGTATACATAAATATTAAAAGAAAGTCACTGTACTGTTTGGGAAATTAAATTTCAGATCTTCCCCCAGTAAATGTTTAGATGAAATCAAGAAGTGTACGTGGAAAGGCATGCATGCTGTGCAGCCAGTCATGCATTCTGGTAAAAACTGTGGGGCACTTTGCCACCAAGTTGAGAGAGGCCAAAATTTCAACTTCTATACTTACATTTGCATGTGGATTTCACTGGGAAAGATTTGCTTCCTGGCTTTTGGAACAGCACTTCTTTGTGCTAGATTCTAAAGCCAACTGCTTTTTATGTTAAAAACAGCACTTGGCACATGGTGTGGCATTAACACCTGCTTATATTTTGTTTTGGGATGCTTTGAATCAGGATCATCCTTGCTTATCAAGTCAAGCTGTCTACTGCTTCACTACCTAAGGTGTATTAACGCTGCTTTGTAAGCCCATTCTTCTTCCCTGTAAGAGTCCTTGCTCATAAATCATTCAAATCCCTCAACCTGAACCCTACTTTACTGCTGCCTTTAGTAATTTTTATTCATGCCAGGAAACTCTTTGGGATGTCAAAAAAGAGCCGACTGAAACAAATGCATTCCAACGTATTTCTTTCCTCCTGCAGTGCAAATTCAAGCAGGTTAGCTTCTAGCACTTGCAGCTTGAACAAGAGTGGAGCAAAGGAATATTTACCCAGCCAGACATGATTCTCAGCTGTGAGGAAAGGAGTAACCCAGCATTACCTCCTGGACAGCCAGGTGCCTGGCATTCCCAGCTGAAGCATATTTAACTGGATCCTCATTTGGATGCATCGGACTAGGAGGTTTACCCAGTGAAAGTACTGTGGATATACTCAGAGTCCTTTCTAAGGAAAATTACTATGAATCTTAACATAAACATTGAATGTGATACTCCCAGACTAGTTAAAACACATGACACAGAAAATACTACTACTAATAATGACAATAATGAAGAAATCAAGAAATCATCTAACTGGGAGTAGTAAACCACTATGAAGTTCAAACTTAGCAAGAATGGAAAATAGAAGCTAAGAAAAAAAAGTTGTATGGGTTAAAGTTGTGCATATTTGCTTATTCACACAGTGTTAGGAGACAAAACACGTTCAGACTTCATGTGTATTTACTGGTATATTTTTTCTCACCCTGATACAGCAGCTTGAAATAGCACAGAACTACCTACTGTCTAACTAGCTCAGGTGATAGATGTTTGCGCTTCAGGGGCAGGGATTAATGAATTAAATTAGTTATGCTTTCCTGTGCAGCAATTTGCCAGAAGAAGTGTGGGTGGATTTGTGATTTGCATAATAACAAGGTTTGAGACACTCAAAGATGAGGAAAATAGAATATTTCAGTTGGATGGGACCTACAATGACCACCTACTCCAAGATTTTGCCAAACAGCTCCAATTAATGTAAGTGGAAGTTGTGTAGCTAAGACAGTTAATCAGCTTTGTGTCTTCAACCAAGAATCTTTATAGTGTCATAAGTGTTCTTATTTGTGCTCAAGTAAGCTGAATACTATATAGAAGAGGAATTGTTTAAATCCTACAAGAACACTCAAAATAAGATGCAGGACTGGTGAAAAGAACAAACCAGGTGCTAGCTTAAGGTGGTGTGATCTGTAAGGTTTAAATGCTCATTAAGCTTACTGACAATACCCAGATGACATTTGTAAACAAAATTTTATTCTTCACAGGGGAAGCACAATATCAGCAAGACTATTTTTGCTCAAAAACCTAAAAAAGGTTTATGCAGAAGAATAAATTACATGAAGCAGGGGAAAATACTTGGGCAATTGTTACATAGTCAGTTTTACAGCATGTCAGTCACTATAACATATACAGATGAGATTATCTTGATGGTTCCCAAACTGTATATCAAATACATATTGCTGGAATGTACCCAGCTCACTTCTGAAGAGCTCCTGTGGGTAATATGATTACTAATACAAACACAGTTACAAATATTTTTCCTTCATATAGCTACCATTCCATTCATCTGCTCCTCCAGCCCATCTTACTCTTGACCCCTGCTCTGGATGCATGACTTGTAGTTAATTTGACACTGTTGATAATCTTATACTTGGCAGAGATGCCAACTCTTAGAGTTGTACATAAGTACCTTCTCTGGTTTCATACAGACATTCTCTTTCTACTACAAAGCGAAAAACCCTAAACAGGTGTGTTGAATATATTCACCCTGGATGATAGAAAAAAGCAACAGCACAGTAAGTGGAAGAAGGTAGATTTTTCTTGGAGAAAGTAATCAGAACACCCCTACTAGTACATGTCCTCCTGTTGCCAGCTGGTGGTGATCCAAACATCATCTTTCCACTAGAAATCAAGGGGAGAGCCACATCAGCCTTGACTTGGGGACAGAGGCTGAGAGGTTAAGAAGAAAGGTCACCTGGGTAGGTTACCGATGAGTATTTTGAAGTCATTCCACTATCAAACAGGTCTGAATAACCACATTTATTGTTAGTATTATATATATATACTGGTATTATACACAGTATTAGGTACATGGCTATGTAGCTATTGCACTCCTGTAAAATACAGAAAAGATGGAGTTGAGGGCTGGTAAAATACAGAAATAATAGTTCTGTACTTATTTTGCTTTTCCTTAACTATATATTTCATTTCTTCCTTTCTCCTCTTCCCTCTTAAAAATCCTTCTACTTGGCAGCTTTAATTTTTTTCCTCTTTCAGATTGTCAGTCACAGACAATGTCTTGACTTACAAAGAAATCTTTTCTTATTCCAGAAGCCTTTTTTTGTCACTATGACTGCAGGCTTTATGCTTATCTTCTGCTTCTCAGATAAGTTTCCCCTTCACTAAGATCCATCCTATAATCTCAACCTATTTCTGTGTGATTTAACCTCCTTGAGCTGAATACATTTTTTTCTGCTTGTTTTATTTGAAAGGATTTTATTTGAGGGACTCAGTTCTGATACAATCTAGACTCATTGCATTCGGTTAAAAAATACAAACAATAATGAAGAAAGCTTTCCATTTTCTGAGAAAGGCACTTTGGCAAGAATTGTACATACACAGTACACATGAAAAGTTAAAAGGTGAAAACAATAAACAAATTTCCTTTGCATTGGCAAAACTCTTTCCAAACTAGCAAAACTTTATTGCATATACTTCTTCTGTTGTCTTGTTGCTGACATAGGAAAGATAATTCCTGTGCTTAGTTCATAAGCAATTAATAAATAATCTTTATTTTTTCAACAGCTTGCAGCATACAAAGAGAGGGGAGCTTTTCAAAAATCTAATTCCTATATTCTCAAGGGCTTAGGTGTCTGTAGGTTGATGGAATAAGTGGCTGTGATTTTCTGTAAATTCAGCCATTTGCTTCATTAGAACTTCATTAAATCTAAACACTAACACTCTTCATTCCATATATCTCTTAAATATCCCAAACAGTCTCTCAAACATTTATTCTGCTATGTTCACTGTTAGTGATAATGTATTATTTGTATTTATATAAATGACTGAAACTCCCAGCTATTGTAGACAGATGATATCTTATATGAAATCCCTACAAAGCAGAGTAGTAATCCCTCTGTGTAAACACTCGGAACAGGAAAGCACATTCAGAATTTTCTAGACACATTAATTGAATCCTATTTGGGCCTCTCCAAGAGGCCAAGAGCAAAATACATGCAGTCAACTTTCCTAAGCAGGAAGACAGGCTTCTCACAGAATCATAGAATATGCTGAGTTGGAAAGGACCCAAAAGGATCATCCAGTCCAACTCCTGGCCCTGCACAGGACCATCCCCAAGAGTCACACCATGTGCCTGAGAGTATTGTCCAAATGCTTCTTGAACTCTCACGCTTGGTGCTGTGATGACTTCCCTGGGGAGCCTGTTCCACTACCAACCACCCTCTGGGTAAAGAACCTCTTTCCAACATCCAACCTAAACCTCCTCTGCTACAACTTCAGGCCGTTCCCTCTCTGGCACTTATCCTTGTTGAACTTCATATGGTTGGTGATTGTCTAGTTCTCTAATTTGTCAAAGTCTCTTTGCAGGGCCTCTCTGCCTTCCAGCAAGTCAACAGCTCCTCCAAGTTTTGTATCACCTGCAAACTTGATTAGTATCCTTTCCAGCCAAACTCACCTCCAAATGAACTGCAGCAACTCTGTTTTCCTTTACAGGTAAGAAACAGCTGCTTTGCATTACTTTGGGCAATAACATCTCATTAGCACAACACATCAGCAAGCTGGGAAACATCAGCTATGCCTGATTAAGTCGATTCCAAGTTTCTTCAAGCTTGGCTCAGTCTGAACTGAAAATCAGGTTGGGCTATGCAGTGGGTAACGGGTAGGAGAAGTTCTGGAAACACTGTGAGTATACGGGCTGAAGAAAACGTTCTGGCAAACTCAACTTTGGCCCTAGCAGAGGGCTGTCTGCTATCTCACTCCCTGCGCGGATGTTTTTGGCAGTTTAGCAGCAAATCATTTCCCCTGCCACGTAACTGAAAAGAAATGTATTCTCCATGACACATTAGTTTACATAGCAGGTCAGGAAGGGTATCAGTGAATAGAAGGTCCAGCATCTCTTTTGGCACAGGTTGAACAGCTGAGATACACTGCCCACAGGAGCTAAGAGTATCTAATTACAGCCTTCACTCACAGATGTCCCCACTGGCATGAACTCTAGTTATAGCCATTGGTGACATGTACTTTGGCAAGGTCTTGACAGAGTGGATATTTTCCAGGGTATCTGGAGCAGCTCAGAGTTTGCAGAGTTCCACTTACCATATAGGAGAGTCTGTGCTCTGAGGCCAAAGGAGGAGAAACAAGTTTGAGTAATCTAACAATAAAAGTTCTCTTTCTCTGTGTATAGATATTGTTTTTAGTCTTCTAGGTGTGAAAGTGAACAGCAAGTCTCTAATGAGACTTCATAATTTCATTTCAGTCTGCGTCAAGAGATGATGAAGTCTGGTGGACAGATGCTTAACTGAGGAACACACTAGAAGCCTGGAACCACCTCTATTGTACTCTAAACATCCTCCAGGACTGATACCCTGAGGGGACATGAGCAAGCAGGGGACTGTGAAACACTAAAGAAGCCTTGTGACACCATTCATTCCTTGACAGTTTAATACCACTTGTTAGTTTACATGAGGTGTGAAACAAAGCAGGCTTTGACACTAGCAAGATCAGTTCTGCCATCAAGGATACAAACTTAGGTCTTGGTAGAGAAACAAAACAAACTAGTGCAAAAATGGTTTTCTTAGGCAGTCAAGCACAGTGACTAAGGTTGTAAAAAAACCAGCTGCAAACTTATCTATACTAAAGTGCCTGTTGTGGGCTTGCACCCTCTTCATACTTTTGTATGTATTGTCTTTCTGTCAATGCCACAAGCACCCTGGTAAGGATTGTGATATTTCTTTTATTAAAAAAAAAAAACAATACAGCCTTAAAGAGAAATTTTAAATAGTTTTTAACAGAAAAAGATGCAAAGAGAACAAAGCAGTACGTCCAGTTTCTGAGTCTGTTGAAATGAATAATTGCATTTCATTTGTTTATTTTAATCTAGCTTAAAGAGTTAACATTGGCTAAGCACAGCTTGCACTGTTACATAGTGGCAGAAAGCAAAAGTAAATGCATTAATTACTGTTCATTGACCACAGTTATGATTCTGAAACATGCTAGATTAGTAAACAGTATACCTCCAGTAATCACAACTAAAGTGAATACATAAATTTGAAGGACACAATCACCAGTGTGTGGTGTCACTACTTTAGCTTTGAAGAATCACTCTGTTAAATAATAATTATTTCAGTAAATGTTGAATTCCTTCGTTAAACACATTTTTGTAAAAAAAGGATGTAAGTAAGACCTGTAAATTTTGAAAATTTCATTAAAAAGCATTTTCTCTTGGATAGAATTCCTCTCAATTAATGAGGCCACCCTTGTGATTAGCTTCTCAGAAGAACAGACGTAGGGACAACCATTAACTTGCTCCTCTGCAGACCTGTGCTCTCATCTTCTGATTGTATCCAAAAGGCACCAAAAAATGTGCTTTTACCTCACTAAAACCTATTCTAAAGCATGACTGGTCCTACAGGAAGGCAGGCTGGTAAGAAGTGGGTGTAGAGGTTGTTTTTTATATCCTAATTAGCTAGATAACGAGTTACATTTTCCCTGTTAGAAGAACTCTTTTGCTGAATCCTCCTACTATCAGTTCTAGGAGACAGCTTAAGGCTGTTGACCCAGGCTAATGGTTAATGTAAAAATCAGTGTAGTTTCCACTCACATTTGCAGAGGTCTAGTTGTCTTTCTAGTCATTGTTGTGGTAGAAGCTAGGTCAGAATGCTATTTATTCACAGATAGGAAAATCGCTGAGGGAAGATTTGAAGACGTGAATGAAATGTTTCACAGAGATATGGAAGATTAATTTCAGAGAGCCCAGGCTCACAAAAAAATAACTCTGATTTAAAGCTGCTCCATGGGGGTTATGAGTAATTTAGTATAGAAGAAAAACTTCATATGTCACGCAAGTAAAATACCACACAACTACATGCATAAAATGACATATCTGTCCTCTGCTGCTTTGATATTGGACAGAGCTGTAACTTCCTGATAATTAACCAAAACACAGGAGATCATGCATCACATTTTCCTAGATTTCACCTGAAAAGAAGAAGTTGGGACTTATTTCTCCATCTGATATAAGGTGCATAGCCTCTTTTCTTGTGTCCTCCAAATTCAGTGACCCATGGGATGTGTGTAGAAGGTGTCCCCTTCAGTGCTCCTCTTTACTGAGGCAGAAACAACCTGCATGTCTCCATGACATTGAGAGGGTACCTTTTGTCTTCCAGTTTTTGCAAAGGTGCTTGAAGGAAATTAACACAGCTCTGAACTTCACTAATTGCTCACTTGATTACGTTTCTCAGTCACACTCTGTAGCTCTGTATCGGCCAAGGACACAGAATACACAGCTAATGGCTGTCCTTCCCTCCCTCACTTCCTCCCTCCCACTCCTCCAGACTCTGCAGAGCATTGCCCCCACAGAATTATCCAAAGCAATGTCTGTAGCCCCCCCAGCAGGAGGAAAGTGCTTGAGCACTTGATGACCTTCTGAGGTCCCTTACTGAAAAATCAGAATAATACAGGTTGTATCTTTTGGGTTTGAACACGTGGGTTTTCATAGCAGCTGGATTTCCCAGAACATGCAGTTCCAGCCAAATATATGCAACTGTTCAGGCAAACACACAGACAAAACAAGCTCTGTGAGCAGATATTATCAGATATAACTTCACAGGTAACATTCATTACAATTCACATGGAATATGGAAATCTATGAATGTGTGCATTTGTGATGTCCAGCTATATACAGTGATACTGAGTTTGCCGAAGGAGACTACTTACTTTTGAAGTAGCTTGAGTTCTTCTGTCTTTGGGTGGAATAATGCACGTTTCAAGTTTTGGGAAATATTCCTTGGTATGACTTGAGTATAACACCAAGGCTGATAATTTCACTCTGAACAAGGACTCAGGAATGGGAAAGGTTTCATGTAATAGCCACCCAATGACTGTCAAAGTCAAGCCTATGGAACTTCACACATTTTAGAGGGAACCTAAGTCCCAACAATGTGAAAGATTTCTGACTCTTAGGCAATGAATTCTGCTGTGGGACTACCAGACTCTTTTTCCTGCATCCTCTAAGCAAGATTGTGAAGCTTAAATTAGCATATTTGAACCTCCAGTTCAGTTTAGGTCACTAACAAGTTTTGATGATTTTATGCAGATGGCTAAATATTTCACTGCAATCAGTATTATAATTCAGACAATTCAGTCATACATAACTAGGCATTTTCTAAGCGATGTTAGACCATTTCACACAATGCAGACTGCAAGAAGAAATAAAACCCCAATACTTTAGTTCAGAACAGGGGTAAAATGTGTTCTTGCTCTGTGAAGTTTCTCAAGAAGTTGAATATACTAGTATAATAGTTTAAATCTACTTTGAAACAAAAAAAACACAACAAAAAGTATAGTTTTCTCTTTATCATGTATCTTGGCTCTTAAGGAGCCCTTTGCATTCCTTAATCGCAATGTAGTGTTTCCTCACACTAGGTGGTACCCTTCCTCTATGGTTTGTGAAGGAAACTGTCCTCCCTGAATAAACCTGGACCATCCGTGGGTGCACTGCCCAAAACGCAAAATAGGGGCCCAATCGTGATGAAAACATCTTTGTAAACACTGAAACAACAAAAGCCTCCCCGTCCCCCCCTAACAAACAAACAAACAAACATCCCCAACCGACCAATTAAAAAAAAAAAAAAAAACACAAAACACAAAACCCCAACCAAACCAAAACCAATATCCCCCCAAAACCAGTCTAAACTTCTCCAAATATTAAAAGAGAAGCTGTTGAATCCCAGAGGATTAAGACAGCACGCCCGTAGCTAGTTCTGGTAGGCAGCTAAAAGCAAACATTGAAATGTGACTGTCTTATCTGAAGGAGTTATTGTTCAGAAATGTCACAGTACTGCACAAAGAAATTCAACTACACATTTATTGTCGTAAAGCCTTGCCTGTCCAACAGACCATATTTAATATTTAATGCCCTTTACAGGGGGCGTATGCCTTAGGAGGCATTCCGTGGCAGTCTTCAATGTTACGTGTACTAATATTTCACTGTCTCCCACACAAAGTAAGAATAAAGCACTGAGATTATGACTGTGTTATGCAACTCACTGACTGACACATAAGTAAAAAATTGTTTATATATTTATGCATTGTAATATGCACAGATGAAGTCCAAGTCTCCTGAGACAAACATAGTCAAATGAAAAGTGGTAGGAAATTGAGAAGAAACTAGATGAATATTTTGTGAAAAGAGGAAAAAAATCTGTTGATAAAAGAAGTTACAATAACCAAAGCCTTACAGGCAGGCAAGGCATAAAGCAGCAGTGAGATGCCCATGGAATATAATTCCTCTGAAGAGACATGGCTTCAAACCAGATATTTCAGTACTGGGCATGTTTTTAAGCCTAAAAAATGACATCTATCTCAGAGATAAACACTGCAAACCGGGTCTTCGTCCAGGACTGTTGAATAGGCTTTATGAACAAAGTCTTCCTATGACAAGGCTCCTTAATCCCTTTTTGAAGGGGAGTCCAAGGTCAACTACACATTGACAGAGAGAATAGTGCAGTGGGATGGACTGGTTTGCACCCCTAAAGAAAGATTTGGGACAGTGGCCCAAAAAAGGGCTTGTGACAGCTGTGTCTCCCCCCAGCCCTATAATGTGCATGGCTTTGAACATCATATAGTGCTGCACAGGGGCATGGTGGGTCCTTCTCACCTGGCCTCCCCATAAATGATAGGCAGGTGGAGGTAAAGCTCTGGAGAGCCAGTGTCTGAAGGAGGAGCGCAACTTACTTGTCTCTGAAACTTCTGAAAACATGAGCTGGAAGACCCATTGAGCTCAGGTCTTACAGTCTTGTCTCAAATCTAACAAAGCTCAAGGCAAATAGAAAGTTCAAGTCTAATAAATATGTTGGTGCCTTTTTTTTTTTTTGGTTAACCTACTTTATTAATCACTGAATGCCAAAAAGTGAAATGTAATTAACAGATGAATTAAACGTGCCATTTTTTGACATGGGAGCATTTGTTAAGACTCACCTGCTGCTAGGTACAAAATCTTCCACTGCAAATTCTGCAGTGAATAAGCGCCTGCACAAGGATTATATGATCTCATCTTCTGGGTGCACAGTTTAATCACAGTGCTCTCGATAGAGAGCCCACACTAGGGAAGTGCAGTTTAAAATACAAATCTGTGGGAGGCTCTTGAGGTGGTTTCTTGCTAAGTATGGCCAGGAGCAGGGTGATGCGGAGGGAGATGCCACATTAAGAGACCAAGAGGTAAAAGTAACTCCATAAAACTGTCACCAGCAAACCACCATGTGCAAATTTCATGTGCTTTTAGTCTGGTGAATTGACTCTAAAATAGTACACGAGAAGAAAACAAAGATTCCCTGCGTGCCAGCAGATCAGTCACGTTATTTTCATTTTTTTTTTTTTTTTACTACGTCAATAAACTCAGATGTTTAAATAGGTAGCAAAACAACTTCAGTTAGGCTCATTTTATTTTTCCCTGGTCTTTCAGAACAGTTTTAACCTCTCTCCTACTCCTCTCAAAAAAAAAAAAAAGAAAAGTAAGCTCTTGTAACAAAATGTGAGCAAAACATCAGATTAACCTACTTTGCCATTTTGCTCCCACAAATGAAAATACTTGGTGGTCAAAGTATTGGCAGCTGGCTTTCCCACATGGAAAACATAATGTTCCGTACATTTGTTACCACATTCTTAGTCCTGTTGAGATGAAACTCCTGTAACTTCTCAGTGTCCAGTGTCCTAAGACCACCCACCTCCTTCCTTAGACCACAGTATCCCTGTCAGCTCTCCCTCCACACATTGTTCTTTATTCCCTTTTCAAAACTTGTATTTCTCAACTCCTTTTCTTCCTCTTCTTCTTGTCTTGGGCAAACTTAGCTTGCGCCTTGAGAACTAACTTGCCTTTCCTTCCTTTCCAATTTCTCAAGTTTTGAAGGACTTCTACCTCCTCTCTCTGCATCTTTTGATTTCTACGTCATGGACGACTGCAATGGGGCATTTGCAGTAGGGTAGCCCAGAGAGGGCTTCGTTCACCCCACGAAAGGAAAGCATTGACCATTGTCTTCATACTCCTCAGATCTTCCTGTCCTTTCAGCTGTTCTCTCCAGGAAGAAAGCACACTGGAATTCCCAAGGGAGTGCAACTGAATACATCAAGGCAGCAGCTCTTTACTACTGCTTGCAAAGAGACACAGAAGTGTATATTAAATTCAAGCAAAAGCCTGAAACATAATTTAAATGCTTTCTACCAACGCATGTTAAATAGGTGCTTATGCTTCACGTAGATCCTGATGTATCCTAATTAATCCAAATTAAATCTGAGCTGCACGGGCACCCAATTATATACATATCCACACAGACACAGACTCGAGGAGCCTGGCTCTCACGGCAAAGTGCCCCTTGTCAGGCAGCTGGAGGGGACCCCTTCCGCTCCGGGGTGCCCCTCGCCACCAGGGATTCCTCCGGCCGGGGAGAGCCGGCTCCCGGCGGTGGGGCACCCCTAGAAAGGCGCTCGCAGTGCCATCCGACGGTGCGACCCGCCGAGTCTCCCTCCGAGAATACGGATCGGCAGGAGGTTTTCACGGAGTCCTTATTATGGGCATTAAAAACCTGCGTAGTGATGCGGGTATCCCGCAAGCCAGAAAGGGGCCGGGGACCCGTGTGAGACGAGCGCGGGCAGCAATGCACGCTCTCGTTTTCCCCTGCAAAGCCGACAGGAGAGAGGGGACACAGTTACCTCGTCGGGGGGGTCTCACTTGGCGAGGGTTTGGACAAGCCTTAGAAAGATTAGCAAGGGCACGGCACAGCTCCTTCAGCAGGGCACCAGTCCCGCTGCTTCCCGGCTCCCGCTACTCGGGGCGAACGGAGGGGTTTTCTTGCCTGCGAAAAGACAAAACGTCTCGGAGAAGCCGGGGAGCGAGTTCGGAGGGTTAGGGAAGGCAGGGAGGGAGGCGGCCCACCCAACGTTTTACCCCCGCTTGCCGCTCACCGCGGTGCCCCTCCACGGCCAGGGAAGCCCGGCGGCCGCACTCCGTGCGTGGAAACGGTCCCCCCGCAACCCTGGAAAGAGCCCCGGGGCAGGGGGGGTTGTGTGTGCGTGTAGGGGGGGTACGGACGACGACGGGGGACCCTGCGTCAGTGCAGGGCCGTCCCCTTCCCCTCCCCGTGCGCTCGGCTCTGCCTCCCGCCAGCCTCCCACGCCTCCCGCGAGGTGCGGCCGCGATACATAAACACGGCTCCGCCGCCGCCGCCGGGGCTCTGCTTTCGCAGCCCGACGGAGGAGCTCGTCCGGCAGCGGGCAGGGGAGCGGCTGCGGGGAGCGCAGCGGCAGCGCGGCTCCGGCGGCAGACGGGGCGGGAGGCTCCGGCGGGCAGCAGCGGAGGGTTGCGCTCTCCCCCGAGGGCGGCGGCCCTGCCGTAGCCCAGGCGGCCGGAGGAAGAGCAGGAGGAGGAAGGGCGTGGGCTCCCCGCCGGCGGCGGGCTCCCTGCGGTATGGCCCTGGCGGACAGCGCCCGCGGGATGCCCAACGGCGGCGGCGTCTCGCCGGCTGCGGGGAGCGGGGCGCCGGGCAGCGGGGCGGTGGCAGCGGCCACGGGCGGCTGGTCGTCCTTCCCGGAGATCGTGGAGCTGAACGTGGGCGGGCAGGTGTACGTGACGCGGCGCTGCACCGTGGTCTCGGTGCGCGACTCGCTGCTCTGGCGCATGTTCTCGCAGCAGCAGCCCAGCGAGCTGCCCCGGGACAGCAAGGGCCGCTTCTTCCTCGACCGCGACGGCTTCCTCTTCCGCTACATCCTGGACTACCTGCGGGACCTGCAGCTGGTGCTGCCCGAGCACTTCCCTGAGCGCAGCCGCCTCCAGCGGGAGGCCGAGTACTTCCAGCTGCCCGACCTGGCTCGCCGCCTGGCGCAGACTCGGGCCGCCGCCGTCCGCCCCGCCGCCCTGCACCGCGACGGCTCCATCTGCGCCGAAGAACCGCCGCCGCCGCTCCTCGGCTACCTGGAGGCAGAGCCGCTGGAAGGAGGCGGCGGGGCCGTGGGGTCCGCCCCGTCGCCCACCGCCAGCCGCAGCCCCTCGGGCGGGCCGCTGCTCACGCCCTCGCAGTCGCTGGACGGGGCGGGCGGGCGGCGCTCGGGCTACATCACCATCGGCTACCGGGGCTCCTACACCATCGGGCGGGAGGCACAGGCCGACGCCAAGTTCCGGCGAGTGGCCCGCATCACCGTCTGCGGCAAGACGGCCCTGGCCAAGGAGGTCTTCGGGGAGACGCTGAACGAGAGCCGCGACCCTGACCGCCCTCCCGAGCGCTACACCGCCCGCTACTACCTCAAGTTCAACTTCCTCGAGCAAGCCTTCGACCGACTCTCCGAGGCCGGCTTCCGCATGGCCGCCTGCTCCTCCACTGGCACCTGCGCCTTCGCCCCCGAGCAGGGTGGTCCTGCCGATGACAAGATCTGGACCAGCTACACCGAGTATGTCTTCTGCCGGGACTGAGCATTCGCCTAGCCCGTGGCGTGGGGACAAGGCAGCGGCCCCTGCACACCCTCGCACCCAAGGTCCCCTCCCATGCCGGAGGAAGGAGGATGTGGAGGGGGGCCGTGTCCCCCTGTGCTTTCCTCACCCCGGTGTCTGCCTCCACGCACAAGGCGGGTCAGCCCCTGCGCAGCCCCCACCCCTCTTATAGCACCTCCTGACGGCCCTAGGGGCGGGAGGTCACTCTGTTGTGCCTCGGCTGCCATGTCCCTGCTTGGCCACCATGTCCCTAATCAGCCACCGTATCCCGGCTCGCACCATCCTCCTCCTCCCACGTCTCCCAGCAGCTGTGTTGGTAGCGAGGAAGGAGAGAGATATTGGGAGTAGACAAGTACAAGAAAGCGTGCAGGTGTGCCCAGTCCCTGCCCCTCACCACGCACGGAGCTGAGGAATAGCTCTGGCATGGTGGGGTGTTTTAAAAAACATCCAATTAGGGGCTGAGAAACTGATCTGAGTTGCTCAAAAGCATTTTCTGTTGAAGATGGCATGATAAATGGCTATCTTTTCTCATCCCAAGACCCTTGTTGGGCAGACCCAAAATGGTCCATTTTAACCCCCCACCTCATCAAAGTGATGTCTGTCTGTGAAGGACTGTCACATAGAAGTAATGCCTGACTGTGAGGGGCTTGCACTGGCTCATACTTTATCTGTAGAGATGAGTAATTCTGGAGGAGGCATGCATGTGGCCCTTCACGACAGATTGCTTCCATCTCCCCTCTCTGCTCCCTGTATCTCTGAACTCCTCTCTCCAAGCTGTTAAACTGGACCAGGGCCTGTGCAGCAAGCATGTAAGGCTGATGTGAAAGGACAAGTTTGCTAGATAACCAACCATTTGAACTATAAAGTGTCCTCAGAGACGTGTTTATTCCATTGAGAGGTAAAACAACAACACTTTGCAAAATTATAGTGCTTGTGAATCGTAACTTTCATGGGCGGTCTGAAGTCCTTATAATTCTTTTGAAGTTGCTGTCTATAATATGAACAGGAATCTCAATGCGCATTTCCTTAAACACCCTCAAAACGATGCGAGTGAGATGAAGCCAGGCTTGCCAGAGTAAAAGTAGGGGCTGCTTCCTGGGAAGCTGAAATCTCATACCTTGAAATAATGCAGATGTACATTGTAATTGTAATCAAGAGCATCCTGCTTATTATTTTTTGTCATGTTAGTGCTGTAAAACTCTCAAGCCAACAGAATTGATGACAAAACCACTTCTTAAAGAACCAGTTTCTTAGTTTCGTGACAGTACTACTAGGGCACTGACACTGGTAAGAGTTATGTTCCTCTTCCTAGATAGACTTAATGCTTCTTAGGAAGGATTGAGCCCTGTCCTTAGAAAAACAAGAATGATGCCAACTTCCTTCAGAGGAAATTACCCCTTTTGAGCTGTATTTTGTTACTGCTGTCTAACAGTCTCTGCTGGAGGAGGCAGTCATAGTCTGCTTTGGAACAGATCATCTGAGCAGCAGGTTTTACTGGGAGGGGGAAGATGGAGCAGCTCTTTTTAATAAATTCTTGAAGTCTGGAGTACAAAAGCACTTTCCTTTAAAAACCTAAACTTGATTTAAGAATTTGTATTGTCTGTTCAGACCATCACGGAAAAATAGCCTAAATATATGTGAAGTGTCGAAGAATTTACTGGTACATATTAAAGGCTTGAAGTTGTGTTTTTAAAACTTTTGAATAATAAATTGTTCTAATTCCAAATTTACAAATACTGCTAGCATTTGTATTCTAACCAAAGAATTTCGTAGTAAAGGTTTTTTTTAAAACCTTAATTCCTTTGAAAAGAGCTATAGCTACATTCCTATCAAGTTTCAGTGCTCAGTCTCTGTGTTCATCACTTGGTCTTTCATTAAGCGTGTGCACAACTGCATAAAACTGAAAAAAATGTTCATCACCGTGGCTGGTTTTTTTTAATACTAGCAAGGTTGTTTATTGATAATGATTAAATTGAAGATGTGCATATGAAAGCACTGGGTACTGTCCAATTGTAGATAGTTGTATTATGGAGTATTTTTAAAAGGAAAGAAATGTATACCTGCCAAATTAGATGAGCAATAAGATACAGTGAGAAGCCAATACACCTGAAGATGGGAGTGAAGCCTGTTTGTCCTATGCCTTACTCTGAGATGATTTCTTTGTGCTTAACTTACTTCTACCACAAGTGAGAGGACATTGATCACAGCTACTAGGTCTTCACAGTGCCATTCTCAAGAATAACGACTGTCTTTTTCTAGTTTCTGTTAAGTAACTCTGATGTACGTTTTTTAAGATTTTGTATAAAATCAGTTTTCAGTAAAGTGTTCAAATTCGCTCTAGATATTTTTCTTTTTTTAAGAAACTGGTATCTTAGTAAATCCATCATAGGAGCTATGAATAGGGGCAGTTTTAAATTGACCTTGTGATTTAGTGTACATATATATACAGTATATAAACATTTTACATGAATCATTTAGTTTTTTAATCATTTTAGCGCTACAGGATTTCATAATATATCTAGCTGAGCATTTACACATAACGTTATGTACATAATATGGTAATGTTTTACTGGTTTCTTATACCTGTTTCTATGGAAAAACTGAATATGAGTATCATCAGCTTGTAGAATTGGAATCGGTGACATACTTGCTTGAATGTGAATTGTAACTAAACTTCCAGGTGGCTGAATGCATCTCTAAAACAAAGATTGCCTGTATTTTGATTAATGATTGCCTATCCACTTGCTGGCATATGACCCAAAAATTCTCATATTTTAAGTAAAAATGGATGTAATATAAACAGATGATTTTTTTTTTAATCTTTGTGTTAAAAACTTGAAGTGTTATTAGTGTTAAAAAATGGGGCCCTTTGTTTACTGTAACTCATTATCAGTATCATCAGTAGACTAAAAATGATGGTGCCATAAATGTAATAGTCATTTGGTGGTTTGCCACAGAAAATGATATTTTTCTGAGACATTACTTAGTAACGTCTGTAAATTTTTTAAAAGGAAAAATGGCCCAGGCAAAGTCACTGAGTTTTGCTGGTCTCTTCTGTTGAGAGCTCAAAGAACGGATAAACACGATGACTCTGCTAACTTGTTGACATGAAAAAGGACAAAAATCTAAAGGCACGATACTGGAGTCCCATATACATTTTGTAGCGGGTGTTCACAGTTCACATACTTATGGATGAATGCAGTAGCATTTATAAGTGCTTTTAAGCCCCCCCCCCACCAGTTTCTTTTAATTAGAAGTTAAGGCATAGGTCTTTTCAGTGATTCATATCATGAAGAGTGACTTTGCCTATGCTTGATTAGGATGTCTATATTTTTATACATGTAGATAATGAGCCACTTATTCATTCTAATTTTCCCATGTATAGCATTGAAAATAAAGATCCTCCTAGGAAAAAGTTGCATACCAAATTAAATTTTGTTCTTTAAATATTAACTCAGCTGCGTGGTTTATGCTGGCCTTTTTATTCTTGGTAAAGATGTTGTTACCTTTGCTTGCTCTTCCACAGTATCATGTTCATAACTTCAGCAAAGACTCCAAGCTAATATATAAAGCAGAAACACAGAGCAGAGAAAATTACATAAATGGGGATCTCTAGTAACACTGATGGCAAGATAAACAGAAATGTATAGTGCTCAGACTGAACAATTTCCTTTTAAGCATCACAGAAAATTCTTGTAGTGCTGATCAGTCAGTTGTCAGGAAGACACAGTGATTAAGCATCTTAGTTTGAATGGCACCGAGTAATGCTGAAGTAAAATATCGATGTTTTTATGAAGCCAGAGAATAATAACATGGGATATAGTGCTCGTTTAATGAAAAGCACTCATACCTAAGGTAATACATGATTTGAGATAAACGCATCTAGAAATTCTCATTAGCTACCCTGTGATCTCTAGCAAGCTATTACAAACTTGTGGTCAGCTTCATAGAAAATTACTAGCAAATTGTTAGTATAATCCTCATGTGTGGAAGTGCCTGTTCTTTCTTGGGTAGCGTGGTTATAATGCAGAGGAACCAGCTGAAGGAAGGTTAGTTAACTTTTTTAATTTGACAGCTTGATAGTATTTGAGAGCTTTGTTATCATGTAATAATACAAGAAGGGAAATTGTTTCATGAGGAACAATACTTTGCATCTGCCCTTCTGAAGGCTTCGGTCTCATTTTCTTTGTACTACCGCTTCAACTACTCTGCTCACCCCCACCCATTTTATTTCACATTTACTTGGAAAAAGGCAGCACACTCCTTGACAGAGCCACCTTCTGTTAGGCTAAAGGTTATGGCTGAATTTTAGCTTTCTCCCTCGGTGAACTACAGATTTTTTTCTTCCTTTACCCCTCCAGCAGTATTCATCAAATTTGTAAGAATGTAACAGCTATGAGGGTTTTCAGTTCTTTTGATTGTATTTGAAGTTACCCATCAACTCAGAGGTTGTTAAGGGGGACAGATGTCCACTCAAATGGACAATGCAGGTGTATGAGCCGTATTTCCCTAGGAAACAAGGCTAACAGAATACTGTAATTAATGCCTGGCGCTGTCTGTGTAGTCCAAGTGTACTAAATCCCTACACACGGAGGAGGCAAGCAGTCACACTTACTTTTGCGACAGTGGCCACTCAAGTCAAAGAAATGGGTGCACTAGAATGTCTTAAAAATATTTACAGACTCCAAATTTCTGCAGCATTTCCAAGTGTAGCTAGACCAGCTTCGAGCCTTGTTATACCAGACCTTCTTGACTGCCTATCTTAAACCTGGTGGTAACTTTGCTGGAGAAGCTTTTTGCTATGAATATTGAGCTTTTGGGATTTCTGCACTTCTGCCTGGCAGAAATGGATCAAAATGTGCAGGAGAATATTTTCTGAAGACTGGATTTGCCTCAGGGTTGGTTTTGGGTTTTTTTTTTAATTGTAGGAAATCTTTGGTATAGTTTTACTGAAATATTAGTACTAGTGCATTATTTATTTAGAAAGTACTAGCATTTACTTTTATGAAACGGCATGCTAATTTTGTTTTTCATTAAAATGAGCTGCATGTGTTTTTCCCCTGCTGCCAAACAAAACTCTCACATATGACTGCTGAAGTAGTAATACTGATATTGCAAGTTGTCTGTTGGAAATATACAACATAACTGCTGAGACAGTCAAAGCCATGGTTGGTCAAATTATCACATTACTTCCCCATTCCACTCTCCACTGTGTTCAAACTGGAATAAAATTAAATTCTGTTATACATTCCTTGCTCTACAAGTTTTTTTAGCACACACTGGAGCATTTGATACTTCCATCGAAGTTGTTGGCAACAGCGAGTCAGGGATTTGAAGCAGGTCTATTTCCTTGTGAGGAAATAAGAGCTAGCAAAAATCCTTGCACAAAGTGTGAGCAGCCTCATGTATTTTTTTGGAATTTCTTGGTATCAAAAGAAATCAAAGATATTTTTCTGTATAATCCAAGTAATACACTCACACATTACTCCTACCTTGCAAACCCAAACTGCCCGGAAAAGCTACAGTCCTTGGTGATATTTGTTTGTTTTAGGTTTTACTTGATATCATCTGGATGAAAGAAATGTTTAGTTTGTTTCTTTCTCCTTCAAAAAAGCTCAGTGTTTAGCTGCTGGGAAATGACAATGTTAGCAGTACACCTTGCTTAGGGAGATGGACAGATGTGAGTTAATATTTTATCATCCTTTTTAATTCAACATAATGCAAAAGGTAGGGAAGTTCATATAGGAGCTTATAGGAGTCATACCATCACTAAGGTTAGAATGCCCAGCTCCATGTAGCCTCTGACTTAGCTTTTGCAGCTTAACATTTTTCTCAAACTAGAATATAAGTAAGTGTTAATTCATTGAAGTTCAGCCAAAGAGGGTAAGACTGCAATTAAGAGAACACCTCCACTGATAAAGAACACGTGATCTATACTTTTAATTTGTAATTTTGAGGTAAAGTCAGAACATTAGTTAGTTTATTAAGGAGCAGGCTCTTATTATTAAAAAAAAGTAAAATTAAGAAAAAGCCCTTTCCTCCAGTCCTCTCCCACCTTCTTCAGGAAGGAATGCAGTGCTGGTGTGATGGGAACAACCTTTGTTTTTGGTTTCATAGTTAAATGAAATAACACAAAATGTTGCTACTTCAGTTTTGTCTGTTTTTCTGGTCATGGCAGAACTTTAGGGTCACACCCACAATTTATAAGTGGTCCTTTAGCAAAGCATATATTCATAACTACAGAGACTTCCATAGATTTGAACGTAGTTTGGTTTTGACTCAGATTTTCCAAATAGCTTAGTGACAATCTCTCTCCTCATATTACAGCAAAATCCATGATTATTAGAAGCATGAAGTTAAAGTTTTTTCCCTTTAAAAGGGCAGAGACTGTTCCAGGAATGTGACTTTTTTTTTTCTTTTTTTCTTTTTTCCTTTTTTTTTTTTTTAGTAAAGGATCCAGATTATACATTTTTTCCCAATTTTTAGTCTTGTACAAACACTCCTAATTTTCCCCGCCTTGTAAAATTCACTTCCACATCTTCCTGTAGCTGACAGCTCAAGGCATGATTATGTCAGAAAGCTGCAAGCACTAGGAGGTCTTGCAGTAACTCAGAAGTGCTCCATGGCAATCCCTTCCTGCCATGGTCCCTTGTGCAGTCAGGACCAAGCTGGGTGGGCTGATGGGTCCCAGGCCCCAGGATGACCCACTGGCCCTGACCACAGCTGTCCCTTCTGCCTTGTTTCCTTCCTGGCCATGATGAAGGTAGGTCAGTAGTCCCTGAGCCAGCATGGTCTTGCTGCTGGCAAATTGTCTGAATAAAGGGGCAGCATTTGTATTCTGGCAAGCTCTGTGCAGTCAAACAGCCACAAACTGGCACTTCTCCACTAGACTTCTGACCCACTTATTTCCAGGGTTTGCTTTCACAATCTGCCCTTTATCTGCTGTCTCAAGGTACGGTTGGAATATGGGAAAGATTGAGCCGTTTAGTCTAATAGCTTATTTCCTGTGGCACTAAATGAAAAACTCAGTTAAAAAGTTTTACATTTCTTTAAAATTTTGTCGTCCAAATAAAGCATGAAAAGTGCTGAATAAACTATAAGAATACTGGGTAAAGACAAATTTTTGTTGTAGGTGAGAGCAATGGCTTTATTAGTTTTTATTAGCGTATTTATCCACTTGGACTTGTTTGTATCACAGTAGAGGCTGAAAAGCACTCAGCTGCAGGTAACTGGCCCAAACAGTCCAATTTCTTTAGAAAAATGTTAGAGGAAAAGTCTATGTATACAAATGCCATAATGTTTCTGTTTCTGAAAGAAGAATTTCAACTTGACAATTATCAGATTGGATGTTTTTCAACACATCACTTCCTAGGGTTTGAGGACAAAAAGAAACACCCAGATCATGTGGTCTGCTGTTCAGTGTAGCATACACTGCAGGGCTTCCACGAATGAGTCCTTACAGCAGGCAGTGAAATCTCCTAGACTGTCATCTAATCTCGTGGACGATAACGCTCGTGCAAAAGCAGACATCGCAGTGCCTGATTAATTTTTCCAGTGTGAATGTCACCAGCTTTGGCTTCCACCCAGAAGAGTCTGTAATGTCTTCTTCACTGACACCATGAGGCTGTAGAGAACCTTCTGTAGGAGGATATGTGCAGATGCAGTTCAGTTGGTCTAGATCTGAGGATGAATTGTCCTGTCTTTTCCTTCAGTTCCCTGCCACTTCTCCCTGTAACCAGTTTTGTGTTGACACTGCTTATGTGGCCATGGGGTAGACCAGTTCAGGGACCTGGTGCAGATGAAAACCTTAAATAAGCAAACAGGAAAAGGCAGGTCAGCTTTCAGCCAGATCAGCTCCCTGAACTGGCTCACAGCATAATAAACTTACTAGTGCCAGGAGAAATAGCCTGATAACTAAACTCAGTGAGCTCCTGTGGTCTGTCACTAAGGCATGTTTTTCAGTTCTTTAGTAATTTTCTGTCTCTTCTCTAAATCCTCTTCAATTTATCAACATATTTAGAACTTCTGATTTCAGATACTGTTCATTCTAGGAAGGGAATGCATCGTTTTTTTCCATTAATTTGTCTAAGGTTCACGTTGGTAGACCAAGGTATTTAAGCATCACTGGAGTTTATGTTCAGTAAACCATGACTGTGAGCACCTGCATTCTGTTCCCTGAATGCTGTCTCAATTATCAGTCAAAATGCATGGCAGTGCGTAAGATGTTTTCTTATTAATCATTATGCTGCAGTTTAACTTCTAACAACTAAAGAGCAAAGTAAAAACTAGTACAAGTGGATCTATTTTCTATACATCAGTGTTGATGGACATTACTGTGGCACACAAATGTTCAGTATCATTTTCACTAGTTATTGCATTGGATAGGTAGTTTTCAGCTAGATAAATGGATGGCTAAGGATTGATTGTCAGGTTGGCAGGCCTAAAGTTCCTAAATAACTCTTTTTTTTTTTTTTTTTAACCACAGTCTTCATACAGTCCATATTTTTTCCCAGTCCTTTGGAGCTTTTGTAGGAATCTGAAAATTTCTGAGAAGGCTGGTCTAGTAATTACAGAGGCTTGTAAAGATACCAGATGTAAATTGCCCAGACCTGATTGAAAAAAATACTTGTTGTTCATATTTTTGGATTAGTCTCAGAAGGGAAATTGGTCAGTATTCTCAACAGACGCAAAGAGCAAAATATTTATACTTTTCCTGAACAAGCCTACAAATTCTGTCTAGTATAGCATACAATTCTTCATTGTATTCACATCCTTAGACAATTGTTCCAAATAAAATTACATAATTTCATTTGTAATCATGCTGACTAACTACTTTCCTTGTGTTCTTTTTCCTTACCTTATTAAATTTATACAATGGAATTAGTACAGTACTTGGAATTTATAGCTTTTGATTTATACAGATCGTGATAGCCTTCTCTTTCCATTTTAGACTTCTTATCTGTGACTTTTTAATAGCAACTATCTGGATCCTGTCCCAGAATGTACTGGATGACAGTAACTCCTGCTGACCTCAACAAAGGTGCTGTCACTACAGGACGCTAATGACAATTTAGAAAAATCCCCAGTATTCTCTCTTTTACATTCAGGACTTTACATTTACTTTTATTTGATGAACCTGTAACCTAGGATGTAGAAATATAATATTTTTACAGCTAAGTGTCTTGATATGCAGCTAGTGGGAATTTATTCCATTGTTGTTACTTTGTGTTTTCACTCTTTCATCTCATTCTATCTACCGTGGTACATGTCCAGAGAATATCTAGAGGATATACCTTGGGAGTATTCCTAGCACTGTTTTGATGTATTTAAAAGTTGCTTCTTCATTATATTCTGTTATTTATGTTATTCCTAAACTCCATTTACAGACTCACCCTAAGAACATTGCTGATATGCATTTTGGAGTGTTATGCATGTGGCACACAACTCATTCCTTTGTTCTTACCTGGACTTGCACTCACTGGTAGGAATCGGTATTTGGTTTTTTTGAGGCCCTGCTTCCAGCATGTATGAGCTGGTGTGGAAATCAAAAGGACAACACAGAACCTCAGCTGTGCTACAGGCACGTGGCCAGGTAAGAGTGTCATCAGTGCCAACCTCAGCTCCTAGAGGCTGCACACTTTGCTTATCCACCCCACCTCATGCTGTATGAAGACTGATACTGCCTGGATAAATAACAAACTTTTAACATTAAAGGTAATAGATTGTAGTAGCTTTTCTCTTACTTTGTGTTCATAAGGTTACTCCTTAAGAGAAGGGCCCATTGTACCCTTAAATATGATTTTGGCTTTTATTCCCTCACTATAACCCATACAGTTGTCCTCTCCATTTTGCCCTTGATAGTCTCTTAAATAGCTCAATGTTCTGCCCACTTTTTAATTTGTAGAATTAAATTACAGAAAATTAGAGGAAGAAATGTTTATTTAAATTACCATCCTTAGACAATGTGAAATTACTTTTAATCTTAATTTCTGTAGCAGAAAGGGGAATAAAAGAGTCACTGGCTGATATCAGCAAGTTGTTGCCTTTATGTGGGATAACAGAAGAGGAAGTTTTGAATAATTTGAGTTCAGTCAAGCAATAAAATCTTCCTGCTGTCAGAGCATGTCTCTTTTGGAATAGCAATTGCCTAATACTGAATGTTTTTCTCAAGGTGAAGTATGTATTCCACAGACATTTCATAAACACAGGACAATAATTTTAGAATTATAAAATCATAAGAATATTAGTAAAGCCCGTGGAGCATCTCAGACTACTGTGTCACAAACCCATTTTTAAATATATGGCAAACCATTATGCTTATGAGTTTAATAAGGCACTTTAATAAGTATGCTCGAAGTATCTATGAAAAAGCATTATGCTTTCCTGATTTCCCTTATATAAGGAAAGGTTGCTAGAAGAAGTGCATTTTGAATATTCTTCTAGTTTTCATACACAGAAAAACCTACTCAGTACTGGTGGGTTTTTATATAAAAGAAAGAACTTATGGGTTAGGATAAAAGGGCAGACTAGTAAGGGTGACACTGTTGTGGGTGTTTGCTCCACCTGAGCAGGAGGAGGAGGTGGATGAGGCCTTCTAAAGGTAACCTCAAAGTCACAGGCACTGGTTCTTGTGGGTGAGTTCGACCACCCTGACATCTGCTGGAGAAGCTACACAGGGAAGCACAAATGGTCCAGGAGGTTCCTGGAAAGCATTGATGACAACTTCCTGTCACAGGCAGTAGAGGATCCCACAAGGAATGGTGTGCTGCTTGACCTCATACTAGCAAACAGGGAAGGCCTTGATGTAGATGTGAAGGTTGTTGTATAGCTTTGGCTGTAGTGACCATGAGATTGTGGAGTTGAGTATTGGGTGAGGAGGAAGCAGGGCAGAGAGTAAGATTGCAACCATGAACTTCAGGAGACCTAACTTTAGCCTCTTCAGGGATCTTCTTGGAGGAATCCCATAAGAACAGGCCTGCAGAGAAGGGGTGTACAAGAGAGCTGGCAAATATTCAAGGATCACTTCCTCCAGGCTCAAGAGCAATGCATCTCAGTGAGCAAGAAATTGGGCAAAGGGGGCAAGAGACCTGCATGGATGAACAAGAAACTCCTGTCATTACTCAAGCATAAGCAGGAAATACACAAGAGATGGAAGTAGGGTCAGGCCACTGAGAATTAATATAGAGACGTCAAAGTAAGTTGAAATGAGACAAGGAAGGCCAAGTCCACCTGGAATTAAATCTGGCCAAGGATGTCAAGGACAACAAAAAGGGCTTTTTCAAATACATCAATAAAAACCAGAAAACTAAGGATAATGTGGGCCCATTACTAAATGGAAGGGAGACCCTGGTGACGGAGGATGCAGAAAAGGCAGAGTTACTGAATGCCTTTTTTGCATTGGTCTTCACTGACAAGACCAGCCCTCAGGAATTCTGACCTAGGAGACCAGGGTAAAGGAATGTTGGAAGGCGTTCCCTTGGTCAAAGAAGATTGGGTTAGAGAACACCTAAGAAAACTTGACATCCACAAGTCTATGAACCCTTGTCGGGTGCATCCACAAGTGCTGAGAGAGCTGGTGACACACCATGACTGAAGCTGCTCATGATCATCTTTGAAAGGTCATGGTGGTCAGGAGAAGTGCTTGAGGACTGGAAGAAAGCAAATGTCGCCCCTGTCTTCAAAAGGCTTTCTTTTGGTATGGGACAGGGACAAAGAGGATGAACATAGTCCAGAGAAGGAGTTTCCACAGAATGCCATCTTCATCCTTTTTGCTTAACTTCAGCTTAGGCTTGCATTCACCTCCATGTAGGAAATGGGTGCAGATGCTCTGAAGCCTAGGTTTAAAATCCACTTTAGGTTCAGAGGAAGTTAACCTGAGCTTAAAGGAAGGTGTTTTTGTGAACAGTAGATTGCAAAGACTTCCTTCAATAGGATATGCTGCTGAAGTGTTAAGGCATGCAATGGTATAAGAATGAATAACACACAGGTATGCAGAAGCTGCAAAGCTGAGCATGAACTGAACTTACCTGTAAACCAGGCATGTTTTTATAGCAGTTGTTAGTTTCTGATCTGTTTCTGTTGCAAATGTTGCTACTAAGGCAGGGAGGGTAAGTTGATATTAACCTAATAGTGTTCTAAGCCAGCCATTCCGTGGTTAAGTGGAAGCATATAAAAGCATATAAAATGTGAAGCATATTTATGTGAAGCATATAAAAATGTGCTGGTGACACAGAGATACTTGGTGAGAGCAAGTGCCTTTGTTCAGCTAAAATAGTGGAGGTTGCACTGGGTTTGTTGCTAAGTTAGAGCAATAGCAGCTACTGCTCTAGGCAAATGGCTTTCTAGAATTAGAAGCCATTACTGTCTGAAGTGACACATTTAGAAAATGTCTCTACATGAATAATTAGCTCACCCAGCAAAGCTGCAGCTACCTGATAGCACAGTATTTTTCCCAGTTTGGAGCGTCGTTTATTTATCTAAAACTTTCCAATGGTCGTCACTGCTACTTTGTTCCATTTGACAAATAAGTAGTAAATGAAGGTGTTTTCATATACTGGAACAATCTGCATGTTTACATTTTTTACAGCTCTTGCAAAGATGTAATTGAAACCCTGAAGAGCTTTTGCTCTTTATGCTACTGAAAGCCATGCTCAACAGCTTTTTGCAAATTTCCAGTTTGGAGAACTGATGAGTAATTATTCAAGTGTTTATGTGGAAGGAAAAAAAGTAATGTTCCCTTAGAGACAATATTTTGCTGCAGACTTTAGTTCTCCTCTTTCTGTTTCGTTTGCCTTTTCTTCAACTCAAAAATGTCTACTTTAGGTACTGTTTGATAAGGTAAAATATTGTCGTGTAGTAGTTGAAAAAGAACTGTCCTCCATCAGTCAAATAACGCACTAAATTCTCATTTTCATAATGGATGCAATTTCTTTCACTTATTGAAGAAAATTACCAATATTTTTTGTATTGTTGCCCTGTGGTTGCTGCGGACCACATATCAATCTGAATGTGTATGGCCCAGCATTGGTTTTTGCAACTGAGCTAAAAATCTGCCAAATTGTATCATAACCCAGGAATAGAGGTAGTAGAAATTACTTACTTCACATATATTCTCTGCAGATTGTTATGACCAACTGCAAGGAAATGAGAAAAAGATAGGTAGTTGATATTTCTAATTTAATCCTTGACATCCCAGTGAGTCATTTTAATATTAAAATTGTTCTCACTATACTTTCCGCATGAAAGACCAAAAGAATCCATATTTTTAATAGAATTTATTCAGGAAAGCATTGACCAAAAAATACTAGAGTATTTTAATGTTTGTTCTACATCAAATATGTTGAGATGAGGCTTAAAACCCCACCAGAGAATTCACATTTGCCTCAGTGACGTTAGTAAGAGCTGTAATTATCTGTATATTTTGAAAATACTTACAATGAAACACAACCTAATTCTCAGTTATAGAGCAATGTACTACAACAAAGACATTATAATCTATTATTTTCATTATAAGATGTGGGTGCATAACCAGAAAGAACACTAACACAATTATTTCTTTGTAAACCTTCACAATATATAAACACTTATTGGAGCAGTGAGAATCAGAATTTATTCTGACTTTATCACAGCAGAACAATTCCGTTGTATAGGTAGACAAAGAGCTTGACTTTCTGGGGTATTTTTACTCTCACAGTCCCATTTTCTCTCCTTTAATTGTCACTAATGTCACTATCCTGTGACTTGTGTGGCATGTTAGGGTTAGCCCAATTACCTTCCCCTTCACTCTTGACAGCATTAGTGAAGTCAACATTTCCAGCAGTGTCCCTTGGGCCTTAACTGCTGCTGAATGTAATGCATTCCAGAGCCCTGCACCCCAGAGCAGTGTTTACCCACCCATATTACAGGGCTTAGCAAAGTCAAGTATGATCCCAGCAGAGGCTGAACATCGACCAGGGTAGAAGTAGGTAAGGCTGACAACGACCTAATTAGGAGCCATGGGACTAAGAGGACTGTAGAGTTTACAAGGCCATGCCTAACCCTTGGTTAAGGACATTCAGGATTTTTACTGGATTTGTTTTATTGAAAGGTTAAAGCAGCCACTGACATATTTCAATTTTTCATCTGTCCACATCTTTTTCAATTGTTTAGAGTTTTACAGCTGAAACCCTCAGATTGGACAAACCTCCAAATATGTTGTGACAAGGAAGAGTACACTGTTCTTTTTGCCTTCTGAAATTTCAAGTTCTTAACTGTTCAACTGTATGTGTAGTTCAGCAGAGAAGCAAATGAAGAGAAACGTGAGTGGAACACAGGGCTTCTAGAAATGTCAGGCCAGCTAAAAGATTCATCTAGCCCAGTATTGTCTTTCTGGAAGTGACCAATAAGGAAGTTTAGGGAAGAAAGGGAGAAGTAAAGGAAGAATGAAGAGGCACATAAATGTAAAGCAATAATGTAATGGCATTTCCTATTCCCATTCTCAGATTCTAAACCAGTAGCTTTGTCTTTGTATTTAATAATTCTTGGTGGATTTCTAGTCCGTGACTTTATGTAGTTACTTTTCAAACACCTGTGAACTTTTGCTGTCTTCAACATCTAGCAGCTGTGAATTCTAAGGCTTATCTATATCATGCTAAAGGGCTTCATTTCCCTTTTTATTTTCAGTCTGCCATGTAATTTTATTTGACAACCACTATTCCTCATGCAGGAAAAGAATAACCATTCCTCATCCACTTCTCCCTGACATGACATTTTTTTAGCCCTCTCTCATATTGTCTCCCTAAGTCATCACTTTCCTAGGATAAAGAGCCCTTGGCTAGTTGGTCATGCCTTGTCATTCCCTAGCTCTGATCAGTCTTCTGCTATTGTCATCTTCAGTGTGGTTTCTCATGGTCTCATTGTAGCTTGTAGTGCTCACAGATGTAGTTCCACCGATGCCTTCATACACATTCCTGCAGTTTACAGTATGAAAGTGGGAAGCTGAAATGTCTAGATAGACTAAAAGTCTATTCTATTTATTATCCTGTCTCAGAATAGCCATACAGCAGGTATCTAGGGTAGCATCTTAGACTAGACAGTTCTTCAAAAGGATTTATACTTTAAACCTTGGGTTCATGCACTGCAAGTAATTTTTCATAAAATTTTCATATGATGCAATATTTAGACCTATCCAAAGGGCAGTTTTTAATCCTTTTCCACCCCAGCTTTGATCCTTACTGTCCAATAGTAAACTAAAGAGGTGTCTCAGTCTACTGATTGCAAGTCCTGTTGTGAAACTTAAAAAAGGGAAGAGATTTCCCTGTTAATAGAGATTGTGTGATATTGTAAAAAATTCTGACAAGCGCAGCATATTCAGTCACAACTATTCATTTCAAGGATAAAATTTTCATATTCACCCTGAAACATAATTTCCTGGGGAAAAAACCACATTGAAATCTGAAGCTAGCTCTGCTCCAAATTTGTTCTTCAGTAACAAATAAATACAGAATGCTACAAACTGAAGTTAACGTAACAGATCATGAACTGTTGACCTCATTAGATACTTGCTGAAGCCTTGGTGGGCAAACTGACAAGTGCCGACTTGTACAGACCTTCTAATAAACTCAAAAACATTCACTGATTAGTATTTTGGTCACCTAAGAAACTGATCATATATACATTTAATGACTGTATAAAGGAATGAATCACTTAAAATGCAATTAAAAACTGCTGCTTCGGCATGGATCTTTTAAGTGAGTTGGAAATAATTAACTTCAGGATGATTTATGGAAGAGATTAATCTTTTTCTTAGAGTTGGAGTAATCTACATGACCTCCTCTGAAAAATATTGCTCACTACAGTTTTAATGGTTTCAGGATGAGCCTAGATAGTGTTACTTGCTTTTGCTATCACTCAATAGATGTTCTGCCTCAGTACCTCTTTGTGTATGTAATTTATTTTCACTGGCACATACCTAATTAAGTAATATCATATTTTGAACATTATCTTTCTTGATGCAAGGGTTTTATAACAGGCAACCCATGAAGAATATCACAGATCAGATCTTTCCATCTTTTGCAGATGGAAACGCTACACACCAGCATAATACTAAATCATAAATTGTTCGTTGGTTGCCAAATTTCCTGTGGAAATCATAAAACTACTAGAGGTTAAGTGCACAAGTAAGATCCTATTGATTTCCAGTTAACAAAGAGAATGTCTACAACCTGTGTATACCCTAGGAATAACAGTTTTACTTCTTTTGGAAACAAGTACTTGTTGATTTAATTGAAAGTATATATAATAATGAATTTGAATCCACATAACAGAAAGTGTGTTCTTTGTATCAGGTTTTGGCTTTACAATTTTTGGTAAACAAATAGGCTTAACTTCACTCTTAATTAGTAGAAAACTTTATGTAACTACCTTGAAAAAAAAATCTGAGAATTTCTATGTGCGCATTTCTCCTCTTTTTTTGTGAGTTCTTTCCAGCACAGTTAATTCCCACTTCATCTTAGAAAAGCAGACTGCCTTGCTCACATCATGATCTCTGACCTCTTAACGGGTTTCAGTCAGTCTGAGAATAATTCTTAGATTATTGAAAGCGTATTCTTCTCCAGTTCTTCCTGGAAACAGCTTTTATCCTTATAAATAATAAGTTGTGTCAGGCTGGAAGGAACCAAGCATTACATTTCCTGTATAATTCTTTTGAGGAATCAAATTGTTATATATAGTTTGATTTCATGTTCCTATTATCAGCCTCCTTAGATATCATTCCCAGCGTACAGGAAGGACAGCAAACTAAGGTAGACAAGCTAGTTGCAGAAAAATATCATCAGTTATGCATGACAGTCCTTTCCTCAGAAAACACTTGAGCTTATGTTTTCCTTCCATGTCATGCATATGTCTCACATAACACTGTCAGATAAATATCTGCAGTATAGCCGATATCTTTGCTTAAGATAATAAAAGGGAATTTCTGGAGTGTCAGCTAGAAGGATCCCTTTTGAAGGGTCCCTTGTTGTTGCACTTATTTTCAGTATCTTTTGTCAGAGGCGTAAAAAAGTACTTTGCGCCTTTCTGTTATCAGTAGCTGGCACGACAAAGTAATAGCAAAATGATTGCATGAATTAACCAGAATAGCATTCTGCTGGACTGAAGTTAAGCTTTCTACATACTGTGATGCATGTGTTCTTAAGCTTATTTTGCTTGCTCTACTACATTAGCACTGCTACAGTTTTATCTGTGCCACCTCACCACTTCCTTTTGCTCACAATGCATTTCATCAACTGCCAGACTGTATCTGATCTCTTACTAGCCCCAAAATCTGGGCAATCAGCACGTATGGAGCCTGAGGGTAGAGCAGCAGCCAGGGAGGGAACTTGCAGTGCACACTCTTAGCTTGGGTATACCAGTCTGTGTGTAAACAACTTCCAGTTTAATAATCCTGATTTTCATGATGACTTCTTTTCTCTCTTTGTCAACCAGTAAGGCTTGGCTGATACAGGAAGGAGGAACCTTGTGGTAATGAGATTTCAAAAGACAAGTTAAATTTGTTCCTGTAGAAAAGGAAGGACATGAGAAGGAGGAAGTGCAGAGTACAAATAGGATTATGAGAAGTTTACAGGCTATAACAAGCTCTTCTGACATCAGAAGGGCCACCTTTGCACAATCCCAAGTCTGGGCTCTCACAGCAAACCAGCATGTGACAAAGAGCATCTCCATGCGTGCCCAGCTTTTTCCTCAAGAAGCTGTTTGTCTCAGGTGGTCTAAAATCCTAAAAGGGAAACCTTCACCCTCAGTTTAGTTACTCTCAGAGATCATTATGGTTTTTACTCTTGGCAAGTCCAGCCATCTCACTTTCTAGCACTGCAAGATCCACGAACAAGGATTTTATTCTCCATCAGGGTCCCTCGGGGCTGCAGGGCAGGGCTGCCCGAGCGGGAGGCCCGGGATTCCTGGATGGAACAGCCGGGACCGCGGGTGTGGAGCCGCAGCCATCGCTCCCGGCCCCGCCCGCGCTGAGCGCTCGGAGCCGCCCCGAGGCAGAGCCCGTGCGGGGGCATCGCTCCCCTCTCGGATTTCGGGGTCTTGCTGCTTTGGCACTTCGCAGCTGTACCCTGTGAGGAGCACCACTGGTTTTTCCCTAGAGACATCCGAGAGATTAGTTACGCTTGTAGTACTTAACCATCCTCATCGTGCTGAGGACTCGGTGCCATTAACGCAGCGTTCCCTCGACTCCTGAGGGTATGGTTTCTAATGAGGGCACACAGAGATTTAAAACACATGCTCTCCGTATATTATGGGATTATTATGGCGTAGATACCGAAAATTTTTTTTTCTTCTTTGGTCTGCTTACAAAACAAACAACATAGTAATAACACCTAAAAATGACTTTATGTATGCTGTTACACAAAATTGTTGGAGATGGGTAAAGTGCAACAATAGGAGACCCACAGGATTTCAAATCCAGAAGAAACTTACCGCATATCAGATAATTTCAGATAATTTCTGCATCAAATGACTAATTTTAAGGTGTAGAATAAATGCTTTAAGTTTTCATAGAACATTTAAATAAATTTAAGTGTTTAAATATTTAATTTATTAAATAAATAATTTAGGTTGTGGATAACATGGCAAAAAATATGTACTGTCCTTTCAGGTCAGTATTTGGCCAGAAGTTCCTGTTGCATTCTGCATTATTACCTTTCTCTTGGTAAGTACTTCAGGTAGAAGTCAGGTCTTTTAATTGTTTCACAGATGTTTCAAGAGGGTCAGTAACTTCTTTTTGTAGACGGGGAAACATCTATTTCTTAGATGTCACTAACTTTCACTCATCCTTCTTGAATTACAGGTATCATACTTCACTTATGACCTCTCTAATGTCAGCCTTAAAAGTGGTACTATTGCTATCCTCCAGCCTAATATTCCAGTACTGGAGTGTATATACTCAAAAAATAATTTTGTCTTTTCCACTACTGCACTATGACTTATCCAGGGTCTTGTGAGTAATCTGTGTCACGAACAGGAAACCAACTCCATTTCCTTAATGGCAGTTGAGCGATTTACTCACTACTGAATCACTGGAAAATAAATTACAGTGTAATCCGAAGCCTGGAGAAGCTTTCTAGTGACTCTCAGGGGCTTTAAAGCCAGGAGTTACTTCATTTTTGGCGTTACATCTTTATAGTGGAGTTCAGGCCAAGCACTGCTTTTCCACTAGAGAAACTGCCTCAGGGCACAGTGGTTGTTTATCAGCTCTTTCTCTGCTTGTGTACACTAACCCCACTAACATGTTAGTTGTCTTCCTTTTTTGTATTATAACACTAACACAAAGCTTTGGGAACTTATTAAGAGAAGTTTAGGATGCTCTCTTACACACAGCTGGGAGAAGAAATGAGAAGTTTTGCAAAACCTCAGATAAAGAATGTGTCAATACCACTATCTTTAATAGGGACCTAATTTATCAGTCTTTAACATTGGAAAGGTATTTATTCTACCTTCATTTTTTGTTTTCCTACAGATATCTCTAGAGGCAAGAAAATTTAGAAATGAAGTAACTGACACTATTTTGATACACAGTGGTGCTGGCTTGTTGTTTTTGTTTTCTCTTAAAAACTTCTCCCAAATTCTGCTTTCCCAAAGGAAAAGTAGCTACATTTATGTAGCTCCAGCACTGTGGTCATCATCGTAAGTGCCTGTTTATTCCTCCAATATTGCTCTGCAAATAAACAAACAAACAAACAAACAAACAAATGTATGTATTTATTATTATAATAAATAAATCCTTTCCTAGTATTAGGAGAAAAGTTAGGTGCTTTTGAAGACCTCCAGAGGGAGATCCACTCCATGTAAAACGAATTTTTAGATTTCTTCATGCCAGTAACTAAGTGCTTAGTTTTGGTGAATTGGAGCTTAGTTTTGGATATCTTCAAAAGCACTTTCTTTCCTTTCCTTTATTGCTGTCTCAATTCCATGAGGAGGACTGATCCAACAGGTAGATGCTTAACCATTAGACACAACCAAATCTCCAAATCCCAAATAAACAAGGCAAAATTCTTTACATGTGAGATAGCTCCTTTATTTTTTATCTCTATTCATCACATACTTTTGACCATCTGTACTAAAATCTCCTTGGCGTGTCAAAGATCTCTTATAACTGTTTATGTCTATGCAAAATTTCATTTCTCTCAGGGTATAAGACCAGATCAGGCACCAAGGAGTCAATCAGTGCTGGAGGGTATAAGATCAAACCTTTCTCATGTGCATCGGAGATAGAACTGTGAGACCAGCCTACAACTGCTAGAAAGAATGAAAGAAAATGTTTGATGGTATAATTTTTAATAATAGCAGGACAGTAATATTTTCCAGGGATGCATTACCTGAGGGCAACCATCCCTGGACAGTGCAAATATATTCCTTTATTCTGTACTGTGTGTATTTCTTTGGGTAGACAACCACATATTATTCTTCTACTTTCTATTCTCGGCCTTAAAAGACTTTATTTTATTCTGTTTAAGCAATAATTAAAAAAAAAAGGTTACTGATGTGCTTAGGACTGGCAACGAAGATGAGCACTTTTCCTGGAAAAGTATAGCAGCTGAAGGAATCTAATCATCAGGAACTGGGGTGTGATTTGGGGAGCTTTACGAAAACAGCAAGGATCTGAATATGCTGCAGGTCTTTCAAATCATACACTGTGTGATAACACCACTTTTCAACACTTTCAGAGCCCTTTAATAATGTCTCAAAGTAAAGCAGTGCTCTGGGCTCACAATTAAAATTGGTTCCAAGAGAGACTAAAATGTCTAACCAGCACCTATTCTCTGTGAACAAGGGAAAAGAAGAGGCCTCATAAACTGAGATAAAGGGCTTCTTACCTAGTTGATGTAAGGACAGCAATTTTGCAACCATTACTTCCCCTAACCAGGGCGTACTCTCAGAGGACAGGAGGCACCAATAACATATAACTCGCTATGTAAGTCCCACTTGCATTGTTAGAGTGCACTCTTCTCGCACATGCAGTGAAGGTAGTCTCTGTAAATCTTTTCATTCCCCAGTAGTCATTCTGATAAACCCTAATCCTGCACTGTGACCAATACAGTATCAGAAATCAATAGCAGAGACACCAAGAGCTCATAGCCCAGTAGTTAAAAATCTATATACAGACACACAATTCAACAGGTGACTGAAAAATAAGGTACCAGTGCAATTAAAGGAAGGAGATTGTTACTGATGAAAGACATATTTAGTAACTTAACTAAGTTAGCTTAAGTTCTTATAAATTCTTAGTGGCACCTCCAAGGAGAGACTTCCCTATATTCAGTACAGAAGAAACCATTTTAGTCCATTATTTTAGCACTAAGCTAATCTTTACATACAGTCCATATGCCTGTTATTTACTGTTGAGCTGGCTTAAGTGTTTCTGGAAAACACTAGTTTATGTCTTGTATCCTTCCTGTTGTTCTGTTTCCTGCAAGACATGTTTACTCTAAAGAGTAAGCTGTTGAGGTCCCCATGTTTTATGATACAGGTGGTTATATTATGCCTTTTGCCCCTAAAGGTAGCTAGGGTTTAAAAATCTTCTTCACTTAATATATCTAAAACTTGGAAGTTGAAGGTCTAAAAGATTGATTTACCATTTTACAAGAAGACCTTATTATGATATATGGGCCAACTTGTGCTTTTCCTATTAATTCCGGATCTTTACAGACATAGACAGAATTCAAGATATTGGTTACATAAAGTTACATTTTAAAAAAATACTTTAAAAAAAGTACTCAGCATGCCAAAACACCTCTTATTAGAATAAAAACTGAAATGGTAAGATATGATCCCAAGCCCTATGTATGATCTGATAGAGAATAGGGCTTCTTTTGGGCTACAACCAATTTGTGTTACATATATAATAAGAAAGGGAAAACTCTTCATCATGTTCTGCTTGAGAAGTATTATTGCCTTCACTTGAAATAGCTTGTCCATTGGCAATTTATCTGTGGCTTATTTGTAAGCCTGCAATGGGGTGGTTTCAAACTCATGCCAGAAGTGTTTATGTCATTGCATACAAGAAGTCTGTTCAGAATCTAGCTTCAGCTCGCAAACTTTACATTTTATCATTTGCATTATGTTTGATGAGTAATTATTTGAGTTGAAATGACAACAAGTTTTCATTTGACCATGGACATTAGGCCTGTATGCTGGTACCTGACAATTTTCATCTTATGAGATCACTATTTCTTTCTAGTGTATTTTATGAATTATAAAAAAGCCCCTTGTTTAAAAAAGCCCCTTGTTTAAATAAAACAGAGGAGTTTACATTTAGTGTTTTATGATTCTCTCTTTCTTTCTTTCTTTCTTCCTTCTTTTCTTTTTCTTTCTTTCTTTCTTTCTTTCTTTCTTTCTTTCTTTCTTTCTTTCTTTCTTTCTTTCTTTCTTTCTTTCTTTCTTTCTTTCTTTCTTTCTTTCTTTCTTTCTTTCTTTTTTTCTTTCTTTCTTTCTTTCTTCTTTTTCTTTCTTCCTTTCTTCCTTTTCTTCCTTTCTTCCTTTCTTCCTTTCTCCCTTTCCTCCTTTCTTTCTTCCTTTTTCTTTCTCTCTTTCTCCCTCTCTTTCTCTCTCTTATGTTTTTTCTGCTTCTAGCTCTCAAGACAGCATAATTATGTAGATTTGTATTTTGGGATTTTGATATTAGGAAGTGTCTTTTGTTTCCTGGGGAAGGTCCAGCTGTGTTGAGAAAGGTTTGCTTTTACTGTAGCATGTCTCTCTAGTATTCTCCCTTCCATGTCATTCAGTGAGATTATCATGAGTATGCAGTCTGGCATACTCCCAAATCCACTTGTTTCCATTGTTCACATCCTGTAGACAAACCCCAGATTAACTGTGGACAAGCACATGGACCATCTAGACTTGCTTGCTGACATGTTCACTCCCCAATGCCATATGCCATATCAGTGGCACATGAGATGCCCTCACTTGCAGAGAGCTCATGTGCTGTGGGTTGTGCTGTCAGCAATGGAAGCTATCCTGAAATGGTATCCTGAAGCTGAGCTTTGTACTCTATCAAGCAAAATGTGCTAGATATAAATTTTCCAAAAGGCCTCTCTTAAAATGCAAGATATAGCTTTAAATGACATCTTTATTTCCAAGGTTTGTAGCATAAATAGAAAAGAACCGAGGGAAAAAAAAAAAAGAAGAAGTAATAAGTTGCAAGAACCTTTATATTCAGCAAAATGTAACTGGGCATAATAATATCTTCTGGGAAATAAATACAGAAGATTGCTTGGAAAATCTTTGGACTGTATCAGGGAAAATGCTTTTGATGCAAGAAGTAAAGAAAGCAATTCGTTGGCAATAGCGAGGAGGCTGAAAGGTCCATTTAAGGGTGACCATTAGAAAAAAGATTCATGGTCATTCAGGACAAGAAGGAAGAACAGCAGCTGAGGGATAGAAGGTAGACTTCAATAAATTCACAGACTGGGTAAGCCAGATCTCATGTGAAGAAAGATGCTGTTAAAGAGTTAGCACCTTACAAATAGTACACATGATAACAATATCCATCCACAGGTATGTACTACCCTGCTGTGAATAAAAGAGAAAAAATACAGTAAGAGATCAGCTTGATGAAAGCATGAACTGTGCATGAACCTTAAACACAAGAAAGAATCAAGCTGGAAGCAGAAACTAGGTCAGACTACTAAGGAAGAGTGATAAATATAACATGAACATGTAGGAACAAAATTTTAAAAAGTCAAAGCTCAAAACAAGATGCATCTGCCAAGAGATATCAATCAATTTAGAAGTGCAGGTGTAACACAGAGAAGGTGAAGAAAGGGTGAATTGGTCAGCTGTTCAGTGGAAAGGAAAAGCTGTTGCTGGATGATACTCAGAAGGTCAAATTTTGTAATAACTTTCTGCCTTGGTCATTACAAGGATGATCAATTGCAAATTGAGAAGTACTACTGTTCGTACCAGTGATAAAAGTAAAGATGTCAACTTTGAATGAGAAAGGAACAATTTAAAGATTAGAGTTTATCAAATCAGCAAGGGATTATGAGTTTCCTAATGAAGAATTTAAAGAACTTCAAGATGAAATATTGGGTACTAATGTTGCACTTAAGAGCATGTGATAGGCATGAAACTTGAAAAGTTCATGAAGGGAAAGCCAGTGTCTGTCTTTAAATAAGGGGAATGGAAGACCAGAGTATGATTCAGCCACTGGTTTAATTTCTGCTCTCACAAAATACTTGAACAACTGACTGAAACTGTTAGCACTGGAAAACAACAAAGAGATGAGTAGCATCCAATACAAAATTAACAAATCCATGTCATTTCCTCCTACACCAGGACAACAGGATTTGAGAACATAAATGTGATTTATCTTGACTTTAATGGGGCTTTCTGTATTGTCCTATTTAACAGATTTAAAAAATATGATCTATAGGGATTTGGCTAGATTGCCTTCAAAGGTCTCTTCCAGCCCAACTCCACAAATAAAAAAAGGCAAACTAATTGTTATATATTCAGGGAATATAGTATGTAAATCATAAAATACTGCTTTCCCTCTTCTTGTTATCGTCAAGGTAACAGAACAGTATTCAAGTTCGGGGCATTGCATTTAAATAAAGGCAGCAGACTGGCTCAGAGGAAAGGATTAAGAGTGATCACAGATATACAAAATATGACCTGCACTGAAAGATTGAAAAATTTATTTAATCATTAAGACATGAGGTGTATGAAGACAGACAGATATGTGAGAGTGTTTCAAAAAAGTGTTCACTTGTCCCTTATTTTCATGGTGAATGGGACAAAGAATAATGAAATTATAGGAGGGAAGACTGCAATTCATAACTGCAAAAACTTGCTTATATATAAGGATAGGAAAGCGTTGGTGGAATACTGGTGATCTTATATGCCTAAAACTGGAGGCATTGCAGGATAATTTAAAGCAATGTGTGTCAAGAAAATTTAAATATGATTGATGTTAAGTCTAAGGCCATGCACGGCATAACAACTACCTGTAGTCCCTTCTAGCTCTGTGATTTTTAAAATTAGGAGTCGATTCATGTAGGTTTGATGCTTGTGTTACGAGATCCCAAATGTCAGTCTGTCTTTAGGGGTTACTATGTGAAAATACTTGAAACAAAAAGTAGAAATGATTAAGCCCCAAACATGTTACTGGAGAGTTAACAAAACATAAAGCAAGAAGACATGCACTATTTTGTCTAGAATAAATCCAGTGTAAAAGAGGGCATGAGTTCTTTTGGCATGTATGTGTGTGAAAATGAATATGAAAATATATGAAAACTTGTGATGTTTAGTAATTTACCTTATTTAAGAAAAGAATGGTTTTATAGAAAGGCCACAAACCTGTATCAAAGGGCTCTTAAAAAAAAAAAAAAAGTTTATATGTGCTTCCTCAAATGAAGTGTGCCTTATACATAACACATTAGGTAATATTAATTTCAAAATATTGTAATCTACAGCAATTCAGTGTTTTCTAAAGGCTTTGTTCTACAAAACTAATTTATAAATAATTTTCAGTGAAACTTGAAGATTTCTAGAGGAGCTTTGGGTTGTGAATATCTCTATGATAATATCAGAAGTGCTCATGAGAGAAGAAAAGAAACAAAACCCCAACATAGGTGAGAATGCAGTTCTACATAAGAAAAGTTCTTCCATCACTACCTTTTGATATAACAGTGAATTGATGAAATTAAGCAAGGGAGAAAAAAGCAAAGAAATAGAGAGTGAAGTTTTTATTTGTGTAGAACCTCTACGAATGATGTATTGATAGCATAAATTCTTTATATGGACATGATTAGAATGCTGAGGTTTATGCCTGCACGTATATCTAGATTTTGAATATAATAAGCTGTTCAGGTTGTACTTGGCTTGACACAGAACTACAGGCACTGTGAAGTTGATGCACTCTCATGACTGAAGTAATTTTTACAGTATTTTGAAGTTGGTGAATGTTCAGTCCCTTCCAAGCCACTCAGATGAGAAAGAAGTTTGAGTATTAGAGAAGGCAGCTTATTTTTCCTTCACTAGCTGTAGCCCAGTGATGTCTGAAATGCAGGCAAACAAATTGCACAAAATCAAATTAAAAGCAAAGGTACCATAGAAATTCAACTGGGTTACAGGTGTTTGTGTCTTGGTAAAACTTGATTTTTGATCTAATTTTCTTTTGCATGCTTTTAGAACAATCAGTGGGATTTTGGTTAATTTGTATTAAAATAACAATTCATTAGTTTGGCTTGTGAAGTTCCTGTTGTATTTTAAGCTTCATACTGAAGGATTAAAGAATGAGTTAAGAGCAAGACCAGCAAATAATGCAGACTTTCGACCTTGTATTGATTATGACTGGGATAGGGTTAATTTTCTCCATAGTAGCTGGTATGGGTTAATATTTTGGATTTGTAATGAAAACAGTGTGGATAACACAGAGATGCTTTTGTTGTTGCTGAGCAGTGCTTACACAGGGTTAAGGCCTTTTCTGCCTCTCACCCCACTGCACCAGTGAGGAGGCTGGGGGCACAAGAAGCTGGGAGGGGACACAGCTGGGACAGCTGACCCCAACTGTCCAAAGGGATATTCCATACCATATGGTGTCGTATTCAGTATATAAAGCTGGGAGAAGAAGGAGGAAGGTAGGGACGATGGGAATGTTTGCATCTGCCTTCCCAAGTAACCATTATGTGTGAAGGAGCCCTGCTTTCCTGGAGATGGATGAACACGTCCATGCCCATGAGAAGTGGTGAGTGAATTCCCTGTTTTGCTTTGCTTACATGCACAGCTTTTGCTTTGCCTATTAAACTGTCTTTATCTCAACCCACAAGTTTTCTGACTTTTACTTTTCCAGTTCTTCCCCCCAGTCTTGCTGGTGAGAGGGTGAACAAGCGGCTGCGTGGGGCTGAGTTGCCAGAGGTTAAACCACAACGGACCTGTAGTCCTGATTCTTTTCTCATGTCTTCTTTAGAATATAATATATAGAATATAATATTCCAGTTGACTGCAATGGAGCTATTTTTGTGTATATAAAAAGAAAAACCATGGTAGACACATACATGAATACAGAAATAGAAAATAGGAAAGTGGCGATTTCACCTGTCTACTGCAGGGCTACCTCCATCCTGACAAATGTAATTGCTCAAGACAGTGATTCTGAGTCTGCAGGCCAAATGGGATGCAGTTTGGACTCTGCTGCGCTTCAGTAACCCAACCTCATCCATGCTATAAAATTCTCAGGCCTGGGGCCCATTGGATGCCCTTGTACATTTCATTACTCTTTGTGTGTGGGTTTTGTCTGGTTTAAAGGGCCTGTGATAGTCTTAGAAGAGTACTGCAGCCTGTGAGATTTGCAGTGATTAAAAATAATAACATTTGTGTAGAAGAGGAAAAAGAGGGATATATCGCATCTTACTATCTCTGCTGACACTCAGAGTATCATGATGGCTGATTGGATGTCTCTGCCTAGCCTCTCCCAAACCCATTCTGCTTCTCTAAAATGGGAGATTCTCATGACAGTCTCCAATGCCAGCTGAATCAGGCAGTTATGTCTGGAGGAGCATGCAGTTCTTCTGCACCCGCATCCTTTTGTAGGGACATAAAAGGAGAAGCAGGAATAGTCCTAAAGTGCTGTGGGAACATTCTGTGTATTTTGATATTTTCCATTAAATAATATGTCAAGGAAGTCAGCCTTTACTTCAGACTTGAGGAGTCACTTGGAAAATAGCCTTCATGGAAGGAGTTTTGCTTAGTTTAGGGAAAAAAGCTGCAGAGTGCTTTGCATTCAGTGGACTGAAAAGGCTCTTGTGCATGTTGTCTGTCTTTCACTCAGTCCTTCTCTCTGGATCTGCCACGACTGTCCAGTTTGGCAGTGAATGATCCAGTTCCCTTGATAAGGAAATCCTTAGGATTCTTCTGTCGCTTCCAGTTTAAGTGCCAATACCAGACATGGAGACTTAGAGGTTACTCATCTGTAGGAGAGCTGTGGGATCCTATTTTCCATCTCAACTTCTCCATGCTTTGTATAGGAGTCTTGCAAGGACCTTGGCTTTCACTGGGATAAAGCATTTGGCCCTGGTGACGTGTCTCCCAGGTCACTGCATCCAAAAGGAGCCAAAGCATCACAGCTGAAGGCCATGGAGGAGAACCAGGCTGCCTTGCACTCCACCTCCTCTGCTGTGCCAGCGTAGAGGACCGTAGAGTGAATGGATAGTAAGTGCCCATGGAGGTTCCCACTTCAGTAGGAACACTTGAATCCAGGCTACTTTTGAGGAGACCATAGTGTGCCCTTTCTCAAAGTTTTGGGGTGGCTGGCTGAGGCTGGGTGGGGGAGTGAGCACCTTTTATCACATGCCAGATGGAGGTGCAATGGATAAAGGTAACACTTCTACATACCATGGATTTCCCTGTCCCTTTTTAATACAAGTTAGTAGGTACCAGTGCAGTGGTTAATCAGATGTGTCCAGTAGAGAAAAGCAGCCCCAGGTACAGCTATGGAAAGGGGGATTCTAAGCCTACACCGAGTGACTGGGAGCATCCATGGTGGTGTGCTGTGTGGCTGAGGCATTCAACGGGATACCCTAAAACTAAGGGCACTTCAAGCAGGGCAGTTTGGTAACAGAATTTTCAAGAGAAGCTTTTTACTTAGAAATCCACCCTAATGACAGGAAATGTCCTCCAAGTTACACTTTATGCTTTTAGAAATATTTTTATTTAAATACACATTATCCCTCATAGCTTTTCAATCTTCAGGCTTCATTTATCTTGAAGTTTAGTTTCCTCCATATGTTTACTATCAGCTAAAGAACCAGAGCTGATGAGCAGCTTGGAAATGTTTTGTCATACTGTATATGAGTTTTTTGCTTTGGATCTAAATGTTTTTACATTTATCTTGCACTCCTTCTAAGAAGAGATGAGTATTCACTGTTAGTACTGTTATTTTGTACTTACATAATGGCTATTCATTTGTTCAGTGAGTGAATTTTTCCATTAAGGATTTCCAAGCCCCACATCACTGTAGTCTAGAGCTGCAATTGCAATTTGATGCAACCTTGGCTTGCATATAATTAGTGCAGAATGTCACATAATGCCACCATTTCTGTAGGATGAAAGCTCTGTCATAGGTGGTGCAGAGCATTTCCATTTGACCTAAACAAAATTGATTCAATTTAGCAAATCAATCTCACTAAAGAGCATCTTGGGACTTAATAACCTGCATTCAGTATGATAAAATATTTGGTAAGTGCAAGGGTAAACAGGGATCTTATTACAGAAAGCTATTAGATAAATTTGCAAATGGATTTGTTTGTTTATCTAAGTTTATAAAAAATTCTTATGCCGTTCCATAGCTGAATGATCTCTCATTATACTCCATAATTCATCTGAATTTCAGGTTGCATTTTAGATTCTACTGCTTTAGAATTTTATCAATAAAATCTAGCAAAGTGAAAGCAGAAAAAAAATTCAAATTTTATTGTATTAAGCATAATTCAGAAGAGGGTTAGGATTCAGTCAATTCTTTTGGCCTGTTTTAAAGTCAGCAGACAACATGTCTATGGATTTATATTCAAATACTTTAGAAAGGCATGGGAGTGAGAGAAGAATAGAAAACTTACCTGCGTGATTCAGGACTATCCAGGTTCAGGACATACATAGCAGTTTTAGGGACTATTTTCTAGTGTTACTTTTGTACCTGATAATCAAAGAAGGTTTGTGCTCCATTAGAAACGCTATTTTATTAAAGGCATGGCTGTTTGGAAAGTAACAACTGAGTGCATTTTCCAGAAGCCTTTATTTCCCCCTCCATCCTGGAGGAAAGTTCATTTACCTTGGTCGACATCGCTTATGCAACAGTCATATAAATTCTCACAGCCTTTCCCTTCTCTGTTGATATTAATAATAGGTTTATTTAATATTCATATATGTTTTAATAATCATTCCTTACTGTCTCATTAGTGTTTGCTATGTTATGTCCATAAATCACTCAAAACATTTTAAGTCTCTTTGAACATTTGAATTTGATTCTTACTTACATTTACTACTTCTTCTCTTAATATCTCTTCTGAACTTTTCTGATAATAACCTGATGTGTTAAAATTTTTTTCTCCTTTTAATATGTTTTTTCTGAATATATATATCTTATTTGTTGCAAAAGTTGGTGAAAACCCCCATACATTGAATAGGAGTACAGCTCATTTCACAAGGGCTAGAGGTCAGCAGCAATTCCCTGTTTTTCAAGATGTCTGTGTGCTCTGGATCCCAGAGCCTGACATGACCAGGTAAGATGTTCCATTACCCGTTTCTGAACACTTTCTTGCTTAGCAGGACTGTGAACCACCAGTGATCAAACAAGATTAGACTTGACCTTCTAGTCTGTATCTGTCAGGTTTTTCAGACTCCTTTCTACACACTTTTGTCATTCACTGCAGCATCAGTTGACACCTGCTCCACAATAAAAGTTCAGCAGCTGTTCTGCCCAGTCTCTTAGGGCCACGATCAAGCTCCCAAATGCATTTAATTGCATAATTCCCCCCTAGATGAGAGTTCCCATCAGCTGCTTCTCTGTGCAGTCAAGAGTCCCAACAGCCCTGCTAGGACATTCAAGAAAACAATTTTATGCCATGGATCTATTGAGGTATCCATCAACTGAGTGCTGTATGTCATATCTACTGTGACATGCAGCAAAAAAAGCACAGTGCACCTCTGAAGTCAGAGTATTGGGGGGAACACAGGATTTAGGAGAAGTATGGGAGGGCCACAAAGCTTGACAGATGTCCAAATTCGTATGAGTTTAGCATGAAGATCTCTGCAGAAGGTAACAGCTGACAACCATTAATAATGGTCAGACACATAAATATTAATATATAACTAAATTCAACACAAAATAATCAAACAGGGAGAGCAGATTACTGTTAGAAATTGGTAAATGGAAGAAATTCTGAAAAATCTTCTCTACCTAAATATTGGTGTATCGTACCCTCTATTTCTTGGAACCCTCACAGGAATCCAAAGTTTTTAGTCTCAAAACTTGCTATGAAAGAATAATAGGGTGAAAAAAAAGCCCATGAAAATCTTGTAATACCATAAAGTTTGAAAATCTAAATGAGAAATGATATACTTGTTCTCAGTATTTTTTTCAACTACAGTGTTGGACTAAACACAATACTATGAAAGTTTTTGTTTCCTTCCTGGACTAATAAAAAGAGGAACCTCTGTAAACCCAGAACATCTATCAAAACCCACCAAACAGACATGTCTCTTCTTTTTCAGTAGGGCCAGATGAGCTTTTGCAGAGTCACTTCCTAATACTTTCCCCCAAAACATACTGCTTTACATTTTGGAAATGAGACATCTCATCATGTGCTTTGATGCGTGCAATTATTTAATGATATTTACCAAAGGATGTTTGTGAAAAGTGCATTTTAGATTTGAATGGTGCTATGTAATCAATGTTAAAAGACACAAATTTGCAGATATTAGGCTATCTTCCTGGATAAAACTGACTAAATCCTTGTATTTTTTTGCCAAATCAGGACTGGGATAACTTGACATGCTCAGTGAAAAAGGTTTTGAGAATCTCAACTGTTTTGCATCCAGTCAACACATTATTCTGTGGAACACGTCTGTCAAACTTTTGATGCATTGTTCATGCATGAAAAATGGAAATCTTTCACAACAGCAGGAGTGGTCTCTCCGAGATGTTCATGTCATAGTGATTCCATTTTCAGGCATGGATTTAGACTCTGCTTTCCCCTTAAACTGGAAAGGAAAAGTGCCTTTTAGTTTTCTGGGTTGATGTGGTTTTTAAGTATACCATTTTTCTATGTTGAGCAATAAACACCAAAGTGGTGTTACAGGCAGTACTTTCTTTTCTCTATTGTTAATGATTTTTACAGCTAGTCTTATCTGTATTTGTGATACAGCCAGACAAATTCACTAAATTATATAATGAAGCTTCTTTTTAGAGTATTGAGCAAAACAGCATAGAAAGGAGATGGCAATCATTTTCATTTTTAGTACAGAAGCTCAATATTGTATGGCAAGCTCTGTTACCTTTTGCCTAATCCCTGGAACAAAAGGTAGAAGAATAAATCTAATTCCCACTACAATCTTAACAGCTCCTAAATCCTTCAAGGATACTTGTCCTGGCTTTGATTATGTTTGGAAAAAAAACTAATCCAATTTTATATTGCTGTTGTATATAATTTCTTGCTTTTTGACTAAACATTATTTCCCATCCCCAAATCCTCATGTGATTTAAAAACACTGCCCACATCACTGCTATATATGAATGTGTTGCTGCTGTCAGAGAAATGGCTATGGAGTTTTTTCATGAAGTTCTTATCAATTATCATTTGCCTATGAAAGTATGTCATACATTTGTATTATCCTAGGAATCCACACTATCAGTGTGGCCATTAGTGGGAGGGTAAGAAGAAGAATGAGGCATTATTTTTCTTCTGAATCTTTTTCAATGCAGGCTTATGCAGAATTCCCTGGACACACTGTATTTAATTTTTGCAAACCTGCATGAAGTCCACTCTATACTCAGATGGAATAAAGTCAGCATAATGACAAAGCAGTGTTGGGTTCCTCTTCTGACAGAGGCACAAGTAGTAGCTTCTTCTTCTCTGCTGATCTGCTATTCAAATAGACTAATATATCAGTCATTCTTTTTTAGTGATCTGAATGAGCTCTCTTGGCATTTCAGGCTCGGTGCACAGTGGGTTGGGTTCTTGAGTTTTAATTTTCCTATTGCACTAAATAACGCAACCTTTCATTGCTCATCTTCTCCTGGAACCCTCTTAATAGACTTTGAAAGGCTTTTATTTATTTTAATGTATCTTATACTTTAATATTTATTATAAAAATTCTTCATAAATCACTGGCAACCACTGTCAGTGGGCCAGTAGGCACATGAACATTCGCTAAACTGCAGGCAAGGGTGATTTTGAAGAAACAGTGTTAGATATTTCTTCTTGAAACAGCTCTAGGAGCCTCAGGTGGATATTATTTAATTCCCTGACACCGAGAGGAACTGAACTTTCAGTTTGACCCCAATGGAGATTCCAAGGGCCAGTCTCAGTTAGTAACCAGAAATTTAAGGGTTACTTGGTACTTGCTGCAAGATGACAAATTCTGTTTTCAGTGGAGTTAGGAAAGATATTCTTGAAACATTTCTGCCTGCCTACACGTGACTAGTGTTTCTAAAAAAATGCATCTTAGTGGTCACACCTTAGTTGGTAGTAGCAGGTCATCTGATGAATCACTGCTCAGAGAGAAATTTTTTTTCTCTGCCCAGACAAGTTGTCAAGACACTGTCACAAAAAGCTGCTTGTTTTCAACTCCAAATATTTTTCACCATTTCTTCAGTCCTTCAAGCAAGTGGCTCCACTAATCCATTGTTAGAAAGAGAAACACATGATGTGGCTGTGCATGCCACTTGTAGCTCTTGAAGTAATTTGTGTGCTGGCTGACTGCCTGAGAAGCATCCTCACTTATTCCTGCCATGCTGGAGCAGTGATGATACTGCTGAGCATCCTGCAAAGCAAGGGCTCCCTGTCCTTGTGGAGGCAGCATAGCAGCAGCTGCAGGTCTTTCTTTTGCCTTGTAGAACTAGATGCATCATCATAAGAAATGCATGTGGCAGTCAAATACCTGCCCACAGAGAAAGGCAGGTGTAATTTGGTTTAGGATCTGGAAGCAGCAAGATAAAATTAAGCGTGGGTTAAATACCACCGTGGCATTCACCCAAGGTCTGGGGTAGATTTTGTAGCCTGTGCTAAGTTTCATGTTGTCATGGCTACATGGGTGGTTAAAACACTCTCCAGGGTTTCTGTCTGCATGGCAGATTGTCTTTGCATTGTCATCTGGACCATGAAAACTCTTCACTGATTTTTTTGTAAATTTAACCTCTCTCTACCCCAAAACTCTCTCTGAAGTAGGTTGTGCATTATTGAATCCACTTTTAAATAAAAAATAAAAATTATTATGGAAAAGAAGGAGTCAGAAATTTCAGTGCTAATATTAAAATTGTTTTCACTATTTTAGGGAAATGTAGTACTCAAATTATTGTTCACTCCATGCATTCTATATGCACAGTTGATACTAAACCACCTGCATCATATTTTCATTCCAAAAATTCAGCTCCGAATAACCACTGGTTTAGTCTGCTAGTCACAGAGGACACCTCAAAAGTTATTTGATTCTTACCTCTTGCTCCTTGATGAGAATAAAATCTAATGAAGCAAATTATATTTTTTTCACAAGTGAATTCAGTAGTTTGTGAGCTGGATTCTCTCACATTTTTGTCCTCAGCCAATTTTCCCTCTCCTGCTAAGGAATGAAAGATTTGGGTCAGATTAATGTAAGACTATATACACAAAGCAGTACAAAATAACTGAAGCAAACCTTAACTTTTTTAATGCAAAATCATTTACTCTGAGACACTGGAATCCGGAAAACTCTCAGAAGAGAAGAGTGGCTGAAACAGATTTATACAATTTTATGGAAGATGGATAACACATTCTGCTTGGCAAGGAAGCCCAGGCTTTTACAAAGCCCAGCAGCCTTCTTTGAATGCTAACAGTATGTCTCTGTTTGTGGAAACACAGCATTCCTGTTTTTTGTCTCCTCTATTTTGAGCTGAGTGCATGCAACTTTTCCTTCTTGGATGCCCTTTTCTTATAAAGGACAGTGGAACAGTTTTCACTTGACCTTGCAGGTAAAGGCCAGGTTTACTAATGGCTGCTTTGTTCCAGCATCACTTCTTACATGGCACCCAGTAAAGGGACTAGCAGCATTAGCTGAGGATTTCCCCAGTATGAGAGAATCAGGAGTAATACAAAGACTAAAGAAAGAAGAATAAGCCCTAATGCCTAACTTTCATAGTTACTATCTGTTTTGCAACATTAAATAGGAAAAGGCATGAGTTCTCCTTCCTGTTTTGATATAGTAATTTCTTTACAGTGACTTTCAAAATCAACTGTTTTGAAAGACAAAGTTTACAACATTCTGAAGCCACAAAAGTGAAGTTAAAATACGTAGTCTTTTTTACAATCACAGTGAATCCAACACTGAAAAGCTGTACCAGTATGGAAGAATGGGTAGTGATTCTTACATGAGTCTGAATTCAGAGCAGTTGATGCTGCAGTGACTCTGTGGAGGTTGGCATGCCTGTGGCACTGGGAATGTTTGTGATATTCTGGGAGATCTGTCATAGTGTCACCTCTATCCCTTATTCACTTTGTTTTGCTTTCATTTCCATGGTGGTCTACAACCACATTGAAAGCACATGAGTGAGGTTAACATATGGGTGCGTAGGAATAGGATCAGGATATGCAACCACCACAAGTTTCCTAGTAAGTGGAAGGTAAAGTGCTATGGTATGTGGCAGGAAATTTTCTCAGCATGTACGTGGATAGACAATAGTTATCCATTTTAAATGACCTTTATTTTCTTCTTCTTCTTCTTTAGTGCAATCACGCACAATTATTTATTCACTTGGTATTAGAATTTCGTGCTGTTATATCTTCACACACAGCATATATGTATTTAACCATGAATATATCACATACAGAAAACTATAACTACATCAGAAAACTCCAAGGTATTTTCTAGTACGTCCAAACACACTGTTAAAACCTTTAGTTCTTGACCTGCCAACTACCTTACATAATTTCCTGTCTTTTAGAAAAATTGACCTCTTTCTTGTTCTGTGACTGTGGAGAAAAATGGGAAACTGAATATCAGGTGGTTTTTCCTCTTCTGAACTGGTTTTGTCTTTAACTCCTGATCATTGCTTTTTGTCAGGAAAAATCTTTTGCATGACTTTGCAAAAAACTCAGAAAAGGATATATTTTTTTTCCATTCCTGATTTTTTTTCCATTTGCCAAATAAACATTTCTAAATAGAAATGGATATATAGGTGTCAAAGCACCATGGAAAACACTTTAAGTTAAGTATTCCCATTTTATAAAGGAGATAACAAGGAGAAAAGGCCAGTGTTGGCTCCTTTTTGTTATGCAGCTGGTGGTCTACTAGCTCTCTTATCTTATGGGGACAGGTTGCATTAGGTTCTTTCTAGAAACAAAGTGTGAGGGTCCAAGCTGAGAATAGAGATAGTACCCAGCCTTTCCTTTCTGCTTCATGCAGATGTGCTGTGTCCCTGCCTTTGGGTGTAATTGCTTGTGGAAGTTACAGTCAGTTTCAGCTGGAAACCTTTGGAGTTGCCAGGGTGTCCCTTCTCTCCTGACCACAGCCTCGTACAGAGTTTAACTGCCATGAGGTTGACCTGGAGATCAACCCCGTCTGGCAGCCCAGTGCTCTCCTTCCATGCCACAGGGTATGGGAATGCTCAGTTCCTGAGTCTAATCTGCATCCTAAAATTGAACAAGTCACAATGCTTAAGCCCTCCTCTTCCCAGGTGGGAAGTCCTCCTCTTCCCAGGTGGATAACTGCAGGGGTATATCACTGTAGATGGAGTAGAGTTGGAAGTCTTCAATAAGGCTGTGACACTTGGAGTGATAAGGCCAACACAGGTACTGAAATTAGGAAATGTTTCACAGATGGTTGAAAAGTGGTGTGCTGGCCTTTGGGCCAGAGTTTGAAGTTCTTGTTTCATTCCACTTACCCAGGACTGAAATAGAAACTATTAGAGAGAAAGAGGAAGAGGTAAAGCCCAACATTCAGGGATGAGCAGTATGTTGCCTGCGGCTTAGCTTGCAAGCAGTTGTTCCTTGAAACATGGTGAAAGAAAGTAGCTCAGAGAACTGAAGAAAGAATTCAATTTTGTTAGTAACCAGCTTGTGATTTAAAAAAACCCTTCTTTTTGTATAAGCCACCCTGATCTGGGATGTTATGACAGGAGATACCTAAGAATGGGAATTTTGGTAGCTAGGACACAAAATGCAAAGCCAACCATGAAAAGGCGGAGTATTTTAAAATACTCCTTCTGCAAAGATTCAGAAATACCTTCTGAAGATTTCTTTTTAAAGTTTGAAACGTTCCAGTGTCTGAAGGTTTTTTCTCTCGAAGTATTGTGATTAAGTTAATGCACAGAATTACAAACAAGCTTTTTATTCATGCTTTAAATGCATGTCTCTTTTACCTGAACTGTGGTGTTAGGGGAGCCTGAGCTCACTGTGAAAACATATTCCATTTCCTTCATTGCCCTTGTAAATTTCCCATTTTAATGGTTTTATTGTTCTTCATAACTAGTATCCTGTATTCTTGACTTGCAGAGCACAGAGATAGCACAGGATGCCATAGACACTTTAAACAGAAGCCACTTGTGAAATTTATGTATTTACATTAATAGAAAACAGAAAACTTGAGTGATGCTTTTGCAGTTTTATGTACAGCATAAATCATTTATTTGTTCTGTGTTTGAGACAGTCTGCAGTTTAAGCAAATTATTTGCTGACACAAAATGTAACTGGAACTGTAGGTTCAGAAGTTTTGCTGTGCTCTTTTATCTGCCTCCATTTCTTTGTGGAGCATTTTGATCTTCCCTGAAGAAATACTTTATAGGTCCAAGACTTTTTTTTTTTCCTTTAATGAGCTTTATGCTGGGTAATAATATGAGGACCATGCTCTAACTGAGCAAAAATGACATTTCTCTAAAAACAAGAATTTTCAAAGTTCTTCACACAGCAGTTAGAATTTTTCTTTTTCCAGCCATGTGCACAGAGGGATTTCCTGGTGCCTGCTTCGCATCCTCCCTTCCCGCAGCTGGGTCTCCTTCCTCCCTAGTATTATGCTGTTTCCTACATGGGCAGTTGTTAGAAAGAGCTGCAAAAAGCACCTTTTAACTTTTGCCTTTTCAGTAACTAAACGATTAATTCCAAAGCCAGTAGCAGAATGATCTGATTAGAGCTGTCCTGGCACAGCAGCACTCTATCTTATGCAGCGTATCAATTATTTCACTACATGTAATGTTATTTTGGCTCCTGCTGGAGCCAGTCTTGACATGACAGAGAAATTCTAGGCTTCAGAGAGTGGGAAGTGACATCCCATCATGACTGCCTTCTGCAAGTTCTTACCTCCTGTGGAAGAGAAGTCAGGCAGGGCTGATGCCAGAGGGAAATGCCTCCCTCCCCTCCTTGCTCAGTGCTGATCTTACAGGTAGGCAGAAGGAGATGAAGATCCTGGGATAATGGGTAGATCTTCTCTCTTCTTTCACCTGCAACTTTTGGGCTTGTGAAAGAGCAGAGGTAAGTTCTTCTGAGTGTCATTGTCAATGCCCTGGTCAAATTTAACCTCTAGGGGTGAGATTACAGAATTAAAAAACATGTTATTTTCAAATTCAGAATGATTCATTGCCCAGAAATAAGTGAAGTCATAAAGTCAGAAGTTGCCAGCTCAGTGGGAATTGAAATACAATGACCAGAATACTTGGCTACAGAGTCAGGATATTTCTGGGATATATAAGTGTCCAGGTCCATCTACCAAGGCCTGTTCAGTGTGACTTCAAAAATCTCCGTTCTCCAGCCTCTTTCTACCCTGCCTCTCAGTGCTGCATCACCTCCTTCCACCTCAGAATGATGAATACCCTTTTGCAACTGACACATGAAAGTGGTAGACAAAGCTCCAATGCATGTGGCAGTTACTGTGGTCACAGTCCTCATCTACTGAGATGGAAGTTCAGGGAATAAGTCTCTTTTCAGTACTTCCCCTTCTCCCTCCTTCCTCTTCTGCCTGATACTATAGCCTATCAGTGCTTTCTGGAAAAACTAGAGAAGTGTCAGCATCAGAAGTGCATTCAGGCAACTTCACTTCTGGTGCTGGAGAGGGCAAACATCTGGCTTAGAGGAAAGTAAGTGTGTTGCTGTGTCTGCACCCTTTTCACTCTAATCTTCACTTCCTCTGCCATCCATTGCAGTTCAGTTTCCTTCTGCATCTATCAGCAGTAATCCATATCATGTATTAATAATAATACAGTAACACCTCTGTCTCTGTATTGCAGCTTCTTATACTATTCCTTGTATGTCAGCTTTTAGGCTCTAACTTCAAAGTAGGCCCTGATTTGAGTGGGATACGGACCCGATGGCCCCTAGTGGTCCCTTGCAGCCTAAATTTTTCACTAGTGTATGATTCTGACTTCACCTGTGTCTGGACAGGTAAGTGAAGTCACTCCAGTCTGGGAACAATTCTGATGAAAATAGCACGGCTTCCTACCGACAATTACTTATGTTTCAAAGCTGATCATACCGGATCCAGTATGAAATCTATTGTGCCTCCAGACACCATAACAGAGGGTGCTTGGAAAATTATATTTACATGCAAGACCACTTTTAGGGAGCTGTGCCATACCATTACGTTGTCTCAATGCACATCTGTTTGGAGGACTGAACAGCTAGATCTATTTGAAAGGTAAGCTAAACTACAAAATCTGTGCTGTAAACACAGGTGCTAAACATGAAAATATGTTCACCTGCATGCCAGAACAGGACTATGGTTGCTGAAATATAGGATGTAGACAACAAATTTGAGAATCTGACTTAAACTGTGCATTCCAAAAAAGAAGGGCATCGTCAAATACCTCTCCCATGTTAAAGGGAAGCAGATTTCAGGATGCAGTCTTTAAGTACATGCACTCAACTAAAAGTTACTCTGCTCACAGGCACAATGTCTGCAAGTTTTTGAGTCAGAAAGGAATGGACTTCCTGGGCGAAGGAAGTAGAGGAAGAATCTAACTTCTTAGGAATGAGTTTAATGGACATTTTTCTTTTTTCTTTGTTAATGTTTTTATGTGTTCTATAAAAATAAGAACTGTCATAGAAGAATTAATTTTGTCAGGGAGTTGAGCATCTGGTCTCTCTAACAGTATTTACGGTGCAGGTGTGTCAAGTCTGGGTCCCATCATGATGACAAATAATGAATGTCTCACTGCTCCCTTTGACTACCCCTTTTTATCTGTATCCATTGTATGTTTTGTCTTCTACTTTGATTAATTCAGATTATAAATAATTTGTGACAGGTGCTGTCTTGTTCCATGTTTATGAGATACTTAGTGTGATTAGGTGAACATTTGCTGGATCATTGCTTTTTAACCTGCACTTGTGCCACAGACATGTGCATCTGGGAATTGTAATGCTTCTAAAACTTGTCTTCATCCAGCCAAGAAGCAGCTGTCCTACTTTAAGTCATGGAGGAGGAAGCAGGAGAGCATTGTGAATTTTAAGAAAGCAGAAACCTCTGTGGTCAGTAGAAAAAGACTCATCTTCTGTGTCTCAGTGAAAATACAATGACTGTGACTGCTTTTGTAGTATTTACATATCTCAAGAACAAGCTGTTCTTGTGGCATTTTTGGCTTGGCCATCTGGTAGGAAAAACAAAGGATGAGAGGGAAGAACAGGAAATATCAAGAGGACTCTGAGTATCTGGTCATGTGTGTGTGTATATGCGTCAGGTGGGAAGAGGGATAGAAGTAGTAAGGGAGCAAAAATTAAGAGGGTATGAAAGGTGGGAGGGGAAGCGAGCAGAGGAGAGTAAACCTGAAAGAAAGAAGATTGCATCCCTGTAAAAGACAGAAACAATGAACCTGGCAGGGAAAGATGTAGGACGGAAAAACAAAGCCACCACAAGGGAAAAGTAAAAAAGAAAATCAGGAATTATTGGATTATTTCAATTAGTTTTGTCAGAAAATTAATTAAGACCTTTAACAACCATTTTGTGTTGTCATCTGACATGAGTGGTAAACATGTTATTGAACTACCATGAAGAGTCCTGGTTAAGTGTCTCTGTGAAGTCCTCGTGAGTTTAAGCTGAGAGAGACACATGAATTTTGTTTTTCTGATAACATAGTTATCTAGGGGTTTTGATTATTTTTAGATTTGCATAAATAATGTAGCTATGCCTTCCTTTATTGTTATGACCAACTATTGAAACTACCTGAGAGAGCAACCAAGGAGAAACTGCATTAAATTTTTGTGGCTGTTACTCTCTCTTTTCCATCTTCTGTCCCATTTCACTACAGAGAAGGTCTTTTTAACTATGCACTGACATCTCACAACTCATCTTTAGGTAATGGTATTTTAGACAAACATGGTATTCAGTGCTGATGTCAGAGTTGTGGGACAGCACTGGGCAAGCCATGGGGACCTGGATATCCCTGAGACTCATTGGTATCCTTGGAGTAGATGGGATTATCCGTTTCACATACAATTTTGCATATGCTTTTTTATTTCCTGTTCTATTTTTTATTTTAATACTTTGATGATTTTCTTTTTCATCTGTGTAATTTTAGTGAAATAATTTTAATTAATTTTGACTCGGTGCCTTGGGACCAATCTATTCTTTTTCTTGTTGTCATTTCTGTCCATGGCATAAGCTCTGGCTGACATATGTAGTCTGTCTAAATATCAAAGGTTTTAAAAAATGGGAGCAAATGAGGAAAATGTCAAGAAAAACCATCACAGTCTAGCTGTGATTCACATGGAAAAACATTTTTAATCTCAAAGCTGCTTGCCAAGATAAGTCCTAACACTGAAGTCCCCATTACTGATCAGATGTGGACACTGTTCTTTGAACAAAGCCACCCAGACCTAAAAAGGCAATTTCATCTTGTGAGCAGACGACTAGAGTGCAGTTCTCAAAACTTGGATTTTTACCACAGTACTTCCATGGAACATCAAGGTGACACGTTTCCTGACTCCGTGGCAGAGCGGGTATTACAAAATCTAATGTGGCTAATACAAATCTAACCCACATTTTATGTTGACCAAACAGGTGTTATCTGTTTTGTTTGGCACTCTCCTCTTGCATCCTGCTTGCAAAACGGACATAAAGATACCAGTGAGAAAAGCTAGAAGTTTTCTGCCCTCATTCAGGTTAACTCACTGATTAGGCAGGTAGCTGCAAAGGCCACGCCAAAAGTCTTATAAGAGAATCTCAGTGAAAATCAAAAATGTTTCCAGCCCTTGAAATACTGTGTGGGGAAAAAAAAAAATCTATTTTCAGTCACATAGAGTGAGAAATCACTTAGCATTACTGATTAAGAATTATTACTGTCAAGAGCAATCAACTGTCATTTTACTGTTAGTCATTGAAGGTAGAGGCAGAAAAAAGGCAGAAGCATTTTTCAAAGAACTTAGGAAGAAGAACACAAGTTATAGAAGACTTTGGAGGAGGCACCAAGAAGACACGCTGTACTGTATTTAGCTGGAGTGCTCCCTGTGCCTACTGAGAAGGGGGCAGTTTTCTTATAGAAATAAGTAGGCCTGTTACTTTATAATCCAGCATGTGGTATCTGAAGCATATGGACAGGGGGCTAGTGAGACTCACAGCAAGGAAGAAAATGCAATTAAGAAGCAAACAAAGCTGAGTCAGGCATGCGTGTGCCAACCAGGCAGAAGCATCCAGCGAAGCCATGTGCAAAGATGCAAACAGTGTTTGACTTGAGAAACTCAGTTACTAGGGATATACTATGCAACTATCTTGGTGCCAACAAACAAACGTAAGTTTTTGAGGAATGCACAACAAAGCATTTCTGGAAATCATAATAGCTCTTCTATTCCTTGCTTCACATCACATATTTGAGTGCAAAGCAAAACTGAGAGGAAAGAGAATATTCAATTAAGGCCCTGTTAGTAATTTTAAGACTATAAAGATGTATTTCATAGTGCTGATGTGCAGATGCTGATGGGGAAATCATGAGATTACTTACAAGCCAGCAAAGAAAATGAAGGATCATACACTGAGAAGTAGACCAGCAGCCCTGTCAAGAAAACATTTAGAACAGCCAAAGTTTTGTATCAGAAGCTGATATTTGCATAAAATCTCTGAACAGAATTCCCCCTATCAAAGACCAAATTTGAATTTACTGTATGTCTTGTGAAAAGACCATAGCACATGGCAATGCCACAGCAAGTCAAACTATAACACTGCAAAGCAAATGCTCAGAGGCAAGTATCGAACAAAACATAGGCATATTGAAGCTGAGGAAAACTCAGATCCTCCTAATTAGGATTCTACTGGCTTCTGAAGAAATTTGGACAGTGCCAAGGAAACAAAAACTTCAAGGGAGCATCTAGATCAAAATACATGAAAGACCCAGGGATGCTGTGAGAGATCTGACAGATCTTAGGTTTCACTGGAATCTCTCAGATTCTGTTATGTTCTGCTCTTGAAAAGTTACATGATGGCAGCATCAAGACTCAGAAATGCCTTTTTCAATAATAAGCAAACCCAAACAACATTCTTCAAAAAGCTGTGAAGCAGCTGGAGCAAGAGAATAATGCAACTGAAGGAGACCCTAGAGCTGACAAAACCATCTTTGTCATTAGGGTCATGAAGGCATGGAGAAGAATAAGTTTGGATAACAAAAAAAGTTGGTTGTAGCTGGATTTCCAGCATGGAACAGTCTTTCAATCTTAGCTATTTGCTAGGATACAAATCCATCACAAACCACTGGAAAGCATCATGTAAAAGCTGTTGACCAAATATTATCCAGTAAAGGTACTCCCTATGACAGATAAATGGAAGAGGGTGTATTTTCTTGGTGCAGCTGAAGTGGCTCAGGAGAGATAATAACATCATACTGGAATTTTTCACACTTACAGCAAAAAGCTATAGGTTGAGCAGCATGATAGGAAAAGAAAATTATTTATGCATTCAAACTACCTGATCCATAAGGAGGCAATGTCATAGGGATGTGTTACTGTCACTGGTTGGAGGTAAATCCTCCGGGGGTATTGACCAGGGTAATGGAGGATAATGACCAGGCAGTAAACACAGACAATTTATATCTAGGATATTGAAAAGCCTTTGTTGAATTAGAAAATAAGCATACTGTTGTGGAGTGAACATCCAGTGAACCTTATGGGATGTGTAAAGACTACAGTAATCCAGAACAACAAAGAATATTTTACCCTTTGGAAATCCCAGATCACCTATCAGAAAGACCATATAGGTTTGTTTTTACATTCTCCAGAACATGAGCTATCCTAGAGATACTAAAGCCAGGAAACAGAAGGCATATGGAAACTGAAAGGCTTGTAAGGATGTGTAATTCTTACATGATGGTCCAATATGCTGTAGTAGAATTTATGAAAGAACCTGTGCCGTGTTGTTGTCAATGCCCAGAAATGTTGAAGAATAATAGAAGAATTTTTCTTAAGAACCAAAAATGAAAGGTATTTACTTGGAATCCAGAAGAATAATTTCCCACACCTGTGAAATGAAAGTGCTTTCATATAGAAAAGAAATGAACCCATCTTTTTGCATTAAAATAATACACTAAATGAAAACCATGACCCTAATTACATACTTCCTTTCAGTCTGAAATAAGGAAACCAGCAAAGGCCATTACATTTCAATTGCTAGCATTGTTTTTCTCAGTGTATCATTTCTTCCCAAGGCTTCCACAAAGCCGTATAAAAGGAGTCAAAAATAAAAAGAGCCACCAAACAGCAGGGATTACCTATGCACAGCACTGCAGAAATCACCAGAAATGGGTCAGGAAATCAAGTCTCTGCTTCCTGCTATGGCACCCTGTCTCAGCAAATAGTTGGTGTATCCAAACAGTTAAGATAATACGTAGTGAGCAGAGACCCAGCTACAATAAACCAGACAAGAAACAGTGGCTGCAAGACACTGTATTAGCCATCCAGTGCCGTATAAAATAGTGGCAAAGGAGGGACCTGCCGTATAGGTCAGATGAGTTGCTTATGAACTAAAGATAGTGGTGAAGCTGTAAATTAAGATAACCTCAAAGCTAGGGCAGATTATAAAAAATGAAAGCCTTTTTTTTTTAACTAAAGAAGTCTTCTGAAATTGGGAAAAAAGCAGCAAGCTCCTTTTCCCTTCCAGCAGCTAGAGGGGAGTGGAGTTTCAATTTTATATATTGCTAACTAATCTAGAGCTAATATAAACTACTAATCTCTTACTTGTGCCCCAGGTGTAACATCTTCCTCATTCCTGCATTTGGAAGTGTCATTCAAAATGTTCAGGATATTGAAGTTTCAACTTTCCAGGGGAAATGAAGAAATAACTGTGGTTTCTGAGGAATATTTCAAGATTATTTTCTACTTTAAAAAGCTGTTGCCACATCTAAATTTTTTTAAAAAAGGAGTGTCCAAATAACATTATGTTTGACCACATGGTATGTCATCAATGTAGCAGTTATCCCAAATAATAAAGAATCCCCACATGCATATAATTAGGCCACTGAAAGAATCTTAGTTCTGCTCCATGGTCCCATGGTGCAACAGCCATATGATTATGATTAAAGCTTCTCAGCGTCTGAAGTCCCAGAGCAGTATAAATTACTTTTTCATTCTGTGATGTTTTGTTTTCAATTCTTTTACGCTAACCTCTGTTACCTTTGCTGCAATGAGTAGAATTTTGAAAAGGTTTAAGATTACATGGCATTTAGTGCCAAGATGAGCATGGCTGAAAATTCATCTGCATATGACTATTCCCATCAGTGACACTACCACAGAACTCTCTCTTTTCAAAGAGGTTTTCAATCCCATTGGTATAAATGGAACTGAGGGCAAATGTCCCTCTTGTGCTGTGATGGTCAGCATCTTGATTTCTTTCCAACAACATAATGCTGCCAGCAAGTGAAACCCCCAGTCAAGGCTGCCCCTGTAGGGGCACCTAGTTGGCAGAATGAATTTGCCCATGCTCCTCTGCTATGAGCTAATCTAAATCTTCACTTTTTGATAGTGCATTCCTGCTGTTTACTAGCTGAATTTTCTCTACACTACCAGAAGCCTGGAGTCCTCAGCAGGACAAGATCCTGTTCTAGGAGGAACATAAATGCATATTTTCTTCTAGCTCAGGTAATGCTTTTGAAACAGAATTATTTCAGTTCAATTTTCCTTTTGAAGGTCCAAGTATAATGGCAAGGTTTACCACACATTTGTTACATCTCCTGTTTCAGTTCATCACCATAAAAAGCCAGTGCAAATGCTTACTGACAGCTGTGTATAGCTATAAAGCTCTTTGCCAATTTTTTCAAGTCAAGCCCTAGCTAGCTTGCTTTTCAGAGTTTCTGAACTATTCATCCTTGCTCCTTCCCATCCCCCACTTGTGAGGCTTATTATATTATGAATTTTCTTTCTCTTTGTCTCTCTTTCCTGGCAAGTCTTCTCTTTGCAGCTAAGCCCTTCCTTTCTGTTGCCATGCACATTTTTTCCCCTTAGGTTGCTAGGCATTATAAGTTTTCTTCTTATTTTACTACTCATGTGACTTCTGCTCACCATTCCATCCCAACATTACCCCACACCTTTTATTCATTACCACCTCTGCTCCCATATACACAGCTGATTAAAACTTAAAAAATTGAACACTGTAAGAAGGTTAAATGAAGATTCTTTGGTACAGCTAGTTTTAAAAAGTAAAATATTATAGCAAAATTCAAACCTTAAATAATGAGATTTTATGTTTTTTCTGAAGAATGTCTTTTAATAAACCCCAATGTAATGCAAACAGTCCTGGTGGAATGAGGAAGTCCTTGACTGCAATCATGCAACCTCCTATCATGTTTAATAAACATAGCATAAAGGATCACTGAGGTTAAGATATACTTCACTATGTTTGTTTAAAAACCCATTATAGATTAAATTTATTAAATTATTATTAAATTTATTAAACCTACTTCAGCTGACAATGGCAGGAAGCACAAAATTCCTTTTCCTCCCTCAGAAGGAGGGGTTAAACGACTGGTGTTTTATATCAGGTGATTCAAATAAGACATTGTAGACGTGCTGTCCCAGATGACGGTATGGAAATTACCTTCCTAACAGCTGTGAAATATGCAATTTTTTTTTGGTCTTTGAAATTCCCTTCAACTTTTTCTTCCAGTGATGTTGCAGAACTGATGATAGTGATCCCCCACTGAAATTGCTTCTATCATACAATTTCAGCATTGACTTGTGTTCAAAATGACACACGGCAGCATGGAACAAATGGGTTGTTATCGGAGCAGATAAATTCAAGATAAGAGATTAACCACAGCCTCTCCTGCACTTAACTTAGTCTTCCTTTATGGAAATTTGCTCAAGTTACCCTTCTGGAGTCTGCTTACTTCTCTTTCCTATCCAAAGGTTCCACAAGTCTTCCTGAGATCTCCTCTTCTGCTACAAGAGCCCAAAGACCAACCCTTGCTTGCCAAACTTTGGCTTTTCTCCATTCATGACAAAGACCCAGGCTAAAAGAAGCCCTGACAGTGGTTTGCATCTTCTCCTCCTCTCTAACACTCCCTCCATGTAGAGCAGACCTTGCTCTTCATTGCCTCTACAGGTGGAAAGAGCATCCTTTGGCCACAGCTGATTGCTCCCTTCATCTGTGGGAGAATCTAAGAGGATAAATGGTAGAGTAAAATAGTAAACAGAGGTGATATAACAATATCATATTAAAAAACTCCATAGGAACCTAATAATTTATATGGTTCAGCCTTACATGATGATGCCAAGACACCTTTTACCACTCCTCTAAAGTGTGCCTTGTGATGGTCTTTGCTGGGATTTCACTCAAGCCTGAATGGTGGGTCCCACCTCTCTCCCTTCTGCATGTGTTTTATGGAGGATGTACTGTGTTAGTTGCAACTAAATCAGTCAATATATGTTGGTATAAGAGGAAAATAAAGCTAACTTCCTGGTCTTTGTTGAATAGAGACTTCTTTCACCTCTTTTACAGATAATGCTGCAAGAAAGTCTTTGTTCCTGAAAATTCCTTCACATACCAGCTCTATAAAAAGAAAAGAAATATGTTTCCAAATATTCCTGGAACAGATTTTATATAAAAATACCAGTGTAAATTCTTTGTTAATAAAGATCAAAGTAGGCTTTCTGACAGTAGAGCAGACTTATGGCAGCTGAAATTTATGAAAACCTTAAAAACCAAATTGAATGGGCTCCTCTTGTATCACTAAATCCCATCTCTAGAAATTGCAGTTCATAAACCAATTACACTGTTTGGTTTTGATATGTGAATATTGCTTGCTTTGTGATAATAAAGAAAGTATTTTCTTTCTCTCTCTCTCTTTTTTTTCTTTTTTTCTTTTTGGTGGAGGGGGGAAGAGGAATGTATCTAAAAGAAAGAAATTATTGTGTTGAATATGGAAGAAGTATTTCACGGCCAAATCAGAAAGAACAGAGAATGCAGTGGAAAATTTCTCTGACTAAATAATCTCTTTCCTGAATCTTGTTTCAACTGGAGATGGATGCCAATAAAGTAAACTTAAAACTGAGATACAAGGACACCCCATGCTAAACGTTTCATGTACCCTGAACACTGCCCTATCACTGTGGCTCCAATGTCTGACAATGACTGAACTCTCTTTCTAAAGCACATACAAAATCTGCATGTGCTTCTTAGTCCTTTCACTTACACCACTTGCATCACCTCCATTACAAGCTCCGTTTAGTAAGCCCCACCTCAGGAAATGCTATCAAGTTCCGTTCCTCCTTCAAGTCTTGTAAAATACATGCTCTCTTGCAGGCCACTCAAGGACCAAAGCACAGTAGACTTCCTTCTTATAAAACTAAAACCTAATACCGATGAAAGCCATCCCTCTCCAACAACCTTGTGCAAGGATAATGAAGAAAGAGAGGCATGGGTTTCAAAAGTAGTACAGCTGTTTCACTGTGATACCACTTCTGGACCAATAAATGTCATATTTCAGCTGCCTCCCAGTTGCAAACGAAGACAAACCAAACCAGCATCTGCACTGGTGAGGTTACAGGATCCTCAGAGCCCAGCTCTGTCATGATGGTCTTGCTGGGAAGTGAGAACACACCCTGCCTGTGCAAGTTCTTGGCAGCTGTAGTAATAGTGGGACCCATCTGGTTTCTGAAGATTGAGCTGGGCCCAATATGAGCTCACTTGCTTTTTAAAATTTTTGGGTGTTGCAGCAACAGCCGCTTGCAAGAGGAATTATCTAAAAGAAACAGTCCTCAAGAAGCTTTGAGTTAACACCACTAAACCACTCTGTAATCAAAATATTTGATGATCACTAGCTTCCTGTTATACTCTGTTGGTAAATCCTGATGTGTTAGAAGCCAGATCCCCTGAAACTTCCTTTACAAGGCCAGGTCTTGATGTGTATGGCTGTGAGATCAGACTGGGGTCTGAATGATGATGGCAGCTGAAGAAGAACCTGATGAGTTGCAGGGCAGGGAACTCAGTGGAGAACAGCACTGCAACCCAGTAGACCTAAAGTGGTGGAGCACAGTCCAGAGCTTAATTAAAAATAAGGGACACTCCCTTGAGCCAGAGGCTTTACAGATAATGTGGAAACTGGAGGGAGGTCTATTTTGTACCAAAGTGTGCATTTGTAGTTAGACTATTACCTGAAAATAGAAACCTGTTTGTGTGACTTTGGCTACTGTTCATCTAAATCTCGTATTTTTGCAAAGGGGTTTCACAGAAGTGGAACTCCACCATACAATCCTGTGATAGTGTAGGAATTCATCACTGCCCCAGTGCTTTCTGTTATTACATTTGAATCACAGAATCATAGAATCATTGATGTTGGAGAAGACCTCCAAGATCTGAGTCCAACATTTGACTGAACACCACCATGCCAACTGAACCATAGCACTGAGTGCCATGTCCAGTCATTTCTTGAACACCTCTAGGGATGGTGACTCCACCATCTCCCTGGGCAGTCCATTCTAGTGCCTGACAACCCTTTCACTGAAGAAATTCTTCCTGATGTCCAACTTGAGCCTCCCCTGGCACAGTTTAAGGCCATTTTCTCTTGTCCTGTTGCTGGTTGCCTGGAAGAAGAGGTCAACCCCTACTTTGCTACAACCTCCTTTCAGGTAGTTGTGGAGAGCAATAAGGTCAACCCAAGCCTCCTCTTCTCCAGGCTAAATAGCTCCCTCAGCCACTTCTCACAGGATTTACTATCTAGACCTTTCATCAGCTCCGCTGGCCTTCTCTGGACATGCTCCAGCACCTCAAAGTCTGTATTCAGGATCCCCGAACTGGACACACTCTTCAAGGTGCAGACTCACCAGTGCCAAGTACGGGGGGACGATCACTGCCCTGGTCCTCCTGGCCACACTATTTCTGATACAAGCCAGGGTGCCATTGGCCTTCTTGGCCACCTGGGTACACTGATGGCTCATATTCAGCAGCTGTTGACCAGCACTCCCAGGTCCTTTTCTGCTGGGAAAGCCAGGAATAATTTACGTGTGGTCCAAAGCAAGGGCTTATGTAAGGCAGAAAGGGGCTTTTTCTCAGGCTATGTCCCTGTACACCTGTTTAGACATTAAGAACTCCAAGAAGAGTATTCTCTTTGTTGGTAGTGACACTTGCTTCCCAAAATGAAGTCTTCGATTATCTGCATTTGGCTGGTAGCACTGCCTAGATGTGGAATGAAGTAAGGCATGGAAGAAATGAAAGGCTTGAAAAACGTAGGACTTAACTGCATTTGAGAAGAATTTAAGACGTGACTGAGGAGAAAATTTCGGTTGCCATTCTCGCAGTGGCTGTCTCAGAAAAAGGTAGGATGGCAGAAATGATAAACACCATCTTCCTTCAGAGAGTTTCTTTTTCATTTAACTAATTTTGAATCAGGTATATTTGAATCATATCAATCATCTGGACCAAGATGACTTCATCTTTTTGGACAAGTGTCTCAAACGCATCTTGACTACAAATATCTATTCAAACCTTTGTGAAATCTAAAGATCTGATGAAACAATCAAATTATTTCTTTACAGTGCTGGTGTGCATAGGTTCAGAAGCCATTCCCAACACATTCCTATCCAGTCAAATTTGTCAGCCAATAGGAAAATTTCAAGAAATAGGCTGCCTTGCATTAAGTCACGATTCACCAAGAGACACAGATTTTGCTAAAAGAACTGATGAAGTATGTGCATCACTGTACAAAAAGCCCTCCCACTGAACAGAAGAGGACTTTAAAACACCTCCCAAGTGAGAGGCAACAGGCTGTAAGCAAAGCACCTGGAATGTAGGTTTATATAGTGTATTTCTGAGCAGTTTCCAGAGGCTGGAACGTAAGGAAACCACCTTCTAGAAGAATAATACCATGCTGATACTCTTCCTCGAATGAAGCTATTAGTGCATTTCATATCAGAGAGTAGCAAAAGTGCTGGTCCCACCATTTGACGTCTTCTGGGATTAATTGAAACTATTGCACTTATATTAAATAAGGGACAAGTTGCAGAATGTGTTGAACCAGCTTCACTCAGTAAAGATACTAGTCTAAATTTACAGCTCTCATAAAGAACTACAACTCAGCTGGGCTCAACAGTCTTGCATGCTTTTACATCAGCAGTTAAACTCAGCCAATGTTTCCCTGAGATATTTTTGTACTCTGTTCCCAAGTATTTATTTGGCTTCCTGGACCAATGTCAATTCTCTTAGATAAACAAAGTGACAGCAAGTTAGCCATTTAGATAATTTTTGTCAGGAGGAAAATTCTTTCAGTTAAAATGATTTTCCATAAAAAGCCTTTTTTCAATGGAAAAATCTGCGAGGTCTGGCTTTTGTTCCTTTCAGTGGGAATAAACTGCACCTGAATATAGGGAAAATTTTATTCCATGTGACACAATGGTTCTTGCTTACATTATGAATGTAAGCAACCCTGAACACGCTAAGTGCATGAAGGCAATACAGCTCTGTAGAAAAGCCATCAAGAGTTTTGTGTTGAGGGACCTCGATTAGTTTCAGTATCTTGGCTACCATGTCATGGATTAGGTGGGGTGCCAGTCTCCATTCAGTGTCTCTGGTAGTCTGGGCAGCTCGTGATGATGCTCAAAAGACTGTGGCAATGCAGTGAATGTGTATAGCTGGTGTGAGTCTGTTTCCGTGCTGCCGTCAGATGTCCTACTGTAGGGGTATAACTTAATTCTGGCTCTGGACTCACAGAGCTCTGGCCAGCAGTATTTATAAATGGGAGTCTGATCGACTGAAAAGTTTCCTAAATTAAATTACTGCTTTTTATTTCTTGTGCCATTATGATTGTTGTATTTTGGTTTTGCCTGTTGTCATTCAGCACCTAAGCTTTCTTTGTACAGTACTTCTTTAGGGTCCTTTTTTCCTTCTTTCCTCTCCTACTCTCACATTTTGTGCTTCTATTCTGCACTTGCAGATTCATTTGCAATTGGCAACTTAAAACAAAGTGTCTTGTTTTTCACCAGGTCTAATACTGAAACTAAATCAGGAAGAAGGAGCAATGAACTGGTATTATGAGAAAAGGGAAGGATAAATTCCTGCAGTGCAGAAAAGTGATGTCTGCCTTCAGTAGTACTAGATAACTACAGAAAGGGCAAACATCCCACCTGTTTGTGATTCTAATATCTCACTGTTTTCCTCAGCCTTCATGTTGCTGTCTCCCAGCTTGACAGCTGGGGCTGAGAACTTCTTTCTCTCCTCAAGTTCTCATGGTTTGCGGACTTCCAGGGTGGTACCAAGGGGCTGGATGTGGGTTAAGGGCTGAGAACGCTCTCTGTGTGCATATGTGCGTGTCTGTGCCTGTTTGTGGGGCAAACCCAAAGCAAAGTTCAGCTGAAAACAATTCTTAACAGCAGCCTCAATGTCAAGTACAAATGTCAGCTACAGCACCTTCACAACCTTAAGAGTTGGAGATACCAAGTCCAGAGGCCCACCTCTGCCTTCAGTATGCTACTGTGATCCCTGTGTCACTTCCAGCCTATGGACACATTAGGTAGGAGCTCTGAGAGCTGGGACAGGTAGGGCTGAGAGGACTTAGAAGGGCCAAAGTCACAGTCCTCCTGCAGGGACCATCCCTGCCTCAGTGGACCCTGCTGAACTTCTGCTGAAGCTTGGGTGGCTGGTCTTGCTGTGCATCATGGAGAAAAGCCCAGAATGAATGACAGGCACTAATTTTCTCTGTAGGACTGGCAGATTTTTTCTTTGTTATTCTGTTTACACAATCTGTCCCCTGAGCAAGTGCCCTGCCAGGAATCCTGCAGGTGGAAATTGTCCTCTCCTGCAGCATCCTACGCCTCACCCACATGGCTGGCAAAAGCCAGAAGGCAACTTGTGCTGGGGCTGCAACAAAGCCCTATAAACGTTACTGCTTTGACACATAGCCTTTACAACTCACCACAGCACTGTGTGTCAGCATAAAGCTTTTGCCATCCACCGTTTTGAACTTTACACTGAAACATTTTCCGTATTAGTGTTCTCATTTCATATAGTTTCTGAAAAATGGCACTCATTTAATCCAAATATGCAATGTGGATGCATTTATACTAACACAGAGCTGTTTATTCAAACCAACCTCATTTTGCACAGATTGTCACATTGATTTTTTGTGATTTACTGGTGCCCCAAACTCAAGATCAATGGCATCACTGTGAAAAATCTACAAATAACCTGAAACTATATGCCTAACACTGGCAATTTAACTTCCAGCATCACCAGCTATTTCACTGCAGACTATTTTGGCAGAAGTGTTCACTTACTCCTACTGTTTTAAACCTTGCTGGCATTTCTCGTGGTGTAAATATTTGCTGGGGGACCTGGGGGTAAGAGTTTTCTATATGTGGTTCTGAAGTAACAAAATGAGAGTCCATATCCTCCACACCTATTCACAACCATTGGTAATGGGGTGTGGTATTAAAGGGTAATGAGGGCACACCTGGCACCATGTTACGGAGTGTTCTATAAAGAGAAGCCTGAAGAATATTGACTCTGTGCTGCCTAAAGAAATGAATTAATTCTCTGATGAGCAATGTGCATGCATTTATACTAGTTCCTACTCTTATACCTTTTTTTTAAAATGTTTTTCCAGTTCTTGGCATTTTAACTATAATACTTGTTTACTTGATGAATCTCCCATGCAACTTAGGAATGGGGAGATGGGAAGCAAAAGACCTGAGCATGAAAGGAGGCAGTTAATGACGAGGGCATCAGAAGGGATGTCTGCTATGGTAGCTGCTCATCAGTGGTCCTCTGTGGGCAAACAAAGCTGTCTCTTACCAGAGGAAAAAATACTGGTCAAAGTTTCCAAGTTAATTTCCAGGTTAATATTTTGCTTTTTTTTGGTCTGAGAGGCCCTATGGGATGTTTGACTTTCAGCTCTCATTAGCCATGAGATACCAGATTCCATTATCAGTCTTTTTTGGAGCAGGTTCAGAAGTTTGGTGGATCACTGAGATGCTCCCAGGATTGCCATAGGAAATCAGGTGCTGATGCTCCTTCTGAATGCAGGTGATCAGCACTACCATTTTAAATGGATGTTTTTTCTTTTCTGCAGGCAGTTATACACTTAGATGTACTCAATGACTGCTCCACCTATACAGCCTCACTCTCCTGGGGTTTTGTCTTCAGTCTACTTATGGAAAATAAACTGTATTTACCAACAATCTACCCCTGTTTATGCATTGGTTCCTGAGGTTTGCTGAAATGAGTTACACTGGGGATCTGTAAAAGGCAGCATAAACTAGCAAATAAATTCCTGGCCAAGGAGTTTATAACAAATTCCTGGCCAAACACCTTGAACTGGATTTTCCCTTCTAGATGCTGACATCTCATGTCATGCATGGCAGCTGTCTTACTTCAAAGCTTCTACCTTGCAGGAGTAATCGCCTGTCTCAGCCATGGGATAATGGGCACTGGGTAAACCCCTATATTTTGGATTTTTATGTGATTATAGAGAAGGCTATTTGCATCACAGTGCACTTAATAACTGTCCACCTTGAAAGACTAAGCCACTGAGGGATGGATGTAGTCTCTACATGAGTCTCTGCTTTTGAGAAAGAAAATATAATGAGATTTAAGCCTCTCTCCAAAACCAAAAAGCAACAGCAACAAAAAACTAATGAGGTGATGAGCTGGATGGCCTACCAGGACAAAGAAACCAGTAAAAAGTGAAACTACAGTAGGTAATTTTGAATAGCTCTAGCCTCACTAACTAAAAGCCCAAACCCCTCAGAAATGTCATGACATTGCTTGTCAACGTATTTTTTTCTATTCCTTTATCCTGGATTGTTTTCCAGCTGAGACATTCTTGTTGTCATAAGTCGCCATAGACATTCTACAGCTATTTTCTGCATCCTTCTGCTTAGAATTCTTTACAGAAAAAAATCTATAATTTTCTGCTCACCAACTCACTGGTGATTGGAAACTTGCCAAAAGGAAAAAAAGAGAAAAGTTCCAAAATAATTGCAACTGTTGTCACGCAAAACGGAAACTGACCCTAGCATGAGTGGCAGGTTAGCAGGTCCCAAATAATTTATACATTTTAACAACCATACATGTCAGAAATCTAATAAATTGGCAGTCTCCCAGGAATTGCATTTTAGGAATCAAATACAAAAAAGCTGTTTGCAGATAGTAAAAAGGGAAACAGCAGTTCTAGACTTTACAAAATCCTAGGAAATAACTAAGTGTAATACTATTCCTCGTGGCTGTCATGTTCCCTGGGTCTTGCTGTTCTTGTGTCAGGATTCGTCTCTCTTTTCCAACAGACTGCATGCTCTAAGTGATCAGTTTGATGAAACCATCCTGCTGCTGGTATCTGTCTTCCCTTCCCAACCTTCTCAGACCTCTACAGAGAAATTCAACCCTTGAATATTATCTGACATAGTTAATGCCTTCTCTCTCATCTCAATTCCCCAGCAAGCCTGAAATATTCCAGCTATTTTGTATGTTCCATGATGCGTCTATGCTTCATCACATTTCCTGACTTGCTTCATCACTCTCCGATTGGTTTAATTTCTTGCTATTAAGGTTATCACTAGAAGATTTTTCTGATAAGGGAAAAAACCCTAAAGATTCTAGTGACTTTGAATCCAATCCTCTGGATGTCAAAGAACTGGCCTGCCTATGGATTTTAGTTCTCTTTTATAGTATTGCTTTTAGCTGAAATACTTTTGCCTTCTATAAGAAAGGGTCTTGCACTGAGATTGTATAATACTGGCATCCACAATTTCACACTTTGCACCTGTGAACAGCACTGCTTTTATCTTTTTCTCTATCCATATAGCTATCTGGAGAGATGTATTTTATAAACAGCGAGTACTTTGGCATGTTTAAATAAGCTTTTGAGAGTACTTAGAAAGAAATAAGCTGATTTATGTGGAAGAGAAAAAGATGAAGCTAGTGGTACAGTCTGAATCCTTAAGCTGTGCAGGCTTATTTTATTTAGCTAAATCACAAAATGTCCAGAATGTTTGAAATACCTCTTTTAAAAAAATAAGCATAACAGAGTCCTAGCTAAAGAAAAACCACGACATCATGACAAAGAAAACCTGCTATCAATAGGAAGGATGATGTTGGAGACAGATTTTCAAGCAACAGGGCAGATGGACAAATATATTAGTGCCCAATTCTGTCAGGAACAAAGAACTAATCCTGAAACCAGAAAAGAGAAGTTAAAAAGAGACGGTTAGAACTGAAGCAAAAAGTGTCTTTAGAATCCATGCAACAGCACATGTTTTACGACTGGATTCAGACAGAGCTGAAAACATCTTGGTAAAATGTTAGCTGACATCAAGTCCTCTTTTCTGAGGACACCCAGACTATCCTGACAGAGCTAAAATACGTCCCTGCCCAGGAGCTGATAGAGAAATGGTAACAGCCAGTGAGTAGCCACCAATTTAAAGAAAAGCAGTAACATTTTGCTCAGAGAGTAGATGAGGTGCAGAAATGGTATTTGACATCAGTTCAGTCTTCTGACCTCACTCACCTTTGCTTTTTATTAGCATTGCCTGTGCTGGCTGCATCAAGTCATACTTGCAGAAGGAAATTCAATAATCACTACCGGTATTAGTGGATATTTGTACCTCCCTTATGAGAAAACATACTCTGGTTTAATGGCAGCCCAGGTTTTTATGATAAGTGTCTGAAAAAGAACATCAGTCATTTTCAGTTACTTACCAACACGACTGGCATTATGCACTTTTCTGTGGTGTTTTGCCCAGTTTTGTTCAAATGCCTCTTTGAGCATTTAAAGGACCTTCCAGTATTTCTACAGAAGTTTCTACTTCCACAGTCTAATTACATGAAAATATTTATTAATAGCTTGTGCTTTCAGTTCCTTTTAAAAAATATCTAAAAAACCTCAATCAAACAAAGATGACTTCATTATAAACAAAACTCTCTTCAAATACAACTGATAATTCTGTACAATGTTCTTGTTTTCTCAGCCAGACAGTTCTTTCATGTATAGACATATTGGCATTAAATTTGATTTACAATGTTTGAAAATAAGTGAGTAGTGGATTTACAGGAGTTGGTATTGGGATATATCTTTGTTTTGTTGCAGCACTCAGACACAAATGTGATTTGCTGCCCTGTTTAACAAGGTTAAGTGATCTTTGTTCAGTTTCTCTCCTTCCATTCTTTTAGGCAATTTAGAAGTTAGAATTTTTAAAGAAAAACAAGATCAAAACACTGGTGTATGTATGCCAATTTTCCAGCAGCAGTATGAGGGAGAAGATGAGCATAGTGATAATAAGCTCATAAGGGTATCGTCACCATGGTAAACTGTCAGAGTAACTCCTCAATAGGACATAGGACTAAATTTAGAAGACTACACTGCTGGTGAGTCATTGATCATTGCACAAGTAACACGATCTTCTGTTGTGAGCATATATACTCTGTTTTGTGTGCAGCATGGGTATGCAGTTTGGTGGTGGTCTGATTACACAGCTGTATATCTTTAACTGTCATGGGTGAGATGGAGTAAACAACAACCCCTGGTGGATCTGGATATTGGGCTTTATTTAAGAACCCCTGAGATTAAAGCTTTTACCCTGCTTGATTTCCTCACACAGTCATTTTCTCCCTCCCCACCAGCACTGTGTTCCCCACACAGTGATGTTGTGCCACTGCTCACAGGTACCAGTTTCAGGTGTGAGAGATCTCTGGTCTAGTAGCCAAGACATCTGGTCACCTCACAGCTCTTGTCTCCACGCAGTGATCTGATTTCCAGGGTCTTCTGCAACTTCTGAGATTTTTTCTCCAGTCCTGGTCTTCACCACTCTCTTTTCCAGCCCCCAGATTTCTCCATCTAAATAGTCAGTGTGCAGAAGGAAAAGTATGATCAACTCCTAATTGGTAGTTCTGTCTTACATGTTATTATTAATTGTAGGAATCAGGAACTGCCAGAGTTAATTAGTCCTGATGTTATCAAAATTTACAGTTGGCCCATACCAGTTACAGCTAGCAGGTGGCAGGCTCATGCTTGCTTGTAAGTTCAAAAGTTCAGTTTCAGAGAGTCACCCACTCACCCACAGACATGCAATTATCTGCTGCAATCTAAGTTATCTTCACCTACTACTGTTATTAAAAAAAAAAAAAAAAAAAAGGCAGACAGATCTTGATGGAAAAATAACTGGATTTTTTTTTCCTGGAAATAAAGAATCTCGATGACTCTGGTGCACCTATGGCAGTAATAGCTATTAGGACTGCTGCCTTAGTGGAATACGAGGTAAAATGACATGCACTAAAATTAACTTGTTAAAGTTGCAGTGCAATGACTCAGAACTAGAAAACAGGTTCTTTTTTTTTTTACCTTTTTTTTTGCCTTTTTTTTTTTTTCCCCCTACCACACTATACACTGTGTAGCAAAAGTAGAAATTTTTGTATTTAGGTTTAGATAAAGTAATATTAATATTATTGAATATTAATATTATTTAATATTAATAAGTAATTTCAGATAACATTTAGAAGTTGTTCTTTCTTCTGAAATTTATCAGAGCACAGGTTAGACTTCTCAAATAACAGATTTCTGATATATGGCTAACTTACGCAATCTTTGGACCAGAACCTATGTATATTGGTGCTCTGGAGAGGCCTGAACAACTGAGCTCAAGTCCGAGTGGGCAAGAGATGGAAAGGGCTGTGCCTTTTATTTGGACTTTTTTTTTTTTTTAATACTCTTCCTGTGGGTGATCTAGAGGAAAAATAAAGAAAGAGGCCTTACTACTCCCAAAAAACGCACAGAGTGCACACAGTAGCAGAATAGATATCAACTGGGAGACCATTGCCTAAGTTGTATATTAAATGCATGTGGAAAGTTCTCATATATATATGATACAGAGCCAGCAAGGAGTTCAAAAGTGACCAGTGTATCTATTCCATTGTATTTTAGCTTTGGTGTTAAAAACATTGTGCAAATAAATGTGCTTTTACAACAGATATTTTTTTCAAAAACTCCTTCCCAAAGTCACTATTTCAGTAGCTGTCTATATAAAATTATAAAATGAGACTAAAAGAGCTAGATTATGCTCTTAGTTCTGCAAACATAACTCTGGAATAGCTCTACAGAGGTTTGTGGAATTATTTCTGATTTACTGTAGTGTAGCTGTGAGACAAATCGGCCTAAAGAGTATAGCTGTCTAATATTTTCTTCCGTATACTGCTTTATTACTTTGTACACAGAGAAGTAGACAACCTTCTGTTATAGGGTGATTCAGTAGTTCTCCAAGACACTGTGATGCCACTATAACCACACAGACAGCCAGATGCATCAAGCTGACAGCTAACAGACGCTTTCCATTTCTTGGTGTCAGTTGCCACCCAGTGATTTACATCTGCATATGAACATACAGAAAAATAGTTTGTGATAGCCCAACATTTGGATGATGTCTTCATTGCTGTAATACCACCACTTTTTGGAGCGGAAACTTGAAATTTGTCAGAAGAGTAGTCTCTGTGTCCAAAATGTCTGACATTTTAACAGAACGGACTTTATTATTACCTTGAAAAAGGAGGAAAATAAGAACAGTTGGAGATTGCCAGGCACATCACAGACGTCAGGGAGCTATGCAGATAAATATTTGAAAAACAAAAGGTCCAACCACAACGGAGGTCTTCTAGAGTGAAGTGTTTGCTGCAGAGTATTACAGCAAAGACCTTGAGAGTTGAAATCATGATTCTGAATGAGGGATACAGTGTCCTTTGTCTTGGTACTGCTATGATTCATGTTGTCTACAGACTGGCATAGGCAGAAGAAGGATCAGGAATGAAAGCAGGGCTTTGAGGTTCTCTTGCCCTAGTACTGTAAAGATCTACAGGGCCCAAATCCTGTAAAAATATGAATTTGGCTTAAATAAATTGGGTAATAAAGATTGTAGGGATAAGAGTTTCAGTTTGGTCAGAAGGATGAAAATTGGACTGGGCAGCTGGAATATAAGCAAGAGCGTCATACTTGCTGAAGGAAGAATCCAGATGAAACAAGAGTGAGTGGAAGGGTAAGGAAAACTATGCTTAAAACAAGCTGGGGAGACCTCACACTGACTTTACAACTGTAAAAATGATCTTTTAGCAAAGTGTTTGTTTTAAAGTTCTGGCTTCTACTTGTGTAACCCTAGGTCAATTCTCCTCTGATCTCTTTCGAGATGTAACTGCAATTAAACCTGTTTTCAAAATATTCTACATCCATATGCTGTGTATAGTTAATTACTGAGGTTTATAGCATTTCATTTGCAAAAGCACAGGTTGATTAGCATTGATATCAGCATTGCTAATGCAGTAGTGAAAATAAAAGCAGATCTCACTGACCTATGGGACTTGACTGTTTGGCCTACAGGCAAACTCATCGATGCTAAAAAATTTTCTAATTAACAAGCGAACACTCCGGATAAGAACTCTGCATCTCCTTTCACAGTGTCTTGTTTGACGCTTTGAATTTACCAGAACTTCAGAACACATATTTGGGAAATGCTGCTTGCTCTGTGCTCCCAAGAGCCTGATGTAAAAGTGTCTCCTCACTGCACACAGTTTAGCATATATGGAAATCTTCACTGAAATGGAGAAAAAGAGTTGGTTTGGGAAAACATGCAGCCATGTACAGAAGCAGGTCAGGTTGTAATATCGACTATCAATCTTCTATTTTAAAAAATGGAAGCAGCCAAGCACTGTGTAATTGTAAGTCCATGTGAAAAAAACAAAGGTTCAAAGGAGAAGGAAGAGTTGCTTGCTCCAAAACCATGGAATACTGCCACTTTAGGTAGATGATTTCCTGCATGAATGAGTCAAAGTTTGTAGGGAGAGAAAATGTTTTTAAAACTGGAAAAACAGATAGGCTTTCAGATGCATCAGCCCTTTTGAAACATGACATGGAAACAAAAAACTACAAAGTTAAACACAAGCTGAGAACAAATATTCTGAACAAAATTATAAACTTTTATACAATGATGTGATAAAGTAGTTGTACCCAATGTGAGGAAAAGAAGATGTTGATTTATCACTTGTCAAAAATGGTGGTATGTGAGAAAATGTAATGTGAGAAAAATGTATTGAATTTCTACAAAAGCTATCATTTCTAATATTTAGTAATTCTAATTCTCAAGGCCATCTTTTGGAGGCACTTTGCAAACAGGAGAGATATCTCCCTTGATGACGAGAGCAGGCAGGTTAGTACCGGAAAACCCATATGGTGAGAAATGTTTTCCTCCTGGTTAACCGGGTCCTTTGATCCTTGATCAGTTATCTATGTGTGTTCCTTTTGAGTGCAGTGGTGCTTAATTTTAACGGTATGGTTGACATGTGGACATCCGGTGCATTGGATTAATAGATTGCACTGCAGGAAGCGCGAGTGGAAGAGCTAGGAGGGATTTTCATGTTACTGTTATGCGAACATTAATTCTAAGATGTATAGTACAGTGGCAAGTTCTGTGTTTGTCTGTTTATGTTGGTCATAAGGAGAAGCTTGTCCTAATGATGATTTTAGGCAGGTGGGAGGGATGTCTGAATTTTTCTATAAAAATTCGTAGAAGACACTCTCCATCTCTAAGAGACCTCCTTCATACCCTTCAGGTGCAAGGGCTGGACCAGTGTTTCCTACATCACTTTTCTTCTTTTCTTTTCCTCTAAAGAGTCAGAGAGGAACCAAATGTTGGGTAGAGCCATGCTCAGCTGTCCTTCAGGTAAGCCATTCTGAAAATCACCATGGTCTGGAACTTCTGTTTCCCTAAATTGTTTGTACCACAGCTGGTCTGTTCCATGCAGGTGAGCAGTTGACAGAGAGAGCAGAAGCTGTAGCTCATGCTCAGTTTTTCAAAACTACACTGAATTACAGTTCTGCTGGAAAATATAACATTGCATTATTCTAAGAAATAAGATACAATTTTTTTCCCCCTCAGGAATAAGCGAAGCAAAGATAAGATGATGCAGCACAAGAAAGCATTCAAGAAGCAGACACCTGAGCACTGCTTTAAATTTAGGGTCATGTTCTGCCTTCAGCTATACCAAAGCATGATTTTCCTCGTGGAAATCATCATACAAATATATATGTATCTCAGGCCACAGATTTGCCTTCAGTTTGGACATATTAATTTTTCCCGGAATCTGACTGTCTACACCTTTGAACTCCTATGTAAATTCCAGATCTTTCTTGCTGCTATTTGCCAGTATAGGATTGCAATTAATTGGAAAGACAATTTGTTTTGTTGAAGATTTTTTCTTTTCAGGAAAACCCTGCAGAAGTATAATGCAAGTACAGTGCTGGGTCAGGTCTTGTATACTACTGGAAAGCACAAAACAGAAGAAAGAATGGAGAGCTGTCTTGTGTAACAGGCAGGTGCTGTTATTAATTTATAAGGATATTAGGTAAATTTTCAGGGTAGTGTCTGAAGCAGTAACTGAGACTACCTGGGTCATGTTCTTCTTGACCCCTTTTCCAACCTATGCATGCCAAAGAATGATGCAATTGCATCAGCACTCTCAAAGAATTGCATGAAAGTAGGAAAAAGAATGGAGGATTCTTTTTAGAAGTCATGGACATTCATAAACATCAGGCATAGACAGAGGATATGTGGGAATCAATTCAGCAGAAGCTGCATTTTCATCTACTTGTAGGTGTTTTTGGACCGTAGGAGGAGTATGTAATAATGGTTTTATAATCACAAGAAATTTGGCTGTAGGATGACAGTTATGGAACAATTTTTTTTCTGGTTTTACTGAGATTATTCACTAGTGTAAGCAATATGTTTACATGAACAATGAAAATAGAAAGCACATTTTTCTCATTTTTAGTCAAGGATAACTAAATATATCCAATCTGAAGTGTTAATAATAACTTCCCAGTGTGCATCACACTTAAAATAGTTACTATTCATGTTTTATTACTACAATTTCATTAGCACATTTATATGTAGGACTTAATTGACAGAAGAGTAGCAGAACTATTCTTATAGGATATTTCTACTGTAAAAGCATTTTTGAAAAAAGGGAGTACTGAAAAGATTAATGTATACTGAAAAACAAGATGTCATTTAATGATTGTTTTATCATTCTCTAGCCATTTTAGCTTAAAAGTATACTTGCTAAAATAAATAAAAAAAAAACCAACACAAAAAAACCAGACTAAACTGAGTTTTATTAAACTCAGAAAGAAAAAAATCATAATGGTTTGACCTTTTCTTACAATAAGTAATCAAAACAGAAATGTAGTTATCTTGAGGGATTTTATTAAATCAAAGAACAGAATGGGATTTTTGAAGGTAATAAATGATACAGGACTGCCAAAGACGTGCAATGCAAACAAACTTCAGCTGTAACTGAGGAGAATGCATCCTGATCTTGTAGGGGGGATTCAGTTTAATGTTGGAACAAATAACCCTGACAACATAATCAGTATCTGCTCAGTAAGATTGTGGGGCAAGCTCTGGACAATTTTGAATGAATGGTCACAAGCCAGGTACTGCCTGTTTTCCAACTTTTTTGCCCACCAAGGTAAATGACAAAAATGTGTTTTAGGGCATGTCACAAGGGTCAAAGACCACAGGAAGCTGCAGCTGACTCTTAACAAGAAGGCAGCATGACAGAGGGTCAGAAAGGTATGACATAGGGAAGGAATGAAGACTAATGAGATTACCTGTGGTTTGGCAAAATGTTGGACTCGCAGACAGGATGGTTTGATATTCAGAAAGATATATAAGTTAAGGCTGTGCTATCTGAAAAACAAAACCAAACCCTTAGTGTCCCACATTTGCTCAAGGGCTAACATTCCTGTGGTTAACAAATACCTCTCACTGATGCTCTATTTCCTGCTTGTCAGCTTGGAAGTTTGTAGGGAAACTCAGAGAGGGCAGAGCATTATGTGGATTCTTGGGGGTTGTGTGTAAGTGAGGAATGACTTGGGTAGCAGAGAGGCTGTTTCCAGAGTGTTGTCTGCAGGAAAGATGGAAGAGAAACAGTGTGTGTCAGAGTGTTTCTCAGAGATACAGGGTTTGGAACTGATAAAAGAGAGGTACAGGCAAACACAGAGTTGTCTTAGTCAGGTGACTAAATATCTGGGTCACCCTCTGAAGTTGTCTCTACTGACACCATAAATTGTCTACACTCCTAAATTAGAAGTGTAGAGTATACACTCCTAAATTAAGCCCCTGAACAGCCTAAATGTCTGTGTGATCAATGTCTGTGTGACTTTACTTTGCATCTGTTTCTAGTACAGAATTGTTGTTTAACATTATATATATGATCACTTATACAGTAGCTTTCTAAGCAAAACTTCAGATTCTCTTTGCATCCTCTGGCCAGTTAAGAAAATCTGGAGATAGCTTTCTTCAGGCTTGTTTTTCACTTAGGGAAATTATATAAGCTTTTCATAAAATCAAAATATCTGTCATCCTCTATGAATTGCCATAACTTTCTTAATGAAGAGATTGGTTTTGTTGTTATGGCAGCTGGACACAGTGTGAGAGTAATTCAGAGGCATTTCAGAGATTTCTAACTAACTACATGAAGTGGCACTGTTTTTAGATACTTCTTATTTTTTTCCTGGTCTCCTCATCTTCTTCTGGGGTTTGGCAATTATTTTGCATTTCTGTAACTTACTGGACATTAATCTCATTGTACTTCTGCTAAAGTCAATCCAGGAACACATTATGGTTCAGAAGAATATAAATGACACAATCCACCTGCAAGCATTTATTTATGTCAGGACATTCTTCCTTACCTAGTGACTTGATGGCTAGTAAAAAATTGTAATATTTATTTATGACAAACTGAATAAGACTCAACTACAAAAGGGAAAAAAGGTCAGTGAAAAGTGTATTTTAGTAAGAGTCTCATTTTAATAACAGTCTCATCATTAACTGAAATTGTTGAAGTTCTATAGCAATTTACTTGTCTTATTTTCTTGCTTCAGTTGGGTTTGGTCCCTATATTTATATTTTTCTGCCATCAAAATGCTGACAGGTAGTAATTGTTTGGAGGTATGAATTTTTTATATCTTGTACATTCCCCAACATTATGTAAAGAGTAAATGTTTAAAACTTATGGAAGCTCACAGTTTTTCCCAAAAGTGTGATATGATTATACAATCATAGTATTTAACGTTCTTTTGTTCCTAACTCAGCTACAGTGAGCTATGAAGTGATACAGTGACAATATAAAAAAGCTTTTATAGGGCTGAAAGAATATGATTCTTTGTTTGTTATAAACAATTACATTGCGAATTCATAATATTCAGTTTCAATGAGTAATAACGCCTATCTTTCATGTGAACATTTGAAGTGACACTGATTGCATTCTATCTCCTATCTTCCCCAAATAAAATGAAACAAGCTACATTTCATTATGATTCATAGGGCTTGGGTACTCAGGTAACTATCTTGAACTCACACACTATTGTCAAGGTTGTCATCATGGTGCTTAACATTTAGATTCAGTAGCGTGCTTAAGGAAGCAACTTGGTTCTTAGGTGGGCTCAATCTCTCTTACATGCTTGTCACTTTCTATTGACCATAAATAAAACATAGAACAGCCACATTCATACATGGGAATCTCAGCTGTGCACCTAAATTTGGATTGACTAAAGCATGCAGAGAATGTATCTTTTTTCCTTTAATGTATTTTGCAATTGTACGAAGTAAAACTTCTATATTAAATACTGTTCTGAGAATATAGACAAAATGTATGTCAAATAAAAAAACCCAAGGCTTATCAAAGGAAACATTATCAGTATAAAAAATATGTAAAATAACTTAAAATAAACTTTATACTAAAATGGAGAATCTACTTTTCAATCACTTCTGAGTTTGTAGATCAAAGAATGGAAGGATGCTTTTTGCGTGCAATCTATCTTCCATAGCTTAATTCAGGAAAGATCTCTATTTAAAGCCTTAGTACTTCAGGTTCTACTACAGAATAGTAGAATAGTAAAGACCTTCAGGGTATTATTTTTCATGAAGTAGCAAGAAAGTTAGATCTTCATAAAGCCTAGATGGCAGTCATTCATAAGACATTTTTGAGAAAGAGGTCCTGGCTTGACAAAAGGATTGACAAGAATGGGAATTTCCCCCATTTTCTGTTTGATGAAGATTTTCCATATCCCATTTACTGACATTGCTTCTAACTCTTTCAACTTCCTTTCCTTGTCTTTTTCCAGAAAAGTATTTTCTAGACCCCCTGAAAGGACGAGAGTATAATATAGTACACAGTAGCACTGTAGACAACAAGATCTCACCAAGTGCTTTCTTTAAATATATTAATTCCATGCTATCTTTTATGTGATTGAGCAATCCCCAATATTGGGGACAGGCAGGGATTTATAGTGCTGAAGTTTTTCCTTGGCCCTTTAATTAAGTAGGGTGAATGCACTCCATGAATTTAACCCGAGAGTGTGAGTTCTACTGTAGGTACATCACTGCTTTCATATGTTATGGCTCAGTGAAGTCAGTAGGATACTTTTATGCAGCAAGGCTTATAGCTGTCATTTCAGCCTCCTGTAAGTCAGCATCAATCAGACTGAATTCTGGTTTCCTGTCGCCTGGTGAACATTACCAGAGTAATGAGTAAAGGGAAAAAGAAAAAAAAAATCCCCAAAAGGAGGGTTATTAGAAATTTGCCCTCTGTAATGCTAAAATTCAAAGTAAAACTATTCAGTTATTTGAGAGAAGTTGCCTGGATAAAAATAGATTCCTCATTGATAGTCAGATCATTGAGATTCCATAAAAGGAGACACTATTGAAAAAGTTCCTGCAAACTGGTTTTGTTTGGCGTCTGACTGAATTGTGGGAGCCCTGGAGCTACCAGCAGCTTCCTGCCTGCCACTCCTGGAAATTCTTTAGATAGTACAAGCAATAAACACTACCCAGTGGGAAATGGCAGAGTAATGTTTTACACTGATTACATGCTAACAGCAGGGAGAAGCTTGATGCAGACTTTCAGAAGCTGAATGTGTGAGCGGAATATCCTTTTTTAATAACAAACAACTTACTGAATCTAGGACACTACACCATACTCTCAGATAAAGGAAGGCTTAATATTGCATTCAGACTTCCCTTAAGCCAGTGACAGTGGCTCTGGAAAGTATGAAATTATTCCTGATTCTCCTGTAAGTCAAATTATATCCATTAAATTCAGCTGCAAATAAGATCAATGGGATTTGTATTTAAAATTTCATGTGTTTGCCAGGCAGTACAACTGATTGAAATGATTATTACTGTTATTATTTCTTCTTGTGGAACCAAATAATTTTCATGCATATATATTAGAACAAGTATTTTATATAGTTATTAAAAAAAAACCCTAAAAACCAGAAACAAAAAAAAACCCACAAGAAATCCAAGGTGAACTTATAACAGACTTGACAAGGCAATAGTAAAATGATTTGAATTCTGATTGAAAGGTATGGTTTGGTGACTGACGAAGTCTCCCAGAAGCTGTGGGTATTGGCACAAGAGGAAATGTTCTTGCTCCATAGAGAATAGAGAGTTTCACAGCGAATTCATAATGTTATCATTATTTATATGAATGAGAAGTTCAAGTTTTGCTAACCAATAATGCTTAATATTTCTAAGAATCAATGTGAAAAAGCTTGATATTGAGGCTAAGGACTTAATGCAAATCTCCTAGTTGACCATTTTGTGAGTTTGGTTTGTTTTTTGGGGGGGTTTTTTACCTTTTTTTTTTAAAGTTTCTGGTGTGCTTTTCATCGGTGCTCTTTTATAGCTTTCTGTCTGCTTTGGACACTGCATGCCTTGTGCTTTTCCGTTTAAGAGTTCTAGCTGCGATTCTTTTGCCAAGTCCATTAGAAAGAAAGGGGCTGGGTTTAATTTTCCTGCTGAAGGAATCATCTTGAGCCCTGGAAAAACTCTCCAAAACTAAGCTATGGGGGAGGTTGCAGTGTTCTCAGTGCTTCAGAAAATATCCTTGAAGGACGAGTTTCAGGACTGGCTGCCATTATGAGCTATTCTTACTCACAAGCATCAAGCGTAAGAGGCTGAGAAAATATTTGAAAAGAAAAAATAAGCTACTGAAACACACTACAATAATACTTCATAAGAACTGAGGAGTACTCACTTTAGTCCTCATTTAGTGTTCTGTTGCTAACAAAATTATGTATTAAGTCAGCTGCTCCCCTCCTCCATTTCATATCACTGAGGGCTGCTCGAGCACAGTAATTCAGCATCTCCATCATGGTTGTATAAAGCTTTGGTGTTATACATCCATGGTTGTATAAAGCTTTGGTGAAGTTACTTGAAGTGAGTACACTTCTGATGCCAAGAGCAGAGGATATCAGCTTAACCAGCTCAGGCATTTTTGAACCCCTTGAGGATGGGTATTCCACGACATTCCTAGATTCCAGGTTTCAGAGTGACCTGGACAAACTGGAGAAGAGGGCCCAGGAGAAGCTCATGAATTCCACAGGTGCAAGGGCAAAGTGTTGCACCTGAGTTGAAGCAATCCCAGATACGAGTGTAGATAGGGAGAAAAAGTCATTGGAGCGTAGAGAATCCCCATAGAGAAGGATTTGGGGATTCCCATGAATGAAAAGCTGGACATGACCCAGGAGTGTGTGCTCACAGGCCAGAAAACCAATCACATCAAAAGAGGAGTGGCCAGCAGGTTGAGGGAGGTGAATCTGCTCCTCTACTCAGCTCTCACGAGACCCCACCTGGAGCACTGCATCCAGCTCTGGGGTCCTCAGCACAAGAAAGACATGGCTATCTGAGCACATCCATAGGAGGGCCACAAAGATGATCAGAGGGATAGAGCATCTCTCCTATGGAGGCAGGCTGAAAGAGCTGGGTTTGTTCAGCCTGGAGAAAGTTTCAGGGAAACCTAATTGTGGCCTTCCAGTACCATCATGGGGCTTACAAAAAGGAGAAAGAGGGACTTTTTACACATGCACATAGTGACAGGACAAGGAGCAATGGTTTTAAACCGAAAGAGGGCAGATTCAGATTAAATGTTAAGAAGACATTCTCTACTGTGAGGGTGGTGAGGCACTGGAAGAGGTTGCCCAGAAAAGTTGCAGATGTTCCATCCCTGGAAGCATTCAAGGTCAGGTTGGATGGGGCACTGAGCGAGGTGATCTAGCCTAGGAGGTTCCTGGAATGTGTGGAAGATAACTTCCTACATGTCTGAGTTAACCAGGGAAGGTGTCCTGCTGGACCTATTGTTTGTCAAGATAAAATGAGTGGTGAGTGATGTGACAGTGGGAGGATATCCAGCAGATTGATTATGAAATAACAGGCGTTTTGATTCTCAGAGAAATAAGGAAGGAACAGGGTCAGCAGAACTGCCATCATGGATTTCCATAGGTCAGACTTTGGCCTATTTAGAGAGCCATGGCCTTCAGGAGACAGGAGGGAGGAGATCTCAGCGGGGCTGGGCAGGAAGGAACTGGTGGTGGAGGTGGGGGTTAGGAGCTGCAGGGACCTGTGGGCAGGTTGGAAGGGGGGTGGGACAGCTGGGTGGCACCATGTCCTGCCTGAGTGCTCCCCTGAGAGGCTGAACACCTCCTGGCCCCAGGAGCTACCATTTCTGGCCTGGCTCTTGTCCAGCTCAGCCTTCTACCACGTGCACTCACACTCAGCGCCTGCCAAGGCTGTGCTGCAGCAGCTCTGCCTTCCCTACTCTGCCCTGCCCTGCTGACAGCCCCGTTGTGACCCCAGCATGTCGGTATGAAAAGCAGAAGAGGCCTTGACTCTGGGTAAGCACTGCTCAACAATAACAAAAGCATCTCCACATTATCAACCCTCTGTTCAGCACAAATCCAAAACCTAGCCCAGCACTAGACTGTATGAGGGCAATTAATTCTACCCCTGACAAAACCAGCACAAGCTGCAACTAAAATGTCTTCTTCAGAATAACACACAGAAGCTTTTTTTTTAGGTTAGAAATAGCAGTCTTTGTGAATCCTTGCAGTTCTGGACTCTCTGACATGTAATGTTTTGTGCAGACCTTTTTAATGATATTCCACACTGCAGAAAGTAAAAAAAATGTTTGATGAGTAATTGACTCTATATCAAGGTTATCCCTATCTCCAGCAAATATTTAAATAGGAAGCAATCTGTGAAAGTTGCTACTCACCTTCTTTTCTGTCAACACAGAGTGGTGAAGCAGATCTTGCTCTGGGACATTACTTGCTGTGAAGGTAAGGAATCTGGGACAAGAGTCTCACCCATCGCAACTCGGAGTTGTGATGCTGCTTAGAAGGGAGATGACCCTAGTAAGAAGTTCAAAACAAATACAAAAAGAGGCTCAGATGGGACCTTAGTTCTGGTAGCAATGACAGAGGAGAAAATAGAAATATCAAGAAATCTTTAAGTAAGCAAAAGCAAGAATTATTATTTTGGAGTGAAAAAGGCTTTGCCACTTACCTTTATGTACAGCAAATGCCAAGACTACTTCTCATTATTCTGTTTCTTTTGGAGCCAAGGGCAGTGGAATCAACATGTTCTTTTCAGTGTAATCCCCAGGGGGTAATTGAAATATAATTGCATTTTTTATGAGGTGTTTGGATTTTTACTTTATTTTCTTTTTAGATACTTGTACTTTCTAAGAAAAGGAAGGAGTAGCAAAGTAGCTAGTAAAGTCACTGAGGCTTATCCTTTTAAATTACTTCCACAGACTTCAGTGGAAAAAGTCTTTTTATTCATTTCCCCTAATCTATAGTAATAAAAAAAATAAATCACTCTTCTTCTATTTTTTAATTCTCATTTATTGGAAGCTACTGAGACAGTGTTAGTTCTGATTATGGATAATTACGGAGCTGGTACAAACACTCCAGGATAATTCAACAATTAAAATGAGCAAAATATAAGCAGAGAAATACTGTAGTGGGTACAAATCAAGTCCACATCTGGGAGGTGGTACAAAGGCCTCAAATGCCCCCTACAATTGCTGGAGACATTTTTACATCACACAATGCCCATACACAATTCATTTCTGTCAGCTACATTTTGTCTTCACTAAAGAAGTTATGAAAATGGTAGAGGATTGAAAAGAAAAGTCATTCTTACTTTCCAAACTAGCTCCTGCATTTGCAGAGACACTTCCAACGGGATGGGAGGATGGGTGGCTTGTTCCCCGGAGGTGCCTACTGCCCTTGAGTCCCCAGGCAGGGCAGGCCAAGACACTCCACCCAACTGAGATGACTGAAATTAAGTAGGGTGAAATCCACTCTTAGTCTTTCAGCACAACCAGGTTTTCCAACCTGAAGAAGGAGCGTCCTTATTCTATTTATTGCTTCATATTGGCTAAGTTAAATGAACGTCAAGGACTTGTTTTTAAATGTTTCAAATGTTTCTTCATTTTGTGAAATTATGATAACAGATGTTATCATATCTAGTCAGTTATTAAAAAAATAACAAACAAGGTCTTCAGCTTTCTGTATGTGACAAGGGGCAGGATACTTCTAGTGAATCAATCTTCATCAATCACTTTATTTAGCATCACAATAGCACAGGACTTTTGGTCTGTTTCTGAAGCTGAAGTTCCTCGTCACCTGTGTAAAAGGAATAATAAGGTATTTTTCCTTTTCACCTTTGACAGCTTAAATTGAAATGTGTCTCTGGCTTCTTCACAGACAAGCTTCTTTCAAGACAGCAGATAAGGTCCAGTGTTTGAAGAACATTAATTATATGTTCAGATGATAAAACCTGGCTAGAGTAGGCTAAATTTTATAAAAGACCTTATACTGTCATGTTCTTGGGAAAAAACCAAATCAAACCAAAACAACAAAAACACTCACAAAAAAAAACAGACTGAAAACATCAATGCGATACATATGGTAAATTATCCTCTCACTTTGCTCAAAGCTCACTTTCTTTGCAAATTTGAAATGACAAAAATTAATCAACTCCTGCTTAGATGAGTATCTAATTTTTTTTCTAAATAGAATAGAATAGACTCCTTCAGTTGGAAGGGACCTGTGATAATCACCAAGTCCAACTGACTGACCTCTTCAGGACTGACCAAAAGTTAAAGCATATTATTAAGAACATTGTCCAAATGCCTGTTAAACACTGATTGGCTTAAGACTTTCAGAGTAAGAGTTTGTTTCCTATGCATACTGTAACAGACTAAGATAAAAGTAAACACAACTGCAAGAAAAGGAAACTTCTCTTAGGTTTTTGTCTTTCATTTCCAATTTTTGGTCGAATATTTCATTCTGTATAAATTCTTTCCTAATGCAGTGCTGTACAACCTTGTCCATGGATTCTTGCCTACAGATGTTCCCTCTAGATTATCAAACATGATAAACTTCAAGGTGCTTCTTTCACTTTAGAACAATGTAAGCCACTCTATTTCCATCTGTGTTACTCTGCTGAACACCACTTTAGTGTAAACCTGTTTAAAACATGCATGCAAATACAGTAGAAATAAATAGAGTTTTTGGCATCAAAAATATAAATTATTAAAAAGCACTGAAAACTTGTATGTGAATCCAATCTCAAAAGCATCATTTAAGTAAAGAAGAAATCTGTAAGATCTCTTAGAAAAAAATAAATTGCACAGAAAGTGTTACAATTACTCTCTCCTGATATATAAAGGACTAGTGAATTCCAGCAGAGTTGTAAAGTGAGATATTTTCAACTGTTATTTTTTCCCAGAACAATCAATATAAGAAATTAATCTTCTACGCCTCCTCTTGATATATTTGTGCAAGTGCATTTTAGAAAGGGACAAAATATACACACAGATAAGGAAAAATGAAATGCCAGAGTGAAAAGCCTGGGTTGTGTGCCTTAGCGCACAGAGTCAACACTGGCTATCAATTAAAAATTAGCCAGGGTAAGGCTGGTGGATAACTGGCTGCTTAGGGATTCGGGAATAGAGTGGAAATTATAATGCTTTGCTGCATTTCTGATCTAGCATAGCAATTTTTATGCATAAGGTCAAATGTTGTAACCCAAAGAGAGACCCACTACTGACAAGGAGTCAGAGGTATACCTGAACTGAGGGCAGTTTGCTCAGAAATGGAGGCAAGGCCTCGGTCAGCCCTATTTTTGCACAGATTTTTCAAAACCTAGATCTTACACATCCTGATCTTCCTATAGATGCCCATGGTTTCTTTGGAAAGGCTTGTTAGACTCAGCAGGGTTTCCTCTGGTTCCTGCTGGTACAAGCAAAATGCAAACAAACCAAGGGCTGTCATCAGACGGTTTTTACACAAATGACTCTGGCAGATTTCAGGAGCTACCTCAGATTCCTACAGTTCTTCATTGCTTTTAGTTCTAGTAACCTACCCAGACAGCCGAACTACCAAAGCAGGGTACCAAAGCACCTGAGTCTGGGACCCAATGAAATTTCCAGATTTATTTCACAGGGTCTAACAGTCTCCCTCTGAGTGCAATAAACTAAAAATAAAAAGAAACAAACTACCAAAGAAAGAAAACAAACCAACAAAACCAAACCAAAGCACCAAACAGACAACAACAAAAAACCCAAACCCACAAAAAACCCCCAACCAAACAAGCAAATAACAAAAACAAAAAAACCAAAAAGCACAAACAAACAAAAACCCAAAACAAAACAAAAAGATAAAAATGTATGTAAAATACATATAAAGCACTAATTTAACCTAGTTCTCCTAGGGGACACCCTATGTTGGTATGGTTTATACCTAGAAAATACTGTAATTTACTGCATTAACCAGTTTAGAAAAATCCACACAGCTTTATTTGTGGATTTTCACAGAAATTTATGAGGTCAAAGTGCTGATTCAGTGTACCTGTATAATATACAGTGAATAGCTATACTGTTTTGTTTACTCTTCAGTTCTACCAACCTTAAAGTAGATTTCAGAGAATTTAGGAGCACCCACACAAGGAGTTGTAGTGGCCATGCTAAGGCTATTGATTATAACAGGTTGTGATGGTATTATTGTTGTCATCCTATGTGTTTCTTTTCTTTCCAGAGAAAGTACTTGGAGATAGAGTAGTGGATGTAATGGTAGCAGTTTCATAGGTGTTGAATTTATAACAACTGGTGTTTTGAGATTTTATCAGATTTTTATTTTCCTTCTTTTTTTCCTTTAACATTTAGAAGAAGCTAAGCCATTAAAACTCTTGTTTTCAGTGTGGTTAACTTCACAGTTTCCTAAGTGCTTCCCTCTACTCCTTGAGACATCTGTGTGTTTTCCAGAGAAAGAGAAAATTTTGCTTTTTTCTTCTTTCATTCATACACAGCAGTGTTTGTGACAGGAGAGGTGGTTAACCTGAATTGCAATGTGAAAATGTTCTCTGGAATGTACTACTTGGGCATATGTTTCTGCTCATTGAGAAAAAAAGAAAAAGAAAAGAAAAAAAGAAGAAAAAGACTGTAATGAAGAAAACAAGTACCCGTAAAACTACAATGTTTCCAATTTTAATCATAACAGTAAATATATAATTGTTACTTGTTCAGTGAGGGTGAACACTGAAAAGGACTAAATTGTTCCTTGCTCAGATTAGTCTGAAATGACTATGAACACATTTAAAGTAAGCTTTCATCATCACCCAAGGGTATTATATATAACAATGTTGTTTGACTAAATTATGGAGTATACATCTGGGAACTTTATTCACAAAATGTACTTTAATGGGTATAAAAAGAGATGGAACTTGTGAAGGTATTATTGAGGTATTTTAGAAAATATAAAGTAGTGAATTTTGTTCATGTCAAGATTTTATTTTACATACTCACTTCTATATTACCACAGAGCATAGTGACATTTCAAAATGGTTTATTAGGCAGATATATTTGATGATTATGTAAGTCATATTTCAGAATATTGAAGTAAACAATGCTAAAAAAATTTACATATCTGAAGATTTATCCTCATTACATGCATATTTTATATAAAGATTACATTTCTTGTTAAAAAGTCATGTTCAGTATCTCTTGCCTAGAATAGTCACATAAATGGCAAGTTTTGAAATTGGACTGATCCTTTGTTTTCACATTACTAATTTTTATGGGTATTAACTTTCGTCATTCTGAATGTCTTTTTGAAACTGTGACATTTATACATGGCTCTTGTGCATTTCAAGCCAAATCTTGATTATATATGCTGTAATTTATGTACTGTAAGCACAAACACTTGTGTTTGCATGATACTTTGAGTAATCCTGTATATTAAAACTACCCTGGAAAAAAAAAAAGAAATGCCATTCAAAAATTGTTTTGAACAATATATTGGGCACTGGACAGACATCCTGTGCACATTTCTTTAATTTAACAATGTTCTGTGAGTCTGTAGTCCTTAACCTGCTTGAATCTTTAGAATAAATCATACTTTTTCTGTCTTTTTAAAAATGTCCTTGTAGAGGATTTAAGTGACCAAATCCTACTGAATTTTGAATTTTGTCTCCAAAAATTCCAGCTGTTTTTTCTCCTATCTTAAAATATGAACATTACATCAGTATGATTTTAGCATATATATACTACTCATATGAATGCCTTCCTCACATTATACGATTTAACAGTTCAGAAATACGGTATTCAAAATGTTTGCCACACTCTGACTGTTTCTGTTATAACTTAGGTATAGATGTGACACTAATAACACAAGTTTGACTGCTGTGTCTGTGGTGGGCTGACCCCAGCTGTCAACTCAGACCCCATTCAGTCACTCACATTACTCCCTCACAAGTAGGCTGAGGGAGACAGCTGAGATAAAAGTGACCAAAAACTCACGAGTTGAGATAAAGGCCCTCTAGTAAGCAAACAGGAGGGGAGGGGGAAGAAGAAAAGAAAACGTGATGCTAAAAGCAATACCTCACCATCATCAAGCCAGTGCTCAGAGAGTCCCCTAGCAATGGTTACTCCCTCTCTGCTTTGCTGCTGAGTGTGTTATATGGTGTGGGGAGTATCCCTTTTGTCAGCTGGGGTCAGCTGTTCTCACTGACCAAATCTCGACTCTATCAATCTCTTGCCCACCCCAGCCTGCTCTCTGGGGCAGCAAAGTGAGAAACAGGGATGGCCTTGACACTGTGCAAGCACAGTTCAGCAATAGCTAAAACACAGGTGTGCCACCTGCACTTTCTTATAACCACTCAAAAACGCAGCACCATACAGCTATGAAGAAAATGATCTCCATTCCAGCCAGACCCAGCACAATGTGTATGCAGAGAACAAATTGTAGGAATTTGCATGATTGCAGACCCAATCCCCTAGCAAAATTAACAATTATTTATTTATTTTATTCATTGTTTATAATTCTCTTTGTTTGCAATGGCCTGAGCATGTACTTGGCCTAGTTAAGAGGCCTCATTTCAAAATGTTTGCTGCCATCTCATTGTTTCTAACAGGAGTTAGAACACACCTGACAATAATCAGTGTCCCTCACAAAACACAGCAGCCAAGAGAGAAGTCAATGACCATCTCTTGAATAATTTGATCTCCTCCACTACTTGAGAGGAGGAAGCAGTGACACCAAGTCCCATCAAATAATCTTAACTGCTGAAGAATATGGGTCAAATTCCTTTATTCCCATTAAAACAGAATTATTTTGAAGCCACAAATGCAAAGCCCAGGAGTGGAAAGAGCAGGGTAGCCTAGTGCTTAGGGTGCTAACCTGAACTATTGGAACTGGAGCATAGCTTTTAGATAAATGTGCAGTCTCAATTTTAAAGGCAGTCAATGATGAAGGTTTTGCCATAGCCCTTGATACGTAGTTTTTTACTCTCAAGTAAAAATTTGCACTTTACTTCTAATAACTATGTCAGTTTGAAGATTAATAATTACATTGTGATACTCTATACAGTCAATCTCTGCATTTCTCTTTATAATGTTCAGTTGAACAATGTATTTGTAAGAAGTCTATTTTTGTAATGCAAAGAGAAAATATGCTTTACAATAAGACGCTGAATTCCAGCTTTTACTCTGATTCCCTCCTTCCTTGTGCCTCTCAAAATGTCACTAAGTTCACAAGTTATCAAACCAATTACTTCAGGACTAGAACTTTCCATGCTTAGGTCTGAGTTCCATTATAGTAGTCGTCTCCAGATAATAGCCCCATTATGTAGAATCACTGTAAGCTGACAGAAGGAACTGTTTTCTGCTGGCAGATTGATGCCACCCTCCTGCAGGATGGAGGCTAAGACATGGAGCTTTGTTGGCATAGGAGTACCGTAAACTGGGGACCTGCTGGCATAAGTAAACTGTTGACTGGGTATAGACCTTCCATGTTCTAGCTTACAAAATTGTAACTGGAAAACTGTAATGTGAATTTGATTTCAATCTTTCACTCCAGAAGAGAGATGTTTGTTTCCAAAACATATTCGTATGCTATTTTGGTAGCATATGGTCTTGTTTTATGATGTATGTTGGCATTTGTTGTGATGAAAAATGCAATACAAACGTGACTGATCAGGAAAATTGCTCATCCAACTGTGGAACAAAAAGAAGAAAAATTTGGAGCACTTATCTTGGTGTATGAGCTTGTCAGGTACTTCATGAAGAGCATTGTCCTTCACTTAGTTTAGATGGCCAATGTTAAGCTTTCAGGTTTTCAGTGTTCGATATTGTTCCCTAAACACTACCTTGCAGATATTTTTCCTTACTTTTTAGCTAGTTTTGGAAAGAAAAATTATATTTATTATTTTTTCTCAGCTGTCCCCTTTTTTATTACACATAGGGGAGGTGGAAATGGCAACAAAGATTACTTCAAACTTTAATGAGAATCTTTGTAAGGCTTTTTGCTACCATTGCTAACCTTGTATTAAAAGAAAAAAAACATTCAGTAAGTTAAGAATTCACCTTTATAATACTAGCTCAGGCTTTTGTCTGGTTGAGAAATTGCTGGACTATGTCTGTTCCTGGTAGATAGACCACTGTTTCATATGGAACAGTTAAAATTGTGCTCCCTGGGACATGTCAATCACCAGTCATTCAGATCATATCATGCATCTTTCAGCAAGTCGTATAATAGAAAATTCCATAGAACTGATGAAAGCAAAACCAAAAATCTGCTTCAAGTAAGTGCTTTAGTTGCCACGGATATATTTTTCTAAATTATTTGTAAAAGCAAAATTATATCCTTTAGTGTTTTATCAGAGAAGTTATTAATATCTTTTAAATTTGAAACCCAGTTATATAGAAACATTTCTTAAGTATATGCTGTTCATTATTAAATGTGTCAAGCAAATGCCGGTTGGGATCAGTCAGTTCCAGATATTCTTGGAACTGACTTAACAGAATATTTTTTTGATGCAGGACTCTGTGAATTGCTTAGTCTTTCCACCTATAACAAGAACATTGAAATGAAGAAATATTGCTTAGCTCTTCTCTTCTGTTTTCATAGACAAAGCTATAAGATTAAAATGTTAGGGTTGATGCTAGAAAGGTACAACTCATAAAACCATCAGATTTTTCCTCTCACCACATGCTCTTTGATTCCCACTAGTGTGAAATTATCTTTGTGTGTCTCTGGAAATACTGGGTTTGATGTTTGCAAAACCTCTGGAAACTCTGGACGTTTGTGATCAAAACGTTACCAGCTGAGTGCTTTTTAGAAATTCTCTGCAGATCGTACTCAGACTGTTTAAGTTCCACCTGAGGTATTATCTGCCTTTCACTGACTTGATCCAGTTTCCCTCCAAGGGCCATTATGTCATCCCTTCAAAAGCCTTCAAAGTTGCTGTCTCCCTTACTGACTTTCTACCAGGAATTAGATGACATTTAAGCACTGTGAACACTCACCATGAAAAAACACTATTTGGTATTCTAGTCTGGCCTTTGAATTTAGAGTACATCTAGTGTATATTTTTCTCTTTACATACCCCAGCTCCCTATCTCTTCTGTATATTAAGGACATTTGGCTACAAATTTGAAGAACACATTAGATACATGTTGGCTACAAATTAGATCACACATTAGATTTTTAAAATTGATAGGTTTAAGTGTACTTAAGTATTTTTGCAAAACTGTATTTGCAAAATTTTTGCAAAACTGTGAAGGTGTTTTAATAGTCATACAGTAGTTCTGTAGAACATAATTGTAGTAATTACAACAAACTAAAGAAAGTTTGCAATTTAAAGAAATGCAGTGCTCCTTACACAGCTGAAGAAGCACGTGTGCTAGCGCATATATGTATCTTGAACGCTGAATACAGTTTTGGCAAAGGTGATTAAAATAATTTTTGCTGATTCTTCAGTTTTTCCTTTTTCAGAGGTCTCTTGAATGAGATGTTCCTTATGGTATAATAATTACGCTCCATCTCCATCTGAGCAGGTAATATATACGTTGTGGACAGTGCTGTATCCTGCTTGCATTTGGTCTGTTTACACTGTGCCATTCAGCACTGGGCAGAGCTGTTCTGCTTCTGTCTGCACAGCACTGCTGGTGATACACAGAGACACTAACCCAAGTTACAAAAACAGAAGATGAAAACTAGCCCCAGGGTTACCACTCACCTCTAATTCAAATTCCAGAGTTACTATTTGCAGAAATACCAGTTCAAGGTAACTCTGCTTGGTGTAGTATTTTATAGGATATATAGGGACTAAAACTCCATTGGAGAAAGTTAGCACATGCAATAAATAGAAGACAGCCCTAAGTCATTACAGCATCAGCACATCTCAGCTGCTTGCATTTATTTTGCTTATGAGAAAAATATCATAATTGGATTGGTGTTTGCTGCTTGAGAACATGGTCTGTTTCTGAAGGGAAGACATATTTCCTTACACTGACAATAATGATGATAAATAATAACCATAGTTAATTTTTAGGTGTTAGAGAGTGTGCTTATTTGCTTGGAATGCAACAGGACCTGTTTTGGCATAGGTCATGCACACAGCTACAAGACAGACAGCTCCTATCACCCAAAATTAAAAATGCAAGGGCTCATGTATCCTTCTGAAACTCATGTATCCTTCTGAAATACAAGAGACTGGAACAATCATATTTTGTGTGCCTTCCCTGCAGGATGGTTTGTGAATGCACATGAAAAACCAAGCAAGGGTCAAGGTGAGAATTCATTGCTTCGAGAGAAGTCAAAGGAGCGTATATATTAGCATATGTATTCAAGCCATGAGAAAGACGTCATCTCTGGATACCTATGTTCTTATCTTCTCACTGCTGCCCAAAGAGACATGAGGTCCCTGGGGCCCCTGGTTCTGTTGAACAGTAGAACAGATTAAAGTAATTTACCACCTACTAAAACATATGGGATTTGAATTATTTTGACCAAATAAAATGAGGGGAGAGTGGAGAACTCCTAGTGGAAAGTAGAAATGCAAAGTATCTACGGTAGATTCAGAACTCTTGACTGACATTGTGCATTAGGGGAGACAGGATGTGTTGTGAGAGAAGAGATAGCAGGAAGCAGGATGATTGCTGGCATTTACAGAAAACTACTTGACTTTTATCAGATAGGGGAAAAGATTACTTGGCACTTATGTTGATTTTACTGAAGCAATGTAGGAAACTTTAATTTTGAGGCTAAGAATTGTGGGATACCTCATCAAAGGTTCAGAATAAATTTCACTTAGTCTAAAAAACTTAAATATGAGTAAGAGCATTTTTTTCTTTGTGCATCTTATATTGAAGCAGAACTTTGATAGAAGCAATTCTGTATGGCATGCTAACATCAGCTGTTAAAGACCAGAGCTGCTGCCCAAACTGCCTTAATCTGGCAAACCTCTATGTAGTTGCTGACCTTTGTTGAAGGAAGTGTAAGCTCCTTCTTTATAAAGCTGCTCAAGTCCAGATTCTTCTGTGGGTAGAATTTGAAGGAGGGGACAGTCTGCTCCCTTGAGGTTCTCTTCACCTGCATTTCACCAGCTCAGCTGAAACCACCTGATGTCAGCTGGGCGCATATTGCAGACCTGGCAACTTCATTCAACCAAACATCAAAGAATACACATGGAAAACTGTAGAGTTCAGAATACATTACAGTCTCAGTAAAGGAACTATGGACATTTATATAATCAAAACTCTTCCTCTATCCGTATTATCAATGAATCATAAAATGGTTTGAACTGGAGAGGACCTTAAAGATCATCTAGTTCCAAACTCCCTGCCATCAGCAGGGACACCTTCCACTAGACTAGGTTGCTCAAGGCCCCATTCAGCTTGGTTTTGAACACTTCCAGGTATGGTGAATTCACAACTTCTCTGTGAAACCAGAGTAGAGGGGCAGAATCAGCTTCCTTGACTAGCTGGCCACGCTGCTTTTGATGCAGACCAGGAAATGACTGGCTTTCTGGGCTGCAAGTGCACACTGCTGGCTCAAGGCCAGCCTCTCATCCACCAGCACCCCCAAGGCCTTCTCAACAGGGCTGCTCTTGATCTTTTCTTTCCCCAGCCTGTATTGGTACCAGTGGTTACCTCAACTCAGGTGCAGCACTTTTCACTTGGTCTTGTTGAATCTCATGAGTTTCACACGGGTCCACTTCTCAAGCCTCTCAAGGTCCCTCTGGATGGCATCCTGTCCCTCAGGTGTGCCAGCCACACTACTATGCTTGATGTTGTCTGAAACTTGCTGAGGATGTGCTCAATCCCACTGCCCACGTCACCAACAAAGATGTTAAACAGAGCCTGTCACAATACTGGTCCCTGAGGTTGCCACTCATCACTTGTCTCCTCTTGGACATTGTGCCCTTGTCCAAAACTCTTTGAGTGTGATCGTCCAGCTAATTCCTTATCCACTGAATGGTCCATCTTTCAAATCCATATCTCTCTAGTTCAGAGACAATGATGTTGTGCAGGACAGGGTCAAATGCTTTGCATAAGTCCAGGTAGATGATGTTCACATCAACTGAGAAACAAGGTTTTACATGCATATACGGTATCATTTGCAACACCTATGTAGCAAAAGCCCATTAAGAAAGTGAAGATTTAGCCATGGTGCCTGGACCTAAACCCAGTGGCTCAAATCAAGAGATAAATAAGGATTTCTGCAGAAAATAACAGCAGCAAAGCTATTCATTGTCAGCTAGAGTAGCATGGTTTGACTGGGTTACTTCTTGTGATAAGAAAATCAATATACTTAAAATTTTGGTAATCCCTGAGTTTAGAAAACATCTTTCCATTGACATTTTGTTTTATATAGAGAGAGAAATACAAAGTTCAGTAGACAATATATCTGAGGTTTTACTGCAGTTTCCAAGTGGACACTCATGAATAGAACTGTGAGAAAAATATTTTCTCATCACAGGAAGGTCCCCTTCTCAATAGGGGTTAAATATTCAAAATGCAAAAGATGTTCATGAATCAGTCAGTCTAAAAATGTTCACTAAATATACATCAACACTTTTGTTTTGGTTTTGTTTTGGTTTTGGTTTTGTTATTTTCATTGCTCTTTTGTATTACATTGTGCAGTAATTAATTTGTGGGGTTTTTAATATGACTCAGTATAGTCCAAAAAAGAAAATACTTTTAAAATGAAAAAAAAAAAAAACTTATTTGGGAGGGATTTAAATTTCAAAACATTTTTCCAAAACATTTTATCAAAAATGCCATCTTTATCTAAACATATTTCACTTTCCTAAGTTGGCGTTTTACAACAAAATATATCTACAGTGTAAAATTTCCTATCAGGTTTAATCACAGATCTACCAAGCAACACTATCTTGTATGATTAAAAGTATTCATTGGAGCACTGCATATAAATCAGTCTTTATGTCAGTGACAGCTAGGTGCAGACCACTGAATTCTCAGAATCCAGTGTGGAAAATTCATGCGAGAAGTAATGATACTAAAATACACTGAAGCAATAAGCCTGCATGAAATTTCTTCTTGTCCCTCTAAAAAAATCACAATTAGCTTTCCATTACCCTAATCTTTGAACTGCAACAAGTCATTGCAAAACTAATTATTTTTGAAGTCCCTGTGGAATTAAAAACCCTTTCTCAATCTTCAGGTTCTAATACTTTGATATTCAAAAAAGCATTGACATATTTTGCCTAATGGTCAAGTGACTTTTGCCTGACCACTTCTAACTGCATACTGGGAATGCTGCATGTGGCAAAGTCTGACAAACCTTGTCAAGCTTTGTCATTGTAGGACAAGTTAATGGCCTTTTGTGTTATAATGAGCTAACAGATGCTACTGGCCAAAGTTCAAACTTTAGCTGAAAGCTGATCTTGTTAAGAAAATGTATAAAAATAACCCTAAGTGGCCACCAAGACTGAAGAAGAAGGGATCCCACTAACATGGGCATCATACCCTTCCCAGTGAATGCTTCAGCAAAGTGATGAAATGCACTCTTTGCTGCTGGAGAAAGGAGATTGACACTGTCAACTGTCAATTGGCAAAGCAACATTGTAAGGGCAAGCATAGTTTCAAGGAAAAGAGGTAAATAACAGTAACTTATATTGTACACCATTAATAAGGTTATAATTTATTAATTTTTTCTATATAATTTGGTCTCAATGTATAATATCAAGTATCAAATATAATATCAAAACTGGACAAATTATTTGGATAATGACATTGCTAAAATTCGGATGGGATAAACAAGGTATTCTTAGTTCCGCATGCTCAATATAGTCTTTTTATTCTCATAAGATGATTCTGGGCATGCATCACCATTTGTTTGATCCAGATATTTTTGTTTCTTTTTTTTGGAATGACAATTGCTACTTCTCAGAGTAATTGTTTTCTCAATGTGTTAATTTGGCCTAAAAGATCAGGAACAGAAAATGAAAGTTTATTTTCTTGATTATTTTTTGTGTTCTGTAACCATGGTTTTCTTCATACAAATCTTGGCAACAGATCCCAAGCAGAAGTACAGGCTGGGTGGAGAATGGATTGAGACTAATCCTGGAGACAAAGACTTGGAGATGAAAGGTCTTGGATGAAAAGCTCAATGGGACTTGGCAATGTGTGCTCACAGTCCAGAAAGCCAACCACTTCATGGGCTGCATCAAAAGCAGTGTGTTACAGGAGGAGATTCTGCACCTCTACTTCATTCTTATGAGATGTCACCTAGAGTATTGCTTCCAGGTCTGGGGTAATCAGCATGAGAACAGGGGCAGTTCAGCCTGGAGAATAGAAGGCTCCAGAGAGACCTTTGAGCAGCCTAAAGTACCTAAAGGTGGCTTACAAGAAGGCTGGAGAGGGACTTTTCATACGGACGTGTAGTGATGGAATAAGGAATAGTAGACTTAAACTGAAAGAAAACAGTTTTAGATTAGATATTAGGAGGAAATTCTTTGCTGTGAGGATGATGAAACACTGGAACAGGTTTCCCAGAGAAGCTGTGGACTCCTCATCCCTGGAGGTGTTTAAGACCAGGCTGGATGAGTAACTTGGTTTAGTTGAAGGTTCTCTGCCCATGGCAAGAAGGTTAGAACACGATTCTATGACCAAGATGAATAAATTTAGAGATGACAGTATTTTATAGCCCCTCTGCTTCTGAGTTTTCTAATGACATAAAACGCTATAATAAGTTTTTATGTATCCATTGAACATGTAGAACCATATTATATATCTGAATACAAAGTTAGATCCCCAGATGTACATGAAAAATTTTGAATACCCTAGACTGTTTTCTGAAGATGTCAGACTTATACAAGAAAATATGTCTCCCCAAACCCAATCAGTCTTTTAATTTTTCTGTAATTACTTTAATGGAACAAGATTAAAAGCCAGCCAAAGGAATTAACAACAAGGATGGTCAAGTTAGCATGGAAGTGAGTCCTGTTTACAAGCCACAGCCAACATCAATTCATTTCTGGATTCAATTTCTGACCTCCATTTCAAAAGAAATTATTCACAAATGACAAATCTTATGAAGTCTGAGGACCTGGCATGTTATCGATCTTGTAAGTATAATAACCATATATTTACTAATTCTAAAAGCTTCATTTGGCACTTCTAAAGTGCCAGGCAGATTTAGCAGCCAGATGCCTGTTTACTGAACTGATATATGCAAATAATATTTTTAAGTAGTAAATTGGGATTCTAAGATGAGGTCTGTAGAAAAAAAAAGGCAAAAATATATTCTAGACTTGCATATACTTTTATTGCTTCAGAAACACCATAATTAAGACTGTTATCTCTAAACAAAAGTATTTTTTTCCTTTTACTTCCACAAATAATATGTTGATGATCCATAAATTCCTTCTGTGCTGGAAGACCAAAAGGCTCTTAGACTGCAATAGTAAAATATGACTTGCTTGATTATCCTGTTATTCTTTTCAAATACAGTGATTTTTTTTTTCCCCAAGCAATCAAATGTTTTCAACTTTCAGAACATTTGCAATCCTTATAATTTTTTGTGTTTTATTCCACAGAAGTTTTAATTCCACCTCTAATAATAAAAAGAAGTTTTAATTCCACCTCTAATAATAAAAAGACACCCCTCTTAGGAACCCCTATTATTCTGTTCACTGTTCTAATAAAAACCTGAAAAAAAGGAGAATAATATATATTAATCTATAAAGTAGATGCCGTCTCTTCACCAGCGCAAATATGTGTTGTAGCTTGTCCAGTAAACATGATACAAATCATTCTTATTCTTGAAGTAATCAAAATCAAACATTGCCATTCATTCTCTTTTGCTATAGAAAAATGCATTCTCTGGGAGCTATTGTTTATTTCCTCATTTAAATTCTAGTTAGTGTTTGTCAGAAGAAAGCATCATAGAGATTTTTTCTAATATTGACAGTGTTTCGTAGTGATCAGAAAAAGCCTTCAGTTTATTGCACACATTTTGATTTAAAAGTAAAGTCTCATTTAGTTAACAGCTTTATTTATCTTAATGGTATCTGAAGGAAATCAATGGCTGACAAGAGTTGGAAATTAAAATGCAGTCAAACTGAAGTATCTTCAGCACAAATAAATTACCCATCTACCATTGAAATACTTAATCTCATTGCTGAACACCTTTGAAATATTTAACATAGAATTAACAATAAATTTATATTACAGAGGACCTGTGTAACATTCATCAGAGTCATGGCTGAGAACCTTTTGAGAGCAATTAAAGCTATGGTTCACTATTTGTTTTAATGGTATATTGAAAAAGAGTCAAAGGTGTTTAACTTCTCTTTGTGGCTGTATTTGTGGTATCATGTTCCTATTGTGTTAATTTAAACCAATATGCTTTTGGTTCTGTGTTGCAAAGGCCAGGGAGGTTTCTTCCTCTCCTTTCCCTCATATTTGATGAGAATTTTAGCTTTTGGAGTTGTTTTTCATTTGCTTTAGAAAGTTATGGAGTGGTTAGTACTGTATCAGCAGATGAAGTGGAAGTTGAAACTTTGGGACTAAACATCTATAATGCTTGGTAGAAGAAGAGACTAGATGTGTTGCATCAGACACTCTCTAGTTTGTCCATAATGATAAAACTGCCTTGAGGCCAGGTAACACACAGAACAGCCACCTTTGCATGACATTGCCCTCGGCCAGGGATATTCTCTGGTGATGCTCAGTCATAACTGACGTGTTGTGTGAATGTGTTTTAATTCACTCTAAAGTGTCTGAGATGATGTGATAGCTGTGTGAAACACAGAGTGAATTGTTTATGTCCTCAGGTGTTGGCTAGAGAGTATGTGAAGTCATATAAGGCTTCAAAGCTGACTGAGGTAGTACTGGCAGACTGTGCAGGGTGGAGACAGAGAAATCTGATGAAGTCTCATATATGCTGCATTTTTGAGGAATCCTTGGAGTGAAATATGTTGAGCCTGAGATGAGTTAACTGAGGTGGAAGCCACCAAGCAGTAAGGTAATGTGGACAATCATGAGTCCAGTGGTGAAGTAATTCCCTGGTCTTCTGTTATGTGGGTGTAGATATATCCTGAATATCTTGAAAAATAAAAAAAGGCAAGTACAGGGATATAAGAAAGCATTTAGGTGTTCTCAGGTGCCCAGTAGCTTTCAGGAAGAACAAGAAAGCCTCACCTAACTTTTAGATTTTCATATAACACATTCTTCCCACTAAAGTAACATTTTTAATATGTGTGTAGATAAAACTATGCATTTGGGTCCCATAAAAGTCCATTGAAGTCTTATGTGATGTCATACTGTGAGTCACTGAGATGTCTGTGGATCCTACCATGTGAGAACAGGTTAGAAAGGCAGCACAGGGAGCAGAGAGATAAGACTCTATTTTCTCTGCAATTGCCTGTAGTTTTTTTTTTCTTTTACTCTTTTTTTTTTCCTTTCACCTGCAAAAGAACAGCTCAATAAGTACACAGATTTATTTAGTTGTGTTTATGTATACGCAGAAAAATGAATTGCTGAACTCTTCACAAATATTAAAAAAAAACCCAAAACAACAGCAACAACAACAAACACTGAAGGAAAGCTGAGCTGAAGTAATTGTTTGTATCCATTTTTTAAGTTCCATGTAATATTGTCTTCTTGTTTGCAGGAATTCATCTACATGTATATCAGGAGAATAAACCGTGGTCTCCCAGTAAGATATCATTCACAGTTTTTTTCTACTCTTCAGCATATTTCTTGCTCTTTTTTTTCTCAAAAGCCTTCAAACACAGCCAGCAACCAAATGGTTTGTTCATCCTCCATGCTATGACTGAAAGTGCATTCCCCAGAGGTATACTCTGTCGGGAGAATAATGCATATCCATTTGTGTAAGATGAATATACATACATTTGGTCACGTATGTGCCCTGATATACATACTTGTTCCTTAACAGCACTGGAGGTGTCTATGACAAGACAGAGGCTATTTGCATTTTGTCTAAGCAATGGATGCCTGAGGTATCACATGATGAGGGAAAGGTTAATGAGTCCTTTTTTTTTAATGTGAAGAAGAGTGGCCTCATCCCCAATTTATATGTTAGCTTCCAGGCAATCTTCCTGCACTCTGTTTTATGATCTATGGCAGGCATTCATCATGAAAGCTCTTCTGGTGGAGAAGACATACTCCACAGGTAGCACACACCTCAAGCAGGCTTTCTAAGAGATTCTGACATCAGAGAAAACACAGATTCCTTGAACTGGGCACAAACCTAGCTCAAGCTGGGGGTAAGCCCAGGAATGGACATGATCAATGGACCAACATGTTCAAGGAAAACCCTGCTGGTAAGCAGATGGGATGATGGATGTTAAACTGTCTGTAGCTTTTACAGAGTATATACTCCCAGAAATAAGTAATCATATTTAGTAGAATTCAGAAGACAAGTAGAATTCTTGTCTTCAACAAAGGAAAATGGATTTAGGAAGCCATAAACAGCCAAAAGAACCATGGTTCATGAGACCTCCACAGAAATGTGTTTGAAATGCAATTGACTTTCTCAGAATATTCTCAGGAACAGGCTTTTTCACTTTCCACATAAATTTTACTATAAAAGGAAGACCTTTCAATAACCTTGGAGAATGCACAAACCCAGGAAAATCAGCTCTAAACTTGGAAAGAACCCACCACAGGACTTTTGGAAGATTATAACACTGTACAGATGTTAAAGAAAGGTTACCTGTTTGAATGAAAGTAGAAATTGTTTATATTAAATCAGTAGAGAAGATAACATTGTGGTGAAGATAATGGATTGAAAGTCAGGAGAGATGGATTTAATTCATAGCTCTGATTTCTTGCCAATTTTATGACTGTTACTTTTGCCCCCTTTGTTTTGTCTACACACTGGATAAGCTATTGCATTTTTCCTGTCTCTTGTTCATCTTCCCTGTTTAGATTATGACTTCTGCCATGAATATCTTCGATGAAAAATACATGAAATCTCTACACAGACTCTTTGGTGACTGCAGTTTGCAGTTCTGCAAATCAAGAACGATCATGACCAGTCACCATGAAAACCAGAATCTGAGGATACACAGTGCAAAGAGAAGGAAAAGTGGCACTGAAATAAAGAGTGATAATCAGAATCCTTTCCCAATGACATTGCATACCAGACAGACAAAAACTATAAAGCTTTGACTCCTTGTAATAGCAGCTGAACAGTCTGTCAGAGATAAATTTATTGACCAGTGCTATCAGACCTCCTTTGATGGCTTTGGTCAGTTACCAGAGGACTGAGACTCTAAACAAGTCACTCCCTTTTTGTTTTAACCACTCACCACCACCCTCCAATAATGAAGGGACGACACAAAGAGATATAAGAGCAAAAAAAATATAGCAATTTACTAAAGGAAATAGCAGTAGCTACAAAGATACCAAGGAAAATAGTTTAAAACAACAAAGGCAGAAATCATTTCCCATCTCCTCTGCCCCTAGGACAAAAAGAAAATGGTGGCTGCCATGTGGTTTCCCCAGACAAAGAAAAAATGGCTGAGGGGCTCCTCCCTGCCTCTGGATCACGCGGTCAGGAATAGAAAAAACCAAACGATATGGCAAATGAGTTTCTGTGGTTTAATACTCTCCCTCAGCCAGAAAACAATGGAAAACAGGAGCAAAGGAAGACCTGGAGTAGTATTTCATCCAAAATGAGTTATGCTGCCAAAAATGCTGACTCTGGCAGCAGGACTGGTAACAAAGCAGCAACTTCAGATTTGCTGTAGCTCCTGGCTGCAAATGCAGTGGCAAGGTGATAGTGGGGCAGTGATCCTGGAGCTGGGCCACGACTCTGACAAGGGCAGCTCCTTCTCTCCCTTGCTGGGCAAAACGACAATGGCCACCCTTCTGCTTCCACCCAACAGCTTTGAAAGGGGGCCCATCCATTCCCTGCTGCAACAGGAGAAAACAGTTTTGCCTCCCATGCTTGAGGAGACAGTCCATCAAAGCATGACAAAATGGGATAGAATACATAATTGATCACACCCACATAATGGTAAACCCCACCTCCCTTCGCTATAACTAGTACACCTGCTGGAACACCCTAAGCCTGTATACCTTATTAAAGCAGAGATACTGACAAACATGCGGGAGTCAGTAGTCATATCTTTGTGATTCCTGCACTTCATCATCATCCATCATAGTTAGGTAGTTGCTAAGCAGTCTGGACATGCACTGGTTCTCCTGCATTTTCAATCAGCATTCAAATGTTGTATTGCTCAAGTTGTTATCTTCCCCCCACAACTTCCACGTATTGATCAGCTCTGATCCTAGCTATGTGTATTGCTGCGAATCTTAAGTCTTTCTTTCAGCTGCTATTGAGTTAGTACTAGCAGTGACACACGAATGTAAGGTTCATTTATTTCATTCTTTCACAGTCACTCAAATTCAGCCTAGTATTTTGGTTATCATCTTCCTGATTAGTATGTCAGTTGCATACACATGTAAAGTTATACAACTTTAATTGAATGATAACAGAAAGTGTGTATTCAGGGAATACCCTGTTTTGCAGGGGGAAAAAAAGGTTTGGTATCTCCCCCAAGAGCTCAAAATCCAAAGATATTACAGGATGGCTTTTCTTTGTCTTCAGTGGTCTGGCCCCAAGAGATCCATATCTGTAAAATTAATAAGCCTGTTGCTCAACTCTACTGTCAAAAAGAAAAAATAACTGATACGTTTGAGCTCTTTTATTTTTAGCTTGATGCAAAGATATGTTAGGTATAATCCCATTTTTCAGAGTGAATGAAATCCTGTGTTATCTGAAAAGTTCAAGCTGCTGTGTCAGAGTGATGGAGCTTAGCTTGTTTAGCTTGACAGATGCTGTTCAGGATCAAAAGACATTGATGTAAACCATGGTGTATCTTCAAGGTCAGGAAAACTCTAGGAAAGAAATGATCTTGGTATGATGTAGGATAGAAGGAAGGAGCATGTTAAACGTACAGATGACTATAACCATCTGAAACAGTACGGCAGCTATCTGTCATTTGAGCCGTACAGTCAAGTGTTTCTGCTAGTGTTTCTTTTATAAGAAGTATCTCTTCGATATTTTCCCTTGGTTATTTTACTAATAGTTAACTTTTTTCTTTCCCTCCCTTTCTATTTATTTGTACTCTAAGCAAAGCTTAACTATGTGGAAGAGCAGAATGTCACAATTCTTGTTCCATTTCTGGGTTTCATTGCTGTTTCTGGAACAGCACCTAATGGGCACAAAGATACCAGTCAGTACCTGACTGGAGGCTGGAAAGATAGGCAAAGGCTATGGCAGGTATGTGGAACTCTAAGCAAGTAACAATTTTATTGAATATTATCATTGCAGATGAAAGGAGGGAACAACTGCAGACCACCTTTATAGTCTTCTTACAAGTCTTTGCACTGAAATATTTTAATAGAGAGGTATCCAACTCTCTGACCCATATAGAACAAATGGAAAATTGGCATAAATATTCCTATTCAACCAAATAAAAGCAGCATTGTTGGGACAAAAAGCACTGAATGCAGTCAGTCCAACTGTGTTACATCCAGGAAATCTTTCTTGATTATAAAATACTTAGTTCCAAACCAGAGACTTCTTCTCTATTTCGAACAAGCTAATAACTCTGAAGACATTTTACAGATTATCACACAAGTGTCTAGTTGCTTCTAGCAATCATTTTCTTTCTTCCCAAAAGTGAGAAACAGGCCAGCTTTTCCCTACTCTAAATTGTAGTTCAGTCTGCTACAAATATTGCAGAAACAGAAAATTTGACATTTACAGTTACTGGCTGCAATTTGTAATCTGTTGCAGAATTGTGAAGTCACTGAAATGACATTTCTTTGAATGTCACGGCCATGTTGGTGGAATTAATGACACTATAATAAATAAATAAATTAATGGTATGATTACTGAATACTACCCAGTCTCAGTGGTTTAGGTATTACAGAGAACAAAGTGATACTGCACAATTCCATAATCTAGTAAATCATCTGGGCCTGATGATCCAAATTTGTCTTCTGCTAGTGAGCATGTAGTGTTGAATAGCTGCACACCTAAGCAGAAATTTGAAAAATATCAAAACACTTAATGATTTTTCATATGTAGATTTTATTACCTATATCAGCACCAACTACACATAAAACATTAGCTGTCTTTAGAATGTTCGCAGAAGTGGTAATATATTTCCTTAATTTTTAGCTAGAAAGAAAGCCCCTACTATTAATGCTTAATTATTTAGTCCACTGAAAGTAATTTTTTTCCATCATACAAGTTAAACCATTAGCTTTTATGATAAATAATTAGCATACTCTTCAGGTAAAAGACGAACTCAAAATTTATTTTGCAATCAACTGACATCTCGATGATTAAACATGAACCAAATAAATATCACTGTCAGTAGCATCATCTCTGTATTAATCAATAAGTTATTTGATTAAATTTGCTGTACTTTTCTAACAACTTCTATTTTCAGAGGACCAAATTTTTTTTTTTAAACTCTGAATGCATAACTGCTCTGCAGAAGAGATCAAAAGAGAGTTAGAGTTAGACATTTTGTTCTTCACAGTAAGGAAGAGTTTATTTGAAATTTGTATGGAAAAAAGTTCTTCTTTTTTTTTTTTTTTTTTTCCTGCTAACACAACTGGCAGGGAAACAAAGTTCCTAACTATTGTTTTGAGCTTTCTGCTGGCTCATAGAAGCACTTTAATTGGTTGATGGTATTCATATTTTCAAGGGGTTTTTTGTGCAACTTAAACAATACTGACATTCTTAGCATGATTCCTAAAGAATCAGACTTACCTGACCACTGTCTGGTTGTCCTTAACTTCTGAACATGAACTCACTGCTCAGCTGGATTTGAGTCAAAAGCAGAGAACTACAGCTATCTGTAGGACTTACAGGTGGGTTCTGAGAAGAGAAAGGATATGTTCCTCACTAAAAGAAAGGCTGTTGAATGAGAACGTGCATTACTATACAGGTGCAAAACCATGTGGGAAAACGATGCAAATGCTTTAAACAGGAAGAAAAATATTTTATCAAACTTCTGTCAACCTTAAGATTCGAATGCACAAAAAAACCAGAAATGTCTGGACAATTTTGTCCCTCTCATTACTGTTTTTGAAGATTTTCCTTTCAATTCTATTAGAATGAAAGCTGAGACAGTGGGGCTCAATAATACAGCAAATGGTGGGCTTCATAAAAAAATACATAGATCTGGAATCCCAGGTTCCACAAGGCACTAGCAATTATCTCATATAATTACTCCTTAAGTATCAAATCTGTTTAATCTGCTACTGGATCTCCCTTCGTGCAATATCCTCCATGGGTTATGAAAGAGGGAGGCTAAGATTCCAGGGTGATGCCAAGCTTCAGTGTCCAACAGTTTGACTGATCATGAAGTGGTAAGTAAGTACTAGAACAGACAAACCTCTTTCCAGAAGTTTTCCCTTCTCCTACTGCTTGTAGGAAGGGTTAGAGGAGGAGTCAAGAAACATATTTCAACTTCTGGAGAGCTCTACAGGTCAGGAAATTGATTTTTTGCCTCTCCCTGTGAACCTTTGAAAGCATTGCATGAAGAATCTGTACTTAAGTGGTTCTTCAAAGGGATTCTTCAAAGTGATTCTTCAACATCTTTATCTTTTATTATCTCAGTTTGATTTCTAATGGATAGAAAAATAATGACAATTTCACTGTAATCACAAGTTTTCCTGGAAAAGAATTAAGACTGGAGTTAATGTAACTTGTTTCATGGTCTAAGAGTCCTTGAGAAAATCTGAAAAATTAGTACATCCATATCTTGTAAACACCATTTTAAAACTTCAAAATATTAATGTGAATGCAAATAATAATTTTTTTCCTCAGGAATAGAAAATGTATCTGAAGTTCATGCCAGAAATCTCATGTTGCTAAGGTTTTATTCCCTGAAATGCAGAACTCGAGGCTATTAATTTTCTTGAAGATATTGCTAGCTGGAACCTAAAGTGTCAGGGATCAATACCACAGTCATATTCTGTTAAACAAGAACAGCAGCAGTGAAGGGGATTAAGAAGTGATTGCAAATAAAACCAATGAGAAAAGCGCAGCTCTAGTCATTTTTAGTTATCAAGAAATAACAGCGTGCTGGTTCTTTAGAATCAAAGAATCAGCACTGTTATGGATTCAAGTTTGTTTCAATATTCATGTGAGGTAACAAACTTTCCAAACTTTTTGTGCTGGACAAACAGAAGCTAAAGAAACAATGAAATAAGGTAGTTACAAGCTTTTAGATATGGAAGGTAGTTTAGATGAATCTGTATGAAAAGGCCTCATAGAAACACTGCAGTGTCCCATTCAGCACTTCAGAGCACCAGAGCACTATGTAAATATTAACTAAATGTTAGTCGTAGGTCCTTCAATCGGTAAGACAAAAAATACCATCTCCCTCTCTTGTAGATGCTTTAGAGTTGCAGTTTCACTTATCGTATACAAGGCATTTAAGAGAGCAAGCCATTTTGTCATTCAGATTACATCAGGAGGCTCTGTATCCATCATACCATACTTTGTGAAATACCATTTGGATAGGACAGAACATGCAATATGTGAGGGCAGGTTAAAATAAATTAAAAGAGATTGCTGAATGGCCTAATTTGCATAAGCAGGGTGTTTTTTTCAATATTTACTATTTCTATATTTGTTATTTATATGTGTTGATTCCTTTTTAGATCTACCACCTGCTTCAGTTATGCTGCTTTAAGATCTCTGGTGATATGAGAAAGTCCTGCACAAAGGAAGTGACTTTGATACTTAGCCCTACAAAAAAGGGTTTGAAAGTACACCTGCAATCCAGTCTACCTGCTCAGCCATGTGATGTGAAGCAAATGGGAACACTGTTTCACATAAAAGCCTCTGAAAACAAGCACCCTACCTAGTCAAGAGAATGAGAAGGATCTCTCTGATATGTGCAGAGGGAAAATACCACTCACCTATTTTAGGCATCTGTTTTTCTCAGGCAGTCTACAAGGAACAGTATTTGTGTAGTGATGATGAGTGTCTCTGGCATAATAGCCTAGGATCAGAGCCCTGGTTCAGAAGGTGAAAGACACAGAGCTCTCCTTCCAGCTCCCAGACACTTTTTGTCTTCATCCACTGAGACTGTAATGTCACATGTTTGAAGCTTAGAGGGAGTTGCACTTGGAGCTTAGTTGCCCTTGTCTAAGTCTGTGGCCTAAAACTCTGCATGAAGTTTCCGCGTCTCTCCTTATGGCACCTCATAGTTTTTTATTCCTCACTGTGCAATATTACACCTTCACTCGGAGGTGGGGATGTCCTCCCCAGGATATCCCCTAGCAGCATCTCTCAGAAGCTCTTCTAGAAGCGATGTTTTAGCCATGGCAGCAGCTGCTCTCAGACTGGGAAAAGGATGTGAATTTGGATCTTAAGAAATTCACTGTGCATGTGGGAAGCACCTCCATAACACAGTGTATAGAAGTTGTATTATTTATACACAGAAGTGCAGACTGATTGCACAGGGAGAGCATGTCCCAGATAAACTGAACCTACTGCATATCTGCTGTGCTTTGGGAATGTGGCCATTTGTTTTCTGAACACCAGGGATGCTATGTGGATCTGCAGCATTTGGTCCTCCTCTGAGTTTATTGTTGCCTAGAAATCATAGGGTTATGTACACAACCCTACGCAGTGTTAACGGTACATAACCCCTTTGCAGAGTTAACAAGAAGGAGGTCCTTAGGCAATCTGATAAATCTGGACCTGAGTATATTTCTGTAGTTCTTGGTCAAGTCTAGTTTTCACTTTTCTCCTCCAGATATCAAAGCCTGAACTAAGTGCCAATATTTTTGCTTTCACTAAGAAACAAATTCATCTCAATCAGTTATTAGCCAGGTTGGACTGAAGTCACTGAGGCTAACATACTACTCACAGAGGTGTTCCAAATCTCTGCTGATTAGCTAAAGTTGAGTTAAAACTTTTTGTCATGAGACAGTAACAGTCAGGATTTCTACTGTGCAAGGTGGAAGCACTCTTGCTCCTAGTCTTTTGAGCAGATTCCAACATTCAGAGGCTCTCTCAAATGTAACAATAGCCTACAAAATTCTAAAAGGAGATTGAATATACTCAGAAACTGTGCAGAATTTATGCATAGTAAGAGAAGTGTAAGGATTCAGTCCCTGTCTAGTTAAGGAGAGGATTCTGCATCGGATCACTATCTTCTGTGTTAACCTAAATTTCTTTCCTCTCACTGTTGCCTTCATCCCTTACGGGAATACAGCTCTGGGAGTAAAATACAACTCTGCAAGAGTAATGCAACAGCAAAAGTGAGTCTCTCACTGCATCATAGAACCCCTTTCTAACCTCAGCCCCTTTCTAAGATGCATTTCTAGTTTTTCATAGTTAGGTCTAGCAGAGAAAATTATTCTTTGCTAGGTCTGAAGATTTTCTTCTTAATATGCTAACAAATAACATTTACCTTGTCAGTAGATTCATATTTCCTAAACTTTCACAGCCTTTTTAAGAGTGCAGATGGTCAAAAGGAGTGTGGCACATGACCATAGTGTCATCTGGTGGGATACAGCCCAGAACATGCTACAGGACACAGAAAAGAAGAGGACCAAGAATCCCTCATCTACCTTGGGCGAAGGGAGAAACCGGCTGAGAGATATCAAAACTGACAAAGGCAGATCAAAAATCAGGAGAAAAAAAAGTAAAGCCTTTAAAGATTTAACAGTCTCCTGCATACACTACCAAACTTACAGCTACCAATCCAGCTACAATTCAACTATCTTTAACTTACTCCTTTTACATTAAACAATGCAATAAAGCAGGTGAAGAGGGTTTTTTTAGGTAATAGCTGTAACAAAGGGATCTGCTTGTGCAGTATATGAGCTACATTCAAACATTGTATAATGAGATGGATCTGAAAATATGGCTCTCTGCTTTTGTTCTTTGGACTTTGGATAGCTACAGTTTTCTTTCTGTAAATCTAGAAAAAGAAAGGAAACTGACTTTCAGCAGCCAGTAGAAGTCTAACAAAATTCTTCAGTGAAAAATTTTATGTGCTTTTTAATTAATTTTTTAACACTGAGAAGTACAAATAACTGCATATTTCCATATAGTTCAGGTCAGTTACAATTCTCTTATTGTCAATGACATAGTTGAAGTAGCAGGGAAAACATCTTGCCTGACATTCATATTGAGTGCATTTTCTGTTTGTCTTCTAATAAATGCATGACACTTTTAGTTACAACCATACTATTATGGATGATAGTTATAGAAACAAGCATATCTGAAATTTAAAATTATAGTCTTAGTAGATTGCTAAATTTAAACTATATTTGAGCATGATTTGAAGCCCTCAAGGTTGTCTCAAATCAGATTTTCATGGAATTAATTCCATGAGTCTGCAGGTCAAAGTTCTTGTTGTAAAAGTAGGATTACTTTCACTAGGTTTTAGGTTTCCCTCTGTAAGGAGATGTGAAAGAGGAGGAGTACTGTTTCTACATAGCATTGACAATTTATGTTAACAGCAACAGCTCTGAAAAAGCCATCCTTAGATCTGCTGAATGATACACTTGCTGGTCTGCAATCTGCTGGAGTTCAGAGAAATTCAATCTCTTTTAATTTAAAGCTCCATTCTCTTTAGTTTAAGGCCTTACATCTGGGAATGGATTTGATCTTTTGACTTTCACAGTGGAGGTGACAGTTACCACATGGATTTCTAGAGGTTTCCCTGTGGTTCTTTTAGGTTGACAGGGCACAGCTGGCAGCTATGAACAACAAGGTGCCAGAAAATTCTCATGTCTTCACTTAACACTTGACCTCGAGGACCTGGCCTCTCAAGTGTTCTGAATGCAACTGCTGACACTGCACCTGCAGTTGCTATCTTTAATCATAGTAGGTAGTGTGAGGAAACCATCCTTTAGATATTTTCAGGCGATTTTCTGATCCACTGGGTGTCATTCCTTCATGTCCTGTCTCCCATTCCCCTTCACGTTTTTGGAAACCTCCTACTAATAAGGCCATCTCATCACTACAATATCTCATTAATAATGAGAAATGCAGAAATTCTATGAAGTTATACATATTCCTTCAAGAGTATTTACTCTTAATTACAAGGGCTTAAAGAGAAAAGATTGAGATTCAATCCCTCCCCCTTAGACCGTTAACAGTTCTTTCACCTATTTATTTACTGTTTACTTTCCTGGCTTGTGCTGTTACCATTTATTATTTACTCACTATATTGCTTGATTCTTCAAGGTGAATTAAGGTACTGTTTATTGAAAAGATGTTGTACATAATAAAATACTCAAACATCATGTCATTGCTTGATAGAACTTTTACCTTAAATGCCTCAGAAAAGTACAGTTGGGTAGTTAGTGAGTTACTCAAGTGGTCTAGCATGTTTACAAGGAAACACAGCATGCCTGAAAGGAACATCTAATTTTAAAATTCAATTTTAAAATTTAAAAACCTGGCTTTCCTCAAGGGTGAAGTATCTTCAAGAGCACAAATCTACCATGAAATGCAATAACTGTTTTCTCTGAAACAATGCAGACAGAATTTTAAATGCAGATTTTTAATGATTTATGTGAGAAACTTCAGCCCTGGAGATTGCAATATGGTTTCAATAGTAGGATGAAAACTAGGACAATCCTTATCTTACTGTTTAAATAGAGGTGGCTCTTCATGAAACCATCAGAGCCACTCTGTTTGGCTATGGTACCAGTATTTCATCTGAACATCACAGAATCTCTTTCAATGGCAGAACTTTCCCATCCCGTACCATGTTTCTCTGGTAGGTTAAGTATCTTGATGGGAAGAGTAGAAGTACTTTAATCTCTTTCTAATACTTAATGTTCTCCAAGGGCCTGACCCTACTGTCAAAATAAAAGGGCCCACTGCTTTTGTGACTTAGGTGGTTTTACAAGAGATCTTATGGGCTCATAAATATACACTCTCACTTTACAGTGTCTTACATTGAATTACACAAATCTGTGTGCATATGCTTCCTGTCAGCTTGATTTTGTAAGTTTGCTTTATGGTGCTTTTCTTCTCAGCTAGGTATTTACACAGGCCACTCTAGTGGTGTCCATTGTCATTACTTTCAGCCTTGATGGAGTTTATCTATGCGTGCTATTATGGACTTCAATGCTGTACCTGAAAAAGGTGGCATCTTTTCAAACCACTTGTTTGGTAAAACTGACTTTAACACTTGCAGTTTTGAAGACTTCTGGAAGTTTGAGTAAGCAACTAAAAGAACTGATTTAGTGAAGTTAATTAATCAGAAAAAAAAGTGTTTGGATACAAAATGAAGGGCCTAGGAATTAGCACTGTAGGAGCAGGACAGAACTCAGTGATCCAATATTGCCAGCAGTCAGGGATCTCAGCAATGAAATGTGGCAGTAGATGAAGGAAATAACATGATATTGCCAGGGTACTGAACTTGCTACACAAGACATAATGAGTCTTATGTGACTGTTGTAAGCTCAAGGCAATATGGTTCTGTTCTCATCTATTCCAAGAGTTAATTCAGCTCCTTCAGCAGCAACTGTGTATATGCCTGAACGAAAGGAGATGGTATGTGTAAAAGATATGCACTGCTGGTTTTAACCTACTATATTCCCTGCCCTCAGAGGTGTAGTCACAGCACAGCCAAAATAGAGCCTGTCTACTTCTCTTCGAAAACATGCTAATAGTAACCTATTTAAAATCTCATTTATTAGCATGACATGTTGAGGGTTACAAGGATTTCACTTGAGACAAGGCTGTAATGGTCTGGATAAGGTTTAATAAAATAATGAGATTAATAAATTTTATGAAACTACAGTTTCTGCATATACAATTACTATTCACCTTAAAGAAGTAGAATTCATTCTTTCATACCAGCTCTAGCTATATTCTTTCTTTATACTTGGTACAACTTTTTTCCCCCATTCTTGAAGTTCTCAAAACAGTGAAGCAATTTTTGTCTTCAGCTCACAAAGATGTTAAGACCGGAGGAAAGATTGACTGCTGCTCTAGATGATGCTAGAGCAGATACAAAGCCAAATAAAAATGTTCCTGCAGAAATGTTCTTCTACTCCCTACTTCTGTTCTCCCTTCCTTACTCTAAGGAGAAAGCTGAGATAGAAGGTAGCTAATTTATGTGCAGGGGCATCCTTCCTTACATGAAATATTCATCTGGAGAAAACATGTGGTACAAATAAAGTACCAATGGAAAAGACCCAGAAGCTCAGCTGTAGAGCTAAGGAGAGACTCAGTGAAGTTGCATGTAAAGTACTTGAACTAAGCATAAATATGGGGGAAGAATGGTCCTGGATTTGGTTTAGGCAACCTTCATTATATCACAGAATTTAATCCAGCTGCACTGGCAGTAAGCTTTCAAACCAGTGGGGAAAAAAAAAAAAAAGACCTAGGTGATGCAAATGTGCACATTTTAAAGTCATGTACTACACTGATAAAATTGTATCTAGCATGCAATGATTGTGAAAAATTATTGAACTTATCAATCAGGGATGAGTGATAGCCAGATTCTCAAATCTGGTCAGGAGCTCTACTTTTGGGGATTAAATGTTAATTTTTCTCCAGTTGGTATTTCCATTACACAGAAAGGTTTTAAAAATAAAAATTGTTATCCTGTTTTAGATGACTGAAAAGAGGCAATCACAGAGATGTAAGATGTGGGAAAACAATGGTTTTTGCCACTGAAGTGTTACCATAAAATATTTAAAAAGGGAGGACATAAGTAAATTCGTTGCTTTTATTGTTAAATTAAAGGAAGCAGAAAATAATCCGTCAGTGGCCTGATCCATAACACAAAAATCCCAGGAGTTTTCTAGTCACTCTGACAGTACACTAAATCCCTCTTAAAGCTGGCCAGCTGAAGGAAGCTACTCTAAATCTCAGATTCTGTGGTTTGCAATTGCCAAGTAACTAATTCCACTCTCAGTTTTAGATAGCTATTTTGGACCGTGTTCAAGGTACAAAAAACAGTGTGAAAGCCAAGGGTTACAGAGGGACAAAATGGTATTACAGGGTGGTGTTATGAATTTCCACTTTGGTTTTTAGTGCCTAGTGAAGCTGTTTGCTATGAGTGCCTGCTCAAGGGACAGAGAGATGCTCTTCAAAGGCCTCCTGTGGGGATTCAATCCACCTCAGCCATTAGGCTTGTTAGTTACAAAGTGGCTCCCCAGCAGTGTGTTTGGGTGTGTGAGAAGGGTTTTACGGAGAAGAGAGTATAGGAATAGATTTCAGTGGTTTGATGGGCAGGTGAACTGCTGCTGCCTGCCCAAGTGGGGATGGCTGGCATGTGCCTTTCTCCATGCAAGGCTCTCCCAGAACAGTTCCTGGATAGTGACATGCTTGTATCTCTCTTTCCGGTGTATGTGGCGTGGTATATTCCACTCATACACAATCCTAGTGATTAAAAAATGCTATTCCTTCTGTATAAAGGAATTATTCATGTGAACAGTTGATTCGCCACTGTAGAGGAGTGAACTGTATTGTATGTCAGGGGAGGAAAAAGTTCTCTGTTCCAAGGAAAACAAGTGTTCTGTTACTTGAGAAACTCAGAGGTGGAAATAAAAATATTTCAGCTTATTCAGGGTTCAAGGATCCCGTTGTTCTTAGGGTTAGGAGAAGACTTTCGTTTAGTAAGTATCCATCCTATCAGAGTATAGCTGTCATGTACTTATTACTTGCAATACTATTTCGTTTTTTAACAGAACAACCTATGGTCTACATATATGAAAACATGACAGATTTTCTATTGTAATTTCATGACTAGGCCCTCACATTGTAATTTATTTCAGAAACAGAAGATAGTAGAGAAATCATATTACCTATGCTTTACTGCTGTTATTTTTGCTGGACAGAAGCCAAAGACAAAGTAATGCTAAATATATGTGTCTGTGATCAGGAATTGCATAGATGGAATGTGTCCTCTTGATCCTATTGGATCTTTCAGTTCTTAGGGTTAGGATGCTTAAAGATGATTTTCTCCCCACATGGGTGGGAAAAGTTCCTTCCTAATGTCTGCAATGTGTGACTAAATGGATTTAAGTCACTAGTATGATATACAAGTCCAGGGAAGACATATATAAATGAGGAAGAAAACTTTTGAAAAATATTGGTCTTACCTCATATGGCTAAACAAAAGGTCATACTTACTACTCTCAGACAACCAGAATGTTCCAGATGAGAAAGATGAGAACAGGAAAGCTGTGCTGAAAAACAAATGCAGTGCTGCTAAGTGTCTAGAGATAATTTACATACACACAGCTGTTAGGACCGATACCTAAATATGCAATTGGCTCTGAAAGCTCTCTCACACTTTATCTGTTCATACAAATTTTTCAATACTGGAGAATAGTGGTTCTGGAATTCTCAATTATGAGAGCAGAAATTACTGTTATACCTTGCCTCTCAGAGCCAGCTCATACTGCAAATTTTATTTGAAGTTACTTGCTCCCTTAACAAATTAGATTCATTACATTTGTTTCAGGCTATCATGACAGCCATGTGTAGACAAGGTGTAACCATAAGGCTTTGAACTGTCCTTCACTTTCAGATAGATGTGAAATTTAGATTATCTCTCCCACACAGGAGGGTCAAAGGTGGGTCATTTTCATATGACACATAATTTGTGAGTGGAAAACATTATGCTATTTCATATGCTGACATCAGCAACATTATTTTAGTTAATTCCCATAAGCTGCAAAGCTTGATTTCAGCACCTGTTACAAGCAGCAGAAATGAATTTTAAAAAAAAATCTTGTGCAACCATGGGTTTTCTACAGAGTGAAATTTTGCAGTAAATTAGCTGCTTTGCTTTTTCAGTATGGAAAGGATAGAGGGAAAGGGCAGCATACCAACTTAACTTAGCCAGGACTAAAACTGTGCCAGGTGTATAGATGATACATTTACTTGGAATCACTCTGCAGCAACATCAGAGAAGGATAGGAGCCATCATCACTGATTTAGGAACACAGGTGCATGTATTCCTTACAATTTTATTCAGCCACCTGCTATAGGTACTTCATCTAGGAAACAAGAAGTAGTTCAGCCACTACCAGATAATGTAGAAAGGAACTCATACAAGGTGAACTGGTCTGGTGGGATTCCTTTCCTGTATGAATGCATTGTAGGATATCTTGCAGTAGGATACCTTGCCTGACCTTTGGGTGTTTCTCCAGAAAAATGCAGGTCTCCTGCAAACCTTGTGTCCTATCTACCAGTGCTGCATAGGTGTTATGGATAAGCTTCACAAATGGTGTCAGGTGCCCCCATTTAGGCAATCCCGTCCTTCCCTTAAGGTGGGAATGATCTCTACATTGCAGGCATTGAAGTATCTTGCAAGGTGGGCTAAGTCTCAGGCTGTAGATGTCACATGTGAGCAAGATGTTTAAGCTCCTGTTGCGCTTGATACAGACCTGGGATCTTGTTAATTTTTCCAAACAGAAGTTGCTATTTCCACGTGCATATTATGGACATCAATTTGTACAGGACTTTAGTGCCTGTACAGAAATATCTACCAGAAGCCAAGTGGGATAGCCTTGGCACCTCAAATGCTCTAGCTACCTATTTATGTGCAATAAAGCTCTACATCTCCATTGATTATAACAGGAACTCAGACACTTAAATTCACAGGTAGATACCCACATACAGTTACCTAAATTTAGTCACCCTTATCTGTGGATTTTTCTGCTCTGGCTTCTGTGGGGTAATGAGTGGAGAGCCAATTTTCACTGACAAAGTGGTCTTCTGCTTACCTGAAAAACAAGCTTATGTCTGGCACCAGGTTCTTCTTTACTGCTGAAGAGCATCTCCTTGCAGGAAAATTTAAGGGAAATTCCTTTTCAGTACTGGATTTGTCCTTGACTCAGATGTTATTTAGTGACAGACTCATAGAAAAGTACAAAAATATGTAATCCTTTAGCTTAATGACTGGCATTTCAATAATTATTTTGATTCACAACAAATATTTGGTGGGAAAATAATTTTGTTTGCTTTACTGATTTTACTCACTTCTATGCATTTAGCTATTTCTATTTTAGTTCTGTCTTGTTTTGACATCCAAGCATTTACTTTTTACAGTGAATCAAAAAATGTGGTATTATTACCTGTCTATAGAATTAGTCAAATGAGTATCACAGGATATCCTTTTCACTTGTTAGGCCAGTAAGTATTTCATTATCTTACTATAAATGGTCAGTCCTTACGCCAGCAACAGTGGAATGGCAAGTTTATTTTAGTGGCAAATATTTTATCTATTCCCTTTGTGTATCTAATGCAACATAGAGTGCTTCAGTACAGACTGTTTTTCCATGAGGATACTGATGGTGTGTCTTTAAGCTGAAGCACTGGTCTTAGGAAGGAACTTAGTCACAGAGCTACCACATCAACCACTTCCCTTCCCCATGAAATGAAACATTCGAGTCCAATTGTGTAGTTTCTGTTAATGTCTTTGATGTCTCAGAGCTACCTGGAGAACTGAGCTCATGCATAAGTCTCAGCAAGCTTCAAAAATTGGTAGTTTCGCTACTTATGTACTACATGTCATTTTCAAACAGCAGTCTGTCAGATTAGAACTCCCACAAAAAGCTGCCAAAAGGAGAACTTTTCATGTTTCTGTCATTTCAGCTGGCAGACAATTGAGGGTTTCTGTTCAGTATCTAAGGAGATTTTGGGTACAGCCTAGTGGTCCTGTGAGTCCCAAATTTTGGAAACAAGTCCGTCCATGTAATGTGCAGGGAATGTGAGAGACATCAACAGTCAAAAGGATTACTTAACTTTGTATCTGTTTCCATTTTTAAAGTAAACCTTTGAGATTGGTAAACAGCAAAAGACTGAACACATTTCCAAATGCAAAAAACTCCAAGCAATAATCTGCATTTTTGTAACAGAATAAAAATACATGACATACAATATATTCAAGATACATTTTAGAGAAGTTATATGAAAAAGTTGTGGGGTTTTTTTAAGACCTGTTTATTTAATAATAGTAGCATTAGCTGATTTCCACTTACAGCAGTATCACAGAATTCCAAATGTTTTTATCCTAATTAGTGAACTATCTCTAATTTTAAGACTACATGCTCATGTAGCTGTCAGCTGCAGCTACACAGGAGAGTATCTTCTTATTGTAAGCACTTGCTCTGCTTTTCCAGGTATCTAGGCATGCCTTCCTTTTTTGGAATTAGCAATATAAATTAAAATCAAGGGGATTTTTCAAGCATGGGGTTTTCAATGAGGAGCCAGCCATTTCAGGTGTCATGAGATATGCAGGCCTATCAGTCAAGAAGTGTAAGGAAGTCTTAGTGCCAAGAAGGGTTGGCTTCCACAGAAGGTGGGTGATTTCCTGTGAGTCAGTTGGAGAGAGGTCTGGTTTTTGTAAAAGTTGCAGCATGAGGATTCAAACTGCCTAATGTGAAGATAGATAACATCGTGCAATTCTGAGCAAAAATTCTGGAATAAAGGTCTAGTAGTATCTCAGTTTGGATTCAAATCCTGCCTGCAAATGTGTTTCCAGAAGAGACTTTATGGAACCCGTTTTGATTTGGTGCAGACTACAACTGCACCAAACAAGACTGCAGTCCCAGTACTTGGGACAGCAAGTCAGTATTTGATCTGGGCTGTAGAAATCGTATAGTTTTGTGAGGAATGTTTAATTTCTTTCTGGTATTGGCAAAGCCACTGCAGTCTCAAAGTTTCAAATACCCCCAAAGTGGGGTAATGTGGCTTGGATACTCTGAAAGATCCACACCAAAATTACAAGGATGCCCTTGAAACCTGCTCCTTGCTACTGATATGTTTTGACTTCTGTGCTTTCCACCACTTCGTGTGATAATTTGAAACCAAGCCTCATCCTCACCCTTAGGGTTTTTACCAGTCCTGATTTTCTTTCTGTCCTATCTTACCATTTCTTATTTTTCATCTTTGACCTTGCGTTGCAAAAGTCACCTACTTCCTCACTTACCTTCAAGTACAATGGACTGGATAAAAGCCTTTGTGCACATATACCCAAAGAAGTGCAAATATGCTCAGGATGCAATTATTCTTTTGCTGGAGCTGAGAAATTTTGACACTAATACTACCAGTAACTGTTCAAATTCTGAAGAGTTGGGTGTGCATATTACATGTTGTACTGTTCAGTCATGGATCTCACATCTTTCTAGTTCTGTGGAAGTGCAAACAGAGGAATGCATCCCAAGAAAAACAGCAGAGACAAATTTGATTATCAGCCATGCACTATTAACAACTCTCATCTCTCCCTGCTTGAGTTCTTCTCTAGTTTAATTAATTGCCTGATCCGAGACAAAGCTTTTGGATAAACACACACTTATGAATATTGCAGATAAATCAAGCAGGGAATTCTAAATGACATTCATCAATTCTTTCCTTTTGAAGTGTCCTCCAGACACTAATTTGCCTTTACATTTTTTTTTTTTAAATATTTTTCATTCTTTGATTGGAGGAAAGTGGGCATGGTCAGAATAAACTTGTGGCATTGCTTTTCATCTTTCTTTTAGTGTTGTCATAATGATAGTTCACTAGTTCATAGAAGACTTTGAATTACCCTACAATATTTGGGAGTATTTATTCTATTTGTGGATATGCAGAGCAAGTGGCCCCACGAGCATTCCCTCCCCCACGTGAAGGGAACAAAGATAAAAAGGGAACCAAATCTTGTACTCATTTGTGTAACTTTGATTTAGGAAACTTATGTTCAGTTTCTGATTCAGTGCAGAAAGATCTTAAGATCTTAAGACAAAGCATTTGAATACACAAATATGTTCTGGCATGTAACTTATATTATTAGGTCCTAGGTGTGTTAGGAGAAAAGTCCATAAATATCTCCATGGATCTATGCCTTCATTGTTTTATTTCCCCATTGCTTTGTCAAAATGAGCTTTCTTCAGCTACTAGAGGTGTTATGAATATAAATCTTTGCACTTTTAAGAATCATCCAGATACAGCGAACCATGCCTGTATAGATTGAAATATCTACAGTATTTTCATATTAAAAGATACACACCTTTGATATTTTTTTGGGAGTGGGTCTTCCATTTTTATGCATTTGAATATGGATTTTTATCCCCTATATTCAGAATCTTGTAGACTAATCTACTTGTGATTGGATTAAGAGTCACACCTAAGAGTATTGGGATCAAGAACCAGTTCTAGAAGAAAAAAAATCTAACCCTCTTGAGAGGTCACTTTGCAGACCTCTTAAGTGAAAATGAGTTTCTGTCTTTCCTGTTACAAATTCTTCCGAAAGCACAATTATTCCTACAGCCACGTTGGGAATGGAGGTACACAATAGTGTTGTGAGAACACAAGCATCTGTAAATGCAGGGCTGAATGTTCACATCATCACTTTTGGTGTCTTCACTTTTAGGTGTCCCTCTTACTTCAGTCAACAGGAACCATAAGAGTGCAACCCTGCTCCCATGGATGTAGCCTGCAATAAGGTAGTAAATCCCAATGCACTTTTTGAAAAGAACGACCATGAAGAGTTCTCCAGTGTTTTCAAACAAAGCAGAACTTTTGAAATTGCACTGTGCCTGCAAGAATAAATCTGATATTGTACCTTGTTACAGCCACAGACTTAAACAATGAGGTGAGATGGTGCTGAAATGAAATTTCGCCAGTCTTCTTGACACCATGGAAAAGCTGATACTATTAAGTGAACTGCAAGAGAGAGAGAAAAATTATCTCTGGACAGACATTTGTATATTAGGTGATGATTTTTTCTACAGATGCGCTAATTACAATTTTAATTCATGCGTGAAAAAAGAAGGGAGCACAGATTACTTTTGTCAAAATAGTTCTGAATGCTGTGAAGCTGTTAATGAGTAATGTTCCCTTGGATGAAATGTTAACATGTCTTTTTCTGTATTGTTATTTTGCTCTACTTCCTTGTTATCTTGTAGAAAGTGTTGATTGTCATTCAAGCTTCAAAATAAGAATATAATGAGTTATGTAGGTTTTCGGAAACAAAACACAAAATGCAAGACAAGCAAAACCCTTTATATGAAAGTTTTGAGGATTTTTACTCCTCGAGAGTTCTTCAGCTATTTAGAGAAACATCTGTAAATCTCTACTTATCTTGATACATACTTAATCATAAGATAACGATCTGTGCTGAGTGGTGACATGCACCAGCAGCTTCATTTTAACATTATAATGTAATGCTGTTAATGCATTTTTCTGCAGTGCAGAACATTACTCCTAATGGGAATAATGTCCTGCAGGCAGATCTTTTGTGTCATCTCTCCTAGGTTTTGCTGGAGTACTCGAGTACTTAGTAGCCTGAGGGCATATTTGGATGTGTAACTAAATCGAGATTTCACAGCCATACAAAGGATAAGAGAAATAGGGGAAATACCCACCATCTTGTGACAGTTTACTCCAAATGAAGTGACATTAAATATCTGACAAGTTTCCTAGAGATGTACGAGAAAGTTATTAGACATTGAATACCATCCAGTATTCAAAAAGAAAGATTGTCTTGTCTGGTAAGACATTTTATGTGTTCCTCCCTCCTTATATTAAATGTGTTTTACAGAATTATACATTAACAACTTTTGAGAGAAAAAATTAACTTGTCATTGTCAGCACAACACTGGTGATGCAGAATGATCAAAATGAGAACATAAAACCATATAATCATAGAATGGTTTCAGTTGGAAGGGATACTTAAGTCATATACTCCAACTCCCCCATCATCATGGGCAGGTCATATCCATGGTCGCTGCTGCTTCCTGGTAATTGCAAACTGTGTGGGATATTCTGCAGTGGTTTTGACAAAACAGTACCAATGCATTTATAATGCATGACCTTCCCTGTTACTTTGACGTATCAGATATTCATCAACCTGAGTTAGTAAAATACCATTTTCCATCTTGCATTAGTGGACAGGAAGGCTTAAATATATTTATCTTCATTCAAAATTTTTGCCATTGGCAACAGAGTAGAGGTGAACTGTTCTGTTGTGTATTAATTTTTCCAATAAAGCACTAAAAGAGCAAAAGTTGATTATTTTACTTGTATGTTTTCTCCATTACTTTTTTCATGAGGTTGTTTTGCTTTGCTTGTTTTAGTAGACCCAACATGATTGTGAATGCAGTCAACTATTTGTTCCTTGTTTCCCAGCAATATTCAGAATTGGCTCATTTTTGTCAGAATTAAAATAATATTTTTACAGGCATCTTTAGGATTTATGCTATAGATTTCCCCCTTACCTTCCTGAAGGAAAACAATGCTTCAAGTTAAAGTAAATGTAACATTTTCCTATATTCCAGTTTCACATAATAACAAAATTGCTGATGCTGTTTGAATCAACAAACAACTAATGCAAATAAACCAATTATCAGGAAATACAACCTCTAAAAGACATCAGAATATAATGGCTAAAAATTTGGTGTAAAAGTGATGTAAATTGGAATTCCCTGAACCACTGCTACAGAAATTATGTTAATTTTTAAAATAAGGACAGAATATGAATTGACCTAGAAAAGACTGCATATATTTTACATGTTGCTTTTGATCCTTTATGCAAGGGTTAGGGGTTTATTATTATCATTATTATTATTATTATTGTTATTATTATTAAAATTGCCATGGTTTTGGCCATAGCTGTTCGCAAAACCCAGCTACTCAGATGAAGAATCCCTTAGAAATCCAAGCAAAATTTCTTATTTGGCTGTTGTTGAAGAAAGAAGGGGAAATGTTCATTAAAGAATGCTATAATTATATGTTTTGCATAGAATTTTTTAAACTCTTTAAACCCTCTTTAAGGCAATGTGTATCATAAAGCTGATTCCTTATGTCCTCCAGATTCTAACTTATTTGCATGTTACTTAAACTGCTTTTATTTATTCACATGAATTTAATGTTTATGAACAGACTTACGACACTACAAATTGAATTTCTCTCCCTAACTGCAAAGTTGGCACAATATACACGTCAGCATTGCTTAGCTGAAAGACTTCCCATCTAGCCTGAGGAAATCTCTGCTTGAATGTACTGAGGTTCCTGAAATTTCCCCTCAATAAAGCTCTACAAATTATTAATTATAATTTTAAAGTAATTGGTATTAATTATTGTAATGGTATTATTCAGAGACTTGTCTAGAGGTGTCAACATTTGTGCATAACACAGAAGTATATCACCACAAAGAGATTAAAAAAAGGTATAGAAATACATATTTTTAAAGCAGGTAGATAGAAAGAAATGAAGCTGTATTTACTCATCACAGAAAATGCCAGGAGAGTTCTTTGGAGTACCAGTATGTCATACAACAAAGATAGAGCTATTGAAGCCTGTGGAGATGTTGAGTTCAGTTCACATCCCTAAAAGCAGGGTCTATGCCACCTGAGTTGCTCCTGGTGCCCTTCACGGCCTCTGCCAGCTGCTGGACCTGGATAAAGCTCTTCTGCTATACTCCAGGAGGGCCCATGTGGGTGTCAAAGGACACTGAGCTCCTGTATTCAGGTAGGTCAGCTGAGTTTCTTGTGTCTATTGTCCCAAGCTGACATCAATTAACCACAGGGAATAAATAATAAGAATAGTGGGAATAGAACAGTAATATCCCAAACTGATCAAAGCAGTAGCACTGTACTAGGATGGAGTACAGTTTTCTTATAATGCACAGTTCTCTTACAATGATTATTTATGCGTTTTGCTGATTAGGTGCTGAGATTTTATTTACTTGCTCACACCCTCCCTTCTCTGCTTCTGAAAACCTTTATTTATTTAGTTATTCTTATACCATCTGGAGAATAAGGAACAATTCTTTCAGTTTCCAGGGAATGTGTGTGTGTACCCATAGCATATTAGCCATGTTCCTTTTCCCTTGCTTTCTGCTGAGATATACTCTCCTGCTACATATACTTGACCTTTGTGTACCAGATTATAACACAAGTTTTAATAATATTAAGGTGTTAGAATGTTTTTCCAATACCAAAGAGAATAAAGAACACAGTAATAGCTTGCTTTTCCTCTACAAAAAGGTGTCCAAAACATGACAGAATAACACTGTGAGATCATTACATTGGGAACTAACAAAACTATAATTTTCAATATATCTGAATGTGTTGAACTTTTGGAAAGATTCTTTCTGTGAAGCACAATAAGATGAGCACTGTCATATCATTGTAAGCTGATAGAGGCTCTGTCAGGCTTTCAACAGCTAAATTGGAAACAGATGCCTGCCCACACAAAGAAAATTATCTTATTAGTAAATGTTTTTCTAATGATGAGAAAAGTGAGACTTTAGCAAAAAAAAAAAAGTTGTGCATAGCAGAAAACAGACTTGAGAATTCATTAGCAAAAATGAAGTTTTAGTGATTTAATTAAGAATAGTTATATTATGGATATTTTTAACAATTTGATGGAATTATGAAAAGTCCACTCCCTTTTAAAAATGCAACATAAATCTTCTGTATCTTCTTCCTAATTTGGGACAGGGTAGCCATGCACTGGAAGAGGCTCCCCAGGGAAGTGTTCATGACACCAAGACTGCCGGAGTTTAAGAAAGCAAATGGTGTGATTCCTGGGGCTGTCTTGTGCATGGCCAGGAATTGGACTTGATGATCCTCGTGGGTCCCTTCCAACTCAGGATATTCTATGATATTTGGTTTTCTTTCCAGAAGACTGCTGGGAATTATTTTAAGCTTACGTAGGGACTGGAAATTCTAGAAGTAACGTAAATACTTTCTTTTCTTTACAGAAATTGACAAGCAATGTTCTTGAGCAAAAACAACATGTGCTCCCACAGCTAACAGCCTCAGCTGGTGATCTCTTGCTTAGATGTGGTTAGAAATGCTTTGGGACATAATACAGAATCACTTTTATTTAGCCACAGCTTTGCTTCACACACTGTGTGCTCCATCTAGATTGAATTCAATTTTCATAACAGTAATTATCACAATGGAAAATTCTATGGCACATTTCACCAGGGGACCCTAAAGTGCTTGGTAAGGAAGAGTAGAGGATAGTTTACTGCATTTTACACTTTTTGGCTGGGGCATATTTTTATGACTTAAGTTGCAGTTTAACCTCAACTGGGGACTAAGCTGGCAATGCAGCTGCTCACTCCCCCTCCTTCCCAGGTGGGATGGGGAAGAGAAACGAAGTAAATCTTGTGAGCTAAAAAGAGCTTAATAATTTTAATGAATAAATAAATAAATAAATAAATTTTGATGATGATGATAAAAAGGAGAGAGAGAGGACTAAAACCCAAGAGAAAGAATGATGAACGATACAATTGCTCACCACTCGCTGACCACTGTCCATCCCATCCCAGGGCAGCCATTGGTGCCTCCCAGACAACTCCCTCCAATTTATATACAGAGCATGACTTGTCATGGCATGGAATATTCCTTTGGCCAGTTTGTGTCAGTTGTCCTGGCTGTGCTCTCTCACTGCTTCTTGTGCATCTAGTCTACTGGCAGAGCATGGAAAACTGAAAGTTCTTAAGAGTAAACACTACTCAGTGACAACAAAAACATCAGTGTGTTGTCAACATTATTCTTATACAAAATACAAAACACAGCACTATACCAGCTCCTAAGAAGAAGTTTAACTCTATCCAGGACAAAACCAAGACACTTTGAAACAGAAAATGTCTGTTCTCAACTGAAGTGTATAAAATATTTCTTTTAAAGTAACAATAATGAGCTTCAACAATTTCAAATGTTCACTCCATAAGGCATAACCTTGAAAGTCTTTACATAAGTTTGAACTCCCAGATGAATGAAGATGAAAGAAGTCCTTGACTTGTGTCACTTAGAGCACATGTGCCCTTTCCTTTTGAATTCTTACAGGATGGTTTAGCTAAATCTAGGTCTTCTCCATTACCTTGAGGAACTGTTTGCTGAAGTGCCTGAAACTCTAACCCAAACAAGATGTTTTTTGACCCTGCTGCTTCTATCTCTGTCAACCACTAAAACCAAGTTGGCTCAGGGAAGCCATTGCACCCCTTGTAGAGGGTTGTAGCAGTGACTGCTTCAGGCTCCTGGGGACCTATTGCATGGCCAGGAACCTCCACTGTGACATTAAAAGTAATAATTTGTGAAACATTTTGTAAATTTGTTGATATAGGACACCAATATCAGAACAACAACATATCAACATCAGAAAATGCTACATTTGAAGGTCTCCTGAGTATCTTGATTTCCAAGTGAAGATTTGGATTTCAATATATATGTAGGCAAACAAGAGTAGATTCAATATTTTCAAATATTGAATTTCAGCACACCAGGGAATAAACATTTGAGCATCTTCAGGGAAGGGGTGGGCAGAAAAAAATGAGGAAAAGAGAAATTAATTATACAACCAAATGAAAGCAACGTCTTTTCAATCTGGCAGCTTCCAATTTTATGTTATTTCCTTCACTTTTGCAGTGTATAGCTGATGTACTTCTGAACAGAAGGGCAAAAGGATTGAAGACAGCATTCACTTACAAATACCAAGTCTACTGGCATAGGTTAGCAATTTAATACATTCATTGCATTGAATTTAGTTATGAATACAAGAAACAACACTGCTCTAAATCTTACAAAATGAACTACTACACCACTATGTACTTGTTATTCATCTGTCAAAAGGAAAGAGATAATTTTAACTGAAACATTCTTCAAAGTGTATCTAAGTGTGCCTCAGGAGAACGTGCTTAGGAATATAATCAGTCTCACTGGGTATTTTCATATCCAGTTTCTTCCTGGAACTAACCAACAGTATTGCACAATGTGTCAGGAAGGAAGGGTTGACAAAAAGACAGCTGAGGACTCAAAACCTAGTCTGTACATGGACACCATGGAACATGGAGCTAAATTATTATTGACTGGCTTTCTAGGGGTTGGAAAAAGCTTCTTGTGCACCTAAATGTTTATGCACAATTCTGTGTCCCACCTTCTTTTTTTTTTTTTCCTGGTGTTTGTTGGCAGAGGGGCTCAGAGACATAAGTACACGACCCATGAGATCTTACAATATGTCCAATTTATTAGAAGAGCTCAGACTTTTCATAGTTTCCCTATACAGAGTCTCGTGACCAGACACACATAACTGGTTATAAGTTACTGTCCAGATGTAAACATATATGACAAATACACATATAATTGGATTATACCAGGTATCCAGGCAGAATAAGATAGTTATTTACTTTAACAAATCCCACCGTCTTGTTGGCACAGATTTCCTTTTGTTCTAGCAAGGAGACTCGCAGCCATCTTGGCACTCACAACTTATAATACCTATAAAACTACATGAAAGTAAAGTTTATAAAACTACAGCACACAATATAAATTGCTCATGTATTCATCATGTTCCTCCCACAGATGTTTCAGCATCAGCAAAAATGTCAATAAAGCATAGCATTGACAATACAGCTTGGCAGGTTTTTGTTTTGTTGTGTTTTGAAATAAGTTGTTTAAGGTGAGCTAAAAATGATAGTGACTTGAATTACCTGGTTAGCTGCAAATACTACAAGTGCTCAGGAGGATAAGCAGAAGCAAGACTGACTTTTCTCAGGTCAGGAGGGGAGAAAAGGTGGGAACAAACCACTTGCAACAACCTGAAGAGGGAGAGAGCAAGTGAGACCGGTGAGGGGCCTGACTGCTGCAGTGATTGTCCTGTTACTTTAGGTTAAGTGCAAGTCCCTGTTCCTTCAATACAGCATCACTTTCCTAGAAACAGTTAATCCCACCTGAACTGCCCCAAGCCAACATCCAAAAGAGGACACACATATGAAATCTAAGTGGAAGGGTGATACTCTACTAGTAAAGCAAGAATTTTCACCCAGATCCCACCTGGAGTACTGCATGCAGGTCTGAGGTCCTCAGCACAACAAAGACATGAAACTGCTAGAACAGGTCAAGAGAAGAAGAGCCATGAAGATGATCAGGGGGATGGAGCACCTCTCCTACAAAGACAGGTTGAGAGAGATGGGGTTGTTCAGCCTGGAGAAGAGAAGGCACTGGGGAAACCTCATAGTGGCCTTCCAGTATCTTAACGGGACTTATAAAAAGGAGGGAGAGGGACTTTTTACATGGGCAGACAGTGACAGGACAAGGGGTAATGATTTTAAACTGAAAGAGAGTAGGTTAACACTGGATATTAGGAAGAAATTCTTTACTTAAAGAGTGATGAGCTCAGAAGTTATGGATGTCCCATCCCTAGAATTAAGACCAGACTGGATGGGGCCCTGAGCAACCTGATCTAGCAAAAGGTATCTCTGCCCACAGCAAGGAGGTTGAAATGAGATGATCTTTAAGGTCTCTTCCAACACAAACCATTTTATGATTCTATGAAAATTATTTTTATTTGAGCAATAACTTTCATTCATTCATTGTGTCATATGCACCAGTAGCACAAATTACATCCTTGATTCTACTTTTCACCCTTGGAGAAATTAATTTTCCAGACTGAATGAAACTTCTACAGACCATCCATTTCCACACATGGAATTTTTAAAGTGTAAACACAGAAGCTGCAAGCAATTGTTTAACTCATGTATGTGCTTGTGCAGCAGGAAGATGGGTGAGGTTTACCTGTCACAACATCCAACATCTTGTAAGCCAAAAGATGGAGAAATCAGCTAACACCACTTTTTAATGCACCAGCAAACATCTTCCCATCCTTCTTTTTGAGATTAGCTCAGTGGGTTAGAGCATTGTGATAATAATACCATGGGTCAATGCCTGTATGTGCCATTCACTACAGAGCTGGACGCGATAATCCTTGTAGGTCCTTTCCAACTCAGAATATTCTGTGAAATTGCTGTGAAATTTTAGAACAGTAATAATAATTTTTGATTCTGGAATCCCTTTCTGCTTCCAGCACAGTTTGTCACAGAATGTTAGAACTGGGTTATAATACCCAGAATGAAAAAAACCCCAACATTCTTCTTTGCTGATAAAATTGACTATTTGTGGACATTACAATTTTTTCCCATACACAAACAAGTTATGATTGTCCTTCTATTTGTCATCACAGACTGTGTGCACAGCTTCTCTTGTCATGTCTAACTCTTCCTGTCAGTAGGACAAATTAGTAAGGCTCTGAATCTGAACCTGACATTGATCTTGCAGTGTAAGAATCTACATGTCAGCTGTGAGCTCAAATTGGCTGCCTGAATAGAAATACCTGAGGCCATTTCTAAATGTTCAGATGTCACAGGGCCTCTTAGACGTGGGGCTGGTGATATGACACGGAGGCTATAGGAGACTGTGTCCTTCTGGACCAATAGGTGGATGCTCAGCAGGATATTCAAAGGCATCTCAAAAAGCATTAGACCTCCATGTCTAGGCAACAGCACTGAGCTCAGCGGAGTCTTCAGAGCTGTTTAGATGACTAAATCTATCTACTTTAGGATAATCTGAATAAATCTCCTGACTCCACTGACTGGGTTAACTAGATTTCCATAGACTAGGAGGAGTGTAGACACCTGCCTCACTTGTAAAGACATACATTACAGAAAAATCTAGGTGTCTGATCCTTGGCTTAAATCTAGACCTGAATTCCACCTTTTGCTGAGCTGAGTTAGTTCTGAGAATGATTCAAACCACCTGAAAGAGGCGGAGAAAGAAAAGGAGAGGGGAAATAATAAAAAGATTGGTGGATTAGGAGACAAGGCTTATGAGGAAAGATTGGATGAAATTGTGTGGTATGGAAAAGATCAAAAAGCACAATAATGGTCTTCAAGTAGTTTTTATAGAAAGGACAGTTCTAAATTATTCCCTATGCACTCTGACAATAAAGAGAGTAATTGCAGTAAAGGAAAGTGTAGTTCTGACCTTGAAAGAGGAGTTTCTAGTCATAAGGATGATGAAGTGCTGATCTACACAGCCTGGGGAGATAGTAGAATTGCAATCTCCAGTGTTTTTAAAGAACATGTTAGACAAGTATTTCCAGGAATTATTTTGGTGTAATTGAGTGTGCCTGAGGGCTGTGACCTGGGCCAGGTGAGCTTTCAGTCTCTTCAGCTGCAGTTTCTCCAGTCAGATCCCTTCTAGTTCTTCATCTTGAATTACTCCTTGCTGAACAGGATACATCAATAAAATATCTGCTTTAATTTTAAATTATGATCCTCTTATGGTGAAAAAACAATACATGTTTAAGACTAGACAGCAGTGATGAGGTACTAAAAGAAACAGCTTAGATAATTCCTCTACCACAGCATTTGCCTTAGTAGAAGAAGAAATAGAGCAGTAAACTGCAAGTAGTTATAAGCAGCACATGCCTTATTAATTTATTTAAATCTCTCTCTTTTTTTTTTTCCTCCTAGCAAGGAGAAACACCTGTAGCACTGTGGGATGTCATATAAAATAGAGGAGCACTTGCCTGATGTTACTTTACTGCTAATGAAGTCACTGTTCTCATTCCCAAGTATGCACAAGATTTGTCTTTGCTGTCCTGCTGTAGGGCATTATTGCAGAGAGCTCTGATGGCTGGCCTTGAATTAATTATTTGGAGTAGGGACCTAGCATTCTCTCATACCAACCTATGGACAAAAGTGAAGCAAAAGGTTAGACTTTGGCAGGCGCTGAATCACGTTAACTCTGCCTGTAGTCATCTAAGGAGGAAGAAAGGGATGTTGTTGTCACAGATCTGTTTGCTGCATTTTGAAAAAAAAAGACGTGTAAAATTTTAAATACAAAGCTTCCTGCTGTGCCTTTTTTGACCATAACTATAAAGACATTTCAAGCTTAGGTTGCGTTCTGGTTTGTATTTTGCCCTTGGTGGAAATTAGCACAAAGAACAAATAGTTGTAATACCAAGTGAAGCAGCTTTGCTGGATGTTTGCTGTGGTCTCCCCACAGCTCTGCTGAGGCGTGGTTGGGAATAATAATCTGAAGTAACTTTCTACAAGTTATTTTAATGCTTCTGGAAAAGATATTAAATAAAAAGGTAGACAAGACAACAGAGGCTTTTGGCTGAACTCCCGCTTCAGGTCACCAATTCCCTTTCAAACCCCCTATGGTTTTAGTTGCTAAAAATAAAATTTAAAAAAGTATCCTTCTAACTGGGTGGCACTGTTCAGTCAAAGTGGGTTGTGTTCTTATTGTAGCACATGGTGACAAAATTCTTTGTTTGATTTAAAAGGGGCTTCTTCTAAAAGCTGGGAAGAGAAAGTGGCAAATTTGCAGCTCGGAATGTAAACTGTGACTATGCTGTGGGAAGGAGGAATGGACAGAGCTGAAAGAAGAGACACTGACATTAGCTGAGGGAAAACAGGAGAGGACAGCAGAGGAGAAAGCTATTAAAACCACAAATGGCGAGTGACCGAAAAGTAAGTAAGAGAACAGTGCCAGAGCAAACAGGCAATTACCTATCAACCTCCAAGTGAAAGCTTACACTTAGAGTTTCGTGGGATCATCTTATGTGCAGCTAGTAAGAGGTTATCAAACCCCATGAATCCAGGGAAGAGCTGTGTCATGAGGAGGCAGGGACCTTTTTGGCTCGTGGGTAGAAGGGAGAAACTGCAGCAGGTGGCTGCATCCTTCACACAGCCATGAATGTTCATGCTGCCTCAAGCTAGTACAGCTGGAGAGATAAAAGCCAAAAGCAATTTAACTATTAAAGCAGGATTAAAGTACAAGATGTAAGTAAGTCACTGGTTAGTACCTGCCCTTGCTATGTTTTATGCTCCTGGAGAGTATCACTGTGAGAATAAATCTAAACTCTTTTAGAAGCAAGCACTCTTGGCTCCCTGGATGCTCCAGCCAGCAGCCACAGGCCAGGGCAGCTGCATCACATGGAGCAGGCGTCTGCAGCAAGGATATAGCACTGAATTTCTAAATCATCTCAGCAGCTGGGCATCAGTTGCAAGGTAGAGAAAGGCTCCAGTTTCCAAGCCAAGCTATATTATTAGGCTGGCAGCTGGATCTTTCAGTCAAAGTGAACTATAATCACTGCTGGCAGCAGAAAGAGCAGGAAGACAACAAGGCTGAATGGTTTTCACTCATGAATGCAAAGTAAGAAGCCTACAGTGGTTTCAGTTTATTTCAACAGAAGTTAGCACATACTTTCTTTGCTCATGTTAGTATGCTCTCATCTACTTGTTCATAAAATTTGATAATTTAGAAAGTAAAAATATGTGATTCTAAATTCCTTAGAAAGGATTGTTTACTAAGTAAGTAAAAGATCACATAAGGAGAGGATTATGAAGTAGCTTTTGATTTACTGACAGAATGAACCTGTGAATGAGTTTGCTGGTCAGTACTTCATTTGCTTCAAGAATTTATTTCTAAACAACTTAGAATTATTACATCAGCTGCACTGTAACTAATGCTGCATGTGCCATTTACTCAGCTTTTTCTTGACAGTTCTTCACCAACTTAAGAAGTTAAAAGCAGAAAGTAGCCTGGTAGAAAAAATTGGATCATGGGCTTTAGGAAATAGCTTTGATCTTAGTTAGCAAAGGTCATTAGCTCCATGAAACTTTGTGGTTGCAGACGTCATCATTTTCTCTGATGTTTGTCATCATGGCCACAATGTGCTAAGGCCATCAGCAAGACAAGATTTCTAAGTAGGGATAATATTTGGGTTATTCTTTTCTGATTTCTTTAAAATGCTGCAGTTTATTGAGACCAGTGTTACAAGCTCTTGCTAGGATCACAGAATATATCCAGTGAGACACAAGCAGTCAATTATTAAAGATTAAAAACTGGACTCCCAAAATTTCTAGGATTTGCTGAGCTGATGAAAAAAGAGGGAAGAGGTAGAAGAGAGACAAATTAACACTTGCATATGCTGGTGTTTACAGAAGTCAAGGTGAATGTGTGAAGTAATCTTGTTAACATCCTCGATCTGATGAATACTTAATATTTCAGTTATTAGTGCAAAAGGGAGGAGCTTCAGTTGAGGACAACCCACTCTCCTATGTTCCCTAGGAGAAAAGTCTTGACTGTTACTTTGTTTCTGCACCATGAATATTCACACAACATAAACATCATCTCACAAATATCAGGTATACTTCTTGGGACAGCTTATTAGAGTCTCCTCCCAAAAAGCACAGACCAAACCATACCATTTTTGGTTCCCTCAAGCCAACAAAATCTTCCATCACTATCCTGCTTGACTATGCAACCTCCAGGACACCACCAATTTTCTCAGCTACAAGACTGTCTCGTGGGTTGTGACAGACCTCTGGCATTAGATCTGTTGCTTCGAACTGAAAAACTGCACAAAAATAAAAAAGATGATAGGTTCGGTGCTATGCAATGTTTTTGTGCCCAGTCTGGCTCAGAGGGTAATAGTTTGGGAATGCAATTATTCATTACTACTGAGCCAGAAAGCCCTGGAGCAGAAGTATTCAGCCATACACGTGCAGTTAATATTATAGAGGACTGCCAAAATGAATAAATATAATGATACTATAGCCCCATGGGCTGATATGATCCCGTGTTTGGTCTCTAAGAATGCCTCCAGGCCATATCTGATACATCTAGTTTCGAAAACCTGCTCAGGCTTAGGAATGTACAAATGCTGGTATAGGGACATCAAAAATCAGTTGAATTTAGGCCACCAAAAAGCAGTTTATTCATTGTGATTCTATTAAGAAAAATCAAACAATATCAAATTGATTATCTGTTGATATAGTCACAAAATCTGTAACATTAGTTGGGTTGCTGAGTCATCACTCCCCAGACCTCCTCTGCCACTGCCTCCTCTCTCATCAGCCAAACCAGCAGAAGGGAAGACCTGGAGATGGGCTGTGATTCGATTTCCCACCATCCTAGTCAACAACACTCTACTGCGCTCCAGCCAAGCAGAGCAGGTTTTGCCTGCAGGTTATGCAAGTGTGGCAACAAGAATAGTGCATGTTGGACTTTTCATTATGGAATCGTCTTTCAGAGCTCAGATGTTCTCCTGGGGTTAAATTTTTGGGACCTCTTTTCAAGAATGAAGGAGATTGGTCCTTTTTCAGGAAGAGATAGACATGGCAATGTGCTATTCTGAGTTCAAGGTTTGTTTTGATCAACTTTGGGGCACAGAGGAGATTGTTGGCATCAATCCACCTACCCCTATGAGAAACTGCATAACATGCTTCCATTTGGAGTGAATTTACCTTAATTAAAATATTCCATCTTGATCTAAGGGGATACGGAGTCCACTGTAGCCCTTGGCAAACAGTTCGGTTAATCAGTTAGCCACTCAGTGAATCATAGTCACATAAATTTAATTTTAATTTGTCTGGCTTCAAATTCCAAATGTTGAATTGTATTATACTTTTTCCTGGATTGACCAAAAATCCATTTATGAAAATATTGTTCATTATGTTGATTCTTACTGAGATGAAGTCAGAACTCTGTCTTAAAAAAGTTAGAGTATCTAAACTTTTTCACTTAAAAGAAACATGTTGATTTTTTTCTAGCTCTTCTTTAAAGACAAATCAGTTCAATGCCCTCTTTCCACTTTATTTTCCAAACCCAAATCCATTATCCCCAGCATGGTTTCACCCATTACAGACACAGAGGTAAGGTAACAAATACAATGTGCTCATGACTTAAGCTTTTTTCTTTTAAGCTTCCACAGACTTTGCTAATCCCTTTTGTAAAAAAACATGAACTCATAATTCCCAGCTCCTAGAAAAGCATCCTAACCGTCTTTTATGTGATACAGTTTCTTTCAAGAAAGAGTGATAGGGAAGGTAGGGAGGATGGTTTATAATTACCTTGTATTATCACATTTCTGCAGTTTAACTAGTAGCAGGGCTAGTCAAAGGACTCTGGCCCTATGATCTAAGCCTACAGAGCATTTTATGTTAATTGTTAAATGAAATAGGTATGTGAGCCTAAATCTGTTCCCTGAGAGCTACCCTTGTAAACTTGTGATCACTTTTGTTCTGCGTCTCTACTGATGGAGACAGACTTCAGTTCCCAAGAGCTGGATGCACTGTGGTCTATGTTCCTAATGCATAAATCATTTTGATGTTAATGTTCAAGAGAAAAATTATTTGTAGTGGTTTTTCTATATGTGTGCAAATACCAAAGTGAAAGAAATGAAAAAAAAAAAAAAAAGGAAGATATGTGTGACTGGTAAACTGGGCTAAGAGTGAAAACCAGAAGTAACCCACTGTGATTAGCTGTGGTAGCTGCAGGCACTTGAACACATCTCCCAGACATATAGCAACAGAATTTTGCTTATCTTTTATTGAAGCAAAATCATACTACTTACACAGTCAAGTAACAAGATTTTGACAGAGTCCTCTGGAAATTGCAGAGGCACTGAAACTTTGCCATTCCTAAATGATTAGGGATTAGAAAAAATTATCTCCTTTTTCTTGGTGGATGCTGTAAATATAAGGTAATGTCAGTTCTTTAAAGTTGCACACAAATCCTCATGCAGATCTGGATCAACAGATACCAGAATTCTCCCAAACACAGGGGGAAACAGCAGGCTTTCACAGGGTGCTGGTTTATTGCATGCTCAGGCTGGTCCTTGCCTGCTGTTTTCAGCAAATACCTCAGGTGGACTAGCAGGGGTTTCAGCTGGATTTGACCTTTGCATCTTTCTGTGATCTGCCTGAGAGGTGAGTCTCCAAGCACAGCATGTACACAAAACAGGGCAAAACACTGCACAAATTACACTGTTCATAATTTTTTCTATCCCAGAGCACAGGCATTACCACTTTTTCCATGGTTTTTATGTTCACTTTGAATAGCTCTTTTCCAAAGTAAGGATTCAGCTTTATCTTGTCTCTATCAGAGCTGTAGCCCTAGATGGACAAGTAAGCATTCAGAGTGATAATACTGAAACACAGACCTCTAAGAAATCTGTTTTAACAATAAGCATTCTGAAGCCAGAAACTAAAAAAGCAAAGCATATGTTTGCCACATAACAAACCTCAAAAGAGAGTGTGTAAACCCAGTGTATTTTACTTAAACTGTGCTGTGTGGTAAGTATGGAATGGTTTTGAACTTTTTTAATTATGAAAGTCAATTCCAATCTGACTTTGTAATCGTGATAATGCAGACATACAAAATTCCTAATAAAAAAGCCTTTTCACCATTCTATACCAGTACATTTATTCTGGAGTTATTAAAAACAAACAAAAAAATAAATTTAAAAAACATTGCAAGAGCTAGATAGTGTTTACAGCAGCTGACAATAAGATGTGTCCCAGGTACTTTCCAAGTCCAGAGCAAAATATTAATAACTCAGCAACATAAAAGTGCTTAATAGAACTAAATGGGTTGCTTCCAAGAGCTTGTCTCAGGGCTAAAAGTGAGATCTGTGTGTCCAATCCTAAAAATCCAGTCCCATCCTAAAAAAACAGAGGTTAAAAGGTCTTTTTTCTCATCTAAAAAGTCACAAAATGTCAAACTCCTTTTGAATGCTAACTTACTCCATGACAGAATTTTATAAAAGAAAACAAAACTGTTATGGAAGGGAGACTGACAGAAAATTAATATATGAAGGAAAAAAACTTTCATAACATAGCAAGAGGAATATTTTAGGCAATCTATTTGAATGCTCATAATAAGTTTTGGTTTTGGTGAATTACAGGAGAGATTTTAGTGCACAGATTGGTTTCTCATATGGCTATGCAATTAAGCACATAATTACCTCCTTCATGTGACATTCACGTACTAAAGTGCTGTTGTCCCTCTGGTAAGCATCACCCAATTTCTAGGTCATGTGAATCAGCTTCTCTTTAGAGGGGAAACAAGAAGCATGCTCCCTGCATAACTCCTCCAATCACACGTTTAATAGTGTCATACATTTCTGCAGATTAATTGCCACCCTCTCAGAACAGAGGTGGGCATGACCAAGTCACAGCCACGCTGGTGTTCCATGAGTTCAGCTCACGGCAGCTCCTAGCTTCAGGCGGTGCCTCTGCCTCCGTAAATAATCCTGCTGTATTAGCAAGTGTAAGAAAACCAGTCACCTTGCCTTTTTTGACTTCCTACTTTCCCACCCACCCACTATCGCCACCAAACAGGGAGAGCGATTGCCTGCTGCTCTCCCTCCGTACTCTGTGAAAGCCCTTGTGATAGTGCCATCTAGTGCCACCTGCCTGAAAAATACACCTACAACCCCTCTCCCCCGTCCCCGGAGAACCTGAAAATCCCTGAACGTGCTCGTTACTGCATCGGGCAAACCATGATGACAAGTTGTACCCATGGAGCAAAAAGATAAACGACTGCATCAATATTTTGTTCCGGTTTTCCCACAGATGACCGCTTCCTAGTCCTTGATCTCCTCCCATTCTGTCCATCAGTTCTTACCCACATCTGGAGCATTTATTCCTGGGTCTCAGCAATCTAGTATCATCCACTAAGAATGAAAGAGTCCATAATTATTCTATTTATCCTATTTACCAAGCTTAATATGTTCAAAATATCCATTTTCAGATGTAAGCACTATATAAGCTGTATTACACACATATATGTATAGTGTACCTATTATTAGAATGACTGTGAATATCAGACATTTGTATTGAATATTGAAATGTTGCATTTTTACATACAGAAAGGACTGAATATTGTGCCAAAACCTCTTTCACAGTACCACTAAGAAAAAGTCTTGGTAACCTTCAGCACTGGATAGTTATGGTCATTGGCTGAGCACAGTCAGTGGACAGCCTCTGTCAGTCACCTCAGTAAGTGATCCAGCATAAGCTGTAGCACAGACGGGACAGATGCTCTAGGCACCAAAGATTCATTAGGTACATTAGATTCCAAATATTTTCAATTTCTGTGGGTCTATGAAAATACAATAATCCTATAAGGAGTAATTGCTCAAAAGAATTAGCACTTTGTTAAAAAAAAAAAAAAAAAAGAAAAGAAGAAAGAAAAAAAGGAATATATTGCAAACATTAAGCTAGTACTTAATGGTTTCCTACAGCTAGTTGCTCAGCTTTCATGTCTTTGACCACAAGATGCTGACTTGCCTATGGAGGGTGGCAGGACTATCAGGATGGATCAATTAGTCTTTGAGAGGCGTACCATGCTTTTTGGAACATTACCTTCTATTTGGAGAGCTCTTTTTATATGGCATATCTAGAGAGTTCATGTTACCCTTTATGTAGATCTATCTTCAAAGTCAGATGTGGAGCGAAGAGACAGAACCATTTTTAAAAATTTATTTATTTGATTTCTATGTCATGTCTCATTTTCAGAAATCTCATAGAGTACAGATTCCTTATATAAGAGCGTTCAGAATGCACATCTGAACTGTTCTATATGTCATCCGAAGTCTATTCTGCAGACACAGTACTAGTAGAAAAGTGTATGGTTGAAGTTTTCCAATGCTTTTTAACATCAAGAATTTCTTCTAGTTGCTTATCCCTACCAAATTGTTTCTACAAGGTGTTTATCTAATTGCATGTTTTTTGGAATGTTAGTAAAAAAGATGGAAAAATACAAAAAAAAATTAATTTTTGTAGTATATATAAATTATACTGGAAGATGGAATCTGCTGTCTTTTGTTATGGCATTCCTTTGTGATCCTAAGCAAGTAATCAGTGTTAGTTTTATCTAGTTAAAGAGATTTTTTTTCTCTCTCTTCCCATATTAATTGCCTAACTGAAAATGCATGGTAATTCTATTTCTCCCTCTCTCAAGCTCAACATAAAAGTCAAGTCATTTATTCTGGTCGCTGTGGAGTGATGGGGTTAGAGGAAGCATCGCATTTAGCATGTTACACAGTAGATATGGCTATCCACATACACACTGAAAGCTAGAATGAACTAGTCCTCAGTCAACATTGTCTATCTAATGTACAACACTCTATGGAAAAAAGACTTTATAATTGTGCATATAAAAGCTTATATAATGAATATGCATATGAGAGAAATGAAAACTTAGTTCTACCATGACAAAAAATTGGATCTCTATGCCCGTTGTGATGGTACTACACACAGGGGCTGTATCTGCAGGATCTGCCTGTTTCCCAGGTCACAGTTTCTGGGCTGAGAGCATTTCAGACTAATTAAATATTTTCCTGGTGAGTGGTGGGACCCATTTAAATGAGTGAGAAAGAAAGTGTTTAATAAACATTCAAGGACCAAACATTGTCTGGTATCTCTTTGAAAAGAATTGCCACTGGGAAATCAAGAATAAAAGATGTTTATATTGAAACAAAAGTGGTTTGATGCTTTGGAATCATGCACTGGAAGTTTTTCTAAGATATTAAAAGAAGATCATAGGGAGTCTGCATAACCACACATATTCTTTTAGCATAGTCTCAGGAAAACTTGCAGGGCCACTAAGCAAAGGCTGACTGGCAGGAGCTTTCACAACTTAAAAAGAACAAAATGCTCCTTATTAAATTCTGAAACATTTAAATAAAAATGGCTACATGAAAAGACAACTTCAACATTTGCCTCTTGAATTCCTAAAATATGGAATGGATCTAGTGGTCAGGTTAACCCTTTCTTTCTCGATACCTACCTTGCAGTGGGTCATGGTGAAATCATAGCAGTTAATAATCAAAATGTTGTTACATCTGTCTGGTGTAAAGTTTGTTTATGCACTGTACTGTGTATGGGTCCTCCTTGAGAAGTGCAGCCTTAATACTTGGAACAAATATTTTTATGTCTATCTCAGAATCCCCAAACAGAATTTAGTGAAGAAAGCTCTCAGAAATGAATCACAGAATGGCTGGGTTTGGAAGCAACCTCTGGAGGTCATCTGGTCCACACCCTCTGCTCAGGCTGGACCACATACCTCCAAGGATGGAGACTCTAAAGTCTCTCTGGGAACCTGTACCAGTGACTCATCACTCCCACAGTAAGGAAGTTCCATAGTGTGATCAAATGAAAGTTCATGTGTTTTAATTTGTGTTCACTGCCTCTTTGACTGTCACTGTCCCTTTAATTCCCTCCCTTCAGATATTTATACACACTGAAAAGATCCCCCCAATTCTCCTCTTCTCCAAACTAAACAGTCCCAGCTCTCTCAGCCTTTCCTCATAGAAGAGCGATTCTGGTCCTTTCATCTTTATGGCTCCTCACTGAACTGTTTCCAACATGTCCACATCCCTCTTGTCCTGTGGACGCAGCACTGCAAATGAAGTCTCACCAGGGCTGAGTAGCAGGGAAGGGTTGCCTCCCTTAATCTGCTGGCAACAGTCTTCCTAGTGCAGTCCAGGATACCAGAGGTCTTGTTTTGCCACAAGAGAGCTTTGAAAGCTTATGATCAGCTTATTGTCCTCCTTGCCAAAGCTACTTTTCATCCAGCTGACTCCCAGGTGTATGGAATTGTTGATGCTTAGATATTTCCAGTTCCCCTTGTTGAAATTCCCATCAGCCCATATTTCAAGACGGTCAACATCCCTCTGAAAGACAGTATAACCCTCCGGTGTATTAGCCATTCCCCTAAAATAAGATATTTGGATATTAGAAAGTACTGAGTATTTTCCACTGTAAATAAGTAGGAACCTGACAGCTTGAAAGTGTCTAAATATTGACAAAAGATGACTTGAAACAGCAACTAATGGTTTCCCTGCCAAAGGCACAATATATTCTTCAGCTTCTTTATCTTTGCTTTGAACCATCTGCAGTATAAGACCTTTGTCTGGTCTCTGCTGCATTTTCAGATCTTATCCCCTTCTGATTTTAGAAATCTAGGAAATAAGAACTGTGGCTCAGGAAAAAAATTTAGTTTCCAAAAAATGTTTTTCATTCTTCACTGGAATAAAGCCAGGATATTTTCACATTCTTCATCAGGGAAAGCAAGTCAGAAAAGAAAACAAAACCAAAAAGAGATAACCCACTATGATATTGTGGATAAAATATTCACCTGATCCATAGGAGATCATGTGTTAATTCCTATTTCTGACTGACTTAGGGCTGACACTTCTCCTCCCCATCGAGTGCCCTAGTGCACAGGTTACAGCTTTAGTTTCTTCACTGGGAGCAATAAATAATGAAAAACAGCTTCAAAAGGAGGGACTGAGAAGGATTAGCTACTCCTCATCGATCCAAAACAATGGGGGATTTGCATATAATTCTTCAGCACCTTCAGGACATTTCCTTAGCATTTTCCTGTTAATAAGTTTGTGGAACTCTTTTTTATTCTTCTCCTCAACTTTTCCCTGCAGCTACACATAATTTGCAATGACAGTTTGCTTAAAGTGATACATTTACGTGAAAAGATAAAGGTTTGTCAAACTGCCATTTTCCAGTATAAACTGTTCTCACTGAAGAAAACCTTATCATCTTTTTGATTTTTCCTGCTATAATTTTGATTCTGTTGTGGGGTTTTTTTTGTTGTTTTGTGTTTTTTTTTTCTTCCTGGTAGAGAGCAGATCTCCCTCTTAGGCCCTGTTCTCTTCTATATAAATGAATTGGATGCAGGACTGAAAGGGATATTAAGCAAGTTTGCAGATGACACAAAACTGGGAGGAGCTGTTGACTCTCTCAAAGGCAGGGAGACCCTGCAGAGAGACCTCAACAAATTAGAGGGCTGGCAATCACCAACCATATGAAGTGATGGATTCTGCACCTGCGATGGGGCAGCCCTGGATGTTCTTAAAGACTAGGAATGAGATGCTGGAAAGCAGTGCCAAGGAAAGGGCCCTGGGGGTTCTGGTCAACAGCAAGTTGAATCTGAGTCAGCAGTGCCCTGGCAGCCAGGAGTGCTAATCGTGTCCTGGGGGACATCAGGCAAAACATTGCCAACCAGTCGAGAGAGGGGATTGTCCTGCTCTGCTCTGTGCTGGGGCTGCCTCACCTTTAATATTGTGTGCAGTTTTGGGCACTGCAATATAAGAAAAATACTAAGCTATTGGAAAGTGTCCAAAGGAGGACAATGACGATGGTGAAGGGGAAGCCGTATGAGGAGCAACTGAGGGCATTTGGTCTGTTCACCCTGGAGAAGAGGAGACTGAGGGGAGACCTCACTGCAGTCTACAGCTTCCTCATGAGGGGAAGGGGAGGGGCAGACACTGATCTCTTCTCTGTGGTGACCAGTGACAGGACCCAAGAGAATGGCCTGAAGTTGTGTCAGGGGAGGTTTAGGTCCGATATTAGTAGAATGTTCTTCACCCAGAGGGTAGTTGGGTACTGGAACAGGCTCTCCAGGGAAGTGGTCACAGCCTGCCTGAGTTCAAGAAGCATTTGGACCATACTCTCAGGCACATGGTGTGACTCTTGGGGATGGTCCTTTGCACATTTGAGTTGGACTCAATAATTCTAATGGGTCATTTCCAACTCAGCATGTTCTGTGATTTCTGAAATAAAAAAGAAATGGATATATTCACACAAAAAATTAAAAATAAAAGAATGTTATTTAAATGAAAGCAAACTAAGATATTTGTTTTCAATTCTGAAGAAAAAGAATACATAACAGAATACTTGGGATTTGTAATTTTGTCTAATTTGGCCTTAACAGCTCTATTTTGATCAAGATAGGTGCAAGAATAATTAGATCTATGGAGTCCTGGGCAAAGCCACAACTGCTGTTATGTATATTCTGTTCTTTTGGACCTGTAATTCTTTGCTAACTGTATCTGTGAAACTCTTAGAGCAATACAGCAGGTGAAAATTGGCAAGGCAGCTGGGGTTGATGGAATCCCACCTGAAATCTGGAAGCACGGTGGCCAAGCACTCCATGCTAAGTTTCACGAATTTGTGGTGCGCTGCTGGGAACGAGGTGAACTGCCTTCAGACCTTCGTGACGCTGTCGTCGTCACCTTGTACAAGAGGAAAGGAGATAAATCAGACTGCTCAAATTACCGAGGTATTACTCTGCTCTCCATTGCTGGTAAAATCCTTGCAAGAATTCTGTTGAACAGATTAATACCCGCCATAGCAGAAGATCTTCTACCTGAAAGCCAGTATGGTTCCCGAGCCGACAGAAGTACCATAGACATGGTATTTGTTCTCAGACAACTGCAAGAGAAATGTCAGGAACAGAACAAAGGACTCTATGTTACCTCTGTTGATCTCACCAAGGCTTTCGACACTGTGAGCAGAAAAGGTCTGTGGCAGATTTTGGAACATTTAGGATGTCCTCCCAAGTTCCTCAAAATGATCATCTCGCTTCATGAGGACCAGCGCGGTCAAGTGAGACATGGTGACGCACTTCCTGAGCCCTTTCCAATAGCCAATGGTGTGAAGCAAGGCTGCGTTCTCACACCAACTTTATTCACAATCTTCTTCAGCATGATGCTCCAAAGGGCCACGGCAGACCTCGATGAAGACAACGGTATCTACATTCAATATCGTACCTCTGGGAGCCTGTTCAACCTAAGGCGACTGAAGGCCCACACTAAGACCTTAAATCCGTGAGCTGCTTTACGCTGATGATGCCGCCCTTGTTGCTCACACAGAAGTAGCTCTGCAGCGTTTAACATCCTGCTTTGCAGAGGCTGCTGAGCTGTTTGGACTGGAAGTCAGCTTGAAGAAGACAGAAGTTTTATATCAGCCTGTACCTCAGGAAGTCTTCCACCACCCCCATATCACCAATGGCAAATCAGAGCTCAAATCAGTCCAACAGTTTAATTACCTGGGTAGCATCATCTCCTAAGATGGTAAGACTGATGCAGAAATAGACAACAGGTTAGCAAAGGCATACAGAGCTTTCGGTAAACTCCATAAAAGAGTGTGGCGAAACGAACACCTGAAGAAAAGTACAAAGATCTGCATTTACAGACAGCAGATGTACTATCTACTCTTTTATATGGATCTGAGTCATGGGTCATTTACCGCCACCACTTGCGTCTCTTAGAACGCTTCCATCAGCGCTGCCTCCGTACAATCCTAAACATCCACTGGACGGATTATGTGACCAACACTTCTGTCCTTGAACAGGCAGCAGTCACGAGCATTGAGGCCATGCTGCTGAGAACACAGCTGTGTTGCGCAGGGCACATCTCCAGGATGCAGGACTACCACCCCCTAAGATCGTGCTCTACGGGGAACTTGCCACTGGCTGCCGCAAGAGAGGAGCCCCGAAGAGGAGATACAAGGACTCCCTGAAACAATCCCTCATCCTTGGCCATATTGATCTTCACCATTGGTCTACCCTGGCCTCCAGCCAGGAGGCCTGGAAACACACCATCTTTAATGTTGCTGCTGCTTTTGAGAACACACGCAGGATCACTCTCAAGGAGAAAAGACAACGCAGAAAGAATCGCATCTCGTCGATATCACCTGGGGAGTCTTTCTGCTGTGCCTCCTGCAACCGGACTTGTCTATCTCGCATTGGCCTTTTCAGATATCAGCACGCTTGCAGCAAGCGTGGGTAGAGCCCTTCTCAAATCTTCGTTCGCAAAGCCTAGCCATGATGATATCTGTGAATCAATAAGGTCCAAAGCACTATATAATGTTGCTTTAGGAAGTCAGAATCACTGAAGCATATTGCCTGAGTTGGGGAGTCCTAGCGGTTGCTTCTAGCTTTTGTCTTGCTTCTATGGTTACCTGTCGCAAGTACTGCAATGTGCTAACTATAGAGAATGGAAGGGTAAAATAAACAGTGACTTTAGCAGATATGCTAAATATATTTCCATTAATTATCTGCAAAGCTAGTTCTTCTTGCCAAACCTATGAAGCGTTAAGCTTTTACAGTACTTTCCCAGGGCAGTGTAGTGCATCTATCAGCTCCCCAAGCTCTGGTGCCACTCTAGTTTTCTTCCGTAAGTTTCTTGAGAGAAGCCAGAATTTTGAAATGACTGCCAAATTTACTTTTACAGATTTCTCATATTTACCTTCAGGATTGTACTGCAATTGTAGGAAAAAGCAAAAGTGAGACAATTAAAGACATAGGACTATCAAGTACAAATCACTTGTTTTCTTCGCTAGAAACCATTTTTTTGAAACAAAAGTCTCTCCTGAAGAATTAAGTATTCACTGGAAGAAACAGGTGCATTCACATGTGCTCACCACATTCACATGGGTAAACTACTAAAAGAGACTCCTTTGTATTATAATTTCAGAATAAATCAAAAAATAAGAATAAGAGATAAGGGGGATGCCAATTTCCAGACCAAAATTCCTGACAGAATGAAATTCATTAGAATATGAAATATCTGTGGCATAATAATTGACATTCCATAACAGGTTGAAATATAACTCAATATAATAAAATAATTATAATACTAGAAAAGATTATTCCATTTAGATCAACAGCCTCTTAGGGACAGAGAGACAGGTATAACCCTTAACTGCTTTGTTTAATCTTTTTATAAATGAGAAGCATAATCTTTTCTCTATTTGTAATTTTCATAATGCTCCCAAGTGTTCCCTTTAGCTGGTTTTATAAAATGTAAATACAAGTTCTCACTGATAATATTGCATTACACACTTCTTCCTAAAATTTGGTGGCATGAAAAGATATTGCTAATCAATTATAATACTAGACAAGACTCAAATCTAGGCTGAAAAACTGTGTCTAGTGTTGAATAGTGATAGAGTGTTAAACTCTGTCTAGTTTATGAGAAAAAATACACACACTGAGACAAGGTAGACAGACAAAATAATGGTGAAATTGGGGCAAGATGACACCTGGTGCTGGGTCCCTCAATAAGAATTTCTGTGGACACTTAAATGGATCCTGGAGCAGGGAATAAGACAGTTAAATATATTTTTGTTTGTGTGCATGTCAATTTACTTTTGTGATATTATCCTAAAGGCACAGAAGTAAATCAGTGGAGACTGCTGGAGGAAACAAACAGAAGATAAATCAGTGGGGACAATGCTGTTTGGTTCCAACTAAAAGGATAAGATTTATGCTTCAGTGGGTTTTTCAGCAGCAGCTGAAATAAGCCTTCCAAAGAAAGGCACACACAAATTGCAGCAAGACCCTATCTCTCCCAAGCTAGAGATTAGAAATTGAAAGTCCAAAAGGAGTGTTATAAATTACAATAGAGATAAGACCATGTCGATGGTGGCTTTATTTTGAGTATTAACCCTTTTCTCTACCTGCTCTATGGTTCTGGATAACTAGTGTCTTGAAAAAGCTGGGTTTTAATTTCCTTAATCAACTATTATTGCAGTCTCAACAATCTCTGCAATTCATCCTCTATACCTTTTAACAGATCATAATGACACATAGAGCAAGAGACTGTGAGCTTTTTCAAAACCCTATCCCCTTGAAGATAGAGGTCAATTTTTTCTGATGGTTTATTTCTGAGAAACGGTGATGTATCAACAAACCTAAGTGATGAACTTCAGTGTATAAAAAAGAACACATTAACCAGATATACATTCCTAGTGTGGACTTAATTATGTTTCAGTTAAAATCAAATTTTTCCATAGCACTTTGTGAGCTCTTGTCTACAAGACTGTTTTGTTTTATATGTTACTAAAGACCTTAGGGATCATTGTCATATGATTGATGTTATATGTAATTTACATTGTGTGTGAAATTATAAAACAGTGACAGTCTTAAGATGACAAAGTATGCCAGAATTCAGAGTTAGCAATTTACTTGGATAAACCCAATTGTTGTTAGAAGAAATGAAGCTGAGGCAAAAAATAGCAGGCAGAAATAGCTTCATCTATGCAATGGAAACCTTGTTTTAGTCTTCATGATGAATGTAAGTGAAGTTAGAGCAAGTTTCAAAGTTTTCTTTTGGCTTTCAGTTACAGATGAGTCAAATATCAATACTTGCATTTTTTAGTTCACTGCATTATGTAAAACGAATGCTTTTTCTTCTGCCTCATGAAAGCAAAATTATTCTTTCTGAAGATGGCAAAGTTGAAAATGTTTTTCTTCGTTTTACAAAGTTCATTCACTATGAAAAAGAATGAAAGGATGGAAATGTGTTAGCATGGTAAAAAATATTCTGGTTTAATGAGAAAGCACTCAAATGCATGTTAATAATTGCAAAATTGGCAGCACTGTTGATACTATCAGAATAAGATGAGAAAAATTATGCAAAGTGCATTATCTCTCATTTGTGATTATCTTAGGCACAGATATCTTCTGTAGAGACGTGACACTGAAGTCCTAAAACAGCCATCCATGAGCCACTTTGGATGTAGAGTCATCATGTTTTAACTTTGCTTTTAAGCTGAGAGAATTGGTCTGACAAATAGCCTGATGATAGATATTGCATTCAACCTGACTTTTTAGAAATTACTGCTGGTGGAAATAGCAACTCAGAGAATTTATCTAGTGGGGAAAACAGTTCTAAGTTTATTATGCAAAAACTGCAGTGGAACAGGCAGTTGGTGTAATTTAAAGAACATTTTTAATCCTCCAAGGTTGAAAGGAAGAAGATTTCATTTAACTCCTTTCTACATAGAACAGTTCAGCTTTCATTAAAAGTTATGACTGTGTTGCAATCAGAAGTGAAGACACCTAGAAGTAAAAGTCATCATGTCTTTAATATGCAGTTCATTAATCTATCTGTTATGAGAGAAGCTGTGTAGCTGCCTGCAGGTTAAAGATTCCCAACCATTAGGGAAGACACAACTTGAGTCCTCTAGTGCCCAGTGTCCTCTCCTGCTGTGGGATGGTTTTGCCTCTTCTGTAACTGCTGCAGGTGTACGGCCTGCCTGCTGGAGCAGGCACCATGGCCAGTGCTGAGGCTGTGGAGCAGATGTGCTTCTGTGATCTAAGTCCCATTGCCCACAGAGAAATGTGGGGATGCACATGAGTATCTGAGGAGTTGAAAGTTGGATCTTCATGCTTTTGGGGGCACTTCCTTCATGGAACAGTTTCCAGTGCTGGCAGGTTCTTATTACCTTCTGTAGTTGCCATGAGCCTGAGGACTGCCCTTTGCATCTGATTCATAGGGCTGGGATTTAAGCTCCATTGGAACTGGATTTTTCTGGTGTATTTGAACAGGCACATGACAAAAATGGAATGCCCATGACAACTTGCACTAGAATTGGCAGGGCTTTTGCTTTTCTGAGCACCTAGAGTCTCAAAGAAGAAGACAAAAAGAGAAGTAAATGGCAGTTCAGCGTAACATCGTGTTGAGCCTATTCCAATTCTGAATTCTGGTGCAAGGAAAAAATATCCTTTAAAACTGAACTCCCTCACTGTCTGTCGAAATACCCTAAAGGAGTATTTCTTATCTGTGGATTCCAGGTATGGAAATCAATCCCTAAAGAGGTAGTTGGAGGACCTTGCACCTTTGGACAAGTAACGCTTTATAACCCTGCAAAGGCATTGCCTTCCCTAGTTAATAATCCCCCCCAAAAAATCATAAAGCATGAGATACCAGTCAGTAAGAATACAGTCTCCCACACCTCTCCTATCAGATTGGGTTGCAACTGAGCATACAAACATGTGTTTTTCCCTGGCTAAGTCTTTAAATACCAATTCATTGTGCCTTTCAGTTTCAGATCCTTCCAACCCATTAAAAACATGTTTACTCGCAATGCCTTGGTTGCCTAAAAAATGGTCTAAATTCCAAGATCAATTTTCCATATGGTGTAATGGTCTTGACAGAAATGAAAACCAAGGTGTGCCTTGCTTCCCCAAACCCCAAAACCCTGAAACCATTTTACAAACTCCTAACAATTATCCCGAGGAATCCCTCAGCCCACTGTTTCTATTTTTGTATCAGAAAGGAGGGGAGAAGTAAATGGCAGTTAAATGTAACATCGTATGGAGCCTATTCCAATAGGCACTGCCTTCCCTAGTTAATAATCCCCCCCAAAAAATCATAAAGCATGAGTTACCAGTCAGTAAAAATACAGTCCCTCAGGTAGCCCCTCACTCTCCAGCTCACCAACATGCCCTTCTCAAATCTCAAAATTCAAAGAGGATTGTGACTCCAACCTTCATTTCTGGTCTCACAATATAGATATGTTGAGCACTATTCTAATGCCAGCTCTGGGCACAACACATGCCTTAAGCTTGCTTGTGAGCTTAGAATGTTGGTTAGCACTAGAAGACCTTCTACTGGATTCCCAACAAATTGAGAAAGCTACTTTGCAAAATAGAGCTGCAATAGATTTTCTGTTATTGGCTAATGGACATGGATGTAGTGAGTTTGAAGGTTTGTGCTGTTTAAATTTCTCAGACCATTCTCAATCCATCCATTCCCAAATAAATGAACACCACAACCTCATCAAAAAAAAAAGCAAAACTCAAACAAAGTTAGCTGGAACGATATGTTTGGTTGGATATCTCTAGAAGGACTTTCATCACCCCTGAAAAAATTTTTCTAGTTTTACTTTTAGGTTTGTTTGTGTTAATAATCCTTCTGTGTGTTCTTCCCTGTATAGTCAAGTGTCTTCAAAGTCTTGTGATGCAAAGTGTATCTCAAGTCTATGTTTCATTATTAAATAAAAACTGAGGAATTGTGGGGGACAACGTTGACTACACACACTGGAAACAACATCTTTAGAGGAAAATTTGACGTGGGTGCAGTTTCCCGAAGTCAACACAGGAAACTCTCCATCGTGAATCCATTGTGCCGAAATCCCGTATGGTGTGTAAAAAACCTCTTTCGCTTTCTTCACACGTAGCCACTCTGGGCAGTGCCATGTTTGTTCTGCCCACAAAGCTAGCCTCCGCCCCTACCCTAGCCCCACTGGTTGTTTCACCTGTCTCTCCCCTGGTTCCCACTGGGTGTTAACCTCCCGTCCCGTCTCGCTGGCTAACCGAATGGCCGAGCCCCTCCCTTCCTCCAAGCAGCCTTATAGGCTGCAGGAAACCTGAATAAACTCTCTTTGCCTCCTGATTGCCTGCGTGCTGTGTAGTTCTCTGCTGCGTGCCTGCACTGGGACTCTCATCACAGCAACTCCGTCCCTGCTAGATGGAGCGCAGAGAGGACTTTACTTACAAACCCTGTCAGAGGACAGGCAGTTATACCTCCTCTGAATTCCACTATTCCATCCACAGTAATCTGAAAGACCACAGCCTCCACCAGTCTTTTGCCTTAGGAGTCTGCATAACACTTCCTGATACATGGAGAAAGTAGTTATTATACAATGTGAGTATCTGCCACTGGGATAAATCTATAATTAGGATATCCACTTCTGGACATTTTCCAAATACGTCTAAACAGTTATGCCAATTACTGGCATAATTGTAAATGAATCAGAATAAGCATCAGCAAATGAATAAACTGGAAGTTGTACAGTTTGCCTTGCTAATTATATTCCTCGTAAAACAGCTGACATGAAATGTCTGCTACCTGCTGACTGGGGAGTGCAGGGAATTTTTTATGCTAATTTTGAACACTATTTATAAATAGGATATTAAAATGGAAAAATATAAATAGCTTCAGAGAGTGATCAGGAGTTCTTATTTTAAGATATAGTATGTTCCTATTTCACTAGATTTGGAAACCAGCCGTTGGTTGGTACACCTTTGCAGTGTGTTAGCAGAAAGTACAGATGCTTTTCTCCTTAGTTCAAACTCTCTGAATCCTGTTCCAAACACCTTTTCTTTTCAGCTTCCAGGCTCCAAGACAAGCAAGTTTTGGTGGGACAAACTGAAGAAATATAAATTCAGGCCTTTGTTGGCAATTTCTTTATGCCCAGTTAAAATAAACAGATTCTGGAGGTCTCTATCATTTTACTGTCTTTCCCTCCTTAGAGTATTTGATGCTTTTTATTGATTCTGCAGTCTTACAAATAAGTCTTTTAAGCAGTTATTTGCCATGGAGTTTTATTGCTATCATTTACAACAAAACTCACAAGAAACATGCAATATTAACAGGTAATAATATCAGATTAGTGTCATAGGCAGCAGAATAACTTTCCTTTTGCAACTGACCCTTTCAATGGATCTAATACTTGACTAAGGTAATGAGCTGTTCCTTTTCCCCCGCTGCCAGCTGGTTCAGTCCCACACAAGGTGACAGAAAAGGCTGGTGAGGGGGAAGCAGCAGAGAGGAAACAAAGACTAAAGCTCCTGCTGCTTCTTCTTTGGCATTGCTTGCTTAGCTGTGCAGCTCAGCAGCAGCAGAAGTGCCTCACAGATGCCTCTTCAATCAACCATGCAACTGTTGGTGCATCCTCTCCATTCCGAGGAGTCAGGAAAATCAGCACATCTGTACCCCCTTAGTACCAAACTTAAAGTTCAAACAAGACACTTGTTAGCAACCACAAGGAGTGTAAGGCTTATCATTATCTCTTTTGCCTTCTGTACTTTGCTTTTTCTCAAAAGATCTGAGATTACAGCATGCACAGAATAAGAGCAGAAGTAGAAGCAGCCACAACTGTATGAATGGCTCCAAAATTTTGCTGATTCAGAGCAGAGAAAAGCAAAGCCTGCAAAAATCTGTGGAAGACAGTTCATAGTCCAGTTTGATCATTGTAATTATCCAGAAATTAATCTGGCCAATGACTTTTCCCACTGTAAAGCTTTGAAAACAGAGAAGGGATAGAAAAATAAGGAGGTTCAGAAAGTTAAAGAATAAAAAGAAGCTCAAATGAACTTATTTTACTTACTAATGATACATGAAAAAGTAAACAGAATTACATTTGCTTCTTACCTTCCATAGTCCGTCTCAAGATGGCTCCCAAAAACTGAAAATAGGGAGATAATTTTTATTATTTGTTACTTGTTTAGGACTATGAAAACATAATAGTACTTTTCACCTAGAGCTGTGGTCACATATTGGCATCTCTGTGATAGCATGAATTTTTTCTTGAAGAGTTTGCCATGCAATCAGACAATTTAGAGCCCAAACCTAACACCTGTAAATCCTATTAGGTCTCTCATGTATACTTTGGTGCAGGACCTGTCCAATAAAACAAGTAAAACTCCCTCCTTTTTACATTTTATACATCTGGTTTTTTCCTCTTTGAATTGAAAACTAGCTCTAGCCTACTAACAGAGTTTCAGAAACACCCACACTCTGCAATATCACGCTTCAGAGAGTAAAATGTCTCTAATCAAAGGTTCCCATTCTTGTTTATTTTCTTGCATTTCTGAGGAAGCCAAGCTCTGCTCAGAGAAAACAGCACATAAAGCACTTTGAACAAAAAATGATGTATCTCAAAAACTCTTGTCCTTTTTTGCACATCTGTTTTGCACATTTTTATAAACAGTTGTGCATACTCCATCACCTTGATATGTACATAATATCTGTGCTTTAGTGGAGCTTCTCCCTGTCTGCTTTCCTGCCTCTGATTTTCTCATACTGGAGAGTTGTGCTTTGAAAGTAAATTGCAAAGCAGGAGAAGAAAGAATCTACTTAGAGATTGGGACCTAGTGTCCTAAAAGAAAAAGGGGGAAAAGAAAGGAAATGGAACTCAAATTCAGATAGAAGAGGCTGTGAAATACTCAGTTTTGGACAGTATCTTGGACCACAGAATCAGTGGCATAGTTTTTATCCTAGTTGCAGTACATACTGGATTTCACTGCTTTTATATTCCTGACCAGAGTGAAAATGAAAATGCTGTTCAGGAATAAAATCATGACTACATGAATATTCTCCTGCATTCTGTCATATCAACTCTGACCTCCTGCTGCATAAAAGCTTTCACTCAACATTCTGAATAAAATTAAGGAAGTTAAATGCTACAGACAAACTGTTGTGCTGCAGATGATTTGAAACATGATGAAGGTGTGTAGCCAAGGTGGTACTTACAGAGTACCATTTGCCTTTTGTTAACGATGATAATGTGTGAGTGGCTGTCCATTATGATGTGATGCCTGTTGTGTGTTAAGTATTGCATTCCTGAGGCAAAAGCATTTGAAATCACCAAAAAGGAGTTAGTAGTTTATATTTCTGGCTATCAAAAGTCAAGGAAATTTCATATTCCTCTATTGAAAATATCAGTAGAAAACAAAATAAATAGAAAAAAAAAAGTAGAAATCATAGGTCTAAAGAAAAATTGCTTGAGTGAAGCATAAGAGAGACAACAAAGAAGTTTCCATGGGATAAATTGAAGATAGTAGAGAGACTTGTGAAGAAAAGAAAAACTGTTAAGAGAGAAAACTTTTGAGTGGTAAAGGCTGAAGTGAGTGGGGCTAGGGTGTGTTCAGAACTTAAAATAGACAACAATAGAGAGAAATAAGTATAGAAAAAAGAGCTGAAGAGGAATGCAAAGTGAGAGTGTCATCAGGTGGAAAAGGGACTGTGTGAAGGACTCGGTGAAGGAAAGTGTGCAAACTGAGAACAAAGGAATGAAACACTGGGATTTCTGGAAAGAGAATATAAGAAGCAGCAGATGGAATAAAAAATAAACGGGAAAACAAGTGTGATTGCTGGCTTGGAAGAATTCTCTTAGGATGGGTGGTTGGGGAGGTGGAGTATTTCTGAAGAGATGATTTTCAGGAAATAAAAATTCTGAGATAAGGAAGCAAAGTAGGAATATTGAAGAAATAAATAATCTCCAGCTGCTTCTTCCACTTCTAATCCTTTCTTCCTGCCACTTAGCATCATTTCCAGTTAAAGATCCTTTCACCAAAATCTCTCATATGCTTCCTTCCTTCTTTTTAGACAATCAAAAATCTTCTCTCTTCCCACCAGCTCTCTCCCTTGGCTCCTGTCAGGTGAGGGGGACAGAGTTTGTCCAGCCCTTGCAATCAGTCCTCTGTTAAGATGCAAAATACTGCATCTCTTGCTTGTACTGCCTCATGGAAAGCAACAATATAACCTTATCAGTAGAGGTTCTCATATCGTAGAATCATAGAATGGTTTTGGGTTGGAAGGGACCTTAAAGATCATGTACTCCCAACCCCCTTCCATGGGCAGGGACACCTTTCACTAGACCAAGTTGCTCAAAGCCTCATCCATAAACACTTCCACTGATGGGGCATTCACAGCTTCTCTGAACAACCTATTCCAGTGCCTCACCACCCTCACAAGGAAGAATTATTTCCTATCTCTAACTTAACCCTAACCACTGTCAACATGAAGTTATTCCCCATTGTCCTGTCACTCCTGGCAATTGTCTAAAGTCCCTCTCCAGCTTTCTTGTAAGATTCCTCAGTTACTGAAAGGCTACTGTAAGGTCTCCCTGGTACCTTCTCTTCTCCAGGCTGAACAACCCCAACTCTCTCAGCCTTTTCTCATAGGAGAGGTGCTCCATTCCTCTAATCTTTTTTTCTCTCTCCCTGGGCTTGCTCCAACAGGTCAATATCCTTCCTGTGCTGGAAGGAGCCCCTGTGGGGTCTCACCAGAGCAGAGTAGAGGGGCAGAACCATCTCCCTTGACCTGCTGGCCATGCTGCTTTTGGTGCAGCCCAGGATACGTTTGGGCTTCTGGGCTGCAAACACACATTGCCAGGTCATGTCCAGTCTCTCATCCACCAGCAACCCTGAGACTTTCTTGGCAGGGCTGTTTTCAATCCTTTATCCCCCAACCTGCATTGATACCAGGTGTTGCCCGATAATGTTCTGCCATGAACACCATCTGACACTGTGGAGGAAGAAGACAAGCCATGACCATCTTCTTCCTTACCAGCTATTCAGACAAGAAGTTCCAGGGTTTCCAGCTCTTCTTTTCTCTCCAAAGGAGCTTTTTCTTGGGACAAGGAAGATAAAGGCCAAAAAATTGTCTTTGCTGAGGGAATAAGATGCAGGGTAGCTGCCTCCTTGCTTAGGCAGTGTTCCAGTGGTATATGAGGGGGAATGAGGTAAAGGTCTATTAGAATCCCAGTTCCCAGAACTGAGCTCCACAAGCACCACACAAGGAAGAGAAGCACAAACATAAGAAGACACGACTGCTATGCAGAGTAACAAAGCAGCGTGTGAAAAAAAATGTAATAATTGTAGCTGGTAGGGAGGGAAGAAGGGATATAAACTTGGACAAAGGAAAAAAGGAAAATAAAGGACCTCCCTTTGCAATGCTTGCCGTACAGAAGCCTCCTGTTCCCACCCACAGCCTGTGCCATTGGCCTCTTCTCTTCCATGCTCCTTTCCCACTGTCTACCCACCAGATCTCACTGCTACTCACAATAAATGATGAAAATAAGCAGCCAGAGACCTCAGCACAGCAACTTGTAGTACAACTACCTTCAAGAACTTCCTCTGAAACACTCTCAATCCCAGAGAGGCTCCATACAAAGAGCAAAGCAACAATCAGATTACAATAAGCATCATTCACTTTAGTCTGCACGCAGCTGCAGTGGAGAACGCTGAAGAGCTTTGACAGTGGAAGAGCACTTTCTCTTGCACTGTCACGGTGTCTCCTGATGGAGAAAAAACCTTGTATCTTCCCTTCCTAGTTCCTAGAGCTTTTTCCTGTGGTCCTAGAGCCTTCACGACATATAAAATGTGAACTGCAGTGCAAAGGATTTGTCCCATTTGCCATTTCATTTTATTGACATCTTCTGCTTTAGGATGGTGACACCAAAGCTTTTGCTTCACTTTTACATAACTATGGTTAACATTTAGAGCTAAAAATAAAGATAGCATGCATATGCTGGTAATGAGAGAACAGAGATTACAGTGTCTTACTCTATATTCACAAGGAGAAAGCATTTTACTCAATGCTTTTTAAATACAGTAGTTACAGAGTTAGGTTGGTAGAAACAATAACAGTGCCATAGATTTTTACTTTTAAATTTTTTTTTCAGTCAGTGACAGTAAATTATTAGTGGCTTTGGCTCAACTGGACATTTCATGTAATGTTTCTGAAAGATGTGGAAAGAGAAGGAAAAAAGGAAGGAAAAGAACAGGGGCAAAACAGAGACTGCAGACAACTGAGAGTATTTTTAGATTTAGATTCCTTACCACAGCCTAAATTCCATCAGCATGAGACTTGGAAGGACACATCTGCTATTCTTTAAGGAACTAAAGCAGTTGGCTGGCCTCCTAGCTCTTGAACAAAGTGTTCAAGGCTCACATGGCAACACTGTGCTGCATATAACAAATCTGTTTAATCTAAATTATTTTTCTAACGGAAAAATGGAAGGAGTAATGATTGAGAAGCATCTGTGAAGGATCTGCTATACCTTGGGTTTTTTATCAAAATCTGTCTTCATAGCTTGATTCACACATCATCTGGAGTTACTGGAAGAAGCACTAGCATGGAAGTACTGTACATAAATAGTACAATGTCTGAAGATTAAGGCCAGTTTCCTGTTTTACTATCTTGTATATGAATTAAGAGTTTACAGAAAAGGTGTGAAGAAAGCTGTTTGAGTTCGTTTTATTCAGAAAAAAACTGATTCAAAATACTGACCAACCTTTTCATTTCTTAATCACCTTCCTGTTGGATTGCAAGTGCATATTGAAAAGGAGAATGCAGAGTTCCTCACATGAAATTTTGTTGTAAAAATCTAAGTTTAAAGAGGTGGAGAGTAGGGAGAAGAAAGCAGAGTGGAAGATAGACTAAGGGAGGAGTAATATTATCTATAGAGACAAAAACAGATGAAACCAGATGTGCTTGAAGCTTTCCATGACGTACAGTACCAAGAAAACCACAGAAATAAGTTATAGGCAGAAAAGTTCCCATCCATTCTTTAGGTTAAGGAATTGTGGTCCTCAAGTCTGAATGACTACAAAAGAGATTGGCGTAAGGGTTCATGGACATAGGTGTGTATGTATGTTACCTAGAGGGGTACAATGGATTAGTAAAGTAAGAAAAATTACCAGAAACTATATATTTACAAGAAATATATAGATAAAGGATTTTGTGATTAGGCGAGTAGACTTTACCCACTGCATTCAAACTCTTCAGAACTCAAGTTCTATTGTATCCTTGTAGAAAAAAAAATCAGTAGATGTCAAATATAAAGGCTGAATGAAGAAACATGAACTGTCCTGTGTTTTTCATCCAAAACCTAACTTTAATCCTTAAAATTACTTTCATGAACTCTTTATGAAGCATGATGTTTTCATGCCTTTGCGTTGCTGGTCAGTTGAGTTTGTAGGGAAAGCCAATCCACAGAGACAAAACTGAAAGTCTGAGTTTGTTATTTGTGGTTTTCTTTTTCTTTTAACTGTTTTACAACTAGACCTACTGTAGATACAAGTATCATGTTTCTAAAGACTCCTCTTCACATTTGTCTTTGATTTCTTTCTTTAAGAGAAAAAAATAAAAAGATGTATTATTAGAAATTTTTACATATTTGAGAAGACAAGCTATTCCCAACACAACAGAAAGAGATGAGCAGCAGAACTTTTGTAAGACTTAGACAGGCCTGCAGTAACCTGGTTGAAGCACTCTTGATGGGAGATTGTCTTTATGTCTGATCTTCCTTTTCCTAGAGCAGATACCTTTATTGATACTTTATGGTTTTCCTTCATTCATTAAAAAGGAAAAACTTAAAAAACCACACGAATGTTTTCTCTGGCCAGCCAAGTTCTGGATGCCTCATAATGCATGCTGGTCACTGAAGCATTTCAAGTACTACCTTAAGTAAAACCCTCCAATTATAAAAAAGCACTACAACCATACATTTAGGAACATATGTTTAAGCTGGTTTCATCTATTTTAAGCAGAACAAACGCCAACTGAAAAGTTTTAAGGAAGATTTTATATGGAGACACTAATGGGGTGGTTTGGTTTTGGGGTTTTTTTGGTAAGAACCCTGTGATTTAAGGCTGAAAATGAAAAAAAATATAATCTTGAGGAAAAACGAGATTTCAGTACCCATGGCCTTAGAATGATTACCAGGAGACCTCTTCCATTTATGCCAGCTCTGTCAGTGGATTGCTGTACAGTCTGAAATTAAGAGGGATAAAGTTTCTATAAGCAAATAATTTGCAGTAGGCCAAATGATATTGAAACTTGCAGACCTCTCAAATCTTTCACCAATGAGTGACTGTTCCACTTTTGTCTGTCTGTAAGTTAACACACAGGCTGATCCAACTCAATATACTAGCTGATCCCTCCGAGTTCTGCCTCTGGGAAACACAACCGTGCTTGTGCACTCCTGGGAAACACTTCAGCACCCATTCAGCAGGGGTACCAAAATATGCCAGGCTTTGTGTTCACATGTGATTCTGGTCCAAGGAATTGCAGCCCCATACTTAGAGTACTGCCATGTATCAGAGCATGAGAGCTATAATTTCAGAATGCAGCCTTAATGTGGCACAGATTCAAGCCTGCCTTCAATCCCACAGCTGTGCCCAGGCAGTTACAGTCAGCAACATTCACTTTCCAGATAATTCATCTACACAATACACAACATATTGTCCACTGTATGTCAGGGGAAAAGTCAATAAATAGCACGGACTTAATTTCACCACCCACTTTTCCAAGTGGAAAAATAGGAAGCAGAATGTAAGGAAAGCTTGAGAGGCTTTGAATCATTTGATTACATTGTACTACACAGGGAATTTTGTTGTTTAGAATGAGATGAGCAAGCACTTGCTCAAAAATATAGAATGATTGACCTTCAGGGTCAGCAGAATTGGTGGCAGTGTACAGCATGGCTACTTGCCAAATAGTAGAAAGAGAATGAATCAAATGCTGTCAATGTATTTTTCATCTTCAAACTCATCTTGTGGGTCTCATGGAGGAACAGAAATGATGCCACTGAGGACAAAATAGAACTGAAGCAATAATATTTCCTGTCTTGCATTTGCTGCCTCCATCTGCTCACATTTCCTAGATGACAGGTTCATCTCAGCAATGTTTAGTTGAAGATCCATCCAGACTGCAAAGCTCTTAAAACCTACATTGTCAGCAACAGGCAGAAATTCTGAGTGTTTTGCAGTGACTTTCATTTGTGAATGTTGACTTTAGCAGCAACAAAAATGAGCTCTGTTAGCCTTACATGAACTGTACCTTGTCCTTTTTGCTCAACAGCAGAGAAAGAGGAGGATGTGTTCAAAGAGACGCTTAACTAGAGGAGAGCTCTCTCCCTCGTTCTCAAGGCTGTGGACTCTCACATAGCCTGAGCATGTTTTCTTGATGTCATGTTACTGTGGGAAAAAGCATTCTTGCTTCATTGACTTCTGCTTTAGAGAGGGATTATTCTCCCATTCTTCAAAGAAATATTGTGACATCAACATTTTTAAGATTTTCCATTTTGCATTTAAACCAAGTTGTTAAGAAGTGGTATTTCCTGAAGGTCATATTCTACTCTAACCTCATGGGTTTTGACAAGACCGTTTGCTTTAAATCTGATAAATATTTAGCAAAGCAGAAATAAGGGAAGAGTCTGGCATACAGACATACTTGGATAATCAGATAAGGATTTTGAAAATCTGATAAGGACATGGAGGCAACTGAACCAATTCTCATTCACTAATGTATATTTACATGGTTAAATAAAATTTAAGCACACTAAATGAAGGTGGACTTTGTAACTCAGGCCTCACTGAACTTGTTAGAGAATGAGACATTTGACAATGTCTTTCACGTGTCAATTCCATTCTTCACTCACTGGATTACTGGTTATTTAGACAATCCCTACTGCTTTAGAAAAAAACATATCCCGAAACATTTATGTCATTGTTTCTCATTTACATTGCTTTATTAGTATTGGATTTGAGAAACTGTCATTTTTCCACTGCAGAGAAGTTCCTTGGGAACTAGAGTTACCTTTTATTGCTCCTTTGGTTCATTTGCAGCCTAGTATATGAAATGTGGCTCTGGAGTTGAGGAGAGCTTTGCTCTGGCACTCTTATGTTCTTTCCCCTCAATCCTTACCTTTCCCCAAGAGAAACAGAGAGACTTCTTTCCTTTACAAAGTCCCTTGAGATCAGCTGCTGGCAATCACTTCATGAAGGTCACTATTTTATTTAATCTTCATAACCCACTTCTTTTCTCAATTGGTTTTGATTTGTGCCACTGTTCGCCCAAACACAAAATTTTTCTGTGCTCCCAACCATTCATTCAAGGCCTCTTAGTTCATTCAAAGCCACTTAATTCCTATATTATATTATCAAGGAAATTTGTCTCACACTGTCAAAGAAATGTGATTACACCTCTAAAATTGCTTTTCAGAAACTAACCTCTGTGTTTATAGCAAATCAAAAAAGAATGTAATCAACTCAGTTTTCTTTTGAAAGATGTTTAAAGCAATTTTATGCTACATAGCTTTCTTGCATCGGGTTTCTGCAGTGCCACCAGGATACATTATTTACAATTTAGGTTCACCGAATCCAGGGTGGTTTACTTGCCATTAGATAATCCTTTTCTATACAATATTATTCCTTTACTTTAAGCATTTGTGTTGTGAGTTTAATGCTTGCAAAACATGGTGCTCTGGCAGAAATTGAAATTAAGTCTTCTGTTTATAAACTGGGAAAAGCACACAAACTTCCACTGCTGTCTTAATAAAGTGCCTTAAGACTAACAAGATGACAGCTGCAAAACTAAGATATCCTTGAGAATATGCTTAGCTTTAAACAAGTGAGTTATCTCATTGAGTCTTGAAATCAATTACATTAATTCTGCTCTAAGTTAAGTAGTTGAACTGCTCTTTCAAACTGATGCTCTACTGCCCACTCCTGGACATAGGAAAGTAATTCATCCTCAGACTCTTCAGCTCATGATTTTCCTCCTGAGCATTTGAAGTTGACTCTGAGGCAAACAGTTGTCTCATCAGGAACCAGAGTCCACTCCATAATCATGATCTGAATTGCTCCACTGACTGGTGAATTCCCTCTTTCTCCTTAGTACTTGCCTTAAAATGAATTTCAATATTCCTGATCTTCATCAGGCTACAACATGAAAGGAAAGTACATAACATGCATACATCTAGTAATCACCCTAGCAAAATTGTTTTTCTCCTCAATCTTAAAGGCCAAAGAATTAATCCTAAGTTGAGACCTCCCTTGAAGAAGGCATCTCTAAGAAATGGAACTTTGGTTATTATATGAAAAATCTTACTAAAATAAAATATAGTATCCTAAAAGGGAATGGAAACATGATAAGGGTCCTTAACATAGTATTTAAGTAATTCACTCCCACAGGTGAGAATAAGGGTTATTTAGAATCGATGCTGTAATGCACAAAATATATTCTTTTATCCTCACCACTGGATTTGGAGACATCTTCTTCTTGTTAACAGTGCCAGGGCTTTAGGCTTTAGTTCTTTGCATTATTTCTTCCTTTCCCCTTGGATGCTTCAAATGGGTGCTGCCAATTATTGTTTTAGCAGTAACCACCATAGGATGATAAACTAACAAAATAGTTACTAAAAATGAAGCATAAAAAAATAAAAGCATGACTATATCACAGTGAAAATTTTCAGGAGGATGGACTGCAGTTCAGGTGTCACTGTAATTCAGCCTGTCCCTGTAATTCAGGGGAAGAAGAAATGTCATGAATTCAGGGAAGGCATAAACAGGCATAAACACCTTGATACTATTATTCTTGCTCCTACAACTACTTACACTCTTTGCAAATGCTGAGCTTTATAGATTTCCCTGAAGTCTCACTGACTTGGGGACAGTGTGTCTATCCCAAAGATACATCAGGTAATTTTTAGCTTGCTCTCTGTCTCTATTTTGGAACGTTAATACATTTTTCCAAGGCAAAACCATGATGGGGACAGCTTTCCCAAAGCAGTGCAGATGCAAACTTGTTGTTAATATGCTCTCATTTCTCAGTGTAGACATGTCCTTGGAGTTCCTTGGTGCCAGCTCCTTTCTATCTTTCTGTCATTTTCCCCCACTTGAAAGGCATGCATGGAATTTTTTCTTTAGTTCTTAAGGATTTAATAGAGATATTGGCAGTAGCTGGGAATTTAATTGTTTCTGATAGTATCGGCAGCAAGCGTTCACATTTGGGAGAAGCACTTATCTGATTCATATGGGACCTGTTTCCCTAAAAAACCTCTACAGTCCCAGCACTGCACAGAACTGGCACACACCACAAGCATGAATATTCGACAGCAGTATTAGTCAAGAATCACAGTTAATGGTAATAACCTTTTCCCCCAAATTAATCAGAAAATATGTAAGTCAGCATATTTAAATAATGCATTGAAATCAGAGCACAGCATGAATAATATTTAAATTAAATCTGACAACATAAGAAACACAAAAAAGAGTATTCACAGTAATGGAAATAAGGAATTTTGAAAACTACATTTTCTGAAGGAGGAAATAATTAAAAGACCTACTTCAGTAAGATAATTTATGGGATGACCTTATCAGCAAATAAAAAATGTAGTTAGACTAAATGAGGCCTCCATGAATGAAATGAAATGAAATGAAATAAAATGAAATGAAAAGGAGAATAAATGAAAGCAAGACAGATATACATCTAGTGCTTTCAGGAAGGCACAGAAACTAAAACAGGTAAGCTGTTCGCATGAAAGACATCTCATTTTTTGCAGCCGACACCTCTGTTTCACTACAAGCACTTTAGGAGAAATAAAAGCATTTTAAAAATGTGTTTATAAACTTATACACATATCAAACCAAGAAACTGAATAACAAGGATCTCAAGTTCACATTTCTAAATGGCAGAGCTCACAGTGGGAGGGTACATAAAAGCAAATGCCTGAAAAATACTTTTACCGTGACAGTATCTTGCTTTGGCTCAGAGATAAAGACAGTACTTAGGAGAATGTATTTGTTGTTTTATATATCTCTGCTGACATTGAAATATACTCAGGGTACCCATATTTTGTACACTGTGAGAAAAATTCTAGACAGAATGGGAAGTACAGTGGACTGGAGCCTTGGTCAGTTCAGCTCTGACTTTAGTATCACTTAGTGCCTTTAAAAGTCCAGTGGCCAGAGCTCTCCCGCTCTCTCTCCTGATGTAATATAGCTGGTTACATCTTGTATTTAAGTGAATGGCATGGTCTTTGGGCAACAGTGCTATACCCTGGTGAATAAAAAAAATTCCTTACATTGTTGCCAGTTGATCATGAGTATTACTTCTAATTTAGCTGTTGTAGGAGTTGCTTCTGAGCACTGTCAGAAGTGCTCCTCAGTGGTTTAGTGTGTTTCCTGATGCTCATGTGTCTTCTGGATCTGCACATAGGGAGCTTTTAGAAAGCCCTTTCTTATGCACACTTTCATAATTTCATAAATTCCCCATCATCTGATTCACTACAAATGTGTCTTTTTGCCATGTGTCACTGTGAATAGTGACTGATTCCTTCCATTCCAGCAGGGGTGAGGAAGGTGTCACCACAGATTCATTCTGGCAAGTGAAAGAGTGGTGGGGAAGTAATTGAGGTTTTGCTCCAATATAGGCTGCACAATTAAACCAAGTGCTGATTGTAGACAAAGGCAATCTGAACTCACAGATGGGAACAACGCCATCCTCGCAGATGGGCATGAACATCCAGCACCAAGCAACATTGCACTGTCACTGAATATCTGCGTTGATGCCTGGCCAGAAATGCCAAAAAAACAGGTGCTGATCGTCATCTTCTATGCCCACCATACAAAGGCATACACCAACAGTCATTAATTCAAAACCCCTCTGAGTTAATTTCCGTAAGTTCCTGGGAAAAATAAGGAGAGATTAGTAAGTAGGTTTAAAACAAGCTGAGTGTTTTGAAATGCATTTCTGTATTTAGAAATCTTAGAAAAGTTCTTTAAATTCTGATCTCATTGACATCTTGATTTCAAGCAAACATGAGAATAATCTGCCAGGAAAACAGTAGTTCTCCTGAAGCCATTGATCTTATTGCCCACTGTAGGATTCTGAATATTTTAAAGGGAACAGAGGCTACATATAGCCCTGTTACAACCCAAATACAACCCTGCTTTTACCACTATCATATTTACAGATTTAATAATTCACTAGGGGACACTAAAGAAAGAAGGAATATGTTAGAAAGAGAGTAATGAAAAGAAAGGCAGGAATAAATGATGTTGCTCTTTAAGGAAATGGTAGAGATATCTGCGAAATATGGATTTACTTGACTGCATTCATTGTAATCATGGGGCAGCATAGCTCAGAGCTCTATCTGAAGACTCTGTATCTCTAGTATAAATATATTTCCAACTTCTTTAAAAGCTATAAGCAGCCCAGAACTCATTTGTTACTTGAATCCCTCTTTGTTCCAGCCTACTACATGAACATCTGCCTAATGAAAGTGGAAGGGGCTCACAGTAATACGACCACTTTGGGAGAGGGATCATAATTGTTGGCTTCCTTCAAGTGGGAAAAGGACAAGAAGGAAGGTAGAAATTAAAAGTATAAAAGCTATGAGGGAATAAAGAAAAACTGAAACATGCAGAAGTGGTGCATAGGAAAACCTTGAGAGGCTTTGAATAATTTCATTACATTGTACTACACAGGGAATTTTATTGTTTAGAATGAGATGAGCAAGCACTTGCTCAAAATATAGAACGATTGACCTTCAAGGTCAGCAGAATTGGTGGCAGTGTACAGCATGACTACTTGCCAAATAGTAGAAAGAGAATGAATCAAATGCTGTCAATGTATTTTTCATCTTCAAACTCATCTTGTGGGCCTCATGGAGGGACAGAAATGATGCCACTGAGGACAAAATAGAACTGAAGCAATAATATTTTCTGTCTTGCATTTGCTGCCTCCATCTGCTCACATTTCCTAGATGACAGGTTCATCTCAGCATTGTTTAGTTGAAGATCCATCCAGACAGCATTAATATGTGAATGTTGACTTTAGCAGCAACAAAAATGAGCTCTGTTAGCCCTACATGAACTGTACCTTGTCCTTTTTGCTCAACAGCAGAGAGAGGAGGCTGTGCTCAAAAAGACACTTATCTAGAGGGCTCTCTCCCTTGTCCTCAAGGCTATAGACTTTCACATAGATTGAGAGTGCTTTTTTTTACATCTTGTTAGTGTGCCATTGTGGAAAAGGGGTCTTGTTTGCTCAGTTTCTCCTTTAGAGAGAGATCATTCCTCTTTTCTTCTAAAAATACTTTGCTTTGTGGAAGAAGGAAATGGTATTCAGGAAAACTGAAAGTTAATGGACAAGAAAGGAAAAAATAGGGAGGAATACAGGAAAGTGTGATCTTTTGTGAGAAAAAAAATAGCAGTGGCTTTTATTCCCCCTCATGCAGACTTTGTACATGATCTCAGTCACTACCACGTTTACTTTCTTCTGACTAGACAAGAAAGTAGAAGATACCCAATTCAGCAGAGTAGAGGGAAAAAAATAACCAGTTGTGTTAACTCTTAGTGTTTCTGGACAATGAGTGTATCTGCCTCATTTTATAGTTCAAATGGATAAAAACTTTAGTAGTTATATCCGTCTTCATGGGGATTGTATGAAATACTCCAATTTACTTGGAGCGGATATTTCTATATCCTTTAGGTTTAAAGAAACATGTTGCCACTCCTACAGACCTCTTTCTTTCTTTTGCCATGTTTATAATTAAACCCATGCCCAACCCTTGCCTTTGCATTTTGGTATTTCTTTTATTATGTTACAAAATCTCTACACTACACAAAATTAATTACCATGGTTTAAGTGAACCCCTTACAAGTGTTCATGCTGACCTGTATTTAAAGCAGCAATAAATGCATGCTACAGTAATTTTGCTAAGTCTTAGCTGTTTGAAAGCTTAATTCTTTACAGTATTCACAGATAGCAAGAGGAATTGCAATCCATGTTCTTTGCATCCAGGCATAAACAAGTAATGGGGTATAAACTGTCAGTTCTTCTTGCAAGGAGATGCAGACAGTGTCAGGCCAGTCTCTTTGAACAGTGGTTCAACAGTTGTTTCTGTTGGCAAACACTCCTTGCTTGCCTAGTTTTCTTATCAATGAAAAATTCCCCCGAGCCCAACAAACTTCTTGACAAATTGCCTAAGGGTTTGGTTACAATACTTAATATAGAAAATGTGTTTGATTTGGGCACTGGATAAGACATTAACTGCTTTAGTATAAATTTGAGATCTGGTGACCACTAATAATAATTCTCTGAAAAGGTTTTTTTGTTGTATATAAAGAGAAAAAACTGGTCCATTTGTCTTTATCTAAGTACTTTCAATTTTGAAAACAAGCCTTTTCATTTTTTTCAGTCAATAACACAAACAAAGAAGCATTTGATAAAACTATAAGAAACATAGCATTTAGAAATAAATCATAGTCCCTGAACTGGCGAATCATAAAAAGACAAAAGGTTTGTTAAAGAAATTGAATCAACAGTGATACGGATGCTTTGGAAAATAGTCATTTGAAGGACAGCAAGATATACAGTTACCCAGCTCTCTTTGTGCTGTGTCGTTTCCTCCTGTGTTTTGGAAAAATTAGTGCTGTTAAGTTAGGTAATCAACCTTTATCACGTGCTCAATTGTTTGGTTTTTTACCTTTTTTCATGAAAGTGTACATTTTTATTAAATGCTGTCAGTTACTAATGTAAAACAGCAGTTTTCAGTAATTGTTTCTTGTAAGAATAGTTCTTTCATCTTGTTTCAGGATTTTGTCCCTACCCACCCCACTTTCAATTCTGTCATCACAATTGCCAACTGACAAAAGTTAGGAACCCTATCATCTTCCCGTGCTGAGAGAGGTGATTATATCTCTGTGGCTGTTACTCTTGTGAACTAACTCCAACTTTATCAGTTTAATTTTGGCATAAACCACCTATCTTGATATTTCCTGAGGTCAGTAAAGAGTCATGGACATTCCTCAGGGAGATTCATTAAGTCTGTCTTGCATGCTTATTTTAGACTGTTATTTTTAAAGTGATTTTTTTTTTCCCTGCTAAAGTATGTTAAAGGAGTTTATATCAACTAACTTTTGCGTGGTCTGTTTATTAAGATGGTTGAAGTTAGATGTGAACAGTTTTTAACTGTGAATGTGCAGATCTCAAATTATACTAAAAGATTTTGAGTATGCATATGCAAATGTCACAAAAATAGGAATCGTAAACACAATACTGAAAAAAACAAAACAAAACAAAAACAAAACCACCAAAAAACTCCTATTAATTTGAAGATTTTATAGCTCAGGCTAGCCAGCCTGAGCCAGACAGGAAGTAGAGACTTGCAGATCTGGGCACTCTTTCCTTAGTGAATAATAGAGATGTTTTGATGAGGGTCTGCTTAAGTTCATCAGTATGCAAGCTACAAAGGATTTTCCTTAACTGTAAGCACATTTATTTTCATCAAGGTGGGCCTTACTGGGTTTGTATCCATCCTTCAAACTGTTACAACAATTATCCCACAGGTGCAAGGGACAGCCACTGATCGAGAGATAGAATTCAATCTGATAATGTGTATGTTCAAATAAGAGATTGATTTCTTTTAAAACTTAGTTTCAAATGCCTGGCATGAACTGTGCTATACAATAGGATCAGTAAGAACTGCTAGGGAGAATATTTATACTATGATTCTATTTTCTGATTTAGGATCTCCTGAAAATTAGTTTCAAGACCCTTGAATAGGTATCATCCATGTCATTTTCGTCAGGAAAGATCTGCCTAATCTAAACTGCCATATCTCTAATGTGCACATCCTTGGAGAGTTTAATTCCCTCAGTGAGAGTAATTTCCATGGAGAAGGAAAAACCTCATTAAAACTGCAGGTGGTTGAAAGTTTAGTGAGCAACATATGTTACAGTGTTTCACAGGTAGCTCTCTACACTTTACTTAATCAGGTACACTGGGAATCTACTTAATTGTGCATCATCCCAATGAACCAATTTGGCCTAAGGTAGTGAATGGCACTGACTGCTGAGTAACGAGGATGCTTCTGACAAACATTTCTGCTTAATAGATATTGTTCAGCAATGTATAACAGCTCATGTTGTGCTTAAGTACATGACAAATGAGCACAATATTCTACACTTTCAATTTTCTGATGCAGAAGTAGCCAAATAATAAAGTAAAGGTAAGTAATTAAGGTGGAATAAAATAATTTTATCTGTCTGTGTTTATACATTACCCTACTTATTTTGAGTAATTCACAGCTTTAAACTGCATCCCAGCCTGAAAGAAGCCATTGAAACATGATTTACTGCTGGATGCCAGCTATATCTGTCAGTACTCCAAAAATGTATAGCTGACAATGAGTCATAAATAAGAGATTAATTAGTGCAGTTGTTAGAAGTTGTGTTGCTGATTCAGATATTTAGTATCTACTTCACTAAGAAAATTTGCATATATTCTGCCCTCTTATCATCTGTTAAAAGATTTGATTAGGAAACAGAGTCTAAGAACATTGGATGCTAAGGGAAGAGAAGGACACATGGGAAGGGTACAAGATGATGTTTGGCTGAAACCTCAGAACAATAGGAAACAGCCCTTAATGCTGGCAAGAAAAAAGCTGAGAGAGTCAGCAAGGTTGACAGGATTGGAGCCTTTGGAAACAGAACAATAGACATTATACTTAGAAGTTCAAAGGCCAACCATGAAAATACCTAATTGGTTTACACTCTTGATTTAAGCCTTGTTCCCTTATTCTGCAGTTTATAGCTTTTATTCAAGTCCCTGGGAATTTTGCCAGTCCTCCCAGTGGGAGAATTATGTGTACTGAAAGTGCATTTTCAGATATTAAAAGAATTTACAGCAGTATAAAAAACTGCATTCATATTACAGATTAATCAGGCATCACATATTGAAGGTGACATATATGTGCCAAACTACAGAGCTATAGAAAAAATTAATTCATAATAAGTCTTAGCTTCTTCACCTAGCCCTGTCCTCTAGCTCTTCCTTTGGTTTCAATAGCCTAAATAAATGTTCAATCCTACAATAACATCCTATGTCCTAGGGAATACCTGTGCAGCCTTTGAAGGTTAGCCACCTTTTTCAAGGTAAACATGAAACTCCTGAAAAAAGTCTCTTTTTTCTCTTTAAGCACACGTGGGAAGTCAGCAAAATTCTGCCCTAACCTGTGTTTTCTGAACATGTGATTTTATGGATTCCTATTACTGACTGCTAGGGAACTGCACTCTGAGTTGGTTAGTTAGCTCTAGGATACCTATGCAGTTAGAGGGAAAAAATTAGCCACTTTTAGGTCTCTTTCCTGTTCCTTTTAATTCTCAAACAAATGTAGTCATCTGCTTCTGTGTGACTTGAATCCTACTTCAAAGCTTCCTGATTCCCTTACCCAAATGAGCTAGCCTGACCAGTTCAGATTTAATTATTTGCATTTGGCCAGATGAATCTGACCTTGTGACCCCAAATTTCAAATGAAGCTACAGATATCAATGTTGATGGAGATGTAAATGGAGTGATATAGTGAAGCAGTCCTTCCATAACATCCAGAAGTGCTAAAAGGCAGATCTGCATGGTCAGCTAAGTCATGGACCAATTTTGGTGTATTGTCATGGGGAGTCTCATGAAACTGGGAGTCTAGAAAATGAGGCCTTCACGAAAATGTGAGAAATGGAGATTTGCTTAGTCTAGTAAAGAGAAGAATTAGGGAACATACAAAATACTTTTCCATATATTTCTTGGATCTGCAAAGAGGCAAACAGACTTGCTTTCATGTCCACTGGGAATAGGGCAAGAAAGAACAAGTTAAAACTTCAGTGAGGAAAATATAGATTAGATATTGAAGAAAATTTTAAGAGAAAGGATCCTTAAGGGAAGGAACAACTTGCTGAGGGAGATTATGAAACCTTTTAAATAAACACTTTTTGGAAAATTTGGAGCAATATCCAATAGACACATCTTTTAAGTTAGGATGTTAAGAGGTTCCTTCAAGGTTCTTTTTTTCCTTCACTCTCCTACTTTTCTGTATTTTTTTCTTTCACGCGTCTCTCTCTCTCCTCTCTCTCTCTTTCTCATTAAGTGTGTTGTGTTGGAGAGGAGAGACTCACAGCCTTCAATAGTAGCTTCAGTTTTATTTCTGTGTCTGGATTCCAAATAAATAGCTTTTTTTTTTTATATCACCTGAAGTTTCTTAGGTTGCTCTGAGTTTTATGGCTTTGTGGCTGGCCTCAGAGAAACAAGTTACAAGTGAAGAAATAATTGCTATGTATTCTATCCTTTGAAAAGAAAATAAAGCCTGCAGGAACTAGCTGGAGAAGAGAAACATACATCATTTACAGAATAACCACTTCAGCCTGAAACTCTGATGAACAGAGGTGACAGCCTCAGAGGGACATGTGGAAGAAAAGACTTCCTGCAGAAACCTCTGCAGTACCTTTCCTGCTACCTGTTGGCTTAGCCTTCAAATACGCCATGTCTGACAGCCTACAAAAGAACAAGTTGGGGATTTATTTCTGCCTATAATTTTTTATCATATTTCCCTTTATGAAGAAGAACAGTTTCCACAGTCTGGGATTTATTCATTGTTTCTGCAGAGTTTTCTCAAGTGGCAGCCTGCTAGCCTATATTTAAATGTCAGATAGTTGAAATCAGCAATATTAAATTTTCAAAGAAGATTAGAAATTAAAGGGGGAAAAAAGCCTTAGAATCCTTATTTTACTATATCACATGAAAATTAAGAAAGGAATTAAAAAGGTGACAGAACACAAGAAAAAATAATTTAGCGCTTTTCAGATCATCACTGAATTTGTGTAATTTGAATAATTTTAACTTCTCTGGTTACTAATAAAAAAGTCTCTGAAAAAAACCCGAACTATTGTTTTTCTACTGAAATCGCATTAAGCTGCTCTTCCCCCTAACCCTCCCACTTCACTCATCCTCTGGAGTTAAAGGCATGTTTGGTAGACAGTATTTTTCTATACATTAGACTTTGAATGGTGGGAAAAAGCCAGCTGTAATGTTCCCATGTTTTTTTCTGAGGACTACTACTTTTTTTTTTTTTTTTTTTTTTTTTTTTTAACTGTGGGAAAGAATACTTTTAAAAACAAACCCATGATTGATAACCTACCATTCAGAGGTTAAACCCCCAGATTTTTCAGAGATTTTTCAGAGATTTCTCAGAAAAGAAATCCAACTATATTTTAAGGGCAGCAAAAATTGTTTTATAATGGCCATATGTGTTCATTTTTAATTATAGCTTCCTGTATCAAGAATGTGTCTTTGGCCAATTTATGAACCCAGAGTTGAATTAATTGCCCAACTAAGACTTTCATGGCACATGAGGAATCTAATGTCAGGTCTAGAAGTATTGCAGACAGTAATGTAAGTATTTGCCCCAAAGTATCTCTTTGATCTCGCAACAATATAAATTACACACAGCAAACTTCAAAACGAAATATAATGTGAGCTAAAGCAATACTACCACAAGAACAGGTAGATTTTCATGCTTAAAACCTTCAAAGAATCTACTTCTGAGACTTGAAATCTGTTCCTGTTGTCTTTTCTTCTCACAGCTATGCCAGTGTTTACATTTGCCTTTTCTAGAAGTCTCCAGACTCTTTCTGCCATTCTCTTTTTGTATTAAAATTTCTCCTGCAATTTTTTTTGTACAACTAACAACAACTAGAAACATTATTGGTCTGCGTGTCAAATGAGACCAAAACACAAATGAAGAATAGCTGCCAAAGCTCAACTCATTTTAAATCAGAAGTAGTGGTAGTGGGCAATCACTAAGGTTCAGAGGAATCTGCAGCCATACTGCCATTTTCTTTGGCACAAGGACCACTGTCGGGATAGCTACATTCATTTTTCCATGTGGGACCTATTTATGCTATACAGACTGATGAAGTATCCAGAATCTCTGACGTAGCAGAGATGTTGGTAGTAACTCAATGAATGTTCATTGAGTGGTGCCTAAAAGACTGAGCAACAGAAATCAGAATATAGGCCATTTCCCTCCCCTTGGTGAGCTCCACCCTTCTGTCCCCATTGTGGAGAATTGTGTTACGTCTTCAGTTGCTTTCTTCTGGCCTTTGTGTTGGGCATTTCTCTCCACAGAGCAATACAGATGCAACGGGAAAAACGGAAGACATGCTTAGGCTGTTTCACACCTTTGTGTTGCTCTCCTGGGAGCTGGAAGGAGTGAGTCCATACCCCACCAAAGTGAGAAGAGCTGAGACATGAAGCTCTTCTCCATCTCCTATTCACTCCTCTAATATCTGGGACTTCCGTGGCTTTGTCCTCCACCTCAAAATGCAAGTGACTCTGGGTGCTCCCACAGATATGTTTGCTGATGCCTAGGCAAATCATAGAACCATATGGTTGTGGGCCTACCCAGAATTAGGAAGAATTTGAAGAGAATTTGAGGACTTAAATTTTTGAATGTAGCTATTTACAGATTTGCAGAAAGATAAAATCTATTCAGATGAAATGTGGAAAGCTTTTGAGACAAAATCTCCTCCTTATATCTGAAAAAAAAAAACTACAAAGACAACCACAAGAGTTTTTGAGCTGCCAACAACCACTGTAACATTAATGTTATTTACCAAGACAGCTGGCTTGGCTTGCATGGCTTTGTTTGTGGCTTTAGAGGCAGCTGGACATCCAAATACATTTAATTCTTGGCCTTTCTTCCTGCTGCAAAATGTAAGGGGAAAAAAAAAAAGGAAATCCCAGGAGCTTCAATTTATTCTAATAGCAAGTGAAATGAATTTTCTCTTTCTTCTATATATAGTTTTAAAATACATTCTCTTTGTTGCCAGCTAGTTCTGTAACAGTACTGTTTGTCCCTTGTAAGTACGTTTTAACTGTGTCTTCATAACACTTTCTGGAAGATGAAAAATATTTGGAGTATGAGGAATACAGACATTCAGGATAGAATTACTGCTGCAAAGACTTTTGAGAAATAAAGCTGAACTTTTTCCAATTGATAAAAATATATTAAATAAAGATCCCTCAATGCATTAAACACACTTTTTTTTCCACGTTTTTTTGTTTACTCTTTGCCAAAACCACAGTGATATGAGATTAATGGCAAAACAGAGTTAACACCACTCTGTTATGTTGTAAAGAAATCACAAACTAGATAAGAGCAATTGGCAAATTGCATGCCACATGCCACTTGTGGCTACTGGAGTCCACAGGAAAAATCCATCAGACTGTTTGGAAAATAGAAAGTATGATCGGGAACATCATGCACAGAGACAAGAAACTCTTTTGGCTGTCCTGCTGTCAATCTTTTACTGTAAGACACTGGGCTCCTTGTGTCCCAAACTACATCCACGAATTCCCAGAAGGGAAATGAAACATGGCTTCATGAAAAAAAAACAAACAAACAAAAAACCAAAATATGAAAAACATTGTTGGTTTTTTTTCCCAAATATTCTAAAGTAGTACAGTACTACTCTGTGCCAAATATACCCTCTTCAAGAGTTTGGTACAGAATATGCACTTATTGCCTTCATCTACAGTTTCTTTTAGGAATATCATCAGCAATGGCCAAAGGCCATTGACCTTTTTATCCCCTCTTTGTTTTGGATGGCAGTGGCTGATACAGCTGTCAAAAAATGGAGATGTCATAGGTCTGCTGAGAGACAAGCCATTAAATGAGCTGAGGAGAGGAGTTATTAACCCCAAATTAAACCCAGGTCCAAAAGGCTGTGATTTAAAACAAAAAATGCAATTTGACCAAACAGATCTTTTTGCAAAGTATTCACTTGGTGTTATGATCAATTTTAAGAAATGAGGAAAGAGGAGCTTAGAACATCTGTTTCTTAAGTTGGTTAGAGGAAAAGGATCCCTAGCTACATAAAAGGTTTCCCTGTCCAGCTGTTTCCTGTGAAGCATAGTCTTATCATTTTTAAGAGCGGGTTATTATGTCTCTTGAAGGATGAATGAAGTTCTATTTTAGCAAAAGGAAATAACTTTGGAACAAGACCAAGTGCTGGGAATTCCAAGATAAAGACAAATTATTTGAATGAAAAACCACATGGCAGTAGAAACAGTTACCTATTTAGCTGTACTATGCATTAATGGAAATTATAATCAGGGAAGATTGGATGAGAAAATATGGAAGGAAAATCTATTTAAATCAGATGGAGCAAAGGAAGGAAAAGTCAATAAAAACTGTTTTTCTAAAAAGAACTGTAGTCTTGGGCTTGAATAACCAGAGGTGTGACCTTCAGTGGCCTTCAAGAGGTGTTTTATTGAGAGGTGATGCCTGGTTTTATCTTTTCATCTCCACAAAATAAATTAATTATCATTGCATTTTACAAATAAAAAAGTATCTGAAATGCTGCCGATAGTCTTTCAGAGAGCATCTCACCAAAAAGATAGGAAATAGCACTGACATAAAGAAAACCAAAGAAGAGAATGAATACTTTCGATTTCTATAGACAATATACTTCAGAAAACTATGGACAAAAGTGAAAGATAAAGTTCTTGACACAGACTAGAGTCATATATCAGAGGCCATTGGACTGAAACATTACAAAGAGAAAAGAGTGGTCCTGGCAGGTGCAAAAAAGTCGAGTTAAAACCAGCACAGAGGGCAGAGAGTTTACCATTGCTGACCTTAAAAAGTAAAATGGAATTCTGATTCTAGAGTGGTGAAGCACTCCTGGAGTGTTGATGTAATTTGGTCTACCTGCTTGGTACTTCCTCACTGGAAACAGGACAAAAAGCCTCAACTGCTTTTTGTTTTCCATACAAACAATGATTAACACTTCCTTTTAATCTTTTTTTTCCTTCTTTCTTTTTCCTGGTTTTGTTTGTTTATTTGTTTGGGTTTTTTACAAATCGTTGAGGCCTAATAACTGATGGAGAAGTAAAATGTCAGTGTGTACATTAAGATGAGAAAAGGTAAGACTCTGAGAAACACATTCATTCATCTCTAGGCTGCCAGAAGCTGACCACAACAATGATGATATCCCATCAAACGTGCTCTTTTGTTCAAAATGAGCACCATACTTTATTGATTCCCGGTGAAATTGCTCTGAGATGAATCAAAATACCAGCTGCCCCATTTATTGAGCTGTGAAATATTTCTATTCGCTGTGCAGCTGCGTGAACCTGAACTAATCTAAAGGGCAGATCATCTAGAAGAGAGCTCAAAATAGTTTTATTGCAGGCAGTTTGCCTAAGTATTAAATATACCCTGCTCACACAGGGTTATGAATAAGGACTTATACTGAAGGAAAAGCAATGCTATGTACTAAATAGAGCACAGATTGCCACACGTTCATCATAGATGCATGGAAATTGAAGAAAACTATTAAACATGCCCAATCTGAAAAATGTGCAAAGAAATCTCATGACCAAATACTATGCCATGGTGCTTTCTATCTTGCATGTGTTTCTTAGCACTGTGCAAAACTGGAAGACTGGGTAATGATTCCTGATAAAAACATGTGTCTTCTCTGTAAGGGGTCGGAAGGGTACAAAACAGCCTACTAGTTTGGTCTTTGACAGATGGCAAATGAGAAAGCACCAATAAAATCAGCCAACCAGCCTAAAGTTTACATTTTAGTGCCAGTGCATATGTATGTTGCTTGGGGAATTATGTTCTAATTAACCTAAAGCACATAGTATTGCTCTTTTACGCATACTGAGAGGATTAAGTGAATGCAGCAGATTTTACGGTCACTATCAAAATACCACTGGTAATAAGAATTCTAGAACAATATAGGAAAATTCTAAAGAAGGAACTTAAATCTCTCTTCTTGGTAACATTTTTTAATGCCATGTTTTGTAATTTTTTACAAAAACAAGGACACTCAGACAGTATATGGTTCAGCAAATTCTGAAACCACTTTTCTGTGGTGAATAGCCAAACTCTTCTTAGTTACAAACTGTGAGTCACATAGCTTGACAGGAAGGAAAAAACAATGGGAAAGAAATTAATTTAGTTACATCTTTAAAGTTCATGGCTATACTATACACTATGAAAAGAAGAAGAATTTCAGAAAAGCTGAAAATACTTGTAGAATAGCCCTACTAGTACTATTCTGGAAGTCTCCAGTCATTTAAATATAAAATCTGTCCGTTTTTCTACTACTTTACTCATGAAGTAGCAGTTTTGAAGATGGCATTCAATTGCATCTGAACTTGTAGGGACTATTCAAATAACTTATGACTAGAAAACCCTTGAAGTGGGCATTTACAAAGCAAGATGGAATATGTGGGAGATGTGCATTCTTTGCTGTCTCTATAGTACAAGCCTTGGTTAAAGCATTTCTGTGGCTGTCTGGAGCTCCAACCATCAACCATTTCACATTTGATAAGGCCATTCAGAAATATTAAGTACTCCTGGCACTCTTGTAATAGAACAGAGTGGGTTGATAATGTATTTTGCAAAGTATAATGTTATGGAATAGGAAGAGGATATGAGCTGGGGAAAGAAAGACTAGAGTTGCCCCTTGAATAAAAAGGAGAGGGCTGGGTGAATGTGGGATAGGAGGAACAGGGAATGGGACAAGGCAATACTTATGGTTCCTGGTCTGAGAAGAGAATAAGAAATGCTGCTACTGAAGAGACAAGAATTTGAGCAAGATGACGCAGCAAATAAAATGTTTGGTATGAGTTCACAAACCAGCTGAGTTGATAAAATTGTCCATTCTGGTCTTAATGGAACAAGGAGAATGACAGAGCCCATGACAGATGTCCCTGACAATGAGAAGGAGGAGTTGGCGTATCTGAGAGGGATTTTAATGCAGAGAAAAGGAGAGTACAAGAAGGGGAGAGACATAGTACCAAGAGTTGCTCATAAGAGGGTCCTTGGCACAGATAGAGAACACTTAGTATGAAATAAGCACTAGTCCTGCCAGGAGGACAATGCAGAGGGACAGGAAGATGCCAGATAGAACATAGTGACAAAATGAAAGGAGGCATGGTATCAGTTCACAATAAGCTTAACTTACAATAGCTGTTGAAAAGTGTTGTTTCCGTGGTGCTGCTTCCCTGTGCTTTTTAACAACCTCCTTTCACTGCTGCCCAAAGGTAGTAATTCTTTCAGTTGTGTAGGTAGAGGGAATTGTGAAAAATCTGATGATTTGCTGTTCATGTGGATCTTGGTAAAGCTTCTCTGCAGTTTGCCTTAATGTGGGAACATTTTCATAACTGATGTATAGTTTAAAGCTCTTGATAACACTAAAAGTCTGCAAGAAATGCAAGGTCCTAGTGTACTTAATTAAAGATATTATTTATAATAATAACAGAAGGATTAGTGTGATTCACAATTTTACAAAGAATTGGCAAACAGTAAAAAACTAGACATGAATATATATAAATATGCATACACGCAGTGTTTGCTGACATAGTTCTGGGGTGAAAAAAAGAAAGAAACCAAAATTAAAAGCATTTATACAAAAATGTCTGCAAGTAGGGCTGAATCTGTGATTAAGTAATAACCATGTGAAATTTGAGGAACTATTCAGAGACTGATTATGTAATGTTAAGTTACAGAAAGAAGGATTTCTCATTACTGATAGAATTAAGATGGCTAGGATTTATTTCCGCCTCTGAAAAATGATTTTTTGTTTCACACGCTTCTTAAAGAAGGTTAAGGTTGCCATGGTATTGAGTCAAAAAATATGGATCAGCCCATATTCATGAGATTAAATACATTTACATTCTGAAATGAGACACAATCAATATTAACTTAAATTAATGCAACAGTCCACATATTCCAAGCTATGCCCAGGAGTTGTCTGGAAGAATGCCAGCTGTCCCAGCTCTATAACACACTGATTTAGTACTATATATAAGATAATCCAGTGATCACATAAACATCCAATTTACCTGTGTGGATGTAGCACCACTATCTTTAGTGACAATTCAAAGAATCACCTTTCAGACGCTCAGGAAAAAAAAAAAAAGCATAGATAAGAGATGTTCCATAAAAAACTCTTCTCGGTGTCTTTCAACTACAAAGTTCTCATTGCTGCCTTAATTTAGAAAACATTTGTGTTTGTGTTTAATATTTGGTTTTGAGAAAGTCTAACTGTACAACTAGATGCTTTTCTGGATCTAGGCATTTGTCTGTTGATGACTTCAGGGAATGATATTTGCAGGCAACATGTTGCCACTGTAACACTTCAACAGAACCAAAAAAAAACCTCCTAAATAAATTTCGTCTGTTAGGAGTAATGAAACAAAGTGAACTCCAATAATAAATTCCATTTGCAATACAAGTCTCTCTAAAAACTAACTTCTAAGGGAAGGATGGAAAGAACAAACGTAACAGAAAAACATGATTTGCTTATCCCCAGAGTGCTAATTTCCTCATTTGCTTTCTGAGTGTCTGTAACAGTATGTATCTAGAATAAAAAGAAATAGAGACAGAGCAGAAAGCAACTAATTACATGAGGGAATATGAGTGAAATAAAGCAGCTTTTGGCTAGTTTGGTAAATAGTAGGAAATATTTAAGATTCTGAGCTATACAAAAGTAAAAAATGCTACAAAAAGTCACATGATGAGTGGCAAACCCTCAGAGAATGAACATGACTATAACACAGGAATGTTTAAACAGCATCCAAGAACAGTGTAAATGCTGCCTGTTGACCAACAGTCCAAATAAGAGGATCAACGCCTTGCTGTAAATAATAACTATGTAAATAATAACTATGGAGCTATTCCTTTATCAGTGCAGCGAATTCCTGAGAATGAAATTATGTAAGGCAAAAGCTCCCAGCCCCACCTGAGAGACCTGCAGCTGCGTATCACTTAAATCCTGTAGGAATGCAGAAATTCAACCAGTATCAACATTTGTATTTCCAGTTTTAAAACCAGCCATGGCAGGGGTGATGGGATGTGAAATGAGAGGGTGGGAGGGAACATCTTCTGTGGGCTTGTGCAGGGCATGCAGAGTCTGGTGTCTTGATTTATGAGAGTTGGGCAATTGGGGGAGGGATGTGGGTTATCAAAAATAGCGTTTGGGGGAAGTGTGGCATCAGGAGGAACAAAAGAATGTTTCTATTCTATTATTCTATGTTTTCAGCAGGGAGAAATGTAGCTGGGAATAGCAGGATGATGAATGGGTGGGAAAGGTGATGGACCTTGACGGTATCAACTTCTTAACGCAGTTTTGTCATGTCAGCAAGAGTCTTTTCTGGTAAGGAGAAACAGCATTAGGAATGTGCCCATGCACACTAGAAAAGGCTTTCAAATGTTTTACGCCTCCTAAAAGTTTGTATATTCTTCAGCAATTTTGTGCCATCAGGGTTTTATCAAGACTCAGAGCTTTTCTTTGAAATGCGCAGCAATTTCATATTCCTTACACACATAGGCTTTTAATTTACTACAGCACAGAGCCTGGTGTTGACTTAAGAATTATGCATGACAAAAATGAAGAAGGGGGGGAAAAAAGGTAACTTTGGCTTTAGATTCATCTATTTTTTTGAAGCCCACTGATTGTTTCAGTATGAACAGCTATTTTATGTTTATAAATAGAAGCATATAAAACATGTTTTATAAGGAAAATCATAATTGACCTACTCTTTAGGGCTTTTGATCTTCTAATTAATTGATCCCCTAATTATTGAAAACTGTAGCAGAACAAATGTTAAACATGTTGGAGTATTTTTTGTAAGCATTACAGTACCCAGCACTATGTGTATGTAGGAAAGCATTCTATAGGATTATACAATATATTCCTCTTTAAATACAACACAGCTCTAAAGATTAATGTTTTCTGAATAACCAAGTACATATTTTGGAGCTGTCATTCTGTTGTGCGATTAGTCTGTGGATTAAAGTCCCTACCAGTGTACACAATTAAGCATAATGAGATCAAAAGAATATCTCATAAAAACTGGGTTACAGATGAAGGAAAAGCCTGAGATATGAACCTTGGTTTTTGGTTCCAGCTCACATTACATGCTAAACACAGTAGTTGATATCTATTATTTTCAAATACATTTAAAGACCCTGTTAAATGTATTGCATAGGCTTTAAGTTTATCTATTATTTTCTTAGGCAAAATATATCCTTCTATACATGAAATTAGTTTTATTTCAATAAGATAACATTAATCCTTCTTAACTTCCCATGAGATGATCCCTCAATAACTTTCTGTGAGATTATCCTCACTTTCTCTTTAGCAAATACGTAAATCAGGGACATTTATAGGATGAGATCAACAGCATGGGAGACACTGATGGTGACCATTGTATGCAGCAGTAACTTCCCACATTCACAGCTTTGCAATAGGGGAAAACACACTTTGAGAAGAACAGAGGAAGTCTGGGGAAATCTCCACAAGTTTTAACAATTGCTTAGAGAAGACTGTAATGTCCAATAGGAGTCACCTGCCAGAAGAGGGTCTTTCCATCAAGAAATGAACTGTGCATTATGCTGAGCATGCAGACAACCAGGTTCAAATATGAGTCATCTGGTGACATCCTTAGTGAAAACTTGCTCCAGAAGCCAAATTTGTAGAATGATTTTTTCTTTTTTTTTTTTTCTTTTTACTTTGTTAAGGGTCATCTCATTTGAGGAGTTTAATCATCATGAAAGACCACTAAAGGTATTAAAAGCTGGCAGAAATTAAGAAGACCTCTTTTTTAAAAAATGGTTTACGTCTAAAACACTTTTTATTTCTGTAAATAAACTAGTATTTTCATATAACCAGAAAATCCATCTTTATGTCTAGTCTAGTGTTTGTTTCATAATGAACTAAACTCAAAAGTATTTATAAACACATTTAAGTGAGAGGTGCTACTGTGACTCACTCCACTGTTGTAGAAAGAAAATAATTCTCTGAGCTGATTATTAAAAATCAAAATTACTAGAAAGAGAATATCCAAGAGAACTCATGGATTCTGCAGTGAATGTTACGTGTTGAACTGTGCATTTGCAGCAGATCCTAAATTAATAAATGCCATTGGCAACACTTCTGCTATTGTTGTTCAAGACTTCATGAAGACCAGTATCCTGTCAACTAGAAGAAAACACAGTCTGAGACACTTCAAAGCTTTTCCCCATTCACTTTATTACATCTGGAACTAATGCTTAGATGCTGAAAGTTACATTCTTCCCCGCTTCCAGTGAACCTAAACATCAAGGTACAATCAGTCATAGCTAAAGGGCTGAATTCATCCTTTCAGTCCCTGACAGCTGATTGTCTCAGCCCATCTGTGCAACCCTCACACTCGCCTTGCTGACTTTCCTGCTCATCCCATGCTTGGCAGCATTCCTTTTACCACCTGCATGCCAGCCTCTGGAGACCTGACAGGACCCCTTTCACACACAGTAGATGTGGATTCAGAAACCTTTTCATGCTAAGCAGGGAGTTGACAATACATATTTTCTTCATAATTAGTTGTCTACCCACTAAATAACTGCAGAAAAATGGGGAAGTCTTCCTGCATCAAAACAAAACAAACTAACAAACCAAAAAAACCCCAAAAAACCCGAACACCAACAAAAAAGAGAAAGATGCAGCTGGGACTGTATTTCTGCAGGAACCATTTCTGCTGGTATGCATAACATGTTTCTGTTACTCCAGCCATGATGCTGTATTAGCTACATATAAGTTGCTAGGCATGTATGCCACAGGCAGTGATCCATGGCACTAGGCCACTCATTGCCAAGGGCTGGTCTCACACCCTGCTGTTGCTCTCCCCAGAGCTGCTTTGTGGTATCCACACTATAAGCATCCACCTCATACTGTCCTGGTCTTTTCTGCTGGAAAGCATGTGATGTACAACTTTGCATTTGACCCTGAAAAACCTGCATGTCGTTATGCCAAACTAGAGGCAGCTTCCTAAAAAAGTGTAAGCAAAATACTGCTGTCCTTTCATCTTGAAATCAGAGCATTACACAGGAAGCCTTGGGAATTAATTTCTTTCCTGAAATTGTACCATTCTCTGTAACTCAGCATGTACCGTTCTCTGTAACTCAGCAACCAAAGCAAGTAAACGCTTTCAGTTTTTCAGTTTCAGTCATTATTCTGACAAACCTGGAATAAGACTTAATCAGAAATGACCTTTCTGGCAGTAATCTTCAACTAGTAAATTATAAATATTTTTCAATTAAATATAGTGCATGTTTGCCAATGGTCCTTCAGTTTCACTCTCTCTGTGAATAGAAAACCAGTAAATTGATGACACATTTTCCATAGATAGGAATAACTGTCACCCTGATAAAGCATCACAAAATTTGTACCTGATAGTGATAGGCAAAAACTTAGAAGCACAGTATTTAAACAGAAAATTGCAGTGACCCAACACCAACACTAAATAGACTTGTACTATCTAAATTTCTTTCAGTGTTTGTTATTATGAGACTAATCTTTTGGGTACTTGAAAGTGCTGGGGGTTTTTTCCATTAATATGCCAACAGGCTGAATGTGAGTATCTAGCTGTATAACTGTTATGCAATCTGTGCTACCTACCTTTACTCTTTATGCAAATTCAAAAAGCTTTCTGGTAGAGATTTATACCAGTGGCTTTTTCTTTGACCTCTTCCCATCTCATTTTCATGAAGACAGCTTACAGTGGCCAAAGACCTCTCTTGCCAGCATAGCTTAAAGCGTTGCCTCGGGCAGGCAATGAAATCCATGCAACAAGAAGACTTTTCTTTTGTCCATGTATAATGGAGCTATATCAAGATTTCAGAATAAAAATATTGAAGAGTTTCACTTTTTTTCCCCATGGATCACAAGAGAAAGGTGAACTATAAGTGCAGGCAGGCCATATATTTCTTTAAGATGACGTATCTCAATAATTTCAAGATTATTGTTCTTTGTTTGTTCAGATTTTTAATCTAGTGGCATTTCTATTAGTATGCTGATATTCTGAAAGGGCTTTGCCCTTACATTTGCTTGATTTGAGTTATAGTTTTGCATGGTCAATTGAAGGCACCTACTGATTTCAGAGAGAGTTAGTGTTCATAGAAAGTTGAAAGTGTTTAGGAAGCAAAAATTAAATATGCTAAAAATTGCTCCCAAAACCTGTTGAATAACATAACAGTCAGTAATAACAGTTAAAAATTAAGAGTTTAGTAGCTAGAAGATAGTTTTAGGAGTCATGAAATGAAGTTCAGAACAACCTACCTTAGAGCTGATAGTAAGCCATAAGAACAAAATTCGGTTACTTCAATGACTAGAGACTAAATCCACAAAGAAATGTTCATGGAAAGATTTGTTTCATGGAGGGTATGTATAAGGTATTTGCCTTGACTTGCAGTACATAAAGTTGGGAGAAGTGGGCTTATTTAGCATGCTATTCATGTGACCCTTTCTGCTAGCTACCTTAACACAAGCTTAATTGGACCTTAATAAAGTCCTCCTACTTTCTCAGATGTTGTTGTGGAGCTGCTTGGATCTCTAGCTTATACCTCTTAGGTACTTAGTCTCTTAGGACTTTCAGACTAGGTATTTGAAATCAGCACTGAGAACCAGATTCTGATCTCACTGGTGTTTGAGGAACTCTAAAGATTTCTTAAAAGCTTTGATGGATTTATTGAGAAATATATAAACAAGGGCAGAATCTGGAATGTCTGTCGCTCTTTATTCCAAACTAGATCAATATTTATGTCTCCACCAGTAAATGAACAGGAATAGGATAGATTGGAGTCCTGGCACATATTTATCTAAATTGTTTAATTTTCAGCAAGTTAAGAATAGTTTGTCCTGTGCCAGCTGGAGAAAGTCCTGTGAATGGCCTGAGGTATAGAGTAAGCCCAAAAATAATCCCATTAAAGGTATGGAGAAAACACCTTTTCAGGAAGAGAGAACATTTATATGGTGGTTGTGCTATGCTGTTTGTCCCAGTCAGAAATCTGCACTTTTTCAGTAGCAAATGGGTCAATATCGACAGAAAGTCCAAGACTCATACTCTTGACAAGCAAACTGTTGGTGCTGCTTCATAGAACTCAAGGCAAGTGACAGCATCCAGCAATTAGCGGTGGTAGTGGTCTCATCATTCCTTATTCACTTCCCAGTCAGTACTGGAAATACAGGTCATTGGCAGTACATCCACCTTCCCAGGTATTTGTAGCAATTATTCCTGAACTCATTTAGTTCATTATGTTTTGGAATACTAGTAAGACATTTATCAAAATTACTGTTACTGAAATCTATTTCTTCAGGCATGTCTGAAGGTTAATGATTTATCCACTAGCTATATCTTTCCCTTTGGTTTTGTAGGGGAGAGATAGCTAAATACTTATTCCATTCTCATGAGTAATTGTTTAATCAGTTTTTATACATTCTCAGTCTCCACCATAATTTCTTTTCCTGCTTTGAGTGCCAGCTACTGAATATGACTATATATGATGTAGATGTAGAGGCTGCAATGGATTGCGTTCTGTCAGTTTTACACTGAGAGAATTTGAAGCTCTGAGAATTACTTACTGAAATATTTTTCCAAAGCAGTCTACAAATTCTTTAAATATTCTTCCCACAGAGACATTTTAATACTTATGGCAACATCACTAAAGGGCAAACTGTGGAGGACACCTTTTAATTTAGATAGCTGGAAAACTAAAATGGTGTTAAGCATATGCTTCCAGATAAATCTGAAGATTTCCTTTAGGAAGATGTAATCTGTCACTCACTTAATGTTACAACTGACTTTGATGGTACAAGTTTAGTTGGATTAGCTTTCCCTGTATGCACCTCTTCTCTCAATGTCAGTAGTCCCTTCTTATGGTGGTCCTGCCTCATCGCTCAGAGGTAGAGTCTCAGGGACTTAAACATGAATTTTCCAGTGGAGAAGAAATCAAGGACTTCATGTGAACAGACTTGAAACTTGGCTTATTTTCTCAACACACACACGTACACACACACACACATACACACACACACACACACACAGACACACACACAGAGCAGCCATAAAAATGAGGACTGCAAACAACAGGGAGCAAGTCTCCCTTCGAGGAATAATGCCTTTACAAAAACGCCTGATGTGCAGAGAATCTCAGTTTTGAGCACATATTCAAATTTTAAAGAAGGAAGGAAATGACCCTTCTTTTTGTAAAGCAGCTTTCCAATGGCTGTGGTCACAGCCAGAGTGCAACTCAACGTAAAACTCCTGGGACAATGTCTTCTTCCAGCTCTGAGGATTTGTTTGCAGGCTATGTGTAATAATGCCACTTACTGCCTCCTGACAAACACAATTTGTTCAGCTGCAAAGCAACGTGGTATTTATCTTTTTAAAAAGTCCTCATATTTGTAGATTCATTACCTTAATTTTGAGAAGAATTTCAAGCCATATTTAAATAAACTCTGTTAATTAATTTAATGTTTCAAGACAACTCCTGATTAAACTGTCACACACATAGTCATAATGCATAAATTCATGCTTTTATTTTACTGAAGTTAAAACAGATTCTTCACAAAAAATACAGTATCAAATCTCAACCCTCTGACTAGAGATTCATGAATACATTACGCTTCAGATGCTAACTTTTCTGATTAAGAAAAAGGAAAAGTGACTTACCCAGGTCACTATGTCAATATTTTCAGCAATACTTAAATGACATGTTGAATTAAGTGATCTAACTAGAAGAAACATGTAAGAAATTGACAGCAAATAGTAATTTTTAGATTTGTAAGATCTCAAGCATGAATCATGTAAATAAATCCTCCCTTTTTCTTTACTAATTACCAAGAACTTTATCTCCATCTTTAATCATTTATAGTTTTTATTATTCCATTTTACATTCTTTTCATCCTGAGCCTAGGAGTAAGGGGATTTTTTAAAATTAATTTTGGACATTTATGATCAAATTTTTTAACTTGGTACATAAAATTCTGGAATACATCCATATTCAGCCAAGTAGAAGACTTAAATGAATTAAATGAATGCCTGGAGTGTTTGTAGTAACACCGTACATGGTTTCATAATTTACAGTCATTTCAACAGTCATGGTTGGAGTAATGCATTACATTTCTGCCACAATTCTAATTGCAGCTGCACATGTTCTAAAGCACAAATATTAAGACTGACAAATAAGAGTGCCAGTACTGAAAAATACATATTTTATGAATCCATCCTGACTGGGAAAATGCAAATGGATTTCTATTTAGAACCATGATTTTACTAAAACCAGATAATGTACTAGTCTTTTTATTCAGGAATATGAATGTGAATAATATGCTTGCACAGGACTCAGAGGAATCCACCTTTTTTCACATCCACCTTTTACAACAGACAATTCAAACAAACCCATATATCATTCTGAGAGACACTGACCCACCATCCTGAGCTGAAGTGGGCTCTATTTGATGCTGTTTATTTAGCATAAATAATTTTTGATTGAAACATATAGCAGGACACAGTTTTTCAACATCCTAACTGGCTGACAAAGCACTAGTCACTAGGGGTTTTTTTAGCCTATTCCATTGTGTTGAAAATAATCCAACAGCCTCTGAGAGGATGAACAAAATACAATTTTGGTAACTAGTCTGGAGGTAGAAATGGGGCTTCAGTTTTCCTCTTTTGTTTATGTGTTTGTTTACAAAAGGAAAAAGCAAGATCAGACAAAAAGGAAATGAAACAAAAAGAGAGTAAGGACTTGGTAAATACAGGATCTTCCCTTCCTATTGCTTCCTTAAAATCTCAAAACTACTCAAAAAATCAACTTGCAATATAAGTCACATAATAGTCATGTGAATGATGATCCTTGCAGGTTTATATCTGCTTTTCTAGGCCATAAGGCATTAGTGTTTTCTATTACCTGTAAAAGGAATTTTCACTGATAGTGAAGCAAAACCCAGTAACTACTTTGCCAAATCAGATCCATTGTGAAGTTTGCTTTATATTGTTTTTATTTCACAGGTGTTCTGGTGGCATGAGGCAATTTCGCACACATCATGGAATTTTGATTTGGTTACAAAAGAGATTACAGACAGCTGTAATCTTAGAAAGCTGGATCTAGTTATTTTTTGCTCCAAGAGAGTAGCTGGAGTTTGAACGCAGCTTTGACTGACATTACATGATCTGTCATATTTTTCTAAAATACATGTCATTGAGCTGAAGACATGTTTTCTGTGCTTCCTCCTGAGCTGAAAAGTAACATCTTCACTAGATAATTCATAGAAGCAGACCCTTATCATGTAACTGGCTCAGCAAAAATAACTTGAAGGGTATTTCGCTAAAAGACAACACACTAGAGAATGGACTTTAAACCTCTTTAATTAACTGTGGTATTGCTAGTTCCAGAAGAAATCACAGTAGGATCCAGAGACTGACTTGGCATACTCAAGAGTTGTATCTTTATCAATCCTGAAGACACAGCAAGAGCAAAGACCTCCAGGCTGTTCCCCACTGGTACTTCTGAACCCATCTTCCGAGATGCTGATATGAATGCTGCAGAAGCTTGCTTGCTAGTACTATCTATGAGGTACCCTTTCAGTTAAAGCCTTTTATTTAAAAGAAACCTTTGAATTAATTTTTGTCTTGATTTAGAGGGCTACCTAACATAGCACAAATCCTCACAGATGCATGAAGTGCAGTGTCACAGCCATTTCCTTCACCAGGCAAAGGGCCCAGAGGGAGGCATGCTGTTCAGCATCCTGTTCATGGTGGTGACTGAAATACATCTTTCACAACTTGGGTCAACTTCTGCTTTCCTTTCCTATGCTGGAAGACCCAAATAACTGGTCAGTAACTAATGTACTTATACCAATATGACACTAAACAGAACCTTGACATAGGAAACTTACAGTTAAAAACCAGGTGAAATTAGAAGGATCAATTAGCGGAAAACACTGAACTGCAGGAATATTTTTTTCCAGTGCAGTATTCTGCATTCAGGCAGAACAATTCACTAGGGACTGTAAAGAAAGTAGTCAGATTCTCATTATATTTCAAAAAATCTTTTCACTGGCTGTCTTAAAAAACTTATAACTAACTACAAATTAACTTTGTATATTGTCTAATATGTTCCTTTTCCTGAGAATGTCTGCTTTCCAAGACATATGCACGGTTACTCAGGGACGCCCACATCAATCCTAAAAATTATTTTAGTGAGCAAATTAACGATAATTTGATAGACACTTACAGAGTAACCAAATAAGAAAAGTGTGTTTCAGAATTCAATTTGATTTTAATCAATAAGTAGATTTCTGCAAGCCAAATATAAGATTAGGTGGCTACAACTGTATCACACTGGCTTTCATCACCAGCGTATTGTATATATAGAAATTATAAATAATTCTTCAACTGAATTTAAAAAAATTGTCATAGAAATAAAAACAGACTTTGTATTCTGAATACCAGGTTTATAAAACATATAATCAATTTTGTTGATCACAATCTACTATAGAAAAAACAGAACTGATGAGTGATTTTGGCAAGAAAATATTTTAGCACTATCATTTTTAAACTGATGTCCAAATAGCAGAGACCACAGAGTGTACACAGAGCAAAATATAAGCATTATAAGATTTTCGAAGCATTCAAAATATCTGAAAGCATTCTGGTTCTCCTTGGAGAACAATTTGACAACAATTTATACTTTTTCCAAACTGGCTTACCCATCTCTGGGAGGTAATAGGGACTAGCTGGAAACTGAGAAAAGAAAAAAAGTGTCATTATGAAATGAATGTAGCTGAGAAATCAATCACTGAATATCTACTGCCAAAGCTGTATGTTAATTCCTCCTTAATGGTTTTAAAACAAGATTGAAAGTGCCTCGGAGCACCAATTCTTCCACAAATAATTGATGTCAATACTTCAGTTGGCAATAGGGAGAAACAGTTTCCTCTTCAGAGTTTTTGAAAGGACTCACTCTCTTTTCACTTCTCACAATATAAGTGGGGAGCTTCATGCTCCTAAATCACTCACTTGTGAGGATTTAATTTTACTTGGATTCCAGTGCTCTGCTTGCCAGTTACTAAGACAAAACCGTACAGCTATAAATGACCTAAGGGTTACTTAGACATGTAACATGATGTTTCTGGAAAAGGGAAGATGAATGTTTCAAAGACACTGTTTAGAAAATGGGCCTGTATATCCATCCATGTAAACTTTCCTAAATACTGTGCAATCTCACAGCTCTGTTTCATTTTATTACAGAACTGTAATTGCATACTGCTAATGATAAACACAGACATTTGCAGCCATGGACTGTGTTCAGGTCTAGGTGACAAAAATCTCTCTGCAAAATGCAAAAAAAGAAGTTTTGAATTTTGACTCTCTTGCACTTGCTGAAAAAGAAAGTGTTTCCAAATATTTTGCCCCTTTATTTTCCCCACTAAGTAACACATAGGCAGGATGCTTTGAACCATCTTCTGAGTCCAAGCTGAAAACAAGTACAAAAAGCATAGCATATGTTTACATTTCTTCTCAGATTCTTCTTATTATTCTTTTGCCCTCTTTGTGCCATCCTTGTTTTTTGGACCATCCTTGATGCAAATTTATCAGTAGAAGTTTGTTTCTGCAAGGGACTGAAAAATCCTAATATAGAAGAACAAAAAGTACATTCTCTCTAAGGATTGCTGTTTTCAAAGTTCAGGCTGGATAAACAGAAAACCAGAAATCTCTGTGTTCAAGAAAGACATAATAGAGTTTACAAAGGGTAATGGTGAGGGCAGTTAAAATTAGTAGGATCACAGACTAGATGCCTCATGAGGACAGGCAAGAAAAGGCTAAGACTTCAAAGGGGAGAAGCTTAAGGACGTGTGACTGAAATGTTTGAAAAGTCATGAAAGGTTAAGTTGAGTACAGAGCATCATTTGCTAAATCTTGCAATACTGGAAGTAAGGGCCAATTGCCAAAAGTAAAAAGATTGGTTCAAAGTAGAGGTAAATAGAAAATATTTCTTTACAATAAAAAGGTGATCTGAAATTTGTTTTCATGGAAGATGTGGAGGCAGATAATAACAACAGATTCAAAAAGAGATTAGGCAGATTCATAGGAACCTTTTCCATAGACAGATAGTAAGGAGTTAGGCAGGGATATACCTTCTAACACCTTTAATCCAACAACTGGAGATACTGGCACTGTATAGAGGGTGACACTGCAGACAACAGACAAGCCCTTGTCCTCCCCTTAGACAGCACATGCCACTGTCACTCGCAGAGGTGAGATGGGGGAGAGGACTGCCAGTACAAGCCTGTTGGATTTCTATGCTCTTGTGATCCTATCATGCTTAATAAAAGTTGTCCTCCTTCTCCAGGCTGAACAATCCCTACTCTCTCAGCCTGTCTTCATAGGAGAGATGTTCCAGCCCTCTGAGCATTCATACAGCTCTGTCTCCCCTCTCAATACTCTTGGCCAATGACTTATGTGCTTCCCTACCATTTCTCATTCTTGTTCAACTGTTATACAGTGAGATAGGATAAAATTTTATAAAGATATTTTTTGCCATACAATGAGTTTTCATGAGTCAATAACATATTTTTGAAAGGAAGAAGGCCACATGGGAAACTATTGAATTAAGTAGTTAAACTTTTTCTGGTTTGATTTGGTGGGGGAGTTTTTTGAAAAAGAAGAAAGTAGGCTATGTGCTGAATTCAAAATCTTCATGAAATAACTATAGAACTTCAGACAATTGAAATAAAGTAATTTTAATGAAACCCTTAAATGTTCTGTTAAATAACCTGACAGAATTCTTCCTCAGAGTTTGACGTTATTGACAAACACTTCTAATATGCTTGCTCCAAAAAGTCATAAATATGTAGCTCATTTTTCATCCTTCTTCAAAGACCGTAATGACTGCAGAAATTACAAGCAAGTCTTATTATTACTATTATCCAGTATCAAATAGGAACACCAGAAAACACTCCACACAGCTTAATCTCAGTCAGCAGTCTTCAGTCAAATTATCCTAAATAGAAGTTTTCTGTGCTCTCTTATTCCAAACACAAAGAAAAAACACCAGAGAATATTGGTTGATCAGTAGGTGGCATAAATTATTCCTGACTCCCTACTACAATCACAGGGCTTTATACAGTTCACATTAAAACCAATAAGAGCTTTTATTTCAGCCACAATGGAAGAAGGATTGGGGTAGTATTTTGTAATAGGGGGCCTTATGTGTAGAGTCACAGTAATTTATAAATCATTGCTACTGAACAAAATGAACACAAAATGTCATTCCACAGCACTAATGGTTTTCCAGCAGTTGGTCAACGATTTGCTTCATGGAGAAAAGGGCTGAACAAATAAGCCCCACACCTGCTGTAGCTTTAATATCAAGCCTTATCCAATTATACCATTTGAAATATTTCAACTCTTTTTGTTTCTCCTCTCAATTACCACCATACAAAGATGATGGGTGATGGCTAAGAACACAACAATATGTGCATTCACTCCCCATATTATCTACCACCAATTAAAGGTGGAAAAATAATACAATAGCATCCATCCATGGGGAGAAAGCTGCCACCTTTTGCCAACTAGATGCATCCCTGTCTTTCCTGAGGAACTCCTCCTCACTTCCTTCCTTCAGTAGTAGTCAGATATTAATGAGGAGTACAAATATCAGTTTAGACACTGCACCACAGCTCCTGGTTGAATGGTTTCTCTGATGTTGCACATGAATATTTTTTTTTCCTCAGGATTAAACAAGAACTAATGGCAATTTAAAACATCAGAATCTTGGAGATATCTGATTCCTTATACAGCTGATGTTCCCCAGCACCAATGAACTCGTGAAGGAAAACAGGAATAGGGCTAAAAGACTTTTTTCCTTATGGACATATATGATACTTGGAGTACTGTGCATTACAGCAAGGAAAGATGATGCTGCCTATTCAAGTTTAGGCTTGGCACCCAATGGGAAAGGTAGCTCCCTTTTCCCTTCAAGAAGTGCTAGCATAGCAAATTCCACGAAAAAGAACAGAGAGAACATAGAGAAGGAAGGCTTGTTACACAGATTCCCAAGCCCTCTGCACTAACTGAGAGACCTCCTTTAACACCTCTCATTTATAAAACTATTTAGGTTAATGTACCTCCGAGAACTCATTAGTGGAGGCAGCACAGACAGCAAGAACTACAGGAATATTTTTGTTCAGGAAATCAGACAGCAACACGAAGTCCGTGGAGATTTACAGGAAACAAAACTGTTGCTAAAGCTATGTAATCAGGAAGGTATTGTAAGATGAAATTACATGTTCGTCTTTGTCATATGTTAGGGAAAAGAATAGGAAAAAATATCCTCTGCTTTTTTTTTTTCTCTCTTTCTTTTTTTTGTACTATCACTTTCAAGTCTCTAAAACAGAGTTTGCAAGATTTGCAGAGACTCAGAATTCACTCCTTACTGAGCTCTGCACTTCATACAAATCAATGAAGAATGCAATGAGACCCCAGATCTTCTTACTTGCCTTGACTGCTCAGTACATCTGGGACTTTCTGCCTGAATTTCAAGGCAGTCATTTGTTCATTTTCTCCAGCTAAATCACTTGATCTAAGAAAGACTTCTAACTCTCCCTAGTATTGTCTTTTTTTGGCTCTCAGACTCATCAGTCAGGAGAGCAAAATAGGTGTAAACTTGATTCTTTTCTTTTTTTCTCCATCCTTCAACAGAATATACATCCCTCCTATTTACATTAGGAGACCTTACCTTCTCCCCTCCTCATAGGACCTCAGTGCCTTAAAACTTGCTGTCCATATATCAGGTTGCATTACAGAGGCACAGCTTTTTGGGTGGAATTGTCTCATTCCAGCAGCCTCCCATAAGAAAAGCAATAAACAAAGGGAGAGGATAATTAATTTATACCTTTCCTTTCTCCCATCAGCAGTATGTTATTAACAGCAAGAAAACTGTTCTTTATTAGGGCTGTATTTATATACGAGGAGATCATCAGGCATTTTGTCTTGCATGTGTCCTCCTGAAGTAGTTGCAAACTGCATGCTGAGCTTCCTAAATTCATTTGAACCAGACAATTGCTTAAAATAGATAGGAAATATTCAAGAGATAAATAAATCCTCACCACCTGTGTGTAATTCTAAATCACAGCCCCATGAAAGCAAACACTAGATCAGTAACAAAGCAAACAAAGGTCAGTAACAACCTTTCCAGTGACACAAGTAAGTTTTACATTTGCCCATCTGTTTTAGAAGAGTGGATAGTCTTTGTGATCTTCCAACCCACTGTTGTCCCACTGTTCTCTCTCAGCCTTACCATGCATTGCAGAATAATCTGGCAGTATTAGTCTAATTAGGTCCTCATGTTTTATTTTTCTCCCACAACAAAGATCCAGTTTATTCCTCTTGCACACTAACCAGAAAATACTATGGCCATAATACAGTAGCTGCGCACTCGACTTGCTGATAAGAGTACATGGTTTGAAAGCCAGAGGTAACTCACGCCTGAGCTCAAAAACTCAATGACTCAAATGACTCCTGTCATTTGTGTTCCCTTCAGTGTGAAAATTTATAGATGGTGAGCTCAACCATCTCCAAAGGGTGTTGGGTGTTGCTCAACTCCTCAGTAAGTTATCTTGGATTCAGTGAACCTAGTGCAATTGTGTTTGTTTACATGTTCTCTGAATATGGCCACAAGCTATTAAATCAAGTTTCCCCATGTGACTGCAACAAGTACAAACAGTGAGACTGTGTCTGCACAGAGTGGACTAAAATACTGGCATCACACTGAATCAAACTGATCAGGCTGAATTGTTGCTAAGCCTATGGGTATAATCAAGCAAGGGAGAATACAGAATTGTTCTTAGCAACGTTTTTTTAGAGGATTGACTCCCAGGCCCTATAGTCCTTTTGAAAATATAGCTACATTCACACAAATAGTGCTCTGGATATGATAAGCCAGGAAGCCTATAAATGAAATGAAATGTGATGTTTCCACTATGTAGAAGTGCAATGTAAAGTGAATGAGCAGGAACAAGCAGGAATACCTATGTAAATATGAATTTTGCATTAATTACAGTTCTAGACTCAGAAATCAAACCAAAACTTTTTCACCGATTCAGTTATATGGTAGATTTTGTTATTTTAAAACTGTAAGGGTCCAATAAAACTTATTGAGATCAACAGATAAAATCTGTTACCATAAGGCCTAGATGAGATTCTTGTTACACTTCTCTCTAAACTGGAGAGAAGGATGCAATGGTTAAAATGTTAGGAGGATAGGGAATTGATTGGACAGTCACATCCAGAGGGTAGTGGTCAATGGCTCAGAGTCCTGATGGACATCAGTGGCAACTGTTGTCCCTCAGAGGTTCATACTGGGACCAGTGTTATAATATCTTCATTAATTACATAGACAAAGGGATCAAGCGCACCTTCAGCAAATTTGCAGAAGACACCAAGCTGAGTGGTGTGGCTTACACACTTGAGGGACATGATGCAATCAAGAGCGAACTGCACAAGCTCGAAAAGTGGTCCATGGGCATCTCATGTGGTTTAACTAGGACAAATGTAAGGTGCATTTGACTTCACTTTTACACTTCCCTCTTGGATACTATAGCAGGTTGAAATTCAGCTGGGGCAGAATTTTGAGTAGAGGCTAGGACCGTTAGAGTAATTTTATGTACAGTCTCCAACTGTGAAAGTCAAAAATCAGTAAGAGGAATATGAGTTCTGTCCTGCTCTCTCCTTTCTTCTGTCCTGCTTCCCTCTTTCTTCCCCCAGGTGTATCTGCAAAACAGGTCACAGGGAGCCATTTAGTATGCTCTGTGTCCTTCAAGGCTCCACTTAATAAGAAAATCCACATCTTTCTGATGTTCAGATTTAGGTTCAACCTTCTCTTCCTCTTCCATTGTGCCTTTTCTCATTTGCTTTTATGGCACTTCCCTTCTTCAAAGCACAGTTCCCTGCTGTGTTCACTGTTCTCTCTACTTTTTCCCCCTATTTCCCTCCTGATGTTTCTCCATTCATCTATTCACTTGCTTCTCATTTTCCCAGTACTGTACCCTTATGTACCTCCTACTGTCTCGGATATCCTTTTATTTCTCCCCTGCTTCCTCAATAGATAGCAGATTATAAACAACAGGTTTGCAAGAAAATATTCATGTAGACAAGAGTACTAAAAGACATAGCATTCCTAAAATATTGAAAGCCCACTGACTTATAGGAACAAAAGACCTCCTTTTTAGTATGGGGTTTGGTGCTGTGGGCTAAAGTGCTTTTCTTTCATAAAAATATCTTTTTTCCACAGAAGAAAAAATCCAGAAACAATGCTTAAATCCTTAAAACAATGTATATTCCAAAACCAGGATGTCATCCATGAGTTGTTTGAACATCATTCATCATTTAGGAGACCTTGAAAGCTCAGAAAGGAATTAATGCACAATTTTCTGTCACGTCCCTGTTACCCAAGTTCCAATTTACTTATGGTTGATCTCTTTTTGTACTCCTCTGGTCTCTAAGGCAGATCAGTGCTTTTAAATCTGTTTCTGACTTTCTACCAGAGAGGTTTTACAGATTCTTCTCCATTTTTTCTTCATTTGATTTATATTTAATATTTTGTGTTTATTAGATCTTGAGCTATTTTTTGTATTCTTAACACTGGCAGGAATATTTCTCTCAGTCTATCATATTGCACTGGCAACCATTTTTGTTTCTTTCCCTTTCATTCCTATCTTAATGTAGGTTAAATGGGAATAATTCTCAAGCAAATTTATTCATTAAAATGTTAATTTTTACTATACCTAGTATCATCCTCTCAAAAACTGACAGAAAATAGTTATAGGTTTACTGTACGACTTTGGAAGAGATCATGAAAAGCTTTCCTTACTGGGCTTGGCAGAAGCCTCACGGGGCTGCAAGTCGTATGAAATGGTAATGATTTGCCTTTTATTAAATTCCTTCACTTTAAGCTCTAAATAGTAAATTGTTGCTTAGTGTTGTGATTAAAGGAGATGAATGTGGAACTGGTTCTTTCCTGGGTTGATGGAGGATACAACCAAAATGTAGTTAATTAGTCTGTGAATCCCAGTCACACATAACATACTAGAAATAAGAGGTAAGCAAAGAAATATTTTCAGTAAGTGCTATACACTGGGATCAACCAGGTCTGAGAGTCTCCTTCATACTAGGAAATGGCCCCAGCAGACTGTTACTCTGCCTTGCTGCTGCTTCACCTTCATGTAGCAGTGGGAAATGTTTTGTGGTATAAATCAAACCTGGGAGATCTGATTTTTTGAACTCACTCTCAAATATCCTTGTTTACCATCAGGGACGGACTGTTTATCACCAGGTAACAAGTATTAATTCAATATTTGTTCCACTGGGTGCTTGGATTGCCTGCGTACAGCTCAGTGCCAAATGAAAGGCAAGAGTCTACAGCCCATGGATACAAGCTTAGGCCAGATGCCACATGGATATCTATAACCTAGTCCTAAAATACTCTCTTCCTTCTAAGAAAAGGGCAGGATACCACTGGAGCCAAAATGCAAGCATTAACTTTTCTGCATACTGTCTCCAGAAAGCATCAAGTTATGTTTGTTGGCACTTCCATCACAGAATACTATCAGTCAGAGATTGATGACCTTCAGGGCTCTAAAGATCTGTGAAGTAAACTGTCTGCTGGCAGTTCTTTGCAAACGTTATGAAAAGTGTTGAAGATGAGAGTAGCTTCAGTGCTTGTCTCTACTTTGACATTAGCAGAATTGGGGATCAGCAGAAACAAAGAGGGCAGTCAGTCAGCAGGGAGAAAATACTGATGAGAATCAGAACAAGCAACTCCAGAGGAGAAACTAGCAGATCAGAGACTAGATGCAGAGAGACAAAGGACAAGGGATGTTGGAGGGATGAGGGAAACTAGAGGATAGGGAGGGGAATCTCCTTGTTTAGCTCTGGGCTATATAAAATTGGTGGTATGCCTGCATCAGGCAGACAGATTGAGGTTATACAACTCATACCAGTCAGCTGATGGGGAGAAGATTAGAACCAACAACAGGAACAGAGGAGATAGGCACAGGGTTTTCTGTCATCCCTGTTTTCTTCACAGCTTTCTCACTACACAAAGGGAAGATGTTCCCATTTTGCTACTCTCAACAGTCTTCCTCCACTTTCTTCCCTTCATACGTCTTCAGATGATGGAAAATCCTTCAATTCCTGTTAAAAATACCATGAATAGGGGAAGCTGTAATCAAGGTCACAACTCTTTTCTTGTTAAAGCTGTTTCTATTTCCAGGTTCTTACTGTCAATGAAGAAGTGTAGATAAAACAGGTGATAAAATAGAGGTAAAGTCATACTTATTTCAGATAACTGGGTCCACTACCATGCAAAATCATGGAAGAATGTAGCTCTTTGCTTGTTGATGGAAGGAAAGCTCTCATCGTATTCCATCCACATCCTGACATCCACATCTTCTTTCTCCATGAGAACTAATGTGTGAAAAGCAAGTTTATGAAATTGAAAGAGTAGATGGCATAGGCTGAGTGGGCACTAAGGAGTTTGGCTGAAAGGAATGGTAACATCCTCATTTGCCCTTCTGTATTCTCGTGGAAACTACAATGTCTGAATGTAGTCTGACCATAATAGTATCATTTAAATGTAGTCATGACCAAAAGATGGACTTCTATATAGCAAAGACTAACAAATTCTATCTATTTTCTAGCCATACTTTTAGTAACTTTTGCTTGATTATATGTTTGATTATTTATCTTAATAAACAAAAATGTTAAAGTTATATCAACAATGAAAGCAGCTGTTTTTTCTAACTCTCCAGTATGTACAGGAAAAGTTCCCCTGTATTTGAAAAACAACAGATTTTAAAAAGGTGGGTAAGCACAGGGAGTAGGTAATGAAGCATGCAAGGGATCTACAAAACTATTTAAAGTGAAAGAAAACAAGATTTTATTTTATTTTTTTTTTAGCTAAGAGTTTATATTTGAAAACTCTTGGGGATTTGAATAAAAACTATGTGAGATTATTTTGCAATACAGTTTTTAGGTCTTATCTTGATATACCTTTATAACCATGTTGGAAAAAGAAAACTACATTTGCACACAGTTTAGACTTCTGCTTGTAAATTGTCTCAGTGCAGCTCAAAGAGAAAGGAGGCAAGAGATATGAAAAATAAAAGCAGCATCTAGAAAAAAACACTGTACAACAATGATGCTGGTAGGTTTGGGGTAGGATATTTTTTTGGTGAATATAGGGAAAGTAATTCCTTGAAGCAATTAATGTGTAGTCCATACGGGGAAGGTGACGTGGATAAAGTCAGACAGACCAACCGAAACAGAAAGAGACATGAACATTTAGCATAAATTCATTTTGTGACCCATAAGTGAAGGAGATACACTTGCCATAGCAGGCTGACATGTGTCATTTCACTTTGCATGGGGAAAGAAAAAACAAATTTTCTTCTTCTTCTACCTGCCAATATTTCATTACCGTGTTTCAGAGTATTTTGCTTCTATGTGCCTGTCAGAGGAGCAGTTATCCCCAGTGATGACAGATCTCTTTCACATTTGACATCCAGCATCTTTCTAACAGTACTTTGAAGAACGATTCACATCAACCTTATATGAGATAGTCAGCTTGACAAATACAGCCCATCTACTCAGTGAGTGTCAGAGGCTCAGGCCTCTAAAACTCTGGACTTAACAACTGTAGTCATCCTTAAAGTGAAGGTCATAAATCTTCCAGGGCTGTGGGAGCTGCAGTTTATTTGATAGCTGCGAGTCACTGAAGACTACATCAAACTCCTATTATTCCAGGATAGGACTTGGACCAAATCCAAAATCGTACTGAGTAGTTTAATTGAATGAATGAAACACAATGTTGATTTGCCAGCTGTTATATTAGAACCCAGGCTTTTAATTCCTTGCTCACAAATTACTCTCTGCATGTATCTGGGACTAAAGGACTGTTCCATTTAACACCCAGTAATTCAGAGCCTGTAGGGAGTTCATAATGCAAATACTGGCATAAATAGCAAAACATTCCCTGAGTACATAAATTAAACACCTTCAGAACTTTTAACAAGTAAGGTAGTCTTAAGACTAGCAATTACATTCTGCAAGGAAATGTGTACAAAGCATACATGCATACATATGTACATTACATTGAGAGACTTTAGCCTGGTCTTGGACTGCTAAGACTTGGTTTCCATTAGTCTATTCCAATTTTGAATTCCAAAATGCATAAACCCCAAATTCTCTTGCCTTCACCCTAACCAGTATCATGAGTTATGACAGCCTGTGCCCTGTCTGATATCTTTTAAAATGAGCACTCTGAATTTCTGAAAATGTGACAGAACCAAGATAAAGATTTGGGTAGGCAAAGAAACACAGCTTGAAGGCAGATAGTGGTGTTGAAATGTAGCTGTCATTTCTAAATGCAAAAATTTGAAAATAATTCTTCACTTACCTGTCAGGATGATTTAGAAAAAAGGAGGGAATAATTGTTGATTCTTCAGTAAGTGAAGACCTGAGAAAAAATCTGAGCTCTTAGCTTTTTAGTCTACTCTAAGAATGTAGCATCAAAGAGTAGAAGTGAACTCTAGAAATCATGTTTTAGCCACATGGGCAGTCATTTGGGTATCAAATAATTGATTGCAAGGTCAGATCCTGGAGACCACCATTTCTATTGTACTTGATTCAGTCAGCAGTGACACATTACTTAGACCTTATGTGATGATCAAATTCCCTTTCACAACTTAATATGGCTAGATACAATACTCCGTAGCATCTGTATGAAGCTACAGAAGGAAACTGCTTACCAAAGATATATACTTAATATCATCATGATTATTAAATTATTAAAACGGACACTTTTAAAAACAAGAAGATATGTCTTCAACAACAAAAAACACAATAGAGGAATATTCAAGTTCATTTGCATCTGTTAGCACGTTAGGATAAGCAAACCTGGTCCAAAATTATTTTCATTTGCCATTGCATCTTACCTGGAGGAAAAATGTGCCTGTGACCAAACATTCAAAGTTTAGGCCTGTTACATTATTTACAAAGTATTAAGTGAAAGTTTAAAGCCACCTTCTAAACGTATAACCCCCACATTTAACTGAAGGAATCACAGAATCAAAAAATACCCTGTTGGAAGAGACCCACAAGGATCATCAAGTCCAAGTGTTGACTCTGCACAGGACCTTTCTCAGTAGTCATACCATGTGCCTGAGAGTATTGTCCAAATGCTTCTTGAACTCTGTCAGGCTTGGTGCTGTGACCACTTCCCTGGGGAGACTGTTCCAGTTCCCAGCCACCCTCTGGGTGAAGAATCTCTTTCTAATATCCAACCTAAACGTCTCCTGATACAACTTCACACCATTCCCTCAAGTCCTGGTCACCACAGAGAAGAGATCAGTGCCTGCCCCTCCTCTTCCCCTCACGAGGCAGCTGTGGACTGTAATGAGGTCTCCCTTCAGTCTCCTCCAGGCTGAACAGACCAAGTGATCTCAGCCACTCCTCATATGACTTCCCCTCAAGGCCCTTCACCATCTTCATTGCCCTTTCTAATAGCTTAGTATCCTTCTTATATTGCAGTGCCCAAAATTGCACACAATATTCAAGGTGAGGCCACACCAGTGCAGAGCAGAGTGGGACAATCCTCTCCCTTGACCAGCTGGTGATTCTTTGCCTGATGCCCCCCAGGACACGGTTGGCCCTCCTGGCTGCCAGGGCACTCTGATTCAGATTCAACTTGCCATTGACCAGGACCCCGAGGGCCCTTTCCGTGGCACTGCCCTCCAGCATCTCATTCCCCAGTCCGTACATACATCTGGGGTTGCCTCATCCCAGGTGCAGAATCCAGCACTTCCCCTTGTTGAACTACATATCATTGGTGATTGCCCAGTACTCTAATTTGTTGAGGAGTCTCTGCAGGGTCTCCCTGCCTCTGGGGGAGTCAACAGCTCCTCATGAATATAAAGTTTGCAGAAGAGACAAGATCCAGGATGAAGATTTTATGCCATTTAGTGCAATATCACTTTTTGTGCTATTGTTGCAACATATACATTATGACACAGTACTGAATTTCTTACTATTTTAAAGAAACACTCTTCCTCATGCAGTGGATGATGTGGTTATCACATCTATTCAATAATTTCTATTCTTCTTGACAACATGTGTCTCTGTCACTTCTCATGCATCATACACCACTAAAAAGACAGTTATTTTTGTCCCTAGTAGGCCACTTATTGAAGGTCTTCAAAGATATCAGCAGATTGATTGGCAACTATTATTGTCGCTGTTTTACAGAGAACTTTAGCAGAGAAATACAGTGGAAAGTATGAATGCTCTCTGGAGTATTGCATATGGATACTTTTCTATGCAACTGAATCCTATTCTAGATTTCCAGGAGGGCCACTACACTGGGAACTTAGACATTTAACACACCTACAGACATATACTTCCAAACACTATCACATAAATAATCTGAAACATGTTGAAGATACGTACTGCTGCCTCGAGCCGGTGAGAGAGTCTCTTATTTATGTAAGGCTAACTTGGCACTCTTTGATCCTGGGCAGAAAGGCAGCAAAGCCTTCTGTTTTGGCTGAAAGAGAAAGGTTTTGTGGTTTCTTCCTGGCTTTGAAGACCCTTTCTGAAGATTCATTTGAAATAACAGCACCTCTTTCTAAAAGTAGCAGTTGCTTTTAGTACTTGTTCTTGGTGTCTATAAAACAATTGCAGCATCCTGGCATACCCAAGCTTATTTCTATCCCAGAATAGAGAGGTATCTTTCTAGTGGGATATTTGGGGTACAAATGGTACAATTGCAAAACCAAGCCACTAAGAAATTAGGAAATCCCAAAATTAAATCTGCTCTTTCAAGGCTTGTAGAAGTCACAGGCTAGGTCATAGGAAACTAGAATATGTACTTTGATTTCAGATTTACTTAAATGTACTTAAGTCACCTAGGAAATTTACGTAAATTTACCTAAATCACATAGGAAAAAAACCCACCATTTTTTCTACCTTTAAATATGGAGAAAATAGCAAAATATTTTGCAAAATAATTCTTCTTACAGTAATATTATCACCTTCCAGTGTGGGCACTGAAAGAGGTAGGACTGTAATAAGATATTTCTTCTTACATATAGAGATTGGGATGTCCTTTTTTGTGATTCGGCTCTCTTCACTAGCATTTAAGGATCACCTGGATGCTTTGCTTTCTCCTCACAGAATGCAGCACAAGCAATCTGTTAATCTATAAATACATACTACAACTTTGAAAGCATCAAGAGCAATACTGAATGCCAAGTATTATTAATTAGGAGGCATCCCAGATTATTTTGGCAGTATGGACACCTAGAAATTAAAGTCCAAGTGGAACTGCAACAGCAGTGGTCAATAACATTCTCATGCCCATGGACTCAAACATCCCTGGATACCAACAGGAATAACAATGAAGAACATCATCTGCTGAAATAAGCTCTTCACACATGCTTGGCAGACCTGCAAAAAAGGAGGGGGAAGGAATGTGTGTGTAGAGTTTTTAGCCAAAATTTGCAGCTAGATAAAGCTGCAGAGGTTGTCAGCACTTTCCTCGTGGGGTTTTGTTTGTCCAGCCCTTATTTTTCAGTAGAGACTAGAGGCCATCATCGAAGGAACCCACTGAAATAAGCCTGGTATCTTCAGCAGTCAGGCATTAACAACACATAAACACATGCTACTGTGAAATAAATTTAGATTCTAACAGAACCCAACTGCAATAATTGAGATGGAACTAATGCCTTTTGTGATTTCTGCAGGGTAGTCTAAATTAAATGCTTTACAGAGAAGAGAAGGTGCATCAGGGATATTTTCTCTTATAGAAGCATATAAGTTCAGAACTCCATCATTTGAAATATTAGTCCTTGGAACACTAATATTTTAGTTCACAGTTACATAGCACAGTTGATTTTTCAGCTCAGAAGCAAAAGAAAGTTCCTACTGAATATGTTTTCAGTTACCAGCAATATAAAGCAGATTTACAGATCATCATATGGTTTTACAAAAGATTTCAAATGAACACACAACACTGAGGCTGTACCCCAGTACACATGATTTTTCCCATTATTAATAAAAGTCTGCTGCCTTTGTGCTGACCTGATAGCTTAGAGTCTAAGAATTTTTTGGCTTTGCCTTTACCTGAGCTGACCTGAGCTTGCTTGAGTAACTGTGCTGTGTTCAACTGGCTAATGCCTGTCCTCTTGTAACTTTATTTGTGGGAATATTGCATGTGGCAAAGGCCTGGCAAACCTTGGTATACACTGTGGGACAAGCAGCAGCCCTTTGTGTCAGGTGGGGCAGGTGGAGGCTGCTGTTCAGCTTTCACACTTCTTGGTGGCAAATGCGTGAAATAACACCAGGCACACACAAAGAATTTTAAGACTATTACTGGCGACACATGTCTGTATTAATTTGAACAATAAGCATATATTTTTTGTAACAGGGTTAATTTTGACTGTTAAAATATTAATTTGACTAAGAGTAAATACTTAGTTTCGGGTATATGGTACATTCCCTTCTGCTCATAACACTTGCAGTGTATTAAACAGAATTTACTACCAATTCTATGCTCTTCTGGAACACCACTATAAACACAATTATGAACACGTGAATACATTTCTGCTGAATTAGCCAGAGCACGCAACATGAATTTTATGTTATTTATGCTATTATGCTGCCTTTATGTCAGCTGTGAGAAGACAGATGACATGTGATAAAGCCTGTTAATAGCACCAAGTTAACATACTAGAAGTTCTGCATTAATCTGAGCCAGCATAGAAAGATTTTATGGGATCAGCACTCTGCTCCTTGCAGCTGCAACAGTTTGATCTGGTACTGAGAATCTGAAGATAAGCTTTCCTGTATCATAAAAACATGCTCTTAGAAACTCTCGTGTTGCAGTTTTGATTGATATCCTATCTTACTCCCTTACAATTCATTTAGGCCCTAGGATGTTTGTATGGCAGAGAATGCTCCTTCAGATTCAGTAAGTCAGTGATATTGTGAGGAATATGCTGATATTTTTTTCCTCTGTGCTTTTGTCAGTCACCTTAGCTTCCCTTCTTTCTCTCTTCTCCCTTCCATCTCTGTATATCATTCTCCATGATTTTCTCCTTCCTGGATTTGTTCTTCACTACCTATCTCTTGGTTATTTCTCCCCTTTTCTCTTACCTTCCCTGCTTTTTGATGAGTCTCTCTGCCCTGGCTTTCCTACAACCCACTCCACCCCTCCTTCTTGCCTCTCCATTTGCTGAGCTCTGCAGACTGCTCATCAGCACTCCTCTGATGAGGAACTGGGTGATGAACCCGCATCCTGGTTCCTATTTTGAATTATATATTCATGTTTATGGAAACAATTGTTGTGTGGATAGCTCTGCTTTGACTACAAAGGTGTAAGTGGTGCTAGTAGTTTAGCACTTTTAATTTCCACTAAAGGAGCAAATGGGAGGTAAATAATGGAATTTACCATAATTACTATAGATCCATTGTAATTTGATAATGTTCAACAAGTAGCTGAGAAAAAAATGTATAAGAAGGTAGTGAGTATTTGAGAGAGGTCAGGCTGGTAATATAAAAATACAATAATTTGAAATTAAGAAACATTAATAGAGTGTTTCTCTCTAACTAGAGACTAACAGTAAAAAGATAAGAACATAAATAGGATATTGTGGAGCAGTAGAGAAACTCTCAGTTTGGAAAAGCTCATAATCAGACAAATCAATCTTATCTGTCCAGGGATGGAAATTACACCCAGAAAAAAATGGTTAAAAAATAAAAATCAAATCAACAGGAAAAAAATTAAGACTGTATTAGATCAGAGTGGGATAGTGACCTTGTAAAAGCTCCAGTTACTGTTTCCATGGTACTGCTGGGTATACTGCTTCTCACAAGATGACTTTTGGTTACCTCTGTGAAGTGAGCTGATGACTTTGATACAGGATGTAAAGGGAAGTCAAAACATACAAGAAATTAACATGAATGACAAGAAGAAATAGACATTTTCGTTGTTATAGCTTGAGTTAAAAGGAGTTCTTTCTTCTTGGCAATTGTCTCACAGGAGAAAAATGGCAATTTAGGATTGCTGATATATCCAGCGGGCTCACAGGGTGAGATTGCCACATCAGCAGCAGAGAACAATAAAATAATACAATGCTAGCTGAAAATGTAAAATAAAAAAGATATTTATAGAGGGCAAACCTTCATTAATATGAAAAAAGATTGTATGTCCTAAGGGGATCTTTTCATACTTTGTCTGTGACTGCCAAAGGACAGAAAGTACTCAGGGACTCTAATTTCATCCATCCCTTTTCCTGAGCAGTCAGTGAGCTTTCAAATCACCCCTCCCCTTTCTTGAGCTGCTTAATCCAGATCATAACTAGAGAATTTTATTGCTGCCTTTATCTCTCAAGCTTCAGTATGAGATGTGCATGGACAGGTTTCTGAAGCCCCCTGTTCCAGCAGACTCCCAAGACCCTACAAGGAACCATTGCTTTTCATTATAGCCTGGGAGAAATACAGACAGTAACAAGGTGACTCAGGTCTTAAATTGACTAATTGTCTTCCAGGATTTCTCTGTGAGAAACTACAGGAGACATGTATTCCTAATTATTGTTCCTAGGACAAATTAGGGATGAAGAAGACCTAAAATAAACACAATCCTGTGCAAAGACGTATCAAATAAGCAATGGTCCTTGCGGATTTTGCATTCCAGCCTGCTGGGAGATGTGGGTTTGCACAACAGGAGGACCCAGAGGGACATATTGTCTTAAGACCCAATTCAAAGCACATTTAAGTAAATAAGCTTTGATTGATTTCAGTGGGTTTTAGCCTCTGCTTCCGTGTGGGCTGTCTGCAGATGTGAGCCGTCACCTTTCTCTTGTAGGAATAGGTAAGCTGTGATGGTCTATCCAACCAGCAAACATTGTCTGCTCTGGCTGACATCACTTGTCATGGGGAAAATGTGTTTCTCTATGAACTTTGTGCTTGCATGTTCTGTTGGCTTTCATGTTAAACTTACATCCTGCTTGTAATCCTTAGCAACATCTACATGCTGTGTGAGATGTCTGCCTATTCTACTGACCTTTCTCAAAGGCAAGAAATGGCTGCACTGCTGCATCCATGCTGACAGCTTCAGTCTGGGTTTTACATCTGCTGTTATCTTGCCAACTACTTTTCATTGCTCTTCCAAAAAAAATCCCTAATGACATGCCTTATTCAAAACCAAATAATCACTGCTTGGATCACAACTGGTTTACTGAGCTTGTATAAAACCTTGTGCTTGTGGAGTGCAAAGTAGAAGAACAGGGAGATAGAACAGTAAATGCTTCACTAGTTTATTTCTCCCCGGTCTTTTAATTTAAGAATGATAGAAGTATTTAAATGTCAGATCCAATCAACCACTCTGTACAGAGTTACAAAGAGATAATAGTTAATCTGCAAAATATTTTTTCTATGGAAAATTTGGTAACATACATTATTGTTGCTCGTTCTATGCTCATAGTTAGGCTTAGTCTGTATCCTTCCACAGGTAAAATTTATATTGGCATCTTTCAGCAAAAATCTCTCAGCCACTGCAGAAAAGACATGTAAGATAAGAGAAGATTGTTTGCCCTCTTCAGCATGAGCAGATTTTGCTCTGGTACTTAACAACTGTTTCATGAACAGTGACTTTTCAAGCTTGAAGAATTTTCTTCTTATGGACTTGTGTGCAGAGTGTTTTTTGTGTAGAAGTCTTTACGTTTTTAAGGAAGTAAACTGTAACAATGAGAACTTCACCAGCTCCGTAATTTGAAGTAACAAGCACTTAGCAATAGCAGTGATTCACGTAGGTTTGACATACAAAAGAAAAAAACTGGAACTCAAGAAACACGGATAATACCAAGCACTGTGCAATCTGACATGGAAATATTTGAGCTAACAAGGCAACAGGAAGCTGAATCATAATTCTGTTAGTATTGTACTTTTCCTGGCCTAATTCCTCCTGATGACAAATGAAACAGCCCAGAGAGAGCTTTGAGCTTGCACAGTTATATTAGTTTAGGTATGGAACATATGCATGTGAGGTGGTGGATCCCTCCACCCTCCGTAGTCACAGATTGTGTAGTTTTGATTGACTCTTTTGTCTAATTCAAGCTCCAGTAGAAGTTTTCTGCTTGCAAATAGGCCGTTCTGTCAACTTGCTTGTAATTTAATTTTACCTGGCCGTTTGTAAGAGTGTCTCCACTGCAGTCCTTTCAGTTCTCTGTTACTCAGGCTCATTGTAGCCCATGCAATCAGTCCCATCTTTCCAATTTTTAATAAAAGTGAAAGCCTCCTAGTCTGAACAACTCTTTTCTCCCCATTTAAACAACCAGGACCACCTCCTGAGCCCACAGCCGTGCTGTAACTTTTTAAGCACTTCCATTTTAGCAATACTGACTCTCGAGAGCCCAGACTTTTTGCTAGGTTTTGATTTTATCTAGTTTCTCATCCATGGTTCTTCTACACCCACATCCCTTTTCCCTGCCCTTCAGCCTTGCCTCAGTGTCAGGTCATGTTTATCTGCATTTTATTTTTTGGCTCACTGGTTCTCAACTTGACTTTTCTCATCCAGATGCCCAATCAGCTTGCACTTCCTTTTTCTGCCCCAACACCTCCAGTAGCCTTTAACTTCTTTCTTCAATATTACTTCCATTTTCACCCTCAGTCTCTTGCCTTGACAAAACTCACTATGCCAATCCTCACTTCCAGTCCCAGTTTCCCCACAGCTGCAATACAAGCTTACAGCATCCACAACCTTGGATCCCATCCCGTGCCCCAGGCTGTGTTCTAATGTGCTGTTCCATGATCCCACCTAGTTTCCTATACTATTTTAATGCCTTGACATATGAATAAATTACAGTCTTTTTCCAGATTTTTTGGGCCCAGTAAGAAAATTGCTACGAAACACATATGATAGAAAAGGCCCATAGGGTCTGAAACCTGGACTTGGCACAATAAGAATAGGTCAAAACTACAGTTTTAAGCATATTCATTCAACCACATTGCTAGACCTTCTACAGCTGGGATTTTGGGAGTCTTTATCCTAGAAATCTGAAGCAAGAGGATATCTGTGAAACATAAGCTAACTGTAGCATTTCAAAGGCCAAAGCTGAGCAGCTTTTTCCATAGAGAGAAAAGACACATGACTGCCAAAACACATAAATGCGTATGTGCGTGATCGGTCTTCTAAAAAGAACCCCAAACTGAATCTTTTAACATGAGTAAAAAAAAAAAATATGTATTCTTCCATTCTGTTATTGTTACCAAATCATTTACAAGTTGATTTAAAAATAAATAAATCTGTTGGGCAGAAACAGGCTACAAGCATGGAAAATTTGAGTTGCGAAGAGCTGTATCAAGGAAGACTTGTAAGCAGTTGAAAAAAGTCTTCGCATAGGAAGCATGAGGCATGCTGATTGCTAACTGACAATAACAGCCCCAAATATACTATTTTTCCTGATTTTTTTTATTATTATCTGTCAATGCATAAGACAATCTGATAACAAGAAGGTGTCAGAGGCATGCATAACTGCTACGCTTTCAGAAGTGACTGAGGGATACAGGCTGAAGCAAAAGGTAAGATTTTGTTTGTAAGAGTATTAATGAAATAGATAAACCACATACTGAGTCTAATCTGGAAATCTGGAGATGTTCAAAACAAAAATGAGAAATAGAAGAGGAAATTCTGTTCCAAAGCCTGCTCATTGATTTAAGCATTTTTGGTGCCAGTAGGAATAATAACAATGAAAACCATCTGCTGATCTCTGCAGTGAATTCTTTATCTATGCTTGAAAGGCTTGTGCAGAAATGCGAAGCTGTGTATGAGACTGTAGATGACACAAGGTGTGTATGGCAGTTGTTTGTAAGGTTCCACTCCCAGGAATCCAGTTGCCACATAGTTAAGACCTTTCCAGGTACTGGAGATCAGTTTCTTGTGGAGCTACGGGTCATGAGAGGTAACAACACATTTCTTCTGATTTAAGTCATTAACCATTAGTTAAAAATAAAGGTAAGATTCTGAAAAGTATGAGTGTTCAAAAAATGACTATTGCCATAATAATTTAATATATACTGATGTAAATATAAATTGATGAATAAACAGAAAATTTATAGAGGATATATCGGATTATTTTTTTCCTCCTGTGGAAAATTCCATAACTCCTGACATCAGTTGGTAGGTTTTTTATTGTATGCACTGCCTCATCCAAATCAGGCTGTTCCATGTTCACAGCAGTTATGATTTCTAAATATTTTTCACAAAGTTCTAGCACACAGAATGTTTAAGAATGGTCTATTTGCAAAAGAGATTTGCAAAGAGTTTTGACTACACAGGCAGAATGGGTAGAAGAGTGCTGCACAAACTAAACGGAAATAAAAACTGAAGATTATTTTATTAGCATGGTTGAGGTAACCTTTACACCACTCCCACATAGTTATTCACATGTTGAATAGTCACTTATGAATAGGTTAACAGCTTCTGTTCACCACCAGTAATCACATAGTGGTAGTGTGCATCAACAAATGTTTTGCCGATAGTCACACAAGACCACAGGCTTGGCACAGAACTGACAGAGGAGGGGATCCAAAGACTTCTCTGAGCCTGAGCTAGTTGTTAGCAATAGTCAAGGGACTACTGCCTGACTTGTAGCTTCTGGGACACTCCGTGGTAAACATCCAACAGACTTATGTAGTCACTGTGTGATGCACAACAGCCCTTCATGTTAACAAGAGCTGGAGAAGGATTTGGGGTGATGCTCAGTGAGTAAAATCAGGACTTGTTAAGAAAACATGTTAAAATAACAGCAGATGGACCCCAAGATCAAGGAGGAGTGCACCCCCCTACTATTGCTGTTCTCTTCATATGAAGAGTGCAGGGCGTCCAGGACTCATCATAGAATCATAGAATGGCTTGGGTTAGAAGAGACCTTAAAGATCTAGTTCCAACCCCTCCACCAGGGGCAGAGATGTCATCCACTAGATCATAGACCTTTCCCCCTCCCTGCACACTCTTCTACTTAAAGAAGACTGGAGCTATTCGCTGTAGGGCCTGTAGGGACATTGGAAGAGAGAGCATAGCTTCAGGAAAAAGAGCAGATGTTACTAAGTCATCTTTTTAAAATAATTTTAAGAGTATTATTGATGAGGTTTTTCCATATTACCTTGGACTATAAGGGGAAATAGTACTGGAATTATCTGAGTAACTGTTAGCTCTATTTTGGCTAGATTGTTATAATGTCTAACAATAAATTTTTTGTTCCATATATATATATATATGCACACACACACGAAATGTTTCCTTCTGTCCCTATCAACATTTCAAGCATAACAGTAGCTGAGATGTTTTAACACATCCTTCAAAGAGGAAATAATAGTGATAGAAAGGTACAGACCTTTTAGTGACAAGCATAGTATTTTATACATTATAACTGCAATCAAGAACACAGTTGGCTTTGTACGGAGACAGATCAGTGCTTCTGGACTATAACTAAGCTATTCCAAAAGATTTCTCTTAATTGATAACTGTTAGGGATAAGATGTGAGCTGAAGTTATTGTAGAGGCCTAGACCCAATCACAGATAAGACTTAGTCTAACTGGCTATTCCTGTAATACTGCAGCCTCTTTAAATGCTTATGTATCTATGCCTGTTGTGTTCATGGTGCCAGATTCTGGATACAGCCTGAGATCTAGCTATGGCTGGGTGCAGCAGAAACCCCTCTCTTCCCAGCACAAGGGAGAGAGAAAAAACTTAGTTTCACCCTTGAAGAAGAAAAGACGCTGCTTTGTACAGTAAAAGTTGTATTTTTAACCACTGGGTAAGGTCAGGTGGAGGATGACAAGTAAAGTCCTTTCTACCTGCTACAACCAGAAGGGACTGGAGTCCACTTAGGAGTTAGAATACTTACGCCAGAGTGCTCTGATGTCACTCTACATGCTGACCAACAGAAAATATGAGAACAAAAGCCATCAGTGAAAAATCAGTACATAGAAACTCTCTGGACTTGCCTCCTTGCTCATTTATCCTTCGTACTTTTTTCCTGGGTGTTGTAACAAGAGGTATCCTGCAGTGATGACTGTGGACCTTTTGTTTGGAACTTGCAAGTCAGATTTGGCCTAGAGCCAGTTGTTTGAAAGCCCAGCACTGCAAACTGAAACAACTGATTTAGTACTCATGTTGTTCACTGATGCATTTACCTCTCTCGATTGCAGCTCCCTGCTTGGTGACTTGGAGCAAGTCCTCTAGGTTGCTAAATTAGTTATGTTGCTGATTTTTAGCCCTATGGTTTTCCTTGTCAGTAAGTAATCTTGAAGACTATCTGGAGAAAAAGATAGCAACTACTGCCAGCTGTAAAATAGAGCTTGAGAAACGTCTGCTTTGGAGAACTAAGGATGCCCTGCAGAGATTGAAGGGCCAATGCTGTTCCTAGATCAGACCTTTAGCATGTCTCTGATAGCAGAAGAGCTTTCCATTGCAGAAAGCAGCAGAAATGCTAAGAAGGGCACTCATTGACTTAGCAGAATTTGGGGATTCTTTTGAGCGGAGACAGGGGGGTCCTAATGACTGCTGAGTGAAATAAGCTCAAGCCCCAGCCCTGCCTGAGCAGATCTGTGTGTATTTCAGCATTCTTCCTCTACAAACTCCTTTCAAGTGTGCTCAGTATTCAGTAAGAGACTATGCACATCTGCTGTTCCAAGAAGCAAGTTTAATTGCTGATGGGATTTTTTCCCACTAGCATTTCAACCCATCTGCATGTTGCGATTACTGAAGCCTAATTTTGTTTTTGTCTACTTCAACCTTTTCAAGTGATATTCATTAATCCCATCTATGGCATCTCTAACATGTGGGAAATCTGCCTGGAGTAATTACAAAGTATTTCCTCTGCACTTAGTTCTCCTATAAGAGCATGGGAAGATAATGAAGGCTGATTGTAGTGTCATCATTCCATTGAGGAAATGAATGATGCTGTTCAAATAACAGCTGGCTTGTTACATAAAAGAAATGACAGATCGGAATAATAAAGGCAAACTCCCCTTTTACAGATCTTTCTAATTTGAAAGTCTCAAATAATTGTCTGGAATCCTGAAAATAGAGAAAATAGTGCAAAAAAGGCCCTTAAGTTTTCTCCCTGTATGGTTGAGTGTATACACACATATATTTATATTTACACACACATACATGCCTACAAACATAGTATTATTATTATTTTTGCATATGATATATATATATATTTATGTATATATTTATATGGCAGTGAGATAGCAAGAAAGATCACCAAGGGTAGCATTTTTTGATCTGGAAAATCCAAGATGCGAAATAAAATACAATTTAGGGAAATTTCTTTTTTTATAGTTAAGTGACCTGAAGTAGGCATTTAGAATGTGAATGATAAGTGTTATAATTGAATTTAAGGTGCAATGAGAGTTTCACCATATCACAATAATTTACACTACAGTGCCTTTATAAAAAAATCTTGTGAGGCAACAGAGAGTTTTTCTATTTTATATATATTTATATATGATTTTTATATATATAAACATCACATATACATATATAAATAGAAAACCTCAGTTTCTAAACGGTCCGTTCAGAAGTGCCCACTCCTCCACAGATCAAATTTGCGATGCTCAGCTGATACTCTTAAAACAAAAAGCACTTATTTCACTGTGCCTTTCTGTCTGAAGGTGTGCTCCTAGATAGTCTTTAGTCTCTAAACCCAAGAGCTTGACTCCTTTAAGAAGGAAGGATATCATATGGCATTACCAGACTACAACAGATGAATTCTAATTACAGTTTGAAGAAAAGACAGGCTAATAACATCTAAAATGCGATGCCTTGCAGGTCTAAGAATTTCCTTGAACGATGCAAGGAAAATGTCATTTATTGCAAGGTGTGACCTCAAATGATACAGAAGACAAAATCAAAACTAATAACAACATTATGGTAAAATGAGCTATGGTGATGAAGCCTTTGAGAACAGACTTTCTCAGCAGCACTAGCTACATTCCTAAACTAGATACAGGAGACCTTGGAAATTCCAAATTCTTCATGTACTCCCACTTTACGCTTTCATAGCTGCATCAACTGACATAAAGTGGGCTCTTGGGATCTGCAAATAAGATGGACCCTGATAAAAGAATTAACAATAATCACAGTCCAGCCTCTTGCTCCAAGAAGCATCTGCTGGGATAAACTCCAAGGATGGAGGCCACACAACTGTCTGAGCAATACATTCCACTGCTTGACTGTCCTAATAAAAATCCCCACATTTTGTGCTTATGCAATAATGTTTGCCAGTGGGGTAGCATAAGCTAAAATCAATGCTTATATCTTTAACAAAGAAACCAAGTAGAACATAAAATTCTGTTAAAGAGGGCAATAAAGTAGTTTAAATTGAGTGTATACAAAGTGGTGGAATAAAAATGTAACTTCATTCAATTATATTTTTATTATTATTCATGAATTAGGAAATAGGCATCTATATTGCCATTGCAACAAAATACCATGTGTTATTTCCATATACATTTGAAAATGTAGTGTTCTCACATGAAATTAAAAGCAGAGCCCAGGTGCACAAAGATCATTTAAGTAGTGCATTTATAATAGGAAACCGATAATTTTCTGACCAACTGTTTTTTTTCTCCAAATTAAAAGATTGTTGAAAGGGATATTTGACATTGAAGTTGATTTTTGAGAAGCAACTTTTCACTCCATACCTAAAAATTATCTCAGAGTCCAGTTCTTCACTTAGAATAACTCATGTAGCTTTGTAGAAATAATATGATGCTTGTTAGCTCTGGGCATAATGCCTTTTTTGAAGATACGCTTGCACAGATAGAGGTGTAAACTATGCTACACATGCAAGCTGATTCTGCCTCTTGAAAATGTAGCTTCTAAAGATGTTGTTAATCACAGACTTAGCGAATAAATTTAGTGAAAGACTTTCACTGAAAGTCATTTCATCCAGCAAAGAGATATCTACATGTATTTAGCACTGGATTCAGCAACCCTGAGTTGTGAACCTCTCCACATACTGACAACCCTACAACCTGAATGCCTTCTATTACCAAACTAAGCCCTTTTGCAAATTTAAGACAGTAGAGGTTAAAGCCAAAATCAGAGTAAAAGTATTCTGCAATCTTTTAGCTAATGGACAGCATTTGCATTTAGCATTTCAGTATCCCATTGAAATTCAGACATCAGGTGAAACTGAGTTTTAATAGTTACTCAAAATGTCTTTTCATTAGCAGTAGACTTCTTGCAGCTCTCAGGAAAGCATCTAAGCAAGGAGACTCTAATAAGAACCTCTTCTACTGCTTATTCCTTTAAAGTCTGGATCTTAAACTTTCCTGCTTTTCTTAGAAATCATATCAGACTTTAAGAATTTGGGGAATTCAGGAAGGGACAAAAGCAGGTAATTTTAATTCAAAATGTCTGTAGAACTTGAGGTCTGTGACAATAAGGCTGAGTGTTTATGGGTCAGAATCAGGGGAAAGGACAACAAGGACAGCATCCTGGTGGGAGTTTGTTATAGACAACCCAACCAGGAGGAAGAGAGTGATGAATTATTCTACAAGCAGCTAGGGAGGTTTCAAAATCGCCAGACCTTGTCCTTGTGGGTGACTTTAACCTGCCGGATGTCTGCTGGAAACTCAACACAGCAGACAAGAGGTCGTCTAGGAAATTCCTAGAGTGTATGGAGAATAATGTCCTCCATAATAATTGCAGCTGGTAAATGAAACTACCAGGGTTGGGGCCCTGTTAGACCTGCTGTTTACAAACAGAGATGGGCTGGTGGAAGATGTGGTGGTTGGAGACCGTCTGGGATACAGTGACCATGAGGGGTGTCCACAAAACCTCCACCCTGGACTTCTAGAGGGCAGACTTTGGCCTATTCAGGGAGCTGGTTCAGAGAGTACCTTGGGAAACAGCCCTTAAAAACAAAGGGGTGCAGCTAGGATGGACATGCTTCAAGAAATAAATATTGAGGGCTCAGGAGCAGGCTGTCCCTATGTGCTGACAGGCAAGCCAGTGGGGAAGGTGACTGGCCTGGCTGAACAGGAAGATTTTGCAGGAAATTAGGGAAAAAAAGAGAATTTATCATCTTTGGAAAAAAAGGCAGGTAACTCATTAAGTGTTTAGGAATGTAGTTAGGTCATGTAGAAAGAAAATAAGAGAGGCAAAGCCACAGTTTGAACTTAAGCTGGCCATTTCTGTTCAGGAAAACAAAAAGTGCTTTTATAAATATATTAGTAGTAAAAGGAGGAGTAAGGAAAATCTCCATTCTTTGTTGGAATGGAGGGGAACATAGTTACCAAAGGCAAGGAAAAGACTGAGGTACTTAACACCTTCTTTGCCTCATTTCTCAATAATAAGGCAGGTTGTCCTCAGGACGACTGGCCTCCTAGGCTGGTAGACAGGCATGGGGAGCTCCATGGCCCCTCCCTGTAATCCAGGAGGAAGAAGTTAGTGACCTGCTGAAGCACTTGGATCCTCACAGGTCCATGGGACCAGATGGGATCCATCCTAGGGTGATGGCAGAAGAGTTTGCCAACCTACTCTCCATCATTTATCAATAGTCCTGGATCACCAGGGATGTCTCAGGTGATTGGAAGTTGGCCAGTGTGACATCCATCCACAAGAAGGGCTGGAAGGAAGACCAGGGTAACTACAGACCTCTCAACCTGACTTCAGTGCCCGGCAAGGTTATGGATGTGGTCTATCTGAACTTCAGCAAAGCCTTTCACAGTCTCCCACAGCATTGTCCTGAAAAACCTGCAGCCCATGGCTTGGACAGGGGCACTCTGTGCTGGGTCAGGAACTGGCTGGAGGGCCGGGCCCAGAGAGTGCTGGTGAACGGGGCTGCATCCAGTTGGCAGCCGGTCACCAGTGGTGTCCCCCAGGGATCAGTGCTGGGCCCAGTCCTGTTTAACATCTTTATCGATGATCTGGATGAACGGACTGAGTGTACCATTAGCAAATTTGCAGATGTCACCAAGCTGGGGGGGAGTGTTGATCTGCTGGAAGGCAGGAGGGCTCTGCAGAGGGACCTGGATAGGCTGGAGAGTTGGGCTGATTCCAACGGGATGAAGTTCAGCAAGGCCAAGTGCCGGGTCCTGCACTTTGGCCACAACAACCCCTGCAGCGCTACAGGCTGGGGACAGAGTGGCTGGAGAGCAGCCAGGTGGAAAGGGACCTGGGAGTTTGGATTGACAGGAAGCTGAACATGAGCCAGCAGTGTGCCCAGGTGGCCAAGAAGGCCAATGGCATCCTGGCCTGGATCAGGAACAGTGTGGTCAGCAGGGAAGTGATTTTCCCCCTGCACTCTGCACTAGTCAGGCTGCACCTTGAGTACTGTGTCCAGTTCTGGGCCCCTCAGTTCAGGAAGGAGACTGAGGTTCTGGAAAGTGTCCAAAGAAGGCCAGTGAAGCTGGTGAAGGGACTTGAGCACAAGTCCTGTGAGGAGAGGCTGAGGGAGCTGGGGTTGTTTAGCCTGGAGGAGGCTCAGGGGTGACCTCATCACTCTCTATAACTCCCTTAAAGGAGGTTGTAGCTGGGGGGGGGGTTGGTCTCTTCTCCCAGGCAATCAGCAGTAGGACAAGTGGGCACAATCTTAAGCTGTGCCAGGGGAGTTTTACATTAGATATTAGGAAAAAAATTTTTGCAGAGAGGGTAGTCAGACACTGGAATGGGCTGCCCAAGGAGGTGATAGAGTCACCATCCCTGGAGGCATTTAAGAAAAGACTGGATGGGGCACTTAGTGCCATGGTCTAGGGTAGTATCAGGTCATAGGTTGGACTTCATGATCTCAGAGGTTTTTTCCAACCTAGCTGATTCTATGACTCTGTGTGATTCTGTGATAATGTGTACAAAGGCACTGTGCTGACTCTTTATTTTGAGTGAATTTTCCCAAATGACTGGGGGTCTCACCTGATGTCTATTTTTTTATTTTCAGTAACTGGGATACACCACTTGTTCTTATCTATGTTGATTTGACAAGGGTAGCAATTTTAGACTATATATTGAATGTCATACCAAAAATTCAGAATTTAGTTCTGTTAGTGAGTAGTTATATTAAGTCCAAGAGAATTAAGGAGATAGATGTGACACATTTTATTTCTTGATAATTTATTTCTTCTTAAAGACTTTTCAAAGTCTTTAACAATAAAAAGACATTTTACTGCTATTTCAGCTCCAGTAATTAGAAGTTCTTCAAAATTTTTACATTCATCCTCATCACATTTTTTCACTTCTCCACATTTAAGAAACCAGTGCTGAGCTTAGCACATAGAAGTTTATTTAGATAGTGATGCCAAGTGGCCTTAAATTCGGTGACACTGACAATTTTGACTGCTGTTGTGTCAGCAGCACATTCCTGTCAGTTACAGAGCAGCCACTGATTGCATGATATTTCCAACTGATCAAGGAGATAAGTCTACCAAAACATTCCCTGCTTCAACTGCTAGCAAACCACCAAGGAATGCCTGACTATCAGGGAAAAAGAAATTCATGCTGTGTGCATTTCTAAATTGGTAATTGCTACTGGACTCAACAAGCATGGAAAAGATGAGGTGGTGGGGAAAGAGAAGAAAATGGAGAAGCTCTTCTTTGAGTTGCTTTCATTTCAATTAGACTGTTCCCAGACCACGCCTGCACTTTTTCTCGTGAAAGCAAGCCGTATGTGTGCCGCTGCAGTATCTGCATGACTCAGTGTGGGCACCTACCCAAAGGACTCTAATAGACAAAGGGCAAGATTATGCCCTTAAGATGGCAATGAGATGTCTTTGTGCTTACTTTTCTGTATTAGCTGGTTCAAGTGGCACCTCCTCAGATCCTGCTCCATTTTGCAGGAACTTCTGTTCATCCAGTGTAGGAATCCTATTCACAAATCTAGGAGAGGAATCCAGCTCCCAAAACACTGGTGTAGCAGTATTTGCTATGAGTAATCTTATAGCACCCATCATAAGACTATTCAGGCCACGATCTTGAAACTTTTGAGTTTGTAACCAGCAGATGTAAGGTTGAACTTTTATTGAAATGTTGAAGCATCTGAGCCACTGAGATGAAAGGGAGCCTATCCAGGGAATTTCAGATTGCATTTGATCTGAGAAAGCAAGATTTGTGATAAGGTCAAAAAGGCAAATGAGATAAGGAATTAATACAGGAATGCCAAACCATCTCTTAAATACAGACACATCTATACTGAAATCTAGTCAGCCTGACTTACAAACACAGTAAGCCTGTAATTGTATTATTAATATAATAAATAAGAAGTCCACATGGACCAGGGAACACCAATGTGGTGTGTAACAGAATGCTTTACTGAGAGACAATAAAGGCTTAAGTAGCAGTTTTGAATTGTAATACGTCACAGCAGGTAACCCTCTCAACCAATCCTGCCGAGGCACTTCACTGCTCATGTGCATGGAGTCCCTGGGACTTTATTTTCCAGAATGCTCTGCTGGCACTCTTCTTGAAACCCAAAATGCTACATAAGTCCATTTACTTTTTCTAGCAAAACAACCTTCCAAACTCAGAGCCTAGAGGTTTCCTAGAAAGTTAATGAAGATGGGAAGATAACTTCAAAGGACTCCATAGGAATTTCCTGTAACCCTAAATTTTATTCCCTAAGTTAGAATGTCAGGGAGAGCAATGTGTCTTCAACTCTTGCTATGCATTTTTCCTTTTCACATGACAAATGAACATATGAAAGCTGTACAGCTATTTATTTCCCTCTTGAGCCTGGGCTGAGAAGTGCAGGTGCTAGATGAACATTTTAAAACATGAAGTTGTCTCTGAATTTAGTACGTTCATATGGAAAGCTACATGGTGGGGTAGCGGAGGTTGGGAACAGGAATAACTCAGCCTGTTGATGCAGCCCTGAAGAATAGACTAGACTAGACTAGAATAGAATATCTTAGTTGGAAGGGACCTACAATGATCATCTAGTCCAACTGCTTCACAAATTCCAGGGTGACCAAAAGTTAAATCATGTCATTAAGAGCGTTGTCCAACTGCCTCTTAAACACTGACAGGCTTCAGGCATCCACCACTTCTCTAGACAGCGTGTTCTAGCATTTGATCACTGTCTCTGTAAACAAATACTTCCTAACATCAAGTCTGAACCTCCTCCAACACAGCTGAGAACCATTCCCAAAGTTAATGTCATGGCTAATTTCATTTGCAATTTCAAAGGTGGAATATGATCTGTTAAACTTCATCTAGGGTTTTTTGCACAGTATTTTTGAGCTTCCTACATGTCTGCATACCTACTCTTTATACTCATGCATACAGAAACACCTACAGGGTACTAAGTATATACTGGGTATATACTTAGATTTTTGAGTGGATTATGCAATTTTACTTGTGTAGGCTATATGAAAATCAATGGTTTAAACAGAATGCTAACTTAAATAGAAAAGAATTAGGCAGAGAGTTAGCAGACTGTTAGTAGCACATTTTTTATTATTAATTTTGAAATTTAAAAAATGGTTCAAATGAAATTCTGAAAATTAATGTACTTCCAAGCAAATAATAAGCAAGCCTTTTAGACAGTGCTTGACAATGATTCTCTTTTTTTCTCCACTTCCTTTTTTTAGCATTTCAAATTTGCCAGTGAAAGTAGCACTTTGAGGAATTTCTCACAAAAAGCAACAGAAATTAAAAAATGAGAATGTAATTAAGGGGTGCATAAATATCAACTAGAAAGAGGGAAAGAGCCACAATTATTATATTTTCCTTTACCCATTGATTATGTCATCAAAGATAATTTCTGTTTACTTTCTTCCCTTTTGTGAAACATTAGAAAATGGAGCTTCTTGCTTGTGTCTAATATATTTCACATGTGAGCAATTAGTGTGGTGCTTCTATTGAACTTCAGAATGATTTGGAAGAAGCTGATTCCTTTTCCTGATGTATAAGCTTTGTCCAGGCATTTGAAAATTCAAATGACTGAAAAAGACTTACATGATGTTTGGAGTATAATCAGTTAGGTAAGGAGTTGAAAAGCCCTCAGATTTTAAACAGTTTCCATCTCTGTATGTAACAAACTTGAATGAGCTTTGTATAAAACAGAGTTACCAGATATATGTTGGAGAACCTCAGTGTATATCAAGTCTCGTTGATCTTGTACCCTATGCTCAAATTCAATTTAAAAAAAAAAATTTCCAAAGTGTTATCTGAAAATACTGTCTAAACATTTGCCACTAAAGGTTATATTAGATAGCCATTCAGAAAGTCTTGCAGAGTCTTAGCAAAGTTCAAGTGAAGGAATGGTTTCCAAGAAATAGGAGATGCATTAACAACTTACTCTCTGTAGAATAAGACAGCAACGTATATTGGATAATTTGTGCAAGTCAGGTCTAAAATAAGTCATGGCAACCAAAAAACTATGATGTCAGCTGTGTTGGAAAAGTATTGGATATGGTTTTCCTTGGGTGGGTTGGGGTTTTTTTTGTTTCACTTGAAAAAAATCTGATTTGATTTTGAAGTAATGGAGTACATTTTCTTGAAACAATATAAAAGTTTTAAAGAATTTATGGTTCTGTATCACTTGCTATGCAAGCATCTCTGTGGAATCATATCATTGTTATACTCAAACCCCTTCAAAATCAACTGCAAGATTCAGCAGAAACTGGATAAAAGTAACACTTTCAGTGATTTCTACAATTTAATACACGCTTATAGAAAATTCACGATTTATTCCATACTAGTAGCAAAACCAAAGCTGATTTCTTAATTAGAAGGTTTTCCTGATGCAAAGATGCAGAGAGAAATTCAACATGCTGAAACAATCAAAAATTAGGCAAAACAAGACAGTGTGTAGCTGAAAATAGAGGTTTAACTTTGCTACAGTGTCTGATAACATAATCCCACTGACCCTAATTCCTAAAGTCTGTACATTTCTAGGCATTAAAACTAGTTTAATTTTCACTCCAATAACATGATCCTGTTTGTGTTTCAGTTTATGCCAAGTAGCTCCTCTTCTCAGAAACAGAAAAATTATTGTTCACGTTCTTCTTTCTCTTCGTTATCTCAGGAAATTTCTTAAGGCTTCATATTAAAGTTAGTTACTGCCTTAAGGCTATCAAATTCACTATCCATTCCCAAAAAAACTCATGTGCTCAGCTAAAAATCTTATTAAACATAATGAAGCAGAAATCAATCCTTTTATGAAGTACAGAGATTTAAAAAAAAAAAATCCCACCATACAGAGCTGTCACAGAGCTGTGCCAAATAATATGTTTAACTGTTACTTTGCAGTTTCCTCTTTTGCACAATCAGAGAAGAATTTATGTCAGAAGAAAACCTTGAAGACCATCTAGTCCAAAAGTGAACAGAGCTCCAGATGTGGTCTGAAAAATTTGTCAAGCAGAGGGATATAACCACTTTCTTACATGTACTGTTTATGCTCTTGCTAGCATAGCCCAACATGGCTAGCCTTCATTGCCTTAAGGGCATGGTGCTGACTCATGGTCATTTTGCTGTCCACAAGGACCTCAGGTCCTTCTCAACAAAACTGTGACTTAACCCGTCATTTCCCCTCCTGCACTGCTCTGCTCCAGATCCAGGACTTTGCATCTATAATGAACTTATAGAGATCTTTGTCATCCCATTCCTCCAGCTTGTCAAAGACCCTACAAATGGCAGATGTTCTCACCAGCCAGTCACCCCAATTACGTGTCAACCATTAATTTGTTGAGGGTACATTCCTTAACATAGCCCAGATCGGTAATGAAGAGGTTAACGAGTATTGGGACCCATATCAAACCCAGCAAGTACCTTATTCTGTTGACTACCTAATTCAAAGTTAAACTTTGAACCATTGACCCATAACTCCTTGAGCCCAATGGTTTAGCTAGTTTTTCAACAACTTGAAGCCTAGCCCAATGTAGTGGGTTTCGGTTGCTGGGTTTTGGTAGCAGTGGGGGGGCTACAGGGGTGGCTTCTGTTAGAAGCTGCTGGAAGCTTCCCATGTCCCTTGGAGCCAATGCCAGTTGGCTCCAGGACAGGCTTCCTTCCACTGGCCAAGGGCAAGCCAGTCAGGAGTGATAGTAATGCCTCTGTGATAACTTATTTAAGAACAGAAGGTATTGCACAGAAAGAATTCCAGCCAGGGAAGAGCAGAGTGAGAACATGGGAACAACAGGGTAGACACCAAGGTCAGTGCAGAAGGAGGGGCAGGAGGTGCTCCAGGCACTGGAGCTGAGGCTCCTGCAGCCCGTGGTGCAGACCATGTGGGGCAGCTGTGCCCCTGCAGCCCATGGGGGATCATTGGGGTGCAGAGACCCCCTGCAGCCCATGGAGGAGCCCATCCTGGAGCAGGTGGACATCTGAAGGAGGCTGTGACCCCGTGGGAGGCCCAAGATGGAGCAGGGTCCTGAGAGGGACCTGCATCCTGTGGAGAGGGAATGCCACTCAAGAACAGGGTTTTCTTGGGTAGGACTTGTGGCCCCTGTGGGGGACCCACATCGGTACAGCTCATTTGTGAAGGACTGCACCCCATGGAGAAGTGACCCACAGGACAGCAGATTGGGAAATACTGCTGCCCAAGGGATGCACTCAGGCTGGAGAGGTTCATCAAGGACTGTCTCCTGTGGTAGGGACCCTACAGGAGCGGGGGAAGGTCTCCTCTCCCTAAACAGTGGCAGAAAAAACAGCTGACCATAACCCCCATTCCCTGTCCTCCTGCACCGCTGGGGGTGAGGAGGAAAAACATGTAAGGAAGGAGAAGTGGGAGAAAGGTGTTTTTAAGATTATTTTCTTAGGTCCTTCAGCTCTATTATCTCATGATGACTGCAACAAAGACTACCGCTGGCTGTCGCATCCCCTCAAGCAGTTCCAACAGAGCACTTCTTTGTCAGACTATCTAGCACCTCCATCAAAAATTATCTGTAGAGCTCCTGACTTGGTTCTCGCACTCATTCCTCCTCCCAACAACAGATAACTCAGAAGCAGTAAGGTTCCAAAACTTCATTCACCTCTGTTTTTTTCTAATTCAAACACATCTAAAGTTGCCTTTAGCCATTTTTATGCAACAGACCCTAACTTGGGGTATCAGATTTCCTCATTGAATTCTTTAGCTTGCACATTTATGCATAATGTCAGTTTTTGGATGTACGATTCCTCTCAATCAAAAATTACATTTGATGTAGTAATTCCTGGAAGGGAAAGTTTGCATTAGAGGGTGTTAATGAGAAACCAAATGAGGTGAGTAGAATCATACCTTGCAGCGTTAGAAGTCAATTACTTGGAGGACACAGAGAAATGATTTAGTTCAAATAAAAATCCTTCTGGCCTTCTAGGAGTATTCAAACCCAAACTCAATTGAAATCAAAATATATTCTTCCTTTTCTTTAATATCAGCACTGCCTTATTCTTGAGAAAATCTAAAGAAATATTATCAATCAGTTATGAAAAGAAATGAGTTTGTCTCTTGTATTTCTGGTGTAAATGAAGCCATTCAGAAATCTGAGAAAAACTTTCAAGTGTTCTTACACAATCCTCTGCATTATTGAGTGCTTCTCCTAACTCAGCTATAGAGCACAGAAGTTCTGGATGCCCCATCCCTGGAAGTGTTTGAGGCCAGGTTGGATGGGGCTTTGAGCAATCTGGTCTAGTGGAAGGTGTCTCTACCCATGGAAGGTGGTTGGAACTAGATGACCTTCAAGGTCCCTTCCAAACCAAAGCATTCTATGATTTTGTAATAGATTTAAAGGGAGTGAAATGTTAAGGAATGTAGTTCTCCAACTAGTGTTGTCCAAAAGGACACATTTGCAGTTAAGCTTAGTGTCAACAAATACTGTGGTCATATAGAATCACAGAACTATTAAGACTGGAGAAGACCTTTAAGATCACCAAGTCCAACTGTCAACCTAGCACCACATCTGTGTTCACCATTAAACCAGGTCCTCAAGTGCCGTATCCACATGTTTTCTGAACACTTCCAGGGATGGTGACTGCACCACTTCCCTGTGTGGTCTGTTCCAATGCTTCGCATCCACTTCCATGAAAAAAAAATCCTAATATCTATTATAAACCTCCCCTGGCACAACTTGAAGCCATTGCCTCTCACCCTATCACTATTACCTGGGAGAAGAGACTGACACCCACCTCACTACAACCTCCTTTCAGGTAGCTGTAGAGAGCAACACAACAGGAAACCAACTTACCTATACTGCCAGTTTGCATCTACAGACACTTTATTGTTTCAACATTTGGCATTTGACTCATGCTGTCAACTTATTTCTCACACACATCTTGTCAGATGCACCCTTGATCAAAGTATCTAGGACATTCCCATTTCCATTTCTCCTTGCTTGTGTGGTTTTGTGGTAGTTCCTTTTTTCTCCTTTCAGAAAAGAAGTTTAGAGCAGAGTAGATTAGTACCTTGCTGAATTTATGGATTCTGTTCTTAGCCTTCATGAAACTCAAATTTCATCTCAACTGCAGCATTCCTCGTCTACCAACATAATCACAGATGTGCTGTTTTAATGTTCAGTTGATATTGGAAAAATGAGAACAATGACCTTTGTGTTAATTAGCTAACCCAAAGAAGCTACTTAGATGGAAAGTATGGAACTCAGCAGGGCAGTACTTTACATATTTTACCCATATCTTATGTTAATTATGAGCTAAAAAAATGTTGCCTTATAATGCCTTTATTTTAGCCTTACAGTTCCTTTATTTAGGAAATAAAATAGCCTTGTAATTTCTTTAGTTTAATTGGGGCAGACATATATTTCTTTTTAATTTTTATTTTTAATTTTTTATTCGGGTGAACTAGAGCATTAGAAACTGATCAGTGGATTGTACACATGATGCTGAGTGATTCACTCTGCTATTTTCTTCTTCCTCAAGATACTCTCATGACACATTCTCTTTTTATTTTTTGATAATATGAAGAGTTAAGCCATTATCCATGTAATTTAAATAAGAAACCTTCTCATAAACTTGCAGATTGGATCTTTTCAACATGCAAATTGTGCCTTTTCAAATACTTCAACAGTATATCTACCTGAACTGTAACAATAAAATTGCAGCACACTTCTAAATAAATACAATTGTCAGATTCTCTACCTTCAGACCCTACCCTTACAATGAAAATACCCAGCTCTAAATGCTGTTCATGGCCAAGTCACCAGTTCCTTAGGCCCCTTCATAAAATTACCATTTTGCTCTGAGAATATATTATCTTGAAGTCATTACTTGAAATGTTATTTGGCAGTGAAGCTAACACATAGATTGTCAGGTAAGACTGATGCTGTCAGCCTGAAAGCACAGTCATACAGCCAGTAAGTACTGCACGGATAGAGAGTTGAAACTGCATGAGCTTCCACTGCAACAGGACCTGTCAATCTGTCACATCATCTGCTCTGATTAGAAGATTTTGTGAGCAGGTGTCTGCAACTGCAGCAAAGGTTTCCTAGAAGGTAATGATGCAAAAATGAAAACCTGACTGATATGTCCATCACAGAATGGTCAAGGGCAACAAAGCCAGTTTCAAAGATTGTTTATCTGCATGTTTCCATTAATCAGATGGTCTTCTGGTGGAAGTTGTTTAAATGGTCTCTTTTGACTCCCTATTTCCTCTGAAAATACTTATGATATATGCCATCAATACAGACACTTCAAGTCCTTAAGCTGCTGCCTTTGTTTTTTCCAGCCTAAAGTTTATTTCTTAAACAAAGAACTTCTTCACTTTAATAAAATGTTGGAAGGAAAACACGTTTTCTGCTCACTTTCTCAGTTTTCAGAAATTTGTCTGCATCAGGATTACATTTTGACTCCTCTTCAAAAGAGGTCTTCTACCCATAGTCTTGGGGAGGGCTCTTCAGGGAAAATAAACTCTAGAAACTTTGGCTCTAGATCACAGAGTCCTGTGAATGACTTGCAATAAAGAGAGAGAAGATCAAAGGAGGATTAGAAACTGGCTCTGCAGAGCATGAGCAGGAATGACAAACGGAAAGGAACTGGTGTTAGCTTAGTTATGTTCCTACCAGGAAAATAATGAAGGAGAAAACCCCATCACCTTATTCATATTTGTTGGATTAATTGCCTAATAGAAGAGTTCCTTGTATACCTGTGTTACTAATGTTCCATTGTCCTATACACCAGATAGGAAGGGACCCCTGCAGACCATTTCATGCTCATAAATGAGTACATTATATGTCCTAAGCTCAAAGAATAGGCAGCAGGAATTTTAAATGTTCTACTTAATACTGTTCTACTTAATACTGGAACATCTTAAGCTTTAGAAAAATACACACATAAAACAAAGTGAAAAAACAGACCTTCTCTCTCCTTGACTTTTCCTCTTTCTTCTTTGTTCAAGCCTCCTGTAAGGCATATTTTGTGAAGGTGAAATAATAAACAGCAACTTTATTCTTTAGATTAATGAACACTGATTAGCATTTTCCCTTCTTTACTTCTCTACAGAATTAGATAAATGCCTATTTCAAGGTCATCTTTGTCTTTTAATCTATACTTCCACATTTGTCTGCTTTAGGACTTGATTCACAGTAAAATGGGTTTGAATTTAGACCCGAGTACTATGAGATGTTCTGTCATGCATTGCAATTAAATTTAGATGATTAAATACATTATATTTCATCCTCTGACTTATCATTTTCATGGTGATAGTCTCCTACTGTGTGTGGCCAAATGATGTACCTTTCTTCTCACAATAGGGTACCAGGGTCTGATAGATCATAGAATGAACCGGGTTAGAAAAGACCTCGAACACCATCAAGTCCAACCCTTGATCCAACACTGCTGTGGTTACTAGACCATGACACTAAGTGCCACATCCAGTCTCATCTTAAAAACCTCCAGGGATGGAGAATCCACCACCTCCCTGGGCAGCCCATTCCAATGCCTGATTACCCTCTCTGTAAAAAATTTCTTCCTAATAGTCAAACTAAAGTTCCCCTGGCAGAGCTTAAGACCATTCCCTCTTGTCCTACTGCTGGTAGCCTGGGACAATCATAACTGGAGGAAACCAAGGGCTAGTGGCTCGGGTAAGCACAAAATAATAGTCTCATCTGAAGCTGCACATGACTAGGTTATCTTTCTGTGGAAAGCTGGAGCACAGGGAAAAGAAGAAGATAGGGAGAAAAAGGGTGAGGAGCTGTAATCAGGGTAGAAACCAACACTTGGAATTGGGAAGTTACCCTAGGCTGCCTAATGCAGACAAAATTCTCTCAAGGCCTAAAGTAAGCATATCCAACACCCGGCCAAGCAATTCTCTAGGGGATTATATTGTACTTCCTACATCAACTTTCATTTGACAATCCAAAAATGTGTTACCAAGGCAAATTGTATCTGTCCTTCTTACCAAAATTGGGTGCTTGAACACAGTGAAGTTAAGAAATTCCTAATCATTGAACCACTTATCTTTATTGCCAAGGTCGAAGATAGTAGAGTAGTGTGATAGCTGTGTGTTTGGAAAGTAATGATTAAATGATGAGTTCATAGAGATTAATCATCATTTTCCCTTTGACTTCTGCAACCAAGCAAAGTCATGAATTTAGCTCAGATCTTTGACAGACTGACTGCTGCTTTACATCATAATGGAACCATATTCCTCTGATGGGGGCTGAGAGATGTCCTCCAAAATATTTTCTTGCACGATAACGTCAAAGAACAGAGGACAAAAACTGCTCAGATACTGTATTTGAAGTATATTGATTTATGCCAAGAAATTCAGCTGAAGCTCATCCAAGCCATTTCACTCTATAAGGTCTTGTAACTCGTAAAGTGCAATTGCTAAGAAGTATAAACTATGTCTGATGTCAGTAAGACTATTTATTTGGATGAGGACTGTCAAATGCATTTAAGCTTGATTCTGTAATGATAAGGACATAAAATCAGCCAAATTGAGTAACACCAGAGATCCATCCTACTCAATTGTCTGTCTTGAAAAGTGGCTTGGGAAAACGGGCATGCATACAGTAAAGGTTCCCCCAGAGCTTCTGTGGCTGTTCACTCCATTCCTAATTAGGTTTTGACTAAGGCAGCTCATGCTAAATCCTGATGTATGCTGGGAGCAGTACCATGAGGTCAAAGCCAGAGTATTACACAAGCAGGACAGGTGGCCAGGAAGAGCTGGAGGTCCGTGATCACCCACAAACTGCTGTTCTCTGGCAGTCATTATCTTTTTCATGGCAGCTTCCTCAGAATCCATTAACTTATGGAAATGGTATAGACTAAACCTCCAAACTGGAGTGTGAAAAACATCAGCTTACTCAAAAATCTTCTGAAGCATATCCAATAGCGGCTGAACTGATGAGGCTTCCATGCTTCCTGCTGTGATAGAGGGGACACCTGCATTGTGACAGGGGAGGATGGATGAGCATTCTCACTATTGGGTAGGTAATTAGTTAAATTAAATCCCAGAGTAGATTTTCCTGTAAATCTGAGGGACTTGAATGGACTATAAAGTTTAGATCACAGAGTACAATGTCCTGTAAATTTGAGAGATCTGAATGGATCTAGACATACCTCCCATTCAGGTATAAGACTGCACTTCCTACATCAGAGATTGCATCCAGATAACTGTCTTTAACAGACGCTGAAGGTTGTGAACTCATTTTGGCCCCTACAGTATCATGTGACAATGAATTACGCAGTTTAATTATTTATAATATGAAAATAATCTCTCTAGAGAGAAAGCAGTAGTTTAAGTGAATTGTAAGGCAGTTTGCTTAGTCAGACACTCTGTGGATCATGTTGCAATGCCTGAGACATTGCAAATACCCCAGACAATGATACCACGAGCAAAGGATACGCATTAGAAATTACCTAGTTCCACTTTCTTGCTGTTAGTAACTCACTGAAGAGTGATGGGAACCACATCTTGTATATCCCAATAAGCCACAAGGGGGAACAGGGGTAGACATTTCAGGAAGAGGTCTCAGCCTGAAACTGTTTATGTCAGTAAAATTGACAGTCATTCAAGCACATTGCTCAGCAAATTGTTCCACTAGGTAGCTCAAGAAAACTACCTGAGCACCTCTTCAGTTTTACTAGCAGAAACAAGACCTGCTACAGTAACAGCAAATGCTGCCAATTTTCTTTATGACATGGTTGAAAGAAATTCATATGGCTTGAAGTATAGGTATTTCCTGGTAGATGGTCCAGCAAATGAATAGTAAGAGAGAATGTTGAGTTCTTCCTATATTGGCAGTCATATAATAGATTGATAAAGGAACAAAGTGTATTTTGATTTCTTTACGGCCCTTCATACAATAGAAAGTGTAGACTTAGGAGACAATAGTATTAGGAGGCTATCAAATCCAAAAATATTCAAAAAAAGATAAGTCAGAAAGTAATTGTGTCTTCACCTCACCTTTCAATTCGTGCTAAAATTAGGTAGCTACATGACTCATATATAGAATCTGAACAATTTTTCCCTCTGACATGGTTGTCAGATCCACAAAAACTCTATAGATTCTTACTGTGGAAAAAAACCCCACAAACATACAAAACCAAAACTGCAGCTTTGGAATGGGCAGGTAAGCAAATTTTTGGCGACAAATTGAATTAGGATCACATCAGGAACTTAGAATGGATTGTCTGATTGTCCTGGTTCTTTCCACACTACTGCGAATTCATGCTTGCTACTTTATCAGAGAACCAGAATTAAAGTTATTTGGTCAGGTTTGTTGGTACGAGAAATTTTGCAGGACAACAGTGTACATATTATTCACTTGTGTTTGTCACCAGGCTTTTAAAATCTCAGTGTTTTTGTGTGATATCACCTGAGATGGCTGACCTAATCTAACACTTCCAACCAACAGATGGGCTGTCCCATAATGCAGAAGTTGAGGCTCTCAGCTCTTGCTGCTGTCTTTGCCTTGTCGGACTGATGGCCAAGCACCCTTTTACCACCGTGGCTGTGTCACATTGAATTGCTGTGATCAATTGGACAGAATTTGTTACAGAGTCACAGTCACAGAGTCTTCTGAGTTGGAAGGGACCCACAAGGATCATCGAATCCAATTCTTCAGTGAATGAACTGAACAGGAACTGAACCCGTGACCTTGGCATTATTAGTACATTTGCAGCAAAGCTTTCCAGTTGCAACCCAAATGACTTAGCCACAGGCAAAAAGCAGAAGGTAAACAAAAGAGGAGAGGCAAGCAGGAGATATCACTGACAAATAAGCTCCCCTGGCATTTAAATTTTTGTAATTTAGTCCCAAGTTTTGGTTGTGTTATTAGTGGCTTTCCTTGTGCAAGCAGGTCTGACTGTCTGCTCTGAAGTCTCCAATTCTATTTATATCTGACTCTTTCAGAATTTTTTTAGTTGTTTGTAGCTCCTTGGCTGTTTGTAAGAGATGAGAGGACATAGCAATGTCAAAAGTATTTACAGAAAGAGAAAAAAATCCATTCAAGCTAATAAAATATCACCATATGACCCAGAACTAACAAGCAGAGAATTACATTTCAATTGAAATTTCATTTAAATTGATACTTAATTCTGGAAAAACAAAATATTCAACTCTTATCAACTGGAATCCCAGACATCCAGCAGAGGCAAAATAATCCATGGAGATTAAGAGCTTTCCTCACATGCCTGCCTAATTTTAAAACACAAGCACAACAAGCTTTCAAATGCCTGAGGCAGAGTTCTGCAACTCACTGAAACCAAGAAACTACTAACTTTTAGAAGCCACAGCAATGTCTCATGTACATGAGCTGATCTTAGCAATTGGGTGTTCTGACACACGTGTGTGTGTCTCTCTCAGAGGGCAAGGTTCCCTTGCTAATCTAAAAAAAAAACTTTGCAGGTTCTGGAGTCACCTATTAGTCAGCCTGTATCCATAAAAAAAATCTGAGCACATCTCATAATTTTTTTTTTTTTGTACGGAAATGTTGAAGTGCATTTGGAGTCTCAGTAGGAAGTTTAAAATGGACAGGGTTATTCAGAGCTCCTTCATGTCCTCTTCTTCGGAGCCATTCAACAGTTTTGCAAATTCTGCATCTTATTTATATCAGCAATTCCTAACATGAAATATTAGGTTGCAGTCGCCTTTTCTTTTACGTACACAGTTAAAGTCTAAATCACTGTAGTGGTCTAACTGCTCTTGGCCATCATAAGAAAAGGAAAGACGTTCCCAGTGCATCCTATGACAATTCTTGGAATGTCTCAGTACATGTCTTTGTACATTTTCCTCACTGAATATACCTAATATAATGTACCCCCAAGTACAAGAGCAAGCACAGGAAAAAATACCAGTGTATAGCAAGTAAACTCAGATAGCCAGATCTCAGTGTATGAGTAGGAGTATTTTTCTATTTTTCTTATGTATCTAAGCAAAGATATTTATTGAAGTAACTAAATTAAGTAGGTACCACACACGTTTATTGTCCCGATACTGCTAACACCATGTGTTTGGAATGTCTTTTTTAAAGAAAAAAAAAAAGTTAATTTAATTCCTTTACCTTTTTTTTTTTATGTGAGTTTGGTTGCCGAAGAAGAAAACTAATTGTTAGCATTCTTCCTGGGCTACGTGTAACTGTAAATTGCTAGGTTTGCTTGTTTTAAATTATCAGGAATTATAAGTCTGGGAAAAGTTTAATGAGATCCACTAGCAGGCAACAACAGTATCTCTGTTCAAACTCAAAAGCAGAGCAGTTGGCAATTTCAAAAAAGATGTCATTAGGATGCCTCACTTTCTGCCTTTTTTAAAATATATTTCATTTTCTCTTGTTTTCATGCAGTCAAAGCTATTGCAATCTAAAAAGGCACAATAGTCCTGTTTAGATTAGAAAAAAATCTAACATCCATCCTCCCTGACTGTCTAGGAAAATGGTACTTGCTGTAGCAATTACAAGGATGATTTGAGCTTTTTCTCTAAGGGAAGCAAACCTAGCTCTTGTCTAAATAAAGCAATGTGTTCCTTTAAAAAAAATGCGAAAAAAAATGTTATTATGCTGTCAAAATTTCTAGAAAGCTCCTCTGATCTCCTTAATGTGTCTCGCAGCAGGCAGTGAGGAGGCATTTGTAGGGCCTTTAATAAGTTTTCTCAGACATGCTTGCTGAACAAATGAATCCCTGTGAGTGTCTGGGAGAAGCAGCAGATCACTGCACAGCAGCATCCAGGACATGGTCTGCTATAAGGAGACATGCTGGGTGAGATGTTAAAAATCCAGTTTCTCCCTCTGAAGAAGCCTGCCCTGTATTCAGATGGCCTTTGGTTGCCTCAATACCTAATGAAATTTTTGTGACAAATGCCACTGGTTTATACTAGTTAAGAGCTTAGCTTCTGTTCATTACATTCAGACACGGTAGAGTCTTGCAAGGTTTCAAGCTGGGCTTGCAGCTATCACTGAAGCTGAGCTCCAGAACTTAGAGTAGGCTTCTCATTTGGCATTGCAGAGCTTTTTCTCTGCTCAAAATGCTGCTTGCCTACTATTCTTGAATGCAGACAGGCTCATTTTCTTTCATTTGTTATGAACAACATGCCCTCACCTCTGGTTTCTGCATGTTTGACTATTCTCTGCATCATCATATATGAGTCTGTGGGTGTCCTTGCTGGTAACCTGATCTCAATAGTAATGTCAAAAAGGAGGAACCTGATGGCAGACATCCTGCTTCCAAGAGGCAGAAGGTTTGTGCTGGGAAGTACAAGTCACACGTCAACTAAAGAACAACAAAACATGAAGAGTCCCATCCTAAATAAAACCAGGGGTTTTGTCAGAATCTACTGGGGAAAAAAGTGAACTACAAAAGATTTTGATTAAAGGAACATAAAACAGCAGGATGCAACAGAAAAGCAGAATCTGTCAGGGAAGTAGTATTGCTATTAGCATCAGATTAAAGCTTTCTAGGCAAATGATGCTGGACTCACTTCAAGACATGGGACTCTCAAGAGAACATGATGTCCAGCAACATTGTTTTCAATATTTTACTGGTGGGATACTGTTCTAAAAACCAAACAACTGCTTTGTGAACCTGAACAAAAGGAAGCCAGATTTGTTTGGACTAGCTGGTTCTAAAATTACTTTATAAGCACTTTTACTTTGTACTTTATAAAAATTCCTGATTCTACTTGAAGTTTTGTAACATCCAATTTTCCAGTGCTTACTAGAAATCTATTCAAGGAAAGACAGTGGGTTTTTACATAAACATCTTTAACTCTTTTCTGAAGCTAGGATTTTTTTATCCAAATTTTGATCCTAATGAGTTATTTATATCATAAAATAAATTATTCCATCCTTCAGAAAAAAATATAAAGAATAAATCAGAGGTATTAAACATCAAGGAAACATAGATGTCTTCCTTTTAGAGCTGGTCTAAAGCCTAGGGAGGTTGTTTCATGGAGATCATAGCAACTGGACTTAAAAGTAGTATTCAGAGGGGAAATCAGATGAATGAGTCAGCTGCCCCTGGAAAAGGATGCACCAGCATGGACAGGGCCATCACCATATTTCAAGAAGAGAAATATATCAGTAAGGTGGCAAATAACAGGTCTTCCAACCAACAGCTCTAGCAATCCACTGGTTAGGGATATCTATTTAAACAGCTCCTTTTTTGTCACTGGCTATGATGGTGTTCCTAATGTAGGGTGCCAAAACTGATGGCTCCTGACTTCTAATGCATTTTACTCAGGTGAAAATATATTTTTTTAGCTCAAGGTAAATATACTATCTTACACTAAGGTAATTTCTACTTCCATCTTTTTATAGCTGTAAATCAGCTTTAATTAAGATTTATTTAAAGATATAAGTGTAGAATTTGATTGCAATTGTCTCTAAGGCTTTTACAGATAAAATCTGTCTTTAAGGATAGCAGGCTAACTCAGTTCAAAGCTACTAGTTTGGTTACAAGAGATGTGGCTTAATTTATATATTCTGCTTACACTTTCTGGGTGATATGGAGCAAATCTTTCAAAAATACTCACTAGTGAAATGGTAATTAAAGGCATTCTGTCTTTCAGAGAAACATGATGACGTTTTTCTGGAGAATAAATATAAAGGTTGTAATACCTTTTAGTTGTAATACCAGACACCTTCATAAACACTTTATGTAAATTAATGCTACACAACCTAATGGGGACTTTGAATGCTCCCTGTTCACTGAGCCGAGTAAACATTTGACTTCAGTTTTGCCACCAAAATGAAATGGTGTTGGCAAAGGAGAGCACAGCACAGGCCTCTTCAGGCACCAGTAAAAACACACCCCATCCTAATGTTTTTGTTTAAAAAAAAGTCCAAAAACTAAAAAAAGATTGTTTTTCAAACAGCTTAGCTATAACTAGTTGAAAAACTAAAAGACTAGGAAGACGTGTTGGTACAACTGCTTTATATAACATTCTATAAGGTTGAAACTACCTTACATTAACACAAGGGATGTATTTTTAGGTAGTATGATTCACTACATAACTATGACAACACACTTCAAACATCCGAAAATAAACCAATATTCTTATAAACTATTTTAAGGTAAAAAAGAGCAAAAATCAGGCTTTTCATAGTAGACATTGCAACTCAGCAGGGTTCAGACTGGCTCACAGAATTTGGAATTCTCTCTGCCTTAAAACACTCCATGGGTGCCTGTATTTACTCCCTGTTCCTACCTGCTGTACTCAAAACCAATGCCAAACTTCTTTAGCCTATTTTGATCCACACCTGAAAACACAGGGAATAATATTTACAGCATTCATGGTCATCTAAAGCATAATTACTTCTGCTTACTAGGAAGGAACATGTTTTTGTCTTTCTGCATAAAAACAAAATCAGATAATATCAGTTAGGGATGCTGATTCTAGCTGACAATGCAAAGGAACAAACCAAGATCTGTTGTCTCAAGAAATATGTAAAACTGCAGAGGAGAAAGATCAAGACAGTCTGTTTTTCATCAGTGCAAGACAGCTCTTATTCTGCCAGAATTTCACATTACCCCTCTTTGTCTAAGGAAAAGGCTCCTTTTGTTTGTTACGTTGTACGTCTGGCACGGCAGCATGTGCTCCTGGGCTTCATGATCTTGAAAACAGTTTGCATGTCTCATCAGAAAAGTGATAGAAACATCAGAACAGCCACAGCCATGGGAAATAGCATTTAGTCTTGCAAAATCACCAGGCACTCCAACAGAAGCATAAAGCCAAGTGAGTAGCTTTGGGTTGGGCCTCCTTGCAAAACCATGACCCTAGGGAGGAGCACAGTCATTTCCATCCCTTTGAAAAGGGGATGCTTTGTTTCTTTCTGTTTCCTTCTGACATTGTTCAAAACAAAAATCCTTGACATGAGGTCATTTGCCAGTGTGCAGCCATATCACAAACCTCCTATATTTCGGATCTGTACTATCACACTCTCTCAGTTTTTCTTGGATAAACAATTAAAGTTTACAATTGCGCTACATACATAAAAATAGGTTATTTAGGGAAACATTTTATAGAAACCAAATAAGCTGTGGTTATAATCAACAAAAGCTGCATTTGTCCAAATTTAATATTCTACTTAACTTTAAATTACATCCCTAGCCTAAGCTTGTACCTTTATATTCACTTTGAAGTAATGAGGGATGGTTACATTTCAAAGGCAATTCAGCTCATCATAAAACAAGAGTTTAATGTGAATACTCCTCTGGATGTGTGTATATCTCTCAAATGACAGTATATCTTAGGATGACTAACTTAGAATTGTATGTCTAATTTTTAGAATCTTATGTTTTGGCAGATGGAACCCACCATGAGTATGTTAATCTAATATATCTGTGAGAGGCACTATTAAGACAACAACTTGGATAAAAAAGAATTTATAGAAGTTAAATGATACTGCAGTTCCCATTAAAACACTGTTTTTCTCCTGCAATCATTTCACTACCCATAATAAATATTTTTTAGTGATATCTCCTGAAATCAAGTGCACATGCACCTGGGACAAACAGCAGGGCTGTATAGCTTGTAATTTTTTATGTGAAATGGCACAAACATCAGATGCAACATCTTTGCAGTACCTTTTTAGCATGCTATTATGGCCTAAAGAGCCTATGATACAATGTGAAAAAGATTGTGTGGCAATATTGATGACAACGGGTTTTATTTCCACTGCACTCAAGCATCTGGGTATTAGACATTTGTAAATAAATCTCAAAGAAAAAAATCAAAGAAATTAAAAAAAAAAAAGAAAGTGAGTAATATATTAAATTGTCTGTAAAACATTACAGAAAATTACCTCAAAACCTAGAAAACAGAGGTGTAATCCAAATCCTCTAGCTCTCAAATTCTGGGTGTTCCTGCTGCATCTAAATCTGAATCTAAATTTATCCCTAATTCTAAAATCTAAATACAAATACTTCATAGTCCAAGTAAAAATCAAAAGCTTGTCATATTTTCTAGTATTACTCATCACAATCTCACTGCTATTATTTTGGAAGAAACTGTGAGACAGCAGTAGAATGTCATTTTGCACTATTTAGAAAGACCATCGAGGACAAAGATTATGATAACATTTGGTAAAGAGGCATGGACTTGACTTCTATTGTATAGACCAACGCTAGTGGGCTCAAGGAACCAGCAATGTTTCAAAAGAAAGAAGATAATAATACCGATATTACTGAAGCTCAGAATCATGTACCTGGAATGTTAAAATATCCAAGACACATTATTTATACAGCACTCCATGCGTAAGGGAAGTCCTAGCACTGGCCCTAACACTAGATGGTGCTGACAAAATTGGCAATGAAAACCCGGAGGCAGAATGCATTCAACAGATATATATAGCCCTTATCACAGGAGAAATTTGAAAGATGTACTTAAATTTTCTGGTCTTCACAGGAAGAGCTTCGAGTTCCCTGGCTCAGAAAAATTTAAACTTTGTAACTGTTAAAGCTAAATGTTCTCAGACTGGGAGAACACCAGGGATATCAAAACCATTAGAGTCTTTCTCCCTGCACACTCTACCATCAGGAAGCCCTGACAGCAATTAGAGAAAAAGTAGGGAAAGCTGACCTGAGGTTAAAGAAATGGTAAATATCCATTTTCAGGCAACTAAGCTGAGCCTTTGGGCCCAAATCAGTTTCAGACTAGGAATCTTAAAATGTCTCCACGTAGGTGTCTATAGATGTCTAAATTCCTATTACAGGCAATAGAGCCCCAGGAAGTATTTCAGCTCATGATAAAACAGACATCTAGAGGATGAGTCAGCTGCCTACACACTGGTTTGCAATGGCATTTGATATGTCTCCAGGCATGCATGATGTCATATGGACCTCTGGGAGATTATTGCCCTTCTAGAGCAGCACCAGGTGAAATTACTGAGGACACAGGAAGCGGCATCAGTGTCTCTGTCTCATGAACAATCATATCCCCTCTGATGGTCAGCTGAATTGCCCCTCACATCACCAACTACATATCCTCCTCCACAGACACCACTGGGCACTAAATTTGTCAGCCTAAATTGATCTGTCCTAATCTTGAAAGAAATCCCATCTGTCAGAAGCATTCAAGGAGAAAATGATGCAACAGTTACATGATACCAATTTTCTTCTCCAGTGTTGAGACACAGAAAAAACATTAGGCATCATAGCAATGAATGAGTACACTGTGATAGCTTGTAGAGCAAATGGCATCAAACAGGAGGAGGAAGGTGGTGTTGCCTCCCTGCATACCATCTGCAATAGCTTTTGGAGCTCTGTTGTCAACATTTTAAAGACTGAAAGGTGGGGAAGGATTTCACAGGGACCTACAAGACCTGGTCACAATCCATAAAAAACCATGGTTAATAAAAGGCATGGGAGACATTATCACGCATTATTGTCAATATTCACACCTGTTTAGATGGAAAGAAATTTGTGTCACCAAAATTCTGCAAATTACCAGGAAAATATTCAGAGAGATGCCACGTTTTAAAACTAAAGACTGATAAATGCTAAGGCTTTTATCCCTAAATAAAGAGAAGCTAGCACATAGAGGTGGGGAGTTTTTAACCTAGGCTTGCCTGGCTTTTTCACAGAGATGCCCTAGGACAATTCATTGTGCTGCTGAATAAGCAGTTTTCTGCGGGAGGTCAAAGCAGAAGAGCAAATAGCCTGCCTGCAGCTGTGATACTTATGACACTACTTAGTGGTGCTACCATATCAAAGTGTAACCACCAGAAATGTCCCCAGGCTTTGCATTAGACCCTGTGGACCTCGGAGAATGCACTAAGAGAGCGGGGAGAGAAAAGGCTAAGTCTGCCTTTCTGAAGGGGGGCACGTTCCATCAATTAGCACAGTTATGCTGAGGTGCATCTCGGTGACAGTGCTTTCCTTTCATCTTTCACAAAATATCCAATCTTCCCCAAAGCCATATAAGTACAACTAGTAGCATATACCAGTGTTTATCACTAGAAACTGTTAATAAGACTGAGTGTTTTCCAGAGGGAACCTCAAGAAACATTCCACTACTAAAAGATTAAAACAAAACTGTAAGATAGCTCTGGCAGTGTCAAAGCAAGATATCATTGAATGAAACCCAGCAATGAGTTGTCTATGATTAAATAGTATCATCTAGAGAAAGATGATTTCCTCACAAGCTGAGGAATTATTTCCCTCTCGTGCAAAGTGAGTGAAAGAAAGGTAAAAAGGAGCTGCTAGGATCTCCTCCATTTCCCACAACAGTGATTGCACATTTGCTGCAAAATTCATGGGCATCTATGAGGGAATCAGAGGGGATTTGGGAGGAAAAACATTGTAAATATAAAATAATGTAATAATTACTAGTTTCAACTCAACATAATTACAAGTGAGCTTCCACCAGCTACTAATTATCTTCTTGGTTACAGAGGCCATATTTTATTTAAATGAAGTGGAATGAAATGCTGGTGAAAGCTATATAGGCAGTACTAACAAGAGAACACATTGGAGGAGACATATTCCCCCTTTAGGCCCTTGGACTAAGGTCTTGTTTTAAAGGTACAGGAAGAAAAAGCACACAGAAACTGAGCGTGCTCCTGAGCATCTGAAAGACCCCAGGTCTAACTCAGAAAGAAATTTACTTTTCTTGAATGTGTAACAAACAGAACATGCAAAATTAATTTATAATAGTACTAACTGCTCTTGAGTTCTTTCTGAAAAAAGTCAACAAAAATAAACTTTTTGGATGGGGAGCTTGGATCATATACCTTTCAACTTTCTTCAGGCACTCCTGGTAACCTTCAGCATTTTCTGCAGTTATGGAAGTAACCACATCTTTGTTGGGTCTCTAGATGCCTACATTACCTGGGAGGAACAATTCACCCAGTTTCACTTTAATGAAGCATCCCATGAACTGAAGTCAGATCTTTTTCCCCACACAGGAATGCCTAAACCTGTCTCTACCAAAACAACGTTATGTTACATTTAACTCTGAAAGCTAATTAACATTCATAATAATGGTTATTGGAAAAAAATCTAAGGACTAAACAGAGTAAGACAAAGTAACCTGCAGTCCTTGCTTAAAAACTCCACCCTAAATAGACAAGGCAGAAAAGGGCTGGAGGAAATGACACAAGATGAGAGCAAAAGGGTGCGATGACACCCACTATCTGAGACAGTCCGTAAGTCTAACTTCTGCGTCGGAAGACAAAGCTCATGGAAATAAAGGAGAAGGTAAGAGATGTGTTGGAAAGGAAGGCAGGGAAGGAAGAAGAAAGTGATTCTAAAGTGTATGCAAGGAAAAGAAGTTTCAAGGTTCACCGTTTTCCCAATACACTGGACAGAAATAATGTTGGACTTAGGGCATCACATGGACATAAATCCACAGTGAAATTGAAACACTGAAAGACAAAGACAGAAATACTAGAATGATCTAAGACAATTAAAATCTTGTTAGAAGAGCATATCCATATAAATGTTTTTGACATTTAAATGTCAAAATGATTTCATGATAACAATAGCTATCAAGTGCAAATGAGCTTTCCATTCATCTTTTAAGTAGCAATTTAATGGGTAATTTTAATAGTATTTTTCCCTTCATAGACAAGGTGCTGCATGTTTTCTTTACAGAGTTTGTAATTTATATTCAAAAATGTAATTCTTATCATGAAACAACCATTTACTAAGTTTTGTTTATTATTTGTTCCTAGCAAGTTGACTTTTTTAGGATCAAGACTAGAGTGGCTAAGCACTCATGGTCCTGCTGTGAGATATTCACTGCTCCTAGCAGATTTTCAACTGAAGACACAAAGCCCTGCCATAAAGTCCACTAATGAGGTTGCACTCTGGAGTCATAGACATGGCACTAGCAGTCTGTCTCACAGTGCAGGCGCCACAGTTAAAAAAAAAAAAGACACAACCTCAGTATACAAACCTTTACATACACACATTGCTTCTTATAATAGCATAATGAATGTACATTATCTATATTTGCAGCTGGTTCAGCTTACTCGTAATTATCTGGTTCATTTATTGTACATCACACTGAATACTTAAATGTAATCTCCAGCCATGAAGCAGAATGATAAAAACACCAACATAATTCATATGATTACAAAAAAACTTGAAGGCAATATTACTGTGCTGCTGAAGATTCCAAACTGAAGAGCACATGTTTTCAACATTTTTTTTTTCTCTGAAAGAGAAATAGACACTTGGCTTTAACCCTCCGTTCTTGCAGTCTGTTTTACTACACACTTGAAATTGTTTTTCAGTATTTAGTTGTCTGAACATTAAGCACCAGATTATTGCATATAAAATATGTATTCTTTTAATATCTCTGATGAAACCCAGTGAAAATAAAACCAGGATTGTTTTTGCAGTTTCTCTAGATAGTAACCTATGTCTCTTGTGTGTGGACTACATTTCCGTCTGTGATTAAAATGATAGGTGTCTTGTGGTTTATAAAACCCAATCCTATTTACTTAGCTGTGTTTTTAATTAAGTGTGCTTTGCAGTCGAACTCTCTGTGGCACTTGTATGGAGAATGCTATAAAAATAAAATGAGTGACTGAATGTAATATTGGATAGGGAGTGCTGAAATGCATTTTAATGTTTTTAAAGTATGCTCATAAAACTTATGTTGGACAGCTAAAAATTCAGATTTCCTGGAGGAGAAGAAAATTTTTTCATTATTTAGCCAGAGTGGCATATGATTAGTCATTACAGTCTGCCCAGAAAAATTAAAAACTCTTTTATGCCACTATTTTCCTTTTGAGTTCCAAGAATTTCTACCTTACAGCTGTTTTCATCAACCATAGCAGAGCAGGTGATAAATGAGGCTCCTCTTGCTGCTCACAGATTTGCTATTCTGGTGGCCCTGTCACGGAAACGAAGGACTTGGAGCACCGACTGCTTGAATTCTGCCTCTTTTCAAACCATGTGTACATCTTACATCTGGAAACACAAACACCCTTAAATTACTAGATGACATCGGATAGGAGATATATAATTATCTGGAAGTATATTCAGTACTTTGTTCTTTTATTGTCCTTATGCCCATGACTGGAACATGCAGAGCTTCAATTTTGATCCCATTCAGCTAATACTTGTACCAACACAAAACAAAAGATGGTCTCTGCCCATAGCAGTGTGTGATCTCAGCAAGAGATTCTAGAGAGATGCAAGGTGATGTGTAGATTATGCCAGAAGGAATTATGGGCAGTAAAGTACTCACTCTTAAAAATATACATCCACTTTAGAGTGAAGTAGGTAATGCCCTCCAAAAAATACCCCTTTCTCTCCAGCAACTATAAAAGGAATTGAGGAATTTGAGAACCAGATACCCACCTTACGGGTGTCTAAAAGCAAAGGAGATGGATCCCAGAGAGTTAGAATAACTATTATCAATTTTTTCTGGGAAGAACAAAGATAAGGTTTAAGGAAGTCTGTATACAGAAAAAAAGCAAGGGAGTGGCTTTATGCATATTTAGATGGAGCTGATTCAATCAGATTGACACTCCACCATGATAACTGGTCAGGCACTCCCTAGTAATGCAATAGTGCCAGTTAATGATTTTACAAAGTATTTTTTAATACATAATTCAATTTTTTCATTATCTTCTGCAGAAATAAGTCAATGCTTTGTATATGGCAGAAACTTTATTAAGTTGCATTGGCAAAATGTACAGCTACTGCTGCAAGTACTTCAATTTGTGAGTCAACTTCCATGACTCATTGCAAACCCTCTATTATACTGCAGCTGGGAGCAGTGAACATAAAGATCATGCTCTTTCTCGTGGTCTCTTTCCCCTCTAAACCATAATTTTCTGTATGATCCTGTATGTGTTTGCAGTATGTCAGCTACACAGTGGTCCAAGCTCATTCTTGACTCAGCTCACTTGCCCTCCTGAATATTTGTTGCAAGTGCAGTCAAAATCTTGCATTATGGTCTGATAAAAGTTTGTGCTCATACTGTGTAAAATGATTAGGCAGGGTGGGACTGGTCTAGATACAGCTAAATCCACCGTCATCTTAAATTTGCCTCTTCCTAAGCTGTATATGTGACAGTAGCTCACAAGAGAAACAGAAAGTCTGTGGATCAGGCAGCAGCACACATACGCCTATTTTTCACCTCAACAGTATAGTTAAATACACATCCTCTTGGTGCCTGTCTGGATATCCACTTTTATCACAAATCTTCACTTGCAGAATAGGGATCATACCAGCTTCTTTGTCATCTTCCTTGTTTATCTTGGATTGCAGAAAGAGAAACAACATCACAAATACTCGAGTGAGTGTCAAGATTTTCTGTGCGTGTTTCCAGAAGGTTCAGCTCCTCCTGATAGTTTTTGTATTGAAGCAGCAAAAGACTGTTAGTTGAAGAAGAAAACTCTATTCTGTGTTGTGAACCCAAGGGTATTCTCTTCAGTCTTAGACTTGTAATGAGCATAGCAGTCTAACAATGGAAATTACCCATTTACTGCATTTTACATTTTCACAATATACACAAATAGTGCATGCTAAAGTATGAAGGCTGTTACAAAGCCATGCAAGCAGAGGTGAATATTTCTGAACATCCACTTTTAACATGTTCAAGTCATTGTGTGGGCACTGTTTGAGTTGCCTAAGTTGTGTTCTTTGGCTGTGTACAGATCTTGAGATTTTAAAACAGAAAGTATTTTTGCTTGTTGCATCATTCTGTCTGGTAAACAAAGCAGTGAACTTTGATAATATTAAATTTTGTGGCTTAATGTGGGCTGAGGGCATAAACAGGAGATGAATGTTCAGCCTAAAGGGAGAGACGGGAAAGCGCTCTGCCTGTTTCCCATTGATGAACAAGGGGATGTGTGCCAGAAGAAAGCAGCCTTTGAAGAACAAGCTTCTGCTCTACTAACAGCATTCTTCTCTCAATAAATAGGCTGGTATATAATTTTCAAGAATAGTGAAGAATACAAATTTAATATTTTATTATCTTTCCACATGCTTAATTTTGCACTTGGATAGAATTCAAGGAACTGTGAATGGGTGAATATTCTGCAGTTGTCTTTTGTAATGTTACATTATCCGTGATCTTTCCAGGAAAAACATAGCATCCCACCGAGTCACAAGAAATGCTGGAAGCAAGCATAACAATGTTCTGTTTTCAAAAAGTATTCATGTAAGAGGTTGAAAACAGCACAATATTGATAAGCTGTGTGAAGGCTCTTGCTTAGAGGCTCAGCTGACAGAAATTGTGGCTGTTGCACTGAGTAGAGTTGGACAGAACAAGGTTTACAGGAACTCAAGGTCTGTTCTGTGATGGCATTTTTTAATTACTGATCATGAAATTAAGCCTCATTTTTAGGCATCCAATAATAAACAGTTAAGCATTCCTGACTCCAGAGATTTGCATATATTACAATGATAAAATCCATGCTGCAGGGTCAACATAACACAACTGTTTCACTATTGGACTTACAAGAAGAGCTAGCTACAGCATATGACATATTAAGGTTGTTATGTCATTACTGATTATTACATACAAAAAAGAGCTTGGTACCAGTCTCTGGAACATATAAAAATTATAATGGGATTTAAAGCTCAATATTACTGATTTTTTTTTCCTGAGTATTTATCAGTTCTGTGTAAATTAACAGACTTGTAAGGTAGTTAATGAATGAGGGGCATTTGAGGCAAATAGTTTTAGCAGTTCAGTTCTTTCTGTTGTGTCATTTAGGGATAGGAATCAGAACTGCTTTGCCAGGTGTCTGGACACTCACACTGTGATTTGGTGCCTCCACTACTGAGTTCTCACCACTGCTGATGGTGTCACCACTGCAACCTCCCACAGTAATGGCTGGACAATGGAGCAGGATGTAGTGTCTTTTTAGCCAACTCAGTCATCCCTAGGGGCAGGAGAGAAGCAGAAGGATGACAGAAAGGGCAGTTTGGATGGAATAGTGGGAAAGTCGGAAACAGTAGTCTGTGGGGTTTTTCAGGCAGGGGATCTAAAACAGAAAAAATACAAATTTCTTGTCTCCTTCCTGCTGCAAGGAGCATGCGCACAAAGCTTCCTCCCTTCTGTTCCCTTGCACTTCAGAAAAAATTTCAGACACCTTTTGCCTCCATTTGTCTGTGCTCAGTTGCCAGGCCAGAGACTCCAGCTGGGCACTGTATATCCTGCAGCATTAATGAGACTGAGCAACTCTGGACATGCTGCCTATCCCCCTTTTTGTAGCAAGTGATACTGCCTGTCCATTAGCCACACTCCCCAAGTTTGACTTAGCCAGTCTGCCTTCATTGCACATCCACTTACAATCAATCTACCAGGTATACGTATGCCATTATTGTAGTTACAGCATAGAGTATGTTTTATATATTCACCCAGTTTATTTCATCTTCTGTTCCTATTTTATATATATATATATATATATATATCTCCTTAATCCAATATAGGTAAAATCACTCAATTTCTCTCAGTTCTTTGGCTTCAGTTTTGTTGCTGGTATTTGTCTTGTCAAGTTCAAACAACAAAATACATTTACTAGCTGCAGTTGCAAGAATTATAAAAGAGTTTCTTGCTTTGCCTAATTTCATCAAACCGGGAGGCTTGGTAGTACTCTCATAACAGGAATTTGCAGTGACACAACACTGAAATAACTCCTGCATCAATTTGTTCATATCAGGGCAGAAGTTTTTCAGTGTAAGAGAATCCCAGGGGAAATTAGGAGGAATACTGAGCAGACAGAGAAAGGATAGCCATACAGCTTGCCAAGACACCTTGCTGAAATACTAGCTACTTCTTTTTGCACCAGAGGGAACTGTGATGAGAAACACCATTACAAGTCCATTGCTTCACTCACTGATTTGATAAAAACAGAACAAAAAATTACATTTGGTAGCTGATTCTTCAAACTGTTATGCAGCTGCTGAATTACAGGTGCTTGCAAGAGTCCTGGTGACTCAAGTTTATGTGTGTGTTAAGTACTTTCAAGATTAAGACCACAGGTGCATAGTAATAGCTTCTTGAATCATGCCACTAGAAGTGGAGGTCAGTGTATCCATGAGATTATTGTGATCAAGGTGTTTAAATAAATATTACATTACCTAATCAATAAGTATAAAAAGCATTCATTTTGAAGCATAAGAGCCCATATCCTAGGGAAAGCTTGAATGAATCTTAGGAAATCTAAGATATCCAAAATCCATACAAGATAAAGCGAGGACACAAGAATCAAAGCAGAACACAAGAATCAAAGCAGGACTTCAGTGTTTTTTCGAAGTAAAAATCAATCATAGGATACAACTGTGAGGACCACAAGATCATAAAAAATATTGGATTTAGTTGCCAGACAGCTATAAAAGCTTTTTTGAATTCATGGACATCCCAGAGCTTACAACAGTCTCTTTAGTGTTGATTTTTTTTTCTTTTCTCAGCACCAAAATAAGCTTAATAAAAACAAAAAACTGTAACATCATCCCTGCTAGTGCTGCAGCGTAATGATGTAAAATTGAATAGATTATCTTAAATTGAAACATTTTTTTGGCATCATAACAGAGCCATTATGGGATATTTGGTTACCATAGAAACACAGGTAATGAAAGAGGTACTGTTATTAAATCATGAAACTTGAAATAAATTAATACAGACATCGGAACCATAGCCTCATGTATTATATTAAAGGACTGATCTCGCTGACACACCACTGGTAGCATGTAAACTCTAACTTTACTGATTGTACAAATCTAAAAGAACAGGCTATGCCTGGATGCCATTCAGATGAAAGAATCAGTCTTTCTTCAATGTTTGCAAACAAAAATAAGACCTGAAGCTTTAAGAAATTGCTGCTGTATATTTGCTGCTCATCTTTGTTAAACAAATATTCTTAAACAAGAAAATAGTACTGCCTAAAGGGTAACATTTGACAAAGAGGGCGTAACCACAGAAGACACTACAACACTTAGGCAGAATCTGTAACTGCTAAATAGAGCTGGTTTTCTAACATATCTATTTTCTAACATTAAATAACATTCTGTTGTTGTGCTTTTTTCCCCCAAGGTAAATAAGAAGTCTTTTGCCTTCTCTATCAGACAACTTTGTCAACAGCTATGGAAACAAGTTTCTGCTCTGCTCAATCACACTGAAAAAGCTCAGCCTCTACCACCACTATGTAGAAGGTGAAACCCATGGGTAGCCTGTATGAAGGTCTGTGCAGTGCTGTGTGTGTCTTCTTTTTCCCATACATATGAAACTTTAGCATCAGCACTCACAGGAGCAAATTTAAAACTCCAATTCTTCAACAAACTTGCAAAACCGGCCCTTTCAACTCACTCTAATAAAGTCTGCCATTCTCAGTTTATCCTTCCCATCCCTCATTCTTCCTTCTCTTCCATGTTTTATCTCCCAGTACCCCTCACACACAGACTTGTCTTTTTTGATAAAGAGGTGTGCCAGTGCAAATTTAAAACCTACTTGTAAGTATTTCTGCTCTGATAATCTCGACCATATTCGCTTGGAATTAAGTTTTTCATTACTGCATATGCTGCCAGTTAGGGAACACAGTGTTCTACCAGCTAGAGTTCATTACAGCAATGTGAACTGTAAGTATCATAACTAGAGAAAGAGAATGAAAAATAAGGAAGGATGCTATCTAGTAATTTGGGTACTTACCTTAGCCTCAACAATCTGACACCTAATGCACCACAGTTATATGAAAATCAATGATAGAGGACAGGTGAGATCCAAACATAGGGTTGTGAGACAGCATTTACCACATAGTGATTGATCTCTGAAGAGGTTTGACAGCTTCACCATCCCTCTTGAGACGAGGGTCTGGATTTGAGGTGTTGCATTTGCAGGACTAGAGAATTTAGGAAATCTTTCTTTTTCTGTATTGTAGTCACACTTCAGTCACCTTCCACTAACAGAAGTTAATAGCAGTATGTTAATATTCCTTGTTTCTGATTCTATTATTGCATTGTTATAAGAGCAATTAAGGGAAAATTACTCTCTACTAAAGCTGCTAATTATACTCTCAAATTCCACCCTGCCCCCAAAACATAACAACTGGTGTCATGTCTCTACCTTATAGACAAAAAGGAACAAAAAAAAAATCCATAAAACGCAGCCTAATTCCTTTCTTCCCAATGAGAATTTTACAGGATATGAAATATCAGCAAGCACCTGAAATAAGAAATGCTGCAAGTGGCACTTTTCACACAAAAAACAGTGATGTAATAAGAAAAGGTGAATTTCTAGTTTGTACCTTGTGTTTCTCATACTTACCCTTTCTCCAAAGAAGATGAGTGGAGAAAACGGTTGGATATTTCCATCAGACTTCTAGAAATCCTTCCATAAGCCTTCAACAGAACATCCCACCAGAGGACACCCAGGCCAGCTGGCAGGTCTCTTGGTGAGTGTGTTTTGGTTTATACCCAGGTGATAACACATGCATAAATTACCAGAGAGCAGACAGAGTGCTTCCCACTGCACTTGCCAACCCTACAGGAACTTGTTCCTAGACTTTACCAACAGGCTTCATAGTAGGTATCTTTCCCTCAGGCATTTCAGAAAACAAAAAGCAGTACTGTCCACAGTGGCTAATTGCAACCCTATAAGGTATTTACAAAGCCCTGTTCTAAACACATTACCAACACAGAGGGGCACTGCTTAGTTCTCTTCTAAAAGGAATTAATTCCTCTTAGCAGAGTACTTTTATGGAGAAAGTCTTGCACACCATCCCTCCTTTTGTTTACTCTGAATGAGTCTGAATAGTTACATGGTTAGAGAGACCAGAAAGATTGAATTTCTTCATTTTCTCTTGTCTATCTAATGCTGATCCACTAGCAAAAGAGGGGGATAGGGCAAGACTTACTGAGTCTAGCATGAGGAGAGAAGGTAGCAACAGCAGTATTTTGTTAATTTTCTTTATAGCAGCCCCTTTTGGAGAAAAACAGTGTCAATAAGAAAACAGTGTTTTGGATATTGCTGAGAAGTGCTTGTTCAGCATCAAGGTTTTTCCCACTTTACCCCAGCAAGGAGGCTGGGGGAGCACAAGAAGTTGGTAGCAGACACAGCTGGGACAGCTGACCACTGAGCAAAGGGATGCTTCATGCTTTATAATGCTATGCTCAGACATAAAAGCTCAGGATAAGAAGGAGGGTGCAGGGACAATTGTGGTCATGATGGTTGTCTTCCCAAGTAAGCATTACATGTACCGAGGCACAACTTTACAGGAAGTGGCTCAACATCTATCTTCGAATGGGAGGCAGTGAATGAATGCCCTATTTTGGTTTGTTTGCACATGCAGCTTTTCTTCACTTATTAAACATCTTTAGCTTAAGCAGAGGGTCTTCTTACTTTTGCTCTTTTGATTCTCTCTCCTATCCTGCTGGGAGATGAGCGACTGACAGGGCAGGGGTCAGGACCAACCCACCGCAAGAATACAGAAGACGGAATAAAAGTTGAAGCTCCAAGATGACATTTTTATATTTCCTGATGAGAGGAGGCAAATCTCAAGGCTGGAAAGGGCATGTGACAGCTCATATTAAAACCAGACTTTTTTCATGAGTAGTATCAAAGGTAATTTGCATCACATTTTTATATGTCTGGATAGCAATTGAGCCAAGACTAGACTTCCCTCTATGAAACAGAATTTATAAACTTTGAGCTTTTCCACCTTAGAAGTCCTAGCAATATTTCTGTATTTTTTAAAGGATATCCTGAATTATTGATGAAATACCCTTTTGGCAATGTTCTCAATGGCTTTTTTAATACTGTAAAAAAAACCTCTCTGTGGTCATATTTTTCTTCTACAAATTAAAGAAAGAAGTAACCTCACCTAATAAATATACATGAAACTTCTCTTCATGTCTATGAAATTGAATTGTGGTGTAATATCATGGTCTAAAGCATTCAGCTTTTCTCTCTATTTATCGAAAGAAAATACAAATTGACTGTCATCCTGTGATTTCCTTAACCTGATAACATATAAGTAATTCTGGTCATTTTAGTTTTAGAAGAACAGCTACCATATCAGCTGCTTGTGTAAAAGTTTTTGTCACAAGGACTTGTAATCTGCAGAACCTATTTACTACACCCGAGTATGTAGGATTACAAGGCAAGGATTCGCTGCAAAGTGGTACAGGGTACAAGTGCTGTGTGTCTCTGTGGGCAAAAGCAGCCCCTTATGGACATTTCATAGAATCATAGAATGGTTTGAGTCAGAAGGGACCTTAAAGACCTTCTAGTTCCAGCCCCCCGCTCAACAGGCAGGGATGCCACCCACTAGATAAGGCTGCTCAGGGCCCCATCTAACCAGGCCTGGAACAGCTTCAGGGATAGGGAATTCACAACTTCTTTGGTCAACCTGTTCCAGTGCCTCACCACCCTCACAGTAAAGAACTTCTTATTATCACCTAATCTAATCCTAACATCTAACAATGGCCAGTCTTCGCGAGCGAAGATCTGGGGAAGGTCTTTACACCTTCCAGCCTGCGCATTGGATTTTTTAGGTGAGACACAGTGCTTCCTCTCTGGTGCTTGGAGCCTGGAGATGGCAGAAGGGAACAGAACAGGGCAAAAGAAGGGAACAGACACTTAAAACAGAAGCGATTTGAAACTTTAAAAAAGTAAATTCAAGATCTGGGAGCATATTTTCTAGATGGGGCAACTGTGTTTATATTGCAGGCCACTTCTTCACGTGTATGGATAAATAAACACCCATTTGTCAGCCTTTCAGAGCATAGTGTACTGGCACAGCAGCAGGGGAAGGGAGATGCTACTTCTGTAATTTCACATTTATTTATTTTAAAGCAGTCTGATAACAGCTCAGTGGAAACTAAAAAATGTCATAAGGACCTTCTTGATTTCACAAAAGGTTGTAGTCAGGAGCATTCAACAGCTTAAAACTTCCTTTCCTGCTGTCCCTGGATCAGCTGCTTCCACCCAGTTTCTTTGAGGAGCAGACTACATTAAAGCAGTAAATTTCATCAGCTGAATGGGGAAAAACCGGAGAATTCCTTCCACACCAAAATTACAAATGAGCACAGTTGTGCCACACAGACAAGACAGGAAGGAACAATACAAACATTCATTTTCATATTTCCATGCATCTAAATATATCATAGCTTTCCTACAAACATGTCTCATGGGGAGTTTATTAATTACAGCAGCAAACAGAACAGTGAAAAATACTGGCTGTAGGCTGCCATCTGCCGGCTTATGTTACAAAATGTCACTTGCCTGCAGATTTAGGCAGATTAAATCCTCCCCCATGGAAGGCTGGGGGCATCCCATTCCCACCAGTGGCAGCTGATGAAGTTTCTGGAAGCCAGTAGGTTTTCTGACCCTCACTTGCTGCTCCCCTGACCTCTTTAAAAAAATGCTGCTTTGCACAGATATGGTTTCTGTATTGATATTAATTTAATATACTTTGATGCTCACTATCAGGTTATGAATCTTTCAGCCACAAAAATACACTTACACACACACAACACGCACAAATGCAATCCCCACGGAAGCCACATCCAAATTCTAATTTTTGTGGAACTTTATGTCATGTGTACAACCTGCAGATTGTTTTCTTGCAGTAGGATTATAGTTTTATTTTCATCAGATGGCATGCCCTGAAGGTTCTCTATCTGTTTTCCTGGACTCTCAACATCATTTAATGACTTAGTACAGCTCGGAACACAAATATTTTATCAGGTTCAAGGGCAGCATGTAAATTAAATGAACCTGTGCTGATGAGAAGATATTGGTTCTCTTATTTAGCTGACATTTACGTTAACATGTGCAAGACTAGTGCTCATAAAAAGTTCTAGAAATAAAAGCCAGGCTTCTGTGAATCAATAACATTTTTGCCGCTGGCTTCACTGAGTTCAAGGTTTCAACTAATACATCTTGGTCTTGGTGCACAAAATCCTAAGCCTGCAATGAGCTCCACATGTTCTCCACAGTGAGCTCAGACTACAGATAGTGCCATTAGTTTTGCAATGGAAAGTAAGGGACATGAAACCCTCCCCATATTGATCATAATCTCAGAAGAAGTCTCTAGTGATCATTTCAGTTGTATTGTGTACCTCCATCTTGGGGTAGTTACATTTCAGAAATAGTACTATTAATACTTCCGTTTTTCATCTGAGGTATTCACCAGGTTTTTTAAAAGTCTCATAAGTCCCTGTTACGAGCAACGTTAAACTTTCCTTGTTCCAAAATATACACAGCAGTGTAACTGGCTACCTAATGAGCCAACACCACAGCTGAATTTTGCAACAATTGAGCATCACAATCATGACGCTGCAATCAAGAGGATATTGTCAAGATTAACAGACCTTATACTAACGTACTCGTATGTTCTCTACAGTCCTTTGCAGAATGAATATAACTCTCTATAACGTGAAAGGGTCTTTGCTTGCTCGTTTGAGTGTTCTAATGGAGCTCAGTGGAAAATAGAGAAATCTGTGGTATAATGTATGTATATGTATAAGTACATGGCTACGTTTGCATGCACATCTTTTGCAGTTTCTCAGAGAAAGAGAAAAAGGTTTCAAGTGAAGATTTTGGAAGCTGAGAGCATTGTGGAATTTCCTGAGGCTTCCAGTGTACACCCAGTGAGAGTCTTCAAAAACTTATGCAATATCTTTTGGAGCCGCCTTCTTAATTCTATTGTCTCTTCCTAAAAAATATTGAATGGATTAGAATTTAACAAGACACTTCTCAATTGCTTGAGCTGACAGGAACCTGCTGAGGTTCAGCAAAAAGGTAAACACAGAGCCCAGCATGTGGGATAACCTCATGCAGCAGAGCAGACTGGGGCCCAGCTGGCTAGACAGTAGCTTTGCAGAAAAGGACTCAGGGATTCATCTGGAGGGTTTGAACATGAGCCACCAATGCACCTTTACAGCACACCGAAGTGTCCTGACTATTAAGAGAAGAGACTATATTCAGCACGTCTGAGACCACATCTGAAATGCTGCGTCCAGTGGGCTCCACAGTAGAAAACAGACACTGAAATACAGGAACAAGGGCAACAGAGGCTACTAGGCAGCTTCATGGCTGGATAACATGATGTAGAAAGAGAACATGTCAGGTATGGGCCTGTTCAGCCTGCAGGAGGGAAGGCTGTTGGTGGGGGTATCTTACTGCTGTGAACAGCACCAGATGAGAAGATGCAGATAAGGGTGAGTCAGATTTTTCTAGTAGGTGCATGGTTATCGATGGGGAGTCAACAAGCAGAAACTGAAACAAAGAAAAATGTGAATAGCTCTAAAGAAAAAGGTTTTCACTACGAGAGTAGAAACACTGGAACAGGTTGTCTCAGAAGGCTGTGGGAACTTCAGTTGTAGAAATATTTAAAAGATAGCTGGATGGGGGTCTGAGCAAACCCTGATGCTGGCTTTGAGCAGGGGAGTTGGATGTGACACCTCCAGAAGCTGCATTCTGGCCTGCCAGATTCTCTTCTTTACCTTCTGAAGACTTTACTTGTTTGTGTGGCAGTAACAACATGATACAAAAATTCTCTACTGGCTCTCAGGCACTTCAGCAGATAAGGAAGAAACAGCACATGACGCTGGAACAGAATATTTGCTTGGAGCTGTCCAATCCATCAGTTCTCTGTGCATGCAGTGAAACAATTTCTACCAAAGAACCTTTATAAAATGTTTCTTCTCCTTTGTGGTTTGGAGAAACAGCTAGCTTTCTGTTATTGAAATGCTGTTCTTTGACATCATCTGTAAATAGGTTTACCAGCCTAACAGCACAACAACAATATGAGTTTCCACATTAGCAGATAGCATGAACAGTTGGTTATTTTCCAGGTAGAGGAAAGCAGTTAAGAAACTCATGTGTCACTCCAGTAAGGATGATCTGTTGTTAATCAGACACAAATCTCACCTTAAATAGATAAGCAGACAGGTTATTTCTAAGTAGAACATCTCCATTAACTACTTTGGAGGCATTTTTTATAAAAATCAGTACATCTCACTGAATCTGGTCTGTGCTGCAATTAGGCTGGCATAAAGTGCCAGCTCCTTTTCCTGGCCCATGAACATGTGGGGAAAAGAATTTTTGGCAGCCTACTGAGTTATTTCCTTTCATTCTGAAGGAGAGTTTGAGGGGCACTCTGAGGACTTCTATTTTTAAAAAACAAGGTTGCAAATTATAATTTCCAGTATTGTCATCAAGTTAAACAAGAAGCAATTCTCAGATACACAGCATTATTGAATCCAAAAATACACTAATCTAAAGGTTATTATAAAGCAATTCCTACATTCAAATATCTAGGGGTTTATCAATTTTTTTTTATCACAACTAATGGAAATGCTAAGTAAAATACCTCTCATCTGTCATCATGATAAATCAAATCCTAGTGCTATTTTGAATGGCCTAGGTATCTTCAGACTGTTAAGCTGAGCATCTCAACTGACAGTCAGTGGATTTATCTATTAAGTCCTGGGATATACAACATCATTTGTATTTGCCACGGAAAATCCATTGGTGGCATTCTCCATAGGATAAAGTAGATTTTAGGATGAACTCTATTGGAAAAAAATCATAGATTACAGATATTGACCAAGATTTTTTTTTCATTTCACCTCCTAGAGTGCAAAATTAAAGGTTATAATTTAAAATCAGTTTCCAGTTGCGAGGAACATATGAAATCGTGTATCAATGTCTGTAATTGGCATGTGTAATGACATCTCCATGAATAATGTATGAGCAGTGATGATTGCTAATCATATTTGGAGTCTCTTAAATGTAGCTCTGACTTCACTGGGTCTGAAATCACAGGAAAGCAGTAAAGTTTATGGAGCATGAAGTACTGCAGTTTCTTGTTACATATACAGGTTTGAAAGGGTATTACAAGTGCTTTCTGACAGTCTTTACGTATAAATGAAATATTAATTTCTCTGTGCAGAAATATAGAACCTGGAACTTATATTTGAAGTATTTCCTACTGATCTAATACTATTGTAAAAATAGATACTTATTTCAGGCAGATATTTATTTCATCATTTCTGAGTTCTGCTTTGGTTGTTGGCTATGTTCTTGAGCAATTATTTCTAACAAATATTTGGTTCCTATATGTACACAGAGAGGAAACAGGTGATACCAGAGCCATTATTTTTAATTTATTGTAAGCCTTTCAAATTTTAGTAGCATTCAGTCCTGTAAAAAAGTCTCTGGTGTTCAACATACTACTGATCTCTCAGCTTTTATAGTCATCAATTCTTTGTCCTGTAAGAACAACAACAAAAAAAATACCCACCATAAAAAAACAAAACCAGGGACAGTTACTTCAAAAACCAACCAAATAAAAAAAAAAATCAAACAGATAAAAGAAAGCATCAAGGTAGGACATAAGAAAACTGGTGTTTTTTCCAAGCTTTCCTATTATGTCCTATGTGAACAAGGTATCTGGTAGCAAGCACTACTTTGATCTCCTGAGGAAGAGGGTCTTCTCCATAAATCATCATGGCAGGAGTAAAAGAAAAGCAGCACATTCCTTTGATGCTTTGCCATGCACAGCTGCTGGTCTGGATGTTTACAAAAGTAACACTCTTCGAACACATTGGGTTGCAGATCCCCAGGTTTTGTATTTGGAGCCCTGTTGAGCATCGTGTTCAGATGCTGCTCTCATATCCACAGTATGTGGAAACTTGCCTACTTTAAAGGATGGGAGGACGTTCAACTGGAATATTTTGAATGGCTGTGTGCTTATCCACTACCTTATTTCTCTGATGTCCTTTGTCACAGGTGTAGATCTTTTTCTCAACCCAAGCTTACTTCTCTAGTGCTGTGCATACCCTGCAGTTCCCTTAGCTGGGAGAAAACAAGCTGTCAGCGCTGCTGCAGGAAGCCTGTTGCCACGGCATAGGCACGTCTGCTTCTCTTCATCATAAGGAGCCAAGACATTTTATGTATGTTCACTGTACTAAGAGCAAGGTGAGATAGTTACTTCAAAAAGCAGAAGGCAAAAGAACGGTTCAAGAGGTACATGACAGGACACGGTAAATAAAGGCCACAGACATTGGAAGCATCTGGTAAAAAACAGGAGTGATCTGATTCTAGAATACAAATAAAGACCTTGATATTAAACAAAGGGAAATAAAAATAAAAAAAAAAGAGGAAAAATGAATAAAAAAAGATAAAAAAAGGAAGAGACAAAATAAATGAACTGGAGCTTCAGCGTTACCACCATAATATTTTGCCATAAACAAAGTGGTAAATAAGGGAACTGGCAGTTACACCAAGATTTCTCCGTGCTAAGTCTTTCTAGGAGAAGCACAAATGCTTAGGCACTTCAAAGGTAAAGTAGCACAGAAGAACAAGACACGAATATTAATGTAAGGCAAATAGAAACATGACTTCAAAAAGGAAAGTCAGATCATTTAAAGGCAGTGAGAAAAAGAAGGGGGAAAAAAAACAACCCATGAAGCAGTCCTTTTAGGTAAATTGGCTTGCACAGCTGACTTTCTCCTTCTGTCCCTATAATAAATACTTGGTCAAGCACTTAAATTCTGCCAGTTTGCTGAGTAGTTTTTACTGCTCTTTGGCCTCTTTCAACATTCACACTTTTCACAGTTTATGCAAAACATATCAACCTGTCTAACTATTTGTACATCCACACAGATACAGAGTCAACATCCTTGCCCTTTGATCTGATTTTATTTTTACTCGCCTCTGAACTCTGTTGCTCTGATCTGCTAGTTACAGTTCAAGTCACTTATCTTTCTTCACTGTCATGCATGATGCTAACAACTTTTTTCCCCCATTCCTCTACGCCTTCTCCCTCAGGGATAACCAATCAATGATGATTTCTCAGATAGACCAGTCTTTGCAACTAGGATACTCTACACTGTGCTCTTGAGGACAACACCAACTAAATATAGTATGGAAGACACTGGAAATTTTAGATTTTTTTTTTTTAATTGCAATCTTCTTCCTATTTTTTTCCCCAAAATAGGAAGCATTTTCACTAGAGGGGCAGCAAACTTCTTTGTTCATATGGCAACTATCACTTTGATACCAGTATTGTAAGCAAATTGCATTGGAGACAATGTATGGCTTGGCCTAGAAAGTTGACGGAGTGAATAAAGGAAATTGAAGATGTGGATTTCCCCACAGCATTTCAAGCAATGAAAGTGATGGACTTAATTCTCACCAAGAGAAAAGAAGGTCAGACTGCTCTACAGAAATCTATTAAAGGCATCAGGAGAGGCTCTGAGATCAATAGATATTTAACAGAAGCCACAGTATGAAATAAACGTTTTTGGAAGAGAATAAAAAGTATGAAGAAAGAATGTAGGTACTAGTGGAAAGCTGACAATTGCTTAAACAAGAACATAAATAAAACCAAAACCCAATCCCCCAAAAACTAGGGTCAATGCGCTTGTGGCAACTTGAAAATATTTGCTCAAATCAGTGGGAGTTTTGGCTGTGTGCACACTTTTTGCTGTTTTTCTATTAAGCACACAGCTGAAAACCATTTCCTTGACTTATTTACAGAGCAATAATTGGAAAAATAGGATTTTCTTTTCTGACTTACTCTGTAAGAGTATCATTAGTCAAGCAAATAATGACATAAAGAACATACAGAAAAGCAACTTTAGGCAGCAGTATTTAACCTCTTAATTGCATACAAAATATTTTTTCTCCATATGTACTGGTTTATTAAAACTGGCTCTTTCTTCTAAGCAATATAATTGTACCAGTATGGAAATAACAGGTTGACCTTTCAGCCCTGCTATAATCATGATCTTACTTTTTCCATTAAGGTAGAAAAACTGTCTCAGGGACTATGTCTGCAAATGCATCAGTGGGAGATTTTTGTCTTTTATAGCTGTCAGGAAACATAGTGGGATACTCTATTTGCTGGATAGAAAAGATGATGCTTCAATGAGAAAGGCTTATGAAAGCTATCCCAGCAAAACAAGAAAGCGAAGTAGCATCTGGAACAAGCACAAAGCAAAAGCACCCGCCCAAGTGTGAACTGGAACCTACATAAAAGTGAATAAAAGAAATTCTGAGCCTTTGAAAGAGCTCCAGTCAGCTTGAAATAAACTGGACTGCTATTCTAGTAATAATACTCCTAAATAAATTGTTGCTGTTCCAACAAGCAAAGCAATCAGACTTTCTTTCATTTCTCTGTTGAATCCATATATACTGATTCCCTTTTATCCATCTATCATGATGCTCTCCTCTGAGCCACAATGATTCATCCTTTAGGATTGAATTCTCCCAATAAAATTTCAATTCATAAGCAGATCCTTTGGTGGCAGAACACATTGCCTGAGAGTTTTTCACACAGTCAAGATGAATATTTAGGACAACTGTATATAGAAACAATACTAACAGTTGGCCAAGGTCTGCAAGACCTTTTCTCCTCAGGAAAAAAAAGTCTTAGAGATAACATTTTAACTTGTTAATCTGTTCTTCCCTGTAGGGGAAACTTTACAGTTAAATACAGAAAAGAAATTTGACTTACAACTCTGCTACAATAATAAGCATTGTTTTTACAAATAAACTGCAAAGATCAAGGAAAGATGCATGCTGTCTGGTGATGTGCTGCCAATACCTTAACAAAGATCTCTAATAAAAAAAGGAGCATGCTTCCTTTGCTCATGCTAATCTTGACACAGCAAGCAAGTCATAAAATCTTTCAGTCTAACCTCAAGAATTCTAGCTTACACTTTCAGGAAAGATGGAAACACCAAAAGGGGAAGAGTCATTTAAATTTGCTTTTGCTGGTGACTTTTATTTTATATTCTGAAAAAGGAATTGATAGAAAGTCAAAGAAATCCACCTATGGACAAGTACTGGAATGGTAATCCATGGCATAGATAGAATAAACTAGGGGTAAGTACTTATCACAATCTTTAGATCACAGGTGTGCAGAGAATTCATGTTTAGCTGAAGTTCAAATCAGGAAGTCTAAAACAGTCATACTTCTAGTTTTAAAGATTTTTGGTTTGCCAGTACTGTCCAGGAAAGTAGACATCTCACAGCAGGGGCTTCCTGAGAATGTGAATAGCTGTCATTTGACAAGAACTTCATTTGAAAATAAAAGAAGCCAGAACTCACACAGAATTTAGGCTCCCTAAGTTCAAAATTGCAGTTTTCAAGTCTCTATTTATCTGCTACCTAATCTTGGAAGTATCACTGTTTTCAAAGTGAGAGTTTCTCAGCAATTGAGTTATGTCCAGCATCACTCAGGGTCTACAAACTAGCTGTTCCTCTACCAGTATCTAGTAATCATTTCTAGTCAGTAAGTATACACAGAAAACAACTATCATAAGTCCATGGATGTATAACGCAGAGGCAATAATTTTCTTTTAAAATACTGCTGTTGCTACCTTCTCTCCTCAGACTCTATTTCAAATTTCTACAAAGAACTCACTAGTTAAGTCACATACCAAAGAAAAGGAAGACTGAGGTCTGTTTCCTATGTATTCTTGAGATTACCTTAATCACAATCAGAGGCTCTCCTAGATGAGAGTGAGTACAGAGGCAAAGACCTTGCAAGAACATGCAGTATTTGTTCCCATTCTTTAATGTCAGTATTTGCTCCTATTCTTCAATCAGGCTGACTAAAACTAATACTTGTAGCTTTGTACACAAATTATTTCAAGATTCATTGCTTCAGAAACAGAGCACAAAGACCAAGAGGACTGCCCTGTACCTCTTGCCCTATGGGTTGTTTAATGAGTGACTTCAATGTTGCTTTAAAAAGTACAAGGTTTCTATGTTTGAAGACACCTCAGGTGAATACGCGTTGGCTTCAGACTTATGTCTTGCTTTGTTTCCCTTATTTGTTGTTTTCAGAGTCACCTACAGGATGGTCTTCACTTTGATACCCATTCTGATGTACCAGACTCTCCCCATGTACTACAGGGGGATCTGAAAGCAATCCTAGTTGTTCCTGTTGAGAATTTGTCTGAAAACTCTGGGTTACTGCAGTTCATTTTGATTCATTTCACAGGCAAAACATTCACTCCTCAGTAATAATGTGCATGTGCCTTGGTAATGTGATTAACTAGTAGCCTAGAGATGAGCTGCAGGACTTTCTCCAGATAGAAGCAAGGCCATCACTCTATCTTTGCCTTAGAGCTGGTAGAAGAATTATAACAAGCCTTTTAAGAGTCCCCTTCAGCAGATCAGTAGCATTGAACATCGCTACAAATTGCAGTCATATGAAGAATTATAACCACCAAAACCAAAATCAAAATGCTTCAAGACTACAACACATGTAGTTTCTCTGTGCTCACCAAACATTTCCAAACTCATCAAACAGAAGCCTTTTAGACTTTGTCATCACTGATAAGCAATCCTGACTCTTTTGTTCACAGTCCTACTTGGTATTATCATGAGACTCCTGAGGAGTTTTGCTTAAATGTTTGAAGAAACACACATATTTGGGAAATGTTGGGTTGGAGTTGTGAACAGCATAATTCAGGCTTAGCTACTCTTTCAAGATTCATGCAAGGACCCATCTTTCTAAAGAAATTCCACAATATTTAAGGTTTGACTTCAGTATGATGCATTTCACGAATCTGTTTCCGAGCTTGAGACGTGTTGGCTGTGATAATAAGCATGTGGCCATCACCTTCCAGTATTGAAAATACCTGGTGAGTCAGACAGAGATTTGTACAGGAATTTTCAGCATAGGAGAAAAAACCCAATGAAACAGGAAAAGAAAGCAAAGTTTATGGTCTGTCTTAGAACAAAATTCATACTTCCCTGTAAGAAAGACCTGGGGCACGCAAGGAGTAATGATGAGTGTGGATCTTCAAACAGCTCAGAGTGATCATTTAAGGGGTTCAGGATGCAGAAAACAGCTACATATTGCAGTGTTATTTCAGTTTGTATCTTAAACTGGAAGACCTGCATATGGTACATCCTACTACTGTTTTGCTCAGAGGAAAACTTCACTCAGGCTCTAGTCCTTTAAATATTGACTGTCTTATTGACTCAGCTCTATTTACTCTTTCAGACACAAGCTCAGCAGACCCAGTTATCCAGGAAGATCCATTAGCTTAAAGTAATTCTAACAATTAGCTAACAATTTTTTTGTGAGTTTGGGGTAGATTTTTTTATGGTTTCCCAAGAATGGAGAGGAAAAAAAAATCCAGGGAATTTGTAATGGATTGTTGGTGGAAACCGAAGGTGCTCTAAATTGCTTTACAGCTACAGTCCCTTATTTCATTTCAGCCTTTGTTGATTTTTTCACAGAACAGCAAGAGGCTTATAGCTTACTGGCAAAGACAGAAAGAGAAAGAAAGGAAACAGAAAGGTGTCACTTGTATCCCTGGGGCTCTGATAATCGTAAAAGAACTTCACATTTAACTGGTTCTATTTTGGATCATTGGATAAAATCCACCTTTCATATGTTGAATTATTACAGTAGTAAGTTGTCATGTGGGAGACTCATTACTGCTCCACTTCTCAGAGAGACAAGTATTTCAGTGCTGTTTAGGAGGAATAAAATGGGTTAAAGCTCAGCAGGCCCTGGAAATGGCTCTCTTTCATGGGAGCAGGATGCTGGTATTGTGATAGGCAGAGAGACACCCAACTCCATGAAAATGAAACAACCACCCAGCACCCAGAAGAGGTTCATCACAGGAGGGTATTGCTGATCTGGGGTACCCAGCAGACATGGGGTACTGAGACCTGCAGGCAGTAGGACCAGCAGAGATGTGTGACCCCCATCTCTCTGCCCAGGGATGTTGAATGAACAACTCGGGGGAAGTATCGCCTTCCTGAGGCAGCAGGTCCCAGCATCTCACAGCTCCAGCTGAGCTCACAGCTTCTGTATGTTGCAGAAGCAGCATTTTCCACATAGCTTCTGCATGCACTTTAAATAAAATCCTCTTCCCCTAGAAGTACCGAGCACATCTTAGGAAAACAGGGCAAAACCTGAGGGCACAGTATACCTCTGTTCTCGCACTTCGAGGATTATTCTTACAGCTATCTACAAACAGGCAAACTGTAAGTGCAGATAAGAAAGTAATTTAACTTCCTTAGCTCAGTGACTAGATTGCAAACAGAAGCCAGCCTTCCTGACCTCCTGACTCTGCTTTAAAGCTATTACCACAGTTATAAACTGCTCAGACAGGCTTGAAAATACAAATCATGTGGGTGACATCTTACTGTGGAAACAAAAGATACTGAGTGAGAGCAAAGACAAATTACTCCATTGTAAGACTAAAAAGAGTTGGAATAGATAATCAATCACAAATGTGATTTGATGTCTGCAAAATAAAGGTCCTGATCCAACAAAAGGCAAATGGTAGGATTTGCAGTAATCTGGATAGGCACTGTAACTGTTCATAAAGATGGCTAGATGCACATTTATCTGCGCAAAGGTTGACTCATGAACAGCCACAAGGGGCTGCATTCCCTGACAAGAAGTTTTACAGCTCTACTACTCATTTCACTAAGAGTTGACTCCTTACAGTTGCATTAAGTTTGGCTACCACTGGTTGCATTTCATGGTGTTTTGTTCTCACAATAGAAGAGGCAGCAAACAGTCTTTTACTTTCTGTGCTGCTCTCACGTTGCAGATCTCTGCCAAGCTATACTGGCACTCTCCATCCCTTAATTATTCTCACTTTCCTTTTTGCCACCTTTTCCAATTGCAACGTTTCCTTTAGAAGATGGATGGACCAGAACTCCACTTGGTGTATCAGCTGCGAAAAACACGTGGTTTGTAGAGCAGCGAGATGATGGGGGGTTTTCATTGTTTTATATTTCCTTCTTAATGATTCCTAGCATTTGATCTGTTTTTTTATTGCTACTGAGATTATGTTTTGAACTATCTATCATAACCCCAGGGGTTTCCTCTGCAGCAGTAACGACCACTTCAGAGCCTATCATTTTATGCAATGATAAGATTGGGTCTTCCACACGCACATTGTTTTACATTTATCTATGTTGAATTTCATTTGCCATTTTTTGTCCAGTCATCCTGTTACAAGACACGTCCAACTGCTTCCTGCCAAAAATACAAGTACCACACTCCATCTACTTGGTTTGCTTTTCCTCCTTTATCAATTACTTTTTCATGTAAATTTTTGCAGAATTCATACATCTCCAATGACTCTGTTTTGCCAAAGCAACAGCTTTTTCACAAAGAGTTGTATTCATCAAAAATATTGCATGCAGCTTTTCTTGGCAATATATTAGAGTCTTCATTTACTCTGTAGCTCAGTGACTTTATGCCTTTTCAATGTTTTGCATATAAATTAAGCTGAAAAGGACATAGACAGCTGGTTTTACTCAATGTGGTTTCAAGTAAAGTTTCTAATTTTCTTCCCTTTTTTCAGTTATTTTTCAAAAATTGTTTGTGCAGTTGAATGGACCGCATATAGAACTACCAGTGGGATGTGTGAAGTGTCAGTGCTAGAGATGATCAAAGCCTTTAAATTTTTTATTGTTTTAGCTCTTCCTTCTTCATCATCTCCACTTTCATTTTATCAACAATATCTCTGGCACACCTATGTTGAGATGACAAGACTCAAATGTGAATAAATCAGTGAATCCATAGCAGGAAATATTTAATTGGGATCTCTTTGCAGAACCGTAATTGCAAACATAAATCCAGAACACTGCACAGTGCATGGAGCATTGTTTACATCATGGTCCATATTGGAGTAACTACTGGTTAACATGTATGATTATCACACCATGTGGTGCTAGAATTCTATAAAACAAAATAAACTGTTCTTGTTCCAGTCTAATGATGCAGAACGAGAGCCCCAATAAGCAATATTACATGAGAACTGAATCAACAGCTTACTTTGAACACACAAGAAAATCTGCCAAACAGTGCTATTGTGTAAAAATTTTTTAGTAAACATTTTAAGAGACTTTGAAGTAATTAATGATCCAGTTGTTAATGTACTCATCAGTGTTTTTGCTAACTTGTAAAAATTATAATTACTTTGGCAGCCCTTGCTGCCATTTTATTATACACTTCACATTTTATTACACACCTAAAAAACAAGATGGTAAATGCTTTGAAATGCTGAAGGCAGACTTAGATGCTATTTTTCCCATTAAATATATCACCTGAGCTCTTTATGTTTAATCACCTACATTGCTTACGACATGTAGTTGGACAGAGGATCTTACAGGAAAAGATCAATCAAAAATGGTATAAATACCAGCAGCACTCCCAAGCACAGCTGGAGCTCTACAAGCCATTATATGTGTTTTATTACACTGTGGTGATGCCACTCTTTTTAATACTATTTTCTAGCACACATGTATTAAGATTCTAAATACGTGCATTTCAGAGATGAATTTGTTACAAAGATTAACAGGAAATAATATCACATAAATGTGTAGGACCAGCCAAAATATGATAGCTATTTTGTAATCCTAACAGAGATGTATAAAGTATCCAGTGCTCCAGTGTAAGATCTAGAACAAATATCATGTATAATAGATTCTGGGATAATTTGTAAATACTGTATTATCATTTTCCTGAAACTGAGTTAAAATTCTGATTAATAGTTTGAGCTCAGCAATGGTTTCTTAGAAATGGAGAAATCCTCACCAAAAATAAAGGTTGTATTTGCATTGCAATAAGACCTGTGGGAGCCAAGGGACCATAATTTCACTCCCAGAAAGAAGTGTCCTGTTGCAAAGATGTAAGTTCAGTAAAAAGGAGGCATATGCAAAAATATGTAAGCATTGCATGTTCAGTCATATTAACTATATCATTTTTGTTAAGGTAAATAAAAATCAGGAAGTCCTTTTCCTGTATTTCTTATAGTCTCCTAGCAAACCAGTGCGTAACAACAAAAAGGGTAATACAATCAATTACTTTGTTGTTTTACTTTTATGTCAAACTGGCAATATTAACAGTTAACCTTCCTGTTATGGTCAAATCAGTATGTATGATAGAGGTATTTAAGTGTGTAGTGTAAATGTATTGAACAGCTGCATTTTAAATAGAATAAAGTGTGTGTTTCAGATGCTGAGGAATAGTAACTGGGACTAGACTCTCAAAACTAGAGCAAATGATCCAAAGCATTCACTCACAGAAAGTTCAGCAGAAATATTGATTGGTCTGAATGAAGAAGTAATGGAAATGTCTGAAAGTACCAGAGAACTCAATACAGATCAACCAAGGACATGGCAGACAGCAGCAGACTCTTATTCTCATCAACACCAGCAGGTCTATAATCTGATAAAACCACTGCACATATGACCTTTCAGCAGAAGATCTGCATTCTAACAACTGGTAGGTCACAATAAGGTGACACCACAGTGTATGTGCAATTCCTCTTCCTTTTATCCCAGTTGAAAGACTCAATATAGCTGTGAGAAGACTCAAAATGAAGCAGTAATGACAGAATTTTCCTGTGTTTTAGGCAGGGAGAAGAAAGAAAGATTATAAGGCAAAATAATCACATCATGTCTTATAAAAGAAGAAAAAAAGTTTATCATCACCATAAAAGAACAATGTGACATGATGAGGACTTAACTGCTGGTGTCCCTTTTCCCTGTCCTACACAAGTGACCCTGGGCAGACCACTTGGACATATCTCCTTGTGCTTCGTGGTGGTGAGTCACAGAATTACAGGATGGTTTTATTTGGAAGGGACCTTCAAAGGGATCTGAGAGTGAGTGAAATCTGTGTGGGAATGACCATGAGTGTCTGAATGAATTGTTTGAAAAAAAAAATCTCCTTGTCCTTTTACAAGGTCTCACAATGAGTTAATTTCCTGTTTATCTCAGATAAATCAGGCCTGTGTATTTTGATCACAATTACAGACTTAAGAAATCCAAAAATTCCCTTTTATGTACTGTAAGGTTTTTTGACATTTTCACATTACTATGTTTTTTAGATGGTCCATAGAAATAACATGCACTGAATTTGTATAAAAATTGCCAATGACCTCAGCATTGATAGCACACATTTACTGGTGAATATTTTATAATAATTTTTAACACAATTAGAAATTAAATTTTGCCAAAAATGAACGATGTCTTACAAAATGTTTTAATTTCTTCACATCTAAACTGTATAGAAGTAAAATTCTTTTAGGCACACGATTGTAATCTTCACACTAAATATGTTATTAGGAGGTGGGATGTACAAATGGTGGAGAGAAGCTTAATATTAAGCAAGAAGAACATTAATAAGCTTAACTTTGATATTTGTGCTTCAGAGTTTGGGGGTGAGGGGAGAGAAATAACAGAATGTTATTAAAATTACACTCAAAAGACCTTACCTCAAAAATTGGAGTTGTATTTTTCTGTGTGAATAATAATACAGTCCTCTACCAGTTAGCATGGCAATACTATAAAACACCAAATCAATCGTAAGTATAAAAGTGCATCAAAAAGACTGAGGCAAAAATGCTGCTACACATGTACAAATGGTCATTATTCACAATAGGGCCTCAATTATACAGAAAAACTTGTGTTTATTCATTTTGTTACCAGGAACGGTGGACTAATTAAAAGCCACATGCACTCCTAGGTAGTTCTGTGTTCTGCATTGCACGGAATTACTACCAAAATTCAGCATCTAAGAAGGAGACAGGATAACACAGCCAGGAAAATCAGATTGGCCACTAATAAAATTGGTCTCTGCAGACTTTGAAGAAGCGTGTCAGTGACTCCTGCACTTGTGCTGACAGCATGTGACCCAACGTGACAAAACCAAAACCAGATGTATAAATCGATGTACAGAAACAGATAAAGGTACATAGATATATGGACATAGAGAGATAGACTATTACTTGAAAACCACTTGTCCAGACACTCAAACAACTAATTGAAAGAGAATAATCCAGGTAAAAGGCAAACCTGAAGAAAGACTAATTAGGGCACTTCACCTCTCCTGAGGTGACCTGCTTCTCCCTGTTGACCCTGCAATTGCAAACACAGTACTTTAGCTTTCAGAACTGCCAGTGCAACCTGGAGCAACTGGCTTTGATAAAACGCCTTTGTTACATCTTCTAGTGCAGGTCTTCTCTGAGATCCGTGACCATGCTGAATATACAGAACAATCAGTTCTGTAATTCTGAAACCTTCTGAATTCATCTGACCTCAGGCAGGACACTGGAGGGTCGAGATCCTTCTTACAGAAATTTTATGAAATTGCATCAGATCTGGCTCCTTTAATAAAATAGATTCCTTCAACACTATCTCATCAGTGTCTACCCATTTCAACTCTTCCTCAAATCCTGATGTCACATTCAATTTACTTATGTCTCTGATAGAAAAATGCCACTGTGCTGAGATATACAACAACCAACTGAAATTTCAGATACTTTGAGCTGGAATGTACCAACCATGTAAAATAGTAACTGTGCCATAGAGCCGGGAAAAGGCATATAAAAATAGAAAATAGGTTGTAGAGCCACAGAGCATTCCATGGGATCTAGAAGAAACTAAAGGCTAAGTGATACAGAATGGGAACATAGCCAGTTCTGAATTATCTCTTCAAGAAAAAGAAAAATGAAAGAATAGTAATGGGGGGGAAGGGGAGGTGGTGAGGGGGAGGGAGAAATGAAGTGGGGAAAAAAAAAAAAAGCTGGTTGGTTGGGGTAACTAGGCAGTTAATCACTGTTCTTGAAGTCTTTTTATTGTGCTTCCTTCCCTGTCTCTCTCTCATTCCTCTGATGCACAGCCTAGTGTGCTACTTTTGAGAATGCCAAAATCGAAGCAGTACTTCCCTTCTCACCTGAGCTGTGCAGAGACAGAAGTGGTTGCTGCGTACTGTCTATTGCATGAGATCTCCCCATCTTCTGACAGTTTTGCCCTTGACGAGAACATGCGCATTTCCAAAAGTTTTTGTGTGTACATCCTGATGCCTCTCAAAATATTGAGAATGGAGGCAGTGTGTTCTTGCATGTATCTCATTTCAGGAGGAGGCTGAGTTCAAAACAGTGAAAGAGGGGAAATGCCTTCATATTGTTCATATCTCATCAAAAAGCAAATTGCATTGCTCACATTTTTCTCTTTATTTAGCTCTTCACCCGTGAATAATTTCCATACTGCTGCATCTCACTAAAAGAAACTTTTAAAATTATTTTGGAAAAAAAAAAAAATCTCCTTCTGTAATTTTCCAATTCTTTTTTGTGCACACACTGCAAAGTAAACTAGAGTGGGCAAAACTCATTTGGTAATTTTACTCTGACTCTAGAATTTCTTTCAATCTCATTTTAATTCCTCAGCATGGGCTTTTCTCTTTTTTTGGCAAAACATTCAAGCCTGTGAATCTAAATTTGATCAATGCATATTTGTATTTTTCCACAGATCCTACAGCTGTCAACATTTTTTTCCACCTAATGAAGCACATTCTCCTTTTCAGCTGCCAACAAAACAAAATGCACTGCAGCTACATGGCTAATGAGATACAGTAACAATATTTGAATGTGCAGCATGACATTAATTATTACTTAAAGACAGAGCTATGTTATAATAGTTAATGCATACAATTACATATTGGAATTTGTATCATTTGTATATTCCTGTTGTTGTTCCTATGGCAAACTTGTTCTCTCTCAAAGAAAAAAAGTTGTTTTTCAAAAGTATTTTTACGAATTACACATCATATCTGGCCTGGAATAAATTCAGAGTTGTACCAGATATATGGAAATTAATTCCTTCATTGCATAAAAAGAGTTTTAATAAAGGACTTCCAGGAGTTGTGTGTAAGCTTCAGCACAACAGTAGAAATATATATTACAACAATTGTACACTCTCTGAACTTACTCTGTAGTAATATCTGGGGGGGAAAACGGGTAGGAGAATGACCATCATCCAGTTACTCATTTCCTTACTGCTATAAATGTTACCAGTTAAGTTAAAAAATTAATGCCTTGTTTAAGCAGGTTTGTTTTTTAGAGATTCATGGATGAAGATTCCTAGATGAAATAACTACCATTCTGCCTCTGAACACTTATTTTACACCGTATCCTTACACTGTTGGGTAAACAAAATTTAGATGTGTTCATACATGCTGACACAGATTTTTTTACTTCAGAATGTCTGCAGGAAGAGTAAATAACAGTTTGTAAATCAGCTACCTCTGCAGTTTATGGAGAAAAGCAAGGCCTCTTCCAAATACCCTCTGATATCTTTGTTAGGATGACACACAATGTCTTCTAGGGATATTTAACACAGGCATTATGAATTGTCCTCTTAAAAAGTCTGTTTCTCTTCATAGAAAGTAAAAGTAGATGGCAGGACGTATAACTCACAGTTGGATGTTCAACTCTGAGATTTCTGCACCCCAGGGGGATGAATCTCTGTCTCAAAAGCAAGCATTTATCAAAGGGTTCAATACCAGCATGACCTACCTAGGGCCTACAGAATGGGAGGAGTCCTTGAAGTTCTGTGGATCTTTGAGCAAAAATAGTGTATTAAGTGGGAATTTACAGAGAAGACAATTGTTTCCCAAAAATATTTTAGGTGTTGGCAATATAGCCCAGAGATATCTTACAAGTTAAAATGCAAAAGGAAAAGCACATCAGTACATGTCTTAATTATATACGAGTACATTAAATAAATGCCTGTATGTCTAATTCATACAACTCTCTCAGTAAGGCAAGCAGGGTTCAACCCCTATGTGCACTGGATAATAAGTCTGGTGATAATCCTAGAAGTGAATACAAGCAGGAACAAGTGCAGGTGCAATCTCTGGATCTGTATTGGAGTCTTAACTGTATTTCTGGCCTCCCAGCAAAAACTACTTTTTGCTGCATACTTGCACAGGATAACACTGGAGAAAAGCTTAGGGGAAGACTGCCCTTGTCTTGTTCATGACATAGAGCTGCTAAACTTGGGGATTTTTTACACTGACTCAATGCAGAATTATAAAAGAGATGAAGAAAGTTATTTTATAGGCATAGATATACACATGCATATATTTCTTAACTACCCTTATATTGCTGAGGGCTACCCATACTGAAAAAGTTACTGCTAAATGGTTTGGGGCAGGATCTTACAAAAAGTTAATCCAGCTAAGGGAACTGTGCCTGGTTCTGCTGTCCAACTTTGTGAGGTGGCTCTGCATTAACAGGGACCCTTGTGGTCTTCATTAGCTGCTATTCCTGCCCATCAGGCAACTCAAGAGTGGGAATGGAGGGCAGCAGAAGGCTGTTCAACCAGCCCAGAGACCTGTTCCTGGACTGCCTTCTCACCCTGACTGAAGTGCAGTGAACTGGCAGTATGTCTGTCTGTTAATTTAGCTGTGCTTTATCATTGCCCCTGGCTGCTAAATCACATAGTTCTCAGTGTCACAGAACTAAAGCTATGACACCTTCTCACTCCAGGTTTTTTAGCAGCTTGGCTCTAAATGTGTGTATGAACTATGTTTTCACACTTATTTGAAGAGCACCTGCCACAGTCAGTCACATTCTAATCATAATATTTACATGGAATGGAAAAATATCTAGTTATATCTGAGAGGCAAAGGACTGAATTCCTATTGTTCTTCCCATCTTATTATACATAATTCTTTTCTAGGCATTGTACCTAATTTTTTCTTGAAGCTATAGAAAAACTTGTTTTGCAGTGAGTGATGTAATTTTGCTTTTTACCCATATGTTATTATGAAGAAAGAGTAATATGATTTCAGATCCCATTAAATTGAAATATACGTCTTTTATATGTAAGATAGCTATTTTAGAACTACAACCACAGAAATCTTTCGTTTCCTTCAATCAAGATACAATCAGTCATGTGACTACCATGGCAGTGGTATTAACATGGTCCTGGTGGCAATACCTCAGTTGCTAGGCTTGAAAAACCTGGATAAATTCTTCTGGAAAGAGCTACTTCTGCATGAATGCCCTCTGTCTCTGTTTTTCTGTCTGGAATACCAAAAAGGTTGTACTGAGTCTGACTGAGATGGAGTTAATTTTCCCCACAGCGTTGCTGTGCTCTGCATTAGTAGCTGGAAAAGTGTTGGTAACACACCAGTGCTTTGGCTACCACTGAGCAGTGTTGGCACAGCATCAGCACTGTCTCTCCAACCCCATCATCAGCAGTCTGGGGGTGGGCAAATTCTTGTGAGGGGGAATAGCCAGGGCAGCTGACCCAAACTGACCAAAGGGGTTTTCCACACCATATTACATCTGCTCAGATAAAAAAGCTAATAGAAAGGAAGAGGGAAGAGGGGCATTCGTTATTGATGACATTTGTCTTTGGGAGCAAATGCTATGTGTGCTGAAGCCTTACTTTTCAGGAAGTGGCCATACATTGCTTGCTGATGGGAAGTAGAGAAAAAAATCCTTGGGGTTTTTTTCCTTTGCTTGTGAGCACGCAGCCTTCACTTTTGTGTTAATAAAGTGACGTTATCTCAAACCACGAGGGGTTTTTTTCCATCTTATTTTCTCCCTGCCCTGGCCTGTTGGGGAGGGGAGCGATAGAGTGGTTCAGTGGGCAGCTGGAGTCCAGCCAAGGTCAACCACCACAAAGGTCCATTAGCTAAATTTCCTTTTGACCAAAACATAGTGATGGGGTGAGTTTACAAACCTTGAATATATAAATAAATTTAAGTATATTTTTAGTAACAGTCAAATAATCACACTTAAACAGTGAACAAGAAAACCCAACATTCTGTTTCCTTAAAGGTTTAAATTACTATTTATAGTCTTTTGAGGTAATTTCTGAACTATATCCTCCTGTCTTACAATGCTGAAATGCAATTTCAGGGCTCTACCTGAGCTAATATTTTTTAAGTTCAATTACTCAGGACTTGCATTTATTGAAACAACATCTCATATTGTTCAATAAAGAAATTCATGAAGCTCCTTCACCTCTTTAGCAAAAACAACAAAAAGCCTGAGCATTATCTAGAGTTATCTCTGGTGAATTCGGTTTTGCTTCATCATGATAAATTAGAGTTGTGGCTTGATTAGTAAAACCAGGAACTCAGGGACTGAGTTCATTGTTCACACAGAAGCTCCATCCACGTCAGAGGCAAACACCTGTTTTAAGTTACTGAAGGGAAACTTGAGTTAATGCAGTGTAACTGAGATGATAATCCAATCAATTAACCAAAAGGGTGTAAAGGAATAACTGCACCTTGAGTTAAACTTTCACTCTAATTTATATCGATTTTCATTAATTATGCTTTTAGAAAGGAATTTCCATAAATTAAAAGTTTAGTGTTTGGTCAGTGATCCCTCTTGGTTACCCCAGAAATAAGTAACACTTTAATATTTGCAACCCATTATCACCATCAGGCTGCGTCCAGAAATTAAGAAACTGTCCTCCTATGAGTTACTGGTTTACTCTCAGTTTACAAAGAGTAACTTAGTCAAACCCTGACCCGGCCCACCATTTAGTAGGGTCCAGTCACATTTTTCAGCTCTCCTTGACTGTGAAACAAAGAGTTTGGGACTAACGTCCATACAGCTAGAAGACACCTCTAACATATGGAAATGTTAAAATGCTGTTGGGGAACTAAAAAGCCCTCAAAATCTCTGTTTAATGGACCAGATCCATTCCTATTACACGGACCATGGAGCCTCATGCAGGCACTTTTGTGATTCTTATTAAACTGAGGACACAGTTAAGATTTGAATATCTCTTATCACTGCTGCACGATGTGCCACCTCTGATCATAATCCAACCACGACATTTTTTTATCCCCTCAGTGTCAAAAAAAGTATCAGGTCCTCACTTACCAAAGTTGCTGTTCTCATGACGCTTGGCAGAGTGCACCAAGAAATATCATAAAGGCAATAATCAGAAATTTCAGAAGCTAATTGCTGACTGAAGCTCAGTTCCTGGGAAACCTGGGCTTCACACTACCTTCTTATGTGTGTGCAGGGGACATTTATTTGGTGGTACAACTTCCAGAGGTGAAGAAATACAGCTTTCCCCATTCAAAGTGCAATTGCTGCTCTTGTACTCATGCCAATTAATCCCTGACCCCGTACAGCTCTTAAAAGCAACACATGAGGTCAGTGACTGTGGACAGCAAGAGGGGGGTGGTTTTTAATTAATGCTGCTGCTCTTTTCAGCAACAGTCTTTCGAAACGGCTGGGTGCTAGCTGGCATGCGTTCTGCATTTGACTGGTCTGTTTTCCACTCCCCTTTCTATTATATGCCTTCTTTCAAGTTTTCAGAGGTCTCTATTGAAAATAAAAAATAGCCATTAACTGTTCAACACATACAGAAGTCCAGCAACTAAAGAAATCTAGCAATAACAAAATGATAATGCCAGGGAACAAAAGGTTACTATTTATATGCCTTAAATCTCAGAGGGAAAAGAACACACAGAAAAGCTGAAAGAAGGCAGGTGGAAGGGGGTCTTTCTGAACAATTGTTCTTTCTGAACAATTACAATTAGTGCTCCTCGCTTTTGTGTTTGCACTTCATTTTGAAGAGTAGTACCCTAGTATGTTTATTCTGAGCTCAATTAGAAAAGAGCAAATTCTACAATGGTATTAGGTTTTATTCAGAAGAATAGCTCAGGCAGTTTAATAACCACAGGGCAGAGCTGAGATTGTTTGCTGTGCAAAAATAGGTTTAGCTCTACTGCTTTAAGCTAAAAAAAAAAAAAAAAACAACAAAAAAACCCCACCTCCAAAACCACCAAACTTGCACTACCTGAGTCTCAGTACTTTTACAAGTCACTTGTTCCTAACAACTAAATATCACTGTTTGCGTGATGTGTGAGACTTAAAATCACAGGCTGGGATATGTGTCAGCAGAACCATTCTTCTGAAATCCAGCAACCTCTGCCAAGTCTCATCAGGTAAGGATCTGACCCTGTGTCTTCTCTTGGCCCATAAAATTACTTTGCAGGCAGCATAGTTGTAGTGGCCAGCTGCCAGACACCCATCCAGTTGCTCACCCACTCCCCCTCCTCAACAGGGTGGAGGAGAAAACATGATGGAAAAGCTTATAGGTTGAGATAAGGACGGGGAGATCACTTACCAACCACCATCGTGGGCAAAAGAGACTTGGGGAAGATTAACTTAATTGATTTCCAATTAAAATTAGAGTTGTCCAAATGTGTTTTGAGAAAACTGACTAAACCAGAGTTTCAATAAGTAGTCCATCCCGTCCACCATCAGTATTACCAAAAAGCGCTAATTCAGTTTCTAACTAGAGTGTGTTCTCAGGCCTAGGCAGAAAAGAAGGAAGGAGCTGCGCTGAAGGATAAGGTTTTCCCTCAAATCTGCCACCTGTTTTGCTTTGCATCCTATTTTAGCACCTGTACACTTGTGTCAGTGGAACATTTTGTCTTCACAAGTGTATTACCAAAAGTATATATATATATATAGGTGTATATATATAATCTTACTTTTGGATTTATGGAACACTCAGACTGCTCAATTAAAACAGAGAAAGAAAGAGGCTTTATGAATACTACTCATTGCACTATCAAAAATAATCAGAAATCAGGTCTGGGTTGCCTCCAATGCCTCAGCATTTGAACTACACCTAATCCAGCCTCCTCAAATGATTCTGACTATAATCCCATTTTATTCTGAATAGAACATTTAGGCCTTGAACTCTTCTTTTTATTGCAAAGACTTCACTTTCCTTCCTTCTCACTTCCCTTGTTTCTCTGTCAGACAGCAGCCTATTCTCTTCTCTCTTTCCCCATCAGGTATTATCAAAATGTTAAATTTTTTTCCTATTGGAGAAAATACTGATATCCTGTAGCAGCTCCCCTTTCATTCTCACTTTGTCTGAATTGCTTTCCCCTCCAAAACTGCCTTATTCTACACCATCTTGTGTCCTAGATTCTATGGGTTGTTGGCTGTTGCCTTCAGTTATATCTTTTAATCTTCCTCTGTCACTCATTTAAACTGCTATTTCAGGCTTATCTCACTCACCTGTCATTCACTTTAATCCCCTGACTTCAATTCACTTCCCTTTTTTTTGTTAGTGAGGCAACTTAGACACTTATCATGTCAGTTCTCTATTTAACAAAAAACCCAAAAAGAAACAGATACACAAAGGACCAAACTCTGTTGAGCTATATCCATACATATTAAATTACTTAAATGGAGAAAAGTTGTTTTAAATGCAAGAAGAGCTGAGATACCAGTCTCAAGTGTGCCTGTTGGACCACTTTGAAAATGGTAAAGGCAGATGAGATCAAAAGGCTGACTGGAGAAGAATACATAACTGCATACTTGTACTCCTTTTTTTTTTTTTTTTTTTTAATCTCAAGAGACAGTGATGTTTTGCAGTGCAAACACTAAAAGGGAACGGAAAAAAAGATTTTTTCAGCAATAGTTCTGAAATTGCATGAAACTTTATAATCCCTCCCTACTCTAATGCTGGGTTTGGAAGAAGACAATTTTCGAATGGATTAATGCAAATATAATATAGTAGTGACTACAGAAATCTTTTGAAGCTTCTCTAATCTCTCCTCAGCACTGTTCTTCTCACAGTTTAACGTAGACTAGCACATCATATATCATGGCAAGTGCTGTGAAAGTGTTACTCATCAATGAAATGGCAGGCCTTAGCACCTAATTCATTAAATCTCGGTGAACTCATTTAAATGCCATACTAATAACTATAACCAAGTTAATAAATGCTATGTCTATATACTGAGCAAAATATGTCAAAAGCAGTAAATATCAATCTAGGTTTTGCAGTACAAAAGCAGGAAATTATTCTTCTGCTAGCCTTATTTTCATTCAGAGAAAATATTCTGTTCTGAGTCCTGTGGTTCTTTCTTAAAAAAATCCCATGAAATGGACCCAGCTTAGTGAAAATAAATCATTTTATAAAATGACATTCAATCTTTGCTTGTTTGTCACCTCAAAGCCGTAGCACTGATATTTGCAGTAGTCATGATGGCAGTTCAGACATACAGACATTTAACAAATGGCCTTTCTTTACTCTGACAGCAGCTTTTTTATGAGCTTCGGAGCTCTTAAGAAGAAAAAGGTGCACAGTGAGGATTTTGCTTTCCCAGCCTTTCCTGCCTCTGGACCTCATGCAGGAATTGCATCCTGCAGAGCAAAAGGAAAACACCCCCGATATGTTTATATTAAGAAATTAAATGAAACAAAGCAATAGACAAGCCAAGACAGCAGGATACCACATTTTTGACACTAGGTGGCCTGTGAAGACACTTGAACTTTGTCTGTGTGAACACTGTGAAGACACCAAACTTTGTCTGGCGGCCTATGAAGACACTTGACCGAACACCTTCTGCTCCCTGCAGACAATGGTCCTGAGCTCTGGTCCTCCACAGTATTCTGTGTTTATACTTGCAGCAGAATGGTCAGTGGCATGAATTACTACCCAGAAATTACAGTCCATCCATTACAAGAGTAGTTTAAAGCATCCTATATACAAATTTAAGTAATAGCCAAGGAAATACCAGAAACCCAAACCACCCAAACCATTTACATGACTAAACTACATGAAACCTAACATCAGCATGAGTTTTTGAACGTACTGAACTGAGTTTTTGAATTGTTCTCAGGGTTAGGGTAATCATTGTGAATTTATTACGTTGAATGCACAGCAATCCAATGGAGAATAGGAAAGCTGAATATGGATTACATTCGTCTTGCAGCTGATACTCAAAAAAAGTGCCACTATACACATAGTGTCCTAAAATCCACTGTAATAAGAAGGCAACACATATTCTACAGGATCTTGTGTACCAGGATAGCTGTTTTCCATGTTCACGTGACACCCATTTCCTCCACATCTGTAGTCAGCAAAAAATTAATTCCTGGTAACTGTTTGGTACTAATGCTCAGCAGATATGAATTGCTGCAGGTCTGTCTAGGGTGGTAGAATAAACCTAGCTTTATGTAGAAAAATTCAGAGCATAGGCAGTTGGTTTCTTGTTAGGCTTATGTCATCCCTACCCATACAAAAAACACAGAAGTAACATGAGTATTGCAGTGAGCAGTGGTTTTCTTCAGTGTATTGATTGTGAAAAGATTCCAAAGGAGGGACAGACAGTCATAATCTAGATTTAAGACCACTGCTTTTCTTAGTTTCCTTTTTCAGACCCGTTGTAAACCATGCATGCAGGTCCCCCCAGAACCTAAGACAACATTGTTAATAAAAGAATAAGACTTAGGAAAATAAACACCATGTTAGTAAGGGTGAACAAAAAACATCCAGAGACAAACTGATTTAAAATCAGCCTGAAAAAGCAGGAAAACAAAAGAGACTCAGCTTTACTGTGAGCCTTCTTAAAAACAGCTTTGCAATGGAAACAGAGAGATATTCCATTATTCCCCATCAGCAGTCAGAAAGCTTACTCACATACAGCCAGTTACTAAACAAGGGGAAGTCATTAAAAATCAGGTTTGTTGAAAAAGAGACACAGGTGGGTTATGGCAAGGATTTAAAGGAACTTTTTCAACTCAGATTTAATCCCTCAAAATTTAAATTTTGTAGAAACAGAAGTGTATGGTTGGCTATACCTTAAGAAATCTACAGAAATAGATGGGTTTTAAACAAATAACATATTCCTCAGCACTGTTGGCAGCTTAAGTTTCCTCAGACACAGGGCTTGAAAACAAAGCTGATATTAAAAAAAACCTTGATGCCTAAAATGTGCAAAATGAAGGAAAGGAAAACAAGCTGCCCACAGCCTGGAGAGTAAAGAGCTGTTTAGTATCTTCAGTCTCACTGAGGTAAGATGTTGATGTCAGTCTTATTGAAACAAATGAAAATATTTACAGAGACTTCTAGGGAGCTGTGCATTAAGCTTTCCATTATTACAGCATATAATCTCATGTGTATTTAGCAATGATTAGTACCTTATTCTTCATTTATCAACTCTCTAAGATATAGCCACATAAAAAACAAATAAACAGTTAACTTCCAATAGCCTTCTAAAAGCTTCATGGTAACTCCTGGTTTTGCTAGGGAAAGCAGGCTTCTTTTACTGATAATCCAACACAGAATTTAAATATAAACCATATTAAACATCATATTGAATTGCTTGCTCCAACCAAGAGGATTTAAGAGGCTAGGTTATTCCTAAAGAACTATACAAGATTACTAATGAGTCTGGATACTGATTAAAGATAATGAAATAACAGTAAATAACGGTTTAAAAATTAGGAAATTTTTCCAGTCCCATTCCCAAAGAGATTAGCTATTGACTGTTTCAAAACATGGCAATGTAATGTACAGAGATTCCTCTGTCTGCAACCTCAGTACATTTGCTGTATTTCAACCTTAGCACCTAAGATCACGGCAGGGGAAATCAAGAGATGGGGAATGAGACAAATGAGATATCCAGGATCTTACAGCCAAAGCAGCAATTAAAATCTTTGTGTTTAATACTGGTGATGAGTACTTCAAAGTTCAAAATTTAAAGCAGAAACAAGAGTTTCAACCTACCACTGTAAGGAGAGCCCTCTGTATGCTCACAAATAAGAGTAAATCCTTTAATGCTCTTCATCCATTTTCAAGTTTCCTAGCACAAAAAAGCACCACTTGCAGTGGTGCCCCTCACTTAGCTGCTGCACTTTGATCTGACTGTGATTGCTTGAGGCCTTTTTCAATGCTCTGTACAAAAGTGGGAAATGAAACAGCAGCAGAAAAGGTGCTTCTTAAGTTCTCATCTCCTTCAAGTATGTATTGAAAGAAATCTCTCCAAGAAGAAAAGGCATTTCTCCCACATTCATTGTAAGGTGGAGTATGAATAGTTTATGAAAAGAAGGACGTGTTGTGGATTGCCTCAAAAATGTTTCTACAGAAGTAGTTCCACTCATGCATAATTATATAAATACATATATATTTTAAAAATGTATTTTTAAAATATATTTAAACACAATTTATTGTATTTACATCTTTTTTTTTTCCTGAATGGTTTTGTTTGTTTGTTTGTTTTTCAGGGAAAAGAAGTAGTAGCAGCCTGCCCCTGTGATTCAGGAGTAGAACAATATTGAAACTAATAGTCTACTGTCCCTTGGAAATGTCTCCTGACATTATATCATCTAATCTTAAAGGCCTAGCTGGAGAGTCTTGACTCCAGTGAAGGAAGAAAAGCATCTGGAAGGCATCTAAATAGGGAGGGAAAAGTACATGTAATCTCAGTGGTCCAGTTACTCTCTGGAGTTAACTCTTCCCATGACTCTTTGGGAAATTTCAGCTTTTAACCTAAATCGAGTAACTAAAATGTGCTTACTATAAATGTTGGGAATACCTTCACAAGATCTGAAGCATCAGTCCCTAGCCTTCTTTCCTGCTTATGAAGAAGATCAGATAAGCCAGTTAAATTGCTACCTGTTTCTTTTTTTCCTCTGAAAAGATCATTTATCTTCCTCAATAGCCACCTGTGAATTAATGTGCATAATCATTCAGTATGTCATAGCCAGAAACTGATAAGACATATAATCCTTATTGTAAAGGTAACTTGATAGACTTAGACATTTGGGATCAATGGATGTGTACTGGTCTGAGATATTTTTTTAAAACAGGTTCATATAGTCAAGGCCAGAAAACATCTCTGCATTTATTTAGTCTGCTTTCAGGAGCAATAGAAGAATCTAGAACAGAACAAAATCTAGAAGAACAGCTACAGAAAAAGCCCTATTATCTGACAAGACCAAAGAACTGGAAGTGAATCTGTAGTCTAAGCCCATGTCTATCTCTGTCTATCATGGAAGTTCATAAGCATAGTACTTAAATAACAAATTAGCATTTAGGGATTTTTTAAAACCTGGTTCATTTATATGCTTGATCTTTTGGTATCTACTCTAACCAAACTAGTTTGGTTAATAAATGTAAAGTTAAAATTTCGTATGATACAACTATCACTGTAGTATCACATGGATGATAAAATGCACATGAATTATTTTTACATAGACAGTATTATAAAAAGCACAGATTTCTGCCCAGAAAATCTCTATTAAAAACAGAAACACACTTATGTCCAGCAACTCAGTTTAAATTGCAGGGCTAAGCCAACTCTGAACTATTTTTAGCACATTAGGGGTGGAAAGTATGAGACCACACTCAGAGATTAAGAGCTAGACACAATGTCTGAGTTCAGTAAAAGCACAGATCACCCTGACTTAAGAGCCAAAGTTGTCAACTCTTGAAATGGTCTAAAAAAAAAATTTTTCCTAGCGTAGATAAAATACCATACAGCAGACTTCAGAGATCTGTGTGGCTGGAAGGGAGCAGAGCAGCACTTAACAAATCAGATGCCCTTGTTAGTGTGCTATTTGAATACAGCTGTCACTGGTTGCCATTTCCCTTCAGCGAGACTTGCTTTTCACAGAGGCTTCAGACCTCAACTCCAGCAAATTGTGAAGTCACGGGACAACCTGAATGTAAAACATCTGTTGGTCATGCCATCATCACGGTGTTGTGTTCCCCAATATCCACTCACATTTTGTACCGGTTGCTCACCCAGCCCTGAGAACTGGATACCTCCATTCTTTTTCCTGCAGAGGGAGTGGCTGCCCTTTGATTAGCCTGTGCTCCCCAGTATCTCTGTCTCTCTCCTACAGAGGTGGAAAGAGGCCTTGTATAACAGCTGATAAAGAAAAAATTAATACCAGGTCTCTTCTTGCCTTTGCTTTCTAATCATTCACATCTGGCCCAATAGGGATGGAAGCCCCAGGTTCCTCACACGTCAGGATCACTGATCTTCAACCTACAAGTTATTTCTAGCCATTTTTCTAAAGCAAAGAGGTCTGTATTTTCAAAAGTAATTAGCTAAGCTTACTTCATCTAGCTTACTTAAAGGTGGTTTGCCCAAAAGCAATGTATTCCCATCCTTGGATTGTAAAGCCTACTATTTAAGGTGGCTCACACACACCAAGCAACAAAAAAACCACTCCAATAAACAAACAAACAAACCACAAGCAACTTATGGAAGCATCCAGACTCTAGTCCTTTTCCAAAAGTCAGTCTGAGAATTTTAATAACGAACATCAACTTCCCTCTGTTACCCATACAGGCACATGCCAGTTATTCTTTCCCTCTACCCCGTGTAAGAGAGAAAAGTGTCAGAACTAAAAGGAAAAGGGTGAAAACACTGAACAAATCAATCTTACATGTGCCACTTAAATATCTCACCTGTTAAACCTTCTAAAGACTGCCCATGGGTATTTGCTGATTGTTTTGGTTTCAGATGCTGGGAAACTAACTGCACTTTAATTTCTTTGTAAGGCAGTTCCCTGCTTTGCTGGTGGTCCTGTTACAAGCAGTTCATGACAAAAGTGCCCTATGAAGAATTAGAAAGCACAAAGCCTCATAGGAAGTACATGATACATAAAGGCCATGGCAGCAGGGTGCTGCCATGTTTCCTTTAAAAAACAGTGGCAAGATGCCCATCAATTTTGCTGGTGACAGGATTTCATAGCATGTACAGAAAGACCAGGTTTCGGTGCCTAGGTCTCAACTTCATTTCTTGTGAGTAAGAAAGACAGTAGGAATTTTTTTAATCCTAAAACCAGCATCGATACTTTGGTACTATCTCATGTCCCCACAAGAAAGCCTTGTATATTCTTGTGGGATTTTTTTAATGGTTGTCATTAAAAGCTCATTCTTCTCATTCTCACTTTGATAGTTTGCTGTAGCATAACTTTTAATCTTAGCTGAAATGGCTTAAGGTGGCTATGTTATTCAGAGCATCTCCAGGATATCAAAGCAGGAAGAAAATTCTAAAGTTGTAATTAAAATGAGAGGGAAACCAGTGAGCTAATGACAGAGAAAGAATAGACCCAGCAGCAGCAGACGCAGATGACACAGAGAAATCATAATTAATTAGATCTGAATCAATAGAAACCATGAAAATAGTGCTTCAGTGCAAACTAGTTTACAGAACTACAAGATCTATGCAGATGCCCCAGATGTCTAGGATTGTTTTGAGCAGAATTAGGTAAGTATAACAATTGAATTGGGCCCTAAGTATCTGGCATGGGATGAAATGCATAACCACCCCTCTCCACCAGTCCCAAAAACTGTATTGATTAGCTCTCCCTGGACTGTAGTGAGAGCACAGACACTTAACACACAGGTGAGCGTGTGTGTGGACTTATACACTAGTGTGTGAATCTGTAGCTTGGTAGAGTGTCTGCATGTTCAAAACATCTGTTTGAAGAAGAGAGGGTCCCAAATTCTGAATTAACTCTTTTCAATACAAAGTGAACTAAACCTCTGTGCGTCCAAGACTCTTTCCCAAATGTGTTTGCATTGATTGCTAGAGTTTATGACAGTCACCTGCTTGTTACCTTAGTGAGGAAGATTAAAAAAAAAGTATTTACAGGCAGAGCTATAAAAAATATGTCATATATTTTCCTTTTTTTTTTTCCTGCTTTTGGATCCTGTTGAGTTACAGTAGGTTACGTGTCCACTTTGTTATCACACGTTATATATACATACAACTACTATTAACACAGGTTAACATCACCTCAAAATTTAGAACACTGTCTTGAACTCATGTTTAAATAAGTATTCACATCCATGATTAAACACTGTTTCTATTCTCTCTGCTTGACATCAGTTGTGCTGTGACATGAACCAGCTATAGTTACTGATACTTTCCAGACACACTTTCACAGATTATTTGAAAGGGTTTTAATATGTTTTTTCACATTGTCTCATTGGCTCCAAGACTATTGAAGGTGAAGAATGAAGAAAAAATGCTCCCAGCTTCAAACATGAAATGGGGTGAAAGGCCCCAAAGAAATGGGCAGAAAAGCATAAATGATGCGACAAGACTTTAAAATACACTGCAAAGCTATTTCCATGTTTGTTCAAAAATTACTGCTTCCATGAGCAGCAGAAGGGTCCCACTGCTGACTGCCTATGGGTTTGTGGCTTCTGTCCCCGAAACCTCTCCAGTCCCCACAAGCCCTCCATGAAGAGCCCAGGATGGTTGAGATCCACGTAGTTTATGTATGCCAGCCAAGGCATGAAGCGGCTGAGCTTTCAGCGCAGGCACTGATTTGGGCCTTTCCCATCCACTCAGCATTTTCACAGAACCCCCAGGAATGTAGTTATTTTGAGATTTCCACATCACTGCCAGGTTAAGCGGATGTTAGCCAACAAAAGCCTGACAGACAGAAACAATGCAATCACACAGAAGACTTTTACTCACAGGAAAGCATTAAAACGGGTTTCAAAGGTATTTCCCAAGTCAGTGGGGAACAGCTCCTATTTCACTTATGCTGGAGGACGTGTGAATTGAAAGTAGAACACTTCCCCTGGTTAAACTATTCAGTTTGTTCACAATCTGAAGCAAAATTTGTTAGATGGTGCACTGGTGCCACAGAGAAAGAGCCATGTCAAAATAAATGGCCACAATATAAATGCTGTTTGCTGGGTTTTGTCAGCTAGGCATTGCCCAGAAAAGGTAAATCCTCATAGTTCATCCAGAATTTTCTGGATTTTTGCACGGGAAAAGGCAAGGAACATAGATGTACCATACCCATCCACAGATTCACAAAGAAAAAGATACACAAATCAGAAGGCAAGCAGGAAAAGACACAAAGATGGAAAGCTAGAGAAAAATAATTGCTTTCCTCTTGAAGGCTGGCAGGTAAAATTTGAAGTGGAGTCAGAATCAGTTAGGAGAAGTGAGTGCTAACATCCATAACTGCCTTGCTATATATCAGCAAAGAAGAGAAAAGGCAGTTTGGCTGGATACAACAGAAGTCAGACAGCAATAAGCAACAGCTGCCTCATCAGAAAGCAATTCCCAATTACGGGAAAGTTTGTTTTCTCAACAGTTGTTCCTTCTAAGGGAGAATAATGCCATGACCTCTAAAAACATTGCAAGACCCAGCAATGACCATGAATGGTCACTGTTTCACTGGCTCTGTGGTCACAGTGCTTGTGTTGGATAAAGAAAATTCAGGGGTTGGTAGCACTCTGTGGGTTCCCTCATACCACACCTATGAGTCTACAAACTCTTCTGAAATTTGTCCCTCTGCGTTTTTGCCATCAATGTAGACCTGAAATGTTCCTGTTTGAAGTTTCACTGAAAGCCCTTTGGAAATTTGCTTTAAAAATTAGTACTTTTCTGTTTAAATTTTTTTACTTCTTCTTCAGATTTCAAAAATGTGGCATTTATCAACTTACAGCTCCAGTTCTCTTTCTTCACCCAGAGGAATTCTCTCTAGGCTTTTCTTGGGATGATGTCCCTGGGCCTGGGTCTGACTTCAGGCTGTCTCTCCGGTTTTTACACACATACACACCTTTCCTTAATAATGCCATAAAGGACCTTGGTGTGTCATGGTCCTAAACACCTGGACAGAAAAGGTGAGACACTGACAAAATGGGGTGGAAATGGAGGAAGATGTAGGGTGAGGTAGATGCTTTTCATCGTATAAGTTAGAGGTCCCTATGCAAATGCCATGAGCAGCCCATTTTTTTACATAGAATTGCACATATTTTCAGCACAAGCAGCAATTATGACCCACATAAAAACTTTTGGTTTGTTTTTTCCTTTCTCTTTCTTTTTCCTGCCTGGGGCAGGAAAAGAGGGAAACTCTTCTCACAGTTTTTGAATACCATAAATGGAAGTTCCACCATCTTTTATTTGCACACCCCTTATTACAAATGTGTCACGCAATGATTTGCTTGTGTCAGGTTTGAGGTAAAGCTCAAAAAAGACTGTTCCAAAACAAAATTAGCAACAAAGAATTTTTATAACTACCAATGCATTTTCCCTTCTCTTTCCTTCAGACAGTATGTTTTCCATTGTGGCTATGCTGTGATGTATTTTCACACTGATTTTTCTTTTTGTTGTTTGTGGGATGATCATTATTTTGCAATTTGCAAGATCTACAAAGACCTCTATGGCAATGAGCTTTAAATAAGACCTTTAAATAGAGAAGAACAATGAATTATCAAACTCTGGACTCACTCTGCACAACAAACCACAGAATTGTTTCAAGACAGCAATCAGCCAAGATGTGGTGAGCTTAATGAGATAATGGCTTTAGAAGCAGAGACTTTACTTTTAAGAGTAAGCAGTTAACTGTTTGGGAGCATAGAGGTCATAAGATGATATGCTCCCTTCAAGACATTGTTGTAACCCACCATTATATGAAGTGAATCAGGCAGCACCAAGCAGATATGGAAGAGATTACCTGAACTAAATGACTGCCTGCTTGCAGAACTTTTCTTTTTCACAGTTAACCATATTTTTCAAGAGGATGTTGGCAATGCTGATTGTATCCAGGAATCTCTGGATTTGCACAGCAAAGATGCATGTGGGCCTGCACTGCAGGCAGAGAAACACCACGAAAATGCAGTTGTGTTTAGTCGATAGATTATTCGAAAAAAGACAGATGGCAATGAACAAACTAACAGCTTTTTCTTCTTCTTTTTTTTGGTAATGAAGAAATTATAGATTTCTTCATTCTGGTCCCTCTGAGAGGTTTCCTCCTACACTCATGAAAACACCACAACTCCCATTTTCAAAGTCTCCATTCAGCACGACGCACATGAATCTGTGCACAGCAGCTGCAACCCACTGATGTCTTATTGCTGAAGTGTCTTCAGCAACAGACTTTCTAAACAGCTGTCAGATTTCTGCCAGCAGAGAGGCTGACCTGGAGATTCAGGCTAGAGACACTTTATACTATTCTTTCATTAGTCACTAAATGTTTCACTGGAGTCATGCATTTCTCCTCCAGAAAGGCTGTCATGTGAGTTTAACCCCTACTACTCCATGAAGAATAGTATTAATCCATTTAAGCAATGAGTATTTTGAGAAAGGCACTTCAGATAGCTCACAGACTCACACAATGGGTAAGATTTTGTTGGGATGGATTGGAAAGGTTGGGAAGATTGGAAAGAACCAGTGAAGGTCCAACTGGTCTAGCCCAACCTCTCTGCTCACGCAGGGTCCCTTAGAGCATGTTATTCAGGATTGTGTCCAGGTTGCTTTTGAATATCTCCAGGGAAGGAGACTCCAAAACCTCTTCAGGCAGTCTGTTCTATTGCTCAGTCACCCTCAGAGCAAAGGAGTTCTTGGCATGGGTAAGCTGTTCCCATTAACAGGAGGAGTCCACACCTAGGCATGATTGTTATCTTTTTCTATATATAGCTGCAGGATGAAAAGAAGCTTGGTAGCATCTAAGGGCACCAATCCATACATTATCTGCACAGTGCTTGTGCATTGTAAAGGAATCACCACAGGGGCAACCCCTCAGCAAGACTTAGTGGGATGCTCTGTGACAAATTTGGGCCACACAGATGTTTACTTTCCCGAAAGTCAACCAGTCAAATAAACAAAAGCATCCCATTGCCCAGCAGAGTTGCTTTTACTACAGCTGTCAGGATGAAGAGGGAAGAGTGGGTCAACTGCTTCAGAAGAGATGCAACGAATCTCAGTGAACATCACATGCACCATCAAATAACAGGGAAGACAAAAAATGAAATGCAGGGATTCATACATAAAATAACCTGCAGAAGCAGACTAGAATAATTAAAATAATAATAATAATAGCATTTATATACATTCTTAATAAATTAAGTGCCTCTATCTATCAAGTCCATTTGCAAAATTAGAAAAAAAAAGCTCATGGATGACTTAATATCCTTCTCATATGATAGCATAAAATGCAGCAGCATTTGCTGCATTGAGACACAGTAAAATACTTAACGTATAATTTAGAACATGACAAATTAAGAGATATTTCTTGAAGGCAATTTTGCAGAATATGTTGCCATGGTAACTAATAAAAAAATCACTGTCTATTGTTAAACTTGCTACTTATCAACCTACTAAAAATAAAAGGAAGACCCATTTCAGGTAACCAACATACTCTGTGATTAATAGCTAAAAAATTTAAATGCACAGGAAAATACTATTTTTTCATAGCCTACTTCATGTTTGAAAATAAGTAACAAGAGTAAAAGTTTAAAAAAAAAATGTATATATATACTATTGTAGAGAGAAATTCTCACTTCTTCCAGACTTCTTTTCTACCTTTCAAAGAAATAGACTGATTTGGATTGATTTCCTGTTTAATCTCAAGCTGCTAAAGAAAAAGCTGCTCTTGGAAAATCATCAAGTGTATCCTTTCAAAGTCTCTTTGTATTGAAATTAATGAAAGACCAGATCTTTTCTGACAAATACACATCCATCCATTTTTACAGCAGATCCTTTATTGTATATGAAGAATATAAAAGCAGGCTCATTTCAAGAAACAGCTGCCACCCTTTAATGTTGGACAACAGGAAACAGGAAACTTTTCTCTCTTTTTGATACTGAGGTCCTAGCTTCTCTCTTTGTGAGGGGTACGAAACAATTCCACAAGTGTGAATTTTTTAGGAAACAGCATTTAAAATGTTTCCATGACATCATACTTGAAGAATGAATCTCACAGACTGATTTAAAAAAGTCTTCATTATTTTAACTGCCCAATTTGAAAAGCAAATTATAAAATCTAAGAACAAGTATTTTATTTTTAATACATGTCCATTGTCACTTATCCCTAACAGAGCAAATAAGTGAGTTTGAATTATTGTGTTAATTCCCTAACGTTGAGAAACAGTCACTGACCTTTGCTTTCAAAGATATCAGGAAGCAAGATGATGATTTGGCCCAGGCATGTCCCTAATACAGCACACGGAAAAGATAAAAGAGCATATTTATGCACATATCCAGAGTTTACTGGCTTATAGCTCAATGTAATTTGCCATCTGAATACATTTTGGAAAGAACATTTTAAATTTTATGTACAGAAGGGGCCATCAGAAAGCAGGTAGGGGGAATATAGGCTTCATAAAACATTGTGCTTTAGTAAAAGTCTAAATACAGCATCTTACCATCACATCTGAAAAAATAACTTACATTGGCTGGCTGTGCTATGAACTGAAAGACTGGAAGGACTGTAATAAGAGGTTAATCATGGATGTCACAGAAATTCCTTTTCAGACTATTTTGGGGTAAGAAATTTAATGACCTGGGAATCAAGATAGATTCAATCTGAGCCCAATCATACATATTTGGGATGGGGGTATTCTGGTGGCCTCAAGTAACAAAGGGGAATGACGACTGATTGGTCCCAGAAAACCCAATTCAGCACAGGACACAACTACATTATAAAGAGGCCAGCAAACTGCTGCTGGGAGGGGGAGATGTGAGAAAAGTGAATACGAGATGTAGGTCTCAACTAGATAGAAAAAGTGAAAGAGTGAAAAAGAGGTAGCGCATAGGCATTTAATATCCAGAGTCAGCCAGAAGCTGAATTTATATAATGTTCCATCGAAATATATCAGAAAAGATCAAGAGCATTGCCACAGTCCTTAATCCTGCCAGGGACAGGGAATTTGCCTTGTAAAGCTCCCTTTTTCTTCTAGTGCATCCCACACATTGGCAAAACCCCAAGCACCCTGGGGTGCATGGGAAGGGCTCTGTCCCAGTTCCAAGAGTGGCAATCCAGTCAATCCCTGTGATTGATCAAAGCAGATAAAATTGGAACCTGCAAAATACACAAATGCCTTTAGAAGGACCAACATACCCTACTCATGCCAACAGCTGTACCCAAACTGCCATGCCTCACACACCATAAAGAGAGGGAAGAAATTAATTCTGGTCCTAATGACCTAGTAGGACCTCTCACCCCTCCCCACCTCCTCACCCCTGACAAAAAAAATCATATTAAGACATGCACAGAGCAATCTGAATTATTAAAAAAGAATTAATGTGAGAGCTGGATAGCCCCACATGGCATCTACATGTATTATAACAACCACATAAGATCTATAACAACTTGCATTTTGATATAACTTAGGAGACTTAGTTTGCTCCCCTTCCTTTTATTAAGTTTCCAAGTGTATGTAAAGGAAATACAATTGATGATTACTTGAATTCAATCTAAAAGCAAAACAAAACTCAACCTAGACTGGTAGCAAATAAAATAGAAACTGGTATGTTCACCTAATTGGATATTACACTGAGCAGTTCATTAACTCCACTGCAGTTTCTCAGCATAAAAAGGTAATTAAGTATATTGTAATAAAAAAAATAAATCTTTAAGCTCATTCACTAAATATATTTAAACGCGATTTATGGAAAAGAACATGAAGTTTTATTATTAAATGGTTTTAATGCATTAAACCTAAACAGATGAGATTCATGCTGGCTGACAAGATTTTTGAGGGTGAAGAAGAGGTGTTATTATGTCAAAAAAATTATATCCTTTTGTGTTAATGGATGCAGTCCTGCAAAAATATTTTAATAGTTAATATTTGCATAAGTGGCCACTACACTCTGTGATCCTTTGGGCTCACATTTCTTATCCATGACTTCAGAGAACACAGGGACAAGAGTACTCAAAGTTTGCACGCAGTTATGCAAGAAAATATCCATGTGCCCTCCCAGAATCACAAAATATGCAGTTGGAAGGGACTGACAAGGATCACTGAGTCCAACTCCTAGCCCTGCACAGGACCATTACCCTGGCCAGTTCTTAGAGGAACAAGAAAGACTGAATCAATTGTAGTTCTCAAATGTAACAACAGCTGAAGCCAACTCAAGAGTAGAACAAAGATTTTTAGTACTGTCTCTTTCTTTTTTTCTTCTCCGCTTCCTCCCTTTTAATTAAAAATTAATTAAAAGGCATTTCTAACTCTTTAATCATTGTATGGGTCTGCAAAGCCTGAGGCTTTGCCTCAAATGCCACAAGGGAAGCAAGGTCAAAGGTACAAAGAGCTCGGATATAAAACTTTGGAGAAAATCCACCATCTAGGCAGTAAAGTGTCAATTACAGACAGTCTAACATTAAAGGCCAGCATTTCTCTGTACTGGCTGTTATCTGCCCAGTCTTGTATTGAAAAGCTGGTAGATGAGAGCCACTTTCCACCTATTACGTTTTCTAAGTGCTGAAATACGTCTCAGAGGTTCAGGGTTCAGTATACGGGCAGAGAAAGGAAACACAACCCCCCTTCCAGTCTGACCCAACGCAGAGGGACTTGTCTGGAAAGAGGTTTGAATCCCAAAACCTAGCACCAATGGAGATGATGCATTGCAGTGCAATCTCCCCATCCCCACAGCGAGTGTCCTCTGCACAGAGAAGAAGAGTGGCAAAGGCAAAAAAATTCAGATCTTGATCGAACTTAAGATCTAAGACTAAACATTTATTATCCTTTTAAACATTCTTCTCACAGGTTGGTATTGAACAACGAACCTTACTAACAGCTGATGGGTGCTACAAACATGTTTGGAAAATTTAAAACTTAACTCCTCATGTGGAAAATAACTAATCAGTACAGCTACACAGATCCATTTTACAAACATCCAACTAGAAAAATTAGAAAATACTGCTCACAGACTCCGTTTAAAAACTAGTGTGGGATCGCAAACCCATCACTCAAGAGTCCAGGACCAGCTGATTGCCTGAAATTCATTTTATAATTTAAGAAAGAATTCAACCTTGACCTATCTTCTGGTGAAGCAGTCATCTACCAAAGACTCTTCACACTCTATTAGCTGAAGAAATGCCAACAGAAGTTATTTTTTTTAATCAAACTATCTATTTTGGTCTCATTTATTCTTGCTTTAAGGAGAAAAAGAAGTCATCTGATTTATAAAAATTACAGTTAGACAGTTTGAAATCAGAGGCTTCAGGAACATCATGGAGATTGGTAGTCCAACAAAATACAAGAGCACTCAATGTCTTCACAGAATCATGGCACATTGTTTTCATCACTCTCTTAAATCTCCAGCTTTTCTCTCAAGCTTCCAAAAAAACCCTGGTGATGCCTCTGAGACCTCTTCATCTCCTACACAAAAACTTGGAGATGAGAATTCCAAGGTAGCTGTAATTTCTCCTGCACCATGTACACATCCCCAGCTGAGACAAACCGGTGTAGTTCTGCTCACAACAGAGCTAATATTTCTAATGCTATCCAGCAACATAGCCTTTAGTGTATTTGGCTCAGCCAAGGTTATCACTTCTCAGTCTCACTACAGGGCCTTGCTGATCTGAGCCATACTCCTGCTCTAAGTGCACAGTAATGAAGTAAATCTCCAGCAGTGCAGGCTTTCCTTTCACACAGGTCACCAAGGTTTATTGAACAGCAGAACAAACCCGTGGGTTGCATGGGGAAATCTTTTTCCCATGCTAGAGAACAGCAGTGCTGTTGCAAAGAGCCTGTTCCATCATGGGAGGCAAGAGGCAGGCAGCCGACTCCCAGGCTTGTGTTCATTGAGTGCTCTGCATAAGACCAATCAGGCTCTGTGGGAATCAGAGTTGCAGTCGATCTACATGCATGAGAACAGCATTATAAACACACCTGTTTTGCTGCCTCAGCATCAGGTCTCATGAGAAGATAAACATATTTGCTGAACAGTATAACCATTGTTGTTATCACAGAAAAACAAACAAACAAACAAACACCATGATGCAGAACTGATGAGAGAAAAAAATTATATTTTGATTACGAAAACAGTGAGTGTCAATACCTGCTTCTTGGGGGACTGATCCAGGAACATTTTTGCCCTTGTCTATTGTGACACCCCACCCTTAAGGGGAAAGGAGCATCCAAGAGTCCTAGATGCTCATGGTCGAAAGGAGTAACAAAAGTCAGAGGGTCTGCAAAAACTCAAAAAGTTTTATTAGTAAATTATATACTTGGCGTGGCAACTGATACGTTAGAACCTGACCTCCTATATAAGCACATGGTAGTAAGTTTTAGATAAAGTGTAAGATAAGGAAGAGAGAAGGAGAGATCACCAGCCCTGGTTTCAGCATCAGTCCAGATGACAGGATGTCCAGGGTCCTGGGGTGCTCTGCCTGGGCTTGGTGGGGTTACCTTTTCAGAGACAGATTTTTCTCACCCTGAAGATAGTTTTCTTGCTTTCTATGCACATTAATTACTCATAGCCTATTTCTCTAGACCTTTCCAGAAATGGGTTGGAGGGCTTTGGGCCTCTGGTGATCTTGATCCCCTCCCGCAGTCCACACCCACTTCTTTGCCTCATTCCTGTCCTTGCACTGTACTGTATTGTGCTTATTTCCAGGAACAAGGACATTTGTCCTGGAAAAGTGCTGCCCTTCTCCGCATGGCCCACTTCTCCAGCCACATCCTGTTCTTTCTCACAGCATGTTATTACCAAAAATCCTTGGCTATTACAAACAATCCTTGGTTGGCTCAGTGTTTGAGATGTACACATTCTCCCCTTATCTTCTGGAATTTTACATCTATTGATACTTTTATGGACATATTTCCAAGATCATAGCCTTGATAAACTGAAGGGAATTCAACCACTCTCTAGTGCTAGGTGGAGGGATGCTTTGGTTTCACAAGCTTAATGAAGCTAGTACCTTCAGTTAGCATTTTATACACAATCATGGACAATTCATGATCTGGCAAGGAGATTAGGATTAAAAGACTCTGATTTTCTTTGCTTCAAGTAAAAGGTGCAGCAGAGAAATAGGATTTAAGAGAACATTCAGTGTAGATGATACTAAGAATGTGCTATGTGATAATGCTGTCTAGCTTCAAAATGCTATAGTGAGTAATCAAAGAGGGCACTAGTGTAGTAATGATGTATGGATAGTATTGCCTGTATATCCCCTCTTGTTCAGCATCTACCCATCTTTCCAGTACCAAACTGCTGTTTATCTGCTCACTTTTGTTTTCCATTTAGCACTACATCAGTAGAAGAAGCAGATGAAATGGGAATGATTAAGTGATGGTAAAACTAAGGTGGCTGGTGTAACACAGAAGGTTCCAGACAATGTAAATATCTTTGTACATTGACAGGGACAACCTTCTGTTCATAATTACCTCTCATTTACTGCTGAGTTGACACAGTATTGAGGAAGAGGAAACACAAAATTCTGTGTTTAGCAGGTGCTAGACATAGAATCATAGAATCATAGAATCATAGAATCATAGAATCAGTAGGGTTGGAAAGGACCTCTGAGATCATCAATTCCAGCCCTTGATCCAACACTGCCGTGGTTACTAGACCATGGGACTAAGTGCCACATCCAGTGTCATCTTAAAAACCTCCAGGGACGGAGTATCCACCACTTCCCTGGGCAGCCCATTCCAATGCCTGATTACTCTCTCTGTAAAGAATATCTTTCCAATGCCATGAACTATCATAGGAAACAGAAAACTCCAAAGAGTACTGAGTCCACTAGTAAAAAGCCAAGACCATTCAATTATTCCAATAGCAAAGAAGTGATTTGTCACTTGTAAGCATTCAAATTGTTGACAGAAACACATTCTCATTTGTAATACAAATTTTGCACAAAATATTGTGACTAGCGTAACTCATGACTGCCACTCTGCAGTATGCTGTGTTAGATGGCTGTGGTTTACTAACAGACAGTAGCTGTGCTTGATGAAGGCTGTTTGTTTACCACCTTCTTCAATCAATGGGGCTTTTCCTAAGCTATTTTGGGATTCTCCTCTCATGTATGCAGACATCCAGGAGTACAATGGTACAACCAATAGCTTTAATAATGAGGTGCAGCACAAATATATCTCGTAAATCTAATAGTTATATCAGTAGGAAAAAATCTTACTTAAAATGAAGTATCACATGCAAATAACACTGATGTTTCTCTGCAGGAGTCTTGTTTACACGGGCATTGAAAGACAGTAGTTGTTATCTTTACAGAGCTAGAGTTTGATGAAAGGCACAAGTCAGACCCCTCCTATCAATATCTGCCAAACATAAAAGGAACTAATTGTATTTTTGCAGCTGACACTTCATGCTGAGAAACAGCAATGGAATGTGATCTTGTCCCCTTGCCAACCAAGACGCATCAGCAGGGGAAGCAACTGTAAGAGATTCCCAAAGACAGGACAATTAGCAGAACCACACAGGAACTCAGGCACGATCACTCCCCCAAAGGCAATTCAAAGCCTTACTAATTGTGCCAGAAAATGTACACTGCAAAATTCCCTTACAGACATTAGCTCTTATTTGAACCTATGCATTACACAAATAAATTCTAAGAGAGCATCAGATTTTTTTAATGCTCTTCAAGATTATTTCTCCTCTGCTCTAGATGTCCTCCTGGGAGAGTTTTGTATTGCAATTCACTGAGAGAGGGTCATTCTATCCACAGTATCCACCCAAGGAGGTTAATCTTGCATTTTCTGTCTGATGTGAGCAATAAGAGTTTACATACAGGTATAAGAAACAAAACAAAAAGAAAACACAGGGATTGTATCAATATTATATTTACAAACTATGAGAGAACAAGAAAAAAAAGAGTTAATTCAGCTCTAAGAGTCTAAATCAAGTTAAATGAATGAAAATAAAAGCATAAGCTAGAAAGCTCATTAAAATAAAATAAAATTAACATTTTTAAGAGTGCTAATTAACCACTGGAACAGTTTACATTGACATGTGGTAGATTTTTCATCATTTGCATGCTTCTGATCTATGCAGGGCTTCTTTCCAACACAGAACACTGCTGTTCACACAAAAGTTGTGTGTTCAATATGGGAATTATTGGATGAGAGATTCTGATCTTTGTAGGAATACAGGCAGACTAAATGATTGCAATATCCTGATCTGACCCTGAAATCCGTGAATTTCCAGCCCAAAATGGCCACATGGAATTGATGCACCCATAAATGGAACATCTGCTGATTGCCTGAGGACAATAGAAAATTCCAGTTGAGGGAATCAGAAACATTTGCTCTGGCATAGGTACTTGCAAAAGGCCATTTAACCACGAGCCTGCTCTCATGACGTTGTATTCAAGAACTGTCCATCCAACAGCCCTAGCTTTTTCTTTCTTTCCTCTATTATGAACAATAAAGCCAAACTGTGTGTACACACACCCTTGTACATACTGTTTTTTTAAAAGGTTCTGCTGCTTTGTACCATGTCGACTGTTAAGGCAAACTCACAGAAGCCAGTAATTCCCACTGCACGAGTATGCCGGTCCTTGGAGTGTTTGCTGCCTACAGCAGCTACTTAATTGGCAAGTTTGTTTCAAGCAGGTGGAACCAATTAAAAAAACTCTTCAGCTTTAATAAACTGATACCCTACCACTCACACTAGAATATTCCTTTTGAGAGCTTTACATCATCCTCATATGTTGTTTTATGTCGGTGCCCCCAGCTCCCAAGAAACATGGAGCTAAAGTGAAAATGCTGAAGTGCTTCCAGCATGAAGCTGCTTTTTTATGTAATTATGCCTGCTGCTAATAAACCTTCCATTACAGCTATGGAACAGGTTTTGCTAATCCGTTACAAATGATTGATTGGATTTAAAAACACTGCTTCAAGCGCACCGGTTTTCACATCGAGCTCAAATTGTCAGATTTCAAACACTTTTACCCTCCATAAGTGACAAGGTGGGCCATTTTCAACAGCTATTACCTAGAGGAAGTGTTGAACTTATCACTTGAACTCTTTCAGGGATTCACCTGCAAAGTACTTGACTGAAAATAACGAGACTGGCTCTGACCATTTCTGGTATGAGTGTGAGCATCAGGCTCTAAGACTGGGCTTGCTGCATAAATATCACCACTAACCAGCACTGCCTGTCGTGCTGCAGCTTCCCTGAACGGGTGAACACATAGGTAAATCAGCTTGAAATTTCTGACAAATCTCCTATTAGATAAATTCTAAAAGAAATTCTCATCGAAGATAGGGGAGATTTAGCTAAATAGAGTTTCTCAGGTATTTCGGGAAACATTCAGTCAGCATTAAGATACATAAACACAGATGTGTAAAAATGCAGGTGGAAAATGCCTGTTAATATCAGGGAAGCTTAGACAGCCAAGCATCTCACCTGACAGTGGACACCTTCTCACAGGGCCATGAAATCATGCCTTTGCACCACTGGCTGTAGGGAGTTGAGGTTCATTCAGTTGTTTGCTCCTAAATCTCTGCTGCTCTTTCAGAAGTACTATAGTATTCCACAAAACCTGCCCTGGCAGCTGCGTGAGTATCTCCCAGACTTGCACCATATCCAGCCCAGCCCAGCCCTAGGTGGATGTCCTAGACAACTTGAGAACAACCCAAGCAGCACCAGACACCTGAGAGTAAAGAGCAGAGCACGCAGCTCACCTGTAGACAGACACGTGCATATGAGGGTTGTAACCTTAAACAGCATGTCTGAAGCTGATGAACTGAGGGAGAGCAATTGGTTGTTCTTCCTTGAGCAGCATCTTAAAAAAGTATCCAACAAAATACAGCAGAAACCTCCACGATAAATTATCTAGTTTATTTTTCTCCACAGTAAACGTTCTCTTTACCTCTCTCCCTACTTAGTACTGCTTAAAGCAGCAGGTAGTCAATGAAATAGCAGGAAAAAACAACCCAAACCAATAAGTCTGCTCAGATTCAGTTGCACATCACATCTCCACAATGCCAGGTGGGTAGAAAGGCCCAAGATGAAGATAAAATTCTCTCTACAACTCTCCCTACATCACAACTTTAGCATAATTTAGCAAATGCAACCCCTTTTATACAAGGTTACAACCACGGAAACGGCTTTTTCTTGTGTGAGTTGCACTTACACACTGCCATCTTGTGTTAATAACCGGTTTTGCTGAACTTTGAGAGCCTAACACATTCTAGATACTTTAGCGAGGATGAAAACAGATACTACGTCCATAAGGTGGGTTCCCCTGCCTGTCCCCTCCAGAACAGGGAAGGAGAAGAGAAAGCAATTTTCATTATTCACATTTGTCAATGTGAATTCACAAATGCAGATTTGAAGGAGCCTTGTTTCAAGCAGGACTTTAACAAGGGTGAGAAACTCAGCTGCAACTCTTGTTCAAGAGTTTCAACGTCAGCTCTTTGAGGCCCACTAAATTTGAAATCCCACTCATTTGCTCACAGACAAGCTAATGAAACAACCCAGTTTTTTGCAGACATTTTGTGAGAAAATTAAATTGGAGCCCACATGGAAGTACTTGACACCACTTAGGAAAAGCCAGCCTGGCTCAGCGTACACCACTCCAGACTGCAGGTTGCTGAGTTTTCTTTCCATTTTTCACCACCAGGCAATTTCCATACCCAAATGATTCCCAGGAACAGAGCAATGTGATGGGGCTCAGGATGTAAAAGACAGCATGGCCATCTCTGACTTTTCTCAAAGCTTTGCTGCACAACACAATGATGGGAGAGGAAATGGATAGGTTAGGATAAATTCACTGGTGCCTTGCAGGCTGAGAAACTTTGACCTGTGACAAGAAAAAAAATCAGGTAAAATTGTGTCTCTCCGTGTATTTCAGGGCTGGTGATGGAGACTGTGGGTATCTGAAATTTGGAGGGGGTGGGACAGAAGCAGTGGTTGATGCTGTGTACAATAAAAGAAGTCTGAAAACTACAATATAGGGGGGCATCCACACCATCTGCCTTCAGGTGTGTGCCTTAACAGAGAGCCAGATCTGCACAGCACCTAGTTTGGGTTCCTATTGTGAATATCTCTCAGGGAAGCAAGCATCTTCCACAGGCAGCAGAAAGGATCCCAGGCTCCCAGAGAGCTGTGTGAGCAGGCAGTTTGACTATCTCTCCATAGTCTGTATTTGAGGACTGGGGTCTTCATATCCCAGTGTCCTCACCTGTGGTCTACCATGTCATTACTTACCACAACAGTAGAAACAAAATGAAATATCTTTACCAGTCCACATTAACCAAATACCAAAATCCAAGGCCAAGTCACAAAGGTGGGCATGGTTGATGAGGTATTTTAGATTTTTATGACAGTTTTTAAAGGAAAAATTAAAAATAATGCTTGGCACTTTGCAATTCAGAATTTATTAGCTGGGAGTTCCTTGGCATAAGGCAGCACCCATCTGTTCAGAGGAAAGATCAATAAACCAAAGGAAAACAGGAGGCATGCTGAGCTACAAGTAGGAGAAGTTACAGGAGACTCACACAGGTGAAGTTCTTCCACTACACCAAAACAGCATGATCTTCCTTTGTTGTCCCCAGATATCACAGCCAGAGTCACTCTTCCCAATCTGCTAGCTCTCCTATCCACCCCCGAGATTGCTTGAGAGGAAGGAGCACCCTAAACTGCTTTGGAAGCCTCATGCAGCTCTTCATGGTGCCAGGTACAAGCTCATACTCAGAAGCCCTCCTACACCTCCCAGCTGTCCTCTTCCTTGGTTTCATCCACAAAATGGTCCCCCAAACTCCTCTGATCCATACCCCATGTTTTCTTCACTGCTTCCAAGGATATGGACAGAGAAGGGTACTTTACTGGGCATGAAGGGATTTGGGGAAGCCACTGACTAAAGCCATTTCAGAGCCACCACTGAAAAACACACAGCACACATTCTAACTGTGTTTTCAGGAGGAGCAGAACCTAACCCAAAGACCTGTTTTGTAGCCACAGCAGAGAAATTCTGGGGAACATCCACCTCTTCCAATTGTGTTTCGGGTATGAGCACATAGTCTCGCTACTTTTATTGAATGCTGAAGGCAAAAAGCATGAGGAGGTTGATGAGAGAACTACACAAAGAATTTGGCATGAACTATAAAGGAAAAGAGAAAAGCAAGAACTACTGTTCTTGCACATATATAGGTGAACATCTTAAATATTTTCCCCAAGATGAAACTGAAACAATTTTATATTTCAACACATTACCTTAGACATATTTAGCTGAAGAGAGAAAAAAAAAAGAGCTTCTAATAAATGCAACATCAGAATTTTTATTTACAAATAGACTGTCATTCAACAACCATTCTCCACTCAGTTTGTGGAGGAAAAAGTGATAGTTACACTTTCCAAATGGGAAAAGAAAACTCTCCCCCTTGAATGGATTCCACAGAATATTATGCCAACACCACTGAGCAAACTGGTTATTCTTTGTATTTAAGTCTCAAAATAGCACATAATTTTATAAACCAGCATATGCAAAGCAAACACACTCCTGTGCATTTAAATGCAGCTTCATATTAACCTAGAGAATTCACTTTCAGTATATGTCAAAAATAAAGACAGCAATTGCAAAAATGTATTTATATTACCTATTTTTCTAATGCTCATTTCAAGAGCTTAGAAACAAAATACCCTCTTCATATACCATTGGAAAGTCAACTAGTTGATTATAAGCCTCAAAAATATTTTGAAGTTATTACTGAAAATATAGTTATTCTCTCTTGTGCTCTCAGTACTTTAAGCTGAAAATGTGAAAGTATTTTTCCCAGATATTTCCTTACTGCAATTACTTTCTTATAAATAAAAATAGTTATATGCAGAATACAATGTATTGCTATGAAGACTAGACAAGCAAGAGTTACTCTTAGAAAAAAACACACATACACAATATATATATTTATAGATCTACATCAGCAGCAATCACCTCTTCTTTTATTTGCAACAGTGATTTCATATTTTCATTTGCTTCACATGGAGGTTGGTTGTCCAGCTGTTAGAGAGAAACAGAAGAAATTGTAAGTAAAGTCTAGTTACTGAAGAACCTTTTTAACAAAAATTAACATTTCCAAGTTTAAAATAGTCAGAAAATGGTTTTTCCAATACTTATTGAAAATTGTAACACAAACTAAAGTATACATTCTGAATCAAGCAATCCAAATTTAATGAAAAATACAAATTTGAGTTTAATCCAATTACAGCACTGCAATTATTTCAGGCCAAGTAATATTCCACAGAACATGCACCTTACCAAGTTTTTAAGAACTATTTTTAGCATTAGCATAGAGAAAGACTGACAGTTTTTCTAAATTTACCCTTCAATAATGAAATTGAAACTTGCTAAATACCTGTAACAATATAAAGAACTTTTTCCTATTATCTCTCTGCATATCTTTGTGGGCATCTGCCAATACACTTGTGTTCCACCACAATGTTCCAAGTTCAAACCACAAAATTAACATAAAAATGTGCAAAAATATCACACCATAACATTGCACGGTGAATATTAATAACCCTACAGTTTATCAAACCTTTTTGCCGATATGTTCACGTTCCAAACTAACGAATAATTAGCCAGCCTGACGTTAAATGACAACTGCAAAAAAAAAGTAATCTGCATCACAGACCTCTGCTGTGCTGCCAATGTATTTTCACTGCAGTAATTGCATAGCTGGTTTTTGTGTTATTCAAATAGCCGATTTCAATTACTCATCACTAATTTAAATACTTTATTCTGTACCTATAAGTTCTTACAGTTCCCAATTTACTTGTATCTCATACAATTATGTTTTGAGGTGCCCACTGGCCCAAGTAGATGCAGTCTGAAGGGAAGGGAATAGAACCATTTATTTACAGATCAGCTCTGCTTCTGAAAGGCACTGCTGTGACTTTATGGGCTGTAATGTCAAAAACAGACTCAACAGCAATTCATCTTTCATAAAATTACTTATTCAAGTCATTGAACAATTTTTCCCCCTCAAAAGAAAAGACAGAGATAAAAATAACATGAGCAAGCTCCAGAGTGGATCTCCCTCAAATCTGGGTACTTCAAACAGGAACACAGTCACTTCAGTGTAGTCTTGCCACCAAGGAGAGACATTCTCCAAACATTAACTCAGAGATATGACCCAGCGCTCTGGATCACCTCCAGATGGAAGGGGGTGATTCTCTTCCTCCTTCCACTGGTCACAGTGGCATCTTTGCACTTAACATTAGCCTCTGTGAACACCCTGTTAGCCTCACAAGGTGTGAAGTTTTCTAGTTTTAGCTTGGGCACCACACAACCATTTCTGTGACTTCCCCTTTTTTCTGGAAGCCGAAAAGAGCGTGAAAACAGCAACAGCATCAGATGCAGAGCTTCTCTTTTTCTGAGCTAGGTTTCTCAGCCAGCAGCTGCCCAATTCCTGCTGAAATGCTGTAGCATGAGTATCCCTGTTCCCTTCACTGCCTTCTGGTCCACTGTGAGAAAAATGTGCTGGGCTCATAAAGAAACACGGAGATCTTTCCCAGGAAGTAATTCAGAAACGTTTTCCCTTCCCTGAATTTTATCATCCTAAAGAACTACATATTTGCTATATAAAAAGGAGCCATATAAAGCTCCCAAGACTTGTCAAAATTAGGAGGATATCTACCATCATCTATGACAGCAGAAAAAAGGACCTCAACACCACTATACAAAGCCTTAACATCATGCTCCAGTAAATCAGAATTCTGCAAACCATAAAAAGGAAAAAAATTATACTGCACCTTTTAATTAAGATCTGTAAGTAAATCAATTCCTCCTGAACTTGTACCTAAATGAATAACCAATTACAGATCTATAATTCCAATAACAATAGCATCACAAAAAGAAACCAGCATTTGTGCCACCTGCACAGGATAAACTAACAGCTTTCCAGGTATGCATTAGGACTGAATTAAATACATATTTCAGATTACTTTTTTTTTAAACATGTTGACACTTTTTCAAAAAGGCTTCTCTGTTAACAAGACAAGCCTGTTTAGCACCTGACAACTCCCTGACACCACTTTCTTAGATCTATGAAGAAGGTAAGATGACTACACCATACTGTCTGTTTGAAGCTGCATAACAACAAGGTGATAAAATCAGCTACCAGCAAGTTAAAAGTTAGAAACGGCTACCCTAAAAAGACAAACAGGCAATCAAACCTTGGTTCTTCTTCCTTATATATATTCACTTATTCACTTCCTTATTATATTCACTAATATACCAAATGAAAGCTAAATGTAACAGCTATCAAGTCGTACAGCACAGAGAAGAACTACAGTCATGCACACTTGCAGTTGGATTGCCTTACTTTTAAATCTGATATAGCAGTCGTTGCAGAAGAGTTGGTTGTTTCGGATTCTAACTTCAGCTCCAGAGCGGGATCCACCGAGGTCGCATCCACAGGCAACACACTGTATCATAGATAAATAATTAGCAACTTCTTTCAAAATACTAAGAAACTAAAATGCTGTTCAAAAGCAGCTCAGATTAAGCTCAACAAAGCTTGAACCATAAACCCACAATCAGCTAGAAGCAAATGTGTGACGATTAGTAGATCAAAATGCAACCAACCCTAAGAAAGTATTTAAAGGTGACGACTGGACAATGAATAGCAGAGATACACCAATTAAGCAAACATAAAGCAGACGATTTTTAGTGATTAGTTCATTAAATTTAATTTGAACTTTGGTTTCTCTGAAAACTCTGGCTTGGCATGAAAAAAATTTGTTCTCTAGATGGCAACAGTAATTTTGGCACAGAACACCTGGGTGTGTTACTTGCAGATTTCCATGTGGCACTACATGCTGCTGGTGTCCTAAGTCCTCTGGCACTCACAGCAGCAAATACTCAGGCACTCCCAATTTCCTGGGTTTGCATCATCAAAACAAGTTCTGATTTGGAGAGATGGGGTTAATTTAATTTTTCTTGCATAAACACACAAGGGGCTTGAATGCTTTCATGCTAACATCAAACTATTTAGCTATCGTGGCTAAACATGTATTTGCTGTGAATATGAACCGCATCTGGAAGGAATGTAACCCAAAACATAACACTCCCCTTACTGAATTTAGAAAGCACAGATAGTTTCCCTGCTTAACCAAGTAATGAATCTTTTGGATGGCAGTCTGTTCAACAGCTCATTAATCTTCAGAAATTTGAAAAACAGAAACTTGGTATTTTCTTATGTAGGTTAGGAGCTACAGGTGGACTCCCTTTCACAGAATACATGTCCTGCAGAAAGAGAATGGCAACCAGTCCCCATGGATTAGTCCTGATCCTCCTGCTCAGGCAGGCAGATCAGGAAGAGCTTTGAGTCAATCCCTTGTAATATTCCAGGTGATGCAATTGAGCTGGGCACAGAAGAAAAATGTTCTGAACCAGGCACAGAAGTCTCTTTCTTGAAGTCATGGAAGAAGTAGGGCCCAATAGCATCTTCAAATCAGAGCGTAATTCCTCATCTGGTCCATGTGCAGGGGAACTAAGACTGCTTTGCCATCTTTTGCAGGCAGGCATTTATTCTTTCAGCTCTGCATATGCCCCAAGCTGATGGCAAATCATCTAAGTATGTCTCAGTGCCGAGCATAACCTTATATTCCTAGTTTCTGACCAGGGCTGAGTAGCACTAAACACAGCTTCTGGTCTGGTTCTTGGTTTTATCCTGCCAGGCTGAACTCTGCAAGCATGTCTTTACCTGAAAAACACTATGTGAACATTGTCTGCTGAGATTAGCTTAGAAAGGATGGATCCTCTTAAATGATTCAACTGCCAGGTCCAGGCTGAGATTTTATTTTTTATTAGAGGAGCTGCTTTCTCTGTGAGAAGTGGTTCAGTATCTTCTGACATTTTGCTGCCCATTCAAAGAAGAAAGAACTTTGATCTCACAGTCAAAGTGCTCATCTTACTTATCAAAGTCCTACTTGTTAGCTCTGGCATTTAAGAAACGCTTCTGGAGTCAAGTGCTAAATGCCTGCAGACAGGACTGCCTCATGGAAATATGCATGCACCACGCTGTCAAGAGTAGAAGGCAAAGCAGGTGATTAGTAAGACCCCTCTGAGCATAACACTGAGTAGCCATGCGTGCTCCTGATTAGTTCCTGTTCCTTCATGATGTGACTCCCAGCTCTCACCTTAAAGCAATGTAAATGATAACAAAGACCAAGAGACTCAATGATCATGGCTGCTCCTTTGCCCAGAACGTTATTACAGTATGAACAGATTTTCTTCCCACTGACTGACCTAAATATAGAATGAAAAACCTTAAAACCAGCTTGAAAAGGTTTAAAAGACAAAGAAAAGTTATCAAGTACTTTTTGGAATTAAAAATAAAAAACACATGGGTAAAAAGTGGACTATTAGGCTGCTTGGGGAAAATAAACTGAAAATTAATATTATTTACAGTAGATCTGAAAGCTAGGGAAAGCTGAAGTGTTACAATTTATATGAAATTTACATAGGAACAAATTAAGAAATTCTGTCACACTCTTGGCAGATATTTCATTGTATAAAATGCCTCCTACAAATAAAAAGTGTACTGTTAAGTTTGGAGAGTAACCACACAGGCTTTGTGCTCCTGCCTTCTTATTTGTGGGGTACTATTCAGGAGGCCAAGTTTTAGCAAGCACCCTTGCCAAGACCCACCATCTGCACCTTGATAGAAAAAGGAAGGCTAGTCCTGGACATATAATATTAGGCTAACTCTTGGAAGATAAGCCATATGGAGGTCAGTTTCCATAGATCTACCAAGATGTTAGGAAATGGAAGTGAGAACAAGATAAAAAAACATGGTTAAGAAGGTAATTTTCTTACATTATATAGAACATAAAAGCCTAGTTTTAAAAAACAACAACAAAAAAAGTCAATTTATCACTAAGTGCCTGAGAAGTGTAAGAGCTAGTGAAGTAGTGTTCACTGTTGCTATATATAAAACATGTAACTGTGTGGGGATGGTTCTCTGTAGTCTTACCCCAAGGTATTTTTAAAATGTTTCAAGTACATAAAAACAGCAGTTATCTACCATACCACAACTGAATTCCTTTTTTTTTTTTTTTTTTTCCAAAATATGTTGCAATTCTTGCTTTCTCCTCCTAGATTAAAACCAACATCCTACTCTGTAATTCTCCAGGGTCACGGGTTATGAGCATTCCTGAGTGCTCCTTAAGATGATATTGGCCACATGCCAAGAAGAGAGGAGGAGAGACCAAGATGAGGGTCATAAAGTGTGGGTTTCAGGAATCTTTTGTTAAAACAAACCAAGGAAAATAAATGTCAGAAATGCCATCTGGAATAGGCTTTTACTAATCATTTCAGTAACCAACACACAGCTCGGAGACTGCAGACTTATTATTTCAGTTCCTTTGTTTTTTTAACCGATGTCAAGCAGTGATGACAAAATTGGAATTTTTTGAGTGACTGGAGTAGGGAGGTAATATGAACCTGTACTTCCACTGTCCCCTTCAGCCAGAAAAGTCCAGGTACTTGTTAATCTATATTATGGACAAGAACCCTGCTGTAGAGCACCATATACACGCTCTTTAGTGCTACCCAGAATTTGTACCTTCCCAGCAGGAGGGCATACACTCACCTGCTGCGTGTCTGGGACCCTGGCTGGGAAGCAGAGACGGGAGACTGAGCCCGGGGGGCTGTCTGGGACATGGATGGGGCTCTTGCTGAGGTGGCCACAGGAGGGGTTTTGCTGGAAGAAGGAGTGCACATGTAGGCTCGGTTTGAAGTGGACACCGGGCGACTAAAATCTTGACTAGAAGACAGAGATGAAGAAGAGGCAGAGTGGTTCAGCCATGAGTGGTGCCTCCAGGAGCTTGTTCTGGAAGAATCAAGATTGTCCAAAGACTCCCCCCTGCAACAGAGATACATGTAGCTCAAATGTAAATGGCAGTACAGCTGGAGCAAAAGAGCTACATTCTGATTTTTTAAAAGAGAAAACCACTATCCTAGCATCTTTAAGATTTTCTAGCACGAACTATATTTGCCTGATCACTCTGATCAATGTTCTTCACACACTGATTTAAAATGTATGAATAGCAAATTATCCTCTGTGCTCAGCCCTAGTTCTCATGGGAAAAAGTAGGTGAGGCAAAAGAAAGGTGACACTTAACGACTACTTAATAAAAGCAAAACACTCTTCACTGCAGCTTTATCAAGGGGAACTGTATCAAAATCCACAGAACAGCAACAGACCTCAGATACCAGGTTTGTTTTTGTTTTCTCCATGGGATACCAGATTGAAAATAACAATCCACCCAGACCGGATAGCATCACCTAGGTACAAGGTGTTGGCCCAATATCCAAACACTCTCCTGACTGATAACTCGGCTGTTTCCTAAGTGACAAATCTAACATTCATCCATTAAATAAAGCAAAAAAAACCCCATCCAAACTTTCTGACATATTTCTACGTTAAAAAAGGTATATGCCTTAGCCATAATAATTAATTTCCACAGTAAGTTGTCATGCTGAAATTCTTAAGCACATCTGCCAATGACAAGCACACCATTGATTTCCATTGCTGCTATACCAACCAAGAAATAAGCAGCCGAGTTATATACAGGACATATTCACATTCCTTATTTGCAAAAAATCCACTTAATCCCAGCTGTAATATAGCTACTTTCTTCTATCTGTGCTGCTATGCAATTTACCTTTCAGCATTTCACAGACTCAACTTTATTTCTGTGCTCTGTAATACAACCTGAAGTTCAGAATAACCAAACAAAAATATCTGATGAGAGACAAAGTTAATTTTTAATGTGATTCCTACCTCCTCATACTATTGCTGTAGAGACTAATGGGCTCCTTATGTACACTGGAGCTGCGCTGCCTTATCCAGCTGCTGTCTGTGTGTAGAGATGTTTTCTTTCTCATTTCCTGAAGAATTTGCTGTCTCTCCAACTCTGCTGCAGAGAGGTTTTGTTCCTTCTGAGGCTTCTTCTGTGACTCACCCATGTTCCAGGACCTCTCTGAAAACTTGCTCTGGGTACCTGTGTGGACAACATGTGCAAACTTCAGCCAGACACCTTAAGGCACAAAAGTAGTTATCATGCTGTCAGCACTCTGGCTAGAACTCCAAAAGCTACAGTTCTTCATTGTATGTACAAGTTTCTCCAGTTCTGTTTTACAGATGGGAAACCTGTACCAAACTTGGCAATACATTATTATTGTTATAATTCTTTTATTTGTATTTTCACTAATGTGGCCTTTTACATAATCCTTAACTGAAATACAAGTATTTTCCTTCACTTCTTTAAGTGTATATACACATTGATATTTGTGTGTACATACATATATATACACATATGTACTTTTAAAAGGACGTGGTCTCTTTTAGTGCCTCTTTTAATTTGGACTCTTCCTCTAATACAAACTGAACTATGTATAAAATACACAGTTGAATAGTGGGAAACCCTTTCCTTTAAGAGTTCATAGTCTCTTCTTCTGTAAGTTGTCTCTGTTTACAAGAATTTCTTTCCTTATTCAAGGCACTAAACACACTGCTTATCTTGCTTTAGATAGATATACAGGGGAGAGGGAAATCCTTCAGATAATTTCTCTATTATTTGAATGTTATGTTAACTACTCAGTTGAAATGAGATTTATGGTATAGATAGCCTTTGAAAATTTGGAAGGGTAAACAAATAAACCATCTTTCTCCAGCAGGTATTGACATATAAGCAATAAGTCATTCAATTGAAATTTCCATCCCTTTTAATACTGCTCTGACTGCTGGATTTATTGCTATATATTATCATTCCAAAACATCGTGGGAGTTTACTTGCTCTTAAGTTTCAATGACCATGCCTTAATGTATGAAAGCGACATTGTGAATCTGCAATATATCCTCTAATACAACATTTACTTTTCTTTGATTATTTACGGGGTTTTTTTAACCATGTTTTAGACACAGGAATATCTTGCAGGCATTTTCTACTGTAACATATTTATAAATCTGGTTTGTTTGTTTGCTTTACACACATTCCTCTAACATAAATGAAGTCATATAAATAAACTGGAATACAAGACACAAGCCACTGTGATAATATTGATAGCTGACTTTTAGCTCTGTTACTCCTACACTAACAGAAATTAAGAAGACAAACAGTTGAATTAAATATGCCAGCATCTTGGTATGTGCAGATCTTTTCTGTTGACAGAATCAACATATTAAAAGCATACACATCTTCAATGGTATATCTACGTGATTGGTTTAATCTCATAAATATCAATCATTAAAATGTAGGCATCCAGAAGCTGTTTGTAATCACTGCTACAGTCTTCAACAGAGAAGTTAATCATATTTGTCCTAGGTTTATATGTTGATTATATGAATTTCCTCTTGCTGTTGAACCTTCATTAAACTGGGGCATGGTATGAATTTGATTTACAACACAGCTGTCAAAAAGGTCTCTGACAATTCTTTTTCTTAGGATAACTGTGTAGTACCTCTTATTTTTTTCTCCTATGCTTCCCCCTTCCAATAAATTTAAAAATAATGGAAATTAAAAAGTACTTACCGTTTCTGATTGTGTTGAATTCATTCAGTTCTGAAGTTGACTTGGACTTATTCCTAAGGATATAGAAAACATTCATTTCTCTGTCATAACTAGGAGACCTCATCACAGACAAAGATCTTATAATCGCATATCATAGATCCACAGGCCCTTTTTTTCCACCATCCCTTCCATCAACAACTTATGCTGTACTTAAAACAAGAGACAAAAATATCCAAGGGATATTAAGGGGAAAAAAAGATGTCAATATTTAGATATCAATAGGTAATCACCAACTAAAAGTTAAGATTTTGTACTGAAAGTTCCCAGTGCTTCAGGTATAAGGGACTGATCATTCTATTTACTTAAATAAAAACACATAAAAACCAAAGTCCTTCCCAGTGGAAGCTTTGTGAAGACTACAGTCAGACAAAGGAGTGAGAACTTTCCAAGCAGATTTATAAATGATTTGGCTTCATGAGAAATTTAAATGATACTTCAGCACTGTTACTAGACTGTAAGTAAAACAACTCCTCAAACACTGCTTGCAAACTGTTCTTGGAAAATTTATTTTTCACTCATTATACCCAGCAGCATAATTTTCTAATGAGTTTTAACCAAGAAATGTCATTCAACAAATGTCATATGCAGCAAGACAAATGGCAAAAAGTTGGTTTTCCAATAGTATGGAGCAGTACCTTCAGCAACATCTCTCTACTGAATTATTAGTCTCAAGTAATACAGCCAGTTTTTTAGTTTAAAATAACTCACAAAGGAACAGAAATTCTTTGCTGGGTCACAACTCACAGCTGCTACATTAATGTGTTTACACATACAGCATCGTGTTTATAGCAGCATTTTGAGGGAGTCTTGTCCTTTATCTATAGATAAATTATGCATAAACCACATCACATTTCTTGCTCCCCCAAATTCTTGCTGTCTGTCCTATGGTGCAGATCTATTTTTATTATCTGTTTGAGAAGATGCAACAATTTCACAGCTACCTGTAGTAAATAGGAGCTGTAAAAAGGAGGAAAGCCTTGCCCAGGATATATATCCAAGATGTAACTATTTAGTGCAGGCACCTTCTGAAGTTAGATTTAGATCTTCCATTAATAACAGATCCATTGAGTCGTACCCTGTAAGTTTTGGGGTTCCTCTTTATATAAAAAAGATGTGGTCTCTCCAAAAACTGGTAAATACACAGAAGTCATCTTTCAGAACTATTGTGAGATGCAATCCAAAACACTTGATTTGTAAAGTAAGAGAGTATAACTTAAAAATAACTTGTGTAACTTAAAAAGTGGCACATCTACTATCTCCCTGATAAATATGCTGCTGCTGCCTCCCACTTCCCTTCCTGTTTACTCTCTCTTAAGTTGCACAACCCTTACTGGGATGACTGCACCTTAGTTTGTATAGCACGTTATGACACAAGCACAATTGTATCTGAAATTATTTTCCAGCCAGGTAGGTCTAGTACCACCCACATATTTACTTCCTTACAGTTCTGTTTCTCCCAGTAAAATACCACTGACTAACTGCTGCTTACAACACAGCGTATCATTTGCCAAAAGTTTGGTGGCTTGTTTTTTCAATATGAAAACACGCCATAAAAACTGCAAAACACAGCAGCAATCCAAAGCATACATTTAGCTGCCATTAATAAAATTTATTAGAAGTTTAAAAGCTTTCTGACAAAGAAACGGTGATGTTACAGTCTATGCTGATATTCAGTATCATACACACACCTGTCAGCAAACGACTGGTCTGGTTGTTCCTCAATGGTTTTAGAAACTTCATAACGCTCATAATGCCTATTGAAAAAAAAGATACATTATGTTCATATACAGGAAAAGACACACACATATATATATATATCTCTATAAAGAGTTCCTACGGAAAATATTCAAAATAGATCCTGAAGGGGAAAAAAATCTAGAGAAAAAACAGTTAAAGTTCTAAGGAGGCCTAACTTTATCAGTCAGAAATACAACCAACAAAAGAACACAGAAAAAGAAAGGTTATCAGAAAAATTGCCTGAAATTACATGTTTGTGAAGTGACAGAACTGGTATGCCAAAATGGTTATTGCTGAAGATGTTTCAGTCTATATGTATTTATTCAATTTCTTATTACCTGTCAATGAGAGGATAGCCAGCTCGATCCTCTATAGTTTTAGATACTTCATAGCGCTCATAATGTCTAGAAGCAAAATAAAGATAAACGGAAATACATATTAAAAAACAAAAAGCAATTCTAGAAATTGAGCAAACACTAAGTATACATAGAGAAAATAAGAAAGTTCAGGCGTGTTAACTAGAAACATGAAAATCTATGACTTTAAGATGCTGCAAAAATTACAAGCATCAGTATACAACAGTGACTATCTCATCTATTCCAAAGCCAGGAGGCAAGTTTTGTTCAAACATAGCCATTCCCTAAAAATTGTATTTATATTCTAGAAAATTGTATAGGTACAGTTTGTAAACTCACAAAGTTCAACAGACAGTGCTCTTCAGCTGCCCGTCTCCAACCTCAGTGCTCTTTGCAGCAAGTATCATGTCTTTGCAGGTGTTTATATAACATTTCAGATTTCAAGCCCTATCCTTGGATATCATCTTAAAGCAAATATTTAACACCAGATATTTTAAAGTCCAGTTTCACTGAACTTGCTCTTTACTGTTAAGCAAAGCCACCCATGTTTAGTAAAACACATCCTTTGGCAGCAACCTCAGAAGCAATGAAATCCCCGTGGACTAAGGCATGTATCAAGGATTTAGATATGCAGATATTACAGCAGCTTAATAAGTTGCCACACAAATTCCTATTATCTTGCAACTGGGGCAAGCTAAATCTGTGGAGATACCCTGGCTCAGCTGCCAAGAAGAACCTGTTCAGCCATTGTAACAACTGTGCCTCTGCTTTGCTCAGCAGGCATATCAAGCAGCAGTCATTTAGAATGAGCTAAAGTAACTCTGGGTCTTAAAATCTCCTCTGCAAATACATGCAATTTTTTTAATCATATTATCTTTTCCTAAGGCTTAACCTGATATCATGCATTATCTTCAGTCATCTCTTATTACTTACATAAGAACAGGAGAAAAACCTCAAGAGAAACCACAAAGCTAGTCATACATAAGGCAGTAAGCTGAATGCACACAAAACGTAAGAAAGTTACTGGTTTATTCTGTTTAAGACAGATTAACTTCCTGTGATAGGAGTCTGAAAACTTCTGGGCAAGAACATCATAAACTTGCAAACTACTCGTTGAGGATTTTTTTGTTTGCTGGGTTTTTTTACGCCAAGCTGTGCAAGAAGGTAGTGAGAGAATAAATATATCTGCAATGGTTATTTCTAACAGGTAAGACAGTATCTGTTCACTCACATACCATGATATCCTTCACTGACAAATTAACCCAGTAGTTAAATTGCAATTAAACTTGATTGTTGCACTGTGGAATTAAAATGAGAGAAATCTGCAAAATCAGTCAGGCATTTGTTGGAAAAGCTTTAACTTGGTATGTCTTCTGAAAGCCCTGTACATTGAGTTACTGGCTTTCAGTTTACAGGCTTGTGCACAGTTCTTACAAAATGTTCACAGCTAAGTGCTTCATGTAATCTTTGATTTGGCTGTAATTCCTGTATTTAGACTTCCCATTAAAAAAAAAAAAAAAGAGCTGAAGTGGGTTAATATAGCACTTGATTCATGGGGCAAGACTTTGTGTTATGCCTTATCCTTCTGTCTTTAGAAAGCAAGACCCTGCTATGGTATCTCCCACTGAGTGATTACAGTATGAACCTTACATGAATATCCTTATATATCCAGGACAGACACACACTCCCATTAGAAGTATAGTTGAATTTGCAGAAAGAAGAGAGCACACACCTTTGGTACTGAGGCACCTCCGCTGACACCTCCCTCTGCCTTTCAGCCTGCTGCCTCTGCTCCTCCATCTCTGCCCGCTGCCTCTGCTCCTCAGCATATTGCTGCTCCCTCTCTTTACGTTGTCTCTCAAGCTCCAACTCTTGGCGTTCTCTTTCTTGCTCAAAATGCAGGGCTGCTTCTTCCTGGATCCTCTGTTCCTCCTGAAACCTCCTTCTTCCTTCTTCCTCATGCAGCAAGCTCACTGCCAGCTTTCTTCCTCCATCTCCTTCTGGCTCCTCAGGAATATTTGCTTCAGGGCTTGCTCTCCAGCTGGACACAGATGGAGCCCGAGAAGTGACGGATGTCGTATTTAAAGTTAGAACAGTCTGCTCCTGAAACAAAGAAAAAAAATCATGTTTTTAGGGAAGGGAGTCATTTTTTAAATAGGTTGCTTACTCAGAAAAGTTCATTTACTCTCTAAGAGAAGACTGTGCAAAAAGCATCCCCAACACTTTCAGTGCAAGATGCAGGGCATACTTTGGTTTCATGTTTTGAGTGCCTGCTAACACATTCTCCTAACTCAAGAGCTTCATTCCACACAGTAGCCTTAGCAAGCGCCAGAGGCAGCACGGCCACAACTATGTGAAACATTCTGCGTTCTGAAGTATCACTTACATGTCAAGCCATCCCTTTCCCACTTAAATACCCATGGAAAACAAACCCTCCCATGATACCTAGAATTTCTCCCTACTGTTTTGACTTAGAAACCTGAGACATACTTAAGAGTGTTACACACAGAGATATACACCACAAATGTATATCAGACCAATGAATTTCACATGAATCCTCATGTGGAGGAACTTCCCACTCTCCTCCATGCTCCTACCATTTCAAAGTCAAGCCTCAGACCTATCATCCTATGATTCTTCCCTCAAAGATGAGAAAAGGTCTTTAAGTGGTCAAAAGATGCTTTAGTTGCAGAGAATCAGTAATGTTTATGGGTCCATCAAAACCTCTAATGATAGGAAAAATATGAAATGGTTTAAAAATTCTTGTACAACAAAGTCTTCTAACAGCTCAAAAAGCTTTCTTTTTGAAGTCCTAAGCCTTAAATTATGATCTACTTATTCATGATTATATAAACATAACTGATCTAGCTTGGATGCCTGAAGTAGCGCTCTCATAGTAATAAAGAGGAGATACTTCAGACAGTGCCCATACTCAGGAAGAAACTTGTTCATCTTCCCATAAACAACAGCCACAAAAGTCAGTGTCTACATAAACTACATGCATTCAATGTTCTAAAACATATGATAGGAAATCTGAAGTTGATTTGGTGTGTAATTTTATCAGAGCTCAGATGAAGTGGTTATCAGTAAGAAGCCAGGTACCTATGAACACGTTAGATGATGAAGTATTGAAGCAGAATTCCAACAAGTAGCATAGGAAGTAAATAAATAGGAAAGGTGACCATTTCTGGTCACAATAATTAATACATGCTGTAACTTATTCCCAGTATATTTCTGCTGGTAAGTTACATAACCAACCCATAAAGGAAAGGGTCAAATTCAATTCATCTCAAAACATCCCATTTACTCTTTCCATCCCATTTTTGCAACCTCTTTCCACCAAGTCATAAACAACAGTTTGTCTTCCAAAGTGAGAAGACAAATGGCAGAGAAATTAATTATTTGTCTGCTTGCATGTACTTCATATAAGGGAAAAAAGTCCTCACAGAACTAGTCAGTGAAGCCTTATTGATAGCATACCTCATCAAAATACTTGGAGCTCTCTTTTTCTGCTTCTTGCTTAGCTCGTAGCCATTCTTCCTTCAGTTTTTCTTGTTCCCGTTGATATTTCTCCTGTTAAGTTAGATTGAAGTTAAATATGCAAATAAGAAACATGATTTTTTTTTATTTGCATTGAAATTTACTACTGGTATTTAAACATGTTTTTTAACAGACCAGGGTGGCAAAAACATGCATGAATTCCACTAGAACATTAGGTCTGCCACAAATTAAATCCTGGCTCAAATACAGTCCAAACGAGTTCTATAATTGATTCTGGAGAATCCAACCTTATTACATGCTAAGTCTCACAACAACTGACCTCATATCTGTTATATTCCCTGTCCTCCAGTTTAATTACCATTTGAACAAAAAACCAGCTATATAAGGTATTTCTGGAAAGACAGAGTGATTATATTTAACTTGGAACTGGGTACATTAATATGATAATATGGTAAATATAAAGTGATCACTAAGTGAAATATGAGGCAGTGATTTGGTTTGAGCAACAACTCTTGGTTCTTTTGAAATGTCACCTAAAAAAAAAACAATTTCTGGACCTCCAAATTTGTCTTATGACTAGATTTGGTATGAAATTGATATACTGTCTTAAAGCATTACTCAAAGCACATAATAAATGTTTTGGTGGTTTTGTCAGTCACCACTTTTATCTAGGGAAAAGCAAAATATTTAATGATGTCAAAAGTATTCCTTCTAAGATGCTGGAAATAAGCAAAGAGAGACTTCGCTTCCTTTCTTTGTATTTAAAAATTATTTACTAGGATCATAGAGAAGAGAAAGATTATTACTCTTGCTACTTCAGAACTAAAAAAGAAGAAGCAAAAAAATTATGGCAGATGGGTGAGTCTGCTCTCAAGAAAGGGGAGGCAAAGTTTACATTCTTTAAAGCCATCTCCTCAGGCATCAAATGGAGCATCCAAACCATAACAGAGACCACAGATAAGTTTAGGAAGGTACAGTTGTTGCCTTTCAGAGTTTGCAAGCTAAAAGGAACAACAAAAGATCAAATACCCAAAAAGCAACAGAGTTGCTATGGTGTACTTTGACATCACAAATTTTTGCTCAATGTACCAAACTTATTTAGAGTTTTAAACTTGTGAGGAATAAATGATGTTCATTGATGTCTTTCTTAGCCATCAGATAACAAACTTTAATTTAATTTGCAGAGATGTATCTTTCTAAATGTGGTTGAACGTGCTTATGCTTCATTGAGCTGAGGTCTTTGCAGAGACATATGCTTGGGGTTTTTGTGCTATTCTAAGATGACAAACATTGCCCCTTCCCTCTGCAACACTCTCTTCCAGCTCAAGCAATTAGTTACCAAAGCGCTTTTGCATTAGCAGGTTCAGCTTTCTGACTCACAGAGGTCCTGGGAACCAGGTTGATTCCAAGCGATTAGCTGATTGCTAAATGACAGGATTCTAGCAGGCACCTAACTGTGGCACCAGCTGCCTCCTCTTCATGTACAAATATAAGGCAGTAACACTAATTGAAGGTAAAACTCAGGCTAGAGATAATTTTATTAAGGGGAAAAAAATAAAACTCACAAGCAAAAGTGAAGACTATTGCCCTTAATGTCTTCATTTATCCTTTAAATTCTTTAGCAGTAAGAACATACCAGCCTTGTGAAGATTGAGCACTTCTGGCTACACTGAATACACATTCTGGGTCTGATTTTATGAAGCTCACTAATGCATTTCCTCTTTTCTCTGAATAACTGCTAGCATGTGCAGCCCAGAAAATGTAATTGAGAATCTCCTCAGGCTATCAGTAAGAAAAGTTACAGAGGTCACATGATATTTTTCTTTCTAACAGTTGCTGCACACAAGGGATTGACAGCCCGTGATTATGAAGATCAATTATACCTGCAATAAACGGTCCTGCTCTTTTTGCCATTTTTCCTGTCGTTTTCGCTCTTCCTCTTGATCCCAAACCCGACGACTAGGAGCGCTAATGGATGGGACTGGGAGCTAATATAGCACAAAAATGAAATAATATTATCCTCTTCCATGTAATCAACAGTCTACATTTTAAAACATTTTTTAAAGTGACAAACAGAAGCCATTACAAGCACACTAGAACTTTATAGGGACGAGGACCTAAATTAGCCTTTTCTTCAAATGGACAGAGAGCAACCATTCCATTACAAATTAGAAAATCTTAGTACTCTCAGATTTGATCAAAATTTTAAAGAAGTTTACAAGGCAACAGAAAGCAGTGGGCTTCCTGAAAAGACCAGGATTATGAAACTAATTTGTAGTTCATAAACAGTACTTACATCAGGCATTGCAGGCTCTGGGCCTCCTGTGAGGTTTGGAAGGCAAGAAAGAGAAATCATTAGACCCACACACACTAACTACTGCAAGACTCGTGTAACTTCGGCAAGTCAGTTTTAGACTAATTTTTGCTCCCTGAGTAAGACATGCTTGCATTTGCCCTACTGAACTTACTCAAGGGCAGAATTTATTAGGTGCTTTCAACTAAATGTGCACAATTGTTTAAAAGCTTTACATGCTTACAAGTGCCATCAGCAATTGCTTGAATTAGCAGCACATCTCCAACTGTGGCAATACATAGGTTCTTTACTACACCTCTCCTATTACTGTGAAGCCCAACTGTTTAGCATGACCAATACCCAGAATGTTGCACCAAGGTAGAGAAGCTAATCACCTCCTGCCCTTGACACGAATTAAGACCAACAGACATCCACTGGCAACTTCTCTACCACAAAACCATGTATTTCTCCTTTCCAACTTTCCTCCTTTCCTTCTCCCCAAAGCACACTTGAACTCAGTGAAGCTGTCACCATTCACCACAAACCTTATGCTAGTTGATGCTATCACACTTGGACTTAATCATCTTGTGCTAAGGTGATTATTAGAGAGAGACATATATTATGCTAACATATTAAAAGTCAAGAAAATGTGGAGAAGCACAAATTTAAGTATAACCCTGTTTCACGCAACATCAGTGTTTTTGTTTGTTGACAGTGTACCTGTTACCTAGCTCTCCAAATTTTAAGAAGTTTAATCTCCAAGTTTAAAAAAAAAAACAAAACAACAACACATAAAAGCAATCAGTTGCAACAGTTTTCTGAAGTAGGACCACATGAAGTGGAAAAGATGTCAAAAACTTAGGATACAAAAGATAATGAGTCACAAGTTAGTGTCCATTCTCTATATACATAATTGTCAGATCTCAACAGCCACAGTGGCAACAGGACAAACAGCCTCATCTATTGCAATTGCACCATGAGATCCTAAAGGAAGGCATAGACAGCATCTATCTTTGCTCCCCTCTTCTCTCACGCCTGTAAGCTTATGCTGAACTGCACAGGTTTACAAAGATGAATCTTTCAAATAATTGTAAAGCTAAAGTGCCAAAAGTTTAAAATTAACATAACTGTATTGAACGTACACTCTAGAACTACAACCTTGTCCTCTCCCTCAAGTGAAATACTTTAAATATTGCTATCAAATTAATTAAAATAAAAATAAAATTTTTAGCCAGCCATAAAATAAAAACCAACCAACAAAAAAACCCCCAACACCAACAAAACAACCAACAACAAAATACCACCATACTGCAGATACAATCGAGCAGAAGTATTTAAAAGCAAACAGAACCACAAACAAATATATGCTGTGGCACTTCACAGTGGCTTTTGGCAAAGAGTCATCACCACTAAAGGCAAAATCCTGGCCCCACTCAAATCATTGGTAGAATTCAACTGAAGTTCCAAAGGGCCAGAATTTCCCTCTTTCAGGCTACAGCAAAACAGCGAGGCATACATAGCCTGAAGACAGCATAAGACATATAACATTAGTGGAAGTATGTGAGCTGTGACATGCAAAACACTGAAAAGCAACCTACAAAACCAAAATTGAGTGCCTCATTTTTTGCCTTTAGAAGCTAACATATTAAATTAAAAATTTATATTGGTCTTCTTGGGATCTTGCGATATCGCCACATACTGGAAAGCCAGCAGAGGCCTTTTTCCATCAATTTACATGAAAGCACAGAGCTGCAACTCAAACTCAAATCCAGAGTTACATATTTTATCAACAGCTCTGAGATCTTCACCAAACCTCTGCTGGAATATTCACCATTATTCTTGTTTTGTAGGTAGTAGCAAACCTGAACAAAGAGTGCTATCCTTCTTCTAACCAGTGGAAAAAAAAAGCATGAAGGACATAGAAGAGATTTAAACAGCTATAGATGTAAAAGAACACACAAAGACCCATTACCACAAAGGTAGACCCATGAATTGTAAGAATAACCTGATGACCCTGGGAAAAGAAGGGAAATTAATTATGTTGCTTCATTATAACTGCAACAAACAATGCTGAAGAGGTAGAGCACCCAGCACCAGACTTGTTAGGAAGAATGTGCAGCAGGAACAATTTCATGGAAGTACATGAAATGTTAGCTCTTTGATTTACCTTGTTCAAAAAATTGTGACCGTCTTTTTAAGTTTTTCAAAGAAATAGGTTCAGATGCTATTTGAAAAATACAAAGAATACAAACAAGTCAATGAGGTGCCTTTTTTTTTTCTTGTTAAGGATTATAACCACTGGATAAGAAACTTGCTAGTCCTCTCATCTAGAGCAACATCACTTCAGAAAAACAAAAAGCCTCTGCAATACCAAGTAAAACTTTAGCAGGTTACATCATATGTTGATTAGTATTTCATTTTATCACTACCAATGTTGAACTATAACAACCATACAAGTGTCAAACTTGGACTCAGAATCTCCCTGTCTACTGTAAGCCTCCCTGACTGGGATGCCACATTGGAATGAGGAGCCTAATCACCATTTCAGGTCATCAGAAAGGCATCTCCAGAGGCAACTGATATCTTGGGGGAATTCTTTCATAAATTGCCATGAATATTCAAGTTAAAATGAAACACAAAGTTCCTATTTAAGGGTTATTATTCTATTAGGAAGTATACATACCTGGTTTCTCTCACTGTTGTCAAGTAAGGCTATAACTGCTTATAGCATCATAAGAAATTATTATTGATACAGGAATAATCAATAACATTCTCCAGGAATAAAAAGTAAAATAATCATAGTGAAACAGCTGATACCCCTAAAACCTCACAACTGAAATGATGAGGGTAACACCAAAAGTTGAATACTCTTTACACTCTTCCTGGACACTGAAATAAATCAATACTAGTATCACTCAGTCTCTACACAATGCAGCAGCAGTTACAATAAATTGTGCGCTTTCTTCTCTTTCACCCCTACCACACAGTTAATTTACAACCACTAATGAAGAGGCAGGGCCATTTGTTACAGCTTTCTTGTCAGTTCTCAAACTGCCTAGCATGTCATGGAAGCAAACTACACCTGGTTTAGATGCAACAACATCTCTGTGGTATCTGTCTAGCTTTCAGTCAATTGAGGTCTCACTTCACCCACTTTATAAAGCTTGCAGTTGTTACAGGTTTAAAGTTTGTGCTTGTTGCACACCACACAATTAGCAGATGAATAGCAACAGTGGTTTACCTCTTTGTTCATTAGAGCCAAGATCTCCTTGTGTTCCATTTATCATTTTTGTTTCTGTATCCTGAAAAATTCAAAAAAGAAGAAAAAAGAAAAAAAAAAGAAAAAAAGAGGTCTTAGGCTCATTAGATTTGTGGAAGTTTATCCAGTTACACATCTTCCCTGACAAGAACCATATATCATAAAACATTTTAAACCATTTTCCACAGAAAGATACAAAACAATAAAACTTCCTGAGTGTATTTTCTAATAAGGCAACTGTAGGCATTTGAGGGAATAAATAAGCAGCTGTGAATTGCTGCTGAAATAAAAAAAAAAAAAAAAAATTAGTTTGCAAGAAAGTGCCAGAAGCCAAGATCTTTCTATTTCAGCTCCCTAGCAGGCGGGTTGTTATTTATAAGTCATTTGAAAGCACGTATATGCTTGTGCTTTGGACCACAACTTCCATTTATGCTAATAACACAAGTCCAGGTCTTCTCTAAAGAAAAAACACACTATACGTTTTAGTTAAAACATAGTCTGCACATGTTTTAGTATTATTTACTGGTGTCCACTCATGAACAGACAGTAGCAAGTCTTTAAAACTTCTTATTTACCTTGATACATACATAGCTACATCTCCATATTTGCAGTGTCCTATATTTTTACTTGTATTGTTTTTTCTCCATCCTCCCACTACCAAGATATTACATTTTTTATTCCTCCTCCCAAACCCCACAACCCTTTAAAAACATACTCACAGAACTTCGAAGGCTGCTGGAGAAATCTCTTTTTGTTGATATGGTGGAAACATTTGAAACATGTTCTCCAGAAGTTGCATCAATCCATTTATTTTCAGATGTACCTATAATGTTGGTAGCCATACTGGTGAGATTGAGGATTTTATGCCTTACATGCGGCAGGGAAGGCTGGTCTTTGCCCCAGTCTTTTTGATATGTGGAGGATCAAGAAATTAATATAGACAGTAAAGTCAAAGAACAGAACAAGAGTTATTGAAAATACATTAAAATAACACAAAACCACACATAACAGAAGAGGAAGACACAGAAATCAGGTGGAATTTGTGAAGACAGGAGAAAGGGCATTTGTGAGCAGACCGCCTTCCCCAAAAATGCAAGTGTTAGTCATAAGCCAGGTAAAGTTTGCCAGATGTTCTGCTAATATGTGCTACAGCAGCTCAACATTAAAGAGCAGTTAGTATTCATTGGAAACTATTTCATTAGCGTTAGTAAGGATCGAGAAAAGTCTTCCAACTTTACTCACACAAGGTACAATGAGACTCATACACTATCCAGGGAAGGGTCATTTTCATGTCCATGCTCATCAGGAAGCACAGAAGTGGGAAGAAAAGGCACTCTAAACTAAACTAGCAAAACTGATAAGGTAAAGACAAATTATACTCTTCTCTCATAATCCATCATTTCTCCCCTCCCACTACCACAAATATTATTCAATGAGTTCTTTGCCACTAATTTACTCTACAGTTGTACTAAGTCCCGCAAAGTGATTTGTTTCTTCTCTCTTCCTCATCCCGCTTTTTTTTCTCCACTTGTTGGTAACTTATTCTACCCAGCTTCCTACTAAAAGAATGTTTTGTATTTATACTTTGAAAGAAGTCATTGGTCACACTTTGAACTCTGAAAAAATTCTTCTGGAACTGTGAAAGGGTATCCTGACTAAAACCATGGCAAGTCTAGAGATGCTACAAGACTATCAGCCAGGATGGAAACACTAGCCAGAATGGGTTCTCTCCATTCTGGAGAAAAGAGATGACAGCATCACAGTATTTGGGTCAATGAACAAAAATCATAGCACAGAGGTGCCACCAACAAGCTCGACCACCACTTGAAATGCCCCCTGAAGAAAGGAACACGTGATCCACATTTGAAGAGAGGGAGCTTGTCATTGAGAGACAAAGGCTTAAAAAGTTATTATGGTCTAGAGAAAAGGCCCTCTTTATTCTTGTGGTATGGAAGGAAATGAAATGTTATATTTCCTTTTGTGATGGTTGCACACTTTTTCACCTGTGCATCCTCTCAGAAACAGGCCAGAGCACAAGAGAGATGTCAGTATTTCCATGCTTTGAAGATTTGCTTGTCAAGACATTTCTAATGCACAAGCAGTTAAAAAAAGCCAAGTTGTGTTAAAATGCAACAGACACACTGGCAAACTACTTAGCTTAGATACATATTACTCCTGTAAGGGTAATAAGGACTCTCAGCTGTCAGGTACAGCAGAGACAAAGCTTATTTGCCTTACAGAGCATACTGTATCTGCCTGATGAAACAACTCACCATTCTTTCCGTATCGTCTGACATCCATGACCAGGTTTCCAGTTTCTAGTCCTCTGCTGATGGCTTCTTCCCACTGACTGTAGTCCATATGTGAAACCTTTGTGCCATTGACAGCAATGATCTCATCATCTACATGCAGTTGACAAAGTGCTGCAGGGCTACCTGCAGAAAGCAGAAGAAAAATAAAATTATGCCTCCACTCATAATTATTTTTTTATCACAGTTGTGATTGGAGGGGGATGAGGTGGGGAATTATTCCAAGAAATGCTTAATGGTCAATATTCAGAAAGTCTTAGAAAAGTCTACTACATTGTAATATAAAATCAATAAACTCAGTATTAAAGTAGCTTTTCAATTGAGAACTTATGAAAATGACAAAGAGCATCTATCTTTTGGACTTGTAAGTCTTCACATTCTGGCTAGTCCTTTTAATAAGCAACCTTTGGACTCAATCCTGCCTTCACTAACTCACCGTTATAATCTGAGATAGCAAGAGAGAGGCAGCACCACAGTGTCTGTATCCAACAATTAGTTGAAATTCAGCCAATGTTTGGGTAATCCTCCTATTTGCCTAAAAACCAGCCTGCACTCTGTTAATTTCAGTAGAAGCTGACTTTCTCATATTCTTCTTTACAGTTTCTGGGCTCTACTGACAAGAGCATGCTGCTTTATTGCTGTGCTGAAATAGTTTGTTAACTCTGAATTGACTGGTAATTGGACTCAAGATATTGCTGGGTGCTGTAACACTAGACTTCTCTGGATTCTACTTATTTTGTCTATTAAGAGCAAACTCTATGCAATTTGGACTTTGAATCTAGTGATATTTTGCAAGACAGTCTGCACTTCATACTTTTTTCCATTTACTATACACTGGCAGGCAATATTACTAGACTAGGGACAGAGAACAGAGGACCAGTTCATAAACTTTTTCTCAATCTAATTCAGAAAATGGATAAGCTGAGAAACTCAGACTCTCCAAGTATGATTTTATGAATTACATATGAATGTTTTTTCCATTAAAAATTATTCCCTTAGCAGAATGGAAAATAGAAAAGCCAAGTAAAAATGTAGCTAAGCACTGAACAATAAACCCTCATGTTAATAAAACAAATTTGAACTACACAATGGAAGCATTTTCCAAAGTTAGTAGTGAAAGCCACACATCTTATTTAAAATATACCAAGAACAATGCTCTATTACATTATTAGAAACAAATGTGGACAAATATGACAGAAGAATTTAGATATCATTTGCTTCATCCTGTCTTCTGACTCATTAGTAAAATACTGCTGTAAGCCTGGATCATCCACTAAGGATTCCAATAGCTTTTAATAGTCCTGGCACACGAAAAAGTTAAGAAATTAACAAATGCTATGCTTCCTAATACTGCACCAAACAGGGATTCATCATAATTCACTAAAAAGCTACTATACTAGAAGAGAAAAGCTCCATATTTTGTTTCTCTGCATTCTTCTTAAAATATGGACTATAAACTTCATTTGCACTTATCAGAAAAATTTTCAAAACACACCAATTGCTTTTAAGCAACACTGTAGAAGAAAAGGTAGGGGTTTTATCTGGGGGAAGAAAACATGGGCAATAGTTAAACTGGACAAAACATGCATCTCCTTAAAAGCCAGGAAGATGTTAATGTATTAATGTAAGGTACTATTAAGAATACTATTGAAGATACTGACACTGAAGTTACTATTTTCAACAAGATCATATAACTTTTGGAATTGAGTCTGATACTTAGTACCATATAGTTTGACTGCATCTAGACTAAGCCTTATGCTCACAGCACAGGGAATGCTTCAGGCTTAAGGGGAGTTATCAAAACTGGTAATTTCTCTGTTTTGTGTTGCGACAGAAAAAGCCCTAGGAATCAAAAAAGGTCGTGTTTATTTTACTCAAATAATTTTTCTGAGATGAGAAGACCCATCTCAGAGGTTTGAACAGTATATCTCAGCTCAGTTTTATGAAAGGAAGGGAATTTAAGACTGCATGGTTCTTCCTACGCTATTACTACAAAGACATATCCAGACCATAGTCCAGCCATACGGATTTGAATGAATAGCAGCAGTCTCTAGATTGCATATGTAAACCTAACTTAGCCAGAGCAACTTACACTACACAATTTTTGGCATGTAGCTTTGCCAGCTGCTCTTCCTCCACAGTCTGTGGAAAAAAAGGACAAACCAGGGCACCTATACTGCGCTTCTGCTGTGATTCACCTCTAGAGAAGGTGAGAAGCCTGAGAGACTAGCTAGAAATTTAGGTGCCAAAAGTTGTATGTTGTTTTTCTCTGTTCAGCTCCTCAAAAACTATAGGAATGTACAATAATTTCTTTATATTGCTATAAAGGATTCAGTTTCCATGACATAAAACATGTACTGCTGTCTTTTGCAAGTTTCTCTGAAGGTTTCAGACTTTTCTTTCTTACTAGTCCCCAGTAAAAACAAAACAAACCAAATATTCATTTTCTAGACGTACTTAGTGTCCTCTAACCTATCCCCATCTGTTGTTATTACAATAGATAAATACAAAGAAAATAAAACCTGAAGGAAGTGGGTCAAATTTACTTTGTCCTACGTGACTGCAAGTGTTTGATCACAGACATGCACTCCTACATCAAGACAATCTCAAAAAATTATTGCAAAGGGAAACTGAAAGGGAAAGGACTGAAACAATAAAGATTATATGGCACTGCGGAAGTTGGCAGAACAGTCTAGATTAATGACTTCGAGGTCATTTACCTATTTTTAGTGTAAAAATTTAAAACTGTAAAAATGAACACTATGTTCTTTCTTTTTTCTTTTATATGTAGTAAATGGGTCTCACTGAAATATGTGTTATAAGCTTAACTCATATTTAGGTTTTTGAGAACACTTATAAGAAATAATTATTCCTGAAGCTCTTTCTGGGATCACGGAAGAGAAAAAGGTGACTAGGAATGATTGGTTTGGATTTGCCAAGCCTAAATCACACTTGACCAACGTGGTTATTTTTAATGATGAATTGACTAGATCTGTGGATGAGGGGAGAGTGGTGGATACCACACACCTTGTCTTTAATAAGGCTATTGACATGATCTTCCACAGTATACCGGTATCAAAATTGGGATGGTATGGTCTACGGGGCAGAACAACCAGATGGGTGAAAAACCAGCTGGGTTGTCAGGCTCTGTGGGTAGTAGTTAATGGCTCATACTCAGCCTAGAGGCTGGTTACAAGTGGAACTTGCCAGGAATGCACCATGAGACCTATTCTCTCTAACGTGTTCACCAGTAATCAGGAGGAGGAGGTGAAACACATCCTCATCAAGTTTGGAAACCTTGCCAAAAGGATGGTTAAAACACTTGGGGGCAGGGCTGCCATTCAGAGCAGGAACCTGACATTCAACAAGGTCAAATGCAGAGTCCTGCTCCTGGGATGGACTAATGCCAGTGATCGCTCAGGCTGGGCACTGTTGGACTGGAGAGCAAGGCTGGGGGACCCTAGCAGTGGTGGGGCTATATGAACACTAGCATGACCAGCAGGTCAAGGCAAGTGACTATTCTGCTCACCCCACACTAGGTATGCCACTTTAACAATACCGTGTCCAGTTTTGGTGTTCTGTTGTAAGAGAGACATCAATAAAGTGGGGTAAGTTGAATGGTAGGGCACTGGGATGGGCACACCTGGAGCACTTGACCTGTGAGGAGAGGCTGAGAGGTTCAGCCTGGAGAAGAATGCTGCAAGGGGACCCAACAGCAGCCTCCCCAGTACCTACCAAGAGAAGTTACCGAAGTCACTGAGAAGGCAAAGTCTGCTCTTTATTGAAATTTATGGCAGGAGAACACAGCACAATGGTTATAAACTGGGACAAAGATTGGTCTGACTGGACATGTGGAAGACATTTTCTCTGAGAGGATAATTATGCAATGCCCAGGGAGGCTGTGCAGTTTCCATCCTTGGAGGGTTTTAAACACACATGGGTAAAAGCCCTAGGCAGCCTGTCTGAATTCAGTCTTGACAGTTTTTTGAGCAGGATTTTGCTGTAGGTGATCTTCCAAGGTTCCTTCCAACCTAAATTATCCTATGACTTATCCTTAAAAGTAGGAAATACAACATTGCTAAGTGCCTAGCTGAAAGCACATCTTAATTTTTCAATGGGCCACCCACCTCTTTCATCCTTCATTCCTTTAAAGGGAGCTACAGGAATTGAATAAGGATACAACATGAGCAAGGTTTTGAAAAAAAGTATGTTGAACACAGGCTATAAACAAGAACACTGAGATACAGTCCATTGTCTATTCAACCTTTGTGCCCTTCCTTACCTCCATTATGAGAATGGTAATAAAACAAAACCAAGACAGCCACCACACGGCCTCCACCTTCTCCTTGGGGACAGAGCCTATGTGGACCTTTGTGAATGGCTAGCAGGAACATTCACTACCCTCAGATTTCTCCTTTACAGCTGGCAGGGCAAACAGACAGACCTCTACCTCCAAGGAAGAAAATTAAACCAGAAGCCTAGCAGCAAGGAAAGCAAATGGGAAGTTATTCCCTGCGCAAAGCAAATATTAAAAGTTACAGAATCACAGATTTCAGGTCAGGTTGGAAGGAATCACGGTGGGTCATCTGTTCCATCCTCCCTGCTCAAGGAAGGGTTATCCTAGAGCATAAATCTAATTATGAAAAGTACTCTGATAAAGTGAAGAAAGGCCTCTTCAGTTCCTGAATTTGAAATGAGAAAAAATAATTTAAGACTGTTCATCAAATGCTGTTATACAGTATTTTTTCGTCTCTGGAAAGCATAATTAAGGACTAACTAAATAAAAAGTTTCCAGTTATTTCCCTTTCTCAGGATAATCTTGTGTTAGGTGAAAGAAATGGCAGAATTCAATATTCCTCAAGTATTACTGGCAATGGGAAAGACCACTGTTCAGAAAACAACCATTACATGTGATTTGCTTGGGGGCTTGTTGTGTTTTGTTGCCTTTTTTTAATTAGAGAAAATTGAGCTTGTTCTCTGCAGAAGACTATTAAAGCTTAGAAATAAGCTTTATATATGTTTCATCTCAAGTAAAAAAAAAGTATACTTTTCCTTGGTATTAAAACAACTTAAAAAACCCTGCATTTAGAAGTTGCAACTGCTTAAAAATATTAACTGTCTCCAGAATTCAACATGACTAACTAAACTGCCTAGCTAATTTTCCTCTGCATTTGTTTACAAATCATCTGAAGTGAAATCTTTTAAACTTAGCTGTAAGGAACAACCTGGATATTAGAAGTCTGTATGTGCCCCCTACTAATGTTCAGTAAGGGGTTTAGCAAACAAATAATCATGTTTATGCCTTTTCAGTGGTTATGGAAATGTCCTTAATTAGGAAAATGCATTTTTGGTATTTCTGAATTCAACCTGTTTTCAAGAGACAAGGATTCACAGAAATACATTAGCAAGCCAAATACTGATTTTTCAGTTCTATACCTGATTTTTAAAAATGTTTGCAGCATTCTTAGCAGCAAATGCCTTAATTTAGAAACCTTTGCAAACTAAACATAAGAACAACAATTTGTGCAGTTAATACACATTTACCTTCTTCAACTGTCTGTACAAAGGCTCCTGAAGAACTCCAGTTTGTTGTAAACCCAAAGCTGCGACTGTGGCCAGGTCTCTGGTTTATGCTGATTCTCATTTCACTATACTGTTCCTGAAAAATAAAACATGACACTACAGTATCTGGTATCACAGGAATCCAAATGAGGGAAAGGTTATCCTCTAAATAAGTGAGGCTGCTCACAATGTGCACTTTAATCATCTATTATTAGCATCACAGATAAAGGAAACGGTATTGAAGTCAGTTAACTAACTCATTTGCTTTTTATTCAAAAAGGTGTATTTTTAGTTTGCATTTATATTTTCTCTACATGTACATTCCACTCTGCATTGCTATTATTTTAAATGTTTCGTAACACAATGTTACAAAATTTGGGTAGGAAAATTTGGAGGAAATTAAAGCCCTAAATAAGTCTTCTTGCATAGTCTTGTGAATTTGTTGAACATGCTGCCTCCTGAGAGAGCATCAGAGATGTGAAAAAACTAGATGCCAGTAATCAACCTTATTTTTTTTCTGGTACATCCTACAGTGAACATCATTAGTTTACTTTAGGTTCAATGCTGCAACCAGGTTTACTTAAGTGAAAAACTACTTTTTGTGTGAAATACTACCAGCTTGCTATGGATTTTGTAATGGAGAACTTAAATAATAAAGCTAATACCAAAATTAGCTAAATTCAGCTCTTCCGTTCCAGTGGACTTTCAATATGCTTTCAATATCTGCATCAAAACCTAACATTACCACTTTAAATAACAAAAATATTTGAATGGGAAAACATTTTGGAACACTTGTTTTTAATCTCACATTATATAATGAGAATGTGTTGCATACATTAACATTTTAATGTAACTCATTAAAAACAATTAAAATACCCAAATGCATGCTATGCACTTCATTATCATGAAACTGACATTGTAATAAAAGAGAAAAAAATAGACTTTTTCTGTCAAACAATGTTAAAATAAGATATATTCCAACAACATGTGCATGGAAGAGACCCAGCATGCTTTTATACATGCATTAAATGTACACACATGTTTTAGCTGCCTAGTGAACCAGCATTCCTGAAGGGTGGGATTCTTTTTCCCTAACTTAAAATATTTAAAAGTCTAGAAATCTATGCCAGTTCCCCAAAGCTCCTATGTTGGTAGGCAGCTGCAGGGAGCACTGCACAAGCAGATGCAGCCAGCCAGAACCTCTGGGAAGTGCAGCCAGGGGAGACTTCAGCAGTACCTAAGCACTGGATACAGAAGAAAACATACACTGCAAGGCAACATTCTGAGGTATGGTCTCACTTCACAGGAATGTTCCTGGGAAAACCCTCCCCCTTACAGCCCAGGGTAGAAATTAAGTCTTTTCTTTACAGCACACCTACTAGCATGCAAATGCTCCCTTACAATTCAAGTGCTTAGGTGAGTATATAAAAAGTGAATCTACTAATAGGTTAGCGCACTCAGCTAGAGAACATACAAACCTTTGGAATATGAGTGTGTTCCTGTGTTCTTATTTTTTTTTCCCACCATCCCAACGTGACTCTTCAAACCTACCTCTTGTTGAGGCGTAATGTGACTTTGTACACTGAACTTCATCATTTGGATAGGTCATCTCTAAAACAGTTAGTGCTCCACAGACCTGGTGTTACTGCCCCGATGACTAGTGAACTATATCAATCTCTCATCTCTGGCAATGATTTACAAACATGTCAAATGGAACCTGCATTCCTTAAGTTACAGTTTGTTAAGTTATAACACAACACAGGCTTTCTTATTTTTTTTTTTCAATTTTAAAATAAAACCCCCATATTACTCATTTGTAGGAAGGACTATACTAACAACAGGAAAAAAATATATGGACCTAGTATACGCTATTCTCACTTGCCATGCTGAAAGAGATTCTAAGAAGCCATATCTAATCTATGTTTTCACTGATTAGAACAGAAATTCTTCTGCCTGTTTTTGCTACAACACAGAAAAAAAAAATAATGATCCCTTTCCTTATACAGCAATCAAATATTTAAGATAAATTCATTGCAATGGCCAAGGGGTATCAGGAACTGCAATGTGTTCCTTTTCTACAAGTGATTAGGAAGAAGAATGATTCAAAGTCACTGAACTTCTGTAAAGATTATATGGGAAGTGATTTCATACATCAGCATCTAAGGTCTTACGACCCTCACCCAAGCAACTGCCACCACTAACTTTTACAGCAGCATCAGGAATGCAAAGAACTAATCTCTAATCTGTCAAGGGATATAAAACACATTATCAGATATTACAGAAAGGTATCAAAAATTAAAGCTATTGCTGGTCATTTTTTACATGTGAAACATGCAATCAGTTGGAGGAAACAGCACTTCAAGACACATTTTTCAAAAAGAACACAAAGACCCAACTCCTGGATAAGCACATATGCAAAGAGATGGTGAAGTACTTTCAAATTAATGTGAACATTAATGAGATTCAAGTAAATAGCTAAAAAAAAGAGAAGGAACTCAAGCCAGATGGAAAAAAGAGGATAGTATGATACTGATGTTTATGGCTAGCCTTGGAAAAGCTGATCTTTATTTTCCTCCACCAGGTTAAAAGTGCAAATGAATGCTAGAGCAGTTCAGGTAATTTATCTAACTGACATACCTGATCGTGTCACAATGTGTTAATTTGGAGAAAAACAAAAAACTTTGCAAGTGCCAAACAATATTTAGAAAAACTATTTTGAATTAGAATGATAAATAAAATTAAGCATGTGGCATATGAAGGGTAGGGAAAAATGCAGCAAAAGAAACAATTTTTCCCCAAATATTCTCTTTCCCTGAATTAAATCAAAAGAAACAGAAGCTCTCTGACCTGCCTTCTTACTGCCAGAAAAATACTTGCATTAGATGAAATTTTATATATTTTCTCTTTTACTCTGATGTAGCATTCAGTTACACCAAGAAATCACATTATTTCCACACTTACCATGGATTTTGAATCCTCAGGCTCTGTTGGACTCTTGATTTCTGCAGAAGATGCAAGTGAAAGAGAATCAGGAGGAATGTCATACTCAGGTTTAAGAATACTGCTTCCCGCATCTTGGTCTTGGGATTTTACAGGTAATGCCAAAGTAGGAGCAAATGTTGACTGAACACCTTCTTTTTCCTCCTCTTCCTCCTCACCTCTGCTTCTGAATGCACTAGTGGAGAGAGGGTGTGCAGAGTCTGGTTGTGAAAAGGAGATGCTGGTGAACAAAGTTGGAGTTCTTCTAGCTTTTTCTACTTCACCGTTGTATTTCAGAGTATCATCCATCTAGGACAAAAAAAAAGACAGTTTGGTAAATATGTGCTTTTAAAAAAATTCCTTAAATCTTTCAATGATCTTCATATTTAACAAAAACACCTCTCACCCTTTCAAGCAAATTCTGGTTTCTGTACCCATTACTAAAGAAGAGAAACATATTTTTTTCTCTTTAAATCCTTGCAGAATAAATAGGCCAGACTTTTTAAGTTAAACTTGTTAAAGTCATCTGGTTAGAATTATTTGCTTTCTTACCATTTTTTAAATTTAGACAAATAAGGACTTAGGAGAAAGCTATGAGAATCAACATAGTAATGTGGTAGGGGGAGAATCAATTTCATTTTTTCAATGCTTTACTGAGCAGACAAATTTTAGCCTAGCATAAAATTTCAATTTCAACAAAGTCAGCAGAGCAGAGGAAACTTACATCACCTGAAAATTTTGTCTTTAGTACTTAATTATGTTAAGTTAGCTCCAGATAATTACCTCCAACAATGACAGGATTTTTGTATGGTACACTAAGGAGACTTGCTACAAATAATAAAAAGAATATTCTACTAAATATAGTTACTAGCTTTAATTCCAGGAGTATGTTTAAGCACAGAAACACAAGTAAACATCCAAAGCCATGACAGAACTGCCAGTTCTGTTAACACAGCCTTCATCACACAGCAGACAATTTTTTAAAAAGCAACGAAACTTTAAAACTCTACTGTTCCCCTAGCTATTAAAGAGCCTACATTTACAAACTTCAGGAATGAAGAGGAATTTTACCGTGAACGACCGTGGAAGTGATGAGATTCCTCTTGAGTGTACACCAAAAGGTCTTGGTGTAACCACAGATGTTAACCTAGAGGTATCAGTTTTCTGGTAAGTTCTCGGGAGAGAAGCTGAAACCTGAGCTGACCCAGTTTGAGCATTCACTGAGTAACGAGTAGACAAAAGAGCCGAGCTCTGCTCCTCAGCCAGGCTCTTTGGCAGAGCAGGAGCTTCCTGAGCAGCCGAGCTCTCCGGTGGGCTCTCCTTGGGTGGCTGTGAGACATATTCACTTTTGCTGTCCTTAGTGCTGTAGGAAGTATCTTCTTCCAAATGGTGATCTTTTGCTGTTGACCATGTGGAAGGTGCTTTTTCTTCACCAAACACGTCATCATTCAGTGAATACCTCCACATGTGTTCCTGTTTTCGCTGCCCAGAGGAGTCTTCATCTCTCTCCTCCCTAAGTGGAGAGAGCATGTGAGAATACCAAAGTGACCCGACAAAGAGGCAGGGCCTAAGTCTTTCAACTACTGAATGTTCAAGGCAGAGTATAAACCAAAAAATACATCTCCAGTAAATTAAAATGAATGGCATCATTAAAAAATATTAGTATTTTCATATCTTTCTAAGTCTACCTTCTTCCCCCTCCAACATTCTCACAGCACTCAGGGATACTACTGTCACATTTTCAGGCTGCCGCCATGAGAGAAATTTATATTTGCCAAGCAAATTATATAGCCATTCAAAATACATATCCTAAGAAATACAGATTTGAATCAGGAAAGAATGTAAAGAAGTTAGTGCTATAACACTGCCTGAACTCTATAACTCTGGATGACATTTCTGCTCTATGAATACACTATGCTGAATTTTAGATAACTAAATAAGATGGTGTCTTGAAGTTCAGATTATTATTCTTTTTGTGCTATTCATTCCTTTGTCATAAAGGAACAACCACCACCTGGATAATGTTTATGATTCTGATGATACTGGATATTCAATACAATTAGCATCCTTATTTTTATTCAAGCAACTAATTTTTGTCCTCAAAAATAAAAAAATACAGAAATCCAAAACATTCTGGGTTTAAACTCATTAAAATTTCTTTTATGAATACATGCCATTGCATTCTAATACATGCATATTCCCTTCAACTCAGTCATACATGCATTTTAAGTAAGAAAGTAAATAAATAAATAAATAAATAAATAAATAAATAGACTGTCACCAGTAGAAATGGTACTGGGCAGTTTACACTTTTTACTCTTCAGAGATTAAATATCCAGAGGAACAATTAGGGATACAGGGAAAATCAAGTAAAAGTTTACAGCTCTGTAACATACATTAAAATTCTGCCTGTAACAGTGGCTAAAAGAATAGCAAATGTAGTGGTAGAAGAAAGAGAAATAGTTAAGCTTATTCAAGAATAAAAAAGGCAACTATCCAGTTCAATACTACTGTTTTAACTAATTTCAAGAGAATGCAAATATTGACTTCTCAATACATTTATTTATAGATAGCAAAGCAAAATATCATTTATAGAGCAAAACTCTTTAACATTCTGCTGTGTAAACACAGCATTAGTAAACCACATTCAGCCCTTGAATTGCCTAGACTTCTACACTGTATTTTGCAACTAAAATTGTTGAGATCTCTGCAGAATCAATTGCAACTTGGCCACAAAAGCTGCTCAAGAATTGAAAGGGATAAAAAGGCTCAAATTTAAGTTCTTCAACATAATACTCCCATTAGGGCCATTACCTCTCCTGCTGCATTTCTTTCAGTGACTTGGTACTCCTTCCAGACACTTCAGAGGCTCTTCTTTCAATTTCTTCTCTCTCTTCCTTTTTCTTTTGCAATTCTGAAGTGTAGCTCTTTCTACGATTCTTCCATTTTGCTAGATCCTATTAGAATAACATGAATGTATCCCATCAGATTTTCTCATAGACATTTTCCCATAGACAAACAGAGGCATCTCATCACATGCTACTTATTGTCTTGATTTTATTTGCACATCTGCATCACAGCCATATTTTCATGCACCTTTCTGCTAAATGATAAAGGGGTTCTCATATTTCAGTTAGGGTTACAGGCTCATTGCCTTATTAAGTTAGTAATTTAAATTATTGGACTATATGTGGAAAGGCACATAATTTTGCTCCATTCTCCCCCCCTCTTATAATATTCAATTTTATTCTAGAATACTTTACCCAGTGACACGTAGTTGAAAACTGATGCAAATGCCATCTGTATTTCTTTGTTGAAGGCTTTGGAGTTTGGGATATTATTATTTTTCAAATCCCTATTATGTTAGACTGATACATTAGCCTGAGAATAAATATGCCTTAAATTCTAAATTGAAAGACATATATTACTATATTTTCCTCATTTCTGTAAAGCCACAATGTGAACTCTCAATAGTGTCCATGAAATACCAGAGCTGAATTAAGAAATGTACTGAATATCAGAACTTAGATGGCTGACATGCATTAAAAAAACAACTATGAACTTCTTGTTCAACGCTTTGTTCTTAATTTCAGCTTCTTGTTGATATTCATTGTCAAGTAGAGATTTTAATAAAATCAAACGTCTTCAGATACCATTATGATACGGTGCAAAGCTACCATACAGTTTACAAGCTGGATTTAAGACAGAATTTTTAGGGCATAGAAGCCTCAAGAATTTGCACAATGAAGCATTATTTCCTCCCCGCTTCTCCCAGAGGATCAAATACTAGACATTCCAATCATGTCATTAAAAAAAAAAAAATCACAAATTTCAGATAACACATGAAGCTATGCCCTAACTTTTCTTTATGTCATCAGAAATCAAGCCTGATGGTTTTATTACAATACATACAAGTCTTATCCTAAAGCATTAATCAGAAACTTATAGCAATATTTAAAATAATTTCAGTTCTGACATCCCCAAAAACACTGGTAGTTGCACGAGATGGATCATTTTAGAAGACAGCCCCATGAGTTGCTGCACACATGCCAAAGCTTGTTTACAAGGGACACTGAAGGCTGTCCTTCAAAGTAGGACACACAAAGAGAGGTGAAAAGGAGTCCTTACTTCTTGCCACTTTAGATCTTGTTCTTGCAACTGCTCTTTTATCTTTTGCAGCTCTTCGTAACGGATTTTGCGCAATGACTGCAGCTCCTCTGCACTGACATCATTCAAAGATTTACTCCTAGGAAGAAAAAACAACATGCAGCTTTATAACATCTTAGCCATCATTTATGCACGTGAAACCTTCAGAGAGGGAGAGATTTCTATTAGTAGAACTGAGTGCTCATGAGTGTTATTTCAAATAGAGCAGGAAACACATGGGCAGCTGAATGAGCAAGGCTGGGACATGCTCTAGTGTCAGCACTCAAGTCATTAGTTGCATATTTGAGCAAATGAAATCAGGTTAAGGGAATAAGCAGCTCCGTAGCAGATCCACACTGATCATTCACATTGAGCTCCTCGTATCCAGCTGCTACTTCTGGTTAAACTTATTATTTGTATTGATCTTGTTCCTTCCTTTGACACAAAAGGCATTCCCCCCTCCTCGAGTCCAAATTCCCATCCTTTGACTTCTCTCCTGTAAAAGCCCCATTATCACCTCCCATTCTTTCGTTTCTTAAGCTAATCATAAAATCAAATCAGTTACTGATTCATGTTTCCAAAGGATTAGAGTCATTCACTGCTAAATGCTCAGGTCATGCATCTCCCAGGCCCCACTAGCCTGCTATTCCTCCCCAAGCCTCTCTGATGTTTTCCATCCAAGCTGGGATGGCTAACACAGCCATCTTCTTACTGATGTCTTCAACATGGCTACAAGTTCTCCCATGAACTTCTGCTCATTAGTTCCCTTTAATCTAAATTCCTCAAAGCTCACCTTTCATGCTCCCTCCCCTGTCCCATGGTGTTTTTTCCTTTATTCTTTCACACTACATGTGATAAATGTAATAGGATATTTAATACAGTTATAGGACAAGATTCCTGGTCAGATTTGACCATAAGCCTCTGAGACACTAAACCAAATGCAGGTGTTTCATTGTAAGGTTCAATGCTGTAATACATAAAATGAAAGCTAGTTTTCTGGGGTTTGAGGTTTTGCTGTTTGATTTGCTGAGGGGGTTTTGTTTGTTTGTTTGTTTTCAAAAATACCTTTGTTTTAATTTATCTGAAGTATGAATGACGAGGGGTATAACCAAGTCCTATTAGGACTTGAAAACATGGTACTTCTCTGATATGATGGAAAATCAGATTGAAACCTAAACTGATTCAGCACAGAGCCTTGCTCTAATCTGTTACATTCCAACAGAGCTCTGAACTAACAAACCAGACTCTCACTTCCTCCCAAGAGGCCCAATTCACTTTTGCTGGTAACGTAAGACTTTGGACTTTGGCCTCTAGAAATAAAGACAAGGGCATTAACTCACTGTATCTGTTTGCTTGTCTATTTTCTGAATGGGGAGAGTGCCAAATTTAGCAAAAATCTCCTGGTCACTATTGCAGAAACTCTTGTACAATTCTTTTCCTCTTTTTTTATGCTTAAGTTACATAACATGAAGAAATGGTTTGGGGTAACCAAACTCTACATAAAAGTTGTATCAAATTTATTCCAGGTGAGTTCAAGAAAACTTATATAGCTACAGTTTCCACTTATTTCTCTTGAGTTATTTTATCTGCCTGCAACAAAATAAGAAAATCTAGACCTAAATACAATATATCCTAAGTACAGCTATATTCATACTAAGGAGCAGGATGTTAGTTTTAATTTCAGTCTAGATTTAAAAATCTAACTAGTGACTTGAGTCTTCTGAGTCTCCCTCCCCTAACATTTAACAATTTCTGAGATACTTCTTTCTTCTTCTGAAAGTGTTTAGTCATTTACCAGGTCTGCCTCAGGGTAGAAATAGAGAAGTAAACAAATAAATACATTTACATTACATTTACATTAAAAAAACCACCAAAAAAAATCAAAACAAAACTAAAACATCATCCATAAACAAATACCTAACATGCCATCACAAATTAAGTGGGAAAATTCTTTCTCTTTGACTCGCAGTATATCATAAACAACATCTAAGTTCATGTGACACTAACCAATAAGTTTACCATCGAGGATTCAAGAACCTGGAGGATATAAAATAACCACCGACTATTCACCAGACCTATGCTAAATATCATGTTGTTAATTATTTTCAAGTTCTAGGTGTACAGCTTTCAAATTAAAATATGTAATAATCTTCCTTTACATTTTTTAATGTTTTAAAGCCTAATTTAAATACAGAACATCAAATACTTCAGCAGAAAGAAAATACTGGAGCTGATTTTCAAAGTGCCTGATAACTATAACTTGGATACACTAGATGCCAGAGGGAACTTTTGTCATACACATAGCTTTTTGTCTCCTACATTTGTTACATAAATTGCAAAAGCCCAGAACAACAAAGCATCATCATGCACAAGTTGTTTTCAGCATGAGTTTTTAGCTACTGTGCATGCATAAAGATGTAAAGAGGAAAAAAAAGGCATAATGATCTTTCAAGCTTTCATAAAACTTACCCTTGCTCATCAGAAAGCTTTTGAAACAGTCTGAGAAATCAGAAACCAAAAAAAGAAAAGATTCAGTGACTTGATACTGAAAACATTCACACCATTAGTACACCAGCACTCTTACTAAGTGAGGGGAAAACTGAAAGCTTGGGAACCAGCCAGCATGGAATAGCACACTGGGAATCAGACACTAGTCAAAAAACACATCAGGACTTGCATGATATGCAAGTTGGGCAGAACTGACAGAACAAGGCTGCCTGAAAGTTTCCAACACTTCTGATTTAGCAATGCTGCACAAATAAAACCTGGTATTAATTCTGCACCACTTACTCCAATGCTGCTGAACAGCATGATGCTCAAAAGAGACTAATTTCAAGAAATTAAAATTAATGCCAATTTGAGTCCCAACAAGAAGTGTGGTTTACAGAGGCTGTCTTCTTGTTACTTCAACCATTTCTGATATTAAATGAAAGTAATACTTGGCTTGGACAAGAATAAAAGGCCTTATATAAACATTTAGCAAGTGAAGTCATGAATGCAATTAATCAGGGTAATTACAGAAGATTTTTAGTATTCTTAATTATATTTTATGATTACAGGTATTTTATTCTGTTGAATGAATTCTTAAAACGTGCAATATTTTCAAGCACTTCAAAAATATTCCTCAGTGAAGCTTGCACTTTGTTACAGTATTAAGCTTAAAAATTAAATGCAGCAACATCAAAAGTATCAACTGGAACACAGAAGTGTCTTAGTCACAAAGTAATGACGCATAGCTGGGAGAACTGCAACTTGCAATGCCGTATTTTCAGAGCTAAGGAAACATTTGAAACCCTACTCTCCCCCAGAAAGCAAAAAATTCAAAGGAGAGCTAGGAAGTAGTTAAGAAATAATTTTCAGTCAGACAAGAGAAATTTTGATGATATCAGGAAAGACTTAGTGGAAAGTATGAATCAGGACTGTATGAAAGTAGGTGGAAAATACTGGCAGAATAAAATATGTCACAGTGGAATTTAATATTACATAGGTGTACAACTTGCATGCACCATGAGTTCAGGCAGACAAAACACTAATATTTTCTTCACCTCATCTAATCATCTCAGAACTGTGGCAGAACAGTTTACAAGCATTTTCATACTTAGGTGCAAGCAAGAATATCAGAATGCCCATTTCCAGAATTTGTCATTAAAGAATTAATGTGTTTCAGAAATGTTTTCACCTATTACATTGCAAAATAAAAGAAAATATTTCTAGCCTCCATAGACTTTTGAATAATCACTATTCCTGTCCAACCTTGGAAAGAAACTTGTGTAGAACTTTAGCCTGATGGAATGATAACATATTTTCTCTATAGTGGCAGCCTAAAACTAGAAAACATTATATTTTTTGTGATGTTGAAAATATGGTATTGCAGTCACGGGCTTTTATTCAAAGCAAATAAAAAGCTTGTTCCAGGATGACACGAACAAACAGCAGATTGGCACTCTATGAATGGTTCAGCACAAGACGAGGCTTTTCTGAATGGAAAGGGTTCAATGGCACTCAAGCGCAACCTGTGCAGGACACAACCTGACCTCTCCACCATCTGCCGTTTCTTGTGTCTAACTTTGCTGGCCTCCCTGATCGCTTCCCACTTCTTCCAGTCTTCTTCACTGCATGGACCTGGGATAAAATTTACTGGCTGTGTGTTGCTTCCAACCTTCCAAGACTCAATCTTGCGGTTCAGCATGTCATCCCTCTTATGGTGGGAAGACGGCGACAGCACTCTGCCATCGCTCTTTCTTTCCTCCAGCGTCGTGTCTTTTTCAAGTAAACATAGAAATTTGGATCGGATCTCTTCTGGAAGACTCCAAGGATCAGGAAACAGTGCTGGGTGATACTTGTCAGGAGCACCCGACAAAGGCACCTCTTTTTTCTGAAAGAGGACTTTACGGAAAATCATGTCATCCTTTTCCAAATCTGGAATCACAGGTTGGCCCTCTCTGGGTTGCAGGATTATCTCACCCTCTAGGGGAGGGTCTTGATCAGAGGCTTTTTTTAAAAACCGAGGGTCTTGAAGAACAACTTGATTCACGTGGAAAGCCCCGGTTTTTCGAACGAACAAGTCATCATTTTCCAAATCTGGATATAGACACCCATTTTCCTCATCTCCTTGCTTGCATCCTGGTATAAAGGAAACATTCTTTCTACATTTTATGAGCCTAGGGCCAGAAGTGGGATCAATTTTGGTCTCCGTTTCAGAAGACACGTAGTCAGAGTATTTTTGCAGGGCCTGAAGCAACGAAAACTGACTGAAGCATATAAAACAAAAGGAGGGAAGTAAAAATATCATTAACCAGCAAGAGACAAGCAGATCGCAATGTATTGTGATATACATTTGGTTTAGACTTGCAGTATCCCAAGCAGTACAACTACACCACTTGTCATCCACCACCACGGACTGCAGCACAGCACAGGTCAACCAACACAAAGATATCACAGCATACTAACCTGCTCAGAAACATCACGTCTACATGCTCACATATACAAAGCCAGTAACCCTATGCAGCATGTTATACTTCCATATTTACGTGTTTCAGAAGACCAGCAACTTACAGCTACACTAAAAGAAAAAAAAAAACAAACCAAAACCACAACAGCAAAAGAGTAATAACCAAAAAAGCACAACATTATGGGACATCGTTTAATTTCATTTAGCTGTTGCACACCCAGCCATTTCTTTTTGATGCAGCAAGAGAACAGCTCATGCAGCAGTATCAACCTGGGCTGATCAGAAGACTCCATGATTTTTCCTTCTGCAATCTGTGACAACGAGCTTCTCACATATTCAGCAGATGGCTTATAGCTCTGATCCCTTCTGCAACTATTGTTCCAGTCAAAAATTGGTCTTGGTTGATTAGCAACAAAGGTACAGCTTTGTTTGTAAGCAAATTCCTCATCCTCAGAATCTGATTTCTTTCTACTGTACAGCAGCACAAAGAGTAAGCAGAGGGAAAGAAAAAAAATCATAAAGTGTATTCGTTGAATAAAATGCACAGTTGGCAAAAATGCAACAGTATAACAAAAAGAGTATTTCAATTATTTTCTGGAAAAAAAAAAAGAAAAAAAAGGAAAAAAAAGTAATAAAACTATCCTGCTGCTACAGTGGCAATGAAAATAAAAAATAAAAATAGAGTCATAGAACTACACTTTATTTATAGGCTTTGCACACAGGAGAGAAACAGGCATGCACAAAAACGCACCTGAACCCTTGAATCTCTTTATACCAGGGTTTAAAAGAGGATTTCTTGATTTTTTTCCATAGCAATTCTTCTTCAGGAGTCCAAAACTTAGGAAGAAATTTGTCAAAAGCAACAACTGTATTTGATGATGAAGAACTTAGTTTGCGAAAATAGAAATCATCTTTTTCAATGTTTGGGATGCCTACTTCTTCCTCGTCCTCATCAAAATACCCAGATAATCCTGAAGGATTGTTAACTCTTGGTTTGTTTTCCTCTTTAGTATCCAACTGCTTCTGCCTCCTGTGGTTACTGTTCAAAATATCCAATCAGTTAAGATATTTTAGGAGCAACTTGACATAAAGAAAGCAAAACGACATGCTTTTTGACTCAGGAGTTCAGCCTTGTCAATGAAGCGTATTAGTTCTCAATTCCATCACTGCAGCACCAGAAATAATAAGATATATTAAATAAAAAATAAAATTTAAAAAAAAGTTAAATGGTTATATCAGCATCCTATCTTTTCTGACAAAAATACAAAGTTTGACAGAAAAGGCATATCAAATTATCAGCTGTGTTAAAATGCCGATTAGAAGACTAACTTTACAGAGTTATTTATGGACTGCGATAGTTACTGGATCTTGGATTAGTATCTCTGACCTCAGTGGTTCAAGCATTGCAGCTAGTGGACCAGCTGGATAACTTTCTTGCGAGCAAGATTTAGGAGAGTCATTGCGCAACACGAAACGATGTCCAGGTGCAGCAGAGCTTACAGGGCTCTTTTTGACTAGAAATCTACGTTTTGCTAAGTCATCCAAAACAACGTCAGGCAGCCTTCTTTCATCTTCCGAATCAGACCCACTGTCATATTCATAGACCATCTGGAGGGAAGCTGGATTTGTGAGCCCACACTCTGCTCTGCTATTTTGGCAGGAAGCTATGGGATTTGTTTCACGTCCACTGAGGTTGACCAAAACAGGAATAGAATGAAAACAGTGAAGACACGAAGGCAAGGATGAAACCCAAGAACTGCCCACTAATCTCATCTGTATGCATCAAGAAGCCGGACAACTGAAATTCATCACCATATTTTGGAAAGGCTTTAGTGGGAAACTAAAACCGTAGGTCTATCTCTTGTGAACTTGCATTTAAGATCACTTAAATACCCTCTACCTGGAGTCTGATCAGCTTCAAAGCATTACTCAAACATCAAAAAAAACCCCAACCAAAACCAAAACTATCAACCACACAACCACACCAAAACATCCCCCTGGTTAAAATATGGAAAATCTAACACTTGACTTTCCATTGCAGCAACAGCAGCTGCAAATAATTTATTTAAAACAATTCTAAATCAAAGCCCACTTTGCTAAGACCACACACCAGTACCTTGAAAATGTTCCATCTGACTCGGTGAAGACAGGACTTGCCCAGCTCCTCCTGTTGTCCTCATTCTTCTCTGTTCTCTTCTTCCTTAATGGTGCTGGCACATAAGCTGACTGCTTGTTTTTATTGGGTAAGAAGCGATTGAAGTCAGTGGTAGGTTTTGGTTCAATCACAGAAATCCTGCGGTAAAACCTGTCATCTTTATGGGAGTTATGCATTTTGAAAGGCAGTTCTGAGTCTGTGTCACTGTCACAACCTTAGAAGAAAGGGGAGAAAAGGGAAAGCACAAACATTATTCTCTGGACACAAGCTTCTAGCTAGAGTTTGGATCAAAATCTTCTGAAATCAATTTAACTCCATATTTGAGATGTTTTGGCTGCAAATTTGCTGAGCTACTGACAGGACAGTAGGAGAGGTATTTTTAGAAGTTTGTGGCAAAGCTGTGATAAGATCCATTAAGCTCAATTTGGTTTGCATGACCCTGCTACATTTGTTCCATTCTTTCATTATCACATTCTTTCATTATCACAGGAAACAAAGTGCTAACCTCTAGACTGAAGACATAAAACAGCATATAAATTTTTAATTAAATAATATTTGCAGGGTAAATTTACTAACAAAAACAAGTTAACAGCAAATAGTACAGCAACATATTCGTCTCACTAGATTAATGCCCAGTAGAAGCCCAGGGTACATCATGTATTGAACATGGCTACATGTTGCTGTGCTCAGACCAGAAATGCTCCACGTGGCCTCTGCCCAGTGATTTAGTTTTATTCACATGAAACAAAATCCAAAAGCTCAAACTCTTTATAACTTTAGACTACAAGTTTGTATTGAACTTTAAAACGGCAGAGAAACACAGGTTAGAATACAGCTGTAGGGATTCAATGTCACAAACTGTCTTTTTGTTACTTTTATTTCCATGATATTTCCTATCAAAAGTAAAAAAATACTATTCAGTATTGAACATTGAACAATCACAAATGAAGTGAAAACATAGAAGTTTGGCATAAGCACCCTAGGAAGAAGGCAAGAGACTTTTGCAACTGGTGAATTTTAGGTGATGACATCAAGATTTCTATCAATCTGATTTCTACTAATTTTCCTTACTGAACCTTGCACACACACACCCCCTAATGCAGCAATGACAGCAAGAGTTCCAGTAGCCCTTCCTAGGAAGATTTGTGTGAGCAATGCTTTGTTTATACCAATTGTTAAATATATTTGCTTAAGCAAAATGCAACTGCAGCTGTTTCAAAACCAGAGCTGACTTTCAAGCCAATCTAAGTACTGGACATCCAAGTACTAGGTCCACACGTTGTCTTCTCCTACACTCATATGACACATGTCAACAAAAGATTTTAAAGATACAAACATACCTTCACTGCCACCTTTTAAGGTTATATCTGATGAAAAGCTTGTGGAGGATCTTGAACCAAGAGAGTCCAAGCTATCAAAGGAATCGTCTCTTTTATGGCTAGCTGAAGACGAAAAGGGCTCTCCCCGGTCAACGTACCAAATATCACCGTATCCACTATCCCTGCCACTTCTGTTCAGGTGGCTGGACTCTTCAAGTGCCTATGAGAGTAAGTTTTGAAAGGTCTTTTACAATAATTTAAGGTGCAAATGCCACTCATGAGTTTTAACTCAAAAATTTTTAAAATGCATTTTGAGTTCACAAAAAAACTTCAGCAAAGACTACTGTAAACCCCTAGAAACAACACATACAACAGCTTGGATAGGAGATTCAATACAAGGTCTTAAATTTCTCTTATCTCAGCCAAAGGGAATCAAAACTGGGCTCTTCACAATCTACCACATTAATCAGAGCAGGTGGATTCTGAAATTCATATGGGTAGCAGAAGAACCAATGTAAGCTAAAAATCATTCCTTTCACATGGACCTTGATAGCAAGCAAAAAAAAAATAAAATAAATTACTATGTTGTCCAAACTAATAATAAAATTAACCCCCCAAGAAACTGTTTAGAATTGATGCTGTAATGTATAACAAACTATAAAATTCAGGCTATGTGTTTAGTTCCTTTTTTGGATTCCTTACCTTAGTCAATGCTTGCCCTAATAACTTCTCAAATGCTTTAAGATTGAGGTATGGACCATTATAATGGGGATTACTTTGAGCTTTTCTCCCAAGCCAGTATAATGTAATCAAAACCTAAAACCAAATAAACAAACAAACAGAAAAAAACTAAATACAAACTTAATTATTTTCCTCTCTCACCACATACCAGTATAAAAGAATCTCAGCATGCTGATAGAGATGTTTCCACAATGAACTGTAACATCTTGTTTACAGTATTAGCTATGATTGCCACCAAAAACAATTAAAGAATGTTATGATGCATCTCATGTGTGTCAAGTAAGCCAATAAAAGTACTGTTTCCAATTATTACATTGATTTGGGCAAGTAAGCTGCATAGAGATCATCGTAACATGGCTCTGATTTGCATCAGATAAATGAACAGATGAAGCATAAAGTAAGCATGATAGTCCCATAAACAGAAGTGTTTAAAAATAATTAATCAAAATTAGTGTGAAATTGTTTCAGAAAATATTGAAGTAGATGTGTCTTACATTTTTCACTCTTCTGTTGGTTTCCTCCGGCCTGAAGCAGAGCAGGAAGTGAGAAAAAGAAAAGAAAATATTTTAAAAGAGTTGACTTAAAATGTAATCATTATTCAAGATTTAAAACGTGTCCATGATGATTGTCACGTTGCATTCAGACCTAGTCAACAGATGAAAATATTCAGGGTTGAACTGCAGACAGTGCCTGAACAACACTCCTGCCCACAGTGCCAGCAGTTATGGAAGGGCAAATGGCTCAAATACACAGAAAAAACTTTTCACTTGCCCCAGATATTAGTTTGGAGCTGGTTCAGCTGCAAGATTCACACACAGCATGGTGAAGGGGTCCAAACAAAAAAGTAAAGACTTCACGTACAGCAGCAGAAAGACCTATTCAGAGCCCCATAACATGACAGACCAACAAATGTAATAGGGCACCTCTCCTGCTCCTGTTTGTCTAGCAACAAGCCAGTCAAAGGTTACAGGAAAAGGTAAAATAAACCATTAAACCATAGGAGACCGTCACACATTAGTGAAGCGATGACAGGGCCTGGCCAGTGTAAGTGGTGCTCTTCATGGAAATGTAATATTCAATACAACGTGACAATCATCATGGACACAGACAGTCCCTCCTTCTCTTTCTTCCTAGTTTGAGAGCACTCACTCCCACCCTGTGTGGCTGTAATTGCCTTGCCCATCTCCACATCTTAAAGAAATCAGGCTACCAGGCACACGAAGCCCCGAGATGGATCTGACTTGCACAGTCCTTGTCTGCAGTTTCTTTAATATTACATACCAGAGATGCTTCTGGTTTTGTAGTCAGTGACTTCTTCCTCCCAGATAAGGAGGAACTCTTGTCCCTTAATCTTAAATATTTGCCCTTTTGTTTGAGGTTTTTTTTGGTTTGTTTTAATACCTTCCAAAACTTTTTTCACCTTCCATTCTTTTTTCACAGGAGACTATTTATGAAGAAAAAAAATATTTTCCTCTTCATTTTTTTCAGTAGGTTGACTTCTTTTCCAGTGTCCATGTTGCCAGACACACCATGGCTGTGACCTAAGGTGCTACTAGAGAAAGACTGATTTCCCAAGCAGAGGATGGAAAACTATTCTTGTGGTGGTGTGTATCAACATTCCACCTCTCATACTCAACGGAGAGCATTTTAAAGATTCACGTTCTTTCCCTTACAAATCTTTTGTTAGCAGAATTTCTGCCTTTGTTTACAATTATAAAAGCAGAGGCCATGTATGCCCTTGCTAAGGATGCCTTAAAGTTTGCTTCCAAACTTCAGCAGCCCAGGAAAGAGTGAGAAATTCTGCCCTTAGCCAGCTGAAGTCTGTGTCAAAAAGGCTGCAAACCTTCATGTAGACCAAAGCGAGGTGACTGAACATGATGATGTCCACATCTCCTTTCTTTGAGCTCGCTGGGATAATTTCAGTCAACCATTTTGCAACAGAGCAATATTCAGTTGACTTTATATTTCAATATATTTTCTATACTTGAATAACCATAAATACACTAGACCTGTGTACTTGGGCTATGAAGAACGCAAATATTAGGACATTCAGGTAAACCAGTCAGTACAGTTGAGGCCCAAAAGGCAGGCAGGGAGATCTTTCACACACTCAAATGACAGACCATGCTTTATTCACATGTTCGTTCTGCAACAACAGAAGCAAACTCACAAGTTGTTTACTCTTCATGTGCAAAGTTTCTTCCCTTGCATTACTACTCTCCTCCTCTGAACTACATCTATTGTTTTCTAAGCCTTTCCAGCAACTTGTCAGAATAGAGACAGTCTGAGCAGAAGAACAGAAGAGGTAGCCCACTTGCTGAAGTATCTTCACCAATGCAAATAAATGTCAATCCTACATTTGGCTACTGTGAAAGAAGTCTGCTTTTGGATGCTTTCATCCAAAATCATCACAGAGCCCAGTTGGTGCAAACCATCTTTATGAAAATATTCTGTGTAACCCAATTTCTGTCTTGAATAAGCAAATACCACTATGCTGAAAGTTACTAGCAGGCTGCTGCTTTGCTCAGAAAGGCACTGCCAAGGCTGCATCTTAAAGCTAATCTGCTCAAAGATGTCAGTACCTCTCCAAATGATGATGCAACAGTACTTTCTAAATCACTCTGTGTTTTTAAACACAAACTTCTCTATCTTCCCAGAGGTTTTTTATACCTCCTTTTACTAACTACACAACTTTGCTAAAGATGTCTGACCTAAGCAAGAAAGCTGCTAAAGAGAGGGGTTAAGATCTTGCTGGAAGAATTTTATTACAAATACTTCATCTCCTCCTGCCACAGTCTCAGCACTTAAGCATTTATTCTGAAGCTTAAAAGAAAACCAACACCAATATTCTGTGTTACCTAACCCCAATACCAAATTCCAGCTAACAAAGAGGTCTCAAAATTGTAAAGGCCACAAGATAACATGTAGGGAATAACCACACAAGTCCAAGTTGATCACCGATGAAAAAAGATGTGAAATCACCACCTGCAGAGAAATAATACCTTCTGTGTAAACCATATCATCTACGTCAATCCTTTAGCAAACAGAAAAGAGACAAATGGGACAGAAATAGCTCTCACTTGTCAGTATGTGATACGCTTAGAGACCAAATCCCATTGTTACATTTGAACACAACACATATTGACAAACATCACTTACTCCCAGCCAGCATGGACCGACAGATGTTTCTCTAACAAGGACCACTCCACAAGAATAAAGCAAAGTGACACGGCAGATCAGCACACTGAGCCACAGCTCAAGGCATTTATTCTCAGCTCCACTGTTTGCTCAAGGTTAAATAGTAGAATTAGTCACCAAGGCCCTAGCCTGACAATACAAAGGCTTTGGCAGCAGCTTGGTTTAAGGATTTCCTGATCTCCCTTTCCCTTCCAGCCGCTCCTATTTGCTGCCTCTGTGGTTATGCCAACACAGCTCTGAATCACACTACCATTCCATGCTGCCCATCGGGACCAGAGGGCTGCACCCACTTTTTTGTTTGGGTTTTTTCTAATACACGTTTTCAAACCCCAAATTAACTTGCTGGTCTGTTTTAGACCATGATCATACAAGCAACTGCACCAGCACCATGGCAGAGGCAACATGCTGCTGCAGAGGAGCAGGCAGGGGCCTGGTGGAGGAAGACTCTGCTCCACACACCAGAATTGTGAGAGTCCCCGTGTGACGACACCCCAGTCAGAGGTTCTTTGTGTTTCTAATTTCTGTGGAGTTAGCAAACCACACTAATTTAAGAAATCATCCTTACAAAAGAGCAGTGCATTTTAGGAAGCTGCATTTATTTCTGACTTATTTCAAAACTTTTAAACAGCAAACTCAATAGTCTGGATTTTATTTTTCTAACACATTGTATGGTTTCGTTCCCCCACATCCTAATGTATTAAATTCCAGCCACTAGAAACTCACAATGTCAAATTTATGTTGACATTTCACTTTATTATTTTCCAGGAAGAAAATGAATGTGGAGCTCAAGACCAAATCCAAGATACCCAGAACTCTGAGAAAAATTCTGGAAGATTATTTTACAGCATCCAATTCAGAGAATGTGGTTTTCTAAATGTCTGTTTCTTATATAGAAACACTTTTAAATATAGTTATTGAACAACAATTTAAAAAAAAAAAAAACAAAACAAAACCAACAAACAAACAAGTTTGAACAGAGTATCCTCCTCCCCTAAATGAGGGATAGCTGCCAAGAATATGTGTGGTCATGTCCAAAGAGATAAGACAAATCTGAAACCATTTACGGGAAGAAAGAAGGGACAGAGACACTCCCACTGACAGAAAGGAATGTGCCAGTGACAAATGCACCCTGCCCCATGCCAAACCCATCCCTTGGTGACAAATACTTCAGAAACCCCAACAGCTGCCAATCTGCTTTCTGTCCCTTTCTCTCTACTACAGATCTCACAAACACAGGACTTGAACAGGTTTCTGTTTAAAAAGAAGTACTGGTGCTCTCCCTTTGAACTTCCATCCACCAAGGTAGCAGTTACACCTCCAAGATGCCCTTTGAAGGACTTGGAAGAGCCATACCTGGCCTGGGAGTTGGAGCAGATCAGCACACTGAAGAAAGCCCACTCCCGAGCTCCTTGCCAAGGTCCAGGCTTCTGAGATTCTAAGGAATATGTAGTAGGACTTGAAGATTCTCCACCCCCACTGAGGTATACTGCACAGGAGGCAGACGCTGCCTGTCCAACCAGCAGCGGGCTTGTGCTAAATTTCAGCCTCTTTGGCCACCTACTCAACTGCTATTAATATTGCTGCTATCGGATTTCAATGAATTCCCACGTGCTGCTGAGAATAGAAAGGCTCCAGTGGAAGATGTGGGTGCTGCATGGGTAAAGAAACATGAGGACATTCCTCCAGCACTTGGATTCTCAGCAAATTGATATTCAACCCTGAGAGTCCCAATTCACTGCTGAAAACGCTGGAAATAAACCAGTCTGGCTATGACTGCAGAGCTCGAGAACAGCGTTTGGAAATGCACCTTTCTATTTGACTGTAAAAAGCACATGCATTTTCCATAGCAACACATCCACTGGACCCAATGCCACTCACATCATAACAGCACACAGAGTCAAGTATAAAATGACAGCAGAAAGCATTTCTCCATGCCCACCAAAAACCCCTGTCTGGCAGCAAAGAGGCCCATGGGCCCTGATGACCAAGCAGTCGGTCCCCACCCTGTGCCCTCGCCTACTAATGAAGGGCTGAGGGGTGGAGAAGAGATGCCCAAGAAGGGAAAGGCAGAGAGGGAACACAGCCAACACCCTCTGTGGGAATGCATCACCTCCCATCACTTCAGGGACTGTTCTCTCCTACTGCCTCTTGAGTATGGCACTTCCTTGCTGATCTCACCCATTATGCTTCCACACCATCTTTAAATCCCTTATCAAAACAAAAACAGGCACTTGTAGAAAAGTGCATCAACCCCAGCAAGTCACCAGACGATAACATTATCCATTTCCTCACACTCTTATCTGACCCCTCCCTGGGTGGTCCATCTCTGCCGGCTTCCTCATATCCCAGTCTAATCAAGAGGTTCTCCCAAAGAGAAAATTAGAATTTTGTAGGGAAGAAAGCATGCCTGCCAAATAAAAAGTAAAAATAAACCCTCCAGAAGAACAAGTATATGCAGAGGAGACTGAACACTGAAAACCCTGAGCATTACTTGGCTCTTGTCTGAGGGGTGGGCAGGGGAAGCAGAATGGACCATTCTCTGCAAGTTGTTGCTACAGCAAAGAGGAGACTGTTAGGATTCTGCATCTTTCTGCACAAATTTTATGCTATTTTAAAGAAAATTAAAGTTGGACTCGATGATCTTGGAGGTCTTTTCCAAAATAAACGATTCTAAGATTTATAATAATTAGTGTAGCTTTGTTGACTGGTCCCTTTTTTGCATCTTTTCCTTACTCCATTCCTAAAACCCTCTAAAACTCGGCAGCTTCACTAATTCTAGGCAACTAAACTGTGTATCTCTCATACCTTTTCATTTCCTTGGTCTCTCCAGGGTAAATCTAGCATGTTTCCCCAGCCTGCATTGGTTACTTTAAATTCCAGATCTAGGCTACAAAGTACCCTAAATTCCAGATCTCTGCACAAAGTATTAAAAGTTTTGCAGTTGACTCCCAGCTCAGACATTAGAAGTTCTCAAAGGAAATCAGTTTCTTCATGTTCAAAAGGGCTTTTCAATTTCAGAGGTGAAATGATTGCTGCTCAAGAAAAAAAGTACCTCAATACACACTGTAATTTAGATAAATTGATAGACAGCTATCATATCACTACTTACATGTGCCATAGATTTTTAGATGTTCCAAAGTTCTGGTATTTAGAACTTGGAGCACATGACTTTGCTGAATCTCTCCATTTATCTCCTTGATGCCTTTTTTTTTAAACCTGAACATAATTCAGTTGACCTTTGCACAAGGATTATATTAAATGTTACCCCACTTCTACCTTTTTCCTTTCTTGTACTTTATCAAAACGTTGAGATTGTACACTCCCTCTTCCCATGAAGCAACATACGTGAAGCTCATCCTGTCGATCGCCAGAGTCATCACCTACTTAACTTTTTTTGCATTTAGTTTTGAATATCCTTTACCTTCATCCCCCCACAAAAATCTAGACCATATTGTAAATTTTGTAGATTGAAGATAAATCAATATGGGGAACACGCATTTGTGCCAGCAATCTTTCCAAAATAAACAGTCAGTATATCTGGGGAGTCACTCTGAAAAAAATAAGTATCAAAATAGGCAATTAAGTGCAATTGTGTAAGTTTTTAGAAATATATGCAAACCCACAAAAAACATAGTTCAACAGCATTATAAAAAAATATTTGAAAAATATGTATAAAGCCTATTATTTGTTTCAGCTAAGCTGCAGCAACCATGGCAACTCACAGTTAGCACTGCTTTTCAAGACATTACCAAAATTCACTTTCTCTACTGCCTGATGTTTCCTTGGCATTATTAAATATTTCCAAAACTGTTGTCCTTTTTACTCCCAACTCTCACACCTAACTGGAGTATTTCAATATGTCCTCTTCCCACACACAGATGTGAGAGGTAACTTTTTAGAATAACCCTCAATACTGACCCATTTATTCCCACAAAGACAGCTCAGACACCTCTGCACCAACTCCAGATATGGGTAAACAAGTTATTACAATGGAAGTCACGGTGAAAAATTTTCCATCTACCAAGTACTCCATAGCAACTGCCTATGTGCACTCTCTTACAGTCAACCCTCTGGATTAATACAATTCTTCAATTTGGATAAATTCAGAGGTGGTCCCTTGGGAAGCGCTAGGATTTGGCAGACAAATTTGCTTGCTCAGAGCGACAGAGAGATTTTTACAGCCTCTATATACAACAACCCAACCACCCCCTTCATTCAGTCTCTTCCCTTGGTCCATGCCCAGAGAAATATCTAGTAAATGCAATCCTTTGTTACTTTTGTGTCAAGCAAAGAGGTGGTGCCTTGTGAATAAGCAAAACAATTTACCTCTACTTATAACACTCAAAAGCAAGGTTTATTGAATTTCTCAGGGTGAGCAAAATAAGAGAAAAAACCAGAACTCAAGTCTATACTGCATAATTTATACCAGATATTTGGCAATGAAAATATCCTCTGATAAAGCAAAAATATGACTGACAGTAACTTACACTGGGTATTGCTGTGTTCACGCCTGTGCTAACATCCAGTTTCACCAGTGGAAATAGGTATCTGCTCAGCTGCTGTCGTTATAACACATACAGAGAAAACAAGTCAGCGCAGGGATGACTCAGAGTTAGCAGCAGAAGCTACAGATGCCTTATTCAGGGCCCATGAATGGGAAGCAATCTGGGATTCAGTCCGCTCCAGTCACCATCTCTTCAGGAAAGCCAAGACCCATAAATATTAGGTATATGCATGAGGATAGATATCCTATGGAAAAGAGGCAGACCACCTGCATTTTAGGGGTACGTGGGATTTGAAGCACCTGGGAGACACTTCAGATTTCTGATGGCTCATTTTTTCTTCTAGAGCAACTACAATGCAGAGCAACTTCCAGTGTAGAGCAACTACAACGTAGTGCTGGCCAAACTGTTGCACAGGAGGACATAGAATAAGGGCAGTGTCTATGCCAGCCCCTCTTTTTATTCTTAACTTTTGTCATATTATTAGAGAAAAAATGCTTTTTTTGTTCTTGTGCAATTTAATAAATTGGACAAAATAAAAAAAAATAAATAAAGCACAGCTTTTGGGAGAGAGTCACAGAGCTAGGACTTTGGAAAAAAATTAGATTTATTGATAGAGATGGACAAAGCAAAGATGAAAAAACTGAGGTACAAGGTAACTGCAGCTTATTCCATGATACAAATTTTGGAAACAAATTAAAGTCATGCTGGAATTTTTCCTTAAGTAAATCACTACTGCATGACTGAATAATCTAGTTTAGTCTCTACATTTTGAATAAAGCCTTTTAAGAATTGCTGGGTTTTCTCAGCAATATTTTGGCAAAATATTTCATGAGCAAATAAGAAGCTCTGAAAAAAAATATAATGCTTCCCTTTTGGAATTTTGCCGTATTTTCCTCTATGTTTCTTCACGTTACCCTAGCAACAAAGAGCACAACATCATCACTCATCACACAGAGAACAACAGTATGAAACACAGACTGAACCTGACTTCTCTCTACTAGTCAGTTCTCCATTAACTTAGGGTGATCAAATATGCCCAAAAGAAGTGAGCCACGCAGGTACAACTGGACTTAATTATTTCCTATGCTTTCTTGATCTGCTTGCATTGATAAAAAGCCAGGAAAGAGTTCTTCATTTAATGAAAAGTCAAATATTATTCTGTGCAAATTTATCAGAAAAGAATAACGAAAGAGGATGTATTCCCTTAAATAGCTCTCCCCTAAGACATGTCATGAAGTAACAATACAATTTAAACCAAAAGATACAAAAATTGAGTAAAAGTATAGCATTCTTGCAAAAAATGTGCCCTTTTGCTTTAGGGAATGGACAAATGCAAGACAAATTCATATTTTCCATATTGGTTGCAATTCCCACCTCCTGTCCTCAGCTCTTGCAACATCCACAAGTAAAAGAGCTCCTTAAAGATGCAACTATTCTGATTCAAGTTCCTTATGGCTTCAGAATTATTTCTATAACATTTGAAATGTCTAAATTCAATTTGTTGCCATCAATAATACTGGATAAGTATTAGTTTTTTTAATTAGCTTCCTTGGGGGAAAAAGAATTTGTCCACTGCAATAGAAAACAGTGCTTTTAAAGCTACTTAGAGCAGCCAAGTCAGAGGGTATTTTTAAACATTTGCTCAAAACATTAAGGGTTTTGGGCCAGGGTTTCTGGCCAAGTTTTTTTATGTTGGAAAAATGAACGCTCCTTTACTGTAAAGTGAGAGAATGGGTAAAAGTCCAAATACTTGCTTTGCCAGAATGTTAGAAAGCCTGTGTGGGAAGCAAAAAAAGGGGAATGGGGGAGGAGAAAAGTTAAGCTAGTCTGATCATATACCTCTGAAGTTGAAGAATTTATATCCACTCTGAGCATCCCAACCTACTGAAACCAAATGTGCTATTAGTCATTTAGGAGTTTCTGTTGTAAAGTTAGAGGAGTCTGAGAATAAAAACTTGAACAAAATTAATGATATGGGAAAACAATCCTAGCCAGGGAACTACAGATGATCTCACACCTCTCTTTCACCAGTACTCATGAAGTATGTAGCAAAACTGATGACTGAGGGGAAAAAAAAGCTTAATACACCAATTAAGACATCACCAAAATGCTCCAACAAGCTATTACAACTAAGTCTGGTGGTAGGGAGGGAGTGGAACAAAATTATTCAATTCTGCTCCAAGTGAGGCCATGGCAATATTCCCAACATCTTTAACGAGTGCATGAGTAAATGCTAAATTAGGAATCTTCCTTCTCACAAGAAAGAAGATACTATATGCACCAACTCTTGGAAATTACAGTTAGCCATCTGTAGAATTTCACCAACCATCTAACCAGATGAAGCACTGGCGTTTAAAGTAGGCTCCTGAAAACACACGTGGCGGTTGTGAGCTATCCTTCTCAGAAGTCAATCAAAGTTCAGAGCCAAGATAACACAAAAGTACCCTCGGGCTCTTGAAGAGGTTATTCTACAAATTCTTCTTCCAAAAATCCTCGTGATTTCCACATGAAGACCAGGCACTCCTTTTGACCCAGGTAAGGCTAAATAAAACCTTGAGACTCTCATCTAGGAATCCACAGCTTCTGAAAACTAAAGATGTCTCAAACCCCCTGTAAATGGCAATTATTATTGCATTTAATCATTGCAAAGATTATCAAACTAATGGTTAAACTGCAAAGTTTATGTCATTTGTGGCACTGGTTTGCTCCAAGTCTCAGCTTCCCATGGGACAGTATGCATGCTGCATTAGTGACTGCTACATCCAGACTTGCTACCTTGGAATTGTCTGTGGAAGTAGCCTTTTTGATCTCAAGCTTTTGGCCCTGTTTGATTAAGAAAGCCCAACAGCAACAATGCAGTCAACTATATTCGTAGTTTTACAGTTCAGTAAAAAGCCGAGACTTTATCATCCCCCAATTAAGACTGATAACCTAGAGAGGATGAAAAATTAAAACACAATTCAATAAAACTAATCAGATGTTTCTCTTTACACTTAATTCTACCTGAAACAAATTACAACTGGGGAAGAATCACACAGCAAGTAATCTCAGATGTCTCATCATCAACATGCACCTTGCAACAGTGAGACTCAGAATAATTTCCAAGGTTTCCCCTCCTCAGGCTAACAGAGCTACAAGAAGAAATTAACTCAGTGTGGTGGAGGAATATCCAGTAGCATCCTCTAATGAGGAGAGCACACATCAGTCTCTGCTGATGGCTCAGGAATAGGTTGTCAAACTGCAGCAAAACTTGGCTGTCTCTTGACAGGAAGATAACCACTATAAAGTACAGGAGCAAAGAATGGGATGAATATACCTTCACCCTTTGACCCACAGATAGCACACAGGGATGATAAGCTTGAGCATTATCATCAAGTTTGGTTCCCAGATGGCAAACTGTTGACCACTTTATCCACACAACACTGAAAGCGTTTTACAATATACTCCCACTTTCTTGCTGCATAGTGTTAGACAGGTGAGAAAGACCATGAAAAACTAGCTGGAGTGCTCTTTATATATTATCCTTTCTACATTTCAGTGTAGATGCAATTAGTGGCCCAATTAACCTACTAGCATATATATTTAAAAAATAAATTTAATAGAAGTCCCTGTCAAAAATGTGGGGTTTTTGGTTTTTTTTGGTTTTTTTTATCTAAAGGTACAAAGACACAACAGTCTTCATCATCAAAGAAATACATTTATGGCAGAGTAGTATAGTGTAAAAGTTTTGTAAGATACTAAAAAAATAGCTTATACTGCAGTGTAAGTTAGATAAGCCTCATCTTTAGTAACATAAATCAGTACTATCAAAAACAGCTCATGATATAACCAATCAGCCATCTGTTTGGCACTAATTTTTGGCAAGACACTGATTCAGAACCACTGCAATAATCAGATATTTGTTTCTCAAAGGGAAAGAAGATATGAAATCTACTACCACCCTGCATTTAAAACTCTTTGCTTAGAAAACAGCGCATTGAATACTTGTAAAAATATGTACCCCAGTTTTTTTTTTCAGGTAAAAAAGAATCTGTGGAAGCTTCTGCTAGGGAAAGAAATCCAGAACTATTGCATAAACTCTAGACAGAATTTTGAAGTATGTAATTACTTGAAATATTATTAAAAGTAACATAGTTATTACTTAAAGCCCTGAAGGAAAAACCCTGACACATGATAGATACACAGGTGAATATATTTGAACTTTTTTTGCATAATTAAGTTACCAATAAAAACAATGCAAAAAAAGGAAAGCCACCAGGAAAAGAATAATAAATTAAAAGCACAGAGGTATCATTCTTTGCAAAAAGAAAAAATGAACTGTTGTCAAATGCACACCCAAATTTATTCTTGTGTTAAGCAATGACATTGAAATTTTAGCATGGATGAATGCTGATAGCATGGAAATCAACAGACTGGATGCAAAGTAAACAGGTTGATTAAAGTACATAAATGCACATTTAAATTAAGTCTGTGATTATTTTCGATTTGTAAAATCTTACATGCATTCATTTTGAGTGTCATACCAATTCCCCTCAAAAATACGTCCACTAGCACACTCATGATTCCAGAGGAACTTGCAGAAAGAAAAACTGTTTTGAAATTCTACTTCCTTCACAAAGGCTTTTAATTTTGCTAATTTTGGCTTGCATAGAGGATCTTGTGTTTCATGGGTACAACCAAGCCTTACCAAAGTGCTTTCACAAGTTGAAGACTGGCCAGGGAGCACCACCAGTGGTAAAAGAGCTTTAGTCAAACCAAAAAGCAATTCTCTATGAAAAATTAAATATATAATTATCCAATGTATTTACTCTCTTAAATAATTATAATTTTATTGCAGGTACAAAGATTAGAATGGACTGCATCTTGCTTTATTTAATGAGACAACTTCTTTTCTGCCCTCTCTCTTCTACAAGTCTTAAATTGACCATCTATACCCAGCTTGTCTTATACTTTTCTCTTTGTTCCTGTATCGTGCTGTGTTGCCCATCACTTAAAGAGCCACGTGCATTCAAATTCTGGCTATAAGTTAATCTCTGCTGTATCCTCCACCACCAAGGAAAGTACAAGTTAATTTTTTCTAATAATTACTCACTAATTATTTTTTTGCATGTAAGAATCAGGGCATTACACACTTTAATAAGCAAATGCACGGAAACCTGTACAACTACCTCTTCTAATAGCATTAAAGACTAACCTTTTATAGCCATCATTTGCCCCCTACTTCAAAGTGTGCACTCCTTGAAACTGATCTGGTGTTGCTGTTTGTTTTGTGAGTTGCCTGGCAGAGACATCTGAGCAATAGACAGAGAAAACAGTGAGAAAGCATCTTTACCGGGTATCCCAAATTAGCTGAAGAGTTATCAGAAGGCTATTCCAAATAACAGCAGCAGTGGCACACAGACCACCTACAACCAAGGAACTAGATTAAGAAGATTCTACCTCCTCTCCATTTACAGTAAAAGCAGATTCTAGGATTTTTATAGGTAAAGTAGTAAAAAAAAAATTTTAAAAAATCTCATTACACTTATTCCAAAATGAAGGGAGTCTTCATAAGTTAAAACTGCACTAACAAAAAAGTCACATTAACCAAGAGTTGAAGTAACCTGAACTAACTAGCTGGAGTACTCTCACGTGGGCAAAGGTAGAAAAAACCCCACAGTTTAGTAGTTTTCTTCCACTGTTTTCACTGCTTCTTACTTTAGCTTTTTGAGGACAGTCTTGCCTGTAACTGCAGGTGCACAAATAACAGGAACATGTTCCATTAAATGTTGCATGCCAAAAACCTACATGCAATTAAACCTAACCAAACAGTTTCTAGGAGCTTGAACATATTTGCTTTCCTGACAAAAATTCTGCAAACAAAAGCTCCTTCTATAAGTAATGTACACGTGCCTTTGGTACATGTCCGTCAAAGGGATTCCTTCCCTGGGAGATAAAAGCAGGCTTCTTTCTCCCTCTCTCTCTCTCTCTCCTGACTTGATCAGACACTAATATGTCATTTTCAAATGGTGGAAATCACACAAACACATTCCTGAGCAACAGCTGACAAGAATAAATGTACAGTGTTCACTGCTTCCCCAACCCTGCCGCACCATAATTAAGCTAGAATCATAGAGTCGTTTAGGTGAGAAAATATCTTTAAGATTACTGAATCTGACCATTAATCTAGCACTGCCAAGTCTACCACTAAACCATGTCCCCAAGTGCCACATCTACAAGTCTTAAATATCTCCAGGGATGGTGACTCTACCATTTCCTTGGACAGCCTGTTCCAATGTTTCACAACCCATTCACTGAAGAAATTTTTCCTGATATCCAATCTAAACCTCCCCTGGCACAACTTGAAGACATTTCTTCTTGGCCTGTCACTTGTTACTATGGAGAAAAGACTGACCTCTACCTTGCTATAATCTCCTTTCAGGTAGTTGTAGAGAGCAATAATGTCCGCCCTGAGCCTCATTTTCTCCAGACTAAACCACCCCAGCTCCCTCAGCCTCTCCTCAGCTTCACTGCCCTTCTCTGGTCATGCTCCAGCACCTTCATGTCTTTCTTGTGGAGAGGGGCCCAAAACTGAACAGAGGATTTGAAGCATGGCCTCACCAGTGCCAAGTACAAGGGGACAAATACTGCCCTCTAGTCCTGCTGGCAACGTATTTCTGATACAAACCAGGATGCCACTAGCCTTTTTGGTCACCTGGGCACACTGCTGGCTCTTGTTCAGCATGCTGTTGACCACCACACCCCAGGTCCTTTTCCGCTGGGCACCTTTCCAGCCACTCTTCCCCAAGCACTGCATGTTGCGACCCAAGTACAGGACCTGGCACTTCACCGTGTTGAATCTCATCCAATTGGCCTCAGCCCATCAATCCAGCCTGTCCAGATTGCTCTGTAGAGCCTTTCTACCCTTCACAGATCAACACTCCTGCCCAGCTTGGTGTCATCTGCAAACTGACCGAGGGTGCAGCTTGCCTAGCTTCCCCCCTTCTCTGCCCTTTCACTCCAGTGCCCCATGATCTAAACACACTTTGAGAAAACCAAGAAGCACCAGTCTTTCTCATTCCAGTTTTCCTCCTGTTAAATCTCACGCTGTCCATTAAAGGAAGTTTAACAAGCAACTTGGCAGACACTTCACACAGCATAAGCATACAGTACCTGCCTTAGACCTCCTGTGCTGGCAGACTGGTGCACACCTGAGAGCAGCTACTACACACCCATCGCTCACGTGGTACCAAGCAAGCAAAGCTCAGGCACAAACTCGTGCTGTTTGGTGCCACCATTCCCTGGATTCAGAGATTTAAAATCTTATCCAATCAATGAAATAAAATACTGAGGAAAAAAAAGAAGTAATTTACAAATGCAGTCAGTTCATTTTATCATGATCACCATCCTAGATTGACTGCATTACAGAAATCTCCAGTTATCGAGGTATAGGTTATTTATCAAACTAGCTTGCTGAATATATTCACAAGTTATTCAAATAGTACTAGAGAAAACTGAAATTTAACTAAGGAATTTGTTTACAGCTGAAAGAGGAAAATACTTCAAAATGACAAAATGTTGTTTATAAAAAGAAAAGTATCCTTTTGCATGAGATTCTTTTCCTCTTGAAGGAATGAAAATATCGCAGTGAAATGGCAAGTAAACCACCAGTGCTAAGTGACTTTTGTATGATTTCTTAACAGCAGCCAACATTCAATACCAGAGGCAAGCTCAGATTTCAAAGAATAAAATGTTCTGCACAGAGACAGAGGGTTTTGCAGGACAAGCGCAGCAGAGGAGTATCATTACCAATGCATCTTATTCTGTGCTTATTCAACCCGTGTGGGTGTGCCTTCCACATAACCATCTGACGTGTGATCTTACAGTTACATTTCCAATGCCAAAATCAGTAGCAAAAGCCTCTTAAATTAACTGATCTTTTTAGAGCAAAAGTAGGTTTTAAGTAATGATGTTGAATATAGTATATGCAAATATGTGTACCAGCTTATTTCAGCCATTCTTATTCATTATTGTGATGAAGCTTTTAGTAAAATTTCAAATGGCTTAATGAAAAAAACATCATATGTTAAATTATTAATAATTCATGATAATATTTTTCCCTGTGATTGCACAACCCAGTCACATATCGAAATATTCAGATACTAGTCTAGATTGAGACCTACTGTGATTTTATTCATCTTTCCAGATAGCTCTGCATAAAATGTTCCACACTTGCTAAAGCTTAACAATGGCAGATTGCTTAATTGATTTATCAAATCAAATTAATTCCAGACAAATAAAAATGATGTCTGATTTTTTTTCCTTAGTTTTGCTTCTTGGAAGAGTTTATCATAGAGCTACAGAAGTTAAAACCAGTTTGCACTGCATGTAATCGTTCCAAAACCACACACATGAATATCCACATGGGGCCAGATCAAAAAATTCTCTGCAGCCCAGTATCCCACCCTCCCATGTAATCCCAAGTGGTTGCCTAAGGAAGAATAAAAATAGAACAGGCACGATGCTTATCCCTCATGGACTCTGCAAGCTAGATGTGGTTCCCCATTCTAAGTTACTCTTAAAAGATTTCCCTTCTTTGAACTTCTCCAGTACCACTTGAACGCAAATAGACTCTCGTCATCCACAGTATCTACTGGCAAGAAAGCCCTACTGCCCCTTCATTTGGTTCATTGATTATTCATATAACACAGGATGTAGTGACTGGTTGAACCACTTGTCCACGCCATCTGCTAAGGTTTTTCTATTTGTTTGTTTTAAGCTTGCTACTTTGTCCAGCTCTGTCCTTCATCCATCATCTCTCTTTCAGGATCAGGACTCTCAGCATGTTTAACCAAACACACAGCAGAAATTATTCCTACATTTGGCCAGAGAAACGCCATGAGGATGAAGATATTCCAGTTCCATAGATTTGAATTTGGGGAAGTGAAGTGAGAGAGTGAGAAAAGGGAAATTGATCAGTCCAAAGCTTCATATGATATTAACCACATATATGACATGTCGTTAATATTCCAGATTAACCGCAGCAGCATAGCAATGTGCCATTTTTTTCCTATTCTTAATACTTGTTTCTGGGTAGGTTTTTGAGGGGATGGGTTTGTTGGGTTTTTTTGGGTTTGGTTTTTTGTTTGTTGGTTGGTGTTTTGGTTTGGTTTTGTTTGGTGTTTTGGGTTTTTTGTTTGATTGGTTGTGGGTTTGGGTTTTTTGACTGGCACTGAACACTGAATAGACGCCTTTACAAAACTCTCACAAAACTCCTGACCTCATTATCTCAGGCCTGAGCAGTATCTGCTATTCCAGAACTCATAATTTTTTGTATAGAACTGGAAATGTTCTGGTTTTACTGCTCTCACTTAAGTAACCAAAGTTTTCTTCTATTTTATACATATTGAGAAAAAAATTAACCTGAAAAAACTACTAAAAGCTGTTTACTACAATAGTCAACACTGGTAAATTTGGAGAAATTAGAATTAGTTTTTGGAATTGTACAGTAATTCCTTACTGCACAGATCTGTGTTGAAAATACATCACATCTTCAAGTCAAACCATACATAAATATACTGTGCCTTCTGTTAACTCAGGCATTTTTAGCTAGTGCTTTACCAAGTACATCCCTCACCCCAGAAAATTATCCCAGTTGAGGGTATCTTACCAACATCAGGTCACAGAGTTAAAAAGAATACATTACTGCATCATAAATCTGACAAGCGTATTTCAGTGGTTATTCACAGGGAACAAGTGGCTGTCTGTAATTTAATAGCCTTTGCAAAAGCAGAAGTATTTTGAACTTAGACTCCCTTTCCCCGCCCCAGTTAAATATTTTATCATATAATGCATTGGAATCCACGTCAGTTGATGCATATCTGTACAAACTGGGTTCAAAGGTGTGTATGTATTTACATTTACAGGACATTTTTTCTAGAAGGTAAAGGAAAGAAGAAATATCATCTGCATTAGTCAACCTTCTTACTCTAGTTTCGGCATTCAGCTGCAGCAGCTTTCAAAATTTTTCTTTCTGAGTCAGTTTCTGATACTGTGCTCCCTCCCCGAGCAGACAGGAACGCAGGCAGGGGATACATATGCCAGAGGGCAGGGCTATCGGGAGGACTGGCTCTGCAGGAACTTCCTATGACATTCAGCAAGGACAACGACCAAGTCCTGCTCCCGGGATGAACCTAATTCCTGCCACTGCAGAGTGGGGCAGGGAGTCGGGGCCTAGAGGTCCTGTTGGGCCGAACGCCAGCCAGCAGCAGACTCTGGCCACGCTGGCTAACAGCAGCCAGGGCTGCACGAAACGGTGCGTGGCCATACAAAATGGAGTGTGGCCAGAAGGCTGACAGATCTAATCATTCTCCCTTTCCTCAGCACTTATTATGCCACGTCTATAATGCTGCTGTTCCCAGCCTGGCGTCCTGCAGTACAGGAAAGACACTGATACAGCAGAGCAAGTTGAGTGAAGATCACCATAATGGTCAGGGCTGGAGATCCTGAGCTTGATTCTCCAGCTTCTTCAGTCTGGAGAACAGTTCTCCAGTTGCATTTTCTTTTGGTGGTGGTGGTGGGTTTTTTTCCCCCCTTTTGTTTCTTTGAGACCACAGATCTCTATAATTTAAAAGAAACATGAACAGATCATGCCTTTGTGTGGTTAAGTTTGGCTGCTATCTAGCAGTCTTCATTTCCACCCCTCCGCCCCTTCTTATCATCTAACCATGTGGTGAGACATTATTTCACCTAGCTGGTTTCAGTGACAACATGAAAACAACCCTGCAACCCTCTGGAAATGCGTTTTATAAGAATATCTGAATTTGTTACTGCATTACCAATTGCATTCTGTAGTATTCACAGTAGAAAATCTGTTAATGGCACTTTTACTATAAGCAGTAATTAATTAAGTAGTAATAATACTTTGAATTGAAACCTTTGAAAGCTCATGAATAAAAATGGCCAAAAGTAGGGGTTTGTATGAAGTAGGATTGAGAAGTGTTGATACACTGTTCAGCTTTACTTTCTCTATTTAAATAGTATGGTTAACTGGCAAACTTCTGTATCCATGGAAAACTTCGAGAAGTCAGTTTCCCCCACTATTTAAATATAGAAGCTCTTCCTGTTGAGTTGTCTGCAGAAAAACTAACTGCAATTCAGCAATTTAGCAGTAAAATACAATTAAAAATAATAAAATAGTGAACTTGCCTACATGTTTCTGTTTAATCGATATTAACTAACACAAGCTTATTCTTCGTGCAAGTCCTTCAACTTCCAACATCAGACAAAAGAACTTTTCTGTATGGAAGAAAAAAGAATCACCACCAAAAAATGTAGGTTTTCTGTTTACCTTCTTTTGTAGCTCACTGCTACTCATCTGAAATCCTTTCCTCTCTCTCCTACATTGTTTTATAAATTATATTTAATCCTGGTATGTTCGGGGATTAAAAGGAATACAGGTGCCTAAGGTTTAGATGGATTCCCATGGGAATCCTAAAAGGTTAGAGAAACTTCTCTTAACACAAAAGAACAGTGAAAATTTACTGTAAAGGCTTTTACTACTAATGTACTCCCCCACCCTCCAAAAAAAGTTATCCCGGAGATACCTTTAAAATGTAATAGGATCAAAAACGAGGACTTTGAACAAACCAACACCATTCAGCAGAAAGGTACTGTAATCTAGTAACAGTGTTTGAATTCCAGTATAAAGCTATGTCACTACAGATACCTGAATTGCTTTCAATACAACTAACACACAATAAATATTTTGTTTTGGGTTTTTTTCCAAATTTGTTCAGACTCCTCCTGTATACTTCTAGGTACAGGTATAGAACTCCAGAGTTTTTCATTTTTACAGCAGAATCATCTTCACAAAATAGACAAATGGTAAAATCAAGCACTATCAAAAGCATAATCTCATAAAGGAAGTATAAATTTTTAACTGTTGCATTACTCAGTAGCAAAAAATCAAAAAAATCACTCTCAAACATTTTTCATAATGGTCAGAAAATTCACAGATAAAAAAAGAAAGGTTAAATAGCACCACACCCAACACTTTATAGACTCTACACTGAAGAGGTGGAGATAAATTTCTAGCAGGTATAGTCCAAAGTCTGGAACATATTTTATTGCCTACAACGGTTTTACTGGAGTGATATACAGCTTATGTAGATTAATAACATGAGCATGAATATTTTACACTTAAGTACAGCAGTTTCACCAGACTGATAAAATACACTCTTTTAATTTTCTTCATCTCTGCATATTGTCCTAAGTATTAACAAATGTTAAACTTGTGAAATGAACAATCTTGGAATCAGTTATATCATAAACAGAATAAATATAGAAATTTTAAGGTTTAGAATATGGCTATGCCCAGGAAGTTAATATATTTCTATGACAATGCCCATAGCAAAACCAGAATTTACACACTTACAAAGTTGTAGGAACATTTCTAGAGTCATTCTGAAGTGAGGGTGCTGCACTTTTCCATTTCAAGGGAACTGTCACTAGGAAACTCAGTTACCACAATAAAGGCCTATTACAACCACATGCGTAAAAAATGTTATTTCCCTGAATATAAATGGGGAAAAAAGCAGCATTCATTGTTCTAATTAAGTTTTGGTTAAATGGTTTGCATTTCAGCTTTCAAGTCTTACAAAAACCTGTCTTTTATTCCTTTCATCTCAACTTGAATTCGAAGATAAAATGCCCCAGCCTTTGGGATGATTGACTCTTCAGTCACATAGGTATAAGCTGGAGAATTTACACAGGTAGAAGTTTTGGGCTAACTATTATTGTACTTCAGGCAATGAAGCACTTGGCTTTCATCCAACTTTCCATCCAACACACAACTTTCTATTCTACACAAAATAAAGAGACAGGAAAGGGTGGTTCTATGTTGTGTGTTTAGTGTTTTGGTTGGCAGTTTTTTTTTTATTTGAAAATCCAAATTAGAACTAAGTTTCTCAGGTCATTAAAACGTGTATTTCTTGGAAAATCAGCACAGCAAATTCAGATTCAGCTCCATTATTCACTCTTATTACAAGCATTAAGTTCTTGAGAAAAAAATATTTCAAGATGGTATAGTAATTCTGGAAATATATTAGATATGGAAGAAGACCTAAGTATGAATTCAGTATTATCAACAGCAAATATCAGCTCTGAGCTACCCACAAATTGACTTGCATTCCCTTTCCCTTCGTTGCTGGGGGGGTTTTATGTTGTGGGGTTTTTTTATTGTTATTTTTCTTGGGGTGGGTTTTTTTGTTTGTTTTTCAGTCTGCATTTTCAGGACATTTGATACTGTTTCTTTTGAGCAATATATGGCAGCTCTTCCTGAAGGACAAAACACAAATTTCTAAGGCCACTGATGACAGTTCTCTACTCAAAAAGACCATATTTCAGGGGTTTCTATGCTGATTGCTTTCTTCAGTGGTCTACCTGACATTGCTAACATTCATTCCATAGAGCAGAAATTTCACTTTGCCTTTGTTGACCCTGCAAAAGAAAGTGCCTTGAGCAGGAAACACAAGTGGAATCAGGAAATGCAGCATATTCCCCAGGACTAGACAGGAAGAACAATCAAGTCACAAGAAACATCAACTTCTATTTAAAAAAAAAAAATAATTTCTAATTAAAAGTAATATCTACTATAGCGTGAAATACGACTCCTGTGTGTTACCTACCACAAGAGCAGGAATTTGCTAAGGGACTAAGCTTAGCACTAGAAGGAGTTATACCTGCATTCAACTCTCCTCTGCTGCTACTTCACTCTTACTTTTAGGAATCCTATTAGATCCGCACATTTAGTGGTTGCACCCTAAAGGACAAGAGAAGCAATTTCATCACTGAAAGAAGGCACTGGCGGTGTCATAATTCAAATTATGGGATAAAGAAGATAGGTACTAGAGGATGCTTTGTGTTTGGCTTAACTCACTGCTAGAAGGTTTCCCTTCTGACAACCCCTAAAAGGAGAGAGTTGTTTAGTAAGGGACAAGAGCTGGAATGTACAAGGTAGTGAGATTTCTGTATGCATGCTTAAAATAGCTAATGTTGCTATTAACCCTTAAATAATCAGAAGAACACCTGATGAAATGTATCCTGCTCAAAATGGATCAAGGGATGTAGAATATGTGCTTACAGCCACATCACACAGCAACAATTTCATTTTTTTTCAGGCTTTATTTTGAAACCATCTTTTCTCTAAGCAACTCTTTTTGATGGTATTTCAAATTCAGAAAGTATTCTTTCTGAACTGAAATAAGAGAGCCTGTCTCAAAAACTCAGCTGAAATGCTGGAACACAAGGATGAACATGACATATAACAGTTGTCACTTCTCTCCAGTTGGCTTTATATACAGCTTTATGCTACAGAAAGCACAGCATTCAAATTTTTCCAGGACTGCTTTTTGCTTTAGGAAATCAGGGAAAAAAATTGTGCTAAAGAAACATTAAATGGATAAGTTAAAAAGTACTCCAAATTTTGAAATGCCAGGGCTGAAGTCAGAGCTCTGTTATTTCATCTCATGTAGGCACTTAGTCCCACTTTAGCATGACTTCTCCAACAGGATTTTCTGTTTGCTTTATATGATTTACACTTTATTTAGTGTGCAGGACTGATAATGAGTATATGAAAAAGTACAGAGCAGCAAAAAGATGAACGCCTTATGAAAATACTAAATTCTGCAAGGAGCTGAGATACTTCCAGCTATCTTTGGAAACAATTACAGAATGGTTGGGTCGGAATGGACCTTAAAGATCACCTAGTTCCAACCCCTCAGGGGTTGCAGTACCTTTAAAAAAAAGTTTGCTATTTAGGATTTTGCAATGAATCGTTTCTTGGGGGGGTTTTGGGGTATTTGTTTTGGTTTGGGGGATTTTTTTTTTCTTAGTTTAATATTCTAATCTGTTAACCCACCATTGTTTGGACTTATTAATAGAATTTAATGAGATTCTTTAACTAGATACCTAATTTCACAGAATTATAATTTTTTTTCTGGTAGAATAATTAATTTGCCTGAAAGAAAAGACAAATTTGGGTTTACACTCTCAGTCTGATTGTTCAGGCTGCCTCCTTTAAAACTGATAACTGGGATAACAAACTCCATCAAAATTAAGTTTGGTGTCTGTCTATGAGAACTCTCGCTTTTAACTCCATGGTATGATTTTACTAATAACCCTTCCACAGCTGAGAACAACTGGGTGTGTCACCCCTAAAGAACTGGATAAGGAAGTGCTTAACATTTTTAAATAGTAACCATGATGACAACTGAGAGTCACTAAGCTCATATTACATTCTTACTTTGACAGAACTAAAGAAGAATCAAATTAAGTATTAAGACAATCTTGCATTAGTACAAATAAAAAATAAACTCACAAAGTGCTGGGTTCTAAACTAACATCTTCTCCAATTAGAAATAATAAAATCCCAGGGTAATAAAAAAAATAAAATAAAAATCAAATATGCTGAACGAATTGAAGAGGGACATATATGCATTTACACTAGCATAAATAACTAGCCACTGAACAGAATGATGTGCATATGACTGCTGGACATGGTATGTGAGGAATATGTCCATCTGGATGATTTTTCTTGAAACACATGACATATCACTGTAGTATACCATTGAGCAATGACTTCTGCAGATTTGCAGAAAGACTGAACTATAAATCTCAGACGTTAATCCCCATTCCCATTTTCACTGGCAGGAAAGAAACCATCCATGCCAGTATACTTTTTCCACATCACCCAACAAGTAATCTTGCTGACCTGGCAAAGCATAAAGTTTTCAAGGCCTGGAGTGGCAACCAGTAATTCTAGCCAGCCCTCTTCACACAAACTTCTAAACAATAAAATTTTAAGGAGCTTTTCCTTTGCAAAAAAGATAATCACATAATCACTTGGAACTGAGAGTCTGGGTATATAAGAGGATTCTTGCTTCTCCTATCCCAGATTACTTCTAGTAATTATAGAGGAGGGTTTTTCATCAAGGCTGTGCATCATCTCAGTTGCAATAGAAAACAAAATGCAACTGAAAGTTGTAGCCTCCTTACCAGATGGAAGGATTACTTTCTTAGAACAGATTCTGTTCACGAGGAACAGTGGGTCTTTACCCAACTCAGATGTCACAAGAACACTGCATCACAAATAAATAAAGAGTTTGGTGTCTCTGAATGGCTTTGTGATGTTGTTGATTAGATGGGAGTGCTATCAGCAAAGGTATGGTGAAAGGCAGCAAGCATACTTGGAAATAAAGTACAAGGACAAAATAACTTTTCCTGCTGGAAAGGGAACATGCCCAGGTGGGACAGGATGGCAGTGTGAGTTGCCAACAGCCTGAGGCTATATGACTTCCCACAAGGTAAAAATGAGAAGATACCACCCTTAACTGCCAGGCAGCAGAGACAAGAGTAGCAGAAGGAACACCTCTTCACAGAGCTCATCCCCCTCAAAAGGTAGGTGTTCCTCCTGAGGACCATCCCACCATCAGAGGTGCCAGAGTAACTAAAAAAGTCTACAGAAGGCAAAGTGCAACATGGACAGAGATGCAACCTCCCAGCCACTGTGAGAGACTGGTTTTGCTCTGACATAAGACGACAACTCTCGTGTCCTCCTTAGAAACAGAAGTGGACCCACCCTTTTAATGGCATCCTCCTCTTATCTATTTTCCACATCTAAAGCAAATCAGGCACCTTGTCATGCCTGACAGTATGTACATGTATCCTACCAGTGCTCTGTTCTCTGCCATCCCATTCTGTGAAGCTGACTCTTAAGCAGCAGTTTATTTAATATATTTTGGGCAGATAAAAAGTATATGCTAATGGTGGCTTAAGAGCAGAACACAGCAGTCCTTCTGAGGTGTCAAAATACACACTGCTTCAGGCACACATTAATGTTATCCCACACAACATATCGCAGTTGGTTTAAGATGTGGGCAGTTAACCTCAGGTAATGGCAGCAAAATGAATTTGCTTAGGAATGTCAAAAAGCCAGAAGTTACATGCAATCTTTTATGAAAGCAGATAAAAAGTTTTCCTTCTCTGTGACAAGAAATTATTTATTTCTAATTGTGAAACTAGAGTTAACAGAGGAAAACACAAAAGCAAGACAGGAAATATTACCCCTTTTGAAGACATTTGTAATTCAGCTTGAATGTATGAAATTATTTATTTCTATTAAATAATAAAAAGACACATCAGATAAAATTCCTGATCAGAGAGCATTTCTCTCTTGATACACATATAACTCTCTCTGAAAATCCTCTGAAGACTAGCTTGTCCTCTGGGTAACCAAATTATTTCTATAATTAACTTTTCACTGGACAGGGTTATCCTCATGTAACTTACTTCCTTCACTTCTTGGAATAAATTTTCCCTCCCATCCCTCTTCAACCTACTAAATATATCAAAAAGTGCTAGTATAGTTAGGGTACAATTTTACAGCTTGCTCAGATACAGAAGTTTTAAATTACTCTAAGCGTTTTACACACACTGTGGGACTGTCATATGATACATAATGTGTGGAGAATCAAACTTACACTGAAACAAATTAAAAGAGCATGGTTATATGGCTGGCAGCTCTTTCGATTCTAACCCAGACCCCCCGCATTGCTGTCCATAAGAAGTACTCAATAGTTAAATCTGCTTTTTTGAAAAACACTAATTAGACCATTGCCGAATAGATATGATGTAAAACCCCTTTAGCCTTGTGACAACTTCAAATTCCAGCCTTACTCTCTCTGCTCACAGAGCTGGGAAGGGAACTGGCGGTGCCGAAAGGACCCAAAAAAACCTCAGTTGCAGATACACTGGATGAATTTCATGGCTGACCTCACTCGGGTGGCGCGGTTTAATGCAGGGACGAGTCGGACAACATACCTTGCACAACAGTTTGCTAACTCGACCTCCCCAAAGTTTCAGTTTGTCGCTATTGACGCTGTTGAAGACCAACTCCTGACCACCTCCAACTCTTCTCACTCTACCCTCAGAGCAAACCTCCACCAAAATAACTTAAGCAAGGGCTTTGTGGATAATTTAAGCATGGCAGAGGTTACCAACCCTCTGGCTTTTGGCATGACGTAGGAATGAGCAGAGAGAATACCAACTTCCTGGAAAGATGCCAAGTCCCTAAACACCAGATTAGTGAGAAATTACATTTCGGGTATGAGTCAAAGATTGGAAAACACATTGCCATATCAAGTATCAGACCTCAAAACAGTATGAATTTTCATTCTAAAACCAGGCAGAGAGCATGTCAACATTCTACCACCCTATCCACATATAAGAGATTTCTTTCTAATTAAAGCAGTTACATGCCATTTCACAATATTTTTTCCCCTTGCATTTACAGAAGGATTACTGACTGTTCCACTTTAATAAAACTGGTAATTTAAGTCAGGAATCAATACTTAACATTTAACCTGCCAGGTTTCCAGCAAAACTCACTAAAGCTTTGCTTTTTTTTTTTTTGAGACAATAAATTCTTCCTTTATACCAATATGATAAAAAAAAGTTCATACTATAACAAAGCAAGATGCTCCAGGATAATTTTTGCCATAACACTTTTATATTAAAACACCTGTCTGTATAGTAAAGTTCCACCTTAATCTCTCAGAAACTGGTAATAAAATTCTTATTAGGAGACAGAGCAGTCCTGAAATATGAGAATCCACTAATCATATTTCAGAACCAAACCACTGCTATTTCACAGAAAAACTCTTATCTGTAAAAATGACAGTTACCCCGTGTGCAATTCAGTGCTTAGTTTCTACATGCACACACACACATGCCCCTTGACACAGGACGTGGCATACGGTGACAAACATCTGACTAATACTTGGAGTGGAAAGACCAGCAATTCTTTAGGAACACTGTACCTAACCCCAAATCCATATGGATAAGTATCAGAAGTACCACCTCAGCCTTTCAGATTTTACATCAGTAATCACAAAACATAAAGACAAGTTAACATTTAACAGTTAATTTTGCTCCAAGTCTAAAATAACCTGAACAGTTTCCATCTCATATTAAATGTTGTAAATATTCATTAATAATTAGTTTGCTTGTAAAGCAAGTATTATAATAATACTTCATTTTTTAAATAACACTTTTGCAAGTCTTACCTACTAGTGTTAACAAGGCTTAAACCCTCACCATGGTATTCAGAACTGCTCACACCAGATTAAAACAAGAATTTTCCATAGGCAAACATTAAAAAAAAAAAAAAAGAAAAAAAGACCATGAAAGACCTTAGAGGAAGAAGGGAAAGGAGAAAACAAAACCACAAAACTCACTTGACTGTAACTCGATTGGACAAATCCTGAAGATCTCCTGGGTGAAAAAGCTGAGCTTCTTTCAGTCCAATATTTTCGCACGCTTTCAGAAAAACATTTATATTATCCTGCAAAAAGAAGTAGAAAGCAGTTGCTTAGTTAAAAGCACTAAGCAGGTTTTGCAAGATGATTAGTGCGAGCCTTTAAATGTCAAAGTCCAGCTCACGTAAATAATACTGAAAAAGCAATCTTCTGGATCATAAACGCTGGTCTTTTCACAGGCACACAGGCAGGCTGGGCTGCGATCTCGGGGACTGAGGGGTATGTTAAAGATTACCTGGCATAAGGCAGCGGTGAGCCAGTAGGCAGCAATCTCCACTTTGATGTCAGCTCTGCTCAGCAAACAAACGCCCTCTTCCTAGCTTTGCACGACAAGCCTCACCTCTTGCCTTTAAAAATAACTCCAGCTACTGACATTCACCACCCAGAAACTCTTGGCAGGGAAGGGAGAAGAGGAGGGACATGCCGTTTCTATGCTCACAGACTGATGAGGGAACACTGCACCTGGAGTCTGGGTTTGGTTGCTGAGCAAAGCTCCAGAGAGACAGAAACCAAGCTGTACTCAGGACTGCTTCTGCCTTACTTGGGGGGTTTTCTATCCTTAGAGTTCCTCCCCTTCCCACCCTTCCCCTCCCGTCACTCTCCCCGGCCCCAACCTCACACCAGTCTATAACAAAATATAGGTGCAGCACCCACTCACTGCACCTGCTGCAGGATCAACTGACTCACAAGGGCAGTGTTAAAAAAGAATTATTCCAACGATATATATAGATATTATACAACTTGTGTCCCCTTTCCACTTCATAGACAATAGGCAATAAGCAAGAAATTCCTTCTCGTTAAGGCGGAATGCTATCAACAACAAAAGAATGTGCCCTCTTGTGCACTTGCTCCCTTCAGCAGCAAGCCAAAGGAAAAGGTACACAAAGTTACTTAATTCATAAGCTACGCACAGCCCTGTCATTAAGGGTTTGTAAATCAAGGCAGTGGTATCAGAGTATCACAGTATGGAAAAGCTCTGCTTTAACAATTTAATTTACTTGAAATTTTAATTTTTTTTAATACAATCACAGGATGTAACAATTATTCCTTCATTAGGTATTTATTTTAAAAAAAAATCTACAAAGAAAACAAGAGTGGCTTCTAATAGAGACTTAGAAAGTAAATCAAACCCAAGAATCCCCACAACTTTCTGTTTTGAAGGTCCCTAGGATTCTAGTATTCCTTATCAGTCTGTAAACATGGTTTCATTCAAGGAAAATATTTGAACAAGGTATCCCCCATGCAGGTTGCGGGCTCTGTGTTACCACATCTGAAAGATCCCAAGTATCTCACACCATGAAGGTTATGCCCCAAAGCCATGCTGGGAGCTGCTCTGCTGCAGGGGAATGCAACACCATGACAATGATGGGACACATGACGTGGTGGTAGGTGAGCGGAGAGGGCTGGGAAAGATGGAGCACAGGCAACCTCGCCTCTGCCTGTGCACTAGTACCTGCAGTGCCCAGAGGGCTGCCTGCACATGGGGCCAAGGTAGCGTTTCATGCTGTGGGGTGCAGCATCAGAAGGGGCATTTCCTTTTCTTTTCCTTGCAATGGCCCTTTTTTCCTTTTCATGCAACGTGGGGAAAGCTGGCTAGTTATATCAACTTTATTCAATTAATATTTGAGTGTCATATTAGTACCAAAACCCCAAGGACTTGAAAAAGCATCATTTCTTCCACATGGAAGAAGCCACAGACTACAGTCCCAGTGCAAGAAAAGAAACTACTTGTTAAACAACAACTATTAGGTCAGTGTTAAGGGGTCTAGGGAGTCCAAGAAACTGGCAGGTAAGGCACAAGAAGAAAGCAGCAAAGCAGAAGGAATGAATAGCTGTAAGGTAATGAACTGAAGTGACACCAACACCAGTGAAGGCAACGTGGTCTGACTGTCTGACTGGTAATGAAAACTCAGAGCACACTCCCAAACCAATGGGTTATGTCAACTAAAGTGCAGAAAATGAGCACACTGTGCAAGTAAACAAGGAAGAAGAGTCAGATTTAGAGAAATAGATGCTGCCTACACCCTGAGAGCAATAAAAACAAAGCAGAAGAGTCACTCATCAGTGGATGCTTCTTGGTGCATGAGAGAATTAATTTTGAAGGTGTCTCAGCAACTAAACCTATCAACATCAACCTCCTGATAAATCACACTTACAGCCTGAGAACATCATCACTGACAGTAGTCAAGACCTTCAGAAATGGGGCCAGAGGCAGGGGGAGATAATATGGGAGACAGAACACAGCTAGTCACAGGACTCACATGCAGAATAAAACATGGTTCAAAATCTCCCTTCTTTCAGCTCCCAAGCCAGAAGTTTGATCATGCCTGCCATCTCATAAGTTACTGCCCCAACACCAGCAATTCTGCAGTCAGGGCCTGGAAATGACCCTCAGAGCATAAAGAGATGACACACAATTTGCTATTGCTCAGGTTTGGATATTGACACAAAAAGGTATCGTTTAAACAGATCAGCACTTCTAAATACAGTCTTTGCCAAGTTCTTGACTGTCCCTAATCATTGTAGTAAATCAGCAATGCTACAGGTCTCAGAATAGCTAGCAGTCATTTTAAACTCTACCAGAATAATGAATGTGAAGATGAATCTTAAATAGCACCACAGAAATAAGTAGAAAAAATGACGAGTTATCAACCTTGCAATTAGATATATCATTAGAAATGTGAACAGGAACATTTTTCAATGATTAATGCACTCAAATATAGAAGCCATTACACTATTCCTTTTACCAATGCAACCGTACTTTAATGAGATTAATGGTCGCTACCACTTCAGCTTCAAAGGGTATACTGCAATGTGAATCGCACCACACTTCACAAAAATGATTCTTTTTTAAACATTCAGAACTCAAAAGCCCAGAGAAGCACAACACACCAGAGCTATTTTCAGGTGCTGAAAGTCATCAAAGTGATGTGCTTGAGGAAGAAAGGTTCATACTTGTGTCCAGCACTCTCCTCTGCCACCAAGGGTGTTCACAGTCTCTGTAAATGAGGGCAGGCCATTTAAATTTAAGACAGACTCAAATTAGCAGAGTTGCAAAGAAAAAGGATTATGGTGATGAGGGAAGACAAGAGACTTAAAGAAAAATTGGAGAATTTGATTCCATTATACCAATACAATGAAGCACAAGAGGCAATACTGCTGTCACCTATCAGCACAAGAAAAGCAAAACCAGAAGGGGAGAGAAGAGCTGCCCAGTCCAAAAGCAAGGATTCATCGTCAAGCAGATAAGTATATTTTTGCAGAAAACATAAGGTTATGACTATTAATAGAGAAAGCTCCTGAACTAACAAGAATAAAATCATCTAGTTTATTCTTGTTCATGTTATTAACAGAGCTTGATCTGTTCATTTCCCTGAGCATCTGAAGTTGGAATAAGCATCATAGAATTAAAGGTTTTAAATCACAACAAAAACAAAGCTTGAAGTCTAAACCACAAAATTCAAGTGTAATTCATTTCTGGTATGCTATTACTACTTCCAAGTGTTTTGGTGAGAGGGGGTGGGGGAGGTTGGAATGAGACTGTGGGAAGGGCTGTTTTTTTCCCCAAACGGTGTGCATGATGAAACAGCAGAGCATTTCAGGTGTTCCCAGCATGACTTGAGTTTCCCACATGCTGTACAGACTTATAGTAAATGCACAACGTAGAATGCTGACTAGGTGGAACTATTACCATTCAGTAGCTCATTTTTGCCTCAAACTTCAAAGTGAACCGCACCCAAATCCTCTGCAAAGTTGCAACATGGGAGATGGAGCTGCCAGTGGGAAGCAGGTCATCCACGAGCAGGCATTTAAATACTGCCATTTGGGGAGATGACAAATGATACCGCACACTTTCAGCTATGCGCTTGCCTTTCTGGTCACCATGGGGCATCACTAGGCACAAAACCTTCCCTCTGCCCATTCCTAAAGCATGTCCCTCTAACCACTGCTGAGAAGGAGCCAAAATGGCATGTCAGTATTGAAAATGAGAGTGTGGTCCACACTCTCCCTTCAGCATCATAGTAGAGCAGGAGCCTTTCTTAGTCGTGCAACCTCACGGACATGAGGAAAGAGCTGAGTCCTTCCCATTCGTCCTTGCTGGTCCTCAGTGCTGCTTCTGCTCCTAGGCAGGGGGCTAGGGGGCTGCACCACAGCTCTGCACTTCCAGCAGATGAATGGGATGGGAAGAGCAGTGCTGCCACTGAAGGGTGCTTCATTCCTATCACTATCCTCCAGACCTCATAGAGGAAAGAAGTCAGTCACTGTATGGAAATACACAAGAATATGGACACCTTCCTTTAAAAAAATAAAAATTTTTAAAGAGTAAAAATCAAGGCAGGGGTATTTTTTCTGTTTTACATCTGTAATCAGCTCCTAATGAAAGTCACTGTGGCAAGAGCTTGAAAAGAAAGACAAACACAGATCACCGGTGACGTGCTGGTGGTGGGGAAGTGCATAGGTTCCTCAACACTAGAAAAACAGAGGAAAAAGAGTACTTTAAAACGGAGAAAAAAAGAATTGGCATGAGCAACAGAAAAGTGAAAGAAAAGAAAAAAGCAAATATGCAAAAAAGTTAAAACAAAAAGTTGACTCTAAGTAAGAGGTGGGAAAAAAAATCAAAACCAACCCAAGAAGGCACATACAGTGTGTAAAACAGAAAAAGAATTTTAAAAATGTCCAAGGTGAAAGAGTATGAAGTAAAAGGTAATTAAAAGAGGTCACCACATAAATACCATCTTATTTTGACTACTGACATACAGCGCAACATCACACTAAATTCGGCTTGTGTATTTGAGCTGCAATTTTATTAAAAATAAATGCCTTATTATCATGATTACCTGGGTGAGACAGGAATATTAATTTAAACAAGTGTGTAAATACATTTGCTTTCTTTAGGGTGCAGTCATGCTGTGTGGTAAGCCTGTCTTCTCCCTAGTTAACTGTTTCTCTGAAGCCCTACGTATGCACAAAAACACAGCGAGATCTTGTAGGCTTACAAGTTATGGCACATCTTTCAAGTCACTTGGCAACTAGGAGAAAAACAATTTAATTATTATGGTGGTTTTCTGTTTTTCCTGGCTGCATCAGTCAATAGATGAAGACAGTCCTCCGGGTTGTCTCCTATTCTGATTCAAATACTCACTATTTCAGTCAAAGCCCTTATTTCTACTATACTGCTCTTCAAGCTCTAGGAGGGTGTGTTGGTTTGTTTTTTTGTAGGTGGTGGTAGGGGGCTGGATTTTAAGGTTTGTGGGTTTTTTCCAGAGTATGAAGGGGATGGCACCCTATGCTTGCGGGACTAGAAAGCACATTTGTGTGAAAGTATTACAGCATCATCCAGACCATGACTTGATGCCAAAAGTTGTTTTTAATTTCCAGGTTTAAAAAAAAAAAAGACACCAAGTATCTAAGTGCCTAGCAACAAAAACTTTTGACATTTTGAAAGAGAAACTGGTGCGTTTTTTTGGTCACAGAATTCTGAAAATCAACTGAACAGATCATATTTAACAAACATTTATGAAGACCTTTGGAGTTATCTTGAAAGCTTCAGCTCTGCATTCATGACAAACCCTCTTTATTGGCATCCTCATTCCCTTAAGGGCTATTTCCATTTGAAAAAATTGGTATTTTTTCAAAGTAGAAAATGTTTTTCATAGACACAGCATCATAGTGACCACTCAAGTTAGCTCAAATCAGTTTAATACAGAATTTAGAGCTACATTTTGCAGCAGCATCACTGCACAGCTACGCATTGTTTGTATTCAGAGGTGGGGTAAAAGGAAAGAAACCTACAGCAGGATCTAGTTGAACAAGTTGGGTAACTTGCTCTTCCTTGGAGGTACGTTTCGGTTATTAGCTCTGGCTGCAGTTGCAGGTGGGGGCAGAAGGGTGAGAGGATAGGAGGGAAGAGGGATGAACACCTACCACGTGGTATGACCACAGGCCTGGGAGCCAGGAACTCCCCATTACCTCCTTGGCCTTGCATGTCAGGATACTTGGTGCCCATCATCCACTCATCCCATCTGCAGATTGTGATCCCAGCTCCTACAGCTCTCTGCACTTCTCTGAAGGCATGCTTTCAACCTTAAACTGAAAGCAGGAGTGGATAGAATACCTAAACTGGTTTTTTCCTCCTTTTTTGGGCCCAAAAGTAAAAATAGTAATTAAAACAGTCATCCTGCAGACATAATTTGACTTAGAGTGAGTGACCTCAGGGCTTCTGTTCAGTAAATTATCCCACCTGTAACAAAGTGCACAGAGCACTGTGTTGGCCAAAGATCAGAAACCGTGCTAATTGCTTTGCCACTCCCCTCTGCATGCCCTTCCTTCTTTTTCCACAATGGGTAAAATAATAAATTATTGTGATCTTTGACATAGGGATTCCCTGCCCTAGCTCTATGCATGATTACAGATACTAAATCTTCAGTGATTCACTTCCAGCTTTCCTGTCAAAAAGCAGGTGCTCCTGCTGCGAGAATGAAGGAACGAAAGTTTTGCACAAACTTTCCCATTACCTTGGTGCTGTCAGTATCAATAACTTTGGATCAGATAGGAAGAGGCACATTCCCCTTCACCATTGCAATTCAAGAGTCTCAGGGTTCAGTCATTGCAGAAAACACATTTTGAAGCAGCCTTAGGTAAAGAATCACTTTGGTTTTGAACAAAAAGATCCATCTGTCCCCCAAACCCCAATTCCATCTGCAATGACTGCAGCTGCATGGACCTGTACAAGACCTAGGTGTGTACTGAAGGATCTTCCCCAGAATTTGTTACTCAGCTCCTGGCAGCATCCACCACCATGTGTAACTGCCAGCAGAAGACATCTCAGCCCAGCCCACCTCATTACCTGCAACCTCTTGCAGCACTGAGCTCCATAGTTTCTTTGCAATGGGAATAACGGGATGAAGGAAAACACACAACATAAATTAATGTGGGTTGTTGGTTTTTCTTTTTAAACAGGACTTTCAAACTGACAGCTTTTGAGGTGCTTGACACAAGAAAGGGTGAACTGTGACTCAAAAGGGTCAACAGTGACTCAAAATCCCTCCCAAGGACCTCGTATCTAGCCATGCTACAGCATAACCTTCACTATGACCTTACAGCCATATATTAAGGCAACGATGTGTACCAAGTGAGCCTTTTATTGATAAGAGGGTGATCGGGTTGTAAACCACAGGTGTGTTTCTGGGATGTCACTGCTGCCAAATAAAAGTCCAGTTGCAACGGAGAAGGGCAAAAGTACAGAACACTGTCAGATTTGTCTAGTTAACAGAGTTTACCCACTTGCAGGCATGCTTACTGTAAAGAACGTATAGGTTTGGAAAGGCAGTCTGGAAGAATCATCCTGGGCTACGTCCTTGTTTAGACAAGCCTTAACTTTTCCACCAGTTAGTTACATTCCAGTCAAAGTCAAGGGAAAAAAAAATCAGAAAAAAATGAAATGATGTGCCTTACGCCCCAAACAGTTTATACAAAATAGACTCTGCAAGCGGAGTGTGTTAATTACTCCAGCGCCAAGTCACTCCACTACACAGAACTGGAATGACAGTAATCCACTTAAAGGTGAAACTCCCTTGAAGCCTAATGAGTAATAAACGTAAAGACCTCTTGTTCTTGAAACACAAAGTTTTGGCAGAGCTTGATTTCTTCCTCCACCCCTTTTTTTCTATTTGTATACATATGTGTTTTGTTTTGCTCACAGAGATTAACAATTTGATATAGATGAAATTCAGCCCCTCTATACACAGGGCTTGAAACAGAGCCTCAGATGCTCAATTCTAGTAGCCCCTGATTTCTAGACTATCATTTAGTACTTCAATCTTCCCAGGAGAGAATTTGGAAGTTTTGGAAGTTTCTTCTGACTTTGCTTCCTTCAAGAGCCAGACATCTTTTTTCTTGAAGAGAGTAGCATCCTAGTACTGTACTTAATCCTTGCTGCCCTACATGGGCTTACTGTATCCTGTGAAGAAGCTTTCTCAGCACCCCAGATCAATAAGTGGATTTGGAAATGACCTGCCTTGCAGCCCACCTGAACTCCTGCATCAGTGACAGGTTTCCTCATGTCCCTCTCCATCCTCCTGACCTGCAGAAAGCAAGCTTTTCTGCCCTGCAGAAAGCAGCACCTCAGCACCCTGCACTTGGCAGCATTTGGTGTTGGCATCGTACTTATTGGTTCTTCCACATACATCACTGGAGGAGGGTGATTCAGCAGGCACATGGGCGTGGAGGTGTTCAGACAGGCGTTAAAAGATGTGGTATGAGGATTTTGTACCAAACAGAAGGGTAAATAGCATAGTTGTACAGCTCCACCACTGATAACACAGAAAAAGTTATCACCGCTGCAATTAACATATACTTTCTTTGAAAATTGCCATGAATTTTAAGAACTGCACATTGATAAATATCTGACAAGCCAGAGGGGGGAAAAAAAGTACTCTACTGTCCAGCTTATGAAGACTTAACACAAATAAACACTGACTGCTGCAGAAATCTCAAATCTGCACTTCCGTGGCAAGGGCAGGAGAAATCAGATTATGAATGTCAGAAGTATGAATTAAGGTGTGTACTTTTTCTACGTGGTTGACTTCTTTTTTCCAGTTCGGAAGGAATGTTTCTTTACAAACACAGAAACAGTCATCAGTTACTTAAGAAAATAAAAATAGCACACAAATGACAGAGTATACCACAGACTACAGCTGATCGAGTTGATAAATGGAAATTATTTGCAGTTTATTTGGCAACCATAGTTATATATTTTGTTAAGTGCTGGCAAGCTGAGTCAAAAAGGGTCATACTTTTTCAGAGCTTTGGTTTAGAGCAGGAGGAGGAATGAAAATTTTCCATATTAGAAAGTTCTTTCTGCCAACCATTACTTTACAGTTAGTTGACAAGATTTTTAAAAATTAATTAGCATTAATTAGCATTTTGACATATCATCTCAGTAAAACACTGAAAGCAGCAGTTTGGAAGACCTGATCTCGTTTAAAGCATCCCAAAATACTGCTTTTGATTCACAGAGATCAACCAGCACTTATTGTCCCCTGACAAGAGGCCAGGGCGTGTAGCTGAACCGCCATTTCTTGGTGTCTGCACCCATACAATATCTCCCTACTAATGTCTTCTAGATACATTTCACTTCATCACCACTCACCTAAAACCTGTCAAGTTCAGCCCAGAGTTTGGGTTTCATTCTCCCTAATCGATGTCTTGAGCAGCTACTAAAAATGTCACAAAGAGTTTACATCAACCTCCTCTGTCCCCACACCCTACATTTCAAAGAGTTTAGGCAGCAACAGAAAACAATTAAAGGAAATTCAGAACTAAGGCTGAAACGTACCATATGTTTTCAAGCAGAAGGGCACAAAACATCAGTAAACCACTGCTGAGATTACATTACTCCCACTATCAGGCATTGAAACATACAGAACAATGTCATCTCCAACTATTAATAACCATACTTCCTTTCTAGCACACAACTCTTTTTCTTCATTGTCTAATGGAAGTATTTCTATTCCTCTTTCCCATGAGACAGCAGAAAGAGTACCAGAAGTGATTAATAGTTTGACATACATTCCTATCAGGTCTTGCATTCCTCCTGACATTTCTAATTAGCCTTTTTGTTTGTTTGTTTGTTTTCTGTTTTGTTTTGTTGTTGTTCACGCTGTAATCTCTGAAAGAACTGGACTGAGAGTCAAAATTTCACCCCTATTCTACTCTGACTCGATGATTAAACTCAGGAAAGCCACTAAAACTCCCACTAACCATACTCTATTATCTTTAGGTATAGAACTGAAACAATGGTAAAGAGCTCTTTGTGAAGGACTCCAAGATCTGACACATTAAAAACTTTTTCTTATATAAGAAGTAAGACTTTTATTAAATTCTTAAGCAAAACAATCAGGTTTCTAGCTTCATATCACAGTTAGAGTGTCCATCGTGTTCCCAAACTTGTAGATACATCTCCTTCGCAGTCTAAAGTAAAATTCAGAAGTTTCAGTTGCCAGTGGAAACACAGATACTATTTTTCGTAGCACTGATAAAATCTTACTAAAATTCATTGTATAAGAAATTTAATACTTTGATGGCTACATTTCAAATACCATGCTGTGTCAATTCCCAGGTGAAAAAATATTTTCTCAGACTAATAGCATAGGATCATAGAATAGTTTGGGTTGGAAAATGCCTTAAACACAATGTAGTCCAGTGAACAGGGACATCTTCAACTAGATCAGGTTGCTCAGAGGCCTATCCTACTTGACCTTGAGTGTTCCCAGAGATAAGGCATCCACCACTTGTCTGGGAAACCTGTTCCAGTGTCTCAACACCCTCATGGAAATATAGTAATCTTCTTTATATCTAGTCTAAATCTATACTCCTTTTGTTTAAAACCATTACCCCTTGTCCTACCACAACAGGCCCTGCTAAAAAGTTTGTCCATATCTTTCTTATAATCACTCTTTAGATACTGAAACCCAGAGCCTTCTCTTCCCAGGCTGAGTAACCCCAACTCTCCCAGCCCATCTTCAAAGGATAGGTGTTTCAGCCTGTGATGGTTTTCATGGCCCTCCTGTGGACCTGCTCCAACAGATAAATGTTCTTATGGTGCTAGAACCCCAGATCTGGATGCAGAACTCCAGGTGGGGTCTCACAAGAGCAGAGGGACAGATTTGATAGACACTTGCCTTGTTCTGCTGGTCACACTTCTGATGCAGCCCAGGATATGACTGGCTTTCTGGGCAAGCACACATTGCCAGATCACATCCAGCCTCTCATTATGAGAGTATGTCTAAGGCTTTCTTGATAGGGCTGTTCTCAACCACTTCATTTCCTATCCTGTATTGATACTGCGAAGTTTCCCCAACTCAAGTCCAGCATCTTGCCCTTGGTCTTATTACAACTCATGAGGCTCCCATGGGTCCACTTCTCAAGCTCGTCCAGGTCCCTCTGGATGGCATCCTGTCCCTCAGGTGTGTCAACTGCAACACTTAGGTTGGCGTCATCTGCAAACTTGCCGAGGTTGCACTTGATCCCTTTGTCTGTGTCATTGATGAAGACATTAAACAGTACTGGTTCAAATAAGAACCTCTAAGGGACATTACTTGTCACAAATCCCTATCTGGACATGAGCTACTGACCACTACACTCTCTGTTTAACTATCCAACCAATTCCTTATCCACCAAATAGTCCACTCATGAAATGCATCTCTCTCCAGTTTAGAGAGAAGGATGTTGTGGGGAACCATGTCAAAGGTTTTAGAGAAGTAAACAGAAGTCCAGAGAAATGACATCTGTAGCCCTTCTCTTGTCCACTGATGTGGTCACTCCATCACAGAAGGGCAATAGGTTGGTCAGGCAGGACTTGCCCTTGGTGAAGCTGTGCCAGCTGTCCCGAACTACCTCTCTGTCCTCCATGTGCCTTAGCAGAGCTTCCAGGAGGATCTGTTCCACGATCTTCCCAGGCACAGAGATGAGACTGACAGACCGAAAGTTCCCAGGGTCCTCCTTTCTACCCTTTTCAAAAACAGGTACAACATTTCCCTTTTCCTGGAAATCTATTGCGTCCCACAAGAAAAAAGAAAATAACAGTTTTGGGAAGTTTTGTTACTCGTAGCATTAGAAGGATATTGAACAAGAACTACTACTATAAAAGAGGAACCTGGCCTCGTTTCTGCAATCCAAAGTTCTCCTGAGCCTGCATTAAATGTATAGACTGTCTTACAAAAGGAGAGCATGTTTGATGCAGGGCAGGAGTTTGGTTAGACCATACCCCCTTTCACTTTCTCTCTCCTCCTCTTAGTTTTAGGCATATTGAAGTTCAGTCATAAGAAACACCAACTGCTATTGCAAAACAAGAATTTCCCCTCATGTAAGGATTATGCCAAGTAATACTTGTCTTTCTGAAATTCCCAAAAACTTGCTGAGCATACTCATCCAGAAAACAGGCAATGATGTTCCTGTATTTTTGTTTACATGTTGAAATTACCAACTTTTCAGAAAAATACATAAATCATCTTGTGCCTTGCCTTATGAAAGGCAATACCAGACTAATCAAATTCCAGGTGAAAATGAAATGCAGCTTCACTCTTAGCAGCAGGGCTGCATACACATTCATCCTTTACTTCTGAATGTATGGGCCACTGACAAACCAAAAACTCATGACCCAGGTCAGCCACAGGAGAGGTCAATGGAGGCAGGACCCAAGGCAGAGCCCACAGCCACAGCCTTAGCTGTTATGTGTTCTGCTACTCTTCAAAAAGGTGACTTAATCTTTCAGAAAAAATATCAGCACTCCACATCATTCCACTCCCTCATCACTGCCAAAAAAAAATAATAGTAAAAAAAAGCTGGACAAGCAAACAGAGCACATCAAATGCTTATCAGCTCACTAGTTTGATCGTGACCAAAATTTATGAGGCTATTTCTTAGGAGCCTTTTTGGACATTGTTAGTTGCTGCACAACCAGAAGGTTTAAGTCTATAATTTTTGGTGTTTGGTAGTGAAGCAAAGCAAACAGCAGCAGCTTTTATGTAACTTAGTCCATGTGTTTGTGTATTTGCTATTCCTCATTTTTCATGAGGAACAGAAAGGAGGAGAAGTTCTCTTATACTCAGTTTCTCATACCGGACAAGCTACTATTATTACTAATGTAGCCCATACTGGTCAAATTCACAGAGCAGAGGTTTAAGATTAGAAAACAATTATTTTAAATATATATATACACTGCAAGAAGACAGAAAGCATGGACCAATATAAATGCTATACTAGAGACAAGGAGGTGAACAGCAAGAGAAAATAGCAAGGATATTCAGCATGAAGGAATAAACTTTGGAAGTAGAGGTGCTTTGAAAGAAAGGGAATTAATTTTAAATCAAATTAAAGCATCTCATATGCCATCAGATTTTTTAAATTTAAGTGGAAAACACAACCAATTTGATTCTAAGTATTCTAAAGAAGGAACTTTGTATCAAAGTCCTAAATAAAACATACAACTGAAGTAAGCTATGCAAATGTGGACTTCACATGGAAAATTGTTTTGAAAGTGTCACATAATAAAGTCAAAAAGTCATCTGCATGCCATTCCCCTGCAACACAAGAAAAAAAAAAAAACCACCACCAAAAAACACCACCACCCTGTCAAGAACATTTTCCCACAGAAAAGAAAATTTTGGCCAGCTCTCCCTGATGACAAGAGATAAGGAAGTACCAGGGTGGTTCCACGGTTTGAAAAGTGTTAGGCACAAAGGCACAGAAACTTTTTTTTTTTTAAATGTTCTCCACCCCTTTCTTTATCTCCCCTTTCCTTTTAGTATAGCTTTCTTTCATATGTCTCTCTTCTTACCTTTATCATTCCCTACTTCCCTTGTTTAGAAAGTTCATGCCACTGATCTAAGTAACAGTGTTGAAGGTTGTTGTCTTGGTACAAGTGGTATTAATACCTTCTGATACATTAAATAACCACATTATAGAATGCAGTGATAATGTAGTGGTGTTATATCACATTGCATTAAAGAGAAGCAATGATGTTTGAGTAGCAGTTGTCAGAGGGATAAGTTTCCTGTTGAACCAGGAAAATAAATGCTTGATAAGACATGCATGGAAAACCATCAAGACACTCTTCACCCTAAAGGAACCCTAATTTCCCACTAGAAAAAAAATACCACACTACAGTATTTCAGATAAACATGTTCAAACCTGGGACTGCCTAGAGATGTGCAATTTTATTCTCTTGTGTGAAAGGGAAACAAAAAAATCACAAAAAGACCCCTCTGCCAAAGCTGAAGAACTTTATTAAGATAATATTTTGTGCTGATATTCATCCAGCACTCACACTGAGACAGTCCAAATCAGCAACATCGGTTTCTTTGAAATCACAGACCAACTTGAAACAAAAAGTACTAATGACATTTCATTTACAATTCTGAGAATCCAACAGCTTTCTATTCTGCCCTGTCTTATGATCACAGCCCTCATGTCTCTGATGTGAGGAAAGGCTTCCCAGCCACAGTGCAAAGCGTTGCACTTTCACCTTACTCACAGGAGCTGCAAGCAAAAGATAGATGGTCGTGGAAGACCAAATTGGTGGTAATCTGCAAGGCAGCGAGATTTCCACTCGCTACCCCTCTCCAAAAGACATACTGACTCTTACCTCTGACTTTGCTTCACCACCCAGTCTCAGTTGGAAATGTACTTTAACTAGAACTGCCTCGCTGAAGAACGTACACTTATTCCTCATGAATAATGAGCAATGTGTTATTCTGACAGATATGTTGAGCTTGCATAAACTATACATAACTCATCTTCTCACTGTCTCATGACGTCTTGTGACTTTCATTCTAGTTTATGATTCCCTGTGTTCAGCCAACTGAGTTCAAAACAGGAGGCTTCTGGGGAACAATGACCCTGCAGCCAGAGATGCACCTCTGAAAATGCTCAGCAGAACCTTGTTGGAAAGCATGTTGTCAAACCACAAAGTCCTCCTCCTCATGGGATTGTATACAAACAATCTTACATGTTGGGATTCAAATTGAAAACTCAGTATATTTTGAGAAAACAGTTTTCCTTTGGGTTTGCTTTGGTTAAGCATTCATTTCATTCTCATGACCCCTACTCCCCAACAACTCTAAGTAAAATCATTTTGCAGGATCTGAGCACAGAAAGATCTATCAATTTGACTAATTTTCTTTAAAAATTTCGATTGCACACATGTATGGACCAGGAAAAGTGGATTTTTAAGTAAGAAAGTGCAGACTGCACTTTCTCTACCACTCATAATGAAATCTCAGCTTCCACAGTCCTCTGACCTTTCTGTTACCCTTCCCATATTCCCTAGAAATGCCTGAGGGCTTGAGGAACTGCTACTCTGTACCAGTTTGCTTGTCTCTGCTGTACTAGGGAAAATATATGTATTGCTCCTTACACAAGTTGTGTATTTTAGACAGTTTGAAACATAATCAGAAAATAAATTTTAATTTTCCAGCAACTATTGTCGTGCAATGGCATTTTTAAGAAAAGGACCAAAATTAAAGCAAACAAACCAACAGTGACCTCCCAATTAAATCCCTTCAGGACACCTATGGGAACAGCATTGTCTCCAAAATCTGCCATATGCTGTTAAACATCAACCTGCTGTAAGGGGTACTTTCTACTACTTTCTAACTGCTGGAGTTACTCCTTTGTACCCTGCAGTTGGCACATCTCACTGTCCAGGAAACCACCATAAGAGATGCATGGACATTTCTTCAGTCACCCACCTTTGACCACCACTTCCCTGCAACTGCTCTTACCCTCAGCAGTTCAATTTTCCAAACTGGAACAAAAATGAATAGGTAAACACGGCTAAGATGATGGCTGGATCTGACCCAAAGCATGCGAGGCACACGCCTCAGAAGGGAATGGAGCAACAAGTTGCTAGCTGGGTATGAAGTTGTGGTCAGATCCAACTCTCCTTCCCAAAGCGTTCTTACAAACCTTCACACACAAGCTACAGCTCAGATTTCCCATGTCATATCAAACTGGGCAGAAGTTTAATCAATTTTTTAAACTTTCCTGGTACCAATTAAGTATTTTTTGCTAACTGAATGCCAAGTTTCATTTGAGTAGTTAATCATCAAAACACATGTATTTATTTTTCTATTCCATCATGATTGCATCTGAACCACTGCAATTCACACCTGAAAAATCTCTAGGCAGCAGTATAATCAAACTAGAGATGAAAGCTAAGACTTTCAGTTTTCTAAAAGGTGCTTGGAATTGAGGCAATCCTGCTAACATAAAGCCTCTATTGGATTTTATGGTAAGAAAGGTGTCATAAGAGTAAACATGACATAAAAAATCAATAATGCATTTACTTCATTAAAAGCAGCACCTCATCCTAACTTAATAAAAAAAAAAGTATAGCACACAATATTCCATATAAAAGTGAATGTTTCATTATTCCTATAGGTTTTCACTTAAAATTTAACTCAAACAATTTGTTTTCAAAATAACCATGAAATCAAATAAACAATATAATGAAATCCTTCTGGAGATTCAACCAAAGACATCTATTCAATACTGTATTTCTGTATTGCTGAAAAAAACCTGTCAAGCAGTTGAAGTGAACACAATGCTTAAATGACATACTTACAGAGAAGTAAAATATATTAACTCCCTAGGGAACAAAACCAAAACTGAAGAAATTCCTAGGAAAGAAAAACAAAAGGGGATGGGGGGGGAGAAGGGGGAAGAGAAACAAGATGTCTTTCAAAGCATTTGTTTCCTTCTGATAATCAGACTGCCACAAAACTGTCAAGAACACAGGGGGTCTATTTCCTTTTAATCAGGAAAGTCAAGAGAGAAATGGATGCTAATTGCCTGGTGATTAATGCATAAAATATTTTGGAAATAGACTGCAGGACATGAGTCTAGAGGACCATGAAGAAAGCTGTAGAAAGCACATGATCAGAAGATATTCAGATTACAGTATTTGCAGGACCCAAATTAAAAGTTACAGCATCTCTTTATGGTTTACAAAAAAAACCCTGCTGTCTCTTGATGTTAAAGTTTCCAACTGGATTTAAAAAAAAAAAAAAAAAAAAAAAAAGATTTGCAGGAGAAGCAACCTACAAACAATGAAAATATTTCCAGAATATGGTAAGCAAGCCTACAGGCTGATTCCCTAGCAAGCTCTTCCCATCTCTAAATCCTATGGTTCATTAATCACAGTATCCTGAGCCTGTCAAGTATCAATGTCTGCTTTTTTACAACTGAAAACCTCCATAATTTTTAGTTTGAGTTTTATATGCCAGTGTGAAAGCTGTATTCTTCAAAACTTGTATAACTGAGGAGGTTCCTCTCCAGCCTGGGAAAACCAAACTCCCACTATTGTCCCCATAAGCACCATCTTGTGAAACCACCCTAATATGGCCCTCATAATCATCATGTCCTGAAACTGAAATATTTATGTAAAACCTTTTCTACAGGTCAACACAAAATATTAGCTCTCTCAATTATTAGCTTTAAGTTGAATTTCAACAACAATAACACTGGATGATCTTGATTTACAAGAATCATTCACCTTTCCTCCCCTTTGCTTTATTTTTGAAGACTTGTAGTAACTAGAAAGTACTTGAAACAATAAATACACTACAAGTAAGATATAAACTACACACCAAATGAATACTCCACATTTTTGCATCTGGAAATAAACAAAAATACATGTATATAAAACAAGTTCTTACAATTATGACTCAAGACAACAGTTAAATCACCACAGAAATAAAATCTAGCCTATGGTTTTCTGCTTTGAATCTAATGGCTACTTCAGAAGCCATTTAGGCAGTCAAACTGCTGATCAAATAACTGTGCTGTCCTCCACAGAATTATTTTGGTTTCATTTGAATTCTTTTTGTATGCCTCACAAGAAAAGAATATGCAGTAGTCTTAATTGCAAGCCTAATACCTGAGCTTTTTCTGGGACAAAGGCAACTAATACTGTCTACATTCATTTGATGTGGAAATGCACATTCTCAGCTTGTGCAATAATATATGGCAATTTAACCTAAGCTTATACCCTCCAGCCAAGTTAAATACACTTATTCTCCAATGAGCTGCATGGTTGACCAGCAAAAGCCAATGTTTTGTTGGCTCATCAAGTAAAAACATATAAATAAAAGTAGCTAGAGAAGTTTTACATGCTATTCCTACTAAGAAATCAGGAAACATTGAGATTGCATGTTCATCATATGGTGGAATCTTCAATTTGTTACAGGAATCAAGCATATGTCCCTGTTCACTTCAGACCTCTTAATATGGGACCAATAGTTCTTGTGACAGGACTAAATACTCTAGACACCCTTGTGACATGAATATCCAACAAGGTTTTCATAGTGAAAAAAAATTATGAAGAAAGAATTTGCCTACCCACGAAAGGGTTTCTGATGCTAAATGGCTGCAAAACCTATCCTAAAGTCCCTGGGTAGCAAATTTTCTGAACAGCAAAGAGAAAATCTTTTAAACTTCCTGTGAAAATGCCTATATACATCTTTCCCCTACTCCCCCTCCCCCAAAAAAATGTGATTTACATCCTAATAATGGCCAGTCTTCGCGAGCGAAGATCCGGGGAAGGTCTTTACACCTTCCAGCCTGCGCATTGGATTTTTTAGGTGAGACACAGTGTGCGCGGAACTGAACCCACCCTTTAATCCTAAGGTTCATCTGCCGGGGCCAAGCGAGCTTGGACGGTGGCAGCGAGGTCCTTAGGACGTAGGTGGGTTGCCTTTAAGGGCTAACGAGCCCCACCTGCCCGGGAGTGGCCCTGACCGGGAATCGAACCCGGGTCTCCACGGTGATAGCGCAGCGTCTTTACCACTAGACCAGCAGGGGCTCCGATTTACATCCAAAACATTGGCAAATACCTCAACTGAAGCCTGAAGAGAGATCTTTGCATCAGAGTTATTTTAATGCAACTAAAGCTTCGCTGTGGGTGGAGTGAAACAGGTTCTAAAAATACTCTAACTACACAGAACATTTCCTATTCTGCCCATTCCCAAAGGAGGGGACATCTGATGGCTTGTGAATATAAGATAGGATGGTGGCCTTTAAATAGAGACAAGTAATGGTACAGAGGTTTGTGCACAGAAGCCAGTGCTTGATACATCTAGGGCTGATGAAGCTTCACACAGTGACAGGATGATTGAATTTACAGATCTGAATCACAGATTAGGTAACCTTTGTGATTTATGACAACATATAAATGGTACAATTTTCACCAAAACAAAACAAAACAAAAAAAAGAAAATGGAGCTAATTTTGAAAACTTTTGTAGGTTTTTATCTCAAGACCACATAAGAACAGTAAGCAAGAGTGCTCCTTACAAAACAAAGAGCACTTGATGTCATACCCCAGATATAAGATTTGATGTCATTACTTACCAAGCCAGCAATTGGAGTTGACAGACGATTTATCTTTTTAATGATGCCGGGCTTGATCTTGTTAATCAAACTAAAAATAAAAAGTAAATTATTTTATGTTACATAATCAACTGTACTTGATGATGCGTGAGCATCAACGCTTAGTAAGAAATACTTTTCATATGGTCCTAACTTAATATGATTTGAATGAATTAGATCTGAATCTATTAACACTCCTAAAAAGTGACAAGCAACAGACTGTAGAAGCAAAAATGAGACAAGTCCCACACGCACACACAAAGTGATTTCTGAGAATGGCAAACTGAGAAAGAAGAAAAGAAGATGCCTGGATAGGCGTAGGCAGAAATGGATCTATGTTTCTACTACATGGGTGGTGATGTTAATCAGACTCAAATTTCCTATTTAAAGATTTTCTTCACATAAAGGTTCTGACGCATATGTCAAAAATGTATCAGAACGCTGCTTTTCAGAGTTCAGAGTGAAAGCACTAATATTCCTGTGAGGGTGAGAAATAAACTCAGTTTTCCTAATGCTCCCAAGTGCAATATGCTGTGTGCAACAATCACTTTTGTCACATATAATTTACACGCACAAGTAATTTTCAGTCTCAGTCAGAAGCAATTGCAGCTGATATCACTCTTTATATAAAATTCATAATTAAACTGAGAAGATAGGACAGACTAACACACCAGTGTTGAATACACAAGCTCAAATGCATACTTTGCCCTGCAGTGAGGATGAGGTACACGATTTCTTGCACCTTTTCATCCGGGTTTTCAGTCACAGAGATAGGGAAGTGTTGTGGTTCACCAAACTAAGAGACCACAGGGTCAGTAGAGACTGGAGACCTCAGGACACCCTGCAGACTTTATCTGCCTTTGAGGATTTTTGACTTGCTCCCTCTTGTCCCTGCTTGTCTGGCCAGATCCTTTACCCAGCACAAAGCATCAGCAAGGTTTTGTGATCTACCCACACCAATGCTGAGACAAGACCTGCAGTTTAAAACTTTATGTGGGGAAAAAGTATTTTTTATCTCAAGCAGCCAATGTGATTGGAAAATAACACAAAGAACAGTTTACCCATACACATGGAGGATACATTTCTTAAGTGCCTGTAGAAAAAAAAAAAAAAAAAAAAGAGGTCTGCAAGTCCTGAGACTTTTCAATCACACTAAGTTATTCAGAAAACAAAATACACTTGACCACTTTAAAAAAAAAAAAAAAAAAAAAAAGTGATCTGTTGGGATGGAATAAAAAAAAGTTTGACTTCCTTCCCTTTTTTTATTTTTTAATCATCCAAATATATAATTTTTACTTATTTTACTGAAGAACATGAAGTAGCATGTGATCAGAAAAACTTCAGTGAATTTCTTCCTCTAATGTATGCATATGAGACCTAGTAAAATGTAAAAGACTTTATTTTGTCAGCATCTGCACTTGGTCATTGATTAGGCCAAAGAAACCAATTGGACTGCTATAGGGATATGTAGTGCAAGTGTAGGTCTTATCTGCTATAGTTTAAGTCAAAGATATAATCTCCAGAGATAATATATCCATGGGCACTAAATTAGCCATGCCACAGGTGAACTAAGGCAATAGGCAATGTAATTCCTAGTTTGTCTCAATTATTTAAGATCTTGCTTTATATTGTCTTTAGTGAAAATTGGACATCTGAAAGCTTTTGCCATCTGCTCTTTTCTGTTTCCACAGAAAGTCACTCTTCTTTGTACTTCAAGTATGTCAAATTTAAAATTATCAGGAGAATTTAACTGGAGAATAACTATATTACTTAGTAGAATCATAATGAAGCATCTTGCTTTAAAGAAAGTTGTGTGCCTCCTAAGGCAAGCTGCTCAGCCAAAGAAATTACAGGATGTTTTTCTTGCACTACTAATAATTACGGATAAATTCAACTGATTTGCTTTTGGCAGATGGAGGCTCACATTCTTTTGCCAAATAACTGCCAACAATGAAAATATCAAAGGATTAGGATGTATCAGTTAACTTCCAATTCTTAGACACACTATTTTAAAGTTACATCTGAATACAATATACAAATCCCACTAAACACATACCTGAAGAAATATCTTCTTATTAAAAGGATTAACTATTTTTATTACCACATGCACACTCATTAACATTTAATTATGTAAGTAACAAAAATACAGCATCCACCTCTACAATATTATTGAAAATTAATTAACTCTCCATATCACAAGATAACCAACTTGCAAGACATGCCTGGATGGGCAAAGCGCCCAAAGAAAAATAAAGGCAGAGACAGAAAACACAGTAACATTCACAGAAGGAAAAAATTATATATGGGAAGAAAAGCTCAGAGAACTAAACCTTTGTAAATATTTTCTGAAAGTTAGTTTGGTTGAACTGATTTTAGAGTGGCTCTGAGATTTGTGGTATTTTTTCCTAGCATCCCAGGTAGCTCTCTAACGAGATTTCTCTTGCACTGGTATTCTAATGACATTTACACCTGCTGTTCCTTAAAATACTAAGGGATTAGCACCACTTCCAGTCCTGGAAACTTGCTCCAGTAAGTACAAAACCAATTACAGATATGTGGATGAGACCTGACGAGTGGACATTTTACACCTCTGACTCAGTCTAGCAACGAAACCAGACAAGTCTCATTACTGCCAAGCCTACAATATATAAGCACAAGGAAGCTTCTTATACAAAGTACTCCAAAACAAGCCAAGGTCAGAGTTTGCTGTTTAAAAAAGTCCATAAAGTACTGAAATCTGGACTGCACGTGCACATATACAACAACATATTTCTACATTATGCTGGAGATCCAGCCTATTTTTATCACCCTATAGGATTACTGGGGGGTTTTTTAAGTATATTTTTATAAAGGAGGACAAATTTCATTCAACAGATTCCATATTATTGAGATAGCTGGATGCAACCATGAAAGCAATAAGTAATAGGCACATGAAAGCAAATGCCTGTTATCTTCAATTTACAATTTTGTGAAGTTCACTTCTGAAGTATAGTATTTTTAGAAATAAAACTTAGTGTAAAGTTTTCTGGTAGGCATAGGTAGCTTTCAAGATTTACAGTACCAACACTCAGGGTCTGGGGACGGAGGACAGAAAACCAAACCCCAACTACAGTGGGTATAGGGATAACCAAGTGCTTTGATGCCAGCCATGGCCACACCACCTTGCACAAGCTGAAGAGCAAACCCAGAGATATCACAGATGTTATACCCAATAAAGATTAATCATCTGGCCAGAGGATCAGCACGATCCTCTCAGTATCACACAAACAGGTGTGTGGGACAACATATGTAGATCTAGAAAGAGAGTCTCCAAAAGCTGTTTTTACTTCCCATGACAAACAACAGATATTAAAAAACCTGAAAAATTACTTAACACAAAATACTTTCAGTACTTCAAAAAAAATGTCAGAGGCCAGGAAGGAAAGAGGCCAGCTGATGTTTACCTGAAGGATTTTTATATAGGCAAGTCAATACTCACTCGCACAACAGGACTCCATTTTCTAGAGCTGCTCGAAAGTCTTTGGTTCCAAAGCTTTTCCCAGTAACTGCCTATGAGAGAAAGAATTGAGAGTTAATGGGACACAGTGCACAAAGTCAGAACTAGCAAGACCATCTAAGAAGTACTGAAAAAAACCCAAACCAAACCAAAAAAAACCCAAACAAAATAAAACAATAAACCAACAAATACTGATTCAGCACTTAGTTCATACTATTATTTTCTTACATTAATTTCAAAAGAAATAAGTATTTAAAAGCCCGTTCTTTATGCCTCAAAAGAAGTCAGATCCAACATCTTAAAGTAGTTTCCTCTAGCGTAAATTCATCTTCAGCTACATTCTGTGGAAATACTTATTATTTTCTAAAGCAGTACCAGTTACACTGAAAAGCATAAAACAAATTTCAAACACAAGCGCAAAAGAAAGAGAAAGTCTTTTATCTCCTGCTTCATGTTACAGCGTGTATACTCATGATATCTGGCACACAGTATTTTCATGGTTTTTTTTCACGCCACTCGCACCTAAGGCAGTGTGACTAAAGAACCACTCCATCAAGTCTGCATTACCACGTGCACATCAATTCCCACTGCTTGGCAAGTGGTAAGACTGTATTAATGAGACTACTTTTTATATTAAGAGTGAAAAAGCAGTGAACAAGAACAATATTTTATAAAAGACTTAAGATATTCAATGCCAAAAGCAAAGCACTGCCCACATGTTTTCAGCAGAGTTAAAAAAAAAAAAAAAAAAACTCTCTCTTCTATAACAATCATCAACATAGCCCTTGCTCAAGTCTATACTCACTTGAAGTCACTACTAGATCCTCCCTCTGCCCACATTCCTTGAAGAAATCAAATTTGGCAGATTTCTTCTAAATGCTCAGGATTAAAAACCCACATGCAAGTCAGAAACAGAGACAATATTCTGCAAACAGTCCAACAGAGAGGTTTTATTCCAGGTCGAGTACAGAAATAAAACACTAGGAAGGGTATTTATTTGAGCTTAGAGGTCACCAGGTTCAGTCACCAGCTAATTATGAGCCTCCCTTATGAATGCTAACCCTGACTGTCCTCAATACTGTGCAGGACCACAGGCACACAATTAAACGTGCAGTGGAACCTGTGTGCACCCAGAGCAAAGCTACTGGTTACCACAGTAATTAAGGAAATTAGTAGTGAAGCAAATGAGCTGGGCTTGGTAAAAAGAGCAAAGGAGAGGATGTAGTTCTTTTATGGTCTGTTACATTATCACCCTATTTTTTTCTAAATAGCAAAATAAGGGTATGCAAACACCAGAAATCCTAAAATTTAAGTAATTAGTTTTAACATAGGAGTTTTTTCGTTCAAATGCTGCAAGTTCACCCTCCCTACTGAGGACAAAATTAAATGGTACAAAAATCTTCTTTTGGGTTTAGGGTTGTTTTTGTAGGATTTAATAAATAATGACAGAGGATGAATGATGACACACCAATTCAAGGTAAGAAAAATCCCAAAATTCTGGGAAAGAAGAAAAACACACACACACCAACTTTCAACAACAAAGGATGATAGTGATTCCCCTGGGAGAACTGCATTTTATAAAATATTCTTGTAACAACAGTCTGTTCTTACAGAAAAGTAGAGGTTGTATCATAGCAATATTTTCAATAATCACTTAAACCCACAGAATCTGAAAATTACCCTTATCTCAAATATAATACGATACTTTGCTTCCAATTTTGTATATTCAGTGATAATATTTTTGAGGAAACTAGTCAATGTAACAAAACAGCACTGGAAGTTTAAATATAAATATTTATGTTTCCTAGGTAATAGGGAATATGAGTTATAAGTTACGCCCCTCATTCCACAAGTTAGACATTTTATGTTTGCATGACGTACAGCAGAACTGTACCATATATAAAGCACTGGGGTCTAGCTCTATGGTTATGTTTCAAACTCCAATCTACTCTTAGAGTCCAGAAGTTGTTCTCATTTTGGAGTCGTCACTGACATCTACAGGACTACACAGTCCAAATGTTTGGGTTTATAGGGAGTTTGCTGGTAAGTCATTCATGCAATAGATGACAAGGTGTTTCCTTCAACTAGAGTTCAGCCCATCCCAAACCTGCAATGTCTTCTATATCCACAAAAAACCTTTGAGCTGAAACTCCCTTAAAAAAACCAAAACAACAAACAAAAACAGACTCCTGAAATTGCAGCATATAGCTAACTTAAAAATTACTCCTGATAAGTCAAGGAGCATGTGCCACTGAAGACAAGTTAAACTTTGGCATAGCCCCTCCAGAAGAACACAAGAGTGTCATGCTGCAGTGCATAATCATGTCCTCATGGGGCATCTTGTGGTCTTTTCCACAAGAAAAACCCAACACCTCAGTCTCCAAAATAGTGTGTGGAACATTTGACTATCACAAAGTCTCCAGGCACATGACCTCAGGTAACTAGAAGCCATCCTTGAACAACAAGAGAGTCCAATTTGAGTACAACATTGTAAATACCTCTATTAGACTTGCAGACCTCTTAAAATTACATTAGAAGATGCTACACTGGAAGCATTCTGACTAAGTTATTTGTGCAGCCACTGCAGCAATCAACACTGATTTGATGTACAGGACGGAGCCGTCAGACCAATCTTGTGACCCACACATTTTGACGACTATGCGGTTTGTTGATATTAAAATAAAAGCGTTGGCACTGCCAAGTTAGGCTTCATTAATATTGACTTTAAAAGGATAACTAATAATTAAGTAATTAAAAGATATTCTCAAAGAACAATTTAACACTTGTGCTTGAAACCGAAACATTTTCCAAGTTGCACAACATGTTGAATTTGTTGGTGTCACAAAAATAAGTACTCCATTTTAACACCTGCTTTTATACAGAGACTGAGAACTTTTCTCAGCTTGGACTTCAATCTGGCTCATATCCAGTGCAGGGCATCAAGCTCAGTTGTAGCTATTATAGCCTACAGATACCATTAAAAAAAAAAAAAAAAAAAAAAAAAGGAAATATATAGGCTGGCTCAGAGTGCCCTGACTTTTAAGATTCTGAGTAAGACAAAGTGAATCCCACCCTAAGATATTACATCTTCAAACTATGTCTACAATTTCTGAGTCACTGTTTATTCATTAAAGCTGGTTATACTGGGTGTGGTACTATTATGTAATAGGCATAATTGATTTTGGACAATTTTTCAACCACTTAGGCCACATGAGCCACCAAATAATAGAGAAAACATCTTGCAAAAGTGATTTTTATCCATGTTTGTACAACATCTCTTTCCAAATTATGTCTCTTTTCTCTCCTTCATTTAGTTGAGAGTATTATTCTTCTTTCACTGCTTTTTCATATGAAGAGTGCAATGACATAATTAATAAGACTGTATCATAAAATCACATTTAATTGCTGCTATAAAACAGTTTGATTTTGTTTTTGAAAGACTGCGTCCCCTAATGCTTTGCTAACTCCCAATTGCCAGGTCCAGCGCATTTACTTCAAACAGTATGCAAATCAAGTCTTTACTTAAATTTAGACATTTTGAAAATGCTTACACATACTGAGGGCTAGTTTATTTATTATTATTTTTTAGTTTTATTTCATGTTCGCTGTGATTCCTGTAGGAGGAGACAAATCAAGAAGAAATAACCAAAGATCAACCATCCTGAGGATGGCATAACATCAAAATCATCACAAACTGAACAAAAAGAACATAGCACAGAAGAATATAGATGATTATATACGTCAGTACAAAAATTAACATTGAGTGCATTTCTTTGGCTTGTCATGCTAGAGGCCACATATGGCTAATCATAACACAGGCCTTTTTTGCCTTAAAAGCTATCCAAAGTTGACAGAACTTTCAGTCTTAATAAAAAAATACTAAGGGACACCACGTCAAGCTGCTGCCATGGTTTAAACTGGTTTGTACAGCTTTTAGCAAAAAGGCAGCCCTACCACAGGCCAGTAGATGTTTACCATCATATGAAACTCAAAGTGCAAGGGCCCAGGAGGTTTCTCAACACTGCAATGATGGAAACACCAAAGCTAGACTCTCCCCATCCAATGCAAGAATCATACCTCACACACAGGCATGCTGGCCGACCAGTTCTCCATCACAAATGTGTTACCTGCTCAGAAACAAGGAGACAGCACTGTACCATGCCCAGTTTGTAATCTGAACAATGCCTTGGTACAGGTACTCATCCCTCCAGCCTGCCTTCTCAACCTCATTAAGAGCTCCACTACCCCCACTCCACATAGACTACACCATCTCAAGCCATGCAAGGACCTTGCACAACAATTTGAGAGAAATGCTACCTTCATCAGCTTGAAGCATGCCATTCCCTGATGCAGGGTTGTAGGTTAGGGATGGAAGAATCCAGAAAGATACTGAACCATGCACAATAGTGACTGCCTGAAGGCAGGTTTATGCCAGGATCTCATAGGGCAAGCAATTAATCAGATGGCAAGCTCAAGGATACTACACTGATTTATCAACTTCAGGTCCCCAGCACAGCCTGCAGCAAGAAAAGCCAAGTTTATCATGCTGCAGAGAGGACTGTTTGTGTTCTGTAGGGAGCTGGGACAATGATACAAACGTGACACAATGGTGCCATCTCCAGTACAGAGTTGTGGTTATGCCCTGCCAGTTTCTGTCACAGTGCCTGCCTCAGCAGACCACCTCACACACACATTCATGTCTGAATTACTACCTTCCCAATGGCCTTTCTTCCCCCTACCCACTACCAAAAATCTAGATCAGACTACATGGCAAATGGCTCCATCCTTCCATAATCCCAGCATTATGTATCTCCACATTTACAGTACTTGTTTGGTTCTAACCACCCTCATCCAATGTATCATTCCAGAATGGTATTGCTACTGTAAGATGCACAAGGAGATATACAGGCTACACCCCAGCCAACAGGCAAGCAGTGCAGGCAACTCCCAGTGTGCTGGCATCCCAACGGTTTGGCCAGGCTTGGAAATAGGTTCATAACACGTTTTATATAGTATTTTAAGTCCACTGCATTTTATAAAGTGCCTTCAGAAACATGCTATACCTCAACTTGACAGATTTTATCTTTTGTGTCTATCACAAAAGAAGAGTAACTTCAAAAAAAAAAAAAAAAAGAAGTAAAAAAAGGCAGGAAGGATTTTTCCCTCTCCTGCATTCAGATGTACTACTGAAAGACCTGCCTCCCCCTTTCATGGCTATTTGTAGTCCCATTAAAATGCCATGCAGAATATTGACTTGTCTTTGAATGGCATACACAGTAGCTGCCACAAAGTACTGCCATTATGCTTTGAAGTAAATAGCTTGTGCTGTCTGGCATTTGCAGACTTCCTATCCAGTTTTCTGTTCTCAGCTGGGTCTTTCTCTTTTTAAAAAAAACACAAACCAAAAAAAATTAACATTACCATATTTTTCTCCTGTAGTAATTTGTTTTATCCAAATCCCACCCAAAGGGCAGGCGGTAGGAGCCATATTTAGAGGGTTGCTGAACACAATCTTGACACAAGTGGCAAAATCAGACCTTTGGGTAGAAAACCTTTGACACTGCAGCAAACAGCCCAACCATAGTGATGACTAGATTTCTCAAAATCAAGCAGTAGAAAAGATCCGTTTAATTTTGAGGCAAGTAGGATCTGTCTCCCTGAATTTTGAGCCCCATGAAGATGTACAGAAAGAGTAGGCATTCATATTTTCCATCCATAGGAAAATACTCCTGGTATTTCACTCCTGGTAGCACCAGAGATTCCAGGTCCAAAGCACCTACGGTCATTGTGGGAGCCATGTTGCTATATTCCCTTCTGATCAAAAATTTAATTCATGGTCCAACAAACTCCTGAGAGGTCAGTCAACAACTGCTCAAGAAGCTGGTGCCCACAGAGGCTTTCCCAGTCAGCTGTCCAGTAATGAAATAATGACATTGCCCAACCTAACAACTGCACAAAAGTCAAGAGTGAGGCCTGGATTTCTACAAAAGGAAGCTCTTAATTTCAAATCTCATACCTCATTGCTAAAAGCCATGACAGGTATGATTCCACTGAGGAAAAGAACTAGGGTGGCTGAAAGTAAGAAGGAAAATATCTACGACTAAATCTGTGATATAATTTAACTGCACAGTAAAAATAAGAAGGCTGAAGGAGATGATGATTTTGCCATTGATCACTTATACTGGACCATGTGAATGTTCCCCAAAACACTAATGTTTTTCAGTTGGAATAATTCCCGCTCTATTGCTCAATGCCATGTTTAACTCCATACCCCAAATCCCCAGGCATCATTACATTTCAGAGAATGTGGAAATTTTTGTCTTCAGCCCTAACTGCCTTTGATAACAAACCAGAACAGATATTTATAAAAGGAAATGGTTGATTATTGAAAAAGTCTTAACTGTTATTTTCTATCATCAACATAATGATGGGGTCTTATTGTGGCATGCCTTCTGGACAAACACGCCAAGACTCCTGAAATAACATACAACTACATTTTTTTCAAAAAGATGAAGAAAAACAGTGAATAAGGGGCAAGCAAGAAGGGACATGATTACTGGTGCAGTAGGTGCGAGAAGCATAGACCTCTGCTTATCAGCTGTTTATACTTTGTTCTCTTCAAGTTTTCTGTCAAATCACATGTAGAAACACAATCTGAAGGATGAGAGTGAAGTTTTTCTTCCAATAGTTCAGGGAATCCCTAACTTAGGAGATCAGTGTTGCAGAAAGAGCAAGGATAAACATGTGGGATCAATCAAATCAGTTGAGCTTCCCCTCCTCCCTCACAAACAAGAGCATCTTACAAAGAAAAACAAGATGAATAAGTCAATGGTTGTTTATCCTGGTGACTGTACTGACAGGTATCAGACTAGGAAAACCAGCATAAATTACTTTATGTGATAAAAAAAGTGTCACTGTATGAGCAGATATGGGCAGCATAAACTACATAACAGTAGTTGTTCCAGTAGGACATAAAACTTGCAAATGCAAAGCGGAATCTAAATTACTAGACGTCTCTGAAAAAAAAAAACCATTGATATTTTATTGTAATTATATAGGTACATCTGAATTATTGGGAACCTATTAATTCCATAAACAGTTCAAATGCACACAAGCTCTAAAGCTGCCACCTTCAGTGATGCATGCCAATTTCAACTTTAACCATTTACTTTCTGATATGTATTTAAAACTAACTTCACTTAAATAAAAGTGGATATTTATGCCCCTTCCCAAGAGAACAGAAGACTAAAATTATTTTAAAATTTGCCAGTTGAACTCCATACTATTTCTGTGGTTTGTGGTAAGAGAATGGTGGCATTTGGCTCCTTAAGCATAAGTGTTCCTTATTAAACAGAGAAAAGGATAAAGTCATGAAAAAACATTCAAACATTCTGTTCACCCTGAAACAAGCAGAAATCAGTCACTGAATTCTGTAAGTATGCAAAAAAGAAATTTACTGAAAGTTGTCTTTTTCAAGTAATTCACAGTAAAATGGTGGTGTACTAGACTCTGGTGTTTCTTTCTGCCACAGAAAATAGTTAAACATACCCAGGAAACAAAGATTATGAAGGAATGGTTTCTAGAAAAGTTATTAACTGAGATAAGAGAAATGACAAGCAGAGATTCCAGTTTCACTGCTTAGATATCTTTTAATGACCACGTTTTGTAATACGTGCTCCCTCATGCTAGCCAGATTTTGAACTTGCCCATTGTGAAAGTCAATCACTCTGTATAACATTTTTTCTTCTTTTTTTCTGAAACATCGACATCTGCAGCACTGCACTGGTTGTTACTTCAAATTGTTAACACCTTTCCAAGCTGGGGGATAAGCACTCAAGAGATGAATGAATCCATGCATAGCTGTCACAACTGGACTTCTATGTAGTGTCCAACTGTGGCATACAAAAAGTTTGCCCCGGACAGAATGTCTGCATGTTCTCAATATCTCCCCCAAGATGCTGAAATAAAAAGACTAGAAGAATATCAGCAACACCACAGCTTAGAAAAGAGGAACTGGGAGAAGACTTCAGACACAGAAGGCTTTGTAAGGCTGGTTAAGCAGTCCAGGAGAAAGCCACGATCTTCCTGCTGTCCTGAAGTGGCATCACAGTCTCCTTTCCCACTCTCTTCCTCACGCCTAGGTGAAGGGTCTGCATTTATAAAGTGATCTGCAATCCTCCAGACTTTTTGTGCTTTAATATAGTACTGAATATATATATCTCTCTCTATAAAAACCCCCAACCCCATCTGCATATAACTCCCTCACACGTCCCACTACCTCTCCCCTGAACCAAAATGACCATGTCAACTGAAACAGGGGTTCCAAGCATCACAGAAAGGCAAAGGGCTGGAGCCACAGCATGCTGGAGATAAGAGCAGGTTAACATGTGGACTTTTGTGCAGATTCTTGAGAGGCTTAACATACCCAAAGATCAAGTGATGCAGCGCCCTGGCATCCAGGCAGTACGTGACAGATGGGATGGATGGCCACGTGCCCTCACAAAGAACTTCAAGTTCAGACAGTAATAATGAAAAAGCTCCACCCCAAAAACCTCTATACAAAGTCTGTCTGTATCATTTCCTTTGCTAAAAGAGAAAAACAAAATCTACAACAACTGCAGCAGTTTGGTTTCAGGTGAACAAGGAAAAAAAAATTTGTAGTAATTGTTTTTTTTGGGATTTTTTACAAGCTTCAGAAAGAGGCATGACTTGCAGTATTAATTGATAAAACATTAGTGATAATCAAAATCATATTTGTTTAGGACAAATGGAAAAAAAAGGATTAAAGCAAATACAAGTTAGACTTTTTGCTGTAGATCTACTAAAAATTACATTTGTCTACAATTTTAATCTATTATTTTATATTTAGTATTTTAAATACTGTCTCCATTTCACTGTAAGTGAATCTCTAAATATTTTGACCTTGTGCATGTAGAACAAAAGATAAATGCAAACTATAAAAAGCCTTTGGATGTTTGTATTTTCTATGTTCAGTTTTACTACTACTATCATTCCAGGTTGGAGTATATACTGCAAGGCTCAATACAGGCTTTCAGCTCACTAGCATCAATTTTTACAGGAAGGACCTTAAAGAAAACAATATCTTTGCTCATGCTGATTAAGAAAAACATGCTAAAACTCTGCTATTTTGCAAGTGAGTCCCTCTTGGGACTATTTATGTAAGTGGCAGAGAGATACAGAGATACAGAATGAAATGGCCAAGAGCAGTGCATGCTTTTGCCCTAGATTACAGTCCTCTTACAAACTGACTGCCTTGATCCTGGGTGTATTTGTATTTCCGTGTATTTTAAACACGTGTGCTTCTCCGGAGGGCAGCACTGGTGCCATGAGCAAACCAGGGAGCTAACCACAAGGTCTTGAAATGACATTCAGCAAGAGGAATAAAAAGGCATCAGATAAAAGAAAGTGCACACAAAAGAGAAATGCTTTAGATACAATTGCTTTCGCATGTTTAGTGAGGTTATTCATGCATGGAAGTAATTTCTTGTTATTCCTGGAGATCTGTCAATCTTTTCAAATTTTTCAGCCTTTACTGGAAGCAGTACTTTGAGCAACATACATACTGAGATGTGAACTGAGTCTACTTCAACCAAAAGCATTGACAAACACCCCCCTTTCTCTCTCACGCATACTCCCATTTGTGCACCCATGGGATTTGGGGAACCAATAGCCTTCTCATCAAATCTTCCCTCCCGTCCCCACATCTCCTGAGTTTTATATTTCTCTCTCTCCTACACCTACTGGTTTTCAAGCCTTATCACCAGGTTTTCTTGGCTCATTAAGAAGGCGACATATGGACAGCGAGCAAAGAAATCGTGTGGAAATGAACATTTAACAGGGTCAAAAGACACTGTAAAGGAAATTAATGTCATGATGGAGTCTGGAAAAAATAATCACAACATCACTTCCCAGTAAACTCTGGCACTTGGCATTAACTGTAATGCTTAAACAACAAATTTAGAAATTTCAATATTATCTAGCCACAGTTATGTAGAAGTAAGCCATCAAGTCGAAGTCACTGACATTAACACTGAATTTCCACTGGAGAAATATTATGCTCTTCTCTGGAGTTTGAATAATTCAGGGGGAAGGATTAGCTTAAAAGAACTCCACGGATCTGACCAGTTTGAATAAAAAGAAAAGCAAGATCATAAAGCTCCTGTTTGGTAGCTGGGGACTTTCTAAACTACATTTATGTTTCGAGATACAAGAGTAGGTAAGCTGCAAGAGAAGCTATAGAGAACAGTGACACCAAGAAAAATTTTATCTTGCATTTTTTTTTCTGGGTGTTTTTTTAGGCATTTTAAAAATAATAACTCGAAAGGAATATAAATACACATACAAATAATTATATTGGGATATTTGAAGAACACTGTGTATGGATCAAGTTACTACGGTAGGAGCAAGAGTTTGAAAGGCTCTCTTTCCCAAGGCTTGCAGCAATATACTGCATTACAGCTCCTTTATCACAGCGCTGGATGGCAGAGGTCATTGCCACTGCTTCACAGCACCATCTAATGAGAGGCATCAGGTACGACACATGACCAGAGGCTCTCTGCCTATATGTAGTCCTTCTCCTTGGCAGGAGATGAAAGAAATTGCCTCTGGCAAAGAAATTAAATAATTGCAGTCAGAGGAGGAAGGATGGCTATGGAGGAAATTGAAGTCCAAGGGAGCTATGAAAGGATGGCGTGCATTTGAAAAGATGACAGGAGAACAACTAGAGGAGCCAGAATTTCAGTCTGGGCAAAGGAATAAATAAGTTTAGGTTCAGTAAATTTTGCTGACCAATATTTGTCACTGATTAGGTGCTGGAACAGTTCCAAAATATGAATACTACCCTTTTAGAGTATTTAAATATAAAGGAATATTTCATGAACATGTAGTAAGTTAGTCAAATGGCTTTATACTTTGAGAACCCTGAAATGAATATGCTCTTGTGTTTGACTACATAGCTTTCAGCTTTTCAGGGGATCCTATTCTTGCTACATCTCCTTCAAACCCTTCTATCATCTCACATCAGACACAGTGCCACCCGGAACAGTACTCACCCATTATTTATAATTATATATACACATTTCCCCAAAAGATCTAACTCCTTCCCTATTTGAGATATATTTGCCTTTACAAAAATGAAATGTCATTGCCAGAGGAAATCAGGGATCAGGCTACCATCAACCTCAAAATCAGGACTTCACTCTACTTAATAATTAAACACGATTGAAGAGTTCCCTCTTTATGCACCATACTGCCCTGTTATGTCTTTCCTGACCAAACATTTTGGTCTTAATGTTTGAGTATTTATTAGGTCAAATACATTACTTCTCAACTCTTATTCTCCAAGGAGCTCTTCTGCTTGGTTTGCAGAACCACAGATAGAAGAAGCGCTAGCAGCTGCCCAAGTCACAGGCAGCCCCACGCAGGGTTAACTGCTGCACTACAATTAAAGCATTAAGGTGAAGAACACAGAGGTCCAGAAGGGAGGCACAACAACTCCTGCTCTTCCAAACTCTTCCAACACTTCCCCTTTCCTATCTTTCCTCTTCGACATCAGCGCTTATCCCTCCACTTCTGATCCAGGCTGAGCATCGCGTATGACCCAAGCATTACTCAACCAGCTCCAGCATGACACTTCCTCCAGCCATTTTACCACTCCGCTGCAAATGTAGCTTTATTTATCTCATTATTTAAGGAGCCAAACTGGTTTGACAGAGTGCTTACCTCCTTGCCTGGGTGTGTTTAGAGGAACCCAAGATAAGATTGACTGTCACACCAGCTACATGGAGTTACTACGTACACTGCCGAGAGGTAGGATTTAATTACTAGTCAAAAGCAGCCTATCTCCCCCTTATTACAGAAGGCAATTATAATTTGCTTATATTTATTATGTCATCCTTGCAGAAATGTTCGTGACTATTTGTAAACAATTCCATATTTTGCAAGGGAGAGGCATAAATTTATATCACAGTTGACATATCCAATTTTTTATATAATTAGAAATTTCTATATTGCTGAAAAAAATTGTTTTCCTCTGAACAAGAAAAGAAGTCAGCAGTGTATTAAAGAATTTATCTGCATATGGCTGATACATCCTTTCTCATAGAGATACGCGGACCTTAAACCCTGTGAATTACAAAAAAAATAGTTTCCAATCTGTAGTGGGCTCATTTGCATACATTCATATAATCTCCCCTAAAGATACAGCTAGAGTGATTAAAAAAGCCCCACAAAATGCACACAAGAAAAGCACCAAGATAAAAGCAGGCAATTGTACTAGAAAAATCTATCCAGAGCTATAAAAACAGTCTTGAAAGACTACTGTCTTCTATTCATTTAGTAGGGGTATGCTTGTACCTTGTAACCACAGAAAAGACGCACATTTTGGATTATAAACAGATGCATGTATTTGGGGCATTTTTTGTCTCTAGCTTAACTTTATTTTGTCTTTAAAAATAACACTTCATTAAATGGAGAAATACTATCAGTAACCTATACAGTTTTTCACAGACAGAGAATATCTATGCACTGGAAGACTGAGATTTTCTTCTACCATAGGTAAGATGCCTCAAGCATTTCGGATTTGAGTCTCAATGGTTTCTACGACCAGCTGTCTTCCAGGTATGCAGATTTCAAGAATGTCTGAAGTTTTGCCTAGCAACAGACAAAGTACAGACTGCCCCTAAATTTCAACGTTTTCCTCCATACATTTTGCATGAAGTTGTGCCAGTTTCTGCTGCTTGATCTGGTACGTGATTACCATTTCTACATGAAACTTTTTACCATTTTATTTACAGTTCAATAGAGCAGTAGAAGACACTTTTCCTATCATAACAAAAATAAAACTGGGAAGTGCTTTTAACATTAGGTCACTGCTTTATCAAAGCAGAATGATGTCTTTGGGGTTTTTTTTAATTCAAAATTCCAGAGAGAAAGAAGTGATCTTTTGTGTTATCGATGCTATTTCCAGTGTAAGATTTAATTTTGTTTGGGGGCATCACAAAATCACGTGCCTTATTGGGCACACGTCCTCGTAAATATGTTCTGTTAGAACAAGAAGTCAGATGTAACTTCAGCTGGAAGCATTCAAACATGACTTGCACAACATTTACAGACTAACAAAGGAATTATCCCATTGAGTTAAACTAGTTGTCCATCTCACCCAACATCCTCTGTCTGACAGTGACCTGTACCAAGTATGTCAGCACGTTTGCAGGGTGGGGAGGGAGGATACCAGTACTTTCATATTTAGAGCAGAGGTGTTTCTAGCCTTCTCTATAATTAAATGGTAAAAAACACAGATAGGGAGAGCAACACTTCTTTTCACAAACGGTTCTCTTGCATCAGAAATCATTACCGAAAGGAGAAATATCACCCACCACTTCCTCCTGTACCCATATACCAAGCTTTTTTAAATACTTGCTTAAAGATTTGTTTGTGATACACAACATACAGAGACGTGTATTCAGAAGAACCTGAATACAAGTCCAACTTGTGATAAGTCTGAACTGCTAACTCTATATAATGCCTTTTTAACTAAGGCATGTAATGATGAATATACTACTAAGAGCCCATGTATCTTACGCTAGCCAATATTCTCTAAGCCTAGTGCCTCAGTTTGAGAGCCTGCATTGATAGCAAGGGTGAATTCATACAGAATCTGGGTGTCACTGCAAAACTGATCTCCTATCTCTTGACATATTCTGACCTCTGCTGTTATAAAATGGAATTTATTTTGACAGTAATTTTTTTCTTTAGAACACTGCCCTCAGCCGAATAAGAATTTTCAGTATATGCCATTTTCTGGGGTGAAGAAATGATGGGAAAATCACTTTTATTTCACAACATGAAACATAAAGTGCCCAAGCTTTTCTTTCCCCCTTCACGGTCCTACCATCCTGTCATTTATTATAAGTTTCATCATTTGACTATTACATAAATACATATACTCTGTTCTTTTGGCATCTAGACACTATATACTACCAAACTGTCCTAACATCTTCTTTCTCTGAGAATGCATTGTTTTAGGCTTTTATGACAGACACCAGCAAATCCACCCAGCACATACCAATATACAAACTATTGCTAATCTGAAATCATTCATACAACTAGTTTCAGGCAGCACTTTCTTTTTTCCAGTTTAAGATGAATTTTCATTACAAAAATATTCTACAGTAGACTATCAAGCTCTCAATTATGTACAAATCTAGGACTTCATACTGAATTTTGACAGTACTGGTTAGGAAAGAAATATTTTCTAAATATGCCATACATTAACATCAGTGAAAGTGTAAATCTGAATGAACAGTGGCTGTATTGTTGGCAAAATTTTGAAGTCACCAAAACACTGCACTTTTGAAGTGATAGGTACACTCTGAGGGGAAAAAAAAACAGAGTGTGTCCATCATGATTCTCTGATTCCAAACTTCATTTTCCCTTCTGGTCAAGAAGTCTCCTCTCAGACCTTGATCTTGAAGATTAAGTTGTGAACCTCTACTGTACTTATCACAAATGCTCAAAGATCATTTGCTCTTCCTTTCCCATCACAACGCCTGTCCCACTTCAAAATAAAACTGCATGTACAGTTTGCATTATTTCTGTCAGACTTGCTGATTTCCCATGGCTTGGGAGATGATAAAGTACTTGATCAAATATTTTTATAAGCATGACTTTATGAATTTAAGACTGTATCTTCCAGTCAGAAAACACTTTTGGTTGAGGAATAGAAAGACAGCAGCATAGTGCACAATCAGTACTTTAGCACCAAATGCCATGTTTATCCTCATGTTTAAATAGGAAAGAGACCCTAATCTTCAATCAGCTAGATTATGCCAAGAACCTCTTTTAGAACTAAAGGCAGAAAATAGTCTTGTTCAGTTCTTTTCAGTCTGTTTTCACCATCAACTATTTTTTTCTGAGCAATACTAAAATTAATGGAGTTTATTGTTCTGCATGCAACAACTTTATTTTCACCTTCATGCATGGGGTTTTTTAAATAATTAAATATTTTGCTTCTGTTGAGACAAACGTATGGAAATTTGCCTTAATACCTTTATTGAAGAAAAAGCAGGAAACACAACAGCATAATATAAATAAACCACTGAATCTTAGAGGATCCTCAACTCTAACTACAAAACAAACAGCCAATAAAGCTCAGCACAGCACCTCACTCCATCGCACAGATGTCCTCAGGACAGCCTATTAGTTTATAACCCCCAACCCCTCACCCCTCATTTCAATAACCAGGCTCAGACATTTTCTTTTGCCTTCAGTTGTAACCATCATTTGCTGGAAACTAAACCAGAATGAACACCTTCAAAATGTTACTGCACCTCCAGTAACAAATGTGTAGACTAACAGCAAGGATGCCAAACAATGAGCTATACAGACTACCATGAGCATCTTTAGCATTACAACTGATTTTTTAAAAATATGGAACAACTTCAAATTAAACATGTTAAGACAGCTCAGTTTCCTACTAAAAAATTTTTAATAAAGACAGCAATTTTGGACAATATAAGGACGAAGGTTCAACTGTGCTCTTTGTATAGAGACCACCCAGCAGTATCCTGCAAGTGGTCTCAAAAATTTATTTACTGTTTTCAAGGGTGTTATAGAATCTGGCAGGTATTCAATCAAACCAATAAAGTTCTGTGGTTAGTTTACTTTTGTATTCTATCAAAAACTGTGATGAGAAACCAAACAGCCTAAACCAAAGAGTAGCATGATAAAACAGGAAGTTTGAGACACCAATTCACAAAAGTAGAAGCAAACAGAATTCACACAACTAGCATAATAAAAAGAGTCACGCAAGTATAGGTAAAAAAGTAACTAAAGACAAAATATAGAAGAAATTCTATGGTCATACTAGAATAAACAGAAAGTACAGATCAGGCATGATGATGGTGAATAAACAGGTAATGAAAAAAATGGTTTCGATGTTCAGTTGAAGAGCTGGCAGGTGCTTCAGAGAACCATGGGACTGGGAAAACAACCACTCAGAGTATAAGTGTTGAAGATGGCAAAGCCTGGAAGAATTTGCTTAATTAGAGTTCTTGTCTGTTCTAGAGCATGCTCTAAGACATTAGCAATTATCTCCAACTCACAGGGCTGGCAAGGTCTCACTGACAGGAAAAAAAATTAAAAATAAAAAAGATCCCCTTTTGACGTGCAATGACATGAGAAAGAATGCAGAATAATAAGGGTTAGAAAAATATTTAGACTATTCTCCCCAACTTTGGTTTCTCTAATTGCTGATTCCACCACCACCAAGCCATAGCTTTTTGGGAGGGAATAACACTTTGGTTTGAAAAGTCGCTTTTTTTCCTGCCTTGGCAAATTAACTGGTCTGACACACCAGAAAAGCAGTAAGTGGGCTATAGATGGAATGAAGTTATGCAACTGGAAAAAAGTCTTGTTATTTTATTTAAAGACAGACTATGGAAACACAACTTAGGTAAGGAAATTAAAAGGCCATTATGTGAAAGTGGGAAGACCACACATGTACAGAACAAGTTTCTAAGGTGGCAAATCTGACTGGGATAAGGGACTAAACTGGACCCAAGAGAAGTTATTGGAAATTCCAGGACACTCCAGTGTGTTCTTTACAGAATTAGGTAATGAACAACAACCATATATTATTAATAAACCCAAACTGAGACACTGCATGAGTATTAAGGGTGGGGAGACAAAAGTTCCCTGTTAAATTCCTCAGTTGGAGCACTGGTCCAAAGTTCAGCAAGAGAAAACTCAGAACTTGGCTACAAAATCTTATTCTTAAAACAGGGTAACTGAATATATAAATAGGATATTCCTGTACATCTCAAAACAATGTTAGCTTTTTTGTTTCATAACAGGTTTGTAATCAGTCACCCCCACACCCTTTTATGCAATGCCTTAAGTGGTTATTTATCAGTTTGTATTGGTGCAGTAGCTGTCCTGCTCTTAGTTTGGTACGTGCTATTTCATGTACCCCACTTAAAGAAAAGAGTCTTAAGAGTATGAGGACCAGTTATTATGAATAAGACATGAGAGGGAACACTTCTTTTCCAAATTTATCAAAGCAAGAGTTGTACTAAGTGGTTTACTTTGCAGCAAAGGAGATTGTCATGTATTAGGGAAGAAAAATCAACCAGAAAAGTTAAGTACCAGTTTTTAAGAGGTTAAAGTACATAGAGATAAACAGATAGACAGACAGACAGATATGCGAGGAATGGTCTAGGTGTAAGAATATCTAGTTTTACAAGAGAGTAGTGATGAACTATGTGACCCTTAAGCTCCTTTCAGCCATATATGCAATTTTCACATAATTACTTACTCAGTCTCATCATCTAAATACCAAACGCAGTGAAAATTCTTAGTTAAGCATGTATGTATCTCCAGCATTTAAAGGACAAGACAGAACAAAGTGAGTTTCAGAGGGAGTTTTGGAGTTGTTTGGGAAATGAGGTGCTTCGCAGCAACTGCTCAAAACACACAATAACCTAGATGCAAAAAATGGCTACAAATATATCAGTTTATTTTAGGACATATCCTCTAAGTGTCTAGCCAGAAATTCAAACCTGTAATGCCTACTATGACATGACATTATTAAAACAAGAAAAAAGAAAAACTGCAGAGTGGGTGGTACAGACACAAGTACTACCCCTACGAGTACTTATAACTACTCAGATCAGGGTAATTGCTAACTCTGAAGAGACACGGGTTAAGTGGCACTTACAGTATCATACATAACCCAAACACCAGGCTCTGTAACTCTAATGTTGTGGTAAAAGTTGCATAGAGGACTATGATTTATTAGAATTTAAAGACTATGGTACTGGTCACATCCAATGTATGTCATCTAATGAATTCTCTAATAAATTCCTATGTATGGCCTGTTAATTCTCATCACTTAGAGGGGATGGGGAGGAAGGAACTGATTAGTCTTTATGTGTAAAGTTATTAGTGTTACACTGCTTAGAGAAGCTCTTAGTGGTCCAGCTATGCTCCTCTGGTGACCTGCTGCACTGGAGATGCCTGCAGAGCTGGGAAAGTGCAGGGTGGTGGTGCTGAGGATGCCTCTGTACCACTGGCACTTTCTACACTTCCACAGACTTTACATATTAGTGTCAGAAAAAAAAACAAGAAAGAAAATCTGTTTTCCCTTTCCTTGATGGAAGATTGTCTTGAGCTAGTAAAAATGACTGACCTACATGCTCTGAAGGACAAAGGGCTCCTCCTGGGCACCTCCAATGACAGTTTCATGGGAATGAGGCAGGTACCAATGGAGAGAATAGCTGCAACTACTGCAGGGTTTTATTTGAAGAACCTCCAGAAACCACATAAGAAAAATAACATACTTTGGAAGGGAATATTAAAAGTACAAGTAGGCCTGAACTTCATTACACAGTTTTTGGTTACAGGTGCTACATGAATCCACCTGCTCAAGGCATCATTTTAGACATGCATATTAAATAAAAATAAAAAAAAAAAAAGGGGAAAAAAAAAATCAAGTGTTTGCCACCTCAAGGAAGAACATGCAAAACTCAACACAGCCTTACTGCCAGAGGTGAAAACAGAAGAAACACAGGACAAAAGTAGAGAGCCCTAGAAGATGTGCTATTTGTGTTTGCATTTGAAAAATGGGGGTGGAAAGATGAGAAGAGCCACTTCTGTTGTCTGCCCCATACCCTTCAGCACACGCTGTCAGAGTACCCAGCACAGCCCTCGTGTAACCCTGCCTCAGGTCTGCAACAGAGACATGATATTTGGTGCACCTTGGTCTCCTGCCTTTGCCTATATCCTGTGCGAAGGCGAGAGTCTGCATAATTCCAGTTCCACTGCTGCTTCCAGCAGTCCTGTGCAACATTACTGCTGAATTCAGGGAGGTTACACAGAAACCTGGCAAGCTGAAACAACCCCAAGGCCTGATGACTACATGTTTTGTGGTAATGGCAGTTGGCACCAGAATGTCAAAAAAAAAAAAAAAAAAAAAATCACAAATATAAAAGTCAAAAGCTGGTAAATAAACCCTTCAAGGTTTTGTTAGGACAAAGTATTTTAGTAGTCAAGGCCACATACACTTTAAAATGTGCAAAATTCATACCGAAATGTATCTCTATCAAAAGATACGTCTATGGAAAGTGACAGTCAGAGTCTGTATTAGATTTATTAATAGAGGTCAAAGGACAGATTTGGGGTCAATAAAGTAAATGGCTCATCTTTCATTTAATGACTTCGAAGAAGCAAATTAAAATTCAATAGTATCCAACAAAATAACCAAAAAGCATACTAATATTCTTACCTACATGCAGGAATAGCACTACAACATAACTACCCAAAACACGTTTTACCAAAGCAAAAGAATGTGTACAATAAAACAATCCTGAAAAGTATATTCAATATTATTTGAAAATAACTTATGCCGTTTGAACATGAAAGATTTCATTTAAAAACACTTTAATGGCAAGTTGAGAATTCCTGAAAAATATCTTCTGAATTCTTGGAAAGTCACAATAGACTGCAATGGAACACATTGTTACTTTAACAAATCTGAAAACTTGGCACAAAGTGAAACTGGATTAAGAAGTAAAAATTTTCATGGTCAGTGACATTTTCTTTAATAAATTTCTGATACTGACTCCTCTGTTGAAAAGATTTTTAAAAAACCTATATGGGAAAAATACTGTGGTAGAAAATTCTTTGTAGCCCTGTAGTAAAGTAGTTTTACAAACATTGTGAAGACTTTTGTGCTACTCAAAAATGCACAGCATTATTCAGAATAACAGAAAATAACTGACAAAATGTCAACTTCTTTCTGTCTTGATCTTTTTTCACATAAATGAAACATTTGTGAAATTCATAGCATTTGAATGCCAAATATACATTTTTTCAGTATGACATAGTGAGGGATATTTTAAGACACTGGAATGTCGTTAATTTGTGCCCCTCAGCTCAGCAATTTGTAAATGATTAGCTCTAGAGCACCAAAACAAAGTAAAGCCTGTCTAAGCCCATTTCATCCAACTACTACCATTTAATTTAAACATGATTTCAAGAATCTAATGCCAAAACCGAGCATATGCTATTTATCATAAAATTGAGAAGGAAGTCTGATGTCTTCCTGTAGGTATATATTATAAAAGAGCAACATGGAGTTGTTTTTTGTGGTTTTTTTCCTTTTTAAGCCTAAAGTTTGGTCCTTTCAGTTTCCTAAGATTTCACACAAGTACCAACATTTCTGCTAGTAACAATCCCTGAGTGTTGTGGTTTAGCAAGTTTAGCTTGAGATGTCACTGTCAAATCTCTTCCTATAGCGTCAATAAGAGGGGAGGGAAGGGAAAGAAGAATGTAATTGAGCATAATGCTATTTAACTATTAGCTTTCCTGGTTACAAGAGAATGGGAGCCTCACACCTTAAAAAGGGAACAAACTTGTACTATCAGATTCCTGTTCCTGTTGAGTTTTACAGGAAATAGCAAGTCCTTGGCTGTTGTGCTCTGTCACAGGGGGCTGCACAAAGGTTACAGGACCACAGCAGCTCTGTAGCTCTGCTTTCTAGAAAAGCCTCAAAAACTGAAGAGGTTGTAAGAATCCCCAAACAGGGTTAAAAATGAAATTACAGGGGGAAAAGTGAGGAGCTTCAGAAAGTTTATGAAAGTTTGGCTCCAGGAAAGAAGTTCTCCCGACAGCAGACGCTACTTTGTGTTTGTTTGTTTTTTAAATCCATGAAACAGAACACACCTACCACTTATCTTTTCATCCTGAGCAATACATTCGAAGTCAAAGCTTTGGTCTGAAGCTTAAGATCTTTTATTTTATTTTATTTAGTTCTGGGCTACCCTTAAAGGAGCAGTGAGAGAGGTTTTAAACTGACAACAACATTCACCAGAAATACAAGTTATCTGCTCTTAGGCAGTTACGGAGTTCACTTGTTTCAAGTTCTTCAAGTTTGAGAAAAAAAATCTGGACTTCTAAAATTCCTTACTTTAATTAATGCCTTGCTCTAACTTGACTTTAAATGAATTTAATCACTATGAGAAAACAGTGAAAAAAAAAAAAAAAGTTCGGCATCACCTGATGTTTCAAAGTAACATCTTTAAATTGGTACTTGACTGTTTAATCAACTCCCACTTTGAGCCACCTTCATATTAGGACCTTCATATTGGCTTCAAGAAGAAGAAAAGATAGAAGCACTCTCAACATTGACATAACTCTGAGACTTGAGTAACAATAGAGGCCTGAGATTCACAAGTGGTGATGAAGTCCTGCTGCATTGTCCCACTCCCAGCCAGTGCTCTCTGGTGGGGTTCTCTGTCCTCAGAGCAGGAGAGTACACACGGTTCCTGTGGCCCCCTCTACCCCCAACCCAAAGATTTTGATCAGAGAATTTTAATTCACATGTATACAAGAATTACAGGTTTTCTAATAATTCTACAAGTCTTCCTTATCCAAAAGGATGCAGAAGCCAAAAGGAACATATTGAGGAAGAGAAACTGAGGAAAATCCCCCACAACTGGAAAAAGAAGTAGAATTTAAGCATCCACTTTCAAACTAAAATCAAAGGGATCTCATTTTAATTTTCAAAAGTTATCTGGAAGGGGTTTTTTTACATTATTTACTAAAAAAAAGAAAATAATGAGGAAAAATCACATAGAAACACTGAAACACAGGGTAAATAATATCCATAACCTCAGAAAAGATACTTAATTTATTTTCCCTGGCAGCTGTTTTAATCCCCAGTTGGAAATGCCTTGTCTCTATTTTGTGCTTAAAAGAAAAAAAAAGTTCAAATTCACAGGCAGGCTGCTGTAGCAGCTCTGAGTTTAGATGTTCCTGTTCACCTCAGATGGGCAATTTCCTAACTCTGACGGGAGCCACTAAAGCAATTGGATTGTTTAATGTCCTATGTAAATAACTGGAGATGAATGCTCAAATCCACCAGCACACAGACAAACAGAAATCAGCAAAATCAGCAATATGGTAATTCAGCATGATGCTGAACTTAATGCAAGCATTCGTACAGGAAATCAACAGGAGATAGAAAGCAAGACAGATTTGGGTACTAAAGCATGAATAACAGCAGAAGGTCCACACGATGATATTAAAAGCAGAAAATCCCACTCCACAGACAGTTTATGATCTGGAAAAAAGAACCTTTATCCACTCCTAGAAAAAAACTCCAACAAAAAAAAAACTCATGCAACACCTCCTCCAGCCATGAGTACATCTTAAAGGTGTTGTGGCAGACATTGAGTACTAACCACCTTGAACCTTCTCCCCCACAAACTTAATCTCTGCAGAGTTAAACAAATATTAATAATTGAAAAGTACACAAAGTGATTTTACTAAGGGGGTAATTAACAACTTCATTTCAGTTTAGCAGCTGATTTTTAGTTGGCATTAAACCAACAGGAGCTTAAAAGAACCTATTACACACGGATAAGTTTTTGAATAACCTTGTGAGTTACCAGCTGTAGTTTGATGTGGCCCTCAGACTTCAAAGGCTCCTTTCATAGCAAAATAGGACAAAGGCAGAGAGGTCTTTATCATCATTTATGGTAAATAAGAGACAAATCCACTATGCACTAGAAAGCTGATGTAAGGAAAAGACTGAACTTTGCATGAGCTTCATCAACGTTTTAGGAGCTCTCAATTATCCAGTAGTTTTTGATTAGAAGATGCTGGTAGTTTGAAAAGGCACCAGCAAACAGTCCAGTAGCATAGAAGGACAGAGATAAAAAGCTTCTGCTACTTTGCTATCAGCAGACGCTAGTGAGGATCTATCACCAGACTGCAGTGGAGCACGTGCCCAGGAATTTTCTGAGACCTTAAGTTAACAAGTCAGAACCTCCCATCCTGGGCACACACAGCCCAAATTCTTAGTTTTCTACTGCCCAGCCTTAATGATTCCTATTACCCTAGTCAGGGGTACCCAGGTAAAACTGACAATCTCTGGCATCAGTGTTAGAGGAATTGCACTTTAGGGTCTCATCATAAAATACAAGCAGTGCTAATAATTAGGCCCTGTAGAAACATAAGGATCACCCCCTTACCAGAATTCACTGATAAAAAACCAGCAAGGACACACAGCTTAAAATTAACATAATGTGAAATGAAAAGTACAAACCCTTTAAATGGAAAACTGCCAAATGTAATTTTCACAATTACCATTTAATTTAAGAAGCAGATCAAAAGAAGTACATCATTTACATTTTCAAACATTAAGTTTTAAAGATCAAAGACTTCTAGTATTTCCAGACTGCATGTATGTGAGTAACTTGGTTCGAGTAATGAATCTATGCAGAGATGCTCATTTGCTCCACGCAGCAGTTTCCCCATCGTCTGAGACTGTAGCACGTGGTATCTGCAACAAACATCAGCAGCAAGCACCCACTGACACTATATAGGAATAAAAGCAAGAGGCTTCAAGGTCTAAAACAGCAGTATAATTTTCTGACTGCTGGAGAACTCTGTCCCTGAAACTAGACACTGCTTCAGAGATTTTTTCACAGGTTCGGCCTGTCAGCTTAACAGTACTTTTACAATGACCATTAAAGACTCCACATCATCACTAAAACTATGTTTTTATGCTAAAAAGTTCAGTAGAAAGAAGTATATATTGAACTATGTAAATTCCAAAACATGTCAGTTTAATTCCATGTCGAAATGAAATTATGACAGTAGAGGTGAAAGTGTCCTGGCACTTATATCCAGGAAACAATTGAACCTTTAGTTCATACTGAAAACTCATGCCTACTTCTGAGTATGTCCCAAAAAACTGCAGCTCAGAATTCAAGATTAAAACCAGATTTTTCTCAGCAGAAAACCAGAGAGCATCGTGGCCATAAAGCCTATGCTAAAAAAAAGAGACAATCATTTAAACTGAACCAGTAAACAGGAGCTGCTTGTGGAAGTTAAGATGACCCAAACTTCTCTTACTAAGTTGAGGAATATGACAACATGAGGAGTGCAACTGTGTTGGGTTACTTGACTGCTGGTGTTACAATAACATCCAGTCCCTGAAGACTTCCTTACAGCAAGTGAAGATCCTCAGTACACCACACTGTCTATCAGACTGGCCCCAAGGACATGGTGGATTTTTATCTGCATCTCCCTTATATTACGTATTTCCCTTCCAAATAAGAGGATTAAAACTGTTTTAAAAGTAGACAGAAGGGAATATAAAATACTAGCATTTACACAGGGACTTCAATTCTTGTATCACGGTATTACACATCTAACACCAGAGAGAATAGGGCAGAGGAAATCCACGTACCTACTGCAACAGAGGGTTTAAGGAGAGGGTTTAAAGCAGCTTTCTCAAGAATAGCTTCTCCAACAGACACTTCCCATGGTAAGGATTCTGCATTCTATAACTAAGACCATAAAGCTCTTGAAAAGACACATTATACTTTTACAATAGTTGAGGCACCTATGTATTACTAGTACTCTGGTAAACAGTCTTCTTTAGAGATAAAAGAAGTTACACAGAAGCAAGTTTCATACTTAAACCTTCTGTCACAAAACATAAAAGAAAGTGAGCAATATCCAGGCTCTTTACATGAAGAAAACAATGAGCTGTGTCTGGCTGCAATTATCATGTAGCAACCTAATCTCAAAGGATATTTATATTGCATAATGCTCTGGGTATTCCTTCCAGACCTACCCAGGCTCGCATGGATTTCTGTCTGACAGCAGCCACACTGCTCCCAATTCCCAGCCTACATCAGGTAAGCACACACAATCCAAGTACTTAGGGGTCTTAATCTGCATATCTGTGAAAAATTCAAATCACTATGTTCAACCTAAGCACCATTATATGCATAGATGATTTTAAAAATGGTGAAATTGGTGCACATCCCATCTATCCCCACTAGTGGTTTGCAGAAGAGCGCCCCTGCCCAAACTGGAATGCAAATTCCCTACCATCAGAAAAATGGGGGGAAAAAAAAGACATACATTTCTTGAGTGGAGAAATGTGCTGGGGTTGAGATGAAAAGGACCTGGAGATCCAGATTTCCTCTCCATATCCTCCCCCCAGGAGCAATGTGTGTTCAACTGAGCATGCATAAGGTTCACTCGTTCCCATACTGTGCAACAGTACAAAAATAAAGCTAAGATGTGGCCAAGATGCAGCCACAGCACAGCTGGGTTAGGGATAACACTCTAAGGAAATTAACAAATAATTAAATAAAAGGGAGGTGAGGAAGGCTGGCATACCTTTAAAAAGAGCTGAGACACACCAATATCCTTTCCACATTTCACTCCCCCATATTGGAAAGGTAGCGTGACATTAGAAATGTCTTCTACTGCCAGAGAGACATCCTCCTCTATCCTACCTCCTCCGCTGATCAGAGAGGAAATACAAAATAATCAGATGAGTCACCACTGGAAATCTGCACGGCTGGATTGCATCTAGCCCATCAATGCACCAGACACAGGAAACCAAATTACTGCCAGCCTCCCGATCATCTGCTGGGATGCTGGAAACTGCTGCTCCAGCCTCACGCTTTATTACCATGACCAGTCAATACAGTTTTTGCAAGAGACTTGCCTGCACACAAAGACCAAATCTTGTTGCTGAAATGTGCATGTTAAGTATTTTGTGTTCTGACAAAATTCACCGTTATACTGAGAACCAGACATGATTTAATAGCATTATCCTTCTAACTATGATATATCCAAATATGTTTACCAAAACAATCACTTTTTATTATAATTTTCAATTATAATAAAAGGTGATTGTTTTGGTAAACATATTTGGATTGTTTTGGTAAACATATTTGGATATTTTCAATTATAATAAAAGACAGTTTTCATAAGGAAAGATCAAAGATTCCACTGGAAAATGGAATGATATAAGATTTTAGTTGCCACAATAAAAAGAATAAACACTAATTTTAGAAGTTCTTAGCTGAGGAGGTAAGAAAGGGAAGAAAACAAGAAAGGAACCATAAGCACGCATATGCTAGCATTTTTCAGTCATGTCTAACAATAGGTTTCCATGTCCCATGGTAGGTAAAGCAGATGAGATACTAATTTTACAAATATATAAGTGAAAAAATTCAAATAAATGTAATAACACATTCAGAAATTTAGAACAAGAACAGTCTCCAACTGTATTCCCCTGTTTTAAATTACTAAATGCAAAACAAATGCAAAAGAAAACCCCAGATTTATAAAGCCCGCATGTTCTACTAAATTTCATAATTTAAATACTCACAAGGTAAGAAATTCAGTGTGTGAGAAGGAGAAAGTAGTTATTTACAAATAACCTTAGGTGCACATTTGTCCTCGTCCCTTTCCAAGCTCCTCTTCTCCGTCATTTCTCCACAGCACACAGCTCCCAGCCCTATCCAATGACACGTAACATGTAGACCTTCCTGGAGTCTGAGATTACTTTGCAAGACCTACCCCAACGTCAGAGAGGACTTTTGGATTTTATCAGACACATGAAAGTTAAGTCATTAGTGAGCAAACCAGTCTGTGCATTTTAATGGAGATCTGTCTTTGAAAAAATTCATGCACACATAAGACTCGTAGCTGTGGAGCAATACCCTCCTGAATAAACATTAAGTTGATGTTTATTATATCACAGATGGTTTTTTCCCTCCACAGCATCAGGCAAACGTCTGTGAAAGATATCCATCTGTACCTAGAGCTCATGCCTTCATCCTCACTCCATTTCCATTCAGTCCAAATAAAATCAACTCCACGTAACCTTTTTATTGAATGCTGAGAACTCACAATGAGGATGCCTGCCTGACATTATCTATCTATATATATTTTTATTTTTATACACATATATATACATACACACATACAAAAAGGTGAAACCCTTCTAGTTACTTAAGATAGTGTCATTTTGTTACACCCTCAACCTCTTCTATTTGCAGAAGAGCCTGCAACCAAATGTCCAGCCCATTTTCACTCAGGAAAATGAGTGAAACGTTTTCAGGTGCATCAAAAAAAGGTACATTTTGTCAGTGGCACTGTTTAGGCAAAGAAAGCATGGTGACACAAGGAAGAAAAAAGGTTTTTCCTAGAGCAAAAATGCAGCAATGCCTAACTTTGTCCCCTGCTTTACCTAATCTTAAATAGCAATCAAAGAAGCATTTCAAGGCAGTGCAACAGGTGTTGCAACAAAACCCTTCCAACCTGTAGTGTCAAACCTGGACCTTCATTTTTCTTCCTCTTCTCCACAGCCACTTTGACATCTGGCTTCACAGAATCACAGAATTATTAATGTTGGAAAAGACACTTAAGATCATTAAGTCAACATTCTGCTTCCTTCAATGTCAACCAGCTAATAACAGAAAGAGGATACTTATGTCATAGTTTTGGAGGCATCAGCAACTAACACAGTACTATCATGACTGACCCAGGCTAGGAGTTTACCACTGGCAAAAATTGACACTATGCACCCATCATCTGCCACTTCCAGCACCCTGAAATTCTGACATAGCTGCACAAAAGGCATTTTGGAGCCCAATGGCATACTGGCTGTTTTTTCATCCATTGCCTTAATGTAAACAGAAAACATCCCACACTTGTTTCTGTTCTTTATCACATCTTGATTTTTCTTGGCTGACACAGTCATTTGAATGTGTGGAAAATCTCAGATCAAACTTCGTAAACTAGATTTTTCAAATTCCTTCTTGAAGGAAAAAAAAAAATAAATAACAAATAGCAGAGTCAATAAAGTAATTCCATTTAGAATTTACAAATAACACTGGAGATTAGATCTGGGATTGGATTGGCCTCAGTCTGAGGGCCAGGTGTCCCAATACCTCTGAAGGATCATCTCCAAACCAACTCAGCTCCAGTGAGACACAAGGACTGCTTCTGTCATAGCAGGAGTCAGTGTGTAAGAATATAAAATACTTTCAAATGCTTTTGCTCAGAAACTCCTGGCAGAGTTTCTATTTAAAATAGCTCCAACTTTATTTAAGCCTTATGAAATTCATCCTGAAGAAGTTATTTATGGTTAGAAGCCAGTCTCCTTAATCCAGGTGTCTATCTTATACCTCAACCCAGGACACCTAGCAAACAGATCCCGAAGTCATGTAAGGAAGAGAGCTGGGCAATGAGCAGAAGCAGGCTACTCAAGAAGCCTTCAGGGAAAGGGATGGCTTGTCTAAGTTTAGGTATCTGCCTCTCTTCATTCCACTAACTCAGCTGCAACCCAGCAGTGAGCTGCCACCAAAAGGCTGTCTCCACCAAAAGCACCTCTTCCCTGGCATGAGGCATCTTGCCTCCCAGGAGCCAGGCGAGTACCAAATACCCCAAAACAGGCTTATTTTCCATCATCAGATGAACCCCCTGAGCCAAATCACCAGGGGGTCAGGCACACCACTGCCACTGCAAAAGGAGGCAGGAGAAGCACAGGCCAAGCACAGGAGTTTCAATGACACCTTCCTGGGATACTATCTCAGCACTAACACAAAACCGCATTGTTGTGGGATCTACCGTAGGAGGACAGCTTGGCCCAAACAACAGATTTCACTGTCTGTGCTAGCTGAACTGATCCCAACTCAGCTAACTCCTTTAAAGCTGTGTTACATTACAATGATTGACTTTTTTGGCCAATGCAGTGATAACTATTTCCCTAAGTTAGTATATTATGTTTCTTTTCTAATAGTAATGACTGAGAGCTGAATCACATCCAGAAACAAAACTCAGAACTTTCACATGAGCTGGTACCAAAAAAATGTGCCAACATTTGCACAACGTGTGCCAGCGCTGGCAAAAAATATAAAGCAAGTCTTATAATCTTCATGCCCTTCTAAGATAATCCCAGATGTTTTGTACTATGAACGGAAAACACTGTTGAAATTAGATTTCTCTATTCAATATAACACAAATGAAAGCTTTACAGCTAAGTATCCAATTGGAAGCTAGCACAATGTGAGTCAGATCCATACATCCTTTTTTTCATTGCAAAAATAAAAATTAAACACTATTCATAAAAGCTAAATATACAACTTCATGCAGCAGCTCACAACATGGAGAACCATAAAACCTATTTTAAAGTAGCTTATTCACTACATTCCTTTAAAGTTAGATTTTCACTTGGATTGACAGTATTCAGATATGTGAAATACAGCAAAACCCAAAACACACCCCCTAAGGTAATTCGGATAATAAGTGAGGTGTGTTAAGCACACCTTAGACCAGCAGACTCATTTCTAATACACTGGGTCTGATAGTACATGCTGTTTTTCATTAAACTGCTGTAGTTGGAAAGCCCATTTAAAAAATGATAGTTAAGTTATATTAGTCTTGTTAAGCAAAAAAGGTTGGGGTTTGTTTTGGTTTGGTTTTTTTTTTTTTTTAAATGTCCTGCAGGAGTGGATAAAGGGACTTTAAAGTGGAGGAGTGGTAGGTACAAGAAACAGCTGGAATCTATCTGGTTCTTACAACACAATAAAACCCAAGTGTTTTCCAAAGCTCAGCAAGGTCACTGTCTAATGTACTGTACACAAGTTCTCATTAAAAACTTAAAAATTTGGACCAAAAAAAAAGTGCCTGACAAAGAAAAGCTGATAAAAGTGAGTTCTTAGTAATGGGGCAGGCGTGGGAGCCCAGAGCAAAATATGCTAAATGTGGAAATCAGTATCATCTCACCTTCTCCAGAAATCATGGCCAGAAAAAAAAAATGCATGACCTCACAAAACTGCAGAAAGGATCAGCACACAGTTCAAAAACCAAACAAACAAAAAGATAGGAGAAAAAGAACAAAAGTAACAGCAGAACTAACTGTAGTTGGTAACCACAAAATACAGAACAGAAGAACACAAGAGTCTGGTCAGAATTGTCTGTAGATACCCATAAGCTGCAATGAATTTTCCCAGTATAGAAAACATACCCGTTTCTATAGTCAACAAGTTAATTCTTCCTCTTAAAGTGCCTACAGATGCTGCTTTCATGCAAAGTTTTAAAACAACGCTCAAAAGTTACAAAGAGAAACTGTCCATAAAGGAAACTACACTGTGAACTCAGCTCAGAGCTATGCATGCCCATCGCATACTGCTTGAAGACAGACTTTTGATTCACCCTAAGAACTTCCAAATATAGACTTGAAAATATATAAACCCACCTTGCAGAAACCAGGAAATAGACTTTACTCTCAAGCAAAAATTAGTCCCATTTTTCTCTCACATTACAGATACCTTTCCTGAGGCCTGGAAGCAAGGGGACAATAAAATAACAGAGAATAATGTTCAGCCAGATCAAACAGTATTACTGTCACCCTCTCCCTCTAAAACATTGCTGCTAGCCCTATTATATGACATTTTACCACAGCACTTTCATAGTCTGCAGGCAGTGGAGAGAACATTATTTCTAGGATTTAAATTCACACAGTATTTACTTAGCAGAATGTATATTTATGTATCGATTCATATTTATTTATATATTAATTGGATACACTTAGATTTATTCCATGCAACACTCACTGCCAAGACTCTAAACATAATAATGAAATATTGATGCATCCACCTAAAGGAGGATTAAAAACATCCCTTATGTAGATGTGAGCCAGGGCTTCGGCAGCTGTACTGCAAGTTCTCCAGAAACCAGCCCACCCAGGTTTTATGACTTGACAGAATTACCCAGTATTAAACATAGTTTAAGACAACAAAATATATAGATTTTCCCTTTTCATTCACACATCTTTCATTCTGACACTATTCAGGACATTGGCTCTCTACACATTATCCAAGAATACATTACACAGAACTGAAAAAAACATTTTCATGATGATTAGTTCAATTTAAATAAAGGAACCTATGAGAAGAGGATTTGAACAGTAAGATTAGTCCTCTATCTCTACAGTTATTCCTCCCATCTGCCATACCAGACTGTATGCATTAGATTCATGCTTGGGGGGAAAACAAAACAAAATAATCACTGAGGTAAGATCTCTATGCAAATACAGGGAAAACATCACTGCTAGACCTCTTGCTGCATTTGCAGAAGCCATAAAAATATACAGTAGAAATGCAGACTTCAAACAGCTTCAACAAACAGAAACATTTGGTGGCCACATGTCAGACCATTCATTGGATTTGTTTGCTATACTGTTGATTCAAACTAAAAGATTTCACTAAGTTGTCCTGGTTCTCAAGTTTTACTTCAAGTAGACTTCTTCCACCAAGTTACTCTGCAAATCTGCTTTTACGATCTTCTAAGCAGGTGTGTGTGTCAGGAGGAGGGAGGAGGGATATGCATATGTACACAAATTTGGGTTTTCCTGGAAAAAAAGAAAAAACCCAAAAGCCTCCAAATAATCTTGCAACATTCAAAATGTAACAGATACATTTAAATTACAAGGAAGATAGTTTGGGACTTTGAAAAGCACACTGCAATGAAATAATGCATGCAGTTGTCCGCATACACAACAGCATTCAGAAAAATTAGGCTTTTTCAGTACCTATTTAATGGTCATGACAGACAGGAGCTGTTAAGGGTATCTTTAGTTGCTGTCCACACAAGCTGCGCTTTCTTCCCCTAATGCTGCCTCTTGAAAATTATAAAAACCTTATCTGCTACAGAAATCCTAATGGGGAAACACCTCTCTCCATCAGTGCTGGGTAGTGTTAGCACCAGGAAGGAGTTCTGTTCCTCTGCAGTCTCTCTGCGTGAGGAGCAATCCCAGGACTACTGATTCTGACTCTGAGACTGATGCTCTTCACAACAGTGTCTCATGAAATTAGTAGCTCTCAGAACATCTGACTTTAAGAACTTTATGTGAGTTATTAGGGAAATAAATTCAGCTCACAAGAAGAGCTGTGAAAGTTTGCAAGGGTTACCTGGCCCAACACCTATTTTTCACTTCAATGGATTTTCTTTCCTATGGCTCTGCTGTTTCACTCCAACAATTCATTCAGGCACACGCTCGCTGGCCACCCTCCCTCAGACTGGATCTGTACATTTGAGTACTTCAGGGGGGAAAAAAAAAATTCAAGCGTTATTTGCCTCAGGGCACTCTAACTAAAGATTTACAGACTTTGTGGGTCAGATTTCAAGTTGCTTTAGCAAACAATTTCAAACCATAGACATTTACCTGAAGATCAGGGTTCATTTAAGACACAGAACAGGAATCAAAAGCTCAGATGTTTTACAGGAAAACAGCACACATTTCTTTCCTTTAGAACTCTTTGAGGGGCATCACTCCTAAAATGGTGAAATGTGTTTTTGGGGGAGAGGAACTATGTCTCCTCTTCATTCACAAGGGTGAACTTCGTGGAGAACTGCAGAGAGGGAGAGGCAGACTGCCCTCCCACATCTTGAGGCAGGAAAACAGAGTCGGCAGTCTGGGATATTTAATAGCTGGGGGAAGAATGCTTTGGTTTGGAGGAACAGCTTTTGGCTTGCTTAAGTTATAATATGGAACAGAGCACAGTAAAACAATTTTAACTCAGCTATTTCTAGGTTTGGCAAACAGCTCCACCTTTCATAGAATCATAGAAAATCCTGAGCTGGAAGGGACCCACAAGGATCATTGAGTCCAACTCCTGGCCCTGCACAGGACACCTCAAGAATCACACCATGTGCCTGAGAGCATTGTCCAAATACTTCTTGAACTTTGTCAAGCTTGGTGCTGTGATCACTTCCCTGGGAAGCCTGTTCCAGTGCCCAACCACCCTCTGGGTGAAGAACCTATTTCTAATATCTCAGTGAACCCCCCCCGACACAATTTCAGGCTATTCCCTCAGGTCCCATCACTGGTCACCAGAGAGAAGAGATCAGTGTCAGCCCCTCTTCTTCCCCTCATTAGGAAGTTGTAGACTGTGATGAGGTCTCTACTCTTTCTTCTTTTTTGAGAAGCTATTTCTAAGTTGTGGTGTACCAGTGTTTTATTCTGGTCTCAGCATGCACCATCTGCCCAGCTGAGGTGCCAAGTGAAGGTTTGCCTGCACGTGAGTTTGACCAGCACCAGTTGCTCCAGGCAGAGCTCAGAAGGCTCCAAAGTCTCAGATGCAGGGGCCCAACCTCACTAACCAGTGATGAGTTCTGGATAAAGGACGTGTGAGAAGAGCTTGAGTTTTGCACAGAAAATGACTATTCCTTCCCCAAACTAAGTAGGTGACCTCAACAGAGGGGCCTCCCAAAGTGACTCCAGGAGAGTAACTCAGACAAGCAACATCATCTCCCCTCCCAAATCACAAAACACAAGAGGTTGGGGACTATGTTTAAAGAGGTCTCTGCACTGTGAAAACTACAGGCCTGCCTTGTCTGCATTATCATAAACTACACCCCAACATGAATCTGAATTAAAGAACGATGTCTTTCATTAACCATCACCACATATCAGATACAATTTTTGTTTTTATTACTCTTAATCAAGCTGTTGGGCTTTTTGGTTTCAGGTTGTTTGAGGGTTTGGTTTGGGGGGGGAGGGGGAGTTTTTTGTTTGTTTCGGGTTTGTGGGGATTTTTTTTTCTTTGTTTTTTCTTTGGGTTTTTTTGGTGTGGTTTTTTTTTTTCTGGTTGGTTGGCTGGTTTGGGGTTTGTGGGGAGTTTTTTTCAGTTTTTGTAGCATAAGACTAGCGTCACAACTAGGAACAAATGTTTCAGCTCCCACCAGCCAATGGTTGCCTTACAGCATGGAGAATTCAGATGGGAACAGATAGAAGAGGGACCTGACCAGGATATAATTTTCTCTCACAAAGAGCTTCAAGAACATATGGGGTGAAAATTTTTGCTGTTTTGGGGTGGGTTTTTTACTGCCCCTGAGATCTGACAAATACAGTTGCTCATTCCCATTGCAAAAAGCCCTCAGCTTCACAGTCTCCTGAGTTTTTTTCAAGTCTCAGAGTCCAAAAAGTTCTGTTTTGAAATACAGAAATATGTTCACACAGATTTCATTAGTAAAGGGAAAGAGTAACAGTTTACAAAGAGATTTTGGCTTGTTCTTTTAAACACATAGTAGCTAGTGTCCGTATGCTTTCATCTTCCTCTAATGTTAGGGAGAAACTAGCATACAAAACTTTACCAAAACATCAGAACTTCAAGTTCATAAATATTTGGAAATCTGCCTCATGTTCAAAACTAATTGTTTAATCATTAGGACTCACCAAGTTTCACTCTCTATCACGTTTACACCACTTCATTTCACCAAGACTCACAAAACCTTAGGACACGTCTCATTATCCTGAAAACATCATTACTCTTCTCATACAACAACGGAAATGGTTAGTCTTGGCTTTTTAACCCATCTGGATGTAAAGAGTAGAGAAACACAATGGTACTTCTGAAATGCAAACCTCATTTCATAGGGAAATAAATATTTACATTTTCCTTTAACTTTATAGAATCCCTAACATCCTGTTTATCAATACTTTCAGGTTTTCAAGTTACTCGCTTTACAATAAAATGTTTCTCCAAATTTAAAAGTTCCTTTAAAATGAGAACAGCTTTCACATATCAAAGGATAGCCACACAAATTAGATGGGGAAGGCAGGAAGCTGAGCATTTGTTGGTTCCTTCTACACAAACAGCACAATCCACACTCACATTGCTTTGCTAGTGCTCCCACGTGCTACTGGCAGGCAAGGAGGGGACCTTTTGTAGGAATGGTACAACCATAAATTTCATATGAAATTTAATAATAATTAAAACAAACCCTTAAAATAGGATTTTCAAAGATGTCATCACATCACCTTAATGAAACTATTTAAAGTAAGCTTTGCCAGTTTACAAAAAGCAATGCAAGAAAGGTATACGTGAGACAGGAACGCTTTAATTACCTAAACTCGCAGGTAACTCTTATAAAATTGACACATTGGGAAGCCAGGACTGCTTTAATTACCTACATTCACAAATCACACTTGTGGAGGTCATTTGTGATACCCTTGCCTTTGGTGCTCTCAGTTTAAAATTCTCAATAGATTTTAAGCACTAGATGTCATTGTTTTACAGAGGAAACAAGCCTGGACTCAGGTCTTGACAAGCTTATAAAGATGAGAGATAAAAAGTAACAAACATTCTTTTTTGAATATTTACGCCTTCAAAAGTTACTGGGATAGCGCTTCTGACAACATTAAGTTTCATCTCAAGTTAACAGGCACATACAAATAAGCTTTATACGTTAAAATACATATAAACCAGCACTTTAAAGCTTCTCTTTAAAAGCACACCACGACTCTAAGTAAGGCCATTCAGTATTCTTATCATTTCTCTGCTTCCACGCCATGAGCCTCACTGGCTCAGCCGCACACTGCCTGACCATACCCACGCAGGGGTACACCTAGGAACAACCTCTCTCCCCAGGCATCAGCACGTACCGCACCGGTGTGACTCGGTGTAACGATACAGAAACACATCTATTTACATCAAGTGCTGTGCGCAGTCAGACACTCATGTTTAAAAATAGGAGAGAAGAAAATGAGTGTTAATTTCAGGTTCCTCTCTGTCCTGAACTCTTTCGTGACAGGAAGGAGTGCCTTTAATTCAGACTGTCTCGGAGCAAGCGCTGTAGAAGTAATTTACAAGATGGCAAGAAATTAGAAGCCTTAATGACAGGAGGACAGCCAAGCCAGCCTTTAATTTCGATTCAGAGGAGGGGGCGGTGGCGATGCTGCACAGGCAGATCTCTGCAAGCTGCCACGATACTTTCTAAAAATAGCAGCCCACAGCTGCTGACAAAGAAGCAAAGTTTGGGGCCGCGCCCCCGGAGCTGCTGCCCGGCGGCGGGGCAGCCCTGCTGGAGCGGGGGGCGCGGCGGGACCCCGGCCTCGGGGAGGGGGCACGGCAGGGGACCGGGGCGACGAGGCGCTGGCACGCAGCAGGACCGAGAGCCGCCTCACCTCTACCCATCGCTGGGCTTCGGCGAACGCCACCTGGCAGTCGCACTCCGCGTCCTCTCTCCCCTCCATGTCCAGCAGTGAGCGAGCGGGGACGGCCGGTCCTCACGGGGCGGGGGCGCGGGGAGCAGCCGCTGTCATTCGGCTGCCTCCTTTTAACGCTCCCCGGGCCGTCTCCTCCCCCTCCGCCTCCTCCCCGCGGAACTCCCCCTCCCGGGAGGGAGCTCGCTGGCGCTGCGCGGCCGCAGGAATCCGAGGGAGCCGCGGGCTGTAGCGCAGCGCCGGGCCCCCCGGGCGGCCGGGAGGGGCCGCGCCCCCCGCGGCAGAGGCGGCGGCGGCGGCTCCCTCCCGCCGGGACGCGGCGCCCCTCGCCCTCACGGCCGGTGGAGGCCGCCCCCGGCGGCTTCCGCCCCGGCGCATACCAGGAATAGCTGGGGACAATCGCACCTTTCAGGGCCGGCCACCGCCGCCCCGGCCCCGCCACCTGCCGCCCCGCCCGCCCGCCTGGCGCTGCCCTGCGCTCCGCCGCCCTCCCTCCGCCGGGGCAGCGGGAGCGGGGCCCGGGCCTCCTCACCTCCGCACCGCGGGGGCTTCCCTGGGCAGCCCCCCGGGGGATCCGGCACCACGCTCCTCTGCAGCGTTGTCCCGCCCGGGGACGAAGTTAGGAGCCTTTCCCACCGCTTTGGGAGACATGAGAGAGTCACACTTCGTTTTACGCGCTTTTCACACGAAGTGGCCAAAGCGGAGATGCCCGGGCAGAGCTGGAGCCGCGCAGCTCGGCCTCCACGCTTCCCTCCCCAGCACCCTTCGCCTTAGTTCTGGTATAGCTCACAGCACCCGCACCAGTGCCCATTGCCATGTTTCATCCACGTCTCTGCCAACAGCACACTGCAACAGATTCTTTGCGACTTTTCTGTCCTCCACGCTATCCCGGGCTCATACCTTAAGCCCGGTCTCAGTACGGCTTGACCCCTGAACCTGGGTGGGTGCTGTGCTGAGCTCTGGCCCCTGCAGTAACCACAAACGTGGGACAGGTTGGGATTATGCTGTGCCGCAGCAAAGGTTCGCCCACCCTGACCGACACACTGGAACCAGGAGATGTGGTGTGCTAACTGAACACAGGAAAATCCTTTTTTCCAATACAGGAATGGACACATGCTAAACAGGAAAGTTGAAGAAACATCAGGGAAAAGAGCGGTTTTCTGGAATGCTCATACATACCATAAGGGCTTTGGGGTTTTGTTTGTTTTTGGTTTTGTTTGCTTTTCTTTTTAAAGTACTTGGTTTCATCTAACATTTCAAGTTCTCTACAGCTACCTGAAAGGAGGCTGTGGCATGGTGGAGCTCAGTCTCTTACCCCAGATAACAAGCAGCAGGAGAAGATGAAATGGCCTCAGGTTGCACCAGGGGACGTTTAGACTGGATACTAGGAAAAATGTCTTCAATTCAAGGGTGGTCAAGCACTGGCACAAGCTGCCCAGGGATGTGGTGGAATCACCATCCCTGGAAGTGTTCAAAAAAATGCATGGATGTGGCACCTGCGGACATGGTTTAGTGGGAAATATGGCAATGCTATTTTAATGGTTGGACTTGATGATCTTATGAGGTCTTTTCCGACCTTAACAATTCTATGATCTTTTCCTACTTGAATGTTTTGTAACATTTTTCTTTCCATGTCTTTTCCATAAGTAAAACCACGTTGCTGCATGCACGCTTTGCTTTTATGGCCCATGGCACAACATACATAATTTTTCAAGGACTACTGAGAAAAGCTAACTTAAAATTTGTTCTACACACAAATCAGCTTTCCCTGAAGGGACATGGTTTAGTGGTGAAACATGGAGTGCTGGGTTAACAGTTGGACTTGATGATCTTAGAGGTCTTTCCCAACCTTAATAATTCTTTTCTCCTTGAACTTCAAGTAGTATTTTTTTCTTTCCATATCTTCTCTGTATGTAGCAAACTGAGTTGCTGCATGCATCTAATGCCTTTATGACCCACAGCAAAACACATGTAATTTTTGAAGGACTACTGAGAAAAGAGAACTTAAAATTTATACTACACACAAATTCGCTTCTCCTGAGATGTTTACTTGGGAATGCATCTTATTTCTGCTCTACAAAAAACCTTCTTGGAATAGGAAAGAAAATTTTTAGGAAGTCAACGTACCAAGAAGCTATTAGCCATCAGTTTCTGCAGTATGTGGAAATCACTGTTGCTAGTGTTACACAAAGGAAGAAAATTGCAGTGACTTTGGCTGAAAGAAGTTCCATGGGAGATATTTGACATTTATTAAAGTTACAAATTCATAGAAATTATGTATTTAGCTCCTCACCATTGCATGAATTAAGACATCTATGCTTTAGAGCCAGCGATGAATGACATGGTAATCAAAGCTGTAATTTTGGAGTTTTTTCCCACTCTTTTTCCCTGCTCCAAGCCAGATCAGCCACAAGACCAAATACAAATGAAGAATCTGCATATTTCTTGAGTGGGAAGCCTGAACATCAGAAAACAACCCTCTCAACTCACTATTTAGCATCCATGACTACAAAGGGTAAAAAAAGTCTAAATAAAGCATGTATGAACTGCTGCTGCTGGCTGACATCAGTGTGCATTAGCTGAGGTTACCAAACATTCTTCTGGGGAACAACAGCAATCTTTCTCCCATTTTTAAGGTCTTTTCACTTCATCTAAAAATACAGTGCTTGTCCCTAAGCAGGAGAAAGTAATTAGGAATTCTATAATAGTTTAAATTTATTTGAGAATACAATTCTATGAGACAGGTTTCAAAAGTGATGATGTTTTAAAAAAAAAATTTCCAAATTCTCACTTATTTCTGGTTGCTTTATTTCACTTCATGGCAATCAAGTAACTTTTCTTACAAATTGTTTAATGTTTTAGATGAAATAATTCAAATAATCTGAGTAATCAAGTAACTTGATTAAATCAGTGTTTAAGTGAAACACTTTTAAATTGAAGTTATTCACTAAGTAAAAAAAAGTTCCAACATGCAAATTTCATCCTCAAAGTCAATTTTAAATTGTCACAGATAAGTTACCTATGTAAGCCTGAGCGACCAAAACAGTTTATTATTCCTTTACATTAACAAGGTAAGTCACTAGAGTCCTAGATCAGAAAACAATTACATATACCAGATATGACTGCTAATTGTTGCTTCAGAAGTAGAAAACATAATACTGTTCTATTTGGCAAAAATAAACCCTTTCAATATGTGTGTGCTCCTAGGGGTAAGTCAAGCAACAGTTTACATGGTATTCTTTTCAAGGAGAGTTCTACAAATATTTGACACAATGTATTTTCTACTAAGGCAGGCTTCCTTTAAGGATAGACAGCATTTATTTTCTAAATGCGGGCTGTTAAGTGTGTTTATTTTCCAAAACTTCTATTTCAATGTCAGAAAACCACTTCTTTCTTCTTCTTCCCTTAACTGAATCACACAGCCATGATTGAAAGGAAAGGGCATTGTACTGGTTATTAAATTCTTACGGTTTCTTAACAAAATGCCTTTAATAACATGGGAAAACTTGCACCAATATACTTAAAAGAGCTTGAACAATCCCGAGTGCATAATAGCACACCAGCTCCACTCAGATGAAGCTAATATAAGTGCGGAGCATGCATCATCTGTTCACGCCTACACACACCATTTCCATAACATGATGTATACGACTGGTCCGGACTGAAGGAGGTGAAAAGGGATTTCCTGGCACTCAGGAGCACTGTGTGCCTGTGGCCAAGCCATGCTCCTCCACACAAAGGTGGCAAGGCTCTGGCAGGGCTGCACAAGTTAGAAAATACAGTATTATTTTCCCACGGAGCTTGAACTAATACGCACAGATTGTGCAGCTAAGGCAATGATGCAGACACTAAGGCATTGCAAAGCCAAAGCACTGTGTGGTCTGCAGGGCTTATCAGCTCCTGGTCACGACCTTGCTGGACTTTACTAGTCAGCCAAGTTCGTACCTCACTCCTTGCATCCGAGTTATACGGGTTCTGTCAACAAAAAGGATATTCCAGCAGCTTGTAGATCCCTTTATTTCCTATGCTCCTCAAGATGGTCACCAACACCTGTGTCAAAATGTGGTCTTACAAGGTGGTCTCTGGAAGGCTTGTTACACTGTACAGGTTAGGTGAGATGGTATTTCTGCAGTACGGTCTTTCGAAGTTTCAATCCAGCAAGGGACCACACAGTAAGCAGACACAGTTCGGCATAAGAACTGGTGTATTGCTCTTCCTTTGGCATCACAAAGCGGTGTTCACTAAAATGTACCATCTTATATATTAGTAAACCAGAAATTAACACAAAAATAAAACAAAATAGAAAGAAACCTTACCCTGCAGAACAACAGATTTGAAGACTATGTAGAAGATGCTGAACAAAACCACCATATTGCCAAAATAGTAAGAATTCTTAAGTTTCTACGTAACATTCAAGATGTTCCAGTGTGCCCATGAAAAATCCCACCCCAAATTTACTATTCTAACCTCATTATCCTTTGTCATGCATTTGTATAATGAGTTCTCATACTCAATGAGGAGCTCCTGTTCTGAAGGGATTTCGCAATAAACAACTGCACAAAAAGAGAGCCCCTCCATTTATTACTTTAAGTCTTCTGAACATTGAAGAGCATATAAGGTATGACTATTTCCCTAAAGCAGACAACTGATGTAGCTAGTTTAACACCTTTGAACTATGCTTCTTCTCTTTCCTCACCCTCCTCCCTCCCCTAAAAGGGCCTATATTAACTATGGCTTACTTAAAATTTAATCCTCCTAGTCACCTTCAGCATAAAATATGCAATATTCCAATTCAATTGTGACAACTTTTATTTGATTCTTCTGATATTAGCAAGAAGACAATGCAGCTGGTTTGATTACTAAAGCCTTTGATTTTTATTTAAAAGCAAGTTTCAGGGCTTTGCTAATGAACAGGGCAACATAAAGCAAGTCTTAATGATACTGCATTTTATTGGGGTGAAAAAGTGCTCAAAAACAGAAGCTCATTAGTGTTGTTTTTCTCCCTTGCTTTTCCAACCAGCTCACTTACAGAAAACAGACTGGTGTTGTTAGTAGACTCTCCAGGTGACATGTTTTAGAGAGATGTTCTTAAGTGATAAGACAGGCTCTCAAGCCTCTTTCTTTTCCATGAAGAAGGAAAACTTTGCCAGACTGCTTCTGGCATAACCCCGTTCATTTTTCCTGCAATGACAATTGACAGAGAATGAGAGCACCCTCTGGGACACAGAGGGTTCAGTTTCCTTTGGCAGTGGGTTTGATTGGAAGCAAACCTAAATTATTCCACTTCTAAGGAACGAATAAGGAATATTTTTCTGGAATGTAAACAACATGCACATTAACCAAAACCAACCTTCACAAGAATCCTAAAGCATAAGATTGCTTAGCCAAAAAAACCCAAACAAACCCCAACCAACAAAACAGACCCAAAACAACCACAGTGCTACTAATTCAGGTATAAAAAATTGGTCAACGGCACCTTAAGATCTAGTAGGTGGGGTGAGAAGGATGGCACAGGGGGAAGGGTATCACATAGCAACCAGTAATGCCACTTGACAAATTTACAATAGGTATTCCTAAAAGGGAGAAAAGTATATGACCATCACAGCTACTTTAAAATCTATAGTCTGTTTCTGTTGTTAAACAAAAATTCATTACAACAATTATTACTTTTCTATAATTTATTTCAGTTAGGTGAGATACTTCACATCGCTGTATTCATCTGTGTGTGCCCTCCGCAGTCCTACCATTTGAACTAGTCAGTGTGCCTTTTCTGGGGCAAAAATCCACATTGTTTTTCCACGTATACAAATAGCAAACATTGGTTTAACTAAAGCTTTTTGACAATTTATTAACATTATTAGGCTTGAGAAACAAAGTGAAGTTTTATTCAAAATGTAAACATTAGGATAATTTCAAAATGTTAGTGCTCACCAACAGGAAGAACAGTCCTTTTTCTGCTTTTTTTCTTCCATATATTTATTTATAAATAATGCACTGAAAAAAAGTCTTTGTCATTTGAGTCACCTGAAGAAATTCTTATAGTATTCTTGCGCCGTTATAAATAAAAGATGGAGATAGCCTCATATTCCAAGTTTTCACTCATTAACATACCATATACTCCACTCAGAACATTATCTGTTAATGATACAAACAATAATCCTGCTCTGAACTAGCTCATCGTTATCATGATGAAACATCACAGACAGTAATTTCTTAAAATTTTAAGGGGGTGGAAGGGAAAAAACCCACCACATAGAAATCTTGCACAAAATGCATGCTTGTATATAAATACCCAAATTTGCTGTAGGAACAAGCAGCAAAACATAGCAAGGACAAATGCAAAGTTTATTCCACATATGCTACAATTAATCAACACGTTAGGGAAGTATCAAAATTTGTACTATTAACATATGGCAACAGTTTATTGTTACAATACATTGCAATAGTCTCACTGGAAAAGGCTTTTAAGCTGCAGACAGTGCAATTGCATTAAATCTTAATTCTTCTGGGTCACGTTCCATGAATTTCTTGCAAACTTCTATTGCATCCTAGGGAAAAAAGTACAAATGAAAAAAAAATACAAAATGAAACCCAATATAAATCATGTTTATTTTAAAAAAACCAAACAACAAATCTGAAATATGAATATACGCTTTATACAAACTATGCTCAAAATGGACTTATCCATGAAGGTTTACTAAATAAACAATGTCACAAATCTACATAAACTGTATTTCTGAGGTGAGTTACCACTATTCAAGATTATTTTCAGTGCTCATATGGGCAGCCTAAACGAGAAAAAGTTTTATGTAGAACCTTAGAAACAATTTTTGTTTGTTAACTGAATATTACTTTGTGCAACAGATGTGTTGCTTGTCTGACTTTCTAAATGCAACTCTGACGTTTGCCTTGACTAGTACTCTGCATTCAGAAATTTTTCCTTTGTTTCAAGATGAATCTAAGCTGTGTGCGGTAACTGAAAGATCTTAAGTAATTCCTTCATCTAGCTTTAGGGTGCAATCTGGAGAACACATGTTATCAGTAAACCAGAAAAAAGCCACATATGAAATAAGGAAAGCTTTATCCAACTTCTCCCCCTGTCCAAACACAAACTGTATGCAAACTTTACAGACATTAGTCTATGCTATTAGACTATAAAATTATTTTGGTTTTTGTTTGGTTTTAGTTTTTCTGGGTTTTTTTGTAATGCTAATCCAGTCTGGATACCATAATAGTCAGATCTATGCATTGCTTTCTCTCAACTTCAACTTTGTATCACTCTGTGGGGATGACAGTTATCCTCCAAACAGAGTGTATCCCTTTCCAAATAGTTTCTCAGCTGAACAGCTCCTGAAAAAATAAGCACCCAAAAGAATCTGTTAAACTTGAGAATGATTATTAGCAAGACCCAGAAAGGAAATCAACTTCTGTCTAGTATGACACCTATCAAACTATAACTAAACCAAAGGAAAGAGAATGAAAAATTTTAAGTTTTCAATCTGATAACTTTGTCTTGTATACTTGAAAGGAGCAGAACTATATGAAAATCTCAGCACAGAAGACAAGTCAGTCTGATTTTTTGTTATAATCAACCTTTCTGACATTTATGTTATGATATTCTGTCATCTAGAGTTACAACAGGTGTGTTCCAAAATATCTGTTTTTAGAACTGAGTAAAACTAATTTTGTCTTACCATCCCACTCGCTCTATTTCTCATCGAACCATAAATACAGCAAGACTTGTACAGTATTTTCATATATATGTATACTATAAATTTTGTGGAAATACAGCAAGATTTTTTAAATATTTTTTTATAAGCCCATTTCAGAAGGTTCTCTATTCCTACCTCTAAAAAGGAATCATCACTGGTTTCCCCATGGTTTATTGGAAATGGCTTGCGCCCATCTGTTGAAAGACAAAGCAGGATTGAACAACACATTTATAAGTTTATAAAAGTTTCATTTTTCCAGTTAAAACTATTTGAACAGATTTTTTTGTACTTCACTTTCAAAAATGGTATCTCATTTTTCAAAAAGGAATCACACATGCAGCTGGCTTTTCCCTGATCTCTCCTCCATGGCTGACTGCTTCAACCAGTATAATTATGTACAGTCTGTCACACGAAAAAAATAATCCAAACCATGAAATATTTTTTTAATATTTTATTTGAAAACTTCAAGGCTGTAAGTTGCTATTGTTCTGCTGCTGGTATAGTACTTCTACTTTTTCCAGTAGAGTAGAAAAATTTCAACTGCGCTTGATGGGTTTACTCAGACAGACAGCTGTATGTCTGTGACCTTTGACAGCTGTGATCAGGGACTCCATTACAGAACAGAGTCTGGCATATCTGAAATGTTTCTCTCATTTAAAATAAATTAGCAAACAAGTCCAGGAGCTCTAAGTATTATGTACTTTCATAGCGTTTAAAAAGAGTTATAGTTATTTTTTCTCCCATTTGCAATATAACAATGCTATCATTATATGCATTTCAAAAATAATTTCATTCATAGAAATATGTTTAAGGTTACTTTCAAAGAGTTAACAGTAGGAAAACATATATCAGGGTATCCTCAGTATTTGCTGGACCAAATCCTTTTTGGCTCTGTCCTCCCTCTAAAAGACCTTTCCCTCTCCAAAGATGCCATACTTCCAAACTCCAAACTTTTGGATTTGCATGAGCAGTTTGCATGAGATTGTTCACTATTGTAACAACGATGACTGAAGATACAACAATGCAAAACCCTCAGAAAATGCCAAGGAAACAGAACTGAATGCCCTGAATTGCTGTAAGTTAAGTTTGATTTGATTCTTGGGGTTTTTTACATACATCTTGGCAGAGCAGCATTTTAATTTCATGTGCCTATAAATAACCTGTTTTCTATGGCAAAAACATCACAAGCATTTAGCATCCATGTGCTTCCTTAGCATTTTCTGCCTTCCAAAGCCCACATGCTGCCCACAGTGAGTGAAGCCAGTGAATTAATTGAAAAACCTTCTCCCATTTTCCTACTTTTCAGTTTGTTTTTTTTGCTTCCTTCCGCCGGTACAGAAAGAAGTTATTTTAAGAACAACAAAATAGTACTACTGGCATTCCACTGTACAGCAGAGCTAAATGCCTCTTCTTTTTCTATTTTTTTTTTGATTTTAAGAAAAAAATTCAAATGGATTTTATCTTGCATCATACTTACGAAAATAGCTAAACATGGTCATCAAAGTATGTAGTTTGCATTTCAAGCAGAGTAAATTAATAGGCAATGAAAACATATTATGGAAATAGCACACCACTAAAAGAAGAGCAAGCCATTCACCATGCCTTGAAATTTCGTCATAAAACATTTATATTGCATCCTACAGTACGTACCTTTTTGATCTAGTTCACTGACAGACACACAGAATCATAAAATACAGAAATGTGTCCCTATTGTTCATAACTTATCCCTGATAACACCGCTTAGATCAACTTAATATTAACACAAGCACTTCCTATATACTGCTTATGCCCCAGGCTGTGATTAGTTACCACCTGTTAAGGGCATTGCTTAATTATGTGTTGATTTTCAAATGATGAAAATGTTATCATCATAAAATACTGCAAAAATTATGATAGGAAAGACCAGCGACTTGCAGTTTTTAAATGCTGATCTACTTGCTGGTTTTCCGAAGAGCCAGCAGCAAAACCTAGTTGCCCAGCAACATATTTAAGATTGGACTCATTAGAGAATATCAGAGCAGAACTGAAGTGCTACACAATCTGAAGAAGGGGGGAAAAGAGCTGTAATTCAGAAAATAAAGACTACAGTTCTACAGTGAACTGTCTAATGACCACAAAAAAGTAGAGGAAACAAATGACCAGCCTATTAAAAATTAGTTGCAGATATTAATATCTGTTATTTTTGCAGAATATTAATATCTATTATTACACTTTCAGTTTAAACTGTATCATGCTACTTAATAGTACAGCTAACACTTCTAAAGCAGCATACAGTTAATTTAATACAAACAATGCAGAGACATAAATATAACTAGTTTCCTCTGAAATTTTGAGTGTTCATCAATTCTTTCTTGCTTCTTGTCCTTATAAATGATAACAGAAGTTTTGAGGCAGTCTAGTATTCTGTACCAGTTTATCTTAATAGGAGGGAGTTGAGGGAAAGAGAACCAAAACAAAAAAAGGAGGGGAAGAAGGCTACAATTGTTTGACAGAAACCCCCAGACCCTAAGATGCAGCTGAAAAGAACCTAAGCCTTATATAACATCAGGAAATCTCTCCTAAACTTTGACAGTTAACAGCATCACTACTTGCATTTGTTTCAAACAAATGGAGAGAGTGGACAAAAAGGTGTTCTTACCCAATTCATAGAGATGACCACCTACATTAACTAATGCAATAAAGTGAAGATCTACTTTTTCATCTATACTTGGTGCCTGCAAGACAAGACAAAAAGAAATTGTGTTCACTAAAACTCTTATCACAATATGGTTAATGAGCACGTATCACCATAATATGCAAAACACTTGAACGAGAGAAATCACAAGTGAGTCTGGATCTATACAGAATGGCAGAAGTCACAGTGCAGATCATTTTGCAATATGACGAACCTGTCTGCAATGCACAGACCAGTAAGAATACATGCAGTAAAGTATCTGGAAGTATTTCCAATTATGCCTCTACACAAAAGCCTTACTTTTCATTACTGAATTAAAAGTAGAATCAGATCAAATATGTTAACATCAAAACCAGATATTCATATAAATAGCAATTCCTTCACCAACCCATTGCCCATAATAAAGTGATGTAGGGCTCAACTCTGAAACCTGTAACATTTTAGAACTGAAAATATTCACTTGGTCAAAATATTTTTTTCCTCGTAAGCCAAGCAGAGTTGAGTTAACCTGTTTCCTCTCCACAGGCAATCAAAAGAAACAGCTTGCACATCTTAGGTGGGCGAGGAAAGAAAATAACCAGAGGTGCCTAGACTGAATTTTCAAAGAGGCATCATAGTAATTGTACCCAGAAAGGACTGAAGTGCAGTGACAGCACAAAGTGGCATAACATAAAGAATGGTTACAGTTGGTAAAGATTGATCTAACCCAGTACTGCTCTGACAACTACAGGAAGCAAAAGTTTTTTCAGAAGAACACTGGGCATGCACAACGCGTAGTGCTCCACCAACACACATTCCCAGCGTCCACTGAGCAGTAGTTTTTGAACTTCCGAGCCAAAAGGAGCATCACCACAGTTGTGTTCAACAGCAATTGATGGTGTTAATTCCTCATCGTTCTGTCCAGTCTGCATCCAAACTTCAATCCACAATTTTAAGTGATGCTGCTTTGAGCGAATGGGAAAAAGCACCTCAGTTTTTCTTCATTATCAAGAATCTGACTCGTGTGAAAATACATTTCATGCCATTTTCTTTCATCCTGTAATTACTGCTAGCCTTAAAAGATCCCAAAAGTGTAAAAATTTGCCAGAAACAAATTAGAATGTAAAATGTGTTGTAGAATCTTATAATCACATAATCTTTTCAACACTGGGCTAAAGGTACCTTTTTCCTGAGGTCATGAGAAAAGACTTAAAAAGATGATATAAACTGAAGAAGTTTAGCAAACAACCAAAAAAATAAAGCAAAGGACAAGAAGCCACCATTAGTCCTTTAATACATCAAGAAGGGCAAAGAACACAACATTACAGAGGAGCTATCATCAGTTTGCAGAATTTCTATGTAGCAAGCTCTAAATGAGAGAAAAATAAAAATAAAAATCCACCCAATCTCCCCTCACTCTCATTTGAGATTTACCTCCATGACCAGCTAAAGTGTGAAAGGTCCAAATACCCTGTTTCATGACTGCTTCAGAGAGTCTAGAATGGAGAAAACATTCCAGCCACTGAAGATGAAGCAGCTATCAAAAAGGACAAGAGGACCTTCCCACCAGAACTCCAAGCAGTCTAAGTGAAATGGCCTTTGATAATTTTGTTTTACAGAAGGCCAAATAGAGCCAGGGCTTAGGAAAAACAAGAACTTGCATACCCCAGTTGCAAACTTCAAAGGACCACAGGTTTTCTAACTTCCTGAAAACCACACAAGACAGTAGCTAACAACCAATGGAATCTTGTTGTTACTCCCACTGATCAACCAACTTTTTACAGACATCTAAACTGCAGTGTGACAAAAATGTGCAGACAGGCAAAGCTGAGGATCTTTGTAAAATCCCACATTGTGACGTAATTCCCTTTGTAGACATATGAATTCACACCTGTTCACTTATCAATTAAACCTACCAATTCAGAAATCTAGGCTTAAGGAATTTCAGGGTTAGGGGAAGACCACACCAGTTAGTCTCACTTTAGAGGGAAATGGCTTCGCATTTAAAAGCTGAACGTATTCTACCTGGGGCCCCTGGTGGTCCAGTGGTAAAGGCGCCGCGCTATCACCGCGGAGACCCGGGTTCGATTCCCGGTCAGGGCCACTCCCGGGCAGGTGGGGCTCGTCAGCCCTTAAAGGCAACCCACCTACGTCCTAAGGACCTCGCTGCCACCGTCCAAGCTCGCTTGGCCCCGGCAGATGAACCTTAGGATTAAAGGGTGGGCTCAGTTCCGCGCACACTGTGTCTCACCTAAAAAATCCAATGCGCAGGCTGGAAGGTGGAAAGACCTTCCCCGGATCTTCGCTCGCGAAGACTGGCCATTATTATTCTACCTGGGCTCAAAGTGACATGAAGTAGAGGAGCACAAAGTATCACTATTTCAAAGGATTTTGACAGGTTAGGATTTGATTTTGATCACATTTAGGACAAGATATAGTTGCCCCTTTGACCATTTCGAGGGTAGGTTCTCTGTCAAATTCTAATAAACACCCTTTCTACAGAGAGACACAATTGGCATGCTTGGAATGTGGAGCCTGTATACAGAAAGAAGACAGATAGGGAAGCCATCAAAAAAAGCATGATTAACTTTTCACAGAGTTTAGAGACAAACTCCTATAGAATCCTGCTGTGTTTTTGTACATGACTAATCTAAATAACATGCTTGCATTGTGCTACTGACACAACCCGTGAGAAATGTTGTGGTTTTACATTTTTAATTCCCCAGCCTGAGAGAATGAAAGTACCATGCCATTATTAAAGTTTCTACCATATGTTCTAATGCAGACATTCTCCTTCCCTTGGGATTTCTTTTCATCTAGTCTAGATAGTAGTAAGGAGCCCCTGGTGGTCTAGGGGGTAAAGGCGCCGCGCTATCACCGCGGAGACCCGGGTTCGATTCCCGGTCAGGGCCACTCCCGGGCAGGTGGGGCTCGTTAGCCCTTAAAGGCAACCCACCTACGTCCTAAGGACCTCGCTGCCACCGTCCAAGCTCGCTTGGCCCCGGCAGATGAACCTTAGGATTAAAGGGTGGGCTCAGTTCCGCGCACACTGTGTCTCACCTAAAAAAATCCAATGCGCAGGCTGGAAGGTGGAAAGACCTTCCCCGGATCTTCGCTCGCGAAGACTGGCCATTATTAGATAGTAGTAAAGTAGATCTTTTACATTTCTTGAAAAATTACGATTTCAGTACTTTTAACAGAGAACTATTTGCATAATCATAAGCATAGTGAGCCTGAACAGTCATGATGACCTAAACCTTTATATTATAAAGATCTGTTGCTTGTAACTTAGGCAAACAAGCAACTGGGTTAAACTTTCCTAATGTGATGAATCTGATTCAAAATCCTCCCACCTCTCACCTCCTGAGAGAAAAAACCCTAAACATATGTGTGCATGCGCACATGAACACAAACAACCCCCCACACAACAAGCAGCCTAGTTAGGCCAATTTTTACTTCACTGGGAAGCTCTGGAAATCCTAACACTTGAACCAGTAGATTTTAAATTTCAAAGGAATGGAAAAAAGAGGGAATGGCAGCTCCAGGGAGATGTCTTTTGTGGTCTCCTTGAAAAGCTACACCTTTGGCCGAGTTTTCAAGTTCCTAATAAAAACTGTCTGTGTGAATGTTTAAGAGAACAAGAGAACATGATCTTTAAAAAGTCTGCCTGCACGTTCATCCCTAGATAGTATTTTTTAAAACAGTTACAGAGGATTTTCTCTTGACTACTCTTCTGGTCAAAGACCTCAGTGACACAAACATCAGTAAAGTGTTGCAATGACCTGTTCCTCTAGATTTTTTCACTTAGAAGTCCACTTAGTGTGCAAAAGGAAACAGCAGGTTTGAAGGACCACATCTATGTATAAACCACAAGGAAAGAGAAAGACACAGGAGTCTAAATAAGATGATTGTCTAATCAGGGTTCAGAACTAACCTGTGGGATTCAAAACTCATTTTTCAAGCCTTCTGAAGTGCCGTAGCACACAGTGAAGAAAATGTGTATTTTTTTTTCCCATCCAGAAAAGACAGAAAGAGGACAAATACCAGCATCTTGGACAGCTTACAGAAACTTGTGTTATGGTTGCAACCTTAGTATAAGAAATAAGTGTTGGTAGTATGGGTTAGTAGACATCACTTTTCCAATTTACTTCTTCAAATGAAAATCCACCCTGAAAAATAAAGACTAGAAGACCTGAAACTGATTTAAAGAAGAAAAATACAGAAAGTTTAGCGCTCAAAGTGATAGTTCTAAGAACACAATCTCAACTGTAATTTTTATTCAAGTAACTGAGGTAATGCTCAATGAAAATATTAGAGTATATCTTCCTGAATACCGAGTCTCGCATACAAAAGCGACAGCCAAGGCGGTCGTGCCCTCTAATTTTGAATACCACATTAAAAGTACTTAAATGACCAAGTCCTAGTTTTTCAGAGGATTTGAGAGCTTTCTCTGCTAACCTATACATTCAAATTGAATAATAAACAATCGCTGACTGCTGTGAGAAGTCAATTTTAATTGACTTGTCTCAGGTCAATACTCGTTAGTAGATGATGTTGAAACAGAACATCTACATTCCTTCCTCTGTTCTTCACTAGCAGTTTCAAATCGGTAATTACAATGGTACTTTCCGAAGTTTTAACTATATAAACAATAATCCTTCCTACTACTTCTTATACTGAGAAATTCCTTTAATTTTACCTTTCACTGCTGCATGAAACTCTCCTCATGAACTAAAGCAGTCTTCTTTCCAGTTGTTGCACTAAACTTCAGAAACTCAATGATACACCCCATCGCTGTTTGTTTAATCATATCAACCTGTCCAATCAAATATAATTCTTCAAGTTTATCTTGCTAATGCACTTTGACCATTAACCCAATCTAAAAGACAATATTCAATTTTCATACATTTGAAATCCTTTGATCTTCAAATGTTGCTAAGTTAAAACAAAACTGTTCATAAAATTTGATGTATAACCGGTTTCTTTTCCCTAAAGCTGCATTTCTGGGACAAACTCACAATTGGGAAAAAGAAATTGTCTTCCTCTCAGGGATGTACTGAACAAACCTCACCACATCCTGCTTAAAATTTATTTATGAAAGACCACATTATAAAAGCAGATTCAATGTTACATGACAGATTTCAGGAACTTCTTCCAACTAAATCTTGTCTTTTTATTATTTCCTTACACTTGCTTTGGAGAGAAAGACACAAAGCAAGAAGCCTCACAAACCAGTTTAGTAGAATGCTTTGCAATATAAGTAGTGACTGGAAAAGGAAAAAACAACCACTTGTGTTAAGTCAAGAAAATGGCATCAAGAGTCTGTTGGGTTCTGGAAGAAGAGCACTAAAGACTGATAAGGAAAAGATAATTTTGCAGAATCTTGAGGAATAAAAAATTTCAGACACATCCAACTGAAAAATCATGACAAAAGTAACTAGAAAAAAGCAGTCTAAGAGAAGAAAAACCTTGGGAATTTAAATACACAAATTCACTCACAAGGAGTTACAAGAAGGCAAAGAAAAACATATCCAAAAATGAAGTTTACACAACGTATGGTTTAGATCCAATAAATTCTGAAGTCAAGGGGAAAAAGTGATGCAATTGCTATTGGGTAGATTAGGCGCCTGTATTTTCCATTTTGCAGCATGGAACATGCTTGGGCAAATATACTGTGTAGGACTGTGAAAGGCATTTGAATCTTGGTTGAAGTATTGCAGTTAAAACAAAGACCGCTGGAATGATGATCACAAGTTTTAGCAAGATTATTTCTGGCTCATTCTTACAAAACAGTAACACCTCTATTCATGCTCAATATACTGCAGTGAGTTTATGGTACTGAAATGCTCTGGAGTTTCACAGATGAACATGCACAGCTCAAAGTATCCCTTGCCCAGAATAATGAAAAAGAATTTCTGTGAAAAAGCTGCTGAGGGACTGTCTTGAGTGCTGGCACAAAAATGGAAAAGAAGTTCCCTTGCCAAGCACTGCCTTAGTATTTTTCTGGTCTGCTGCCATGGTAGACAAGCTGTCTCGAGCTTATTACCTCTGTATCCCCAACCACAGCTGGAATACTCAAGCATCAGGTGAGGTACGATTCCAAGCTACTGGACTAGTAGCATCTGATTTTGAATGGGAGGACATCAAGCAAGAAGGTGAAAGTCATAGATGAGTTCTATGAAGGATCAGAGTATCTGGATACAGAATACTTATGCAAACACATTTTAGATTCATAAGAAAGAGGAAGTATTCAGCAGTATGCTGCTCTAAATAGGTATTTCCTGTTTTTTTTTCTTTAAAGAACAGAAATTTCAGTCTGATTTAGAAAGTAAATGGGAAAAAACAACAAGCATGTTTTCAAATTTTAAAACTGTAGAAAAGATTCACAGAATTAGGAAATTACCTTGACATATAAAAGGCAGCAAAATGAAAGGCAAGCAAAGACACTAAAAGAACAGATAAGCTGGAAGAACGAGAGAAAATTGCAAGGAGTGAGGAAAAGTCAACATTACTAATGAAGCAGGTTGTTACATTAGCTTAAAAATTTGCCACTTCTACTGCAATCTATCAGATTTGTATAGAACATTTTAGGACAGTAGTTTCGATTTTTTTTTCCTCCTACTGTATGTTCTTAATTCACTTGGAGACCTACTCTAAGAAGGCATACTGGGTCTGGCTGAGATGGAGTTAATTTTCCCCATAGCAGGTCCTCACAGTGCTGTGCTCTATACTGGTAGCTGGAAAGGTGTTGGTAACACACCAGTGCTTTGGGTACTGCTGAGCAGTGCTGGCACAGCATCAGCACTGTCTCTCTAACACTCCATCTGGGGGTGGGCAAGATCTTGGGAGGGGTCATAGCCGGGACAGCTGACCAAAGGGATATTCCGTGCTCTCTGACATCTGCTCAGCAATAAAAGCTAACAGAAAGGAGGAGGAAAACGGGGGCGGGCATTTGTTTCTACAGTATTTGTCTTCCTGACCAACCACTATGCACACTGAAGCCCTGCTTCCCAGGAAGCGGCTGGACATTGCCTGCTGATGGGAAGTAGAGAATAAACCTTTTGTTGTCCTTTGCTTTCATGTGAAGCTTTTGCTTTATTAAACTGACTTTATCTTGACATGAATTTTTTTTCCAACTTATTTTCTCTCTGCCCTGGCCTGCTGAGAAGGGGAGTAGATAAAGCAGCTTGGTGGGCACCTGTGTCCAAGGTCAACCAACCACCAAAGTCAAGGAAAGTTTTCAAGTAGGGAAAGTGCTTTTATTTAAGGAGCATAAATAGAGTCTCCCAGCATCAAGACTTTCGCTCTAAATTTTGAAACAATCTACTGCCTGTCTGTCAATGTTTTAGTAGTAGAAATGTACTTAGAACTACAAGAAAGTTCAACTCTATTTTAAACACTATATACAGCATGTTTTCTCCTCTCCCCCTTTAAGAGCACGGATTTCTTGATAAAAGCAATATTAGAATGTACATATATTTCTCATAGATTAGTATACCAAACTATGTGGTATTCAGTGATAAATCTTTACATATAGGCCTTACAATTTTAATCTGTCAAATGAAGACAGGGTCTCAGGGGAGTTAAGTAATATTTTAAAACTTTTTAGTGGCAAGCTTCTGTTTTGCCAAATACAATTGTATTGAAGGCTATTTACTTTATAATTTTTTAAAAACATTTTTAAAGCAAATGTTCACTGCTAATGGATGAAGAGTTGATTTAGACATTTTCTTTAGTAATTAAAACTCTCTACTTGTTCTTTGCTATAATCACTACAGATTATGCTGTGATGTCCATCTTTAGATAAGTCACCATTTACTGTTGAAGTAAACTCATGGTAAATAATAATAAATATAAATAATGGCCAGTCTTCGCGAGCGAAGATCCGGGGAAGGTCTTTACACCTTCCAGCCTGCGCATTGGATTTTTTTTTTAGGTGAGACACAGTGTGCGCGGAACTGAGCCCACCCTTTAATCCTAAGGTTCATCTGCCGGGGCCAAGCGAGCTTGGACGGTGGCAGTGAGGTCCTTAGGACGTAGGTGGGTTGCCTTTAAGGGCTAACGAGCCCCACCTGCCCGGGAGTGGCCCTGACTGGGAATCGAACCTGGGTCTCGGCGGTGATAGCGCGGCGCCTTTACCACTAGACCACCCATGCGCAGGCTGGAAGGTGTAAAGACCTTCCCCGGATCTTCGCTCGCGAAGACTGGCCATTAAAAAAACTCATGGTCAATTAATGCTTTTGTTCTAGGCAGGCACACTCAAGCTCAAGTCTTTCTCAAAAAGTCTTTTGTTAACAACAAGCTTATAAAAGTCAAATTCATACATGAATTCAGTTTCAAATTACAGAAATATGTCATAGGATTTTCCATGCTTTGCAAAACAAGAAAATCCCCAAGAAAAATGTCAGATGTTTGTCAATGTCAATGAAATAAATATTAAATGGGGGAGGAAGAGGCATGAGTTGGGGAGAACTTAAATTTGTGCTTAACTCCACACCTCCTCAAATCCCAAGGTATTTAACTAACTCCAAATGATAACATCAAGAATGTTCCTTACTTCTGAATATTACAAGAGAGCTTGATACTTAATAATAGTAATTACTATTTGCATGAAGAGAGTCTGGGAAAAGGTCTCATCTTAAGATATTTATCATGATAAAAATATAAAATCTATAAAGAAATGAAAGCATTTGACACTAATTTTTAATAGCAGTAAAACATTAAGGATTCCCACTTGTGGAAAGACAGATCTGAATGAAAAATTATTTGGACCATGGTCAGAATAGTTATTTCACCTCAGTAAAAGATCCATATACCTCAATGAAGAATTTCTAGTAACACAGGTGGAATGTGATCATTATCAAAGAATGATAAAAACAAAATCAATGTTCCAATTTTGCATTTAAGACCATTTACTTCTACATATCAAGTTTTTTTTTTATACATGTGTGCACTGAAAGTGTGACCACTCCTTAAAAGCAGGATGAAATATGACTAAATGACTCTTTCAGTTCAGTGTTTCCGTTGGTGGCCATAGGACCATTTAGAAATACTGGTTATTCTGTGCATGTAATTTTTTTTCCAGATTTTCAAGGTACATTTGTGGTCGGCGAGTGAAGAAAGAAAAACGTATAAGCATTTGATGACAAGCTTTTCTGATTAGAATGTCTTCATCTTAAACCAGAATGTATGCCTACAAACTGGATAGAGAAACAGATGCCAACTGAGAAAGTAACCAGCCCCTTGGGATTACAGTAAACATTTTATCTTTACTGAAATACCCAGGGACCATTAAGCAAGACTTAATGAAAGAAATGGAGACTAGGCTTAGGATAAGAAAACTTTAACCAGGTCTCAAACACAGAAGAATTAATATCATGTGAAAAAGAATTAGAAGCCCCTTGGTTTAGCACATCCAAATGAAAGGCTGTGAAGATGAGGTGAAAAGAAGAGGCTGGATGTGGAGCCTATGGCAAAAAAAAAAAGAAGAAAAAGCCACTATATGAAAGGCAAACTTCCTCTATGCTTTGAAAATGATTTGGCACGTGTATTGAATCAAAAATACTTGGACAGCAAAGCATGAAATGATGTACTTTTGCTGTCCGACATGGGGAAAAGCGGAAAAAAACCCAACAAAACAGGAAGAAAGAAATCCTAAGAATGACCGAGAAAAGACTCCAACAAAAAATGATGCCTTGAAGACTGAAGTTACACAGCAGAAGGCCAGTCGTGTCAGAGTAAGAAAAGACTGACGATGGACTACACTTACAACAGAATGAAGCCCAACAGATGGAAGGCGTATCAAGGGCCGCCAACGACGAAGACGGATTGACGGACTGGTAGCCTTTGCAGGACCTACATGATTACGTTTGGCCCAGGAGAGGGATGCAGAGTGACACAATGGAGAAGCCTTCGTTCTGCTGTGGCTAACCTGAGGCTGCGATGAGGATGGTGGTGAAGACAGCGAGGACGATGACGACTACATAAAGATTAAAAAAGAACATACTTAGCCCACTTAAACTTCAAGTAACATCCCTAAAAAGGCAACTGCAAAAATGCCCGCTATTTAGCATACTGTCCTTTAACTGCTCAAATCACACAGATAATAATCAAGAGTGTGTTGAATTTGAACGAGAAGACAAAGGAACACTGAGAATAAGCAAAGACATCGTCCAAATATCAAGTTTATAATCAGATAAGCTAGAGGTTATTCACACCCAGGGAACTTCATAATAGGAACACAAGTTAACTGACTCATTCAAGAGACAGACTGTTGGAAAGTGAGGAGGGAAAGGATTTAAGGATCATCTCATGGAAGGAATAGTTGAAAACAGAGAGTGAATCAGTTTTGTCTACAGCTACAAAAGCTGTGAGCAACACCTCTTTGGTAATTTGGGAAAACTAGGTTGTGCTACTCTGGGATTTAAAATGAATCAAATAACTACTGTAACAGAGCCCAGAGTTTCTTTACTGTTCCATGTCTAACATAAAAGGAAAGCAAAGGAAAAGGGAAGCTTACCGTGGTGAGGTATGCAACTTCCTAAGTTTTTCACCTATTCTTCTAAAATAGCAGGCCAGTGGCAGTACTGCCATTAACACTCAGGATCCCTTTAGTATCCGTGGAAGCAGTGGGACTATGTTAAACCATTCAAATTGTTACTATTAGAAGAAAGACCACAGAAGTATTAAAAATGACTCTCAATTCCAACTGACAAAGTTATAGTAAATATATTAAGACCAGAAAGGACCATTGTGATGATTTAGTTTTGATCTTCTGTCCCACACAGGCCACAGGACCAAACAAGTTCAAGTTTTGTTTGAATCAGACATACTCACAAAACAAAAACAAACATTCAAGCTTAACAATTTTATTACTACTGAAAAAAAACCAGAATAAAATATTCCATCAATCCTGTCTAGAGCTACAGAGACAGTAAGTAACATATTCACACAGTTTACTAAATACATTTGCGCTAAATGCAAAGGCAACCTTTCTAGTCCTTCTTAGTGATCACGTAAACATGGAAAAATGGATTACATTAGTTCATCCACATCATCATCCACTATTACTTTCCCTATGTCATCTTTAGCCTTTCCGAGAACCCCTCACCGTCTGTCAAGAAATAAAGTTTATCTTTTGTGTTAATTACACAGCTTTTGTTTGGCCTCAGAAGAATACTCCTTTATTTGAAGCTAGGCAGTACAGATTGTCCTGCTTTGATGTCTGGTGCTCTACTATATCTTGATCTTTTTACACTGCCTGTAGGTTTTTGGGTGTATTTTAATCATAGAATGCTAGATGGTTTAGGTTGGAAAGGACCTTAAAGATCATCTAGTTCCAACTCCCCTGCCGTGGTCAGGGACACCTTTCACTAGACCAGGTTTGCTCATCCAACCTAGCCTTGAACACTTCCAGGGACGAGTCATACACAAACTTCTCTGGGCAACCTATTCCAGTGCCTCATCACCCTGACAGTAAAGAATTGCTTCCTAAACCTACTGTCTTTCATCTTGAAGCCATTCCCTCTTGTCCTGTCACTACATCTCTTGCAAATAATCTCTCCCCAGCTTTCCTGTAGGCTCCCTTCAGGTACTTGGAAGGCTGCAATTAGGTCAGCCCGTTATTGTCTTCCACACTGTTTAACAGCACAGATGTACAGTACACATGTTGGCACCAATCCCTGCAGAGACCCACCTGCAAACGTACTCATTGGTGATACCTGACTTTTCTGCACTGAGACCTGCCAGCTGCTTGCACATCCATTGAAGTTATGCAGGCAGCACAGAAACTGCAGCTCTTAAGGTGTATCTCAAATTACGCATTCAATGGAATGACTCTAGTAGGGGCTGTGAAAACAGAGCATTAAGACAGTTTCTCCAAAAAAGTAAGTATGTTCACTCATTAATCAATGCAGAAGTGCCAGTCAAAACTATTTACTTTCTTTGTATTATTTATTATTTTTAAAGCAAATAATTTTAGGTTTTTGTTGTTTGTTTGGTTTTTTTCTTTTTTCTATCAAGAATGGGACAATGAACTGGTTCTTTCTGCTCCCACATTGCTGACCTTAAAGAACGAAGATAGGGTTAGGAATTCCTCATAAAGAGCAAGTATCAAGTACAGTAGAAACTGTAGAGCTCAAAGATAAACATGGAGTGTTACCAAGTGTCATAACCTGTCCAGAGAACATAGTTTTCCACAGGTTTGTCACAGTTGTTTTTTTTAAATTTTAAGCATTCTGATCCACCTCTACATATCAGCAGCTCCTCATAAAAGAAGACAAAACCAGAAAACTTCCAAGCCAAAAATGCAGTTACATGAATCAAGAGGAATTTAGCAATGACAGTACTTTGAAACTTCTTCTACAAGAGAAGCTTACAAGAGTTTAATGGTTATTACAATTTATCTCTACCACTGATTTTTTTTTCCATGTTCTTTCTTGAAGAACTGATGTAAAATGAGACATTTTACATTTAGATTGCATATCATATGGCTTTAAAAACAATTTATTCTCAGCTTGCCTAAGGAAATTCTGAAAGATTACTCATAAAACACTGCTTCTAAAAGTCCTCACAGCCCACAGACCTCCCTATGGAGGGAGTGACCTGTAAGATTAGAACCTGCTGTGGGGCAGAAATTTAAGAGCTTTGCTGACTAGACAGTTCATGATAAAAGGCAAGACACCACAGTATATTTTACAATTTTCTAAGTTGCTGACAGCTTACAAACAGACAAGATTGTTAAGTCTTCCAAGAATCTGCAGTATAGTACCTGTTTACTGAGAAAGAATTAAAATGAAACCAAAAAACCCTGCTAAGAGTATGAACTTACTCTGGCTTTGATACATTCCATTGAATGGAAGCTGTTAATTGTAAACTTTTGCTCCAAAAAATATTCTAACTTTTAGCACTCCTATGTAATTACTATAAAACCATTTATAAGTCTTTGACCCATAGCAATTTTCAAATTTGTTTAAAAGTACAGGGATGACAAGAATATTGAAAGACTTTTGTATAAACTCTTTTTTTTAAACTTTTGTTACCACTTCTACCACAATTCTACAATTTTACCATTCTTATTGACGGTACTTATTTATTTTCTGGCCAATATTGCTAAAGTAATGTGAATATATTAAAAATGCCCCTTGCTTGAATGTAACGAGACCAAAAAAGACTACTGGTTTTCAAAACTGAATTTATAGCATAGAATGAAGTTCAGGGCAACTAATATTTTAATATTTCTAGTCAGTATTTCTCCTAATTTTAAATTCCATTCATTGAATCTTTTTGTCCTTTACTTCCTGTACTAGTGAGTCCTCTAGTGAGATCAACTAAGAAAAAGAGAAATTTCCTCTCCATTTAAAATATACTTTTGCATTTCTAAGAGTAAAATTTTCAGAAATGGTATATAGGAATTCTGGAAATGCAGAGTTAATACTGGACTATGGTTAATTAACAAGACAGCAATAGCCAGAAAATTCTATGCACTGCTTTTAATAATAAGCACAAATTACACTATGTTAACTGAATTTTATATTTTAATATTCAACTGAATATTTAAAAAAATTAAATTAGAATTACATGTCAGTATTACTATGAAATTAATGTTAAATATACATCTTCAAATAAAGGATACATTTACAATTTAAAATATGAAAGACAAATCATAACTTGAGACTCTATTCAAACAAGACTTATTAACAGTTAGAAACTGCAGAGAAGAGAGAATCAGTCTAACTTCACACGATGAAAAGATCACAGAAACATATTCCTGTGCTGAAAATTACAACAGGTCATATATCTGAAGTGGTAAAACAAAAGTCCTGAAATAGAATTGAATGTTACTGTCATATAAACCAGTAAGTACATTAAGTTTATTGTTTGTAATGCAAACAACACATTATAAAGAAGTTAAAAGCTTCATGGAGTAGGTCCAAAAAAATGTTCACGCAATTACCATCTGCCCCAATCCAAAACTCATTCCTATATATAACCAATTATTAAATGCTAGAGCCACTTAAATCTGAAAGGAATCACATATAAAGTTTGTCAGGCACTGAGAGCTGTGCTTTTGCACATACCTAATAGTGCAGAAGTTTAACAGTGCTGAAAAGCTCACAACTTGGCTCACATCCAGATCTGTCAGGTTTTAGAAACAGGGATCTGTGTGCTCATCTTGCTTGGGGAACCCAATCCAGCAAAGTATCTCAGTCCATATCTAAGATCTGACAGGACAAGCCAGCATCTGGTATTGCATGATCATTTCTTTCTAAGAAGAAATATGTATTACTGATTAACTTGCTAGTGGCTACAAAAATTCATCTATCTGGAAGCTCAAGTTCAGGGCATCCTCTCAGGGGGAAGTTCAAGTCCATGCCACCTTCCTCTTAGGAAGCTTCCCTGCCTATCAGCTGACAAACTATACTGGACTGAGGCTTTCTTCTTTCCTCTGTTTTGAGGTTGTGTCACTGTGTAGAAAGAAATGCCACTTGCACTAGGACAGAGATCAAATTAGCTTTAATTGCATACCAGCATCACTGGAAACTTGGGAAACAGAAGGAGGTACAGTACTTTCAGTCCTGGTCATTGTTTCATGGGCACAAACCTGGGATCAGAGGCCCTGACACGTTCTGCATCTGCTCCGTTGCACTGTTCCATAAGCCTGCAGTAACTCCTCCCAATGAACTGTTATACAGTTCCCATACACTAAACCCTGGAGCAGAGATGGGGAAGGCTGAAGCAACAATAAAAAGTGCAACTATTCCAGTCAAATGGGCAATATAATGGTTACTACAGCTTTAAGATTGTATTCAGAGAGGGGGTACTTAATATCTACAATTTTTCCCCACCACCTTTTGAAGATTTTTTTTTGGTTTGCTTAAATAATTGCTCATTATTGAGTGAAACACAGTGTTTTAAAGGGTCTGTATTAGAGTTCAAATTAAGTGTTTTTCTTCCTTAGGAGTCATTATCCTTAGTGGGTTTTTTAATATACAAATTAAAATCTATATATCACTCTGTCTGCAAATACCTCTTTGTTTTCAAGTATTTTAAATCTTTTAACAGCATTTCAAGCCTGTTGTGGTGGTGAAATCTTGAGAGACATTAAGCTTCTTCAAGTTCTTACAACAAGATCAGCAGCCAGACAGAGGAGCCTGACAAAGGAAGAATTTCACAGAGGCAGAAGATGCTTCATGAGCTTATCTCCAACAATAGACCACAGAATTCTCATGAACTAGAGGCATTACGAGCATTTCAACTGCAAGAAAAACCTTGTTCCTAACTAGGACTTCCTTACATGCCACAAAAGCCTGGACAACATGCAAATTCTTAGGGAGTTAAGATTCATAAACTCCAGTCCTCAGAAACCTACTTGTTTTGTCAGCACTACAGTTTATCAGCATCAACATGTATTTAAGCAGAAACTACAGTTTTTAAACCAAATTGGGCTACATGTGTCAGGTGATCAACATCCGCACCAGTAAGTAAAATTACTCCTTCTGCAGCTGGTAAAAATATTTACAGTATTCTCCATGTCAGCTTAATCCATGATTAAGAATGGACAATATCCCAAGAGTATTACTTTGCTAGACATATGGATAAAGACAAGAAAAATGGTGAGAACAGAGCACCCCAAAAAAATCTTTCCAAAATAAGTGATTAATTTATCTCTCCCTAAAGACCTAAATTTAAATTCTATGGCCTATGTCAGGCAAAAGTCAAGCTAGATTATCACAATGGTGACTTCTGTGATCAAAAATTAGTGGAATTACAAAAAAAAAAAATTTCAAATTAGGAAATTCTGCAAAAGCTAAATTAACTAGATTTTTTTTCAAATAGCTTTTCCCCACAGGATTTTTTGCCTTAAATAAATTGAACAGCATTTTTGCACATCGAATACTACAATTTTAGAGTACTGCCTTGAGCAAAGTTAGTTGATGCATTATCAATTCTCTTTCTAGCTTCAGCCATATTGGCAAAATGTTGCAAATCTTAAGAAATGTAAATTCTTCTAATTTTATCCCCCCAAATTAGTTGTTGGACAAATCAAAAAAAAAAAAAAAAAAAAAGAGAGAGAGCCAAACCAGTTTCTCTTTTGACTGAGGGAAAGAGGCTGAATGTGAACTCAACCATCACTGGCTATCACACATGGCCATAACCTGCTGCTTGCTGTCTCACAGACAGTGCAAGAACAGCACAGGAAGCATTATGGATTGGAGAGATGCAAAAAAAAGAAAAACAAAACCAAACTTATGGCAACTGATTGGTAGAGATGTTGGAGATGCAAAACTGTAGAAACATTTTGGTACTTTCACTTGTTGTTTATTTCTTATAAACTTGTTATTTAAATTCACGGGTTGCTTTATGGGTGCGAATATCCTCTATAGTTTTGTTTCATCCTAGAAATCAGAATTCCTTCATACAGATGTAACAATTAAGCGTAAGATGCAGAATAACAATTCAGAGCAATACTGCATTAATACCTTATTAGTTATTTGCTCAGTACAGAAATCAGATTAATGCATGTCTCAAACACTGACACGTTAGATAACATGGCAATGCCATGAGTCACAGGCCAATCAAGTACAATTTCCAAAACACTTCACATTATTCTAGAAAGCTCATTTTTATACTTCTACTGTGTAGACTGTAAAAGAGAAAAAGCCATAGCTAACATTTTTAGGCAACTTCATCACCTTTACAGGAAAGATTACATGCTTGTTCTGTAATGCTAAGCTCAACAAAAATCATCTAAGAAACAGTTATATAATTGATTTTATATTCTCCCAAGATGCAAATGTTTCCTTTGAACACTATGGATTATTTAGAAGAAACATTGAGGAATATGGGTGATTTAAGACAAAAATCTCACTACATAATCCTGCTCTCTTGGCAGGAGCAAAAGGGAAGCTCTTTATGTCTCTTCTCTAACAATAAATTGTATATGCCCCAGGGAACCAGAGATCTTTGAAAGTTCAAGTTTTATAGCAGTTGGGCACAGAGTGCATTGACTCTACTTAGTTCTTGCCAATGTTAACGACTGTTACTGTGATCAAAGTCTTAGTGCATTCCAAGCAAGATTATGGTTCTCAAGGCACACTAAACAAGTTTACAGACTACAGTTTGCAGTTATGTTTTGAGTTAAGGAAGAAATCAAGCTATGGTAGTGGTTTTAGTAGCTGTCAACTTCAATGCACGTTAGAAATACTCCTGATCATATTTGTGAACAAAAAGTATATAAGTAAACATACTGATGTGTGCGAGTATTTCAGTATTTTGTGGATATCTGAGACTTCTAATTTGTGACTTTTGACTCTCTGTCAAAACCAGTTTTGATTTTCAAAGGCTGATTTTTCTACCATCAATATTTTTGATAAAGGTCTAATGAGGTGCAAGAATGTTGTTTCTATTTGAAGCAGCAGCACAGATGCAGCATCTCAGTCCATTCAGGTCTGAGCCTCATTTAGCTCAACATATAGTTCCAGTAACCAAAGTTTTCAGCTGGTAAATAGATGTATAAAAATGTACTAAAATAGCAAAAACAAAACTATCAAACAGGAGGATTTACAGAACCAAAGCCAGTATTTTCTGTACCTCCCCCCCCTTAATAGTTGATATATTTTATACTGCAGTTCTGTTTTCTTCTCTCTTCCACAGCAACTAATGACTGAAACACTGTAGGTTAAACTTCATTTAGCTGGACACAGGCTGTTAACAGCCTCTGAGGAAGAAGAGAGAAAATACACAAATGTAAGAGCTCCTAATTTTCTCCTAAAAATCAAAAGCTCTTATTATTCCCTAACCAATATCCAGCACAGCTATTTCAAGTGGCCATGCTGTTGTGTTCATTCACTTGACTGAAACATTATTTTGAGCCATGCTCTAACAACACTAAAACAAGTAAACTTCCCGAAGACAACAAATCACATTCTGCTATGCAGTAATGCATAAACTGTGCTAAAACTCCTCTGTCCCAAAAACTTCAACCTCAAACACAAAAGCGGTTCCATATGCTGCAAGTACCACACAACATAATAAAAAATTCACTCTGTCACACAACATAATAAAAAATTCACCTTCACAACAAAAAGTGATATGGAAAGCCATTTGTCAGCAGTTAGTGATACCTTGATGTTGCACAAACAGCCTGCCAGTTACTTAACACCACAACTATTTGAGTATTTTCTGTCCACAGAAGCAAAAGCTGATGTAAGCCCAGTCTGTCAAAACTTTCTCCTCTCCTCCCAGGTGTAACATCTCTGTGCCAGCACTAGCTCCAACAAGGCTACAGTATGAACTCCTTCAGGAAACTGTTTGGGAAGCTCATGGAATACAGAAGATACTGTAGGCAATCTGACAATCCAGAACCATTTCAACAGGCACAGATACATGCAGCTGGCTAAAACTTCAGATACTATTACCAAAATAGCACTTGAACAAGAGTTAAGCATGTCAAAGCCTTTAGAAATGCAGAAACCGAACACAAATTATTCTCCAGATCTAATTCCTTGACTAAAAGCCAATTTATCTTTTAAAATGAACTTTATGTGACAGAGTTTGCCATTTTCCTTACTGTAGGATTAAGCTGTAATGAAGCACAGCTGCAAAAGTAGTGGATATAGATGCCAGAAAGATAGCAAAACAAAAGTATCTTCTACTCACATATTAAAAAGGTCCTTTATTTCAAGAATCAGTACAGATAATATTTTCTACTTGAAATAACTTCCCTCAAGCAATCATAGCATATCGTTGTTTATCTGAGCTAAACAATTTGCATTTTCCTCCTTTCCTATGCTCTCACAGGAAACTATACTATAACTTTGTATTATTAATGTAAACGAGTAGGTGGAATACAAAACAAGTTTCTTCCCCAAATCCAAATGGCCATTTGCTCTTCAAGACTCTAGACTGGGATGTCACTCTCATGTAATAACATGCTTTCCCATTTTCAAAAAATTTTACCCTTGGATCTTCTGATCTCTTATGTGAAAATAGTTCTGAAAGGAAGCCAAGATAATAATACAAAAAAAAAAGATATGAACCTAAAATTGATCAGTTCCATAGATTGCTAGTTTTCCTCCCTCAAATAATGTAGTCATTACTGATCAGTGTTGATTAGATGGCTAACGCAGATCCACAAACTGTACGACATTTTAATATTTTTGAAGGGTTGTGGTTTTTCAAAGGGGGTGTGGTTTTGGTTTTTTTTAAGAGGGTATCAGAAATGCTATGCTATGTGGTAGTACAGGGTTTCAGCAGCTCATGAACCACTGAAGGAGGCACAGGAAGAACAAGAAGAAAAAAAAAACTAAAACAAAATGGGAAAACTCAAACACTGCTCAGCATGAAGCAATAATATAAGGATCAGCTTAAAAGTATATGTGCAGTTCTCCAAAGAAACAGGTTCTATTTTTCACATCTTCAGGCATCCTAGATATTATAAACAGAAGTATGTGCTCAGCAGAAGCCTCAAGGAAGAATAAAGAGGATCTTGAGTAGCTGGCACACGCTCTTGTCTCAGTAATACCTGCCTTTCAGGAGCTATCATATAGAAAAGAGTGAGCTGGACCTTGAAGCCAACATGACACTTTCCTGTGGAACCATTCCCAGACCTTACTGCTGGCTACCAAAGTAATTTTAAACAGACCTACATGTTTTACTCATAGAAGCATCCATAAGACTGCTTTACCTATTTATTTGCATTACTGCAACAAAGTGAGACATGGAGCCACAGCACCTGGTTCAAAACCTGACCTGAAGGGTAAGTCCAAATTTACAATCCTTTTAATTTGCAAACTTGAAATGAACTAGCAAAAACAGTTCCTAAAGTTTAATTTCCTTGAAAGGAAAAAAAAAAATCTCTGTTTTTAAGAAAATATTTAAGTAGTTTAATAAAAATTCAGTAAACTTCATTAAAAAACTGACATAATACAAAAAACCTTCCCAGAGTATACCCAGTTCTAATTCAGTCTGTAGATGGCCTGTAAATGTTTTAAGTACAACACTGAAAGTTACACAAAATGGATAGAAACACAGCTTTTTTTTTCTTTTGTAGACAAATTAATCATAGATATCAAACCTGGGAAGCCTGTTAAATCACCCATCAAGGCAGAACATTTTATAGCTTTCACTTTCAATCCAGTTGCTTAGCAATTCATCTTAATACTTCATCCAAATAGATCACACAGTAATGATACATCCCAGAAACAAACTGATCATCATAACTCTTCTCTTCCAGCAATTACAAACTGGAATCTAGAGGTCCACTAAGATTGAAGTTATACAAGTAATATCTTGCCAAATGTTTTTTTTTTCCCCAGATAAAACTCTTCTTCAAAACATATGAAATTTAGGAAAAAGAATCTCCTTACAGATTACCCTAAAAGAGAAAAAAATCCTACTCACCAGACAAGTGAATACACAGGTACTAGAAAGACACTGCTGTATTCTATTACTTCTAATTTTTATTTCTAGCTAGACTTGCTTTATTTTGAGGTTTGAAACACTCACATACACAAAACAGAAACAAAAGCAGAAAACCCACCAACATATTGTAAAAACTAAGTAGTCATTGAGATGATAAAAAAAAGCTTGTGAAGACTTAGCAAGACTTGTCAGGAGCAATCAACAAATAAAGGCTTTACATAGAAGCATTAAAGGCTGAATCGTCAAATATCTGAGACTTCAGAACCCAGTAAAAAATCCCAATTAAACAGTATTATCAGAAGAGAACACGTCTGTAGTCTCTGTTATTTTTAAACCTTCAAAAATTTTACTTTTATCTCAATGGTGTTATGTTGCATTTTGCATGGTGGAAGGAAATAATAGAATCTTGAAAGCAGTTGCAAAGCTTCCTAACCAAATCAGCCATACATCTCACTTTTGGAAGTCACTCTGTCTAATACAGTTAAGCCTCAGGAACACTTTCAGAAGAATCTGAGTGGACAGTAGAATGCAATACCTATCTAAGGGACAGAATTACCCACAGATCAGGCTTCATCCTTACAAAGCAAGCAAGCCAAGTTAATCATCCTAAAAAAAAAGCAGGCTTGCATGTTTTCATAATCTTTAAATCTGTAGAAGACCTAGAAAGAACTTCCTGGTCACAAAGCTACAGCACTTATTATCATTAAGCAACTAAATAAGCCACCTTACTCAAAGGAAAGATCTTGGTGCAAAATGCAGGAGGAATGGGATTCTCTTCTTTCTTGATCTAAAGGTGCAAGAAATCACCAACTTACCCCACAGGACAGGTCAACAACCTTGTATGTATGACCTGTATATGGGAACTTCATCGTCTTCAAGGTCATGCTGTTCATCAGTCCCTTCAACCACTACGTGAAGAGCTATACAGTGACATTTAAAATGTACCAGTGGAAGGGAAAAGACTAAGAGATGAACTCATTCCAACTCTTAACTATAATTCTCAGCGTATTCATGTTTCATATTTTGTTTTGTTTAAAAAGAATAGTACTTTAAAGAAAAATGATTCCTGAAGTACAGATGACAGGGGAGGCCTTGCTGCCCATTTAAGTACCATAGCTAGGTCACGATTTCCAGGCAATTTAGATATTGCAGTAAGACGGCTTGTTTATTTCTTCCCTCCTTGGTTGATGGACCAGAACTATTCCGAAAAAATGGTCCTAGGAAATGTATCCAGCCTTTGTACTATTTCAACTTTGAAAACAAAAAGACAGGAAAAACCTACTTTACCAGTCTAAGGAATATCCATAATCAACTATTTCCAGATACAGTTATACAAAACATAATAATAAATACTTGGTAAGGGAACTACCTATTCAATATTTGTGTTTAGACATGATTGCTAAGAAAAATCTTGTAAATTTCTATTATTAAAAAAGTCTTCATCTTTCCACATAACTACTAATCTTCTGTATTGTGGTTATCTTGATCAGGAAACAAATTATTTAGTGGCAGTTCAAGAAGTTAACTGTTCCTTATTAGGAGATTCCATCATCACTTAAGATGTTACCTGAACCTTCACAAAGACTCTCAGAAACACAGCACCTTTGCATTTTCTTTCACAAGCATTCCATAATATCTGCCAGAAGATTGGACAGGCAGAGCGTTTCCTGGATGAATGTCACAGTACATGAAAACAACTAAAGAAGTTTCTCTTTCACAAGGATCTCAGAAAAGATTCTGTCTTCATCAATTTGTTGGAATAATCTCTCATACTGAGTTTGCAAAGAATACGTAGAAAAGATTAATTTATAAAAAAAAACAGACCAGATTTGAGTCTCTCATTTAGAATAGGAAAAGAAAGACAATTTTTTTTCTGATGATTCTTCTTGAAATATTAAACCTTAATTAATTAAGAGGAAGAGATAAGAAGCAAGAGTAGTGTGGTTTTTAAAAGAAAATACCACAAAGGAAGTTGAGTATCTAAACAGAAATAGTTAAAACAATTCTCTTAATTTTCATTTCCCAACAAGGTAAGGGGGAGCAGAAAGAACTGCTTTGCTTTCTCCTGCGTTGTCTACAAGACACTGCACAAGAGAAAGAAAACCTCACCTACTGTACTACAGAAAGAGAGAATGGATGAGTTGCTGGAGTCACAGTCCAACATAGAAGGGTTTTGTCAAAGCAGTGCTAGCAACAATCTAATTTATTTTTTTGTGGAATAGATACTGAAATCTGAACAGGAAAGATGGAAGACAGACTTAGTATAACTGAAGCAGAAAAATGCTGAATGTTCAAGTTTACGTTGATTTGAAGTTTTTTGTTGGTTTTTAGGTTACTTTCCCTATCACACAATCTGTTGGGGTATAAATGCCAGTAAATATATGTATTAGTGAGACTTTATCTGAATCTGTACTGTATACAAATAGCACATAACACAATCACAAACATACAAATCACAAATACAAGTATTGTACTATTTCTTTTCCTGAAGTAAAACTTTTCGAACTTGATCGTATCATAAAATGTTTGTTCCATTTGTGTGATGTACTATGGATCTTACTGTCTTTCCGACAAATTTGCAACATCGAAACCTCAAATTTCATTAAAAATAGTATTGCTGTCTGTTTCACTCTAAAATTAAGCTTGAAAAGACCTTCCATGTTACATAAGAGCTAAAACATCCAGTGCAAACAAATAACAACAACAAAACCCCAAACCAAACAAAAATAAACCCCTCAAGCTTCAATTTTGGTTTACCCCCCAACAATGCCACTTTGTGCCCTGATCTTGGACTCAGGACACAACATTGCAAACCAAGCAATAATCTCAATTTCACTGTAAATCTTTAATATATTATTGTTCTCATGTCAATTATATTAAACTCAAAGTAGTTATTAATAAAGACTTTAAAAAAAAAAATGAATACCTCAGTCTGACCTTCATGGGCACTGGATTCATGAGTGACACGAATAGCCTAAAATTAAAACATATTTCCATCAGACTTTAAATGAGAGACTTCCAGTGTTTCAAGACCTACTTATGCTCTTTGTTATATCAAATGCCATAGATGCAACTATTCTGTTCAGTGCTTTTAATAAATAAAAAAGATAATAAACTAATAATCTCCACATCCAAGGATCTTGGAAGACAATATTTCAGTTTCATTAAAATTAATTCAGATCAAATATCTGACAGTTTGTAATGGCACTTTTACACAAAGAAAACAATACAAGTGTTTTTGTTTTCCATCACTTCCTGAGCAGACAAAATAATTTAGATAGAAACTCTGATCAGGTATTTTGTATATTTCTATAGAAAATGCCATCAAACCTCTGCTCTTTCTGTTTGCTATTACTTCCTTCAACTACATGTTAACACTCATATCCCTGAGGGCTTCACAATAAGCTTAAACTTAACTCAGATTTAGGAATCATCAAGGTTTTAATTTTTAAATAGGATCATCATTACCATCAGGAGCAACCATGCTGTTCTCCTTTCACCACTGGCCAGATGTTTCTGTTACATCCTTTCAAACAGCACTAATGATGAGGCCAACCACTTTACCAGCTAGCTCATCTCATTGTATGGGGTTGTGGGGGAAGGAAATTATATTTCAGCCAAATCAGCTCTTTTGTGTGTTTCAACTGCTAAAGTCACAGAGATATGACTAGAAGGCACAAATGAAAAAAGGAAGTAGAATGACCATCCTCTCAGCAATAGCACCAGATCAGCTTAAGCTGACCATTAAACCGCATCCTGAACCCACAAAAAGGAAGATTATGCACGCATTTCTCACGCATTTCAAAGTAATTTTAAACTAAGCCAGTGAATTAATATGGATGAGGAACATTGATAAAAACGTGACTGAGCTATGGGCAGGCAGGAATACTCTAAAATACCAAAACAGAGTTTTCTTTGTAGCAACTGTCCGATCACAAGCCCATTGTAAAACCAAATTGTTTAGGTGCTTCACTGAGTCAAGTCATCTGGACAGTACCTGCTCATGCAAGTACTTCTTATACCATTTTAAATAAAAGTAGAAACACATACTAACTTCATAAGTTTCTAGATATTTGGCCCTCTCTTCAGGAGTCATAGATAATGAATCTTCTAGGAACTTCTTCAGTGAAGAATTAGTTTCTTAAAAAAAACAACAAAAAAATTAGTGTCATGTTTTAATTCCAACTTCATTCAAAGCTTACAGAATCCAACAAAAGATTTGAAGACAGAATTACGCTGTATCTTAAAGGCACTGAAGGCTGACTGCAAGAGGAACTGCTACCTGCTACATTTTGCAATGTTTCAAGTGCTTTAGCTGTGAATTAGTATAAAATACTGGTTTTGTAATTACAGGTAGAAATGCACTTTGAACAGAGTTCATCGTTTATGAATGGTTATAGTCAGAGAAAACAGTACAAAATGTATCCTTCCCTTACAAAATGTATCCCTTTCCCTTAGGGAAAAAAGGGAAAAGTCAACAAAAATCCCAAGCAAAAAAACTTACCAAAGTTCATTTTATCTCTGTTGTTTGCAATAGCATGAATTAGCCCAATTGTTCCACAAGCATTGTTAATGGTCTGCTTCATGAAATACACTGACGATTTCACGTCTTGTCCCTTAGTTTTTATTCTCTCTTCTTCTTCTGTTCTGAAGGTTTCATACTAGAAAGAAAGTTAAAGACATTGCACAAATAGTACAAATAGCTAAATTATCAAGTAAAAATAATTTATAAAAAGCAACACCTAACTAATATTGTACTTTGAAATATTTAATGTGTGTGGTCCAACAGGTATATGTAAACTTACTCCCCTGAACAGCTCTACATTGTTCATTAAACCAATGCCTTGACACTAATCAAAATACTGTCACATCTGAAACATCATTTTGAATCGTGTAATCTAACATAACTTCAAAAATATTTAAATTATTTCCTTGATCTCAGCACCTGTCATCATCTCTCTTCAATTCAACAAAAGGCTTTTTAAGGACACAGGGTTCAAAGTGCTTTCAAGAAAACCATGATACTTCAGGTGATTAATCATCACGAAGCATTCTTAAAAGTTCCATTCTTACATTTCATTTCTCCCAGGAATATAAACCAAGATTTGTATAACACCCAGGGCCCCAAAACAGGCCCTTCAAAAGCCACATTCATAAAATAAATATTTTCTGTAGTAAAAATGAATTTAGTTTCTCTGAACAATTTTGTTCAGTAATTGTTTTATAAAGATAATAATTGTTATACTGTTATACTGCCCAATAGTGTATTTTTTGTGGCGTTTTTTTGTTGTCTATGGTTTCTTTGTTCTTTAGGGGGAGAGTTGTGGGGTTTATTTTGTTGGATTTTTGGTTTTTCGTTTTATCTTTGTTAGGGTTTTTTTTTTTAAGATTTTAATTTCAAACAGAAAAAGAAAGAAAGAAAGAAAGAAATACGCAAATGTTCCAGATAATGCTTCCTCCTTTGCCTTTTTTACGAGGTACTTTTGCAGACAAAAAAATTGAATACCAAAAATACAATTCTGAGCAAGGCATAGACCAGATCACCTCCTAACCTGAGCTATCCCATGATTTATATTCACTAGACCATGTCCAAAATGGCCAACAATCACAGCATTCACTTTGCCTACAACCCACAATGCAGAATAAGAAAGCCATTGACCTTTAAACTGGACAACTACCCTGAAATTATCTGTATGCCAACAAGAGCATCCTGCCCTAAAAACAAGTTAAAGAAGATTGATATATAGGAAATGTGAAATAATGGAACTTCAGACAGAAGAACAGACATGTTAGAAAAGTGTTTGCAAAGGCAGCAAAATTAATTATGAGGCACACTTTCATAGATGTAGACACAACGAAGAAACAGAAAAAATAATAAATTAAGTAAAAACATAATATTACAGGCCATTCTGAACGGAAGGCTGATGAGTGGAAAATTACTCCAGAAATACAAAATATTGCTCAAGGCTCTTGTGGAGTTCACACAGAGCAAAAGGTTCAGAACATTGGGACCTCACATGAAAGAGTCAGCATTCACACACTCAGGCTAAACAGCTGATAGAATCACTTGTGTCCCTTATGTTTCAGAAGGATTAACATGATGAATATTTGGCTGGTGGACAAATTTGATTGATTGATGCAACAGAGCATACGTTTTTTTCTCTGGTTTTGTTTGTCACATGCTTCTTCAGGATGAAACTGGATACACCTTCTGGAACAAGAGGAAGATTGTTCTTTCCACTGGATGATGTTCCCATAACATGGTCCAAGAAAAGGTGGTTTGCATAAGTAGGGAGGCAAAACAAAAGTGGCAATCATGGAAGGAGCTCAGACCTGTAGCTAGAGCAGCCAGACACAAACTACAGCACACAGATAACAATGCCTCAAAGGTGACAGAAAGGACATTTCCTGAAGGCAGGGAAACGAAGAGCTTGCTTAAGTTCAAAACCATCAAGGTGGTTGAAATAAAGCTTGAAATGGAATGCCTACATAGCTATTTTGGAGAAACTGAGAGTGCAGAGGTTTACAGGACCTAACCTGTAAAATGACTGACCTGTCACTCTTCTCTGTATTTAAACACATTTTGTTGTAGAAATTAAGCTTTAATAGCTAAGTGGTTTGTCCTTATAAACTACGTGTTCGTTTTGAGAGACATATTAAAAGAATGGAGTTTGGGCAGATTCACTCCAAGCTTTTGGCTGACCTTATCACAGTCACGTAAGATTTTTATAAATTGAAAGATCACTACGAATAATACAGTGCAGACACATAATAATAATAATAATGGCCAGTCTTCGCGAGCGAAGATCCGGGGAAGGTCTTTACACCTTCCAGCCTGCGCATTGGATTTTTTAGGTGAGACACAGTGTGCGCGGAACTGAGCCCACCCTTTAATCCTAAGGTTCATCTGCCGGGGCCAAGCGAGCTTGGACGGTGGCAGCGAGGTCCTTAGGACGTAGGTGGGTTGCCTTTTTTAAGGGCTAACGAGCTCCATCTGCCCGGGGAGTGTCCCTGACCGGGAATCGAACCCAGGCCTCGGCGGTGACAGCGCCGCGCCCTTACCACTAGACCACCAGGGGCTCCCAATGTAGACACATATGATGACACAAAATAATCAAACTTGAATGTTTAACCAAAACAAGTGTTCCAAAGCCTAATATAGAGAAAGGAGGGGTGGAAATTGTCTTTCAACTTAGAAATACACCCCATCTGTCCATGAAGCAAAAGTCATATCAATACTGCCAACTGAACTGAAAGTGGATTGAAGTTTGATCAGTGCAACAGGACAAAAACTCAAAAAGGGTAGAGTTCTCTACCTCTTATTTTGCCTTTGCTATTGTAACTGTCTGCTAAAAATAGCAGAATTGAGCCATTTCACAGTTCATATTAAAAAAAAAAAGCCTTACATTGTCTGCAATAGAAAAATGTGAGATATTTCTCTGTGTTTCTACATTAGCTTTTCCTATTCCAATTTAAAAAGAAATCAGCAATATACTTGCAAGTTATCAAAAGAAGATTCTGAAGGAAGCATTTCATTGTGTTATTTTTAATTATGAAGTCTCTTGAATAAGGCTTCAGTCTCACCTTGGTTCTATTATGGCACCAAAGTACAAGATTCAAATAGTTGATTCCCATTTCATTTACAACAAAAGCAATTAACTGGTTATTAAATAAATATTTACCTTTTCTGTTATTGGAAAGAGAAGTAGCACTGCGCATACAGGTCTTGGCACCATGCTAAGCAGCTCTGGTTCCATACCATAAACATCTACAAATTGCCAGTCAGGATGTATACCCAACTGTTTGAGGAACTGGAAAATAAATTAAAAAAAAAGTATAATATTAAATTAGTACATTCATATACTATCTTTTCAGAAGCACAACAGAGTATTTACAATGTGAAATACACTGCAACAAGTCATACTTTCCAAATTTTAAGGAGAATAAGTAAGATTCAAGTTTTAAGAAATAAGGCTGAAGAAATCATAGTGCTAAGAAAGACACACAAAATCCCCATGTTTTATGTATTTTAATAGCCTTTAAGAAAGGGAAGTGGAAACACTCCCAGCACTATTTACTGAAGAATTAAAGCATTACAAACTCCTGAATGAAGTATTTAACATAATCAGAACTCCATAGATATAGGGAACCTTCTATTACTCCTGTTACAATACTGCCTAGAAACTTTACAATCTAAGAAACTGTAACTTCTAGTAAGCAATGACAGTGATGACAAGAAACGATGGTCAGCACTACAGGGAACAGCAAGAGCACAGGCTTAGTCTGACAAGCAGTGATCTTGACATGCAATCAGCCTACACAACTTTACTGTAGAACCATAAAACAAGAATAAAATACTAAGGAGACCCAAAACAGGCAAAGAAGATATCCCTCTGTGTATCAAGAGGGTTTTGTTCAGGCTTGGGGGAAAAAAAAAAAGATTAAAATATCCTTAAAAAATTAACTAGATGTTAAAAACTGTACAGCATAAACCCCTGTGTAAGAGACTGACATTTGGGTAACATTTGAGCAACAGATGGCAGGACGGGAAAGATCCTTTAAACAAACATATGGAACTAATTTTTAACATGGATACGTGCAAAGAAAAAGATGGAGTTCAGTCAACGACAGTCAGGTATGTAATCTTTGGCAACTGCGGTAAAAGCAAGGCAGGACAGGGAGAAGACAGGGAGAAGAAATTTTCTATGGATAAAACCAAGTTGTTGGGAACCAGGTAAAGTTCTTTAGTGGGACAAAAATCAGTATTAGATGTGACACAGGAAGGTCAGAAAGACAAATGTCACAAGCAACAGCGTCAATAAGTTACACTAATGCCTACATTTAACTTCTATATTTTCCCCTCTCTCAGTCATTTTCTGGCTCTGTCCTAGGCCAGACAAAGATTTTGGTACAAAAAGGAGTTAGTAAGGCAACAGGAGGTAAAGTACCCTTCCCCACTGACAAAGCCATTTCCTGTTAAAGGACAGCAGGCAGCTATCTGTATGCTTTTTAGACAGTGTCACTTATAGGGAGAGACCTGTGCTGCTTTGTGTTCCAGTTATTCAGTGACTACCCAAGCAATTTTATTATACTGTAAGGAACAGCTAGGGTACTTCAAGGGCTCAATCACTTTCAGCTGCTTACCTTCTCTTAACTGATACTACGAACTCAACATAACCTAAAATAGCACCTTTATATTTCTCTAGATCTGCACAAGAGAGTATCAGATTCTCTTTCACAGACACTGCTTATCACACTGCTGACTATTCTTGATTTATAGGTCTTCGAGCATCTACCTTAGAAAAGAAAAAAAAAATTGGCTATGTTACAGAAGTCTTATAGGAGATCAGGAACACTACCACCACAACCTCCCCACATGTCTGTATCTAGTATTAAGAGTTTCAGAACTTTCTTTTACTGATTGTTATCATATTTTTGGTTGTCTCTTTTCTTGTTGTTTTAAAATACCTTTCTGAAAAACATTTCCGGTTTTTCACTGGTCCAGTTAACCATTATCAAAAAGCCACTTTTGAAATTACTTTACATACACCCCTGAACACCTTATCTGCACTTTCTATAAACTTCTCATTTCCCACAGTATTCCAGAAGGCCCATCTTTCTCACCTGATTCATTGCTGTTTCTAAATAGCTAAGAGAGAGTGTAGAGAAGATGGAGGCAGAATCATCTCAGCAGCACACAGTAAAACAATGACAAAAGACAGGCTAAAACACGGGCAAATTCGAACTTGATAAGGAAGGCATTTAAATTTTATAAATAACAAACATGACAAAACACTAGCACAGACTGCCCAGGAGGCTGTGGAGTCCCTGTCTTTTGAGAAATTCAGAACTTGACAGGCTGCTGAGAATCTGTTCTGAACAGAGAACGGCTGGTCGAAGAACTCCAAAGGTCCCTTCCAGCCTACATCATTCTATTCTAAATCATAACAAACTGTAAATCTGCATGTCTAAATGTTGGTTAATAGCAAAAACATTACAGTAAGAACATTCAGATGTTCCCTATGCAGCATGTGGTATAACACATACTGTTTTCATTGCTGGTACCACTACCTTAAGCTGCTAGATGTTAAGCATTGAAAGAAACACAGAGCAGTTATCTTTAATACACTACTCTGTTCTGAGGTATACTGGCTACTGTTTAGGTTCATGATATTTATTTAATTTAAAAAACAGGAAAAGTGACCGTGCTTATTATTTAAGGAGCCTCAAAAATAGAATGGAAACGCAGTGGACGAAGATAACCCAGGTGACTTGAATTCAGCAGTTAAGGATACTACTTCTGCCAACACAATTAGAGACAGCAGGAAGATTTGATCTGTGGGGCTGATGGAGACGTGGAAAGGACAAGTGCGATAAGACAATGTAAGGGTGCAATTTACTTTAACAGAAAACTTCTGAAGTAGTAAAGGTACAATTTAAATATTGTCAGAATAACAACGCGCTTTTCTACTTCGTATAAAAACAAAGTGAGGACAAAAACTGAAACAAAATAGGACCTTGAAATTTAAGTGCAATTAAATTTGGACAGCATCTGCAAATAATTCAAGAAAGTCACATTCTAAATACTAAGGCATTATACTAAAAACTTTGAGTCTTTTAGGGCGTCTAAAAGAGCAGCGCTGACTTATAGTTAGTGTTCCTGTTCTTCTCAATAAGAGATATATATTTTTAATATATCCATAGAGCAGTTTAGAAACTTAATGCTCAGTATACCCACGCAAAGCCGTATATATTGGCCCTGGGCATCCCAGAAGCAGCAATGCAAAGCACGCACAAAACTGGACTAACCAGTTGATCTAGGCTTCTTTCAAAACCATCCCAGCAAGCAAGAGCTTTAGAATGATTCCAGCAGAGTCCTGAGATGCAGTTATCGAGCCACTGGTTCAAAACAGGATACCATATTATGTTTAAGAGACCTGTTTCTTTCCCCGATCTAAAAAGTTTATCATAATAGTGATGAGCTGGATAAATCCACTCTTCTAAATAAGCTGTTATACATATTTCTTCTTTTTACGGTTCTACTAGAACAACAATTGGATTCTAATGATTCTGCTGGTCCTTTAAGAAAGGAAAATGTGGAAGTGGGGAACAGCATTTTCAGTCCAACAAGATAATGTATGACATGAACCACTGTCACTTGTTTTCCACTCTGTAGCACCCTATTCTGTATTCCAGACAGTAAAGGTTTCCTTGTTACAAGAACTAAGAAACTGAGCAAAAAAGAGCATAAGAAAAGGCCAGAAGAGGTAAGTACAAATAGTGAAATTAAATATATAGTTTTCTTTGCTTTCAGTTACTGAAAAATGTACAAAGACAGACCTAAGTCAATCTTTCCACTATTCATATAAATTATACTCTAAAACTCCCAAAACAAATTACAATTTTCCCTTTGAAACAGATCTACATATTTAAACTCAGTAAGAGGGCTACACAGCTGGAGGTACTGTAAACTGGAAGCCATTTATGACGTGCTCTCCCAGTGGACATCTACAATCCCTTCATATTTCTCCTTGTGCTTATTCTTTGCTATGCTGTGCCACAGCCCCAGCACTCCCCCTTTGCTGGCTCTGTGGAAGGCTTTCTGAGGTGTTGTCTTTACAGAAGGACACATACACAGTCCTAGTTTTCTACTTTCTGAGGCTACACCTATAATAACAGGTTGTTTTCCAAGCATGTGTGCTATCTCCAATGTTTTCATTCTGCTTACCACAAAAGAGTTAAACTCGACTCCCTTACCTTAAAAAAACAGTAAGTTTAGCTAAGCATTTTCAGACAGACATCTGTGTTTCTCCACATCTGACATCCTTGCACTCCAGCACAGTAGCTTATCTACAAGTACTGGTTCCCAACACAATTCTTGAATCATGTGCACTGCCTTTTCAATTACTTTGATCAGTATGGCTTTCCTTTGGGAAAGCTTGTGGGATAGTGTTTCAGAGTTCAGAAAATGGAAAGACCTTTTAGGAAGGTACTGTTTCCAAGATAATTAATACTTAATCAATCTCTGTATTTGCCTAACACCCTGGAGATATGTGTTCTATAAATGGCCGAAGACTGGCTGCATCCAGCTTCTGCCATTTGTTCTGTGTTTTGAGATTGCCCTGTAACTTTAAAGTAACTTTAATGTCCCAGAGTGGTCATGGGCTAAAATAAATCTCTTTATGTAGCTGACTCTCAATACCTTAATGGCTTTAAAAAAAAACCACAACAAAACAAAAAAACCCCAAACAAACAACAAACAACAAACCCCAAAACAACTCCCCCCAAAACCCCAAAACAAAACCCAAACAAACAAAGACACCAATGAAAACAAAACAAAACAAAAACAACCCAAAAAGTAGGATCAAAGGCCTGAAAATAATGCTGAAAGGTAACTAAGAACCAGGAAGTTCTGGCCCTATGGGGCAAGAGAAACCCAAGCTACAGTCAACTCTCAACAGTTTACCTTTGAGCCACCTAAAGCCACTGCTTGAGCACTGATCAGATGCAGTCAATTACCTACCCTTATCCAGATATAATGAAGGTGGGAGTTGAAATGGTACCTTATCCAGGAAGTTAGGAAATTTCTTAGAATAGGTGAGATGAAGAAAGGGAAGAAAGAATGAAAAAAGGTAGGAGATCAAGACAGAGATCCATCGAATACTACTTTTTTGCTTATTTACACTTGCTGGACAATCAGTTGTGGGTTGCAAGCCAGACTGAAGCAACATCACGATGAAGAACAATCAGCTTGTGTCCTGATCTTTTCACTCAAAAATTTGCATGCAGTCTGGTTTGTTTTCTTCAGGTAGTAGAAGAAACTGAGAAGATACACAGACAAGCATCATGTGGTAAACAGTGGGCAGAAGATAAACATGATTTTCTTGCCTCCTCTCTCCCATTAGTGGGGAAAAACTCATAAGAGATGCAGGAAGAAGGGCAGCACTAGTCACAGCAGGCCCCCCAGATGAAGGTCAAAGAGAAGAAACCATTCCCTGTCACCACTGTACACAAAGTGGAGCTTTGTAAATGCTGAATCATCAACTCATTCTGTATCAGAGGTGGACAACAATTCATTCTGTCAGACTGCAGAAGTGAAGGAGAGAAAAAACAAGTACTGTGACAATTACATTAGCACAGTATGGTACATTTAACTACTGATTTCGCTCATTACAATTACCACTGTGTGGCCCATTTAACTGTGGTACATTCTTGCTTAAAAACACCACTACAAATACACAGCTGTGGTATTCCGAGTGAGTCACTGCCACTGGAAATCTTTAAGAAAGAATATTCCTGTTTACCCTCACTAGCCCATTTCTGAAGCTTTAAATAATTCTAGCACACAGGCACAGAAACAGTCTATATACACTAAGGACTTGGAAATTCCTACACTTGCATTATTACACGAACACTTTCAGATACAGAAAAACTTTTGAGATATTTTTGAACAATTTCACATACCCTATAACTGACAAATACCAGTTTTTCTCAATTATTGCCTGAATTTCTACCACAAAGACTGAAATCCTCAAATTTACAACTTATATTTCAAAACTAGAGAGCACACAGGATGGTAAGAATATACTAAAAGCAACTGAATCTGCATTTAGTACACGTCTAGTTACTGTTAAAAAAGGGAATAAAATGATTGGCACAACAATCAAAACATCCTAAGCATTTGTTAAATTGTAATGAGAGTTTTAACTACAACCCAAAACTTAAGAATCCATGCATCTTACAGGCCACTGAAATTTTTAAGTGTTCACTACCACACCTAGTATGTATATTTCAGTTTGTAGAAGCACACCACTGTTTCTTTAATCCTGAAGACTTCTGCAATATTTTACAGAGCACAGTACAGAGTACTGCAAAACGTGTCTGTCCTTGCAGACATCCCTTAACTCAACAGGATTTTCTAAAAACAGGTTTGCAACTTCATTTGAATCTTGAATTACTATTATTATTGGTTTCAACATAAGCAGGATATGAATAACTTGTGACTAACAGCCCTGTTGTTACACAATTCATCATTGTACTGATGAGATTAAAAGGAACGATGACTAATAATGCAAGGTGTATTCATATTCAACACTCACTTTTTTTTTTTTTTTTTTTTAAATAGCCACATCTCAGTCTAGATAATAACAACTCCTGCTCAGTTAAGACTGCTCAGGAAGTCTAACTGATCTCAAGTGGCCTTTTCTACACAGAAATATTAACAAGTAATGACTTGCAGAGCACAAATTCCTACAATCCATATTCATCCACCAGTGACAGATATCCATCACCAATGCAGAGCCAATGAACAAGAGAGATGGATTTTAAATACACTTAGAAGGACTCATTTAACATTCTTCTAGGATTTTCTCCATATAACAAGCACATACTGATATAAGATACATCAGATTAAACACCAGTCACTAATTTTTCCTCCTCAATTTCTACTTTACTCAATTTGTACCATGATGAGCTCATCTCAGTACTTCGAAAGTCAAAAGAAGTTAGAGAATTTGAAATTCTACTAGTCATTTATTCACAATTGTTTTCTTCCAAACTGGAATTTAGTCTCTGAATTTCAAAATGTAAAAAAAAAAAAAAAACACCAAAACCAAAAAACAGCAATACTGTAAGAATTGTAAAACTATTTGCCCTAGGAAACTATAAAGTACAAAACTACCCAGCATCAAATAACCCTTTACTCTCGTACAGATGCAGTTTGCACATTACAGCAGCCACAACAACGACAAAAAAAGACAAACAAGACATTCTTCACACACAAAAATTCTCAGTTTCCAAAATATTTCAACAATATAGTGTTAAGAATGTAATCTTACTGCTGGAAGCATCAGAGCCTTTTGGCTTAAACACCATCTTTAATGTTATGAGACCTGCTGAAATCAACATCTGACCTCTAATGCTTGTTAAAGGTGCTCAAAATTATCACTGAGAACATGATGCAGGCCTGGAGTATGCGTGATTTCCTTTCAGCCAGAGTTTATTTAGCATGGGCACTGTTTTCTGCACTAGAACAAGCTTCTTTTCTCTAGTGTGGGTTCTACCACTCTGACAAAGACAGCAACAATAAATCATGCAAATATGGTCACGTAGAAGCAGCAAAGTGCAAATGGTAAAGTGAGATTATTTCTTATGGTCAGCCAAAGAAGAATGAGACTGTGACACAGTGATGCAAGCAGATCCTTACACGAGAACAAAACCATCATGTACATGTCCATCACTGGTACGTTATATATAAATATATAATAATAATTTAATCATTACTTAGTGAATTAAAACCCACCTGGAAATATATTTTATTACGTTAATAGCCAGGTCACAACTATTCTCTTTTACTGTTTTTGGTTGTTTGTTTGTTTGTTTTTCTTTCATATAGTATCTTTACGTGAGAAGTTCCAGTACGGTCCAACATGAGAAGACTGAGCGCGGACACGTAAGTGAGGAAGGGGGCACTCTCCCTGGAGAAGCAGGAGCCTTTAATACACGAAAACGAGACGAGACGGGCCCAAAGCTGCAGAGAGACTAAAGGTTACCTCAGATAAAAGCTGCTTACCTGATTCGTGACCTGAAAGGAAAGCAGAAAACAAAAGCGCGTTAAGATCCCGGTCGGATCCACGGGCTAAGACCCCTCCCGTTCCCGGACATCCCTGAGGCGGCGATGCTGAGCCCGGCGCGGCCCCGAGACCTCTGCCCTCCGCCATCCTCCCGCCCTCCGTTATCCTCGCCCAGCAGGCTGGCTGCCGGGCGGGCAGCCCTCCCACCGCCCGTGCCGGGTACTCACGTCGGGGTTGGCCTCCAGGGGCAGCCAGCGGTGGGGCTCCATGGCGGCGGCAGCAGCGGCGCTCCCGGGTCGGGCTGGGTCGGACTCGCAGTACGGCTCTGACAGCGCCCCGCGCCGCCGCGCCTCAGCCTGACCCGGGGCCGCGCCACCGCGCCGCTCGGGGGGGAAGGGGGGGGCGGGCCGAGGAGGAGACAACCCTCCAGAGCCTACCCGCACCTCCGCGCCGCACCGCAGCGGCCGCCGAGGCGGCGCGTCCGGCGGTGACCGCCGTCCGTCCCTCGAGTGCTCCGGGCGGTGATGCCCGGCAGATCTTCCACTGCGCACCGTTTCAGGTCCCCCCTCGGCAATGGATTCTCCCAGCGGGGCAAGGGGTGGTGCCTCGCCCTCCCCGCCGCCGGGGCTCGCGGCGGCCGCCAGGGGGCACCCCCACCGCGGCCGCTCGGCGCTGGGGCGTGGGTCAGCTCCCGCTCCCGCCGCAGCTGGAGCCGATCCCGCCGGGAACCAAGGGTGCGTGAGGAGCGGCCACCAAGCGCCTCGACAGCCCAGCCCCACCGAAACGGCCTCCAGCAGCTGAACGGAACGGCGGCACGGGCAGCGCGCAGGGAAACACATCCGTGGGGAACGGGGCAGGACGCGGGGCGAGGTGGGACAAAGGGAATCGGAGGGAGCGGCAGTCGCAGTGAGCTTCTCCTACATGACAGAATGTCCTGAGTTGGAAGGGGCCCACAGGGATCATCCAGTCCAACTCCTGGCCCTGCACAGGACACCCCAAGAGTCACACCGTGTGCCTGAGAGTGTTGTGTGCTGTGACCACTTCCCTGGGGAGCCTGTTCCAGTGCCCAACCACCCTCTGGGTGAAGAACCATTTTCTAATACCTTACCTACCTCTCCCCTAGCACATCTTCAGGCCATTCCCTCGGGTCCTGTCACTGGTTGCCAGAGAGAAGAGATCAGTGCCTGCCCCTCCTCTTCCCCTCACCTGAGAAGACCTCAGTGTGTGTAGCAGCAAGGACCTGGGCACTGAGGACCCTATATGACCTGCTGAAAATTATTGTTAAGATGTGTTAAACCCTATTAAAGATGGCATTTTTCTTCTAAAGCTGCAAATCCTCTCATATATTCCATCTCAGGATCATAAACGTGGCATTTCTTGGCCTTTTGGATACCATGAAACATCTTGTAATAGATACATAGCATGTACAGTGTAATTACATTTTATATATGTACACATACCAGATGCCTACCAGATGCCTTCTTTCAAGTTAATTCAGAAAGGCTAAAAATGAAGGAACCCCTCATGGCACTTGTGAGGTTGCACCCCAAGTACTGTGTTCAGTTCTGGGCCCCTTAATTTAGGAAAGATGTTGAGGTGCTGGAGCAGGTCCAAAGAGGGACAACGAAGCTGGTGAAGGGAGTCGAGCCACAAGTCTTATGAGGAGTGGCTGATGGAGCTGGGGTGTTTAACCTGAAGAAGAGGAGGGACCTTACTGATCTCTACAACTGCCTGAATGGAGGTTGTAGCAAGGTGGGGTTCACTGTCTTCTCCCAGCCAGCCAGTGACAGGACAAGAGGACATAGCCTTAAGCTGCACTAGGGTAGGTGTAGGTTGGATATTAGGAGGAATTTCTTCACAGAAGCTGTGATTAGACATTGGAATGGGTGGTGGTGGAGTTAACCATCCCTGGAGGTGTTTAAGGAAAGACTGGGTGGGGCACTTAGTGCCATGGTCTAGTTTACATGATGGTGTTTGGTCGTAGGTTGGATTTGATGATCTCAGAGGTCTTTTCCAACCAAACTGATTCTGTAATTCTGTGATTTCTTGGCCCCAGCCCTCCCTGACTGCTGCTGGTCAGCACCCTCTACAGACTGAAGCTGACCCATGTATCCCTTGCAGCACTTTTACAGGGCCTTGCACTTCCAGAGGCAGGCATTTGGACAAGGTTTTTGTAGAAGCCCATGAGCTGGGCCTCCCAGCCTGCCCGGCCTGTGAGCACAAAGACTTGGGGCAGCAGGAAGCAGGTGCCTGAGCATGCATGAGCATGCTCATGGGGTGGGCGGAGAGGGTGCAGGAACTGTGCCAGTTAACTGGCTAATCAGAGTGCTGTGAGACAAGGAAGGAGTGCAGCATGAGAAGCAGATGGTGTCTCTAGGTACTGTGGTACCTGGGAGTACCCAAGTGCCAGGAGGGCAGAAGGGCAGGGCGTTGGTGATAACCCACAGCCCAGGAGCTGGAGGAAGCCAGTTCACAGATACACTTCCTCCTGTCTGACTGAAAAGCTCTTTGAAGAACTTGGTGTAGTTCTCTAGAGAGTTTTGATGCAAATTGCACTGCCTTCTGTAAATGTTAAGTCTACTAATGGAAGAAATGACCTAATGATGTTTTTATTTTATTTTATTTTACCCCCTGTAATTACTCAGCAGAACTATGGTGATGCTACATGCCTATGCCTGAAGCTTCTGGTTTGGCCCACTAACAATACTGTAGCATCTCTCTATCCAGTCTACTTGTAGCTCATGACATTTGTCTTCTAGTTTCTATACTAAATGTCTTCTCAGAGGAAGTTCTCAGTCCTATAGCTAAAAGATGAGCCCGTACTCTCAGGTCACCATCACAGCCTGCATCTCCATTCTCTGCCATGAAAACCTTCATAGAACACACTTCCAAAAGGCAGAATTTTCTAAAGATGCACAGTTTAATTCTGTGGATGGGCAGACAAGCTGAAATCACTGCATACTTCACCGCCTTCTGTTCCAAATTCAGAGAATTAAAAGCATGTTTACACGTTGATGAAAATAACCCAAAAATAACTTCAAATTTCAGCAAATGATTTTGTAATTACCAAACCACCAAGATATTAAACTTCACATCCATCTCTACATCGTGGAAAAAGAAACAAAAGTACCATAATGAATATTAGTCATAGTGCTGAAGGCACTACTGAGAGACTTAATGAAATTGTAATGTAAAATAATATGTAATGTGAAATAATATGTGAAGTTCTCTAGATAACAAAGTATGTAATAGAGTTATGTAATTTAAGAACAAAGAGATTGTTAAGTCATGTCCTTGGTATCAGAGACAGATCTCGGTGGTGCATACATCGCTAGTGTTTTGACAACCATGAGGTCATAAGAACACACACTATTAAAAATCATTTGCACACTTAATTAGACACTTTAGAAGGGAGAGACCAAAACCAGACAGGCCATAAATGTATAAAGCTCATAAACACATATTATGTTCCATAATTCTCTTTTCCTGAAATATATTCTAGATTCTTTCATTAACATTAATTGAAAATATGCAATCTTAAACTAGTCAGCAATACTGTGTATTGGTTTTATTACTCTCACAGTCTCAGATTAGATCTACAAAGATTTTAACATTACTGTATATATATAAAGTTAAAACTAAAACTGATTACTAGGGAAGTTTAAAAATATTATTTTTAAAAGTGAGACTGGTGAAGGATCAGTGTTGCCTTAGTACTCCAGCCACAGGCCAAAGTTAATTAAGATCAGTATGAAATGCTTATTGAATACACTTGTAGTTTATAAAAGGTGTCTTTCCCCATAAAGCTGAAGATGCTGTTTACCTACACAAGTCACCCATAAACTGCACAGGGGTTTTTGCATATGTACAGGATGATTCCACAATCCACCTGAACAAAGTATGGTCATTTTGTACCAAGTTCAATACACTGTAAGTGCTGCCTGCACATAGAACAGGGCATTGCCTGTCCTACAAAGACAGACTGAAAAAGCTGGGGCTGTTCAGCCTGGAGAACATTGTGAGGAGACCTCATAGATGCCTTCCAGTATCTGAAGGGGGCCTACAGGGAAGCCAGAGAGGGACTCTTCATCACTAACTGCTGGTGGTGCAGTGATAGGACAAGGAGTAAGGGGTACAAATTGGAAAGAGAGTAGGTTTAGATATTAGGAAGGAATTCTTTACTGTGAGGGTGGTAAGACACTGGCACAGGTTGCACAGGGATGTTGTGGATGCCCCGTCCTTGTCCGTGTTCGAGGCCAGGGTGGATGGGGCTCTGAGCAACATGGTCTAGTAGGAGGTGCCCCTGGCCTTGGCAGGGGGGGGTGAGAATAGATGGTCTTTAAGGTCCCTTCCAACCCCTTAACATTCTGCGATCCCATGATTTGCGTACCTGCGCCCGTGACAACGAGCTCCAAGAAAGCCCTATCAGTAAACCAAACTCGTCAAACTCCTCGCGCCCATCAGGCGTGACTCCAGCCAGCCTTTCCCCAATCCCTCCGCGGACGGTCAGCCGCATTTCCCGCGCCCTCGGGGCGGGAGCGGCGCGTGCTCCCCGCGCCGCAGCCAATGGCGGGCGGTGCCGCAGGCCCGGCCTCGCTCTGGAGGCGCTCGCAGCCAATCAGGGCGGCGGGCGCTGCGCGGCGGGGGCGGGGCCGGGGCGGGTGCGCGGCGCGAGCCATGGCGGCCGGTCCCGCGCGGGCGGTGGCGCGGGCGCTGGAGGCGCTCGGTGAGGGCAGGGGGCTCGGCAGGAGGGACCGGGAGCGTGAGGGGAAAAGGGGAGCTGAGGGGTGGGGGAACGGGGCTAAAGGTATAGGGGGGCTGCGTGGAAGGGCGGGGCTGGGATATTGGGTTGAGGGGGAAGTGGGCTCAGGGGAGGGGTGTGCTTTTTTTTTTTTTTTTTTTAGGTAAATTTAAGTTAAAAATTAAATTAAGGTAAACGCATGCACAATGGCCTCGGGGTTTTTCAGACGAAGATTTTATGTTTTTACTGTAACTCTTGAAGTTTGCTCCTGATCGCTGCTGCTTGTGGTTTTTGTAGATGCTGGTGGTGCAGCAGATAAGATTAATTTAATACCTCAAGACTTCTTTGCAGAGCTGGTAAGTAGGGCGATAAAGGATGTGGAAGGGCTTCTGGCACCCCGCTTGCAGGAAGCTTTTTTGTTTAAGCTTTCCTGGCTTTTGTGTGTTGCAAAGGGAATCCTGTGTGTGTGGCAGCTTGACTTACATGGCTCATAAAATGGACCAGTCCTGCTAAGAGCAGTGGTATTCCCTGAAATTTACATTTTTATCGCAGATTTTTAAGAATCTACTTTTGCCTGTCATCTAGGTGATGTACCAAGGTAGCTTTCGTAAAAATATTTGGCTTGTTTAATGTAGTGTACACTTGAACAAGATGACTGTTCAATTAATGTGAAAATGGTGTGTTAAGTAGGAATAGGCAGTGAGGTAGAAATTATAAATTCTTGGTTGACTTTCTTTTCTCGGACTTGATGTAATTTTAAAATCAGTCACTTGAGTTACTTTATTCTTGACTCTTTAATAAAGCATCCCCCTGTTGTCCATATTTGTACTAACCAGTTTTCTTTTTTGTTTTGTAATCTCCCAAGTACTTGAACTAGCTCTGTCGTGTGTACTGAAATATGCATTAAGAATGTCTTCAATAATACTTTCTTCACAGTGTGAACAAATAATTCATCATCTGAACCATAAGATCCCAGGTGTAAATACAGCTGAATTGTGTCAGGTAAGTTGGGATACTGGCACTTGTAAGCAAGTATAGTAGCTGTATTTGCTGTTAAGGATAGAATCCCTGAGTCAGTGTGGGGGTTTTTGTGTGGGAATACAAAGAGGCTTTTATTAATGCATAATTTATTGTTTGTAATTGTTTGAACATTCTGTTTTTAGAGAATTCAGACATCAGGGATTGAAATTAACATTGGTGACCTGGCAAAAATAGCTAACGTTCTTTCATTTCTATTTAGGTAAGCACAAAATAATATACTTTTCACTATGTTTTCCCCCTCCCCCCAGCTTTATAGTGGTATTAAAAAGTTACATCAAATGGAGGTATAAAATGAACTGATTTGGGAAAAGGGCCAAAGTTTGTAGGTCTCAGTACACAAAACAGAACTTCTGGGCTTAGTTTGTGTCCTTAAAATCATGTAGTTACTTAATACATAGTATCACTTTTTGTAATAAAAAGACAAAGAGAGGAAATTGTCCAAGATCCTGTCTGCAAGCTCTAGAACTAGTGGCAAAATTGAGGAAGTTAAGGTCACTTTTATAGCTAAGTCAGCTGGACCTTTGTCTAGGAGGAGTGTGTTTTAATTTAAAAGTTCTTGTTTCTTGGAGATTAGAAACCAGCATTTGTACCTGTTTGAAGGAGACACAGCTTATAATATTGCACTCTGCCATGAATAGAGTTTTTAGGGAGTATTTTCAGTTGTTGTTTTAAGTTTTTCTGGTTTCAGACAGATAAAATTTTCAAGATGCTGCTTGTTCTTTTAAAATATAGCATCAAAACAGTTTATGTAACATTAATACATCTGAAGAAAATAATACCTGTAGAAATTTAAAATACTACTTCTCTAACTATAAAACAGAAGGACTTAAATTATATTAGACCTTGGAGGGCCAACTCACTTTGTCTTGTATTAACGACTCTTTTAAGAAGAGTGAACCTGCGTGAACAACCATAGGCTAGGATTTACTTTTTTATGTGTTTCTCTAGAGGAAATCAAGTGGCAACTTTGTTCTAGACTTGCTGCCTTTTCAGATGAGGGTTTATGGCATCATTTGACTCCTGTTGGTACCAGTTATACCTAGAAGTCCTTACTTGCCATTTGGTGATAGTTAAATTACATCTGCTGAATGTTTAATTAAATTGTCTTGTTTCTAAAGTAATGATATTATTTAACTGCTCCACGCACACATCTCTCGCTGAATTATGTCTTCTTTCAGTTGATGCAGCACTTGGAGGCTGTGATTATTTTTGTTTTAATGTTGGATGTTGTGCGAGGCCAGCAAAGCTGAGTCTCTGCATAATAAGACATACTAAAGTCATGGTTTTTGCATGTGGATACAAAAGATGAGTAACATTCTGGGGAAAAAAAAAATCCCAGGCTGCCGGAGTATTTTAAAGTACATGTAAAGCAGACATGAAAAAATTGCTATTTGGGGTGCAGTGAGAAATTTTATTAAATTTTTGGGAATGAAAGTGATGCAGTGTTCTCTGGGTATACTTACAGCACAGCAGCCAGAAACAATCTCTCTACAGAAGAACTCGTCACCACCTTGGGCAGTGCAGTCAGCACACTGCCAAAACATGCACTTCAAGTTATACGTCATGTGTGGAATGAGCAGGGCAAATTTGTTACTGCGTCAGAAGATGCAAGAAACGTGGCCACCGTGGGGCAGGTAACTAAAAGTGACCAAGTGCAGTTGAGCCAACTCTGAACATTTAGAAGTGTCAGTGCCACAACATTGTGTACGATGTGTTGTTGGCACACGGTGGTATCTTGACTGCAAAAAGCTTTCCTACCTCTTGTTGTATGTACATGTTGCCAAATATCTATCCAGATAAAGCAGCATGTGCAATAAAGGTTGTCTACATGCTGAACAGCTTCATACTTTTGTAAAGATTAATGCTTTGTAAGTACTATTAGCGAAGGTGAGTGGTAGTCAGTCTGGCAGACAATTGTATCGGCTGTTTATGTAAATCTGTTTTAAATCTAATTTAAGTTCTTTAAAGCTGATAACACCAGCACTTGATTGTTTGCTCTTTGTCTCCCTTAAGTTTAAACATTATTTTTAAAGATACTTTCTGTCAATTTCCAGCATACTTTCTCTGCTTGAAAAAGATAGCAGTGTATTTGCATTTTATGATCTTTTTTTTATAACAACAGCTTAAAAGACTATAGAATTAGGAAAAAAAGAACATATTTGTCTGTGGCTTGTTAGTAAGCTTGTAAAGGCTCTTCAGAAAAGGCAAAAAATGTACTTGTGATTTATCTAAAATATGGTTATGAAATACCACAATTTCTCTCTATTATTACTATTACAAATTCTTTGGTTTAGACTTAGAAACTTTGTTTTTGATTTAGAAACTTCTAAAAAAAAGAAAACATGACAAAAGCGTTCATGATATACAAGCCCTGTGAACTTGTGTGTCTGGAGCTCCTCTTACTAGAATTTTAAGTACAGTGTACTTGACTATTGACTGTACTTGAATAAGGAAAACAGATTAAGGTGAAATAACTTAAAGTGAAATAACTTATTAAATTGCTTCTTTTTTCACCAGTAAAAGAAAGGGCAGATGAATTTTTGTTCACAGTAATATCCGAATATGTATGCTTGCTTTCCATTTGGATAAGAGCTCCAGACATCCTGTATTGTCTGTGAAACATCCTTCCAACTGAGTAGCAATGGTAGGGTAGATCTCTTTCTTTGGCACTGTTTCCAATGGTCTTCGTCTTTGCAGTTTGTAGATATGAAATGGAAACTGGGAGTTGCGATGAGCTCTGACACCTGCCGGTCTCTGAAGTATCCATATGTTACAGTGACGCTGACGGTGGCAGACCCTTCAGGACACATAACGGACAAGTCTTTTGAAATGACGATCCCACAGTTCAAGGTCTGTAGTGAGCGTTACTTGGCTCAGTCTCCTAAAAACAGTGCTGTTGTTGTGGAGGAGCAGCTGTGTATACCTTAACCCATACTTCGGTGTTGCTTGTTTACCAATACAGTCATGAGAAGATGAAGTATTAAATAACTGTTTAAAACACAGAAGCTAAATACTTATTTCACAGTATTTAGTTCTACATGGCTTATCTGAAAATGTTATTTTAGCAGTACAGCAGTCTGTTCTCATACAAATAAACTAACAACTGAAGACATAAAGTCTTTCAGATCACGTCAGCTATCATTCTGCTTTATTAAAAATTTACAGAATATTCTTAATCTATGGAACTGTTCCCCAGCTTCAAAATGTAAAACTTGGCTTAAGCCTAACATTTGCTAATATTAGGAATGGAGATCAGTCTGCTTTGTCATCCCTGACTCTTTAATTGCTATGTTTTCATCTGTGAATTTATGCAACTTTAGTTTTGCATAAATGCAGCACTTGTCATTCCTGTTTAAAGGGGTAACATATCACCTAGAATATCATATAAGCTTAAAATAAATAGATTCTTGGATTGGAAGAAATTTGAGAAGGATATTCTGAATCCTTCGGTATTGTGAAATGTATTCATTCTGATTGAAGCCTATTTAACAATTTGCTGTTGAGCTACTATAGGAAATGAGTGCAACATTTGAGAAGTCTGGATTAATTCAGATGGGAGTAGAAACATGAGTGTGAAAAGGGAGTTTTTTTATTTTATTTTTTCATGGTATGAGAGCTGCTTTGTATTTTTCTTTCCTAGCATCTTTCCCTATTAATAGACAAGCTTATGCAAATAAGGCATCACCTTTGTAGTTAGTTAGTAGTTAATGTGCCCAAATGTCAACCAGCCCACAAAAAGAAAAGCAGAAACTTGCAGTTCAAGCTGCACATTGTAACTGGAGGAAAAAAGGAATGTGAGAAATATGGATAGTGGTTTTTGTCTAACATGCTAGTTTGAACTGTTCAAACTTTTCTTTAAGCAACTGAAATTTATCTTAATTTTTGCTTTTTAGAACTTCTTCAGACAGTTCAAGGAAATGGCATCTGTTCTTGAAACAGTTTGAAGAGAACTTTCATTTACAGTGACATTTTGGACAAAGTTAGATCAAGGAAACTTTCCGTTCTGCACAGGGAATAAAGTGCTATTGTTCAGCAAGGTATGTATCCTTGTCTCTTTGACAAGAATTGCTCAGCATCATCCTTGCATTGCTGTGAAGATTTCTTCGCTTTGAAGCCAACTCTGCAGTGTTTGTGAAAACATGTTCAGCTTTCTTCATCCTGGTAGACAAAATATTGGGATGTGTATGGAAAACCATCCCTGTAGTCTTCCTAAACCCACACTGTGTGGTTTTAGTGCAGAAAGACACCTGAAAATGTTAACTGGAAAGATACAGAGAGAAGTGGAAATCTCATGTTAACACTTTTGTCTGTAAAATTGGGATGCACTTGGACTCAACAGTGATATTACATATAAGGAGAATATGAAGTTACATGTAGCAAGCATACAGTTATTCTTGAAGAATAGCATTGTCGAGTAGTTTGGTGCAGGTATTTGCAGACTTGGTTTCCAGTCTTTTAATAACTGGAGAATGAACTTGTCTTAATGGCTTGTTTATTTCAAATACTTATTTCTCACCACCTAAGCTTCTAAAACCTGTGTTAATGCATTAAGTTTTTCCAGAAACCCAAAATTTACCCTCTGAATTGAAGCCCAGAGGCTAATTTTACATAAAGGTAGAAAGGCAAATTTAATTCAAAAGCATTTTAATGTATTTTTGCTTTTTCATTTCATCCAGTATTAATCTCTTGCGTTCTGCTTAATGATTTTTTGGTCAGCAGTCTGCTTTTTAATTAAATTAGGATGTTGATTTAGTTGCCTCAGTCCAAGCTCTGAACTAGAAAAGTCAAGAGGAAACTTGAAAATACAGGCTGGAGTGTTAGCCAAGTCCATCAGAGAAAGGACCACATTAAAAGATTTGCTTGTTGCATTGTGTCAGGCATCCACTGGACTCTGTTCTGCACACTCGCTCTCAGAGAATGTCCTAATCAGCAAGATTTTGGACTTTGGTGCTGAAGAATGGGGGCATTTCCAAAGGGGAGTGATAAATCCAGTGTGATTGCATGCTGGTTTTTAAAATTTTTTTCATTGAGTTTTCCATAAAACAAAACACACACTGCATGTACTGTGGGATGCAGTAAAAGCAATACTGTTGCATCTCAAGATGTGCTGGTGGTGTAGCAGAACAAGTAAATCTGAAGAGAGATAAGTCGTAAGCAGACTGAAGTTTATGCTTCAAATTCAGAATGGTAGAGACTGAGAACCAGTTTTGCTTGGACAGATCCTCAAGTGATTTCAGGCCCTCTTAAAAGTGAGAATATCTACCTTTCTAATTCACTTAATTTTTTTTCCCCACTAACGTTTCTTAAAAGCTGGCTGAAAGTCATTGCTATTGGTTATGCCTGCCTTTTTGTGCTATAAAAACAAACAGCATGTTGTGCTGCATGCAGCAATCCTTTCAGGAAAGAAAGGATTTTCACCCCCACGATTTGGGTACTATGCATGGTGCATAAAAACAGTACTTGGGAGTTGCTTAGAAGCCCAAATAAGTGGAACAGTGTTGGCTTTAACAAAATTTTTCAGCTATGGCCATTGATCTGGATGATATGTTCTTTGTGCTGCTTGAAGTCTGAGGTGTTTGTGGCTGGGGAGAGCAGGTTGGTCTTCTCTGGGACCCTCCAAATAGAATGTCACAAAATGGTCTTGGAACACTTAGCATTTTCTCTTCCCTTCTCTGTCTTCAAGGGCTCAAGGCTGAACCTAGTGCAAACAAATCCTGTCTGTGTATGGAAAAGTGATGTTAGCAGCTGTTGTTTTTCGGGTTTTTTTTGTTTGCTTTTAATTTGCAAAAGTTGGAGTGTAAGGCTGCTATAACTGGAAAACATTGGCTTTGGCCTAGTGAATTAATTGTTTTACATTAGTGCAAGAGTTCCAAAAACAATAAGTGTGGGTTTTTTTTTAGTAAAGCTGGAGCCTTACAAATACTTCCCATGTGTTCTAATGCACATAAATTCTTCATATAGCTGGAACTACTTGTGCCTTCATTGGAACTGGATGGAAAAGATTTTATTCACCATGTCTTAATGATTCAGTAGATGCTGGAAGGTAATGAGGGAACTTCCAGTTAGCATTTTTGCTTGGTCCATCAGGAAGAGGAGAAAGTTGTCAGCCTTTGTAAAGTGTAACTTATGTTTTGTCAAATCAGATATTCTAGAATTTTGATGAATATTTTTTAAAATGTCCCTGAACTCCATCCAGCATGTTGTAATTCTGGCTGGAAGATGCTTGGACATGTGTGCTATACCAGTTTAATGTCTGAGAATTTTCAGAGGAGTTATGATTTGAAGTTGGCTCAGTACTCAAACTTCTGAAATATGTTCTGATCTATCAGTGGGAACTGCTCTACTGAGTAATGGAAGAATTAAGTACTTTATTAAAAGAAACCACACTAAAAACCTATCAGTTTGCAGGATAGCAATACTAACACGTTCAAACAAGCTGACAAGCTGTTGAATTGTTTATCTATTTTATGTGCAGAAACCAGATCTTTTAAAAGAGAATCAGGAGTCCTCTTGTGTTCCTAATTCTAATTGTTGATTAATACAAAATTGTATAACATGAATATTTTTGTAAATCTACAAACAGTCATTAAACATGTAGGTAACAAAGATAAAGCTGGTCTGTATTTTGTTTTAAGCCTACTGCATGCAAGTCTGTCTTGTAAATAATGACTAAAGTTCAGGATTAGACTATGACTTAATTTTTTTCCTTTTTAAATTAGGATGGAGTTCAAACATAAGCAGTCTTTCTCTGTGATGGGCTACCAAGGAGCTGATGGGTAACTGCAGGCTGCAAGGATTATTTGTATCAGTTACTTAGAGCTAGACAAAGTGTTATATTGAATCAGGAAAAGACAGAGGAAATACAAGATTCATTAAATTTTGCAGGAGGTTGCATTTAAATGATTTTATTTCCTTAATTGTATTTAGAAGACCTGTAAACATTTTATTTTTTTCAACATTTGCCTAGAACAGACCAAGAGGAAGGAAGGGGGGTGGGGTCTTGCACAGTCAACAAACCCAGGGGAGGGAATAACGAAGAAATGTCCTAGCAATAAGTGCTGTCTTCATCACATGACTTTTTTTTTGCTTTAATTTCAAACACAACAATCCACTTGCAGAAAGCTATTTTTGTAGAAAGCTCCACAGAAAGAGTACACAAATAGCTGTAGTATGGCTGTGCACTAGTGTTCCATATTGAGCTTCTGCACACTTTGGCCTAGTCATGACCCAAGTAAAAGCATCTCTGTTCCTACTTCCACAAAACTGTACTGCCTTTCTTTAACCACATTATAAAGATATGTAACTTCCTTGTTCACTGTGAGTCCATCCCCTTTGATTTTTTTACATTTCTCCTTCTCAAGCCTGTGCACTCTGTTTGAACACCTGAAGATACATTACCTTGGATCAATTAAAAACAAAAGTAGAGATATGATAAGTTGAAGGAAGAATGTTTTTTTTTCTTTCTTGCTTGCCCTGTTCCTTGTCATGTTTGAATGTTTTGTTACCCTGTAGGTATAATGAGAGGGTAATTTCCACTCCTTTGCAGAGGCATGCAGGGTGGTTCTGGCTAGCCTTTGCAGGTACTAAAGTAACACACAAAAGTGCCTGAGTAATTTGATCTACCTGCAGCAAAAAATGCCTCATCTCTGAAGAACCTTTACAATGTGGGCAGGGGGAGGGGGGCATTTAAAATTGAGCACCCTCCTGTCCAGGATTCTTTGGTTGATCATGGTAGGGCTCATTTCCTAGACAGATTTTTAGGACAGTTATATGCCTGTTGGTTGGGCTGCTAGCTTGCTGGGCATTCACTTCATTAGGAAGCTGGATTTGTGCATGTTAGTATCTGACCTGAGTGCTTTGACCTGAGCTTGCATGGTATGTTGTTGCAGTTCTCCCTTCCTGAGGCTCAGGCCATTCATAATTGGATGTGCTTGTCAATTTTTGGCCAAATACTTCCTTTACTTTTGCTTTTAGTGTACAGCACTGTCCATACCTACTCATCCAGGTCTACTTTTCTTTCTTTAGGGGAGGTGTCATGGTTTAATCCCAGGTCAAACACCACACAGCTCCTTGCTCACTCCCCTCCTGTGGGACGGGAGGGAGAGTCAGAAAAGTTAGAAAACTCATGGGTTGAGATAAAGACAGTTTAATAGGTAAGGCAAAAGCTGCACACACAAGCAAAGCAAAACAAGGCACTCCAAATATCCCCCCTTCCTCTTTCTTCCCCACCCTTTATGTACTGAGCATGATGTCGTACAGTAGGGGATATCCCTTTGGTCAGTTGGCATCAGCTGTCCTGGCTGGGTCCCCTCCCAATTTCTCATGCACCCTCAGCTCCCTTGCTGGTGGGATGGTGTGAGAAGCAGAAAAGGCCTTGGCTGTGTTTAAGCACTGCTCAGCAACAACAAAAACATCTCTCATATTATCAACACTTTCCAGCACAAATCCAAAACATAGTCCTGTACCATCTCCTGTAAAGAAAATTAATTCTACCACAGCCAAAACCAGCACATGCAAATCAGAGGGACAATGCTCAGTACTCCTCATACCTTTGAAAGTCTTCCTGATTCTTGTTTCCAAGGCTCTTCAAGGGAAGGGGTAGAAATGACCCGTCACTTGAACTGAGTTACTGGGATATGTCTGTTAATGATGACTTTGTGTCATTGAGAAAGTAAGGAAGCTGAGATTGCTGATTGTCTCCATGAAGGCTGATTTTAGTGGTTCTGGGTTTCCTCTTCCCTATACTTCATTTGCCTCCTGTGGCTAATTACGGTCTAGTTGCCCTAATTTGAGAACTGCTTCTGTTCGTTATGTTTAAGTGCCATAGTTTCCAAATACTCTGTCAGTGCTTATATTACAAATACTATTATGTTTATATAAATTGGAAGTTTCAATGTCAGTTTTGTACATACTGAACTAAGGAACAGTAAGGAAAATTTATTATTTCGTAAAATAAATCTCTGTGCTAGGTAGTATTTCAGGGCACTTCATCATAGCATCGGTCACCAGGTGGCACTGCTATACACAGTCTTGCTACACAGCAATCCTTTGAGAGCATGTCTGGAAATGGGATAAGGACTTCAGGTTTTCTCCTCTGTGTTGCTTGGATCTGGAACTGTACACACTCGTGTCATCATAACTTCCATCCTACTTCTTACATTGTATGGAAACACTTTAATTTCTGTTTTAGTTATCAAAAAGATGAGCATAAATGTTTCCAGTGACACAAACAACAGTCAGCATTTTAATGGTAACAGAATACATACCATTGCATATTTGCACTAGCTTAAAACAGTAATTTAATTACACTAATGTTTCTGCATTATGACTCGTTCTTTTAAAAGTATCATGTTGCATTTGAAGCCTATCTTCATTTTACTTTTTTCCCTGTTTATACATTTCTCAAAGAGATTTTTCTAGATCTGTATCTTGTTTATAGAATGAGCATTTGCTTATCCAAGGTTTTTGTGCGGTTTGCCCACTCTAAAATCCTTCTTCCCTATTTTTTTAATGCAGCCTAGTTACCAGTGTCTTTATCCCACATTCAGGAATACACTTCTCTGCCACTGAAATTGGCCCAGGTGCTTAATTCCCCTGGGAATTACCTCTGAATCTGAATCAGATGTTTTTGGTTATACTGAAGCTGCAAAGAATTTTTCAGTTCCCATGAATGTCATCACTGTGGTGTCTTTGGCAGTTGAGAGCTTGGCCAAATTAAAGCAAGACAGGCTTCCTTCCCAGTGATGCTTTTGAGCTGGGAAGTACTGGATATTGCAACCACATATGAAGCCTGAGAGTGGTGCTAAGGTCTACACTCATAATAAGCAGAGGAATGTAAGTGCATGTCTCACACGAATCACCAGTGTGCTCTACGATGCTGCTTCTCGCACTCGGGAAGGTGGGAAGATGAGAGATGTTCTGCAGGCAACAGAGTCAAGACAACAGATGTCGATTAACCTAGGAGAGAGTCAAGGATAATGAGAAAGAGGATTAAGGGGTTCCCATCTGTTCCTTTTTTTTTTTTTTGGCAGCTACACTGGCACCATTCTTGGTATTGTGCTGGGCCTGCAAGTTGTTCATGGTAAGCTGTACCTTCTCTTACCATTCATACAGTACCGAGCTGTGATGTTGCAATAACATTTTAATAGTGATTGGCTTCTTTATATAAAAGCAGAAATAACTGGGAATAGGGAAGATCTTGTTGCAGAAATCGCTCTATCTCCTGCAGGAACTAGCTTTGCAACTGATCTGAGCCGCTAACAGCCACCAAAGTGTGTTATCTCAACAAGAGGGATTTTAGTAAGCTGATCTGATATACTTTTTTGAGGGGGGGAGCCTTATTAAAAAAAAAAAAAAGGACCAAAGAAACCTCAACAAATGTTCCCACCTGGAAAGATGCTATGATCACATGTAAGCACATGGGACTCGAGATTAAAACTTAGTTGTAAACAAAACGAATTGTGGTTCTTCACTGGATTCAAAGTCTGCATGCTGGAAAGTTTCATGGGATGACTGTTACATGAAAAAAATTACCAAAATAAGAATCTTTCCTGCATCAAATTTCTCTTCTTTGAAGAGAAATACTTCAGTGCATTATCTCTGTTAATAGGCGCTACAATAAATTGAATAACAATATGCTGAACACAGACATAAAATGTGGCAGGCTGCCTTAAATTCTAGGGGTTATTTATGAAATTTTACCTAGGGATTATTCTCTTATGAACTTTGCTCATTCTAGTTCCCCTAAATCTGTTTTGGAGTGGGTCTTATTGGCAGAACAAATTCTAATCTGTCATTACCATCAAAAAAGATTAGTGCCATTTGAGAAGAAAAAAACAAAACCAAACCACCCAACCCCTATCAGATTAATTTTTCATCCTTTTTATTGTGCGCAAATTGCAGTGAGTCTCCTGCTATTGACATGTCTCTACAAGACCAATATGTCTTACTCAAACTTTTGGCATTGCATTTTAAACTATTGTAATCTCTATACATCCTGGAAAATATACAGCTTTCATAATTTCTATTGAGGTTTTTTTATGTACTTAAAAGAGGAAGCACCAGGGTTTCTCCAGCAGCTGAAGTTCCAAGCTTTGGTAATATGTCCGGGCTACTGAATTTACTTTCTAATGCTTCAGTCGTATTTCCAAAATGCATTCTTCAAATAAGACTGGGTAATTTAAATTAATTAAATGTTTTTAAAGTAAAAATGCCTGTATCTTGGATCTCGCAAAAAGGTGATTTGAAACTGAAATAAAATATGACTAGTTAAAAAATACTGCAAATATGGAAATGGACCTTGAATTCTCAGACAATTAAGTGAGATCATTCTTAGAAAAGCAATAGAATGAGAAACAATCCCAGCTACATGGCATATTACTGAAATAATAGTCCAAGGTGATTGAAGTTATGCATAAACATGGGATTGTAAAGTCAAGCCTACAGCTCCTCTAATAACTTAATATTTTTTCTGCAATTAAAACTGTGGCTAGAAAGCTTAAGGGGATGGATAATTACTAGCAATTAACAGTCTGATCATGTGAGATGCTTAGGTCTCTCTGCTGCTTAAGAAATTGCTTAGAGCTGTGGTTGCTTACCAGTTTGTAGGTCTAAATCCTTTAACACTTTAACATCCTTAAACACGGTCTCTGGAACTGAAGATCCAGATATCATACATGAAATGGCTGCTGTGGTGCCATGTGCAGAAACAGCATACATTATCAAGGCATTGTCTTAAGAAACAAAACATGCTCTCTCTAATAAACAGAAAGAAAAAACACTTATCCATTTTATTTGGAAAAATAATCTTTACAGGTAATACTCCACTGACAAGCATATCAAATCCAAAATGTTCAGAGGCATTTACTCACATTTAGTTACCTGGATCTGTGTTTGGTCACTTCGGTAATATACCCTAATTTAAGAGATTTTGCATCTAATGTCTATTCAACAAAGAATAATGGCAGGTTATCAACAATTCAGAAAAGTCTGACTGGGTTTGTGGTTGGTTTTCTTTGACCATCTGAGCATGCACTTGCAGCACATGCTGTGACAATTATTGCCCATAGTACTTTATGTACTTAGGATCTTCCAATATAGTGTTCCCCTGGAATTTTACAGTTTGTTTCAAGAAGCTTGGTCAATGACAATGATAATAGTAAAAAAAGGAAGTTTTAAAAAATTGTTGCCTCTCACCAGAGGCTTTGTCTGTCATGTTTCTGGCACGGGTGCCACATTTACACCTCTTTCGATTTGGGATGACCTGGAGAGAAACTGCTCTGTTATTAAGAACAGAGATGTATTTTCAAAGCTCTGTGGATAAGGGCTATGGAAAGTAGCTTTCTTCTTTGTCCCAAAGTTTCTCATTTCTATTTACTGAGCTATAAGAGTTATATAGTTTAGGCTAATTCCTAACTATGTTGTGCAGAGAATTAGAGAAAGATGTTCTTGTTACCATTATAGTTTTAAACACTAGAAATTACATGACAGGCATGTCAGATGTCCCAGGCACAGGACTAGTGTGCTCAGTATGAGAGGAACTAGGAATTTTTAACTTAAAGTTGCATGAAATCTTAACAACTGAAATGAGAAAAGGGGACCAACTTCAAGAAGAAAAGTTATGTAACAAAAGGACTTTCTAATGAAACACTATTAATGAGATGGGGGGATAAAAAGTGTTAGGCAGATTAATGGATAAATGAAGTAAATGGATAAAGTTAATGGACAGCTCAAAGAGATTACTATGAAGAATCAATTCAGAGAGACATAAAAAGCTGAAGCAAGAAGAAAACATGAAAACTTTGGATTAACATCTGAGAATTTTATTTTGAAGGTAGTTAAAATATTAGTGGTAGAGTTTATATAGATTAATTTCATCTTATAAGGGATTTGTATAAAGAACTCAGTAATAAAAAGAAATGAGGTCAAAATAATCAGATCTCATACCATATTAAGGAAATCACCCAACTGAAGGAGAAACCAAACAGTTTTACATAACAGGCACAATGTTGATAATTCAAGAATTTCACATTCATTTTTCACATTTTAGAATTTCAGTTCTACCTGATAATTTGGAAAAATTGAATTACACCCTTAAAAGCTGAAAACACAGCACTGTAGCATCTTTCAGGCTTCTTGTTCCATTTGAATGATGTGAGAACAGAATCAATGCATCTGTGATTGCTTAAAAGAATTTCAGTCTCTTTTTGCTATTTTTTAATGTATTCACATGATTGTCTTCAAGTTTCCCGATTATTATTAATTATTTGTATTGCCATAACACCTAAAAGCCTAGGTGGCTGTCTGCAAACTGGTTTTGGTAGGTTGTATGCAAACATAAAACAAAAGGGATCTAATAGTCTCAGAGATGGTGTTAATAAGCATCTGCAGCTATTCAGTATGTTTCAGCCTCTCCCTTAGGCTGTTTCATTGGAATCATTTAATGACTATCCCACCTAAAACCATTGCAAAAGAACGTATGAGGGGGTTTTGCCGCTGCTGTAGTGCGAGCCCAGTGTTTAGTTCACTTCCCTGGTAGGTTAAATTGGTCTATGCGCTCAAGTGACTGAATTTCAGCTTCACGCTCTAGATGAATCGTCTAACCAACCGTCCCCAAAAGGGGTGAGTAGTCTTGCTGCCCTCTTCACCCCTGAGCAGTCATTCCCGCTTCCTTTGTGCCAACAGCAGTATCTCTGTGAGTGCTGTCACTTAAATTAGAGGCGGCTCACAGAACTGAACTGGCAGAAAAGGAGCAGCTCACTGCAGGATTAAACCAGAGCCAGCCTGCTGCCAGAAACCAAATGGGTCTTTCTCCTAGGTGCACTGTTAAGAGGATCCCAGTGGCTCCTGAATTGTCATCCCACAGTGGTGGAGCACAAAATCTCAAGTACCATTCTCAGCCAAAGGGTTAATGCTAACTGTGCAGAGTGAGGGACAAGAAATTTTTTAGTTTTGTGATCCAAAAAATCAGCCATTATTCTTCTAATTGCCCTGGTTGTAAAATCTACTGTACAACAATGCAGTTCAGATGTTAAAGTGTGCGAAAATAGCTTAGGGAAGCAGTGCCAGTCTGGCTTTAACTTATACCACTGTACTAAAGCTGGTGTTCTGCCTACATAAGACATTAGCTCTCCTGTCCCAAGGGAAATTGCAGGATGTCCCTTGAGGCTTGGAGGATGCCATGAAAGGAGATGTATTTGAGGTCTTACCAAACCAGAATGTTAAAACTGAAAACTAAAACTTATAAACCAAAATGCATAAACTAGATGGTTAAACTGGAAAAATATGAAGAGCAAAATAGTTTTCTCAGGAAATGAGCTGAGTGGTTTGCAATACTATGAAAATAACGCTAATGCGACAGTTTTTGTGTTAGTTCAGACTGCTGTGGGCTGTGCCCTGAGTGCTACATGACCCCTCTCTGCCCTAATAATTATGCAGCCTCAAATTACGCAGAGCAGCTCTTCAGCTCAAGGTACAGACTTTTTATCTCTGGGCAGTTAAAACGGGAGCCATAATGTTTTACTGCGAGTCATCCCCGCTGTTGCTACAGATGTAAACAAGGAGACAGTCGCTACAACTGGCAAATTACCAAAGGGATACGGATGATGTATGCCTGGCAAAGCTTTGTCTAACTACTTTCTCAGGTACAGGAGACTAGTTACTACAGTAGATGGCGGTTTTGTCGTTGACAAGAGATATTATCGCGATAGCGATGGCGAAACCCCCACAACTAAAAACTCAGGCAGGAAAAACAAGCCTAGGGAAAAAAAAAAAAATCAGTCTTAAACGAAACTCTGACTCGGCAGTGGCTCGGCAGGAGACGCTGCTGTAGCACGGCCGCGGCAAGGCCGGTTCTCCCCGCGCGGGGAAGGAGCCGGGCGGGGTACCCCGGACCCCCGCTCCCTGCGCGGGAGCCTTCTCCCCAGCGACCCTTCGGCGCGCCGGAATCAAAACTAACTCGGAAACGCGCCTGGGAGCTTTTGCAAACGGGGCGGGGGGCTGCCCCGCCGACCTCCCCATCTCCTTTCCTCCGCCGCTTGGCGACCTTCCTCGCCTTGCGGACCGACCTCCTCCTCCTCTTCCTCCTCCTTCTCCTCCTTGCGAGCGCCAGTCACACGGCGAGCTTCAGGGAGAGTCCAGCACCACCCGGCAGAACGGGGAGCAGAGGACACCCCGCATCTGTTTTCCTTTGGGGCCCGACTCGGCGGGACTGACCCTCCCCTCGTCCGGGGGTGGTCGGGGCGCGCAGCCCGCTCTGGGCGTAGCCCTTGGGCTCCTCCCCGGGGCGTTGAGGAGGAGGAGGCGGAGGTGCTTTGGCCGTCCTTCCCCGCCCTGCGGGTTGACCCAGCGCGGGCAGGAGAAGGAGGCGGCGCGGCTGTGCCAGGCGGGATGCGCGCTTAGCGGCGGCCCCGGCCGAGCGCAGGCCCCGCCAGCTGCACCTGGCGCCGGGGGAAGCGGCCGCGGAGCGCCGCGTCCTCTGCCCAGGCGCCCGCCATGGAGAAGCGAGAGGAGGGCGAGCCGCTCTCCCACCCCTTGGAGCCCGAGCCCGAGCCGCAGCCGGCGCCGCCGGGGGAGAAGCGCTTCAGGCTGTGGTACGTGGGCTCGTCATGCCTGGACAGGCGGACCACGCTGCCCATGCTGCCCTGGCTGGTGGCCGAGATCCGCCGGCGCGGGCAGCGGCAGGAGCCCGGCGGCGCCCCGGGCAGCGCGGTGCCGGCCCGCGAGGTGCTGCTGCTGCTGGGCTCGCCCACGCTGCGCTGCGTGCCCGCCGGGCCCGCCAGCCCCGGCCCCGCCGCCGGCCCCGGCCGCCCTGCCAGCCCCGCGCCCGCCGTCTTCATCTTCGAGCACAAGGCGCAGCACATCGCCCGCTTCATCCACAACAGCCACGACCTCACCTACTTCGCCTACCTGATCAAGGCGCAGCCCGACAACCCCGACTCCCCCATGGCCTGCCACGTCTTCCGGGCCACCGACCCCAACCAGGCGAGTGGTGGCGGGCGAAGGGAAGGGGGCACTGCCCGGGATCCCCCCTCTTGGCTTCTCTCCCCCTCGCCGGGCGGGACGCCTGTCGCTGCACTCCGCAGCCGCGGAGGGTGTCGGTGTGCTGGGGCGGGGCAGGGAGGCGCTTGCGGGCGCTGCGGGACCGTAACGCCCCGCACGCCCACCCGCGGCGTCGGGGGAACCCACCCGGGGCCGGCCGTGCCCGCTGGGCTCGTCCCGCGGCTGCTTCTGCAGCTCAGGCGGCTGCAGCGCCCTCGGGCTCCGCGGAAAAAGGGGTGTGCGTGGGGCGGGCACACAGTCCCGCGTGGCCGCGGGGTGCTGTGCCTCTTCTGCCCCGAGCGCACGGAGCACCCCCCGTTAGGCCGAGGATACCCATTCTGCGAAACGCGGTGCAGCGAGAGATGGAGCCCGTTTCGTTCCCCTCCGTTCCCCCTCCGTGGGGAGGCCTCACATCTCAATGGCAAAAGCACAGAATTTGGGTTAAACCGTCCCTGCAGTGGTGTTAAGCGTCGGGCAGGAATTGAGTAGTGAGGATGGTGCTTTCCCGCCGACTCCTGTGATACAGAAACCATCGTTCGTGACCAGTGGGCTCTGCTGTGCTCCCGGGTCACGCTAAGGACACCTGCCTATGCTCAGGCACACATAGTAGTGCTGCAAACAACTCTAGGTTTGGGTGGGGACATTGTTGATCAAGTGCCAACTGGAAAAAAAGTCGTAACAGTTAAGACTGTGTTTTCCTGACTATCTGACAGGCATTGGCTCGCATGTCACATGTGCAGCAGAGTTCTTTCTGCTCCCTGTTTGGGGTATGTGAGCAATAGCGGTTTGGCAAATAGGTTGGACAGTCGATTTTGCAAAATGACAGCAAGAGAAAGGCCTTTCAGTAACAGTCCTTTGGTTAAGTTAGGACACCTCCTGAGTGTTCACAAACTGGAGTGAAAACACGTGCAATCAGAAGTGCTGGGATTTACTGCCAACCGCTTAGCTAACTCACTACATCTACTGAACAGTTACTCAGATTTCTTTTGTTTTTAAGTGAAGAGGGTAGAAAGTATTAAGAAAATTATGGAAAGGTTGTCGGTATATTAATTGTTTTTTAAGCACAGTAGACTGCCAGAGACTATAACATGGGAGGGATTTAGGTTGCATGCATAGCTGTGGCTTAAGCCATCATTAATGATAGGACAGGCGGTATCCCAAGTGGAGGCAATTACGCTTAACTTGCTGGCAACTGCTTCAGCTGTAGTGCTCTGCCAGGAGAGAGCACGCAGAAAGAGTGTGGAGGGGATCATATCTGGCAAGGGAGGAGCCAAAATATCCGTTCAGGAGACTGACTGTGTGGACTGAGATTCCTGCTGTTGGCAGAAGATGCTGAATCAAATTTATTTTTGGGGTAGGTCTGCGCTGGTACCATGGGATTGTTTTATAAACTTCAGTGGATCCCTAGTACTCTAGTGAACATATAGATTAGTACATATGTGTATATTTAGGAGCCTGTTTATGACTAAAGCTTTTATCCATATGCATTCCCTTCTTTCTTCATGGAGGAAAATGTCCTTATGTGCATTGAATTAAATCAAGCACATTCTGTATCATTTGATTCCAGCTGATATGTAGGTAAAGTCTTCTACTGAAGGAAGTTACTAATGTGAACAAATTCCCCTTCCTGTCTTGTTCTGACAATATAGTCTAAGTTTTACCTGTCACAACTTTTTTTAACCATGTTATCATTAAAAAAGACCATGTCCATCACATGACTGTTACTCAGCACATGATTTCCAAGTACAGTAAGGTTAGAAAATGCACAACCAGCAATGTGATTCACAAAGTGTCTGACAAACAGGCAAGGTTTTTTTAAGATATCAAAAAGAAAATAGTTTTTTTCCCCTTCTGAGTTTTGTTACCAGTTGTTGAGTCTTGGTTGGCTAAGCCTGTCCAGGTCTCTTACTGTTGGTCTGTACTTAAGCTTAGTCTTGAGTGGATGAAGTCAGGCTGCAGGTTACTAGCTCTGAAAATCTTCTTCTGAAGCTCTTGTTTTCTTCTAAAATTGACGCTGGTCTTGCATGCTTTCAGGATCTTTAACACTTCTGTTTCATAGTGGTTATATGAGCCCCACGTTGTGTACTAGCTTAGAAGGTATTTTTCACAGCTGTTATTTTAGGACGACCTCATTTTCCATCTTAGGCCGTAGAGACTTTCAGCCAACGTAAGTTGGCACTGCTACTGAGAGAAATGATCCTGTCCTCTTGAAGCCTCGACCCCTTGTTCCTTCCTCTCAGCTTTGTCTTCATGGCAGCACAACTGTTTGTGCAGCCGCACAGCAAACAGGATCAGGGAATTGACTGGTGTTAAACTTGCCTTTCCTTCACCTTTTCTGGATTATTTCCAAACTGCTTTTCTCATTTGCTTTACTATGCAATCGTAATATCATTTACATCAGGACAAGTGGGTTGGAGGCACACTTTATCAGAAAGTAGCCAAGAAGGGGAAGGGTCAGATAGCCTTTCCAGAAGTGCTAGAGGAGTTTCTTTCTAGAGAAGTTGTGAGTACTCAATCCCTGGAATTGTTCAAGGCCAGGTTGAATGGGGCTTTGAGCAACCTGGTCTAATGGAAGGTGTCCCTACCTGTGGCAGGGCAGGTGGAATTAGCTGGTCTTCAAGGTCCCTTGCAAGCCAAACCATTCTGTGATTCTGTAAAGTTATACTGACTTCAGATTAGCCAGAGATGACTGCAAAGCCGTGGTGTTTACCCATTTTAGCAGTATTAAGTTTAGCAGCACACTAAGTCACTCTGCAATGAAGGAAGAGTGCAGGAGATGTTATGTGGTCTTTGAGTTTGAAGAGAGCCGTAATTTTTAATGGTGGATGTAAATTATGAAAGTGAGAGCTTAATGATTGACTTCCAAGAGATCAGTGCTACCATGATAATTCTCAAAACACAATGTAGGTGAGAATGAAAGTTTTGGCTTCAAGCCCGTTTCTTTGTCCACCAGCTGTATTGCACAGTGTTAAGGATGCACGTGCGTTCACTATGACCACAAAAAGGGCTGTTATTCTTTAGAAAAAAGCAATGCTTCTTACCATTCCCTGCAAATTTCTTTACCAGATGACCAATAAAAAGCCAATGGAATATGTGCTCTGATGACATCAGGTGGGAAGATAAAGTCTGTTAATGTTAGTTGCTGTGACTGAAGACAAGTGAGAGGGTGGGGTAGTAGGAAACGCCTTCTAATTTTATTTGAAAGCCTGCAAATTTTAGGCAGAGCTGAAAAGTATGTGGGTCGACTCTTGTTCTGGAGTAGTACTTTGGCAGTGTGTCAAACCCAAAGCTCAGCTTGGCGGCATGGGAGTGGATGCTAAGATGGTTTTACTGGGGTTGGGGGTGTGTCTCTTGCTGTTTAATAACAAGGCGAGACATCTGAAACCATTTGACTGGTGGAGATGGGAAAAGAAATTTTTCCCTTTTTTTTTTTTTTCTCCTCAGAATTATTAGTGTTTGCTGCTTCTTATAACTTCTCAAAGCAGTAGCCAGCTGAAGTGGATAAGGGTAGTTGTCTGTTTCGTACTGCCTAGTAGCTTCTGAGTAGCAGCCAGAGATTTGTTAGTTTTGTTAGTGCTGTCATTTGAGAATTATCTAGGATGCACAGCGTCTGTCTGTAGACATCAGATGACAGGATATTTTGACAGATTTTCTTTACAATCCTGGGAACAGATTTATGTGGGGTTTTTTGTTTGTTTGTTTGTGTTTTTTGGTGGTTTTTTGGTTGGTTTTTTTTTTTGGTTTTGTTTTTTTTAGACCAAAAGTTAGAGTTTATAAATATGACAAGCATACACTTCTTGCAACCACCAAGAAAAGCCTGTTTGATTAGTGTTTTCAAGCTCAACTTCAACACATTTTTATCGTGGAATACTGATTTTATGTTGTAAACCACATTTTAATTGTGTGGAACAAATCAACGCAGTTTGACAATTGCCTTGATTCCCTGTTTCTCGAGGAAAGGCTTATGGTATCTGGTATCTCTTTTGGACTTTTTTTTTTTTAAATTATTATGCTCATCAAGGTTGTGTGTTTTCTTTTTGAAGTATTAATAAGCCTGTTTGGGGGGCACTTTTTTTTTTTTAACCTAAACTGGCTTCCTAAATCAAACTGTACTGCAATTGATTCTTATTGCTGAAGATGCTGGTTGTAATTTGTTTTTCTTTTGGAAAACTTGTGAGCAATGATCAAAGTATATTGTTACAGGGTTTCAAAACTAATCCAAGCTGGCCTTGAAAGAAAAATGTTCAAGTGCACAGACCTCAGTACGGTTTAGCTCTTGTGGGTATAATCTATAGCTGTGTCTTTGTGCTGCACCCATGTGTTAGGAGTCTAGGCTTTCTCAAGGTGAAGCAGAAATAATGAAGCCTTTTGCTGACAATGTAAAGCTGTGATAAGAACTGGAGAGGAGGAAGGACAGAGGCAAGAGCCTGCTTGTCAAAAACACTTGTTTATTCCAGGAGTGTGTCTCCCACTTGTTTGGAAGTGTGTTTCAGTAAAGCAAGGCCATAAGACAGTTTGTTCTGAAAAATGAGGCATCAGTACAAAGTCTAGTAAAAGGACGCTTTTATGCTGTAATAATACCATGTTACATAAAGTTTCTTATTGAAGAATGTAAGTTAGAAATGTTTGAAGAAGGAAGTTTGCTAAGTTTATGTTCATATTTCTGTTGTCCTTTGATTTTTATGTGATATAGGAGCATGAGCTGAATGACAATAAAGTCTGGTTATAGGAAGTGCGTATGTACAGCATTGTTGCCATTCATATTAAAGTGCCATTCATATTCAGTTGTCTGATAAGATGTGCTTTGAGTAGGTATAACAGACATGACAAAAAAGATGAGCTCTAGGTTTTGAAGGAAAGGGAGAGATGACGTTTGATTGCTAGATAGATGAGCACAGTTTGATTGCAGAGGAAAGAAAACAACACTTGTTTTCCATGAGCAAGATAGATTGTCCCAGTTTTATCAAGAAAACAAGTCTTGGAGAGACAAAAAAAAATGTTCCATAGGTTCATGTGGGTCAGAATTTCATTCGTGGGGTGAGAAACTGAAAAGCAATGACTCAGAACAAAGCATGGATGCTAAAGTCTTGCAATGAATGCAGAATTGTTTGGTGAGCAGCCTTATTATCTCCATCTTACATGGGCTATACAGCCTGAGATGAAGTCTTGCACTCCCTTTTTGGGAACTGAAAGTTGAGAGCTGCAGGTTCCATTTTTGTTTTCCTTAATGATAGATATGGCACTTTTTTTTTTTTTTTTTTTCAGATGAGAGCACTTGTCGTTTTAGGCGTTTGAAGCTCTCTTTAAATTCCAATTTTGAACATCTTGTCCATATTAATTTTCTTTCATGTTCCAAACAGAAGAAATAATAAAAACAGTGACATTGTTAGTTGTTTCTAAATGGTGATACGTAGCCTTTTTATTCCTGGTTAATGTTTAGGAGAGAAAAGGGAATGGTTTTAAATTCTCTTAGCTGTTATGTTTATAGAAAGAATTGACTATTTTTTCCCTTTGCATTTCACCCCATTATTTGAGGAGTAGAAGCAATGTCTCAGAGGACTGTATTTTCAGAAAGGCAAAATAAAACCTAGAATGGTAAATATATGAAATGATGTAAGCTCACTGAGAGTGGCTATAGGTAAGCGGTGACCAGATAATAAGACTGTCTTAGTTAAAGAAAGGAGCTTTTATGCATCTGAGAATACCAAATCAAGACTTCTTCTGATTATTTGTTTCTACGTTTTGTTTTTTTTTTGTCCTGTCTTTCAAATGTAGAGGCAGTTCCTTGTAAAAATAATTAAGTAGAAAACTGACTTCAAAAAGGTTTGGCCAGCTTATATGTGTCTTGGCAACAGAGAGAATCTGATTTTTAGGGATGATAAAAATCTCGGACCAAAGTGCTTGAAGGTGGTTATTTATAAAAGTGAATGCTATAAAAGATTCAATTTCTAAACAGCCATCACAAAATAGTGATGTTTGTGACTCACTCCTACTGTGACTCTGCTCTTTGCTAGAGTCTGGTACAGCATTTGATGTGCACCCTTCCTTGCATCTCTTCCATCCATCTTCCGCATTTGCCTGGAACTCCCCGAATGTGATGAGCTTCTCTGAGGTAAAGTGGTAAATACTATGATAAATTCTGGGGACAGATCTTAGAGATTGCTGTCCTGTCTGCAGGTCATGCAGATTTTCATCAGCTTTGGCATGGTCCCCTCATGGTACCAGCTGTCCTCTGCCACCTGGTTCTGTTTTCTTTCTGATTTTGGATACAATTTCAAGTACAGAGACAAGAATAAAAAAGAAGAGTTTATTTCCAAGGTGGCTTTTGTAATTTGTCCCATATGTGAACTGTGGCATTTTCTACCTCTATGTTCTGTGCTGTTCTGAGATACCTTCAGAGACCTCAAGGAGATGACTGGGTAAAAAGACCTACTTATATAGGTCATTAAATAACGTGTTGTTTCAGCGCTGCTGGAAAGCAAACTTAAGCCAAAGTGAACTGACTTAATTTATAAAGTTTCCTGTTCTGTGTAGACTGCAATATATTATCTATCACCTTATGTTCTGACACAAATAGGTTCATCAAGAACATATGCAGTTACATGGGTTCCAAAATCAAGCAGAGCATTGCTAATGCAAGATAGCATATGATCATTTTACACACAACCATATCACCCCTGAAGAGGTCAAACTACAAGAAGACAGTACTGAATGTCACAGGGCAGGATGAAAATGTGGAAGTGGTGACCCCCAGGGATGTGTGAACTTCCTATCTTGTGGTTTGTTTTGGATACCACAGAACATGCCTCAGTGTTGGATATGCATGTTTTCATCCATGAACATGTTGAGTTTTTTTACTCCTATTTAGGTGTATTAATCAGGTGACAACTGGTAGGTCAGTGAGGTGGGCAAATAAACTTTCTTGGTGGTCCTGTAGATCTGAAAGTCCTCTGGTAATTTAGTCTTCCTCTCAGTGTTCAGAGGTAAACCTGTTTGTGCTGTATGGGATTAGTTCTGGTAGTATATTTAAGACTGCCAAGAAAAGGACATGAGAACCCCACCAAGCAACCAAAACTAGGTGCATTCGACTCAAAGAGCTTGTAGTAGCCCATATTAGAGTCTGAAGTTTTATATTTTACTAATGTTAACTATATATCTTGAAAAATGCAGTTACTCTTCATTCTGAACAGTCATGCTCTACAAGCGCAAAACCTACCATCATCTGAAGCTGTCTGCCTTCCTTGCTTCTGCCTCCATAGCAGCCACCCTGCTTGAAATGAACAGCATTATGCCCTGCTGTTTGAGGCAAAGCCTGCTTAAAGCTATCCCTCTTAAGTGAAATGGGCTGCTTACCCCCCTGCCCCTCGCCCCCTCTTCCTGCTGCAGGGAATTAGGATTGAGTAAGAAGTTAATTACTTGGTCCTCTTCTGAAGAGGATGGTTCTGCCAGGATTTCCACTGCTCCCTCACCAGAATCTCGCTGGGGGGGAAAAAAAAAAAAAAAAAGGAAAACTGTGGCAGCAGCTAGAGCTCTAAGTATCATTTTACCTTTCCAAGGTGAAATTTTGTGTCTTGGTTTCAGCTGCAGTGCTTAAACATGGCTTTTCTGTCCTTCTGCATGGTTTTAGTTATTTAAGTCACCTAAACAAAACCTGCAGTGTGTATTTCAAAGGCTGTTGTAACATGAAGGCTGTTCAGTCTAGTTAGATGGCATATGGTAAATTCATGTCTTAAATTTTATTTTTCTGTTCAGAGCCAAAAAAAGATGTCATGAACCGATAAGTTACCTAGATCATTTGTAAGAGAGGCAAAATATTTCAGTCAAGGCAGTGCAAAAAAGAAAACAATATTTTTAATGGGCTCCTAATGCTAATCAGAAACTCTGCTTGGTGCTTTAGAGGAATTATATCTCCTAAACCACATTTCCTGACTTTATAAGTTGTAATAGTGAGTTGTCTTCATCTCTGCTCAAATCTGGTTGCTTTCTCATGGAACTCATAACTTCCTTTTTTTTCTAAATCATTTTATCTCTTTGGAATTAAATAGGCTTTTAAAAATAATCTTTTCTGGAAATTTGAAATTTGGTAAGGTTTTTCTTGTTCTGCATCTCTGGAATAACTGAAGGAAGGTAGGATTCTACAGTATTGGGCAATATGGTACTTTTCTGAAGGATTAAATTAATTTGAAATTCAAACGAGAGAAAGCCTTGTTCAAAGGCAGTGTGAAAGACTTGTAGAAGCTGTTGGGTAAGATAAAACCAATACCATAGAAGTGTGGCTTTTTTCCAGTTCTACTGTCCCTAGCTCTGTGGTTTTCCCCATTCCATTACAGCTGACTTTAAAGTAAATTTCAGTCATGAAGTTCATTTTTGTATGTTGATAAACCTTAACAAGCAGCTTGTTCTGTTAAAATGACTAGGGTTATGTTTTATTTCATTACTCTTCTTGGCAGGAACATGTAGATCTGCACAATGCTGTTTAGAGATCCTTGATGCATTGAAAAACATGTGGTAAGTCAGAATATTATCCTCCAGGGCATAGTAAAGACAGCCTTCCAGAGTGTTCTCAATTTTGTTTTTCCTAGCAAGATTAATATTTATTTATTTTTTAGAATGCTGATGTTAAATATATTTTGTGTACTGTGTGACGCAGATATGGGTTTCCTGTTATGTTAATTAAAAATAAAAGAAAGACAAAAACCAGCAATGTCCCAGAAACTTTGGGAATAGTCAGTGGTCTGTGGGTTCTTGGGTATTTCTGAAACAGAGTAAATATTCAGTAACAGAGCAATGAAAAACTAGGATGTGCAATGCTGACTTGCTGAAGTATATTTTTATGTTCTTTTCATAGTTTGTTTTCTGCTTTGGCTTGATTATTCCTAACAACTTCATCTCAAGTTACGGTAGGATTTCTAAATAAAAATAGAGTAGGGTGGTATATATTTAACAGTGCTGTATTTACCAGAGAGGAACCAGTTGCTTTCTTTAGGACTGCTTGGCTGGAAGAGCAGAAACAAAGCATCACACCTCCTCCAGCTAAACCCTGTGCTGAAAGCTGATGTATGACCTTCAGGTGCTGTACACATGCAAAGATCTGTAATTCCTGCCTGCCTCTGCTCTGCCATGGCGTGCAAAGTTATAGCTTTGGTAGTCTGATGTGAAAAAACTCATTCCTGCTTGTGTGCAAATTCATGTGTACGACCTCCTTGACAATGAAAATAAATACTAGACTGCCCTCAGTGTCAAGGTACTTCTGTGGCAATCTAAGCAGCTGGGATACAACTTGCCCAACAAGCTACCGTAACTATACTTTACAAAAATAACAAAACAGGAACATAATTTAAGATGCTGAAATACTGCTCTGATGTGCAAATCACATAGGAGAGCTTTCTATGGAAAATACTGCTCTTCCTGTAACATTTGGTTTAGGCAGCACCCGAGAGTTGTTTTCTATGAAGAAAGATTTCAAATAAGTATCCATTTTGTAGAAAATACTTCTGGTCTGGCTTTATGGTCGTATTCAATAAGAGTCCCTTAATTTTCTGTGCAGCAGGACTGCAAGCTTGAGCAGTACAAAAAGAATTTTGTGAAGAGGATACACTTTTTTTGTAAACCAACTACATTATAAATAGAGGCAAGGTGTTGGCTCTTCTTCAGCAGCTCTTTTTGGGTGAACCTTACCAAAAGGGAAGATCAAGTGAGCCTTTCAGTAGGAGCCACACATCATATTTTATTTAAATTATTCATGAAGGAACACACCCGGATTATCCATGGCATATGTGTACATATATTCAGATTTAACCTTGAGGAAATTTGCTGCCCTAAACATGGGAGCAGAGTTGGGAGCAAGGCAACATGATTAAAGGCAGCTCAGAAGGAGTGGGTTTACATCTTGGCACTGTGCCTTGGATTCCCTGTCTGCTTCATGCTATGGAGAACTAAAAATAATATCTGCAGTTTAGTGGAACGGTGTGAAGTTTATAAAATGAATATGTTTCCTCCATAATGGCCTTCTGTCTGCAAAAATCCCCACAGAGAAAAGCGATATAAACAAATTATATAGAGCTGTCAATCCATCTGTATGAATGCTGTGGATGTTTTGGGGGGTTTTGTTTCTCTTTGTGCAATAAGCATGTTGTCCTTAAAATATACAGTATCGCAGTTTGGAGTAAGAAATGTGGAGATCAGCCCAGACTGCTAGATTGATGAGCTTTGTGATTCTTATGTAACCAAGTATTTTTTTTCTGTATGATCACCCACTGTTCTGAACTTCTGTCTTACTTAACATCATAGTCTTACGAGTTGTTGTTATATGGGAGTTTGAAAGGCAACTTTCTGTGTTTAGTGAAAATTACAGGTTAAAACTCATTTTCAACAGTACCATCAGTAGTAAGCTGAACAAAAACTTAGCTGTGGTGCCATTTTGGTTTTTTATCTGAGTCTAAATTTTTCAGATTTGACAACATATTTCATATGCTTCTACTCTGAGTTTTCACAAGACCACCATAAAAAGGTCAGCTTTTGAGGAGGCAGTTAATACTTGGGTTTCTGCAGCACAATACAGTGAATGCTTCAGGATATTACTTCTGGACCTTCAACCTCAGGCAAGCCAGGGATGTATATGTACATATGGCTGTTCATTAACTATCAAGTAATAAATCTTCAAAACTCACAGCATTAACTACATTATCATAAGCTTTCCTATTGAAGTATCAGAATGAAATGCTGCAATGCTTGTTCATTGTTTGCCAACCCAACCTTATAATACGGGAGGTTTTTTCATCGATTTAGTCCTGCTGTTATGATTTGCGATTCTACTGTTAGATTTTATACGCATGGTAGACTACTATCTGAGAAACTTCTGCACAGTTCCACTAGCTTTGACACTCATTTTGAGGATTTAAAAATTCTTGCTGTAGCTCTGTGGAAAGCTCAGAGTACTCTGTGGAGTCCCATGGGTTGCTGCTGACCTTGTGGAAACACAGCACCCAGCTTTGCTTGCCTACACAGCTGTATATATAACAGTTAACACCTAATGAGCGTTTTACCATGTCTTTTATCTTAACTCTGCTATATATTCTAGCCTTTTTCTTAACAATTTGAAGCATGGTTGCATCTTTAGTATGGTTTTGAATGACTTTACTGATTTCAAGTACTAATAGGTAGGGTGTAAGTTTTAAATTTAGGATCATCTGAGGTTATTTGTAGACATCTTAAGCTCTATTTTTGTGTTATATCTGATGGAATGAAGAATGTAAAGTATTTAACTCTTTTACCTGTGTAAAATACAGAAAATACTCTCTTTCAGCCCTGCATTAGGCTAGTGTGTTTGGAATAAAGAGTAGCTTAATGGTGTCCTGTTACAGAGGTCAATTAATTCACTTACTGCTGCCACGTGGGCTCCCCAGCCGTATTACAGGGAGCAGTGTACATGTATTGTAATGGATCACTGCTCCTGGAAGGGCTGTTGTTATGCACCCATAAGAGCCCTGCATGAGACTGTGCAGGGTCTACCTCATGCTTTCATTCTGGATTTAATTGCTTTGGGTTGGTTTCAGAGCACTATTCAGTGAACAACTTAAGACTCTGTCCAGAGAGCCCTGCTCTGAAATAAGATCCAAGGCACACACGTCATTCTGCCTGAATTGCAGTGTTTTCCTATAGGATCACCAGCTGCAGAAGATCATACTGCTGTACTGCTCTGTTACTGCTCTAAGTGTCATCCTGCTATCAAAACCAGCCATCTCTTGCTATTACTGTGTCATAAAAGTAATATTCCTGAAGATTTTTGTTTCTACCTATACTGTTCCTGTTAAAATGTTAAAATATCTTTCAGCATAGTTGAATAAGCAGGTGAATAAGGATGTGACAGGTTTCTAATTCAGATTCAGTACAGGGTGCTGTTGTCATTTGGAACCTTGTAGAGACCTAAGAAAACAGCAAATCTGCATGCCAAAAAAAAATTTGCATAACTTTGTTGTATGCACCAGGAGTTTCTTGAAGGAATGTTTTCTCTAGTAGACGCCTGTGAACAGTTGCAATGCAGTCGGGGTTGAGAACTGCATGAAGAAGATAGTGGGAAATGTGGTACAGAAATCAGAGCTGTACACAGAACAGCAAAGAAAACAGATCCCTATGAGATCCATTACTGCTTGACAACAGATGCATTAGTTGTCAAATTTGTGGCCTTTTACAGTCTTTTTACTGTCTATGCATAGAAGGCTAGTGCTTATTATTTTCTCAGGTCGTGCTCTTGCTCTTCTGTTTTTCTCAACTCCTTGAAATTGTCCCAGTCAGGATTACAATCTTTGGATTTTGCAAGAGTTGTTGGTACTGCATGCAGTACTGTTAACCATGAAGAGTCATGATTCTGACCACAGGAAAAAAGATAATAATCCCTTTACTCCTACTTTCTTCCCACAAGACTACTGACCCCAAAATAAAACCTTAAAGAATAAAAAGCAGTCATTCATTCTTTTGAGTGCTTGCTGTTAGGAGCTGAGCTTTTCACATATAGCTGTCAGGATTATGGAATATTTAACTTTATTCCTGTTCATACTGCTAGTTCCAAGATTCACATTTTAGAACTATCACAAAGACTAGCTCCTCTTCTCCTTTTTTTATGACTTACCATTAATGTTTTTCGTTTTCTTTTTTTTTTTTTTTGAAAGGTATGGTCTGATAACAGCTGTTTATTTAACAGAAACTTGAATAGAAAATGTTATAATAGCGCTATTCTAATGTTTTTACTTGCCCCGAGTTCCTTTGCATTTAAAGCTTAGTTTCTCCTTCACACACTTCTTTTAAAAACACATGACCTGGCACTAGTTTATTTTTAAGTCATACTGCCAGTGGCCGATGAGAAGTGAAAGTTGGTTTCCTTGGTGACCAAGGCAGTTGTATTGTGTTTTAGAAGGACGGTATGAATAACAAAAAAACCTCAAACAAACAAAAAATCCTCAAACAAACAAAAACCCCAGCTTCTGCTATATAGGGAAAGGGTGCTATGCTGTATGGTAAAAGGCTGTAATATTATCAAAGTATCTCCTGGAGCGAGATATGAACAGCTGAGTCATTTAGTGCTGGTAATGAGACAAACTGCTGCTGAAGGATGCTTATTGTTGCATGGCTGCTGCTACAGCTGGTAGATTGCCTGGTTAAGAGCAAAGTAAACTTGAACCCGGCAAGAACTGCTGTGAAAAGTACACTCCAGATAAGCATACTTTAATCGCTGGAACATTTAATTGGTTCAACAGCAATTTCTAGTGCCTCAGGTTTTCAAATGTGCAAACATATTCATGACATTGACATAATTACCAATTTTTAATTTGTTCTTCTCTGTGAATTCGCAGTAATAGTAGCAGAGGACATGTTCTTTTTTACTGTTAATACAGTTAAGGTTCATATATCAAATTATAAGGTTAATATTTGTCCTTGAAAGTCTCCTGACTTACTTCTCTGCTTCTTAATGTAGTATCAGCTTGCTGTTGTAGGTCACTGTGCTCATCTTGTATCTATCTAATGAGTTTGAATGTGTTTATTATGAGCCTGCATGATTTCCATGGAACTATATAAAATTAATCCTTTTGAAAAATTTTATTCAGTCTGTGATCTTTGAGCATCCTCTCCATTGGAAGATTGTTTTGACAGATGAGTTGTTGATAAATATTTTTCAAAGTATGTTTAATTCCTTATACTGAGTCATTCTGGTAACTTTCAGTCAAATATATTCATATATAAGACACTACCTGAAAGTTAATTATAAGACAAAGTGGGCTTCTACCTTCCTTAATAATGCCTTTGCCTCCCAGGTGCCAAATGCTTTTTTCCAAACAAACAGACTCAAAACTGAGAATCAAGAATTACTCAAAGATCCTGCCCCGGGGCATTGTGGCAAAGGGTGAGCAGGTAGAGTTTTTAACAGTCCTTCTGTTCTCTCACTGGTGTTAAAGCAGCTGGCAAATTCATGGGACTTGAAGCTATATAGAAGAGAATTTCAGAGTGCCATTTCAGAGATAACAGCAATGTAAGTTAAAGCTAGAAGGAAAAGCAAGAGCAATTCTGCCTGCTCCATGAGGGAATTTTAATGCTTCCATGGCAGTGCTTGCAGTCTGCTGGAGGAATGATTAGTGGTAACTCGGAGGAAAGGGAAGCTTCTAGTGTCCTTTGCAAAAACTGGGCTCCTGAGTAATTAACCAGTGACTTTTGACAAATAAATTCCTTCTGTTTCTTGAATTGTGTTATTTCTAACATCAAAAAAAGTTAGTTGCCAGTTTTCTTACAGATGTAGCACTACAAGTTAATACAATATAAATAACTAACTAACTACAATATAAATAACTAACTAAATACCTTCCTGGGCATCATACCTCCCACTACTGGTGTTAGCACTTATCTGCATACTTTGAATTTGATAACGTGAAGGAAAAAAACGTATGTATTACATCTAGGCACTCACAGATTCAAGTCCCATGGAGAGCCTCCCATGTCATTTGACCAGGGAGCTCAGAGTGCCCTGAGAGTTCTTCATTACCCATTTCATTCAGTTGCTTCTTTCTGTCAGCCTGGATGGTCTCAGCCTGTAGCAGTGGCATAGATGACAGTATATATCAGTGAGTACCTCTTGCTCAAACCCACAGAGTATAAACTAACAGATGATGTCAGTTAAGAAAAAAGAAAATACTAACTACATCAAAAATTGCATATTTTAAAGGATGCAGTTGCATGAAAGTGTTTTTGAATAGCTCAAGAACAGACATTCCATTCATAAAGATATTATTTCTATGTACTAGAGAAATAGGTTGGAAATAAATGTATATAATTAGACAAGATATGATATTTTAGAGATGAGTAAATTAAAAAAAGGAAAAAGTACTGATGGAGGTGGGTTGACTTTATGTACAGAATGCTTATTAGGATTATAAACAAGATCAGTCAGATATTTTCAAGAATAGATTGAGTCATTGGCAATGTTCAATACTCCAGAGTACCAAAAATGCCTGTTTCGAGTCTTTGGGGAGCTCTAATACTTGTGTATTCCTTCAGCTTTTCATTGAGGAATGATAGTGTCTCAATAACATTGCCCTTCAGCTTCTACCATAATTGTATTTTCTCAAGCATAAGTGACTTTCACTTTGCTATTTCAGACTCTGAATATCTATGTTTTTTATTTTGCATCTTTCACTGTGTACCTCAAGAATTCCCACACACAGTGGTACAAAGCAGAAACATCCACACCCCACAAAAAATTATGCATGGGAACATTTAGACCTTGTAAAATAATTTGGATGTGATCAAGCATAACTGAGTTTTTTGTAGCTGGTTCTGCAGTTTCACATAAAGGAACCTGCAAATACAGTACTGAGGGCTGCTTCCAACAGCGTGAGCCCTTTTTCAACAAATATTGACCTCCTGTCTGTGGGATTCATCATTTAAATGTCCAGATTTCTCTCTATTAGGTAGGTAAACTCCTTTCCTATAAGCCTTTCTTTCTGGATCCCCTGCTAAAAACACGCATCAGGGATCATATCTGTAATTTCTAATAAAGTACCTTACTTCAGGTTTTTTCCCAGCTTGTAAACAACCTTTGTCTATGACCTTGCAGTCATGCTGCGGACTTGTGAGTGGCAGTTCCTGGTTGAACATAACCACCCAGTGTTACAGGTGGGCTGTCACAAAAGTGCCAGTTACTGCACAGAACTCCATTATTCTGCTAATATCTACATGCTTAAAACCTTAAAAGTGGTGATTCTTTCCAAGCTTATTTCAAAAGGCACAGATTTTTCAGTTGTTCTTGGACAAGTCTGGCTGACTTCAGGGAGTTGGCTCGCATGTATGAACTTTCCAGAAATTGGCTTCAAGCCAAAATTTGACTAGGAGGGTGAATCTCAAGAGCGTCATAGTTAGGTCTTGTTTAAGGATGTGAGCTTTTGTAAATTTTGATTTTTACCGAGACCTTTACAAATGTTCTTTCACTTATTCATTAGCTGGTTTGAAATGTGTTTTAATAGAAAATAATATAGAATGTCACCAATCCTCTTCCAGCAGGCACATTTCACTTTACTAGGAAGTATCAACTTAGAATAATTGCAAAATATTCTACAAATAAACTGTTACTTGTTTTACCACAAACTCAGGAACTGAACAATTTGCTACTAGATCTTTCTTTCAGATAGTTTTTCCAGTAGATTGCAGTTTTGTGTGACCTTCCAGTAACTTTTGGGTTTGTTGGAAAAAGCAGTTTTATTAGAAATATACCATAGACATTCAGAGTGAGGGCATCTCTCTTTCACAGAGTCCCTTTTTATGATTGCAGGAGCCTCTGAAGATGACAGAAGGTACAAAAACATCTTCAGAAAATAACTTGGTGACAGTTTCTTGTATATTTATTATTTTCATCAAATATTTTGTAATAATATTGATAATATTTATAAATATTTTTATTATACATTGATGTCCTTATTAACTACTTCAAAGAGTTTTCTGAGATACTTGTTACTATTGGACCTGAATGTTTTACAATAACAATATTAAATTTATTTTCACGTGTATGAGAGAAGGGAAGATATGTCTTATTTTGGAAAAAAAAAATCTGAGGAAACTTTTTCTGACTGGTTACAAATAGAAAATATCTCTTGAGTGTTCAGTTTAGAGTGTTTAGGAACTATCTTGTCAAAATACTTGATATATTCAGACTTCATACCAGCTTCTGTTCCAGCTGTAGTTTCCCAGCCTTCCAGCTCATCAGGCTCCAGGACCCTAAATCAGTCACTTGGACACTGAGAAGCACACAAAGCGTTGGACACTTAGGTGAAATTCAACCACTTTGTGTAGCACCACAGGAAATCGCAGTGGTAGAAGAAGGGTGGCGACCCCCTTTGCTGTCATTTATCTTCTGTAGCTCCAAAGTCATCTTCTGTTTCTCAGGCCGTGCATGATGTTCTTATAACTGGAGCAATGATCTGCCTTCCACTGCGGTTCTGGTTCATGCTCAGACGATGTCCTTTTGTCCTGCGAGTGACCCAGGGGTCTTGTGGAGAAAAAACCCATCAATCCTTAGCCACAAAAATTGTCAAGAACCTCACTATATCCCCTGCAAAACTCATCCTCCCACTGCTAAAATAAATTTAAAATACGTTGTTAATTTTTCCTAGACATTTACTAAAAACATTTCAGATGCTGGAGTGACATTATAGTGGGTACTAAATTCTGCATCCTACTTTTAGCTCATCTTTGTCTAATCCAATTCCTTTGCAATTGCAACTCTTTCCCAGTTTGCAGACTGCTGCCACTGTGCTCATTTGCATTCAGTTTGACTCTGATTTTTTGGGTCTTTTTCTGATCTCTGTTTCTTTTGTCAGTCTTTTTGTAATGGCAGGCCCTGGTCTGATACAGTCCTCATCAATCTCTCTTACTTGCTTTTACCTCATTCCCTCTGTCATGTGTTTGATTGCAGCCCTTGTTAGTCTTTCAGTTTCCTCTGCAGCTTGCTTTCTTCTCTCAATCGTTTATGGTCCCTCCTTCCTTTCTTTCCCTCCCTAGCTTGGTTTTTTTTAAACTCAGTCTTTCTTTCCCACTCTTGAATTTGTGAACTGGACCACATTGCAAATGCACTGTGTTTTCAGGCAGAAATTGCTGAAAATTGGATGAAAGTCTTTTCAGGGTCTATTTAGCATCCAGGGTACCTGACCACTTCCATTTATTACAGGACACCTGTTTGCCAGCATCTTGCAGAGATTTACTATTTGGGTAGATTTTGGTGGAGACAAGAATTGCAAATTATGCACAGAGAATAAACTGAAGAATTTGCATGTCCAGATGCCTTGAAAGAGTTACTTGCAGTGATGTTATTTTTTAACAGAAGCCAAAATCCAAGAAAAGGTGTATTTCTTTTTTAGCAGTGGCTGGACTGTTTTGAAAGTGTCAGTCCAGAAAGCTTGGCAAAGTTATTATTATAATTTTATTATAATACATGGTAATATAATTATAATTATATAATAGAATTATATATTATATATAGTAATATATATTTTATAATAATATAATATATTATATATATATTATATGTATATAATATTATGAAGTTATTATAATATCATTGTAAAATGAACTGATGGCTCATTTCAGCAGCCTTTCATTGTAGGAGATGTATGTAATAAAGCTATTGGTTGAGAAGAAACCAACATCCAAGGTGGTACTCTTGCATAGAAGAATTCACCTTATTTTACATTGCTGAGAGAGTCATCAGGTTTCTTCATTTGGATTTTCTGGGGTAGGGTTGTGGAGGGTTGTCTCTTTCTCGAAGATATTTTCAACTGAGAAGTGATGAGAACTTTACCAAAAACGTGGGGGAAAAAAGGAATGAAGCTAAATGTGTTATGAATTAATTTCGTCTCAGACATGGCTATGTGGAAATGAGCAATTATATATGTTAAAAATACATCGGTTTTAACATAGTTTTTCCATTTTGTACTTGAGGCTATAATAAAAGAGACAACATTTTGAAAGGGATTAGGAAAAAGTAATGCTGTACTGGTTCCTGTTAACACTTGGAGACTGAAATCTTTGCCTAAAGTTCAAACACCAATCTTGTGATAATACTTATTAGTAAAGGGGCCCATCTTTCCATAACTGGTGTTTACAAGTGTATATTATAGAATGATAGGTCAGTATTTGAAATTCTGCTGATCAGTAAAATCTGTTGAAAGGTTGACTGTTTGACAAAAGAGCATTCATCCCACATATCATCAGCTCATTCTGAAATACAAATGCTAAATGTGAGGTGGATCTCCAGAAAAAGTTGAAGAGATGAGAAGATGAATAACTTGCCATTTTGGCATGTCATTGGAGACCACATTTCTAAAGCTGATTCTCTGAGAGAGATGTAGAACAGCAGTTTACCCTAATCCAGACAAAAATGAGGTGTATTTTCTCAGATGTGGGAAAGAGGCATGTGCTCACACTTTACTGATTGTTGTTAGATATAGAATCATAGAAAGGTTTGGATTGGAAGGGACCTTAAAGATTATCTAGTTCCAACCCCCCTCCCATGGGCAGGGACACCTTCCTCTAAATGAGGCTCAGAGTGTCAGCCAACCTGGCCTTGAACAAACACTTACAGGGATGGAGCATCCACAACTTCTCTGGACAACAAGGGCCAGTGCCTCACCACCCTCATAAGAATTTCTTCCTCATATCTAAGCTAAACCTGCCCTCTTTCAGTTTAAAGCCATTCTCCCTATCACTGCATACCCCAGTAAAAAGTCCCTCTCCAGCTTTCATATAGGTACCCTTTAGGTACTGGGGGACTGCTGGCGTCATTACTGTCCTGTGTGTGGAAACAAGAAAGGTGGGAAAGTTCACCACCCTGCTTTTTTTTGCCACTTAAAAGACAGTTTTTTAGTATGAAAATCCACAGGTGCCTTTTGTATTTTGAAAATACAAAACATACAAATTATTCTGAAAAGCAGTGGAGAGACGCAACGGGACGTGGGACCTTCATGACCTCAAAGATGCAAATTTGGTGGGCAGCTGGTTTTGCTGCAGGACTGTTAATGCCTGACTTCTCAAACATTCAGTTTTCTGCAAGCAGCACAGTTCAACTGCTGTTGAAATTCACCTGTTCAGAAGTGTTGTTTTCATTCATGTATTCAACAAAAGTGTTGTGTTTTCTGTTGTATTGCAAGCACTGGAGCACTGTAGTCTCTCTCCATATTCTCTGACAGACCAGCAAGAGGAGCTAGAGAGGAACCCTAGCTTTTGGGGGTGGGAGAGGCTGTAGAGATTTCTTTTTAAAAGCATTTTCATGAAGGATGGAAGATACTGGTGCATTTAGCTTTGCTCACGGTGTCCTATTTCTGAACACACTAGGGGACAGAGCATCTTCCTGGCAGAACAGCATTAAGGTTATGAAGAAGTGAACCTCAAGCTGTTGGTTCTCCCTTGTACTTTAAGAGCAGACAGTAAAGACAGAATAGTTGGACTGTATATTGTATGCAGTCAGAGAGCTGGTGAATCTCCTGTGTGTGAGGTCTGATGCTAAGCCTGCTTCTGCAAGAAGAAAGCCCTAAAGAGATGCCTCTCAGGTCAGAGTAAAACTAGGAGGTAATTGCATAGGTTAGCCATAAGCATGTAGAGCCAGGAGTGTGATAGATGTTCTCCTGATGTTATAGAAAAGGTGGATGAAAATCTAGTCTATTTCCATAATATTTCAAAACAGCAAAACTAGTAAAATTAGAGATATTACGAAATGAATTCCCTGTGTGGTTCAGTAGAAGTAATTTCATTTTAAGGAGAAAGGCCTTCCAACAGAAGTAATTTCACAGCTTAAATGAATTCAGTCACGCCTCTGTAGTAAAGAGTGCATTACCCTTTTTATTACCGTCTGTGAAAAATGCTCTTGGCTGCATTTGAATTCGAGACACGATGGTTCAACTGGTCTATGCATAGTTGAAAGTGACTGATCTCAATTTTGGGAAGGTATTTCATGATAAATACATCTATTTATCAAATAGAGCTTCAGAAGGGAAATGATTACTCGTTTACTGAATTCAAAGGAGAGGTTCTTATAGCCTAAATTTTAGTAATTACTCTGAATATACAGCAACTACTTTTTAGAATAATAACATGTATTAAGGGCAGATATGACTTTCTTTGAGAGGAAAAGTTTGTCACCTCTTGAAAGATCTCTGTCGAGATCTGAGATACCCTTTGAAACACATATGGAATATTTTGAAACAATTTTTTGTCATTTCTTCAGATTTCATCAGGTTTTCAGTGGTTAACACCTAGATTGCCTGTAAAGTCAGGGGTAAACTCTGCACACACACTTCAGTTTCCCTTTTTAAAGTTTCCAGCTCTGTCTGTTGGTAATGGCTGCTCGGTCTCTTTTCTTTTTCAACACAGAGTAGAGAAACTGCAGCAGTTTTTAATAGTTTTCAGGTATTTCTGAATTCCAAACAATTGCCTTGGAGAGGCTGAATTTGAAACAGAAGCAAATTTGGTGCCCTGTATCTATTCAGTATTGCAAACATGTTTAATAAGTTTAAAATAAACAGATCTTACTTGCAAGTATGAACTAAGATGTGAAGATCTACATTCTTTGCCAGCTATGGGCTGAAACAAATGGGCCTGACAGGGACAGAGTCTGTTGAAATACATAACACTTTGAGGGGCAGTATTTTGGACCGTATACTGTATTTTAAAGAATTAAACTTCACAGAAACAGCCAATTTTACTTTATTTCAGTTGATAACATACTGTTTTTATCAAGCGGAGTTTATCATGTGCCTTTACAAGTCCAGCAAAATTGCACTTAAGAAGAATTCTAAAAATTTAACAAGATGCAAACATTAAAAATTCAGAAATAAGCTGAAATATAACTGTCTTACAGAGAGAACATAGTAGAGTCTGCCTTCTTTTTGACATAATGTTGTAAAGAGTGGGCATTGTATAATGAAACCCAAAACACCACAACAAAATACAGACTAGATGGAGGATAGTCCTTCAGTCTTCCGAATTTTTGAAGAAGATTGGAATTGTGCTGTGGATCATGTCCCCTTATGTCAAAATGGCATGGCGGATTGAATCTTGCATCCAACCAGCATCCAAAGAACCATATCCTCTAACTTTCAGTGAGAATCTTACCATTGACTGGGAATAAAAATTGTTCCGAGTCCCATTTTTAGATTTATTTATATGTATATCCACACATGCCCCAACTGTGATATATAAAGAGACATCTAATTTATTAAGACTCTTACGCAATTTTTTTTTAATGACTATTAATAGACCGATGAGGTTTAGAAACCTTTGGAACAAAATGTGTGATGGGAGCAGTCGAGTCTTCAACAGTTATTTACTGTTATTATATTCAAATACTGTTATATTCAAATTTATAATTTGAATTAGCATTGCAACAGTAAGGAAATTTCCATGTGAGATTGCCTCATGTACCCAGCAAAATACCAGTCTCTTTTAGTTGTTCAGTGCAAGCTTTATATAGCTTTAATGCAAGTTGAGGAAAATTGCTCTGTTTTGCACAAATAAGCTGCACAAAATGCACTGTTACAGTTTTCAGATCAAAGGGAGGTGACAGATTCGTCTTTACAAGAAGAAATCTGTAGGGATTGTTTCCTAATGTCAGAAAATAAGCTATGTCCTTAGTTGGTACTTCTAGTACGGGAGAAGCCAGGAACTTTTTTCAGCTCATGATTCTGCTTTCCTCTGTCCATTGCTTATGGTCCAGGTTCACACCACCTCCTACATATATTTTTTTCATTGAACATAGAGTCCCCAGAGCAGGAAGAGAGCTGTGCTGCATCCCAGCTGATTCCTTAGTCTGAAGAGCAACTCTGCCTCATTGTTCAGAGGGCATCGTGGAATGGCCCCACCTCACAGTGTGAACACTGCCATTTGGTGTGGGTTACAGAAGGGGTCAGAATCTGCCTCTGGAAACCAGGCATACCAAAATAAATCCCTTTTCCTCAGACGTTGGAATTGCTTTCTTATCGGATTTTTTTCTTCTGCTTTCTACCTTTTTGAAAGCAGATGTTTGGCAGCTGACTGCTCCTGATTCCCAGTGTGGAAAGATCCAAGCTACATCCTAGGTCTGTTGATTAGCTGGAACTGAGGCTAGTCCCCAAAGCTCTGATCCTGTCCTCTGAGCAGTGAGTCAGAACATGAGGATTCCTGACTTATATTTCCTTAGGCCGTCACTCAGATATTAAAATTGTTTAAAAAAAGAAGTTACATAGGTTCTCACTTTACAGTGGTTCGAGGTCAACCATGGTTGAACCTTCTGGTTGAGGGTTCCTAATCTGAACACAATCCTTCAAGCCTTTATTAGAAACACTGAAATACTTCTGTGGAACATAACCTCCAGGCACCATGGTCAAATATTGTGTTACGCAAGAGCTATTTTTAATGTATTAAAGATTAACATCTATATAGAAAGTTAATCAGGAATAAACATCCTGTGCTGACAAGGTAAAAATCACTCTCCATTTGATAATCACTCCTATTTTTAAAAGTTCCCAAATTAGATCTACAGCTTGTTTTTTTATAGCCAGACATTGGTCCATGGAGTAGTCAGTGAGGAATATAATTTCTTTAGAGAAATGCATTGTTTACAGTGACTGGCATTTTTTCATTCAAATTTTCATCTTCATTATTAAATAAAAAAGGTAAATCTCTTCCTTTATCACTATTGCACATTTAAGTACAGGGCCACTGAAAATATGGGTTAATCTCAGAAATGCTAAGTTGATCGAACTTACAGATATTTATTAAAGAAAGCATAAATTTGCCTCAGATCTGTTTAAAAAAAACAAACACTGTTACTGATGGTTTTAGTTTTTAAGTCAATGCTTTTAAAGTGGATCTCTGCACTCCTGGTTTTCTTCATTGCATGTAACACATTTAAAATATTTTACTTTAAACATATATTTAGCGTTAAAGCATGGTTTCAAATAGTAAGTTTCAGTACAGACACAGGTTATTCAGCGTGATAGGAACTGTAACTCTAGCACTAAAGCTCTAGAATTAGAAAACTAGCATAGAATTACTTATACAGAATAGCTTGTTCCACCAGCAGCATGTCAAAAAAGATCACATTTACTGTATGGACTGTGAAAATTTCAAGGACATTTTTCCAAAAATTAAAAATATATTAAATGTGGAAAATTTGGACTACAAAAAAATGTGTATGTTCCTAGTGGTGAATTGAGACACACAATTCTTGGGTAGAAAAGAACCTAAAATCTGAGGAAGCACTGACAGTAATAGATGTTCTTTGACATCTAGCTTGTATATAGGCTGAGAAACAAAATCATTAATTTTGGAGTGTTAATTTGCATTTTGTGGTTCCCATGAATTTGGCTTCACAATCTAAATTTGACATAAAATACCATAGAAGCACATGAACCAATAAGGAAATGATGAGCAGTAGGAGTGCCAGTGATACATTCTGAGCTGTATTCTCTAAACACAACTGGAAAGCACAACCATAAGTTTTCCAAATACTTTTCAGTAATTTTGCAAGTGTTAAAGCTCAGAGAGTTCATAGCGTTTGTAACTGAAAGAAAAAGATCCCATATAACTGGGAAAACCATGGTACAAGACTGCTGGATTCTGCTGAACCTCTTCTTGGCTGTGTCTGTCATCTGACAGTCCAGAAGTCACAGTTATGCTTATTTCTGGAGTTTACTCAAGCTCTCAGCATCTTGCTTTATGACTAGCTGTTACAAGTTCTCTTGTAGTCAAAATAAGCTTTTAACTCTCAGAAATGGAATAGGAGATTGTAACTTGTACTAAAGAGATTTTTTGGAAAAGATTAAATGCAATCATGCTCCTTAGCATACATTTGAGAGGCTTTAGCATTGGCCCAGAATGGTGGGACTCATTCTCTCATGTGCAGCCTCCCTTAAATGCCAGAAAGTTCTTATTGCTTCTGTGATTTTTTCATTGTCCTGGGCACACAATTCCAGGCCCTCCAAGGGATTTCAGAAGTCGAATCTGCTATAATAGAGGCATTAATTGTACCAGCAAAACATTTACATCTCAGCAAAAGCTGTAGCTAGCTGTTCTGGATATATTTCTTGGACTGTTTGTCTCAGCTGCTTAACTTTCATTTCACTTGTTCAAGGATGTCACAAAAGTTACAAAACTGGTTGATATCATATCAGCTAGATACATTGGAAGGTGACGTGAAATTTTTGAACCCCAAATCCTATAAAATACAGATAAACAGTGAAGATGTTTCCACTGCAGTCATTCAGATGAAGTTATTTATACTTCATCTACTTTATATTTAATTATGTTGCAATTTAAGTTCCAGTTGGAAGATGACATGCTGCTTTTAACCAGTAACATTGTGGTGTTCTTTCGTGAAAAAAATTAGTGTATCGGATAAAATATGCCAGGCAGGATTAATTTTGACAGTAAGCTTTGAAGTGATGTGATTGGAAAAAAATTAGCAGATGTGGATATTTGCTTTAAAATCTGAATTTGCAGATTATTACATGTGGTATGAATTGCAAATGAAGGCTACTTGAAAGCTTCTTCACCCTCTGTGCCTGCAACTGTGTTCTTAGAATCCATGATTTGAAAAGGTTTTTTCCTCCTGAATTAGAAAGTGCTAAAAGTGTAACTCTCAGTTTTGTTAGCTAGGTTTTCCATAATGCAGTTCAGTAGCCGTAACTGAGTAACAGCAAACTACAAAAGCATGGATTTTTCTAGTTGCCATTAAAAAAAAAAAAAGGGCAAAAAACCATTTCTTTGAGAAAAGAAGAAAAGTGTGAGTTTTCAGGATTTCTATTACAATGCTTTTATTTTGAATGTGTCTGTTACAATGTTGTTATTTTAAAATAAACACTGAATGTTTTTTAGGAGGAGACTGAACTGTAGGGAAGGAAACACGTCCTGCAAAAGAGCTGAGCAAGCAGCACCAGGAACTGCTAGAAACAACTTAGGAACAGCTAAAGAAGGAAGAACAGTTCAAGAGCTCTTCACATCTGAGTATCTAGTGATCGAGTCACTGTGGCTTTCCATAAGAAAGCTATAGACTAAGAGAAATCCAGACTTCTATTTAAAAGAGATAGTGGTACTCCCCAGCTTGAACCATAAGCTTTTAGGGTGGTTTATGGTTTGCTGTGTTTTAGAGCATTGTTTCACACATTCTTGTATTTTTGCAAGCTGTGTCCCATACTCCCTTTTTAAAAAAAATCTGCTAAATGGTTAAGCACCTTCCATCCAAGCTTATTTTTCTGAATGGGACATCATCTTATAACAGATCTGTAGTCTTACCTTTTTTGTTGTAACTGAATAGTGCTTTATCTCACCCTAAGTCGAAAAGCTCATATTATACAGGTCTTGAAAGGCAGGTGCAAAACCAAGATAATCAGTGTAATTTATATTAACTCAGAGCTTCAACTCACCAGTTGCTGAATATTTGAAAAGATTGATCAACATTTACTTTAGATAATGGAAACTTTGGCTAGGTTTTTCCTTGGGACCCAGTGAGTGAGAAAATCAACACCTTCATTAACTGCCATGTTCCTCATGCACGGTCAAAGCCCTTGTATGTTTTGTCTTCAGCCAGGAATGTTTACATGGTTCTAACTGAGTTGTCAGTGCATAGCAGGTGTCCAGTGGACCTGTTCTGCCTCCCGGTCCAGCAAGGTTAGCTGCATTCAATATGCAAGCTCTGCCTTCAGGTATCCTGATGAAACTCCAGGCAAAACTTGCAGCTGTAGAAAAATGAAGTGCAATCAAAGGCAGAAGTTTGTTGTTACATTTTATTTGTCAGCAAAAAAAAATACACCACCACCCACCCCCAAAACAATAATGCTTGGTTTTTTTAATTTTAGGCTGAATTAGTAGAACTACCAATAAACCTAAAAGAAGTATTTGAATTATAAGAGGCAGGTTGTCACTGAAGTACCAGAAAGTACATTCTCTCTGCTGTTTTTACACTGGCTTTATCTGTGTCATTTGAGTGTTTCATTCCTGCTTGAGAAGTCAGTACAGACACCTACTAATGTAAATACAGAACAGTTGTGGTATACAGATCCTACACATAGCTGATACTGTAGCTGAAAAGCAGTGGAATCCTTGGAAAGTAAATATCTGTAAGCTGAATGGTCATAGTTAAATATTAGAAGTCCAGAGAATATTTTGGATAGCTTTGGGGTTTTATAGAAACAGGTCCTGTGGAGTCTTCATTTGGCAGTGCATACCTGTCAAATAAACATACACTAGTTGTGTTTTAAAACTAATCATCTTTTCCAAGTTAGAATTTTCTGTACAGTGTATCTGTGAAATTATGAACAGGTATGTAGTAGCTCAGCAAAAAAGTGTTTTCCATGTCTGCTATACCCAAATCAGGATATTATAATATCTATCAAATAGTAGCACAGATCAGCGGTCACAAAGTTGAGAAATAAATAATGGGATGAGAAATAAAGAATGGGACCGTCCTATTGATAAAAGATTGTATACTGCTTAGTGAGAATCATCATGTAAGAGTGACTGATGATAGCATTGTCTTTAAGGTGTTTTTCAGTACCTCCCAGAATAATCTCCATAACTTTACCAAGTACTGAAGTGAGACTGACAGGCCTGTAGTTCCCAGGGTCCTCCTTCTTGCCATTCTTGAAAACTGGGACAGTGTTCACCAGCTTCCAATCAGCTGATTCTCTCTCCAGATTCTCAAGACTGTTCAAAAATCATCGAGAGAGGTTTTGTGGTGACATCAGCCAGCTCTTTGAGGATTCTGAGATGAATCCTATCAGGCCCCATGGATTGTAGAGATCCAGCTGGAGCAGCAGATCCTGCACAATTTCAGGGTTGACTGAGAGCTGATCATTCTCATGGTTGTGGGCCTCCAGCTCAGGTCACTGAGACCCCCTTGGTACATCATCCGTGTTGAAGACAGAGGCAAAGAAAGCATTGAACACCTCTGCCTTGTCTCTGTCCCTATTTGTGAGGTGACCATTCTCATCCTGTAATGGGCCAATGATAGTTTTACATTGCCTATTGCCATTTTTATGTTTGAAAAAGCTCTTTACTGCCTTCCACATTTCTGGCAGCTTCAACTGTAGCTGAGCTTTGGCCACAGTCGTTCTTGGAGAAGAGACTGCTCGAACAGTAAATGTTAAACATACTGTTACTGAGAAGCATATTGTTGCCTAAATGGCTGTGGGGAAAAAAAGACTCCAAGCCAAATTAGGTAGGAGATAAGATAAGGATACAAAAGTTTTAATGAGCCCCCAGGCTTTCTGGAATACCCCCAGCGCGCGCTCTCGAAACACAGATGTCCACAGTTTTTATAATGATTTTTGCCCAATCCTCGTCCTGTTACCACCCAGGTTCTGCCCCTGCCACGCCTCTTGGGAATTGGGTCTGGGGGCGTTTCGGGACCCCCTCTTCTTCATCTTCATCTTCCTCAGAGCACGTAATGTCCTTGGAGGCCTTCCAGAATTCTAGGCCTGAAGGTTGTTGGGTCTATGGTTATATCTTGTTCCGTAGGGTTAGGGTGTTCTTCTACAATTCTACCTTGAAAAAGAGACTAAACAGGCTATGGAATTTAGGGAATTGATAGGGGAATGGGTAACAGGGGTTTGAGTTGGTGTGTTAAGGGTAAAGGGATAATATGCTGCTACTCTAAAATCTACATTTACTACATAACTACTTCTAAGGTCTACAAAAATAAAAAAATTAAAACATCAAAACTCCAAGGTATCAATATGAAGGCATCACTAGTTACAACATTCTTGGAGGATAATGACATCATGAACAGCTTGTACTGGGTGTTTTAGTGATTTTTGTGAAGTACAGTTTTGAGTGGCAGATATAATCTTATTACCATGGAACTGATAGCATTAACATTCCCAGTCTCTCTTGCACAGCTGAACAGCTAGAGTCAGCTCTGCATTGCAGTGGGAACTGTGCAAGCATAAATAAAGACATGATCTTGTCCTTGAAGAGCTTCTATTTGAGCTGACATATATCCTGATAAAGGCATCTGCTCTGGGAAGTGTTTTTTGATTCCAGCATCAAAGAAATGGGAGTCTTGTGTTTGAACTTGCCCAGCTAGCGCACTTCAGAGGGTACTGGCTGTGTCCACACTGTCCAGCATCTGCTTGGAGTTTTGTCCAGGTCTCTTGTGGTCACAGGACCTCCAAGGATAGGTAGACTCTTTGCATAGTTCAGAGAACTAAAAACATGAAGTTCAGGTTGGCAGTCACAGGAGTAACACAGTGGCATGATGTTGAAGTGATTGTATCATGTCCTGGGAGTTGGCTGAATCACAGAATCACCAAATATCCTGAGTTGGAAGGGACCCATAAGGATCATAAATTCCACTCCTGGCCAGAATCACACCATGTACCTGAGAGCATTGTCCCAATGCTTCTTGAACTCTGGCAGGCTTGGTGCCATGACCAGTTCCCTGGGGAGCCTGTTCTAGTGCTCAAACCACCCTCTGGGTGATCAACGTTTTCCTTATACGAAGGGAGGGTACGGGGTGAGTAAGGGTGGACAGCAGCACTTGTGTGAAATGTTGGAGGTACAAGAGGAGAAAAGGTCAGATCTGATGCAATCTTGCTGTTTTCCCGCGAGGGTGCCCTGCAAGCAAGTACTACTTGGCTTAATGCTTAATGTTTGAGCAAGCCAGCTGGGTGAGATGGTGAGAGCCAACAGAGTACTTGGTAGTGAGTTCGTATGTACAATGTGGGTGAGCAGGGTTGAGCCTTTGGACTAAAAATGGAAGTAAGTGGCAGGCTGAAAAGGCATCAGACTGTATTTTCAAGGGGTTTTATTTTGGTGGCCTTAAGAGCGCCGGTGAAAATATTTGGGCAGCTACTTAACCACAGTGAAAAAGAGAAAGCTGCTAAATGACTTGATATGAAGAAGTAAGCTGCTGAGGATATGGTGGTTTTTTTTAAAGGAACACAGGTGTGAGGAGGTCTTTTTTTAACTGACTGCTGCATTTGTCTAGAGGAGCTTACAAGCAGCTCTAGCCACTCAGACTGATAGCATGGGAAGCAAATGACTGAATTAATCACAGCAAAGTTTCTAGGTGTGTGGGGAGAGTTAGTTGTTGGGAAGCTGGTCACATCTAACAGTAACTGTGTACTTACCTGTGTAAATGAACTAGTCTTAACTGATGGAGAGGCAGTTTTCTTTTTGAAGAAGGGACTTCTGCAGAGAACGAATGGGTGATGCTGAACCATCTTTCTCGTTCTGATGAATGTGTGAGGTTGGTATCTGTTTTTATGGCTCATTTCCTTTTCATTTACGCATTAAGTAGGACATTAGAAAATTGTTCTTCTTTATGGAGCATTCTGAATTGTATATATTTAGAAGAATACATCTTTAAGTAAATGAATTGCTTATTCCTAAAGAAAATTTGTCCATTTATAAGGTTATAATTTATTTCTAATATTATGCTGGAGTATTAAAAAGTGTTTTAAATTACTTGGATTATTGTTTTTGTCAAGTAAGGAGTTTGCCAATGCTTCTCTTAATTCATGATTGAACACTTACGTGACACTTGGATTTCACTGCCTCTGTATTAAATTAATGAGAAAAACCTAGACTCGGAATTGCAGAGCCAGAAGTATTTCCCTAATAGTATCAGGAAATGTTTCCACAATAGGATTGTCAAATTGCCTGCTGATTAAGTGTCATGATGAAAAAAAACATTGTAATATTTTCTGTCAGGATCCGTGAAATTTCACATTGCAGTTTAATATCGCTAATGAAATCACTTCTATGCCAAACTAAAAAGAAGTCTCAAACTATAGAGTCTCAACATGTGCTTGGCTATGATTATGGGATTTGGCTGCTGATAGTGCTCATGTTCTCTTACTCTATGTGGTTGCTGACTGAATATGTAGTAGTGCTTTCTTTTTTTTTTTTAATACTAGTATCAGACTTTAACAAAATTTGTTGTCCAACAGCAGCAAACATAGTCATATGTTGTGGTTCTGCCAGACACTTGTATCCTGGGTTCTCTGATGCATGTTTCTTGTAGACTGCAAGAAGGAATGCATGCATCACTGATCATGAAATTACAGCAATTGCAAAGTACTGATTGGAGATCTTCAGGTTTTTGGAACTAAATTGTTCTCTAACAGTTGTAAACCTAAGTGGTACTTACTATGTTTTTAAGGTATCTTCTGCTGTGTTGTCTTGATACTATGACTTCTCTGACTTTTTAAAGCACATGAGTAAGTGAGGCTCAAATGTTATGCAGAAATAACAAGGTCAGGTATTGAAACCAAGCTGTGGCTAAAGAATCCATTATGCAAATACTGATGTAAACTGCACTTGGTTAGGAGCTGCAGGGATAGATTAAGAAAATGGAGTAGTAATGGGAATGGGGGAAGAATCAGATAAAACTTGCATTATTTTTTACAGCATTTATTTTTATTTTTGTATCCTTTGCCGTGTTACACTAAGAAATTACGTGTTTTGCCCTGCTGTTTATTCCTCCACTTTATTGCTCCTACCAGCAAAGGTAGTTCATGCTGCTGTGGTGGTTAATAGTGTGCATAACATTTGCACAAACACAAACTTCCTGGACACATGCATTCTGCTATATATAATCTAGTACATGACAGCTGCAGCCACCAGCTTTCTAAGGAGTGTGTATTTTAACGTAAGCTCTTTCTGTCTCATTTACCCAACTGATGAACTCCTTTCGCTCTTCAAGCAATTCCCCATTAAAGAAATGTAAACAGAAGTATTCCATTCACAAATTTAGTGTTTAAGAGGATCAGCAGTAAACTTCATGATAAGGTGCTTCCACTACATGTACTAGAGCAATTAAGGAGATAAGAGGGACAGAAGGATTGTTATCACAGGAAGAATTAAAATAGTCTGAGGGGTAAAATTGTCTGTATCAATGTGTTAAAAGGATGATCTTGGCATTCTTTTATGTCATTTTTGTGGTCTTAAACCTCTGTTATAAAACTTCTCAAAAAAACTCCAAGTCTTATTCCCTCCTTATAATCTTGTATCAGTTCATTATGGTTTCCCATTAAAGTGAGAGGTTACTTTTTTAAAAAATATATATATGTCTCTTACTTTGCAATTTTCGGAGTTCCTTAAGCAATGTGCATATGCAATATGTGCCAAGCTTCCACATGTTTCCCTTTTTTAAACTTCAACACTAAAAAACTGAAATTGTGTGTAGTCATGTACAAACAAATGATTTAGATCTAACTTGGCTGCTGTAACACGTTTTACAGCAGGTAAAAACTGGTGGGTTTCGGCCCCCAATTACACTGTTTCATTTATTGAAAATTGTAAGATCTTAGTTGCAAGACATTCTGCACTTGTGCACCTCATGCCTTCTGTATCCACTTTTTAGAAGTTGCATGTATTTAGCATTTCACTACTTAAGTGCTTGCATTTATCATCAATGCAAAATAAACAGTCACATAGCTACGTATCACAGAAAAATGTTAGCTCTTTCCTGCTTTCCCGCCTCTCCCACCTTGCTCCTGAGGATTCTCCTAAATAGAGCTCTGATCCTGTATCCTCTCCTTCTGCAACATCCTTGTATCCTTGTGCCACCACTCCTTAACATGCATCCTCTCCTATCTATCCATGTCTGGAGCTGGATGTGCAAGGCCTGGCCTCACAAGGCATTCCTCTTTTGCTGGATGAAAGAGGCGCCTGAAACCACTGCTCACAGGAGTGAGCTGTGGCTGGGCATGTGCTGCTTTCAAAAAGGGAAGCTTTGAACTGCTTCAAAGAACCCAGTGGTATGTGTACTTTTTGATTAAAAGGATGTTCAGTACAAATAGGAAAATATACTGAAATATTAAGATAAACAAATTTTGTGGTCATGAACAATAAATCCTAGGGGAGAGCTGATGCTGACCAAAGTGTACCCAAGGAAAACTGTACTTTTTACCTAGTTCATAAGGGCTGAATAAACAAACAAACAACCTTGATTAAAAGGAAGGTGAACAGAAACACAGTAGTAACTGTTGGTGTTACTGCCCCATACTAGAAGAGACAAGTTACGGGTAAAACAAAGGTCATCATGCTACTGTATTTTTTGAACAGTAGATCAAATGTGTTGGGGTTTAGTTTTATACATTTTACTGCCAATACTTAACAAATAATGAGACTGGCTATGTCTTTTTAAGTGCGTAACCTTAAATGTTTGTATTTATGTTGAGTTGGTTTCTTTTCTCTCTGGAAAAAAGAGGTTAGGGTTTTGGCAAGGGAGAGCTGTCTGTACTGTAACAGAACTTTAGTTTGTCTCATGCCAAACACCAACAGTTGATATCAATAATTGTGGACTCAAATATTGCTCTTGGGTACATTACATCATTCTCATTGTTCCATAACACAGCAGGGAAAACAGCCTTTAACAATTGCTACCAGAGAAAATCACACAGTGGGAGCTGAGGCAGTTCTTGCAGTTGTGTAACAAAACTCCAGAATGTTTGGCAATTCTCTGGACCTGGAAGGCGATTCTTGTTGGTGAATGCTAGCAGGAGCTTCAGACTGGTGTGCAACATTCTTTTCACTCTGTGTGTGGTATTGAGTTACACTGCACATGCAAAAATGTAATTCTTAAAGGATGTGTCTTTTTCTGCACACTGACCCAAAGAAAGTAACTTGTAGGGAACATATGACTGGTAAATTGTGACAGTATGAATTTGAATTTCACTATCGAGTGACTGTCAGTATACACTTGATTTGTAATACATTGGTAGCTGTGCAGTTAGATCAGGCTTTTCTAGCATTTAGTGGTGCTAGCCTCTGCTTTGGAGCACATGTACATTTTAAGAGAAGAGAAGACACAGGTTATTTCGCTTCAGTTTCTTCCTAGTAAAAGTAACAAAAACACAGAATATTTTTTCATTCCTGTACCCCTCTTCATGTTGTTTTAACCACAAACCATGCTTAGAAAGCATATAATCACTTCCTAAGACAATTAGTTTTAATTAAACTTTAGGTGAAGACCTTTCTGACTTCAAAGGATATTTCTGAGAAAAGAACAGGATGATGACTCCTCTGCTCCCAGCTAAAGCAACCTAGTTCTTTACATTTGGGAAGGTAATCTGCAACTCTTGGAGGCTTAGGTATGTCATTGTCTTGATGCTTTATGAAGTGGAAGAGGATGAGACTTTCATATCCTTAGAAAGATATGAAAGTACACTTCACTTATTTTCCCCCTTATTACCTCAGACATCGTAAATTGGGTCAGTGTGCCTTTGAATACGTTTCTGCTGGACCCAAGCTCTCATCTTCTAGACTGAGGCACTGATGTGGAAAGGCTTCAGACCAGCCGTGAGACTGTTGGAGGGGCAGGTCAGAGCACGAGACACGTTTCAGCTCTTGTCAAAACCTGTCTGCTTTGCAGCAAAGATGCAGGGAAAAGAGCTCAAGGGCTGACAGCTTCTGGAGTAGCTTTACCGTAGCTGTGCTTTACTGGTGGTAGTAACACAGCAGGTGAACAGCATCTCCCTCCCACCCTCAGCTAGAATAAGCTGTGTCAGCACTGCCAGCCATGGGAGATGCTGTACAGAGAGCATGTGAGCACACTGGGGAGCTTTGCTTGGGTAGGTTGATGCAGTCACCTGTCAGCTGCAAAGGTGGCAGTTGCTCATAACTGTGCAGTGTAGCTGCATACTCTGACTTCTGACTGGTCAGTGAGTCACATAGCATTTTCAAATCTCCCTTCCATTAAGATTTTGAGCCTCTATGGTAGTACAGTCAGATACAAAAGGGCAGGATTTGGGGTTAGAGAAGGACTTTTTTACTAGGAACTGATCCATAATAAAACTTCTTACCCAACACATGCATAAGCTTTCTAATATGTTCTCTTGAGCATTTATTTCAAGTTATTAATTTATTCCAGAAATTGTGTCTCTACCTCTGGAGTCTCTACATGCTTTCTTTTGGTTAGCGTTTTCAAAGGATTTTAAAAAGATCCACTGGCTGGTGACATGTTGGTCTGAGTTTATGATTCCAAATACTAGGTTTTCGTTAAGTTGTTAGTCTGAGTCTTATGCTTGAGAATAAATGTTCCACCCGCAAGAATGAACTTGCCTCATCTCAGCCCATCTGAAAACAGTTTTTGTTCTGGGTACATTCAGCTAGTTTGCATTTTGTAATAGGAACTACTGCTGTTCAGTGCTTTTATCTGCAGGTTTACTTGATGCACAAGGCCTCCTCTGTTTATATCCAGTGGTTTTGGAGATACTGCCAGACTGAATTGCTGATGGAGCAATAATATTTTATAATGCTGCAATATAGTTGTTCCCTTGACTCTGCCATTTTCGAGAAAAAACTCTTAGGTAGGGAGTTATGTGCTGTCAGGTAGTGTCTGCCTACATATCAAGAGCAGCACTGCTATTCTTCTGGCAGAGCTTTAGTTTGGAAAAAAATCATGACATCTTTTGGAATACGTGTGGACACATTTATGGAATGGTGTCATAGTTGGCAATTGTGACTAAAATAAAGGGATTTTCCATTTTAAGATGTATGGGTGACTGGGTGTATTCTTAGCATGTTTTGTTGGTCCTTTTAAGTAAGAACTGTGAAGAGCAACTTCAGTCCACTTAGCATTGGAATGGGTTCTTAGTAAAGAAGAGATCTTACCACTGCTTGTGCAGCTTTCCCCAAAGAACTGGAAGAGTGCTAGCTGCTGCTCTTCTGCCTTCCATGACCATGAATAAAATCCCTTACTAATTTTTTCAGACTTCCTGGAAATGTCTTTTGACTCCTGCCATAATATTTAATGAAAAGCTGTCATGCAAAAGATCTAAATCTGTATAAGATTTAACTCCAACAGCATTCTTCATGTTTAAAACTGAAGTTCTTCACTGTTATCCAACTGTTTTTCCTTTGCAACTGTTTCCATAGCTATAGTAATTTCTTGGTTAATATCCTGCATATGATAGCTGGGGGGCAGGAGAAAAAAAAACAGCAAGGAGAAACAGTACAGGTGATGTTACACTCTATGAAATACTTCAATAATGGCCCTTATGGACAAAGAACCAACTGATATAGTGTAGCTTGTTTTCATGGGATTATAGCAACTATGTTGTTTCCCAGATGATGGCATGGAAGGTGTTCAGGTTGCCCTCACAGTGCCATGCAACTTCCAGCAAACAGGTTGTTTCCTACAGGTTACTTCATAGTCATCATTTGCAGATGACCCTCTCTGACCTCATTTGCATAGTTTCACCCACAAACACTTAATTTTCCCTTTGACAGAAATCAAACTGACAAAGATGATCATTCCTAGGTGGTAATTATAAATCCTTTGTATAATTTGAACCTAGATACTTACAGATTTTTTTTAAAATTTTTTTACTTCTCCAAATTCAGGTGAAAAATCAGCTTCCTGGTAGTTCCAGTCAACTGTCTAGTAGTTCCAACTGCATCAGCTGGAAGAGAGGTCACATGGACTTGGCAAGGGTTTATGTTTCACAGAACTCTTTAATAAAGTCTCAGTATTATGACTTCTCTTTTCATATCTGCTACCCTTTGCTTTGTCCAAAATAATAAAAATCTTAACAACCAAGAAAATTAACTTGCTTTGTATGTCTTCCTCAAGCAGGGGTGTACTTAATTGGAGACATTGGCTTTGGGATGCAAAAGTGTCTTCTTTGTAGACATAACTTCATCATCGCTATGAACTGAATGGAAAAGTTGACTTTCTACAAAATCATAGGATGGTCGAATGATAGGGGAGGATTTATTTGTACAACTGACAACTTTGTAGACAGATTTTTTTTCTCCAGTTTGCAAGCTGATTTTTTGTATTTTAGACTCTACTGTTTGCTCTAGTGATTTCATAGAAAACTGTCAGTGCAAGACGCAGTTCTGGTGAAGCTCGTCTGCTAATTAGGATCTGTCATTTAGAACCTTGGGCAGACTCCATAAATTTCTTTTCTCTTAATCAGTATTGTTGTGCAAAGTTAACCATTTGGACATTGCAGGACCACCTTTCTTACAGAAGATAGCTTGTATCTCAGGCTGCTTTTTAAAATTTCTTTCTGTGAGAAGGGTCATCAGGAAAACAATGTCTAAAAGTTGAGCAAGGATTTCTTGTAAGCCAGAGAATCCCTGCTATAAGGAAAGGGCTGGAAGAGCTTTCTGCAGCTGCCAGAGCTGTCAAAGTGTGTGTGATAAATTGCTCCATAAATGCACATGAGCTGATCCTGTAGCAACTCGCTCAAGCTTTGTGATGGGACTCCTGAGGATCCCAGGCTTGCTCACAAATCAGCACAAGCCTCCTTAGGATCTATCCTGCTAACCATAAACTTTGCCCAAAAAGGATCTAAAGCTGGTAGCAAGGTGACTGCTCCTTCTGAAATCAGTGCCTCTTTTCAGGCTTATGGGCTAAGAAGGGAAGGGCACAAAGTTGTTATAGTTACTGCAGTCTAGATTTGCAACATTTTTTCTATTAGAGGGTGCTTACTGCCAGAGACTAAAGCCTTTGAAATGCATGTCTCAGGTAATGCTGAATGACAGAGAAAATGTTCTGCCTTCCAGGATGTTTATGCTTTAGATGATAACAAGTAGTGCTCCTGGTCAAATAAGCTCAAGTGGCAGTTGCTCATTTAGCCAGGGTAGAGGGTTAAAGAACCCTTTGGATAATAGTGAAATATGGAAGAAAAATATGATGGATTTTCTTAACTTTTTTTTTCCCCTTTTTTATCTTTAATGCAAATTAGTCTCCCCTGGAAAAGAAGGATGAATTCTGGATAGAAGGCAAAATTGAAGTACATAAGTTCTCACAGTTAAGTAGTTGGATATTAGGAAATACCCCTGTTGCCTTAATCCATTTTTAAATGGTATCATAGGAGTTTGTGAAGGATTTGCTTTAGGAGGAATAGTTTCTTAAGAGTAGGCATTAATTTTTGACTTTCACAAGGCAGTGAGAAAAAGTAATAGGAAATAACTAGGAAGAGAATGGTAAGTAAATAAAAAGTTTTAATTTGTTCAATATAATTTGAATTGTCAGATCGGGTTCAGTAAATTTGGTTCTGATGTGGTGCTCATTTAAAAAAAGTATTTCCAATTGGTTCAGTGGAAACCAGACTGGATTTTTTTTCCCTTATTGTCCAATAGTTAAACAAACTGGAAAATGGAAGGCTGTGTTTATTTGTCTTTAAAAGTAACTCTTGCCAGTTTGGGATGCTTAGATAGTAACCTTGGGGTTTGTATATGAAGGTACAATAAAAAATTGAGCTCCTTGTAAGTGGATTCTCACTCTGTTGCTGTTTCATGGTCTTGCATTTATTCATCCATAGGCACCTGCACCTGGGCAGAGATGTTCACATTGTCATTATAGTTGGTAATGGTTTACCAAAGTCAGTCTGTGGAGTCTGGAGTGCTAGTACTTGATCATATGTCAGCAAGATGCAAGACACTCTGTGATCTAACTGTGATTTCTGCTGTCTGCTGTCCAAATTCAGATTCTTCAGTCAAACTCATTTCAAGGGGCAAAACAGAAAGCTGTTTGGGGTGGGACATGAAGGGATGGGATTCAGCTATAGGTTTAAGTTCCATCTCATACATGAGATGGCTGTTGTATCTCATTCATGTGTAGTAATAAAATTCCTCTCCAGTTTATTAAACAACCACTAAGTTATTAATCTGGTTTGTTCACTCATAATAAAAAGTCTTGCCTAAAGCATGATAAAGTTGTGTTTTGATAGGCAGTAAAGAAATACTGTATGCATGAATTGCTGTAGCTCATTTTATAATATACAATTCTCATAAGACTCAGCCTAAGTAGTTTAAGTATTACATAGCTCCTTAGGATTTGAAGATTCCTGGCTAGCCAAACATAGAACTTGTACATACTAGATTGTAATATGTCCTATTTAGAGTCCGTCTTTCTGTTGAAAGCAAGTATGCCCAAAAAGTCAACTTTACTGATTTTTTTCTTTTTTTTAACATTGAACTTGATTGTAGCTTAAGTAGCTGTGGCATTATCTTTCAGGATGGCACAGTCCTTGCTGTCTCTATCAAGGTTAAAGAATTGTCGCTGTGCATGAGGGTTGTGTAACACTCCTTGAATTCAAACACCTAATCATTTCAATCCTTGAAGGCACACAGCAAATATTCCAGCTTGGTTGTATAATACCTTTGAAAAGAGTTTGTGGAAGGAGGAGAGGGGTAGTTCTTATATGTTTGGAACATCTGAAGTTTTAATGTCTAGAAGTTGTGGACATGCACTGTGAGACAAGCTAATGGAGATGTGTTAGGCTTACTGCTGTCCTGCTGGGGATACAGCTCCATCTTGTTGCTCTTGTAAAGTTCAGCTGTGAAGTCAGCAGTTTGGCTTCAGAGGTGGTATCTAACTTAGGGAAATGTTGTCCGGTGTTGTCAGTGTCCTTAAATAGCAGATGGTGTTCAATGACATGCTGCAAAGTGTGAATAGGAACAGGTTGAGCTTAAACATAGTAAATTGGTGTAGCATTGGTGATAATAATGTAGTATTATTGTGAAACATTTGGTTTAATGCTCTAGAGACCGTAACTGATGAAATGCTGCAATGTGTGTATGGCTGAGAGGGAGCAGAAAGGAGGGATTGGACTTGTGAAGCGAAGTGCTCTTCACTATGCCTGAAATAATGCTGTGTTAGCATTCATGTAATACAGCTTCTCATTCAGAAACGGGAAAGGTCCAGATTGCTGTCGAACAAACAGTCCTGCCATTTCATGAGTTGCAGACTGTCTTGTTTTGACCCATTTCCTTCTGTTTAAAAGAGATAAGAAAGATGTATTATAATATGCTGGGTAACTCAGAGGATTCGGCTAAGCCTTCAGCATTTCCTGGAAAATGAACATGAAATTGTCCAGTGAGACAGAGCAGAAGTAAAAGGGAATGGGAAAACACAAATAAAATGCACAATAGGAATTTATTTCATGAAAAGCAATTTATTGACTTCTTTGTTTTAGACAGTATTGTGGTTTTCCAGCTTATTCTATGTCCTCAGGTAGTTCCTGAGCAAGAAACAGTGTGTTATGCCAGCTGTAGCTATTTACTGTGCACACACTCATGTGTGTATTGGCCAGCTGAGCAGAACAGATGCCCTCAGTACATGCTTGTCAGTTCTGCTCTGTGTGGGTGTCTGTGCTTTACACAGCCACTTGCTCACTTTCTCTTCTCTACTCTCCATTTGTCCTTCCCTAAGAAAGGTTACCCTTAAGGTAGATAGTAGTCAAATTTGGTGGAAGACATGGGCCTTAGGTGCTTATGAGAATGGAGAAGACAAGAAGGAACTGATGATATAATTTTTAAAGCCTTTTCTTTTAACCAGGAGATGAGGCTCAGAAGGTTCCTATGGCTGGTCCTTGGTATTTCACAAGGCACCTGTGATTATTCCATCCAATCTCATGGCCTGGGCATACAGCTCTTTCATTGTGAGAAACCTGCCAGCACAGTGTGATCCCTTACAAAGGCAGGTTGGGCAGAACTGGGAAGTTCTGTTTTGCCCTGAGAGGTTTAAAGATCTGAAGCAAGGAGTGAAGTTAAAGTGCTGCACATTTTGTAGCTTCTAGCAAAACGCCACTGAATGTATGTTTGCTCTATCTGTACTTGAGGGTGTAATTGCTCAGTATTATCCTTCCATTCCTCATGATGCTTGGGATGAAATACAACTGCCTGTGCATGGGCAGCATTCTGCATATGTTTGACTGTCCTCCCAAAAATGACTTCAACTACCTGTTAGCAGTAACTGGGACAAACACTTACCTCTGTGATTGACTAGGCTTGTCTAAGACCAAAACTAAGGCAGGCAATGTGGAATTCCAATCTGAGTCCTGTTTCCAAAGGCTAGTTTAGTGCAAAAAGGAAAAACATTGAGAATTGTTACATTCTGTTAAACTGCACCTTTATTTTGATAGTTTCATTCTGTGAAATGATAAATGATAATACTTTGTAAGCAGAAATCAGCCCTGCTTCCTGCACTGGAATTTAATAGGAATCGAAGGGTATATGGAAAGTATTAAAGTTCAGGAAATTCAGTTGTTCAGGAGAAAACATGAAGGATTTGCATTCATTCTGCAAATTTCATTCAGAAAATGGGACAACCAACCCCAAAGAAACGTGAAGCAAGCACTGGATCCCTCATTTCTTCTTAGGCTGTCTCTGCCATTGTCGTATCTTTTTAGGCTCCCTTTCTCGTCTTAGGCTTTCATAGTAAATGCAAAGCTTAAATACAGGGTGTAATTTGGTTGATTTTGTATACACCATACAAGCAGCAACCATCGAGAAACGTTTGGCCCCTCAGCCAGTGCTCCTTCAGACTTGTGGGTGTGCAGAGGCTTTACTGAGCGGCAGCTGATTAAATCCAAGCTGAGTACATTAAACCTGAAATAGTCTGTTTCTGTGCTGCTTGTAATAGGTCTCAGGACACGTGTTCATGTCCTGGTGGAAAGGTACAGCTACCTTAGCACACGGTGTTTTATCGGGAAACTGCAGTGTGTGTTTTGTTAGATAGCACAGGGCGGTGTTCAGACAAGCAGTGAAAGGATATAAATACAGCTTTGTTCTTAATCTGATGAAGGGACCTGTTGTATTAAAAAGAGCAGCTCCCCCGCCTCTAATTCAGTCTATTAAATATTTTTAAATTATCTGGGAACGTAAAAGTTCTGAAACTCCAGTTTAGCTAGTTTATGAGCAACACCTGCTGGGTAGAGTCTCATAGCCTCATAGAGTCTCATTTCCTCTTTGTATTCTAGGAAAGTGCTCATAAAGGCTGTGGAAGTGCTGCTGGGTAAAGCTGGGGTGGCAAAACGTGATGGTTTTTGTAAATGAGTGTTTGGAAATACATTCTTATCTTCTGTGGGTGTGAGCATCCAACCAAGCCTTATAGAAATATAATGATGCCTGCAATCCTATTTGTATGCAGCTATAAGGATAAATCATAGAATCATTAAGGTTGGAAAAGACCTCTAAGATCATTGGGTCCAACTATTAACTTAATACTGCCAGGTTTTGGTGTGGCATCTTGAGAGAATACTGGGGAGGTGCTGCCAGGGAAGCTTTTCAGCATCTCCATTCTGAGATAAATCTCTTCCTTCCCAGCTGCATGTATGAACCCTTCTAAGAACCAGCTGTTGAGGGGGGAGGTTTCCCTTCCAGTAGGAGTTTCTTCTGTCCCCTTGTCACCACTTAGGTAATTCTTCTTGTAAATTTGAGGCTTTCTAACCATGCTGCATACAATAATGGGGGAAGAAACATTTAGGCTGTTTCTCACCCCATAAGAAGGATATCCACTATAATTTTGATAAATGCTTGGGATTTTCGGGGTTTACAGCTAGTGTGAGTATGTTTTTAGCAGCTTACTCTTTCATCTCTTCCCTGAACTAATGTCATGCCTTAAAATACCAGGCCAAGCAAAACTACTTGGTTTGAGAGGGCCAATACTATTTCAGCAAGTATGTGCTTTTTCTACTTAGACCTGTATTACTGAGCTGCATGAACCAGGATTTCAGCTTCTGGGTAGGTTCCTTCTGAGAACTGCAGAATCTGAAGAGCTGTATTCTCCCACATTTTTGCATCATGAGTGATCTGTAAAAGTTTAATTATGTACTCCATTCTTACTGGAATATTAGGTCCCAGGGTTTGATACCTCGTATTTCACTTTCATGTCACTTAAGAACACGGTATAATACCAGGATGTTACTACATACCGTGTATCTGTTCTTACCTAACGTGTCTCTTTGAAGTGCTGCCTTAAGATTATCCTCCTACTTACCAATTTATCCACTTAAACCAGTGACTGGTTTCCAGAAGTGACAACTTTTGACACTTCAGATAAATTTTTTTTTTAACTCAGAAAACTATTATTCTTTGGTTGTACCTAAAACTTTCAGACCTGTCAATCCAACAACTTAAAACTTTGTTCTATGTCCCTGTAATGAACTGAATTTATATGTAAGTCTTTTTTTTCTCTTTTTCTCCTTTGATTAACTCTTATGTCCATAATACTGATTGATTTCTAAAAGTGCTTTCCTCTTGTATTCTTAAGACAAAAAGAGTGCACAAATTTCAAATTTGCTGTTCAGTAGCAATTTTTTTACCATATGCTATTGAGGCTTACAAGTTCCTTACAGTAGCTCTACTTCATGTGTACTCCTAGAACCTCTATCTGCAATGGTCAGCCTCGGAGCAGGCATCATCTAAATAAATTGGGCTAGCAATGATCATGAAGCTGTTACTAATGGAAACTAATACAGTTTCTTGAGTATTACATGCTGGTAGCAATTCCAAATTGTTTAATTGTGAGTGTGATGCATCTTTGAAAGAGTCAAACAGACTGAACAAGGATTGTGACAAGCATAAGGACGTTGGCATAAAATGGGTCCTTTCATACTTACTGGGGAGAGAAGGCATGTTGAAAAACTAAGATCAAACTCAGAAAAATGGAAATTTCTGCTCCACACAGCATGAAACAAAGGTAAGCTATCTTACATAGTAGAAGCTCACATTGCCTCATAGACTTTTCAGAAGCAGAGTACTTTTAGTATGATATTAAATTGAACATCCAGGTCTGAGATAGTCATTCCCAGTGTTCCCATGAGGATGTACATCCTTTTTACAGGATGTAGGTTCAAGTGTCTGTGTAGAGCAGCCTCAGTTAAGGAAAGTTGCAACACTGCAGAAGGCCGCTCTCAATTGCCACTTGGAAATTATGTATATATCAAGTCCTGGATTTGTGAGCAAACATGACTGTTTTTATGTTTTTCTATTACTTTTACTTACAATTTTATCATTGTTTGCTCCAAAGCTTCATAAGGCTCTCATAGAGGTCTCCTCCACTTAAAAAAATAAACAAAACCCCAAACAAAAAAAGATTTATACCCTGATCAACCTGGCTTCTGCTTATGAAAAAATACGGACATGTTAATATATTCAGTTTTATTTCTGTTTATGTAAATAACTATGAATTCCATTTGTTTTCTTAAATGGATTGTGTATTTTTCAAATTTTTCTTCTAGCTGACTGTCCATATTAAGTTCTGAATAAGTTCTAATAAAACTCTTGATGAAGTATGAATCTGTTAAACCCGCTTCATTGTATCATACCTCTGTTTTGAAGTTACCTCATTTATACAAGATGTTTTTATGAGAGCAAAAACACAGAAATGAGCCAACTTGTGCCCTATGCTAGATTCAAGTCCCTGTGAGCTCTTGAACAAACAGAAACTACAGCACTTGGGACTATGCCAGATGGTTTAAAAATTCCTTAGAAGAATAATAAATCTAACTCATGGCTAGGCTTCGCGAACGAAGATTTGAGAAGGGCTCTACCCACGCTTGCTACAAGCACGCTGAATAAATCTGACTAGTGTTGCGTATTTCTGTCACATCTGGGATAACCCTTGAAGTTGAGATTTCTGTTGTTCCTTCTTGAAGTTTACCAGTATCTGCCATATAGAAATGTATGGAATTGTTTTGGAAGCCCTTGTGGATGTCACAGCTGAAAGTGGAAGGCATACTTGTAAATCCCACCACAGAAAAGACCGAGGCTTGGTGAGTTAGGCATAACTTGCCTTCCAAGATATGATGCTGGGAAGCACAGAAGAGCTAGATTATGAAATATGCTTACTTTCATGATACTGGCTTTGCAAAACAAGCTTCAGCCTTGACTTCAGTGAGAACAGGACATCCAGACATGACCAAGAATAAATTCCTAACACAGATAATTCCCAGATCAACTAAGCCACCCCAGGGGAGGGAGAGTTGATGGGCAGGAGGAATGAAGTCCACTCCTCAGGGGAGCTTATTTTCTGGTTTCCTTTAATAATTACATGTTCACTGCTAACTCTGATCAGCAAACTGATCTTCAGTTGCAGGGAGAAATATTTCGTAATCTGGGCTATGGAAGTAAAGATAACTTCAGATGTAGAATGACAAAATTATGGGTAAACTGAGTTTTAAGTTCCTTAGTCCAGACAAGACTGTCATTTTTTATGAAAGAACAACTCACATACTCACTTCTGGAACTTAAAGTTACTTGAAACTGTCTCTTTCTTTGATTGCAGCTAAACATGGCTAATAATACCTGAGGTGAAAGGATTTAGAAAACTCATGTAGTAAGCTGAAGTGAATGAGATTTGTATTATCCTTTCAAGTAACTTATTTAACTGTCATGAGAACACTGTTGTTTCAGTGGCAAAATCACTCTTCCCTTCTCATCTCTAATGCTTGCCCATCAGTCCATAAATGGGAGTTTAATTTCCATGCCAGACAGGAGCCACATGATGGGATTTGCCATGTTATATCTAAACATACTTTTGCCAAGCCCTAGACATTAGGACTGTGCTGCCCTTCTCCTTTACGTACACTCTGCAGCTGGACAGAAAATATAACAAAAGGCTCATGGATTGAGGTAAGGACAGAGAGAGATCACTCAGCAATTACCGTAATGGGGTGAAACAGACTTGACTTGTAGAAATCAGTTTAATTTATTACCAATCAAATCAAAATAGGATCATGAGAAATAAAGCCAAATATGAAAATACTTTCTCCTCTACCCCCTTTCCTCTTGGACTTAATTTACTCTATCTCCTTCCCCCTCAGCGGTGCAGGGGGATGGAATTGTGGTCAGTTCATCACACATTATTATGCCACTCCTTCCTCCTCAAGGGCAGGACTTCTCACACTCTTCTGGTCCAGTGTGAGGTCTCCCTTGCACAGGACCCAGCCCTCCATAAACATTTTCTGTGTGAGCCCTTTCCACAGGCTGTGATTTTTCACAAACTGCTCCAGTGGGGGCTCCTGCCATATGTAAATGGTCTCGTGGGTCTTTATCAAGAACTCTTAGCTTACTCTTCATGTATGGTGTCACTTCACTATTGGTGTCACTATTGGTCTTGCCTTATGAAGCTGTACCTCTGAAAAGATCTTACTGTCTGTTTACTTCATTGACTCATTTATCTCAAGGCTTTCTGGGAAAGCATTTCCGTTTTTGTTGCCCCGGGGTCTTGTGGGTTCAGGGTTTTTTTTTGTTTATTTTATTATTAGTAGTATTTACAACAACTCTGTAGCTCTTTTGGAATTTCTCTGTGTGAAAAAGGAAAAGAAACATGCATTTAATTACTTTCAGCATATGAATTTGAAATACTTGCCCATTCAGCTGTGTCTATGTGGATAAATCCACTTTTGAACACCATAGTTATCTAATTATTTAATTCTTTTCACAGCTACCATAAGCAGCTGATGAAATCTTAGCATTTTAAACAGTCAGTGATTGACAGGATTAGACTTACGTGACTCCCAGTGAGAGTAGTGCTTAGTGTTTTGAGCTGTGCTAACTCTGCCTTCAGGCATGATATTCATTATTAGTCTGACTCTGAGGCAAAGAGGTGATTCAAGAGTTCAGTGCTGGTGGAAGCTCCCTGCTCTGCCCAGCACCTCATTTCAAAGCAGTTGGGAATTCATCATGTGAATGAGTATGGCTTTGAAATCCTCTCTTGCTGTGTTTGTGCTAGGGTTCTTTGCTGGCTGGGAAAAGTTAAACTGCATTATTGGTTGTTCAGGCCTTTGGTACGGTCACAAGTTGCTCTTGTGAACTGTGAGATTACCAGACAAGCTGGAACATGTACAAGTGTGTATTTCCAAACTGCTAGAAAAATAGTGAACATTACTTGGCAGGTGTGGAGAAGCTGTTGAAATGCTATTAGGCTGCAGTCCATTTTCTTTGTACTCTGTGCACACTGTCCGATAAATCACGTGCGTTTGTCTTTCATGGTTTCATAGTGAATGTTGTTTTGAGAGAAGGAGCCTTGAACCCAGTAGTAAAATTTTTTCTGTCTCTGCTGCAATGTCACCTGCTGCTTGACGCTGGTTTTGGTATCCAGCTTTCTGTAAGCCAAGCCTTTTTTAAGGGCAGTTTGTAGTCTGAAGCTTCTCAATACTGCGACTGAGAGTTTGTGGGAACACGTCAAATAGGAAAAGACCTAACTCCTTAGTTTCATGTCACTGAGGAACTTCTAGCCTCGTTAAGGGGGTTAGAAGTCATTTCAGTGACTGACTTTTTTTGGACCTAGTATATAATCACCTGCTAGATCTCTTAGACTGAACAGAGTCTGTAATTTTTCCCATCTGCTGGAGACAGTGCTGAATTACTAAACACTTACCTTCTTCTCCTTCAGTAATAGCAGAAGAAGGTGGTTATTGTTGCAAATGAGTTCCAAAAGTGGTGTTATCCATGGATATCATGGTGTATTTCGACCAAACCTGGGATGATACTCACTTTAGGATGATACTCACTTTTAGTTGTCATGATCTGCCATATAGGAGTCTTGAAGCCTTGATCTCTTGACTATGGAAAAACAGACTTTGCAAAGTATGTTCATTTCGTTTCAATCAAAATGTTAGTTAATATTTTTAAATTAAAATCATGAGAACTTCTACCTGGAACTACTGAATAAAAAGTTGACCCTCTCTTAAATGTGGTGCATAGAGCACTTATTTCAGTCTTAGCATTTTAAATCTGTTAAAATGAAGTTCATGATCTTCTGATTTGTATTTGAGAAGTGGATAGTGGCCATAAATGGGCAAAATACTTCAATGAGCTCTCCAACTATTTTTTTTTCCCCAAAAGGAAATGAATGCAGAGAATGTATTAATTGTTTGGGACTGACCACGTGACAGCCTTATCTTCCCAGGCAAACCCTTTTAAAAATAGGGTATGTGTTAAACATGATGGGGTTCTTAAAAACAATATCTTTAATGAACCTCTTACTAGAAAATTAATTGCGAAATTAAGTTAAAATACAGTTTTCAGGAGAAAATTCCTAGTTTAGATCTGAATTTGTGCTTTTATTTTTCCAAACAATGTTTGGAAAAACTTGGATTAAAGCAGTTTGAAAGAAGAAAATGATGTTACAAGCAAGCTGTACTTTGCTAAATCTTTCAGTGGGAACTATGTCCCAAGCTTGGAAACAAACTTGCATATGATCTAACTATAAAACTGGTAGGTGAACTGAGGTTTACTAATCTACATATTCAGAGAGCATAAGAATTGTCATGAGAACTCTGTACTGACACTTCTATGGGTTGCAAAGTGTTCAAGCAGAGTGAATAGGAGTTGTATCTGGAAGGTGGAAAAGCATCAGCCTGATGACTGGCCTAAACATAGGAGCAAAATATTGAATGCAAGAACCTTCCTTACTTAAAGCAATGCTCCTGTTGGACTGTGCTGTCACTGCCATCATTGAAGTTCTTTCACACCTCACTCTAGAGTGCTTGCATAGAAGTATAAAAAAAAAAGGCATCTATTGCCTGCTCAGGCATCTAAACAGTCTTGTAACTCTTAGATGTTCTTTCCTTTAAGTAACTTGATCCACTTTCTGTCATTATAGTACTTATTTGAATTTGGATACTTGGCAGAGCAGTACCTTGTGTGCGTGTGTAGCACACAGAATATGTTAGGTGATCCACAAGTTTCCAGTAGCAAGTTAGGTAATATGATGGTTTGCTAAGCATAAGCCATGCAACTGTGGTACTTCTTCCTCCTTGTTGACTATCTAAGTAACTCCTGGGTTGATCTTGAATAAGAATTATTTTGAAAAGTGAATTTTATTTTATTTTAACTTACCTATCTAAAACTCTCTCTCTTTAGGGTGGTTTAGTGGTGGTCTTCAGGTTTACCTTCAGCAAGAGTGTGTGCTCTCACCAGTATATGGTATGAGGTCAAATGTCAGGGTAAAATACATGCATTACCCTGTAGCAGTTCTTCAGAAACAAACCTAGCAGGGTCCTGACCAGCCACCTGGAAAAATACAGACCTGGCAAATAGGAGGAAGACTCTGTCTCCCGAAAGCTAAACTCTACTATATGCAGTCCTTTAATGGATGTTCCCCTGGTGTTTTCTGATGCTATAAGCTTTGCTACACTCATGAATCTCTAGGGGACAACAGAAATGTGAAAGCACTAACTTCCAGGGGTGACAGTCATCTTGAAGCTCCAAAAACTGTTTTCACTGAATCTTTCTTTGCCTGTGTTCCAGCTTTCCTGCTACCGGGCTTGTGTTGCGTTAGCCCAGACATGCAGCAGAATGAGTGGGAGTTGGTGGCAGATGCTTATTACTGCCTACTGAGAACCTGACTTTGTGTTTTCTATACTAGACTACACTAAGTGCAGATGGATTATAGAGCTGCTTAGTAATTTGGCTGGTATTCTTTTCCCTTTGTGATAGCATTTCTCTTGGCTATGAATCCTTATTTTTGTAAAACAGAATATAGTCAGTATTCCTTAAGCAAAGTCAGCTGATGGAGATAAAGTCTTCTGTTCTAGTTTCTAAATATCTCTAGCATAAACAAAGTCAACAAATTTCTTGTGTGACTGCATAAGTTGAGTCACTCTGAGCTGGTCTTTTATCACTTTATTGGAAAGATGCATTTTTAGTGCTGAAAACTTTCAAGTGGACAACTATCAGCAGAGTGGTGGGAAGCAGCAGAATGCAGTAGTTTTAGCAGTATAAAAGGTGTTAATTATCAGCACTGTACTAACTGTAAGGCAGTAAAAACATTTATAGCAGTTAAAGAAAAACAATTTTTTCTCTCTCCCACCCTTCTTTCTAGTTGAGAATAGTTACTGGTATCTGTACTTTGGCTGGCATTGGGCTGTGTTTTTATGTAAGATAAGAACTTTGCCTTGGTATCAAATGCCTGGTACATAGCAGGATGTGATATGTGGCTTATTTTGTCTCTGTTCATGTGTCTGCTGTGGCTTGGTTCTCCTATCTTGTGGATATGCAAGTTAACACTAACTGAAAGGATAGTCATGTCCAATCACTCATAATTTTTTCTCATATTGTGCTGGTTTCTAATTGATAGATGTCAAACTCCCAGTAATGAGCAAAGCACAGGGTGTTGATTTCTGGATGGTATCCTGTTTCCCTTTTGTTTGTTTTTAAATATACATAGCTTGATCTTGAGTGGGAAGCATTATTCAAATCCAAGGGAGCGCGGGTGCTTCCAGCCCCCAGTCAGGAAATACTTGACTTTTGAGAAATAACGGCTCTGGCTGAGCTGTGATACCGTGAAACGAGCCTGAGGAAATGCCGTGGCAGCGCTGCCAGCCCTTTGTGAGAGCGTGGTCCTTCTGCACTCAGTTATCCCGGGAGTCAGTTCCCAGGTCCTTCTGTTCATGACACTACCGTTTGGTGACAGTTCTGCTTGGACATGCCTCTGCTCCTGAGCTGAATCTCACACCAGAAGGTACTGACTGCTCCTAATGTGTGTGTGTGAAGTTCATTCATCTCGCGTCTCTCTGCACGATGCAACGGGTCTGACAATGCACTTTGTGTGGTGATGTAGTAAGAGGGGTCAAGCTTTTTCCTTGTTTCAAAAATAATTGCCTTGCTGGAACTGCTGTCATTAAGTAGCCAGATTCGTTAGGCATGTTTGTTAGATTAGTACTTCACAGACATGCTAATGTTTACAAGCCTTGTGGTATGAAGAGGGGCTTTGCTTTGTTAATAAATTCCAGACTGAAATTTTCCATGTGGAAGCTAGAAATAAATTAGGAAGAGCTGCAGCTTCTCTGCGCAGTGAAATTCTGTCCAGCTGTGGAAATAATGATATACAACTAGTTATTTTGTTCTTCTTCGCAATATTCGTAGTTAAATTTCTAAGTTTGGATTAAAATTGAAAGCACTGATCTGTAATTACTGAGGGACGCACCTGAAAGTTATCCCTCCAGAAAAGAGGGGATCTCCACCTTTGTTTCTTGGAGGCTCTTGTAAATTCAAAGGGAGTGTTAGTATTTTTTTTTGAAAGCTTCAACTTCTGTCAATGCTATTCAAGAAAATATGAAGTGTCACCATGGAGATGCTCTGCCTATTCTAGAGTTGTGACAAATTGTTCCAGTGTTATGCTGCAGCATGCGTGAGTAGGCTCAATAGCCTCTTTGTTTTGCAACTTCAAGATATTGATGATAAACATCTTTTAACTGAAGATTTTTTGGGGGTATTAGAGGTTGAAGCTGCAATTAATTTTAACAAAACTCTATTTAAGTGTCATGAGAAGAATTTGGTGTTTTCTGTAGTCCTCTCTTTGGTTTTAATCCTCACTTTGGTCAGATGAAAGACCTTGCATTAGTTATATCAGTTAAAATGATGTTTCCAATGTGAAAATACTATTCTGCGTAGAACACAGTGAAGTGTCTTGATATATAGTAGAATAGTTCTTGGCAGTACTAATCACGTGCCCTTTGGGCAACGTACTACTAATGCACGAGGAAGGTGTTTGCACTCCTTTATGTATTGACCCTCTTACAGCTCTAGTCACAAGGAATAGAACTAGATGTAGCCCATGAACTGCAGAGCTGGAATTAGCATGTCTAGGGTACTAATATACCTGTCTTCTAGCCAGGATTGAGTGCTGTGTCCTTATTTTACACCAGCTGGCCAAATGGGTGATGTGCTGCAGTAAGGTCTCTAACCAAGGTCGTAGGGTAAGGTGTGTGGTGCAATTAGAAGAGACTGGGGACTATCTGGCTAGAACTGATACTGTCATTAGTTTCAGCTTACCAAAACTCTACTGCCTGTAGTAAACAGAGTTTGGCAGTGTAACACCAGTCATACTTTACTTCTTACATTGTTTATTCAGAGCTGAATCTAATTGTAGGTGATGCAGAACTTGGTCAGTGCCATCTGTTTTGATTTGAGTACAGCTAACTTTTACTTGTTGAATTGCCACATACTGAATCGGATCTAACTGGGTGAAGAGTGATTCATACAGTCTTAGGCTACTCAGATATGAATAACAAATTTAATTTGTGTTTTCTAGTGTGGGGTTTTTTTCTTTAATTAGTTTTATTAGATTGATTGTATTTCCCTGGAGTGAAATATTGCCTCTTTACTGGCATTATGGAGCTCTTATTACTTGCCTCTTTTTTTTTTTTTTTTGGTAGTAGGAGCTTTTTGTTTGTTTGTTTTTTCTCCTCAACCAAGTTTTAGAGTGTCGTTTACACTGAGGAGCTGAACTAGTATCACAGGTCTAGTTTTGCATTTATGGTACCCACTGTCCATCCTTGTCTTTTTGGCCTCTAGCATCTGGGGGGGGGCGGGTTTGGTACAGGCCCTGAAGAAAGATCTCAGCTCCTCTGAGTTCTCTTGGCTCTATTCAGAGATTGAGGAGTTACTTATGAGCACTGTTTCAAGGGTCTCAAAATACGCGTGCTGCTACTTTCTCCTGACAGGCATGTACACTCTTGATGACGTCCTGGAGGGGAAGAAAGCTCATCTGAAGCTCTCACATCCATTTTTTTTGGTTTCAGTATATTAATACCTGAGAAAGTTCAGTGTGCCTGTTACTGTTTGAGGTCATGAGGTCACTTTATATTAGAGAAAACTTTGGGTGCCGTTCCAGCACATTTGAGTAAGTGTGTTGGGTGGGGGGCAGCTGCCTTGTTCTGCTTCTTGTAATAGTCTGCTACTCTCAACAGCTTAGGGAAAGTTCATGAATAAAACCTATAGTAGTGGCCGACATTACATTTCTACTTTTGAGAACTCCTGTCCCAGCACTGCCCCATCAGCTCCTACCTTTCTGGTTTGGGAAGCCCTCTGCAGCTGCCTTTGGTACATAGTGATTTTCTCTTCTGTCCAGCAATATTTGGAAAAAGGTGATAGGCCCCTAGACCATGGGATTTGGGACAAGCAAAGCAGGGGAGAATGAAGTCTTCTTGTTTTGTTCCAGCAGTAGCACTGCTGGGTTTGTTCAGGCTGGAATTGTGCCTCTCTCTCACGGAAAATACACTACTTAGCCCCCTTTAATCTAGTCTTCCTTCTTGACATAACTGTCTTCAAGGCTTGACAAAATCACTCTTAAGTGTGTTAAATAGATTAATTGCTAAAATATTTTAAGGATTTAATTTCTTTATGTTCAGGTGAATGCTGAAAACCTATGCAATAACTCATTCAACCTTTTTATTTTGTTCTACTGAAAAAGCTGCTAGTAGATGTCCAAAAAGATCTGCAATGGCTCTGTGTGTTTCAGGAATAAGAGTCCCATTTCTCTCCTTTGGCTGCTTAATTTCATAAGACTGCTGCAGGGAAATACTAGAATTTGGAAACATTAATAAGTTTTGACTGTCTCAGAGGTCTGTCTTCTTAATATTCTGAAACTGATTTCTAAACGTAGTTAAGCATTTTCTTTCAGGTAATTCAGTATTTTGAAAGCTCTGTTGTGCTTATTATGTTGTCTAACTTTGCCCTGCAATTTTGCCATTAACAAATAAGCTAATATCCAAATCCAAAAAAGTTACACAACTGTGATGGTGAAACTTTTCTGACTAGGGCTTCTTGATATACAGAGGAACAAAATGTCAAAACCCAATGATACATGCCAAAGAAATATGTAAAAAGTCATATTGGGATGATTACTATGCTGATAATAGTGTTAACTTTTCATGTATCTTGCATTTCGGGGAAAATACAGGTGAAAACTCTTTGTTAAACTCCACTTGACTGCAGTTATGGGTTTTGCTCAAAGTCGAAATGTTAAATGAAACTATTGTCATGTGATCAGGTGTATCTCAGCTGTAGTTCTTGGTTCTTCATAAGGAAGTGTCACTCTGGAATTGAAGAGAGTCAGATCTAACAGTAGAAGCTGGCACACTGTCAATCATTGGGTACATCGTCATCGGTACGTGGTTATTCCTGTACCCTGAAGACCAGTAAAATCCATGTGTATGACTAATAGCCTGGCAGTCTTAGTATCTGTCTTGCATGTTATACTTGAAGCTGTTTTCCACACCAGACTATCTAGAGTATCCGTGAAACAACCAACAAGCATCTGGAACTGGTTCTGGGCCATGTGACAGATATTGGTTATCAATTGTGAAATCCCTGTATTAGCTTATTTTCCTTTTCAGCTGTATATAAGAGAAATAGGCATAACTACAGAGGTTAAACCTGTCTCAACATTTTCTCCTTGATTTTTCACTTTAGTTCTGTGTATAGATTGAAAAATAGATACTGACGAGGGAGCACTCTAAATAGCCTGTAAAAAAAGTTCATTAAAACAAAGCAGGGAAAAAGGATTGTTTGGACTGAGTGAGCTGAAACCCCTACTCTAATGCTAGGATCCGTCTACACATAAGTGAAAATAGTGTAGCAATTTATGTGATACAAAAGCTATACAAGGAGCAGGGACTCTGAAATAATAATTGTGACTTAAATGGTAATGTCTGAATAGTACACAAAATCTGGAAAAGATGGAAGTAAAACCAAGTGATAAACAGCAGGATGTTTTTTTCTGAATAGAATCGCAGTTACTTAAAACTCTGTGCGTGTATTTGTGGTGGAGATCTCGGACAGAGGAGGGAATGGATGGGTGTTTCTGTTGTGGTAGAATTGGTAGTGTGTTATCCCCAGCTATTTGGACATTTGTTGGAGGAGGAGAGATGGGGAAGGATGTGTTAGGAGGCTAGTGGGTATTTTTAGAAAGACTTAAGAATTTCTGGTCCTTTTTCTTAAAAGTGATGAGCAAGAGGTAAAACCCAGTTATTGGAATGGATGGTACACTTTTTTAAAAATTCAAACTACCAATTAAATAGCTGACAATGTTTAGTTGATTATATGTAAAATTTACACATTTTTAATAGAGTTATCATTTGTCACTGTACTTTGAATAGAAATATATGTGAAATGCCCTGTAACAGGTTCTGGATTCTAAAAATGGGAATGTTACACAGCTAGTTTATGAATGTCGTTAAAATAGAAAACTAAGAAATTTAAACTCTAGAGCTTGTTTGAGCACAGGCTCAAACAAGAAAGAATAAGAGACCCATCAGTGGAAAAAGAGCTGCATCTTGGAATACCACAGGCATGTGTAAAGTGAGAATTGTTCGTGTCCAGTTGAGCTGGCATGGCTGGGAGGAAGCACACCTTAGGTGATGGTTAAGCAGCCTGGTAGTGAGAACGAGTGAAGAATAGTTACCCTCTAGTATCTATGTCATATCAGGACTTAACTTTTAGGCTCACTGAAAACCAAGATGATGATGACATATATAGGGATAAAAGCCAAACTGTCAGTAGACCTTGGGGTAATTGAACTTCATTTTGCAATAAATGAACTGGAAGCAGATTTGAGCTGAATGCCCAAGGGGTGAGGAGTGTGTAATAGGAGATGGGGATTAAGACGAGGTAATTTTCCAGTGTGACTTGCAAAAGTGCTGGTATCAAGGCTTCAACTGGTGCCATGTGACTGAAAGAAAGAGATACTGTTGGGAGCATGGATTATTTATTAAGGTGTGACTTCCAAGTTACCTTTTTTTTAATAGAAAAATTCTTTGAAAGATGTCAAATATTATAGATATGGTGGGAAGCTGTATAGAATACAAAAGGTGTTGATTGATTATATTGGACTAGGTGAATGTCGAGAACCTATTTCTCTTGCAAAGAAAATGTATAGATATTCTCTCTTCATCTCATTGTCACTAGTAATTTCCCCAGAGCATCTAACACGATGCCTTTCATTATCCTTTCAGAGAAAACAAGACATGGTGGAAAGAGGTTTGGTTAAGAAGAGTCAAAAGTGCAACTAGTATCACTCTGATCTGCAGTCAGTAGAGTTGGATAAGTCCTAAGTCCTTGTTTTCTTTATTGAAGCCAAAACAAAAAAGCTTTTGTATTAAAGAAGACTCCTCCCAAGGTGATTGGGATAAAATGGAGGAAGAACCATGTGTCTTTGAAAGACTGGGTGATACAGGGCTGAAATTGACAGTTTCTACTGGAGATGCACAGTTTGTCTGCATAGGATGTAGTAGAAATCTGTAGGTAAGAACGACAAAGAAGAAGGGACATTTGGGTATGCTGCTTAACTGGATGACTGAGACAGCAGGAAGTGTGACCTTAAAGTGAACTGTGTCATAGCGTGGATGGGGTGAGGTTTTTGTAGTAGATAATAAATGAGAGATAATGCAATTGTACATGGTACTTCAGTCAAATTTCCGTAGTCTTGCTACCTGTATTCCAAAACTATCAGTTGAAACTGATGGAGATTGCTGGGTTTTCCCAAAACTGTTTCCACAACAGTCGTAAGAATAAGAAAAATCTGGCTCTGCAAAATAAAACCCAAAGGAACAGTGATAGCCCTATACAAAATACATCAGTAAAACATGCCGATGTGAGCAGAGGACCACGGAAAAGAAAAGGCGATCTCAGTAAAAATAAACAAACAAAAAAACCAGTGTGGAGATTTGTCAGTAGGCCTTCTGGTAATTTAAAACCTTATATTCTGAAACCGATTCCAGAAAAAAATTAGAAATTATTTGCTTTGGTTCCACTGCATAAATTATCTATACAGAATTTAGACTTTACTGGTTTTATATTATTAGCCAAGAAGATAGTGGCACTCTGCTGAAGAAATAGCTAGTGTAAATGCTTGCCGTAACAAATATTTGATGTATCACTGGCTGTGCTCTCTCATCTGAGGTTACTAAACAGGCCTTTCACACTGTCCCCTTAGGTTCCTGATGTCATCAGCAGCATAAGACAAGTCTCCAAAGCCGCACTAAAAGAAGATGCCAAACCAAGTAAGGATAGTGAAGATGCCTTCTATGACTCTCAAAAATTTGAGGTCCTGTACTGTGGAAAGGTGACAGTGGCTCACAAAAAAGCTCCCTCCACGCTTATTGATGACTGCATAGAGAAATTCAGCCTTCATGAGCGCCAGCGCCTGAAACTATTAAACGAGCAGCGCAATAATGAGTCAAGTTTGGACTTGCCTCTGTGTGAAGAAAACGTGCCAGCTTCTCCATTGGATAGCCCATTTGAGGAGCTGGACAGCCCAAATAACACTTCAGGGCACGCTGCAATGTTTACAGTGGGCAGCCAGACCAACTTGACCAACCTGGCCAGCACTCGTGGCTTCTTTCCAGAGAGGATTTTAGAGGACTCTGGCTTTGATGAGCAGCAAGAGTTTCGGTCCCGGTGCAGCAGCGTCACCGCAGTTACACAAAGAAGGGTTCATGACGCAAACCTGAAAATACAGTCACGCAGAAGACACGCAAGTGCACCCAGTCATGTTCAGCCCTCTGATTCTGAGAAGAACAGGACAATGTTGTTCCAGGTGTGTACTAGGATGAACAATTTCTTTTTGGTTTTGTACCGTATCTTTTTCCCCTGTACAGTTTGAAGCTGGGACAAGTTTTGCCAGATAAGTAATATAGATCCAGTATGGTTTCATGATTTCTCATAAATATTTATGTATCTGTTCATAAATGATTGGGACACAAATAGCTGAACTTTCTTAAGGAAGTCACTTCAAGTCATGAGCTTGGGTAAGTTTTAAGAAAAAGTAATTACTTATAGAGTAATCACTTAAAGGAGCAGAATTTTTTGAGAAATAATTATTTTATATGCAGTTCTGGATTACCTGTATTGGTGAGATCTAGAATTTGGCTGGAGAAAAGTGAGTATTCTTTTGAAAAGAGAGTCAATGAAGGCTTCCATGCAAACAAAACCTCTTTTTTTGTGCACTTAAAAAAAAACAACCTCACATAAGATTTTCACAGCCTTATGTGTGATAATTTGTCTTATCTTTCCCAGACAAGTACTTAAACATCTCTGCACTGAAGGCTTCTTCCTTCAGACCTCAGTGGTTATTTCTTCTCTTGCCTGAAGTGTATTTCACATCTTTGGAACTTGTTTTGAGAAAACAAAGGGACACCTAAAGGAGGTGACCCATAAAAGGAAAAGTCTTTGGACCTTAAAGTAACAGAACTAAATGCTTGGATTTTGTCTTTCCATTTGTCTTAAAGATCATTCTTGCCTTTTATTCTCTTGGGGGAATGATAACTGAAGTGAGAATTGCCCTTCAGAAAGCCATAACTATCCCTGGTAATGGATTTAGCTGAGAAATTCTTGGAGATCTGTGGAAGAAGTTCCATAGGCTTGAGAAGCAGTTTGGGAAAACAGAAAGATAGTTTGCTGCAGAACCTACTTTTTCTTATCTGGAATCAGTACAAACCAAGAAGTATCACCTTAGTTTCTTAGCTAACCTATGGTATAATTTAGAAAACGAAAATCATTGTAGCTTTTAATTTAGCCACATTGTTTGCTAAAGGTTTTAGTATTGTCTGTCAAATGTGATACTTTGGACCAAAATAACTTGAAGAGAAAAAGGGTTATAAGGGGAGAAGAAAAGCTGTTTTCCTTCAAATTCAACTTTTTCTTTGCAATTCTTTCCTGTTCAACTGAGTGTATTGTTCTTGCTGAAATATTCTTACTCAATATAGGCAGAATTATGGCACCCTTGTTCCTACTGAGTAAGCCGATGTGCCAAAGTTACTCCATGTGAACAAGAAAGAGCTAGATTCTGACATTTTTGTTGCTGTCAGTGCTGTGCCTCCAAGACGGTCATAAATCATACTTATTCTTCTCCCCCTCAGGTTGGAAGGTTTGAAGTTAACCTCATCAGTCCAGACACCAAATCTGTTGTGTTTGAAAAGAATTTCAAAGATATCTCCTCATGCTCTCAGGTAAGCATTATTAAGAAGCAACATGTAGATCAGCAGAAGAAAAAGATTTTATTTGTTCTTCAGTTGGCTTGCCTTGCTGGTCTATAGACAGGAGAAAAAAAAAGCAGAATTCTTTCTCACTGTTCTGTGCTATTTACCCTCATTGAGTCTCAAAGGCCATTTAAAAACAGTTTATCTCATCTAACTTACCCTTAATAAGAGTAAATTGTTGTTTTATCCCATTGGCTCCTTAATTTAGAAAAAAGGGAGGGATGATTGTGACTAATGTATACCCAAATCCTGCATGAAGTTTGATGCATCAGCTTATTTGGGGAGTATGACTAAAAAAAATTAATATTAAACTACCATTGCCTCACAAACAGTTGCAGCAGACTGGAATTACTGATTTACCTTTACAGGAGTGATAGCTATTATTCAAATTGTGGCTTTCACTCATCTGGTAGCAGTTTCATCTAGATACTGCAAAAAAAAGAATGTAATGTCATTTACAAAGAGCTTAAGTACAGAAAAGATGAGTACAAAATAGCAATAGTGGCAACTTCGATTATTTGTCAGCAAACAAAGTATAAAGTGTTCTGCTTTGGGAGAGCATTGGATATGTTTTTGGAAGTAGCTTAATCTCCATTTAGGATGCTCTGAGTTTGCTGTTTCTGAGCAGATAAGTTCCTGAAAGCCTTCAGAATGGAAGGAAGAGAGCATCAGATCATCCCTCCAGAAAAACAGCAGTTTACCTGCATCATTTCTACTGGAGAATATGGCAATAAATATACCTAGCTATGTCTAGTAATAAAGAAATATTTCTTATAAAGTTAAATGCCAGGGCTGAGGGATTCACGTTTCCATCTTGCTGTTGTTCAGCACCTGTTACTTCAGACACTGTTTTGATGTCTTACTTCATTACCTCCTTTCATTTGCCATGCCACGTGCATCACTTCAGACCTCCTTAAACATTATTATTCTAGTTTAAAGTACACTTCTGGCATTCTCTAAACCTGTATTTCACTTCCATGTGCTTTCATTTTAATGCTATTAACAAATCTCTTCTTGCATGACTGCTTACCTATTAGCTACCAATGCTAATACAAATTAAGAACTGGTCAATACTTGTAAAGTGGAGTCTTGAACTACTAACTAAAGGTCCAGATCCTTAAGCTGACTCTACTGTTAAATTATAGTTTGTATTGCTTTTCATAGAGAAAAAAAGTGCAAATACAGTATGGGACAGTATAATCAAACAATGATGTAGTAATAGCTTTATAATAAATACAGATCAAAGAGATTCTTAAAGAAGGGGTATGGAAAGCAGAATTTGCAGACAGCTTTGGTCTTCTGCTTTTTGGGTGTTCTGAACTGAGTAAAAGTGACACTTCAGCTTTAGGTACTGGGCTCCTAGGTTGTATATACATACTGATAATAGTCAAACAAAAAGCAGGAACAACCTTTGTTCTGCTGACTTTAAAGCGTGGTGACCAGCAAGACCATGGCAGACTTTCAAAGCCCAGCTTTCCTTCAGGAAAACAGCTGTGTACAGTAAATAGTGTGAAGTAATACTGTGTGTTGGACTTTGGAGATGGAGTTTTTCACACCACCTCTTAACTTTCATTTGGAGCAAAGCTGCTGTTATTTTGCATTCTTGAATATCTCAGAGAGGTACTGACAGTACTCTAGGGGATGGTTTTGATTCTTTTTTTTTTTTTTTAATGCAAAACAGCTACTTTGGAGAAGTTGAGGGAGTTCTGTGTTCAATAGAAATGAAACATTCATTTGTTCAAGACTAAGTATTGGTTGCATAAACCTCTTCTTTTGAGAACTTCATGCTAGCCGCAGGGCTTCTCTGTTATGGATTTACAGGGCAGTGATTTACTGTGTATTGTGGGACTGAAGCTTAAGAATATTTGTTCTTTAAAGCTTTACAGACAATGAAATGGAGATGTTCTGGTCAGTTTGCATTCTAGATTCTCTTAGTCTGGTCTAATAAAGGTATTTTTTTATTAGATTAAGTGTAGTTGATCTGCTGCACTCAATTAATTATCCACACTCCATATAATTGTCAAAGCAGCAAATATAGTTGGTGATAAACCTCTGTGTGTGTGCTGTCTAAACTCAGGTATCAGACAGCTGTAGAAGTTTTCTTGTTGCAGCCTTGCTGACCTTGAGGGAACCCAGAACAACAAAAAACTGGATTCTTTTGTCATGACAAGTCCAGCCACACTCTTTAAGAAATGTGATGGAAGTACTGTTGATTGAGGAACATACTGTGCTGTTCATGCTTCAGTAGTGCAAGTATCACATCTGTCTCCCCACTCAAATGTTCTCCAGTTGAGACTGAGAAGTCAGAGAGCAGTAGGCCTGTTCAGGAACTGTCAGCAGTGAGGGAACTGGAATCTCCCCAAACCACCTTTAGTAAACATGTTTTCCTCACAAAACGGATGGCAACACTTCACTGATCTATAGATCAGCATGTGTAAACATCTGACCTTTTTTATTTTATGCTTTGGAAGACTTCACGTGTCACAAGAAAATGAGTCTAGTTAAGTCAAGATTACTGTGGACCATCGTTAAACTAATGCCATTAGTGTCATTTTAGACACCCTCTGCACCTCTGTTAAGTTTTAAGTGGCACAAATGTAACTTTTGGAATTTTGTTTTTAAAAATGACAGCATGTAGTGACGGTATGTTCAGGCTGTCACATACTTCATTTCCAATTTTGTCAAGAGTGTTTTCTGTAGTGACAGGCAAGTTGCTTTGCCTCCTCCTCTCTTTTATGATATCTCTTTGGAGATGGATCCAAGCAAACAAGTTCAACTTTCTGTTGTATTTGAACTTGAGAGATTAAGCTTTCATTTGGAGAAAATCTACTATTACTATACTGAGATGATAAAAACATTGGCAAAAGCTTTAACAATAGTGAGTCATGTTCCATGAATTGAGGCTGGGAATATAGTGTTTCTTAGGAAGCTGCTCTCTTTGATCTTCTCAGTGCTGTTTTTAGCAAGGCAATGTTCCTTGTCAAGTTGTTAGACTAAGATCTTGAAAGAAAACATCAGTAGTAATATGTAGTAAATCTTGAAACTTCTGGTATGTAAGTCAGTCTTAAAGAATTTATTTCAGAAGTTGGTTGGAATTCTGTATGTCACCACTCATTTGCTACTATTTTTTTTTCCTGGTGTAATCGTAACATGGATTACAGAAAAGCAAAGGTGTGTTGCTACTCTGTTGCTTCTCCAGTCCCGTGTTTTAGCATGGGCTTATCACATCAAGTTTTCACTGTGGAGGCAATTCCAAATATAACCTGAAGTCTTTAGTTCATTTCCCTGAAAATCCAGTTTTTCTAATGAAAGAAATTCAGGTCAAGGTTTATTGCTGTATAACTTCTGTTTTGATTGTGTAAAGATCTTTATGTAACTTTTAAACACAAAAAGCAATTTATAAGGTAACGATAGTAGTTGTAAAATAGATCATCAGGAGAATACATTTATAGTTTCTGAAATTTTTGCATTGGCGAGAAAGTGTTGGAGTCTGGCAGCTATTTTTAGGATCACTTTGGAAACTAAACCTCTTTATAAAATAGTGCACTGATGCTATTTTTGACCTCTTTTAGGGTATAAAACACGTTGATCACTTTGGTTTCATTTGCCGGGAATCTGTGGAACCTGGGTTAAGCCAGTATGTTTGCTATGTGTTCCAGTGTGCCAGTGAGTCTCTGGTGAGTATTTATTAATGATCCTGACTTTTTCATCAGAGGATTTCTAAGGTATTTCCTAAACAATGTGAGTCTCTGTTATTCTGCTGTGTCAGTTCAGCCTCAGTGGTCACGTCTTCCCAGGTGCAAGACGTCAGCTGTGCATATGCAAATATACAGTAGGAAGTGCTGCATTCTGTTCCTGCATAGCCATATCCTGCTCCTTGGCTGATGCATCAATAACAAATAGAAAAAAAACCATATGGGCGTGTTCATGCGTGCAGAATCTGAGCATATCTGGGCTATGTATTTAATTGTAACTCTTCAGTTTCTAACTGTTCAGAGACGTGGTTCCCCATTAATCATGTAGAAACATATATTGAATAAGTAACAAAGCTGATGATAAAACCCAAACATAGACTCCAGGGTAGGATTTAAACTACTGGCTGCTCTTGCACACATCTTCACTGTGCATGTGGCTTTAGGATTTTTCCTGTAGTCTGTTTTGTTCCTCAGTAGAAGAAAGTAGCAGTATCTGATCACAGAAGAAGAAAACCATAGTATGTGTGGATGTATGTAATTATAAAAAAGTCCATTCGACATTTGATAAAGTATGTATCAATTAATTGCAGTTCCAGGTGCCAGTGACTTAACTGATAGCAGGTAGCTTAATAGTGTTAGAGCATACAGAAAATAATTCTGACTACTCCTTTTTTATTTTAGAGCTCTGACACTTTAAAAGAATTTGTTTTCTGTTCTGAACTGTGTTTGTCCCTGATGGCTGTGGTAACAGCTGCTAACTCTTTTTCAAGTAAACTTAAAAATCTCTTTTCTAGTTAGCTGGAAGTGTAATTTGTTAATCCATTGACTAGCTTGAGAGTGAATAGATTTACATCAATAAAACTTCAAACAGCTAATACCCTAGATGTACAATGGCAGCTGAGGCTGCACTTTTATCAAAATGGGAGCTTATTGTGGAATCAGTTCTATCATTGTGCTACCAGAAAATGTTACATCTGACCTACTGATAAATCTGACCACGCATAATTCAAAGGCTTGAGTGGTATATAAAACCCCCATATATTCATGTACCTCTTTACATATTCTGATACTGATATGTGTGGGTATGCCCACACTGCAATATGAAGTGAACATTCCTGAGCTACTTTCAGATGCAATTGCTTGGACCTCAGTGGCAGTTTGATTATGGCAGGGCAGAGCTTTCCAGATTCTCCACTGCCAGGCAGGTTGTGTTGGTAGGCTTGTGTATACTTGCTCTAAATCTACTTAAGGTTTGTGCTACAATTCTCATGGCTTTAGTGTAGTCACAATCCTTATGCTCTGCACTGTTCTCTGGATCTTCTGCTGGAGGAGGATTGTAGCCTGCTTAAAAAACTTAATGGTCCAAGCTGCAAGATGGATATTCACTGTCCTGCTGTATTGCTAGGAAAAGAAAGCACCCAGAAACTGCCAGTAATGCTTAAAACTGTGGGGTTTAAAACAAACAAAAGAGATCTGGACATACTAGGACACAAACTAGTTCAGATTTCTACATTGAGATTCCCTTTTTTTTCCAAGTGACAGACCCTCAAAAAGGTCTCTGTGTTCTCAATGTTAAACTGCATGATTTTGATCTGAAATATTTCAGCTTTCTTCTTCCTACTTATAAAAAAAGTAACAAGTAGAGTGAGGACCTGATTCTGAAGTAGAATACTGATTGCTTTCCTAAAATTGTTCTCAAGCAGTTATCTCCTTCTTTCCATGCTTATGCAAAGACTCAGGAAACAGCTTTTAATAAGCATTGTATTCCCCTGAAATATAGACAGAAGATCTCCAAGTGCTTTGTATACAGGGTCTAGGAGCATATTTGAATGAATATGGAGAAGTGCTTTCTTAAATAAAAGTTTCAGCTTCTCCAGTGCTGTATTTGTGGTAACAGCAGAGGAAATACCAGGGCAGACTGCAAGGCAGGCCAGAAGTACTTAAAGATAAATTGTGATTGTAATGAAGCTGGTTGCTGGTCTAGTAGCCTAGAGAAAAGTGAGCTGCTGTGGGAAGCTCCTGTCTGGCAGCAGGGATGAGTCTGTGGGGGTTTGTGCTAAAATGGTATAGTGGTGGGAGGAAAGTTGTTGAATGGGAACATGTGTAGTTTACAGGTAAAACTTGAAGCTAAAGAGATTAATGCTTTTTATTTAGCCAGCATATATTCAAGCCAAAAATTACCACTTGCAGCTTCTTAAAACAGTGGCTGCCTTTCCTGTAAGCTTGACTAGCTGCAGTCAGATACTCAAAATTACACTGTCTGGCTGAACTTAAAGATGGTGAGTATCTACAGAAAAGGTAGAAAGCTGGGAACACAACGTTGATCTCTTTAGAAGACAGTAAAAGGGTTTTGTCTGGTTTTGTGTTTTGGGTTTTTTTTTAAATTCTGAAGTACCTGTCTATGACATGATTTATAAGTCTGATTTCATGTATATGGTATGCATTTTTGTTTAAATACTCTTTTCTCTCTCTCCCGTATAGGTTGACGAGGTAATGCTGACCCTAAAACAAGCCTTTAGCACTGCTGCTGCACTGCAAAGTGCCAAGACACAGATTAAACTGTGTGAGGCCTGCCCTATGCATTCATTGCACAAACTTTGTGAAAGAATTGAAGGTAGAAGCTGAATTTATTTTCTAATTGTGTTTTGCTGATTACTGTAGAAGAATAACTTAATGTAAGAACAGAGGGAAAAGTATCCCAGTAAGCAATTCTTACCATCACTTCACACTCTGTGTATTTAGGTGGAGGTGTTAGCAGTAATGATACTGCAACCACATGTAGTATAGCTTCTGTTCAAAATGCATACCCTTTCATCATCGTACCTTTCTTGAACGTTATGCAGAGCAGCAAAACCCACCAGTTCACCTTCCATTTGCATGCTTTTAAAATGAGTCATGGAAAGACAGTTGTGATCTAAGAGGATCCTGCTTTCCTGCGTGTTCCTTCTGTGTGGGGTTATTTTTTCCTTCTTTATGTTTACTCTCTCACACACTTCAAAATCTACTTATATTATGGGGAAATAAATAATTAAGTTAGGAGACTACAAAGAATCACAGAATATGCTGAGTTGGAAGAGACCCACAGGGATCATTGAGTCCAACCCTTAGCCTTGCACAGGACCATCTCCAAGAGTCACACCATGTGCCTGAGAGGATCATCCCAATGTTTCTTGAACTCTGTCAGGCTTGGTGCTGTGACCACTTCCCTGGGAGCCCATTCCAGCACGCAACCACCATCTGGGTGAAGAAGTTTTTTCTAATATCCAACCTATACCACCCCTAACACAACTTCAGGCCATATCTAATAAATAAAGTTAAGGCAACTACCTGACCTCAGAAATGAATAGACAAATCTTTGTAGTTTCTCTGAAAGTGAAGTATGCCAAAACACATGCAAAAACTCTTACAAGATAGAATTTCAAACAAAAAAAGTAAGAATCCTGGTTTTCTAGTCACTCTGCTATGTGTCCTTGCAAAGAATTGTATGCAAAAAAAAAAAAAGGAAGTGTGTTATAAAAAGCAAATAGTCTTGTACGTTCTGGTCTGGTGATGATGGTGCTTGATATTGCCAGTTCTCCCATTCGCTGAAAGTCACTGTTGCTACTTGCTTCCCTCTGGTGGATTAAAAGCGAAGTATAAAATCCTAGTGGAGTGAAGTTTTGTTAGGTTGTGACTGGTATTTTCTGGTTTTAACAACACATATTTGGAAGTGATAAAGCTTAACTGGGAAAGCCTTCGGTAAATGATAGACTACAGAGGCTGCTGTATAAGGCAGTTAAGTATATTGAACACAAGTACTTGCAGGATAAGTATCCAGCATTAAAATAAAATCTCTCTTAGGACAACAACTAGAGTACCATAATAGTAGTTTCATAAACTGGGTACTTACTGACTGAAAGACTTTAGTGTTCCTTTGTTTTTATCCATCTGCCTTGTTTTGAGTCTAGAAGTTTATCAAAATCAAGCCTAAAGCTTCATGACTTTGGAAAAGTCTTTTATCTGTTCTGATTGCAGTTTTCTATGAACAATATGTACCTTGGATGGAAAAAAACATATCTTCATCTGGAATTTGTTTTCACCCACATTTTTTGTAGCTTCCTAGATTGAGCTCTGTGAGAAAATTTGCACTTTATTAAATATCAGAAATTCTTCCCTTTATTCTACAGCTTTTATGCAGTTCTTGCATTTTAAAGTGTCTTCCGTTCTCTGGTATGACCTCTACCGTATCGTTTCCTTGTGCAGAAGTGCAGTGAAGTTTTTCAGTTAAAAGCATCTGAAAACTTCCAATTATCCAATGCATTGATTATCTCTCAGTTATAACCCTGATCTGTTCCTCTCTTCCTCCTCTCCCCTACAGTTGTCAGGTTTCCAGCTGTCAGGGATCTCTTGGTACTAGGACAAAAGCCATTAGTGGGGTAGGGAACACAACCTTTTACATAGGAACCAGCCACTAAGCTGCTGCTACATGTATTTTTACTGCTAAAGAAAGAAGACAAAACCATGTGGTTAGCAAAATTTGAATTATTTTTTTATCATGCATACTGTGGATATACAACTGTCATATATTAAACTTGTATGAACTCAAATGCAGGTTTATATTTTCTACTGTAATTTTTCTCAAAAGTTTTTTGAGAGATCATTTGAGAATCTAGAAGATTTAATGGTTCTCTCTTTTCCCAGGACTCTATCCACCAAGAGCCAAACTTGTAATTCAGAGACATTTGTCATCACTAACTGATAATGAGCAAGCAGACATTTTTGAACGTGTTCAGGTAATACCTTAGAAGCTGTTCTTCCAAATTTGAAAAAGACCATGATAAAATGAACTAGATTTTTTTGCTTTTAGTTTGTTGCGTAGTTGATTTAGAATTTACTGCTTTTCCACCAAACATCGTACTGAAATATCATGCTCCAACTTAACCCCATAGGTGATACACTGCTAGTGGAAAAGTTTTGTTTCCCAAGTTTTCTGAGATGCTCTGTGTTCTTACCAGAGTGTATTTTTTTTTCTGAGCTTAGTTTTTCATCTGTAAACACATTTTCCCACATGAAAGTGAAGTGGGAGTGGGTTGAGAGCAGGTGAGACATGCAGGTATCAGGAACATGTCTGGCATTTTTAGATTTTGTCTTTTTTGACTTATTTCAACACAACATTCTTGTGTAAGCAGATGTACTTAAGTGGATGAAGTATACAATGATTTAGGCTTCCAAAGGCTGTACTCTTCTCTAGTTGCCTGAAGAATAGAATGGCTGTTTGGTTTTCCTAGGTTCCTTATGCCACTTACAAGGCTATACACTGGCAAACAACCTTAGAAAACAGAATGCATGGGCATAAGGCTCCCTTCTCTCTACTGCCTGTGAGGTGTTTCCATTTTAGTTCTGTTTTGCTCAGGAGTATGAAAGCACACAGACAGTATTGCAATTTGACATAATAATAGTGCACTCTGGGATTTGGTGTATCAGTATATTAATTTCATAGAATATATACGTGTGGAAGAAAAAATTATCAAATCATGACTTGAAAGACAACTTTTCCTTTCTTTGCTGTTACTGACAGAAAATGAAGCCTGACAATGACCAGGAAGAAAATGAACTTGTGATCTTACATCTCCGTCAGCTCTGTGAAACTAAGCAGAAAATGCACATTCACATTGGTGAAGCACCATCGGTAAAGCTGGTTTTTGTATTATCCCTGTCCCTCTTCCCACCCTATTAAAATACAGTATTAATTACTAGCAGGACCACTGCTATACTTCGCCAGGAGTAATTAAAGATGAATATTGCAGTTAAGAGAGGACTGTGAGAGAAGAAATTTGATTTAATTTATAGTGGCATGTTTGGGTTTTATAAGTTGAGGGGGGAAAAAAGGAAGGGAAGAAAGATAACCAATTACTATTAGATCTGTATTTCTTTACAGTGTGAGTATATCTCTTCTTTTTCTTTCTTCCTTGGTCCCCCCCTCCCAAGCAGTTATGTTCAGGGAGAATATGAATGAAGAGGGCATTGATTTCATTTTAAACTATGAACTCATCTTGCAAAGGAAATATATAACAGTAGTGTTAAATTTATATACTTTTACAATATAGTCTTTAGGGATGAAATGTGCATTTAACTGTGGATTTGTTTTTTTGGGAGTGTGTTTTGTCTTTTTGTTTGGGTTTGGTTTTTTGGAGAGGGGTGGTGGGTTTGTGGTGGTCTTTTAATAAGGGCCAGCAGTATGTTCTTCATTATGTAACTTGGTTTCAGCTCTAGTCATTGGAAATAGTCTTTGCAATTAAAAAAACAATTGCCAAAGCTGAGTTGTGTCCTTGCTCATTTCAACAGGTCATTTCTAACAGTTCGATTCCAGAAAGCACCACCAGTGGTGGCAGGTTTAAACTTGACATTCTGAAAAACAAGGCCAAGAAATCCTTGACTAGCTCTCTGGAAAATATCTTCTCAAGGGTAAGATTAACAACTCATTGTCATCAGCTCTCCCAGATACCCTTGACAGTAAAGACCTATCAGATTTTTTTTGTTGTTTTGGCCTCAGTCTGATAAATGCTTAATGAAGCAATATCCCTATTGTGAAATCTGAGAGTTACAACTGGGTCGATTGTGACTTAACTGCACCAGAAAGTTTATGGTAAGGCCACACATACAGGATGGAAAAAGGACAGATTTTTGAATCATGAACATTCATTGTAAGTAGCGAGTTAGTTGAGCATTTATCAGATATGTTGCTTCAGAATAAAATTTAATTTTATCTCTTATGATCCCATAAAGAGACATGTTATCATTTTTTGAAAGTGTGAATAAGTGTACCTGCATATACTGGAAATCTTTCTTTTCTAAAAAGTAATGCCTTATGTCTCATAGCTGAAAGTGCTCATACTAGGCACCAAGAATCTTCAGAAAGTATTACAAAGTTCCTTTTCCAGGGAATAAATAAGCAATAGTCTTAAAAAGTGAGTTGTTCTTCATTTTAATGTTCCTAGCCAGATTCAATGTGAAATTGCAGATAATTACTGAAACTCTCTTACATGAAATAGCCTTTTAATAAAGAAGTTGCAAATTTTGCTTAGTGTCCCCTGCCCAGTAGATTGAGTCAAAGGAGAGGCATATAGAGGAGTAACTGATGACAGCTGGATGCCTGGAATCCAGTGTGTCATTACAGAGAAAGTGTGATAAGCTGTGAGTACTGGATGGTGAGGTCTAAATATAACTTGGAGTAGTGAAATTAAGTTCCTTCTGCTAGTAATTTACTGTGCTAAATTAAGCACTAAGTTGAACGTGTCCTGCAGCTTACATAGCATGTGATAAAGTAACCTACAAACGTAGGATGCCACAGATGTTCCCTATAAAGGAAGCAGAATAGTGTTTGCCAGAGAGAATTCTTAGAACTTACAGTTAGGTGTCAATTTGGTATTCTACTGAAACTAACATTAATACTCTCCTGGTCAAATATGACCTCTGTTGTGTAGCAAGTTTAACAACCTAGGAACTTGGTCTGAGTATGGAGAGAGAGAAAGAGAGAGATCGAGCATGCACAAAAGAGAGTGATGACAGTCAGAAGATCGGGATAATTCTGGCAGTTTGGAATATCATCAAATGGTGACAGCTACAGTTGGGCCTTTTGCTGAGTCTGGTTTCTTTTCCACATCTAAAGGACATGTGACTGGAAGGTAATCTAGCTCTGATGGTGGGTCACTAACCCCACGGTGGTTGTGGGTCAAGCGTACATCACTGACATAACTCGGTAAAGCATATACAGACGTACTGGCACTCCAGTCATGTCAAGGAGAAATCATTGGACGAAATACACTGCTTAAATTGAAAAGTCTCTAAAGGGAAATTTCTTAAAAATAGTTACTGAAGTTTTTTTATGTAGTATCTTTCTTCTCACCAGGGCCACTGTGACATGCTGCATATTATAATGTGAGGATGTACACAGTCCATGATTATTGAGTTCAAGAGAAGGGGACACCTGAATCTGGATTAGGGCCATTTCAAGTTTGCTATTTATGAAGTGGACTTGCTGTTATGAGGAATGTTGTTTCATCTTTAACTTGCACTGAAAGTGCAACAGATCAGGAACAGCAGTATGTTGCAGGGAATCATGATACATATAGGGGTTCATCTCTACTGATCCACTTAAAGGTTACACAATATAAGACCAAGAAAAGTTTTTTGCAGTGCAGCTCAACCACTAATTATTTGGTTAAAGCAAGTAAATACAAGTATCTCTCTGTATGGGTACTGTGTTATGTGCATACATGTGATACACAATAACTGTTTCAATAGTTCACATTCTTCATCAGGCTATTAGAACAAGCCTAATGGATAATGTTCAATTCCTAAAGGGTATTTAAGCACTGAATACCTATTGGTGTGGTGGGTTTTTCCCTCCTTAAGCCAGGTGCAACTAGTATTGGTCTTGTAATGGATGCTAATTATGCATAAGTTACCATCTTTATTTAAAAGTACATTTAGGAATGAAAAGACCAAGAAAAATTCAGTTGGCTTAGGGTTGGTTTTTTTTTTTTTTAGTTGGCATTCAACATCTATTTGTAGATAAAAAGGTTTAAATAAAAAGTAAAAGTCAGTATATGTTGGGGAGAGACTTAGGCAGCCTCAATCTTAGCAAAGTTAGAAAGAGGTATATAGTAACCAGATATCTAGGAACACTTTAAGTGGATGGCTTCTTAGCTAGGTAAATAGCATCAAGTGACATTTTAAGCTACTTGAGGGAGTGTCTGCTCACTACTTGCCATAGGGAAACATGCTGGTTTCTGTGCTCTGCCTTCACTTAGGCCCAGAAGAATGTCACTTTTTTACTTCTTTGTTTTTCTGGACTGATCTTATTTTTGTGAGGTTTGAACCAAAAACAGGCTGTGGCTTCTTAATGAGGTACCTCGGGAAAATAAATATAACCTTTCTTTGACCTCGTGAACAGATTTTTTCCAGCCCATGCTGCATTAACCTCTTCTGTTATTGTTCTTTCTTAACCAAAAAGCCCTTATTACAATGCCAAAAGTGTGTGTTTTCTAAGGTAGTGAGTTATCCTTCCCTCTTGTTTTATTGTGAGGGTCAGTGAAGAGATGCTTCAGGCAGAGTATTTATTGGTAATGCGCTTAAATGGAATAAGGTACTAAAAGGGCACTCTAAATCTAGAAAATAACCCTCACTAGGGAAAAGTAGGCTAAATAAACACTGCTGATGTTGACAAAACTTACCCTGGAGTTGCAAGCATACCAAGAGGATCTCTGTCTACAGTTTTCCTAAAACCTAGGCTGTTTTTCTCCTGATAAAGTACTGAAAGCAACTTACTTCAGCAGTCAGAAGTGTCCAACAGTGTACATCGCTAGGGAATTAAAGTTAGGAGTGAAGGTGTTCAAAAGTATTGCTGATCTATCACCTCTTCTTGTGAAACCAAAGGACTATTACAAGTTCAGCAAAGGTTTGCTAACATTAATTCCGAGCAAATTCGTGTCAGGTTTATCTGAACCATAAATTAAAGGTCTTGTTTGTGTATTGTGCCATTTGTCTGGATTTGCAGGCAAAGAGCATTTTTTCCCAGTTCTAGTACTTTCACTACTTTTGCGCAGGTGGACTGGATTTGTCTGAAATGTCTAGATATAGAACAAACTGTGTTGATGTTATAGTGTGTCAGGGGCATCCATTAGCAGCAATGCATGCACAGTACTGAAGTCTGGAAGTTTTTTGAACTCAGCTTTTTAAACCAACTCAGCTATTTTGCCTGAGATGTGCAGGAAATACTCAGTTGATTCAGACAGTAGAGTTGCAGGTTTAAAACTCCTGGTAGCCACATGGGAGAAGGTACAGTTTGACCAGCTAAAGATGTCACTGCTTGTAAAATCCTGAGCTTGCCCCATCAGCTGTGATCTTATGTCAAGCATGTCTTGTGCCTGAACAGTCCTGTGTTCACCTGCACAGGTGTTGCCATCTTTGCTTAACCTTCAGAAAATGAGGAAAAAGACCAGGTTAGATTACTTGCCCTTTTTTTTGCAGGGAGCCAACAGAATGCGAGGCCGCCTGGGAAGTGTGGACAGCTTTGAGCGCTGCAACAGCCTTGCTTCTGACAAAGTACGTAAGGAGCTTAGTTTAAATTGGCACATTTTCATGTACGGGTGTTAATGAAGCGTAAATATGACACTCTGGAAGGAAGTAGCACAAAGCACACCAATTTACAAAACTCAAAGAAGAATTTCCACTGGGAGGCAGAGGGTATAAGAAAGCTGGGGTTTTGTTGACTTGAAACTTCAGCTTTAATCTGGTTCTCAATCCTTTTTTTCTGCATTTCTCTTGCTTTTACAAAAAACAAGGAGTTTCTGTTAAGTTTCTGCCTTGTTTTACTGAAGTAATTTGAAAAGGTCGTGTCTCAACAGAAGGAAATGCTCTGAAGGTGAAGAATCCTTGCTTTAGTAATAGTTGATTTAGGGAAGTAAGAATTTTTGACCTAAAGCCAGCTGTTGGGCATGCTGCATGGTAGCAAGAGGGCGGAACGCCGTTCACTTTCTTTTTATTTCCTGTTTTTAATGTTTTACCTCACAAGAGGGTTGGTTACTGATATTCCCAGGAGTGAAGATTCTGTTATGGTTTTCCTGCTGCAGTTACTCATAAACTGGCTGTGCAATAACAGTCTCTCTTCCAGGATGTTGCTGTGATGGTACAGGAAGTATGCTCGCGATATGTCGAGGAAACTAGCTAAAAGCAGTTTCCCTAGTCTTTTCCATTCCTGTGTTTTCCTGAAAAAGACAAAAGTCTGGTAACTGGAATGCCAGTCCCTGTGAGAGGATGCTCAGTGTAATTAGTACATTGTTTGCCTTACGTACACATTTTTATTCCTCCCTCCGCTTTCTCTTTTTTTTTTTTTAAGAAGGATGCTGCTGGTTTGGAGTGAATTACCAAAGGATGTCTGGTTTGGGTGATAATTAGCATACAATAGGCCATGACCCAGAAGGGGGAGAGGCTTTGGTGCCCCGATACTGCGGCGCATGGCCCGTGGGTTAGATGAGAGCTCTCGTAGGGCACAGAGTGTCAGGTCTTACTCCACCAGCACTTCCTTTCAGGACACTTCGCCGGGCGATTCCCCGCCAGCTACTCCTCCGGCGTCCCCCGTGTCCTCGGCCTGGCAGACATTTCCTGAGGAAGACTCGGAATCCCCCCAGTTCAGGAGGCGTGCACACACCTTCAGCCACCCCCCCTCCAGTGCCAGGCGGAGGATAACCTTCCAGAACGGGAGGTCCCAGAGCGTCCGGTCCCCGCTGCTGCGGCAGAACTGCGTGGAGGCGACAAGGTGAGTCGGGGCATGCTGTGCCAAGCTCCCGCTGTCCCCTGCCACTGCGGTGTGTCAGCCTCACTCCTTATGGAGTCTGTCTCTGCACTTCTCCAGAGTTGGTTTGCCCATTTATTTTTTTTCAGCCTGTCTTCTCTGCCTCCAAGTAGTTTGGTGATTTGCAGTAACTCATTAATCCCTGGAAGTTGTTCAGAGGAGGCATCAGTCCATCAAATTGATGATTCAGCTGGATGCCAGCACCAATCTGTTTATTTATTTATTTGTCAACTCTGAGCTGAGCCTCTTTGGCAGTATGGGTAGTTGTGCCCTTTGGAGAAGAGGCCCTCGGTGCTTTACGTGGCAGAGATGGTAGCCTGATGCTTTTATGCCAGGTTGAAAAAGCTACAAGTGTCTGTCACTGTGTTTGGAAAAGCTCACAGAGAGTATGTTCAATTAAAACTAGTGAGGAGTCTTGCGTAAGGACATAAGGATTAAACACCTTCACTGAACTCTGAGGCATGTGATTTCCTTGTTTGCCTTTCTCTGGAGCTTCCTCTATAATTTCTTTCCCCTTCCTTTGGAGACTCTCCAGCTATAAACATGTGGAACACTGTTCCTTCAGGAGTTCCTTCACTCAGCAGAAGAGGTCCCCACAGTTCATTGTGGGCCTCTTTGGTTGTACTTTCTTTCTCTGCCTCCATCCTGGATATCTGCAGTAAATGAGTGTACAAACTCCAAACGCTTTACAATACTGAGGCCCAGATGAGCTGAGTTTTTTCCTGTTGGAGGATTGCTGTCTCAAATCTACTTGTCTGTTTCAGTGCTTGGCTGCAATTATACTTTTTGTGGGCTTTTTCTAAAAATGGTTTAAATAATAATTTCTCGCCTGTTTGATACCTACATTTAAATATCAGTGTGAATGCTAAACTGGCTTGTAGAGAAAAAATTTAGGAAAAAGGACTAAAAGGAAAAAAATTATTCTGTTTAAGAGAATGAAAGGGGGTGAGGGGTAAGAAGCTAGCCTTGAAGTAGCTTTGTTACATTGTGTTTCTGAAGAGATAAATAATGTGTTTTCTACTGAGATAAACTTTGGTTGTGTTTTCTTTTCCCCACTCACTGTGTTGTATGCAAACAGGAAACCCTGTGACAATTCCAACTGAAGAACTTGCTGACTACATTTCTTTGTAATAACTTTTAAGAAGTCACTGATTAAGTGAAATCATCAGCAGATTTTCAGTCTAGAGTTTGCAGCAGCAGTCATTCTAGACTGAGATTTTTAATTCTTTCCTATTGAGGATTAGTCATAAATGTTAAGTAAAAGAAAGTGTATTAATTTTTATGTCCCCCCAACACTTGTTACTACTATTAAATAATGTTTAGCTGACTATCTTTCTTGATTTAAACACTTCACAAAAATTTATTCAAAAATACTGCATTTAAATAATGTCTAATTTCTAATGTGTTCTTTACAAAAGCAGGAGAAAAGTGAAGGGGAGAAACAAGGCAGTTCATATTATTGTAAGAAGGTTTCTAAGGATATTTTCTGAATAAAGCAAAAGAAATAAGGTGCTCTCCCTGTTCTGCAGTGTCATTGGAAAGTTTCTTAAAAGAAATCAGTTTTAACAAGAAAATGAGTACCACCAGGGAAACTGCCCAGTAGTGCACTTGGTACATTTTATCTTCTGGGAAACAAAGATGAGGTACTTGGCCAGTGTCTTTAATCTGGATGTTTTGTTGTTTCCAAATCTGTCCTGACCCATCTGCTGTGTTCTCTTGTTGCCTGCACAGTCCTAAGGTCGGGGTTCGGCGCGCTCTCAGTGAGAGTGAATCTGCGTCACCTGGTCTCCCCTCCTCTGTCTCTGCCCCTTCTTTCCTGAAAAGCTTTTACCAGGGCTCAGGAAGGTTGCTCCAGCACTCAGAAAGTGACCTCTCCAAGAGGTGAGAGCATTGTCTCCTGCCTAGTTCTTCAGTGCCACCAGCTTAACAACAGGATTCCTAGTGGAATGCAGCACATGGCACATCTCCCACTGCCTTGTGCTCCCGCGTTTCTAATAGACTTCGTGATGCAAATAGGTGAACAGGCTTTTGGATAAAAAAGCCTGTTAAAAATTGAGGCTTCTATGCTGACATCTAGTAGCTGTCACCTATTTCTGTTGCAGTGTTGCAAATCTGCTGCATTGGTTTGTCATGTGAAATGCAGTGGATTTTAGGAGTGTCACGCAAATTTAATGCTTTCTCTGCTGAATGCAAACCAGCATGTGTTGCTGTGATCACGGGCATGTTAAAATAAGAAAAGAGCAATGTGAAGAGTGCACAAGTACTAATGCGGGTTGCCTGTGCATGAGAAGGAGAAACACCAAGTTAACTCGGTGATACTAACTGTGAGATGCTTAGGGAGAATTAACAAATAATTTCCTGTTGAAAAGGTGTGGGGAAGAAGAAAAGATATGAGAAATGGCAAAAAAACCAACCTGCCTCTTATAAGACTGCCTCTAATTTGTGTTCCAGTGCAGCTTTGTTTCTGTGTTCCCTTTAGTTAGCAGTCTTGATTTAAACTGAACCAATGCCCAAGTCAGTTTGTACCGGCAGCTGGATCCCATCAAACCTAGCTTTCTAGATTTGGGGAATGGAGGGATTGATTATTTATGGAAAACTGTACTTTAATGCCAGCTAATTCCAAACTGAAATTTCTAAGGTGTTACTCTTCTTTAAATTGGTTATGCAGACCAGTCAAGATACTGTGTTTCATTATAATGGAGTTTTGAACTTTAAGTGGGGAGATCTTCAAATTAGGAGCAATTCCCAGAAGACCATCATGTTTCTACTTAGGTTTTATAGTATACATATTTCTAATATAATTTAATCTTGAATTGGTATGAAAAGACACATTTTCTTGAGAAAATGGGATCTCATTAGCTATAGGTCTTGCTGGGAACAACTGGGCCTGAACTGTCATGGTAACAAAATTGCAGAAGCAAGAGTGAACTGTTACCATCTAGTTGAGTTTGTGAAGTAAAGACAAGAAATAAAGTCAGAAAGAAGTACCAAATTAATAATGCTGATGTGATAAGTCCCTGAAGTAATCCATTGCTTGAACTGGCTAATAGAGAATTAAATATACTGTCCAACTGACGGTGGCCAAAACTTGCAAACGTGTGTTGCACAATCAGGTTATTAATGAGAGGAAGTTCTAAATTTTTTACAGTGTGTTTTTTTTCTTGTGCATTTGTTCGTTTGGCTCTTTTTTCTCAGAGAGGACCACTGTCTGTCCCAGTAGGCTCAGTGTGAGGTATTCTTAGCGTTCTTGTGTAAATGAGTGTATGATAGGTTGGAATTGAGCATGGTATTGCCAGTCCTTTACAGTCTGCAGACTATAAGGGGTTTAACTGTTAGGAACCCTAATTAAAACTTCAGTGCAGTTTCCAGATTTGAGATTACACATGATGCAGCAGACAGCTTTTCTTGGTGTCCTGGTGAACTTTGATGAGAAAGAGCAGAGACAGTTTCACTTGGAGTTCAGTTTGGAAAGATTTTTGATTTGTAGCAGTCAGATGGGCCAATACAAATATAAACATCTATAGAATGGTGGTTGGTGTGGGGTGGGAATTTTTTTATTTTGGTTTTGTTTTGTTTTGTTGGGGTTTTTTTAATAGAATCATAGAATGGTTTGGGTTGGAAGGGACCTTAAAGATCATTTAGTTCCAACCCTCCTACACTTATAAGTTTTCTACTTTAAGGAATGAACAGTATAGTAAAGTTGTGCAACAACACAATATTTAGAGGTGCCTTCAGAATGTTTTTACAGCATTGTCAATGCATTTGTTTGGAGAGAGGTCTGGCATGGAAATGGTCTCCACAGAATCTTGATTTTAGGCAAGTGTGTTGTGCAGCATTCAGTATTGAACAGAAACACACATAAGGGCTAAAAAAAAAGTCTGGTTAATATAGAGGTAAAAAAGTTTGTTTAATATAAAAATAAAAGCAGCACTTTTAAAAATGGAACAACCTTCAGTGTAGATTTGACTAGCTCACACTGTCTCTGTTCATTGCATTGTTGTGCAAGGATAATTTAAGCTGAATTATCGCCGCCTGAATTTGAACAGATTGCTTTTTTTAAAAGGGCTTCACGTGTCATAAAGGAAGTAAAATACTTGGTAATGTTCTTTAAACAAAATATCAGAAAGTAATTATTCAGAATAAAAATATATGACAGGAGTGAAAACTAATAGAGGGATGTAAACTGATAGAAACTGGTTTTTAACTGGATAGAAACTGATAGAAACTCCCCAGAGGGGAGGAATACTTACTGTGTTAGTCTTACATATAGGTTTCTGCAGCTTAAGTGCTGGGAAGTTGAATTCTGTACTTGATTTGGGGGATTTTGTAGCATCAGCTTCCAAACTGCAACGTAGGTTGCATTGATTCAATTGCTAGTTAGAGCAATCAAGGAGAAGTTTAAATGAAAGGGGGAAAAATGCAAATCTTGGCATGAGCTGCAACAGTATTTATTCACAAGTCGGTTGGCTTTCATGGACTCAAGTGCAGAATAATTCAGGTAAGTATTATGTGAAGAATTCATAAGAAGTGAGGTAGCTTTGTGGTTTTCTGAATATCAGTTTTTGGGAGCATTTTAAAGAACAGTTCTGGGAAGAGATTTGGATAATTAAAACAAAACAATAAGCATGTTTGTAATCTAACCAAGTTTTTGAGATTTCTTCTTTCCTTTTTTTTTTGCCTCCCCCTGAAATAGTAGTCTCATCTTCATACTATGCATTGTCTGATAGAGTAGTGAATGAGATGATGCTTCAGTGAAACTGAGTTGCAGTTACCTGAGATAAAAAACTTAGGTAATCAGTACTCTATACTCTTGACTTACTTGGGTTTTTGCTTGTAACAGCTTAAGGGTAAAAGTACAGACTGAAATATTTGAGGCATTACATTGAATTTATAGCTTTTCACTTTTTACTGCATATAAGCTGATAAATGCATTTTGGTTTCTGTATTAATTCAGAAGCAGAGACTTAAGCAGCCTTACAGGGAACCATTATTCTTCAAACTGAGTTGTGATGCATTTGGCTTAAGTATAGACTATTACACTGCTTTATTTTTCCAGAGCTGCATGGGAGGTATGTTAAGTGATTAAAAGAGAAGCAGTTAAGTTAAACTACAAACAAATGGAAATCCTCCATTTTGTGGAATTCCTCTGTTGAAGTATTTGACTGCTCTTTCATATGTCTGTTTTACCAAACAGAAATATTCTGGTGTAGAAGCTGGACCACAATCCAGTTGTCATTTTTTTTTAAATAAATGAATAAAAGTAAAGTGAAAAAACTCCTTCTTGATTCTTGCAATCATGTCCCAATTTGCAGTTCAGTTCTTAAATATCTCTTCTGTAGTTCATTAAGGGTTTATATACTGCCAGCTCTTAATTTGCAGAGCACTTACTCAGGTACGTTTCATCTTGCTCGATTGTTGGTAAGATTGCAGTAGAACAGGAGCTTGTAGAACATAGTTATGGTTTTTTTCTTCTTGGTGGCTGTGTCACTGTATAACCCAAGAAATACTCATCCTCTGCCTTGCCACAGTGCCTAGACTCTATAATTCATAGCCTACAGAGAGTTATAAATTTCTTTAGTTTGACATAGAAACTTTTTTTTTTAAAGTAAAAACATTATTAAAAACTGGAATTAGTGATTGGACTTCTGCTATGTGACCTTTCAACATGTTTCCCATGTAGATGTTTCACCTGTGTGTTGTCAGAACAGGGTCTTTTCTTAAGAATTTCTAAGAACTTTTTCCTGTGAGTGTTTGAGGTTCAGTATCAGTGCCCTGACAGGAAAGTTGTGAAAGTCTGTATCCCCAAGTTGGGAGGTAGTGAAAGCTCTGCTCTGCTTTTCAGTAGCAATGTCTGAACTCTATTTAAGAAGTTGTAGCTTTGTAGTTGCTTTGGTTCTTAGTCTCTCCACTCACATTAATAAGCCTCGTCATTTTGTAGGGAGTTGATATCTAACGGTCAGGTACACTTTTTTTCTTTACCCCCACCCTGTTTAGAAAACTGTCTTTCACACCAGTCTTGTGAATCTTTTCATTAGGATAGGAGACACTACCGTTTTACTCTGACTTCTTCGTACTTCTGCTCTGTAGGATGTTTTTCACACCTTCAGATCTGATACTAAGCTAGGACTTGTTTTTCTTGAAATGAGGAAACTTTCTTTGCTCCATTTCTAGCTTCCCTTTCCTAAGTCTTGGTGTTTTCCTGGGTGAATATGATAAATGTGTTCCTGAAACTTTCAGAAGGTTTCCTCTAATCACTCATGAGACAGCTCTTTGAAAGAGGAGGTGATTAGTGTTAGTCACTAAAAATGCCAGGGGCTTTTTGGAAGGGAGGTTTTAACAACAAAAGTACAGGTCCTCAGAACTTCCTGAGGTAGCATATGTAATTAGTTCATCCCAATGTCAGCTCCATGACTCAGATGGTGTAAGCAGCTTAGTTTCATACCCTAAAATAGCCATCTTCTTATTCTGACTTTCCTACCAAATTTGCTACTGTAAATTGAACGTTAACCCTGAGATTAGCTTAGTTGGTCAGAGCATGGTGCACCAGAGTTCCAGGTTCAATCCCTGCACATGCCATTCACTTGAGAGTGGGACCTGATGATCCTTATGGGTTCCTTCCAACTCAGAATATCCTAGGGCTGTGCACGTTTCAAGGCAGAGTAGCTGAACATAGATTTTAGGACATAGCAGTAGAAAGAAAGTTTTCATTCCCTTGTTATGTGGCTTCTATTTAGTAAGCCGTGGAGTGACTCCATTTTTGTGCTCTAACATGAGATATGTAAGACTTGAAATAGTGAGAAGTAGTTCTGTCACAGATATTTACAGAATATATTATATATCCATTAGAATGATTATATATCCAAACTAAATATCTCATTTCCAAGGGATGTTTGACTGAAATACCTTTGGAAAATAATGCCTGGAAAATAATGTAGATTCAGAAGTAGTGTTGTAGTCTGTGTTTAGCTTCCCTGAGCAGTGGTTAGCCCATCATTAAAGACTCTTACAGAGTTAGACAGAGAGGACTGTCACAGTTACTGTCTTGGTTAATGCAACATGGGGATGTACTGAGACCACCTACTAATAGTATGATGCATAGGGAACTGAGACACAATGGAAACTAAATCAGGACTAGAGAATAATGCAGACTATCTGATATTCAGGGCTCCCAGCCCGTAGTTCTGTTCTTAGAGGAGGGCAAGGGTTGTGCCTACTGCTGGATAGTTGAATTTGAAGACATGGTTATTTCTCTGCCAGGATATGGAAACAAGGTCTGATATCTTGGTATGATTGTGAGTCCTGTTTGCTCACTGAGGCTTACAAATGTCAGGAAGCTAATGTAGATCATTAGCATAGTGACAGCTTTGGTCAGCAAAAAAGACTGGTTCTAACTTGGTCGATTCAGGAGATTCATTCAGCACAGAGTATTAGATATGAAGTGTTGATTGAGATGGTGTACTTGGTAGACTGGTGTAGCTGAAATTTCACAGTCCTCCCTTGCAAATGTCTCCTTTTGTGCAAGCCAGAAGAGGGGGGACAGACTGCAGCTGTAAAACTGCAATCATCTGCAACTGCCTTACCATTAAAAACATAGTGAACATGCCAGGCTTTCTTTTCATCTAGCTTTCTAGGATCCTTGAACTGTAGTATGGAAATTCATCACAGGATGGAGGTTTAAGTGTAGCTACTGTGTCGATATAGCAGTTTTCCCTGTGATGAAGGTGAAGCTGTGGACGTAGCTCCCTGGCTTTGATGCTCTCTTCCTAAAAGCCTGTAGTTGTGTCTCATGCATTACATGGAGGATTTGTGGCAGATAATCAATGAACCGATTGCTATATGAGATTTGGGCACCTGCTTTACTACCAGAAATGCAAAATGCTGACATATTTCTGAAAGTGGCTCAAATACTTACAGAAGCTGAAGGTCTTTTCTTCTGGCAGTAGTCAGTTGAGAGGTATGCTTGGTGACCTTCCAGCAAAGCTTTCCTGTATCCTCTCCTTGCTTCTTCCAGCAACATAAGCTACTGTTAAAATTACTGTGTAAATATATTTTTACCTGGCAACTGGAGAGATCAGCCCCTTTCAGGTCATTGTGGTAGGAACTGAGCGTGCCCTCTGTTTGCAGAGGCTCTGTTCCTTCAGCTGGAGATGTTGATGAAACATGAAGACATTTGGCCTCATTTATGCAAGTGAAGCATCCACTTCTTCAAACATAAGAAAGAGACTGTATGAGAAGACAGAACATTGCCTCCAACTAAATATTCACCTGTGAGCTCATCATGACATTTAAAATGGCACTAAATGGAGTGTTGTGCTCCACTAGAGCAACATCTTTGGTTTTAAGGGTGTTACATCAGTTTGCTACCTTAAATATATGGCAAAATAAAGCCCATTGCTGTCTGTTGTAGAGGCTAAGTATTACCATGTTTCTCTCTTAGCTTCTTCAGAAGTTAAGCTTTTATTCTGAGCTTCCAGCTGAGCCCTGTACAAATGCTTACTGGTCTTATATAGTGCAAACTTCACAGCAGTGTGTTACAAGAAAACAATTGGGCACTTCTGTATTCAAGGTGAAGCTCACACACAGCACGCTTTGCCCTTCTTAAGCTTCCCAGCAAAGGCTCCTGCAGGTTTGGTTGTACATTAGACACACTTAATAAAGATTTATATTTTTTTTCCCCTCTGAAGATGACTGACTTTAAACACCCCATCTGCTTTTTCTTTCCTTCAGTGATGGGGAGGGAAAGAAAAGAACATCAACTTTCTGCAGCAGTGAGTCTCTAAATGCTGTGGGGGCCACGCTCACACCTCGCCGCATCTCCTGGCGGCGGAGAATATTCCTGCAGGTAGCTTCACCTATGAATAAATCTCCTTCCAAGATGCAGCATCCAGGTCTGTGTGTGCTTTTAAAGAAAATAAACAAGCAGTTGTTATTTAATACTGTAGTGAACTGCAACACTTGCAGATACAAAAGGGAGAAGGGAGTCAGCTTGATATAATATTAATGCTAGAACCTTGATAGAGATCAGTTCTCAGTTGGCTTTAGGCTACGTAGATCTTTGTTGCTTTGAACAGAGGATTCTGTCATCAAAATAAAATGAATTGCAATCTCCCATAGCTGCAGTGGTAGCAAGGAAACTAAGACAGGCCTTGTGCTGACAAAGGTACCCTCTTTAAAAGTTAGGAAATTTTTCTGCCTTGTCCTTGTAGTGCGCTTAGCACCTTGTTGAGTGTGTTATTAATTCTTACAGCTTTAAGTCATTTAAGGAAGAAACCTCTGAAATATCTAAAATTGTGCTATATTGATAAAGTCCCGTTTGTCGGAATTCAAAACCATACATAAATGACAAACTCTGTATTTAGTGACCATAAAGTGCTACAGCTCTGCCTGTAGTGCAGCTTAGCAGATGAAAAAAGTTGCTTTTAATATAGAGCCTGTGGTAAATCACAGCAGTAAACAAGCTCAGCTGTAAAGGAAACTTCATGGATAAATACCTCATTGTAACTCTGGAAAGAGCTAGCAGGGGAAGGAGTTGAAATACTGGGTGATCTCTTATTTAGCTCTATTTAATTTAAATATAATTTAATGTAAACGAAACACTGTATTTAAAAATAATTTTCTACCGTTGAACTTTATTTCTCTGTCTTTGGAATAAGCACATCTCTGCTGAATGTGGAAGAAGCTATTTTTGTTCTGTTGTGACATAGGTTTTCATGATATGTCAAACAGTCTGAGTTTCCTGTAATAGCTTTATGATTCTTTGCAGATGGTCATGACGGAAGTGAATTGTTACCCTTATCCCCTCTTGCTCCACCACTGGAGGAGGACCCTCTTGTTCTAGTATTGCAAAATGAGGATTGTCCAGATAAAACTGGAGAGAGGAAAAACTCGGAAGAACTACAAAGTCTGTGGAGAAAAGCCATCCATCAACAAATTCTGTTACTTCGAATGGAAAAAGAAAACCAGAAGCTGGAAGGTTAGCTATTTAGAAAATAACCCTAAAAGCTGTTGCAGATTCTGCTACCTGAAGATGAAAACTGTTCTGGTGCTGGGCACCTCAGAGATGTGGTTCTGTAACTTTTTGGTTAATAGTGCTAGAAAAAAAAATGTGTTCACCTAATCCTATCTGACACTCTACCAGGTTCTCTGTCTGTCTGACTTTAAATGAGTTACCTTAGTTACAGAAGAAAGTAATAACTTTTTCCTTTTTTAATGCATTTTAGACAAAGTTTGCTACAGTCTGTGTTCTATCTGTCTTAAGTGTAGGAGCTCTAATGTGGAGTGAGATCAGGTACTCTGTGAACACTTAGGTATGGTAAACCTTACCCTCTCTATCTTGTTTCAGTACTTTGCAACTCATGGCATTTCTCTCCAGGCTTTTTGTCCTTCACGGTGGTAATTTATTAATACTTGAATCCAAATATGTTTTTTGAGCAACTTGCTCTTGAGGTATGTCAGAAAGTTGTGTTTTTTGGAAGATGAACACTTGTACACTGAAAGTTGAGTGCTCTTAGCGAGGGATCTGAAATTAACCATTCTGATTTTCAGCTGCCTGAGTAGCAGTTAAGATACTTTATTATGACTGGTCAAGACTCACAGAGATACAAGATAAGGTGCAATGTCTGTCCTGGCTTATAGAAGTTCTTCAGTATAATAGACTAACAAGCTTTCAGTGCAAGTTGAAAATTTCAAGTGTCCACTCTGGAATTGCTGCCCTCATCTTCTTCTATATGCTGTTGTAACATCAGGCTTGGCTTATGAGCTCATTGGAAGGGTTTTACATTAAAAAAAGATACAAGGCTCCCAAAACCCACACGAGCTGTATATTAAAATGGGCCTTCAGTCCTTTTATACCTCAAGACTGTGCACAGGAGAAACACTACAACACTTCTTAGGGGGTCAAAATAACACACTTCTACTGGCAAACTTTGGAAAATAAGGTAACTTGGCAAAAGTTTAAAACAAGCATTCAATCAATATACGGCATTTCACAAAGCTTGACTTAGCAAATTCCAACCCATCCAGGGTTAAGTTACCCAAATATCAAGAAAAGGAATTAGGAGAAGAGGAAAAAATGAGAGAGAGAGGCACATCAGAGCTCTACCAGCCATGTGGGGCTGTGGTTAGGGGCTTCAGGAGGTGTGGTGTAGGGTTTCAGGTGTGCCAATGGCTAATACCCATTCTGGGCTGGACTAAAGGGACAGGATGGCAGGCAGGGGTGGGGTAGTGCTCCCGGTGTGCCAGTGACTGACAGCTTCACCAGTGGCTCTCAAGGAGGCAGGTTATGGGGGGGGCAAAGTTCCCCAAAGCCCCCATTCCACCTTGGCAGAACACAGTCAGCCCCCTTCCCCTCCACACAGAGTTGTTTCAAGCTGGTAATAACTTTTTAATAACTTTTTTCAGTCCTTCACAGCTGTATAACATTATTTTATGGTAGTACGATTCTTCTGACAAAACATAATGATCCTTTTAAGGTCAGTTAACTCTTTTTCCTTCTTTATTCTTGCTTACTGAGAAGGCAGGGAGAGGAAAAAAAACTAGGACAGAAGTCTTTCCATGTCCTGATGAGTGTGCATCCTTGAATGTATTTCCACCGGTGTAGTGTATTTCTCTGTAGTTTCTCCATTTTTCACACACTTTTGTGGAAACTCCTAGGTCCATAGGGAACATCTAGAGAGAAGACTGTTTTAATTTTAGCCAAAATCTTCATTTCATAAACCGCTTTAGCAAACAGTCTGTTGTGGGGTGAGGAAGCTGGACATCTGCTGTAGTGGCTGATTTCGTGTTATTCCCTCTGTTATTTTGAGCTGCTGAGGGAGAAACTCTGCCCTAGTTGCCCTGTGCGGGAATACTGAAAACCGTGGAATCAGTCCAGTTCCTTAAGACTCAGTGACAAGTTATTTTCATTCTGTAATGGATGTGTAGAAAGCAAGTTCTTCCTAACTGCTCATTTGTGGTGAAAGCAGGAGTGTTGGCAGTAGGGCCTCCAAACTGGCGCTCATTTTCCAGCCCACATTCTTGATTTGTTCTCCAAGGGCCATGTCTCATCCTTGTATTCAGGTTCGTAAGTACTGCTGGTGAAACTGGTGCTCTGGCCAGCTGAAATTCAACATCTTCATTTTCAAAGGGTGAAAAGTAAACTGTCTGAACTCCTAACTCTAGGTTTCCTTCCTGTGAGCTATTATAACATGGGCCATTTTATGGACAGGACATGCACAGAACTGACACATTCCAAACAAGTGTTGGTTTGGATAGTTCTTGGCATCCTAGCCTACAATTAAGTGCAGATCTCAGGAAAGGGAGGTGTAGTAACAGAAATGCAGAAATTTCTTTACCTGAAGCTAGGTTCCTAACTGTCAATTTATTACCTCTATACGATTGGTTTAAGCCCAGAATTGCTGTAGAATTGTTTCTAGTGGTTTTCTGTTAATCCTTTATTGACTTTTATTTACAAAATATTAATAGAACCTCTTTTCCTATTCCTTTTGCTGTCGAGGAGACTTGAATACTATTAGCTCTTTGTTTTACAGAAGGTAAGTTCTGTCAATCGCACAAACTTGCTAGTTTTCTTTTTTTTCCCCAAAGATTCTAGAAGCTGCTTTTTCCTGTAGAACACCTAGAAATATAAGAGCTGTGAAAAGTGCTAGGCCACCCAACAGTGATTAGGAAGAATGTTAACAGGGATGGTTGAAAGCAACCAAGGGTGGGATAGTAGGTAGAACAGGTATGATCAGCAGTCAAGCTTGCTGACTTTCGCTAGGGTTAACTGCATAGTTAATCTTGGAGTTCATTGTCACACTGAAATATGTTACTGCTGTCTCGAATCTGTTGCATACTGCTTACAAGAGTGAGCATTCTTGGGTGAAATGGTACAACAACAGGCTTGCATTTAAAATCACCCCAGTTGAACTGCAAATTCCTGCGGTAAGATCACATTCCCATTTTATGGCAGTTCACTGCACCTTGTATAATATTTGCTTCTACAAGGCCCCCTGTATTCTTAAATAGGTAAGTTCTCAGAGGTGTAACATAAAGCTTTTGGAAATAATTTGTCCTTTTTTAGGAGGACTAGGCAATGATCCTATAGATTCATCCAATATTGTAGGTGAAGAATAGATGTTTTGTTTTGCAGGTTGAGCAAGAGTTTGATTTTAGCTAGAGGTGATGGTGGGCAAAGGGGGTATGTTTGTAAGAGGAATGAAGCTCCTGCAAGGGGCAAGTACTGCACGCGGATCAGGGCAAATTTGGGATAAACTGGACTGCAGCTTTCCGAGGTCATGTTGTGTAACGTACAGTTCATTCCAATGATGATTAAGTGTACCTCGCTAAATTAAGACACATTCAAGTCTAGATTGCAGTTTTTTACGCCAGTAGTAAGAGGAATTGGAGTGCTTTCCTGCACGTGCATCATGTATAATAAAATACCCACACTTCATTTCTCAGTAATAGAAGTGAAAGCTGCTCCTCCATGAAATGCCAGAGTAACAATGCCACTTTATTTCAGCTATAGTGAGTCCTCTGGAATAAATTTTTTGCACCATAAGTAGTCCTGTGCAGCAAACCTTTTATGCTTATAGCAACAGGAGTTCTGTGCTTCAGCACAAATGTACCTTTCTGGATATGGTTTTATGTTGGTTCGTTCTGTTTACTCCAGTCAGCCTGATGATGCCAGGTAGCAATGCCAAGAGCTCTTATCATTCTCTTAAGGGACATGTAAGGACTGGATCCAGTGTGACTGACTTCACTTTAGAAGATTTGCCTAACTTGCTTGCCTAAATCTCTAATATATTTTTGTATGTTTGGGACTTTCCATACTAAAACAATTGTAATGTTTAATATAAATAAGAGTAAAATGATCAAAGGTGTTTTTGCTGTTGAAAGAAGATGCAGGTGTTTTGAAGTTGTGTTGAGTCGGTTTTTCTTCATGCCCCAAGCCTAAAAAAAAGTTTTTTGTTTGCTCCATGAATTACTTATGTTCATAATGCAGTAACAGAAGTTAAACTATTACCTGCAGGATCTTATGGCAAAATGCTGGCCCTATCTGAGCTATAAACTAATGAATTGTAGAAGGAGTATTTATCCCTAGTCAGATTATCAGATAGCTCTATCTAAACTGAATGGGGTTTGTGTATTTGTGTTATTTTGTAATCTTATGATATTCTGGTTTCCCATGTGCTCTTCCTTTGTGTTCTGTGCTCTAGCAAGCAGAGATGAGCTCCAATCAAGAAAAATAAAACTGGACTATGATGAAGTTGGTACATGTCAGAAAGATGCCATAAATGTTTGGGATAAGAAGTTACTAAACTGCAGAGCCAAAATCCGATGTGACATGGAAGACATTCATTCCACTTTAAAAGAAGGTATTTATGTAGGAAGGCTTTTAACTATGAAGTCTGAAGATTATGTTTATTTGTTTTCTTTTGATACCAGAAGAAATCTGCCATCAATACACATTTTACAGTAGTAAAAAAATTGCCCTCTCTTCACAGGTGCACCTTCTGCTGCCAAACAGAAAATAAATTCCTCTGTGTTTGCAGCTTACGATGTCAGCAATGTAAAAACATGTATAGTCATGCTCCTGGAAGTAGCATCTTGTTCCCATGTATTGCTACATTCAAGAATGAACTTTGAACCTCTGTGGCTAATACTGTGACCTTCTGGTTTCTGATCAGTGGATCCAATGGACTCAGAGTTTCAGATGCTCTGATTTTACTTAGCGAGAAGGCAGGACCATAATGTCTACCGTGGACTGTGCCCAAAACCTAGGGGAATCACAGCCAAGCTTTGGAGAGTCAGAACAACCACATCTTGTAGATTTGGAATATGGTCATTTAGTATTCCATTTTCTGAAGTTGAAAGGCTAGGTATTTTGGCTTGAAGTAGATTTTCCTGTGGACTAGCCATAGGCCAGGAGGGTATCCGAAGGGCCTTTTTAGTATAATGCAGATGTAGGGTCTGACTGTACTGCTTTTTCCTCCTTCATAGAGTCTCATATCTGTGTTACAGAGGCTGAAAAATAATTCAGTATAATCTAGCTGTGGTACAGAAGGGAAGTTTAAATTGCTACCAGAGTGGTTGGTTGGGCCAAGATTATGAAAAAGCAAATTCTTGTGTTGTGGCACTAAAAATATCCCTCTCTTAGGCCTCTTGTTTTTTGACTTACCTGCAGGTGTACCAAAAAGTCGTCGAGGAGAAATTTGGCAGTTTTTGGCTGTGCAACATCGAGTCAGACACAGACTGCCAAACAAGCAACAGCCTCCTGACATCTCTTACAAAGAACTTCTGAAACAACTGACCGCTCAACAGCACGCCATCCTTGTAGATCTCGGTATGTCTCTTTTTTCTGACTTGTTCTGTAGGTCTTCGAGTAAAAACACACCTGTCTTAACAGAAGATGTTGCTGGAGATAGATACTGTATGAGCACTACCACAGGACACATTCTGTGTATGCCACTTAGTGTCCTCTAAGTAGCTGATTTCTGAGGTTATACCATTTGTATTTATGCTCTTCTACATCTGTTTGAAAAGTGAACTTGGTCACTTCTGCAAGTTCTGTGCAGATGAGCATATTAAATGAGCTCAAGGGATAAAGTTTAAAATCAGTGGTGAAATACAGACTGACCTGACTAAAGGAAAATCTGCATATGAAAAGCAAAGAGAAATGATCTGTGGGAGGAGAAGTGCTAGTTGTCAGATGAGTTGGTTTGGTTTTTTTTTTCAAAAGAATTTAATATCACTGACTCTTCTCTTTTTGCATCAGGACGCACATTCCCTACGCATCCTTACTTTTCTGCCCACCTGGGAGCAGGACAGCTATCACTCTTTAATCTCCTGAAAGCATACTCTTTGCTGGACAAAGAAGTGGGTTATTGTCAAGGTATAAGCTTTGTAGCTGGAGTGCTGCTTCTACATATGAGTGAAGAACAGGCCTTTGAAATGCTGAAATTCCTCATGTATGACCTTGGCTTCCGTAAACAGTACAGGCCAGACATGATGTCGCTACAGGTAAGTCAGTCCTTCCAGAGCAAACCAGAATTTTAAATTACTTTTGAGCTCTCAGGGGTTGCTTATGTTGTCCAGAGCCTTATGAAGCTTCTTAAGCTGTTTCGGATGTTGTGAAGTGCATGTGTATTGTATTGTCAATCCCTCCTCTCTGCCTCTTAATTTGCAAACAGAGAAGTTCAGGACTTGCAGACTTTTCCTGTCACAGTTCCCCATCATCTCCTGTTTGGAAATTCTGCTTTCTCTGCTAATTTGCTCTTCCTTTTATTTTCCTTAGTTCTCTCTCATCCTTATGCCAAAAAAACCCAAACCCAATATGCTTGCATCTGTATGGATGGAGTTTAAAAATTAATTAGATTTTCAATTTTTTTTTTTTATTTAATCAGTCCATGAGCACTTGGATGTAGATTTTTGTCTTGTAACCCCAAGTCAAGCCAATAGTGACACACAGTGGCCAGTCAGTGTACTCCACAGGCATTTGTACTATGGGGCAGCTCTGCCTTGACTCATGGTTTCATCTTTTTCTCTCATTGTCCACCACCCTTCAATACAGAGAGAAACCAGACAAATTTTTAATAATTTGATTTTCTTAAGCAACAATGCATGCTCTGCAATATTATTTAACAGCTAGCTACTCAAGACTGTTTAGGAAGGAGACAAAAACTTTCAGATCTGTATAAACTCCAGGTTTAAAGTTTGAGAAGTCTTTCACCTTGACATGCTACTGTCCAGTAATTTATATGCTGTAAGCCCCTAATATTATAAAGGGGTATACCATTGCTGAGTTAAAACTTGTAATCCACCACGGAGAAAACTAAGAGGCAGATACAAAAATCTTCTGGTTTCTTTCATGCTACCTGCATAGCAAACACTTAAAATTAAGTAGGTGCTTAACAGAGAGTTTGAGTCCACTTTTCATGACCAGCCACTTCAGGTGCTTATTTGACAAATGTCCAGAGCAATGGAATAGATTGTAGTTAAAGAAATTGTATGTGCTTATTCTAAAAACTATAGAGGAGTGTTTTTCTGTGAATGTAAGTATTCTATAAAAGGTTTGTGATTGATGAATTAAGGGTGAACAGCCATAAAGAGCATCATTTTACCTCCTCCATGTCCCATTCTCCCCCACAAAAAAACCTGTGGGGGTCAACGCGTGATAAATACATGTTTGTGGGTTTTCCCCTAGAAGATGCTCTCTTAGTGTTTGTGTGTTATACTGCATTTGTAGACTTCCAATAACATCTGATGATTTGAGAGCATTCATATGACTAGGATTTCACATTTTGGTTTAAATGAGTATGGCTGTTTCATTGCCTGAAGCTTTTAGTAAGAACGCTTTTAAATTTGAGAAAGTGTACCACTTGTAGTACTGTCGGCCCTTTAAATTAAATGACCTTTCTTTCCCCACAGTTGCTCCTAGGCAGGTCTTCTGTAATAGACAAAAGTAGAGTTTTGTCTGCTCGAGACAAACTAGACCAGACTTAGAGCATCTTACTAACTTTGGGTTGTTTCCTAACAGGAGTAGAACATTTGCAAATTCCTTTGTATTTAAAGTATTGAAACACAAGTGAGGTTATAGGCAGAATTAGCTTCAGTCCTGTAGAAGAAAAATATTGGATGATTCTTTAGGATAATGAAAACTTATTTGACTTAAATTTTTAATTGTTGTCTGGAAATAGTAGTAATCTAGATCTTTAGTTCATAGGGAACTAACCCCGTTGGTTTACTGCCTCTGTGATACAATTCTAACTTCACATGTAAATGTGTTTGCATTGATACTGTATAAACTGTACTTAATTGGTATCTTTGGCAATTAAAGCAAGGACTCAAATGCATGCACAAATTTAGCTGATTTGCCTAAATGAGGAGTGACCTCTCTGCCTGTAGACACTTCTGACTAACCAGGTAGTTCCAAGTGCAATCCTTTGATAGGGAAGAACCATGAACTCTAGAAGTAAGAAAGTAGCTGGATGAGTTGTTTTCTTATTGAGGAATGGATTCATCTTAAGCATAAAGAACTGTTGACAACAAAATTGGACCTGACAGCTAATCAATGTATTTCTGCTTCTAATCTTCTGCTTTCTGAGAGAAGCAGTGCTCTGTGCCATGAGTGACTTACCATGTCATATAAACTATCAAAATTACAAGGAAATAGTTTTCCACAGGGTGGTATTTTTAGCAATGAATAGCACCTTTTAACCATTTTGCCTTGCAACCTTTTACAGGGTGTATAGCAACACTTTTGCATCAGTATCTTAAATTCCTCAGGACTGTTGAAAGATGTGCTGGGTTGTATGCTGATACCTCTGTACATAGTGTATTCTGTGGGTACAAAAGCTGTCTAAAGTGATGACTGTAGCATAGGAGTTTTAAATGCAGCAAAAATATGGCAAAAATTCAAGGAACGAAAGCTGCAATATGTAAATTTACTCATAAATAGTTTGACTCTGTAATGGAGAGTGTTGACATCTTGGAAGAGGTACCTTTACTTTCATTGCTGCAAGACTGAAAGTTCTGGTTTGTTGATAAAGTTAGAGCAATATATTCTTTTGTTACGTTAAACCTGTGAATCTGAAATGATACTTCATTAATAATCACATTCAAACTGTTCTTTGTTATTGGCTGCTGTGTTAGTTTGAATTCTTTAGAGGTGGGTTGTTTATCAGTGAGTAGATATCACTCAAAGCCCCAGGCAACAATTAAGCTTCATTTTACAGTGCCATCTGTACTGGAGGTAATTTCCCTTAAATGAAATGTGAATGATTTGGAAAGCTGAGTGAAGCTGAACTTTTCTTTCTTTATTTCCATCCACCCCTCCCCCAATCCCCTCATGCACTATAGATTCAGATGTATCAGCTTTCAAGGCTTCTACATGATTATCACAGAGACCTGTATAATCATCTTGAAGAAAATGAAATCAGTCCCAGTCTTTATGCTGCACCGTGGTTTCTTACACTGTTCGCGTCTCAGTTTCCATTAGGATTTGTAGCCAGAGTATTTGGTAAGAAAGTTTATTCTGTTGCAGTAATAAAAAGAACAATGTCCATTGTGTTTTGAAACTCTCGGGAAGTAGTTTTCTACATACTGGGGACATTTGGGGTGACCGTTGTGGGTGGCAAGTAGCAATAATTTTCATGGTGGGATGTCAGCTCCTTTTTAAAGAGGAAAAACTGAAAGGTATTCTTTGAAACATCAGACTTGAGCAATTAATTTTGTCTTTTCATATTAACCAAGAGACTTCTGAAGTGTAAACAGCAGAAAGTTTATTGTTGCAAATGTATTTTATGCATCAAGCATGCAGTTTATGTCCACAGAAAAGTTCAACTTGCAAATTGAAAAAAGAGAATGCATTTGTTTTGGAATTCTGATTCTAAAGTGCTTCCTAAAAATTTTCAGCAAATTTGAACTTAAAAGCTGTTTCAGGTGTTCGTAAATGTATCAAACAGTTTCTGAGTCTTAGTATTACTCTTACTCCATTTAGATAGTTTTTTTAATGATACATTCCTAATTATACATTTTTAATGATACATCTACTACAGAAGCTTTAATATTTTTTTGTGCCTTATAGTGTTTACATTATCAGGATGTCAAGTAATTAGTTTTGTCTTCTTTTCTTATCAATAAGAACTGCCACCTTAACCAAATCTTCAGTAATTCAGCTTTTTTTTTTTCCAATTTATTTACTAATATAAAACTCACTGGGCTCAGAAATACCCCAAGAATCTAGGAGCATATGTCATGTACTTCCTCTTAAATCAGATTTTTTTCCTTTAATTTTTCTCTTTTCACATGGCACCTTTTGTCTTTTCTTATGAAATTCTTAAGAAATTCAACCTGTCTTTGTCTCATGTTTTATTACTGGAGTGTGTCATGTTCTCAGTTTGTTGGGTGTGGTGGTTTTGGGGGGAAGAGGGGTTTGGCTGGATGGTTGCTTTTAATTTTTAATTATTTTTTTTTTACCTAGTAATTTCTCCATTACAGAATTTTTTTTTCCTTTTGCAGTGAACTTTTTTTCGCTGCTGTTTTTGTGATTGAATGACCGGTGTATCTCTTTTTCAATAGTATACCAATCACTTGAATATCTCTTTCCCAGTGGGATTATTGGATTCCAGGACACTCAAGCATTTTCTGTTTCTTTTTTTTTTTTTTTTTTTTTTTTTTTTTGGGTTTTGGGGTTTTTTTTGGAAATGAATTTTTTAGGGGTGAGGAGGGAGGGAGGAAATGAGAGTCAGTGTTCATTTCTCTGTAAATGAGCTGAAAAAGGCATGTTCCTGTTTTAACACTTGAAAGTCCCTGTGTTGTTTTACTTCCTAGTGCTTTGGATTCCCCACATTTTCAGTGTCTATTGAGCTATTGTCCTGTACCAGGGACAAATGGCTCTACCCCTCACGAATTATATTTCTACTATTTGAATGTGCATCATAGACTTGAGAAGGGAGACTTGCGTTTCAGGGAGATGGCAGCCTCACCAATGTCCAGCTTTTATCCTGTGATACTGGATTAGGCCAGGGATGACTTCTCAGTATCAGGATCAGAAGTTGGGTTTGTTCAGTTACATACCCCTGGACAAACTCCTTGTGGTGTGACAGAGCCAGCAGCTCAGGAGGTTTATTTGAACTACTCATGTTCCTTGTTCATCTCAGTAATGCTTCTGAGGCAGAATTTCTATTTACTGTCACCAGGATTCTCATTTCTGTAGTCTTTGTCCACTGACCTGCAGAGCCCAGGCTTTCCCCTCAACATCCACATAATTACACCTTAAAGTAAGGTTTGGGGCTTAGACTTATGGCCAATAAAATCACCGTATATTATTGAAAGTAATATGATTGGTTATGGAATCTACACGATTGTTTAAAGACTAGCTTCTGTCAGTATATTGTGTTATGATCTGCTTCGCAATTGCTTTTCAGTCACAGATGCACTTAAAACCATTTAGCAGTTCATAACAGTCTGTAGCAGAGACTGATGAAATGTTTATTGTGGGTAACTCTTACAGACATAAAAAGCGCAGTATTTTCTTTCACATCAGTAAGATGAAAGAAAAATTTTATATGCTTCAACCTCATGTTGAAATAAGACAGATTGCAGTTCTGAATTGAATACATCTGCAGTATGAGTGATTATGAAGAAAAATATCCCATCAAATATATGTATTTATCCAATGACTCTAGCTCTCATTTTCATGATACTCTATTTTCTTTTTTTAGACATTATTTTTCTTCAAGGAACAGAAGTCATATTTAAAGTAGCACTGAGCCTACTTAGCAGTCAAGAAACGTCTATAATGGGATGTGAGAATTTTGAGAACATTGTTGATTTTCTTAAAACCACTATTCCAGACATGACTCAGCCTCAAATGGAAAAAATTATTACTCAGGTAAGGATGTTTTTTTCTTTACTTTTTTCCCTCAGTTTAGTTTTCTTTAAAAGACTCATGCCTAAGCTTATGTAAAAGTCTTCTCAGTATGTTCCTCTTGGTTTGAAATGCAAAGGAGTCGTTTTCTCAGTAACTTGTATACAAATAGGATGTGATTGGATTTCAGTGGGTTTTTAACTGCAGTTCTAACTGGACTTTAGTTGCTACCTCAAGGTTTAGTAGAAAGTTCTTTTGTGTCCCAGCTACTGAAAAAACACGACTTTGCTATAAATTTCCCCTCACCATCAGAAGGGTAGAAGTAGCCAATTTTCTAAACCTAAACCCAGCTGTTGCTTCCTGTTGGTGGGTGAGCAGTCTAACAGTTCATGATGGTGATGAGAAGCACAACTTGCCATGGTGGGAAGAGGCATCATCACAGCAACTTCCCCTGCTCATCCTTCGAACTTCCAGATGTACAGCAACAAGTACCCCCATAAGAACTTTTCTGGCACCTCCAGTTTAAAATCCTACAACTTAGGAGGCTGGTGAGGCACTGCTTTCATGATCTGTATTAAAATCAAGGTCAAACAAACTTCTGTTGTTCTGTGGGTGTTGCTTCTATCCTTCTGGGGATCACTTTTAGGATGTTCCCATGCAACTTCTCACCTCAGTCTTCTCCTTGGAGGTATCACATTTGGCAGGTGCCAGAGGTAAAAGCCCCTCAGGACTGATCCCTGCCTTTGTTGGGTATGGGCAAGGAGGACTGGAATAGTGTTATTTCACCAGTATTAATTCAGCTTCATGGCAAAGGGCTAGAATAGAAAAGAAGCAAAGAATTACTGCTGATGATACATGAAAAGCTTCTTGAGAAATACTGTCAGTGGCTGGAATCTTCACCTCTACATTATCTTCCTCTGCTTTGAAGCTGAAAATTGAGAATGAACCTCATTCTAGTACCTGTGAACAGTTTTCCCCCTTCAGGTGATAGCTCAGAAATAACAGAAGAGCTCTAAAAAACCATGTCCATATGCAGGAGTGCAGTTAACACTATGGCTTGTTAATGTTTGAATGTTTCAGGTGCTGTTAGTTAAGAATTCATTTTTAGACAACGTGTAGATCTTCATTTCCTCTTTGCATTGACTATGATTGCCATGCTAAACCTGTGTCAGGCACTTCCGTGTCTCTTCAGGAGTCATTGAGTCTAGCAATGATAGAGATGGTAGTTTGACATTTTTCATACTATTAGAAATCAAATCTCTGCTCTGTGCTCTGCATGGGTTGCAGAGCAATCATGCTGTGGTGAACATGGTAGAAATCTGTGGCTTTGTGCAAAGGCAGGTCTAACTGAGTAAAGAATGGGTTATGTTGCCTGAGCAGAAGTGAATGTGGTTGTATGCAGGTCAACTGGGCTCTGAGAGTAAGGTTGCCTGCTTGCCTGTGGTGTGGTCTCATGCCAAGCAGCCTTCTGGATCTGCATTCATATGCAGACTGCCTGTATCCTGTTGCTCCCACCTAGGCTGACTGCAGGGAGAGTTATTTGGCTGTCTGAGTGTTGTAATTCCCAGGACCATCCTCTTGTAATGGATAATGAAAGGAAAATGTAGACGTGCAGATTTGTAATACACAGATGAAGAATTGACCAGGTATCTGTGTAGACAAAAATGACACTTGAACACTATATATGGTTTTAAGTTTTACCTCATTTGAATTACCTGAAGAACAGCAAAAGTACTGCAGAATTTATTTTTTTTAGGGGATCCATCTTCTGTTGATGGAATGTTTGTGATCTCTAGGACAAGGAACAGAAAATTAATGTCACTGTAGACATCCTTCCAATCCTAGTCTAAAATATTTGGTAGTTTTCAGAAGCTGAGAGGTTGTGACTAGATATGTAAACATATAAGGGTGATATGGTCCTATCAATATTAAAGACTCAGTTCCACAGTCTTCACAATGCTTTATAACCAAAGTATCCCAATAAGAAAATAGTGTGTCTTCATGCAGAGATAGAGCACAGGGAAACTGTAATCATGAAGAATGTTTTTATAGAAGTCTATAAATGAGCACTTGGAGTGGAGATCCAGTTTTGAGGGTAGAGATGTGATGAATCCTGGATTATTCTTCCTCATTGTATGATGCTGCTCCTGTCACAATCTGGTGAGACCTAAATTAAAAAACTTGTCTTGAACTTCTTAATATTCCTGAGCAAGAGTGGATAAAACTTTGTCCTCTTATAGAATTCTTAGACTACATTGGACTTTTCTGCTGATAGATCTTGCTATAAGAGATGGTATTTGGTAATAGTAAAAGGCATGATCCAACTTATCCTAAAGACTATGATTTATTATGGCTGCAATAAGAACTCTAGATGTTAAAATGCTCCTACTGTAGACTTCCCCTTAAAATACTTTCTTGAAGGGAACAGGAAAAGCATTCATTTAATCAAGCAGAGTTGATTCTTAGTAAAGCATTCATGTGGAATAAGTGCTCCCTAGTGTAGTTAAAAATTGTTTTTTCTCTCATGGCAGGTGTTTGAGATGGATATTTCAAAACAGCTTCATGCCTATGAAGTAGAGTACCACGTTCTTCAGGATGAACTACAGGAAAATGTGAGTCCCTGTGAGGAAGGTGAACCCCTGGAGAAGCTGGAGAGGGCAAACAATCATCTGAAGAGACAAAACATGGATTTGTTGGAGAAGCTACAGGTAAATGATTTAAGACTACAAAATCATGGAGAAGTCATTTCTATGATTCAACCATTAGAGTTGAAAGTGCTTTTTTAAATGTACATGGGAAGTCTCCTCACTGCAAGACCTTATGCAGTTAACCAGTTTTCTCAACAGTGATTTATTTCTGTTAGACATACTTAAAACTCCATTGTCATTCCTTGGACCATTCTTTCTTGATTTAGATTTCTCTTTTCCCAAAATATCTCTACTCTTTTCTCCTATAAAATATATTGGCAAAACTTGTGTATCTTACTGAAAAGTAAGTTCTCTGTCCCTTCAACTGTTTGCTTTCCTATTGGAAAGTTTTAAGAAATAATCCATGGTGCAGTAGACTTGCTCTCTCCAGGCCTTTGTAGGCAGTATCATTTTGCTTCCTTCTGCTGAAACTCATAGTCCTACTTTTGGTAGGTGGTCTATCCTAACAGACTTGACTTGATCTGAATGCCCACCAGATAAAGTTGTGTTTTAAAAAAATCCTGCCTGCCTTCTCTATTCACCCTTTGTCCTTTAGCCTGACTAAGACTTGTTTCAGGTTTCAATACATATTGTCTTGCATTTTCTTGAAAAACAAGCTCTTATTTTTTCATTACTGTGCTATTTCTTATTATATTTGTTAATTTGAACAAGCACTGGGAAGAGCTCAGAGAGTACTTTCAGCTTCTGAGACCTGAAAATAGAAGAAGGCAAAAAAGGAAAAATCAAGTCCTCATTATTTTTGTGTTTATGGTCTAAGGTTACTGTGCTCTTTTGATATTGAAAACAGGAGTTGTTTTTTTGCTATTGTTGATTTTACTTAGTTATTTTTCCTTACTTATTTACTGCAGCCTGGGCTTTTACCTTTGTTATCACAATGCAACAACAACATAGAATAATTGAGAGTGACTGATTTGAAAGGCTCTGTCGAAGCTCTTCTGTTCTTCCAGAGTGCCATACTTTAATGCATCTTTCTCAGTTCCTTAACTTCCTCACCTTTTTGTTTATATAACACCTTTATTCCTCTGCTTGGGCCCTTTCCCAGGAACAATCTGTGGGAAGTGGGGAAATTCTGAGGGACATTTGCTACTGCTGAGATCTGGGGTTTCTGTTAACTAGCTGGAGGAAGCTGTAGGTCTTTCGTTGGAGAATAGGGAACACGGTCTGCTTCTAGACTTAATGTTGAGGTTCTCTTTCCCTCTAACCTCTCCATCCTGCTAATTTACTTTATTACCTAGGGTTCCCATTGATTCATCACTATTGAGCAGGTCATCTCTTCCAGTGCTACTCCAGTTGCTGATCTCCTTTGTCTCCCTGCACCTCCAGTTCCTTGTTACTCTCAACTGTCCCTTGCTTGCTGCAACTTGTACGTCTCCTTCCTTCTGTAAAGCTTTCAGAAATCCTTCAGATTGATCTAGTGACTGTACGATACACAGTAGACAATGATTGTATTGTCTGCCTACTCAGATGTCTTTTAGAAATTGCTATGTTATTCTTTCCTTAACAAATACCATATCGTAATACTAAAAAAAAAAAAGCTATTCAGAATTTATCAATTTATTATAATGTTATTGTTGACAGGTTGCTCATGCTAAAATTCAGAGTCTGGAAGCCAGCCTGGAGACTATTTTGACTCGAGAGAACAAAATGAAGACTGTGATTCAGTCCTTGGAACAGGAGAAGATAACATATCAAAAGACTCTTGAGCAGATAGTGAAGTATTTGCCAGCAGAAGCATTGTCTGACTGTGAACTGCTCCTGAAGGAAGTAAACTACAACCCAAATAATAAAATAAGGAGTAAGCCATAAACCAGGGCTCCCTAGGCAGCACTGCATCAGAAAAGGGAACGAAAAGATGAGTATGCTGCTTTCAATAGCTACTTAGCAATAGGCAACGGTATTATCCAAAACCAGTGCTGGGACACTCATAGCTACAAATGGGCCTTCAAATGTCCATATGCAAATTCAGGCTATTAATTTTTTTATGATTATGTAAATAAATCACAAGGGGGAAATAAAGGATTCTCTTATGTAATATTGATGAGTAGATGTATATTTAGAGTTGACCTAAAAGAAAAGAAAAATTTCAGTAGACAAAGCCAAGATAATGGTGATCTACAAATTCACTCTGGATGTGCTTGTCCTGTAGTGAAATGAGGATAGCGTGTCTTTATATATATGTATATTGAATATGTTGAATAATACTTGAAGAAAAAAAAAGGAGAATGTAATTTTCCATCCAAAGGGCACCATGTTTCACATCTTCTGTGGAAAATCTGTGTGAACTCATGCGTGCCTCTCTTTTAATTCTACTGACATTGTGAGCACAGACCAATAAGCAGAACAAATATCATGACTTGTTTCGTACAGAAAAAGGTCTAGTGCCATCAGCTGCCTGGGCTGTACCAGTCAGCAGTGTAATTCCACATGCATGTTGGAACTGGAAACAAGAAGCATTGCATCATAGCTCCACCTCCGTAACTCAGAGCTAAGAAATAGGTATCTATACCCACTCGCAGAACTTGCAAAGCCAAGAGCTAACGGTGACTATTCCTTCCTTCCTGGCCTGTTTGCTTCCACCTGTCCTGGGGTTGATCATCACGACAGGAGGAAGGAAGCATGGATGTGGGCTGGTATTTATTCTGATGTTAATTTTCCAGCAGAGACTTGCTGTCATAAGAGTTAGGCATGTAAGGCGTTCTCATTTAACCAAAGAAATACTGCAAGAAGCCTAGTCTTATTGTAGTGGGAGGCAGAAAGCTGTTCTTAAATTTTATTTGAGAAGAAAACTGAGGGAGGTTGCAGGAAGTTGAGCGTAAGTGCACAAGAAAGGACCAAGCAAGTTTCAAATATTACATCTTTCAGTTTTCACATATACAGTGGATATACATTTCAAAGGGGATTCTGGAGTACAGGCACAGTTTTAATAACGCTTTCCAGGCTATTCCTGTTCAAATACTGCTTTGTCGTCTTCTTTTTAAAACAATAGTTATGTATTTGTGTGTTCTGGGCAGAAGGTTAGGTAAGCTCTGATCATTTCAAGGGAGGAAATATGTTTATAAAGGTATGAAAAGTTACATATAGATTTGAAAATGTTTTTAAGGGGAATTTTTGAGAAGACTTAGGCAAATGTGTTATAGACAAGTATTTTGGAGTGCATGTCTGAACTGTTAATTGAGTGTTACAGTGGGTCATGTATACATACCATTTACACTGTATTTCAGAAAACACTTATTCTTTTTAGTAAGAAAAACAATTAAGCAAAGTGCCAAATCCAGCAGTGTCTTTTTGCATAAGATTGTCCAATTTAGAAAGCAAGGACTGAATATCAGTGCTTTCTGAGTTATATGCTTTATGTTAACATAAAAATGAGAAGCAACAATGCTGATTTGCTGCACGCTGCTGTGGAACTTAGGGGCTTGGGCTCTCCTGGGTTTTTTGGTTGTTTTTTTACTTCCATGATGTTTTATTTGATTAAAGATAATTGATTTACTTAGCAGACTTCCTTTTTACATTTGGGGTGAAAGGTCTTAACACTGTGTATGAAATTATGTGGAATCTGTCTAGATATTTCAAGAATGTTGTATTGTACTAGGTGGGAAAATGCCAATTGAAAAGGCAGTTCTTTGCAGTTTTGTTCAGAGTAAGTTTTAACCGATGTGTACATAAAAAAACAACCCCGGGAACTGCAGCAGCTTTTATTACAAGGAATCAAGGTTATTCAGATACATCTTTTTTTTAAAGATGCACTGAATGTGCTTTATCCTCTGTTTCACTTATAAAATTTTTCATGTAATGCCTGGAGAAATTCCAATAAATGTCATTGCTGCATTTCCCATGGCTTCTGGCTAGTTTGTTTTTTCCTACACTTCAAGTGCCAATCTCATTTTCAATATTACTGTTCACATGAAATATGAAAAGGATCTGGTTTTAGTTTCTAGCTGTGGGGGAAAAAAACCTGCAGGATTTGTAAAAAAAACACAGAGTACAAGGACAGAAATTCTCAGGGAAAATGGTTTTCCATTGTTCTTAACTGAAGATGAAATTGTTAAAAGGTATTTTTGTTCTGTAGCAGTTCAGTTAGTACATATGCTGTGCTGTGCATCTAGCTTGGGAGGAAGAAGAGGACAGCATAGCAACACAGAGGAATAAACTACAGAAGTAAAATTACAGCAAGGTAAGTGCCTCATGGTTTTAGGACATTTATGATAATGTTTGTATGCTGAACCCAGGTGTGCCTGGTCACTGGGTTTAGGATGTGTATCTTGAAGTCTGCACTCAAGCAAGTATCCTCCGGATCATCTTCAGAAGAATAATCATTAAGATTATCTAGAAGACTGAACTCTTGAGGAAAAAGTATCTGCTGTTTTCAGAAAGGGGTAACTTAGACTGCTTTCTGCTGGCAGAGGGCTTTTTTAAAAGTTGGGAAGAAATATGTCCTTTAGGCTAGCAAACTAGATGGTAAGTAAGGAGTACTGCTCACCAGGAATAGAGCTGAAGTAAGTCAGTCTGGTAAGAAGGGCTAATGTAGGAAACTGGTATTTGCATCGTTTATGGATGGAAAATCAGTCCAGAAAGTTAGTTGTTTGTTGGACTTTTTCTTTTTCCAAAACAGAGAGCATTTATCTCCACAAAATTTATTTATTTAAGGTTCCTTAAAGTTGCATTTTTTTCACTTTTCTCTACAAAAGAAACACATTAGATTTTACTGAAAATAGACCTGACTTGAAATCACAAATCTAAATAATCTCAAGTGCTTTGATTGTGCCCTCTTCACATTCCTTTGCTTAATATCAATACAAGAAAGCTGAACAAATATGTAATGTACAAAACAATTTCATCAGTTTGATCCAAGAATTTGGTTATTAGCAGTTTGATCCAGAGGGTGTACATTTGGACACTTAATCTAAACCTCAAACCATATAGATATTAATGTGAATAGCCTTTTGTGTGTTGAGGTTAATAACCCCAGGCACTGTTAATAGTGATTATCCACTCAGTCTTTGTAGTCAAAGATGGGTGTTGACAGGCACATGCAGGCTGTAACATGTCAAGCTTTATACCAGGCTACACCATCCTTTAGAAGAATTGTAATTGATTCTGTGTTTCTGTGATTCAGCTGTTGAATGCATTTAATGTATGCTTTTCCTTCCTCAGTCTTTCTAGGGACTAGAAAGAACAAAATTTAACTTTCTTTTCCAAAAAAGACAAATCAAATGTTTAGCTATATCCTTCCTCCAGACATCTGATGTGAAAGGGATAGAATATATATGCTTAAAGGTTAACATGTTAACTCAGTCTATCTGCAAGCATGCTAAACGCCGCAGTGGCAGTAAAAAGCTGGGCAGTGAAGCAAAAATGAGTGTGCCTTGAGCACCTAATGGGTTGTGTGCTGACTGGCTTGCAGTGAAGAAGAACCTGGATGGATTGGCATTTGGTGTGCTGCTTGGGTTTATTTTAATGTTGACCTTAACTGTGGACCGAAGGAAGGAGCTGGCAGTGCTCCTTTACCGAAATGTTCTGTTGCCATTCCCTTTGAGTTGAGACATTTTCCAGTCCATTACTGTTCTCTTTAGAAGTCTTGCTCAGCAGCCACTTTTTAACAAGGGATTTGGGAGTAGTTTTACCATTAAAAAAACTTCAGGAGCTTATCCAGACTATTTCTGTACTCAACTTGCAACTTACTCAAGTCTTCATTGTTATAGAAGAAGTAAGAAAGTTTTAATATATATAGATTTTATTTTTGATGAGAGCATGTACTGAGAGGTGAAATAAATACCATACATCTTGTCTTGCTGGAATTTACATGGGAACAAGTATGCTGTGCCTGATGCACCCCAGGGCACAGTTGTCCCTTTTGCTGCCACAGCCACAGTTGGCTTGTATGTTGGCTCATATTCAATTTGCCATCAACGCAGACCCCCTAGATCACTTTCTGCAGGGCTGCTCTGCAGCCTCTCATCCTCAGTTTGTACATATGACCAGGATTGTCACATCCCAGGTAGAGAATACAGCACTTGCACTTGTTAAATTTCATACAGTTGGTGATTGCCCAGCTCTGTAGTCTCTCTAGATCTCCCCATAAGGCCTGTCTACCCTCAAGGGAGTCTGCAGCTCCTCCTAGTTTGTTATCATCAGCAGACATGGGGAGTAGAGATCCTCTGGGGCGCGCTGTGAGATGCAGATCCAAGTTAGCTGGAACCTGGGAGCAGCCACAATGGCACTGTGCAAAGCCTGGCTTGCTGAACATCCAGGAAGCAGTCTAGGTTTGTCTCTGATGCAAACAAAATTGGCTAAAGTAGGGATGAGTGGGAGATTTCCTTCGAAGTGCACACTTGATTCTAACCAAAACCCTGCCATAGGCAGGGCCCAGTGCCAGTCAGCATCCCATTGGTACTTCCGGAGGATTCAAGACTAATTCTGTATGAAGCTGCTGGGCTGTCTGCACTCTTCTCTCCAGCACTCAGTAAAGGGTGTTTTGGTTTTTTTCCCAGAACTACAAAAGAGCATTTTCCTTCATTTTTAGTGAATCGGCTAAAATTAGTGCTTCAGAAGGAAGTCATAGTTACTAAATTTGTGCTTGAATATTGCCCACAAGGTGTCACTGTTTCTTTTGAACATGCAGCTCGTGTGTGTGGCTGTATGGTGATTGCTGTGGCTCTTATTTTAAAGAGGACAATTAAATTAGTCTCCTGCTTGATGAACCATCATGCTTTATTTGCACGCTGTTTGTAATAAAATTTGATGTTTGTGTGATCGTTTGTCAAAGACTTTATTATAATCAGAGGACTTACTAAATGACGTATAGGGCCTACTCAGGAAAAGATGCCTTAGTTGCAGTATTTTATGTTTGCTCTTGTGTGAAAGAATTATGGAAGCATTTCTACACCCTACAACAGAGATATTGTCCCCAGCAGTCGGATCTCAGGTGTCTCCTTTTGTACTGTTCTGATTGAGCAGAATTTATGTTTCTTGAAAGCAGCATTGAGTTGATGTGGTTTTACTGTAGTCTGATTCCACATTTGCATTTGCTCTCTTAATTTTTTTTAAATAAGGCTTCCTTGCAATAATCTTCACCATACCCACTGAGTCTCAAATAAACAGTTCTTCTTCCCTGGTTTTCTTTTAATTAATCTTACTGTGTTTCAATGATAGAAGAAAAATTAAGGATTTTCTCCTAATTTTCCCAGAGCTACAGAGAATGATTTGCTGCTTCCATTTTCCAGTTAACACACATTCCTCCTACAGCATTGCTTCCAGAATGAGCATTGCACTCACTCTGAAATGCGGGGCACACATTCAAGATAACGTGTTGTTCCAGCCACCCAGACACAGCTCTTCTCAAATACGTCTGAACAACAAGCACAAAGCATGTTTACCTCCCAACCAGAGCCTAATGTTCAAACCATACTCAGGTAATTATATGGCATCAGCAACTCCCTGGGGACCTTTGGTTATAAGCAAAGAGACCACAGCTCTTTTACAATGTGTGCATTTGTAAAAGCACCAAATTATAGATGGGCCTAATGGGTTGAAGGTGCTTAAAGCAGGGCCAGTGCACTTCATGTGCAATACACCATCATTTGAAAAGCTATCACGTTGTGGAAACATCATTCAAGTGCTAATTTAAATAATACTAACATCTGAAATGAAGGCATGTTTTGACATTTATAGGTTTAATGTCTATTTCTGCACTCTACCGAAATAGATGGGCTGTGGGTGGATCTATGATTATTGCTATGCATAGCAAGACAAAAACTGTGTAGGCAGCTGGTATTGTGCCTGGGTAAATATAGATGAGGGAGAATCTGGAGTAATTTTTTGATGTCACATGTTTATTTAAGAAATAATTAGAAACAGCGTTAACTTTAGCAGTGCTTAAGGCTTTGGAGTGGGAGAGAGTATCTTAAAAATTCAGTGACCAAATATGCTTCTGTACTGCACAGCCTGCAGTCCCAGTAGCAGCGATGGAGTTGTGTGGTCCTGGGAGCAGCGATTCCCTGCAGCCCTTTGCCTGCCGAGCAATCACAGCTGTTGAGGCTGGATGCATTGTCAAGCCATCATCCTAACCTAAATTTGTCATGTTTGTATCCTCTCCCCTTGTGGGGGACTTCAGAGGGTTTTTATAGGCAGAAATGGGCTTTTTTTTTTTTTTTCCTAACTCCTGGTATTGCATGTTGTGGAAGGAGCAAAGGTAGCAGTCCTTTTGGAAGAACATAATTTATCACTTTTTGCCTTAGACAAATAAAAGATACATGGTGCTCCTACTCTAAATGGACCAGTGAAGGAAAAGAAGGTATGTCGAACCACTAAACTGCTCACAGTGGCATAACTGCCTTTAATAACATGTGCTTGTGCATAACTACAGTAATATGTCCATTGGAGGCCAACTTCTAGCAGTTTTCTGATGGAGACCAATAGATAAAATTCTCCACTAAGATTTTGGTTCTTCTTTCTGTATATGAATAGACTTGACATAGTGCTGCAGCAAACTTCAACTTTGTAGGAGAGGGATCAGTGTTTCGGTTATGTCAGTGGATGGGAGGAGGCATAGGAATGCAGTGGAGGGTAGCCCAGGTCTGATATTTGATATCATCTCCTTCTGCAGCCTGACCTGCACGGGTCCCCATTGACTTTCTCCTCAAAACAAAATGTGCAAACTAGTGTTAAACTCTCTGTTTCTTTCCCTCATATTTTTCCAACTTTATATCCTCTACAGGAAGATAGGATCCTGCTGCATATCTTTTTTTCCCTTCAGGCCAGCTGGCTCTCACATGTGCAGTCATTCCCCTCCTGCTTGCATTCTTCACAAAAGTCTTCACTGACCGTTTCCTTGGCTTGTGGGGATGTCCTTACCAGCCTCAGCCTGCTGGAGAAACATAGCATCAAAGCTCTTGTGTTTTTCTAAGAAATGCATTTCCATCACCCCAACGGGCAGCAGCATTGCTTCTCATCTCTCATGGAAAGGCAGAGAGTCTTGTCTGTCATTTCCTTGGGGTTAGTTCTCATGCTCCTGCAGAGGTTATGCACAAGTGATGCCAGAGGATGCTTCAAATGCCTGCTACAGCTGGCTCCTCATTAAAGGTCCAGGTTTTGGATGTCTGTAACACCCATGTCTGTACATAAAGGTGTTGGGATGTTTTTTTTATCTGTCTCTCAGTGGAAGTAAAACTGATGCAGTTAAACAGTGGTGGGGGAAACATCAGTTGAGGGGACTGGAGATGCGTAAAGTGGTTGTATGTGGGAGGGCAGGAAAAAGGGGAATAAAGGTAGGAAATCGTAAAGTAGATGTGACAAACACTTCTGCTCTTACAGCAGCTTATTTATACCAGAGCACATGATACCATGCCAGTTTTTGAGGATTTCTGATGTTTTGACATTTGTCCTATTTACCTCTTACAAAAAGTATGTATTTTTCCTAACACCACCTGAAGTGGTCACGGCATCCTAGAGAGCCAAAGCACTAAGATGACTCAGAAGTTGCTAAGTGGAGAGTTCTGCATTTGGAAATGATATTTATTTTGTGATGTAACAGAGCCTAGAGAGATGCTACAACATAAATCTGCTAAGACAGCCAAATATGTACACTGTCCCAAGAAATTTACCATTAAATCAAGCAGCTGGGAAGAAGGACAGGGAGTGAGTTGGTAAGAAGAACAGTGTGGGCCCAGGACAACTATGATCAGTTTAGGCAGATGTACAACTATATTGCAAATGTCTGTTTTTAGAAGTGGGAATATTTGATTTAGCCTTGATCAAGCTTTTTGGCTTTGTAGAGACACCTCCAAAGAGTAAATCTTACTAATCTCATTTTGCTACCTACCTTTTTCTGGCTCTGGTGGGTCCTAAAACATTTGCTCAGTCCTTTCTTCTCTCCCATCCACGCCAAATATCAGCAAGAAAATGTCCTCTATATAATAACTTAATGCTTAGCACAATTAAGGAAGTGAAAAGCCTGATTTCTGGTCAAAAATGCATCCTGGAAAAAAAATGCCAGGGGAAACATGTAACATGGACAGCCTCCACAGCCTGTTTGTTTATTCTTATACTTAGAGATTCAAATAATGAGCATGACTGAATTCTCACAGGATGTCAGTTACTGACTCTCTACTCCACTTATGGAATGCTTTGAGGGAAATTATAATGAACATGCTATTAAACAAAACATGAACCCTCAGGCTATCTTGGCTATGGCAGATCCTCTGCTCCTTCAAGTGTGCATAAGTCTCTCTTCCTGCTCCCCTGTGTGAACTGCAATCCTAATAGGACTTTCCAGCCCATCTTTGCTCCTAGACCCCAGAGTCAGGATCTCCAGCCATCATGTTAGGAGGGCAGGTAAAGAAAAGGGGTGTGGTGCTCTCACTGTCCCTCTACACATGCCAAGACCTGAAGCACTGATGTTCTCCAACTGCATTGTCATCTGAGCTGGTGGTTTTGGGGGTTTTTATTATTGTTTTTATTTCTTCCTTTTATTTCCCTTCATCCCAGGGGAATCAGAGTCTGAAGAAAGTCTCAGTGTAAACCTCTGAACACAGAAATAAACTGTAGTCCATCCTGTGTTTGATAGGAAAATGAATAGCAATGAAACTTTGCCTGGAGCTGCACGGAAAAGTGAAGGGGAAGGATTTGCTGCTGCCTGGAGCTGTGGGGAAAGGTGAAGGAGAAGGATTTGCTGCTGCAGATGCCTTAAGTAGATTGAGCATGCTGGAGTTTAGGGCCTGATTTAATATATCTGTCATAAAATAAATGGGTGCTCTATCACCCTCTGTAGTATGTGCACAGCAGCAAACCACTTCAGACACAGTTAAAAGTGTAATGGGCCAAAGGCAGGGAAGGAAAAGGAGAAACAGAAGGGAAGGAGGGAACATGAACTGTGGGAGAGAACAAGGACTGGAGTTGCATTAGGTATGTGAGGAAAAACATGCGCCACTTTTCTTTGCATGCTGAAGGTGCCTCTTGCCTTGAGGTCTGGAGTCACAAATAGGGTTCATGATCTCTGTTTTGGTATCTGCCAGCAACTCTCTCCAGGCTGCAAACATTTTAAGGTATAATGGTTACTCCCCTTTCACAATAACTAAGCAGGGAGGAGAAAGCACCTACCGACAAAATCTTTGGTAGAGGTGAAACACGCTGATGGCACCCACAATCACTGCTCCCCACAAACAGGGTTCCTTTTCCCACAGGAAACAAGTCACACGTTAAGTTTTGCCACAGACTCAAAGACACTTTAGCAACTGAAGTGGGCAAAACCTTTCTCCCTTCCCAAAGAGCAAGTTTAGCACCATTTAAACTTCAAAATAACAAAAAGGAAGAGGTGAGCTTTTGAGTGAAGATTCAGCACACAAAATCCCTGCATCTGTTTGGCTTGGCCTCTGAACTGCATTAAAGAGGAACCCTTGTTTTCAGAACAATCCAAATGCCAGGCCAGGCAGTTAGAGCATGTGTCCTTGGTGTTAGCTTTTTGTAACCCTTCAAATACAAGAGCATCCATCTGATCTGATTGGTGCTTTTTTTGTTGTTTTTAAGTCTCAAAATACACATTGCTCTGCGCACGTAAATGATAAATATAATTTCAGTACAGAGAGCTCAAGGATGTCTAGCATGTTTCTTTGATTTTTGCAGGCCAATAAAACTTGTGTACTGAGAGTGGCTTCCTTTAGTCATCCTTTTACAAAAGCTTTTAGTATTTCCTTTCTCTCCACATGAAAAGCCACATATAGTCGTGGCTATTATACCATGTAGGATTAACTTAAAGTACAGCAGTGAGCTTGCGAAGGTTTGTAGTGTTAAGCTTTCTGCAAAGTCAGCTACCTAAGTATTTAAGCACTCTTCTCATTTATGTAATCTATTTGTTACATTTGTTAACAGTTATTCTCTCTTCCAAATCCTACATCTGATCTCCACTAGGCAAATGTCAGAGCATTTAGATAGAAATGCATTAGACGTAGACGAGAGGAAGAAGATCACCAGTTTCTCAGCAGGGGTCACAGTTCTTTAACCACAGTGCAGAGCTGATGTGATCGCCAATCCTTTCCCTTTATTCAATTTTGCCCCTAACAGCCGTGGAAATAAAGAAATCTCAGTAAAAATAACTGTTTCACTCAGTTCCTTTCTGACTGTAGCCTGCACCGAAAGCTTTGTTATTTTCTCTGCACTCTGAATGCTAGAGGCAGAGGTGGAAAAAAGCCAGGTAGCTCACAGAGGGTAAGGTTCACCACAGCTGTGACAGGGAAGGATAGAGCAGCAGGGTGCCAGGCTGAGATGGTGGTGACACAGGGAATTGAGAAGAGATGTAGTCTCCAGGGAAAACAAGACCATCTCAATGTGCCCTCCCTGTCAGCCTCCTACCCCTGCTCCTTATGCTGCAGCCCAAAATCCTCAAGTGTAGGGGCAGGGGCAGGTGGTGGAGCAGCAGAGATATGGGCAGCAAAGGCAAGGTGGATTCTTTAGGGGTTGAGGAGCAGTCCTCAACTTTTCTCTGCTATCACCAGCCTCTTTGCAACCTTCTGATGAAAGCTGAGATAGGGCTGTGGAGCAGGAGCGTGTGGCCTTAAGCAAAAAGAGCTTAGGGACTATGGGGGCTGAGGGAGAAGACCTGGGGCAGGCAGTTGTCATCAACATGGGAAATAGGCAGGAGGCAGCTGGGAACATTAAGCTTCAAGAAAGGAGAACAACTTTTCTTTAAGAAAATGGGTGGAGAAGGCAAAAACCAGAATTGATGAAGTGTACATGTGGATTGTGGAAGAGATATTAAGCAGGATATTAGTGTTTCCCAGGTGATGGCTGTGCAATTCCCTGATTAGAATGTGAGGTTCAACAGGCTGTACTACTAATAAAAATAAAAAAATGGAAAAAAATTATATCTGACTTGAAGGTGGTGATAAAGATGTCTCCTGCTCTTTTTGCAGAACCCTCAACTTTGAGGGAACTTGGTAGGAAACAGTAAAAACTGTTAGTGGTTTCTTATTTTATTTCTATCACCCAAATAGAAAAATAGCTCTGACAAAAAAATTAAATCCCCAGAATTTTATTCATTCCCCTAACAGAGTTCTGGGTACTTGCTCTTAGGTTTGGGGAGGTTGAAAATACTACTGAATATGAAACTCAGGCTTTGTGTAAATTTTCAAAATACACACAATGATAAACTTTTATAGAATATTTTCATTAATCTATGAAGATTAATTTAACGACAGCACTGTTTGCTTTAGTGTCTAATCATTATTGTCTTGATTTCCAGGTAAATTCTTTTCAGAGACTCCTGCTGAATGGAGTTACACACGCAAACCTGGGTTTGCCCTGCATACTCAGTCATGAGCTGTCACTTCTATAGTGGCGCTGAGGTTGTTCCTTAGAAACTGATGACTGGGAGCTAACATTAACGAGAATCATTTTAGGGTATTGAGCCATGACTCAACTTTCTTAAACCCAAAGGAGATTGGGTGTGTGTGGAGAATGACAGCTGCTAGGAGTAGGATTGAAAAGGACGTACTGTATTAAATATATACTTAAATGCTTCATAAAATACTTAATAGAATATATACTTATTAAAGGATATAGTGGAAGAGCATAGTCTCACCTGGGAGAGTTAGGTAGGGCTAGAAATTTTGGCTGTATCCTTCAAACCACTGCAAAAGAGAAAGTCTGATCTCAAAAGAGATGGGCTAGAGGAGAGTTGTTGTTCAGATTTACCTAAACTTGTGAGGCACTTATTTGAGTGTTTCTATGCACTCTCTGTAGGAAAGGAAGTGTGGGAGACCTCCAGAGGATAATCCAGATCTTATGTTAACTTTCAAGTAGTTTAGTCTAAGACTGGAATTACTCCCTGAGGACCTCTCTTGTTTCACTGACTTTTGAAGAAGTGTTAAATTAATTGGGTGTGCCTAACTTAGTTGGGTAAATCTAGGCCTAAATGATGGGATTTCCCTTTTGTTGAAATGGTGCAGTCGATGCATGATGTGTTGTGGCTGCTGAGCAGTTTCTGGTTTTACAAGTCCCTCTCAGAACCTTGTCTCTGCATAATGCCTCTACATCGGAAGCCTTCTGGAGCTCTTGGCTCTCCTCAGTTTTCCTTGCTGATGATGGTTTTCTGTTCTGAGTGGTTTCACCCCAGGGGAAATCAACAATTCTCACCAAAATTCTTCTTAGGTTTTTAAATAAAGGATATTACTGTGAGAAGTGTTAGCAAAATCCCACTCACCAGGGTTAAATCTCTGCTGCTATCAAAGAATTCCTCTGAATAGGAGCACTTACCTATGCTGTTCAACACAGCTGGAAACAACAGAGTAAATATTGCATAAGGATGAATACACAGTATGTTACAGAGGCATTTTTAAAGATATCTGTGTATAGGGGATTAAAAAAAGATGCTCTTCCTCTGAAGCCTGGAAAGACCATAACAAAATGTTAATTATTTTAATTTTTGTTTACTTTTTTATGTGTGTGTCTGTATGTGTGTAACTCCAGGCATGTTTCTCTTTTTTAGGGCTGGAAAGTAATCATAAAAGTTAACACAGCTCTTCAGATTGTTCTTCTTTCTGTAAGCATGGCTTCATAATGGAGATTTAGTGGGCTGTAAACAGGATGTCGTATGGTGCTCTCTGTCAAAAATTAATGATGGCAATAAAGATTAAATTATTCTTCCGTGAAAATACAGCACATATGCAGGGAGATGTTTGCAAGCAGGCTTAAAATAGTCCGTTCCCTGAGGACAGCCTGGGAGTTTACTGGCTGTTCCCTGTTCCTGGTGAGAGTCTGGGTCTGCCACAAAGGGGAGCTGTGTTTAATTCCTGCAAAACCCTGGGACACAAAGGGAGGCTTTTGTTTCCCTGCCTTCCAGGTGGAAGCTGTAGGCTGTGGTGCCTGGCTAATCTGATACTGGCTACCTGCAGTGTGCTCCCATTGCTCCAATTTGCACTGCTGGCCTCCATCCGCTGCCCTTTGTTGTGGGAGCTCAGAGCGTTTCAGTCTGTGAGGATTCATTGTGAATCTGACTGTGCATGTTGAAGGGGGTGGAGGGAGAGGGAGAAGGGATTTTTCCACAAATGGAAACCAAAAACCTCCAACATGTCTGGATGGAAAAGGCTTTCATTCCATCATCTGCTCCTGATTTTTTCCCCCTAGATGCAGCACGAACATGTCAGTGGGAGAAGAAAATATTATGTTTCCTGAGACAGGTTTGTCTTGATGCTGGCTAGTATGGATAGCCTGGTGTGCCAAGCAAAGCTGTTTCCTGTGAGGCATGGTTTTCTGCAATACAGCTCTCAGGAAGCGTGTGGGGCTGCTTTCTATTTCATTTTTTGGCAGTAGATGGCTGTCTGCCTCTGCAGAGCCTCAACCCAGGCCAAAGTATTCCCCAGGCTGCCTTCTTCTGCACTCCCCAAACCTGTTTTCCATATTACTGCTCAGTAAAGATGTAAATATTAAGCAGAAGATTTCACAGCTTCCACAAGGGCACAGCTTTCTCAGTGAATTCATGCCTGGTGCTGGGGAGAAAATTGGAAACTACATCTTGGAGGGAAGACGTCATTGTGACCTTTCATTCCCTTGTGGAAGAACTACTACTAATATTTCAGCTCAGTGATCTTTGTCTTCTCGCAGCTTCAGCAGTTACTGGTTAGGATCCTGAAAAGCATCAGTTTGGGGATTTTTACATTTTTGAATGTCTTCTTTTTTTCTTAATCTTGTGAGCTGCCTTGGTTTTATTTTTTTATTCCCCGCATCATATCCTGTGTGTCTTCTCATGTGAATCCCCTTGTGAGTAGATTTTTGTAGCTGTGTAATCCTTTGAGCTGCCTAGTCCTGGGAAAACACATCTTCCCCCCTTGTTTTTGAAGCCTGTTGTTTAAGAAGACAATGTGTTTGTGTATGCCTAGAATGTATGAGCTTATAGAAGTGAAAGGGGGGAAAATAAGGTGACTACAGTACTGACTCCATCCACTCACACACGGATCACAGTCCTTTGTGGCGGAAAGCAATTCATTTCAAAAGGTACTGTGCTGGATCCTTGACACACATGGATGTGTAAACTGCATCACATTTGATATTTTAACTCTCCTTTGAAGCTCCCTCACAACAGCAAAGTGAAAATGTATCTGCTATGTAAAAATCAACTGTTCCTGTCTCTTTGCAAAGGTTCCTGCTCCTTCAACTGTTTGCATATTTCACGGAGAAATTAATACCCTGATAGAGTTAGTCTTTAGTGAGCAAATAATATTGTTCCTGCTGCTCAGGAATCAGCTGAAGAGTATAAATTACTCTGGTAACTTTAACTCAACCAGTGTGCAAACATGTGCTTTCTTTTTTTTGACCTGTCAGTTAGGGATTATCAGCCCTGGCTCCTGTTTTGGGGGCAGAGATGACTTTTTCTTCTGTAGTCAAGGGAACCTGACTGGGCTTCTCAGGTTTGTCCTTCAAATATGCACTCTATACCTGGGTAGATATGTGGCATCTTTGATGTTGCTGTTCTTTGATATAGGGAATGGTGTCTTTAATAAGATCTTTTATTCTTGGAAAAGTCACACATTTTACCTTATATGCTAGCACATGGTCCTTGGTTTTTCCAGTTGTACTGGGGAAAATGGGTACCTGGGATGTAGCCACATAGCATGGAATTGTCTAGAAGACAGACTGAGAACAGAATAACCCCCTGTGCCTCTGTGACCATCATCCTGTGTACTCCTGTGCTATGTGATTGGCAGCTGTCTGCACCCATTTTCATCCTCCACCACATAAACACTTTCACGTTTTCCTACTCTGGACACTCTTCTGAGACCTCTGCCACGGTTCCGAAATATGCATTTTGCATCTCTGGATTCAACATAGCAGGTCTGATTATATCCTGTAAGCTGTGTAACCATTTCTGTCTCTGTGAATGCAGGTAAGGTCTAAACCACCTTTGCAATGAAATCCTCTCAGCCCTGGCATGGATCAGGGATTTGCCACCTGCTCTGTATATCCAAGCAATTTGCAGCTGCTTTCATAGCCCAGGGATGAGTATCTGTGGGCCTGGAACAGAGACCAGACTTTTGGGCAACCTGTGGAGAGGGAATGTAACATGCTCCAAATGGGCAGAGTGAGGTGGAGGAGTCTGCCTTGGATTTCTGCAAGGCTGCCTCCGAATGTTACTTTGATTTGGTGTGGGAAAAGAAAAGAGATGATCAAAGCTGTCATTTGTGGATCACACCTACCATTCAGGCCCTCTGTTTACATCTGTGATATATCTTACTTAAAAAAAAAAAAAAGCTTCTGTAGAGTGATGCCTGTGTGACTGTGGGAGGTCCTTCTGCTTTAAATTCCATTCAATGTCAAGTGCTTGTCCAAGCATCCCTTTACCCTAGCTCCCTACTTCCCAGTAGGATGAACTGTTTGAATAATGTGTTGGCACTTCTTGTAATGTCTGTCATTATCTGCACTTAATATGAGTGGTATGAGCTTTTCAAATAAACTCTATTCTTCTTAGACATGGTTATCAGTGAAATAGAATCTTAACTGCTGCTCCAAACCTGACCTGAAATTAGTTGCTTGTAACATAACAACTGTGACTGCAACAGAAGCGGCTCTGGAGAGACCACTGTCCTTCACCTACATGAGGTAAAACAGAGGCAAGAACAGTCAAGAGCAAAAGGCCTTCACTAAATTTCTGTTAAAGTAACTACCTACCTACCTATCTACCTACCTAACTAACCAACCAACCAACTAAATAGAATGCTCTGTAGTGGTAGCAACGAACATAAATAAGGAATAAGGTTGTCTCACTGTAAAGTGTCTGCCCACATATGACAGGTATGAGTTTTGAAATTACTGAGGGTGGGGGGGTGTGCATATTTTGGGAATTTTTCAGCTGTTATCCTGTGTATTTCAAACAAGGAAGAAAAGATGTGGATGGTTACCTGAATAAAGGATTTGACTTTTGTCTTCTATTTGAGCTTTCTAGACATATTAGTAAGCTAGTCAACATGAGAAGCCATCTCAAGCTTAGGAGAAAGTAGTTGAGAGGAGATATTATCTTTCTCCACTGACTTATCTCAGAGGAAAAGACCATGAATAATTTCACAAGTTTCTAATACACTGGACTGCAAAGTCATGTACAGTGGAAAATATCTTGTTGCTGTTCTATATTTTCAAGTATTATTTTTTTTCAAGTTCTTACTTGAATAAAAATCAAAATATCTTTTTCCTTAGCCCACTCTCTTTTACCCCATTCACTGAAGGAATCTTTTTCTGGGTTCCTGTGTTCAGTGATGTAAATCTAGTCAATCAATTCAACTCCATGTATTCAGCTGCAGTATAGAAAGGCTAATGCAGCTGGGACATCAGACTTAATAACCTCTACTCTTTGTATCTGTGGTGGTCTCAGAGAAGTACAAAAGGAGATAAATATATCTCTTCTCATCAGTACAGGCTATATTTGGAAGATTTCATGTGATGTAAATTTCCATTGTTAAATCATTCCAGAAAAAAAACAACCCAACAGTACCAACAAACACCCTTACAAGTTCTCATTCCCCGGAACACTGATGGAAAATCATGGTGTCCCACAGTGGTCTGTGGGTCAATGTGTCCTTCAGGAAATTAGAGGCACCTTTGTGCAGCATTTGCAAGACTACTGTGAAACTAAATGAGGGCTCTCTTTCACATTTGAGTTGCTCTTGAACCTCAATGAACCTGATATAATAAGCAGGCCTATGTATAGGGCAGCGTAGGCTGTCAAATGAACGGGCAAGTACGTGCTGTTGTAACAGAAAGTGGGTAGCAGAAAATGTCAAAGGGAAACGAACCATAAGAATGGTGTCCTGAACATAACCAGCTAGTCTTGTTTGGTTCATTTCTCAGGTTTTACAGAAGAAATGGGGGGTCAAGGTGGCGGGTGGGCAGGCGGCCACGCGCTCGGCGTGCTCCTGCAGCTGGGTGCTGGGTGGTGAGGGACCCGCTCCTGCTCCTGTGGTTCGTCGCCGTGCTGCACGCATGGGAAATGCTGACGTGCCGATCTGTGCAGTCAACCTCATGGAGAAGCCGTCGGGAGCTGTGCTTCGACGGTGGAAGTGGCGAAGCGGTTGATAGATGGCTGGTGGCCATGCAGGGCCGGGCCACACCGGGTCGGGCCGGGTGGGTGCAGGGAGGGGGCCGGACGGTCCCGGGTGTTCCCCAGACCGTCGGGGGATGGTCCCATTCAGAGCAGGGGGAGATCCCCTGGTCGGGCCGGGCCGGGTCAGGCTGGGCAGGAGCAGGGGGGAGGGTGGACGGACCTGGGGTTTCCCCGGGCCGACGTGGGGGGGCCGGCGGGGCGGCCTCATCTGGGGGCCGCGGGTGGGCAATGCAAAGGGGAGCTTGTGATGGCACGCTGGGGGCTGAGGTTTGGGGTGGGTAGTGGGTTTCTTTGGGGGTTAGGGGCTTTGGGCTGGGCAGAGGCTGTGGAGGGTGCCCAAGCCTAGGGTGGATGTGCGGACCTCTTACACGTGTGACCGCCCTTGCCCAGGGGCATACCGGGATCGCTTCTCTTTGAGCGTTGACGCAGTGGGAGAGTGGGAGTGGGATATGATGGGTTTGGCTTGCTTCTGCCCAGGAATGTGGTGTGGTTTTGTTGTTGTTGTTGTTTTGTGGGTTGTGGGTTTTTGTGTTTGTTTGTTTTTGTTTGTTTTTTTGTTTTTGTTGGTTTTGTTGTTTGGTTTTTGGTGTGTTTTTTTCGTTGGTTGGTTGGTTTTTGTGGTTTTTTTCATAGCGTCTTAGAGGGGTGCTCAGGGCAAGAAAATGTCCCTGGGTTAAACTATAGGAAGTTGTGAAGGAAAAGTTGGGAGAGCAGGGCTTGTCCAAACTATTTCAGTATGCCCTTATGAGGTTGCGAGCTGTGCTGGCGGTGGCATATGCCTCCGGTAGGGTCTCCCATGCTAGACAGGTCGAAACTGAAGGGTCAAATGTGTCCGTGGGCAGGATGAGCTCACTAGCCTTCCGGCAGTCATCCTAGGAGAAGGACAACTCTAATTTCAAACCCGGGCAGATGGAGCTCGCTTAGCCCTGTAAGGCCATCCATCCAAGAGAAGGATACTCTAATTAAACCTGCATCCTGAGGACCTCACTGTCATCATCCAAGCTTGCTAGGCCCTGGCAGATGAACCTCAGGAGTAAAGGGTGGGACCAGTTCTGCGCAAGCTGAGCCTCACTTAAAAAATCCACTGCGCAGGCTCTAGGGTTATACCCACACTTGTAAAGTCCTGCAGCGACAGGTGAGGGACGAAACGGCAGGTGATAAGGTGCACTGGAAGCTGCAGTCCTAACCCTGCATGCAGGCAACTCAGGACATTGGTCGCCTGAGTCTGACCCTGGAGATGACAGACTCACTCGGCAGCATCCTGAATGACCACTGCTTGCTCCACACGGACAGGGGCCTAGAAAAGGTGGCCTAACCAAAGCTCATCTCCATCCTTCACCTGGTTGGTTAACCACGGCCAACGGGCATCTTCTGTTGTGGTCAAATAAAGATTAAGAGTAAAAGGCTGAAGACGACCTGGATGCATCCTAGGTCGAAGCACCACCATTGGTCTACTCTGGCCTCCAACTCTGGAGGCACACCATCTATAACGCTGCTGCTGCTTTTGAGAACACACACAGGATCACTCTCTAGGAGAAAAGACAACGCAGAAAGAATCGCGTCTCGTTAATATCACCTGGGGAGTCTTTCTGCTGTGCCTTCTGCAACTGGACTTGTCTATCTCGCATTGGCCTTTTTAGCCATCAGCGTGCTTGTAGCAAGCATGGGTAGAGCCCTTCTCAAATCTTCGTTCACGAAGCCTAGCCATGATGACAGAAGAAATGAAATCTGTGAGCTTTTTTTTTTTTTAATCAAGCTTACTCAAAAAAGGGGCGTCTCCTTGTAATGGACACTCTCTAAAACCTCCTTCTCTTTATTCTGGAGCTGGCAGGCAGCATAGCTTGTGTGTCCTTTTTCTTTTCAATGCTGCAGTTTCATTCACCCGCTCTTCCTCTGGAAAGACCTAGATAAAGTGTGATTGATTACCTGCTTGGATCTACAGCAATTTATCTCATTCAAAATGTTAATTTGGACCTATTCAGGCTCAGGTGAGAGAGTACAATTTAAAAGGCTTATTTAAAAGCCTCTATCAGTTCCTAAGTTCTTTATTAACACTGAGGAACTTTATTCAAACTTGAGGTTTTTTCCCCAAGCATCATAGTGTCACACCATGTCAGGCCCATAAGACACATCATGGGTGCTGTAACAAGGACAGTCATCTGAAACATCTGTTCATACTTGCACAAGTCCCAGTGAAGACATAACACTGTAGTTCACCACAGACCTTATCCAAGTTCGCAGACTTCTATGTCACTGTTAGTTCTGAATCTGAATTTTTTGCTAAAGTTCAACTCAGAGAAGAAAAGCAAAGTAACAAAAAATATCTCACTAGAGAAATAGGCATCACCCTAACAGCTATATGCTTTTAATTTATTTAAGAATAAGACTTCTCTATATTACTAAGTCATTGGTATGCAGAAAATAAGCCTGGAAGAGCTGGTTCCATTATACATTTCTTTGAGGGACCAGAGTGTTTAACTTCATAGGTTAGGATTTCGATTCCTGAGTGCTCAAAATTTCCTTCAAAAGGTGAGTCTAAAAGTAGTTCATAGTCAGGATTGCATTTATGTTTGGTGATTGGATTGAGTTGCATAAATATTATGCATAAACACTGAAGAGAATGTTAACTTCTAAACTGACTGTAAGAATGATCTTATGGGTTGGTATGAAAGAGTTAAAAATATTTTAAACATCTGAATTTGAACAAATTAATCCCACCCTCATGATGTGATTGCCAATCATTATAATAGCATCCAGATTTTTGGGGACTGGGAAGCTCTTTATAGAGGAGGTCGGTATTGTTAGCCCTGATTAAGCTGAGGAACCCAGGGTAGAGCAAAGGAACCGGCCCAACATCACTCAACCCGTGATGGAAGTGACAAGAACAAAGTCCAGATCCCCTTCATCTCAACCCAGTGAACTTTACATAGGCCATTAAATATCATCATCCTCATTTTGTGAAGGGCAAAAATTGACCCTGAGCAGAATGGAAAGGCATGAGACCTGTGTCCTAGCTGTGATTCCAAACCTGTGTCTCTTACCTGGGGCATCACCTTCCCAGCTCAGAGACTCTGGGCATTCTTCCACTCCTCCTATTGCTATTCTTCCTGATTCTACATTGTCTGTTCTGGCATCTGTGGGGGGTTAAAACAAAAAAGGAAAAACCACAATCCTTGTTTTTTTTTTCTGAATTCCAACCAGACCATTATGCTGAGCTGAACATTTCTGAATTGAAGCAAATCCAACTGCAGCGGCCTTGCCATAGGCACACCCTAATTAGCAGCAAAAATTTCCATATGTTCCACCCTTCACACAGGCATGACTGTTCTGTGACCCAAATGCTCTCATTTGTCTCGTGTAGGAGAGTTTTCACACTGGAGGCAACTTTGACTTGTGTCATCGCCTACATCTGTTTACCTTTCAGGTGCTTTATCTTCTCTTTCTGTCAAGCCTCTCTGGCTACTTTTGAAGGCATTTGCTTGCTTCACCCAGTGTTTTTAACCCCACCACCTGTCTTCTCTTTCTTTATCTCACAGTCAAGTTACGATGCAGAATTGTGATGACTTCACTGAATAATCAGGCAGCAGCAGCCAAGTTCTGCATAGAGAAAGTTCATTTTTAAGAAAACATGAATATTTTCCAAACAATAGGAGTACAATTGTTAAAGTCAAATTGCTAGTTGCATAAACAAACCTTGTTATCTTTGTGCTAGTGAGCAAGGCCTGCCAGTGATGCACAGTAGATCTTTGAGAAACATTAAAATCCCAAAAGCTCCTATAGTGCTGATTTGTAGTTTACTTTCATGTATTTGGATTTTTTTTTTTTTTAACTGGGTAGGAATGGGTCTTGAAGTCTCATGTGAGCTTTCCATTGCTACCATTATAAATATTAGTGTTCTACTGTATATATATGCTGCAAGAGGTGTGCATGGGACTTGCTAAACTATCGGGAGAAATGAACCCAACTCAAGAGAGATTACAAGTCAGAGTTACGATTTACTTAAAAAAAAATTACACTAAATACAATGATACAGAGAAAAAAGCTGGTTTTAACCAACAAAGACAGGCATATAACCCAGCACCCTGGGACCAGAACAGAACAGTGTTAATTAGCCCCTGTGCTGAGCACCACGTGAAGGAAAGGAAAGGAAAAGGAAAGGCAAACCTGTTGGTCCTGATGGTGGTTACAGTTCTGTCAAAGTAACAATTGCAGTCTTGTTGAGAGTGGCAGTCACAGTCTTGTTAAAGTTCTGGTCCTCCTCGCAATCTGACAAGTGGTGGTAGAAGCCCAGAGTGGTAGAAGTCCTGTGGAGTGAGGGAAGAAGACCCTTGATCTGCTGAATGAAGTCCAAGTGTGGTCTTTTGCTGGGCTCAGGGTAGGTACCTCCCCTGAGGTGGGGAGTTCTTCACTGGATCACAGGTCATTTCAAGAGTCTTTGACATTTTCTAAGCACAGGTGGATCCATTATGGTCACGTGTGTGAATTGTCCTGATGTCTGTCCAAGGGGAGTTATGACAGATGAGTCATTTGTGTAAGGACAAAGAAACAATATCCCGCCCATAGCCTGAGGTGGGAGGTGTGCAAGCCCTCTGAGTCATCAGCATTCCAATCTTTTCACACTGGTGGATACATTCTTCTTCCAGAACAATAGAGTACCACCCTCATCTTAAATCCCTCCCCAGAGTCTAAATTAGTAGGCATATTTGGAGAAAACAGAAAAGGTGGATACCAAAGACTTTGTGTAACCCAGGACACCATGATTTTTGAATCCTACTCTTACCAGAATTGATTATTTCATATTTTCTGCATTTCTCTCCAAAACTCATCACTAGGTAGTTATTATGGCTTCATTAGGGCAGTCAGTGTACATGGATGGGTCAAGACGTGTGCTCCAGAGCTCTGGAGATAAGAGCGCAAGCACAGGCAGGAGCAAGCAGTGGAACCAGTGCAAGTGATAGAGAGCCAAAAGAGAGCAAACCAAAGTAATCAGGCTAAATAAGGGAAGTTAGCTGAAAGATTGTAAGGTAGTTAATTCAATAGAAAACTTCTTTTGACCAAAGCACTGCATACCTCACTCTAGGATGGGAACAGGCTGGGACAGGTGTGGTGGGAGCTTGGCAGAAGTCCTTCTGCCCCTTTTTTTCATGCAGGCATGGTACACTGGGACAGCCTCTGAGATATCCAGACTTATGTCAAGATATGGCCTATGATATCATAAAGACATAACCAATGGGAAAGAATAAGAGATGATAATACTGGTTTTGTAAATATATGAACAAGCAGTAAACAAATCACACCAAAGCAGAGGATTCTTGTAACTGGACTTCTACTGCAGAAATTCATCACTTCTACAGCCCTTGTACTCCAGACCAATAATAGCTGTTCCTGCCTTGGAGAAAATTGCTATGATATATTTGTGTCCCCTTCCAAGTTCTAGTGATAGCTGCATCTTACGTATTTTGAGGGATGGTATTTGTCGACACTGCATTGTGTCTTTTTGGAGTCAGTTGGAAATGCTGTGGACATCCAAGCCAGACTGCTCTTTTTTAATGGGTATTTTTTTGTCTGTACAGAGGATCTACCTTAGCCATCAGGATTTAATGGGGTGTTTCATGGGACTCAAGCCAGCCCTCTGCAACAGGGATGAATTTCACTCTGATCCTGTTTTTGTTAAACCCTATGCAAATACAACATTCAATATTTCTCTCCACCTGGCTCTGTACTACCTATCTTTATTTTTCACTAACTCCCCAAAGCCCTAATTTGCAGTGCTAGAATGAAAAATCTGACAGGAACATATGACAGGTCTGGCCAATCTCTCCCCTTAGATGCAAGAAAGATAGTTAATAACCTTTTTAGAAGGATGAGACAGAAAGCCTGTATATATCATCTCTCTGTATTAATAGGCTACATATGTGGCCTATCCACTGCATCTGCCTAGGGAGAACACAGGTTTCTGATGTTGCTGTGGGTTGCTATTTTCATGGTGCAACTAAAGAAGACGTTGAGGCCATCTTAGCCAGGTAGGTCAATAAGTCAGCTGAAACACAGATGTTTCCCACGCCATTCAGGCATCCCAGCTAACAGGAACCTACCCTCTAAAATCATTAGAATTCAGATTTCAGAAAGGAGGTATAAAGAGGTTTTTCATATTGCAGTTGCTCTTACTTTTCTTTGTATGGGGAGGAAAACAATTTTTAGTATTTAAAATAGTTAGGAATTGCAGGTTATTTTTCTTAAAACTTACATTTACCACAGGTGTTTTATAGGTATATCCTAAGGCATTTTAATGGTCTATGTATTCAGTGACTAATGCTGAAAGACCTTTGTAAGACTACAGAGCCATACGGTGGTCTAGTGGTAAGGGCACGGCGCTGTCACCGCCAAGGCCCGGGTTCGATTCCCGGTCAGGGCCACTCCCGGGCAGATGGAGCTCATTAGCCCTTAAAAAGGCAACCCATCTACGTCCTAAGGACCTCACTGCCACCGTCCAAGCTCGCTTGGCCCCGGCAGATGAACCTCAGTTCTGCGTACACTGTGTCTCACCTAAAAAAAAAAAAATCCAGTGTGCAGGCTGGAAGGTGTAAAGACCTTCCCCGGATCTTCGCTCGCGAAGACTGGCCATTATTATTATTACAGGGGTTTGTGTGCATTGGCCAAAGAAAAGGCAGATTCTTGCTAATGTAGATCCAGAGGCATCTGGCACTGGTCTCTCCATGATAAAAATACGGTAAGATGTCTGCCTCTCAGCCTCCTTTTAGGGTATTACAACAGTCAGAGGCAACTTGGACACAGCACAGAGGTTTAGCGTCAGACTCTGAACTAGTGCAGCTGAGGTGGGACAGGACTATGTGCTATGTTTCCACCAAATTCTTCTGTCCTTTTTGCTTCCAAGGATCTGACAAGAAGTTCCACAGAGTGAAAAAAAAAAAAATGTTTCATTCGAAGAACAGAAAGCCAAACTGCAAGTCAAATTTAGCTGGATATCCAAAAATATTAGCTCACAGATGAGGATGGAGTCACTCCCCAAACAGAGTTCAAAATTCTTTGGCAGCCTGGCTTGGTCCAGGGCTGTCAGTACCTCTCGTGAACAAAAATTGGTGCAAAGAGTTCTATCTGCATGTGCTTGCTGTCTGCAGACTGAACAATCAACAGCTGACAGGTTTGCTGCAAATCTTCCCAGGGCTCAGCTGCCGTGCCAGGGGGCCGCGGCATGCAAATCAGTTCCTGGGTCTCCACTGGCAAGAAGAGAGAGAACGATGTGCAGTCTGTTATCCTGTCTAAATATCTGTGGCGTCAACAAATGCTTTATAACAATAACAGTTATTTGGTCCCCCAATTTAATTGTGTTATAAGAATCTATTTATTATGCGGCTGCCTGGTTTCCGAGGGCAGCACAACAAAAGCCTTGGCATGGCTAGGGGCTCTGTGTTTGTCAGTAATTTGTGAAGCTCGCCTACGGAGTGCTAATTTTGGTAGTGTGTGAGAGAACCTCCAGCAGACAGTGTCTTTGTTAAGTGAGCAGCATCAGCGATGCGAGGGTGTCTGTGGTGAGCGTGCCGGTGATGGCTGAAAAGAAGGAAACAAAGGGAGGCAGAAACGCACACCCTAATCTGAGGGGGCAGAGAAACTGCTAGCCTGCCCATTTGTTGCACGCAATGGAGGCAGGATCAGAAGGCAGATTTTCAATCCAACTCAGCTGTCTCCTCCTGGTGCTGGAGACCGGTTGCCATGGATATTTGCTGATTGGAGGGTACCAGCAGCGCTGCGGCCGGGGGGGAACTGTCTGGGGTGAAGGAGGAAGTAGAGGATGCCCATGGGTGGGGTAGGCAGGAGCAGGGATATTTACAGTGGCAGAGAAGCCAAAGCAATTTTAGAATGGGATGAGGCCTTTCCAAGAGCAGGGCATTTCCCCCACAGCAGTGCCAGCAGGGTGATTCCCAGTGTACTGAGACTCGAGATAAATTAGCTGTGCCTCAAGAGGTCAGAGGGTTATTCCTGAGCCGTACCTTTCTCATTTATATCTGTGTGTGTTTGTGAGTGTGTGCAAAATTTGGCTTTGAAGCCCCTGGGTCTGCTCTCTAGCCATGAGGCAGGTGCAGAGCTGGCATTGTCAATAAAACTGGCATTGCAGGACCATGTGTCTGCATGTGTGTGTATGTGCAGTGCCACACTGGAGGTTATGGTGTGTGTGATTGTTCTGTTGTTCATTTTGTTAGCTTTTTTTCTCTCTTAAATTAAGAACCTAGTTATAAAACTTTATTTTTGTGATCCTGGCTGCTGATTTCAACAGTGTATTTGAGTAGACAGAAATATATCTTCTACAAGTGAAAACACTGCAATTGTCTGAACCTGCGTATTTTTTGCTCTGCTGCTCACGTGCTGCAGTCCCAATCCTCTTCTGTTTTAGTGTTGCTCAGAAATGGTAAATGCCTGTGTGGAAAATATCAAACTGCAGTTATTCTTCTGTTTTGCTGAATTAGCAAGAATGAACTCTAGGTATGCTCTTCTGCAACACTCTGTAATAATGAAATGTGACTAATATTTTTGTACAGCCCTGGTCCTTTCAAGCCCTTTACTCAGTAGGTCAGCCACTACCACAGTAGTTAATTCAAACCTCTCTCTTTGAGATCCATGAACCTATTAAAATAGGAAGAAATTTATCTGAAACATATAAAACATGATGATTTGAACTTGTAATCATGTCCTCCACTGAATAAGTTCTGATGAAATGGTGTTAAAGGCTGTATTTTCTGTGGATGGAAACCAGCATGGGACACAGAGTTGAGGTCTAAGGAGGCAGTACTGGCCTTAGTTGACTTGTGACTCATTTAGCTGTGATGTACTGGTGATAAACTAGTCTCACTGAGGACACAGGATGAATTTATTTTCATTAAATGAAAAGAAATACATACATCATTGATTCTTTATACACTCTGCATGGAAGCACATCAATGAAAATTTATTCCCAGGGGTATGCTCATCTCTAGGCAATGTTTCTGCTTCAAGATGCTTAGGAGCTAAGGAGTGATCCAGTGGACATGAATATGCTTAACCTTAGAAACATGAGTAATAGCCACATTCAAGTGTCATCGAAGTCAAGCATTTGCAGGATCAAGGCTTTAAAGGGTGCAGTCTTCTAGAAACATTTCACACATTCTGCTTTGATGAATAAAAGTATTTGAAAATAGCAATATTTTATTTCTAAGGACGTTTTATGATATAAAACACTAGGGCAGCTATTATGTAAAATTTTTATGATTGTTTCCTACACAGGTGATTATGGGTACTGGTGGATTTTCACTGAAAGATTTTGAGCTAATCACAGAATGATTATCAAGTTACATCAATGCATACCTGCAACTTGGTAAGTGCAACATGTGTCCTAAATGTCACAAGACAAATTAATCCCTCGTGTAATATTGTTAGCTGGTAGGGTTGTGTGAATGATTAGTCTATTATGAATCATTATAAATCTATCCTAGCCGCTGGACAGATTTTCTTGTTTATAGGAAAAAAAGGAGGCAGCAATCATGTTTCCAATCTGCTTTCATGGTCTAAGTAATAAGGATAGTACTGAATCCTGATTTCCTGTATTTAATAGGAAAGGATTCTAAACAAAGGGCAAAAAAGGGGGAGATAATCTATCTTATATGCTAATTTTCTAAAACTAGGGACAACAAAGCTATCAAAAATTCAAACCCAGAAGTAACGAAAACCAGATTCAACTGAATGTTGAGTGGGAAACTACATATTTTGAAAGAATGACATATTTATATTGACGTAACTGAACTTAATTAAGGTTATTAAATTCTATCAAAAGGGGAATGAATACACAGCTAGTCTAATTGCTAAAAAAAATATGTTGCAGCTATTAGAAGCAAGGAATTCTGGGTAACAGATAAAATTAGGGGAACGTAAAAGTAAAATGTGAGTCCTTGGCAGGCATCATCCAAATATAACTTGACAGGATGGGAGGGGGCCTGGCTTTGAGAAGAAAAGGAGGTCCACAACTAGGACTTAGCTGAACATTGGAACTTACCTTATATGTGGAATTTCTTTCATGTATTAATATTCTGTCTTTCACTGTGCATGGAAAAGCAGATAATAGATGCAAGAAAACTGACTTACACCATAATTTACTAAAATTATTATTAAAAGCTTATCACTGTTTTGGAAAGTATCCTTAATGTGATTCTCAGACACTTGTCTGTAGGAAAATGACATATTCATCATGACTTTTTACTTCCCTGTATTTTACTTTCCAAATTTGTCCACAGTCTCTTATTCTGCTGCTTTGCTCATCACTCTGTCATTATCCTGCCTATCTTTGCCATATTCTAGCTCTTTGTTCTGTCCATCTACCTTTTGCAGTATTACTTCTTACTAACCGCAGGCCAGCACACACAAAACTGTTCTGCAGTGATTTAAGCATTTTACATAATTCTTAATCTGCAAGCAAATTTAATATGAAGTGTGGACAAAATGGAGATAAAGCTCATGCTAATCTCTTTGGCATTCTTCATCAGCCAAAGTGAACACTTAACTCATAAGCAATACTGTCCTTTCTCAAGTACAAGGACAAGCTAACGAGGCAAAGAAGTAAATCATTTTGTGTCTTCTTTGCAAAAACATAGTTAAGAAGCATAAAATTCCTTGTCCAAGAGAATAGACTTATCTAATACAGAAATCAAAGGAGACAGTGTTAGGTAACAAGTAATCCTTCAATCTACAAAAGTTGTAGATTAAAATCATATATGTGTTTCTTTATATTTTGACTAGATAATGTTGAAAGCTGTAGATCAGAAAGACTCAATCTGTCCTCACAGTAGCTAGAGAAAAGATTCTGGCAGAGCCAACTTTTGGAGTAAAGGGAGTATTCAATCATTAGCTGCCTGCTGAAACAAACCAGGAGTGTCATCTGGGGTGATTTTTGATATGAAGATCAGTCAACATCAGTCTGGACTCAAAGTGCTGGGTCGTTGCACTGGAGAAGTAATTCTCCTTGACCTTGATGAAGGGGAAAACGTTCCCTCTATCCCAGTGTCATTGCACTGAAGGCAGCAAAGGAGCAGACAAACAACAGTAGTTGTCTAATGGTTGGAAGTGCCCCCAGGGGCTCTTTCCTCAATTCTGGTCTCCATGATGAGGCTGGTTTTGAGAGGGTAAGTCCTGTGCTTTGTTGAGGAACTGCTACAAATTTTACAGTAGACAGTGTCAGCTTGACATAACAGCAGTATTCTCCTATTTTCTCACTGCATTTCTTCGTGGCATGCTGTTGCATTCTATGATGTGAATGATGTGACACCATGGTTCAGGTATCTGCAAAATCACGCAGGGATGCGTCTTACAAAACAGCTACACAGAAGTCATTGCCTTACTAGAGACTTGCACACGAAAGCTGTAGTTTTGATAAAATGAACACTCACATGCATAATTAGGCAGCTAGGTGGTGGTGTGTGTCACATCAGTTTGATGATCAAGATGAAGTGCAATGATTTTCAAAAGTAATAAGGAAAATATAAGCAGCAATAATATAACAATGGAACAAGACAGAACTGGCATTAGTCTTTGTCAGAATAAGGGAATGTCTTTGTAGATCCACAAATAATATGATCTCAATAATTTCTGAACTTGGAAACAGATGTACAGTACATTCTCTCCGGCAGTAAGATTTTGATTTTCAGCTCATCTGCCAGAGAAATTACAAACAATGAGAAAGTGGGTGGGAGGGGAAAGAAACAAAGAAAACCCCCTATCTGCAAGTGCCTTACTGTGACAGTATGTTTTCAAAAGCCACATTAGTAGCCACTCAGTACACTGAGAATTCTCAATTAAAACAAAACAAACCAAAAATCATTCCTTGTAGCATAACAGCTTTCATACCACAGTCTGCATTGAATATATAAGAAATTTAAGCAGAAGGTGGAATTTGGAACTTATTATATGTCCAGCTTTAGGGAATCCTTTGTCATAAGCAATAAACAGGGCTCTACTTGCCAAGCTGAACTTGCAATCTGTTATGGGGTAGCTTTTCAGGACTTACTGTCACTACTGAGCACTGTTAAATGCCTGACCCATGGCAGGCTTTAAACTGGTGAAGAATGACATGCCACGTGCATGGGTGTTGTAGAGTAGTGTCACTTGTGTACTTGTGTCACTGAAGTGACAGAAGAGACAGAGAAAGAGAAAGAGAAAGAAAGACATGCCTGTAGACTGGGCTCCAGCATCTCTGTGGTAGTACAACCACACACGCTCCCCACCCTCCTTGGGTCACACTATAATCTCAGAAAACCTGAAGGATGGAAAGTTGGGAGATATTTGTGTGGAAACATCTGGCATACATACAGATGGTGCAGTTTGAACTGACCAACAGTGTTCAGGAGAAGGAATGAATGTAATGAGGAAATTTTACCTATGAACAAATCCTAATTTTTACTTGCTCGGAAGCTTGTGAGGAGAGGTAGGTAAAGGTGTGCTTCAGTTTGTAAAGAGGATGTTAACAAACATCCTCTGTGTGAATGCAAGGCATTCACCTTTCTGAGTCTGACAATAATTTCCCATGGATTAGCATCATATTCTTTGTGGATCAAGTTATTGCTGGCTTCCTCGTTCTCTTCTCTTTGCCTGCCAGTGAAGCACACGGAGTGATGACAGTGAGCTGTATCAACGCTGATATCCAGTGGATAAGCCCTGAAAGCTGGCCAGAAGTGTTTCAGCCATGTGTGCCTCCCTTTCCACAGCTTCTTTATCAGTATTATCTTAAATCACTTCTGGGTCTGACTGGGAGAAATGTCCACCCACATGCTCGCATGACTTAGACTTCTAGCATTTATTAGCACACTCTAACACAAGTCTAGCCTATCAAACATCATAATTCAGCACTTGATGTGCTAGTCTAAGGCTACACTTCATGTTGTCTAGCAACCTTTTTTTTTTTTCTCTGTCTCATTTCAGTTTTGTTTCTTTTGTTTTTATATTGGTTTGGTTTTAGTATCAGTCAGGGAATGTGAGGCAATTGAAAAGCACTTGGAGCTTTATGATTTTGTCCAGCATTTTTCTTTAAATAAAGCTGTCCTGTGTCCAAGGAATGGATAGATGTCTAGGGCTGTAAAAATGAAAAACCTGATTATCTAGTATTTATAGCCTTTCGCTTCTCTATATAATAGTGTGTTAAGCTTTCCTCCTCTGTGCGTGTTTGTGCCCCTGAAAGGCATTTTGGCAAAACTTTTATTTGCCTCAACTGCCCAGTCTTCAGCTATTACAAAGAAGAACATTCTCCTTCACTCCATCACCTGAAAGGTGACATCCATGTAAAGAATTGTGAAATAATTTACATCAGAGCTAAAAGAATACCTCTTACCTCATCTGGTCTGTCATGTTAGCTAAGTATTTTTCCAAAGAATTTCCAGTTCAATTTTAAATAGTAGGAACTTCAGTTATGCTTAAAATATGCCACTGATTTCTGAAACAACTAGCCCCAACTATACAGCAATAATTATTTACCTGCTTTTAATGGTGACCGGCTTTAATATAAATAGCCTCATTGTCATCTGCATAACGAATAGCAAGTATTGCTGTCTTGCCAGGAAACCTGTACCTATGAAGTTATCAGCTGTGTTTAAGACATATGGAAAGTGCTAATAACAATGAAGGATTTTCTTCTGTGAACTCCAAGCCAGCATCAGGGATCGTACTTCAGAATCATGTTATTACAGTGGTAGATGATCTATTGCCAACTACCGAACTACAAAGACGACTTGCCGCAGCTCAGAAGTGCCCACTAGAGACCAACGCTTCCCTGCAGCACTTCATCTCTTTTAAACAAGGGATAAATGCATTTCTTTAAGTTCTCACTCATGGATCCTTTTCTTAATTCTCCCAGTGGGGAGTGGCTTCTGCTAGAAAAATTGTCTGGGGATTCAGGTCCCAGAATACTTGTATTCTCAGAGACGTGGTGAAGGTTGTAGACAGCCCTGCAGGGGCTTTGGTACATCCAAACTGTAGCTCACACTCCTTCTGCTCTCTTCACTTGCAGTTGCTTCCAGCATAGCTCACCCTGGCTCCAGGAGTAACAGAACAAGGAGACACTACCAATTGCTAATTCAGAGCCAGAGATGCATAGGAAAAAAATTTCTCTGAAAGAGAATCTGTGAGGCTTTTCCAAGACTTAATCAGGATGAAAAGGTGAAAACCTGTGGGAAAGAAGGATCAACTTAAAAGAAAAAAAAATTAAAAACTGGATTGGGACATTTGGAAACTTTTGTTAAGATTTTTAGGCTCTGTTACTATAAATGAACTACTTTAAAGAACAGTTATTTGATCTTTAAAAGCAGCTATATCTCCTATGCAAGAACAAACCTGCACATATTAATAATTAAAACCTCAGAATTTCAAATCATAGAGAACAGCTCTGTACTCAGCAGTTAAGAAAACTCAGTGAAGCTGCACAAAGATTTCATACCCCACTGTTTCACAAACACATCTGCAGGTGTAACCAGAAGAGCTTCTGGGAGACTCAGTCCCTCCCTCCTTTCCATCCCCACCTGCTCACTTCTGCACTGCACACGTCCTTTCCAGGAGCCCTGTAGCATAGACGAGAAGGAGGATGCTCCAGAGTAGGGTTAAGGAGCATGTGTGATGGCTGGACATAGGGTGCAGTTACTAGTATGCTGATAATCTGTACTGTCAGATGCTGCCAAGGGGAGACGTCCTGCTTTTCCCCACCTATCCATCTCACCCGCACAGAAAACCGATGATCTTGTGGCATTCCAGTCTGGGGAGTTCATCGGGCAGCAAAGTAACTACTAAAATAACAAGGTATGTATTTTCCAGCTAGTTTAGGTCCCTTCACCTAGAGACACGCCAGGCCAGTGAAGGAGGATGGACTGTGTGCCTTGGATGGGAAGAATCAAGACTAGTTGTGCAGCAGCCACTTGGGTCAGCTCAGCAGTATCCCAAAATGACACTGTGAATTTGCTCTGGATCAGTTTCCCTGTCTGATCCATTGCTAGGCCACATGGATGTTTGTGCTGGGCTCAGGGGAATTAGGGGCTCAAGGCATGGAGAGGAGGGCAGAAAGGGGGCAGGGTGATTGCCCTAGCAATGCTGGTGGTCACAGCTTGTGAAAATGCAGCCAGCTCAGCTGCTGGAGAAACACTGAGCTCACAGGTGCACCAGAGCTTTAACTCGCTTATTTAAATCATCATTAGGGCTTAAATGAGGTGAAAATGGCTCCTACAGCTTTGGCTGCACCAAAATCTTGCCCCTGCCAGCACATCCCACCACTCAGCACCAGCAGTCTCTCCTGTGCACTTCTGTCCAGGGACACAGAAGCAGCACTATGGTGGGAATAGGCAGAGGAAATAATCCTTGGATGGATGTGGGCAGGGAGCTGAAGAGATTTGTTGCAGTAGGCTTTTAGTATATGAGAGAAGAGAGAGTTTTTTAATGTTAAGTGAATATGCTTCCAAAATGGCTTTTGTAACTTTTGCAAACTCACCTTCTTCTTCCCAGAATTCTCAGTCTTATCTCTACTTTGGGATGTTCTGAGAGATACTTGAAAGTCTCCCTATTGGTTTTTAACCCTTTCTTGTAATTGGTTGGTTTGTAAGACCTCCTGGACTCCCAATGGTAACTTTGTAATCCCCCCTAAAGCTATTTATGTGGCTACCCAGAACAATAAACTCTCTCTGCCTCTCTCCTCGCTGCTGCTGTCCTGTGGTCTCTGCGGGGGCCATGGAGACCTCGTGGGGGTTGGGGTGCGGGTGGGGGCACCTGCCCCTCCAGGACTAGAGGTTAAAGGGAAAAACCTCTAGCCTGGAGTCCCCCTCCTTATCCAACCTTCAACGTTCGTCAGAGATTGCTTGGAGGGCATAAATATGAGGAGGTGGGAATGACAGTCAAGTGTTTCAGCTCATTGTGAGTGAGTCTTATAGGAGCAGTAGAAATGAGGGGACAGAGGCATTTCTCCTGGAAAAGAGAGAAATGGGAAGACCTCTCTATTATGCCAGTTTACCGCTTTTTCTCCCACTGCTAGAACCTGCCAGCTCTCAGGTCCCCAGGTGCTGGGGTGTGCATCCCTGCCGGGAGCCCTGCACCCTCCTGCAGAAGCCCAGCCTGGCTGGGTCGTGGTCCAGCACCAGCACTGACCCACTGGCCCTGTCCTGGCCAGATGCAGGTTTGTACCTTAAATGCTCCGATAAATGAACAAGCCCTTGAAGGGTCATTTGTGAGATGATGAAGAGGAAGGAGAACCCTGAAACTGAGCAGCTGTGTCAGCTGGATGGAGTCTGGAAGATGAAAGTGCAGTGGTTTGAAGACTTTAAGAAAAGTCTTCACGGCCTAAGGTCCAGCTAGAAATGTGTTTTCACTCACCTCCACTGAAGTGAGAAATGAGAGCTGATGATAAACATAGGCAAAACAAAGGACACAGTGGAGAACAACAGTATATATTTTCAGTTTCCTGAACGAAGATGTGTGATAGCATCTTGTACTGCTCTTTGTATTAATGTAATATTTGGGGGTTTCCTGCCTATCGTAACAGGTATAATATGTCGTGTCCTATGTCCCAATATATGTTTTTGCTGTGAGAACCATTAGTATGAATAGCACTAGAACGATCCAGGGTTTTGTGTCATTAAGTTTGAAGTTTCATTTCAAAACAAATGTGTTTGCTTGGGTTTCCCAGCTGCCAAACTCTCAGCTGAGATTCAAAAGACAGACTGTACTTTTTTATTTGCATATCAGCACTCATCTTTTTTCTTCAAATGTATGACAGGCAAATTTTTCAAGCAGTGACAATTATCCAACCTCATTTTCTTAAGGGGATTCTCACAGTAAAGACAAAATGGAGGTATTTCCTCAATGGATTTTCAAAAACTTTACAAATTAGGCTACTAAGGAAACTAAGGAATGAAGAGATAACACAACTTGTTTCATAGGAAGACAGCAGATGAGTAGAAGAGGTCTTTCTTGTGTCCTAACTTGGTACTGTCTCAGCTAGGCAGTACTACCAAATGTTATTTTTTGGGGAAAAAAAATTTTTTTTTGATAACAAATAAAACCCAGGTTTTTAACTTTTGTCTTCTGATATATTCACTACAGAAGAAAAAAAAGCAGTTTTCACCAGAAAGAAAAAACTGTTTCTACAGAGTCAGCAGATTTACTAACACCTTTTTTTTCTATGACACCTTTGTAAAATGGAGCCCAAATTCATCAAAGCAAAAATAAAAGAAAAAAATGAAACACCAGAAGATGCATTTAGCAGTTCTTGCTCACTACATGTTCTAGTTGGTTTTGTATCTGTCTACCTTGTTTCATGTAATAAAAAAAAAAAATCTAACAGTGTGCACATAAGAGTTGACCCTAGTTTATATTGGTTTAGAAACAGTTCAAGTGATACAGTGCTGAACTGCTGAACAACCTGAGTAATAATCACTTTCACTGTTACTTGAAAGGAAAAAATGACCTATTTTCTTTCATTTTTTCATGTCCTTTTTACTCCTCCTTCTGTTAAATGTGTATCCCCAAGCATGAAAAAACCTATCTTGGCAAGAATTTTAATAGCTGTCACTACCAGTTCTGGCATTAACTTATAATTTCAAAGGCTTCTCTGTTTCCCTGTCAGTGTCTGAATAAGGAATTGAAGCAGCTGCCTCCTTCTTCAGCATGACTGGAGAAAGACCATACAGCGTTCCTGGGCTGTGTCTACATGGACCAGAGCAGAAAGATATTGGCTTATTCTGTCCAAATTTAGGCACAGCCCCACCTCCAGTCCAGGAACTGTATGTCCCATGGTGTAAAACACTATGCTATATCCTCCCACATGCAGTACTAAGCCATCTGCAGTGCTTTGGGATCACAGCCAGTACTTTCTCTGTGTTGATGCTGCATTGCAACAGTATAGCTATACCATTAAATTTATTAATGCAGTGAGGAAAAGGGGATACTGAGACTAGTTGTATCTATGCTGCTTCTCCAAAAGCTAGGGCCGGACAGTGAGCTAAAGCCTGGGTTTTTTTCCCTTTTCCATTCCCTGACTTTTGCATGCCTACCCACTTTGCCACTTGGCAATTCTGTTTGAGCTAGTGCAAAGGTGTAGCCCAAGTCTTCATTTTCTCATGTGAACACAGGATTCGATGGAAAATCTGAACTAGCCTTGGACCTTTGCTTTAAATAAACTGCAAATGTAGTTACTGAGGCAAAAAATGTCAGTCTCTGTGACCTAAACCCAATTGCCAAGCTGAAATTTTACAAAAATGGTTGCCAGAAAGTTGTGCTAAAGAGTGTAAGCTTATAACTTGTGCTAAACACATTGTGTATCTTCTAATACATAGATCAATTGCAGTGTAAAAGGAGGTAAAATAAGATTATTTGTCTATCAGAAGGCATAACCTACTAGGAAGAATTTGATGAATGAAAAATGCAATGTTCTGCCTTAGTATGGATTCAAGCTTAAACAGAAGGACTATCCCTCTGGTATATATTTCATGGAGACATATTTTAGGTTTGACACATTTGCCAAAACCATTTTGCTCTGTAGGATCCTGTGATCAACTGTTTGTGGCTTTAACATTACTCACAGCAACAGGAGAAAAATAGCACTGTAGCCTTTTGTTCTGAGGCTTTAGGAAACAGCCTTAGCAAAGTACAGTCATTATAATGGTGATGCTAAGGATTAATTTATTTCAACTGAAAATATATTATACAAATAACATTTGAGTCAAATTCGACTGGCCTTCTTTTCCTTCCCTATTCCTACAGGTTTTTTGCAGCATTAGGTTTTCTCTTACCTTATTACGCCATACTTATAACTTAGTCAACAGACTGTGTAAGCTAATAAGATAACCAGATGTGCTTGCAGGAGAGAATGAATAGAACAATATGAAAAAAGTTTTCTGCATAAAACATTAAAAATACAGTGCTTTTTATTATTTTAAGCTAGTTTGGATCAAAAGAAGTCCTAATCCAATATTTTAATGTGCCTGTATATAAGATAGATTTTAATTTATTAAATGAGACATAAATTGCCTCTTTCCTGTTTCTCTGTTATCTCCAAACTTTTGTGTAATAATATTAAGCCTAATGTCCCAAAACTGAAATAAGAGATGTACATATTTAGACACACATATTTATATACAACTTGAGAACCTGAAGATACATATACTATACTACTCTTCACTGCTTTACCTCACTTTAGACAATGTCAATACATTTATCTTCAGTATTTGTAGACTGACTAGTGCTATGTGTCACTCAGGTAGAGGAAGTAGATACTTCCAGGTTTACCAATCTCAGCTATACATCACTCATGAAGTCCTCACCACTGGCTCTTCCTCTAAACTTCTGAGTAGCTTCAGCCTGTAATCTGCCATTACAACTAAAACAAAATTAATGGATCTACTGCAAGTGTGTTTTGTTCATCCATCTAAATATAGACATATATCGACTCAGACTGGGCAAAATTCAGCTTTTGATCAACAGTTGATTTCTATTTGCCCTCTCTCAGTAAAGCTAAAATAAGAGGTTTATCCCACTGGAAAGGGTAATTACTCAGGCCTCTTGTGGACTTCAGGGAGCTACAGCAGTGTTATGTAAAAGAAAGCTCTGCAAATACAAAACTGTTTTTGTGCAGAAAACCAAACAGCACAATTTCACTAAACTTATTTAAATTACTAAAATCAAGAACCTGAAATTTAGGAAAAAAACAATTATCTTGCTTATATTTGATTACTCTCCCTTACAAAGTTTTCTGCAGGACAAGTAGAGGCTATCCATGTAATGTGTGTTATGTATTTAGGTGTATTTTAGTATTTATGGTTTCTTTCAGCTCACTCCAGACTTGGGGCAGAGGGTTATCAAATGGACAGGAATTATGGGTGTGACTGTGGGGTTGTATGAGCTCGAGCCAGTGAGACAAGTGAGGCACGGTGTAACAAATGTTTTGTCTGAGATGGTTCCTGAACCAGTGATTCATCAATCTCCATCACATGGTCTAGCCACTGAATTAGCCATTAGATTACCCATTAATCTAATTATCCAGTATTTCATTAGTCCTACCAGTGGAAATACCAACACGCTTAACAGAAAGGTAAATTTTAAGTACTTTGATATAAAGTAAAATTCTTCTAAACCATAAGGTAGAGGCATGAACTTTTGACTGAGTACCGACACTTTAGCCCTTTGCCATTATGATTCAACTTGTTACATATTGATACAAATTGAGAGAAACTTTGCTAGTGCTAAAAAACCTGTGCTACCATAAACTTCTCTAAGATCAGACCCGGACCTCGTGGGGCTGTGGAGGTGGTGAGTGCTTTAGGCAGACGACTCAATAGGTTGCCCAGGTCATCTGAGGTACATATATGGACAATTGAACTGGTTGAATCTGGATGTGAGAAGTAAACTTCACAGATTTCAGCTCTGTTTGCGTAGGTTGAAAGCAATTCTCTAGGGTGAGTCCGCTACTTATAACTGCTCAGCTGTAAGTCTGAATGAAGGCTGGAGGAACAAAAAGCTGCCTATGTAGACTAACCACTTGGCTCCATGCCCTCTTCAGTGTTTACCCAGGCTGCAGTCTGTTTTAGCAGAAAGAAATCAAAGAATAAATATGTTCCAAGGTCTAAAGATTCTCTTAACTATGTAAAATCCAAAACAGGGGCTGGGAAGGGCAGCTGCTCATTTGCATTCCTGGCATCCATTGCTAAGGACTGGAAGAAACTGTAAGAAATGCTGATTTTGAGACACATTAATGCTTAAAGGAAAACCACAGCTAACAGAACAGCACTCTTTTTTTCTTCACTTTTGCACTTTCTGTGCTCTTCAGGCACATAGTTGAGTCACCCTCATACTTGAAATTCTTTATACAGCATGTGTATTTGTTTTTGTTACTATGCTGAGCTCTCCAGAGACTCTTTTCTAGGTTGAACTCTGCTCCCCCACTTGTCTCACCCCAGCTTCCTTGAGATGTTTCTCCTGCAAGGGTGGATCTTCCTTTGGTGGATCCTCCTCTTTCAGACACAGGTGGCTTGCCTTGGATGTTGCTTTCTCATTTTATTTCCCAGTTTATGATGACTATTCCTCTCTCCTTCCTTTCTTCAAATTGGAAAAAAATTGTAACTGACAAATGTTTCTTTGCAGTAAAACATACCCATTGAGCCTTAAACCACAGCAATTTTCCTTTTCAGATTCGCAACACCTCTGAACAAATCTGGGCTGTAAACAGCACTTGGAGACCATTTGTTTTTACTACAGGAAGTTCAGTCTGAGGAACTGAGTACAGAACTGGAAGCATGAGTTGCTAAGCTTTTCCCATCTCTGCCTGTGATGATTTCTAGGCATATTTTGCCCAACATAACTTTCTAATGTTTATAGTACCTTGCTAATATTTATCATAACTTTCAGCATTCAGATGGGTAGAAGAAAATGGTACACAGTTCATTTCTTGGACTGGTCCTCCACTGAAAAAGATGGAAAGGTGAACAGCCTTTTGTCTGTGTTGGCAAAAGAGAACCCATGCCACACTTACACTGGTATTTTTTCTCTAACAGCTGGTCCACATGAGAAAGTACAAACCTCCCTGTATGCCTCAGTAGGCCAATAAGATGGAAATTCCTATTCCCTGCTACTTTAGCAGAAAGTGGGAGCCGCTGGTCTTGCATTAAGAAAATTTTAGTCCTGTTTCCTATACTGAGGTGTTATTGAGACCTAATGAAAATTTCAGAGCAAAACTGTGCTTTTTTTGCCTGACATTTGTGCACTTGTCAGCACCTAAACATATAGACTAGGTGTTTGAGTACCACCTGATGCAGTTCTGCTTATGTGTCACTTTCCTGTATTGTTCTTGTGGTGGCATTTCTTTGGCCCTATTTCCACCAGCAAACTTCTGTCTCTAGTAGGAAGGCCAAGAAGATGAAATCCCAGCTCACTTGAAGTTAATGGCAAAACAGTCATTGACTTTAACAGGGCCATAATTTCAGCACCTAACACCATAAAGCAGCTTTTGGTACAATTGATTTCCTGAATTACATTTGCTGAATATATGGTTTATTCTAAGGTTTCCCAGTGGTTTTTGTTCAGAAATTACCCACAGTGGCTTCTGAGTTATTTTTTCTTTCTTCTATAAGAAAAAATTTACTGTTGTAATTTAACAAATTAATTTAAAAGTTCATCTGAATAAATGATGTGATGATAATCTGTCTAAACTCACAATGGCACAAATTCACAAGTACTAAGATTCTATAGGATTCTCCCTACAACAGCAGCTACACTTTCACAATCATAAAACCCCACCCCATGTCCCACAAGGGCACAGAACTGTCTTCTTCAGTAAAAGTATGTTTGACTCAGACTTGAGTCAAAACAAAGCTAAAAATCCTTACCAACTGCTCCAGGCTTCAGGACCAATCCTGAACCTGAGATTTTGTTTTGAAGCTTCGTTGAAATTTATTTTAATCAGGACAAGCTTAGTCTCAGCTGGCCCCAACTCAGAGTTATCACAGCTGAGTCACCTGTGTAAGGAAAAAGAAACACTACCCCACCTCGCAGGATTTGCCTCTTTCCTTGTATTGTTCAACACTCAGCTTGTAGCCTGAGGTACTGGGTGTGCACACCCTCAGCACCTGGGTGGTCACTCTGCACAATATTAGCAAAGCACACAGCTGATTGAGCCATGGGCATGGGTAGTCCAGGCTCTTACAGCACCTGGGCAGTCACTGCAGGTGGTCAAATGTTTGAATCATTAATCATTAGCAGTTCAGCCTCTTTAAAGAGGATAAACCACCAAAAAGCCAAAAAGGCGTGTTTGGAGAAAAAAGAAAAGAACAGGTGGGTACCAGAATTTTTGCATAACCCAGGACAACACTATAATATATAATACTGCATATTACAAGGGTGCAGTTATCCTCTGTAGTGTATAATTCATCTAAGTGTCAAGAGCACTTGGTTAAGCACCTATAGTTTCTATGTGGAATAAAATCTCATCTAATATAAATCAGCATGACATATTCAGAGGAAAATGGGTTTGACAAACAAGGTCAATAAAATTTTTAGCTGTATATCACCCAGAGTAGAACAAATATTGCTGTTTAGCTCTATACAGTCAAAGAAAGAATCAGAAAATGAATAGAGCAACCATTGGAAATTAATTAGCATCTTGGCTGAAAGCACTTATAAAGCAAACACAAATTTTTGCAGAATCTAAAAACACTCAAAGGAGAAACATGTCACCTGATGTCCACAAAACTGTCTAGAAAGGAGACTCAGTGTTGCTGCTAATAAATGCATATACCCCTTAATCAAACTACTGCAGGTAGTAACCCACAATTTTGTAAAAAACATCAAATAAGGATGAAATAAGATCTTTGATTGTATTTATTGTGGGCTTAACCTACTGAGCTGAATCCCACTAATAGTATTAGGGGAAATAATCTATTTGCTTGGTTTGTGATAGGAGTCATTTTTGTTTGGTTTCCAGCTTTCTCAGTTGCAGTTGACGCTTCATTCAGTGAAACCTACCAAAAGCACAGAAAGAGATTTCCTCCCTGCCAGACACCACATTCTAGCTTTACCTCACCCACAGGGTGATGTGCAGCACAGGTGTGTACAGACAGGGTGGTGCATGTCGATTGGTTTGGTGGCTTACATGTATTAAAGACAAGGTTTTATAACCTTTATAACCTTGTGCTTCTAATTCCAGACCAGCTTTCTAGCAAGCAGGCTGGAAGTAAACTGGGCTCTAAGCCAAAGCTACACAAGGTTTTGTGTGAACAGGTTAGAAGCTTGTGCCAGTTCTAGAGTTGCTTATTGGTTTATCCATCTTATTGGTAGGCTATTAGAAGAGGACCTATGTTTATTAGACCCTGGCTGAGCTACACACAGTAATCTTTATAAGATATGATGTGGTTATTCTTGAAAGAACTGAATAAAATGAAATTAACTGAACTCCCATTTATTTGGTTTCTTCTGGTCTTACTTCCACAGTGCATAAAACAAGGTAAAAAAAAGAGACAGTTGCAGAGAGCTCATGGCCCACCCTCAGCTATGGCAATCAGCCAAGCATTTCCATGGGATTAATAAGTAGGGTAGAAATTATGTTCCTGATTCCTTAATGAAGCACTCCTGTGGCTAAGGTGACATTTGCACGGAGGATTGGTGTGGCCCTTAAAACTATCCCTGGACCTGTACTTCTGCAAGCCTAGCCTTGGCAGCAGCCTGCTTGAGTGTATGGGGCTACCCTGAGCAGAGGTGGCACATCCAGCTCTTGAAACAACCCTGGTACAGGCTGCTAAAGTGCAAGATGTTTATAGTCTGGGGGAGATTTATGATGATGTGTTTGTAATTTATGAGGTTTTTTCTTCTTTTTTTTCCTCTCCCCCTTTCCCCTCCCCCCCCACTGGCTACATTTTAAATCATTGATGTGATTCTCAGTCATTCTTGTGCCAGGATATAAATCACTCACCTCCCAACAGCTATTCACGTGTCTGCAGCAAAGTGCTTTCTGTGTGGTAATTTGAAAGGCAATGAGGGAAAACTGGTACAGATCAATAATGTAGGATTTTTGGGGTGTTCAGAGCAGAAAATGGAATGAAGGATGTTCTTTGAGGATAAAACATCTGTTACAGCCTGTTACAAATAGAAGAACTGGGATTTAATGGTGCGTCTGGCACGTGGCGCTGTCGTTGTCCTAACCAAATAAAAAATATGTGTTTACAAGGAATGCATTGATGGATTGCACCATAATATATCAGTTGCTTCAGGTATTTATGAGGTGAACAGTGACTTTTCTACATTTTGTAGAAAAGTCTATCTTGCATTAAAAACCTTGTGATGAGGAATTTGCTAGTCAAAACCACCAATGACATTAAAGAAGACAGAGGTAGAGGCTGTCCCTTATAAGAAAATATGTCATCTGAAAAAAGATTCTTATTCCTATGCTGTGCTTCAAACTTTTTATTACCCTCCTGTGGAGCTGAGGTGAGCAAACATAAATTTTGCCTTCCCAGGAGAATCAAGCAGAGCAGCAGCACTCTCCTAGGCTGCAGTTGTGATTCTTTCTGTCTCTCAACCCTACAATTTGTCCCCTCTCACCCCAAGAGTGGTACCCCTACTGCCACCTCCACTGCCCGGATTAAAACCAACCAAAATCTTCCGAGTTCCCTTCCACGAGAGATGGCCCCTGAGATGTCTCCTTGGAGCACTACAAGAAAAGGTAGTGTGGTTTACAGGACTCTTTTAGAAAAAATAACCCACATTCAGAAAACCTGTGTTAAGGTTGTTTCTGCTTTAAGAGTGTACTGTTATTTAGTCTTTAAAAAGAGCTAAGGAGAAAGCTTTCTTGCTTGTGATTACTTTTCTTAAACGGTCTATAAGGGAACATCAGATTGCACCTCCACCTGGCCTGCCAAGAGGAGCCCTTTTTGAAATTGCTTCTATTTTTTCTGGGTTTTGGAGGTGCAGGACTGTGGAGGCGTTAGTAGCAGAAGATGGATTTTGAAAAGAATAATTTTGGTAGCTTTGTGCTGTGCAACCTCTCACTTTCATGCTTCCACAACAGACTAGCAGTGGATTGCCCTGCATTTGCTTCTTTTCAGGGTGGAAGTAAAGTATATTATCATAACCTTTTCCTTGCTCTAAGAAATACGTCCCCTAAGCTGGCATGGCATGTAGTTTCTAGAATACTGTTGAATAAGGGATACAAAATATTTCACTTGACACTTCATATTGCCCATGATTGCCAGCTTGAAAATTGCAACAACAGTGACAAAAGCCAAAAGACCCCTTCTGCTGGCTTGATTCATAGGAAAACAATATATTTTTGTTCAAGCTGTCACAGCAAAATCCCCTTGAAATGTTACTCAACATGACTGGATTGTAGAGTCGGGTCCTCTTTGAATAAAAATCTTTAACTTTTAGAAGAACTCAAGGAGTATGGTTTCATCATTATAGCAAAAATAGATGCCTATGGAGAAAAGATTAATTTTCCTGTCTCTTGTTGAATCCTTGAACACTTTTATATGATTCAGTACACTTTATGAGCTGCATTTCCAGGGATGCTGGCAGAAAACAGGGTAATCGCTCTTTCACCACCATGTCAGTCTTATTTTAACTGGCCTCTGCTGACTTTTGGGAGAATGAGGAGCAATAGAAGCCATCAACCAACTCAGTTTGTGTATACCTCTGCCTGGTTACCCAGCCTCACCAGCCCACCTGCTTCATTGACTTTACAGCACACATGGGCCCCATGAAATTATTCTGGGAGGGAGGAGCAGGGTAAAGCATTGGATAACTTTGTCCTCTGAGTGGAGAAGGTGGGAGTCCTCCTGACAACTCAGCCATCAGAACTAGCCATTTTAAAATCTACAGCTTGCTATGTTTTCTGACGATGGCTGTCTGGATTGTGAGGTGGGAGTAAAACCTTGCCCCCTCCTCTCCCTCCTCCCCTGCACCTGCTCCATTTTATATGTTTTTATAGGATGGTGAGATAAAATATATGATAATTTTTTTAGGTTGTCTAAGCCAGAATCTACTCTCCAGCTCATCCCAGTGGAATGCAGCATACGTATACTCTGCATATGTGTGTCCCGTGTTCTCTGGAAGCAATGCAGGTGCACAAATATAAATCTCCAGTGCCCTCTTAAGTGCCTTATACAATCAAGCTGTCCCCATGGAAGTTGACAGAAAGGAACTTCAAAGCTCTCTTTTCCCTTTCCCTTCCTTTACAGAATGGTTGCAGAGTTATCCTTCCATCTGTGTTCAGACACTTTAAAGCAAAATAATTTTATCATCATTCAATAAAACATATATTCTCAGTCTTAAATGCTGCTGTTTGAGTCAGTGTAGAAATCTCTCCTCCTGTCTTTAATCATGACCTGTGATGGATGCTGAGGAAAAGGGTGACAGGATAAGGATGTGAGCAGAGTGACCTTGAATTTGCTGTACTCTTCAGCACACAGAAATCAGCTGCTTTGAGGCTTTGGAGATGAGAGTTGCATGCAAATGATCATACAGAGGTGCCACCTATCCATTGTAAACTCAGTCACTTTCTTAATCCTTTTTCCTGTGTTAAGGACAGCCTAGGTTGTCAGTGAATACCATGATGCTACTCTATGCTGTATTAAAAAGGATTTCCTTCTACTTGCTTTTAAAATTGCTCTGGAAGAATTTACTGTGAACTCTTTAGTTCTTATATTATGAGAAATAATAAATCTCATGACCTATTTAATCTGTTCCTTAGTACTTAGGATTTTGCAGACCTTTGTCATATGCTTCTCTCCAAGATAAAGGGTCATTAGTCTACTGGGGTGACCCTTAATATGGGAGCTACTTTATCCTCTGACGATCTCCATTGCCCCTCTCCATACCTTTCATAGCTCTGTTAGACTGATTTGGAACTGGGGTGAAAAGAGTGATTACACAGTGATATAATGATGTTTTTCTGTTCTCCTGTCTTTTTGACCACTGCAGAATGTTGCAGTGCAGACTATGAATCACAGCAGAGTTGCTTAGTAGCAGGTATCCAGCCAAAAAGGTTTCAATTACTTTAGTTTTCTAGTAACTATTTAAGTGATGCTAGCTTTTCCAGAAAAAATAGAAGCTGATTTTTTAATAGCACTGAGAAAATAAAAAAATTTAAAAGCTTAGGTCTGTTCTAATTGTGGTTCTTAGTTTTTTTGTGCAATGGAGCTTGAATTTCCAGGCTGAATGAATTGTACTGTGTGGAATTTTATATCTTCAACTGTTCCAGAACTAAATATTACTCATCCTAGACCTCAGGAAAGTAATTATATGGAATAAAGCCCACATTTGAAGAGGGAGTTGGAAAACTTGTTCCTAAACCATTTGTTGAAAGCTAGATAGAGCTTGAAACATTAAGAAGTAATCCCAGGGAAGATGGATTAGTGACCAGAATTCAAGAAAAGCAGTCAGGTGTGAATAATAAAGTGTGTTTGTTTAAGGCTCTGTAGTTTCTCACATGGGTACTTATATGGTACATATAAAATTATGCATGTAAGGTAAATTTTTCAGACCTTTTTTTCTTTACTTTTTGTAGCTATTTTATAGGCAGAATTGATGTCATGTTTTGTCCACCTGAGCACATCTATGTATCGCAGCACAGCTCCAAGTGTCATGGACAATTTATATTGTAGAATTTACAGCCAATGTGCAAAACATTAACGCAGTGGACACTGACCCTGGCTGGGCCCGTGAGCACCAGTGCTGAGCCAGTAACCACACTGCTGGTGACATCACACTTTGCTCTGCCTGTCAGTCTGGGCAGCAGCAAGGCAGATCAGTATTTTACTTTTTGAATTGTTCATTGTCAGGAGCAACGTCACATGGCACTGCTCCTGGAAGGCTGGTGTGAGGAGCAGGAGTCAGGGAGCTATAACCCTTGTGCCTGTGAATAATGAGGTGTGTACCTAGGCGCTGGCAAAGATCACATTCACAAAATGTGTTTTTCCTTCTTTTTCCATGCCACCAAGGATTAGAGGGCAGTCTTGCTGACTGTATATGATCCAGCTGTTTCAGGTGGCTGAAATTTGGGCTCTTGCTGCTTAGAAAGTGTATTAGGCAGATCTGCACCTGGGATGTCTACTTTTGGGATTCAGAGATAAGACACCAGTCCCAAATCTAGAGGGTTTGAAAATATACAGGATTTGAAAACTGGATGCAATGTAGCAGCAATTCAAACAAATCCACTTGTTTGTTTGTTTGTTTGTTTGTTTGTGAAAACTCTTGGCACTTTCAATAAACAATTTAGATTGTTTACTTTGATGATTTTAATAATTTTAAATTAAAATGTATGCTTCCCCAAGGAAAACATGATAATTTATTTTAAAGGACCATCTGTGCCTGAGGTTCCTGAAGGTTTTGGGTAAGAAAAAGGTATTTTAAAGGGTTTTTCAAAGGAAGTTGAAACTGATGCACAGCTGCTCCAGTTTTCTGACCAGCACTAATCCCTGCATTTGGAGTGCACTGGTGGGCTCCACATATTTTCTCCTGGTTGCTTCCATGTAGGATTAGGACTATTTTGTTTGATACTATGTGAACTCTCCCCTTGTAGTATGTGCTGTTTCTTTATGTATCCCTGAAGTCAATTCAGGCAAACAGAGATGGTTTTTAATGAAAATGTGCTGGCAAATATAGGTCCGGCTAGAAAAAAGTAGCTGTTTAATAGGCTTTGTGCACATCGGATCAACATACTAAAACCTACTTTCCTCAAACTCTACATCTTTAGTGTTTCAGGAAGTGAAGGATTGCTTCAGGGTTTCCATCCCCATCCCATATATGAAAGGACATATCACAGACTCTTGGCCACATTGTTGATCTGGAGGACCATGACTACAGTTACATAGAAATATATGGATTAAAAATATGTCTCTGTGTTGACTTATATGAGAAACTTTGCAGATTAAACTGAAGCTATTTTAATCATCTGGAGTAAAAAAAAAAAAAAAAAAGAACACATAATCTGGAAATGCTGGGCAGAAAAATAGTGCAAAAATATACTTTTTACTATGAGAACAAGATATAATACAAAAATCTACAGTAAAAATGGCCCAAAGCTAGGCCTTCCCTATTCCCTTATAAAACCACAAGCAGATGGGTGATGGAGGGAAGAGAGGTGAAATGGGGAGAGTAGGTCTATGAAAAGATTAATCCTGTTTTCAAATTCATGGAACTGCAACCTCATGAGGGTTGAATTGCTGGGGGACACTAAAAATTTTAAATGCCATATAGTCATCTCTACTGCTAAACAGGTTGAAGCTAATTGATTGCAAAGTGAATGTATGTAAAACTCCATTAGTGATTATATTGAAGTGTGTAAAGCTATCAAGTGTGGTTTGTATACCTCTCATATATTGCTATTTTGTTGTTCATACTCAGAAATGTGAGCATCTTCCAGATTTGTGGCTAACTTAAGTGATTAGATTTCTTCTTAACAATATAAATCAGAAACCAGATTAGGTAGAAAGTACATCTGCTTACTAGTGGACCAGGCTCTTGGGTGAAGGTGGTCTTGCCTTTCAATCCAGTCATACACAAATCATATTCTGATATGAAAAATTTGAGGGATCACAGGGTAGATCACTATGGTTTTGTTAATTGGTAGGGAGAGCAGTTCTTTCTAACTTTCAGCTGCTCTAACACAAGAATTGATAGAAAATTCTGCAGATTATATTTGTCTTATGTTCCTGGAGGTATTTCTGTTCATCTTGGATGAAGATAGACCCCTGTGGTTTCTGTGGCTATGTCTCTATAGAGCTCATCACTGAATACATCATCACTTTTTCTAAGACACATGTTTTGCATAAAATATTCTAATATTTCGACTATTCTGTTTCTTCCCTGTTTCCCTTACCTCTAGACAGGACTAAAATACACCAGATAAAAAGTTGTAAAGGCAACAATAAAGGATGAAATACTGATAAAGAATGAAAATTAGTTTTGTTTTTCCAGTTTCCTTATTGAATATCTATGTCTCCCTTCCTGAATGCCATGAAATGTTAATAATGCCAAAAGTCTTGCTGTGATAACTTGATTTGAAATCTATATTTTGGCTCTGGCTGTGATCTGAAGCTCTGAACTCTTAGACTAGTAAAATCCAGAGGTGGAGTGCATGTGGAGATAACATCTGTTTGCCACCAATGTAGTCTTTTAAAGAGTAATCTCTTATGCATAGAACTGAGTGGGGCTGTATTTCACTACATCTCTTGCTGTGATTGCTGATCGTGTAGACATATCTCAAGCTAACTTTAAATGTCTCGTTTGGGTAGGGTTACGAGCACAGCAGAAGAAATTTGATGTTCAGCACAGTCTGAACCACCTGAATGTTTTTCTCAGTGGCTGGGTGGATTTTGCTATCGAGCAGAGCCAGCTTGAAACATGGTTGGACACATCTGCATGCCACATCTGCACGACTAAATTAGACGTGGCCTTGGCTGTTCTAATCTAACACAGTTATGGTTTTGACCACTGCAAATATGGATCCTGACTAGCACAAAAGCCAACCAAAAAACCCTGTAAATGGAAATATATATGCTCTTACAGAGATATCATGTTGATGTCCAAAATGCCACTTCTATCGCCTGTCTCCTATCAGTGGGTTAAAGACCTGATTTATTATTCCTGTATACCACTTAGTGGAGTTGCTAATTATTTACTTTTGTGTACAGCAGATAAGAACCAGGCATCAGCCCTTTTGGCGTGCAGCTACAAAAGATGTCCCAGGATGTCATCCTGTTCTAAATGGTCTTTTCCAACTGACCATACAAGAAAGCTCACTTTAACAACTGCAGCAAAATACCTATGAAAGAGTTGAGCAGCTTTTGTTAATAAATTTTTCCCACATAATTTCACTAGTTAGAAAATAGCATTCTGTTTCTTTTCCTCCCTGCCTTACCCCCAGCTTTTTTCACCTCCAGAATGATCTTTGACTAAAAATGCTTGGTGAAAAGCCAAGAAAGCTTCATGCCTTTTTAAAGGCCTTGAGACTATGTTTCTTTAGCTGCTTACAGTACTTCCTCTGGAGCTAGTTGCTTTGGACTGCCTCCTTCATTTTCTACATTGTTTTGAGGGAAAACAAAGAAGCAATTTGCATCTTTCTGCCCTCTTGATGCTCTTCACAGAAATTATATTTGTCAACTTGTGTTTTATCAACTTGTGTTTATCAACTCTTCTTCCTGCCCGCACGTTTGGCATTGAAGAGGAAAAGGTAGAAGCTGAGGGGAAGATTAGTTCTTCCTCTGACATGTAGGTAGCAATATCTCTGCTCACACAAGTCCTCTCTGTGTTTTTGACTTCATATAGCAGAATCACATAAAAAAAACCCCCAAGCAACTCAGCTTGAAGGGACATCTTCCTCTAGTCTGGCCTCCTGCTCAAAGCTTCAGAGACCTCTGTGCTCTCCCATAGGTAGTTGCAGACAGCAATGATGTCTTTTTCCTGAGGGCAGACAGTGCCAATTCTCATAGTTTCTCCTCCATGTGCTCCAGCCTCCAACTAGGTTGGTCATCTCTGCTGTGCTCACTTCAATATTTCCATGTCTCCCTTGCACTGAGTAGCCCAGAAGTGGACCCAGAGCTCCGGATGTGTTTTACCTGGGGTGAGTAAGGAAAAAGACCACCTCCTGAGATATGGTGGCCAAGCTTCCCATAATGTAGCCTGAGATGTTGTTGGCTTTCTTTGCCACAAGGGGACATTAGTGGTCTGTGGTCAACATAGACCACAGATCAAAAAGATCTCTTTGTCCTTCTTTGCAAACTGCTTTACAGCTGGGGGATCCCCAGTGTGTACTGTTGCATGAGCTTATTCCTTCCCAATGTACAGCTTTGTATTTGACTTTCATGAGGTTCCTACCTGACCACTTTTCCAGCTGGCTAAGATTCATCTGAGAGTCAGCTCTGCCTCCCAGTATTCTGACCACTGCCCCAGGTACCCAACTTTGATGTCATCTGTGAGCTCCTGACTTCTCCTATGGGTTAATTTTATTTTTTGGGAGGGTGGGTGAAGCGTGAGTGAGGGTGAGTTCAAATACTTTGGCCACATCTGCATAAGTAAATTAGACGTGGCCTTTACTGTTCTAAGGTGTGGTGGCCATCTAACACAGAAAGGGGTCCTAAAAAGGGTTGTTTCATATGTGTACAGCAGTTGTCCTTAGGTTTACATCCTGAGTTATGCCTGGGAATTGTCTGTGAGTACTTTAGCTGGCCTGCGACAAAACCATACCCAAGACATCTCCAGAAATTTAGCATTGCAGGTGGTTGAGCTGAAGTGCCCAGGGATACTGTCAAGATGCTTAGTTCAGACACAGCATCCAAGTTCACCACATTTATCAGCTGTTCAGTCTTCTTGTGTCAGCAAGAGCAGAACCTTGTCCTTTTGAAAGATAAATAGTGATAAAGTGACAAGAACATAATAAGCTGGATGCATCCTCATCTGAGTGTAGCAAGGCCAGATAAAGAGTTTAATGTTTTTAGGCCTATGGTTAGGGCTATGAAAGATATGGGTTTGTGTGTCAGTTTTCCCACTCTTTGACAAAGCACGGAACTTGGTAATATGCTGTAGTTGTGGCTGGTCTGGACTTTGTACTTGATGAACCAAGTGAGCTTGATACATGCTAAATCTAAAGGCTTGCTTCACTCAAAACCAATTGCTACTGTAGATTTTCTGTCCATTCTGATCTTCTTTTCTTTCCTATAATTTTCTTTCCCACACAAATGGCCTTGGAACTCCTTCTAACACCATACCCCAGAGCCATACTCTCCCACCACACATAAAGAAATAGTTTCTCTCCCACAGCAGGTGACATAGGACACCCTCCTTTTGCCAAGATGATACCTGGCTTTACAGCCTTAATCTCTTCTTTGCTGCTCTTGCTTTAGTTTATGATCTGTTTCATGTTTTTCAGTATAGATGCACATGACATCTTTATGGTGTCAGCCAAAACAAGCCAATTTCCTTCCAGAAGAATTGGCACAGTACTTCTCTTGGAACCTGGCATCAATTTGATGGAAACACTTAAAGAAATTATAATTAAAGTGGATCTGCAGCTAGGAAGGAGGGAACAGTAACCCTTGACTGGTGGAGACCGAAAGAGGAAACAATTTGATGAACAGAGGTTGTGAAGTTTGGGCTAGTCCTTCTTGCACAAGAAAAACTGTGGAAGAAGTGGTCTTTGTCTACAGCCTCATTAGTCCTGTGTTTGCTTTACAGCTCTGAGTCAAACAAGAAATATCCTTCTGGTTCCTTCACTCCCCCAATGCCTACTGCCCTGCTTCCATTTAGTAAAAGTGACCTTCTCTATCCTCGTGTGTTGTGCTTCCAGCTTTTTTGGCTCTTTGTCCACAGCAAGGGCTAAATGAGATTAAAAATAAAATAGAAGCATAAGCTAAACTGCACCCTATAGTATTACAACCGTGTGTCCTATAACCACAATAAAATACTGCTGTGATAAATCTTTAAGTAGGGGTCAATAAAGCAATAATACTGTACAGTGGAAACTGGTCATTTAACGTAATGGCTGATTTATTACACCATTAACTTGTCCTTAGTTTCGTCTTAGGACAGTTTACTAAGTGAGTGCTTGTTTACTACTTAAATGAGCTCTTTCTTGGTGGAAATACTTAAATAAGATCCTGTAAGTTATTGGCAGGTATAAGATTGGTCTTTTAGACTGCCAGAAAACTAAAGCCTGTAGTGCAAAAGAAAAATGTGTAATTTGATTATTTTCAGTCATTATGGTATCAAAAACAACATGAAAATGTATGAAAGTAAATACAATGAGTAAATAATAGGCTATAGTAACTGATGTTTAAAAATTTCACCTCTAGGGGATGGATTATTTTCATTTACCTGCAGCAATTAGGGAGTAAGTATGACTGGCAAAATGCCTTTGGCTAGTGAGACCTGCTATGGCACTCCTGATTCAGATTTTCTGACTAAGAGGTGTTGCAGGAAGATAATGGATGGCCATGTTAAGAGTGAGAAGAACTTGAAAGCTTAATGAAAGGAGGTAATGGCTGTGGTAGCAGTGCACAGGACTCAGAGACGCAGTAGCTGCTGTCCCTCTGCATGAGGAACTAATCCCTGACTTTTGCCCTTCCCACCTGGAGAGCATCCCTTCATTCATATCTGGCATGTCTTTGTCACTGATAATGGACTGCTTCAAAATGTTCTTTGGCTCAAGAAGTGTGGGCTAGCCCATAGTCCAGACTGGACCTAGACCTCAGGGTAGATTATTCTACCTACCAAGGCATGTATTTGTTTGCTCCAGAGTGGAGTCTTGGTGAACTAAGGTCTGTGTCATAGAGATAGGACCTTAGTGTGAAACAGGGGACTGACTGTAAGGATACAGCTTTAAGAACATATGTGGAAGGGAATCAGATGTGTTTGTGACGTTTTCTGACACAGAGGCCAGCTGGCATGGAAAGGCCTTTGACCATGCAATTAAATCTTTTATCTTCCAGGTGTTAGGCAAATCTAACCAGGTGTTAGCATTCAAACTGAGTATGATTCCTGACTTGTGGTCAGGAGAGAACTATTCTGGGACAGTGCTATTTTGTATAGGAATCATGCCAGGGTTTGCTCCAACAGTACTGGGAGATGATTAATTCTATTGCCCTGAAACATTTCCTGACACAAACTGATTTATTTTATGCATGTAGCTTTAGAGCTTTAGAGGGCTGAGGCAAGTTATCCGTGATCTGTGTAATCATCATGATATTTTCATTTCATGCTAGTGTAGCTTCACTGATTTCAGTGAGGTTGCTCTAGATTCACTCTGGTGTGATCAAGATAAAGGCTTTTCTTACATGATTTTGGAAGAGAAACATTCACTTTTTCCTGCTTATAACTCAGTCCTCTAAAATTTAATACATGAGTAAAACTTGACTTGAAAATAAGCTAGTTATATGACGAGCATATCCCTACATAGGAAAATTATCTATAACCTGGACATCAGGAGAAACAAACTTGTTATAGAAAGTTTGTTAGCAGTGATACACAAATTGTTAAAGATGAATATGAGAGAGGAAACATCAGAAGAATGAACAGAATAATTATCTTGTGAGGGAGATATATGGGGAGAGATAGGAAAGAGCAGAAATGTGTGGAGCAGGTAATATGGATACTAAAAATAGAAACATACATAAAAAGAGTCAAGATTGAGCAGAAATAAAGCTTAAGTTGATACAGCATAGACATTATCATAGGCGGCAGATAGGAGACATGGAAATAAAATGTTACTGGACAGGGAGATAAAGTAAGTGAGCCTTTAAGGTAGTGGTGGGATAAGGCAGGGTGCGACAGAGTGAGATGCATGCTCAATTTGAAACAGGCACTTGAGACTTGGGAGTGGGGAGACAGAGGAGAAATCTGGATCCAGAAAGGTGAATGGAGGACGAGATGGAGGGCTCAAGTGAGGAACTGCAGGAGTTGAGTGCTTGGGAAACGTGAAGGAAAGGGAAAGCGACCTTGACACTGGAGAAAAGGTTGATAGAAAAAGCCCTGGCATGAGCATAATGCATCATTGATGGAAGCCCTGACATACTAATGAGTTCACCATGTTGTGGGAAGAGGAAGGTGAATCATCTGTCATTGCAGAGTGTGTGAGAGGATACTCTGAAATAGTGAGAGAGAGGAAGGCAGCAGGTAGGTTCTACTGAAGGGAAAGAGAGGAAACTTAAACAGAGTCCCTGTTGGATGCAATGAAGTGTGTGACACACTGGGTTTTCAAATGCTTATAAATCAGCGTCAGGAACAACATCCTGCCAACAAATGCAGGATGAGCAAAATAGAAACTGAAAACTTCACTATTATCCTGAGAAAAACCACATTTTTAAATGCTGCCTGCCTCCTCCATGAAGCTGAATACATCTGAAAATATCCCCTAATTTGCATACAAATAGCTACATAAATTGGACTTGATCTTGCTTTTGGTTGTAAACAGAGATATGGGAACAGGAGGCAGCACAGCCCAGAAAATGTTATGCTGAGCTCGGTTTGCAGCTCTGCTCCAACCTCACTTTCTGACCTAACGAGGATGGGGAGACCATATACTTGTGAGACCTGAGTCTTTCTGAGGTATTTAGAGTAGGACTGTATTCCTTAATTTTGGATATTGAAAAGTTATGCACCTGAGACAATTACCTTAGGCTTGGTTGATACTGAATGGAGGAAAATAGAAGTAAAGCCATTTTTCTGACCTGTTTTAAATGGCTGCCTTAGCAGAAGATTAATTGCCCTTGGGAGAGATGGAGCAGTCACAAAAAGAACAGGGTGGATTCAAACGTCCAAATGGTAGGCATCTGAATTACAACCTAATTTGCCGCTTTTTCAGGAATTCTCCTGAAAATACTTAGTGGCAATACTTAACATTCTCTGTAAGTGTTTTGAGAGCTTCAAATGTGACATGTAAACATACGTATTAGTTGTAGTAAAAATATCCTCAAATTTCACATTTTTACCACTTGAAAGGTCAGATCTTCTGACAACTAAAACATTGAAATCTCAATATTTCAGAATGTTTTTCTCACTTCTTTTCCCCTCCAACTTTAATAATTGAAAAGAAAAATATTAATATGCCACTTCTATGCAGGTCAAGTCACACTGCATGCAGATGATGAAGTTTTCTTCTAGAAATATAAAGTCTATTATTAGAAAGTAGCTTCTTTGACACAGTTATTCAAAATCATGCATAGAAATAAAATCTTTTTATAAATATATATATGTGTATATATATATATAAAATTTTGTTTAGCCATTTTTTTGGGGCTGATTTAAACCATTTGGTTCCCTCTATATCTGATAGAGAGGTCTTTCTGAAAATACAAGTCATTGCATACTAAAATGGTCACCCGAGGGAGATGAAGTAAATCATTCTTTGCAGGTGCATCTTTTCCCTACTGACTACTGGGAGAACATGGTTTAGACTGAGGGGATACTTCCATGTCCATAGTGAAGACATGTAAATATCTCATGCAGCATGATCTGCTTCAAAAGTCATTGCCATCAATTTCAAAAGACCCCAGGATCACCAGTGTTACGCCTGCCTCCACAGCATCTTCTCTGGGATTTTGGGAGCAGTGATACTGCTGACATCACTGAACCACCTCCTGCATCATGAACTGCAATGACAAAAACCATGTCTTCAGACCATTTCCTAAACCCAACTCTGTAACTTCTCACCCCTGCATCATACTCCTTCTTTTGTGAGGCTGGTCTATAGTATCAGTTTTATTTGGTTTTAATTTTGCCAGTATTACCTGTTCCAGCATGAAGAATGATCAGCAGATCTTTGCCGTTCCTTCCCAGGTCCTTTGTTGCATGTGACCCACACTGTATTCCTGTCCTCTTGGCAGACTGCACATCCTTCTGTGCCCTGGATCTGCTCGACTGTCACACCCGATGGATCTCCTTCATAAGAGCCTACAACCATGTTCAGACTCTTTTTTTTTTTTTTTTTTTAATATTGATATGCTTGTCTTGTCGTTTCTCTTCCTCTCTGCCTTTTGGCTGTACAACTCCTATTTTCTGTTTTGATGCTGAATCCCTGCACTTCAGTTCACATTCTTTTCCACTTCCTGGTTCTCAAACATCTCTATCATCTCCCCCTGTTTTACCTCAGAGCTAGTAACTCTCATACTCGTCGTCACCTCAGCTCGGGTTTTTTCACCTATTAATCTTTTGTGTTCTCCAGTGTAGTGAACCTATTCCTCAGCACTATCTGTCTGTATGTCATTTCCTGGTTTGTTATCATGCTCATGTTCCCATTTATGGATGACCATTTTAATACAATTTATGCCTGTGTCTTTGTGTTCTTCTGTACTTTTTCTGTTTCTGAAACACAGATACCTCCACTAAAACATGTCTAAAAGCCTCATTCCCTGGACAAATATCTGGATAACCTCTCAGTGCAGTGTTTGTGAGAAGTTCTCTGATGTCCAAGTAAACAGTTCCATAAAATACTGTAACAGTTTATTCAGTTATCTCTATTGAGGGATGGTTGTTACATCCACCAGTTTCTAGGAGGTCCAACCCTACCCATAACAATAAATAATTCCCTTGCTTGAACTCATATGTTGTTATTCTTTTGTTAGAGTTGAGCTGAATCAAAGCCATGGGAAGTCAAAGCCTTTTAACTGTGCTCAACATTAAACTGTTGCAGGTGGTTAAATGTTTTACCCAGATAGTTTACAGACTTGAAATCAGCTAGCACAAATACAACCCTGTCAACAGCTGTAGATACAGAGAGTGAGGCCACTTCCATGCCTTTGATGGTCACATCATGATGCACATAGATATTCATGTCACGGGTTAAAAACCAGGGACAAACCAGGAAGAACACAGAAAAAAAACAATGCTGAAAAAAACCAGAGAGAAGTACCAAAAAAAAAAAGGTGGTCAGAAATTACTCTTGCTGTGTTCACTTGAGAGGGTTGAGTCTTTCCTACAGGACCTCTCTGATGGGCTGGATGTTGTGCTGCCCCTTTGGCAGCACACCCTGACTCTGAGCATTGCCTCAAGCTCAGGGAGATTTCTTCTGATATTAGAGAGCCTGCAGGGCAATGGTAGCACAGCAACCTTCTTGGCTCACTTCATGAGATGGCTTCAGATAAAGAGTTAAGGGATTAGTATACAAGGGACTCAAAATATGTATACAAACTTTTACAGAACTTCATGGAAAATTTGCCAAAAGGTTAGCAGCTTTAGACTAGACAAATTTTCTTTAACCCAACTGTGAGATAAAATCAAGTTTCTGATAGAGGCATCTTCTAAAAGCTGACACAGATCTGTACCTCCAGAAGGGTAGGTAATTGGTATGGAAAATAAAGGAGCAGAGGGTGTTTGGGCTGAGGTACTCTGAGACCAGACTGCCTGCAGCTAGCCACTTTCTGTTTCTGAATTAAACATTCACAATTCAACTTGAAACCAGTGGCAAATTTAGGTCAAATAGAAAGAACAGCATTGACTGAAGAAAAACAAGCAAAGAAAGAAAAAAAAAAAACCATACAAAAAAGTGTTGGCAATGTCAAAAAGATTAGTTTCAGCATTCTCCAAGCACAATGTTTCAATTTTTTTGAGCTGGATTCAGAAGTAACATCTGCTGAAGTAATTCCAGTTCTTATAATCCTGGTGATTAGGACACAGGCCTAACATGTTGAAGACTCCAAAGCCCATCCCTATCTGATTTTGAAAGGGAATTTGAGTATCTACTTCCTTCTAAGAAGGCTTTTACTACTGAACAATCAGGTATTGCATCTTTAGTTATTCTTTCTCTCTCTTGGACCTGTTCCACTTTGAAATCAAATTGCTATAAACAAATATTCATTGTGAAGAAGGAGACTCCATAGGCTGGGAGCCTAGAGGAGTGAAACCCGATCTCAAGTCTTTCTTCCAAGTTGTACAACAAGGTGAAATTGGGCCCAGATGAGTGCTTTAATCAGCTTACTCTGGAGAGAGGTGACAAATGCTGCTACGTGCTTTTTGTGGTGTTTTGAATGGCTCTAAGGACTAACTTTTCATGCACACTAACTTTTTTTTTTGTTTGTTTTTTTTTTAAATGCTGGAGTATCTGGAAAATAAAAGAAACCTATCAAATCCAACTGAATGAAGATGTTCATGTTTTGTTCTATCCAAACACTGTTTTATTCATTTTGTGATGCTTTTTCCCCTCATATTTTTATTTTACTTCAACTTTTCAGTTTGAGTGTTGAACCAAAGAATAAGTCATTCTTGGGGCACACATTCAGCTTCCTACTGGATTCCAATCCAGTGGAAACTTATAGAGGAGAAACACATATCTTACGTTTTCTTTTCTCCACAGTGTGGGTGACTGAGTCCTCCTTTTATTAGGTCCTTGTTTAATAGCACTCTACTGATTTTGTAATATCATCATTTCATTGTCAGAAATAATGACCTCATGGTCTGGCCAATTAAAAGTAACTCATGAAAAGCACAAAGCCCACAGATTATATTATTCTCCATTATTCCATTTTTCTGGAAACTCTTTCTTCCATTCTTTATTGTACAAGACAGAAAATAAAATAGTTTTGCAATAATTTCTAGACTATTTTGCATAGTTTGCTGTGTGTCTTTTTTAATGTTTCACATTCTTCAAGTAAGAAACATATCCTGACATTACACATCGGCCTTCCAGAAACTTGTGGAAATTAAGAGTTTAGAAAGTCTATGGTAAAGGGAATACTACACATTATTTTTGTTTAATGACTATTACCATGTGCAAATTCAGATACCAGTGCCAAATCAGCACATTTAGCAAGCAGAAGGGGAGATATAACAGAGACGAAAAATTAGTGTCAGTAAATTTTTTAACTAGGAACCAGGCTATTTGCTGGAGAATATACATTTTTTTATTAATAATGTGGTGACTCAGATTTAAAGCACATTGAATCTTCTTCTGGATGTACCAAACTCTTTGCTGACTATCAAGGAATTGAAAAAAGCAACTTGGGTACTCTAGTTGACTAAATATGAACAGCATTGCCTGTTGCCTGTTATCTGCATGCTTGATGAAGAAGAATTCCAGCAAAGAAGTTTGGACATACCTTCCTGCTCACTAGAGCCTCCTTATTCCCATAGTATTCCTCCTCAGCGGACGAAGACAGAGGAGCCTGGTGACTGAAGTAGAGTTTTTCCATGCAGCTGTGCACACTGCCTCTAACTACCTGACAGCCAACAACTGTGATGCACAACCACAGCTCAAAAGGGAGGAATAATGATGAAGATGATCTAAAGAGGGTCTTGAGCTCTGTCTCGCTGCATGGTCTCACTTTCCCATGTTTCCCATTTTCTCATCTGTTGAAATAAAGATGGTGGTAATTAACTCGCATATGTGGTGTGAAGTTAATTAGTGCATTTACTCTTCAATTGCAAGATAGCTTTGTGCTGTATTTCTGTAGTGGCACTTTTTATTGTTGTGTGAGAAGCAAAATAAGTTACTCAGAAGCTGCTTGTATTTGAAAAGTGGGTGAGGCAGAAGAAGGTGAAGGTGATGCCTTAAAATCTGTATTATATAGGTTTTAGTATCACTTGCTATAGTATCATTTAGCTTACTAGTACCTTTGTACAAGATTTCTAAAAATGCTGTTCAACATTCTTTGTTAAGAATTTCAATAGACAAAGGCTTTTAATGAGGTGCAGAGTTCTCTATCTGTAAAAATGTGCTGAAAAAGAGACATAACAGAGACATAACACTTGATATAAGTAGTCAAAGCTGCTCAGGAGTGTTGAAACTATTCCCCAAGGTGTGATACTGGGTCAGAGGAGATGAGGAAGATGAAGATGAAGAGGTGGTCTTCTTGGGACCTCTGACTCAGATTTGTGGGGAGTCAGGGGTGTGGCGAATGAGGTACAATGGGAGGGACGGTTTTGGAAGTGGGTGTAACAGATGAGGTAATGTCCAAATATTGTAATTAGATGATGGTATAAAGTTGTAACACCTCTGTAGTTCAACAATGTATATTTTGGAAAATATTCTTGTGTATCTGGCATGCTGTAATAAACAAGTGCTTTTTGCTTCCTAATACTCAAAAATGAGTTTGAGAGAGTTGTTTTCTGGCTTTTAAGGCATCAAAGGAAGGGAGCTCTTGCTGGCATATCTTTCAGTGTGTTGATAGTATTGGTCTGGAATGAAAAGACTAATCAGTAAAACCATCCTTTTTAAATCAGTCCTTTAGGAATAAAATAATTTTGAACAATTACCAAAAGTACAGGAATATACTTGCATGTTTAGTGACCTATTGGATGTACAGTAAGACTACCTCAACAGCAATAACATTTTTGACCAGAAATGTAACTCTCAAATCTTCTCCTCTTGGTGTAAATAGTGTATTTATAAAGTACTTGGCAGGGAAGGTAATTACCTCCTAATGAACAGAATACTGTGGCTAGGGAAAAATCATGACAGGGGAAGAGGAGTAACTAATTTTTTAAAATGGCATTACGCATGTATTGCTCTTATTATAATAATTTGTTTTCTCTTAATGTGCTCTCCCCCACACCCCCCCATATTCCAGTAGACTATTACTATTAAATAAAAAACAGCCTCTAATGTGTCTGCAAAAAGTTCAGGACAAATGAACTTTCCCATATGGATGTAATATTTGCAGCCATAAATAAATTCTTACGGTTTTTGTCAGGCTTTTCACACACCAGCAGATTCTGCTATCAGCTAGTAAATCTTTGTTTAAGACAGTATGGGATCAGATTTCCCTGGATGAATAGTTGGCCAAACCAGAGAGAAAATAATGTTGCAGAGAAAACAGTGTTTCCAAGTTCTGCCTTCCCTTTCACCCCAAGTAGAATATTTTCTTTGTGCTTCTCTTCGGAGTTTCTTACATCATTTCTACCTGAAAGGAAGGAGAAACAGACAGTGTCACTGGTGTGCATTTTTTCTGATAGCAGAGAGCATCTTACTGTTAGACAAACGGGACTTGAAAAGTCAGAAGTGCAGCAAGTTATCCGGAATCATTGCTGTCTTTTCCTCTTCTAGCAGGACATCTGCTCAGTTAGCTCAGTCCTTGTGCAAAAAAAACCCCAACACCTTGATTTCTTCAGTGATGTTTAAGAATACTCTTAAACATGCACAGGGCTCCTCTGAATGCTTTCAGAAGTTTGCTTGCAGCTAATCACATAATACTTCACGTAATACAGTACTTTTCTACAGACCATAGCTCTTCGTCTATGAAAACTTTCCCTGGGAGTCACATATGCAGATACTAACCAGTGAGTTTGCAGAGAATACTGTGGTCTCATCAGTGGCTCCACTAGATAAATAAAATGGTATCATTTTTATCAACAAGAGGATGAACATGAAGTATAGAACCTCATTGTCTTCCTGGAAACCAGAGCAATGCTCTGCATGGTGTTAATCTTGAATAACCCATTTATTTTTGCATCTATGGATGCTGCTATTTTCTTATTTCTGGGGAGTTGCTTCTTTTCCACAAAATACTTCCTTTAGACTTCTTTATTTCTGAAGCCTTGGCAACTGTACTCATGGTTTTTACCACGTATAAGAATTATTAATGCTCAACAGTTGAGCTGGCTTTAGTAATTAACAGATGAAAAGCAATGGCTTAATAACAAGACCTCCAATCAGCAGGATATATTTTATATGCACACTGCACTTCTGAACACAAGAAGAATTTGATGATGTCAGCTACAGGTTGGTTCCTATAATCACAGAACAATAAGTACCACTGAGGGACTCTGCAAAATTCCTACTCGTCCTCCTGCCCTGAAGCAGGAAAAGTTACAGGATTAGTTATTGCTCTGTTGACATTCTGACTGAATTTATTGCAACTTGTTCTCACAAGAAGATCGGTTTGACAGTCTCATTCCAGTGCTCTGTTAACCTCAGTGTGGGCTCTCCCTGGCTGGGTGTTTTCCAAAAACTCTCAGAATAATCTCTATAATTTTACCAGGCACTGAAGTGAGACTGGTGGGCCTGTAGTTTCCAGGATCATCCTTCTTGCTCCTCTTAAAATCTGGGACAACTCTTGTCAGCTTCCAGGGACTGGGACTTCTCCAGGTATCCTAGACAATTAAAAAATCGTGGAGAGAGGTCCCACAATGACATTAGGCAGCTCTTTGAGTACCCTTGGATACATTCCATCAGACTTACAGAGATTCAGCTGGAGCAGCAAATCACACACAAGTTCAGGATTGACTGGGAGATTTCCATTCTCATATCTATAGCCTTCCAGCCCAGGGTTCTGGGACCCGTAGAGTCCATCATCAGTGTTGAAGACCAAAGCAAAGAAAGTGTTAAGCACTTCATGTCCCTGTTTGTGAGGAGACCACCCCCATCAAGTAACAGGTCAGTGTTATTTCTGGGCTGCCTTTTGCTATTGACATATTTTTAAAAGCTCTTTTTTTTTGGTCCCCCACAGTACTGGCCAGCTGCAACTCCAGTTGAGCTTTGGAGGCAAGAATTTTCTCCCTACAGTTGTAAGCAGCTTCTCTGGAGTCCTCTCATGTCACCTGACCTTGCTTCCACTGGGCATGCACCTTCTCTTTTTTGACTTAGCTCCAGAAGAAGATCCCTGTTCAGTCAAACTGGCCTTCTGCCTTGCCTGCTTGAGTTTCAGAACTTTGGCATTTCTGTTCCTTTGCTCTTAGGAGGTGGTGTCTAAAAGCACCACAATGGCACTTCAAAAGCATTTTCCAAGGGATGTTGCTAACTAGTTCCCTAAGCAGCCTCAAGTCTACTCTTCTCACATCCAGAGCTGAAGTTTTGCTGCCACCTTTCCTCCTGCCACCAGAGCTTTTAAACTCAAATGCTTCATGGTAGCACATGGGGATGCATAAGGTCCTTTAAGAACTGGTATTTAAAACACCAGTCCTGTATGTTCAACACAAGGCAAACGAATAATTATCTCAGATATGGGTTTTTTACATCTGAGTTCATCACCTAACCCCTTTTTATATGTTTATACACTAGACAGTAGGGCCTAAATTCTGCCCCGCTTATATCAGTTACATAAAATTCAGGACTTGACACTGTCCAAGTTAGCAGCAGCTGAAGACATCCGGCATCCCTGTTTGTGTTCAGATCTTGCATATGAAAAATGTCATGACAGATTGGAAAACAGAGGCAGTATAACTGAGCATTACCTAGACAATGTGTCAGACCTGCAATTAAGTTTGATGCAATATTAAACTCCCTATTCATTAATTAAGAAATTTGGATATCTCAGCTATCTCCTGTTAAAGAATTAGCCAGTCAGTGCCCTAAAGTGCAGGGCATGTTTTGAAACTGTCTGCTAGCAAAAGCCATTAACAGATAGGCATACATTAGACCTGTCATAGGACTGAGCACCCAAATACCTCTCATAGCCCTATCATAGTATAGGTAAGGCTGTACTGCATAGCGGAATTAAGACAGGATTATGGCCTGAGCTGGAGTACCTGTGCTAATATAATTTGGTAACAACCAAGACAAGTGCCAACGTTGTCAAGTCTGTACTGTGGTGTAGCCTTAAAAATCTGTAGTGCTGCATCTTGCTACTGATTTTTACCTGTGTTCAAAAAATCAAGGCAGGACAGATGTGACAGGTTCTGCTATGAGGTGTGCACTGAAACATTGATTTCAATGCTGAAAAAAAAGGTGTTGGCTGGAGTGAGCCTTGTAATCCAGAAAGAGGAAAGAGGCCAGTTGGCAACTAATTTCCTACTGCCTTTATTTCTCTAAGAACTAAATCTGATTTTGGTGTTTGGATGGGGTTGCTGAAAATCACAACCTTTTTAAAAGCTACTTTTCTAACTTCTTCTAAATTCTTGAATCTAAACAAGTTCCACACACTTCTCTCTGGGCGAATAGCTTTAGAAAAGCCAATGGATTGAAGGAGTCTAAGCCATCGTAAGAGTTAGAATTGCCATTTGGTGAATACTACTCACATAAAAGCAAGTTGTTTAATGGGGAAAAAAGTGGGAGAAAAACGAGTCCGTAACTATAAAATAGCCCATATATTTTATTTCTCATTAATGAAGGAGCTTTGTAAGCAGAGCAGTGTATTATATTTGCATTCTCTCTCTCTGTCAACCATGGAACCATGAAATAAATGATGTGTATTTGCCTCCTTGAACGCACTCCTCAGTTGCACTTTGCCCACTAATCTCTACTGGAATTACATCTAATATTCCAAGCTTCTGTTGAGATGTCGAACAGCCGCTTCTTCTGATAGAAAAGAAAGAACTGCCACAAAAATATTTCCTTCTTTTCCTCCAAAACCATATCTTTTTGCGTATGGGGTTTGAAAACAACAGTTCACTCTGGGGTTTATGTTTGACATGAAGTCCCAGTAATTTGGGAAACAAAAGAACTAATTGAAAATTTTTCCTTGTTAAGATACAGATCTAACAGTGTGTTAAGCTGGGTGTGTGGGTTTGCTTTGTGTAACTAGGGGGAAAAAAAAGCTGTATAATTTTTACAGCTTTTCTTATTTTCTTTTTTTCTGTGTTTTTGCCATACATGACTGGTGGCATGGAAAGAACCTCTATCTGTGTGTCTGTTGAGGAAAAGTAGACTGGGCCTGTCATTATATCCATCAGTATTCCCACAGGAGATTCCTACAGCAGATTCCTGTAAGAATGGTGACAGGTCATGCCATGAGAAACCCTAACAGGCTTTTTTAAAGGAAGTGTAAGACTGTCAAGAAGAATTCCCTTGGCCACATGTAAATGCAACATGGTGCAAATTATTTCTTATACCTAGACACTACCATAGGCATCTGACTATGAGGTATGGTGTCCCAGGAAAGCCATGTGCACAAATTCCTCCCCCAGCATGATGTTCCCTTTGCAGGCACCTTGCCTTCCATCTCCTGTTTCTTTTAACTGCACCAGATCTCCTTGAAAGAGCCCAAAGAAAGGCTGCCTGTCATGTCACCAGCTTTTACTGGTGGGACTGGCCCAAGTGCCAGATTGTTCTGATGGGTTAAACAAAGGCAGATTATTCTCCCTAGCAGCCAAGTGATCTGGGCTGGCTCAGACATACCTGCAGCCATGTGTGAAGGGAAGGTGGTGCGTCAGTCATATACGTGGTCTCTCTCCCATTACAGTGCAGATGCATCTTATAGGTCTAACTTTTCAGAGACTGTAATGATCATCAAAAGGCATCCCAAAACAAACACACAAACCCACAAAACAAGCCCAGAGAAGCAAGAAAGCCCAAAGACAGAAGGAAGGAATACTAATAATATTAGCAAAGCTGGAAATAATATCAATAAGCTGGAGATTAGTTGAGACATAGAAGTTGTGACAGCTTGTGAGAAAGAAAAAAGAAAGAAACTACAAAAGGAGGAACATTTTCTGTTGAAGATACTAGAGAGACCTGAGGAATAAAATAAAGCTTAATTAAAGGACTCTGAGTCATTGAAAATAACACAAAGATGACACTGTACCATCTCTGATGGTGTAATTGAAAGCCTTTTATTGTACCTGTATGGACATGGTGGTTTAGACAAGACTAACCATGAAAGTAGGCTGGTTTGTTGCTTTAATATGCCTCTTTCACCTCTTATGTCTCGAAGCTTTCTCATAAATATACAAGTAAACCATGCCTAGGTTTTGAAATGCCATTAGCCATGCTGTTTCTGGCTGCAGATTCTCAAAACGAAGCAATAAAGGCACTTGAACCTCCTTGGATTTACCCAGTAAAACAAAGAAAGGATACTCTGCATATAACAGGCAGATCCCAGTCTCAGTGTAATGACTTTGTGAAGGCTATCATAAAGTGAACAGACTAAGAAGGAAGTATTTGAGCTCTCTAAATGTGGCACAAGCATGCTCCCATTTAGAAATAGCCAAGATACTTCCCCTGTTTTGAAGTATCATAGATTAAATGCCTTTTTTTTTAACTCCTTCAGGTTTAAAGAGATTTACCATCCTTCAGGTTTAAAGAGATTTACCAGAGACTAAGTATAAATCAGCCTTGCAAGATCCTTATGGATGAAGGTGAGAAGGTTTTCTTGATGAGTATCATATTGGAATGAGAATGTGAATTATCTTTCAGGTTTTTTTAATTGTCCCCAGACCTCAGAGAAAGAGCTGAATGAGACAAATTTACATAAGAATTTTGTTATGTTGCCCTATTGTTTTCTTAGAGGCTCAGTTTTAATGTAGAAAACATCTGTCTGCCTTTAAATGCTCCATGGATCATTGGTTCTTTTAGAAATCCTATTTCACTCCTTCTTCCTCCATTTCATTGCCTGGATGGGAAGTGCTTGCTCTTGGTAGCTGTTAGTGAAGAGAAAGAAACAGTAGGGGAGAAAAAAGAGAAAGAAGAGAAGAAAGGAAAGGAAGAGAAGAAAGGAAAGGAAGAAAAGGAAGAGAAGGAAGTGAAGGAAGAGAAGGAAGGAAGGAAGGCAGGAAGCAAGGAAGGAAGGGAGGAAGGAAGGAAGGGAGGAAGGAAGTCTATGCCATGCACTTACTGACACACTTTTTTCCCCCAGGCATGGGAGTAACCAGAGCTTGGCACTTTCTGCATCAGAACAGTCTTAAGCACTCATGACTATTCAAGGTAAAATGTAACAGAGAAAATAGATATTAATTAAAGTCTTCAGAAAATCTATTTTGATTTAAGTGATGTTATTAATAATGTAAATAGTAGCATAGATTCCTGGACCCACTAGGTAGGGCTCTTATTGAGGACTGCATCCCTAATTTGCACACTGTGCTCTGGAGCAAGGCTCTGCCTCCCCAAAATTTTCTTCCCTTCTGAGAAATGAATTCCTCTTCCAGTACCTAAATCTGTCAGCCCTTTAGGGCTTGCAGAATATGCACCAGTTGTGTTTAACATTTACTTAGCCACTTTTGCATCATTACTTTTCTGTAATTAGAACACCTAATGGCAGTGGTGATAGACACTGTACAAATTAGTGATATAGACAACTAATTTCCCTGCCACACTTCTAAAAGAACATGATCTTTGTTTTGCTGTTTGATTTTGGCTCTCTCACAGTGAATCTGCATGAACTTTTCCCCATATCTTGGGGTTTTTGTTAGAAAAAGGAAATGATTTTTCCATATTCCATTACTTGACTTTTTGTTATTCCCCAAAGGTTACACTTGAGACCAAGTTATTCTACTTTTTATGGTGATGTTTTGTCTTTTCTGTATCTTCCACAAAGTTGTGCAAGAAAAATTCTACTACACTTTCCTAATTTTTTCTGACATTTTTAATTCAGAATTTATAAAATAAAAAATAATCCAAAACTGAGAAAATAGCCTCATAAGTGGCAGAAGAATATTTTTCTTTATTTGATTTTGTGGCAGAAGCTAGACTTTCCTCCTAGAAATTTTGCACAGAAAAAGGATTCATTAGCAACCTTCCTCCAGGTTAGAAGGATTCAGTTACTTTGGTGTCTTATGCTTTAAGATGTTCAAGGAAATCCTGTCTATCCAGACAGCTGCAGGTCTTCTGGGATCCTTGTGTCATGTCTTACACAACCAAGAGGTTTTCAAATTACATGACACATCTAAGTTTAGGTTCCTGAAACACTTCTCAATAGTCCAGATCTGGGACTCATCCTATTGCTTTTCTATAATTATATAACCTGGATCTGATGACAAGAAACACTATAATCACCTAAATGTAGGCACCTATTATTGCCAACTGGGGCAATAAGGCTTCCTGAGACACCTTTGAGGGCAGGTAGACATGATCCAGGTTCTATAGGACACTGTGCCCTCCAGGGATGGCAGATGAAGGCAAAGTGAGAGACCATACCATAATATGCACCTAAATTCAGGCACTGTGTCCTATCCTTAGCGTCTGTTTTGTTTCTTTATGGTTCATAATAAATCCTGAAGCTCTGTGGATGTAGTATGTGGCTGGAGGGCTTTGTAATATTTCTACTGTATCATCTGTTAATTTTAGCTTGTCAAATTTCTTGCAATTCATCTTCACTCTCTTGGTTTTGTTTTGTTTTGTTTCCTCCTCCTCCTTAAGTGCAAAGAATCATGAGGGATTCCCCAGAGGAGAAAGGTGCTGAATTTTTGACATAGACTTTTTAAAATCTCTTTTTATTAAGCATTGAACTTAAATATGAGTTAATAAAGACTAAGCTTTTGTTTAGAGTTTTATAACTCTAAAATATTTTTTTCTCTGTCAGCACTCTCTTTGTTCATTTCAGGCCATAATACTAAGTTTTTTTGCAATCACAAATGCACTTTCATGAGTAGTTCGGTCTTTCTTTTAATCTACTGTATTTTATATAACACAAAGAAAAGCAGTGAAAAGAGGACCGTAGCAGTGAAATCGTCCAACTGACCTACTTGATATTTCCCACCAGGTCCGTGTGAGGCCCCCTGGGCTTTAGCTCTCCCCTGCTTGCTAGCTAATGAGGAAACGCAGTGTTGAGGCTGAAGTCCAGGATTTTAACTTGTGTTAAAAGATCTGAGTGCTGAGTGTTAAGACGTCTGATGTTAAGGGTGTAAAGAGTGCTTCTTTCTTCCCTGCCATACACTTCCCGTGTGACCTTGGGAAAGTCACTTGCTTTGAATTTCAGAAAGGGCTGCAGGAACTCAAGGTTCAGCCAGAAGCAGAAGGCCGTGAAGCTGAACTGCAGCAGCAAATGAGTCCCTGAGATCCCAGATGCAGAAAGGGTCACTGACATTGCCAAATCTTCACGTGGCCTTGTGTACCCAGTGTAGGACTAGCCAAGGTGAAGGAGATAACACATTTTAATGGTATCCTGTCTCGTCCTATTTGCTTGGGGCACTAGAGCCACTGGGACTGTCTCTGTGCTAGGATTGAATAAGAAATGATATTCTGTCCTCTCAGGCTTGAATTAGTCTTCACTGCGTGGTCTCACATACCTACTGTGTGGCAAAGTGTCCTTAGAGAATATTGTCCCTTTTAGACCACTCAAATATCCAGTGATAAAAAGCCACTTGAGCATAGCAGAGTGTTATGTAAATATGGTCAGGATTTTATGTCATGATGTGGATGGTAGTGTTACACTTTTGGTTTCTGTTGTAAAAGACTACATATATATATATTTTTTTAAAATATTCACATTTGTTATATCATTCTAAACAAGTAGTTTTCATTGCTGTTTTCTGGAAGCTTGGCTAATACACATTCCCAACAGCAAAATGCAGACTATTGCTTCACCCAGAAAATAGCTTTCCTGGTTTGCAACTCAGGAAAAAATTCTTACCCACCCATTTTCCTAGTAAATTGTATGAGCAACAAAAGCATGGCATGTTGTCAAAATAGTATGAACAATATACAACAGAAAGAGGATTTAATATGTTAAAAGGAGAAAGAATGCTCTTTTTCTAGCATCATGTTTGGGGTTTTGCACTTGCATTTTAGTAAACCATAGGAAGTTCATCCAGCCAATGTTTTCATGTGACCTTGACAGTCTTCAGAACTGTGCTGGTGTCCTGGAGCCTGAGGGAGAAGAGTGGCATCCTTCAGAAGACACAGGGGGTTGGATGCCCAAAGGGACTGAAACACTCTGCTGTGAGAGAAAGTTGATGACACATCAGCAAACAGGACGTTTTTTTACACGTGTATTTGTCAAGATCTTGGGAAGTCTGGGGGTTTTTGTTGAAAGCTGTGGGAGCTGTAGATGTCATTGTGTGAAATATTGGAAGGAGAAACCCAGACACATCTAGAGCACAGGGCTATAATTCTTCTGATCGTTACAGTATGCGCCTTTCAATTCACCCCACCGAGTTGTAGTAAACTATCAATGAGCTCTTCCTGGAAGACAGTATGCAGTGCCCAAGGCAGGATGTGAGAGAGGTTAGATGTGCCTCTTACCTTCCAGTTACTCAGCTAATGCATCAGGCTAAACCCCTGAGGTAGGAAGGATTCACAAGCAGGCAACCATGGGCTAGCACTGCTCTAGTATCAAAAGTCATTGCTGTCTCTTCTTAAACTGCATGAACAAAATCTTGTTCAGTTTACATTCAGTAGGGAAAAGATTGTAATAAGGAATTTTGGGGATAAACAAAAATGGAGAAATGAAAGCCTTAAGTGAAAGGGTAGAAAGTCCCGGACAAACATGGCTCTGATTCCCTTTATCTGGGCAGTTCTCCCTGTGGAGAGCTGAATTTCTTGTCAGTGGACCCTTCTTTTACACCAGTGACTCCTAGGTGGGTTGGGCTGCTGGCTTTCTAAGAAATAATAACTTCAATTTTTTCTTAATATCCCTTAATATCTTACATCTTAATATCGCTTTAAAATGAAACAAAATGATGCTGTTTAATTCCACCAGGCTTTTTATGTTTTGACCTTTGTGCAGTGCTGGATTTATACTGTAAGGAGGTGGTGTCTCTTTCTTGCACTACAGATTCATGAATTTCTAAACTCGCAGTATGGGGCAACTACAGTCAAGTAACCATGGGAAGATGGTATTTTGTCCAGCAAAGCATTAAGTCCCGGGAGAGTAGACAAGAGGCAGCAGGACCTGAAATAAGAGGTGCATCTGTGATGCTACAACAAAAAGGCAGTAGAGAAACTTGTCTCTTTCCTACCCTTCCCTGTTTCTTGTCTCACCACTTTTGCCTCATTATCTTTGTGTACCTAAATATTGCTCGTGTCCAATGGAAGTGACAAGAAGCATTTATATCGATTGACATACAACAAGTTAGCATCAATGTTAATTTGTTGACTGATATGGGTCCACCAGGGGAACGAGATAATGTTGAATTGTAAAAGCATAAAAGCTGAGAGCTCTGTTGCATGGACAACATTTTAAAAATACCTGCCAGAGTTAATTTCTTATACTATTTATAACACTAGTTATAAGCAAGTAGAATCTCTCCAACCACTGGAGTCTGGTAATCACATCTGTGTCTATACCAATGTTTTTCTCTTTTAGTTGAGAAGAGCAAAATATGTGGATACTTCTGCTTTTAATTAAAAGACTTCCTTCTTAATTGTGTACTTTTGTATGCCTGAGGTATATCCAGCACTAGGTGGACACTGCTACCTTCCCTGCTTCTAACAAGGGCTTCATTTTGTTAAACCAAGGTATGAGCACCATTGTGAAGGACCACTGTGGAGCTGATAAACAGTCTCTTAACACTAGAATAACTCTATTTAGTCCAGTTATCTCAGGGCAGTTGCAGTTAATTTTCCATTACCTTTTTGTGATCAAGCTCAGAATCACTGTGTCCAAAAACACGTTAACTTAAAGTTTTAGGCAACTGGCACACATACTTGTTGCTTCCGTTTTCCCCTCAAAGAAGGACTTTTTACATACAGTGCTAGGACAAGGGGGAATAGCTTTAAGCTGAAACAGGGTAGGTTTAGATGAGGTATTAGGAAGAAATTCTTTGTTGTGAGGATGTTGAGGCACTGGAAGAGGTTGCCCAGAGAAGTTGTGGATGCCCCACCCCTGGGAGTATTCAAGGCCAAGTTGGACTGGGCTTTGAGCAATGTGGTCTAGTGAAAGATGTCCTGGCCCATGGCAAGGGGCTATAACTATATATCTTTAAGGCCCCTTCCAATCCAAACCATTCTATGATTCCATGAAAAACCAGTGACCTACCTCTGAAGAAATTTTATCGTTGTCAGTGTAATAAGAACAGTGAAACAAATATTTATATCTGATAGTGATATCCTAATCTATATAACATACAGGATAAACACTACTTCCAGTAGATTGTGTCTTTCTCAGTTTCCCTTTCTCCTTTCAAGAGGCTTTCATATCAACTCCTTTTATCATTCATAAGTAAGATAACTGATATTCGAGATGTTTTTTCCAACTTTATTTTTGTTGGTTTTGTTAGTGGTTTGTTGTTGTTTCGTTTTTTTTAACTCTAGGGAGGTGTTCTAATGAACATAATTCATTGTGATCTTGCCATTTTTGTTTGGTTTTTTTTTTCATAGCAGTCCTGGACATTTTAATTCTAAAATCATGGTGAAAACAGAGTAAGAAACTATTACTGGAATCAGAACAAAATGCCTCTAGGAACGAAACTGCAAGTAAAGAAAGGATGGGATGGGAACAAAAGCAGTATCTCATTTCTGACTGAGGTTTGGAGTTCACACTGCTGCAATGACTTGTTCTGCAAAGCAACCAGTTACTAGGTCGCTTTACTTAGACTCAATAAGATTTCTGTTCATTGCTGATGCTGTTGAGGTGATTTAACTGCTCTACAATATTTTCTATGTGTGGATGGACTTGGAGTCCACTGAACAAATGATTTTGAGTGTATTTCTTCAATGGTCAAGGTTGAAAGAACCATGTTTCTTTCTGATAAATGAATGAAATGAAGTGGGATAGTTCTAATTTATCCTAGATTCATTCAGTCAATATTTCAATAGGAAACCACTTCAACTCTTTGAGACTCAGTGTGCTACTCTCCTGACTCTTGAGTGGCTCTTTAAATCTATATGCCTTAATAACATAGCTAAGCTGAAGAAGTTGGAGCTACTACCAAGTGTCTTTCTGAAAAGAATTACCTAATGATTTCAGACCTTTGTAGGGTGGAGAAGAATTGTTCTGCCATTTCTGAAAGACGAGACTATTAGAAGTAACTACTTCTCCAGGTAATCCTGCACATTGCCTAGAGTTTTCTAGCCTTTGCTATGTCCAAAAAAAGTATCAGACACTGACAAGCTTGAACTTAAGTTATGAAGGAGGAAGGATACAGAGGGAATGGATGGAGTATTGTATGGGGAGTTCTGCAGCTGCCAACTGATTCTGGCAATTAACAGTTACCATAGTTATAATACTGAAATCCTCCCCACAAACGTGCATAAGGGGAGACAGAAGACAAATCTTGCCTAATTATACCTTATAGACTGCCTCATATGGTATTGTTGGCTAAAATCAGAGTGTTCTTATTAAATGCCAAGAGCTCCCACATTATTCTTGCTTTAAAATGCTAGTGATTTGGGTGAAGTTTTACCTTTTGGACACATTTTGAAGTCCTGTTTACTTATAGTAACTTACATGGTGGTTTATACCACTGAATTTTGAAGATTATTTGCAGTGATTAGTTGTACCTTTTTAGTAGTGGTGGTTCAGGAAAGGAATTTCCACCTGACACACACAAAGGTGCTAATTCTGATCAACTATTGTGTTTTCCAAGTCCTGTGCAAAATGTGTTTATGCAGCCAGGCACACCAAGGGACAGATGAGTTTACTGAAGTGTAACAGCAGTGGATAATGTGGGAAGCAGGGATGAATGAGTTGCTGATCTGCTTTCCCTTATGAAGGGAGAACGGGGTTGCCTGGAGGCAGGTTGTCTCTTGGCTGCTGGAATGAGAATTGGTGAGGTGTATCCCTGTATCCCTTGGGCACAGGATACCCTGAAATTCTGGAAGGTACAGGGAAGTTGACTTGTGAGATATCTGGGACGGTGCTGTTTGGATGTAGTGTAAAACATCTCCAGTATTTACATGAGGAAAGATATAAAATAAGTGACTAGAAGTTTTTTCAGATCACCAAGGATCACTTAACCTGTATCAGATAAAGGTAAGTGAAGCAAGAGTCTCTCTGGGACAGCTTCACAGCTACAGTGTCCTACACAGACCACCAAGGGCAACTGTAGAACGCTGCTGTCCTCATAATTTTCTATTAAAAATCTATGCTTGCTAGAGATTGTATCAAGGGAAAATGAGCAATCACACTGCCTTAATGTGAGCAAATTCTGAACAAAAAAGGTCTGAAGGCAGTAGGGAAAGAAACAACATTTCTGAAAAAATCTTGAATGTGATAAACTGATTAACTTTCATTCTGGGATTAATCATGCTTATGGGTCTGATCCATTGTTCAATGAGTTCTATGAAAACACATTTACTTCTGTGAATCTACAATCAGGTAATCTATTCATGAAATGTACTCTTTATTTGGCTTCTGTCATCCCAAGACAAGTGAACCAGGAATATCCCAGCTATTGTAGTGCAGTGAACTATAATGCAACTCTACAGCATAAACGTGAAAAAAATCAGAAATTGTTGAACATTAGGATTTTTGAAAACAGAGTTCTTCTGACAGTCTTGTATATGGCCCTGTAACCTCTCCTTTTTGCAACTGTGGACAATATCCTCCAGATAATATGCTATCCATTTTTTTAGAAGGAAGCTGTGGAGAGTGGAGGACGACTAGTGAGTGACCTGTCTATGTCAATGGAAAAATGCCATCTCTGTTTTGGTTAGCTTGGTTTTTATCCTTTCTGCTGTCTTTGCTTGTATATTGGCCCGAGCAGAGGAAAGGATGTGATTCCTGGATCACTGAAGCCTAATTGCTTTAAGCAATGAGCCAGCTACTGTTACTCAGATTTAGTACAATAGGCAGCAGGTCACTTAAGCAGGTCACTTGTCCTCTGAGCTCAACACATTGTAAATGATACCATGGTATATAGCAAACATTTCCCCAAAATCACTAAACATTTGCTGGGGAAGTTTCAAAACCCTGATACTCCTCTTCATTTGAAATATGCCTGGCACAGGGTTTTCTTTTGAGTGGGACACATGTAGTAGCATAAAGCTTACCTGAAAAATATCTAAAAACAAGCCTGAGAAGAATGTGTACTCATTTACATGTATAAGAAGTTTCAGCAGCTGCTGGTGTTCAGATACAATTATTTCTCATGAAAATGTTTGCAAACAGAGTTGTTTTTTTATTTTAGTGTAATCAGCCTGAGATATTACATCTGTGAAAGATCTGTCACTATCAAAAGTAAGCACCAAAAGGGGCATAAGAAATATAGTTCTCTAAGTGGAAATCAGTTCCATTAATATGATTCTATCTACAGGTGAATGGATGCTGCCTCCTCTGGTCCATCATGCTGAGAGGGCAGCTGCATATGGATCTGAGAGGTATTTGTTTTATATGTGTGTATATATAATATATATACACATACAAAATCTTGTCTTTCTAGGGACATCTGTGGAATTAAATAGTTGTATCTAGGTTTAATCCTATAGTCTAGTCAGTATTGTTCTCAGAGTAGATCAGGGAAAAATTCAAGCTGTGTGCCATGCTGGTTCTTAGAAGAATTTACTATTCCACCTAGCATCAATAAAAGATTGACTGAAAACCCCTGAAGGGATAGGAAGATCTTCAGAACACTCATTCATCCTTGGTCAATTATAGTAAAGGATCTGACTACTGAAACACACTCTGCACAGCCTCAGCATTGTTGGCTGGAACAGGCTCAGAGGCATTCGCTCAATTTAATGTTAGTTATAGATAAGTATTAAGTTTCTATTAGCAGATAAAAGAGATTCAAACCCTCTATAGCATACTGAGATTTTTGCAAATACTAAACATAAAGGTTTGATCTCTACAGTTTCCATCTTGATTTAAGCCTAAATGTACATGTAATATACCTGTGCTGTTGAAAGAGTATTTATAGCAGTAGAGAGCATTGCCTGGTCTGCTGAAAATCTTGATCACTAACTGCCTACAGTAGTTTCACCATGAAATACAGTGTTTCTAAAATGGTATGTGTGATTAGAGACATGCTGTCAGGTTTGGAATTGAGACCAGGCTGCAGTAGGGAGTGTGGAGGAACTGTAGCTTACAGTTTTATGCTTAAACCGATCTTTTCTTTCTTGGCAAAGGCAAAAGATCCTGATGTAATGATGAAATTCATTTTGCCTTGATCAGAGTTGAAGTGTGCTTAAGGTAGGGAAGCTGCACATGGACTGCAGATTCAGTTTAGATGCTCTTAGTGTCTCAGACTATAAAGAAAAGGTACAGCAGAGTCTCCTATCTGCCTTTTCTGTGCATTACTGTTTTAGCTCTAGTGTTGGTTCCACCTGCTTCTTTTCACCAAGTGTGTGATATGTCATGGCCATAAACGTATGTGCATGTAGTATCTGTGCAGCTTATCCTCTTGTCCTCCTTTGACTTGCCTTCACTTTCCTAGCCCACCCTTTCCTTTTCCGCTTGTAGAGCTCCTACAGATTTGTCAGGGCATCTTTTGGTCGCTTACTGCTCCAGCCTCAGAAGATGCTGAGTGTTACAGCTGGAGATAGATTTACGTAGGTCTTCAGATCTACAGCTAAATTTCTCAGGATGTGGTTCCCGAAAGAAACCACCTTGGAAAATATTAGAGGACAAACCTAACAATGTGTTTGTGTGTTCCATCATTTACGGCATATGTTAGACAGGAACAGCATGCAGTAATTTCTGTCACCTTGCTCTCCACCCCTTTTGGAGATCACTTTTGAATATGTTGAAGTCTTATTCATGAAGACATGAGCTGAGAGTACTTAATTAGGCAGTGTTATATGTTGTAAAACTAATATAAAGTTCTGCATTTTCAGTTCATTTCTGTGTCTGAGACTGATCCCTGACTTCATTTGTGATCCTTCCCTGCAAAATGTGGAGGGAAAAAACCCCAACTCAATATATTTGAGGAAAAAAGACTTAAGACTTTTTTATATAAATAATTATTCATTCTACTTTGTACCTTAACCATATTGATGTTTGACCTTAACCATTGAACTTGTCTACGATACAAGTAGAAATGTGCTTAAGTTCATAAAACCTACTTCTTACTGCCTCTGTGTTGCTTCATAGAGCACACCATAACTTACAGATGTAGTTTCCTTTCTTTCTGCTTGAGCTGAAAAGTCATATAACTGTTCTCTCTGACTTGGCTTAATGTTCTTCAGTGTTATAGCAGTCCAAGTACCAGAAAACCTGATTTGAAACATCTTGGAGAATTCATAGGATAATAACTTGTAGGAGCTTTGTTTTCAGGCAATGTTGTCTAAAGAACTGATATTTAACAAGTGATTAAAACAGAACTGAGAGGATTTTGTTCTTTTACCATAGAACCATGGGGATGTCTTCAGTCACATAATTCAGATTCATAGTTTGAGGCAGAAAATTATAGTACCTTGCTAGAAGCAGCATATTATTTATCAATCTAATAATCTGTGAAGATTTAGTTTCTATTTTATAAAAATACTATTCTGATTTTCTTAATGTTGATATAACAAATATGAGCAACTCATTCCCACACAATCCTTGTCTTGCTCATTCTGAGCATAAGTTTTGCAACTATCATTGTAATTCTCTGTTCATGTGAAAAACATGGGCTTGGAAGTTCACCTAGTATTCAGTAGTTTTCAAATCCATTTCCTCAAATCCATTCTAATAGGAATAATGCAATAGTTTTTAAAGACATATTTATTTATGTACTTGTTTTTCATCTTGAAAGGTTACTCATTTCATGATGCAAACCTCTTGGGAAATCTATCTTGTTCCAGAAATATTTCTGCTGTCATTAGAAATGCTGACAGAATCTGTGTAAGTCATAAAATGCTCGGTTACTGCTCTGTAAAAGGAAAATCTGTGGTTTATTACAGCAGCCTTTTTTGTTGTGTTTGTTTGTTTGTTTTGTTTATTTTGTTTTGTGTGTTGTTTTTTTTTTAGGTATTTATCACAAAGAGAAGCCTTTAAAATGATACTTGAGTCAGTTCATCAGATTTCCAGTTTCTCTGCACAATACCTTCTATAACGGCATGATCCCAGTTTTGATCCATTAGCTGTTAGACATGTTCTTATTTGTGACTGTAGGACAAACTGTGTTATTTATATTCTCGAAAGACTGGCTGTGTGAAGAAAAGCAAGGGGTTTTTATAATTATTTAGGTAGCTAGAGGCCAAACTTTTTCTTAAATAGCATAGATTAGCATTATGCAGAAAAACAGCTGATATTGCAGAAAGATGTGATAAATGAAATTCCACTGTGTACACAAACAGTCCTGAAGAATTTCAAGCTGGGACCCCTACTTGTGTCACTCTTAGGTTGATTGTGTTCCTGCTTCTTCTCTTCATTATTTTCCATTTTTAAGTCATCGCAGTATATAATTTACTCAGACCACAACAGCATACTATAATGGTTATTAAAGTTTAGCCCATGGTTTTGTATTAGAAATGCCCTATTTTTAGAAGTTTCTAGTTAGACTGTAAAAATAACTTGGACAGACTTGGAATTAGAAAGGTTCTGCACAGGCACTGTGTTAAAAAATGTAATTAAAAATAGCAGGCTGTATTTGGAAACAAGTACACGCAACTAAATTATGTAACAGCACTCTGGTCACCCTCTGTGTACTGTGACTTCCCTAGCAAAGCACTATTTCAATAAGATTTTGCTCGTACATCATTAAAACCCTTTTGCCAGCTTTATGCATGTTTCTTCTATGCATTTACTGTATTCCTAGATTTTCTGGGGTTTTTTAGAACTTTGATGCACACACAGCCCTCTTTACCTGAAAGACCTGTATTGTCACAGGTGTGGCAGTTGGATGAGTGATGGGTGATGCCCGTACAAACACGAAAGCTGGTAGCTTAGTCTTTCCAATCGATGGTTGGAGGTGTTTTCCATTCCTGTGTACCTTTTCAGCTGCACTCATAAGAGTCTGCAGAAGCCATGAAGAATTTGTGAGGGACTGTTGGAAAGGCACTTTACCATCCCCTTCTCATGCCACAGGGATGTTGGCAGGAGGGATGGGGCTTGAGTGGAGCTGTGCCAGCACTTAGGCACAGCAAAGATGAGAGCCTGTTAGCTTTTACTCAGTCAATAAAATATCTACAGAGCTTGGAGAAGAGAGAAGTAAGGAGTACCACAACTTGAATTTTTCATGTCTTAATAAATCTAAGCTAGTAGTACTTGTGGGGCTTTTATTTTTTCTTAGAAGGAGGCTGTAGAGAGTGGGGGACGACTAGTGAGTGACCTGTCTATGTCAATGGAAAAATGACATCTCTGTTTTGGTTAGGTTGGTTTTTATCCTTTCTGCTGTCTTTGCTTGGGTGTTGGCCCGAGCAGAGGAAAGGCTGTGATTCCTGGATCACTGAAGCCTAATTGCTTTAAGCAATGAGCCAGCTACTGTTACTCAGATTTAGTACAATAGGCAGCAGGTCACTTAAGCAACAAAGTCACCTACCTAGGGTTTTTTTGAGATCATCATAGAAAAAGATGTCACCTGACAGAGGAACCAGAAGGTTATAAAGGAAGGGTAATGAACCATTTGTAGCAGCTTGGGCTGAAGAAGAGATATGTGTTCCAGGAGCTCAGTGGTGTGGAAGGGAAACTGAATACAAACAGACCCATAAGGAAGAATGAGATAAAGTGAAGGGCACAGTTTTCAGATATTAGGGGTGGATTCAGCCCACCTGACAGGTGCTTAACTCTCCAGTGTCTATTGAAGGCCCTAACAGAGATGTTTTGGATCACTCTCCAGTCACTGGGGGAGACAGCTGGTTGTGGGGATTTCCAGAGACAGATCACATCTGTGTGAAGTGCTGCACATCATTTGGGCGGGATCCCACCCTTGGCAGATTTATAACCTTCAGTAACAACTTATAATTTGTCCTGTAAATAAAAGGAGCTGCGTTTCAATTTCTTGCAGAGCTTCTGTATATATGTATAATAATAATAATAATGGCCAGTCTTCGCGAGCGAAGATCCGGGGAATATGTATACACGTCTACTAAAGGGCTATCATGCAAGGATAGAACACCCCTATTTCTGGCCTTTGAGAGGAATCTGACAAGTTGGTACTTTGCTGTGGGACAGGCAACTGCATTTTAAGTCCTTGATCTCAGGAGATACACAAGATAGCGTATGTGCTCTTTGGGAATCTGCCACAGGGATTTAAGGGCTTCTAGACACAACTTAGGCTCCAGAGGCTTGCAAATGCTACATATGCAAAGCTGGGGTTCCCAGTAGACCATCTGAGCTTTCAACAGAGGGTGTGTGATTAGGTTTTGTCCCTTAGGATAGTGAAAGTCTCCATTTTCTTCATGCATATTCAATATGTATAATCTTTTAGGCTTGATTGCTGTTTTCTTTTTATACAGAGAAGAGAATATAAAGTCTTTGTTATTAACTTAACTTTGAGAGCCTGAGAGTCTCTGGAACCTGGATTTAAAATACTTATTTTTCTAGGTTCTTTAAAATTTTGTTCTATAACATGTTAGATAGTAGTTGCATGAATATTTTCTTCAGCAGCAAAGCTAGTTTAAACTATATCCTCAGGCTAATAAAACATCTGTTATGACACTGCTGGAAATTTCATAACAATTTCAATTGCATATTTATAAGGATTATACCAATTATAAGATAGAGATGTTAGTACTAAATTTTATATGGTAGTCATCTATTAATCAAAACACCAATAGATGATCTCAAAGGAAAAGTACTTTCCCAAGCTTGCCAAGGAAAGCCTGGTGGACAAAGGCAGCAGATCTAAATGAACATTTATACTTTTGTGTTTCAGGTTGTTAAGCCCTTTGTCCCATTCTGGACTGAATGCTCTTCCAGATGAGAAGGCAGAAGTCACCAATGTTTAAGACTTGAAAGGTGTATTTCCAAGGTGTGCCTTGGAAATAGGTGTACCATTCAGCTACATCTTAACATAATTCACAAAATTAAGAAAATCTGAAAAAATTGCATTCAATAATCTCTTCCTTCATTAAAAAAAACTAATAGGCTTCTGCTTCTAATACTTGTGGGCAGCTTTTAAAAATATGATTCAAATGTAAAGTCATACAGTGTTGTTTTCCCGTTTAGCTGGCAACCTGAAATTATAAGACTTGGCCAATTTCTTTAATGAAGGGCTTGACCAAGAAACCCTGAAAACTCCTAGAATACCAACACAGTGACTCTTGCTGCAGAAATGCATAGTTAATGTATGCCTCCTAGAATCCAAATATATATATGTATCTGTGCCTTGGGAATTTCCAGAAAATCTCATCTCAGAATGAGCTGCCAAGATCTTCATCTTACCATTCTCCACCCTGTCCCACATTCTGCAGGCACAGAATGGCATGCTAGGTAAGAGTTGAAAATATCTTCCCAATGCTGGCAATGTTCATGGAAAAATATCCTTGAATTACCGCTGGTAGTAGGATGTGATTTTTTTTTTAAAAAAGATCTCTGCAGCAGATGATGAGCAATTTCCAGTGTAAAAAAGCCCCACAACTCCCTAAAAACTAAGAAATCTGACATATTAATGCTATTGTCCTTATTGCAGCATTTATCTCTGGTTATTAAGGACAAAATAAGGACAGGATTATGATAATTCAGTTTTAACTCCTTAGTCTGCTCAGAAGAAACTGTAGTCTGGCTCAGGAAGTGCAATCTCTAATACTATGTGACTACAGCAGAATTAGCCACATGAATATAGACAGGAAGTTTGGATAACATTAGAAACTAATCTTTTATTATACCACAAAAAAATGTGGGTCCACTGTAAAGTGGTACTAGAGCTATAAATTCGGATTTAAGGTTGGTGTAGAAACCTCCAATTTCCTACTTCTCTATGAAACTGAACTACATATTATTTATGTTTGGGGTGAAAAGGGGAATAAAATAAAGAAAAAGACCCAGCCTCTTGAAATAATTTCTAAATTATATTCTGCAAGTGGGTTTAAACAAATTCAGGAGCGTCAGCGCTGCTCAAGCTTTCAGCACCTTGGCTGTCCCTCAGCTGGTCAGGCAGGATGCTACACAAATAGGGTGCAAACCAGGAGGCAATGGGTCTGGTAGCCTCTCTCTAGCCCTGCCAGAGACTACAGGAAGGGAATGTCTCTCTGGAGATGGCCTATAGGGAATTTCTGATCACTTCCACTAATTAGTCCATCATGTTCAGCAGCAAAGAGATTAACAAATAACTGTCTGGTTTTGTGACACGTGTAACAGGACTAGGAAGTAGCATAACTTTCTTGCTATTTCACATCTTGACCACTCATTTATTCCCTCAGAGTTGAAGTTTATTCAACTTAATCTTTTTGCATCAGTTTCCTGAATATTTGTTGTGAATAATCTTTGAATTTGAACTGAATCCTTCTCTTTTTCTAGTAAAACCCACACCTGCTTAAAAACTGTGTCGTCTTATAGCATTATTTTTTCCAATAATGTAGTTTTAGTTCTGACAGCTCCATCATGAAGTTAATTGGAAGGATGATACCTACTTCTGGACAAACAAGGTCTCTGCATGTGAAGCTGTTTTTCCTCCTCTCTACTCCCAAGGAAATTAAAAGTTAAACAAGTTTGTGTAAAAGTCAAATTATATTTGAACAACATAAAGTCATGGAATGAGTATTACTGCTAGCTGATGTCTCCAGAACTCATGCCTCTCACTTGTATAGACCAGGATGTGTCCATCCAATGAAATTAAAATGTGAAATTTCTATCAGCAATTATTTTTAGTTGTTTTATTTTTTTTCCTTACCAGATTCCTGGAAGGTCCAAAATACAATCTGTGCAGGACTCCATCAGCAACACTCTTGTATGGAAGTGAGTGTCTGTTTACAATTACATTTTGAAACCTATCAGTTACAAAACCCTTAATTCGTTTGATGTTGTGTCTGATGTATTGATTTTACATCATTTGAGTTTCCTGATCAAAATGTTATGAGGTAGTAAGTCAAATGCCTTACAGATATCTAAGTATATTACATTATCCCTATTACTTTCATGAATCAGATTTGTAACCTCATCAAAAGAGATAAATTTTCTCTGACAAACTCTATTTTCCATAAACCCAGAGCGATTTGTGTTAATTGCATTATTCACTTTTAATTCAGTATTAATCAAGCTCTTACTCTTTTCCTGTTTCGTTTTACCATGAACTGCAATCCTGCTGACAGCCTTATTGTGGTCTCAGGTTTCATTAATTCTATTAAGATATTGTCACAGCGTATTTTTTCCTTTCAGCCATCTGGAACCTTCCCAATATTCCAAGAATTACAGAAAATTAGCTTCAGTGTACAGATAGATGTGGGAGAAAGGATGCATAAAACACTTTTTTCATTCCTTTCTTTCTTGGAAAAGCTACTAGGACCACTGACATTTTCTGAGATCACGCTGTGTCCAGCGTGAAGTCACAGCACAAGAGATGATACAAGCAGCCTTTGTTTTTTTTTACAGAAGGAATCTCTTCCTTGGCAGCCTGCCCATTTCTCTGGGTCTCTGGGGTGAAAAGCCAGTTGAAATCATGTATCTGTCTTTGCAACACTCTTTGCAGCTACCAATGCCCAAGGCCTACAGTTGTTGCTGTGATTGCCTGGAAGGAACAGAAACATTTCTTAGACCAGGAGTAGGAGGTTTGCATTAGAAGTCACAAAATATCTGAATATGGACAGATTTTGTCCTGTTTTTCAGGCTGCTTTGTAGGTTGTTTTGTTTGGTTGGTTGATTTTTGTTTGTTTGTTTTTGGGGAAGAGGGGTTGTTGTTTGGTTGGTTGGTTTTTTAATTAATTTGAGCAAGTTGATTAATTGATTTAAATAAAATGAAGTGTCTGAAAAGAGTGTCACTGTACCATTAGGCATGACACAGGCTATGACTTCTTTTGGGGAAAAAAAATAACTGCACAGAAGAAGAAAAGAAAGCATGTAGTCCTGAAGCACTTGGATTTTGTAGATCTTTGAGTTGAAAAATTCCTTTTTCCTAGCTGAAATGTTGTTTCTGGCACTCGTTCCTGCTGGTAAATGGAGTTGAGTGGGAGTCACAGAGCCTCAGAGCATTACACAGACTGCTTGTTGAATGGCAGCCTTAGGTACTGACATGTGAATGGGCAGCCAAAAGCTCCATAGCTCCTGATGTGGGCAGAGCATTTGCTGCCTTTCACGGGACTTGGCCTTTTCTAGACTAAAAATTACTGAATGAGGCAAGGAAACAGGTTGTGCTGAAGTGCTGGGAAGTAAATGACAGCCATCCTGATAGCACCTAGTGCTAAAGGTTCTGTATAGAAGGATTGGACACCTAAAGTGACATTAATGTGGGAAATGCAAAATTAACTTTGTGGAATGTTTCTGTGTCCCTTGATTTAATTTCCTACTTTGGGGTCCCCCAGCCCCATCCTCACCCAGTGTTTTCTGAGAGCTTGGTAGTACCTCAGTGCATCCTCCTGGAGTGCAGAAGACTTCTGAAGACACAAGCAATTGGATTTACATGCTACTTTTTAGGCAAACTCAAGCAAATTCAGCCCATGCTCTGGAAGACAGAAATATAAATCACCTCTGAGCTTGAAGCCATGGAATACTAGTCAGACTAGTGCAGAGCCTGAATCAATAAACTTTACAGAGAGGAAGTTTTGTCTTACTCTTAGATCTCTTTAGTTGCAAGTCAAAGACTCTATAGAGTGTTTTAATTGGATAAATTTGAAGTGGTTAAATCTTAAATGAAGGAATGTACCTTTCAAAATGCTAGATTATTCCATTTTCTTGGTTTAGAAGGTGAAAATGCCAAAGTCTTTTGTTTTAACATAATTTTACAGAGAAAGGTTTGATAATGAAAAGCTTGCATTTTATTAAAAAGCCCACAATGTGAACAGCAAATTTCAAATGCTCCAATATGATTTTCTTTCAGGCTTTCCTAAGGCTGCTTTTTAATGGTTCAAAGTCAAATTTTTTTCCAGACCCACAAAACTTGTTCCTGTTTTCTGCTCAGTTAAGTTGTAATATACTGTTACTGACATGCAACTTCTATGATCTTAGCAAAAGCAGACTTTTTGGGTGGAGGGTAAAAACTAGCCAGACAAAAAGGTATGTGTCTGAAAGTAATGGGTAGGGTGTGATACCAAAATGCACGCATTACTCAGTCCTCAAGGCTTACTTTGAAAATAGTATGAGGCTTCAGTTCATGCAGAGTGTAAAAAAGTTAGAGGAAATTGGGATTGCTTCATGTGTCCCCCATCAAAGTGCAAGACTGAAATGGAGAGACATTTCACACTGACACTAAGGTTTCCCATGGATTTCCTGATATGTGGGTTTTACCATTTGGTCACAAAACTAAGGTGAAAGCAAGCTGCACAGCATTCTTGCTGCGTAGTCCCTGAATAGAGATGATTAATCATCCCAGCAAAGTTTGCGTAGAGAAATAATGCTTAAACAGCAGTCCTAGAAATTCAGCTTTTTAAATCACTACACATTTAGAGAAAACTGACCAGCATGTTCTCTTCTTATAAATGAAACAAAATCTTTCCAAAGTGCTGGTTATGGTTTTATATCCTTATGGAAATATACTGAAGGAAAATCTAAGAAATGCTTCCATGGTCAGTAGTATACCAATTCCTTACTGCTTATTACAACATAGAAGAGTAAGAGTCATATTCTATAATTTCATGTGTTTGTTTTAACAGAAATGTTTTTAGCCACTATTATTTCATATCCAGACTGGAGGGGCTGAATGGATATCTGAAACTGCAAAGACAAGGTAAAGACCTGAGGTCACTTTGCTTACTTTGTAAAGCATAATTGGCCCTCATTAGAGGCTTCTTCCATAAAGGCATAGGCTGTCATCCCTCTAGCAACATATCTAGAGAGGCCTTCTGTTAATGAGGAATGAAGCCTTAGGGAAAGCTGTTTGCATACTGCACTGCCATTATTGGAAGAGACAGAAGTATCTTCCGATAGGTATCCATCAGTGTGTATCCATAAATATTTTCTCCCATGGAAATACCATAAAATGAAGTAGAAATTCAAGCTGAAATTCAAGTCAGTGCTCTGCTGCTTGGTGCATGTATTCCTGCTTCTAGTCTCCAAAGACCTGCCTGGTTTGCAGTTTACTTCATTAATAGGCAAAAGAAGAGGTTTAGAATGGGGGGAGAAGGGGAGGGAGCTTTTTTTTTTAATAAATATTATTAGTAAAAAAATTCCATCACTTGAAAGACTCTTGTTGTTTCTGATTTTAATTTACTAGCAGCCTTTCTTGCCGAAAGATACTTCATGGTTTATTACCCAGGCTCTGACCTGTCAGAAGTAGATCTGTGCATAGGTGAAGTTCTCCCCTCAATCTGAACAGTATTCCATGTTTGAAAAACCTGCAGTTAGCACTATATTTGGGAGGGCATTCATGAAATCACTAATAAAATCAATACCTGAGAGCTCATTTAAGTCTAATTCAAGTAACAGGAGCTTTAATAACACATTTCTCTCTTTTTATGATAGCATGTTGTTTAGCCTTATTCAGAGAGAAAAAAAAAAAGCTTGCTTGAAGGCATACAGAGTTCAGAGATAAATAATTAAACAGATTCTGATCTTGAAATATTTTTTCATACCATACTGCCTTCCTTTTGAAAACTTATTGTGATATTCCACTATTCAAATCAGGTAGTAGTTTACATTTACCTCACATGGAGTAAATTCACTCTTCAAGGTGCAATGCCAGGGTGAGGCTAAAAAACTAGGAGAAACAGTACACAAGATCCATTAGTAAATCCAGTGATAGTTACTTCACATGATATGAGCCAATGTGATTGATTCTCTTTGTGGTTCGTATCTTCTAGCACAGAGGGAAACTTTTGCATAAACCACTAGAATAATGGCTTCATCTCTTGGGAAAGACATATAAATATATTGAAAGCCATTATGCATCTACCAATCCTTGTGTTTTTTTAATTAAAAAAATACACAGCATATAAACACAAATTAATTTTCTTCTCTTTCTGTTTTGCAACTTCCCCTTTCCCCTTGCCTTCCTTTACCTCCTCCTGACCAAGCCTAAGAAGTATGGAAATTCTTACTGAGATCACTCCATTGTGAGAAGATTGCATATAGATTAAGAAGCAGAGAACTCAAATTTGTAGAAGATTTAGCACTCCTTTAAGGGCATTTGGAAATCTTTTATGGATTATATATATAAAACAGATGTTACATCTTAGAAAAATTTGTATTTCATTGTTATTTCCTACTTGACTATGGGGTGGGAGAATGACTATGTTTTATAGTATTGTGAACTAAGACAAAAGCATTACTTTGCTTCCTTTTCCCTGTTGGGGTGTGTGTTGTCAACGACAGAATATAGCACCTCTTATGACAAATAATTATTCTTTTACAAAGAGAACAATTATTCAAAAGCCACTAAGAACAGTAAAGAAGAACAGGAATAGGAACACAATGCCTTGGCTCAGAAAGAGCAACATCTTATTTAAGTAGAAACCACAGAAATATTGATAGAAACCATGTCAACTCTCTTTTGGGAATAATGCATCATTTGAAGGGCATGAAACAGGACTTGAGTTTGTGTTTTTTCTCTATTAGACTAACTAGGGACCTTGCTAGGTCTTCCCACATATCAGCTGAAAAATGCACTGGTTGTTACAATAATCTTTTTGAGGATACCCTTGGCATAGTTAATATATATATCGGGCCTGGGGTGTGCTTTCTCCAGAAATTCCTTTATCCATAACATATCTGGGGACAGAGTGGCTGGAGAGCAGCCAGGTGGAAAGGGATCTGGGGGTGCTGACTGACAGGAAGCTGAAGATGAGCCAGCAGTGTGTCCAGGTGGCCAAGAGGGCCAATGGCATCCTGGCCTGGATCAGGAACAGTGTGGCCAGCAGGAGCAGGGAAGTGATCCTTCCCCTGTACTCTGCATTGGTGAGACCACATCTTGAGTATTGTGTTCAGCTCTGGGCCCCTCAGTTCAGGAAGGACATTGAGGTGCTGGAGCGGGTCCAGAGAAGAGCAACCAGGCCAGTGAAGGGACTTGAGCACAAGTCCTGTGAGGAGAGGCTGAGGGAGCTGGGGTTGTTTAGTCTGGAGAAGAGAAGGCTCAGGGGAGACCTCATCACTCTCTACAACTACCTGAAAGGAGGTTATAGCCAGGTGGGGTTGGTCTCTTCTCCCAGGCAATCAGCAGTAGGACAAGAGGGCTTAAGCTCTGCCAGGAGGAGGTTTAAGTTGGATATTAGAAAGAAGTTCTTTACAGAGAGAGTGATCAGGCATTGGAATGGCCTGCCCAGAGAGGTGGTGGATTCACCGTCCCTGGAGGTTTTTAAGATGAGGCTGGATGTGGCACTGAGTGCCATGATCTAGTAATCGCAGTGGAGTTGGATCAACGGATTGGACTTGATGATCTCGGAGGTCTCTTCCAACCCAGTTAACTCTATGATTCTGTGATTCTGTGATTCTATGATAACAATTCTCTTCTGATCTGCTTTGTGAGCTTTTACACAAAGGGTCTGTAGGGCCATGGGTGGGAGATTCCTTTCGGTTCTCACAATAAGCACAGACCCATCATGGTGTCTTTTAAAACTTTTAATTGTAATGACTGACCATTACTCCTTCAAAGCCCTTGCTACCCCTTCACTTTCCTTAAGGCAATTTGTATATCCCAGGGAGCTGGCAAAAATCCTCAGATCCTACGGTGGCCAAATAGTGTGTCTTGAGATGGTAGGTTTAAAGAAAAGTTAACTTGCTGCTCAGATGCAGTGCATTGGGGGAAGTGGTTCTTGAAGTTTTTGCTTTTTCTCTTTCTGCTTGCATTTGGGCCAGCTTTGTTTAGTATCTTTATTGATGACCTGGACAAGGGGATCAAATGCAGCCTCAGTAAGTTTGCAAACAATACCAAGCTGGGTGGGGATGTTGATATGCTGGAGGGTAGGAAAGCTCTGCTGAGTGATCTAGACAAGCTGTATGGGGCTCGACAAGGCAAAGTGCCTTTTCCAATGGGCAACTTTCCAGCCACTCTGCCTCCAGCCTGTAGCGCTGTATGGGCTTGTTGTGACTGAACCTCTGTACTCGGCACTGGTGAGGCCGCACCTCAAGTGCTGTGTCTGGTTCTGGGCCCCTCACAACAAGGCAGATATTGGGGTGCTAGAGGGAGTCCAGAAAAGGGAAACAGAGCTGGTTAAGGGTCTGGGGCACAAGACCTATGGGAGTGACTGAGAGACTGAGGGTTGTTTGTCCTGGAGAAGTGGAGGCTCAAGCAGGGAGACCTTAAAGCTTTCTATCACTCCGTGGAAGGAGGTTGTAGTGTGGTGGGGGTTGGTCTCTTTTCCCAGGTAAATGACAGAACAAGAGGAAATAGCCTTAAGTTGGACTAGGGGAATCTTAGATTGGACATTAGAAAAATTTCTTGACTGAAAGAGTGGTTGGGCATTGTAACAGGCTGCTCAGGGCAGTGGTGGAGTCACCATCCCTGGAAGTGCTCTAAAAGTGTGTGGGTGTGCCATTTGCGAACATGGTTTATTGGTGAACATGGTGGTGCTGGGTTAGGGTTTGGACTAAATGATCTTGAAGGTGTTTTCCAAGCTCCAAAATTCTATGATTCTTTATATTTCCTTCCTCTAGATTTGGTACACTTTTTGGTACAGAAATAATGGTTTTAAAGGAAACATATGTGCAAGTTTTAAATTTTTCTTTTTCTTTTTTTTTTTTTTAAAGGAGGACTACTTTGACATATTTTTCTCAAGGTTAAATTCAGCATATGGCAATAATAGTATGTAGTTTCTTTTCATGATGTCAAATATTGCAAAATTTGAAGAGGAAAAAATGAAAACCTGTCATTAGAATTAGGGCAAAATGGTCTAGGAGTTAGGATAGAAGGGAAATAAAAAAAAACACATTCACTTTATTTATCTAACATTGAACTGGTTTTTAACCAGTTCATGTTGTTTAATTTGTAGGTCTGGAGGAATCCTAGCCACCTTAAGTGTATCTTAGTGGGTAGCAAGACACTTCAGGCAAAGGTAAGCTGCCTATGCAGACATATTGTGTGCATATTTTTTCAGTGCTTTAATTCTTTAAAATTTAGACTTTACCAATGATTTTTTCACACAGGTGTTTTTAGAGGAGGTGATCTTGAGGATGAAAGTTATTCTTGTCTGAACCAAGAGCAGCTTTCAGAGGAATACAGTGAAACATTAAAAGAGTGCCTCTTTGTCACTGAGCAGTTGAAACTCACAAGTAGCATCTGCTGGGGATTTCTCTGCTTATTCTGACTATGCTGCCATGATAAAAGTTACAGCAGTGTAGTATTAATAGTCTGTCTCTGCCCTTGGACTACACAGGTAATTTTTGCCTTATCACAGGAAATCACAAGACTTATGGCTGTTGAAGAGTCTTTTGTTTCATGGATAGGTGAATAGTGATGAAGAGCATGGAGGAGTTTTATGACAGTACATAAGGATCTTCAAAAGCAGCTGTCTTGCCACTGTGTGCTTAAAAAGTCATTAAGGAACCAGGAATAAACTAAAATAATTCCAAGCTGAAAGATGTAAGTAGTCCCTTATATGCAGTCTGGTGTGAAATGAGACTTATAAGAACTACCAGGAGCAGCAAGCTTTGCTCTTTCCTGGTTAAGTCAAGGGTTAATGATTTTTATTTAAAAATAAAATCAATTTAAAGACTGCCTGTTGAACAGGCTGTTGGCAGTTTATTTATCTGCACTGGTGAACATGGACTCTATGAGGTCCTAAACTAATTTTTGGCTCTGTTAGTCAAAATCAACAACCTAAACTTTAGCTGCAAGCTCACTAACACATAATATAGCTTATGGAGTCCTGGGTTAGTATTTAGGTTGGAGTGTTCGGCACAGAGGTCATCTTCGTATGAGCCAGCTTCACTCTCAAATGCATTCAAGCTGTAAATCTCTGAGCACTTGTTTTTGGAGCATAACATTGTCACAACTATGTCTGCCTCTGAAAGGACTGTCACAATGCCCTGCCTGTGCCTTGATGACCAAGCAGGGTTACTTGGTCCTTATTATTCAGCAGTCCATGCTCACAAATTCCCATTTTCTGCACTTGTACTGTTATAATCATTTATAAAAATCACTGCTGCTGAAAAAGTATAAATTCTGAGTGCTTAGTCCTTCTAGAATTCACAATATGATTTCTGGTTTGGATTAAACTATCAAGGTAATAGTATTCTTCATGTCATCCTTGAATTTAAATCTATCACTTGTGAAAAATAGGAGCTTAGTCAGCCCACATCACAGTTCTTTGCATTTGAGGTGTGGTGGAATAGAGGATGGCATTGTGGAACATTTTGATGGCACGCGTAACTTGGGCATTTTGCTATTTGAGCTCTACGTGAGTAATCTATCTCTCTTAGCTCTGCACAATTCCATACTACCTCTTATTGTAAAGGAAAGCCTTAATAATATAACAAATCTGTGAAACTACTTTTTACTTGAACTAGGTCCTGATAGAAGCTGAGCTCAGAAGAATAACCTTATTTTAGTTGAGAACTTTACAGGTAAGATTCAGACTGTTTAAATGCAGCCGTACAGAGGTTTCTGATGAACTTGACCAGAGGGTGGTTCATTTCCCTCTAAGGTAAGGGCCCAGCTGTGTTAGATATTTGTCTGTCTCTACTGTTTGAAGAGAGAGTTCAGATGACGATCTCAAGAAACACACAAATGATCAAATAACTTAAGTTTGCTCCTGGGTCTGGTCCTTGATTGCCTGCACAATGAGTCATAGACCACGAGATATGAACAGTTTTAAAAAACCTGCCACAGACACGTATAGATTTAGGCTTTAAGTACCAGTTTTCAAAATCTTGTTGTAGTGACTGTAGTTTTTCATTAACTTGAAAAATGAGTGACCACAATAGATCAATTTTGTTTGATGTAAAATTGAGTGTTTATACCTATAATACTGATTCAAGTTTTGCATCTGGCAAGTATCTTGCCGTTGAATGAAAGCTTAACTGAAATATTTTATTCTCCTATCTGATAAAAACTAAAAAATACCTTCAGATTAAACTGTCATAAACATTGTAAAATAATAAGGAAATGGAAATTTGCTGTTTCAGGGCTCTTATTCTTAGATTTTGCTTCAAAGCATACACCTGTTGTTGACAATATTTTTATATTATTTCTCTATGAAAATTATTAGAAATAATTTTTTTAAACTGTCATTAGTTTTTGAACTTTAAAACTCAGCTGTTTTTTTGATTTACAAAGGTAACTTTCATAACATAGGTGGGCTTCCACCATTACTCTTGGTAAGATCACTTTATATTTATTCAGTACTTCAGGTTACATTTATAGCACATTTAGCAGCTTAATAATGGAGATCAGTACAGACCTTGCTGAGAAGTGTTAAGATTTTTTCCACTAGAATATATCTTCCCAGATGTATTTGGTATTGACAGCATAGGCAGCTTTATTAATATCTCTGACGGCATCTTGTTAACTGCACCTCATTGTTTATTGTAAAGAATAGGTAGTAAGGCCAAGGTGATTTCAAGTAAACAAATGAACATGAATTCAAAAGTGTCAGAAACTTTTAGTGAAACTTAAAAAAATTTTATATTTCTAGCACAGTAGAACATTAAATGTAGTGAAAAACAATAGCTTTGTGCTCTTATGTGTTAAATATCTCAATTATTTTTGGCAAAACCAGTCACAGGATTTTTTGATTTTTTTTTTTTTAATTGAACGCACGTAGGTGTGGTTTCTGGGTGACTGTACCAGAAGTAATGAAGATCCAGGATACATGTGCCACTCTACAACAGAAAAGCAGAATTACCCTCTCATTGCTAGCTATATTTAGAAGTCAAATGACAGCAAGCGATGAATATCACTTCGTCAGTCAAGGCCAGGTAACAAGTCAGGCCTTGAGGCTGTCCAGGACATTCAGTCAGGAACAGTAGAAGACAAGACTGGAGACTGGCCTACCTGCAGAGTAGCTCAAACAGGTTTGGATACCCAGACATGAACCTACATGGAACTCCTGGGCCACAGGCAAGGGTAGGCAATGGTCAGGGACAGAGTTTAAGCCTTGTACCACTTTAAGATGGTCAGGACCATCAAGACTTTTTAAGGTATTTAGGGCCCTGACACATACTACTTTCACCAAAGCTCTTTTTCACACAGGTGACAGAAGCAGTGTTCCATTTTCTTCCTGACTCTCATTTATTCTGGATGACATCCAGACCAGAAGTATTTTCAGATTTTGTCCTCTTTTCTCTGTTTTGTCTCCTGGAAGGCTTCTAGGGTGAATAAATCTTTTCTTGAGCAATTCCATTCTTTGATGGGCTTTCTAGAACCCTCAGCTTTTGGGGCTTCTCAAGGGTTTCTCTTTGATTTACCTACCTCCATGGCAGTCTTGAAGCACCAGAATCCACAAGTTCACACAACTTCTCTTTCAGCCTTGACAGTTCACAGATCTTATCCTGTTCAATTTGCTTTTCCCTACCTCATCTCAAACTCCAGCTTGTCTTTCTCATATCTCATTTTGAATACCCATCTGTCTGCCAGCTCAAGCTCAACACAGTGAAAAAGGCCTTCCACTTCTTTAATAAGGGAATGTCACTGCTCAAGTAGCAGGGAAAGTAGAAGGGAAATACCACTGCCTTGCCTGCCACTATATTCACATGACCAGAATTATAGAAGAAATTTGCAGATTATTTCTCAGTCATATTTCCAAAAAGTCTTTTCCTCTCCATCTATGCCGCTAATATTAAAATGCAGATTTACTCTGACTTTTCCTAGTGTAATGATATATTTTTCCAGTTCTCTCAAATATAAACTTTCTAGAATGTAGCTGATAATTTTCCTAGCTCAAAAATCTGGCAAAATTACTTTCCTTTGTGATATGCCCCTTTTCTTAAGGCAGTTGTCTCAACTGAATGACTCAAAGTCAAAAGCACCTACCTAGTGGACTTGGGCAATCCTTAGGTGTTGTTTTAGCAGCACTGGTCATCCTTGCAAACTCAGGCACATAAAAATTAAATATATCTTTCTAAAGTTAGATAGACTCTGAGCCAATATGGTTATGCCTTTACTACTACAAGAAGTCCAAGGGATAACCTCAGGCTTTGAGTCCAGGTGATACAGACTAGCCCACACCATACTGCTGAGCACTGTCCTCCTCTGTAAGGAATGTGTATTGTAAGCAAAACAGTAAATAACCAAATAAAGAATTACCTGGCAGTTTGGTAGCATGAACAAGCAGGGCCAGCTGGGCCTATTTTATTTGGCAGTAATAGTTTGCATGGTAGGATGATACCACATCAGGTGTCATTAACATTATCCTAGCTGAACAATTTATATTATAAGGTATGTGGTGAATGAATTGGAAATTGGAAAAGAAATGCAGCTCAGTGGATGTTAAACATTCTCACTGAGGAGAGGAAGGAAGGAGGAAGAATATGCTAAATAACCCATGCAAAAAACCATGCAAGAGTGTCTCATCTAACCAAACTGAATAACAGCTTATCAGTGGTATTTCCCCTTTCATTTTGATGAATAGTTAGCAAGCCAGATAAATACACAGCTACACCTCTGGCCAGTTTTTGAATACACTGATATACCACTGAAATTTTTTGCTGTGTTGCTAACAGTAACAGCGATGAGAATTTGCAGAAAACTTGGTTTAGGTTGCTGCAGTGATTTTCCTTAGAGACAGGTTCTGTAGTTAGGGTTTGGGGCTAATATTCACATAAGAAATCGTTTTTTCAGGTTGTCTTAATAAATATAAATTCATGTTTTCATAATAGAAGGACCACTATTATTTTGAACAATATTTTATTCAGAAAGGTAAATCTAAAAAAAGAAACACTCAGTTCCTCTTCTAGTAATTGTGCAGAGAATTGTATTATCACAAAGTCCATTTACCAAAGCAGACATAAAAGCTGGTGGTCATTGCAGTGTCCTACCAGCTGTCACTATCAGCAAGCTCTTTTGTATGATGCTTGAGTATATACTTATTTTTCCCTTCAAATCCTCAGATCAGTATTGCTTCTGAGATTTTTTTAAGCAAATTCAGTTGAAAATTATGAACGGATAGATGTTATAACTAGTGGCTTTTTGTGCAATTTATTTCAATAATAACACTACAATGTTAAAAATAAATTACCTGCTGCAACCCCTTCCTAACAAAACCAATAGGACTTCTCCACCTGTTACTTGCTTGCTTCTGGGCAGGACCATTCCTTCTTTTTCTTTGAATCACTGTTAAACTGTAGGTATTGTAAGATTCCTATTGAGCATGAATTGGGTGACACATCTGACCAGCAGCTTGCAGCTTGACTTTGAAAAGGCACCTCTGGGAGAGCTGATGTCTGTGAGGCAAACCCAGTATATGTGCACACACAGAGCAGGGGAAATAAGGGTTGCTACTCTTGCCTAAACATATTGAGACCTGGGTGCCTTTCTAGGAACTGAGCAGGTTGATATCTGCACAGAGATTTGTTGGTACTTGTGTTTTGCTATGATGATACAGACAGCTGGCAGGTAAGATTGCCCAGGAAAGAGGATACTGAGGTTTAGCTGTTGCTTGTTCTACCCCTAGGGGAAATGATACCAGTCTAGACAGCACAAGCACTATCAACTCCAAGAGACTGCACCCAGTTTTCTCTTGAAAAGTCACTATTTGAGTGAAACTCCAATGGTAATTCCTTAGTAGAGGGAAGTTCTAATGGAAGGGAATTCTAAGGCAGTTTGTGTATGTCCCTAGGGCAATGGAAATGCCTCTTGTAGTCCTAAGAATATAAATAAAATACAAACTCTGAAGAATGCAAAATATTAATTTTCTGGGCTTTTTCAGATGGCTTACACCAGGACCTTTTTTTATGGTGTTGCAAAAAAATTGATCTCCCTCTATTTTTTAATGTTAATTTAAGAGTGAGAAACTACATTATTGCTTTGAATGCATTCAGGAGACTGCCATAAAAAAAAACCCACGAGCTTGAAACCCTCACTGACTTTCATCAATGCAAGTCACGTGAGCAAGTGGAACAACATGTGTGGATTTTCATAGAGTATGTGTGGTGTGATCTGGTACAGTTGTATATATTCATGCTGTTGGATAATAGAAGTTATTAGCCAGGTTTTATACTGGTAATATTCCCACAGTGCAATTTGTATCCATCACTATGAGAAAATATTACTGTGAAAGCAATGAGGTCCAGAAAAAAATGCACAACAGTAGCACTTAATTGAAAAAAATTATTTGGGAGAAAGAAATTATGCCATAAAATACCTGACAAAAGTAGATAGTACTGTAAATGGCCAATAAAGCTTAGCACATTCTGAACAATTGTAACTTAAAATTTTTCATACATTTCCAGCATCCTGCTTACCTGATCATTGTGCTGCTAGGTATTTCCATTTTAAAACAACTATTATTGGAATTCAAACAGATATTTGAGCCAAAACTGGTCAATGTATAAAGGATTGCCTACTAAATAACACTATGTTCTAATAATACACATTACAAGCAAGCAGAGTCTTCTAACAAGATAACTGGGTTCAAGATTGTTCACTAGATGTCCTGTCTTTGCAGGTCTTGTGCGTGTGAATAGATGGATTTATTAAACTTGCAGATCCCCACTGGATGCTCTGCTGTACGTTTTGAACATGAGTTCTCAGAAGAATTAACCTAACACTTAACTCTGATCTACAATTCAAATTTCTACCTGCCTTTTGGGCAGTAGATCTCAAGTTTTGGAATTATTCTATATTCTGTACAGATGGCAGTACGTAAAGCAGAGAAAATGCTTGTCTTGGAAGGCGGAAGGTAGAATGCTACCTTTTAATATTGCAGTTCTTGTCTACATTTGAGTTTTCTATGCTCTTGTTCACTGACTTGTCCAAATATTTCATCCAGAAATTTGGCAGACGTGGTAAAGTTTTCTTTAAGTTTTATAGAGCTCTTTGGTTTGTGTTTTTTCGGAGGGTTTTTGTTGATTTTTTTGGGTTTGGTTTTTTATTGTTGTTGCTGCTGATTGGGGTTTTTTTTGTTTTTTGCTAGGAGATACTTCATTAGAATATATAGTATTCATAATATCTGTATTTTATCTCTGTTCTAAGGTCTTCTTCAGTGAAACATGACACTCTTAGAAGTGATTGGTAGGCATTCTTCTGTGTTTACAGCTGAAGAACAATAATGGCAGAAACTTCTTTGTGCCTGTGACCTTCTGTACTGGTTTTGGCTAGGGTAGAGTTAATTTTCTTCACAGTTACTAGTACAAGGCTGCGTTTTGGATTTGTGCTGGAAATGTTGATGATATAGGGATGTTTTGTTATTGCTGAGCAGTGCCTACACAGAGCCAAGGCCTTTTCTACTTTTTATACTGCCATGCTGGTAAGGGGATAGGGATGTATGGAAGACTGGGAGGAGACTCAGCCAGGACAGGTGACTCCAATGGGATATTCCATACCATATGACACAATGCTGAGTATATAAAGTGGGAAGAAGAAGGAGGAAGTGGGAGGACATTTGGAGTGGTGGTGTTTGTCTTCCCAAGTCACTGTTATGGGTGATGGGGCCCTGCTCTCCTGGAGATGTCTGTGCCCGCCTGCCCATGGGAAGCAGCAAGTGATTGAGTGGCTGTGTGGGGCTTAGCTGGTGGCTGGGGTTAAACCACGACACCTTAACCACAGAATATCTAAGAGAGTATCATTTGCTTGTTAATGAACTGTTTTGATTTCTCCTCCTTCTCTGGAATTGCTACATTGCTGGAGACAGTGTTGGATGGTGAGAAGTATTTGGGTTGTGACGATGTATCACTGAATCCTCAGTGATGTGTTGATTCCTCAGTCAAACTGATGTTGGCTGAGGGGATGATGACATTTGTATGTCTTATTTTGTCCTCTAGGTCACCCTAAATTTATTTATTGCTAGAGGCCAGTGGGAGAATTCCTTGTCACTGTGAATCTCATAAGGGAAAACAAAATCTGCTATCTCTTTTTCTTAGTGTGGTTGCATCTACCCAAAAAAGCACCCAGAATAATATCATAAGAAAGGTCCTGTGCAGGTGTGTCACCCCTGATTTCAATCTCTTTCTGTTTCTCTGATATGGAAGTAGATCTTGGAACTAATCTTATCAGTTTAAAAATGTTATTTGAACTTTAGTCATAGTACAATAAAGAAATTAATCAGCTGGTATCAAACCTTCTTTGCTCTTGCCATACTCAACTACCTTTTTTACAAACTGCTATTTGAGGCAAAGCTTGCCATTTGAACTTTCTTAAAACTATTTGAACTTTCTTCTCACTCATGAATCAGTGTGTTCTGCTTTAATTTTTTTTTTTGACATCCAGAGCGTGTGACATCTCTTTCAGTAGTTATCAGATAATCAGACACCACTGTATTTTATTTAAACTTACTCTGCTGCTCCCATGATATACTACCAACCTCAGTTCTCCGATAAATAAAGTTATGCTCTTTGTGCTGTGGAATCTATTTCTGTCAGCAAGGCAGACTCTCACATCTCTGGGGTGACATTAATGATCAGTGTTCTCATTCGCATGGACTCATACCAGCTGACCTGTGTAGGTGATGAGCATCCTGTAGCTCACAGCCTTAAGCAGTGAGATCAAATTCCCTGAATCTGTCTAGCAGCTCTGAGGTTCAGCCTCCAAACCCTAAGGACAAAAAGATGTAGCGTCACATCAGCATAACCTAGCTCTTGGAAAGCTAGGCTTTTGCGCTGAATACATGCGAAGACTGATGGGTGTTGCTTAATTTTAAAGGAATATTAATATTAACCAACAATGGAATCCCATCGGGAATGTGTGCCTGCTGTTTGAATACCAAATCAAACTGTTATGAAAGGTGTTGAGCATTAAAATACAAAATAAAGCTGCTAACAACCCAGTGAATGTATTACACTGAGAACATGATAAAGGTAAAAAATTATTGCTTTGAGTACATGTCTGAGACTAATGCAGTGAAGGAATATTCTTGAAATGAATACGAGGGTTAAAATAGTTACATATAATCATAATAAACCCCATTATAAATGTGGTTCAGTGAATGATCTTGCAGTACAAGACAGTTGAGTCTTGTCACTTATTTAATTGAAGTATTTAGTTCTCAAATTGAGTATAGCATCATAATAACAAATCATGAATGTTTCTTACATTATTTTACATTCAGTGGTCTCTTCCTTTTATACCTATTTATATTAATTCCTTTTAAATGCCTCTGCAATACAGAAATTAAGAGTACACCTATCTCCTTGTTAGATGGACTACTTAATTCTGTTAGCCTTGCCAAATTAAAAAGTACAAAGTAAAATACATAACAGTGTGAAATGATTGGATATCATAGCTGAGCAAATAGCAAAAAAACTTCCTATGAATAGTAATTAAATTAGGATACAAACATAATCAATGCCATTTTAAGAAAGCTTACTGTGGTAATTTAATGCTTAGAATTTACTATTAAGAATATTCTAAAACGGTGCATTCTTAACTGAAATTCTTGGATTGTCTGTGGAATTGAATTTTGATTACAGCTTGATTGTACAAGATGTGCTTTACAATTTGCACTGGCCTGCATAATATGAATTGCAAATACTGCAAACCACTACAATACAAATCTGCTCTTTTAGAGAGACTGAATTCACCCAAAAGATTGACTATTTCCAGCTCACTAGCTAGTTCACACAATCTTTATGTGGACAACCCATGTCAGCTGGCTAACACTACTGCAAAGATGTAAGATATTTCTGCTCCAGTGTATTCTAGTCCATGCTCTTTTTTTAATGTGATGTCACTTCTACAGTGGTCCAAACCATGGCATCTTTACTTTCACTAGTGCAATACACACAGGGAAAGAATTTAGAAAGTTTTACACATTCACAACTTCTTTAACAATAATCATTCTCATTTATTCGTTTTGAGGATTGCATTTCCATGTTGTGCGCTGTGTGGAAAGAAATATCCAAGCTCTGCTACTTTACTCATTCTCCTATTTGCTAAGTAAGGTTGATGAAAGGAATGGTATACATAGGAAGAGATGAAGAGATAAAAGGAAATAGACAGAGAAGATAGAGCTTTACAGATGGCATAACTTTCCAAGAGTGAGTCATAACCTAGGACTTGTAGGCTTTAGACATGAGAAACTGATTTCAATAGCTAACTCTCAACTGGAATTTTTTTGTACTGAGTCATCTTCAGTTTTCTCCCTTGTTCCCATATTTTTGTTTCCAAAACTGGTTGCTTGAAAGTACAAAGAATATGGTCCAGAAATGTAAAACTACCACAACACAACTCCTACTTTTTACATTGTTACTCTCTGTTCAAGACTGAAGCAAGGTTCTCCTTTACAGTGTTCATTTACAGATACCTTTTTACTCTCTCAGATGAGAGAAAAAGAACATTTTAATTTTGGGGCTACCTTCTGGAAACTTCCTATGCCCTATGCCTTCCAGTTATGACATAAAGGGAACACTTCTATTGCTAAGAGGATAAGGCAGCCATTTCAAGCAACAGGCCTGAGATTGTCCACAGCTTGTTCCCTTGTTCTGTTTTCTGCCACTAAATTTAGCTTTCCCTAAGACAAATGTGCTTAAGAAGGGCAGGTGCAAACTAGCTGATGCAATTGGCCCAGGCGTTGGTCTCTGGTCTTCTTGTATTGATTGGTAAATATATGGCCAATTCTGCTTCCCAGTAGCTCAGACTTCTACACACCATTATTGTGTAATCAATACTGGTGTGCTCATTCGTGGTACTTTTTAGCAAGATCTTGTATCATAATCTTAACTCAATTGTTTTGACTCCTCCTCTAGTTGGTGTGTTTGCATGATGACTGCCTCATTCACAAAAAACAACAGACTGACTGTGGAGTCGTCATCTGTTGTTTCATGTCTGATTACAAGTTTTTCTTCCCCAAGTCCCAAATGCAAAATAAAATATGTTCACAGTAACAACAAGCTTCTTATGCCTCACTCTACCGCACTGGAACATATGCAAAATCTTTCCTCTCACTGTCTATTGAGTAAAAAATGTCAAAAGCTCGTATTCAAAGGCCCAGGAGTCCAAAAAAAATTGATAAGTAATTTTGAATGACAATAAACCTGAGGCTTGTTATGAAATCTAGTCTCCAACACCAAGAATAAAAGGGGAAGCATTTCAACCAATTTTCTTCCCCTATGAACCACTCACTCAACTTTTCCTGTATTATTATTCATTGATATTTCATTTTGAAAATACAGCTTCCTCATTCCTTTTTAAAAAGGAGAAGGAAAGTACTCTCCAAGATGCTTGTGTGGAATCACACACATAAATGTCCAAAGAACGAGTGAAAACATTTAAAATATTCTAAATGGAGGCAATGGGAGTTCTTAAGAAAATGTACCACAAAATTGTTTATAAATGCTTCATTTATGTTATGTACAGTAATCTGAAGGCACATTTATTTTTGCAACAGACTGTGCATCACACAATTCTAATCTCTCTGTGTTCTTTCTTTAATTTCTCCATATGCTATTTACTTTTTTGATCTAGTTAGAAGACCACTGTCTACATTGCAACATAACTTGGACCCAATGTAGACCTATGCAAAGATGACATTACTAAGACTACTGGATCAGGCTTGCCAGTATTTCTGATCTTAGTCACAGGAAAGTAAGCAGGCAAGTCTTCAGGATCTGCCACCTAATCCCATTCAGCTTCTGTTAAATCCATTAAATTTTGCTTCTTAATCATCTCACTGTCAGCTTCTACTTTTTCAATAGCATTGTCCTTTAAGCCTGAATCTTCTCTCTCTTACTCAGAAAACCTCCAAGTCTCTGCTTATGACTCTCTAAAGAGAGTGTCTTGCTCTTGCTTCCTACAAACTCCTAGGGTGTAATAAGCACCTTCTGATACTAGAATGTTTTGTTCCAGTTTCTTTCTCCCTAAATCATATCCCCTGAAAAAAGATCCTAAAATTGAGTTACTTAATTGATCTCTGAAAATACATAAACACTGAAGCTAACTCAGCCTAACTCTGTTTTTCCTGATGTCCATGCTTATCATAAGGACTTTTGCCTATATGCAGTGACATATATGGGATGCCACTGATATGTGATATCCCAATTGCAAATGTTCTCTTCGTACTAGAGTGGGAGACAGCAACACCTCTGCCCAGACTTTTCTGACAGGAGTGCTACATCACCTTGGCATATTTTAAATTGGTATGACACTGCTCTTGGATCATCCTCATGTGAAACGGAACCCATCTGCTTATTAATGGTGATAAAAGGGCAAAATCTGCATCAGCTTGGAGTAATGATTTTGTCCCAGCCTTGCTGAGACCCTGCTTATGGAAACCTTTTAAACAGATTAATTGAAAAGAGATTTCCTGTTTTTTCTTTTTTTTGAGATCCTGCAAGAAATCTTCATTAAAGCTAGCAGTCAAACTGATGATATTTAAGTCACAGTTTAGTGGATACCTCTGCTTTTGTTAATTTCTCATGAAACTCTGTTATAAGCCCGTAGAATGTTCCCAACAGGATGAAAACTCATTCTCACTTAGGCACTCAAAGGGAAGCTGAGCACCTAATTTGGCCCACTGTTAATACAGAAAGAGTGGTTATCATTACCTGGTGCAGCTCCTCAGCTTAGTTCTGGGAGTCAGGCTTCCACCCTGGAACCTCAGATGTTTGCCCCTAGGCCAACGCCAAGCATCACTGAGTTTCACTGATAGCCCGTGAATACCTTTGGGCCTTCCTTGTTTACAGCTGAGAATTAAGCAGAAGGAAAAATACTATGAAACCCTAGGAAATGAGTGTCTTTAAGTGTTTAATGAAAACAAAAGCTCCAAATACATGGATATTTGGAAACTGCACTCTAATTCCATATTATCAGTGGAAGCGTTTCACATCTTACTGATATACAAAGGACCTGAGGAGTACAGGCTGCCTGCTGCTTTGTCTCCTGCTAAATCTTCTGACTATTAAACAGAATGTAAGAAACCATGTCTTCATTAAAACGGTTCCTAATGCTTTGAAGACCTCAATTTTTTTTTCTTTGACCTTCCAGGATTTAGGCAGAAGGTTATTAACAGTTGATGGGGCTACCAGTATCTCCTGTTTTAGCAAGACAAGGTTATTCAAATGTTAATGGTCTTGTTCAGTCTCTCTGGCTCTGGCTGCTTTAGACCATAAAATGAAAGATTTAATTCAGACTGAAGGTTTTGGTCAGAGGTGAAGTTCAGAAAATCCAGCAGAATTCATAAGTATACAGAGACATTCTCTGAGCTGTCTCAGTCACTTCAGCTGCCCGGCCTTATCTTGCAGCATCACCCAGGTGCATTTGTGAACTATCTCTCAAACACTGTCATCCCTTACTCAGTCTTAACAATACAGGTGCTGTTGTAATTTAAGACCAGGTAGTTCTATTTTGGCAGGAGTTGAGCTGGTGAAAACTGTGGCATGTAGATTTTTTACAACAACTTTGCCCTGGGTGAAAATCAGGCAGCTGAACTAGAATGTTTCCTTTTTTCTAAGACTGTGATAACTGAGCAATTTCTAAATGATGTATAAAACATTTCTTTACTTATTTGCAAACAGAAGGATGTCAGTATGCCATGAAACAAGAAACTGCAATGTCAACATGCTGTAGGGAAGTATGAATAGTTGATAAGAACAGGTGTGCATGAAAGAGGTGTGATATATTTTTCTCTAACAAAGTCATGACAATATCTCCATCATGCATTTGCACAGGCAAGCACACACATGCATGCACACACATTTTTCTCCAACTGTTTTTAGAGATAGCATGCCCATTGAAAATCTGCATCTGGAAGACTCAGGGATTTAATTTTTGAAATATTAGTGATATTAATTCAAATCTGTGTCTCTTAAATGTGATTTTTATTAAGGGCTTGAAATGGCTTTTTTCCCTAAATACATTTTAAGGGCTTGGAAGGATGTATTAAATTTTAAATAATAAATACTGTATCCATGATAAGTTTCATTTCTTAATTTGAATCTGCTGATTACTGAATGCCATTTATTTCAAATGTCACTAGTTTTGCTTGTGAGCAATTTGTTCAAGTCTCTAGCAGATATATAGAAAAAGTACTGAGAATCTGTGACAGGTCAGGCTTAGTATGACTAAATTATGTTTGATACTGAGAAGAAAGGGTCAGAATAGCACTACTGGAGCAGAGGACAGGAGGGGAGAAAATAATGTACCTTTCTAACAACTGATATTTTTATTACCATTTGGGGAATGAAAATGGCACCTCCAAACCTCAAAGCAGAAGCCTGCACAGAGGTACAGAAAAGCCAAGATCTTTCCCTCTGAAGTCTGAATAACATACTTCAATATAAAGAAAGCTTGCCTGAGTAATTTTGGTCTTATATTAGCTAAGTCAGGAGAAGTCAGATGGGTGTGATTGTGTAGTTTGAAATATCTTGCACAGCCTGCTTCAAGATCTGTCCCTTGGTGGAGTCTTGGGAAGAAAAGGAATAAAGTGTTTTATAGAGGAATAAAAATGGGAAGAGGCAAAGCATATAAAAACAAACAAACAAACAAACAAAACTGAAGGATGTCCCAGGGGACACCCTACAAGAATATGTATCTCTACATATAATAGGGGCTTGTTATCCTCATTTTAAACAACCCTTTCCCAAGTTTACCATTGGTGGCATCACATTTATGATGTTTCCTCTTCGCCCCCAGCAAAAGTCTGATGAATGGAAGTTTCTCTTTCATTGGGAGATATATGATATCCTTATTAAAGTAATTCAGAGGAACAGAATGGGGTTGGAATCATGTAAAAAAATTATCCGATGTTACCTTTCCAGTTAAATAAAGTGGAAATCATCTCTTACTGTCAAATAGAGTTATTTTACAAGTAATCATTTAGGTGGAGTGAGGAGGATAAATGTCTTTTTGTCATTGGCTTGGCAAATCTTTAAGCTCTCCACACCCCTGTGGTAACATTTTCTTGGGATTATATATATATGTAATGTTATAACATACCATTTACTAATCCATCGTTAGGGTGATACTGGTTATGCTGCACTAGAGAGAGCTCAGACATGCTCTGGCTATCTCCCAGGTCGCAACAGGCAATCCACTTTTTACCTTTTGTGTCTGCAGAAGTGACTGGTAACTGCATCTTAGTTGCTGAGAGCATTTGTTAGGTGCAAACGATGACTAGCAATGTAGTTTTTACTCCACTGTTTAATAATGATTTCAACTTGTCTGACAAGAGGCGAAAATGTTTCACTTTTGGCTTTGTCAGGAAAAGGCCATGTATTCATAACATGGAAGGCAAGTGGCATCTGTGGAAAGATCTACCAACATTAATGAAACAAGCAGACAAGCTCTGACTTTGGTCAGCACTGCAGTGAAAACCCAGAACTCACTGCATTAGCTAACAGATATTAAAGGGCTTCAATTGCATTAAGATTCCAATTCAAACAATGTCAGATGAAAGGAGAAGCAGTGACCAGAAAAGACAGATTTTGGAGGACTCATGGCTCCTTAAGACCAGCTTTTCCTCTTTCCTGCCAGAGAACTTGGGAATCTTTGATTTCAGAAAAAGCAGTTGGCTTATTCCAAGACTCAAGATGGTGCATTTTGCAAATAATGTGTGCTCTTCTTGCCAATTTCACTGCCACTGGGTGTACAGCCTCCAGGATAGCTATGCACATTAGCAGTGGGCAGTGGGAAAGATACTGCCAAGAGCTTTGCTGCTTGTGAAAAGCACCAGTGTTGCTAGCAAATACAGAGGATTTGAGAAGCCTATGTAATGTGATACCTAGTATGCAGCTTGAAATTTCCATGCAATTAGAGAGTGAACAGAATGTCAGACAGTCAAGAAAGTTGTTATCTTTTATCCTTTCCAGAGCCAAGGCCTTGTCCTCAAGAAACACGGAGCCTCCTGCTGCACCACAATCATAGTCCAGAGAAGAATGACAGCAAAGTCCATGCTGTTCTCAGCTTATGTGCCAAGACTGATGAAATACTGAAGAAGTTAAATGGCAGAAAGAGAAGAAATAGTTCAATGTCTAAAATCAAACAATTCAAATGTGGAACTGCCCACTCATCTTGATTTCCATACAATAGATCAGCACAAAAAGCTGCTGTTTTTTGTTCCCAGCTCCCAGAGACTGTTAGCTTACAGCACTTGTCCTTGTAAATTTCGTGCTCTGTGATCACCACGCTGCCTGAATGTCCTTCTTGCAGTTTGTGTGTTATGCCAGGGGAAGGTACAGCAGCTCTCTCACCAGCTGGAGAGCAGTGGCAGCTTTGATGGGACTGAGGCAGCAAACAGACATTTTAACTGCCTAGAAGCCCATATCAGGAGAACAACTTAGAAGGTCCACTGCATCACACACAGTTGAAACTTAGTCATGTCGGATCACCATGATGTGACACTCAAAAGGAACTCTTTAACAACAAGGGATGACATATGTAAGGTTTTCAAAGTACCAAACCATGTTGTCTCTGTCCAGAAATGAGATTGCTTCCAGTACAAAGCAAGCTGGCTGAAGATGAATGGTTTCAAAGTCACTTTGTTTGAGCTTCCTGAGCCTTTTAAGAATCTCAGAGAGTGAGAAGACAGAGTATTGTTCTTTCAAGGTAAAAGTTCATTTCAAGCGAATAGACTGTGATGGAAGAATACTTCATCATGTTCATATGTTCATGCTGATCATAAAATAGGTGATTGGCTGTAGCATTCAACTGTGAAGGTCCTTGCAGCAAATCTAGAAGAAACCAGCCTTACTGAAGACAGAGCTGATGGGATAAAAGCCCTAAAAGCACTGTTACTGAATTGTATGATATTTTCTGCAACATTTCCAGATACGCTTAACAGCCTGGATTTTCCATCAATGCCTTGTGACTTTCACTGAGAGAGAAATGATGTTGTAATAAGGCCATAAGGTTAAAAGAGTAACACTATCAAATAGCAATTTTGTCTCATTTTTAGAGCTATTTATCATTCCTCTTCAGGCAAGATTTACTGGTAAAAAGTCAGTTTTTAAAAGGCTTTTTGTGTCTGTCACCCTATGAGCCTCTCCTCACAGTAGATGATTGGTGACTTGAGCAGTCTAACACACCTAACAGGCAGAGATCACAAGAATAATCTAGAGCTAACCTGAAGATCTCATACAGGACATTTAAAGATATGATACATAGAGCATGTAAGAGTGCACATGGAAGTTATGATAGCTTGTCTCTGGAATTCATCCCAGTGCCTTAAATTTTCTGAATATGGAAACTAGTTTGTTAGAGGAAAAGGCAGCCCAAGAGAGGCGACAGTGCTGATGCAGTCCCTGAGTCCAGCCAGTAACAAGGCAGAAGACATATTCCTAGTAGGAAGATGCACACGGAGCACACATATCTATGTATATGCATTACCAGCCACACAGATCATAGACAGACACTCAGAGCACCCACACAAGCACAGGTAGGACCAATATCCTTTCATGTTCTACCCCAGCAGGACACGGTGGAAGTTCATGAGTGAGAATATGCATGTACACATATCTGTCCAGTAGCTCCCTCTGGATCCCAATTTCTGGTAACCACTCCTTTGTCTGAAAGGCAATTGGGAGAGCTGCTCCTGATGATTCACAGGGCTGGGCTCTACACTTGAACCACAGGAATGATGGCTCTCCCAGGACAGCCCTGGGAGAGGCTGGGACAAGGCATTCCTTCCTTTCAAGTACTTGATTTGGGTTCCTGTCTGCCTTCATGCCCCTCTGCTCCTCTGTGCTTGTGGGAATGTGTCTTTGATGGACTGATGGCCCCTGGAACCACCAAAAAAGTGAAACAGGATATAGAACTAAGTATAAAAAACATCTCAGAGTAAAACCCAGAAAAAATACAACATTAATTCAGTGAAGTATAACAGTCTAAAGGGGGGCCTACATGAAAGCTGAAAAGGGACTTCTTACAGGGACATGCAGTGATAGGATAAGTTAGAATGGCTTTAAACTGAAAGAGTGTAGGTTTAGATTGGATATCAGACGAAAAATTCTTTACTGAGGGGATGGTGAGGCAACAAACAGGTTGCCCAAAGAAGCTGTGGATTCCCCATCCCAAGAAGTGTTCAAGGTCAGGTTGGATGGGACTCTGAGCAACCTAGTCTAGTGGAAGATATCCCTGCCTGTGGCCGGGAGCCCAAAATGAGACAACCTTTGATGTACCTTCCAACCCAAACCATTTCATGATATGGTATTATAATTAGGAACATACAAGATGATAAAGAAACTTTTATAGACATAGAAGTAGGACATAAAGGCAAAGGAAGGGTTTATTGCAAAAGGGGAAGGACGGTGAACAACAGGAGGAGCAGAAACAGTCAGTGCCTCCTTTGCCTTATTCATACTTGAAACCTGAAGTGTGGTTTGGTAATTAACAAAATGTTTTAACAGAGAGGTAGGAGAACACAGCAGAACAAAGAAAATAGAGCCTAAAGAGTGTTTAGGTCTGTCAGGTTATCCATTCGAAAGCACCTGAAAGCTTGCCCTCAATGGTTAGAGATCCAGCTGAAGTAATCTCCAAACCACTTGAAACACATGGTCAAGAGGTATGGTGTTATACAGGCCAGAAAGCATGAGATTCTTTAGCAGTAAAACATGTCTTGAGCTGTGTTAGATAAGCATTAATATATGGCAAGGGAAAAAATAACTATCCTGTAGTTAGCATTGGTAAAGCCTCAGTTAGAACATTGTGTCTGATTTTGGTCATTGTACTTCGAGGTATGCAGGCAAACTGGACAGACTCTAGAACAAAGCACATAGAAAGACAAATGTGATAACTCCCTTTAATGAATTTCTGCTCTGTGGAAGGACAAAAAGGAATCCCTCAAGTTTTCAAACAAGAGGATTTTGGTAAGATTCGAAAGGGGAAAAAAGCCTGCTGTAAGGACAGGAGACATAAACCACTGAGACAGGATCATCAAAGGACTGCCACTGAGGCTCCTTCACTCCCAGCTCTTAGGCAGGACTGTACCACAGTCTGTTGGGAATGCTGTAGTTAAAGTGGCCAGCTTAACTAAAGGCACAGCTGGCCTACTGGATCAGCCCTCCCCTCCCTGGCTCTGTGCGGTCCTCATTTGCCTTGCTGCAGCTAACAATAAGGGAGCCAATTAATGCTAATTGGGATGCAGCCACCTTCCCACTAGGAATTGGATGAAGAGCAAGGCATTTCATACAGGCCACTAAACAGCTGTCAGGTGCTAACAGTGTTCAGTTGCTGCTGACCTGGGCTGCATTTATATTTTAGTGACTTGCTGTGAAAAGCTCTGTATGCCATTATCAATCCCCTGGGCAATGCAGCCCCTGTTTTAGAGTTGCTTGACAAATGAGATTTAGTTTCCAGAGAAATGTTGCTAGGTAGCGCCTTTTTATTCCTAGATATTAACTTGTCACACCTCCCACTGTCTCTCTTTTCATCCTGACAAAGTCATATAGATATTAAGCAAGAGAAAAAGGAGGCAGAAGGGAAGGTATTTTACTACAATATGGTTTTATGTTATCATAAAAGAAGATTTGATTGGCCCATTGAAACAAAGAGGGAAATACATACAAAGCTGTAGTGTTGTGAAATTACTGGGAGTGTTTAATTTTCATGAAAACAAATGTCCTTTTAAAATTATCATTAGAAGTCTGTGTAAGTATGGTTTGAGATTCTCAAGCTTTCTGCTGGGAGTCCTTCTGTTTTATTGTTTTGCAGAAGGTTTGTATCACCACTCTGTCTACTTATTGCTGATACTAAGCATGCCAAACAAAAGACATTACTCCTTTTCTTTCATTCCCCACAAAGAGAAGTCACTGACAGATTTTTTTGACAACAAATAATTAACTAAAAAAATTAGTTTTGCTCATTTGTGAGCCAGATGAAAGTTCTAGGTATAAAAGGAAGATGATTTAACAAAAACAGTGAAATCAAGTTGTTATGGTAACTGGATTTTGAGGGGATGTATGTAAAAAAAAAGAAAAGGAGAGAAAAGATTTATACTCCATCTGCTCTAACCAGTGTGGTAAAGCACAACTGTTAAAGAATAACACCTAATAAGGATAATTTCACATCTGGCATCAACCCTGTATGATATTTCACATCAACAAGACTCCTAGATGTGAGTCAAAATTTGCTCAAATGTCTGCCATGTAGATATAAGTTATATGAGGTGTATATGACTGAGGTTCATACTGAATTACAAATTGAATTTAATAATTTTAAACTACATTACTGTGAAAATTCAATTCAAATGTTTACAGTTGCTCATCACATCCATTGTGCTTACTGATTTTGATTTAATTCTATTAGTACATGCTAATTATCTGATACAACTTAGTGTCCATTGCTTCTGGTTTTGTATCAATGTGCAACACTGGGAAAGAGGATGTTTCATCTCACTTGGTACTGCAGCCCTTTAGATAAAGTATCCATTGGCAATTAGAATAGAGATTGTCTGAAAAGAGAAATGTAAGTTTGTAAAAGATGATGTAGTCCATGACATTCAACTCAAGTAAGAAGCATTTCAGATGTAAATCACCAGCATTTCTCCCGTGAAGAAGAGAGCCTTAGCAAATGCATGGAGCAACCTGGGCTGTAAGATCACCCACTGGGCATTCATGCTTCTCTGTTTTTTAAGAAGTCTGCTCTTGCAATATATAAAAGGATGCAGAAGTTTTTTACTGTTGTTTAAGTGAACGTGCTTCCAAACTGGCTTTGTAACTCTTTGTGTAAACTCACCCTTCTTCTTCCCAAGGTTCCTCAGTCTCACCTCTACCTTTGGAATGTCCAAGAGGTAACTGAGAGCTCATCTATTGGTTGTTAACCCCTTATTGTCATTGGTTAGTTGTAAGACCTCCTGAACTCCCAGTGGTCACCTTGTAATCCCCTCAAGAGCTATTTAAGTCGCTACCCAGATCAATAAAGTCCCTCTCTGCCTCTCTCCCTGCTGCTGCTGTCCTGTGGTCTCTACTGGGGCCGTGGGATCCACTGGTGGGGGGAGGGAGTGGGCACGCTCCCCTCCAGGACTAGGGGTAAAAGGAAGACCTCTAGCTGTGAGTCCCTCTCCCTATCCACCCTTCAATGTTCATCAGCCTGCAGCTACAGAAAATCACCAAGAGGAAACAGGCTTTTGGTGGTATACTCCAAGGAGCTTCTGATATCTTCATTTCATCATTTCTCTATCTTCTCATGTGCATTTGCTGACTTTCCATGCTCCTGACACCATTTACATCTTCAGTGCCAGATGTTCTAGTTTCTTCTGGAGAAATGCCTTCTCTATCAGCAGCCATATTTTCTGCTAAGACCAGTATTCTGGTGATTTAAGTTTATTCTAGTAATTTAAGTCTGACCACATTTCATCTGTTCTCTCAATCCCTCTCCCTGATTTTTGCCAACTACTGATAATTCAAGATTCATAGCTTGAACATGCTTTTATAACTGATTGAAATTTAACTAATATGTTTGTTCCACATTCTGTCAGAGACCATTTCTCTCCTTTTTCACTTCACAGCCTACTGAACATTGTACTCAGGGTTGCTTTGTGGTATTGCTCTCCTGCTAGCCACCTGGCCAACCCAAGAGGACTAACATCTGCTTTCCTTCCAAGCTGTTGGTGACTGGGGCTACCAGAGATCTCCCAGGCTGTGTGAAACACTCTTGCAGCTGCAGGATGGCTGAAATACACAAGATGTCCCACAACATCACCAGAGTTGCATGTGTCAATTAAATAAACCTGAATCTGGAGAACTAAAGAGGTCATCTCCTAGAGGAACTGCAGTTATGATCTCCACTGACTGTATTGACATGAGCCAGAGATGCACTGCTGTCATGATGGAAAAACTACTGCACAGTGGGCTGTGAGAGGAGGACAGAAGATTAGGGATGTGATTACTTGCCTCTGTTCAGTACTTGGCTTTTAAAATCATCATAGTTTTGTTCCATCTCACTGCTCTTCTCCTCAGAAAACTACTGCTGTACTGGATATGCCACTGATCAAACACCTTTGCTCCCTTCTAATATTTTTAAACACACTTTCCATCATATCTCTTCTGAGGCTGGAAAAAATTTCTTCCTCTCTTGCTCTTTTTGTTGTGAGGCTTGACAACAATTCAATCCTAGTTGTGCCAATACTAATGTCAGTCCGAGAGACCAGTATGATCCTTGTGGTTCTCTTTTATTCCCCCAAATACTTTCCCATGCTCACATGAGACATCTGGTTGGACACATACACTGTAAGAGTTTGTGTTTCTATACCTGGGCAGGGCATGGCATGGGCAGTCCATCACCATGACAGGCCCATATGGGAGCACAAGATGCTGTCACTTCCAATCACGTCTCTGCCTACTATCAACTCCTGTCTTCTGAGCTTGTCAGTCTCTCACACACACACACATGCACGTATGTGCTCACAGTGGCTGCAGTGTTCCTCTGAGAAACACTAATCATGTTCAAAATCTAGAACAATTTCTGTTGGTAACTCAAAGCTCTCGTCCCATTCCATTCCCTAACAAGGAAGAAGTTTTTCACTTTTAACATCCAAAGAGCTTCAGTCATGTGCCTCAGACAACTGGTCTTCAGTGTAAAAATATTTCACATGGAAGAATAGAAATAGCGCGTATTTCTTAATGGGGCTGCAAAATAAGTGGTGGCCTTAATAACATTCTAGTAGGAAATCTCTATACTTTGAATGTAATTTGGCCAGTAGGAATCACACCTGAATCAAATACTGCTATACAAAAAACTTTATTGGTTTATTTGATTACACGGAAGACAGCATTTATTTGTAAGTTCAGGGTGCAAGAGGGATTTTGGAGTGAGAAAGCATCTCACTGCAAATCCTTTAATAATCTCCTTAAATTCATATTTAAAAGTCCGAAGTGAGGAAAAGGAGGTATTTTAAAACCTTTCACATTCTTGCAATGTCAGCATAAAGACTGTAAAGTCTCCTACACAGTTGCCTCAGACACTTCTTCCCTCCTCAAGCTGTCTTTAGTTTAGTTAATATCATTCCTTGTTTGCCAACATTTCCTACGCTGTCACCTACTCTTCTGTGTACTGCTAGGTTTTATGTGGCCACAGTTGATTTTTCTTTCCTCTGCAGTAAAGTTCACCTTAGGCAGGTGAACTGCATTTACAGAACAACGGAGCAGGGCATTGCTGCAAAGAATCTATCACTCTAACCTCTAGTAAACCCGAGGTCAGAACACAATTACAGGGTTCAAGTGTTTGGTAAGTTATTTGCTTGCACAGACTGCTGATTGATCGTTCTAAAATTGTTATTAGGTAACCGCTAGCAGCAGTGGTCAAAGGGAAAGGAAAATGAAACAGGAAGCAGCAGTCAAGGGAAGGTGCTGTAGACTAGCGCTTGTGTCTAAATAAGGGTAATGTCAGTGAAAACAAGAAAATGCTGAAAAGCAGATTACTTCAAGGGAGACAACCTAGGCAGATAACCCTAAAATCCAGTATTCTGCATAACTCTTTTTCTGTGTTGAATAAGGCGTTTTCTGAAAGCTTCGCCTCCATTTGACTAGGAAAAATAATACAGCTGTTCATGACATTTTAAAGAAATTATTCTAGATTTGTTCAAAACCTTAGTTAGATTTACCTAAATAACTGGTTGTACAGGATTGGGTCAAGGCTTTTGGAATGAATGCAGAGAGGAATTCCTTTGATGGTGTATCATCCAGCTTCTCCATCAAGAGCATTAGGAAAAAGATGACTCCCAGACTATGCAGGCTGCTTATAGCCCTTGCTCCTCTTCTTCTGTCCATGGTCAAGGGCAATCTCTACAAAGCCTGCGTCCACCGCTGATATTTGCCCATGTCAGTGCAGGGTCAAGAAGACTAATCAGTCTCAGATTCTTTAACCCACGTAATCCTCAGAAATCCTTCAGAGTAATTTAGATTGGTGCAGCAGAGCTTGCACACCTTCCAGCTGTTATTTTCTGTGAATCTTTATAGGCTGCTACAGATGCAATATTTAGCCCTTTTCATCATTGCATCCTGGTATGGATCTAGTACTGGCAAGTTGGCTCAATGATGGTAGCAGAGGGTGGGAAACAGGTTACTTCACTTTTCCATGAGCATCATTGCAGTCTGTTTTATGCTGCCCTGCTGTTGACTGTGATTTTTTATACAGTACATCACTATGTTTTAACTAGGTGGAGAACTTCTTATGACACATTAACTTGATCATTTGCACCCTCTGACCATGTCAGCAGAGACAGTGCAAAGCAGAATTGTTTCAAGATAGATCAGATTTGAACTTCTTCAAAGGTCACATGTACTAGACTGTGGAGACTTGGATTTGTGCCTAATAACAATAAAGATTTACAGATATTGTAACTTAGCCTCCAGCAAACGTACACTACCTAGCATCGTGCAAAATGTTAAATGTTTGTAAGTGTCAAAATGCTTGTAAGGAAAATAAAGAAGTTTAATGATCTATGCAATACAAAGTTACATCTTAATTTGTCAGTAAGTCATGTAACAATTCATGTTCACTGTATCCCCTTGACTACTGTGTACTGCAAAATTATGATTTTGATGTGTATAATTTCTTTCTGTTGTCCAGGAACGTGGAGAGAGGATGTTTATTACTGGATGACATTCAGAATCACAAGATATCATGGCGTAGTGCCCAGTTAAGAGCACCTCTCAGGTAAGCAAGACCTTGACTACAGCTGCACAGCTTTGACTATATTAATTCAGAATGAGCTGGAAAAAACAAGGAAGAAATAGGTGAAATTTGTTAGGCAATTGTGTCTAACTTCACACTTTTGTGATGCATTTGGGGTGAGGGATTAGAGGGTCATGGAAATCCTGATGACAACTGCTAACTGATGTACAGAGGTAGTGAAGTGATCTGGGGGTGTGATTATCAAGGCCCTTGGTGGCTCTGGGCAACAGAAGGTGTCAAATACTAAAGCTCTATCCCTTTGGGAGGGAGGGGGACAGGGATGGCCAGCACCATGCAGATGGCTGAGCCAGAGGCTGAGCTCCCACCCAGGGCTCAGGCTGCTCTCAGCTAACTCAGGGTCTGGGTCTTCAGATGGTGTGAGTCACGGGATGGAAACCTTGGAAGAGAAATTAGTACCCACTTGTCATGTGAAAGGTGGGAGTTTAGATTTTTGCTCATTGGTCCCCCAGAAAAGTTGAGACCCTGGTGTCCAACAGATTGTAAGCCTCTCGTAACAAGACCCTTCAATAACAGATCCACAAGGTTGGAGCATACCTCAACCACCCTTGTTTGAGGGGACTCAGCAGAGCCAAAACCCCTTGGTGAGTCCTCCCAAGGTGTTTTTCCACTGCTGGCAACAGCAAGGACTCACTTTAACAGTTTATGGAATAACACTTTTTTATTAATACAAATTGTTGCTGGTGATAGTGTCTACTGCAAAAATATGTTTTAAAGCAATCTACTGATACATATATTAAGCAAGCACAAGCTCTGTGATGAAGCAATCTAACTAATACATTATGGGTTAAGCACAAGCAAAAGTTCTAGTCCTAAAAGCAGCACTTAATGTGCATAGAGTATATTTCTCACCCAAGGCTTCCCTCTGGTGTACTGGAGGAGATGGACTCAGCCCGTTGACTGATCCCAGCAGTTTTGGTAGAGGTCTTCTCCCATTTTTCCCCTATCCCCAACTTACTTTTATACTATTTTCTTCGTGTTTGAATTGAGTTTGAGTGGCTCTAGTCATAAACACCTTTTATTTCTGATTGATGTACCTAATGGGAGGGGTAGGTGGTCGTGGTTTTGGCACCTGAGGAGGGGGTTCAACATGGTTGTTGGCTTCAGCAGCAGAACATCTTGATTCTCACTTATCAGGCAGGTACTGTACAGCCTTAGTACCACAGAGTTCCCCCGTTCTGCTGGGGTTAGAGTAGAGGGGGTCGTGTAATCTCTGCTTCATTCCACACTCTGTCCTCTTTCTCTGAGCAGATGTTTATTGTTGTACTGGGGAGCATGTCAACCTCAGTCCATCTAGGGTGTTGCAGCTGCTTTTTGCCTTAAAATTCTGAATCCCTTCTAGGTTTAACTCTGTCCATCATCCTGTACCACTCATCCACCCAGTGGGAGTGGGGATAGACCCCAAGACTCTGAGGGGGGTTTGTTGCTGGACCTCCAGTCTTCCACAGTTTTGCCCTCCTCCTCTGAGGCTCCTCAGGACACCTAAACTACTTTCTTTCCCCCAGATCCTTGGCCTTAAAATATCTTCACTGGTGCACTGGCAAAGCTGTTAGCATACACCAAGGAAATATTCTGAAAATCTCTTCAAGAAAAGAGAATAGATGGTCTCCAGAGGTCCCTTCCAACCCTAACAATTCCATGACTCTGTGAAAACAGAACCAAAATTTATCAAACTACCACATTTTCTCACATCATCAGCTTTCAACATAAATTTAAGAGTCCAAGTTAAAATTTTAGGCTTCCTTTATTATTTATCCTTTGAAAAGAGTCAGGTCTCAGAAAAGAAGCTTTCTTAAGATGCCTAAGGAATACGTTCTTGAATTCCAGGTCTGGGTGAATAAGTGACTGAGTCAATTTTCTCTGCTTCTGTTGGAAGGTAGCCATCAGAGCCAGAAGGAGGGGCCAGCCTAGGAGAAGGAAGAGACTAGAGTCTCCCTGGAGAAACTGAATATGAAATACAACATAATTTTGCCTGCTATAGTGGAGTCTAGGGCATCTGATACTTATGGAAAACAGAAGAGGTAGTTGATAAAATCCAGATGTTCCAGAATCACGTCTTTCCTGAAGGCTTGGAAGACACAGCCCAATATGGATAATTTAAAAACCTTGGGATTCTGAGTTCCTTGATTTCTTCAGGAATACTTGGTGTACACAAGCACTGGGTAGAATGTAAGGTTATTCCTAAGGAGGCATCTGTCTGAATGCAGGCCAGAACAGTCATCTGCCATTAGATATCAGACTATTCTGAACTACAGAACAGTCATCCGGTAATCTGAAATGGTCACTGCAAATTGCTTCTAATCACTGGGAAGAAATAGACATTTCAAAGGAAAGACTGAAAACAGCAAGCAGTTTTTGACCCAAGACAAAATAAATTACAGCTTAAAAATACCCTTTTTCTCTTCATTGTCAGTAAAGAGACCTTAGAGGAGCCAGGCTAGACATAGATAATTTAACAGAAGATGTCTAGTTAGGCAAGACAAACCTTTCTTGCATGTATAATGGGAAGAATGGATCAGCTGATCAAAGAAAAAAGCTAAGGTTTGCATTCTTATAATATTTCTGTAACTACATCCCATCTGCAACTGTCCTGAGTAGAACCACAGCAAGACAAGCTACTTTTCTTGTATTGAGGAGAAAAGATAACAAGGACAGGTCAGGATATTAGTATGTATCTACCTGGTGGCAAAGAAGCAGAACAAATCACCAGTAGCGTTTTCTTGTACATAGCTAAGCATGTTAGTTATCTGAGATAACAGCACATTTTCCCTCCTTTCCCCTTTCCTCTTCCCCTTCCCCTAACCTTTCCCCTTTCTATTTTCTCTTACTTTTCTATGCAGTTGTAGAATATTAATTTCTGGAAAAATATAAAAAGAAGTTGCAAATATCAGACTATTCTAGAAATCTTTAGCACCTCACCACACTTACAGTGAATGTCAGTGGAACACGTGCTGCCGCTGGCACAAAGGTTTTGTAAGAAGAGGCAAATTAAAAAAAAAAAAAGTTTTTAGAACTGTGAGACACTCTAATAGCATGAGAAAATTTTGCAGTTTGTTACCCACAGCATGTTAACATTTTCTAAAGGTTGTTTTTGGCAGAGGTTGTCAGAAGTAGAAAAGACAATAAGAAGAAAAGCACTACGATGTCTCAGTTCTTAGAACTGTGGAGATATTTGCTCATTCCAGGTTATGCACAAATTTTGCAGCACAAAATGAGGAAGGGAGTGTGAAATAAGAAATTAAAAAAACACACCTCAGCAACTTCCAATATAATTTGGAAAAAATTAGATGTTACTACCCATACCTTGTAAATGGGAAAACTATGTCCTTTTCAGTCATTAACGTTTATATGTATTACCTTTACAAAGAAACACTTCTGGAGAATGAATGACCTCTCTAACCTAATGGCCGTTGGCTACACCTCGCCATGACAACACTTCCTTCTGACCATTAACCCCCAGGAAATGTCTTGGGCTTTTCTGGGTTCTATTTTAAAGAAAGAGGGGATAGATTCAGGTCACTTGAACTGCATGTTTGTTGTAGGTCTCCTATACTGTCCTTCTGTCATTTCTTTTGTTGACATTTCTTATGTGGTGTGGTGTCCTGTGTATGGGAGACTGAAACTCAGCAAAAACAGATGCAATTTAATATGCTGGATATCAACTTACCAAGGCTTCATTCCAGATCCTTTGACCCAAATTTAACAGTAATTAATGGATTTCAACCTTCCCTCCTATGAGTCAGTTCTATCTGGAATAAGAGACTTGATGTCTGCCTGTCACTTTCATTTACTGAGGTCCCCTGGAAACTCTGCTATTACCTACATTTGAAATTTCCACCTATTTTATTGTAGTGCAAACCAAAGAATTTTCCACTGCCTTTTTCTGCATAAACATGCTCAAAAAGTGTGAATGAATTTAGAGGTTCTGCTTTTTACAGGTTTCTTCAAAGCATAACAATGAATAAATACATAATGGTTATGAACTGGACAAAAATGAAAACAATTTGATCATCATAGATATCTCTCTTACATGTTTTTATTGTCACAGAAATGTAAACACCATTTGCTTAAATTTACCCCTTAAATAGCAAATCTTCTGAACCAACATCCACTAAGATTCACTTAAACACGAAAAATAAAATTCTTCTGTCAGAAATGAAATTAATTCAGCTTTGAAGAACTACATGTAAGAACCACGTGTCAATCAGTACCATGTGCATTCACCCTACTCATTATCAGAGAGGCACAGCGCACAAATCACAAGAGGGCTAATCAAGAACCTCTTCTGTAGCACAATGAGAAAATGTTGTATAGTTTATAAGACCTTCAACCCACTAGTTGGCCTCAGTAATTACTGAAACCTACTCTCCTTATTAAACAGGCTCTTAAATAATGGATCCTATATTTGTCCCTGCCCACTAAGGAAATACCACACATAAACAGAATTTTTATGCATGTACTATTTTATTTGCAAATTTTGTTATTGAGAAATGTATAATTAGGCTGTGTTTCAGGAATCCAGGATTCTAGTCCCAGCTGATGCACTACATGACCTTGGGAAAGTCATTCGCTGCTGTGCCTTAATTTGTCTAAGATCTGTCGTCTGACTTGCAGTTCATCTGGTTTAATTGTTTTAATATCTTCAACTTTCCTGTAAATATCTCCTGATAAATGACTACACTTTTCAACACACCTGGGATCAGAGTGCCCCCCAGTTTTCAATTTAAACAATAATAGAAAAATAAGCCAAAAAAACCCACCTCTTTGAGATTGGAAAAAAAAATTCTTTACTGATTTTTTTAATTTTAGTAAACTGATTTGTATTTCATTGTTTTATGACGTTCCATAGTTGGCAGAGGCATGGTTCAGTCTGGGAAACTTTCTGAGAGATGCTTCCTGAGAAAAAAAGTGTTTCTCAGGATGTGCTTCTGTTCATGCTGCTGCTGAGGGCATGTTGCTGTTCTCTCTTATTTCATAGTGAGAGGATAAAAGTCAATACAGCTTCCCTCTATACAGCATCAGTACCTAGTTTTTATGACCTCATTCTCTGAGTGCCAGAAGAGTGATGTGCCAGCCAGGAGGCAACTGTCCACCATGATAAAGCTTAAGCACGTCAGTCTGTGGAACAGATGGAACATTGACTGTGCTAGAGGGAAGGTAGAGGACTTTGAACACTCTCTCATCTTTCATCCAGTTCAGATGAACAAGTGAAGGATAATGTACATGTTTTCACAAAGAAAAAGTCAAATCAAAAGAATAGCTTTGTGCTTTAGCTTTTAGGGATTTTAAGTAATGTTCAAAACCCTTAGCAAATTGCTTTGAGCAAATAAATATACACCATAAGCATATTTCAGTCTATGAATCCCACAGACAAACACTACTTTGAAACTACTTCTCATACTGTGCTCCTAATGGTAATGTGGATTGTGTAACAATTATATTATAATGAAGGGACCTGAGAATGGAATGCATTTTTAATCTGAAGTATTACAAATAGTGTAATAAAAGTTAAGAGAAATGATTCTAGGGATGTGCCTGCTAGCTTAGCAGGGAGCTGGATAGAAAGAAAAAGCATTTTGCATGAATATGTGTTAATTAATTAAATGTTAGGCATACATATTCTTAGCGTATTTACTGAGAAAAAGACCTATGTTTTCTATACTATATGATTTAGAGTATCCAGAAGCCTTTGAAATTCTCAATGTTTAGTGTGTATATTTGAGCACTTTTTAGATATTTAAAGCATATAATAAAGGTGTATATTAATACTAGATTGCGGAACTGGAGAACTGAAGTGTCAGGACAGTTAAAGCACACTGCAAATGTAAATTTGTGCTTTGTTCTGGAATCAATGTGTCTTTCTTCTTTCATGTGTCTGAACTACAAAGGTGGTCAAACTGAAGAATGAATGGTTGGGTACGGTGTAGTTCTCAGTGTAGGGTAATGCAGACAGGTGTGCTGAACAAAATGCAAAGACCCCAAGACCTTCAACCCAAGGGCTGCAGCCAGTCTTTAGGGGTTTTATCATTCAAGCTAAGCAATCTATTGGAGAGATAGTATTTATGTTTCCCAAATACTATGAATCATTGTGGTGGTTTAACCTTGGCTAAATGTCAGGTTGCCCACTAAAGCTGCTCTAACACTTCCCTCCTCAACTGAAGAGGGGAGAGAATATAACTAATAGCTCACAGGTCGAGACAAAGGGAGAGATCACTCACCAATAACCATCATGGGCAAAATGGATTGAATTGGAAAATTAATTGATTTTATTACCAATCAAATCAGAGTGGCCTAATGAAGAGTAAAACAAATCTTAAAAACACCTTTCCTCCACACTTCCCTCCTCCCCAGGCTTAAATTTATTCCTGATTCTCTATCACCTCCCTGCCAGCAGTGCAGAGGAATAGGGAATGGGGATTATGGTTAGTTTATCACATGCTATTTTTGGCTTTGCTTCCTCCTCAGGGAGAAAAGTCCTTCCTCTGCTCCAGTATGGGGTACCTCCCACAGGAGACAGTTCTCCACAAATTTCTTCATTGTGGGTCCTTCCCATGTGCTGCAGCTTTTCATAAACTGCTCTAGCATGAGTCCCTTCCACAGGGTGCAGTCCTTCAGGAACAAAATGCTCCAGTGTGGGTCCCCCATGGGGTCACAAATTCTGCCAGCAAACCTGCTCCAGTACAGACTTCTTTCTACGTGGGTCCTTTCAGGAGTCTGTTCCAGCGTGGACTTCCCATGGGGTCATAGCCTTCTTCAGGCATCCACCTGCTCCAATGCAGTGTAGTCCACAGGCTGCAGGTGGATCTCTGCTCTACCATGGATCTCCATGGGCTGCAAGGGGACACCTGTCTCACCGTGGTCTTCACCATGGGCTGCAGGGGAATCTTCGCTCTAGCACTGAGAGTACCCCCTAGCCCTCCTTCTTCAGTGACCTTTGCGCCTACTTATTTGTTTCACGTATTCTCACTTCTTTCTTCTCTGACTGCAACTAATCCTCCCCTTCTTAAATGTATTATCACAGAATTGTTGCTACCACCACTGTTTGGCTCAGCCTTGGCCAGCACTGGGTCCGTCTTGAAGCCATCTGGCATTGGCTCTACTGGATTGTCGGGGAAGATTCTGGCAACTTCTCACAGAAGCCACCCCAGTAGCCCCCCAGCTACCAAAACCTTGCCATGCAAACCCAATACAATCACATGCTGGGAACTTATGAACTGAGGCACTGCAGTACATGTGTGTATGCTACTTCTTGTATATCAAGTTATTTTCCTCACTTAAGTGATAAGGAGCACTGCTGTGCTTGAGGACTGACTTGAGGACTGTGTTTTTCCTGCCCTTTCTGGTTTCTAATTGTTCTGACTATCTTCAGTCCAGAATTTTCCTGTTGCAGTTTCAAAAAAATCTTTATACCTCACTGTATATAGCTGCATAGTGATGCATTGTTCAAATCTCAACCCAAGCCCATGTAAACTGATATGTACATAGCAGTGAATGTTGGCAATAGTCCACACTGAAGAGTGAAAAGAGAAAGGAAAGTTATCAGTCAAAATGTTGTTTACCTGCCAGGTATTATAATAAACAGCTGATGATATTCTATACATTAAATAAAATACTAAGTCCACCATAATGGACATAATTCAGCAATTATTTTAGTGTAGAAACTGTGCTGTAAGAAGAATCTAAATTAGCAGAAGCTGTTGTGAAGCTACCCTGCTTCCTAAATCTTCCACAGGATCTACAGTATAGAATGTTTGAGTAATAACTGAATCATTTTATTATTGCCTTTTGCATCAGTGTTTCAAAGCACTTTGCAGCAACACAAGAATGTTTAAAGGCATTCATTACCTTGGATATATCAAGATAAATATATGAACAAAAATGCTGTTTTCAAATCATTCCACAGTTACTACAGAATGAACAATCAGGATAATGCATCATAAACATCACCAAAAGATGCACCTCATCCTATATATCTCAGGTCTCTTCATCTGCCTGAGTATTAGAAACAAATTAGGAATATCTTGTCCTTCTTATGAATACTGTTGATGAGTGAAGAAAATGGTTTGTTAAAATGTGTCCTAGTTCTACTCAGAAATTTTTGGTGAACAATCTTAGCATCAATTCAGTTGTTCTTTGCTTGAACAACTGATATCTACTCAGACTCAGGTAAACTGATATTAATCAGAAAGAATAATTTTGAAGATCCTGTGGGATTGATACATAATTTTCCAATACACCAGCATTTTCTTAACAGTTATGAAAGCCACAGACTTACTTTTTAAGAGATTTTTTTCACACTGAGAATATTTTCTTGCATTTCTATTTGGTAAAGATGAAAACTCAGCAGACTCATGACTTTCTTACTCAAAGGCAAAGTCAATGCTGTCTATCCAAGACTTCTTATACTGCTTCCCCAGGGAACATTGGATTTGCTCCTAGACAGCGATCTTTTGGCACTTGACCAAGTTTTCTAAGAATTCATTTCTTGTCAGGAGATCATAACATTCTTCCACAGATAAGTCCTGCAGGCACGATGAAACTATCAGCTGCAGGGTTAACTCACTAAAGCAAGAAACAGAAAAACAAGGCTATGAAATTCCTTCCCAGAGAATGCAACAATTACTTCTGAAATTTCATCTCTTATTTTTTCACTTCCCACTAAGAATATAAATATTAAAAAAAAAAAAAGTCTCTTCTCTATTTTCTGTGCTCACTCTCACTATTCACCAAAAATCTGAGGGAGGTTTCCCAATTCAAGCTATTATGGATTTAGTAATAGGTGGAGTATGCAAAGCTTTCCTGATTTAATACATCAGGCCTTTACATAGCCAGAACTTCATTCTTAAACCAAGGAGCTGCATTGTTTTCCTTGTATAGTAGCATGATCTGCCAAGAGATTCAGTCTTTTGGACAGGTATGTCCTTAGCTATGCCTAAAAAACTCCCTGGGCATACTAACTGACTTGAATATTTCAGGGAAAAAATACAACTTCAGCTGGTAAGTAATCAAGGACTGTATTTATTGAATGACAAAAACTTTGGATCATGTGAAGAGAGAAATAGCCATGTCTCTTAATCATGATTAAAAATGTGTATCGGTTGAAAGTGTACATGAAGGAATGTGGAACAGAGGGAAAATGTGGGCTATTTTCTCAGTATTACAATAAATGGGAAAGAACTACCTACTTCTCCCAAGGAAAACAATGGACGTACTTGCAGAACTTCCATTTAAAAGAAGCTGCATCTATTTCTGCTGCAGATCAGTGCTTCCTGGGATGCCTGCTCTGGCATGGATGTCTGTGGAGCTTTATACTAGAAATGTCAGTAACGCTGCTATCTTGGCTGTATCCTGACTCCATGCACAGAAACGCTTTTTCCCTCCTGGAAGTCCATGCTTTCACTCCTTCAGGCTTCTCCAGGTATTGCCAGCTGAATTTCCCCAGGCTTTTACAGGCTGGAATACTGACTGTATCATTACCTGGAACAATTCTGCCTGTGTTCACTGTCCTGTAACTCATCTTTGCTGTTTATCTGATTACCCCTATGTTACTGGCTAGTTTAATGTAGAGACAACTTGACCAAATTAACTCCTTTATTAAATAATTTATTAATAAACTCAGGAGATTGCTCAGATGACTCAAATGAACTTTATTAGCATAGTGTGAATAATTCAGCATTTTCTACAAAAAGAAAAGGCCTTAGGAAACACAGAATAAAGATGTTATCTTGCCAACTTTCCTGGCTAGACATTTCCTAGTCAGAGGGCACTGGTCTGCTGCCAAAGTTTGTCCCCATGAGGAGGCTTTCAGACTTAACTTTTCACAGGAGAGTGTATTTCCAGATACAAAGCCTAATTATTTTTTTTTTCAAAATTATTAGGAAATCAAATAATATTTATGTCTTGGGAAGTTTATTCTATATGAGTAATAATTGACTGAGACTAAACAACTGTAGGGGTTTCCAAAATACCAATCAGGTCAATATTATAACTAATTTACCAGTCTGAACTGTAAATTAACTTAACTTTAGGCATGTGTGACTAAAACTTAAGTGAAATTTTGACTCTGAACTCAGGACAGTGGGTGTATTGAGGAGGAGCCTTTTGAAGAAACTCAATTATATATTAAATCTTGTTTATAATCGTGACAAGATTATACAATCAAAAGTCGAGAATGTTTTATATACTTTGTGATTGGGCACAAAGGACTCCTATGCAACGCTATGTTTTCAAAACAAATGAAAGAAGCAAAGGAGATCTTTCAGGGATCTGGCCAGAGTAGAAGAAATTCTTCCTTAATGGGGATACCTACTGTTCTTGCAGATTTTATCCTCTGCCTGTTTTCCTGAGAAATGTCTCTTCCAGCTGCAGTATGCTTGTTACCAGCGTGAGGTACTGCTCGTATGCTCTCACAGGAGAGAAAAAATACACAGAAGAGGAAAATGGCATACTATTATATTTAACTTTGTGGATATATCAAGAGACTGCAGTACCTTGCCACCTGCGATGGGCTCATGATTCCATTAAAGCTGGTGGCACAGAACTACCTTAGGCTCCAGTGGATGTCAGGTTGTTTATTGACAGACAGGGTTCTTGGTTTCCACAGCATTCTGGCAGTGGGAAACAACCCTGGTTCAAAGTCCCTGGAGCCCAGATTCTCCATGCCTATGTTGTACTATCCCACACAGACAGGTCTACCATGCTAGTGGAATAAGTACATTTTGGCAAAAGGGCATAGGGAATGGGGGTCTGGTTGTCTCAGATATGAATCTGTCAGCTCTTAGATTGCTTCCATGCTGAGTTCCTTTCTTTCTGCCTTGCATTTTCCTTCTTTAAACTGAGAATAAAATGTCATACCTGCTCCTAATTACCTCTTCAGGGTAGTAATGATTAATTAGCTCATGTTTGTACACTGCTCTGAATGTGTATTGAGCAAAATTGTTTATTCTTACAATTAAAGACTTCTGGATGTGAAGATTATGACTGTGGAAATGCGGAATCCTGTGATTTCTACTTTGAAAATTGTAAATTGCTATTAAAGATACACATAACTTGTTACAACTTGTTTCACTGAGGAAAAGGTGACAAACCGTTGTACACATAATAAGGCAACATACACCTCGGTTTTGTTATTTACTCATCTCTCTTTTCTTTGCTCTCTTGCCAAAGGGTTTTTTGTGATTCTTGTAAAAAGGTAAGCACTCTTGCTTGATTCCCTTTGTCTCATTCCTACTCTGTTAGGAAGGCCACGAGTTCACATTTTAAGAGAAATCCTCTGAGATTCACATGTGTGGTAATTTCTATAAAGCTGCTGGAAGTACATTTTTTTAATGACAATATCTGATATTGTTTACAAAAGGCCAAACCCAATTCTATTGTACATCTCTAGGGGAAATGCTTTTAACTTTTATTCCAATTAATTCAAAATACCAAGGCAATAAAACCAGATTGCTTAGATGTCCATTGTAAAAGCAGTGATTTACAGCGTCAGTTACTCTAATGATAGCTTTATAGGATTAAAATATTTACTGCTAGAAATTCAAGAAAACTAAAACTAAATACAAAACCAATAATGCTGCTATTTATGTTTCTTTGGAAAAAATGATAATTAGTTTTTCTTGTTCTTTCTTCATTGTTTCTCACTGTATAACTAACTTTTGGTAATTGAAATATGTATCAGTGATGGACAATGTTAAGTTGCAACACAGCTCCTTCCAGAAGAATGTACAAAACTCCCAAATGTCTCCCATTTATTAGTATTTTGCTTCCTCAATGCTTTCAAAAATAGCCTTGCAAAGGTCTTCATTCATTGTCCCGAAGATTATCTAGGTTGAAGACTTCACCTTGCTCTTTCCTAAATCAGTGACAAAAGTACAGCGCCTAGCACAGTGAGGTCCAAATCTTGGTCACTGGCCTCTGCTGCTGAAAACCCAATGTTTTCAAATCACAGTCTTACATGTTGTGAACATATGCATTTTCTGGACAAATTTAGCTAAAGTATATCTTGCATACTGGGCTTATCTGAGGTATTATCCTCACTGTGAATAAGAATACAATTTTTTTCAGTGAGTAGTCCTGTAATCTGCACTACAAGTTTTTATCCTCCATTAAGCATTGACAGGAGATGCGAAAATCAGGGGGAACATCTCACTCCATTAAGGTCCATGTCAGTATCTTTATTACAGAGAGATACCTACTGTTCTCAGGGAACTTACTTTATGAGCTGGCAAAGACAAGAATGGGTAAAATAGAATGAAAAAGATCTGGAGGCACTTGATGCCTCAAAATTACAGGAGAAACCAGTAGCAAAAGCCGTATCTCTTACTCTCACTACAAAGTTCTGCAGATGCTGAAAGAAGTTGTCTCAAAAATACAAACAGCATGAAAAACAAGATTCAGAAAAGACAAATAACATGCCTTTGAATGAAAAGAGGATGTAATATGCATGACATATTTAAGGTAGATTCTTGGGGTTTTATATTGAAACATATAATTATGTTAAATGAAAATGTGCATAAAAGGCATGAGACTGATTAGCAATTTTGGGGATTACAAATCAGATATTTATTATCTGCCAGCATCTTTTTGCATATTCCAGAAGTTTTTTTCCCTTCAGCAGGTTGTTATTATTTGATCAGAATATCACATCAGAAATTAATTACCAGTATAAGCTAGTTTAAAAATTCAACCATCCATTTGCTGAGTAAACATAGCATATGATGGGAAATGACTCACATACCAGGAATACTGAGAAAGGAGAAGAAACAAATTACTGTCAAAAATATCTTTTCAGAAACTCTTGGTTGAGCAATTGTATATAATGAAGACATCCTTAGAACAGTGTTGCTTGAGAGCTATTAGGTAAACAAAGAAAGAAGAAGCTATAAAATTAACATTATTTGTAATGGAAGACTAGGTTAGTTTGATAAAAGCTTATCAGTTTCAAACAGATTACTATGAAACTGTTGATTGATGTGTTACTTCCCCTATACTCTACATATGAGATTCTGAAGGCATTGTCAGCAAACAAGCAGGCAAACGTTTAAAAATACAACTTCAAGATACTGACTCCTTCCCATGAAAAGCCCTGCATATGTGAAAAGGCTACAGAATTTGGGAAGCAGGAGTCATCAGTTCATCTAATAATCCTCCCATTTTTGAAAGTTCTGTTATGAATTAGACATTAAATAAACCCAACCAGACCTAAATAAAATTAGCCAATTACATAGAATTTGCAAAACTTACAGTTTGTTATTCCCAGAAAGCTCCAAAAGACCTCCGAAAGAATGACAGAATTATATTTCCTGCATAAATGGAGGCAAACGGACAATGCAGCCCCATACTTAGAAGGATGTGACATCTATGCCCCATCCATACCTCAGCCAAAATGAGAATATAAGTCAACTGTGTCACTACAACTCAAGGTGAGGCACTTTCACTGTTGAAAAAGGCTTAGCATTTGAAAATGAGAGTACTTTAAAATTATTCTTTTTGTTTATTTAACTGCACTTAGTATACGCAAAGAGAAAAAAAGAAACAAAATAAAAATTAAACAAGCAAGGGCCCTGTAATAACTCCTCTATTGCTATTGACAGGTCTTCACAAAGCAACCCCTCAGGCACCTTTTTCTAGTAGTGAAATAAACTTGTGAACTCAGTTCAGAATGCAATGGAGCTTTGTAGAAGATGAAAAGCCAAAGAGACAAGGTTGAAGAATGAAAATCCTTGTGGTACCACTGGTTATAGAGATAACATTTCTGACTCGTGAAGGACCGATGTCGATATATTCTGGAGTCTGGGGGAACATGTCAGGGAGGGATCTCTATGTAGTTGACTGACTTAGCCTCTACCATCGACCACTGTTGGACACAGAGCAACGGGCCAGAAAGATCTTTGGTTATGGCCATTCTTATGCTCTCGAGGATGGCATTATTTAGTACAGAATGAGCACTGTTCTCATAAATACGAACTATTTGTAGGTAGACATCTGCCTATGTAAAGAGAAAAATAGGAAATGCTATTTGAAATCTTCAACAGACTTGCTCTTCAGGAATGAAATAAAGTTTGCCAGGCCACAGGTAGAACAGGAAGAAGTAATTTCTGGCAGACTGAGTGAGCACCAGAAATGACCATGGTTGCCACACAGAAAATACAAAGTAAAAGAACTTTTTCTTTTCTTCCACAATGAAGAAAATGCAGGGACTTTGTCAGCAAGCAATGAAAGAAAATCTGCATGTCTACCTGGGAAAAGAACAGTTATTTTTGGCGTATTCCGACTCTAAAAAACAAAATCCTTTGTTAGCAAAAATCCATCTGTTACTAAAAAACATCGGGTCTACAGCAAAATTACCTTTTCATACGTAAAACTAGATTGATTTTAAATGAAATCTGTATGTGTTTCTGAAGACAGAAGAAAAGAATTTTTTTTATTCTCAAAGGGTATAGTTATTTTTAATGAAGAAAATTGCATACAATTTTAGGCAAGTATAGGAAGTACAACCTTTGTTTGAGGAGAGAAGGAAACTGATACATAATTTAAATAATCTAGTTTAAATTGGTGGATATTGAACAAATCATTGCACACTTATTTACAGTATAAATCTTATGTAAAAAAACCAACAGAGGAAAAAAGACCAACAAAAAATTTTTCAAATTAATGCCAAGCAAATTATCCAAAACAATGTTTCACAGAAAACTGAACAAAATGTCAGTCAAATAGAACTTAATATAATTTTCATTAAATTGGAGAGACAATCAAGTTTACCACACTTGGAGTTAATAATAACCATTATGAGGAATTTATATTGTAGTTACTGATGGTTATACAAGAAAGGAATGACACTGATAAAAAAATAATTGTAGAAATTAGTTTCCTGACATCAATAAGAAAGAATTCTTTCCAATGAAGTAAAATATGCAATCAATCAACTTAAGCAAGGATATTCTCACAGGAAAGATGGAAAGACTACAGCAGGAATTAAACTATAGTAAATGACCTCGAGCAAAGTGTAGGTCACAGGATAAATATTTTAAAAATTTTTAGGATATCTCAACATCTACTTGAGAATAATAGTTCAACAGAATAAAGTGCCATTGCTTAGGATATGCCATTCAGCTCTTGGAAATGGCATAATGGAGCATGGATGGAGAAGCTATGTCATCCTAAAAGTTTTCTTTAAAAAACAATCCCTCCTGAGTGTATAAATGTAAGTCTTCATTAGTAACTTTACAGGAAGACTTTATAGCAGTTGTCGATCAGGCTTGCTAGCTTTAAGTGAATTTTCTTTTAACAGGGAGCGATACAAAAATGGATGATGTCTTTCTTTTTTTATTATTGTCTTGAAGTTATTTTATCCCATCATAAAAAATACTAAATTAAACAGGTAGCATGCTAGAAAAAAAATTAATAGCAAAACACACAGTTTTGTCATTTTCTCTTAAACTCTAAATCCACTGTCTGGCTGGGTTTCTTTAAGAACAGAAAAGTTGGAGGCTCTCCCCTCAATGAAATGGGGTCATTTTAGAAAATAATTTATAGAAGAGATGGACAATAACAGTCCACATTGGAGAGTTCATAGTTGCAGTGTTCATCTGGTGTCTGATGTTTACACCAGGCAAAAGAGTAGAAACAAAAGCCTTCAGCAGCCCCTCAGTGGGAGCAGAATAGGCCTGGTCCTTGTGAGAACATCAGCCCTCCTGAACATCCCACTGCAACACCCTGCCTTGGCTCCTACCTTAGGGTTTCTAGTACCAGGGTGATTAGGTAGTCAACAAGACTGAAGTCATTCACGTATGATGTGTAATGTTTCCACCCATATTTATTAGATACCACAGATAAATCAATTGGTATTAATTTCAGGCAGTTCTTACTGAAAGAGGAATAGTCAAAAAGCACCAGCAACTTCATGGGCTGTTACTTCAAATGATGTCCATCAAAATTCCTTACCGAACCGTAACTTGCATTTTTTTACTGCTCTCCTTGTAATATGTATGGGAGTGGGGGTCACTGGATGATTAGCTCACTATTTTACTCAGGTGGACATCACACAAACTGTGATTTTCCCCACTCTTAACTCAAATGTTCTTCTACACTTGTCCTGTTTAGACAATTGGTAGTGACAATTGCTGTTATACAATCCACATTTTTCTGCTTGCCAGTGAAGATTGTAATGTTAATAATTCCTATAATATGAAATGTTTTGGGATCACAGGCATAAGAGATGATAACAATAATAATTAAGAGAGAGTGGGGAAGGTAACGATTTTGAAATTACTTATCCAGGTTTTGCATTAGCCACACTGAACTTTCCTACCTTTTCTACCTTTCACGGTTCTCCCCAGAACATTTTCACAAGAGAAGGACTATCCTATGATCACTGAGACAGAAACCAAAGAAATGGTTCACATGGAAATAGTTCACAGAAACAGACACCATGGCAAAAGCACTGGCAGAAAAATATTTATACAGTGGAAGAAGATAATGACACACAGTTGACAGAAGGATAATGATATCTGCACTGCAAGATAGGTAACACATTTAATGATTATATGTATTTTAGTAAATTTCTATGTTTTTCATATTTTGTTATTAATGTAAGTTTATATATCAATACATATAAATGCATTGTCATATATGCTGAGTATAACTGTTGACTGAATCAGAAAGATCTCTCATACTCTCAGACTTGACAAAATTTTAGTTCAGATGAAGAACAACAAGGGTAATCATAACAAAGTCATAGGATGAAAAGATATTTTATTGGATTGAGTTTTTGTTACTATTTTCTGGACTATTTAATGGTTTCTGTTTAGAACTAGGGATTCCCATTTAACAAGTTTGATAAGACATACCAGAATAGTAAGGAATTTAAAACCAAAGATTCTTTTGTCTCTTCTTCTAAGTTTGTTACAAGCAAAGCTTTGGTTATACATGTCCATCACATCTATCACACTATACTTCACAAAAAGATTAAGACAGAACCTAACCTGGAGTAATTTCTGCTTAAGCCATATCCATGCAAGTCAGCTGAAGATCTTCATCTCCCTTCATCTCCCTTCATCTCCCTTCTCCATTTACAGTGTCCATATTTCACTAGAGGTTTGTTCTTGATTAATATTTTAAGAATCTGAGAAGATCAAACAGTTTTATTACCTTAAATTTTTAAAGGCACTCCAATGTGATAAGAACCTCATGCTCTCACTGGAAGCTTAAAACAAAGAGAATTAATTATCTTTGAAAGCAAAATATTAAAAATGTTGTTTTCATATTTGTACACTTCAAACCTGCAGAACACATGCTATGTCTTAATGTGAAGCACTGATTATTCAACATGAAAAGTCACTCATTGTAGCAGATGTTTTTTGACTGTTGGTCCAAGAAATCAATGTTGCAGTACCAGTCCTCTGAAGGTGCAGCAGAGTGCAATGTATAGTTAAAAATATTTCATAGCCAGGGAGTTTCACCTTTGAAATATATCTCCTGTCTGCATAAAATGACCATATGAGACAAAGATGTGCTTCAACAGTGCATGAGTTACTCTGCTTCTTCATAGCTGACTAGTTATTTGAAATGATCAATCTCCAGACGGAAGGAGAAAAAGAGTTGAAGACAAATGATTACACCAGCAGCCTGAGCTAATCACCCCTAAGTGAAAACATTTACTTTCTTAAACATCGACCTTATGATCCAAATGAAGTAAAAGATTGAAGGGAAGCAAAAATAATATAATGAGGCACAATAATAATATAAGACAAAAGTAATAGAATAGAAGATACTAATTATTATGTTTTGTAGCTGAGTAGCAATTTTAATTCCCTTTTTCTTGGAATTCTTGGCAGTTTAAGGACCAGTAGAGGGGACTATATGTATGTTTCAGTGAGAATGGGTATTTTGATAAAAGGACTTGAGCCTTGTGATCAAAGAAGAAATATTAGAAACATATCTTTAATTTCACAGCAAGATTTAAGTGTTCTAAATTGCTCACGGAGCCATTGTACTCTGATTTTATCTGCTTAGATGTCAATGGGTAAAAAATCTCATAAAGTCATCTACTTTACTTCAGTGTAAAATTGTTGTTGAGGAGATAGATCAGGTTCATAATTTCATATAAATTGTTTTTATTTGTAATGGAACCATGTGACCTATTGAAAAATGTACACTTGCTGTGGATCATTTAACACAGCCATCTGTACATTTCTTGAGAATGAACCTGTCATCATCGTGTGACTTTTGTTCAGGATATCAATCTGGTTATTATGCGTTGCCTTAATTCACTCTCACAATAAGATCACACTTGCACTTGGCAGATGAAATAAGGAATAATGAGGTACTTAGAGAAATTAGATTTCTACATTATAATATAATCAGATTTTAATGAAACAAGTAATATATACCATTCATACCGTTTTGGTTTGTGATAAAGCTTACTGGATTAACATGAGATTTGTTTTGGTGGCCATGAAGAACAGAAATGATTTATTCCTTGAGGTAAAATGCTGCCTTATCTGTGTAAAATCTATTACAGCATTATATACAGCCTTTATTATTTCTCTCCTATTGGATAATTGGAGGTCTGTGGTATTATTTAAAGTGATGAAGTAGCAACCTTAGCTCATTTTACACTTTTCAATTTCATGCTTGTCTTCTGTAAAATCTTTTCCATAAATTAAAGTTCAAAAGAACATGGATGCAGCACAAAGTAAAAAACTTAAATACATATTGATTAAAATTGTATCTAGAGTCAATGAGACTACAATTTCTGACAAATGTGTGTTACCAATCAGTGTAAGCTTTTCTTATAAGGCACATATTCTCACAACACTGAACTTAATCAAGCCAAGTTAGAAACAGGAAAGCCAGCAATAAAACTTCAAGAGAAGTGGCTGAATGTTTACAGCAGTGACTGTGAGTTAAATTGCCATGATTAAGTCTATGTTACGTATAAAATACCCTTGAAATACATTCTCTTTTCTTTCACAGAAATACAAAAAAAAAGAAAAGAAGCAAATATGAACACTCGAGTCTTAGCATGAGTTTATCCCAAAGAACTTCAGGATCTTGACTGGGTCCTATGTTTAAAGGTGAGCCATTGTAGGCTCACCTGTAAGCAATGCTTGGAAATACATCTCCAGAGGGAAAATCAGATCTTAGGTGTGTCCTCTACAGGTACCATCTCCCTTTAATGGTCTCATACAGTGCTTAAGCCCTTAACTACTGTAGAAAAATACATTATATTGCCATAATTGAAAATTATCCCATATGTCTATAGCTCAAATATTTTCCCAGTATAGATGGTTACAAGAAAGTACAGATTGGGAAGAGAAAGAAACGTTAAAAAGACTGTATAGAAACAGGCACTTGTCTTACCAAGACAGGGAACTCTTAGCGATACAAATGGACTAGCCAGTTACTGGGCTTATGAGCAAAAGAATTTTCAGAAGCTGCAAAAATCATAGTATCTGATGTTCCCTCATGGATTTGCAGACTTCTCTTGGTATCTTTTGTTGTTGTTTTTTTCAAAGCCTACTAATTTGCAGGATCCATGCCTACCTAAGCAGATATTTTTGGTACACTCTTTGCAGGAGCTCATACTGATTCTAAGTTGTTCAAATTAGGGTTTTTTTGCATTGCAACTGGTTTAAGCAGTACTTCAGATTCTGCCAAACTCCAGTTAAACCTCTGTCACTATCCTTGTAGTAACCTTCCCATTGGAACTATTTATTTGCTGCTTGGATGAGATGAAAATATCATTTTAGACCAATAATATTTTGTTTATATATCTCATTACCATAAGCTCTGGCAGAGTTATATAGGGAGATTCTCCATTTGCCTTTTTTTGCATAATAAATATAACATTTTCTGAGTACTTTAGTTTTTCTTTCAAATTTGGGCCTAAGGGGCACTTAGAGATTGAAGTCCGCCAGAAGAGGCTTTGTCATCCTAACATTTGTAAACCAATATTTTGCACAAATTATAGGTGAAGGCTAATTACTCACTCATAAAATTGAAGCTTGTAATGATACATTTTTTTAAAAGTAGTTTGGGTAAGCATGCAGAGGGACGTACACTTGTCAACAGTATCAAGGATTTGGAACAAAGATGTTTGAAAAGGTTGTGAGAAAGTCACAAATGGGACTAGAGGGTCAGTAAAATGCTCTGTCAGGGTTAGGTGGTATACTGGGTAGTTTGTCACCAAAAACATCCTGACGGGAGACTTGTTTATGGTGTATAAGTACTACAAAAATTAGAACTCCTCCCTCTACACCAAAGCCCAGCTATTCTGCACACCATTAATCTCTCAGAGAAAAAAGTAATGATAGTCAAAGGCTGCAGATCAAACCACACAAATCTATAATGGAAACAGATTTTACAGTGAAAATAATTAGCCTGAGGAAATCTGAAGGGAGGAAATGGTTTCCATTGATGATATCAAGAATGATCAAGTGTGTAAATATCATAAATGCTCTTTGCTATATACTGCCTGCTTATTCATAGCTTGGACCTCTGATTTGCCTATTTAAGCAAAACTAGTGAATACAGGAAGACAATAGTAAGAAAATATTCTGATAGCTGCTTTCAAAATTATTTTATATCAGGTTTGGCTAAACTATGATAGGTTGGTCTTTTTTTTTTTAATTATTTTTTTTGGTTTATGTAAATCAGTTCTTCAATTACTACCAGGAAAATAATTTATCTACTTTCTTTTGTTTTCTAAAGCCCACACTGATGATTTTCTTCTTTTATATAGAAGACTTCTCTCTCTTTTCAGTTTTACCAGAAATAATTCCCACATTAACATTTTACTTTGAAACATTCCTTTCTAGTGTCTTTATTCTGTCTCTAAAGCTATGTCTATTTGCATTGAACTTTGTCTGCCAATTATAAATCAAAATTGACAAACCTGAATTATGTGACTCTTCTGTTGTAATAATGAGTCAATTTTTTAATACTAAGCTTTAATCTGTTCTTTACTTGAATTTAAATAAATCATCAAACCAAACCATTAAATAAGTAATTTCAGAATCAGTAATTATATGTTTCAATATTTATTGGTAGTGTTGTGATCACTCTTCTATTCAAAGGATTTTTTTTAAAAGTATACTTGTATATCAACAAAGGGAAAAAGGACAGAGAAAGGAAACAGAAGAACAATAAAAATATGTAAGAAGTGATATTCAAACGTGTCCTTCTGCCCCATTTCCATACTGAGAAAACAAGAAAAGTAACTGAACAGAAGGAAGCACTGTTTCACAGTGAGGGTAACCAAGGCATAGGTTGCCTAGAGATGCTGCAGATTCTCCATCCTAGGAGATATTCAAAAGCTGTACAGATGCAATCCTGGGCACCTGGCCCTAGGTGGTCCTGCTTGAGCAGGAGGTTGGACCAGATGACCTCCAGAGCTCCCTTCTAACTTCAACCATTCTGTGATTCTATGACTTTATGCCATTGGCTTGCAGCTCAGCTGAAGCAACAACGCAATTTGTGGTTTGAGTAGAATAAAGAACGTACAGCAAAAGAGAATATTTTGTAAAAGGCACATCCATACTGTTTCTATCAGACCATCATAAGAGAAATAAAAGATTAATAAAACTCATTTGAAAACTGCAGAAGCTAGATCAGGAGAAATAGGTTTACTAACCACAGAAACAACTTCCATGCTCCTCTTGTGAATAGTGGCTGCTCTTGAAGTGGAAGTCAAGGGTAGTATTTAAAGAACCGCGTGAGCTGGAGCGGATAATGAAGGCAGGAAAATATATGGTCAAGTCAGCAAAGTCTGGTATTACAGAAACTTCTTTAACTGACCAAAGGGATTGGTAATGATCCCGTAACCTGCATGTCAAATGTAGCGTAAGCTCGTGCAGTACATTTTGTAGCTGTTTCCATTGGTTGGGATTTGGAAGGCAGGCTACATATGTTACTCACTCTAAGGCTTCCAGCAAAAGAACGTCTGAGAAGGTAAATAGCTCATCCATCTCCCACGTTTTTAGCTTTAGCCAAGAAGGACAACCCCTACAGCTGTGAAACAAGCTCTGGTAGTGGGGAACATGTGAACAGGTTGTGACAGCAACCATATAAATGCAAGGTATAACTGATATGCATGAATGAGAGATAATAAGTGTGAAATCAGTCAGCACTGCAAAACAAAATATATGTCATGTAGCTACATTTTGACAAGTGGCACAAAGCTGCACTAGAGCAACACAACAGTAGAAAGGTGATGATTGGGTTGACACCACTGGAGATGATAACGCTCAAGGATGGATATTATTAGAAACTACATTGCTGTAACCTGCTTTAAGGACTGCCACAAGATCAGCTTTATCAATTCTTAATCAAGTCACAAATGTTATCTTCTGATGAAAGGTCCAGCTACCATTGAAGGATTGGAATAGGAAATTCATGGCTTTTTGTCACAGTGTTGTCGGAGAGATGGGTAAGATTATCTAAGATTATCTAAGATTATCTAAGAACAATCACTGTGGAACTGAACCAATCAACACAGCAGCTAGTACAATGCTCCACTGCATAAAGATTTGGCCTTTGATGTAACTTTTAACAACACGTGATAGAACATTAGCACTATCCCCCAGTCTACGGGGATACACCTCCATGAGACAAAAGGAGGGACTAAACTTCCTCATGGTCAGTTTTTGCAAGGTATATCTTCTAAATTACAGGCTTATTTGATAGCAACCTGGCACTCTAGCTGTTGGTCTTTATAAGCCATATCAGTGAAGTATTTTCTTCTAGCAAAGCAGTTCACTCATAAGATAAAGCCTGCCCCATATTCAACGTGTTTCAGAATTGAGGTTCATAAAGTGTTTTTAAAAGGTCCATGCTATGTTAAGAATACTGGTCTATGATTTGCCATTGACCTTGATTTTCATTAAATATCAGCAGGGCATATACTAGAATGAAGAAATAACATGACTTGATGAGACCGGAATAGACCTCACTGGTGAGCTTTCTGTATTCAATATATACTTTATAAGCCCTGTAACTCAGAGTAAAGTACAACAAAAGTGACAGTTGTCAATTATACAATTTCCTTCTAACCCCTATAAGTAGGGATTGCTTTATGTCCTGAAAAATGGAAATTTAAATTCCTTTCAAAATCTTGTCTTTTTTTTTTTTATTTTATTAGTTATACCTTTATTTTTATGAATGTAATTTAACAATTTTTATGATAACAATGTGTTTTGGCTACATTGTCTCTTAAGGAATTAAATTTCCTGGTCAAACTGTGTGTTCCAAATACCCTGTTTTCCCCCATTGTGCTTCACATGAGACTGTTTTCCAGTTTAGCATTATTGACACCCTCATCTTTGAGCCCCATCCCTTTCTCTATTATCTTTTCAGAGCTGAAGTGAAATCTACTGAATAAGATGTGCCAGTGGGGGGCATGCTCTTGACTTTATATGATCCTGTTAAAATATTGCTATATTGTTATCTGTGATCATACTCTTTGTTCAGTTAAACATACTGTGTGGAGGCTTTCAATACGTTGTTCATAATAGAATGCCCTTTTAGTTTCCAGATCCTAATATCTCTCTGCTATCAAGTTATTGAAATGGTAATCAAAAAAGTTTTCTATTATTTCATCTATTTACTGTTGGGTACAGATCACTGTTCAGAGGTCTGAGTTTTTCTGATCTGCTTAGCAGTTCTGATCTAGTTAACAGTTCAAACATTATCTGTGTTTTACAACTCCTTGTCTATTATCCCTCTGATTTTGATCCCTGATTTAAGTAAATCTCCATCTCCATTCCTTAAATGAACCCCAAGTGTTTATTTAATGTCTAATGCTAGTCTTTTTAATCTATCAGCTCCAATTTTCCACTATCATGGTTAAGAGGATGAACTGTTTCTTCTCCTCTGCCTATTGCTTAGTCTCTTCAAGAAAGTGGTATTATTCTTCCTTTCTCCACTAATTATTTATTTACTTCTTACAGTGCTTACTTCAATCCACTGAATTTTCTTCTGTTCACAGTATTTAATTATTATAAATGCCTTGTGTTTACCCTTTCTGCTGTCCTCTTTACATCTTTATTTTAACTGCATTAGTTTCTGTCACTTCTGGGTATTAAGATTTAGTAAAGCATTTCTGTGAGTAAGCAGAGAGTATTTGTATTTTACAGTGAAGTGAATTTTCTGGATTTTGTTGTAGGGAATGGATTAATATTGCCTTTCTGAAAATATAACAGGATGACAGGTACTTACATTACATGGCAGATAAACGATGATGACACCAGTTTTCCACTTTTCTGGCTGTACTATTGATCTTTTTTATCAGCACTACTAAAAAATACCTAGCTATTCAGTATGTTATCTCCCTCAATTAGGTGAATCTCATTAATCCTACCTTGTATGTTATCTGTCTCTGAACTTGTAATACTTGAATTCAGTCCTGGAAAATTGTTTACAGTGATTGAACAAGATAGTGGAACAATAAAAAACAAGTCTGTATTCTGCGTTTCAAAATCACATGTAGAATCTTTTTTCTTTCTTTCTGCTAGAGGCAACCACTGGCCTTGCAGCATTTGTAGAACAGTTATCATTATTATAGTAAAGAACCAAAGGAAATTCTACCTTTATTTCTAAAATTAAGTATGACCAATATCTGGGTTTTCTCCATTCAGCAGCACTGCTCTTTCTCTCTCCAGATGTAAATGAGCATTTCAGGGAGGGACTTGTATTTGTATTCTGAATCTAGTTCTCATGAATAATTAAATATTCTCAAGAACGTGGTTTCTGAAATAATTAGAAATAACAAGTAATCAGGAAATCTGAGGAAGAGGAACAAGACTCCTCCTCGTTAAACAGTGTTTAACAGTGCTGAATGCTGGTCTGCTGTGTCTCAAATCCAAGAACCTGTGCCTTTCCTGTATTATTCCTAATATTCACAGAATCATAGAATATGCCAAGTTGGAAGGGACCCACAAGGATTATCAAGTCCAGGTCCTGGCCCTGCACAGGACCATCCCCAAGAGTCACACCATGTACCTGAGAGTATTGTCCAAACACTTCTCAAACTCTGTCAGGCTTGGTGCTGTGACCACTTCCCTGGGGAGCCTGTTCCAGTGTTCAACCACCCTCTGGGTGAAGAACCTCTTTCTAATATCCAACCTCAACTCCCTTGACACAATTTCAGGCCATTCCCTCAGGTCCTATCACTGGTCACCACAGAGAAGAGATCAGTGTCATGTAAAAAAGTTAAACAATAAATTTAAGACTTCCAATTATTTGAAAGGAAACTAATTTCTTCCGTTTCTGTTCACATCCAACCCTCTTTCCCCCAAGTATATAGACCAGTATTCATCAGTTCTGGATCCTATGTGTGTGTCTGATGCGGACTGAGTGCAGATTTAAAGCCAAACCCTCTCTGTGCCTCAATTTATTCTGCACAAAAAGAGGATTAATGGGGCATAATGAAGAGACTGTACACTGCAATGGGTGCCTGTAACAGATGTTATGGAAATGCAGGACCTTTGTGATTACTAAAGAATAAGGACTTGACTCTTGTGCTGCCAACATGTTACTAAGAGTTTTGCTAATCTGATTCAACAACTCTTTAAGTGGACGTACCATCAAAATAGTGTGTGAAGACCCCTTTCCCCAGTCGCCAGGGGAACCTGATGAAGGAGACAGGACTTTATGTCTGTTTAGTCCACCTTGTAAGAAGAGGTTGGGAAAGGGGTCTTCACACAGTATTTTGATGTGATCAGTTACTTGCTTTCTTCCATGAGAAGGCCACACCCTTTTGTGAAACATGGGAGAGGCTCATCCAGTCTGTCTGCTCCCACATCAGACCAAACTGAGATTCCTGCTTCTTATGGAACATGTTGCTTTTCCATAAAAGACGTAAGAGACATTAAAGTGATATCCTTTGCCCTTCCCTTGATTTTTGCAAAAATTTAGAAGGAAAATAGTCAAATAAAAGTTCATTTTACACATGGATAATTTTTCATTGGATAGAGATGAAGCTTAGCAATTTTAATTAGTTTCATTAACAATTTCACTGAATTTATCACAATTCTTTCAAATAAAGTTAAATATACTGTACAGTGAAAGATTCTGAATGATGTGACACTACACATGTATTTTTTATCAAAACATTTAATTGCACATTAAAAATGCATTAAATTTGACAGACACAAAATAAACTCTGGAGAATAAACATACTGATTTGTTTTGTGTATCTTAAATGTGTGCAAAGCATAAATCCAAAACATTTATTTCATGTTGATAAGAGGTGGGGAAAGGTACTTTAGTTTCACAGCTCCCTCTGAAGAACAATTTTGTGATGATTTTGTTGGGTGTGAGGAGGTGTTTTCAGGCTACCTGCTCCTGTCGTGGAGATCCTGGATAGATGAGAGTTTAAATCATCCTCTGGTATTTGGAATACTATTCTGTGAGTGTAAGGTTATGTCTATACTGTAAACTAAAACAGGGCAAGGGAACATCTTTCAGGCCTCAGGACAAGAAGCACTGCCTGGCTGCTGTCCAATCTATACAGCACTTGGCCGTAGGTCTTCCCTAGGCCCCACATGCCTTGCATCTGAACCCAACTCATAATGATTTGGCTGAATTACATTTTTCAGTTCAAATAATATAAGGGGCTACAGTATTATAGGGGCTGGTTTGTGGCTCATTAGAACAACATTTAAATTTTATGAAATCGAGGACATGTTGAATATCTTCATCTGTGATGTAAAACAACCAAGGGAGCTTTTAGGATGTGCTATCTTCTGGACTAGCTTGGGAAAACTATTAAAGGAGGGAAATGATCCTGATTCAGTCCTTTCCTGGCATAGAGAATGTCCCTGAAATGTTGAACTCCTCACCACTATTGCTTGGAGAAGAGCTTCTTCTTACTTGAGGAGATAGTGGTACCAAACATAAATCTCAGGGTTTCTGCATACTTTCACCTTAGGAGAAAGCATACATTCACAAACCCAGGCAAGACATTATGGCACTTTCATTTATGTCCATAGCAAAGGGTGAAGCACATACCAGAACAAGCCTACTTGCCTACTTTTCAGACCCCTCTCCCTTTCCTGAAAGAAAGTTTTAGTAGTCAGCATTCCCATATTATGCTGTTTTAAAGAACTGTTAAGTAGATTTTGGTAAGATTTTCTCTTTCTGCGTGAGAATCTGTGAAAGAATATGCTTATTCGAAAAATATTTTCTGACCTCAGAGGAAACTCCCTCAGACAGAGTCTCTTCTCAGTCAGGTGCTGGGAGTTAGTTCAGGCTTTAACAAATTTTAAAATATGTGCAAACATGTTCTCAAAGTAAGACTTTATGCTCCTTTTTTTTTTTAATGTCAACAAAAAACCTTCAAATGCCTGAAAGAATTCAGAGCTCTAAACAAGATTTTATCCTGTCAAAAACAGTCACCCCAGACATAAAATGACAAAATTTATTGGTCTTTATGAAAAGAATCTTTTCTCTGAGACTAGTTGGTGCTCCATGAAGCAGCTGGAGCTTCAAGGGAAAATGACAGGTACTTTGATTTGAACAAGAGAAATGAAAGATCTTAATGACTCCAGACACTCTAGAGTCCTTACCTCATAAATATGTCTGATTCATTTTTAGTGCTTTCACCAGGGCTGAGTAGCTTCAATCAAAATGATAGTAGAAAAAAACCCCTTGTTTTTTCTCTTTACTGTTGAGTGGCATCACTCATTCTTGAAATAACTTTTGTGTGAGCATAAAAATTTTCGAACCGACCTGTGAAGCTGTGGTCATGGTTCTCTAAATCATTCACTGATGACATTTGGACTCTGCATATTGGCTATATTGCAGAATTGAAATCAAAGGAGTTTCAGTAAGTCCTTAATTTTCACTAATGACATTGAAAACATCATTTCCTGGGGAAGGATTTGTGGAGTCCCATATAAATCCTGTCTACCAGACACTGTTCTGAGGCTTTCAGAAGACTTTTTTCCTCTGTTCAGCTCCGTCAGCACCATAGAATTAACCACAATATCCAATTTTAAAGTTACTCTAATTGTCATTCTTTGGATGTACATTGGATGCCCATTAGTGTACCTTTTTTTTCTTCCTTTTTTTTTTCCTTTCATCATTGAATCAGAAAGTCATGGAAATACTGTTTTCGAAAAATATCCAGTATTTAGGGATTCTGAGTTGCTTTTTAATCATTGCCTTTAATTGCTTTGTGTGAGATCTTTATTAAGCACTAGTCTCATCATTTGGACATCTAAGGGGTCCAAGTGGATACTTTAGGATTGATGAGCATCTCTTTGCAAACAATTCCAAAACATGAGAAGTTAATATCTATTATAATAAAATCAGTTATTAAGTTCTCTTTGGTGTCAGATCCCTGACATATCCTTTTCTTTTCCTTCATGCTTGGAGACTTTTTAGAGAGATACATTTTGCTTGAGTGGAAATAAATATAGAATACATATTATTGCACCTTAAAGTTGCTTTTCTCAAACATTATTAATTCTACAGTAGAATCTGTTACAGTTTAAGACAATAATTCATATATCCACACTTAAACTCTGGGCCTGATTAAAACCCATGTGGCCTAACTGGACTGCATTTTACAGTTAATTATATCCAAGCTAAATTAGAGCATGTCTGTTTAAGCCATATAAGAATAGGTTTCTGTCATGTATATTCAGAAATTTTCCTCTCAAGTTTTTGTCCTTTTCCTTAATGTCAGAGTTCCTTCCCCATTTCCCTCCATACATTTAAGAAATGATCACTTATCTTTTTCTCAGGGTTGTTCATTGCGACAATGTTTGTCAAAGTGTCATTGTGCGACTTGTACTACTATTTATCTGTTGCCAATTCTGTATTTTTCTTTTCATAGTTGGGTGTACCATTTCCTAACAAAAAAGGAAAATGTTGCTGCCAGAGAGAAATAAAAGAACCCTTTTTTGGTCATAACAGGTTTTTTTTCATTCTACTAAAAGAAGCGATGCAAAGATCATTTTTCTAGGTCACTCCTGCGTTTTCCTACCTTGATGACTTCCTGGTTTATACTGCAGCAAAAATCAAAGAATTTGTCTCTGCATGAAAGAGCACACATGACCTAGCTCCACCTACCTTGCTGCTTCTCTTTCCACTCCTGAAAGTCCTGCTAATCAGTCAAGTTTGTTGAATTTCATAATTTGGTTGTTCTCTTGTTCTAAAATACCCTAAGGAAACATTCCATGCTTAGACTGCTATTCTGTTAGGAAAGTGATGGGTAAACTGCCCATATTTTTCTCTATGATTCCTTAAACTCCCTTTTTATGTTGTTGTTTTCTGTCATTTATGCTTAGATCATAAACTGTTTGAAACAGGGATGTTGCTGAAACAGAGACTCTGGTCCCTGGCTAGATCAATCATTAAGTAATGATAACTCCAGCTGAAGCAAGAAGTTGAATAATAACATATAGATAACATATAGATAAAATGTAGTAAAAACTACTAATTTCATTTAAAAATGGGTCCTTTTGATTTGTCTATTAGCAATTTTAGAGGAAAAAAACAAGTCTCTGTTTTTCTGAGCAATTTTCTCATCCCAGCTAGTTACTGCTGTGTTTCATGCTGACCATTTATATAATGTTTCCTCAAGAAGGAGCTGCTCATATCACTACATCACTTGTAATTGCTTAGCCTTCCATTTAGTTTTAGCAAAGCTTCCAAGAGCTTGCAGAGAAGCGATGCCAAAGAATTTCAGAAGAGCCAAGCTGAAATGTGTAAGGATCTAATCTGGCTAATCTGAGCACCAAACTGAACGGACAAATAATTTAACAAAAGAGGTGAAGGATGTCTAGCTCAAAGTGGCATCAGTCCAGCAAGAAATGAAGTCCAGCAGATCCAAACAAAAGATGAAAGGTGTCCCAAAGGCTAAAAAAGCTCAGCTGGATCAAGCCAAAACCAATATGCAGATCTTCAAATAAGAGATGATGGGACTACCTCACAAAGTCTGGCAAGAAGGAAACTATGATTCTTTTGAAGAAGTGAAAAGTGCTCACGATAAGTAGAGCAGAAGGAAAGAGAGTCAGCAAAAGTCCTGTCTTCATAATGAACTACTGTAGCAGGCAGCTGTACTTGAAACTGTGTGGGGACTCATCAACAATGATATTGGGATGAGAAATGTTAATTACAACTGAACAGCCTCCTGTTTTGGCAGAAATCCCAGGACAAAGTGCTGGCACTTGGCCTGTGGAAGTGATATTTTATACAACCCCTGATGTTAAAAAATGCTATAGTTTCTTCATTTTCATATATTGATTATAGATGAAGTGAAAACAGTTTTTTTTTTCTTTTAAATAGAATCTCATGATGTTATGGGAATTAGAGTAGCAGGCTGATGGTCAAAAATGTGGGTTTCCTTCTCTGGAGCTTAGAAAATTTAGCTGTTGTTTAAACACCAAATGTAATACCAAGGTGAAAGTCAATTCAGTGATCATCATACTGGGACTGTGGTAGATACAAATGACTTCACTAATTTATTGGAGAAAATTCATTACTTTACAGAATTTGTAAGTAGCTTCTAAAGGCAGTTGTACTCTGAGCAAGCAAGTTACAAACCAGTAGTCCTGAGACACAGGAGCTCAGCCTATGCCTGAGTAGCATACTCAGAGTTCCCACAGAAACTTGATTCCACAATCCCACAGAGTTTTGCAAGGGGGACAGACTTCCACAGGGGTTTCACTGGCAGTTGCATCGCTCCATGACTTAGATCACAATTTGTACAGGACATACTTTCCTTTTGAAATTAAACGTATTTGGCTAAGTGCCTGTAGAAACATCAGCTGGGTTGGAAGTACCTATTCTCTGTGAAGTTCATCAAGATTTAAAACACCTTCAGATTCCCCATCAAGATATAACAGGACTTTGAGAGCTGGGGAGACATGTTTTCTAGAAGTGCCAGAGTCCTTGGGAACTGCGTATGCACAGTGGTGACTTTGGTGATTTCAAATCACTGAAGTTTTCTTGATTGTTTGTTTTATGGTTTGTGGTTTTTTTATTATTTTAATTTGAACACGTGTTCCCTCTCTTACCAAAGGGGCATACCCTACCTCATTCTCAACCTCATTTTCTCAGTATGTTCTATTTGTAAAAATATAAATTCCTTAAAGAGGTTGGTGATGAAATCAGGAACTTGCTGGAGTATGTGATATGGAACTATGCAGTTAATAATTATTGTTAGCAGTTCAGGTCAGGCATAACTTTCGTCTTCATCATCCTTAGAAAGGCTTTCCTTCAATATTATACTAACCTACCTGCTTTACCATTAAACACTCATTGGACTTGAAAGCTTAATTTCAAATTTCTCCTAAATAATCATCAAGGAATCATAGAATCATAGAATTAACTGGGTTGGAAGAGACCTCTGAGATCATCAAGTCCAAACCTTGATCCAACCCCACTGTGATTACCAGATCATGGCACTCAGTGCCACATCCAGCCTCATCTTAAAAACTTCCAGGGACAGTGAATCTCTGGGCAGGACATTCCAATGTCTGAATGCAACACTGCTAGAGCTATTCCACACTATATAGATTAAAACTAAATATTTATTAAAGCAGAAGAGAGTCTGGTGACCTTAACTGAATGTCTGGGCAATCACCTTGCTGGGGGAGATCAAGTTCAAATTACTTCATAATTTATTAATGTGGGTACCACTCAGTGTATTGGAACAATATAAATTGAAGTACTGAGGCAAACTAAAACTCTAAGAACATGGTTTTTTTGTCACTAGAACTCTATGCCAACAGATCTGAGGAGAGACAAATACTTCCAGGATTGGAAAAGGCCACCTGAATTAAACAAAGTTGCCCCATAACTTCCTTTTTTCCTAAACACGTGCTAGAATAAATGTAGCTGAACAGTAAGAAAACAGAGATTTTAAGACAAGCAGTAGCAGATAGCAAAAGAAAAGAATGTATGCATGGTAAAACTGGAAGTACTCAACAGCACCAAGACTTCAGTTATCAATTTATTTGTCCATGAAGTTAATTTAAATTGAATACTGTCCTCAGTATTACATAAAGTATGGAAATGAGTGTAATGTTTTAACTGCCTACATTTATTCTCAATTTTGTATTTTGCAGAATTCTTCATTCACTTTTAGCAAATACTTCCCTACTCTCCAAGTGCAGTTCCCTAAGGGGGATAGTAGGTTCCCCTGTATTTCTCTTTCCAGTCCTCTCTATTAACTTTTCTATGCCAATAACCATGATCAGCAAGCAATGTCGTAGCAAAGGAAAAACACCTCTTTAGGCAAATACTGAAGATCCTCTTTTTGGCCTGTAAAATGGCATTACAGCCAGTTCTCAGATCATTTCCAGCTCACCAGCTGGATAACTGGCACAAATCAACTGGGATGGGCTCAGCTGTTGCAGACCTTGCCAGTAAATTTGTTGCTGTATTAGTGGAGCTGTTGGCTGGGGTTGAAAAGGTGGAGGAGGACAATAAAAGGGCAAGAATGAGGCGGGGAACAATGAATAGCAGCCAGATGGTTGTAGTGGTGCTAGCCAGGAATAACAGTTCATGAACACTGGTTGATATTAGTTATTATATTGCTGTCACTCCTATAAATGACTTTACAGTGGATACCTCTCCGTCATGGGTCTTGATTTACAGTTTAAGTGCCAAATGTTGCAAAGTATGAATAGCTGTCCTTGACAATAAGGACCATTAGAGATCCTAAGCAGAAAAATTTCTTATGGTAGGAGCCATGGATGAAAGATTGCAGTGTGGATGGGGGTATAAGTAATGTTTGTCCTGTGTCAACTTCATGCAGTTTCTATGCTATTTTTCTACTCAAACATTATGGAGTTAAAAAACTGAGCTAATAAGAGCCAAGAAAGTTTTGTATAAACATATGAACTACATGTGAATGATGTAGTCAGAATAATCACACTGATGCCATTTGCAGCTGGAGTAATTAAGGATTATTTTTAGAAGGATTAAGAAGGAGAGTGTGCTGGAAGATACTAAAATATTTTTGGTGTTGCAGTTATTTGAGTGCAAGTTCTGTACATTGACTTTGCTAAAAAGTCACTCTAAAGTTGGATAAAAATTAGCTATCAAAGTTAGTCACAGCTCCAAACCATCCTAGATATCACATTTACTAAATGTATTTTTTCAGTGTTATAAAAGCAAAGTAAAGTGGGCATTTAAAGCCTGCAGAGATTATATTCTGATTGTTGCCAGGGGATAAAATGTCAAGCAGAATGGAACTACTTCATTTTTAAAAAGGTTGAAATTATAAAATAAGTGTGATAGAAGTTAGATGAAAATTTGTGGATGCTGGGACAAGCCTACCATTCACAATAGAAAATGCATTTCCTTTTACCTGAAACACTAGAATCCTCTACCCAAAACATAGATCAAGTGGAAGACTAAAGGGGAAATGGGTACTAGAAATTTACTGGGTATCACTTGATGAAAGTGTGTTTCAGGAATATTCAAACAACCTTCAAAAACATGAAAAAAAAAAAAAAGCAGACGAAAGACAAGTAGGAGTAAGAATCACATGTTTAACATTGGTAGAGTTCTATGTAGAATGAAACTTGAAATTTTGGTCAAAGAAATAAACTTTTATTGTTTAACTGTAATGGTGTGTAAGAAAATAGTATTTTGTGTGCATTCTTTGTAAATAAACAGGTTGGGATCAAAGAAATATCTGACTTTATATCACCAAATTACTTCTTGGTGTTGAAAAATTCTGAAAGACCCATGTACTGTCTAACTCCAAATATCAAAAGAAGCTAAAATGTCATGACTGTTCCATACCACTTTTTAAATAGCTGATTTAAAAATAAACAAATAATAACAACAACAAAAAAGAAAATGCCTCATAAAAACATTAAGACACCTTGACAGAGCTTTACATTTCCTTCAGAGCTTTAGTTCAGTTTCTTGGATTGCTTTATATTCCCAAGGAAATACCTGGAATTTGTTTCTATTTAACATGCAATTAAGATTCAATCAAAAAAATATGTATCTCTTTAACCCTGGATTTCAACTAAGCCACAATTCTGCTTTAGATCTCTTAGCCTTAACTTTATTTCAGGCACTTTCTGAAGAAGATGTGCTTTGTGAAAAGATGTGCTAAAACATGGACTGTTTCTGATATAGATATGATATCTTAGAAACAGACAAATGGTAGATGCTGCTGAGAACTTCCTTTTGGGAACTTCACAGATCGATTCAAAGGAAAAGATGGATAAATTTTAATATTTGTATTCTAAATTTTGAACAAGGTGATTCTATGATTGGCTACACGACTGACTGTATTGAGAAACACAAAGAATGGCTTTGTTATTATAAACAAAGAAGTTAGTACTGTCCCTGGGGATGCTCTGGAGCCGTGATAGAACTGATTCATATGAGTGACAAACCCACACGTATGATAGACAATTTCTTCTGACACCTCTATAAGCACCAGAGCAGCCACTGAATAAAGAAATGAAGCTGTCAGAGATGGACAGATTGCAGGAACATGTGGTGTTCCAATTTCAGCCACCAAACCACATATGTAATCTTTCTGGGGAAAAAATGGAGCCACATACATTACACAAAGTGTACCATTAAATTTTTTTGACAAAAATGAGGACTGGTGACACCCAGCCTAAAAGCCAGGGGAGACAGACCTAATGAATGGGGTCTTAGTAAAGTTTTGTACTGCTAGGATAGAAAGGTCAGCTACAATCTTGACCATCTTCTAAAGACTTCTGTTGCTCCATGGAACAGAGAGAGAAGACATAAAAGTACCAGGTTTTCAAAGTGTCGAACATGTTATCTAAGTTATCTAATTAAGGCCTGGATGCCAGAAGAAGGAGACAGCTGCACACATCTGAAATGTGAGACAATCTATCTGTAAGCCTGAGGAAAAAAGAGAGGCTGAGGAGGGGGAATCACAATTGTATTAATTTTCTGTCCTTGTAGAATACAAGGGAAAAGGTGAATACTTTCATAATTCAGTGAGAACTGGTGTAAAAGTCTCTGTGACCCTAAATGGAGGGCAAATGAAAAGGACACTAGCATTATTCTAGAAAAGAGAGTGAAAGTTGCAGTGCAAAAGTGTTTGGAAATACTGTAAAAAGCCTGTCTCACAAAATACAGGCAATCATTCTGGAAGTATACAAAGAATCACAAAAGCTACATTAAGACTATTCTTAGGTGAAAATTGCTTTACCCACTTTTCAGCACCAGAATACAGGCAGACTTAGCTGTAATTCTGCTGTAGCCATGCTTTTACTATTTTTAAAATCACTGTGACACAAAGCTATACAATTTCCATCAAGTTCTAGGATCTTGAGTGGTACTTCAAATCAAGCCATCTTTCTTTCCCAAGATACAAATATTTTCTTCATAGAAACAAGATAGCACAAGACTTCTACATTTCCCTGGACTCGAGGCTGTAGGAAACATGCACTTCACTGTGATGTCTGAGCAGCAAAGGTGCCAGACACTATCAGCAGTTCATGAAGGGTGCAGAGATGGTCAGCAGGAAAGTAACACAACAGGTTGTTTTTCAAAACTTATACTAGTAATCCTGCTCAGATCATTCTAAGGACTTTGAATTATTAACGGTCACAACGCCTGGAAGAAAGTTGCATTTATTGCTTTTCTCCCCGGTGCTATGGTTGGTTTTTCATCTTTCTCACAAATTGACAGTAGAATCCCTCTCAACTAACAGCACTGAGAAAGGGGATTTGATTACAAAATTGCTGTACATAAAATCTATATTAATTGCATAAGTATATTGGCTGAAACAAAATGTTGTATGCATAAAAACAATTATCAGAAATATTCTAGAACTTTCCCAGTGTACTATAATTTTAATCTTCCTTGGGGAAAATGTTTTTTTCATAATTTCATGAATTCTTAATCTGAAGTAGTATGTGTAAAAGAGGACTTCCACAGGGAAAAGTCTGTTTGCAATTTAGAGCCAGTGTAGTACAATCTTTGTGTATAGCACTGATGTTCAGAATACTTGTATTCCCAGAGTTCGTGCCTCATCACTGCTTGGTCTTTGAATGCAAATTTTTACAAAGAAAATTATCACTATGCAGTAGTTACATATTAATATGTATGCACTCAATTTTACTATCAATGTTCATGTTTTGAATCATGTTCATTCAAACTGTGTGATTCCAATCAAATACCGCAGCCCTTCATTATGTAATTATCAACATTTGAGATTAAACCATAGGGGTTTTGCAATGTTCAGAACATTTTCTTTTGAGGGACTGCAATACCCTCATGTGTTAAATGGGGAAGAAGCTGGTACATAAATTTGAAGAGTGCTCCAAGTTCTATTTCTATGTAGAGATCACTATAAATCCAGCTCCAATGGGCATAGCATTAGGAAAGGGTCACTCCTTATTCACTCTGACTTCTCACTACAATAAACATAGGTGCATGTGCTAAGCATACTAGATAGATAGTGTTTATTTCTTGTCCTCTACATAAACATAAGGAAAGCCTTAGAATATTGTGTTATCATTACATCTATTGAAAACTCAATATTCAGTATGCCACAAGGAATAAAGCAGAAATGCAGTGACTCACACTGGCTTAAAGTTAATCTTTATAATTCACTTTATTAGTGCAAAGGCTTTAAAATATACAGCCTAACCTTTTATGCTGTGTTAGTGTTTAGCATTATTTTCAAGCTACAGCCTCTTTCCATCCCTTTAAATAAAATCCAATATGTTATACTTGCTAAGGTAGGAATATTTCCTAAGTTACTTTATTTTAGTTATTTTCTGCATGACACTTAGATATTAAGTGCTATAAAATGATATAAATAATGAATAGCTATTTTATTAATTTGTTTGCAACTAAGCCCTGAATTGAGAAACAGAACCATTTTTAAAACTCTTGTCTTTGATTCACTCCTATGCCAAGTCTCTCCATTTACAGCTTTGTTCATATTCTAGTGTGGTGTGGTTGTAATGATGTCTGAAAACCCGATCACTGTGTTTCCCTTGCAAGGTAAATGAAACTCTCTGTTTTAGCTGTTCTCTTGAGATCAGAATCCTTCACCTGGGACATGTGATGATGAGATGCCTGACAAAAGTAAAATTTAAAGGGTTACTTTTATTTTTACTTTGAAACTCAAGTGCTTAGCTGATTCAGAGTTCTATTACTCTCACCACTTGAGCATTGTATAACTAGGCACACGGGAGAATACTGTAAATTTGGCACAGCAAATGGAAAAATGGCAGTATTTCAATGGCAAGCTGAAAATGAGCTGTAAGATCCGACTCTTCTGAAAAATACCCTTTAGAAATGTTGTTTAAAGTGTGATCCAGCTTGATCATTTTATGTCACTAACAAGTTACATAAATCCAATTACTCACTCATAAAAACAACTCTGAAAAGTGAACCTCTAAGGCTGGAAAAGACCTCTAAGATAGTCAAGTCCAACTATTAATCTAACACAACCAGGTCAACCATTAAATCATGACCATAAGTAACACATCTACACATTTTTGGAACACTTTCACATATGGTGAGTCCATATTTTTATATGAAGGAGAATATGAAAGTGGCAGATCCTTGTCCAGAGCCCACACGTTTTCAGTCACATGGATTTCAAACCCCTTTAACTTACTTAGAATCTGTGTTTATACAGTGTAATAGTTATTGGAGTGAATAAGGTTTTGAGAACCTGGTAGGTGGCTGCATTTGATGTATGCTGTTATGTAGGAAATTTTTTAGATTTCTTTAGACACTACTGAAAAGACAACTATAGGTTCCACAAGTTGCATGTCTATAAAAGAATGCACTGCAGATGCACAAAGTTACATAAATTCAAACATTACCTCGAAAGCAGTTCAGCAGTCATTGAGTCCTGGATGCCCAAAAGTTTTTCATGCCAACAGGCCTGGAAAGCTGAACACTCTCTGACACCTAACCTTCAAAGGAACCAGAGAAAGAGGTAGTAATGTTTCCAAAGTGACTTGCTCAGGTTCAAGTTCAAACATTCTTATCAATCGGAGAGGCTTTCTGCCTTGGCACAGTGCAGTTGGAGGTGTTTTTTTACTGTAAAAAGAAATTAGAAGAAGGATGCACAGCCACTTGTCTTTTATACCATGTTGTTATGCAGAGCTTTCACCCTGAATGTGTGAGACTTCTCTATTCAAACACATCCAAACTTATCTCTAGAAAGCAACAAGGCTGTAGTGAGAAACAGAGAATCACAGAACCATAGAATATCTCAAGTTGTAAGAGACCTGTGATAATCATAGAGTCCAACATCCTGCTCCTCACAGAACTGCCTAACACTAAACTCTAAGACTAAAAGGATTGCACAGATGCTCCTTGAACTCTGACAGGCTTGGTTCCCTGATTACTTCCCTGGGGAGCATATTCCAGTGACCAACCACATTGAATGATATCTCTCCTATTTCTTAATCTGTGTCACTGTGCACTGGACTGGAAGGTTCGTGGTGTCACAAGGAGAGGTAGAAGGGAAGAGAGAGGTGCTATAACTTGGTGATGAGTACTCACACCAGAGGTGACAATGACAAAACACTACACCAGAATATGTACCTGATGCTTGTCAAATTCTTTTGAGTCTGGATAGTTGGTATATTATTAGTGGAGTTTACTGTCAAACATAAGACCATATACTCCTTGTTTCTCAGAAACCAAGCTAAACCAAACAACATAAGTTGTGCATATAATCAATTTTGAGTTTACTTTTTTAAACTGGCTTTGTAGATTCAATTAGTTATTGTCATTTGATGCTATGTAAGAAGAAAGATCAAGAAAGTTCTGCCCTAGAGTCCCAAATTTGAATAATTTATCCTACGTTATAATATTTTGTTTACAACGCTTTAACTGACTCTTTGTCTGCTATTAGATTCTTTCCTCAGAAGTTACTTTTTATGGTAATTGCTCAATTCTAGTCTATCAGAATGATGTAAAATTCCTTCTACTGTTAGCATTAATGGGTCTTGTTTTTACAGATGTCAGCTTGTTTATTTCTTCAGTTTTGGTTCCTTATTCCAACAGATATCTTAAATGGGTTATGTATGTTTCTTGTCATACCAGCTGGGTTTTCATTCAGAACCTAAGGGTTGCTTGTATCTGCAACATATGACTGAATAGCTAAGACATTGAAAACTCATGAAAAAAATTATAACAGTAGTAGTAGTAGTAGTAGTAGTAGTATTTTGGTGAGGGTTTTTGTTTGTTTGCCAAATCTGGATTTTAATAGGCAAATGTTTCTGTCTACTTGGCCTTTAAGAAAAGGGTCAACAGAATACAGAAAGCTGGTGGTAAGGGGAATATAGTGCCCCTTGTCATCATAAGTCCCAGAGGAAAGAAAAATCTCTTGATATATAATGGACAACAGAAGGGGACTACGGTTGTGAGGATATAAGCTGCATAAAGAGCATGGAAATCTTAGAAACATACCTTCAAAGATATAAATATTTTTACCAAAAGTTTGTAAGATACTGGCTACGAAACAAGAATATCTACAAGTAGAGATTTCAACCACCTTGATTTATAATACAACAATGGAGAAATACTCTCAAAAGAACCATTTATTGCTATACCAACAGCATTATGAAAAAATAGGAACTGATTTTCTAGACTCTGTCTGAAAGAAGACCAAACTTTAACCACAAACATGCTTGATCAATCTCATAAGTTTCCACAATGAAATTATTTGCTTTGTAAATGAGGAAAGTGCAGTGAATATTGGCTACTGTCTAATTAGATTTCATTAAGACTTTTAGCACTCTTTCCCAGAAGATCCTGATAGAGAAGCTGATAAACTATATGTTGGATGAGGTGGATTGAAAATTAGCAGAACCTCTGGCCCCAGAGGGTGGTCACCTAACAGCAAAGTCTAGTCAGAGGTCACAAATTAATGTTTTGGTTTTTTTAAGGGAGACAACTATACATGGAGAAAGGAAATGGCTGGAAGTCCTGGTACCTAAATGAGATCCTTCTTCACTATGAGGGTGGTTGGGCACCAAATCAGGTTTCCCAACAGAAGTTGTGCACAATCATCCTGGAAAAAAAACAAAACCACCAAAAATGGATACAGGTTGCTATACTGACTCACAGCTCTGACAGTAAGTATTAAGCAATTATTAGAAAATCTGATGAACAAAACTCCACTGTGACATAGCTTATTCTGCACCCACTCGAATGATTTCAGATGTAAAGCAGAGCAAAATCTGACTCAGTGTTGCCCAGTAGCATTTTTATCCTTGTTAAAGAACTTATTATTCTCCCAGTAGTAGATTAAAATAGCTCATCTCAGCACACCCAGAAAGAACACAGGTTTCGCCTAGGGCATGTTACGTGCCTTTGTATCTGAAAGCATATAAATAGAATTTTTCAGACCTCACAACTGACTGTCCTCATTTGCTTTCACTGCCATTTGCAAGGAAGAGCACTGAGTCTGCTGGGACTAATCCTATGTCAGCAGGAGCCCCCTCAAACCAACAGCTCAGAAGAACATAAAACCATATCTTAAGGGACTTCATTTATTAGCAGTGCCCATTTTCAATGTTCGGTAATGACAAAATGTTTACTCCATTTGATGGTGAAGGAAGACCAAGAACCTTGTCTTTTTCTTGAGTTTTAAAGTAGACTCTCATTCTTACTATCACAGTTAACAGTGACACTGTTGTAACTTATCTAGCCACTGTTACTACTCCCTGACAGAAATCTCACGTCTATCCAGCTTTTTAACACACTATACAGAGATGTAAAATATGTCTCCACGAGTCAATGGTGGTATCATAAATACTTTATTATGGGATATTAATGAAAGGGACTGCCAAGGTATCCATCATACTAGCATAGCAGAGGGCCCATAAAATGCTAATAAATCAAATAATCTTAACAGCCTGTCTACTATAAGCAACATATAAAAACGTGGTCTTTGTCAGATATATGGGTCTGGGTTCTCTTAGTCCTGGAGTTTGCTGACACATATAACAAAAATAGCCAGTATAATGACCTTATCAAGTGTTAACAATCTCTGTTTATATACCACGAGTCCCTGCATGCATGGTACAAATCGCAGGCATCATAAAGGCACATCTGTTAGCTGAGTAATGCCACCTACCATATGCTCCATGAAAAGATATATAGAGGGAGAAGTTAGCTGTGAGGTTGCTAAAACAGACCGGAGAGACCGCACATCCCTGGAAACCTGAAGAAAGATGCTGCAGAAACACCAGAATCCAGCAGCTCACAGACTGCTTAAATATATTTCCAAGCATGAGCCATGGTTTCTAAACTTAGTAGCCACCTTTAAAGTCTTTTATAAAGAAGAGAATTTTCTGGGGCTGTTGCCTATTTTTGTACATGCAGGCCTATGGATGTTTACTATACACATACCAAGTACAGATAACCTGTCCCTCGTAGTGCAAAAATTCTTATTCTATGAGAAGCAGATTTCTCTAAACCACCAAAAAAGCTTTGAGAGATGTAACTTCAGAAAAGTTAAATATGGCACAATTTTACAGTGCAACTGTGACAGCTGGGTGAAACGTAGAGGATAAATGCATTACATAAAACTGAAACCACACTGATAACATGATGCATTCTGCTGGGAAACAGGAGGGATCTCTTTGATTCATTTAATTTCAAAATCTAGAAGACATTTATTTAAATTATTTAAAATAGAAATTACATATCTAACCAAAATCTAATAGGAATTTTTCAACTAATTGTATACAGATTGTTGTAATATATTCCTTCTGTCTTAGATTTAGACTAGGTTTTCTGCTATGTAAGAAAAAGGACTCGCTTTTTTCTTAATGGTGAGATAAGCACTATATACTTTACAACAGAGGAATGTATTTTGACTTTCACCACAATTGTTCGTTGAACTCAAAATAGAAAAGAAAAAGAGTAACAATACTGACTGATACATTAAAACATTGCCAAGTTGAACCACGTACATTTTCTAATTCATTAAAATGCAGAGTAGAACAAGTACACACATTTAGGAGGTGGGAACAGTCTTCTTTCTCTTCCAGGAAAAAAAAAAAAAAGAAAAAGAAAAAAAAAAGAAAAAAAGGAGACAGTCTTTGGAAAGTAAGCCTAGTACTTTACAGAAAGAATATAGACTAAACTACTGCTTTTTTATTTCTTTATTTTCAGTTTAAAAAACCCTCAAAAACCCATTACAGAAGGGCACTGTGTTGCTCAAACTTTAAACTGGTTCTGTTATCACTAAAAATGACTCCACTTTCCAAAAATACCAGCCATACTGCCTCTAAAGTTTAACAAAAAGATGTTGTGGAACGTCCATACTTATTTCACTTGCTCTGTGTTCAAGATTTCAGATTTTTAATTTTTTTTTCACATTTTTCTTGAATTTAAAATGTTTCCTCATTTAAAAGAGTGGAAACACATGTAAACTTTGATTTTTTTGTGCTTTCTGCATTTTTTCGTCATAATGAGGAAAAAACACCAATTCTTTAAAGCTATAATGATTCTCCCATTTCAGTTAAGCAGTGAGTAAGCTGAGCATATAGTCTAACTGAAGTTCACTTCATAATTTGCTAATGTTTATATTTTTTAGAGTTTTATCATTTTATCATGCTCGTAGATGCATGATGTGTCATGGAGCTCCAACTTGTGGTACATATTGGTGACTAACTTTTAACAATTAAACTTGCCAGATATTGTTAATCCAAAGCAAAGACTAAGAAGAGAGGAAAGAAATGAATGAATAATCGACTTGCTCAACCTCCATATAGAAAACAACTTCAGAAAAAGTTGCTGTCCAGTTTTGAGGATTAAGTGCTATGAAGGGGACATGCAAGTCCAGTCAGAAACTGAATGGACAGTTTTATGCTGCCATGTAGAATCTTTCCTGGGAAGCTATCATCAGTTTTTGCATAGTAGGAAACAAACATGAAGACCCAGAAATGTATAATATTAAGTACAGATATTTTATTGGGTTTTGGCTACATTCAACTGTGTTGTAATGTTTACATAAGTCATACACTAGTAAGTAGTCATGCTTCTTTAAAATTACATTTGGCATGTTCAGCTTAAGGTGCTCGCTTCTTCTACCTTCATTTCAGCCATGGAAAATAGCAAAGAATGAACAAAATTTATTGAGACAACCCTAAGTGTCAAGAAAACCCCAAATCTTACTACTTGGCTCTGCAAGCAGAATTTTTCAAAATCTCAGAAATATGTCAAGTGCAGGTCTTCGGTGCACAAGTTGAACATCAATGTGTAAAAGGAATCCAAAGGACTGTTAACTGTTTTAATTATTATTCTCACTATCTGGGGTCTTGAACTCAGTAACTTTGTCATGTGTCTTCTTTGACTAAATAAATTGTCCTTAAAACAGGAGACTAGGTCTTCTTAATGCATGACCTGGAAAACAAAGAGGAGCGAATGAGATGAATCTGAACATGTTCACAAAGCTTTTAAGATTATAGAAGTACATCCTTCAGGTTGTATATCTTATTGTAGTTCTGCTATATGTCTTCATAGCTTAGCTATTAATAAGAAAAAAAAACTTTAACTTTTTTACAGTACAGCTTTATTTGCTACCTGGTATTTCCTGTTCTTTGTCTCTTAAATCTTAAAAGTTTGAGAACAGCACTATTATTTAGGAAAGTGATGATGTTTAGTGCAACTTTGTTGTTTTTTTACATTCAAACCCACCTAAAAAAACCCCAAGGAAACATTACCACTAAATCTTCAGTACTCCAGAAGAGTAGTAATGTGAAGTTGGTTGAGACCTTTCATATCTCCCTATCCTTCCACACACATTTCGCATTAGGGGAAGACAAATGCAAGCCTGATTCTTCTTTATTTTACATAGCAAGGGTTTTGGCAAATGAGAGAGCAAGTTACCCTTTCTCTTGCATCTCTGTTTCTACAATAGGTTAGTAGCCACAAAAAGTTAACTGTCCCTTATGGGCTGTTAGAGTGGCCAAGCAGGTCACTTATAACACACAGTTCATAACTTATCTAAATTTCATAGCATCATCCACACACTCAACATGGTTTTATTTCAAAAGGGGACTTGCATATGTAGCAATATTATATGATACTATTAGACACACAGGAAAAATTACTAATGAATCAAGTTTGACATAGCAGATATCAGATATCCATCTCATTTGTTCCTACTTTTTCATTACTAATATAATACTCAAGAATCATTGTGGAATTATAAGAAAAGTAAGCCACAGCCAGACTTCTTAAATTTCAAAGATAAAAATGTATTAAGGATGACAGAATTAGCAATCAAATAAAAATACTTATTGCCCTGGAAGAAAAATCCAGGAGTGGAAAGATGAGTAATGTCACAATTTGCTTGTAGAATGATTCAAACACGAAAGCTTACATTGCAGTTATGGGAATACCAAAGGTGAGAGAGACGAAACCTGAGCCACTGTACGCTGAGAGCGAGCTTTTGTTTAAGCACAGCCTGACAGATCGTAGGTAATGAATATATTTACCTGACTGGTCTGTATAAAAATCTTGTTTGATAACAAGATGACATGATGCGATCTGAAAAAAAAAAATCGCCCCTGCAACATTTGCTTCATGTTACAAGGGAAATTGCATTTAGCAAAGTGAAAATATTAAAAAACACTCCTATTACTCCTTCCCATCCAGAAAGGTGCAAATGGGGCAAACACAGAGTGGGAAGGAGCCACAGCAACCCCCTTGCTGATGAAGGCTGTCCTAACATTCCTTACAAGTTTCTCCAACTGATTACTCACTCATTTCTATCTATCCTATAGCTCATTTCTATTATAGTCATGATTGAAGGCTATGTCAAGGCCAAGAAGCCCCAGTCCAAAGCCTGACAGAAGACCTGGTTACAAGAGCTTGCCGTTGTTTTGAGAGCAAGACTGTGTTGGATCTGCACTCCTGTAAGATCAGGTATAAGTTTCTCACAGCCCCAGAATGGTTCTTTTACAAAGGCGGGGCTTACCAGAAGCTGAATTCCCACTTTTGCTTCTAGTAATGTGTCTGTGTGACTCGAGCACTTATTCCCTCTTGTTCCATCATTCCAGTCAGCCTCCCTGCATGTTTCCCCTCCAGCTCTCTTTGTCTCCTCACCACCCATACCCAGAGCTAGTTCGTGGCTTTCTGGGCACCTGTGAGGGGCCAGCCTGGCAGTCCCCAGACAGCAGCATCTGCTCTCCAGCTGAGGCCAGCATAATGCCAGGGCCACTTTTCCTAGATGCCCTGGGTGCCAGCCTCCTGCAGCAGGGAGAGGAGATGGGAGGGCCCCAAACAGCACGGCCCCAGTCTCCCAAACAGCCCCAGTCCTGATGAGGGTTCCAAACAGGACCTGCCATGGCAGCAGAGAGGAGGGGAGGTTGGGTGGAGTCTGGCTGCCTGATGGCCCAGCACTCCCATGCCCAGCAACATGTCCCGTGGCAGGGTGCCATCTGCTGAGTTCACACTGGGGTGAGAGCTCAGGGTGTGGGGACAGAGTCCCCTTGTTGGGAGAGTGGGCGGCTTCTGAGAGCTGCTGCTTGCATGTGAATGCAGGCTCTGCCAGGAGGATGTCTCCTCCCACTGTTCACAATGCTGGGGAAAGGGAGGTATGGATAGAGGAGTATTACTGGGGCTGCTGCAGTACCTCATTTTGCCCCATTGCAGCCATCAGCCACACTGCTCAGGGAAACTGTGCATGACCAGGAGCTCCCTCAGGCCTGGACTCAGCCGTCTGCATTGCCATTTTTTAGCGGTACCCCCAAATCTTTTATCAGCACTTCAAGAGGTGGTCCAGGCCAACAGCCCTTCCCCATGGAAAGCTTTCAGACCACTACCCTCCTCTGGAGAATGAGAGAGCTCAGTCATAGAGATGCACATCTCTCTGTGGCTTGTGGTAAAGAGGTAGCTTTTCCTTTGGTGGGACTGGGAAGGTGCTGTGCTGCCCCATGGCCTTTGCTGGTGTCTTCGGTAGTTGTCTCAGTGATAATGAAGGAAAACTCTTGCTCCTGTCTTTGATTACTTCTCTGTGGTTTCTTGCTTCCAGCTAGTGCTCCAGGAAGATGCTGCGCTGAGTTTCCCATCTCTGTGTGGATAGCTCAGAAACTCTGGAGCATCTCATGGAGTGCTAGACACCTTCATTGGAGCAGCAGATTCCAACTCTTAAGGGTATGCCTAAGAAGTGTTTTCAAAATAGTCTGTCCACATAAACAGTCACATGAAAAATGTTAATGAGCAGTGTGCTCATTCATTAACAGCAAAATCTAAATAAGTATCTCTTTTGTTGTAGTTTGGGTCAACTAAAACAAGCAAATAAGCTTTCTGTCACATAAGCCCAGCAGTGCACTGTCATGATCATAATCCTTTCGGTCCAGAAAAGAAAAAGCAACAACAGATATCAGAGATTACTTTTCAGAAAATTGATTTAAATTCTTAAGCATTTCTTTTATCAGTAAACTCTTTAATTTCTGTCTGTATCCATAAACTCTATTTAGTAATTATGTAAGAATCATCCTAGGTATACTGAGTGTGTGGTTCACTTACATCACTCACAGCTGTTTTCTAGCACAGCCAGATACAGAATATTTTCCAACATTAACTCCACAAATGTGTAAAATATAGTTACAGTTACTAACATCTAAAGCTGGTTACCATAAAACTGTCTTTAATTGCTTGGACTGCAAACATTTAAGCAGAAAATATAAATTCACTAAAAGGCTAATTGCTCTTATTACCTCTTTTATGAAACCATGAAACCTTTTCATATTAAGATAGGCTATTTTATTTTTATTTTACTTTTATGTCCAACATCCAAACACAATTATGTCTACTAAAGACACTAACAAACATTTACTGTTTTTCCAAAGCCTTAATTGTGTTTTGTTTGCATATACATGGTTGCAAATGCAACGCATACCTCTGGACAGTCAACATTTCCTTTTATTCCCATGGGCTACTGGTAATCCATCGTGCTCTCCATTATTTCCTGATAGCATAAATCACAACCAGCTTGGATGCAAGGGTACTCAGAGACACCTTGTGCTGGCAAGGGGAGAATTCCTGCAGATGAGTATGGACATCGATGAAGATGATCTCTCCCTCCTCTCCCTCCACATCTTGTGAAATATTATGTTTCTCTACAGTAAAGTCACAAAATTATACCACAAACATATATACTTAGGCTAGGCCTGTGTCTCATCTGGTTAATGCCAGTGCAGGTGTTTCTACAATACACAGGGTTACACTGTGTAACGTACTAACCTGTACATGCTTAGTAGTAGTATCACCTCTCTCATTTAGATGGGGAAACAGAGGGCAGGAGTGATCCAAAGCACACATCAAGCTGTGTCTGGGTAGAGCTACCCTCTCTTTTTCCGGTTTCCTGTAATTAGAAAATGTAATAGTAATTGTAATGAGGATAGTCAAATTTATGTTCATATAACAAAGTTGAATTTATGGGGACAAGTTACATCGGGTTTTTAAAAATTCTCTCTTTTGAAATTATATGTGAAGTCCCAACATGGATAACATTTTATTTCCCACAAGCTTTCTTTTCAATCTTTTCTAATTATTTTAACACCAGGCATTGTGAAGCAGATGAAGAACCAAAATACAACATTCACTCTACCTTTAATGATTCCATGTCAGCTAACCTCTAATTAAAAGTGAATTGCACCATGTAAAAAGGATAGAAAATAAGGCTGGGTAAGAAAGAATAGTACAGTGAGAGTTAAATTACTGAAGTCTGTGGGAATTTCCCTATTTCTGCTTGCCTGTCTTTTTCATGACCGTTACTTAGGAATGTTCACCTCAGCTCTAACCACAAGTATGTTTCATCTAATGCCTAGCAGTGGTACCAATATTTCAGATAAGAGTGCAAGACACATGTGGGATAATCTGTTACTTTAATAGTTAGAGGTGGGTGTAGGCTCTGCAGCAACAGATGTAAAATCCTTTCCGTATTTTTTGTCATAATTAAATAAATTTACTTTGAATGTAATTGATAGTTGAGAAACAACAAATCCCATTTTGCTTCTTTTAATTTCAGAAGCTTAGGGTGGTCACAGTTTCTCTATTTCAAAGCCAAATTTTGTAGAAAAAAAAGTATTTTATCAACTTTGTTTCTCTCCCTAATTTTGTTGACTGGTGATAGCTTTTGGTTTTTGATAAAGATTGAACATGTTATTCTTTTGTACACTTTTATTTTTCTTCTAACATCTCTTTTCTGATCCACAAGAGTAATTTAACATATCTCCATTCAGTTATTTGTAAGAAAGAAAGTATAAAAAAAAATTAAATGCAGACTTTAATTCTATTGATGGTTGGGTTTAGATTTTGCTGTTATAGAATACTTATTTTACCAGAAAAAAAGTTTTAAATTAGACTCTAATAATACTCGAGCATATGGGAAGATCTTCACTAAAGATGACTGTGGTGTTAAGGGAGCATATGGTGTGCAATATGTTAAAAAGATCTTGATGATAAAAGTACATAAATTGTGAAAGATACACAAAACTGTAAAATACGGATGTCCTATTTTTCGTAAATATTTGTTATGTTAAAGATTCAAAATCTGAAGTAGCCATTTAAAAAAAAGAATCAGATCAGTAAGAATGTTTAGACCTGTGCCCATTGTAAACACAGTCAGCTCCATGTTTCCCTGCAGGCAGGTCCTTGAACCACAAGTTACCTAGCGCACTAGAACAGGGAAACCTGTGCTAGATCCATACGAGTCCAAGTGACCCTGAGACTTTGCAACATAGGAACATGATATTTACTTCTTGCAGTACAAAATAAGATGTAAGATGCTTAGCTGCTATTTTTTTTCATGTATGGTATAGACCAATCACACGGCCTCTGCTGCACAAGCCCAGTGTCTCTTTACAACATTCCTAGAATAAGCATTTGGCTGCACAGCGCAGAAATATGAGAACTACTCACTGTCCATTGTCTGATAGACAAAAAGGAGTTTCCACAAATCAAGAATCAGGTGTTTCTCTATGTAACCCAGATTCAAAGAGACCTTATGGAGTCACAGACACATGAACACTAACAGTAAAATGTTTTCCTTTAAACAACAGTTTAAAGGTGCGTCAACAGTTCTGACACCCAGATGGCTCTCCATGGATTTAGCTTGAGTGTGGTAGGACCTACAGTAAGGTATTGCTAATAAACTTTGCTAGATAAAAAATGATTATGAGTAATAAATAATAATGGCCAGTCTTCGCGAGCGAAGATCCGGGGAAGGTCTTTACACCTTCCAGCCTGCGCATTGGATTTTTTAGGTGAGACACAGTGTGCGCGGAACTGAGCCCACCCTTTAATCCTAAGGTTCATCTGCCGGGGCCAAGCGAGCTTGGACGGTGGCAGCGAGGTCCTTAGGACGTAGATGGATTGCCTTTACAGGGTTAATGAGCTCCATCTGCCCGGGAGTGGCCCTGACCGGGAATCGAACCCGGGCCTCGGCGGATTATGAGTACAGACATTGTAAACTACAACATTGCCCAACTTGTATCTAACCTGTTTCAGACATGTTTATTAGTCAGTTTGAATGTATTTTATTTTTTATGGTACAAAACTGATGCAGCTTTCATGACATACCACTGGAGAGTAACCAAAAGACTACCAAGGTAAGGAAGAACTCTGGATTACTCTACCTTAAAGGTCATTTAAAAATAAAAAGCAAATTGATTATAATAAATAAAATGGGCTTGGGTTTTTAGCCTGTAGCAATATGCATAATAATTTCTAGTCTCCTCTATGAAAAAGTGAACTGTAAGTCCATAAGCCAAAGTAGAGGTCACTAATGAACATGCTTAATGTCATGTGTCTGCTTCCATCACTGGTTCTTGCTGGGTTAGCCCCTAGATGGACATCACAGGACAGGTAGGATGTGAATGAAGAAATATGAGAAAACTTACCAAGGTCAGAACATGTGCCAGAAAATGTGACAATCTCCAGATGAGAACTGAGAGAGAAACCAAATTTCTAAGAACATGGCAGGATAAACCTACACTCTGCCATTTCCTTCTTTCTGGTATTTCTCCCTCACTCTGTTTGTGATGAGATGACTATGAAGGAGCAAACTCTGCCTGCAACACTGTGTGCAGTTTGATTTTTGTTCAGTTTAACACTCTCATCACAAAAGCAATGGTAGCCCAAGACCATGTTCTCAATCAAAATGGAACAGACTTTTAAGAATAAAATATAAAGATTCTGTGCCTCTACTCATTGCAAATGCTTGACATGGCTCACTACTTTGTTTTTCTTTTTCCTTCTTTTTTTTCTAACCCTGTTGCAGCATTAGGACTAAATAGTGTAAATACTATGGAAAATACTCAATGAAGTATCTCCCATGGTCTTCCTATGAAAACTAATTTAAACTACCTTGACTATAAACAGTTTAAATTGAAAAAACCTTGGGTAATGGTGGATGAAGGACTATGACAAACAGAATTTCATTACACAGAAGGAGTTGTTCAGCAGGATCTCTGGGGATTAGTGTTTTATCTGGTCCCTACCTACTAACTTCTTCATTAGTAGTGCAAAAGAGAGAATATTGAAGTTTTAATGATGTTTGCATATGGAATTTCAAATATATAGATTAAGATATTTCAAATGTAGAGTGAAGTGAAGTGAAAGATTAATGAAAGATCTAGAGAGATGATAGGTAAGGCATTATTAGGATCAGGAAGAAATAGTGAAATCCTTTCACATATTACCTGAGAAATCAGTCAGCATGAGAGAAAATGGAATTCCTTTGTAACCAAAACTCAACTTTCAGTGGAAGGTCTAGAGTTCAAATAAAATAGTCTGCAAAGACAACTTGTCTTTGTGGGAATTATTAGGTAGCAAAGATAGGGAAAAGGGAAATGTCACACTAATTTCACTTTTGCTCTTAGTAACTTTCCTTCCTTCCCTGTTCAGAGCTTAAGACATTGATAAACATTGACTATAGGCTATTCAGATATTTGGCCTGGTAAGCTTCATTTTTGTATAGAGCAAAATTAATTAAAGATTCTATATAGTAATATTGTTATATTTCCAAAAGAAAACTGGGAATATTGCTATGACAAAGTGACTGGAAGACAACAAAGGTGAGAATTCAAAGACACTCAGAATACATTGCTGCCACTACTGCCACTGTATTATCATATTCTTAGTGGTATTCACATACCAAGTACAAGCTCACTAGTGAAGACTGGGGCTTTAGATGATCTGTTGGTGTTGGTGTTGGTCTTCGCAACAAGATCTTTAAAATAGCTTCAGATGCTGCCTTATTTAAGCTAGTGCTTTCATTTTTGTTGCCACTAGTAAGGCTGAAATGCTGGGGGCAACAGCTGAAGCAAAAGCAAGAAGTAAAAGCCTTACTCATGGTGTTCAGGGTAAGTCACCTGAATTTTCTGTCTTTTAATGAGCCAACCCAGCTACAGCGCAAGCACAAGAAATTCAGCAAAGAAACGTAGCATGCATAGATCAGTGGGCACACAAAGCCACAGAAAATAAACTCATGTTATTTCTATTTACACTAATGTAGTACATCCCTGGATATAAAACATCGCAGTCATTCTTGATGAGGATGTCATGCATGAAATGCAAATTATAAACTGGTTCCAAACAGCAAAAATGTAAACCCATGCATAGCAACACAAGGAAATAATCTTGATGAAATTGCTCTTATTGAGTATATTCTAACATTTTCCATCTAATGTCTCAAATTAGTCAAGGAAATTACGTTTAATTGAATTTTATAGTTGTTTTCTTTTTTAAATCAGTACTGAATAAGATGACTCTTGACTAAGTTCTTTATTCATAGATGTGTAGCTGAATGCTCCCATTGAGCAAACAGCTTATGAATAATGTGAAGGAATATATTTGTGTACTGTATGTCAATATTTTAGCAGTAGTAGAATTTCTTTTGGTGGGGGAGGGGGTGGTGAATGACACGTAAAATGTTCTTTAACTAGCATTTAAAAGGTATGATTTTAAAACCTTTTTTAACTTTGCATTGTTTACACCATATTGGCGTTATTATATGAAATTCTCCACAATAATGCAAGCAGTATCACTTCATTATTAGTTATGCTAGATCAACAATATATGCTGCAACAAAATGGAAAACTCAAGGAAATAAATTGTTTAATCCTGCAGCAGTTATTTGGGAGTCCAGAGAGATGCAAGTGACAGAGTAAAATAAGTAGGCTCAGTACTATATTATCTTGGTTGAAAATGAGAAATTTTAATCCAAAATGTTATCATTTCCCCTCTTTTCACAAGCAGTAATTCTCTCATAAAAGTTTAAAAGGAAGTGATAATAAGTTCCCAGAAAGAGAGGCTGGAATTCCTGAAGGTGGCTGGCAGGTGAGCACAGCTGAAGGGGCTAGTAGTCCCAGGCTGGTGTTTCTCTATGAATCATTCTCATACAAACTCTCCTTTCTTCACTCCAATATTTGCTGTAAGGTAAACAAAGACAAGATACCATGGAGAAATATTAAATCATTTTGTGTTGAGAGTGGTAATGCGCCACAGGGCTTGTGTATCTCTACTGACAGTTGGAGGTTTGCCTTTTGTATTCATTTTTCACTTTATTTATTGATCTCATGGCTGGACTGAGACAAAACAAGATACTTACACATGCCTATTATGTCAGTTCCATGTGGCCATGACCTCTGCTCTTGATTAATGTCACAGTAGAGGGGCTTCCCTTCCCTGCATTTTTTGAGAAGTGGAGATGCAGGAATATTCATGACCACCTACACATTTTATAAAGATATATTGAACTACTTTAAACCTTCTCCCTGCAAGGTACAGTGAGACAAGTAGTCAGGAGTCAGTAATTTCAACAAGCAACGTAGCCCCAGACACAAGCAGAAAATTACTGCTGAATTTTCCCAAAACCTTTGGGTTTAGAGGAGCTGTTACTCACTACACAACAGCAGCGCAGTCACTGAACATCAGCAAAATAACAAAATGTTTTACGCAGAAGAATCTGCATCCAGAGGAGCAAGATTTGGGAAACTTCTTGTAGTTCATGTTTAAAGCAGTCTCAGTAGTTAACTACACTTTCCTATTACTGGATCTCCTAAAAGAGCAGTATAATGCAAAACAGCTCTCCCTGTTGGTCTCATATGCTTACTCAAGTTTCAAGGGAAAACTTAAACCAGCAGGATGTTTTCTATGCACTCTTCATTCAAATGCGTAGTAGGCAGAGCAGGGACTGTTATTAAAAGGCTGCCTCTCCCTGAGAAGGGGGAGACTGGTTCCCTCCCACTATCTTTTGCTTGTGCTTGGTAGCCCTCTTTCGTGCAGTGGTTTGGCCTACAGGCTTTAAAGAAGTCACATGCTCTTGCTGATTCTGACATCTCTCCTTGCAGATGGCTGGAAAAGACTGCTAAAGACAGGCTCTGAAGGAGGGAGGTGATCTGAGTGATGCAAAACAACAAAGCAAACTTTAGTGAGGTTGTGACTTCTCTGCGTTTTGCCTGAGAAATAAAAATTTCCTTTCTTCACACCGGTTTCACAGAAAATTAGGAGCTCACTGCACTTCAGAGGGCAACAACTAACAACCCAGGCATTGGCTTGAAGGTGCTGATTATCATGTCCTAGTTATGGGACATGTGGTTATTCCCAGCATGGCGTGTCAGGAAAATTCTCCACCACTTCGATTGTTCTAGTCGTGAAGGACAGGAAGACCTGTTGGTGTCAGTGTCTCTCCTCCAGACCAGGGCACAGAGGTGGAGTTCTGGGCTGATGCAGCAGGGATGCTGTGTGATTTCCATTTTTACAGAACCTCTAAAAGATCCCAAAATCTATATTAATATTAAGCAACATTCTGAAGATCTAATTCTGTGTTTGCTTTATAAAGAAAGTTTTCTTTAAAAAGAAAAAGAAAGTGTTTTGGTGTTGTATAAAAATGTGGTATTTTACAAAAGCAAAACAAAGTACTGTTATTCATCCAACTGTTCAATAATATTATCTTCAGCAAAATACGTAGCATCTTCCTTTGCTTTTATACTTCATTACTGCTTGAATAAAAATAGTTAATTGGTTCTTCTAATTGCCAATGAAAATAATGTAACTTTTATTGTAAAGCATAAGGGGAGATAATTCTTACAAAAATGTTGAGAAAAAGGCCTTGTGCTGGATTTACAAAAAATTCCAGCTGCAGGAGGCTGACATTATACAGCCCAAAGCCAGTGACTGTCATTTTATGATATGTGAGCACAACAAAGACTCCAGCTGGCTGCTTTCAGGGCTAATAGAGGCATTTTGGCTCATCTACCTGGTTGAGCATTTGTCAGGATATCACTTTTCTGTCCTCACCTTGAAGCCTGTTTAGTTCTTTCATTTCTTAACATGTTCATTTTATTATACTGAATTAGACTGAATGTCTATCCAAATCGAATGCTCTAATATCAACAGCATGCTTGTTAAGATCTGTGAAGAATTAGGTTAGAATTAGAATTAGGTGGAAGGAGCAGTATTTTACTGCCTCCTACATGCTTTCTCCCAATACCTGGGAGCTATTAAGGTTCAAGAGTACAAGACATTGCGAGATTTTTATTAGCTGGTGGTAGTGAGATAGAAACTTGATGTTAGTGGGTGTACAGCATGTCTCTGCTGATTCACTAATGCTCTAAACTATTATGGCAGCTTTCAGATTTAGTTTGTGAGCGCTTCTGCTGAGAAGATCACTCCATCTTAAAATCACTTTAAAAATCTATTTTTAATCATATGCATAGTTTAAAAAGGTATTGTTAAATAGTCTTCTTAGGTAAATAAATATTTGTATTTCTTTTCCTGAGACATATTCACAAATGTAGTCAGATTTAAAGTGATAATAGCAACAGATTAGCATTGACTGTCAGGATCTTTATAATGTCATGAAGATCACTGAAAAGTAATTATCCTCTACTGTGTGTTAATGTGTGATTGAGCTGTACCAATTCAAAACCAATGATGTCAGTGCAGTTCTGCTGAAGACTGAGATGCTCTGTCATCTCGATTTTGCTGATAAGATGGCCTCACAACTGACTTAAAGCATGCCAAGAGTTGTTCTAATTACTGGTGATTAAAGCATTGCACACATGATTGAGTAAGTCCTCTTGCCCTGCTCTACCTATCTTGTGAATACCAGAAGAGGATCAGCTTTAAATTCTGCTGCTAATAGACCTTGCACTGCAGCTGCTTACACAGGACATAAAACAAACTGACATTTGTAAAGAAACCTGGCTGGTCCCACTCAGAATATGATGAGGGAAAACCAAAATAAAATATAAGGGGTATCTGATATGAATAGATGAATGAATGAATGATTAAGAGTGACAGGTAAGAATATAACAGGGTAACATAGGATCTGTGTTGATGAGAACAGCTCCCATGTCAGCCTGCTTTTCTCTCAACTTTCTCAGTTCTTTTCAGAATATCTGTCTATTTGTAAACAGATAATTGTGTGGATCAATATCGCATGTTTATATTCTTCCTTTTTTAAGTGATTGCAGTTGTTCACATGACATTGGCCTGAAAAGCTTTCTTTTAAAAAGTCAGCAGTAAGTAGTAAATCACTGAATTAACTAGATTTTTTTTTTTTTAGGGTGCAAAAGCTGAGTTATCCCTAATAGATTGCTTGGAAGGTAGAAAATAGAGCTCAGCTAATTATCTGTCATTGAGGAAATCCAGTGAAGCAAGAAAGTGAGTTTTGAAGGTACTGAAGGAAGATCAGGTTTGCTATGAGAAGTCATTGAAGAAACCCAAGATAGTCCAGTGTGGTAGTCATACAGTTTTAACTATTACCTAATTATATAGATATCTCTAGAAACCTACATCATCATGGGCAGAAAGGGGTTGTATGTTCAGATACCTCAGTTATAACCTTCCATGGAAACATTAGGCATTGCAACCCCAGCACATTTGCCCCATCAGGAGTCTTCATTTTAGGCATCTATTCTTCACCTGAGCTGGTTATGTAAACTTCTTTCAAAGTCAACACAGTGAAGGTAGTGCTTCTAGGGCACAGTCTTTCTCCTCTGTGTCAGAGCTCCACATCAGGCTGAGATGGACTGTGCTGAGCCTCCACTGACAGTAGTCACCACAAACTAAAGGAAACCAAGAGAATGAACTCAGATACAGACCCCGTAGGTTGCAGTCCTCCAAAGTCAGGTGAGATGGAAAAGACATAAGGGAGGATAAGCAAAAATAACAATGAGGAAGGAGTTGAAGTGTGATTCCCAGGAGATGTATTTAAGATACTGGGTCATAGATTTTTCTCCTTTCAGTTCTAGAAAAACCAAAATATTTGAGGTGGAAGAAAGAGTAGTTTAGCAGCTGTTTTGATCAAGAGACACACTTTAAAATGGAAGGCAAAGGAGTTGGGGTAAAAGGAAATAATTTGTTAATTTCTTGAATGATAGTGTCACCCATACAGTGCTGTAAAACTGTACAGCTGAAATAGTCATTAGAAGAATTATGTTAGAGAACTTTAGTATCATCAACGTTTATAGCTCTACCTGAATAAATTCTGTAAAAAAACACACTCTGTGTCTTAGATCACATCTGAACAATGAACAAGTGGTTTGCTATCTGGAATCCCGCTAAATTTAAATAAATGTTGATTGTATAAATCTTTACATGCTTGTACTAGGCAACTTTAAGGATAGGGAGCAACTAAATTTAGATATAATGATATAGATAGGATTATTTAGGAGAAATATATTATGATAGGAAAGCTAAGGATATGTCACTGTGATGTATGAAAACTTATAGCAGGCTAGTCACACCAGGGGAGGATTTTTGTCATGCTACACTGAAAGGGCAGATGCACTGTGGTTGTCTTTTGCAGACAACAAAGAAAGTGTTTGGAATGATCTGTCCTTTTAGGTCAAGTAATAAGCAAAAGCAAAGAAAATGGTCTAATCTTTACTTTTGTCTGCATGTACCTTTGACAGAGCAAAGGGAAGATAGAAAATAATTTTAACACTTCTCTTCTGTTTTGGAAGGCATGACATTTAGGGTCCAGTTTTCTGAACTGTTGATGTGTCTGTCCTTCAGGAATGTGAATGCCTTCTCGGGCACTGTTGTCGTCATATCACAAGACCTCTTTGTAAACCTAATTCCTGTCCTCTTCTATGGCACTTTGATAATAGAAATTTATAGAGTCACAAACCACATACAAAATCAGAACTGAAGGACTGTCATGGTTTAAGCCCAGCTGGCAACTAAGAACCAAGCAGCTGCTTACTCAACCCTCTCGCAGCCAAAAATAGGCCAGGGATCTACAGAGAAACTGAGTTCAACCTCAGGGTATTCTCACAGGTGGTTCACCACGGTGCTCCCTGAGAGCATGTAGTTTAGATTTGGATAAGTATTCAAATGTAATGGCACCATTCTGTTGAATATTACAGCAAAAGCTGTGTGTAGAAAACAGGTGAGATGTGAGGGACTGAATAAAGCAAAAAGAGAATTGAGTCAATTTAAACTGAAGTCACTCTGAATGTGCATTCCATTTGTTTTCAAGATGATGTGCTTTGTCATTACAATTTTTTCCACAGTCAAAATGGCAAAGTTATTTTTGGCTAAAAATATTCAGCTAATTGCATGAGGATCAGTAAAAGCGAAGGGAAATTTCACATTGCCTTTTGTTTATTTTTAGGCTGCTGAAACATAACAATGACTTGTGTTGTTTATTTAAGAAGGTTTCCTGGCCACATGATTGTCCCTGATATAAATGTAGGGAATGCTTTCCTCTCTCCTCTAACCCAGCACCCTCATATGCCTCCTTGGTTTTGTATTTAAATCCTAAATCTCTTCTTTGATTAGATTCAGAATCATGACAATTCTGCAGAATATTGTAAGGCTCATGTAAGTAACAGCTTAGAAATCTGAAGTGTTCAACCTGGAGGCTGCATTGACAGCTTTTTGAGAGTTGGCTCCAGCTTTGTATTCCATTGTTACTCTGCACAAGAGTCAGCTGTGATCTGATCTCTATTGATTTTCTAGGACTCTAGATTAATCTTGCAAGAAAACTTCGATTAAAATAACATCAAAACATTTTTGAATTGTGGGTCAGTTGACAATAAACCAAATTATAATAAGGAGGGAAGAAAAGTATACCTGCTTTGGGCTGTTTATAAAAGGCTTATTAGGAATCATTTCTAAGATTCTGTGCAATCCCCTCACCTGAAAATAACTGATTTGTGAAACTCTGAGAGAGGTAAAACAATAAATGAATGGCTGTTGTGTAGGCTTGTTGCCTACATAGAAAACATAATTGGAGATGCACATGGTTCTAGTGTAAATGAAGATATTTCTTTTCACAACCAGCCAATTTGGCAAGCACTGAACTTATCGGGTAGGTTTTGTCAGCTCACTTTGGCCAGTGTTTGCTTTATTTGGTTGGAGGGCAGATTTTTCAGGAAACAACCAAGGCCTGAAATAGTTATGAGCTTGGAAAACTCCATGGAACAAGGAACAGCAGAAACTTAAGCTGGTAGTTGCTGGTGTTAGTGTTTCAAATCAGTTACAGAGATACCCATCTGTGATGGAGCTCCATCTGTTCGCACTTTTTTTTACCCATATTTAAAATTATTAAAATTGTATAACTTTTATCACTTCAGGGAGTGCTAACAACAAGGAAGATACCTGAGCAGACTAAACACACCTACTGCATGCTGGAATGTCCTGTTTCTCTCTGTTTTAACAGTTGAAATTCTGTCTTGGCATAGCAACTACATGAAACCACTGCACCTCTTAAATCATCCAAAGACCTCCAAGACAGAAATAGCTTCAGCGTGACTATGGGAAGAGGTCTCTGCAGCTGTGTGGCTGTACCTGCTTTATGTGATGTGACCTGCTGAGGATGCACTGAATTTGCTAGAGCTAAGAATCACTCCTCCAGGTTCCTTCCATGCTGGCATGCATCTGTTCTGTAACCCTTTCCCCTGGCTAATTCACACCAGGCAGAATAAAACACAAACTCAGTAAAATGCATGCAAGCCTGTGTTCTTTGATTACGTTTTCAAGTATAATCTGTGTTAAACAGTAACAGTAAACACAACTTTAATAACTCTTTAATAAGAGCAGTATAAGACATCAGTAGGATTTCCAAAGTTTTCCATAGCCACCCACATTAATGTCTAAAGGCAGAGCATTAGTTTCCCAGCTGCTGTAAATGGGAGTAATTTCTCAGCGGTTTAGTAGAGATGTATTGATTTACACTAGTTGTGGATCTGGCTCAACACATCTACCTGTTACAGTGCTAACAACATTTCATGAATAAAAACTTTGGCTGGTACCAGATGATGAAATCCACAAGATTTATACTGGCCTCTTCTCTTTTGAAATGGATTGCAGAACCTGAATGTCTTGTGATTCACATCCTAATAGTCAGCATTCTCTGTATCATTACAAGGCTCGAATGCATAGCATTTTGTGAAGCAAGCACTTTACCCAGGAAAGAGTCTACATTTTCTCTATAATTTTCTCTTTAAATACTAAACTCACTTTTCACCTCTGCAACACAAAGACAAAATATCAAGGATGTTAAGCAGCCTTTCTTGTACCAGTGTCTTAGCTCCATCTAAATTTGCCTGGATTTGAAAGAATGTCTGAGAGGAAAGAACTTCACGTTGGCTTTGGTAACTCTCTTGTACAAGCAACATGCTTCAGACACATGTCAGAAAGTGAAACTCTATAGCAGCAACTTTAACACTGAATGTGGCTGCTCTTTTAGGAGCTGTTGGGAAGATTTATGGGCTCTGAGGGTTTAATCCTGCAATGTTCTGAGTGTCTCTCCACATGGCTGAGTGCCATCCCTTCACACAGCATCCAGTGAGAACAGAGGGTGCTGTACTTCCAAGAGATGTAAATACCTTAGAGGATTTGATGCTAATCTTTAGTCAAGACAAATCACCAATGGAATTTAATGTGAGCTTGGCCTAAGTAAAGCCATGGGGTGGGGTAGAGATGTATTAATCTAGCTGTAATTTAATAAATAGAAGGCATCAAGCCAGACTTTTTCCTGGTTTATTATTCACTGTTCTTCTCAGGCATCAGAGAGCAGATTTTAAAAAGAAGGACCAATTTACAGCTCTCCTAGGTTTCCTACTCCACAATATTGTTCAAAAAATCTTATCTAAAAAAAAATTAAACCCTGTTCCACTCACTTTGCTGAGAGCAATAGACATCTAATACTGAGATTGTCTGTGAGAACATTTTGGTACAGGATGGTGTCTGAGTGACAAGAGTATATCACAATTATTTTGTGATTCTTTGTGAATCACAATTATTTTGTGAGAATGAAAGAAGGAGATGGGGACATTTTTGAAAATTTTGAAGTGGATTAAAATGTTCATCTATCTGACTTGAGGAAAAGACTGGGATATGGCCAAGTCATGAGCAGCATACTCTGGTAGTTACACTGCAGTAGATTACATGCATTTTATTTACTTTAAAATACTTGTAGAATAAAAGCTGAGGATGTTATTTTCTACTTGTTGTTTTCACTCTGTTTTGTGGGCTGGCACTGCAATGCAGACTGAAACATCTGGTGTTTGCTTTGTGGCATATATGGGAGAAAAACAGAAAGCAGAGTATTAGTATAATCCAGGGGTGTCATTCAGAAGGTTGGAAGATGTTTCCCAGCCCTTTCTCTCCAATAACTGCAGAAGTATCTATTATCATTAGCCTGGGATAGATCTTAACAGCCTTGATCAGCAGTATCCCACCCAAAAGAAGCCCTTCCCGGAAAGTATGTAAATCACAGACTGCAGTTTCATGTAATTCTCCCTTGTAGATGAGATTCACTCCTTAGCTTGCTAAATAAAGGTGATGATGCATGAAATAGATGTCTAAGTCATGACCTCAGAGTCAATAGAGAGGTCTTGAGATTAGTTCAGTTGGTCGTGGGTTTGATCCCCATACGGACCATTGACTTAGGAGTTGGACTCAATGATCCCTGGGGGTCCCTTTTAATTCAAAATATTCTATGAGTCTGTATTCAGTTGCCTAAGTGTAGAAATCAGGTTTCATTTGGGATTCCATAGGCTTTGGGACTTCCTAGCCCAGCCTGCAGGTATCCTAGGATTGCCAACTGCATGAGGCTAGTTGGTTTGACACATTACTAACAATTGACCCGTACCTTTCTGAAATGGCATCTCAAAATCTGGCAGGATACTCCAAGGTGCTTAAAGGGACTTTGATGTTCTTTTCAGTCACCTGTATCTCAGCTATCATACCTGGCTTCCAGATGCTCCTTCAGAAAACCAGAGTCTTCAAAAAGTCTGACCTGTCATATTTGCCATTTGTGAGTATGTCTTGAACACTAATGTTGCACCAGATGGCTGTGTTTGAGCAACTGAAACAAACTAAAGTTATTTGCTGACTCTAATGGGAACTTTAACTCATGTGTAAACACCTACACCAAGATACCTAAATGGAACTGTCTACAATGCACTGCTGACTCCTGCTCTGTAGGTTCAGTGAGTTGCCTGTGCATGGATGTCTAGACCTATTCAAGTTATCTGAGACTGCACAAAATGAGTAGGTAGGACACAGGACCCATAGAAGGGCCATCTCCTTCAGCAGAGGTAGCTGGGGACCAAAAGAACAGCAAGGCATCAACTGTGTTTGGTAGAATTCAGCTCTGAATGCACTCTCCACAAGTAAACAACAGATAAGTTAGTGGTATAGTGAACAACTTTAACTGGCATTTTATTCCTTGCAGCTGATTTGGCAACAGCATTGCAACTGTTAATCTGCCTGAATGTTAATGCTAAACTGTTAATGTGCCTGAATCATTTCAAAAACTAAAAAGGCAGAGTAAACAGAAGTCCTGGTTTTCCCCAAAGGAGTCTGCTGGAGTGCTAGAAAAGAGAGAGCCCTCAGGCACAGATTTGTTTATGTCTGAAGTGCATCAGATGTTGTGGATATGTCTTTTCATTATAGCTGTCTGTTTGTCCCATTTAGTCATATCAAGACTTTTCTTATATTGGGCTGAAATCATGGTTTTAAGGAAAGGAGTTAAAACGCTACTTTGCAACTTTTTTTTGTATGTAGAGACTCCAAGTCAATACTAAGGAACAGGTCATTCAGAATTGCATCATTAAATGATTGAAGCTATTTTGTTTTGTGGGAAAAATAGTGAAAGTGTCAGAGGATCTGCATATTGCATAAAGGAAGGTGATTCTATGTTGCCATACTTTAGTTCATGAGAGATAGAAGTGACAAGTCTTCACATTTGTATTAAGTGAGAAATACGGGTTGACTTTTGGGTTTTGTCATGGGTTTGACACTAATGACAGAAAACATAAAATCACCATTTTTTTAGCAATCAGGATGTTGACTTGGCAGAAATGTTCTTTGTATAGAAACTGGCTGTCTTAAAGAGTCTGTAGACCCAGTGATGGTTAGGGGGCATGATAGTCTTGGACAGATAAGTCTCACCTGTACAGTTCTGTGTATGTACAAAAATGACCTTACATCAATGTTTGTTGAGTCTTGCTTCGTATGTGGGGCACCAAATCAGTCTATGTAGGCACAGGAGGCTGGGCATGTCAGAATTAGTGGCCACAGCAGATCAGTGGCACTGCACATGTACGACAAACATGACATCTCCTGCAGTGCTTCTATTGCATATGTGCAATTTATCACCACCTGTTTAGGCACTATTTTTTTCCCATCAGTACAGTTGGCAGCTGCAAAACTGTGGTAAAACAAGAGTACCACATATTTTCCTTCTTCATTTTCATAAAGAAGTTGTTCATGAATGGGAAATGAACAACATGAACTCAACAATTTTACCTATTTGTGAACAAAGACTATTTTATCTTTTTACCTACTACATGCATCTTAGGATATCTGATGTATTTAAAAATATAACAAAGCAAGTGAAAGCTAGCTACACTCCCCGTATCATGAGATCTTCAAAATTAGGCTTGCTGGATATAGATATATGCATAGCATGTCATAAATAGATACAGATACTGTGTTTAAAAAATATGCAGCCTTTTTTATCCAAATAGTAGTGTTATTGAATACAAGAGTTGTATAATTTAGCTCCATATCTAAGGTGATATTAATTAGCAGACAGAAAGTCCACTTTGATGAAATAAAAGTAATTACCAGTAAAATAGTTTGTCTTCCTTGTGGTAGAATTCAACATGAACCCTAATATAGTCAGTTGTGATATCCCCAACATTTTTTATTTAGGATTAACAAAACTTTTGGTCATGTATTAATTTGTAATGGCTTCTACTCTTCTGTGTGCATGTAAAAACCCTGTATTTTCCTATTCTTTTTAAACCCTATGTAATAATATTTGAGTACCCTGCGTGTTGTTTGCCTTTGGTATTGTACCAAAATTTACCCCTCTCAGCAGCATTTTGCATCTATTCCACTCATACCTGACTGTCTGCAGTGTTCCAGATCCATCAGATTGATAGGAGGTTGAGGCAAAGCAAAAGGGTCCTGAATACGCTGACTATGCAGCAACAGCAAATGACAAACAGAATGGCCTTCCCTCTCCCTGTTTCTAGTCCTTCTTTGTAACAGCTGTGTACAGCATGATAAATTTGAATAGGACATGATGCACATAGGAGAAAAGAGTGCTAATAAAAGGGCTACTCCTGCAACTTGAAATCAAATCTAAGATTACAACCTATGTAACTTAGGTAATTAACTTGAATCCATATATTGGCCCTCAAGTGAAAGAATCCTGCTAAAAGAAGGGTGGTATTACATGTAAATATGACCTAGTCCAGGCTAACTAACCCTTCTATTCTTCAAGCAAGAAGTGATGTGGTAAAAGCCAAAACCTATCTGACTTGAATATGCTGAGGAGCCTCAAGGGTAAAAAGTCAGAAGAAGGAAGAGAGTGGTTGATCACTGGAACAGGCTCCCTAGGGACATGGTCACAGCACCAAGCCTGACAAATTTAAGAAGCATTTGGACAATGCCCTCAGGCACCTGGTGTGAGTCTTGTGGATGGTCCTGTGGGGGTCTAAGAGTTGGACTTGATGATCCTTGTGCATCTCTTTCAACTCACAATATTTTCTGATTTGGTAGTTCTCTTCCATGACTTCCATATTGTGAACATAGGCATCAGTTTTAGGTAAGGGCTTAAATTAAATGACTGCCTTAAAGTTCACTGGATTTTCCTCCTAGCTATGCACACATAGCCGTTTAGAAGCAATTGAGATGCTCTAGGGTATGCCATCTGGCATCCAGTTCTCATTCCAGAATGGCACTTCTGTATGTGATGTTGTGGCTGTCAGCCCCACCTGAACGCCCCAGGTATCCTAGAGCATTTCAAATGGCACTAAATGGCATTTAGGCAACAGAAATGAGTCCCTACTGTTCTTTTCGTACTTAATCACACAGAGATTTAAAAACCACCAGTTTAATCAGAGTTTCACGAACAAAATAAAAGGCAGTTTAATGTATATAACTGAATGCAACAAAATATTACCTTGTAGACATATAGCAATTGAAGTCAAAAGGTGGTTGTTGAAACTCTCCAGTGTGATGCTGACGTCCTCTTCTCACTATATATTTAGCATTTACATATGAGAATGTATATACTTCTAGGTATAGATAATGTCGGCATAAACCTCCCCCTTTTTTTTCAAGCAAAAATAACAATGAAGTCTCATTTCAACAGGAAGATTGAGAAAGCAGACAGGCAAATGACTCCCACTGTTGTAATGAGCTATAATTGTGTGCACACTTACAAGTACTTCCCCGTATGAAGTACTGAAAACATTTCTCCAGGGGGTCTATCTGAACAGAAACATGATAAGAAATTAAAAGCCAAAGGTAAAGTATCTCTCAATCCTGCACGGCTATTGCAAGAACCTTTCAGTATTACAAAATTTTTTGTCATTTGCTGCAAATGAGGCAATATTCTAATGTAGTAAAGGAAGAAAGGTGGAAAAAGGATATAGCTGTAGCTCTGATTCATAATTTTTGTGCTTTTGTTGGGCCTTCTAGAACACTGCTGTTAGAACAGGGGAATAAATAGTGGTAAGTTAAAATGTTGGATTCCATAAAGCAGTACCATTTTGAAATGAGTAGGAACACTTATCTATTTCAAAATCTGCACCTTTTAATGAGGCTAACTGTGACCTATGAATCAAAGTCATTCTAATTTCACAAATTTCACAAGTTCCCCAATAGTTACAGACTTTGAAGAAAACACTGGAACATTAATTTGATGTAGACAGTTTGGCCTAGTTGTAAAGCACCTGAAATATAAATAAAATCCGAAAAAACTCCCAACCAAAGAGATGAGCAACTATACAAACAAACAAAAAACCTCTGGTTCTGATCTCTCCAGTAGGTAGCTGAAGAGTTGTTCTAAATAAACTCATTCAAACTACTCTATCTGTTGCGTCCCAGTGCCCTTTGTTGAGCTTAGGTCCCTTAGGGCAACATCGCCTGTATAAAAGACTACTGCTGTGCAACTGGAATAATCCCGTATAATTCGATATGGAAGAGAAAAAAATATGTATACCTCTCAGGGAAAGCTCTTCTTTAGTTTCTGTATTAGGGACAAAAGGCTTTTGCAATCTTCAGTGAACAGAAAAGTTTGAAATCTCAATCAACCTCCTTTCTAATTACTGTCTCTCACTGTGACATGTTTCTCCTTTCTTTGAATGATCCCTGTTTCAGTGCTGTATGTCATAGCAGTTTCCAGCTGCTGGCTCTTGACCACCTGACTAGCACTGAGGAAACAACCTGTTCACTTTCCTACATTTGGGAAGATCTCTGAGGAGTGAGACACAGACATTTTTCCTGCTAGTTTGATTAACCATCTCCAGGGAAGAAAACCAGCCTCATTACCAAAGGTAATTCCAAGAAGAAAACCTATATCTTTCTAGTGTTCAGTGGCTCCCAGAATCCTTATGGAACTTCTGCAGGCTAGAAATTAAGTCCTATCCTCCACTGGCAGGATATTTTAGAACTCCCTCCATCAGTTTGAAGAGAAACCAATCCAATTAATTCTTAGCTGTTCTTCTACTAGTGAAAATACAGGGAATAATCTTAGTTCCACTTAATTTATAATTTAAATTATTATTTTACTGTTTAAATAAAGCTTTATTTTATTTTTGAAAGGGCTTTATTGTCAAGTTAATTGACACTTTAGAATCTGCTGCAAATCTCAGGGAAAATGATATAAAATAAATGGTTTATTAAAATTTAAAGAAATCTTAGTTCATAGGAAATTCAACCAGACCATGTATGTCAGGGGAAAAATTCAAACCTGAATGGTTTCAGGCATGAAATAGTGACACAACTCTTTAATCCAGCCACAGAAGCTGATGGGTCTAGAAAGACCATTTACATAAATCCAGGAACCTATAGAACTCTACCACTGAAATACAGCTATCTGCAGATGTTCAGACACCTGAAAAGCATGCAAGGTTTATGATCAGAACTTAGTCTCAAACACAGTCATACAGAGTGCAGACTGCTTAGATCCACAGACAGCAAGTGATGGCAAACTTTGCACTATGCTTTAGTCTGAAGAGCTCATCCCAGCCTCCTGTCTGCCCAAGCTTTGCCTCCTGCTTTTTCTATTACCTACATATAACAATGTATAAAGACCTAGGAATGCAAAAGGGGATATTCCTTTTGAAGCATTAGTGATGAACTTTGATGACTGCATTTTTTTCTGGCTTTTCTCAGCTATTAGCCTGGAACAAGATCAGGAATGCACAGACTAGGAAGAGGGGACAGTAAGGAAAGTAAGGTAGTCTGTAGCACCCAGGCTGATGATTTCAGGGAGCTTTCAAGGGAGAAGAAGTTTGAAGGAGAGGCAGAGAAATGATCCCAGGGAAAGGAAGAAAATTAAAGTAGACTAGGAAAAAGAAAGTGAAAAGGATGTTGCTGCAGCAAATGTAAGTCACAAATTATATTCAGCGATGTCTATGACTTCACTGTTAGACTTGTTCCCCTCTCAAAATCCACTTGAGGCTCTCACAACAACTATCATATACTCATATAATCTAACAAAAAAGCCATGCTTCCTATTTTGTTCATGTAGAAGGTGAAATACACCAAGATGTTCATACTGATGCTGCTGATCATGCTTGCTTGTGATATCTCACACATTCATGCAGAGGAAGCTGCAAAATAACAAGTCTTACAGCTCTAAGGCACATGGATTTCCTGTTTACACATCACAAAATGGAGAAGGACAATTCTTGCCAGGCCAAGGAAGCTCTGCCACACTAAATCTTGTGAGAATTATTTCCAGGGAGTCCCACCTGTTACAAATTTAATTTAAACCTCATGTCCCAGTATATTATATTTCAGTATTAGAAAATACTGTTGCTTCACTTCTCATCCTTTTTTTGCCCCCTCTTACCCAGTCACCGGTATCTGTCCTATGTAATTACTAGAACAAATCTTGTCTTATTCAAAGCTTCTCTTCCCTAAGGTTCCTGTATATACACATGTATATACCTATATACATTCTTGGACCCCTTGGATATTAGAAGGAAGGCTGTTAATGATGGCTCGGTTCTTATGCAAAACTCCCAAGAAGTAACTGGGAACTCAGTACAGAGATTGCAGAATGTGGAATTTGCTTCCTTCATTTTCTCTTCACAGGTGATATTTTTGTTTTAGCTACCCTTCCTTAAACCTGGCTGTCTTTTCAGCAGAAAATGTAAAGTGAAGTGCAGGTGCAAGGGAACTGCTAGCGCTGACTAAGTGACTGATAGATCTGAGAAAGAAGAAAGACACAAAAAAAAATTATTGACAGCCTTTACTTCTCCATGATTCTTGCTGTAGACAATGGTCAGAAATGTGTGCTTTCCTAGATGTTGAGAGCTATAGCCTGTGTTGCTCTAGATTAAAGTGCAGCTCTGCTGTCCTCAGGAGGAAGTAAAGACCTTTGGCTGAGACAGTAGAAAGCAGCCCAATTGGTATTTTCTTAAAAAGTTCAAGACACAGAAATATTAGAGTCATGTGGCTAAATGATTCCTGGTTATTATCACACTGGAATGAATAACTTTTGATTTGTATGTGTAGGTATGGTCTGAGAATGAAAATGTCTATTTTGTTTTATTAAGCCAGCTGTATAACTCCACTGTTTCAATGTTCATGATGCAGCCTCTGAGCGATAAAGGTAAGACATTAATTTCTTGTAGTGAATTGCATCATTTTATGTCTAAAAACCTTGACATAAACATGACATACTCCTTGCCTACCCCGTTTTCTGACTTATCTTAAAAGATTTTGCTGTCAGGAAAAAAGCAGAATCAGACTGCCTCCGTTTTACATCCTTTGGCATATATACCTTGTGCTTAGCACATCAAGAATAAGAAGCAGACTTCAGGAACAGCCTGGGAAAGTGAGTACTGATTCTACCTCTAAGAATACATGGCTGCATCCAGGATTTTGAAAAGTGCCTGGTGTTTTGGGGAAAGGTAAGTTATTAGGTGGCAGACCAGGCATACTGTTAAAAGACTTGATTTTCGACAAAACATTGAACATCCATCTTTTTATAAACAAGTCTTGGCGGGGAATTTGAAGAGCAATGGACAAGAAATGTTTTTTTAATTCTTTTCGACAATATTTAGACCTCTTAAAAGCAGGAATTTAATCCAGTGATCTTATGTCTTGGAAGAGACCCATATGTGGCTCACCAAAAACATTTGACTGGTGAATACAGACTGCAGCTCCCAGACACTTGGACCAAAACTTGTTTTTTGTACTTCACTGCTCCTTCATACTGTTCCATACAAATCCTGTGGAGTCCACAAGTGGTAAACCTAAAGCTACCAGGCACTCACTGTCGAGCATATTGTGGGTGTGACACTACACAGTCATTTACCTGTATGTGTGCATTTGCTCCAGTCATGCAGCAGACAGGGGAAGCATAGGACGGCCTCTGCTACCACGAGAAGAATGTACGCTTAGCACTTCATTCAGTTGGTTAGGATGTACATTTGTGCTTAGTCCATTCAACTGAAAGGTTGAAACAGGATTGCAGCACCTTGCGCTTGTTTACTGCTTAGAAAACAGCTTTGAGCTCTGGGCCAGTGTGAGTAATATGCAGTTAGTCAGAGAAGTTGACAATTAAGGCATCAGCTTATCAACGTAGAAGAGATGGTTTTCTTGCTTTCCTTTGCAATAAGATAAAAGACCCCCTCACTTAATGTAATCCAGCCAAGGCTCTGTTCCATTTAATCCCCAGCCCTTCACATCCACTGTTTGCTAAACCAAGCCACTTCCTTGGCATCCATCTGTTTAACACATCTGTCTCACTTTGTCTGGCTAAATTCCTTGAGGCACTCTTGTGGTTCTCCACAGAGAGAAGAAATAAGTTTTCATGTTAGACAATACCCCCCGAATAAGTGAAACTGAGGGGAAGAAAAGGTAAAAGAATTCTTACGAGACATGAAATCATTGGAATTTTAATCTTCACATAAAAGTACTCTTTTTGATGTTTCCTTTTACTCTCAGTGCAAGCACTAGTAATAAGGAACAATTTTGTAACCCTTCCATCTCTTTAAATCAGACAGTCATAGGACTATAGAATTGAGGTAACCATTATCTACAACATAAAGAGTTATTCTCTACCGTGTGTTCCTTTTTTATTAATTATTTTTAAGTCACTCAGATAATCCCATTTCTATTACTTCTCCCAAGGAATCATTCTTAGAGTATTTCATATCTGCATGTTATTCATATATAATTTTGTTTTGTTTATTTTTTAATATTTATGTCTGATTGTACCAACCTAAATTATTTCTCTGAATCATTTCTTTAGCTTTATATTTTTTTCATTTTCAGCAATGATTCACCAAGAGTAAATATGACAAAAGCCAAACCCACAGGTGAAGTGGGACCTCAGCTGTCTGTATGTTTAAAGTATGTACAATTACAACTGGATAAACTCTGCCATGAGCAAGCATGATGGGGTTAACAGAGAGCAGCAAGTTGCCCAGGTACTGTATCTCAGTGACTGACTCACAGGAGCTGGGATAAAAGGTTCCAAACCAGAAAAAGTGGGTGTGACTGCCAGAGAGGTAAGGACTTCAAGGAGACTGTGTATCTACAATTCAGTAAAGTGCTTTGGGAATATTTTGAGAATAGCCTCAGGTATGCTGGCTGGGAAAAAGCTTTAGAATACAATTTTTTTAAGGCTTCTATTGTGAGTCACTAAAGGATATCTGATGTGGGCAACAGGCCAGGAAGCTAGGCTCTTTGCAGGCTGAACACCCTTCCTTACTTTTGGAGTAGGCTTAGGAATATCAAACAATTTGGGTACTGCCTATGTTCTACTGTGGCTTAAAAAGGAAAGTACCAGACAGAGTAAAAATTTTAAGTAACTAACAAAGTATATAGGGTACATATTGCTAGCCAGTAGCAAGTAAAGGGTCTGTATTGAAGGAAAGTGAAGTGATCTGAGCATCTGTCTTATGAGTATGACCTAAATAGGAATGCGTAAGCAACATCTTAGCAAACAGAAAAATGCTAAGTATATGTTCATTGAAGGTGGATGTGGCAAATTGAGCTAACTTGGATAAAAAGAAGACATTTTTATAGACAGAAGAAATCTGCCTACGTGACTTCAGCAAAGCAGGTTATATGGAGATTGATGAAACAACTGAAAGGTGTATAAAGTGTGCTTCAAGGATAAATCTGTACTGACAGGAAATTATGGGTGTTCTGTGAGGTTCGTCTTATTTACTATTGTCATTTAGCAGTCTTGACACACAAAAGTATGCTGATACTACAAGGGTAGGAGACAACACTAACATGAAAGAAGTGCAGGTTATTGTACAAGAAGAGTTAGACTGGAATATCTGAAATAGGATCATTTTCTATACATTCTAATGTATAGAAAATGATCCTATAGGATCGTTTTCTACACATTCTGTAGCTAAGAGAATCTCTTCTGCTGAGGGAATCGGAAGAGAAACCAGGGGGAGCTCATCACCAGGAAACTGGAATATAGAGAGAATTGATTATATAATGTCTGAGTGTTGTCACAGAGTGGCTGAGATACACTTGTGGAAAAGATATGGAAGTCTTTTGAGATCTTCCCAGTAAAAGGCACAGAAATATTTCTGCTGTTTAAAATACGTTAATTAGGCCTTATCTTGAATACTGTCTGTAGTTCTGATTGCCCAACTTAAGCAAAATTAAACCAGTAAAAGAATTGGAGTGCCTAAGGGTACTGTACTTCCAGAACAGTACCCTTTCAATACCTAAAGGGGCCTACAAGAGAGTTGGAGAAGGACTTGTTACAGGGACATTAGTGACAGAACAAAAAGTAATAGCTTTAGAGTGAAAGAGGGTAAATTTATATTAGACATAAGGAGTAAATCCTTCGCTGTGAGGCACTGGAACAGGTTACCCAGAGAAGTTTTGGATGTCCCATCCCTGGAAAGTGTTCAAGGCCAGGCTGGACGGGGCATGGAGAAACATGGTCTATGTGTGGCATCTGTGCCCATGGCAGGGAGACTGGAACTAGATGATTTTTAAGGTCCATTCAACCCAAACCATTCTATAATTTTATCTTCATTGGGATGACTGTAAAAATTGAAAGAAGTCTTGTCAGAGGAGACTTAAAACATGTGTTTAGTCTAGCAAAGTAAGACTGATTTCAGAAGGGATGTGATTGCTCTTTAAATACATCAGGGAGGTTCAAGAACTGTTTCAGATGAAGTACAGTGCTTGCACAAGAGCAAATGGATATAAAGTAGCTTTGAATAAATTCAGATTGGAATTAAAGAGGAATTTAAAACATTAGGGAAAAGAGCTTCTAAAACTGAATTTCTAAAGCAGTATTGGGAGTTTAATTGATTTTAAAATGAAATTAGTTCATTTCAAGAGGAGATCATACCACATAATGTTTATGATTGCTCAGGACTGCATTCCCTTGATAACTGAGAAGATGCCTTGCAGTACCATAAGTTCCCTAAGATTCCCTGGTGTTTGACTACATTCCTACATTGCGATTCTGCCATATCAGTAGTTCTGAGGGGGAAGGAAGGAACTGGGAGAAACAGTGATCACCAGCACAGGTTTCTATTACTAGCAGCCTCCCAACATGAGTGTCAATAAGCAGTAACAGATTCTGGTTTTGGGGGGAATCTTGAAATAGTTGGTGGTTATCTGGCTTTGGCCAGTATGTGCCAGAATTTTCTAACATCAGACAGTTGTCTTTAATCACACTCAGTTCAGTCCACCTTAAAGTAAACACTCATAAAACGATATAAAAAACTTGCAAAGTCTCAAGTAGGTGGCATGAGAACAAAAGTTTCTGTATATCTGCCTAATGGTAGAAGGCTCCAAAATTTTCTGCTTTTTACAGTGAGAACTACCCAGCTGATATAACTTTAGAAGTTCTGGGTTGAAGTTACAGCACTCTGGGAAACAGAGTTTTCAGTTTTAACTTGTAGAACAAAAAATTTCTTTCATGTAGTGAAACAACGTTTAGGACAGGGCCAACAAGCGCAAATTCAAAACATTTTCTCTCTATTGCACTCCGTTTCCAATGACTTTTCTTAAACTCTTCAGCCAAGGTAGAATTTTACTTTTGCGTTACGAAACTGTCATGTTCATGGTCTGTACCCCTTTGGTTCTGAAAATGCCAAATGATGTTTAGAACAGCTAAGAGCTGCATGGGAAACCCCAGCTACTGGGGATATTGCTAAATTAAAAGTGAATTGTTACCTTATAGTATGATACAATGCTGTCCATTACCATAGGACATTATATTCATGCTTCAGCCACATAATACGCAGAACCCTGCTTTTCACAAAGACATGTTCACTATCAACCACTGCTTGAACATGCAACTGAATGAGGCTAGAACGTGCATGTCACTGCAGGTTTGATCAAGATGCTACAGTGCTGACCAACACCTTTCAGCTAACAGTGTATTTGGGGGGATTTTTAATTTTTTTAAGTTATGAGTGTATGTTAAAGATGTATTTGAATATAACAGCCTCTGTCATATAGACATGCACAGATATTTAAGATACATTTTTTTTAAGGAAAACTTTGTAATAAGTCTCAGGCTCTATAGACACAGAGAAAACAATTTCAATTTCACTGTTGGAAAGGTTACTTTTTCTAATTAAAAAATGTAATTTACTTCTTCAAAAAAGAACTGTAGCTCTGTCATCTACAACTGCTACTGCAAATAGCAATTTATTGAAAGCAGTATGTTTGGGGCACAGCAAAATAAGGAGGGAGTTTGATTTTGTGGTATTTGCAGTATAACTTATGCTCTGAAGAATCCAAATGGAATTATATTGTGTCATCCATCCATTCGTCCATCTATCCATTCATCCATCCATTCATTCATCCATCCATTCGTCTGTCCATCCATTTGTCCGTCCATCCATCCATCCATCCATCCATCCATCCATCCATCCATCCATCCATCCATCCATCCATCCATCCATCTTTCCATCAGCTACTTTCAAACTGCTTTGCTCCAGAGAAGCCTAGTTTCATTTGGTATTGGCTTTACTTTCAAATTTGATTTCTTTGATGGTTGATAAAGCACCAAAAATGCAGATTTACAGTTCTTATAAACTTTTTAAACTAAACACAGCTACAGAGTTTGTAGATCAAGAAAACACTTGTCTGTCTTTTCCATCATGGTACATATGAATTTTTTGTACCCTGCTTGACAAAAGTCTGGAATTCACAATACACCTTATTACTGACAGAGGAGCATGATTTCTCATAATTCCCAGGCCTGTACATATTACAGCATAACTACAGACAAAGGAGAAAGTGCTGCCACAACCACCTGGTCCCACATATTTTGTGGGGAAAAAAAAAAAAAAAAAAAGGGTTCAAATTGCAACACATTATATCCTACCAGCAAAAGGTACTTCTGGTATCTGAAGTAGGGTAGCTGAGACAGACTCTTTCTGAAGGGCTCTTCTGTTACAATTGTCTGAAAGATTCAGAGCAAGGTCTTGTAAAACCCCTCTATATGTATGCTATCTGTAAGTCTTAAGCATGGTGTATACTAAGATAAGTGACATTAAATTACTGGGCAAGCAGTCTCCCCATGGTGTCTGGGGTTACTCTGATTACTGCACAATTCATATTCCCCTTTTTGATTTGTCTTTCTGGTGAACCATGGACTTGGCTTTTCCCTTTGCTATTTCTTTCTCCTCATAAAAGACTTCCTTCTGAACTCCTTGGGATCATTAACAATGTAGATTGATGCAGACAGACTACACTGCAAATGGAAAAGGCTGATTAAGTTATCATGCGATCCTTCTGTTAAGCAAGGATTATCCTCCTGAGCTATTCTAGAGCACTTTGTAATAACACAGTTTTAAATAGATATAGGGCTAAGTGATAAAATTCAAGTGAGGATTCAAAGCTTTTTTTCCTGAAGGTTGTAGCATTCAGATCCAGGTCTTCTTCAGGGTCACATCAAGGTAATCCAAGGACACTCATGACACTGGAGCATGAGGGCCTTATGTAGAGAGTTTTTTTATGTAACTGTTCCCTTGTCTGAAAAGGATCCCTCCTCTGCTACTGGGACAAAAAAACTCAGAAAGAAATATTATGACCAATTCCCAGTAGTGATGCCCAAAATAATTTCCATTTAATTTGGAAAGATAAATGTTACTTTTAAACTATATGTGAATTTTTACTGTTATATAACTAATGACTGGACATTGCACTTAATGCTGTGGTTTAGTTGACATGGTGATGCTTGGTCAAAGGTTGGACTCAATGACCTTGGAGATCTTTTCCAATTTTAATGGTCCTATGATTCTATGTTCCACATGATTTTTGTGCATTTACTCTGGTTTATTTGGGATACTATTCAGTTCTCATTTATTAATTCTCACACCTCCCAGACTGAACTTCTTGATCTAGTCTAAAAACCTGTAAAGGTACTTAAAAATATAAACATGTTCTCAAGCAAAATTTCTTATCGGTATAAGAAAAATGTATTCCTTCCATAAACAAAACTGCTGTGGAAGGAATAAATTATAGAGTATTAACAGAATAAAGAGACAAAACAGCATTGTTAATTAGTTTGCTTAGTCATACTTGTATGTATTTGGTAATAGTTAATCATATTACATTAATGTAAAACCATAGCAGTAGTTGTAATGTCATTATAGATTTTTATTTCAGATGGGAGCTTCATGTCTTCCAATTACCTAATGCAAAATAATTTCTAATTAATAATTCTCTTGGAGTAATTAAAACTAGCAATGTGAATGTGGGGAAACTAATGAATTAGGAAGAAAGCTTATATTTTGTGTTTGGATCTGTATGCTAGAATGATTTACAGTTTTTCTGCTTACTCCGGTAATGGCTATAATTTAATTATGACAACTTCAAGAAATGTTCCTTTTCCACCTCACTGATTCTATTTTTCCTGCAGCTGTCACTGCATTTACTCGCAGAGATTGAGTTAAAAAGAATAGCTGCAAGAGGTTATGAGAAAGTTGTTTCACCTTCTGCAGTGGAGCCTATACCAAAGAGCTAACTTCAGTGGTCTGGCCTCTGCAAGATAAACTGTGAGCTGCCAGTAATGAATGTTACCTCTCTATCCCTTCTTCCAACTGTTTTGATCTGGTGACCTTTACAGTCCAGTAATTCATTCATTGAACTCTGTTTCCCGAAGGGGAGGACAGAGTAGCTCATCGTCATCACTTCAAGGGTCCAGTTTTCAGCACTGGCATACAAAGGACAACTTTGCCTCCCTCTGCCATTATTTTCCATACACCTAGGTGTGTCTTAAAATTTCCTTAACCGGAATAGGATACTATGATCCTGAATACATTGACCCTTTCTTTTCAGACATGTAAAAATTTGGGTTGAATCTCACTGAAATTGCCGTTATAGGATGATGGTCATACCAATGCAGTGACTGGGCTGCAAATTGGATGTATCTTCATTCAGGCACATTTACACGTATGAAAAATTCAGTCAGTCCTGGAGATCTATTTCAGGGAATATTTCAGCAAATACTTCAGCACAGTCACTGCTCAAAGCTAGTACTCTACGAATAGAAACAGAAAGAATAGTCAGGATGGGAATCCTGGGTAGATCACCTGATCATGCTTTGTTCCTCTGAAAGAGAGACTGACAGCTGTGATCATGCTGCTTCCAGAGCCAGTGCTTGAATACAGTAAAATTTCAAATTACCTGTTCTACTAAATGCTGTAATTTTTTTTTTTTTGCAAATGTTCTGTGAATTTTTAATAATTTGCGTGTATGTCATGTCTTCTATTTTGAAAAATCTCCAGTTTACTGTGGAAAAGCCAACAAAAGTGAAAGTTGGCACTGTAGTATCACTTCTCATATGGAAAGGCCAAAGGTGCAAGGTTTGGATGCCAGTTTTGCTGTGCTTGTTCCTAGAGTTAGTATGCAACTGCTGAAAGGCAGAATGTGACTTGCATTAGGCATACAAAAAACCATCTGAACACATTATGGTCTCTAATGCCAGCTGTGAAATACACTACACTACAAAGGCCCAGCAAACTAGCAACTCCATCCTTTTAAAGAATTGAATTATTCCTATGAGACAATGACCACTCTCAGATATTTTGTCAGCTGATCATTACAGACTTTTTTAATCCTCCCTAAGATGCTGTCTGAATGGTACTTGTGCAGGATGGTAGAACCTGTACGACGGGGCAAGGGGAAAACAAGGGAACTCAGCGTGATTATGTTTTTTGTCTTGTCCCTGGGGCTGCAAGCTGATTTGGCCCTTTAGGCTGCCTCAGAGTTGCTCTGTCTGACACCTAGATGTTCATGTCTGCAAGGAATCTTTCAACACACTGCTAGATCTCCTTAAAAGGGCCAGAGCAGTTGCCAGGATCCTTGAATGTAAAGCAGATTTAAAGATCATTAGCATTGTTTAGTATAGCATATTTGAGAATGCTAGTGCATTTTATTTTCTGGCTGTTGAAAGATCCTGTGATGGCATCGATAGACTTCAAAAAATTCTTTTATCATTTGTTTCACTGTTTTTAAAATTACATTTCCTTTCAGCACAGCTATTCTTCTCTGTAAATACATTATTTCTGCTGAGACATCAGTTTTGGTTAGAGTTGGCTTCCTAGCTGAAGGCTCTTGGAAAAGCAGTCTGGACTTCCATCAAGGCTGTGATCAGATATTGTTCTGTCCTACTAGCTACCTTACAGTGTGTCTTTTCATATTTATCAAAAGCTTCTAAATCCCTAGAACAGAGTTTTCGCATATATCTCTTCAGTAAATGCAGAAATAACACAAGCCTAAAGTGCATTCACTTTGTTCATCCTATTATGTTTCCAAGCCACTATTAGAACAGAAAAGAGTAGTAATATTGATTTGACAGAGTATTATTTGTCATCTCTGCCACACAACACTCACCTACATATCCTGACTCTGACACAAGATATACAGTTAAACCCCTGTTTTAATCCCTGGGGATTCTACATCCCCTCTGTTTTTTAAAATCAGAGTAATGTCTGCTTCTTTCTTATCAATGTGGGAGGTTTCTTGTCCTGTCCTTATAGTAATGTCATTAGTAATTTACTAATGTATAGTAAAGTAGGACTGGGGACCTTCAACTGGGAACATCTGGGAGGCAGCACCAGGCCTAACTGGTAAATCTAAGGATGCAGAGGCTGCAAAGAAGAGGTTGTGAGTTGTCCTGTGATGGTTACAGCCAGGTTCCACCAGCTTCAACACCACCAAGAGTAAGCACCTCCTTGGGCAGGTAAATAAAGGAGTCCCTGGCTGTCTGGCTCTCATGTGTTTAAGAAAAGAGTGGCATCTGCCAGGGGCAGGAGATGTGAGGAGGTATGTGAAAAAACGTATTTTGGAAATGGAAGGTGAAACAAAAGGGATGTGTGGAAGGGGACATGTGATGGCACAGCTGGAGATACACTCTTTGGAAGAAGGTGAATCACACCAAGGCAGGGGCATCCCTCAGACTCAGGAGCTGTAGGCTATCTATGAGGGACTGCAGCACAGAGAGGAGGCCCGGAGCAAAGGAAAACGATTAAGAAGCAACCAGCAACAGATGAAAAACATTACTCAGATGACCTGAACTTCCTGTACCTCCCATCACCTTACCAAAGGACTTCAGAGGAATGAATGCATTGCACAGCAGAAGCAAGGGAAGTTGAGGTTAGGAAGTGGGAAGAAGAGATATTTGATTGAAACAGAGAGTGGTTTGCTTTTGACAGAAGCAAGACTTTTCACCAGTCTTCTTGAGAAGGGAAAAAAAAGATTTCCTTTTCTTAGAACTACTCTTATTTTCGTTTATTCTCTAATAAGGATCCTGCAAGAGCAAAAACCTAAAAAACAAAGAATCCCCCAGAGATATTGATAAAGGTGACACGTTTTGGTCGGGGAATCTAGCTCATGGAACAGAAGAGGGCCACAAGGCACAAAAATCTTGTGGATTTTGGGAAAGGTATTATTTCATCAGCAAAAACTTGTGTATTTTATTTTTGTTCTGTGAAAACCAGATAACTTCAATGGAAAATTAGGTTTTCACAATTTATTCATTTCCAAGTGGCAAATAGTGAATCAGTCTTGCTTGGAATTTCATTCCAGTCCATTTATACAGAATATTCATTAGAGACTTTCTCCAAAGACAGCTCTATGGAAACCCAACACGATTGTGTTAGAAATAAAGGTGTGGTGCTAAGAAAGAAGAACTAAATAGTCTAAGATAGATTCCCTCCCTCCCCTTGAGATGGAAAGATGGAAAGTGTAGAAGAGGGTAAAGAAAACCACTTTCTTAGATGGTCTGCGTTTACACTCATAGCAAGATGAGAGTTTGGATAAAAGGCTAAAGTATTATTATATTCTCAGTGGATACAGTATTTGATATCAGTTTTGACTGAATAAAGTAAGTCTTTCATAAGTAAGTGGAATCACTCCGGACGCTGCTTGGACTTCATACTATTCTGTATGGTTCAGGTGGGACATCCTGAAAGACAATATTACGAAAAAAAAAAAAAATGAGTATGCCACATATTAGACATGCAAGTATTTTACCACAGCAGCTTAATTTCTATCATTTGTCTCAGAATTCCGAGTTTATAGGCATAGCAGTAATAGAGAATGCATTTAATTTCAAGTTCAGATTCTCATAAGGACTTGGAGAAAGACTTCCTTTTCAGGAAAGTGTCCAGATCTTAAAAATTACTTGACATCCAGTAGCATGAGTCAAGATGCCCAGGAACATTTCAAAGCTGAGTTTTTTTCACTTCAAAATGTACCTGTGTGTGAGCTTTTGAAAATGTAGTTGCTGTTTAAGGGAACAAACAGGGAAATGTGGTTGTTACATTTCTGAGAACCTGTCTTTTATGCTGCAACTTGTGCATCTCTCAAACTTGAAGCGCTTTGCTAGTGGTATAGTCTGAAAATTAAATGAAATGTGTAAGTAGACATTTCTTCAGACTCTTACCAACGTATTATACCTCAGAAACATTATAAAGCAGTGTGCTATATCCCATAATGTTTCAGAGTAATTCAATAACTGCAAAATTAACTTTATGACTAAAGTACTGAAAGCCCCTCTGGTCTCATCTAATGTACATGATTTTCAGAAGCTAAAATACTGTCACAAGTGAAGCTTATATTGTAATTTGAGCTCTTCTTATTGAAATCTGACTGTTATAAATAAATCCCTAATTAGAATTGTTTTTTCTTCCCCCAGAAGATTTGGTAATAGATCCAGGTATTTTTAGAAGCAAAGCATACTCAAATATATTTTCGTCTTCCTGTTACAAAGCACAAGTACTCCTCACATGATTATGCACCTTCTGCAATGTCAACTGACTTTTCTTGGCAGCTTCAACATATTACCATGAAATAGAAATTTATAAATAGCTGTTTAAGAAACTCCCTCCACCTCCTCTGATTTCTTCTAGGTGGTTTTTTTTTCTCATTTCTTCTTGAAAAGACCAGTTTAAAGTCAGATTTCAAAAGACCTCCAGGACTAGATTTGTGCTGAACAGACAGAATTTTAGGTTTTTAGATAAGAAAGAGAACTTTATAAAGTCATATAAATAACAATCAAAAAAGTAGTTGGTATCCAGCACTGTGCTTTCATAATGTCCTCAAGAGATGACATAGAAATTTTAGTGAAGTAGAATGAGTTTTAAAATGATAAGCAGAAGCTTATTGCTGTTGAAAGCTATTAAAGTAAAAATAAAACAAAACAACAACTCAGTATGACTTCTGAAAGGCATTAGCTACTTCTTCTTCTCAGTTTCACTCTGAGAAGGAAGCGCTGCACAGCTGCTATGACAGCACAGAGTGGGCATGTTCAGTCAGCTCATTTGTCGGGGGCTTGCAGGTCTCTTTTTGCATAGGAACACCTCCTACAGAAGACCTCACGCTGGTGCAAATAAATATGCCTTGAAGGAACTGCAGCCCATGGAGAGCACATGTAGAAGCTGGTTTGGACTGAAGGACTGAAGCCCATGGAGGGGATCCACGCTGGAGCAGGAGGACAGTGTGTGGAAGAAGCAGCAACGGAGAGAAACTATCATGGACTGATCACAACTCCCATTCCCCATCCTCGTGTGCTGCTCAGGAGAAGGCAGGGGAGTCTGGAGTGAAGAAGTGAAGTTGAGCCTGGAGAAGAAGGGAGGAAAGGTGATGTATTAATTTGTCTTTGTTTCTCACTACTCAAATCTATTTTAACTAGCAATAAAATAAATTATTTTGCTCAAATGGAGTCTCTTTTGCCCATGACAGTAATTTGTAAGTGATCTCCTTGGTCTCTACCTTGACCCACGAGCTTTCTCATCCTATTTTCCCTCCTGTCCTGATGAGGAGGGACATCCTCCTGGTCCCCTTTCCTGTTAAAGAACAGCTGGGTGGGTGACTGTCAGCCAACTATGGTCAGCCTTCTCATTCATGCAATACATTGCTTTGTGGATCAATTGCTCATTGGTGGATTTTACAAAAGTTTACATTCCACAGTCTAAGCTTGCAAGATATCAGTTTATATATTCTACGTGAACTCCTCAGGAAGAAATTATCAAATTTTTGCTGAGAAAGGGCATGCAGTAATTCGAATTGGCTTTCCCACTGCTGCAGAAGCTTACTGTTTTAGAATATAAGTCTAAGTTCAAAAAGTGTAGGGAGATGATGATGCCAGTTTGTCCTATTAAAATTCTCTTTTGAAGGTTTTGGCATATCTTTAAAATTGTAATAATCCTAGTGATCTAATACAACAGCCTCCAATAAAACTGCTGGAAGACTTAAGGGAGCAAGAAAATTTTACTTCAGCATTTGCAATATTTACTGTTCTTCTGTAACACATATTTCCAGTGAAGTGATGAGTAATATTACTTAATCTAAGTCAATTAGCCAAATGGTATATGTTTCTTAAATTTATTTCCCATCAGGGATACAATTTGCTTATCATCATTATATTTCATCATGTACTTTTGATTTCTACAGAACTTTAATTTTCTATTACCTTAGGGAGTGAGCTGAACTCTGCATTGGGGGAAACTTACACAGGAGCAATTTTGCTTTTAGCAAGACCTAAAAAATTAACCTTTCACTCAAAAAAGACAGGGAAAATATGAATTCTACATTCATAGTCTTTATGAAAGCAAATTACTGAGCTGTTCCTCCAGTCACAGGCTATAAATGGAGCTATAGATAGGAAAATAGTACACTAAAGAACATAATGAGATCCCAAATTTTAATCCAGTTCAGGGATTGTAGCCAAATCTCCCATTTATTTTACTTCTGTAAAACTTACGCTTAAATTAAGAATATTTTTAATTGCTTATGTTAACATTTTCTTTAGTCAAGGCCTAAGGAACAGGGCAGAAAAATGAGAGGGCAGTGTCAGGGTGAGCTGTTGCCTGTGTGTTTGCCACAGGAAGGGTGCATTATCAATCCAAAAGTTATTTTGGACAGTGATGGGCCAAAATGAATGAAGAAAGAGGGCCAGGCAAAGCTCTGAGAAGAAACTCTTTAAAAGAAAGCAAGCTAGATGACAACAAAATTGACGGTGACAAAGGGACATGGTTTCTCTTTGTAGAACAGTCTTGCTGAAAGAACTCTTGAAAACTAGCAAAGACCTATGATTTGCTTGGTGCTTTTTAAATTAATCTGGTGGTAAACTCACACTGCACAGTGAACAAGGTGCAGGCAGGTATTTTCCTATAGGCACAGCCTGTTGCTTTCAGACTGTTAATTTGCCAGTCCCTATCTGTGAAACTTATTCTGGTATTAAAGGGAAAGCAGGAGTAAGAAGTAAAATTGTGTATTTACTGTTCGATAACTAATTTTAAAATGTCTCTTCACATCATCAGATGTCTTATATTATTTAGAAATGTCACACATTAATATAATTTCTTAAATAACAAGTGTTTATTAGCAATTAAAAAACATGAGATATCCTCTTTTAAAATGTAAAAAAACTTGTTTAAATAGGCACCTTACATTGTGTTTCCTAAACCTGGCCAAATGGACATGGTTCGAACAAGAAACAGAAGAAAGAAAAAAAAAATTAGCCTTTTATCTCCAATCACAGAATATGCTAAGTTGGAAGGGACCCACAAGGATCCAACTCTTAGCCCCTCACAGGACCATCCACAAGACTCACACCAGGTGCCTGAGAGGATCATGCAAACCCCTCTTGCAGTCTGTCAGGTTTGGTGCTGTGACCATGTCCCTAGGGAGCCTGTTCCATCACTCAACCACCCTCTGGGTGAAGAACCTCTTTCTAACATCCAACCTAAACTGCCCCTGACACAACTTCAGATCATTCCCTCAGGTCCTGTCACTGGTCACCACAGAGAAGAGATCAGTGTCTGCCTCTCCTCTTCCCCTCACAAGGAAGTTGTAACTGCAGTGAGGTCTCCCCTCAGTCTCCTCTTCTCCAGGCTGAACAGACCAAGTGCCCTCGGCAGCTCCTCACACAGCTTCCCCTTAAGGCCCTTCACCATCTTTGTTGCCCTCCTTTGGACACTCTCTAAGAGCTTAATATCTTTCTGATATTGCAGTGCCTCAAAATGCACACAATATTCAAGGTGAGGCCTCACTAAAGAAGAGCAGAGTGGGACAGTCCCCTCCCTCAACCAGCTGATGATGCTTTGCCTGATGCCCCCCAGGACAGAGTTGGCCCTCCTGGCTGCCAGGGCACTGCTGATTCATATTCAACTTGCCATCAGCCAGGACCCCCATGTCCCCTTCCATGGCACTGTTTTCCAGCATCTCATTCCCCAGTCTGCATGAATATCCAGGATTGCCCCATCCCAGGTGCAGAATCCGAATATAGCCTTCTGAGCCTAGACAATTTGTTGCTCGGGGGTGCCTGGCTGCCTCCCCTCTTCAGCAAATGCTCATGGGGGAGCTGCGGGAAGAGCAGCCCCACAGCTGCAGTTCTCTGAGTGAAAATGAGGGTCAGGAGTGGGAAAGGCTCTTTGAACCATTTTAGCCACCACTGAACACCAACAGTTTGCTGTGTGCAGGGTGAGTGGATGGTGGAGTTCTTCTTGACCACGAGGAGCTCTTTGAGGAGGACGTGACTGGGCACATCAACCAAAGAGTAGCTATGTACTGAATAGGAGTGAATAGGATGTAACATTGTGCTGTCACTCATAAACTACATGAAGGATAATCTAACCCTTCATGACATCAGTGGGGCGTTGGTGGAGTGATATCCTTGAACTAACGCATTTTTATCCATTTTATTCTACAGTGTGATAAGACTGCTGTGGGATCTTCAAAAGAATTTCAGAATTTGTATCATCTGAGGCATTTTGAATGTAGTGCTGTCAGCTGGAGACTGAACAAAAGCTGTGTTTCTCCCAGATGTTTTACTTTTCCTTTTAAACAATATGTAAATACACAATCTGTAGGAAGCTGAGATACTTTTCTCCAAAAGCTTAGAATGAATTTAATGTTAACAAGTTACTGTACTGACAAGTATTGTTGGTTGAGATGACCTAAGATACTCTGTGTAAATATTTTCAAAAGCAGTTGTTATATATTCTCGCTATCTTTGAATACTCTTGTCTCATTTGACATGAAAAATACTTTAGAGCCACGTACCGCTTTAGAGCTGCAGATCAAGGGGCTTGTGATCCAGCTGGAAGAAGTGGCGCTGCTGTATTTACATTCACTATCACTGGCAGGAATTATGCCAAATGCGTAATGTCACACTCTGCAAACACACCTTTTCCCAAGTTGTCATTCAGCTACACCTAGTTTATTCTAGACCCTGGTGTGTTGTTGCTACCAAGAGCACAACATTCATTAAAATGTCTCCTGTCACTGCCTTTTTTCTATTGCCCAGTAACAGAGTATTTATTTACAAGGATTTCCTGTAAGTGTGTAGGTAGTAAAATGGACTGCTTTCATTTGAAGCAATTTTCTCCAGGTTGGAGAACACTGATAGCAAACACTAAAATTATTTCCATTCTGCATTAATATACAAGCATATGGATGGGGGCACACACCACTGTTGAAATGTTGGTCCTTTATACCTATCTCATTATATTAGAAAGGATGTGCCTATGTAACTACATCCTACAGACAAGCTGTGAGTTTTACCCTGTTTGACTGGAAAGGTATTCTGGAATGCTGATATGCCTATTATGTGTATTAACTATATTGAGGAATCACTCTGTATCCTAACAGCGAGCCCTATAAAAACAAAAATCAATAACAACAATAAAAATCATAAAAGCTAAAGTCCTAAAGAGCCTCCAAGGTAAACTTACACAGGTTTTAATAAAAGATAAGAACAAGTGAAATGGAGGCAGTGAATGGTCTGTAATGCAGTTTACATAAATGTGACAGTTACATAGAACAGCTTGTATTACATTGGCAGTTTTTCTGTAAAAATATGTATGTAATACAGAGATACATGCTGTATTTTAGAATGAATGTATGTAATATAAAAGACTGTTTCTGTGAAAAAAATTAGATTCTTCATATTAAAGTGTGTTTGTTTTTATATTCGATGTGTCAGAGTAACTGGAGGAAATTTATGTTTCACCATTTAATAACCTGGAGCACAGCCATTCAACCTTCTATGCGGAAAGTTGTGAAAGATATAGGCAGGCCATCTGATATAAAATAAGGCAGCAGAGAATTATAAAGCATTGTTTTCCTATTAGAGGTGTTGCCAAGACTTTGTTACAGACAACACTAAAATTCTGAATGGAGATTCAGGTATCAGTGATACTCCATTGCTGCCTGAGTTCACCTGTTTGTCTGTCTGTCCTTCTCTCTCTCTCGTTTAAAATAATTATGTATGTACCAACAGAGATAATACTTTCTATAAGGAAAGCTGAGATTATAACTGATAAGTAACACAACTAATTGTCTACATTGTTCCCAACACGAAACATTATCCAGTCCTGTTATCCATCATAGGATGGAGTTCATATCACCTGGCTTATAATACCAAAAAATTAATTGTTCACATCTTGGCCTTCGTCCAGACTCTCCATGATCAGCTGGGAAAGAGAGTCACATCGAGGGCAGGCCAGCTGTTCTATACCACTATTTTAGGATGAGATGAAACACTGGTTGAAGGTGCTAGTCTGTCTTCAGTGTCTGTACAGAGAGAATGTTTATGTCTCTGTATCCAAGCTGGATTTAGAATTGTTAAGGATAAGTGATACAAAACTATACTCTTAGTCATTCTACTACCAGATCACACAACTGAATAATACCTCATAAAGGTGTTTACAGGAGCTATTTTTATTACAACATTTTTAAGCAAAACCATCCGATGTGAATTAAACAATCCAGCTATTAGAACAATGCAGATGCCTTTAACTCAGTGCATAAAGTCAGTATACTTCTCCTTCTTTTGGGATTAAAGATGTTAAAGGTGAAGTATTTAGTCTCGTTTTCAACTGGAAATGTCAGAAGAGTAGGAAGTTAAGATTTGGAGGAAGATATACTCTGTATTACATTCCTTGTATGTATTTCTCAAGACAACCAACTGCAAGGTACAGCAAAGCAGTGATGGATGCCGTGGGAGATTTTGAGTACATCTGTTCTTTTATGCCTTTATGAAACATAAGAATGATATCAGTTATGCCACTTAGTAGTTCTTTAGAGCATTGTCAGCTCATTGTGTCTAAGAAAGCCTAATATTGGTATAAAGAAGGTAAGTAGGCAGGCTACTAAGTGAGCCTCTGAGCTAAGCAGGGCTCTCATCCTGCCTTGCCCCTCTAACCCACTCTTCTTGGAGGACACAACTCCTATGCATGCGGGCCCCAGAGACCCCACCTGAGTACTTTACAAAATCTGTCTGCTTCTTCAGACAGTTGGTTCCTGCTTTGACTTACCTTCTGGAGGAACAAAAGACCTTAATTGACTACAGAGACAGCCTGGTGGTCCTAAACTATTGTGAATGCTCTCCTTTACATGTTCTTTTGTGGTGCAAGAAACATGCTTACCCAGAGAAAGCTGTGGGTAGAATCTCATTCTGAGGTAGTGCAGATGTGTGACACAAGAAAAGACAAACTGAAATAATTAAGGTTTAGAGTCAGCATCTTACTGCCACTGCTGTGGAGTAATTCCATTTCTGACACCGTTGAATGCTTTAATCTGTGTTAATGTTTGTCTTCAGAATAATGTACACAGTATGAAGTAGGAAGCATAAATGTCAAAAATATGAGGGTGACATAGGCCAATTTTAAATTACTAAACATCTATTTTTATATCGAAGTGTCAAAAGCACAAGCAGTAGGATTGAAACCCAAAGGAAAAGGTAAGCATTTTTGTCTCACTCAAACTGGGAATCTACTTGTTGATATAAGCATTTCTATTTTAAGCATTTTCTCCTACTGGTCAATGATGCAACCTGTTCAGAGGTAGCCAATGAAAAGCAGAAGTATGTAAAGGGTAGAATGGCATTGGCACTATTTGTCCCAAGCTATCTGCACATCTACAAAGAGGACATTCACAGAGACTGTCATTTGACCCTTTAGTACCCCAAGTACATTACCCCATGAGTCCTTCACTCTGTGAAGGAATAGTCGAGGAAAACAGAAGGGAGCAGAGGAAGGGCTCACTGAGAACTTGCTAGAGATCAGGATCAATAAATCTTTAGTACAAACCTCAAGTAACTTGTAGAAACTTCAAAACCCAAAGGAGCATTGCTTTATTTATGTTAAGTAACAGCCTTTTGCTAGTGTGATTCAGTCAATATGCCAATTACTAACATAAACTTGGGTAGCCTTCCCCTAACACTGGCTGTTGTTGTTTCATTGATGCCTCACACCCTTTTCAGATAGCAGACCTTCCTCCACTTTTCCTGGCATATATGTCATTGGTCTATTCCAAGGGGTTGCCCATGTTTCTGACAACATAAAAATTCTGAAATGAGGCAGCAGAAACGCAAGATGGACAGTGTTACAGATTGAAGCTGGTCTTTAGCTGGCATCCTTAGGCATTGTTTCACCAAAAACAGCTGGTAGTTGTTAGTTCTGCTCGCTACCTAGTGCTCTGCCACAGTGGGAAGCTTGTTTACTTGATTTGTGAGTATTTCACTATATTATGACAGTGGAGGGTTTGGATTTCCTTGTAAAGTTTTATGTATTCTAATCAACAACTTGCAATTGATCACACTTGAAGATTCCTATTTCCTTTTGATGTCTCATTTTTTGTTTGTCAGAAAACCAAAAAAGTGGGAAGCAAGCTCAGAGGAATAGGATACAGAGTGCAAACCATTTTATTCTCCTTCAGTCTCAGCTAGGCAGAGAGTAAAATCAAGCTACTTGGAGAGTTTAAGTTCTCTCCTTTTGTGACTCGAGTATAATTAAAAAACAAACAAACAAACAAACAAAAAACCAAACAAAACCAAACAAACCAAAAACCAAAACAAAGCCAAAAAAACCCACTAACCAACAAAACCCTCCTTGCTCTTGCTTAACATTTCCAGCATCCAGATTCTGCTTCCCTTACCAGCTTGTGCAGTGGAAGCACGTGTTGGCATGGATATTCTCAGCAGCTGCCATTCATGACTGTAACCTTCAGTAGGTACAGGATACTTATGGTCTTCAAACTCTTAGTTTCTTAACATGCCAGCAGCTGCAGGGAGAACTAGGATGTAACTACGAGTATCAGAAAGATAACTTTAAAGTTCAGTGGTGCAGAGCAAGGGAGGTGGTGTGGCCAATGAAAGGAGAGTACGAATAAGAGCAGGGGGCGATGTAGGGCACAGACTCTGTTTCCTCAGTTTGACTGGAACACAGGCTAAATTCTCTGCTCCAGGAGATGTGGGAGTACATCTGAATCTTACTCTGGCTCTTCATAAAAAACCTCATTGTGGCCACTGGGGAATGCTTTGAAAATGGGACTTAAGTTTGATCAGTGTTAACCACAGTGCACAAAAGTCATAGGTATGATAGCTAAAATTATCTCTGTTCAATTTAACTCTGCTTGATGCTCAGCTAGGGAATCTCAGGATTACCACCTCAGGTTGCAGTCTGGTCTGTTACTCCCACATCATTAAAGCTTCACTGAAGTTGTAGTGTTTAACAGATGCTGCTCTCTTAATTTCTGGCCAGGTTTCTGAAAAGTGTTTCCTTTCCTTACAAACTCCCACACAGAGTCAAGGAAAGCATATTGAGAAGTAGAAACATTGCTTCCAAAAGAAAAAAAGATCCTACAGTCAGCATAGCAGAAAGCTGTTACATATAATGCTCACTTCCCTGTCACTTCAAAGATGGAGAGACCCATGGTTTGCTTAGTGCCACAGATACATTACTGTAATTCTGGCTTTTTTATGCCATATATTGAGACCTTGATGTGGTAGGGTTTGTGAAGTTTTGAATTGTACCCTGAACCATGAACACTGCACTTAGATCTTTCAAAAATGCAGTAGCAATACCTATGAGTATTTTTGCATCCATTTAATGAGTACCAAAATTCTCGCTTGTTGTTAGTAGCACTTTATGAGTAGCATATTGACCTCAGTCTTTCTTGGTGGACCATTCAGTTTAATAGCCCTTCTCAAGCTGACCTAGTTTGAATATGAGCCCTTCAGGGTGGGACCAATTGGGCTTAATTTTAGAAGTCTGGTAGTTCAGTGTCAAAGTATGAACTAGTCACCCTAAGCTTCCTAGCAGAGAAATAGGTACCTCCAGAGGATGATTTATCTGGCCTATTTTAGGATTAAATGAATCACTACCCAGAGGCACCTGGTTTTCTCTTTTTTATTTTAAAGGGAGCCTGCAATGATGAGCTTTAGACCAAAATATCAGACTTCTAAATGCTTAAGCAGGAATTTTAACCGTCTTGAATATCATAATGATCATGGAAATATGAAGCTTAGACAAAATGGAATAATAAAGTAGAACTAAAAGGATAAGATTTTTTTTTAATTAACAAACAGTGTAAACACTTTATGTTTAAAAACCCTTTAAGGTACACTTGATCCTTTTAAAAAAGACTGATTTTCAGTGGCTTTGCCTTATTAATGAGTTACTAATCTCTGCTCCAACAGGGCCATTAACAAGTCTCTTACAAATTTTTATTTGCACAAAGGTGATTAATTTTCTTAAAAACTTTAAAGAGTTTCTGGTGCTTGCTTAAATTGTCCAGCCATAAATTTCTGCCCAGGGAATTAAAGTACTGATCTGACGTTCTGTAAAACTGAGGTGGTAGAAACTCCCAGATATAAGTAATAAGAACATTTCTAGAAAGATGATGTTAGAGAGAATAGATCTGTCACTGATACGTGAAAAAGTTTTATTAATCAAAGCTAGTCTTAGATCTTTTGTTATTTTCTGCATGTTTCCACCCCCTTACCTGCTCTAAATGCTAATAAACTGTTCATGTCAACAAGATACATGGGGTGAAATTTTCATGTGGTAGAAGGAGAGAGGAGAATGACTTCTGGTTTTTTCAGACTGACTTTTTGGCTGTACTAACCTGGCACAATCAACAACACAAGGCTTTGAATGTCCAGCTCCATCCTACTCAGGTTAGAATGCCTCTACGTTTCCTGGGTTTCACAAGTAACTGCCAGGGACCAGACATCAAAAGGTAAAAGGGTGTATTGGTTCAGCTTTTAGTAATATTGACATATAATCCTAAATTTTAGTTCAGATAGCAAGGATTCATACTTTTGATGAAGAATACTAGCTTTTTTTATGCTGTTCCCTCTCACCTCATGATGACATATAGGACCATTAAGAAAGATAGCAGAGCAGTAGCAAGAACTTTGTTACGGTGTTATTCTATGCATTCATTGTTCTTTTAGTGTCTTACAGTACTTTACAGTACAGTAGTAAAGAAGGAGTAAAGGAGTAAAATATTTTTAATGTCTTCTTCCAGATGCATGGCCATTTTCTGGCCCTTTAGGAGAGAACTAAGTTATCAATAAGGTAGATTAATTAATGTTTTGGGCAGGATTTTGAAGAGTCAAAGCATCCTTATAAGATATAGGTATTGTTACCAAAAGATTTGAATATTTGCAATAATATGGTGATCCTCTGAGCTAAATACAATGTGGAAATTGGCGTGACCTGATAGACAAAAACCAAAACCTGAATAGGAAAACATCAGAAGGTCCTCTGGTAGAGCAGGTATTTGCTATTCATGGTGTCGCAGACTGAGCATACATGCTGCTTTATTTTTTCATAGGAGTTGAACTAAACTAAGTAATTGATTCCAGTTATAAACAAATATAAATAATTTTTTTTTTCTCATCACTCCCTAGAGAAATGTTTGTCATTGGCTTGGTTGATTACCTCTTACGTTTTTCTGCACTTACTTGGCCCTGTATCTTGGTAACGCCTGCACTGTTGAACCTCAGCTTATAAGGAGTTACAGCTTGACATAATCATTAAGTTACATCATTAACCACACTTGCAGGCTCTCAGAAAAGCAAATATCTTAGTCATAGAGTAAAACCTTGCCAGTGGATTACATTTCTATAAGACATCCAAGCCTGAAGGATGGTCTTGTTGCACTTTCTCTGCACTAGGGACATCTGTTTATGAAGCTTCAGAACTCATCCTTGTCGTCATGAAATAATTGACTATCTTCATTCAAATGTGGTAAGAAATACTTTTATTAACAAGCCCAATATGATCTTAACAAAATGTCCTCAATTTACTTGTGGGTGAAAAGAATTTTTAATACTTTTTCCATTTGTTTTTGAGATTCCTTCAGTAGGAATCCAGTGATAATTCAGTGACCCTAGATGAGTTGTTTATTGTGTGATGTAATCTGGGAAAAAATAATTCAGTTGAAATTATAGTATTAAGCATTCATCCACTACTCCCTTCCTTGATCAAAGATTCCCGTAGAATGTAACAGATGATACCTTCCTAGTGACTGTATTTTGTTTGATAGCTTTTATCAACAAGTTTTGATATTTCAAGAGATTAATTGGGAGTAAAACACTCCGCTGCATTTATAGGAAGTGAGTGGCCATTCCTACACATCTTTACTGCCCATTTCTAGTACCCCATTAGTATCAGCTGCCTAATACACAGCTGGCTGAACCATTCTGTAAGGGCTGCCTGATCAGGCCAAAAAATGACATAAAAAGAAAGAAGAAACAGTGTTCCAAGACAAGCCACAGGGATGACAAACTTAATGCAGGGATGTTCCAAGGGTTATAGCCATTCTCTAACATATCTTAGGACTTTTCTAAGCTCTTTCCTAACTCATTGGTACGTCGACAGCATCTGAAATGCATTTGTGCCTCTCTCCCCCACAAAGCACCATCAGTGCCTACTAGCAGTCAAGTGGCTACTAATATATATTGCCTTGTGCTAGGTGTGGTGTAAGTGAAAAAGCTTCCTAAAGAAGCCATGCTTCCCTTTGTCTAGTTTTGGCTACTCATACAGTGTCTGCTTCTTCTCCCTCATTAGAGAACAACGATGGTGGACGGGTGACTGTGGGGGTGTGGAAGGGGATCTTGGTTTTCTTAAGCAGCCTTGTAGCTCTGATGACTTAGGGTGCTCTTTCAGCTAAGCAGAGGAAGCAAAGGCCCAGTTTCATCGTTAAACTCTGTTGGAGATTTCTACACAATAGCTCTGGTGACAGAGGGTATAAATAGCTATTTTTGTCTTAGAACTGATCCAGCTGCAGTAGCTGCACTATGACACACTGACTCTGCATCCAGCCATCCCATCTCTCTTCTTCTCATTTAGGCACTAAAGGGTTGGTTACAGTAGTCAGCTGTACCTTTCTCTTTTCCCCTTTCCCTTACCGCCTCCCTTTAACTCTGTAGGCAGCTCAGCCAAGCTTCATCCTCCATAGTGTCACCTGCCGCACGCTGATAGTGGCAGGAGCAGATACCACTGCAGGCAGTGACATCCCTCTCTGTCAGGCAGAATATCCTAATCAGAGCACACAGCCCTGTGCAGAGCAGCCATCTAATTGTTTACCTTCCAATTTTTCCTGCCCTGGGGAGACAGTGCTCCAAAGAATGGACCATCAGCTGAAGCCCTCAAGACCTGGAAACTTGCCATATGCATCCAACCTGACTGCTGGTCCAGCGGCTGAGGCACAGTTGATGAGAGAAGCAGGTTCTACATGTCTGAGCTCTTAATCTCTCTTCCCTTTGTTCTCTAGTTTGTGGTTATGCTCTGACATTGCCCTGAAGTGCAGTGTTTAGGCTGTAAGGCTGACATTAAGAACAGCAACAATACATAGCAATAATCCACTGCGTTTGTAGAGTGTTTTCTGCCTACAGACTTCAAGTGCCATCAGAAAAACTTGTATTGTCAGTATCCTCACTGTACAGGTCAGAGAGATGCAAAAGAGATTAGATAATAGCTTCTCATCTCATTTCCTTTAAGCTATTCTAAAAGTAAGAAAGCACAGAAAAGAATGTGTGAGAGAAGGGAGAGGAAGACAGGAAAGAAGGGGCATGGGAAGTAAAAAATAAAAAAGGACGGAGGGAAAGAAGGAAAGATGGATGAACCTCAGCCTTGTCATTAGGGCTTCAGTCCCAGGCAAAAGAAACAGAATGATATCAAGCCCAGTAAATCAAGATTTAAATAAAACTAATGTAATTAATGTTGATCCACATTGATGGTAAGGAATTGTTGTCAAGCTAACCTGATACATACTTTTTTTTTTTAAATGAAGCTAGAAGTTTGTCTGACAGAGATAATTATATTTTCATTGACTTCTCTGAGGCATTTGATTTGATAGTATACAACTTTATAATTAAAAATGAAAAAAAGAGAAAATCAACACAATGGATGTTAAACGGAGCAAAAGCAAGGGAATTATCATTCAAATATTTGAGTGAGAAGTCATCACCAAGCAAGTGTCATACACAAAATCCTCAGTGAATCTGTTCTCAGGCTTTAAAGTGCTTTTTAGCAGTACAGCTATTTTAACTGTTCTGAAATGAACATGACCCCCTACTAATTACACTTGTGGGTGATCTGAAGATTAGAGAGCAGCTAATAATGAAAGCAGATGGATAGGTGAGATTAGGCTGTCTTAACTTCCTGGAAAATCAGCTGCAAGTAAAAACATTCTGTTTTTAATAGATGTGATTGTGATAACATGTATGTAAGAAAACAGAAGGTAGACCAAAATTACCAGATGGTACCAGGACATGGTGTAGCTGTCATGCAGGGAGATGGAGATGAAGGCTAACTTGAATATTTGGGCCTGCACTGCCGAGTGGCCTGAAAGAATAAAAGCGGGGTAAGGGACACAAACAAGAATACAGTGCATGAGGTTCATCGAAAATCTGAAAATGATCTGCAGTTATTTCACAAGCATATTTAAAAACTTATATACACACATTCCCAAACGCAGATGGAAGAGATCAAGGAGCGAGGACAATGAGGAAAAAGCTAGTAGCAAACACATATTCAAAGCTTATTTTACATTCTAGTTAAATTCTTGAAATCATAAAGATTTCTTCCTCCCATACCCCTTCCCCTAAAATCTTTTACAATCACTTGTTTTAAAAGGGTCGGGATGCTCTAGTTAATATCTCTTTGGTTCTTTTATCACTATTGTTAGAATACTGAGGCTAGTTCATTTGCAAATTCCTCAGAAAGACTGTTGAGGAACCAAAAAAGACACAAGAGAATAACGCAAAGATTGGAAAACATGCCCTATAATGAAAGATTCAAGGGCTTTAGTCAGTTTAACTTAATGAAGGAGATTTAAGTTTTGATTTGTTCAGTCCATAAGTTACCAATGGAAATGTTGATCAGCCAGAGCTGTTAATATAACTCTTTATAATACAGTAATGGGACATTTAGCTTATGTGAATTCAGACTAGACAAGAGAGAAAATGAGTTAATGGTTCAGGGCAAATGGCACCTGGAGCAAATTACCAAGGGTTATGGGTAAACTTCCCAATTATGGAGATTTTTCAATCAGTATGTATTGAGTTTCTAAAACATGTATTCACTAGTTCATCTGTTACTTAGGTCTGAAATGGGAGTTAGTTTGATGGAAATTCTGTAAACTTAATCTTAAAGGAATAATCTGTGGGATGACATTCAAAAACCATGGAAGCTGAGTGACTTCTCAGCCTGAGTGAACGTAAGTGAAGGTGGGTGCCTTCAAGAGACAAATCCAGATCCACAACAGGACAGGCAGAGCTGGAACCTTGGTCTCAGCTGTACTTTTCCTGTCAGTGTTTCCCTACCTAAGGACATTAGCAGCCCTATTGCAAATATCATTGCCAACTACTGCAGTGGGAACTGAGCTGGGTATTGAAGCAACAAAAGGCAACTCCCATTTATGCCATATTTCTTCTCTCCTAACAAATGTTATGCCTCTTTATTACACCTAGAATTTCAAACACCTGTCTCTCTGAGCCTTCCTAAGACTATACCAAACTACGTATAAAAATAATAAGCTCATAAAGCAAACACAGGATGAAGAAGTAGTAAAGAATTACAAAAATGAATGTCATAAAAAGTTAAACTAAAGCCCTGAGCAGCAGAGGACTTCATTTTTCAAAAGTATGTCTGACTACACTAAAGAATTTGCAGTTTAAGATCCCTTCATGGCAGTCACTTTGCCAACAGACAATAAAGCTGCAATTTAAAACTGCATTAATCTTCTGCAAAAGGCAGCAGAGAGTTTTCAGTGTGCTTTTAACACCGTCTTTTTTCTTGTAGAACCAGCTACTCCATGGCGGGGGAAAAAAGTGCAATTAAAACTTTCAGTTATCAGGATGTGGCCAATAAATCTTTTTTTCTCCTTCCTCCCCTTCACATCTTCTCTTTTCCCCTGGTCTCTGAAGGGATACATGCATATTTTTCCTGTTACTTGAGATATGTAATGCAACCGAATGTTTTCCAGACCCAGCATGGCTATCCCCCAGCTAAAGCCAAGGGATTCCTGTCTGTCCATGTATGCAATAGATGTATCTCAGTTCAGTTTGTTAACAACCATCTTCTGGGTTTTTCTGCCTTGAGTAACCTGGTATAGCGTAAGGTGACTCTACCCAAGGCAGGGAGATTGAAAACAGATGATCTTTAAGGTTCCTTCTATCCCAAACCATTCTATGATTCTATCTTTTTAGATGCTGAAGTCTCTGAAGGAAGGGCTTATATTGCTTTTGTGGATGAGCAAAAAGCTCCTTGTATCTCACAGCATATGTCCTATCAGGAACTTGTAATTGCCCTGTAATTACCTGGATGTTACAGTAGGGAGGTGTTTAAAAAGAAAAAAAAAAAAAAAAAAAAGAGCAATATACCAGGGAAATATTCAAGATAGGAAAAACCATCTTTGACTAGGTGCCATTAAGGTTGAAGAGCCTACACCTTCCTCTCTCTGGTCTCCTACATTTGATTGAAGTGTAGGACTGTCAGACTTGGACGAAATGAGTCATTTAAGGAATAAGAATTCTATCTGACTGTATTCTGTGGTTGTTGTTATCACAGCTGCTGAGTGCCTTACAGACTGTAATGTATCTATCCTCAGAATAGCTCTGCGAGTTGGGTAGGTCTCCTACCACTCTTTTTTTTTTTTTTTTTTTTTTCCCACAGTAAAACTCACTCTCATAGAGTTAAAAAAATAATTTGAAGATAAAGAGGAGCTCATTTGACCCTTCAGTAATCACATTTTTGGTACTTTCTCCCTGTTACTTACTCTACTCTCCATCATTTGCAACAGCACCCTGATCTGAAGCACAAGGAAGAGGTCATCTTGCCTGGGGCAGAAAAAATCCTTCTTTACTGAGCTGAATATTGGGATTGCATTAAAAAAAACCCACAACCAAGATGATTCATCACAGCTCAAGATGTCTGATTCTCTTAAGCCTCGTGGAGGTTGTGTACTGGCAAGGCAGTATTACTAGATCCTTAACGACAAGCCTCTCTAAGGTGTGATTTTTAATTTTGCTAGAAAAGAAGCACGAGCAACAAAACCAGTGTTTTTTATAATGTAATTATTATCTGACAATACTCAAGCCTGTTTTCTTCCATGCATTACTGGTTTCCCCTTATGTAAAGTAATGGTCAGCTGGAAAACTACAGAAGAAAAAGAAAAAAGATGATCTAAAATTTCTACCTGGAATTTGAAAACTGTTGCATAGTAATATGTCTTAGTAGGAATGACCAAAATGCATGAACACATGTTAAATATTCAGTATCATAATAAAGTTCATGGTAAATAACCTACTCAAATTCCTAAGTTTCAGATTATGAGTGTCCAGCCACTTCAGTGTAGCAGTATTTTTGCAGAAGTCTCACTCAGTTGCCACTAAGATATGCCTAAGTCATTAGTTTGTTATGAAAATGCAGGCAACAATGGTGACTGTGTTTCCTTTGGGCTTTTATAGTAAATTAGACAAGTAATGGCAACCTATGGAGCCTTATAGATGGCAAAGAAAAGATAAAAAGACAACATCTACTATTTTGTTTATCAAACCATGAAGGAGAATGTCTGTGCCTGTTGCTTAGCAGGAGGGGAGGAAGACATGCTGGTTCTTTGGTTAAAAGGGACTTTTACATTTTTATATGTTAGTGCATTTGCTCCTTTAAAGGTAATTCACTAAAGCAATTTTGATCCTTTTTCCAGGCATAAGGAAAAAAAATGGAGGGTTTACAGATTTTCTTCTTTAGCATGATCTTTTACCACAATGTTCCTAATGTTATACTTTATTAGTAGATTAAAGACTGGGGGCTCATTTATACAGCTTATACAGACAGATCTGAAGTTCCATCTGTGCTGATTGAAGAAACAGAGATGTGGGACAGTTATGTGCTTTGGTATGAATTCCCTTGAGTGTTTTCGTGGATCAGTGAGCCCTGCAGAGATGCAGAACTAAGCACTGAGATGATCTGGGCCAGGCTATCGCACTAAATTTAATCCAGAGGTGAGTTTAAAGGTGATGTGACACTATGTGGATGTGACATTACCTAGGCAAGCATCTTCACAATGTACATTGTTTTCCATTACAAACACCTATTCCCAGTGCAGTCCCAAAAGCCTATAATCTGAAAAACTGAACTGTATGTAGTGCAACGGTACAGCCTCATTTCAGTCAGAATGTTTAAGCCCCTTATATTCAATTTAATAAGAATATATTCTTATATTCAATTTAATAAGAATGTCCCTGAAATATAAAACAGGCATTCAGAAGGAAATATACGATTCATACACTGCACTTCTGGGGTTGGTTCTTTGTTATTTCTGAAGAGAAGATAATCCATTAGTATCTCAATAGCTGTCTAAAGTCAAAAGAAGGTTGAAAATCCTTATTAGGTTGGAAAGAAAAAGAGGTTGAAATATAACTTGTTCTTTCACCTCTAATAAATTTCTTCTGTGCTAAATGTACTTGTTAGACACAGTCAAAGTATGTTTTCTAAATAAATTTGGGAAATCAAAGTAAAGCTGTGAAGTTTTGCCTAGTTTCTAAATAAAACAGCAAATCTCTGGATTTTGCTTGAATCTTGCGATTAGATTGGCACGAAAGGTTTATGAACTACAGCTTCATCTCAAGCTTGCAAAGCAGCCAGAAAGCAGAAACAAATAGTGTCTGATAAGGATTTTCATTAAAACTGTTTAAGATGCTTATAATTACATTGTGGTAGAAAACTGGTGAGAAAGGCTGAACAGCAGTAGTGGAGAAGCATCTGAATTTCTACACATGCAGTGCTTGCCAAGAAAATCTAAAGTCTTCTAAAAAAATTGTATGTGCACATTTCAGTGCAATCTTACAAAGCTGTTGTATGTTGTTTTTAATAGCTAAAAATATTCTGGAGAATACCTAAAATCCTTTTTTAAAAGTCAATAATTTAGTATTAGAAGACTACGGTTGTGACTTCAGAGGCTTAAAAAGCCTTTTGGTTTCTTACAGGCAAGTTGGCCATTGCAGGGAAGTACTGTTTTTCCCCAGCCTCTGGGCAAGGCTCTAAATGACCCAGTAACATGTTTTATCTTTGCTTTAGTATTGTATAGTTCCATTATAATCTTACCTAATCAGCTGAATCATCTTTACAACTCTCTCTGAGCTGGGAAAATTGTATTTGATCGGATATCTACAAGAAGACGAGACACAGATGCACTTGAGATCCAAAAAAAGAACTTCACTGTTATAGCGCCACATACTACATTTCCTTTACTGTTGATATTTGGAAGGGCCAAATGCCTAACTTTACACTGGGGACCTGGGGAGAACTACAGACATCAGATGGGATAACAAAAATGCTCAGCGTGCATCCACCAGAGTGAGGACATGAGATGCTAAAGCTGGTCCCTAAGAAAAGGCTGTGCAGAAAGGTGCGCTATAAACACCATAACTGCCCAGGATTTAAAAAATTATTTCCTGTGGGGACATCACTTGTATTTTCTTAAACTGTTGTTGCTGTAATTCAAAATATCCAGAAGCTGGATCTGAGTTTGGTTCATTTCTCTTTGTGAATGTCCTGCTTACCGGGCTTCAGACTGTATAGAGAAGGACTTAAGATGTAATAGGATAGTGACAGTAAAGATTAGAGAGTAATACATAGCCAAGAGTTTGGAGAAATCAGCTTGCCATGGAGAAGTTCCAAGTCTTCTTCAAAGAGTACTTATTTTATCTGAAGATTATTTCATTAAAGTAGGAAGCAAAATCTAATTCTGGGCACATTTGTCTGAAAACTTAGGCAATTCTACACACAGGATGAAAGAGAAATGCAAGCATCAGTTTTATAGAAGTTTGCAGAACTGCAGTGCTGAACAAAAACATGGAAATCTTCATACTATTTATGCTTTTTAAGTGATGGAAATCTAGATTAAAATAGGAACTTAAATTATGCCTCCAAAAATCAAGACTAGCACCATAATGATGACCATATATTACAGGTTTTCAGCTTAATCCTGCATGTGCCTAAGGCACTAGGCTTGGCCCAACACAACATCTTAGCTACATGTCATCTTACTTACACATCATACCAGTCTGTTGAGTTGATGGTTTTGGAATACGTTTAGGAACAAGGTTATTAATAAGTGTAAGTATTAACAGGATTGGGATGAGAACTGTTCAAGTAAAAACCCTACTAATGCTCTAAACTGGACAGATGGATATGATATGTTTTTGGCAGGCTTTTGTATTTCCTCCTCAAACAGGTCACAACTGCTTATAAAATAGGGTTTTACTGCAGCACTCACTTACATGATTTATTTTTCCTATGCTTAGAGTTTATAACTCATTTGCATCATTTCCTGTCAGTATTTTCTTCTATTTATCTCCAAGTTGTTTATATATGTACATATATACCTTTACATAAATAAATATAAATGTTCTTTCTCAAATACTTACATTTTCCTGTGAACAATTTATGCTTTCTCTTCTATCAAACTCTTTAGATAAAAATTAGGAAGATATTAAATTTTGGCTGATCTGACTGCATTCTGTCATGGATTTTGCATTCTGTCGTATTACACTATGTTGCATATTGTGACCAAGAATCATGACAACATGTAAAGTCAGAATGTGCAATATTGTCTACGTACCTACATTATAAACCTGGGAAGGAATATTAGAGTAGATAAAAACCAATCAGAGACAGATTTGTTCTTGTTCAAATTATTTTTTTTTTTTTGTTTCATATAGAGGAGGATCATGGCATGAGGCCATTCCTTGATTAAAATTACCTGTTTCTGATTACAGGTCTGGGATCATCCCATATAACTCAGGGTACTGTCTCTGCTACTTCACACTATACCAGTGCGAGAACTGATCCAGTAGTGCCGTTGTAAGGTTAGAAATTATTTGGATGTCATCTTCTTTCTTTCTGCTTACCTGAATTAATCATAAAGAATTTTCAGGAAACTACCATGATTTTGTTGAATTATCCAGCTGTAAGTCATTATTCATTTGCAGACAACTCCAGAGATTTTCTGCAGGAAATAATCGTTTCACCATTCTGACTTTGGTAGTACTCTTCTACAAATGGATGGAGATACTAGTCAGGTTTTGTCTAGGTTGATCAGCAGTAGCAGAGCAATTCAAGGCCATTAAGGTAGGATTTTAAAAACATGTTGTACTAGAGTAGGTTAGAGGACAGAATTGTGAGCCAGGTATCTTTATTGCTGCCCTCAGTCTCAGCTAAAGTCAATAAATGGCCTCCCATTAATCTCACTGGGAAATACATCAGGTCCTACGTGTTTTCCTGTGCTCTTGGAAAAGCTGTTTCTTGCACAGTGATTCTTGCTTCCAAGATGAGATGAAACAAAGGGAAGAGATGTCAAGGTACTTTCCCTGACTTTGGAACTTGTGGTAAGCCGAGCCCCTGCAAGTTTTGCTTCAGTGCAAATACTTTTCTGTAGACCTAATGTATTGATGAAAACACCCATGCAAGCAACTGTACTTCATTCCATTAATATTGAATTTCAGCTTTTAAAAAATCACCTGGAAAAGTTCCTACCATCTGCGCCTGGTTCTGCATTAAAGTAAAGAAAATGAGACTGACCCATGAAAGTAATTGTAGTTTTTGGCAGTGTTGTTTTCCATTAAAAAACTGTTCCACATCCCTTCCATACTTGAAAGCACTGGATGACTTAGTTTCTTGCCTCTGTTCTTAAAGACACATCTATGTACTCAAAATACCTATGTATACCCAAAAAGATCAATTTTCTCCCATACATGAGAATTCAGCAACAAGTGGAAGTAGATAACATGCTTGTTTCTCTCCAGAGAACTCTGTGAGTATAGGTATGTACTGGTGACCACATTTCCTTTGCATTGGTGACCCCAGACAAAAAACACGATGTTGTGGGAAACCTTGAATTGCCATATTCTACCTATTTTGAGCAGAAAAATTATCAGTTTTCAAAACTGTCTTTGTGTAGAAAAAAATAATGAGATTTTACTGGAAAAAAGAATTCTTATACCATCCACAGGGTCATCAAGCAGTTTTAGTTAGAGGATCATATCTTCATCAGAGCTGATCACATAAGTGCTCCCCTCAAAACATCTGTGATTACAGGGTTTGCAACATACCCAATATTCTTTTCAATATACCATTATTTTGCCATATAATATTTTCATAACTACAAGAATTGCTGACATCAGAATAGACAGTGTCTCCAGTTCAGGCTGTCTTTATACATCTGGGGTCTTCTTATCTGTCTGAAGAAAATGAATGGAAAGAAGAAGGAATCAGCGCCAAGAGATCTTCCAGTTTTGCGTGATTCACTAAGAGAACTAGATATTTCCACTGCAAATGGCTCAAAGGCTGTATATGGGGAATTGTGCTATTTTCAGCTTTGTGGTGTTAAACACAGAAAAGTAGGTTTGTGATTTTGCTTATTTGGTAATCCTTTCTTAATTATGGGAATATATATGAATCTAAAATGAAAGCCTGTGCTTTTTTAACTTCCATTTTTCTGTCTACGCAGGCCTCTTAAGCCAAAGAAACACCAAGAGTGGGATACATCTCACCTGATCTCACAGAACTAAAAGAGGGACCTATTCAAAGCTAGTCTCTGTGGGCTTCCTTTATAATTAATAGAAAGACATAGGTACCTTCACAGAAGGATTCATTTCAGATGAATTGTTCTGATGTCTACATTAGGACGAGATGAATAGCCTTCTGAACTTGCCTCTCTTTTTCCATTGATTTAAAAAAGACCCCAGTGTGACTTAGATGCCTGAGGTGAGATTACTCCTACCTTACACCTAAAGGGACAATATTGTTTGGTTTTTATAAATGTACATAGACTTAAACAAGACTAAGAAAATTCCTATTACAGATCAATAATTTCCTACACTACATATTTTTTGAAGAACACATTTATAAATATGTGCTTAAAATATTTCTTAGTAGGTATTATAGAAGAGAAAATAAGGGAACAGAACCCTCCTCTTTCCCACCCTCTCCTCAACAGGATGCTTTTGAGCATCTACATTTACATTTTGCTTGACTGACTGAGCCAATTATTCTACTATGCAGAAAAGCAGTGCTGAACTTCAAGGGGGTTAGGATCATCCAAAAGGAATGTCCCTAACTTCTATAAAAGGAAAAATTATTATTTTTTTAATATACTTTTGTAATCAGGCTAGGATGCCAGGGTGAACAAATTTTTGAAAGGCTATGCATATATCCTGACCTGGGAAGTGCCTAACAGTGAGTGCAATTACATTTTCTGTGATGGCATATCATTAGTTTTCACTTAATTGTCACCTGAGTCACTTCATAAAAATTTATTTCATGTTTAATACTAGAAACCAAGCTCTGGAAATACATGTGGATTAGAAAGAATTCCCTTTCCAGGGACAAGAACTGCTAGATCTCCATGCCTAGACTTATTCACACATAGGTTTACAATCTACTGCTACTTCTAAGAGATGGTAGCTAAATGTATATTTCTGAGTGGAATGGTAAACAAAGAATGAACCCCTGAGCAATCTATTTTCAGAGACAGTGGTAGAGGGGAAACAGTGTATGCATACTGCCAAATAAATGTATACTAAAATAAATGCAAATTGATAATTATACTGTACACAGATTGGCATTTTTTGTAATCACAATGTATATACCAGCAAAGTTTAAATGCAGTGTGATGCAACTGAGCTCTTTCTCATTGTTCCAGCCTCTCCCAGCAGCTGGGGTCAGCAGTAAGGACATGGAGCACATGAAGTATGGTTGGCCACAGCAAGACCCAGATGCTAAGCTAGGGATGATATCTTTTCAGTAGCTGCATCTGGCTCGTTGGCAGGCTCCACAGGCTGATCTGCTGGCAGGCCTGGATTTGCCTCTGGGTCTGTCATCTGTCATGTTGTTACACTGTTGATGGGCTGTCTCTGCTGCCTTGCCCTCCCAGGCTGCATTTGCCTTTCAACCACTTTTGCTGCTGAGGATTATGCTGCTGTTCCAATATTTGAGGACAAGGGGATGGCAGTACATTGTTAAGATGTGTAGTTCAGAGTACAAGATCAGGACAGCATTCTCAGAGTCAGAAATATGCTCAGCACATGCTCATTAATGCATGCTTTAAAAACAGCCCTGCAGGTTTGAAATTCACTTGCAGACTATTTGTTATGCTTTGCTGCTAGTTAGTAATTCAGGGCTCCAATGACTCATGCACCTTTGTTTTTAATTATGACACTTTCATTTCAGCATATACCTGATGATGACACATACAATTGTTGATTAGCAAAGCCAGAAGCCTTAATGAGCAGGGGGTAGCTTAGTGAACTGGCTGTAAAATAAATATGAAATGTATCACGGATTTCTCCATTCTCTGCTGCATGGTGCATAATAACTTGAAGAAAAAACAGTTAAAATAAAATATTAACGGGCTAGCAGTACTGGGAAAACAGCTCACTGTTAACATGCTCAGTAGTGAGAGAAAATTACAGGTTTCATTGTGTATGCTGCACCATCTGCCTACACAGAGAGCCGAAACCGTAGGCTCTCCCAAGGGAAATAGCTGTGGATAAGTTATTCAATTAGAACAGTATTATTGGCCAGCTACCTTGGAGAATTGTGTTGATGATGTTGTGATTATCCTGCTCTACATTCCTTCATGTCCCAGACAGGCTGCATCGCTTTGCAACTTCCTTTAAGTGCTCACTCAACGGTGCAGTAGGTGAGCAATTGAAACAGGGAATATCAGGGATGCCTGAAAGAAAATCAATTTTGAATGAACTTTCTCTGCTTAGCTACAGCCTACATATTCTGAGTCATATTGTATTTTTGTGGACTTCAATGTAGTAAGTGACAGAACTGGCAGTGGGAGGAAAGAGAATTTCACTGTGTGCATTTAACCTGTGGCTGGGCACCAGATTTCATATGGTAGGTTACAAAACAGTACAATGGTCCTTCAAGTGTGACATTCTTATTAGTGACACAGAAGCTTTCAGAAGCAAGACATATTTTAGGAAACTGCTTTGAACCTTTGTCACCAAAGTTCCAAAATTTTTTTCTCCTTTGAAACTTTTTTTTTCCAAACGGAGCAGATTATGGTCTGATCGCAGTCTTGCAAATGCATTTTTTGCTGACCTCCTGCTCAAGCTAATGCCATCTGAGAAGCTCCATCGTATTCTCAAAATAGAACTCCTTCTCCCTGTGTTACCTTCACAAGAAGATGAAGCCTGCTTTTAGATTTTTTTTTTTAATAAGCAATGCTGTACCTTAAAATTTTGCTTAAACTTCTTACAATAGTATTATAAATCTTCATCATTTTTCATCACCTCATCTTGCTTTAGTTGTCCCTGGTCTACTTTGATGTCATGAACAGTGGGATTTTAAGACAGTGGGGACTTGAGGTGTCATTTATTGTGATGTCTTGTATCACACAGGCTGTAGAATTTTTTAATATAATTATATGAATTCATACTCCTTTTAACTAAGCAGCAAAGGTTTATGATTTTACCATTAACACTCAAAAAATAGTTCTTTTTTTAAATTGTTTCTATGTTTAAAATTTAAGTCGTATTTCTTTCCTGGTGTGTCACGCACCTATATAGTCTGGAAAATCTAACAGGAAGTGCTACAAGGGGAATTCTTGGGAGAGACACATTTTTCAACTGTGCTTTAATCAGAGCTGAGCTCTCCTGGAAAGGTGACTTATGCCTGCTCTGAGTTCACATCACTATCAGTAATCTTTTTTTTCCTTCTTCAAAGCTGGATGTCCTGTTAAACAAAGATGTACATCATCCACAATGCTTACAGGAGGGAGGCATTTGCTAGGTGGCAAATGAGATCATTGGCTTTGGAGCTGAAGAGTCCTCAGATGAGTTCAGAAAGGTGCAGTCTCTGAAAAAGCAGTGATGCCACATGACCAATAACACCAGGTCCGTGGTTCATTTTCTTCCCATTTGGTTTTCATAATATGTTATGGGTGCAGGCTGCCAGTAGGGAGATATCCTGCCTGTTCACCTTGTCCTTGGTTCAGTGCCATGCTCAGGGAGAGAGAAAACATAGTCAGCCATCCCAAAAGCCCAGAGCAAAGCAGGTCCTGAAGGACAGAAAGGAAGGGCTCTCAAGCTGTTAGAGCTCTTATGCTTGAGGAAAATTCGAATCACGATAGTGAATTCTGTGTAAAGTGCCTTGAAGGGACAGGACAAAAACCAATGTCTAGGAATGAAGTAATAATATTTATTAATGTCTGCTTGCATCAACTATTTTGAATAATTTCCTGCAAATCCTCTTCATGCTGCACTTTACTTGACTTGTCTCCCAGATCCCATCCTCCCTTTTGTCTGAACAGCTGGTGCCTCCAGAGGGCATCTGCTGACCAGTGTGGCTTGCACCACTACATCTGTGTGACTTGTAGACAGTGGGACAGTGGCTTTGAGCTTCATGCTTGCAGGGCATCAACACATAAAGCATGAATATTGATGAAGTGCTGCTGTGCCATGTGTGCTCATGCTGCTAATGATAAATATGATAATAATGGCAGTCCTACACTCAGCAACAAAATCCAGTTACCCCTATGTGCAGCCTCACTGCCTGAGTCTGGAAAGGACAGAATTCATCTATCAGCACTTTGGAAGGCCATAAAATACATTGATTTTTTAACTTCTTCCACTCCATGGAATCGCATTTTTTGCATGCATGCATGGAGATAAATACCAGACTCCTAGACTCCTAGCATATGCAAACCACTGACTGGAGTGCCATTTTCTTTTTATTAAAAATTTTTATATATATATATATATAAATAATGCCATCTGAACCCATGTGCTCACCTACTGATGGATGTGATGCTTCTAGCTGGGTCTTCATTCAGAGGTTTGTCCATTTTCATGCCCAAGTTATATTTAGGTGCAGCTGCCCTTTAAGATGTGTCTCACTACCTAAGCAGAGAAACCTGGAAGTACAGCCCTGGACGTGGCCAGAGGCTGTGGCTGGAGCAAAATGGACAACTGCACACCATTCCTGTTTGTGTAGCGTGTTAGTGTGATACTATCACTAGGACACAGTCGGACCTTCCTGGACAAGCTATCCTTCAAGAAGATGGTTACTGGTTCCTTCAGGAAATGGTTACTGGTATTTCTGCAGGCTGCCTGTGAAACCTGTGAGATGAGTGGACCCACAGGCACCCTGCTCTGACTGCTCTGCCACTTGCTCCTGAGGCCATCCTTCCCTCATAGCCAAGGGGTATGCTATCCAGACACAAGCAGTGACTACCTAAGTGACACAAAACACAAGCCCTAAGTAGTAGAGTTGCATCTTTAAAGTTATTGAAATTTTTCAGCTGACTTGACTGGGGACAGGATCAAACCCTCTTTTGGAGTGTTACCTGATTGTGCTGCCTCCTGGGGATGGCCTCTGAAAAGTATGGGACTTTCCTTGGCTCAGAAATGGGAAAGACAAGTTGAGTCTGCAAGACAACTCATTGAAAGCTAGGGTTTTCAATTTCAGTTTACTCTATATTTGTTTAAGATTCAAGTTCTGAGTGTGAGAATTATTACCTTTACTGTTTAAAGAAGAGCTTAGGGACTCAGTAAAGAGCTCTTGACGAGGGCACAAAAAGTAAAGGAAGCTTGAACTATGATTCTTGAGTTCAGAGAAGTAAACAACGGGAAGATGCTTGTTAACAGAGGTGTCTAATTGTTCTGTTTTGTTCTGGCTTCCCCCATCCAGGCATGAAAAACTCTGAGCTTCCCCATTAGCCTGGTTATGTGGACTCCCTGAAGAGGCCTGATCCTAGGGGAAGTTACAGCAAGAAAACCATGTTCCTAGCAACGACACCCTGCGTAGCAGTGACAAATAGCTGGTTGTACTGATGGCAGATTTATTCCATGGCAGAGTCAGGCAAACCAAGACAATCTGCTAGCACGGTCCTGATCTTGCCAGTGCTGGAGTGAGCTATGTCAAAAAGCTGGGGCAAGCTGCCTGTGTCCGAGGACAAGGTAAGGCTGGAAAGTCTTGAACAGATCTGTGGTTCAACTCCTCTTCTCAAGTAGCTTTAATTATAAATGTGCGAGTGGGTAAGGCTCAGTCCCCTCGTTGCACTCCTACGTTTGTTCAAACTACCAAGAAAGATGACCAAGCTCCTGAAACCTAAACTATTAAGTCTTTATTTCAACACATGCGATAATTTTTTTTAAATCACATTCTTTATTGGGGTCATTTCCAGAGTAGGATAAATTCCAAACTAAACTTGAGAGATTTGGGGGAATTTTGTAGGTTCACTTCCTCAAGGAATGCTTTGCACCTGAGGTCCAGATAAAAAAAAAAAAAAAAAAAACCACACCTATTTCAGCTAGTTTAAAAGAAACAGTGTTCAGCAAAGGACATAATATTACTTAGGCCACTGCAGCCACTTATTAATGTTACAGTAAAAAAAAATCTTCAAAGTTACTCAAATAATCCTTTACAGGCTCTGGGAGGAAGCTAGATGTCCCTGCTGGACAATATCTTCAGCAGCCTGTCATCTGGGATGTGTATTTATTATTCTAACAGAAGCAGGCAAAGGGGTATGGAGTGCAAAGCAAATGGTACCTCTCCAAAATATCTCTTTTATTTAATTGTTTTAAAATTGTATTTTAAAACATTCTATTCATCTAAATGTTGTGCTTGGAGAGATTCCAGGGCTGTCTAATGTTAGTAGAGAACAAGGAGATTTTTTTGTACACATCTGCCTTTGAGAATTTTACAATAATGGATATTTGTGTTGTTTCATTTTTGTACATACTTCTCCCTCAGGGAGAATTCTGTATCTGGAAGCACATGTTAATTTAACCCTTGAGTAGAGCTGCAGCAAAAATAGTTTGCCCCTTTGGGAAACTGGTGGTTATGGTGAAGAAACAAGCCGTCAAAGACTAAGAGTATACTGTTGTTTCTGTCACCTGCTTATTTGAATTGTGAACATCAGTGCATATAGAATTTACAGGCAGAAGCAGGTATTAATATATTAGTAGAAAACACCACTTGCTATTGTGTGAGATAAGCAGGATGTTGGAGAGACAGGTATCAACGTTGCCATAGAAATGTAAATTTGTCTTGTCACAAATATTGGACATTTTTTAAAAGATCCTCCAAGAGAGAATACCAGAACTGCCCCAGTTGATGCTCCCTCAGAATTAAGGACAGACTTATTAAATTAAATTAAATCCCTGAAAAAGAGACACCTTTTCTTAGACAAGATATTAAGAGAAAGCCTCTTTAAAAACCTGTAAAAGATTCCTGTAACTCAGTCATCATTTGTGGTATAGAAGACCATGTCATTTGTGCTGGATAGATGATGGTGGGGAAGTTGTTAAAACGTGCATAGTTAACAGCTGGAGCAGGGAATGTAAGCAGGATGTGTACTTTCATCTGAAAGCCAGGGATAATTGAGCCTTTGCTTTGGACTAATGCCCCCCTCCCAAGACTACCACATTCCTTACAGTCAGAAAGGAACAATTTGAAGATGCAGCAAATACAGTGTGTTCAATGTCCAACTTTGCTCTGGCTCTGGCTTCTACCTCTGGCATCTACCAAGTGGGTGTGCTGTGCAATAATATCATTCAATCATAACGTTGGCAACGAGGTAAGCATAACCAGATCTAGCACACAAAACTATCTTAAAAGCTCAAGGTATATCTCCAAAAACAATCTGCTTGCAACAGGAGGTAATTTCTTTTCACCCATTTCTAAGACCACTTCAGTTGACGCCTCATCCCAAAGCCATGCTCTCTCCCTTTCTTAACATGATCAGGTTACTAATATTTACATATCTCTACATCCCTGCTATCTTATCAGCATTTTTCTCTGCAAAGCTTTTCTATCAAAGGGTTCACATTTCCAAGCAGCTTTCCATGTTCCTTTCTTCAGTGATGGCATGAGGCAGTGTTCAGATAATCACATACGCCTTAGGCCACCTGCATAACTTTGAATACTCAGAAAATAACCTTTCTAGAAGAGAACAATTGGTTACCAAAACCAACCAGCACTAGCACTATTTTGAGCTCTTTCTCAATCAGCCATTCTATGGGCCACCAATGTAAACAAAATGTTTTGCAATGAAAATGAGACACTTAGAAAGCAGGACTGTGTGTATATATATATATATATATATATATAAATTATTTTAAAAATGATAAAAATGTTTCACACCTGGGCAGAAAAAATGCCTGACAGCAAATGAACTGCAATTGTTTTTCACACCATAGGTCATTTGTTCTGCTTGTAAATGAGAAATAGTTATTGTCTGTATCTGACAAATGAGACTTTTCCCATTCTAAGTCAACCCAAAGGTTGAAGAAATTCTTGCTGTTCCAAAAATTTAGTGTCAGCATGAAGATATAGCATATCTACCCTAAATATTCAAGTAATATTCAAGCTTTGGCAGGCCTTTAGCATGCCAAGACAAACAGGAAAATAGAGTGATAATCAGAATCTGGATCTGAGTTGTAGCAGTGACAAGAATTTTTTTTTCCACACTAGTCAATTAATCTAAGCTAATTTAGGACATTATAGGACTGCAATTGCTAGGATCACATTTCCTTATTCAACTTTGCAGTTTTCTGTCATACAAACTTTGTACTTTTCTTCATTAAATCCACTGTAACAGTTTTGTGGTGGTCACTTATAATAAAAACTGCAAGGAAGGATTAGGGAGCAGGAAAATATATGTGCTTATCAGCTCTTAAAGCTGGCGAGTAGAAGTTGAATTTGCATTTAATTTGTGGATTTATTGTCTTTAGAGCAAAAGCTCACCTACGGAGCACAATCTGTGATAAATTACATACTAATAAAACACTTCCCAGAATATTTAGATGTTATTTTGGTGCTATTTGACAAGTGCCTACCAATTCACTATAATGACTAAAGCAGAACTGTACAAATGATCTTCCAAAGGACAGAACTAGAACACCAATAGGAAAAATCCCACAAACTTTAATAACCCCACCATGTCATCCCTAGGCAGTCCCTTGCCAATCTTGGTCTTGGCTGATTTCTGGTCCTTTCTAAACAAAGGTGTGCTCCCCTTGCTACATGTAGGGCTTCTGCATGAGAAAAAGAGCCATATGTACACTCAGAGAGAGAGAAAAAAACGAAGCTCACTTGAGGAAATTAGTTCAAATGGTGCCTACACATTTGGGATCCCTGAGATCAAGAGCAGCAAGTGTGCAGGCTAAGGTCTGAATTCCCAATGAAACACACACATAGAGATCATAAATTTAAACTCTTATGTTTCACTGAAAATAAAATACTCAAACATTGAGTGTAGAAGCACACATATTTTTATATGTTTCATTAAAAATAGGAGTAAAACAGGATTTCTACCACAAACAAAGAGTCAAATCTATCAAGTCTTTTGCACATTTAGTAACAATGTGCTCCTTCAAATAGAAGCTCTACCCCCAGGCTATATCCCCTCTGACAAAGAGGTCCCCCCAGCATTTGGAAGATGATCCATTTACAGTTTAAAGAAACTTACAGTAAGGATGATTGACTGATGATAGAAGTCTCTGAGAGTGGGGAGGAGGGGGAGTATGGGTGGGTGTTTTCTCATATGAATAAAGTGAATACCTGTCCTTCAGTTTTGTGGAGAGTGGAACCTTGGAGTGGACTCCTTGGAGTCAGGTATGCACCTTCTTTATTTCTGTATTCTTTTCTTCCACTTCTCCCTCTCTCTTATGCTATGTATAGATCCCGTATTTGTATGCATTAGTTCCTTTCACATTTACACATGTTAACAAAAGGGGCCCTTAACTTAAAAGCTCTGTTTGAGGCAGTACTGGCAGACAGTGAAAGATTGCTGTCAGAGGATTGGTAGATGACTTCTACTGGGAAAAAAAAAAAGGGAGATTTCAGTGACCTTTATCTTGGAAATCCCACCAACGGCAAGATCATAGAGAGTTAAAAGCTCTTCCTAATTCTCTCCCTGTACTGGGAGTTGTCAACATAACCAGGACATTACATTATCATACCATAACAAGCCTGAAAGGAGAATTGTATGGTGATACATTCCCATCACTTGCTTGTCACAGGTGTTGGGATCCTTGAACTGATGAGGAGGCATTTGAAGTCAACTAATCGCTGAACAAGCCTATGTATTCCTATTTACTGCTAACAGGTCTTGCCCAGACACCTTTAGGCATGGCTGGGCCAGTCTTAACCCTTGCAGCTTCAGATCTGCAGACCTTCTGCTTCAGCCAGCATGACTGAAAGTCATTGGATTTCCTGGACTTAAGATGGGGGCTTTACATTACAAGCCTCATGGCATAAGAACTTCCAGGTCTGGGCAGCTGGCCAAAATTTGAGGTCTTGTAACTTTTTCCCATGTACAAAAGAAATTGATGATGGAGTTAAAATATCCTTGATGAAGCTATAAGTCTATACATAGTCTTGTTTCCTTGACTGCAAGAGGAATCAAACAAGAAATTATTTCTTTAGTCCCACTTCTAAACCTATTTTGACCATACACTCCACTGAAAATTATTGTTTTTTGCTTTTCACTCTGCATTTTCTCTGACAATCTACCATTAAATCTGATGATTTATTTTTGCTTTCTTAGTTTTTTTCTGTATTTCGTGTGCAAAGCTCATCAAACAATACCTTTCACACTCCTTAGAAATTGTGGTGTAAAAATAAAGCAGAAGTCTGATTATACTTCTGTTTCCACCATTTTTTTATTTTTTTTTTGTTTGTTTAATATAGGTTTTGGATTTATGTTTTTTGGTTTTCAATGTTTTTTGTTTTTTGATTGATTGATTTTGGGTTTTGTTGGTTTGGTTTGGTTTTAGGTTTTTAATAATGGCATTTAAAATAGCAAAGAAGCAGCACAGGCCTTAACCAGCTCTTCATTCCCATACTACATTGTAAAACTGCATGCTGATCTTGATTACACCAGCACAAGTCTGTAGCAACCCTTAGGATCAGACTCTCTACCCGTTTTGTCTACAGGGCAACAACAGTGGTTCTACTTTTTTTTTTTTTTTTTTTTTAAACTATTGGTGCAACTGCAACTATTGTAATTGCTTTCATAGCAATAGGCTGTGAATAGTGAAAGAGCCACTTATAATGAGAAGCTTAAAAGGTCTAGAATAATTCTCTGGCCTTGCATCAGCCTGTATACTAGTAACAATTATTGACTTTGACCACTGAAACATGGCATAAATTTAGGAAAGTATTTGCTTTGTTTTAATTTATCTTCTGTTCTTCAATTAAGAAGAGTTAACCTTACTATTGAGAGTCATGATTACTGCAGCTACATGTTCTATCTCTGCAGGAATCCAAATAAACAGAAATATGCCAGTATTAGAAAAAGACACATCTGGAAACTTATATTGGCACTCTTACACTGTTACTGTTCTGAACATGGGGGAAAAATCCAAGGTCTTTTAATGCTACAGTCAGGCAAGAACTGAAGGATTCCCTGGAACCAGATGCTGCTTTAGTCTCACTGATAAAAATTTGACATACTAAAAAAGGCTAATGGGATAAAAGAGCAAGTTCTTCATATTGAAGTCATATTGATAGAGGTGCCATCTCGTAATCATAGATCCATACAGTGTGCAACATATAGGGGCTGCCAGGATAATGAATGAAAATTAAGTATTCCCATCATCCCACCATGAGCATAGCAGGGTTCATTTGACCAAAGAAATATCTGCAATGTTAAAAACTACATCTGAAGTCCCATTATAAACCCAGTGAAGAGACCATACTTCAAGGGCACAATTCACTTCACCATGTAACAGAGAGGTGAAATAGATGAGTCCTAAAAGTGTTTATTTATTTCCACTGAACTGGATTACTAGGATAATGAGCTCAGACATAGGCATTCAGAAATAGAGGATTCCATGCCTGAGACTGAGTCTTTCACCTCCCAAAATGTCCATCCAATGGAATGTGGAAAAGAAGAAAGTTGCCATGGGGAAAACGTATCTCAGCACTGGATTCCCTTGTAGGTTTCAAAAAACTCTTTCTTAGGTGATTTGCATTTTCTTAATGGCACTCTGTCTTATATTTAATATCGATTGGCAACAACTTCAGCAACTTTCTGTTCGATGACCTTCTGTAATCTCTCAGAATTAAAAAAAAAAAAAAGGAAACAAAATCAAAAAAGCTCCAGAGAAAATAAGCATTTTCAAATGGACGTAGGAGATGTTCCTCTTTCCCCAAAGTTTATTTGTGATGTTACTGCATGTGTTACTAAATGTGCAGAGTAGTTTACAATGCAACACATATGTTTAAACCAGCAAATCAATAACAAATTGGGGAAATAGGGACAAGAGTCGCATTCTTTTCCTCTGAAAATGTGTAAATTTCCTCTGAAAATGTGAAAATTTACAAAGCAAATATGTACCTGTCAGTGAGGTAGTAAAACAGTCAAGAATTAAAAATGCTTCATCTCTTCACTGATTTCTGCACTTTTTAATTTTTTTTTCCAAGTGCTTATCAGAGGATCAGGGAAGCCAGAGCAGCCTCTTGCTGAGCTCACACTGCTATTTTGTATTGAAAGTGCTGACCAAACAACCCTCAGGTGCATAGCTATGGTTGGGAAAATTGTGATTATTGTTCTAAGACCTTGTCATGGGGAAGCTAACCATGGATTCTTAATGTGTACCAGATGGGACCCCAGCTTTTACTTTTTACAGAGAAGTATTTAGATGCAGTCTGAGAATAAGTATGATAGTCTGCAGATTAGTGCTAACATGAATTTTGTGCGAATTAAAACTATTTACCACTGCCAGGGAAACCACGAATGGAAGTGTAATGAGTTTCTTAGAAACAGGTTTTTGTAAAGGTTCAATAAAATGAAAATTTAACCTTATGAGTTTTTTTCTTTAGCATATTGCTTATGTAGAGCACCAGAATAGTGGTTCAGGTACTCGAACATCTCAGCTGCCCTCACATTCTGTCTGCAACCAAGATGCTCACTTTCAATCCTCACATCTTACTCTACAGTCAATGGAGAGAAGCAGGCATCCATTTGGCGCTTCTCCAAAGTACTCTGAGGTGAACTGGTCTCTATATGAGCCTATTCTATCCATTGTCCACCTGGAGAAATGTCTTACCCTAGAGCCCTCTCTTTGTTTTTACAGGTGGAACTGAAAGAATAAAAGTGATGGTCTGTTCCTCCTCTTGTTTCTCTGCTGAGCACATGGATGGCTTTTGCAATAGTGGTGTTTGGCAAATAGGTTACAGAAATAGTATGAAAAGTATAAATTTTCTAAAGTCAGGGCATTACCAACTAGCAGCAATCATTCCCAACCAAAAGTTATGGAGGTATGCACCAAATCAAGATAGCATGCTTACCTTTAAACATGCAATTAGTGGTACTGACAAGTTAAGCACTCGCTTAAGTGCTCTGCTGGACTAAGCCCTCTTTTAACTGATATCCACCTTCGACTTGACAATAAAGCTCTGACAGGAATTAATTACCTGGTTGGGATGCTCTACAAAACAAAACCATGTCTTCTGTGAAATGCACAGTTACCCTTTGGGTTTCGATAAGAAAATGTATTTTGAAAATAATAGGAGGAAGAGAAAGATCAGGGGAAATTTCCCTTTCAGCTTTGTTCTAAAAAGCCATGAGTCAATGTTTTTATTAAAACAAGCTGTGTTTGTTTCATTCTTTCCCCCTTAACTTGTAAAATTGAAAGTAGTTTTACAAGGAAAAACATTTTACATTTTACATTTGACATGCAGAATGCTAGAAAAAAGCGCTAAATTGGCAATGAAGAGAAATATTTTTACTTGTCAACTTTACTGACTGAATAATAGAATTTAGAGTAAAAACAAATAAAAATTATTCTGATGAAGAAATCATGTGACAAAAACGTTTTGCCTAAAGGAAAACTGATTTCTGATGGACACAACCCAGCCAAATATTTATAATATATTTTTGATTTTGCTTGCTAGATATTTAGTAACATTTCTTCCTCTTCTTTCATACTTAGAGTTACACACATTGCATTTAATCTGAGATTGCACCACGCAGTGTTCAAATTGATGCTCAACATGCAAAATTTCAGGAAATTCATATTTAAAGTTCCTACATTAACTGAATCTCGTATTGGAGATATGCCTCCAAACTGTGAACTTAGTTTTTAAATTATTTACCTCAATATATTGAAAGCTAAAACAACACAAAAATTTAGTGGAAATGAAAGAATTTTGCAACATGTCTAAAGATTAACTCAGGCAATTCTAAACAGGGAAGGACATCAAGGTCGCTACGTACAATTTCCAAAGTTAAAGGGATGTTGTGGAAAACACTATATGTGTAGCCATTTTTCTTTTTGTAATGTAGAGAATTCAGTTTCAGCACAATTGCTGACTACAGCTGTGTCACAGCATAATATCCTTATGCATGTATAAAAACAAGTTACTGTTCATATGAGAACTTTAAGAGAATTTCTTGATCTGCATAACAAAAAATAACTCTCATCCACCATAGTGCATAATCAATTTTCACAGGCAGAAAAACTACGGGATTTTGAAACTATTAGCAGAATGCACATTAAGGAATTAATTGCCTGCCCTGTTAACTTTGGACAGCTGCAGCTTTAGCAGAAACAGCTTTCTACATGAGTCTGGAGTCCCTGGGTGTATATGTGTTTGATACCCATGGCTGTATGGAACTCTGACCACTTTGAAGGGATTCCAGACTTCCACTGGGTTCAAGATACCAAAGAACTGTATTCTTAGAGGTAAATGTACTGTAGTCCTTTTTACAGAGGACATAGTTCAACACCTATCTCTCAAATGTATATATTTCTAGAGCATTCATCCATCTTAGTGAGATTTTATACAAATAGATTGAAACTAGGCTATACATACTCCTTCTGTTGACCACTTCTGCTAGGGCAGCTACCATTGTTTTTGTTGACACTTTTCTCCTGAGGAATCAGTGAAACAAGATGCAGATGTTAAAGTACTTTTCCTTCTTCTCTTTATAGACTAAGACACTGTTCTTAAGAATGCTTCATCTATGAATACCTCCAAAGTACTTCCTTACTGGATGGAATTTTGTGTTCTAGGATGACCCTGCTTGAGCAGGGAGGTTGGACCAGATGACTCACTGTGGTCCCTTCCAACCTGACCCATTCTGTGATTATGTGATTCTTCAAATTTATGTTGTTCTCAGGATGAGTCCAAGTCATATTAAAACACCATCTTTATTTCATTGACTCAAAATGTAGCAGAATTATTCAGCAGACACTTAATCCTCCTCATAGTAACTGGGAAGAACCAGTGACTATTTGTTTTTTCTGCTCCCTACCATGCTCAAACACCATTTAAATGTCAATTTCCATGCTTAACAAAATAATAAGTAAATTTCTTTTAAATAAAAATTATTCAGCTTAATACTTTACTTAATTTTACTTTAACATTTTCAAGTTCAAAAAGAGGTAGCTGTCAGAATCCATGGTTCTATAAATTGCGGGTTTAAAATACAGATGTAAAAGGTGTTAATTATGGACTGCATTTTGAAAAACTACTACTTCGGGTTTTTTAGGTACCTCCCTTTTTGGGAAGCTACCAAACTTTCTTTGAGCCCTATGAAGTATTAAAATGTCCATTCCTTTTAGGGGACTTTAGTTGCCCAGGCCCAAAGGCTTTGAAGTGTCCTGGAAGTAGGACTTCTGGTCTGCTAAGAGAAGGCTTTAAGTTGTAGAGTTTTCCCACAGCACTCACACCACAAAGACATTTATTCTCTATGTGGTACTACATTTTGGAACAGGATGGTGTGGGAATTTAAAGCATTTTGCAGATACTTTTGGAAAAAAATATAGGACCATCATTAATATTTGAATGCAGTGTATTTTTGCCAAAAGTTTTATTCACTACTACTTGAAACTTATGGATGATTCCCCTATCTTTTGATGAAAATTTGGGGAAAAAAAAAGCTATAATTATCTGTTGCTGCAGAAAAAAAAGTTACCTTTCACTGCTTGAAATGATGTGGTTCATATGGGAAAATTTATTCTTCATATTTCTAAGGTGCTTCAGGAAATCAGGGCTGTGTAAATTAGTAGCACAAACCCGCCTCAGAATGACCTACTCTTTCTTTATGACTATCTCCAAAGGGTTTTGATCTGTGCTCCTAATATAACTATGCTTCCTTGTATTTAAAGAAATACAAGGAATTCCTGTGCCTCTCTTGGAACTTGACAGAGTATCAACTTGCAATTTAGAGAATTATTAATCAAAATACAGAAATTCTACTGCCAGAGTCATTACTCCTACTCATAAAATAAATTATTGGTCCATTATAAATGCTAGAAGAAACAAGCAGCATAGAGTAGTGTTGATAACTGCTGTAATGTGATTTTCCTTAACCTGAGTTATTGTCCTACTCTTCATCTTGTTCCCTATCTGATGGAAAAGAGATTTTCCTCATACAAAACCTAGCAAAAATTATGGGCCTAGACCCTCCTAGTTTTCCCCAGTGCAAAGATTCTGTAAGTTTCAATTTCAGAACACTGTAGCAAGATCTCAGGAAAGGGACCTGGCTGCTCAGGATCCCCAGGGTTGCTAAATGATGCAAGCACACTGCATCCCTGAAAACCTCTATGAAGAAGTGCCAAGACAATTAACAGGCTTATATGTTTATCTCATGACAACTATTTTGCCCAAAGGGTAGTGCAGTAGAATCCCCCAAAATTAGACCAAGGTAGGGTGCTACAGATTACAGCAAATATTTATTATAACAAATATTTACTGCAACATCTTTTACTGTTCAAATTCATAGAATCATAGAATGGTTAGGGTTGGAAGGGACCATAAATATCACCTATTTCCAACCCCCCTGACATGACCAAGGACACCCTGTAGTAAACCAGGTGGCCCAAAGCCCCATCCAGCCTGGCTTGAACGCTTCCAGTGATGGGATATCCACCACTTCTCTAGGCAACCTATTCTAGTGTATAATTTGTTACTATGAATAGAAATGGGAATGAGCTATATAGCTCATTGTTGATGCCACTGGATGTTGCTGGCTCTGGGCAGTTGTGGAGGCACTTGGTGTCTTGAGTCCATCAATTTTTGTGGATGATCAACAGGACCATCAGTCTTTTGAGAGTTTTTGTGAGTTTTGTGAGACTTTCACATTCAACTTCTCAGCACAAGTTTTTGCCTACCCTTCGGCTTGCTCCTCTGGGAACTCTTTCTCCATCTACACCAGTAGTTATGTGTATAATCCATACACACAAATTAACACCAAAGGGGTTTTTACCACCACTTCACCTGCTAAGTGAAGGTAACATTAGTTGAATCATACAGTACATGAAATCAGAAATTATTAAGAAATTTAAGTATTTTTTACTTGTTTTCTCTTAGGTTAAAAAAACCCATCTCATTGTAAAATCCATCAGTCTGCATTATCTGGCCTACAGAGTTTGCTATACCCATTTTTCTCATTAAACATACACTTAAAGTGTATGTATTGTTCGTGATTTGATTCTGCAAGGCTTACTTGTAGATGCCAGGGGAGATACTTGCCTTTGTGCTAACTGTTCTTCTGAGCAGAATTTACAGGATTGGGTGCTATTTTTTGAAATACATACTTTGAAATATATAGATACACAAAACAGGCACATTAATATCCAATTATGTTGTAATTTTGCAACCTTAACACCATGTTAATATAGGTTATTTACATTTAGTGTGTGATATGTCTGAGAAAACATATGGCACATAATCCTTTCCAAATGATTTTAGAAATGAAAAGGTGTCCTCTATGAGCCTCTGTCACTGGGGAAGGGAATGTCTTTTCATTTCTCTGGGTGCTGGAACCCCATGATGAGCAGATTTGCATAACAATTAACCTTTAAAAATAATTTATAACCTCCTAGATTAGAAATCAGCTTCAGGGTAGTTAAAAGGGGAGACATTCTTTATTAATGCGACTGTTTGCATAAAGGAGGCATCAAAACAGTGTAACAGTCCCTCAGAATGGGAAGTAATACTTCCTCTGCACTACAGAGAGTGAACAGTGGTGCTTTGCTTCTGGTTTTGTTTGGGTTTTTTTTGCTGCAGAACCATTAGTGTCTCTCTCTCAACAAAAAGAAAGAAAGAAGCTTCCTTTATTAACAGAAAATCATCTAGCCTAATAAAGTATTTAAAAGATTAAACACTCCATTGTTTTTGTGCTCATGCAAAAGTGTAAGAATCCCCTTGTTCCTTACAGCCCTGCTGCCATGCTGATGGTGGAGATGCTCTGTTTTCACTTACTGTCTCCCTGGCTCTGGGGTGTGGAGAAGGAAAAGGCCAGGGCAGGAGGAAAACATGAATAGGACAATTTGTAATTTTGAATTGCTTGTGGTTTCACACAACCAGGGCTAGTCCTAGGATAACACACTGCATCTGAAATTAAAAACCTCTCTCCCACAGAAGGAAACCAGTCTATTTTGACCACTTGTTCTGTCTTGTTCTCACACGTTTCTCTTTGTTACTCAGAAGGCTCATTCAATATCCCTTGAAGCCAACGACCTTTCAGCTTTATTGGAGTATATGCTCACTTACTTGTTTTTATAGATATCGACTCTGTTTTGCAAAGCATGCCCCAGACAACGCACACACTAATGAAACTATTCTATACAAAGACGGTCCCACTGCTGTTTCCCTCTGGTGTGACCATCTATTTCCATTACTCAGCTTGGTGTGAGAAGACATAGCTTTGTTTTCAGTGTGATGCCTGCCTGCTGCAAAACTTCCCACAGAATCCTCCAACTAGAAACCGCAAATATATTACTTCTGAAGAAAAAATGCACATCACAAACCAACAACAGTTGGTTTTATCTTCTGTTTTCTGAACACTGCAAAATTTTTGACATTGGCAGCAGAGATGTCAAGTAATAATAGTAAATTACAAAAATATAAAACACTGGCACATCAGTTGTGCATTATTTTCAGCCTCAAGATTAGGAAACAGTGGAAATGTCACAAGAAAGCCTGCCATGTGATTTCATTCCCCAACTTTGCAATCCCAAGTGGTTCAGATAAGCTTTGACCATTCAGCCAACATGTGACTTCCTTAGCTAGGTTAAAACATTTATGATGCTGTTGTCGGGCAGTATGTGAGTAATGAGAAAGGGTTCATCTAGCATTCAGACTGCTCAAGCCAGTCTGTGTGCTGCTCTCAGGAATGGGCTTACTGGAGTCTGCAAGTGTTTACTGTTTCTCAGAAGGGTTTTGTAATATTTTAAGGACATATTCTGATTGGTATTTATGCTTCTACCTACTTGTGCTAGTTTTTACATATTGTGTATATATTACATATACCTAAATACATATACATTGAACCTTTGGTTTGAAAGTGTGGCCTTCTGAGTGCCAATTAACTCTTCAGTGACAGCTCAAAACATAGAATCATAGAATCATATAGAATGGCTTTGGTTGGAAGAGATACTAAATACTGCCTAGTCCAGTCCTTTTGCCATGGGCAGGGACACCTTCCATGAGACCAGGTTGCTCACAGACTCATCCAACCTGGCCTTGAACACTTCCAGGGATGGAGTTGTAGGGGTAGGTACCCTTTTGGAAGAATTTGTAACAAGGAGTTAGAACTGGTTTTCGCTTTGAAAGTCTTTCCTGCTCAAGAGTACTTTTCTCAAAAATAGTTGGATGTTTTCTTTACCTTCTCCTTTTGCATTCCAGAGAAAAAGCTGCAGTCTCTCTCTGCTCTGAGGAGAGATAAACACTCACAGTGTTACAGGCCCTGCCTGTGGTGAGCCTGGAGGGAAGGAGGCCAGAGAAGATAAGAAGCCTGGAAGGATCAGGAGGCGTGACTTTCTCAGGCCCAGTGTTTTCTCAGCTGGTACAGATTTTTTGCTTTGCAAGTTTTTAGGGTTCTCACTTTCAAAATAAACCTTTCTGGTTTCTCTCCACTGCCTTGCATTTTTGGGGGATACCTGCATATATCTTACTTTACAAGCATCCACAGTTTGTCTGGGCAACCTGTTCCAGTGCCTCACCACTCTTATAATGAAAAAACTTCTTCTTTTATCTAATCTAAATCTACTCTCTTTTGCCCCTTATATTGTCAATATATAGTTTTCATATTGAAAGGCTGCAATTAGGTCTCCATGTAGCCTTCTCTTCTCCAAGCTGAACAACCCCGAGTCTCTCAGGCTGTTCTCTGGATTTCAACATCTGAAATGCAGTGCCATGGTTTATAAAGGGATATTTATTACTCTTCTTATTGGAGAGATATTTGAAGAAATCAGATAACTTTTTAGCTGGGGAAAATTAATTCTGAGTCAAACGAAAACCAAATTAGTTATTCATGGCATCCTTGTCTTGGTCTTATAATGCATATATGTTCATCCAACTCAGTATCACCTGTTCTCATACAGGTGGTGCTGTAGAACAAGAAAACACACAGGTATTTTCCATTCCATACTTCATTTTTATCTTGTAAGTCAACATTGCATATTAGACTAAGTCATATTTTATTTAGGTGAGTTACATCACAGTTTCAAGACTCCTTCTTCCTTTCATGTGACAAGAAAAACCCTTTCCATTGCATTTTAATTCACTGCTCTATTTCCTGCTAATTTGAATGCTCTCTTGAAATTCTTACTAGACTTACTTCTGGTTTGGGTGAGGAAGAAAGAAATCCCTGTCTGTTATCTCACTATCTCATTCATCACCATAATTCTACCTCCATTGTTACCAAGGCTTATCACCAAAAAGATAGCACACTAACCCAGGACCTGTATCAAGACATCTTTCTTCTATCAAGGAGACTGAAAGAAAACTTTTTTGGCGATCAGTTCCATCTTTACCTTTTTCATTACCTACTGCAGTCCTTTAACTGAACTATGCTAGGTGAATCAGTTATATTATTTGGGAGAGATTTGTCTGGGTGGTAAAGTCCTTGTTAAAAGCCATGTCTGATCTATGTCAACTCCATGGAGAAACAGATCACTACAGGGAAGGGGTGGAGTTCACCATCCATGGAAGTGTTCACAAAGTGTGTGGATATGGCACTTACGGCTCTTGAGGACACAGTTTAATGCTGAACACAGTGGTGGTGCTGGGTTGATGGTTGGACTGGATGATCTTACAGGTCTTTTCCAACCTTAATGATTCTATGATTCTATGAAAGTAAATCACCACAGAACCACATGGATAGATTTTGCATCCCCCTCTGCTTACATGCACTGGGTGCTACTGGTTTCAGAGGTAGCTCCCACAAATCCTAGGCCAGAGTAAGCTAATTGATTGGGTTTTATGAGGGAGATGGGAGTTGTTATTTTCAGTGAATATATGGCAATATTTGTGAACCTGAAGCATTTTGAAATACCCTTAGAGACACTGACAAATAATTTTCCAGCTCTGAGAGAACTGTCTAAAGGTGGCAGCCTGAGAACAAGACAATGGAAAGCTAGGCTTCTTCGTGACTATGTAGCTAGACCTCCTATCAAAGGACCTAGCACTTCCGAGCGTAAATTTTCCACTGAGATTCGCAGAACATAGTACTGGTTTTGAATCATTCAAAGTCCATAAGCATTCATCTGTAGAATTTGTGTTTGGATAGAATAATTTTTCCCAGAAATGCCGTTTCGCCTCATACTTGTTTAAAACTTGAAAAAGACAGAGATAAATGTACACTTTATAATAATTAGGCCAATGTCAAACAGTAATTTCTAGTTTCCTATTAGGCATATATTATGCTGTTCTCTATCTCAGTGAGTCAATCTTTTTTGCTATTGAATGAATGCTGATTGATAATGGCTGTGAAGTCTTGGCTCCCGCTGCAGTGACTAGGAGTTGTGCCATTGCTTCAGCTGTTGCCAAGGTATTATCCATTGAGTGTCAGGTCAAGGATGTTGTTCTTCTTACTTATCTTTACAGTGACTCAGCTGGATGTCTTCCTTTTTGATGAGAAATCCTTAACACCCCTAGCACCTAGAGTATTAGATGTTTGGTTTCCTTCTATGAAATATGAATTAGTCTTTCTAACTGCACAAATCAGTTTTTCAATTTGAAAAAAAAAAAAAACAACCACAAAAAACCAAAAAAAAACACGAGAATTTGAAATGAGTGAACTTAAGTTTTGAGTGGTTAAAAACACAATTGAGATGAAGAGACATCTGACTGGGAGACCAGAACAGAAGATTGCAGAGCACTCTGTTCACCCCCGCTTTGTTTTTAGTACTGTAAAAATGAAGACAATGTAAATATTAAATATCATATTTCAAAGCTTAACCATTCTTTAGCAGAGATCAAAAAGGATCTCCTGCCGCAATCACTACTCAATTTGTGGGCTTTGTTCTCATCTGTAGCACTGAGGCCTGAACTTGGATCAAGGCAAGAACAGTGGACTAGAGCTCTGCTAAAATGGTCCTGGGCACCTGGAAAGTGTCTTGGTCAGTGTGGCCTAAGGCTTATCACTGGTTCTGGATAAGAAAGGGACATGGTACTAGCTTAGGACCTTAATGGTGGTTTTAGCTGGGACATGGTTAGTGTCCACAAGGCTTACCCAGGTATATTTTAGTTCAACAGTTCTTCTCATTTCAAAGGCCTAATATGTTAGTGGTGACCTAGGCTCTACACCTGGTATATAGCAGAAGTTCTTCAGAAGACTGATCTGAAACTCCAGTCGTTTGTTTTATGAAATTTGGGTGAGCCTCAATACATTTCAGTAAAAAAGAGATCATCACAATCAATCTACTGATCAACGTTAACCTCTGTTTATAAGACATGTATGAGACAAGTGTTATGCTTTCTTCTCATTCCTTTCACCAATTTTTCTGAAGCAATGACCACAATATTTTAAAAACCTAATCTCTGCCCCACATTCTGAAAGTGTTTTAAAATGTGAAACTATGTTTAATTTTGAAGGGACTGAATAATGCCAGGTATAATCTGAAAGATTCATAGCTTCAGATTGATCACAAAAGGGCACTCACTCTTCAGCCCTTTTAATCCTTTTTGCTTAATGTGCATAATTAATTGAAAAGATTAATTCCTTCCTTTACACGGCCTCAGTTATTTAAGAAAATTGTTGCTTCTGCAACCCTGTATTCCATTTATTCTCCTCACTTCCTCAGTGCCCACTAGGTCTTACCGGACTCTCAGTGTAAGAAAAGAAGGAGAGAAAAATGATTAATTAAAGAAAGAGAAAGATAATGAAAATTAATTCAAGGCTGGTAATACAATAACCTCTCTCATCACAGTACCTATTTAAATCTAGTTTAGAATATCAGTTCTAAAACATTTAATCACAGCATGCTTGAGTTGCAGATAACTTCAAATTTGTCATGCAGACTGCTGTTTTGCTTAAGCCAGGATATGTGGAATACTCAAAAAGAAACAAGCTGAGAGCAAGCTGTAGTTTTCTTGCAGGAAGAAAGCATTTCTTTAGAGAATGACTTATAGAAGGTAACAAAAAAAAAACTAGTTATGCCATCCTAATAGCTTCTTAGCATTGAAAATTTGACTGTATTGTCTACTTGAAACGTTGTATGGCTTTATGCTTGATACACATGACCAATACTTTAAAGATTTATCAGACCATCCTGGCCACAGGATTAGACTTGTCTGCCAAGGCAACTAAAATGAGAAAAGAGGCACTGGAAAGTTTTGTTTCTATTCTTACCAACTGGAATATAAGTTTAGATTCTGATGAGCTGTGATTTTAGCATCTCTCTTATCAGAAAGAGCATCCCTCCAGTGCAGAACAATTGTGATCATTTGTCCTACAAACAGAGCAACAGTGTTCTACCCTGTGACACAGTAAAAGACATCTGAACTGAATGTGAGTTATAATTTTTAGGTGAGCAGGGGCTATGAGCGGTGCCAACAAGATTAATACCTTTCTCTATACCATGTGCCATTGTAATAGCACTATCAAAGGAAATTTCAATTCTAAGCCAGCTATACTGTATTGCACTATACATCCAGGGGCCTAGAAAGTGTTATAATGAGGTTTGCATCTTGGTTTCTATTGCCATACAGATTGTGATTGTTAATAGCTATCTGAAATTGTTTTTATGAAGAACATTTTTATGCTCCTTCTCAAGAGTGTTGTTAGAGAGGTTTCAGGTCAGCTACACTGGAAGAGAAACCATAAACTTTGCTCAAGCACACAAAATGAAATGTTTGTGTTAACTCAGCTAATAAACAGCTGAACTGAGAGTCTTTAAACCAGTCTTCCTTTTGAGCGTGTTCAGAAGGAAGAGTAACGACACACACTTGAAGAAATGTAGCTCAGGAGACTTGAAATCATGTACATTTAGTGCTGATGATCTCACTTGGATCACTGGGCAGCCGTTATGCCGGCTGAATACTGTCAGTTCAGGGCCTCTTGAAGAGACAGGCAGGTTGTCACTAGAAACAGGTTCAAAAGCCTGAGCGCTTTGTAGGAAATCCTCCCTGAATAGTGCTGACTGGAAGAGCATTTTGGAAAGCATTTAATCAGGCCCCGTGGGCGAGCACAGCTTTCGCTGCAGCAGGAAAGGTGAGAATGCTCAGATGAGAGCAGACACCTGAGCCTGCTTGCCACCTCAGTCCCTGCTCGGGTGTCTTTGCTGCAGCCATTCAATCTGTAGCTGGAGAAAGCAGGGTGCTCCCGTCTTTGTTGTGCTATGAGATGGTGCCAGGGCTGACGCATCTCTGCTGGCATACACAGAGACACAGTGTGTGGCTTTCCAGCTGTACTGCTCTGAGACCATCCTCAGACCTCCTCTGGCCTCCCATAGAGCTGGATGTGTGCAGCTGCACTAGGAAGCCTTTGACAGCTGCTAGGAAGAGCCAGCACCCTCCCCTCTGTGCTTTCCTGTAAACTCTAGAAAAACAGCAAGATTTGGCCCTGGATAGCACTGGCTGGAGAGTAGGGAATGGGAAACTGGGTAAACTGTGAGTAGCAATACTTCCCTCCTCCACCACACACTTACACAGAGGTTTCAAAGGGAAATATGTACAGTACCAGCTCATGCAGCAGTACTGTTATCATACACAGCTGAAGCACTGAGCCAATGTAAAAATGGCATGCTGTTACTTGACCTTTATAAGAAAATTGTTACATGTTAAGCAGCTAGGTTGCAGCTGTAAAAATAGCAAAATGTGCCCTAGCTTGAATTTGGATCATTGGCTTATTATTCTGCAGCTATGTAGTCCAAATGTCTACCCAAACTACACGTTAAGAAGGGATTAGATATCTGCTATTGTAAAGAAGAGATCCCAGTTTTTCAGTGGTTTTTTGCAAGGGACTTAAAATCTTTGAGAGGTTTTCAGGGCTTTAGTCCTCATACTCTTTCACAGAGGGAGTAGCAAGGGCAAGTTAATTCTTCTGAACTCATCCAGTAAGATACTGAAAAGAATGCTAGCAAGCACCTGGCTGCAGCAGGACTAGGGTTTTCTGAAGACCAATCTCAGCCAAATCAGTCTGCTTCAGCAAAAGCTGTCCTGTCAAGTGCTACGGAATACACAGTGCTGCACTTAATATCAGATATATGCTGAAGAATATCATGCATTTTACTGGTGAAAACATTACATTTTTGGAAGCTCGATAAAAATCATAAAGAATAATGAGAATGCATTACATTTCACAAAGCTCTGCTCTGTGGGAACTTCTAGACTTCTCAGAGGGATTTGTCTTACTAACCTCTTTTTGCTATGGGATAGCATACAAATCATATTGTGCATTCACCTGATGCAAGGGTTTTGGTGTATTGCTCCATAGAACTGTGTGGAAATGAAAATCAAAAGTACTGTCCTTAGTATTCAGGGTTTTCCTATTCCTCTACTGGTTAAAGATCAAATGCTACTGAGGGATAAAGAGGAAGCTGGATATTCATGAGAGTGCAGAAAAAAATTTTCTGTTACCCCACATAACTGAAAGACCATGTTTCCTGTTATTGGTGATGTAAGGCAACTCTGGTTACCTTAGACCCTATACTTGCTGTAGTTGCCTTAGAGCAAAGACAGGACAAGGTCTCAAACAGCTCAAACCCACATGAAAATTGACAGTCTCCACTAAAATCTTATCAGGCAAAAACCTCTGACTTCAAAATCAATAAGTCCATTGATACTAGGAATAATTTTGATCTCTTACAGTGTAATGAGTAGCAAACCCACCTTCACAGTGGGAAAATTACCACAGTTTTGTTTTGGGTGCAAGTACCTACTGTGATCAAAATACAATCAAAATTTAAGTACTACTGCTTCAGAAGCAATGGAATCCCTACTGAGTGTTGGAAGGAAGAAAGTCTGAACTACTAGAATACTGGAAAAAGAGTTTCACAAATCTGGGATCCCTGAAACACTGTATAAGTAAAGCAGTCAAGAAGACAGAACAAGGGGATTTTAAGCTGACTAATCTTAAACTAATTTTGTTTTGGAATCTGCACTTGGAAAAGATGTTTTTAAAATGTTTCATTAATTGATTATACCACAAAAAATTTAAAATATCTGATATAACAATCCTAAATTGTTGCAGCAGCCCTGTAATACGGGAGTAGGTTTGAAACAGCGACATAGCAGTAGCTGGATTCTGTATGAACCATTTAATTGCATGGAGCATCCTTATTTCTCAGCCTTTTTTGAAAGATTTTTGACCTCTCTGTTTCCTGCCTGTATTATACTGCCTTCCAGAGCACAGTTTAAAATTTAATACATTAATAAATGCCATCAAGAAAAATATCCAGATAATTCACATTAGGTGCCATGAATAATTATAAAATCAATCATCAAAATTATCTTCCCTAAAATTATGCACTTCTCCTTTTCACTGCATCATTAATTTGAGGTCTAATCCTGCATACTCTGGCCTTCTAACACTCCTGCTGTTGTCAAGCAAACCCTCATTAAACTCAGATGTTCTGCCCTGCTGGTTCAAATTCCAGTATCAGAGCCTATTTTTTCAGTGCCTCAGACCTCCTTTCTGTTTCTTAAGAAGGTCTGAGGAAACCTAGTTTATCTCATCTAATACAAACAAAAAACCTTGCAGACTTTTTATCTACAGAAAATGCCTCTTTATGAGCAGTTCTGGGATGATAGGGAGAAAATGTGAGGCTTTTTTCACCAGTATAGCCTTCTGGTATTTGTAGATGTACATGGTGAAATGATGGCCTGCTATAAAGATGCAAATTCTTTGAAATAGGTGAATATTTTTCAGACCTTTCTTCACCACTTTGCTGCAGACACATCTCTGTTCAAGGATCTTCCCATTCAGCATGGGTCAACGCAGCATGTGTCATGTGAAAATTTGAATTCCCAATAAGCTCCTCATTTAAAATGTGTAGTTTCTGGCCTTTTCCTCAGAGGGAGGGAGGGGAATAGATGATGAAATTCTTTTACTTTATGCAGTGCATTTTCCCTCCCTAACAGAGCAGAAAGCTAATACCATTCCAGATTTCTCTTGGCAGTTTCAGTAAATAGACTTATGAGTCCCATTGTACACTAGATGAAAGGATCTTCCATAGTTCCTGCTGATTAACTATTTTTTCTGCCCCTTGGTTGCTCTCTGGGTGACATCAGACCATCCATTGCTTTAAAGCTGAAAGAAGAGGTGCTGGCAAGTCAAACAAAGGCATGCCATATAATTTCATGTTTTAAGTAGATGGATGCTTCGCTTACTTTCGTCAATAAGAACTTCCTTAGAATTCTTCATAATTATGGTGTGGGCAGATCAGAAGGTTCTAATCCTGTCATGATTTAGTGCCTATTCTGCTCTCACCCATCTGGTTTCTGAAGCACTGTTAGCAGTGTTACCCTTCCTTACAAATAACTCATATCATATTTTGTTCACCACTCCACAGGAAAATACCAGCAGCTTTTTGGACTTGGTTTATATTCCAGGTGACTTCATCTAACTGGAGAGCTGCACTGAAGCCTTCATGAGCATCCAGGCCAGAAAAACTGAGGAGTACCTCAAAGACATTAAGAAAAAAAACCCTATACAACTCCCTATACTGTTATATTGAATACCTGTGTGATGTTATATAACATTAACATTATCATAGAAACCTTCACTCCTATTGATAAAAATTATTCTGAACAACAGTGGTCAATTAAAATGTAAGCCTATACAAAAATAACTGGGTTGCTTTTTATACAGAAAAAAATCCAACAGAAAAATCCATTCTCCATTTGCTTATGGGTGGGACTCACAAAAAATGTGAGTTTAGTCACTGATTTAAGAGAGAAGTATTAAGATAAACATGTCATTTTCCAGGGTTTAATATATTATGGTTCGTATATTCCAGCAAGAAAGACTAAGGCCATATTTCTATAGTGATTTTCTAGATACAATTTCAATGTTTGAAATGAGAACTCAATTACTGAATCCCCATTTCTGGCACATATGCAGGGGTTTTTGACTTCTCAGGGTGGTTCTGCATCTGCATATCTCAAGAATAAGGCTGTTTGTAATAAAATTCAGATCTTCTAAAATGCAAGAAATATGCATTTTTATGATGATGTCATCATAAAAATAGTTTCCAGTCACGCTTGTTCTGTGTTACAGAAGTATTAATTCTTCAGTAGTGATGTTGATTTTACCAGCTTACTATGCCACATTAAGTGTTTTGTTCGTGCTTGCTCTACCTGACTTGTAGCTGGACAGATTCACTGCTTTTACCTACCTGTCTGGACATATATAAATGTTAATCACAATAGTCCTGTGCTCTGAATAAATGAAGCAGAGCTGTCAGAGCTGTCAGACTGCCACTGTCGCTCTCACGTACATTCTATGAAAATTTACACCATAAAATACACTTTAATATTTTTTAATGCTTCTAGGACACCACACAGGTAGTCAGATATCTTCATGATTGTGGTCAATGTAAGATCCTTTATGAATATATTCCCTAGCTTAGTTATCTTCTCTAATTTTCTTCAGCTGCTTCTCTTGTAATTACAATAAAATGAACACCAGTATGTTTTCCTTCTTTATTTCTATTTAACAATACCTGGATATATTTTATTAAACAGTTCTCTTAATATTCTAAAAAGATACTCTGCAAAACCCAAGGTCCCCCTCCCCACATGCATGTCATCAACACAATATATTTTCCAGAAGTTATGTTTACCCTTGATCCTTTTACAACTGAAGCATATTTTTTCCTACATTCAGAGGATAATAAAAATGGTAATTTAAAATCATTCTGTATTGAAGATGATCCCTTTTCCAGTGTTTCCCATCCATATTATTATCTGCATTCTGCTGCTCAATCATAAAAGAATGAGTTTTAAAGAGGTACCAGGTAACAGCCCTCGTAGAAATTCTTCTGTCAAGACAATGTCAGGGTGATGTTTTTATCACTGCAACTCAATTCAATTTTGTGGCAAGCTAGTAAGACTGATATAGCCTTAAATTGTTGTATAGCAGGTAGTAATTTCCACTCTACAGAATTTTTGTTTCTCCCCACCTCCAAACAATAAAAATGAGAGTTTCATCTTGATTCCCTGTGCCTAATGTTTTTGATAGATGAAGAATTGTCATCTTTCCATTTTGTGCCATTTCTCCCTCATAGAATAGGCCAGGAAATGGAGAATATTGTGCAAGGTTTATGATTTCTGGCTTTCTCTACTGGAAGTGCTTTCTTGTCAGTTGTCACTTGTGTCAGAGTCTGATGTTATAGTGTTTTCCCAGTGGGGGACAGGCCGATACCAGCTGGAAGGAGTTCTGGTTGTAGGTCCAGGTTACATCAAATCCAGGCTGCCTTCAAAGCACAGAGGATACCAGTTGACTGAATCACGTTGAGAATGAGGTTACCAGTCTAAGAGTGCACATTGACAAAAAGGTAATGAATGTGCACCAGCTGCCTCACTGCAAAATCCCAGGGAAAGCAGAGGCTTCCAGCTTCCCTTACAGTGTAATGAGCTAGAGGAAGGTTCATAGCATGGACTTCAGCTAGACCTGCCATGTGAAAGGTTTCTGAGCATCGTATGATAGTAACCAGACTGTTAGCTGCTGCATTAAAAACCTCTAGAAATAGGAAAAACATTCTAAGACTCTGCCAGAAGATAGTATCTGTCCCTGTAAAAGCCAGGTTTCTGCAGAACTTCGAACCACTGCGTGTGGCTGCATTTCTTTTATAACATGTTCACAGTTCTTTCTTCTTTTAGTAAGACTGGTCTTTCCTCTCTCTTTTTCTTCTCTCCAACTTTTCTTTGGGTAGCCATACAGCTGACATACATAATACTAGTCTACTAGATACACCTGATATCTGTTTCACATCTACTTCCCCCGATCTGAAGGCACTTTTCTGGGGGCAAAAATAGCATGGTAGCAAAATTATATTCATATTTAACTCATGGAAAGATAGCTTCCCGTGTTGTGCTTCCAGACTTCATAGAGGAAAAAGACACCCAGGCAATTAGTTGTCCTGGTAGGATTATTCTTCTTTATCTTCCGCTTTTGTTGTACATACCCTTTGTGAGTGTGTGTATGTACACACTTAAGTATATGCACCATATGTATACAAATATGTGCCAATCTGGTAATTTAGATTAATGTGAGGGGACCAGATCTGTTTCTAAAGGAGACCCCACAACTGCTCTCCTCAGGGAGCTGAAACAATTTAGTTCTTTCAGTGTGCTATAATGTGCACTGCTTCATAATCATACTTGGAATTCATTACCACCTCCTCTTGAAGGTATTTCTATCATGTACAGATACCTGTAGTTCAAAATACATTCAGGGACAGTTCTTAAACCTCATATTCACATGAGACAAGCAGATTCTCTTCTCATGTCATTCATATAGCATAGGAGATACAATAGCCCGCTGTGCACTTCCGCATTTTCAAGTAGGTGCTTTACCCTATAAAACGTCACATGCCACTTTGCCAATTTTTTTTTCTGACATTCCTTAAGGCCTATTTTTCCAAAACAAAGAAAGAACAAAATGGGTAGACAATAACTCTTTCTGTGTTATAACCTACCACACCCAACTCCTCTTTTTGCAAAACAAGAACTCAAAGAGATTGTTCCATTCTTTATTAACAAATGTGCCAATTGAGCACTTTAAGGCATTTCAGCTTAATTGGCAAACTCCAAATTCTGAACATATTTTTACCAAGATTTCCTCCTGAGATGACAGCCTGAACTGATTTTCTCTCCCTCCTTCCCTTGACTCCCTGTGTTACCTCCTCTGGAGAGGCTGAATTCTGCTGATTGTGCAAATTCAAGCCCATCAGCACTTGTCATCTCTCATGGAATTTGCCCTTTGACATTCAGCTTCTATATCCGACTTGGAGGAAGAAGTTTTATCTTTGCAAAGCACAGAAGTTGTTTCCTTGGAAAAAGCAAGAAACATGTTCTGCTGCGGGGGAAAAAGGACTCGCTTCACCACAGAGACCTCAGGGAGAAAAACCCTATGTTATACTTAATCCATGGGGGGTGGGGGGAGTTGGGGGATGGGGTTTGGGATTTTTTAATGGGGAATCTTTTCAGTTTTAACTTTCAAGCCTTAAAGAGGGACCTTTTAGCCACAAATTACAGCCATTCACCTAAACTTCTTTGTTTAGGAAGTGATGATCCTTGTTTAGGATTGTGATGATATTATCTCACAACAGTAGCTACTCTCCTGCCTTTAATAACAGCCAGTCTTGTATATATACACTTTAAAAATTTACTGGGAGAAAAAGATAAAAACTTTCAAGGACTTTTCATTCTTGTTCTATCTGACATGTGGAACTCTTAGGCAGGGGCAAGTCTATCCTCATTTACGCCTGTTAAGCCTCATTGAAATCATTAGGGTTGAGCTAATGTAGCTGATTACAGTTTGGCTCATAATCTGTCTCCTGTTAACTCACAACACTACTTCCCGCAGGTGGAACAAGATGAGATCTGCAGTGCTCCATTTGTAGGAATAATAGCAGGGCCATCACTTTTCTGCAGATCATAACGTCGGCTGCTTTGCCTGACAAGGAACATATATCTCAAGATACCAAAATTAGCAGAAATCTTCTTCCTCCCTGTAAATGTGATTGTCTAGCAGTAGTGTTTACTAACGGATACAGGTAAAGGAATTTTGGATCTCATTTGCAATTTTTATTTCACTCAGCAAGAAGCAGGATACATTTATACTATAAATCTATGTGAACAGGTTAGCTTTGTTACACTTTGTTTTCTGCATTGAATTATTTTGTCTTCTAACTACAGTTTTACTATAGAGCTTATTATTTGTTGAGGTTATGCTTCAAGGTTATATCTAGGTCATATTGTTAATACTATAGATTTATCCATGAACATGTAACAGGACTTCTTTTAGTGTTCACTCATAGCCAGACACTTCCTAAATTGTCACACAATCTGGATATCTGGTTTCAGACCTTGATAGAAAAAGTCACTTCTCCACAAGAAAAATGCTGAGTTTTTAGCACCTCTCTTTCTTGAAACTATGTTGGAGAGCAGGAGTACAAAGTAGAAGGCAGAGAGCTAAGGTGAGATTTATTTTGTTCTACTGATCCCATTCTGGGTAAAGGATGACAGCATTAGGTTCATGTTGTGCCACTGGAGTTTTAAAACCTGTAACTGTTGGAGACTCTAGAGGTTAGTGGAGAGGTTCAAAGTATGCCCAGGTCTGAGTTGCCTTTAGCTTCATTATCCTTCTTATATTAGCATTGCTGAGAATTCCTTAGCTCATTGAATTTAAATAATGGGGTATGCCTGATGCTTAGACCTTTGTAGCCTCGTTTTCTAATAAAATAAGGCTTCTGCATCCTATGCAGAGAGAGAGAGAGAGAGAAACATGACCATAGCTTCCTGTAGTCCTGAACCAGAAGCTCCTGACTCTTGGAGCTGTGAGACAGCTCTACATGTTGTTGTTACAGTGAACTTGGTAGGGGAGGGAGCTCAGGTCTTGTTCCCTCCACCTCGATGGGGTCTCATGAGGCACAAAGCCATGGCAAATCAGACCACTGTAGTTTAATTTTCACTAACCTGCACGGGATTTGGTGCCTACCCCATGGACTGGATAATGAAACCTTTCCAGAGTTTAGTTATCTCTTCAGCCTTTGACACCTTGCCTGTGGTTCTCTGACACAATTACACACATCAGCCAGGTAATTCAATGGTGGTGAATTGCAGGAATGCCACATTTCCTCTAGGGTTTGTTTGCTGGGTTTTTTTCCTTATTTTTCCAGAGTTTAATTCAGTCTCAGTGATTATCCAATCTGCCTTGCAGTTTCTCTTGGAAAATCACAACTGTAATTGCCATGCTGTGCACACCTTTTTGATCACTGTGTTCTTGAGCATAATTGGGAAGATAGATTACAGAGAAACTAAGCATTTTTTATGCTTACAGCTTAGAGTGGCACTAATAAATAACCATAAAATAGTCATCTTGCATCTATAATTTTTCATGGCAGATCCTTATGAAATCATTATGTAATTAATTTCTTTTTCAGCCATGTGAAAGTCCAGGTAAGGAAACTGCATGATGAAATATGAGACCAGCTAAAAGTGTAACCAACCAAATCTTGCATTTTTTTTTTTTTTACTCCTATAGTTTTCATCTCCTTCTGCCATTATAGATGAGTTCTCCAAATGTACAAGTGGGTTCAGAAATCATGATGTTGAACTTCAAGCACTGCAGAAGCTCTGTGGCAGAGTATATTAGCAAGCAGGAAAAAATACAATGAAGAATTTCTCATTTTAAATGTACTAATAATGATCAAAAACCATATTTTTCTTAATTTACTGTGTTTCTATTCATGTTGTGCAAAACTTTGCATCAATACTATCAGATATCAAAATCATGATTTACTGAACTTAATTTTAGCCTTATAAATGCCAGCTACCTAGCCAAATCCTGCTGTCTAGGTTAGATCATAGTAAATATAAAGAGAAGATAAATCAATGGCATCCTAGTGTCATCTCTCTCTTCCCCCCTACTGTTGAAGGAATATGGGCATTTGGATTACAGCATCCAAAATGCATACTAGCATGAGGAGACAGGACACACAGTGATATGTTTGGGGTTTTTAAATGTGTATTTAAGTACAGCTGGCTAGATACATATCAAATATCTTAAGTTTAGCCCAGGTATTACCTGGACCTTTTTTTTTTTTTTTTCGTTTGTTTTGGTCCCTCTAAAATTAGAAGTATCACCAGTCTTGAAACAGGACAGTGTGTTATGATTTCTGTGGAACATACATGTTTACTTAGAGGTATGAATTCCACTGGGGAAGAATATACAAGGCAATAAAATACTGTGTAAGGTTAAAAGTTCATGCCATCTTTTAATAACCTTTTTTTTTTTTTTTTTTTTTTGCCATAGGCAGCTTTGAAAGTTCTGCAGTTTCCAGTAGAATTACTTTGATAAAAATAATTTGAAAAAATATTTTCCTTCTTAATTTGACCCTGAACTATCTAAACAGATAAAGAAAAATATGCTCAGCTATGAAGAGGTAGAAATATAAGCAACTTCCATTGGCAAGAGCACAGTCCTCATGCTCTTGCATAGGATAAGCTCATGCTGTAATACCAATGCTTGTTTATGGATGTCAGCAACAGGCAAGTAAAATCGTTGGATGGGACTCTGAGCAACCTGTTCTAGTGAAAGGTGTACCTGCCCGTGGCAGAGGGCTTGGAACTAAACAATCTTTAAGGTCCTTTCCAACCCAAACCGTTCTATGATTCTATGATACAATTCTGTGCTCTGGCCTTAGTATAATCTAGCATGAGGTGAAACCTATTCAACCCTGTCCTCAGCAGACGAAGTACTGCATGATCAGTAGGGGGACCAAAAATCAGTTTAGGTACCTCAAGAGCTGGACCACAAGGAATTTCTCAGCTTCTGTTTCTGTCATGTCTTAACACTGATTTGTAACAGACATAAAAAAGATATTTTTTATGACCATTTTTGGCCATTTGCCATTATGTTCACTCACAAAACTTACTGAAATTAACTAAGGGTAGAACAGGGCCTTTAGATAAGTTCTGTCTTGAAATCTGTGTCAGCTGGAAATTATATCCTCACCATTCGTTTGAGGGTCCTTGCTGTTCTCAGAATTAAGAATTACCCTACTGGAATCCCCAGTACTTTACCTTGTCCTTCCATCTCTTTTCCCAGATGTTACAGCCGTCACTGCCATCTGTATCATTTTTCCCCCTGCATTGCAATAGCCTGTTCTTATGTCAGTGGCAATATATCTCCATTATTCACATGGCATTGAGGTTAGAATTCTTTTGCTTTTTCCTCTTTCACTCCTTTGTAACATGCGGTTCACCTTCTAGTGCCACCTTTGCTTATACCTTGCTATTGATGCATGACCTATCTGGCTACAAGAGTCATTTTTCTGCTGATACTTTAATTCAAATCTACCCATGGGTGGCGGATAATTTTAATTGCTACCAGCAGGAAGCTGGGCGTATTCCGACTCAGACACCTCTGTCAAGAAATGAGTGGTCATTTGTGACATACTGGAAAGTAAAAGTAGCCAAGGGCATTATCTGACTTGAACTGAGCTGACAGATTTTTACAGTGTTATGTCTGGAGTCCAACAACCTATGTTTAGAAAAAAAAAAATACATAGAATATTATGCATGAGAAGGGGAAAAGTAAGAAAAATCACTATATGGAATAAAATGGGTCACGTAACCTCCAATTCTCGTGTGCAAAGGGGACAGAAAACCCACATTGTGCCTATGCTTTAGAGATTTAAGGTAATTTTAACCATGAGTAACACCTTTCTTGCATTTACACATTTCTGCATAAAAATTGACACTGTACTGCATAAATATTACTGCATTTGCAAGCTTCTAGTAAGTGCCATGGGATGTGAACTTTGTTGTCTTTAACAATAACACTTAGCTTTCTTAAAATGCCTATTTCCAACACAAATGAATGTGTTATATCAGTATTTTGGACTACTATAAGCAATGGACCATTCCAATTTAGAAGCTAATTAGGATGAATAAAGATCATGGAATCTAGCCATAGCGAGGTCATTATATACCTTTCTCATTGGTGTATACACTCCAGTTAATACTAGGTAAGTGCTTTCACTTCTGAAGAGCTCTTCAGTGAATCTCAGGTGTCAAAAACTGGTAGGATAAACTCATCAGTGGAGGATCTGGTGATTTGCCTAGGTCAGGCAGTAAAGCAATGTCAAAGGAAGGATATTAGATAACCTCATGGTTTGACACAGCTTGACAAATGAGCAACTCAAACTCTCACGTGCTGTAAGCATGTTGAAAATCTTGTCTGCAAAACAAACACACCACTGTGTCATTGTTTGCTACTGTCATTACAGGGAAGTCTTCAAGAAAGATGGGAAACCTATCCAAGACAGACCAAAGAAGAGTAATGTGCTATGAATAGGCTTATTGTCTTACATATGCAGAAACAGGCACCTGACTACACCTTGAGGTGTTATTAAAAAGTGGCAGGTGTATGCTACGTAAATGAACTCAGGACAGCACTTTGCACTTGCTGGGGAATTGTGCCAATCACCCCTGATGTAGTGGTATTCGTTTAGTAAAACACTACAACTGCATCAATACAGTGCTGTATCCCAAAAAATAGGTCTGCTTCTCATCAGGGCTTTTCCCCTTGAGTCCAGCTCTAATCAGAGCACATGTTACGTGGGCCCCAGTGCTAAGTATTTGCCACTTTCATATTTCCCCCCACAAAACCACAGTTTTTCCTGTGTCAAGACAGGCTTAGCAGCTGAGTTTTGTAGTATGTTGTACAAGCCAGCTATCCTGCCTCTGAAGCATCCTGCGTTATTATATCCTGAATCTAGCTCCCCTGACAATTTTGAATGGTGACAATTTCATAAAATCTTCCCTCCAACCAGTGGCAGTGTGGAACAATAATAAAAGCAAATCGAAACCCTGTTTGTATTGCAACCTACGGTAATATTGCAGAAGGACGTTATTTTCTACACTTAATAAAAAGATCCTTTCAATAGGCTTTTGTACATCTTAAGTGAATAACATCCAGACATCTACAGAATGTGATATGTGTCAAAATCCTTACTGGATAATATTTCTTCTTGTCAGAATGGCAAGAACATTGATGTAGAGAAATCTTTAGAACAAAGTGGGGCACTGTTTGCTCAGCTAAAAACCTGCTTTCATTTCTCATAGGCACTCAGTGAAAAATACTCTATTGACATATCAGAGTTTATATGGGTCGCCAAAGGAAAATAAGGGTAGGAAGCTAGGGTGATTGTCAGAGATAGGTAGAACAAGATCAAAATACACTGCCAGCAGCTGACGAGGCAAGAGATTGTAGGTCAGCACTAATAGTATGTGATTTAGCTCTAAGAAGCCACTTGTCATATAGCTGCAGCCTGAACACTGTCTCTTCTCCACTCATTCTTTGCAACAGGCCCACTTTAGCCTTGGTGATTTGAGTGGATGCTCATGCATCAGGTCTGTTAACTGAACTACTGACAAAGCCTCTAACCTCTACCCAGTAAATCATCTGGTTAGCTGAAACAGAATCAGGTTGCTGTTAACAGGGTTTCATTTTCCATTTTGTTATTTACTAGTGCAGCTGGAGGGGATTTTTCATGCTGTTACGCTGCAATCTTTGCTAAAGTTAGCCGAGTTGTTTTGGCAAAGGAGAGCATTGCCACTGCTTGCCCTGCTAGACCCTTACATGGACATACAACCATCACCCTGCTTCGCTGACCTAATACAACAGTGCTGTATCTAGTCCCCCAGGGAACTATTTGTCAGCAGCTATTCCTACATATTCATACTGAGAAATCCTAAATACAAATGAGGAGGGGCTTTTATGCTGCCTGCTCAATTACTAATTTCTTTTTTGTTCTCAGCATGTTCTCTGCATTCATGATGCTGGCAAGTATTTGTAGAAGCTTTCTAAAAAGATAAGAATGGATTAATAATTTTTTATTTTCCTGGCATTTTTCCAGTGCTCTCCCTTGTTTTAATCAGAATGGGTGGAACACATATTGCACTTGCTTGCACTGCACTAAATCACTTGAATAAACTCACTACAGAATTCAGTCAAATGTTGCAAAACTTAGTACTGACAATCTGTCAACACTCTAAGGCATTTTGCTCAACAAAATGTGTTACTGAGTACTCTGTCCTTTCAGTTTCATTTCTGAATTCCTGAAGAAAAAAAATCCCCTTGTTGTTCTCCTGAGAATCCTCACATATGTCAGTCTTATTAAAAATAAGTTGTAGTGTTATCAAGTATGTTGTTCATGTTTTCTCAAGGATCAATACAGTTGCAGACCCATTCTGCTCCTTTACAGCACCACTTTTTTCTTACGAAAAAGGTCTACCATTCAGCTAAGAAAGGAGTAGGTATCTTCTAAAATAAAAACATGTGAAATGCGAAAGGTATTTCAGGGAAGGGCAGGTCTTCCACCCAAATGCTAAATATAAAGCCTCGGTATCAGCTAAAAGGTCTTTGACTGAAGCTGTGTGGATGCAATGGGACAAATCGGTGTGAACAAACACACACAGAGTGACTGTGGTGATTTCCCTCTGTTATGTTGACATCATCTTTGCATTGATTTTCAATGTTATTTTATTCTAATCAATTCTTTGCTATCCATATTTTTAAAACACTCAAAATTTTTACCATGAGTGCTCAATGCAAGATCAGTGTCCCCTTTTGTTTCAACTATAGCTCAATAAACTGGGAAGAGAACTGCTGGGATCTGGATGTGAGCCTTGGGGAGCAGCAATTATACAGCAGTAGTCTCTCATCTTGCTGTACAGAATTGATCAAAACCACTCTGGTCATGTCTGCTGGGCTGCACACAGAAAGTGTACATGATCATCTGAGTAAGACATAATCTGAGGAATTACAATCTTTCCACAAATATGAGGTGAGAAGAAAAAGATGCCAAATTTGCCAGGTAAACTGCAAGATATAAAATATTAAATCAGCATAACTTAATATGTATATACCAAATATAAACTATTGCTTCCATTCAAGCTGTAAGTGGATCCTGGTGCCCAGGCATCCCAGAAGCGGATGGGGCTATACCTGGGGCAATATTTGTAGGTTAGGCTTTTTTTGTTTGATAATTTCTATCCTGCTCAATATCAGCATGGTGACTAGCAAGATACTAGAATAATAAAGCACTTAAAGAAAACCTTGTTCTAAATTATCATAGCTCTTTCAGAAGTCTACTGAAATGAATATTAATGCTCATTTCTCCAAACCAGGAATATTCAGTTCCTCACACCCTCCTCTAAGCACAATAGACTACCCTGCAAATTACTTAAAACAATATTTTTTCCTAGGAGGCTACTCAGTACAAACACCACAGAACTCTGTGTTTCTGTTTCATACAAACCTGCACAGTTCAGCAGCTCTTATAAATTACAGGATCCAATTATGCTCATTAAAACTATTTGAGGACCTAATAAGGGGGCATCAACTAGACCTCCATGTTGACACCTGTTGCTGTAAAAGGTAAGGGTCCACTTTATACCCATTCATATCTCACAGCCCTGTTTGTGGAAAATCACCTCTCTATGTAAGAAATATATACCTGAGGGATGCCACTGGCCTCTTGAGTGAAATGGCTGTGGAAAATGCAGTGTTTGTAAAAAACAGAGCAAGGTCCATTTATTTCTCTTTAGAGTCAGTGGGAGTCTCAAATCTAAAATCTCCAGCAGTGTGGAAAATGTGTCTTGCATAGAGACAGTTGCCATATGGTTACTTCTGCATTTGCCTGCTGTTGCAGTATGCTGTAGCTGCCCTCTCAGCTGTGCATTTGAACATCTTTCCCATGGATGTAAGGGCAATGGCTGAAGCCATCCTAGGTGTTGCATATACGTGTGGCTGGTGGCCATGCTGGTATCGCATCCACATAGCTGGTACTGCTTAAACCATGGCTGCATCTTCAACACTCACTGTTATGTTTGTAGGCCTAATTTGTTTAGGATTTCTCCTAGTGTCAGGTCCCCACAGTCCCAACAGGACGGATGCCATCCTCCAGCCCAGAGTGTGATACTGTTGACTGGCTCCTCCACAACTCAACCCCCTGCCTGTGCCTGACTCCCAAGCTGCAGGGTGCTCAAGGAAACTTGATCTCTCTCATAAGCCTCTTCTCCCCAGCTGGCACCAGCAGTCCCACCTAGCAGCTTTAGAAACTAGCACAAAACTGACAGATTCTCCTTTCAATATTCCCTGGATGCTAAAGGAATTAGCCAGAATACCAGGCTCAGGTATTCAGACCCTCCCATCCAATTTTTTCAGTGGCATATTAGTGAAAGCAAGTGTGCAAACTTCTCGCAGGTTTAGTTGGGCCGTGCTACTTCTTAAATACATAGGCACTAAACATGACCCTATCCACAACTTCCCAGAGGCCTTCCTCCCATGGCACCAGAGTGCTCTTTGGGGTCTACAGCTCCCAGGATCTTTCTCCCAAGTCTCAGTACTTCCCTTCAAAACTGCAAGACTCCTTAGGTCAGCTATTTAGTCTAACTTTACTTCGCCCTGAACATAAATCCAAGCTTCAGATTTCCCTCTGAAAGCATAACCACCCAATTCTTTCTCTGCCTCAGAGCTGACACTGTGTCTTTCCAGGTTTATATTTCACCTACCTCACATATGGCTTCATTTTACTGTGTCTGGGAATTTGCCACTCCCAAGCCACCACACCCTGCAGAAAGGCTTTTCAAGAAATAGTTTTGTAGGTTTCAGCATGCCTGATGTGTTTTTCTTCAGTTACTAAGGTTTTACAATTGATTTTTAACCCAAAAGTTGTCAAAGAATTTGTATCTGTAATACAAAGTTGTGAATTTGTATCTGTTAAGAAAGTTCATTTTATTTTTTTACATTGATCTGTAGTATCAGCCAAAATCCTGGATTATACATAGACTGATCTGCCAAATCATCACACAGGTACAACTGTGGGAATCACTTCAGGCGCTTGGGACTTTCTTAAGAAGCAGCTTCTAAATTTTTGTGGTATTAAGAAGATCTAAGAAGGCTCAGAGCAAGGAAAGTGCCCTCCTTAACTCTAATGGGACATGTGAGGCATTTGGCTACAGACTACCCACTACTTTCATAAGCAGTTAAAAAAGCTTAAGCAATGAATCAATGTTTTGGGTGCTCACAAAATTTTCTGCCTCATTATCAGTGTCTGTTCTCTGCTAGAAGCAATGCTGGTCAGAGGTTTTCACTTATGTGTAACAAATTACATTATATTAAACAAAAAGATGATTTATGCAATGACAGACTTTAAAAAAACAACCACAAGAGAGCTGTTCATTTGAGTTAAATTTTTTTCACGTTTTGGGTTTGTTTTGTTTTCCAGTGACATACAGCATGGCTCAGATACGAGACTGAGCTCCATTTTGGATCTGCCTTTCAGGCTCTGTTAGATATAGTGAGAACTAATTACAGTAGAGGACACTGCAGACACTTGAAAAAGGATCAATACTCGTATTCCCCTAAGAGTGCTCAGCCATTAAACCAAAGTAGGAATTTCCCAAGAGCTAATAAAGGCTTTCTGGTTTTACCCAGTTCTTCTAATTTTCCTGAGTTTCTCCTGCTCACTAGCACAAAGCTTTTTCATCATCATGTTCAAAACTCTTAATACAAAAGGCACAATTTATCTTCCCTTTGTTTTATTCAAGGTATTGTTTCTATGTCTGCTAGATCTTGGCTTTTTCCAAACAGAAAGGATCTAATTTTTTTAGTGATCTGAAGTGCATTCACAACTTATTAACCATAGTAAGAAGCACAGGTCACTCAAACTGTTTTAAATCCAAATACCTAAAAATAAAATTTGAGTCCTGAGATGCTAGCAAAGGCTACCAACTAATTTCTCCAATTAAACTTGGAGTTTCTGGTCAGTTGCCATGCTTTGTAAATATGAAGATCTCGGGCAAAGAGTTAGTTACAAAATCAGCAAACAATTCTAGAGTGACAATTCTTTAAAAGATACCCTTGTTTTTACATATAAAAAAGGCCATGTCTGAATCAGGGAATCAAACACAGCCATTGTTCCTCCCCAACTATTTGGATGTTTAATCCGTGTGTCTCTATCATCTCTATATGCCAGATAGAGCCCCTTGAAACATTTAAGTCAAATCCAGACATTTCTGTTGTGGCTGCCAGCCCAATTGTGCTAACATTAGGTTTAGCCATGATTAAACACGATTTATGCAACTTAATGCCTTCTTTTTACAATAGCATCATGAACCAAGTGACTTGGGAGCAGTTTTCAGCAGGGAAATTGCACTGGGAATATCAGTTATTACTGAAAATGTAATGAGGAAGTCTAGCAAGAATGTAGCCTCTCAGCTCTGAGGCTACAACAGCTCATTAAAAGTAAAAAATAACTTAGCATTTAATGACGTTTTGAAACTCTTACATTTAATCTTTAGTAGAAACACACTCATGGAAATAGTAATGTATTTCTGTCAGGCAGTGTGCTGAACACTGCCTGCCTACTGCAGTTTCCCTAGTTTGGGTAGGAAACCTTTTACAATATTGCTCTACACTTGATGAGTTGTGTTCATGGAAAATTTCTGTCTCCAGCATTCTATATCCCTGACACACTCATTCTTCCACTTTTTTTTGTTTATCCAACATTATTTATTCTATCAAATCAAACGATGATTTAGGCAATATATTCTGAAAGAAATACTCCCCTTTGTGTACTATTGTATTATTTCTACATAGCTGTGTAGGAACCTAGTGGCATAGTAGTTCAAGCAACTTGCTCCATATCCAGTAAGTCTGAAGTTTGGGCTGAATGCTGATGCTGACTAGCAGTCAACTGAGATGAACAGAGGTTATCTGGGCATTTGAACTGCAAAAAATGCCAAAACACAGTGCCATGCATAAAATTTAACTCTAAGATGAGCTGGACTTTTGGCTTGGTGTCATTAAATCACTGAAGGTCATATGAAGAAGGCTGAAGCTGTTGGGCTCACAACATCAGAGGTGCTGGAGTAGCCCTGGGGTCTTGTCAGCTGCTTCAGGGGACTGCTCCCTCTGGACCAAGCTTTCCCACCTCTCTGAAGACTAGGACTTGAGACCAGTGGTCATGGTCCCAAGGGCAGAGATCTAGCTGAAATGCACACGTGTCCGCAGGTATAGTTTCAGAGCGATAGGAAATGAGAAAAGAAGATGCTGAGAAACAGCAAATGGTTTTAAAACCCCCAGCATCTAAACAATATTCCATGCAGAAACTGTTCAAAAAGTTACATGTTTATGAAGTGTCGTCACTGGGCTGGGCAGACCAGGCTATCAGCTTGCTAGAAATATTCTAAAAGATGAGTTGAGAGAAGATAGCTTAGGATTGCAGTCTGCTGGAAATCGTCATAGTAAGAACTGTTTTATCTAATAATTACACTGTCATGTGTGCTAAGATAAAACTAATCAAGTCACATCCCTCATAAAAATCAACTTTTTTTGTTGCTGGGATCAAGAATCATTTTTTAAAAATAATAAAATAGGTCTGTATAGTTGGTCAAATAAATTATAGGGGGTTTGTCTTTCTTTAGGCTGTATTCTTACACACTGAGGCAGGATATAAGCTTTGACAGCCCCTAGCAGTAAAGAAACTTCTTGGATGTTGATACTCTATATTCTAGCACATAAATAAAGTAACAAGGCAGTTAAATCAAAGTCGTATTTGTTCACAGCATTCCCCAAAGCTAAATACCTCATACATGTGTGTTTGCTTACCGTTGTTTAATCTCCATCAAAGAGCGATTGGTATCAATGAGACTAAGAAGATATTTCTAGCACTGAGATGTATAGTAGGGTATGTGATAAGATCACTGAAAAGATGAGGGTCTCAAGACAATGTTTCAGGATTAAGTGCATACTGCTACGCCTTGTTATTTAATTCCCATTAAAGTGAGATGGAAGTGAGCTGACAATTTTTTTTTCCTTGAGACCAATTTTGTCAGAAACTCCCTATGATTATGATAAAAAATTCTGTTTTCTTCTATGCCTAGAATACAAAGCCATAAAGGTGAAATACAAAGATTTATTATGGATTGGAAATTAAAAACAAACAAACAAACAAAGACTAGGAAAAAAATGATTGAAGTTATTGAAAGACTCCATCAAACCAGGATTGCCTGTGAGAAAGAGACAGAGAAATTTTAAATTAAACAATTTTACACCATTTTAAATTATATATTTGTAAAATACACATTCAAATAAAGTGTCAAGTATTAGGTTAATATCTAAACAATGGTAAATTCAAACTAGGGCAATTTATTTTAACCAGAAATATCTCCAGAAAGGTGCTGAAAGTAAAAAAAAAAAATTAAACATTGTTTTCTCTGATGAAAACATGAAACATTTTCTTTTAAAATATAAAGGCTTGGTGGGAAGAAAGTGGAGAGGGAAGATCCCTTAAAAATTTAGTATGCTTTGAATTAAGCTTAAGGGCAGAAAATATGTTGTTGTTATTATTATTATTCTTTAGCTAAGAGTAAGTAAGTCGCGTGAATGGGAAGGAGTAAAGTCATGAATCAGTAATGTTCTCATCTTGCACACTGTATTTGGATCAGATCAGCCCACATCTGAGAGTACATGGCCCAGAGGTAGGTGATGAGGGTGACCACAAATGCTTGCTGTGGGATAAGATACCACTTGCAGGAAAAACTCCAAAGATTGGGACCATTACTTCAGGGGAAAGACAAATAGTCAGGGAAAAGACAACCTTAGAGAAGGTGATACATATACCTGGCACAGAGAATGCACTCAGAGTAGTCAGCAGAGCATGATACAATACTCTCACAAGACTACAAAAGGATAAAGGGAATGCCAATAGAATCAAAAGATAGCAACATTTTAGTGGACACACTTTAAGCTAAATATTGTTTTCCTGCTGTGAGGAACCAATTAGCACAACATCTATTTGAATCTGAAGCACAGAGTGTGCTCTTATGGCTAATTAAAACATGCTGAGCTCTAAGTTCAAAATTTTAGGTATCAGTTCCTCACACATCAAGGTACATGCAGATATTAGAAGTGGCAAGAGAAAGCTATTTAGCCTCTGGGCAGATAGTTAAACAGCTGTTGGTTGAAGTTGTTTGAAAATTCACTTGTAAAATCCAGTACTGATAGGTCGAAGACTGTACACTGAGTTTGCTGGTTTACTGGCTTGATCTGGCATTGTGATTTCCACAACCCTCAGCCCTACAACGACACACAGCCAGGGGGTTTGGGCAGTCTCCACCATTTAAAAACTGCTGAAAATGTGATCAAGAACTAAATTCAAAGTATAGGGAATTAGATCCCCTTAATTCACTTGTTTTACAGGTCAAAATGAATAATTTAAAACACACACAAAAAAATTTGGAATGAACACAATTGCCAACATATCCTTGCATGAAATGTGAAGAAGAACTTGTTAATCCTGAGATTCTGTTCAAAAGAGAAACTCTAGTGCACTTGTTCAATTAAAAATAAATATTGCAGTACTATCAGCAGATCGTTCTTCATTCTTTGTATGTGGTTTCTTAAATATTTTTAATCTACATTTCACCCAGGGTAGTCAATAAAGTATATTCTGCTTATGGAGTAACTTTTTTCCACAATACATTCAGCAAATTATTAACAAATGGTGTGACTACACACACATACATGAACAGTTGTATTTAATATTGTCCACTGCCCTAGTGAATAATTTCAACGGACTTAATTCTCATCTATTGCAAATTGGTATAGTCTTACAAAAAGTCACAATTTAAGTGTAAAAGGAGATGAGAATAAAACAATTTTGTATGCAGACATAGGGAAATGCACCTTATATTGCAAAAATACATGTGTCCAGGAAAACATAAGCAGTATCAAACATGCAAAGAAAGTTTGATTCATGAACTGTTGAGATTTTAATAATATAGAGTATATTTTTGTCATAATTCAACTTTTATTACAACTCTTTTGAACTCCAGACAGCTGTAATTTCCTTTAGTCTATCAACCAAAAAGAGTTTTACCTTAGTTTGTTATTTTTGCAAGGAATAAAAGAAAGAATGACTCAGATAATTGTATTTGGAGTTGTTGGGTAAGGCTATTTTCACTCTCTAGAGGTAATGTTTTTATGCCAAGCTTGAAGTTTTGAACTACAAAATAAAAAGTGTGCTAAATACTGATTTTATTAGCCCTCTAAGCATTTTGCTTTGAAATAATGGGACGAAAGATCATAATACTTTTATATGTATAATAAATCAGTCCTAGAAAGAGAGATGCAATGCAATGCAATTATTTAATATTAGTAGTTCTCTTGGCCTTCTTGGAACTTGTCTCTATGGGAATTGTTTGTGTTGCTGCCATCTTATGTACTGTCAGATCACAGAAGTTCATATTACTCTAATCAACACAGTTTTAGAAAAGTCAGCAGGCTGCAGAGGCAGAGCCAAAGAACTGAGAGTCTCTCTCAGTGATCTTCATATCAAGAACATATTCCTTCCTTATTATAAATGTTATATATGCCATGAACAATAGGGGGCCTATTCATCTGCACACCCCAAGAGGAATGGTACAAAGAACAAGTAACATAGTTGAAGATGAGAGCTCCCTAAATCTTTTATAAACCCAAAAGATTTTGTCCTGACCTCTGAAGAAGAACAAGGCTCCTGGCCAGTTCTTGTTTAACTGAACTTGTTTGTCCATGCCCATTAGGTACTGAAGATCAGCAAGTGCCCTTTCAGTTCACAGAGTTATTAGAGAATAAAATAGGCTGCCAGAGAAGTAGTTGCAGCAATAAGCATCAGAGCCTAGAACTGATAAGCATCTAGGGACTCTTATAATGCTTGGTATATCTCCTGATCGGGAAGGAATGAATAAGATGGATGGTTCTCAGCATTCAAAAATCCCATTTGCCACACCTCTCAGCCAGCATGGAACTTTTCCTAAACAATTCTTCCCCCTACTCACTTCCATATGCTCCTTTAAAGCCCAGCAGTATCACCAATAGGGCTAATTATCCTAGTGAAACAAAACACCTGCACGCTGTGTCAGTTCAGCATCTTTACAGTGAGGAAAGCTAAATTCTTCAGCTGAAAAGGTTTACGCAAAAAATACATACACTGTGCAATAGGTAAGTTTATTTCTGTGTGTTTGATCACATGCATGCATCCATGGACATCCACACACTAGTTATTCCTACTGAAGGTCAATTCTATCCCTTTTGTTGACTCCATTTGTATTGACTGCCTCTCTGCTGATGAGATTTTCGCAAAGCATGTCACTACATTTTGGGCCGGTAGTTTATGTGACAGAGTGACTTCAAAATTAAATTCTAGCAGTGCTGTGTCTATTCAGCTGCCCACAATCTTTGCAGGTGCAGAGGTAACCGTGGCTCCTTTGGGTCATGTTCAGCAGCCTTGTTTGTTCTTATTAAAGAGTGGCACATCTAATTTCAAAAAGTCTACTTAGCACCTATCTTCCCTGCAGCATTAGCTCAAGTTCTCTTGAGCATGCAGGTTAATTCCTTGAGTCAAATCAGCCAAGTTGCAAAACACCAGTTAGAAACACACAGAACAGGGTGTTTCTGGAACTTGACTGCGTGCTGGTATAACTTCACCTTGTACTCACAGCCCCTGAGCAGCCAGCCAAGTTCAGGCTAGACTGTGAAACAGGTATCTGGAAGGAGAGTAGGGAAGAGCTTGGGGCAACATAAGAACTGTGAAAAGGCCATAAGTACTACTGTTTGATCAAACACAGCAACAAGCTTTAATAATACATCTGTACTGTTGAGATAAGAGCTTTTAAGGTAGTTCAGGCATAGAATTAGGCAGTCACACTTCTTCACACACCTCTAACCTTCCTAGTCCTTGGCTGCCCCTCTGAGGAACAGCAGTTTCTTGTATTTTGACTTTGCCTTAGTGTTCCAGACCTGAAAGATTTTATCCCAATTTGCCTCCCACTATTAGTTTGTTTTTCTTATACTTTAAAAGTAGTTCATAGGGAATTTCCTATGAACTCTTGCTGCTGAAACTGCTGTAGTAATAATATTAATAAGATAATAAGACAGCCAAATAGTGCATCAGAGACTCATGAAGCTTTCCTCTAAAAATATCGGAATGCAATATGTGGAAAGTATTATACATCAAATTGATTTTTCATAGAAAAGCTTAGTGAATCAATCCCCTACTCATAAACAAGATGGGATAAAAGTCCTGAAACTGCTCCTAGAAAATACAGAACTTTTCTTGAGCAGGTGATAGTTGGCTTATGTCTCTCCTGGGGCATGTTTGATAGTTCCCAGGAGTGCTTTGGCCTCCCAGATTGATCCAGATGTCACAACTCCAGAAAAGTATCATATACTTTTTTGGTGACATGAGGTTGTTGAAGGGAAACATCAAGAAGAGAATGCCATAGAGAGGAAAGAGACTAACAACCAAATTCCACAATTTAGGGCCTGGGACAGAAGGGGCTTAACTAGCCATGTAAGTAACTTAAATAAAAGCACAGATGAGTTTAAATTTCATTTTCACTTGTTTCTCAGTATAGACATTGCTAATTTTAAACAACAGTTTGTTTTAAGAAGTTACATGAAGTTATATTTCTATTGGTTATAGGTAAAAGAACCCACCTGGACACATTTTGCAATTATAATTTCTGCACAGTGTACTGGGAGCCCAAAGTCTAGGCTAAAGTAGAAAAATCAGCTATTTAACCCCAGTGGCCATATGAGATCCCACAACAAATAAAGAAAGACTAAAAAATTCTAACTAACTATGCAATAGTGAGAGTAGTTTAAGGTGAATTCTTCTCAGCAGCAGAAACAATATTAAAAGGTCTGTGAATCAAGTTGTTGGTATGATTCAAAGGGAATTCTAAGGGAACTTTTCAAGCTGATGTATCCTTCGGTAAAGAAAACAAAAGAAACTGAAGCAAAGGTGGAGAAAGGTCATAAAGCTAAACTTTATTTTTCTTTAGTTCTGTTGGAATTAAGATTCTGTATTTAATTCCCTGGCTGTTAGGACTCATCGTTCCATAATCACAGCTTTATTTTATAACTTTTTCATGCATATGTCCAATGTAGCAGATAGCATATCAATCATTTCAATCATTCCCACTTTTTGGGCAATGCCATGCCATTTATCTGAAACAGTACCTTCTTTAAACTTAACTATTTTCCATGAGTTTCAGGATCCTATTTAACGAGCCATTGAAGTTTATATTTGATATTTTCTCATTCTTATAAGCTTAAAAAGTCTTTATTGAAGAAAAACACTTCTGCAAAAATATCTGGCTACAGAAAGTAGAGGAAAAAATCTAGACTGGAAAAACTAAAATATTTCAGTATTTAGAAATCCTAGTGAATAAAGTTTCCACTGATATCAGTATGACTTCTAATATTTACCAGGAAAAGTACATATGATGGTGCTGAGAGCAGGTGGACAGCCAATAAAGGATTTGATGCTTACCATTGTAAGCAACTCTTGGTAAAACTGCAGTGTAAAAAACCTGCTGTTTATAACCTTCACATGTTAACCACTGCAGGCACAAGACAGACCACTTTGTCTGTGAAAACTTGCTCTGTGTTTAGCAGTTACAGTGCTATATTGCTTTTGCAGGAAAGTACTTCCCACCATGCTCCACCCACTGCTCTTCCTCTCCCCTTGCATCCAGCCTACATTACAGGTGCCTCAGAGATCAAAGCTGACTTGCCCTAGGTTTGCAAAGGTGTTTTTTTTGACAATGTACAGCTAAGGGAATGACTAGCAAAGCTGCCAACAAAAGTAGCTTCTGAAAGAGAAGATGCCATGCAATTAGAAGAACTCCCAGCTCCTTAGATGTATTTTCTCAGTTCCCTTTGACTTCTTTAATTTGCTTTCCTAAACCAGTTTTATTAGCATCAATTGCATTACAGCATGGTAGTATGAAATATTACCTGCCATTAGACTCAATATTTAAGAGGCTCAGTAAAAGTTGTATTTATCTTAGCATTTTACATTTTTAGGCTTTCATTTTTATTGGGTAGTATTAAAGTAATAGCTCCATAAGATCTTCTTTGAGAAATGCTCTAAAAATTTAAACTGATAACTAGAAGCCTGCTAGAGCCATCAGACAGCTAAAACCGTGAAACTGAAATTGTTCTGATAACTACTGTAGACAGCAGAACTTTGAAAGAGCATTTGAAAGTTGTTTTTTTACAGTGACTTTTTTTTACATAGGAATATTTGACTCATTGCAGTGTCATTGACAAAATTACATTCTAGTCTTCTTGTAGGCATGGGTAGCCATACAGAGATGGAGAAGACCTCTGCACTTCTTATTGTCCAACTTTCAATAGCCAGTGAGAGCAATCCCCAGGGGAAAAAAAAACCAACAAGAAATCGGTCTTTGAAATGGGTGTAAATGGAAGTAAAATCTTTGACAAACACTGACATGTTAATTACCCAGAAGCAGCAGATTAAGTATGAGATGCCTGAAATTTAGTACAACTTTTTTTTGCTTATAGCTGGGAAGATTTGGTTTGTTTGAAGTGTATTACCAGTGGTTTATTCCTGAGTCTGATATAAGATACAAGAAGACTTTAGGTATATCATTGACTTACAGACATGGGATTTAAAATCATAGGTGTCATCAGGATTATTTCTCAAACTGTGTTTTAACGTCTCATGGAGGCTGCAAAATATTAGAAAAAGTAACGTATATCAAAACCACTTCCCTTTTTCCTAAGGCGAGGGCATGGAAAAGCCACTGTAACTATAGGATGAACCAGGACAACTTCTAGCTTCCTGAAATTGCTGGATGATGCTAATTTCATAGCAGGAACAAACCTTGGCATCTCCAAGAAGATTTTGGTCCAACCTTTTCTAAAGCCAAGTTGAGCTGCTGCACTCTCCAAGGACTACAAAGATGAGTTAGGATAACGACACCTTCAAAAGAGATGAGGGAATAAGTGCAAAACAGTAGCAGGACACGAAGATTTCTGAATTTAGTCAAGAATTTTATTTACATTTCCCTTGTCTTTTTTGAAATAAACCCTCTTCTAACCAAAGTCATAAGTGATGAAAAATTTACCATGTTCAAAATCTCAGAGCTCCTACATTAGTCAGTGGATTCTGGTATGTCAACCATTGGCATATGATAGGCAAGATAAGCTTTTGGAATCCATCTTCAATGCAACAAGAACTTCATTTTATATATGGTTGACAGAAATGGTATTGTTTGGTATGTCATCACTGGTATACCTCTTCAACTAGATTGAAAATTTATATTTACTGTGAATAAACTTATAAACTCATGGCAAATGAAAGTGAAGTTCACATATTACTATTATTTATTCATTAGTCTTCTATGGATTTAATACCCTGAGACAGTAGATACTTTACACAGCAAGACAAATGCCTGTCAGAACACTTTAGCATCTAAATAAGTAACAAACAAAGAGAAAGGTAGTAATATTATATTCCTAATTTCTACTTCAAACTATGCATAATAGGTTTGTATATTTTATTGCAAACCCAAAGCATAATAGGTTGGTACATGACACTAGGGTGCTAAAATGAAAATACAGCTTAATTATATACAAGGTTTCAAAAAATTTGTTAAGGTGAAGCAGCACAAGCTGACACAGCATTCACAGTAGCTCTGTAGCAGTGTTATACTGTCAAAAAGGACTAACAATGTATGCCAGTGTCCCTGTGCTTTTCCATGCATTCCTAAAGGTTCTCCCATCAGTTGCTTTATAACTCTCACCATGTTTCTGTCATATGATGTCCACAGGTAAACAGAATATATGTCTTCCAGTTACGCATGAAAATTTAAATCCAGGTAACCTTTTGCTTACATAGTAATTCAAAGTTTTTTAAACAAAGGTTTTAAAGTATGATATGGTGTATAAAAAATGAGACAAATATGTTTTTGTTTTTATATTCTGCTTGGCACAGAGGCTGGGCCTTAAGTTAGTTCTCCTGCAATGATAGAGGCATAAGCTTCAAAGTGCTGTGCCAAAGTATTCCCATGAGGAGTAGCTTGGGTTTAGTACTGCCAGCAGACGAGGAAGTCACAGAAACCTATGCCCTGTGCTCTATCTTTTTAAGCAAATTCATTATTCCTTGCAGCTCCATAATGATTTTCATCTCATTTCCTTTTTCAGGCAACAGATGTTTGGATATGAAACTTGCCTACCTACATCCAGCAGTTACAGGTCCATAGCAGAATCATGCTTGATAAAACCTGATAAATGTATGTGTTTTATAAAGAGCTGTAGGACTGCAAAATGAGTCAGTCCTTAGTTAAATTATCTGGAGAGGATGGGGGAATTACTTTTTTTTCTCTGCTTCAAGTCAATGCTGGAAGAATCCATTTCGTTTGAGAAAAGTGGCAACTGAACTTTTTCTCCATAGGAGAGATTTCTAAAGTGAATATTTAGCACTTAATGCAGAAATATTTCCAGTACTTTAAGTGTTCTGTTAGAAGGTCTTTAGATAAACTTTCTGAAGAATTTTAGTAAGAGTTCACAATTCACTACCATACCAGTTATTTGAGAAAGCTGCAGAGTGAGAAATGTGGTTTCCTTTCTATGGGAAGAAAATTCAATGGTATAACATACCTTACGGAGGATGCGCTAATATAATTTTGCAAAATGTTGTACAAAAAAAATACAGCAGAATTCTAATTTCACATTATATTTCACAGGCCTTCTGTTTCCAGAACAGCTATGTTTTATAATGTTACTTTCAAACACAGTGGAAAGCCTGTAGAATGGGAGAGTGATTTGCTTAGGCTAAAGGAATGAAAACCTTTCTAGATCAGTCGGTAGCATCTACCACTAATAGAGAATTAGGGAGATAATTTCCTCAAGGACAGATTACTTCCTAATTGTTCATTTTAAATGTTCTTCTTTATGGTTGATGTTTATGCTGTGGTAGTTCCTACAGATCAAACTAGTACTGCATGCTGAGCAGACACATAAGTAATAACTAGTGGCAAAATTAACAAATAATCAAACTAACAGGGTACTGGCTGACAAGGAAAAATGTTCAGATGTATGGCATACTTTCCATCACAATTATTTTTCTGTAAAGTATGAATAGAGCCAGCTAAATGACTGTTAGTAAACAGTGGTATTCTCTATAGCTTGTCATTAACTGCTGCATTAGAGCCTCAGTCATGTGAGTTTTTAGGAGCTTCCAGCTTTCCTCAGTGGCTCAAATAATGTGTGAATTACTTTGGACTAAAATACCACTTTCTCCTTTTTAAGTCAAAATTTCCAAAAAAGAGGAGAACTATCCACATTCCGTCAAATGAAGACTTAAACCTCATATCAGAATTTCTTTTCTCCTACAACACCTTCCTTACAAAAATCTATCAAAGGGAAAATTTTGAGTCACTCTATATGGAAATAATTGCTTCTTTTCTTTCACTATTATTTATGATCTTGTTCAGATCCAGGAGAAAATGAGGGAGCAAACATAACAAACTAGGTCAGCCAATTATATAATCACACAAATAACTATAAAAAGTAACAAACAAGAAGCATAAGGGTAAAGGGTTATGTACACATTGGCGCATTAGGCCAGAAAAGGTATTTTCCACTCTGCCAGCCAGCAATACTGCAAGTGTCTCTTCAGACTAATCATATTAAACTGAAGCTAATACAGTGAGAGGGGAACAGAAGAATTTATCTACATAGCCTAAAGCTGGAGAGTGTACGGACTACAAAGTTTAACCCCCAAACTGTTCTGGAAGTCTGTTAAGAACGGTCAGTCTACACAAAAGGGAACACTTAAAGGAGAAAGTGCATTGTGTATTTTTCTGCATCGGGGTATTTAAGAACAGAGGGTGAATGCTATGAAACAAGGGAGCACCGAGTTGTTGGTGTTAGTAAATTTCCTGCCTCATGGAACAACACTGTAGCTCTGTTTTTTTTTTTTGTAGTGGCTGTCCTATTTTGAATGCCTGATCTTGTCCTTAGGCCCTTCTCCTTTGCTTGAGGAAGTTTTATCTTAAAGGGAGATGTACAGGGTAGATTCAAAAAAGGAAATACTGACATTCTCAAAAGAGTGATGAGTACAAGCCACAGAAACATTTTCTCAGCAGATCACATCCTTGCTCATTTATGATGATGTGCTGTGGTGCCTGCCTATGTGTTAGGCTGACTTGCAATGGGTTTGTCACTGCTGCACAGTTTGGACTGAGTATTCAGGTCTCCATTTACTATCTTTGTTAAACCTAACTTTAAGCTTGTGCTTTACTTTCCCTGGGTTAAGAAAAAGGCTTCAGTGTGTGTCAACATTGTGCTGAATCAATACTTCAGTGCATGACTAAAAGTAGGTTTTTTCCTGTGGGTTTTTTGTTTGTTTGTTTGTTTTGTTTCGGTTTGTGGTTTGTTTTGTTTTATTCTATTTTGTTGGGTTTCTTGTGTTGTTGTTTTTTTCTTTTTTTACAAATGGCACAGGTTTTCATTTCAGGTACCTCATGTATAGCAAAACATGCTGTTCCATGTTTATTTTTCATACATCCTATTATCTTAAAATAATCATTAATATACTTTGATCCAGAGCCTGCCAAGCTTCTCATAGGGTTGCAGAAAGGAGAGAAAGCGAATTTCCTTCACATCCTTTTAAGTCTACATGAGGACAAGGGAATGAAAGATCTGATATTGTCTCCATCTGGGATTCTGCCAGTAGTCTAGTAAATGTTGCAGTGAAAGTATTTTATAACTGTCCTGGAAACATTAATGATATTTATTCCTGGGTAGCAAGCATGGTATAAAAGTAGTATTTTAAGACTTTTAGTTCAATACACTGTAGTTTACTGCAATGATGTCAGAGTCCTGGGGCATGGTACCCGTTGAGGTCATACTAAAAATACTCCTTTGACTAGCTTAAGTCTTCAGGTTTTACCACCAGGGTGGTAAAAACAGTGATTGAGCCCTCCTTCTAGTGTATGTTCTTCCCACTGAATTTAGTGGTATCCACCAAATCAAAAATCTGCCACAATTTCTCTTACTCTTTTAATACCATAATACTCTTTTAGATTCTCACCTTCATTATTTCCACAGATTTTCAGAAATGGTGGACAAGTGTTGTACATGTTTTGTTTTGGTTTGCTTTCTGGTCTTCTGACTGAATTTTTCATAATACAGTATTCAGAGATCTTTACAGTGCATATTAGATGCTTTTCAGATGGTTCTGCACAGCCTTCTTGATTGCTCATTCTTTGTGATCTACATCCTCTGCTTTTGGGGGGTTGTTTTGTTTTGTTTCTGAAAAAAAGACATTAACTCCTTGCTTTCTGATGTAAAAGCTTTCCAGCTGTTCTTTTTCCCTTTCTTCAGATCACTTCATTTCAATTATATCATTTTCCCTAATTGCATATAGGTGTAATACATCAGAATATTGCCACAGAATCTGACTTTCCATTCATTCCATTTTGCTTTCTGCTTATGATCAAGGGGCTCAAAATTCTTTTAGTGTACTGATTCTGTATGCAAAACTGCATGTGGTGAACAAATTACAGTCCTTGTATCACAGGTTTCAGGAAGGACTGCAAAATCGCTTTTTTCCCCTGGTATCTGAAATTATTTGATTTCCACTCAGAATATTTAACCTTCCTAAGCCATGTCTGCATGTTTTACATAATGATTATAATTCTGTAATGTTATTTTTGTGTAGACATTATACAAACCACATGTTCTAATAAAAAACACTGGCTATAGCTGAATATCTGCACCACTTAATTTTTCTGCTCTTGTAGGAACAATGCTTGTACTGTTTTACTATAATTTTTTGTGTGTTATGGTTTAATGTCTTTGACGTGAAACATTTATTGCTATTATTTTCCATTAGAATGGAAATGTCCCTCATTTCATTTTCCATTGGCTATTTCCAATATAGTCTTATCCTCTAATATTCAGCGTTAAATACGGGGGGGGAGAATTTACTAGGTTGAAACTGGAATAGTGTAGACTATCCTTTTTTTGGGGACATATGATTTTCCCCATACCTATCATAAGCCCATTGGTTTACAAGGACTAAAATCTAGTTAGCTACAAAAACTCTGTTACCAGGTGAGAACTTTCCTCCTTGTGAGAATGGAACCATCCTTTGATTACTCAGGATGACCTAGGGAGACACTGTGCCCTCCCTGACTCAGAGAGGTGGCCCAAGGATCATTTGCAGGCTCTTTTCACGCCAAGACCTCCCTCTCCATGGCCACCTTCTCCTGCCATGGTTGTATCTTATGGCTCAGTCAGGTTCCATGCACTTTCAAAAGGTCAACAGTGTTAAATGAGGAGGTGATGGGACCACTTTCCAGCCCTTTAGGAGGAGCGCCACAACCAGCTTTCTACACCTAGTACTGCAGGCTTGTCTTGGGGTGATATGAGAATCCTCACCATGAGGATCAGGGTTCATTGCATGAGCTCCAGCTTCCCAGTTCATGGGTGCAAGTACTTCCATCTGAAATGGAGACAAAATTGAGACTGTGTTATACACTCTGGAGCTAGAGAGGATAGGAGGATTATCTCATTTTTCTCTTATGTAAGGTCAATATTGTAACAGTATTTTTCCAATTCATCAGGAGATGACAGAGAGACTGTTGGGAAAATTTTTATTTTTCAGTGAAAAGTTGGAGGATCAACATTTTTAGTCACACCCCAAAAATGCACAAATTTCACCCAGAATTTGTCGATCTGATGGAAAGATAACATTTCCTGGCAACAGCTCTGCTTGACATGAAATTTAGCTGTCAAAACTCTCACTGAGACTTTACTAAAGTTATTCAGATAGTTTGGGTTTAGATATAAAACTCTAATCAAGGTAAATGAAGAAGACTTCCTGAAGAAAATACTGTGTGAGTTGCTTTTTTTTTTTTAAACTACAATATTACTTGGGTTTACCTAAAAGGACCTAATGTCTTTATAAAGTAATTCTCTGTGACTTGATGCTATTTAAACACTGGAGTTTAAACCTGGGAGCTTACTGTAGTTCAGTTGCTCAGCCCTTGGCAGGTCAGAGAAGGAAAAGCTGTTTCATCCAGCTTAACATTTTACTCATTTAGAGGTTAAAAAAGATTGGATTCCATCAGTCTAATATCTGTGACACCAGGCAGAATGATTTTAGGGCTGGGAAATAAAAGTCTTTTTATCAGTAACAAAAAGCCTAAAGAATAAGTGTGTCCATTTTTTAACAGGAAGGGTGTTGTACCCAAACAGTTTCAGAGTATTAAAAAAAAAAAAAAAACAAACGACAAATGCTGTATTTGACGAAGACATGGATTAGTTAACTGTCAGCATCTGGAATAATTAGATTAATGGGCTGCAGCTTCTACAGAGAAGTCAACAGACCTGCTCCACAGGTCCAAAATCCTAAGTTGATCTTTGCAAGCTAAGATTTAACTGATATAACCCTATAGTTTGTTGCGGGTTTTTTGTTTGGTTTGGGGTTTTTTGGTTTATTTTTTTGGGGGGGGGGCGGTAGGGGGGTAATGTAAGATAAATTTTTTAGATAGATTTTTCAGATAATGTTGGGGCAGAGAAGGGAGAAAGTAAAGTGTTTTCTGTCACAAATGCTCTTGGATACCAGCAAACAGAGATGAGGACAGGAAAAAGACATAAGCATTGGTGATGTACATCTTTAGCTGCATAGCTGAAGAACAGACCAGACACTGATGACCACTAGAAAACAGCTGCAAAAGCTTTGCTATTAACTTCAAGATATTTCAAGATGTTCTCAGATCTTCATGTTACTGCCCTGCCATGCATCTGTTGAAGGATACTCAACTCCAAAATATCTCAGGTAACACATGATTATATACTGTGCTCTATTTCCATTAAGCTAAAAAACACCAACCTTTTCTTTGTGCAGTTTATTTCTGAAATCCAGAATCAAACAGCAAAACTCATAAAAAGTTCCTGTGACTTAAGGGAATAAAACTTGAATCCAAGTAATTTCTTTGACTTTTGGTTCAGAAAATAAGTGTATCCTATGTAAACCTAGGACTCACTGTAACAACAATGTCCACCTTTGGAACTATAGAAACAAATCACAACTTAACAATGCAGTTGTTAATTTTTAATCCAAAAATAATTGTTAGGGGTTGTTTTCTTGGGGTTGTTTGTTTGGTGGTTTTGGGGGTTTTTTTGTGGGGTTGGGTTTGGGTTTTGTTTTGCTTTAGGTCTTTCTTGTTCATTCAGCTCTTACAAATCACATTGCATCTCCTTTATGTCAAGTTCATTTCACATCTTTACGTACAAGGTCAAAGAGTATAAGTCTAATATGTACAGTAGTGGTTTGCCCTGTGGATGTGTACTTGTGTTCTTGTCTTCCACCCCCAGATTGCCTTCCAAATGGCACCCAAGAGATTAATATTCATTTGAGTTAATGCTTAAGTTAAAACTCCAGTTCTGGCTTCTGTACAAAAGAAGTGTGTGTGATACGATGGAAGCTGATAGTCCAAGCATTAAAGCTTTTTATTAGCTTTCACACACAGATTGCTTGCTATATGGGGTTCTTAAGAAATTGGTTTTATTTTTTTACTCAGTTTTGATAAAATAGCATTAACTATTTCATAGTTAATGAACAAATCAGAACAATATATATCAGAATAAATAATGAACAATAGTTCAGAACAAATCAGCAAATGGTTTTCAGTGTTTATATTCTATGGAGTAATTACATGCAAAACACAATACATTTAAAACCTAAAGAATTCTACAATGAATAAAAAAATTCCAAAGGTAAAATAAAAATAATTTCTTTGCTCACTTTAAATATTACATGATTATATACTACTGTGCCGATTATCTACATGTTACTCTATGTATATGCTTTGCAAGACTCTGAATAATAGGTTAAATGGCTGTTGGGACACTGTCTCCACTTAATGTTATGCAGAAGATGATAGGGCAAGAGAAAAGGATGTAGTGATCTTGAGCTGTGTTATCCTTTCATCATCCTGGGCTACCTGTGACCACCAACAATATTTTTACAGCCCTTGGCTGAAGTCTCCAATTTTGGGGAATCTGCAAGGAGACTTAAGGCTACAGAGAATTTCACCAGTGGTATACGGTACAGCCTCAGTCTCATGAAGCCTTCATGTGCCCATTCCTACATCCATTTATAAACGAACGAAAAATTATTTAGAGTAACTAAATTTGGTGGTTACAAAACAGCAATGCTTATTACCCCACTGTCAGAATAGAAATAGGAGAGCTTTGGGGAAAGAAAAAAAGGAACTTTTTCTTTTCAACAGTGTATGAAATATGATTGAAAAGGGATCCACATTTTAATAAAATGAAAAGAAATCTGGAGTTGGGTAACCTCCTCCAACATACAGAAAGTTTTCCCTCAGGTGAAGTGGGTACCTAGAAACATTGACCCCTCTAAGCAGGCCAGAAGAAAGAACAAGCTGAGCTCAGTTTAGGTAGAGGGACTGAAGTTCCGAGGGGAAATGAAGGCTGAAGTAGACAAGTAGAAAGAGAAATGTGATTTCTAGAGACTTGGCACTAAACATAAAGGATTTCTTGCTTACATATGTTTAACTGCTAGGCATATGAATCCTAAAAAAAAGTAAGCATGCAAGGTAGCTCAGAAAAGCCCTTATATTTATCCATATTAAAAGCATTGCATAGATGTGAATGATTTTTATGCACTTTGATAGGAGGGGGATTGGTTTTGTTTGCAACATTCAGCGGTGACCATTTGCAAGCTAAATGATTGCTTTCTCAGTTGTCCTCCCTTCCCATTGAACTTAGGCTAATACGTCTTTTTCAGCATTAGAAACTTTGGTAGAAGTTGGCTAGGAAAACCAGTTCATGGACTAGCTCTGTACAGTGGGCAAGGTATTTGCTTATAGAAGGAAAAGAGCTTTTCCCTTTCTCTTCCAGAAGACAAAAGAGTTTTCCTGGGTCCATCCTGTGTGCTTTAGGCTATGGCTAGAAAGAAAGTTTTCAAAGAAACATTTTTTTCACCTTTAGGTGCTGCTTCAGCCTGGGGAAGAGAAGGCTTCGGGGAGACTTTACAGCAGCCTTCCAGCACTTAAAAGGGGCCCACAATAATGCTGGAGAGGGACTTCCTGCAATGGATGTAGTGACAGGACAAGTGACAATGCTTTAATCTAAAGAAGGTAGATTAGATATCAGGAAGAAACTCTTTACTGTGAGGGTGCTGAGGCTATGGCACAGGTTGCCCAAAGAAGTTGTGGATGCACTGGAAATGTTCAGGGCCATGTTGGATGGGGCTTGAGCAACTTGGTCTAGTGGAAGGTGCCATGGCAAGGACATTCCCATGGCAGGGAGGCTGGAACTAGGTGATCTTTAAGGTCCATTCCAACACAAACCATTCTATTATTCTATTATTCTATTATTTTATGATTTATGGTAACCTCTATTTTCCCCAGTAAAGAATTGATTTCAAGAAATTTCCCACTTTATAAAAATGCTGGGGGAAAAAAGATAAAAATTCTTACAATGTTATCTACTAACAACTGCAAAACAAAGTGTTCATTTCAATTCAAGACAAATTTTTGCTTTAAAATGTAAATTAATTTAGATTAATAAACACATTAAGGCACAGACTGGAAAAAAATACCAAATTATCGAACTAACTTTTTTCAGGTGACTAGATTTTTTCTTGAAATTTGAAATTTTCATTACTTTTGCTCTCAGATTCAAGACTAGATCTTCTTTTCTACCTCATATGAGAATAAAATATCTTGTTTCTCTATATAAATCAAATCATCTTTTTTAATCGTTTTGTAATTACATATGGCAAATTATTTTTCAGCACTGCTTCTTTTTTCAAAGTAGCTTTTAGTTTTGATACTCAGTATGAACTCTAGTTCCATTCAGTCATGGGATATTTTAGATTTTAACCTAAAAGCACAAATTGTATATCCTTGCTCTTACTAACAAAGTTTCACTGTACTTTGTGAGTGAACATTATAATCAGTGAAGACAACACAACTCAGCATCCCACAACTAATATAACTCTACAAACAGTATACAGGCCACGCTGCACAATATATTTGAAATTAAACCCCTCACCTTTTCTTCCTACATGAGTATTATATTGTGCAGTGGAGCTATAACTCCACTTAATGTAAGAGGAAAACAAGGTATTCACCTCTCTAAAAAGGATAAATTTGTTAATAATTTTCATTGTTTTACTTTATTTTTATCTCATTTTTCAGTAGAACCAAGTATGTGGATCAAAAGGCTTACAGCTCCCTGCATTGCTTAACGACCTGCAATGAATGCCCTGCTTGCCTTTATCAATCTACTGCACATTGCCAAATACTTCTCTTTTTAAAAGTAATTAAGAAATAAAAAAAGAAAAATGCCCCCAATTGAACATGCTAATATGCCTCCTATTTAATCCATCTTCAAGCAGCTTGCATGACAACTTTCATTCAAGTTCTTAGAGTATTTTAGAATGGAATGGTTCATCTGAAACACGTGTCAATCAAGAGGTCTTGAAGCTCCAATATGCACCATGTGAGAGAATAGAGTGCTTAGTACCTTACTGAATAAGGCTGCACTAACAAAGTTGAGTTATTCAAACTGTTTATTTTCACTCAGCCACATATTCTTGATATTATTATTACTGATACATATTTATTATTGCATTATGAATTATTAAGAGGGGAACAGAATTAACTGTATTTCTATTTCCCTGATGCTGGGCATAAATGCATTTCTAATCTTGTGGCCAGTGTTTTCTCTGTATAGATTCCCCTGCTTCCTTTTTAAGGGTGGGAGTTTTGGTTTTGCTTTCTCTTCCTATGAGTTACCGCTGGTTTACAGACAGTGCATGAAGGAGTCTGTGACACTGAACTAACAAGAAATGTGAAGAAAGTGGTGCTGTACCCCATATCAATGTGTAGTAGAAATTTTATCTTCATTATCTAATGTTAAAACTTTCTGAGGATGAAGTAAATGAAAGCAGATACCTGGATTTCACTAACTTACTATTATCAGCATTTTCTTTATTTTCATTGCAGTAGTTACATGAGGCCCCTTCATTGATTGGCCAGTGATACCAGCTGCTCTAAAACCTTAGAGTGAGGGACTGAGCAATTCTAAATACGCTATGATTTCCAAAGATGAGGCAAACAAACGTGTTTTTAGCTCCTGTAGATTGGTGATTCGGGCATCCTGTTGAGAAATCCCATTATCTGCACTGGTAGTCTCCCTGCAACCATTTCTCTCGTCTAGGAAACCCCCTGGATGACTAAATATTAGAATAGACTTATAGTTAATGCACAATATACACCTCTTTACCAAAGGTCAGAGAAGACTTTGTAAAAAAGCAAAGATTTAACTTCAGCCTCCTAAGTGTCATTTCACTGTCCTACCAAACAAAGACTTCCATGCCTACAAGAAAAACAGCTAATACATTAGGTTCTATCATATTTTTATTTAATATGACAAACAGACATTAATGCAGACATTAATTGTGTCATGTGATATAAAATCTCAAGTGTGGGCACAAAGAGCATTAAAAATATCTAGACAAATTTTTAGGTATAGAATTTGCCATGTCCCCATGGAAGGCTGACCAGGGAGCAGCTACAAGTCAGTGTGTAGTTAATCAGGACAAATGTAAAAATTTACCTGTACTTCAAGTCAACCAATTATAAGCAAACCATATACACAGTAACAATGACTGACTCCTCAGACTTTAGTTTAACTAAAGAGGTCTCTGTTTTATAAACACTTCAGTTTGGTACTTTACTTTAGCAGCATGAATCCACTTTTGAAGGCGAGAATAACACAGTATGGCACACATGTATCACATTTTCACTGACATAACAGTACTTTTTTCCTTCCCAGGATAAGAAAGTGAGTAGAAGTGTGAGGTGAAAGGTGAGATGGACCCATTAATCCACAGTGGATACTATTTCAGTAACATGTTCACAGAAAATGTGAAGAGCCCCTGCAGACATACAATCAGGAAACAACCATTGGGCTGTAGGGCTTGAACTCAAGACATCTGAATTGCGGTCTAAACTTCCTTAATGCTAAGATGATGAGTGCTAGTGTGAAGAGAGGACAGAAGTCTGAAAATTAAAAGTTGTTTTCCTTTTGTTGCTTATAAAAAAAAAAAATTCCTTAAGCAGGCTTTTTAATGGAGGTAATATAAGGAGTTTGCACGGCAACATTTTGGTAGTGGGGGGCCTACATGGATGGCTCTGGTAGGAAGCTGCTAGAAGCTTCCCCTATGTCCAACAGAGCCAATGCCAGCCAAGACAAGACCCACCATTGGCCAAGGATGAGACAATCAGTGATGGTGGTGGCACCTGTGGGGTAAGAGAGTTAAGAAGGGGAAAAAACATTCCTGCAGGATGGTAGCCAGGAGAGAGGAATGAGAATACATGAGTGAAACAGTCCTGCAGACACATTGGAGCAAGTGGATGCCCAAAGGAGGCTTTAAGCCCATGGGAAGCCCATTCTGGAGCAGGCTCCTGGCAAGACTCGTGCTTCTTCCCTTCAGTTTGTAGCTTCAGATATACAAACGCTTTGGTACCTGGGATAGTCGGACAATAGCACCTACTTACCTCATCTGAAGGTCATTTCAAAGTAGGTCATATTCAGGGAGGAGTCGGCTTTGCTGGTTGGACTTTTCTGTTTGCTACAGTGGACAAAAGAATTTTGGTGATCTTACAATGTTTAAGCCATTAAGTATTTAATTCTCTGCCACCCACAGGACTTTTGTTATATTTTTCTCACGCTGTTCAGCTGATGAGGAGAGTGATATAGCAGCTTTGGTGAGCACCTGGAGTCCAGTCAGGGTCAACCAAGCACAGTAGTGTATGTGCCCAGTCCAAAAGACTCCTCTGCACATTCTGGATGAAAACCTGTTTTGAGTTTCAAGTTCACCTTCCTTCATATGCAATTCCCAAGAATGGAACACCTGGGATACTTTCTGTGTAAGGGATAACTCGGGACAAGATTAATTTCATGTAACTTTAGATATCTGCAACACAGAAAGCTGGATATGAACTAGTTACTTTAGGATCCTGTAGAACCAACAGAGAAATAAACAATACAGCATGATTCCTCTCATGAAAATCTCTAGTTTAGGATTAAATAAGTAGCATGCCCTAAAGGGCTTGTATCTTGGCAATAACTCTGTGGTGGGGGGTCATCAATGACAAGTTCATACGAAGACACCTACTTCCATGCAATTGAATTCCACCTCTGCATAGGCTCAAGGAGAAAATCTAAGCTTACTCTATCCAATTAAAAATTAAAATGTTCTCTTGCAGTAGTGGAAAGCAATCATTAATGGATGAAACAATCAACAGAATCTTCCTTTATTTCTTTAGTTAGGTTGTGAGGTTGCCTCATCTACAAGTTAGCTTAGAGTCTGCATATTCTGAAAAAGCTCTTGTGAAAAATGTTTCTTCATCCTGCTACTGAAAAGAGTAACTTCCTGGTCTGGATCTGAGGTTCTGAGTATTTTTTTCCTTTTCTAGTTAAACTGCAAACACACCCCACAACCCACACTCCCCTCCCAGTTTAATGTTTCTCGTCATCTATAGAATTTGTATAGCAACACTCATCTTAGTTGCACTGTGAATATTAAGATCTTAATATGTAGATGTACTAATTCTTAGCACATCTACATCCTCAAAGAAGTGCTTGAATATATGTGAATGAAACAGTCAGAGACGAGAATTAGGGGATCCATTGATAAAAGCCATAATTTATTAGACTTTCAGAGACAGCACTACATAGATTTCATATTTTGAAGCAGGCTCTCTTTGAGGCATAGACATCTTATTTTGAACCTAACTAAATGCATCCTTCCGTTTTCCTTCACCTAAACCCATTATCATTTGTCTTCTTTAATCTCTAACATGCCATGTAACTGTCAAATGTTTTCTACCTTCATGTTATACCAGTCAAACACTCTCCCTTCAATCTCTCTTCCCTTTGCTACCAGCCCTTCCTTCTGGAATTTCTTGCTGTGCGTTCACTCCTCATCCTTTCTGCAAAGGTCAAAATAATTGTCTGATTACACAAAATCAACACAGATTATTATCAAAAGACTTAGATGTCTTTCTCAGTCAGTTACTTTCCACACAATGATACATTTTTATTTTTTAAAAGCAAACATCCCTAGCATAGCATGGTGCCTCTCCAGAAGAGTATGGTAAGAGTCCACAGAACGCAACACACTCTCGTCTGGACTGATGAGGGCAGCATCTTTCCCATCATTCACGAGCCTCCTCTGCTCAGTGCACTAACTCTACCTCTGAAATGTGCTACCATACACTTTCTGCTGCACACCAGAGAGAAAATGATACCATGCTCAGGCACCATGTGCACAGTATTTGTTAAATCCTTCAGTTGATCTTCTCCATCAGCTTTCATTTCTGCAGCTTTAAATGAGTTAGTATCATCAGTAAACTTTGTCATACCGTAAGTATGCTTCATCATATCTGCCTTTTCTCAGTTATTTATGGATGGATATTTACGCAGACCATGAAAGAGATCCTTCCTTGTGACCTCCCACACTAAAAAATGGAAGAACTGAAAACTGGCCATTTATTTCAATTTTCAACTTCTAATCTTTTAAACCCCTCTTTATCTAACAGATAACTATTATCATCCTGTATCTTGGCAGCAGGGTTAGAACTAGGTGATCTTTAGGTCCCTTCCAACCCCAACTTATTCTGTGATTGTATAATCTTCTTAAAGTGCCTTTGATAAGGGCATTTTAAAAAAGCCTTTTTGGAAAGCCCACCATATCTACCAAAACCCCCCTATGTTTGTGATTCCTTTAGAAAACTTACAAATTTCTGATTCCCAACCACATCTTTGAACTCTGCTCTTTATGAAAACCTCCACCAGCCTGCCCAGCACAGACATAAGATGTTGTTCTCTGCAGTTCCACAGATCTTGCTCAGACTTCTTCTCTCACACTGACACATTCCTCTGGCAGTCTGGTGTGGTTTAACCCCAGCCACCAACCAAGCCCCACACAGCCACTTATTCACTCCCTCACCAGCAGGATGGGGGAGAGAATCAGAAGAGTAAAAGCTAGAAAACTAATGGGTTGGGATAAAGTGGGACAGTTCAACAGGTAAAGAAAAAGCCACAAATGCAAGCAAAGCAAAACAAAGAATTCTTGCACAACTTCCTATGTGCAGGCAGGTCTGGGAGAGCAGGGTTCCATCATGCATAATGGTTACTAGCGAAGACAAACACAATCTCCCCGAACTTCCTCCAGCTTCCTCCTTCTTCCCCCAACTTTACATACTGAGCGTGATGTCATGTGGTATGGAATATCCTTTGGTCAGTCTGGGTCACCTGTCCTGGCTGTGACTCCTCCCAGCCTCCCAGGCACCTCTTAACTGGCAGTAAGAAAAGCAGAAAAGGCCTTGACTCTGGTAAGCCCTGCTCAGCAGTAACAAAAACATCTCTATACTACCCACAGTGTTTTCAGCACTAATCCAAAACACAACCCTGTACCAGCCACTCAGAAGAAAATTAATTCTACCCCAGTCAAAACCAGCACACAGGTTTAAACCATTAATTGTTAAATATTTCATCCTTAAATCTCTTTAGGGATCTAAGGTGAATATGATAATGCTTTGGTTATCTGTGTATAGCAGTTCATTTGTTGTTCTTTTCTATGGATGTTTCAATATGACAGATTTTTGAACCATCTCCAATAAGGATGATTTCTTTTGTGTGAAACAAACTTTTTCAGCTACTCCATGGCAAACACAAATATCAAAAGTTCATTCATTGGCTGATTTGGTCTTTTGCAGGAAAGGGATCCTTAAGCATATAGTTTACACTTTGACCACCTATTAGCCTTGCAGCTAACAGCTTCCTGGAAACTTCATGTACATGATGTGTTTTCAAAGGATTTACTTATGAAATTGCATTTATTTATTAGTTCTCAAATTGAATTTATTTATTAGTTCTCAAGCAAGTCTTTACCCAAAGTATTTTTTATCTGACTGCATATTGATTTTTGATTTGCCATATTTGATGTTTTTCTATGGTTCCTTATTCAGGCAGGCAGGATGTCACTCAGTCTTCTGAATTATGAATGATTCATTCTTTGCATGGGAATATATAGTGCCTGGAATTATATATAGATATCTGAATAGTCTTTTTGCCTTTTAAGTCACTCCCTATTCACAATGGCTGGGATTTTATTGGATTTTATTTTTTTCTTCATTGTTTTGACAGGATATTTTTTAAGGTTTTACGTGCATTTCCTCTAACATCCCAATATGATATTTTTAAACAAAGCATATCTGTACATATATATATCTTTTTGCTGCCTCTTAATTAATTTTAAGCAAGATTCCCTTTTTAATTTTTTGTTTTGCTAGTTTTGGAAATTAAAACACTGTTGTGGTGTTTGAGGGGGTTTGCTTTGTTTTCTTTTAGTTTTGTTTTGTTCACTTTTGTCATTCCTGCAGCGATGTGCCTTATAATCACTGGTACAAAGTAGTTCTTGGACAACTCTGCTTTGCAGAAGTTCCTGCATGCAGATCATGATGACCAGTTGGGCATTTCCTACTAGATGCCATTTGCTGCACTCATTCACATGGTGGCTAAAAATCAAGTCACACTCTGAACAAAGATTTATCCATATCATACAGAGGTAATTAACACCTTTGATTGTTACTGCGTTCCTGTCCTGAGAGACCTCCTGATCTCCTAAAACATGACACAGTCATGGCTGAAAGGGTATGGGGATCAGCGAAACAGTTCAAACTGTGACATTTCTCAGTTTCACCTTGGAGCTTCAACCCCTGCAGACTCCGTGTTACTTACTGAAAGTTAGAAGTTAGCATAAATTATGCAGTCTTTCAGACAGTTGGCTATGATGAGCTGCCTCTATTAATTCTTCATTCATCTTGCCATACGTATGGGATTTTTGCTAATTCAACCTTCCCGTATTTAAACTAATGAAATTAAGCCCATTCAAAAATCATATGGCCACATGGCATAAAATCTTTAACAAATTCTTCTTTATCAAGGGTATCTGAGAACTGTTGGATTATTAATGGATCCAGGTTCCCACACTGCATGACAACTAAAGAGATCAACTGTATTACAATTAAATCAATACATGGCCGTCACTGTTTTTCTGAAAAGAAATTTCGCACCTTCTATATGCCATCTTGAGATCAGTTACTGTGTAAACAACTAACATCAGCATGAATTTGCTCATGACAAAAATGTGACAGACAGGGAATTTGCTTAGCACAGGGAAACAGGCATGAGCTGTCTCTATTTTCAGGGACAGCTATTTGATTCATCCAAGGACAGGCCACACAAACCAGCCAGCTTTTCCAAAATATTGCGAGCAGTTATTCATGTAGATTTAATCAAAGCTTGATGCACAGTGACAAAGTAGTAGAGAATGAGCAATTCAATAGGAATTGTGGAAGAGTCCTCCAATTTTACATATTTACTAGTAGAAAACAATTTCTAAGAGATACTTTTATGGGGAAAAGATTAATTTTAATGTCAGGAAAATTTTTATCACTCCTAAATCTATTCTAGTAACCAGAATAACAGATTGTTAGCTAAGTGATAATAATAATCAAACAACAATCGAAAACTTAACTAATGCAAAAGACTTTTACAAACTTACCTTATAAAAAAATACAGCCACCATTTGGTGAATGATGTGTAAAATACTCATATAGGACTCTTCAAAATGCATTGGTTTGAGACCATTATTGCTGCACACAGCTTTAGTTAAACTATTTTATTAATTTTTCATTCTACAATACCTCTTATAAGCAATTTACAGATAGGTCCTCTGCATCATGATGCGCTTTGCAATCACATATATGCATAATAAATACACAAAGCTTCACTGCTTTTCCTGCCTTGTTACACATACATCTTTTTGTCTTTTTGTGATCTGCTTCTGCTGCACTTACTGCAAAATTCGAGTTGTTAAAGGTCATTATATCTAAAATCATAACACTTCTCAATACATGCACTTAAATCCTCCTTAAGTATAGAAATGAATGAGAGACATCTGGTTCCAGCTGTGACAGGAAATATCTTTGATGACATAGGATCATATTTATTTCAAAGAAGTCCAAGCATGACCTTGGGAGGCACAGACAAATATATTTAATACAGTATCAGACAAACTGTTAAAAAATACAACAAACAACAGAATAGTAGAAAAACAGATGAATAGTAACACGTGAAGAATAATTACTTTGCCTATTTTCTTTCCCCATACACCTCTGGTTGTACAACAGCCTAAGTAGATGGCAACACGGTGTTCCAACTGCAACAGAGCTAGCAAAGCCTCATATCCTATGGATCTGTGTCCTCTGCCTCCATATTCTCCTCTACCTATTTCCTAATCTCCTTGCTCAGACCCCATAGATGCTATCTGTGACGTGAAGCACCAGAGCTCTGCTGTTGAAGCCACAGGGTAATGTCCCTGGTGACTGGCCAGTCATCAGGTGAAACGGAGCAGTTTACTCATGAATTTGGGCTGAGGACCTTTTCCTTTACTGCTGTCCTTCAGCAGTAGCTCTGAACAGCATCAGGTGGCCCTAGAAGAAGCAGCAGTAAGAAGCCCTTTCCATATGTACATGCAAACACTAATATATTTTCATCCATTTTTTGTCCATTATTATTTTGGTCTGGTTGGCTTAGTTCCCCAGTCTAATTGACTGCTAGTTCAAATGCAGGGAGGGAAGGAATGCTTTCAGTGACACTGTCAGCTTAAAATGAAAATGCTTGTGAAGGTAGAGACTAAGTTTATGAGTCCACCAAAGGCAAACCACCAGTAGCTGTGTAATGACATCATTACCCTTGTTCGAATTTGGTAGTGCTTGCTCAATTTAAACATTATCAAGTAGAAACTAATGGACGAACTGTCGATTACAGCACATAAACTCCACATCAGGAAAGTAAGCTATAAATTACATATATATAACCTTACATATGGACTTGGACTGGTAAAGATTAGGACTCTTCAGCTTCAAAAAGAACCATCCAAAAGTGATATACAGTAAAGGGCCTTATTTACAGTGGTGGGACATGTTTACCTGGCTGTGGTGTGAGGGGACATGTAGTACTGATATTCCACATTCCCCAGTGTACCGAAACATCCTTGCAGTCACCACCAGTAGAAGGACACTCAACACAAATACCAACCAGCTGGTTTCTCTCAGTCTTATGTTCTACTTAATCAGTCAAGAAGTTCAAACCAGAGAAAAGGGTGCCCTTTCTTATACAATACCTAGTTACACAGCGAAGTTTGCTCCCTCAATAAGGCTAGGTGCTAAAGCAATGACAGATATTATGACAGATTCCAATGAACATCAGACATATTCATGCTTCCACCAATGAATATTAGACACAGTGGGCTTGACACGTAGCCTGCCTCAGGATATCCTTAAACCACTGGTGAGACAGCATACTCAAGACTGTTCACTCTCATTCCTTTTTAAAAATTATTTCCCTAAACCTCTGTAAGAAGCAGTATACTGGATGATATGTACCTAAGGTTTTTCTCTGGTATGATCACTGTTATTTTCCTACAGTTTTGTTGAGGAGTGGGAAACAGATATTTGTCTCTGTTGCACATTGTTGAATGGTGCGTTGTGAAGATAAAATGGTGTACACTATAGCTATCCAGTGCTAGCTACACAAAAGAAATGTACTGCCATTCTGCCCACAGGAAAGAGCAAAAACTGCACTGTGGTTTTCAAAATTACTCATTTACTGGATTTGAGACTCCAGTTCTTTTTTGTCTCTGCCTCAGTAAGGAATAAGACACATAAAGGGCTTTAACTGTCTATGCTAGACATCCTTTCTGCTTTCTCAGAGAGGATCACAACTTTCAGGGTCTGGACTAGGCCTAAGCCTTTCCCTTTCTCTCTGTAACCCTTCAGCTGCACTGAACACGGCAGTGGAAAGAGAAGGGTTTCCTTTTGAGTACATCACATGATAGGCAGATGATTCAAATTTAAATAAAATACATAAATATGTACTTAAAAGTTAGAAAATTCCATCATTAATTCTGCACAATGTTTACACGTTTCAGCCTTTCTCAGTAATTAAATATAGGTTTATTGTTATTTTTCTACAAGATCTTGCCCCATTAAAGCAGATGGTTACTTTGAAACTAATAAGCAGCTATTTGTTCAATATTTACCATTCAGTCTCTTGCTCTGAGCTTTATTTATGACACACTACACAAGCTCTGTCCTGAACATTTATTAACTTCTCTAGGAAGGAAGGAAAGGAAGGAAAAGAAGGAAAGGAAGGAAAGGAAGGACTGTTTTAAAAGCATTTTGATTTTGATTATAGTCTGACTTTTTTTAGTATTTTCATTAATGGAAGATATTTTATCATTATAGACAAAATGTACTCAGGCATATATACATACTGATGAATTAAATCCATCTCCTGAGATTTGACTTTTACAACAGAAAGAACACTTTAGTCTTACTTTTTCCAAAAAATTTGTTTCACCGAAAGATCAAAATCTAATTTTCCAAATTGCAGTGGGATGAAGCTAACTTCCAATTTGGGGTTTTTTTCCATGTACCAGTAATTCCCATAGAACTTTATTTCTTGTTTTATGATGCTCATTGCTGTAGCACTTGCGTGTTTTATACCATTAATTAAATTACAAACTGCTTCTATAGGAGAGAGGGATTTTTTGAAGCCTATTCTATAAAGGGTCAGGTAAACGAAGGTGGGATGGGATTCAGATACAACCTGAGAGTGTAGAATAAGGATGAAAAAGAAGCTTGTAAATAAGAAGAATATTTAAAATTACCTCATAATAATCAACAGGAACATTTTCCTAACTGTATCTACTTTTCAAATAGTGGATTAAAAGAAAGCCAATGAAGCCAGCACCAGCTGGAAAGAATAATTATTATCCCTCCCACTCCCTCTATGGACCTCACCATCACTAACAGATGAAATAGTGCAGAGAAATGTGAGGCAGTATTTCTGCATTAAGTCATAGCAGAACAGTGATAATTCTCTTGCAAAATCAAGATGATAACACTTTGGTATTTGTATTCAGTAATCCAGTTTGAAGAAAAAATGGAACCATAAACTGGAACAAGCTCTGAAATTGGCCTTCTTTTGTTGTGAAATAAACTCAACTTTTCATACAGTTTGCTGCAATGTTTGGCAGTGGATTTTGAGCTGCATTTGAAGAGAAGTGACATTACTGTTACGTCTGCTTAAAAGCCTCATCAAACCTAGAGCTTTTGCCTCCTATACTCTGTCTGCAGCACTACAAATGTTTAAGCTGCACAGCTAGTTTGTTTAAGTAGCTTTTAAACAGCTCTTTTGCAATAGAAATATGTAAATAACACTGAGTTTCATTTGAATGTTGAAGTTAAACTGGTGTACAAAATGGGCATTCGGTCCCATAAATTTGACATACACAATGACAACACCACAAAAACAAACATGTTAGAGTGGAAGTTGTGGCACTTGTGAACCAGGAGCAAACTGCTTGTAAATGGATTTACTATGAAACAGCATCAATGATTGCTCTGTGTAGATGTGTTTTACTTTGGATAAGCACTGCTGTCTGGAAAAGCAATTAGGGATTTCTGGATTTGAAACTGCTAATCTATCAACAGGAGGCATGTCCAATTATAGTACCATGCATTTAAAACGTATATTGAAGTCTCCAGGATCAGGCAGAGAAGCTGAGGACAAAATACTGTCCTCTTTACAAACAACAGAGAAAGAGAAGCCTTGTTGGATGTTGTAGCAGAGGCTAGAAGACAGCTTCCTTGCCTGGGAAACATGCTTTGCAGCAGTTACAGGGAACACTGCAGTAAATGAAGCAAGGAAAACTGTAGATGTATTAAAATGTCTTTTCAAGCTACAAAGGAAAGCTCCACAGCAAACCTGGTATAAGTTTTCACAGGACAGCGGTGGATGTTTAATTGCTGAGAGCCATGAAGGCACTGGGAAGCCACCTTGTTGCTATGATTTGTCACCCTGGATGAATTGTGACTGACAGATACAAGGAGGCTGGAAACCAACGAAGTAAAAAGTTTACTTGGTGTGCTGAAGAAGTCAGGGGGAGAAAAAATTGTTTCCTGCCATTTCACATAGATTACCTTTCAGACACTGGGACTTCATCCAAATCTTTCCAGTCAAACGGTCTTTATGTAACCTGGATCATCACCAAACCAAAAGCAGAAAGCAATTACAGAGTGAGAGATGTGAAGGCCAAATCCAAGGAAATGTAACATACAATGCATGGACTATACAGTGTCACTGCTTTCTTGCTGTTGCTGAAGTTGTCAATATAAAACATTCCCTCTGAGGCATCTGTGGCCGAAGACAAATTTTACCAGATGATGCTGTCTGACTAGAGGCCTGTTATCAAGTTATGTGCAATTCCTGGTATAACACAGATGACTTGTTTTGATACATTGCTATCATGGAGAAAAATGTAAGATATGCCACGAACAATTTCCAGCTGATTCCTAACATGCTCACTGCCTTGATATTTTTTTATGAGTTCCTGAAGTGTTAGAAATGCCAACCTCCATCCTCCCACCAGGAATAAAATCAGGAACATATAAGCCTGGGGTTTCTCAAGACCAATTTATTTGGCTAAAGGGCACAAAACACACCATTCCTATGATGACTGTAATCCTCTGCAGTGTTGTTCTTTCCCCAGTTCTTTGAATTCGCATTCTCAAGATAGCAGAACAGTATAACGGTAAAAAGGTGAGTATCATGCAATATCTATATTAAAAAAAAATAAGGTTACATAAGGAAGGAGATTATCATTCAAACACATTAGAAGGAAAGATTTCTAGGTAGTACGACTGAAAAAGTAAATAGCAGGAGCAGTAAAAATAATTGCTGCTTATCATTAAGGATTAATGCCATTAATAGCCCAAAGCTAGTGAACAGTTTTCATTAAGTTATTTAAGGCATTAAAAGAATACAAGATTGTCAAGCAGATTCAGAGGTCATTTTAGTATGACATAAATTACTGATTCCACTGGATTCCCCACTCTTACTGAGCAAGCTTGACTTAATACTTCTTAAAACTCAGTGAACTTTTTAAGAGCCTGAAACACTTTTATTAATAGCTAAAATGTCTTCAGGCACACTGTTAGGATATTCATATTTGCCTGTGGGGAAGATGCATCCAGGGGATGTTCTATTTCCATATATAAATACATATGTTCTTGAGCATATATTACATACACACACACACACACACATATATATATATATATACATATATATATATATATATGCTTGGGTACACTGTTTGATCAGTCAAATGAGTTGTGAGATACAGCAGAACCCTATTACAAGCAATTGATTCCTGTCCCTATAATTCCCCATGCCTCCTAAACATACCTTGCAATCTAGTGTAAGAATGGCCTGGAATTCAGCAGGGCCTGGGAGCAGTGCCAGAAACCACAGGATACCCATCCATATGGAAATGTGCAGCCACCAATGCAGCACATCGAGGCAGAGACGCCTGACATAAATCATAGGTAAGAACTAACAGTGCAGGCACAACAGTGGGAGCAGGCAGAGCAGAGATACATCAGTACAGATACACTGATGTAATTATTATTCCAGAGGGGATTCTGAGTGTAAGAAAGCCATTAGATGTGATGACAGCTTCTTCGTTTTTTCTTACAGAATTTCACCATAATATACAGGCCAAGTTTGACTGGAGATGGCAGGATATTTTTTCTGATTATTCCAGGCATTAAATCATAGTCTTCTGCATGTGTATGTTCAGTTTTTTCTGTATAATTTCTATGGGTACTAAAGAAAGATACGGATAAATTCTGAGTTAAAATGTAACAATACATTTATTTTTTTCTTCTGTATCGGATTTTTTTTAACAGTAGAAGAAACTGTAAGTTATGTTTGGGTTTTGTGAAAATTTCTATACTTCTATATTTATCATAGAATGATTTAGTACAGGTCTTTTCTTTCTTGTTTAAAATACTAACTTTCGATTTTGTATTAAATTTTCAGGGTCTTTTCAACCATTTTCTAGAGTGTTCATGAATATGGGTTCCAAGATTATAATCTATGGGGATCCTTAGATATTAAACACTGTGAAAGTAAAATAGATGATTACATATACACTTAAATTTTAAGAAGTTCTTTCAGCTATCAAGTTAATTTAAGTAAAATTTTCCTAATTTTTATCACTTACTGTCTAATGTGCTACCATAGTACCAACATTTAATAGGTGGAGCAAGTATATTTTAACTATATTTCTGAATTCAGCAATGGAAAACTGTTTTAAGTAGAAAATGGAAAAAACCCCACACTAAATAAATTATTATGAAATTGCAGTGATTCACCTATCCATTGGCCAAATCCTCCCTAAAACTCTTCTTTAAAAATTAAAGACTCTGGAGTTTGATTCACCTATAAAATATTGAGGAGGTGAGTTTTTACTCCGAAATCCGATGAAGTTATTTAAATAGGTTCATCCTGCCTGCATCATGGAAGGCTTCCTCTTCTGTGCTGAAGCCAGTCTTCCTTCTTCTGTTCCTTTTTTTCCCATTCTTGATTCTTCATGACAACATGGTAAACTTCAAAAGTGAACTTCATTCTTCCAAGCCTGCCTGTGTGGATAAATTGTGACATAGGATATCTGTTTCCTCCCATATCTTTTGCAACTTCATAACATTCTTCCTCTCTACTTTGTAACAGTATGTTTTTCTCTATGATTTCCCCCACATTTTACATTTTAATATCTGTATTTCCTCCTGTAATCAGTTGCATTCTGATCCTTAAACTTGGTTGCAAGTATATTTGATTGATACTTATTTTCTAGTTCTTAAAAGCATCTTAATATCTCCTTTCCTCTTGTCTTTTTTTTTAGAAGTGCAACTTTATTATGACTATTATTTATGTTGTAGTCTCAGCAAATATGCAACCTTGCATTGCACAAATACAGAATACAGAACAGTATTTCCTTATCACAGTATCCTCCACAGAACTCATCCAAGACTCTTACCCAGGACTACTTAAATTTGCACGTTCTTCTTTTAGTGAACAAAGAACTTCATCAAATGTTTAATTTTGTAAGTCAGTCTTTATTTTTAATCCCTCTTTCTGAAACTTTAGTCTCATTTCTCTCACTCAAAACTGTGTTGTTTCTTGTGTGGGCATTTAGTATCACTTGATTATTTCTCTAGCCCCCAGCTGCTGGACAAGAAGAAGCTGGGGTTTCCTCTAGGTCCCATCTACCTCATACACCACCGCTTCTAAGTGGATGGCTCAGATAACCTAATCAGTCTCAATTAGCTCTATTCACCTACGTTTAGGCAACTGGGCATAAGTTCCTACAGCTGATGAAACATGGGGAGCAGTTCAGATGCCATGGTACGTACTAGAGGCTCAGTTCAGTCTCCTGGACTTCTGTCTGTTGTCATTTGAAATGTCTTATGTTACTCTGCCCTGGACTCCAACTGCCCTTTAAAAGCATGGCCATGTCTAGTAGGTCCTGTGTCACACCTGGTGGCTCTATGAGAATGTCTCAGGCATCCTGGTGCATCTCAACACTCACCAGTGCTGGGGTCAGCTGAATCAAGCTCTACACATCACTTTTGGGCTTCACTCACTGCACCTCATCTTCCTTAGTTAGAGCTTAGATACCTTGGGATCAATTCAGTCCCTTAAGAAAAGGCACTTAGTGCTTTTAGACATGTCCTGGAGTATCTGAGGCATTCTCACAAGACTGGCAAGTATGGCATAGGACCTACGGGAGAAGACTCAGATACTTCTGGAAAATATATTGGAGGCCAAAACAGGTCATCTCTAATGGTTATAAATTCCTATGTTTAGGTATCTGAAGCAAAGAATAGTCCACATGAGTACATACCCTTCTAGGATTTGTGATCATAATCTCATGTCTAAAATGGGATTCATTAATTTCTTAAATTCACACAGAGCCTCATATCTGAGCTGATCACCTGCATTTCTTTCTGCTAAAAAGAAATCAGTGCTTTTTAGCCAGCTACATTCTCATCCTTAGGTGAGAAAATAAATTAGGCAAATCATGTAATAGAATTATTTCCATCTTGCCATTGGCTCTGATGAGAGCTCAGATGAGTGGTTCACAAGTTGAGTTAAAAAGTAGTTCATGGAAGAAAAATCCAGAGGCCCATTAAGTATTGAGACACGACTTGTTCAGGAATTCCCTGCTCCAAAATATGCTGGACATTAGCAAAGTATTATTTAAAGATTTCTACCACGCACTTGCCATCTCTTTTACGCTCCCTGAGACATCTGGTTCTGACTACTCCTGGTGATGAGATACTGGACAATTCAGGTTTCTCGTCTAACTCAGCACACAATTTGTATGTTCTTACATTAATCCTTAGCTATGTAAACCTGCTCATTTCCACCCCTGAAACTGTCATCTCTAGTCCTTCTGGAAGCCTGCTCTAGTTCCTATGATTTCTACCATGCATATTATATCCTTTTGCTGTTTCAAGCAATAGCTTTCTGCAGAACAAGAAAAGAAACAGTCCCTTCTTCAAAAAGACAATATATATTGGTTGTGAAGAGTAAATATATTGCATAGGAATAGTTCTTGAGAATACTTTAATCTGTCAGACAAATAAACAAACACTTTCATGATTTGTTTTACAATACTGAAAGTGGGTATGAACTTAAAAAGGCTAGCAACAGCAATTCCAGCAACACTTGTAAACATTTTTTTTTCTTGGTTAAGGAGATGGTTTTATGAAAGTAATTCACAGTATAGAATGCACAAAGCATCTGCAATCGGATTAAGAACTTCAGGAACCTGATCTCTGCCCTGATGGAACTGGGTAATTTCAGAAAACCTCTAAAGTAATCCAAGGGACCTTAGTACCCATGTCATTACTTTAGCACTCAAAATATCACAATGATGAGTACTGTGGTGGGTTAAATAGCTGAGGTGACTTTCCTTGTGGACCCTTTACACACTGACATCTAGAAAAATATTGCCCTAATTTTCAGGCATGCTGAGATACTATACTATGAACTGAAAGACATGAAAACTGCCAATTCTTAGCAGCTCTTAAAAACACCCCCAAGTGAGACAACTTGGGAATCTCTATATATGTAGCATTAAGAGTGCTAAGTCAGGGTACAAATTATTTGAATATGATTTGTGTTTGGAATCCCTGCTGTCTTTTGCCCTGCTACTCATTTAAAACCAAGAGATCTGGACAAGAGACATTCTAGCACAGGCTAACAGTCAACAGCTGCTAAACTGTGATTATCCTATCAGCACAGAAGAAAAAAAATTGCTATCATTCAGGCAAACACCATTTTTTCCAGTCTGAACTCTAAGAGACTGACAATTCTCAAACAAGTGATAGCCTTCAATCGCCTGTAAAGAAAATGTTATGGCTGGTCATTTGACAAAGAAAATTAGTGCCTATAAGAAAAAGGATAACTGGTAATTTTAATGAGTGAATGAACGAACATTTGAATGAGTGAATTTTAATAAGTGAATGAATGAACACAAACAGAAAATGACCCATATCACCAGCAGAGGTAGAGAGTTACTCCATGAAGTACGTAGGTAAGTATCCCAAGGGAGGAAATTTGGCATACACTGGAGGACGTTGATCAAATGCTCCAAAGAATGCCCAAGAGTGGTAACAAAATTAAGTCAAAATGGTATACATGAATCTTATTGTTTTGTCTGACTTCATATGTCCCTTGTGCTTTCTAATTAAGGGCAAATAGTCTCTCAATGTTTTTTAAAATTGTTTTATGTACTTAACTTTTCCCCAGAGACACAAATTATGCCCACCAGATTAAAGTTCAGAGGAAGGATGTGATTAAATGCTTGAGGCACTATAAAGTGCCAGTACTGGTACTAATGCTAAGGAAAGATAGATCACAAGTATCCACTTTAAAGAAGGAATAACATACAGTTTGAATGCAGCAAATGCACCAGAAAGGACATAGGATAAAGTCAGTGCTCAATTCTATTCATACTCAGGAAGCTGAAAAGCACACATGAGTTTAGATTAAAGCAATTTTTTTAAATCCACAATTAATTGCATAATTAAAAGATAAATACTTTGACGTCATATTAAACTTTTTGACTGACCCTGAGTTATCACTCTAATTACAGGCAAAACAAAGTGTGATATCCTCAAGAGCTTGCAGTCATATGACAGAGCTTTAGGCATCTGTACAATATGTTACAAACCTATTTCATCTGCACTTCCTCTATAGCTGGTAGAGCAGCTCAACAAAAATGTGGTCAACCAAGAAAAGCTGAGTACAAAAATCCTGAGACTCTCCACATCACTTAAAAAAATTAATAAAAGTAATGACACCCTTATACTGCATGCCCTGACTGAAAGCTAGAGAGATACACACATTAACATCTTTCATGCCTGATCCAGAGCACCCATCTGAACCTCCTGCCAAACATCGTGACTGGTCTACTTTCGGCTTAGACCTTCTAGTTCTCTTTGTAGAACGTTTCAGTTGGCATAAATTAAGCATTTATGGGCATGTTACACTCAAAAGGGCTATGAGTGTCCTCCAACCAAGGAGACCTTTGTTTTGTCTTAGATACCTTAGAGCACATAGCTCCAAGGTTACAAAACCTTTTATGGTTCAATTTTTAATTATCTAAGTAAGTGATGAGGTGCAACTCTTTGATTTTATGAATAGTATGTCTTTGATCCAGCTTGAGAAGACAAAATGTATAGAAAATGTGTTCTTTTCATATGTTTGCCATTTTTAACACAAATTCACAAATTATTCAAGAATGTTCCATTACTGTCTTTCCTTTGAAGGATAAACAAGGAAGTCTTCAGTAGGGCTATTTTATAAGGTTCGTAACAAGCCTCTGGTTTAAAAAGAAGCCCTTCACACTAAAGTGGTATGATGTGAGATATGTACAAACTGTGTACACAAATCTAAGTATAACAGGACTCTCAGACCCTTTCAACATTGTTCAGTCCAGCTCTCCAAAACAAATGGAGGATTCACAAAATAGAGAATTTGAGAAAACAGCAAATGAATCCTCTGTGCTATTTGCAGCATCAGGTTTGAAAGCTGCTCGCCTCTAGATCTCTAAGCTCTGTTTCTCATGTGTCAGATGGGAATACAATAGACTATGCAGTAAAGGGAATCACACAGACACAGTATGTCCTTCACACTTACCAGGCCTGTTGACTACAGTCTTCCCAATCTGAACACACAGCAGTATCAAAAAATATTTATGGGGCGGTAAGTAATTTTGGGGGATTTTTCCCATTCCACATAGCCCAGAATACTCTGAACCAGCTCCAGGAAAACAGGAGCTTGCCAAAACATTAGTTCAAGCAGGTGGTTCCAATTCAAAGGACCTTTACCTTCTCTATGCTTCAGAGGTTCTTGGAACAACAAAAACCTCACAGGCCTATGTTGGCAAGCGTGAGATTCGAAAGGCAGATGTTACTCTCCCATCCACCCATCAAAATCCTCTTGCCAGATTAACTAGTATCAGTACTATGACTTAGCTTTTGAACTGGCCACATGGGAGGTCTGCTATAATAGGGCAGCTACAAGCCATGTGCTGCCACTTATCTTTGTGCCTCTTACTGGGAAAGGGAAAAAAAAAAAGAGAACTATAAAGAATGGTAATTTCTTACCTGGTAATTTGTTTCTCCACATGCCCTAATATGCAAACCCAAACACTAGCTAAAACTCCTCTTGTCAGCAGATGGATGCAGGGAAAACATAAAGAAGCCCCTGGTGTGTCAGATTTGAAATACAGAGAGATGATCTCTCTGGCTAAGTTCAGATTCAAATTTCTAAAGCAATAAAGAGGAAAATGCCATTTCAGAAGGTATAGTACAAAATTTTCATAAAGGTAAATTCCTCAGAGAGAGAAAACCACACTTAATCAGATGAAAAGATACTACAATTTTACAGACAATTACTAAGCAGTGGGCAATTGATAAATATTTTTCCTTTTTTATGTCTCTCTGCAAACGTTTTGATTATGAGGTTGCTCGGCTCTCCCTCTGATGTTTTACCTCCAGCTTGAACTGATATAGGGCTAACAATGGAGGACTGTTATCCCTTGATAATATCTTGTTCAGATGGATATACATGACATGCCCAGCCCACCCAAGTAGAACCAGTAACCAAACAGTCGACCACCTGGTAAGATGATTAAAGCTTATCACGAAGTCGCATGGCAGTGAAAGATGACTGGACATCTGTGGAAGGATCAAGCCTGGTCAAAGAAATATCTCCTTTCATTGATTTGAAGGAGAGTAGTATGAGCTGGAAGAGGAAAATCTAGGGCAACATTTCTAACAAAAACTGTTTAAGAAGAAGTAGGTAAAAATGTGGTCCTTTCATGCTTAGATGCAGCATGTTGGTGCTTTTGCCTTTAAAATCTATATCAAGCTACTCTACAGGCAGGAATCCTTAGGAATTTCTCAGCAATGTTCTCAAACAGCCAGCACACTGAGTGAGGAGCTACTGAGAGCCCAGGAGTAAGAAATACTGACAACATGAGCATACCTTACATACATCCCTATCTACATAGAACTTATATTAGTCAGAACTACAGAAAAGTTCCTCTATCTTTTGAAGGTATGGTATTCTGATTCTTTCTTGAAAAACATAACAGAACTCATGTGTTTGTCTGGAGTTTTGTTTTAGTGGTGGCGGTGTCCAGAAGCGGTGCCAACACCCGCTTTTAACATAAGGTGTGGTGTCCACACCTCAATCAGAAGGTCCTCCCAGCAAACAGTGCAACTCTCACCTCCCACCTGACAAATAAGGGTCCCAACAATCAGCCACATAACTAACTAGAATGGGTGGCCTTTCCACCCTTCTGTACAGCAAAGCAGGGGAGAACACTGATAGATCATGACATTATAATTCAGGGGCTATGGTGATTAGCAGGAAGTGGTATCTGTAGGCTTCGGTTCCTGCTTCTAGAAGAACACTGTTAAATGAGTGAAAGGTAGTCAATGTCCATTGAATTTTTCAGGCTGAGAAGAGTGTTACACTCCCTGTTTCTGGGGATGAGAGTGCCCTGAAGATTTGGTGATGTATCCTGTGTATTTGGCACAGAAGCACTTCTGCCTCCTCTTCAGCTGTGTTTCAAGGGAAAGCATCCATTGGATTTTTCTAAGGTCTAACCCATTAGGCATGCTCCAAAAATATCTAGCATATTGGGTCCCTCAAGCATTTGTAGATGGAGCATAGCCTGCTTTCCTAACCTTCCCCTTATTTTAGACAAGAGAAAGGTATTGAATTCTTTAGTTTGGTTGTGTCTTGAGAACTTCACAGTCCTACAAGAGGGCATCTAATCAAGCTAGGCAGTAGATTAACAGCTGGCTTTTGGATCACCAATTTGGGTTCAGGTACTGCAATTCCATTTAAGTCCTGCTGTAGATGCTTTAGCTCTTTTATTGCCTTCAGCCCTGTGATGATATCTATGACAGCTGAGATTTCAAGCTGATATTGATGTGAAAAGGTTGGAGGATGTTCAAGTGTCTGGCTTAAAAATTGCACCAGGAAATGCGCACTGTTTCTTGCCACAAGAGCATAAGGTTGAGTTGCTTCTCTCTCAGTCCTAAAACTTACAGAATCTCTGAAGCCTGACAAGCTTCTCATAAAATACTGAAAAGAATAAAAAGATGACCCGTCTTTCTGTCACATAAAAGAAGTCGTCTGAAGGCAGAGGAAGTTTTCCAATTGTAGAGGAAAAAAACATGGAAGAATAAGAAATTCTAGAGATAACTGTTTCTCTGAGGGAATGGAAATATGGAAATGTCATAAAGAAGTAGTAGGAGATCTCTGCAATTATGTATGGGTCTTCTCCCACCCTTCTATTGAAATTAATGTTAAGCTCAATAGTGAATAGTCTCTGAGAGATGTGTCTCAAATGTACCAGATTTTCTTTCCCTCTGTTGCCTTCTTAGAAAAGTGTGTTTGCATGTTCTTTTTCACAGTTTGTATACTTGTTTATTTTGATGTTACTCTCACTGGTTTTCCTTCACTCTTCTTCACTTCCAGTCCTTTCCTGAATGAAACCACACATACTGAATACTTTCAGCCCTCCATCTTGTAAAAGGTTTGATCAAAATTTAATTTTACAGAACAGCAAGTTTTCAGCCTCTCATACTTTTCAGTTACTTAAATGGCACCCAGGTTCCCTTCCCTTCCCTACCCTTTTTATCCACTTAACAAGGGTTTGCTTTCTATAGCAATAAAGAAAAGTCTTGTTTTATTTCTGTCATACTTAGGCCTAGACAGCTTTGAATTTTTAGAAAAGATTGAGGCTGTATATAAAACTTCTTCATGGATGGAAAAAGGGAAACATTTGCTCAGAAAATGATCGAAGAATTGAGTTTTCAGAGGTGAGTTTTCACAGAAAATGAGCTTCAGATAAGCTGAATGCATGAACTGGCTGCCACTCCAAAAGATGTGGGTCTTATTTAGGAGTCCCATGTGATAACTGACAGTGCTGTACATCTGTCTCACACAAAGCCGTCCACAAGTTTTTAGGTCTGCAAGGATAGAATTCAACACCTGAATTTAAGGTCATAAGCATAGACACCTGGGTGTGAGCTAGGTGTCCATATCACTATCATGGTCACTACAGGTCTTGTCTGTGCATCCAGAGGAGCGCACAGATCTACTCAGCTGACCAAACCAAAGTACCTACTTTAGGGCATAAACTCCTTTGAGCGTATTGGGTTAACTTCAGTTGCCTGAATGGCACCTTGTGCCATTTGAATTGTCTTGGCTAACCCTGCCTGGCCTCCAGTTGCCTCTCCAGGTGTCACATGGTGCTGTATCCAAAGGTTCCCTTTCAATGTATGAAGGCACAAGGCTCAAATGGCTCCTGTGGAGGAACCTGAATCCCACCTCCACTGCCTGCAATGGAAAGTTAAGATACCTCACTCACACTAAATTTCTGTGCTTAAAGACAAAGCTGAACCTCACTCTAGGGGACTGCCTTTGAAATGTAGTGTGCAAAGAAAAGAACTAACCCTCTTTTAGAGTGGAAACATTAAATGGATTCTCAAATACCTTGGGAACCTCAGAGTATAGATAATTCATTTTTGTACTTATTTCTCAGACTTAAAACCCCATTTTTATATGTTGGGGATAAGCAATAAGTGTCTGGTAAGGCTTCTGGATTCTTTCTCAGTTCTGTTTCTCTTACGACCCATCAGCATCATGGCTGGACCTTCTCCAAGTTTCTCTGAAACTTCTTCTCCAGACAGTGCTCCTGCTTCCCTGCCACACCCACACATGCTCCTGTAACTCCCCAAGGTAATATCCCCTTTTTACAGAGTGTCATGAAAAAAAAATTGCAGGCATGGCTCCTCAAAATTTGTTTGCAAAGAAAGAGGTGCTTTTAACAAGTACCTGTTCTCAAAAAGGAAGACTATCCCAGCTTCATGAATACTGACTGAGTACTTACTCCATGTTTCTTTCAAGCACCCACTCTTAGGTGGATACTCTAAGCTACACTTCAGGTAATGCAGTCAACCAAGAAAATAATAAGAACAACTGCATTTATCTAAGCATCAAAGATCATTTTGTTTTACAGGTGACTTACTATAGCAGCATGCCTTACTAAACATCGCCTCCACCTGCACAACCTGGTTTACCTGCAATAGTGGTTTGAGCTGTTGGAGAGAATATAGTGAAAGAGAAAAATGGCAATGCCGAACTGGAAGTCTTTTAAAATTCCCAGTGCACTTCTTCAGTCTTTTCTTTTTGTCATCTTGTACATCATTTTGTACAATAGCAACTTTGCTAAGTACAATAGGGATACAGTGCTAAGAACAACCAGAAAAACAGATGAGAGTAGCATCTTTTTAAATACAAATGATCCCTAAAATCATCTACCTAGGAAATCAGACAGTGGGGATTAGTCAGTATCACCCTCTTTAATGCTTGGGATCACATATTTAAATAAACAGCAATCTCTTAAGAGAATTAGTAGTTGGGGGTTCTTTTTGCATTATGTAATTTAAATGACATGATACGCTAAGTCATAATATACAATGAAGGCATGCAGGAAAGCAGTGCCACTCTTCTGAGCGCCAGGACTTCACTTTAATTTATGACTGTATGTACATAACATGATTTTTTCAAAGGGTACATAGCCCCCTCTTAGACTAAACTGCTTATTGCTTTTACAACAGCAAAATTCCTCATTAAATTAATTTATTCTATTTCTTATTTTTGCTGACATTTAGCTTTTTTGTAAAGTACTGTTTAATCTCTTATCCTCTTTTCTCTCTCCAATTTCATCTTAAATAGCTTACCAAATCAAAACCTACCCCACGAATGATCTCATAGTGCAGTTCAGCCTAGATATTTTTCTGCTCTCTTCTGTTTTATTTTTGGCCTGTGACAAATCTTAAAGCAGAAAAAAAAAAACCCCTACACACAAAATCCAGAAAATATTATATAACTGTATAGAGCCAGCAATTTAACTCTTCCCAGCAGAAAATTGTTTCTAAATACAACTCTGTCTGGAGTTGAAAAACGTCAGTATGGAAATCCAGCTCCAGGTCACAGGAGGGAGTGCAGCAGCTCCCCGAGCAGATGTCCACACACAGTGAGTCATCGGCAAGGGCTCAACCTGGGATCATCAGCACCCAGGCACAGCTGCCCACGGTTTTCAGCTGAAAGAGCAGCTCAGCCGCCTGTCCCTTACTCAGCGTGTGGAGCCCTCAGCTAACCCGAGCAAGCTAGGAAGGGCGACGAGACAGCAGGGAAACCTCTGGAGATGTGATTTTTGTGTCAGCCCTCCAGCCGCATTAGCGAAAGGGGGCGTTTACCAGCGCTCAGCAGAGCGAAGCGGCAGCGATGTCTCCATCGCTTTAACCTTAAAAGGGGCACAGAAACGGGAGTACCAACTGGGGGCATGCCGCTGCTCCCCGATGCGTGAGCACTGCCCGCGGCGGCAGGTGCCGACGGGCGCTGCGGGGAGCTCAGCACACACGGTCTGACAGGGCGCTCTACTCCCGGCGCCGGGCAGGGCAGGGAAAGGCAGGGCAGGGAAAGGCAGGGCGGGGAAAGGCAGGGCAGGGAAAGGCAGGGCAGGGCTGCTGCCGCCCACAGCCCCCGCCGTTGCCGCGGCAACCCGCGGGCGGGGCAGCCCCAGCCCGGCAGCTGCCGGGGGTGCCCGGGGGTCGCCGATCTGCGGGCTCCGCGCCGGGGGCGGGACGGACAAAGGCACTGCCCGGGCAGGGCGGCCGCGCTCGTGGGAGGCTCCTGTGCCGGCAGAGGCGAGGCGAGGCGAGTCGGCCTCCGGGAGAGAAAGGACGGGGAGGGGCCGCCCGGGAGAGGAGAGGGGAGGGGAGCGCCGTGTCCCTTGGAAGCCGCAGCTTTCCCTCCCCCCGGCCCGCCAAGCCCTGGGCGCCAGGGGAGGGCGGCACTCCCGTACCGTGTTCCCCTCCCGCTAGACGAGGGGCCGCCCCGGGGCAACGGGACGATTTAACCAGAAAAAATACAAAAAAAGAAAAAAAAGAAAATAAAAGAAAAAGCTGAGTATTAGCTATACTTAATTTAGAAGCAAGATGAGTTGGTTTGTTGATTTTCCTTTTTTCTTTTTCTTTTTCCCCTCTATTGGCTAGAAGCCAAAGCTCTCCTATTGAACGCCTCTCGCTGAATGGGAAAAGCTGCCTAGTTTAATTAATGTTAGTCTTTTTCCCCCAAAAGAAAAGGGATAATATTCCCATTATTTTAGCTGTGGAGAAGCCTCAGGTCTCCAGAAGAGTCGTCGAAGACATGCTGAGCCCAACCCTCTTTTCTTCCTCCCCTCCTCCCTTCATTACCACCGTACATAGAGGCACACACACACAGACAAAAGGGAAAGGGAGAGCCGAAAGAAATGAGCAGTTACCTGAGAAACCGAATACGGTACTATAGGGCACCATGGGTAGACCTGTATTAGAGGAATTCAAATTGCAGAAGTAACCTCTGCCTTACCCTCTCCCTGAACCACGCCTCATTTAGTACACTAATCCACCCAACACTGAAATATATGTGTCCAGAGCACACACAGAAAAGTTTGGGTAGCATCTGTAACATGGTGGAATCCCATATCAAATGTTAAAGTGTCATTCTATTGTGGATTATATATAATTCTCTCCAAATCCACAAAAATAGCAATAGATATAAACCAGATAGTAGATCAACCATGCTTTCAGACGTGTGCTTTCCTGTTTCCGGCTCCTACACTGTTTGAAAAATAATAGTTTGCTGTATGGAAAATACACAAATCTCTGTTACACTGATGTAAACATATCAACATTCCCACCAATGTTCGGAAGCACAGCAAATGTGTTTGTACTAATTGTAATCATGAAAGCATTATGATGAATAATATGTTGTCATTTAGATGGTTTAGGGTGTTACTTTTTAGTTCACTACTATGAGTTCTGCCTTTCCTTTAAAAATGCTCAGTTTTGCTAGTAGCCTTGCTTTGTTGCAGATTTGTTGTGTAACCGAGAGTCTGCTTTTAAAAGGATTATTATTCATAATAAAAACACTGCTGTAAGTTTTAAAAAGAAATTACACTTCTTTCTTGACCTTTGTTCCCCTTACGCCTTTCTGTGCACACATCCTGTGATTGTAATCTATTATTCTGATCAAGTTTGTCTCAGTTTTTATGATGAAGCTAAACATGCATTTAGAAAATGTCCTAGCAATGTATTAACATGGAAATGTGGTTCCAAGTAGTAGAAACATAGTGATCACAAGCCCTACTTGGTGAGAGAAATCACTGTGTTTAACAGGACTGAGATCCGGACCATGTCTTAATTTTACAGTCCGTGTTGAAGTGTTAGGAATTTTCAGACTGAAGTATTTAATAGACTACCAGGTCTGAAGATGAAGTCAGAATTTGTAAGGGAGGATGCACTGTTCACAGCACAGCACTTTTATTTAACACTTAATTATGAAGCTGTGCACAGAGAAGCTTTTGAGATTGTTGCCATTAGAAACTGAGCCCTCATGGTTCGAGTTATGGTCAGGCTGCCGTCTCCACCCCCACCTTCCTCCTCTGCCCTCCTCCTGCTCTGACGACTGACCTTGCCACGCTTGGCTAAGCTGAACCTTGAGGTGCTGCAGTGTTTTACATTGCTGGGCTGTAAGGTTTAAGGTGCAAGCATGTAAGGGGTGGTGCCATCTGTGGGGACGAAAGTATTTTATTTTGCTGAAAACCTGCCAGCTGTTATTTAATATCACTGAGTATCATGTAACAAATATAAAAGCTACATATCAGCGAGAACGTCTCTTTTCCTACTAATCTAGGCTGGAACACAGCAAAGTTTCCATTTACTTCTAGCTATTGTGAAAAGAAAGCTCTATTGACCTATTTTGACACTCAGCCAGGGAGGTGACTCCATCAGTCAGAAGCTGACCATTTTTGTTTCCAAACTCACCCACCAGAATTTTAATGCTATGCTTTGTTTGAACTGAAAGGCTGTCATTTCAGTGCTTTTTCTCACCGTTGATCTCAGCCTTATGTATTTTACATGGTATTTTGGAGATACACTATTAGCCATCATTATAGCATTCTCTGTGTAAAATTATTTTGTGTGTAAGCCTGAAAAAAATTTCTGGTGAATTTTCATGTTATTCGGTGGCACTGAGTGATCTTTTGTGCAAAGATATCACAGGTTTGCTCTTTCATAACCTCTTCTTCCCAGGGAGACTCTGATCTTTCATCACACAAGGCATTTGAAGTTCTGTGTTGGATTTTTGCAAGACCAGGAGCAAGCCTTGAGGTCTCCTAATTTTACCTGTCACTGAGCATCTCCCACGTTGGGAGCCAAGGGCATGCAGGGCACGGTGGGATCAGATCCTAAATTAATTCTCCTGGGAGTAATTGATCCTCAGAATGATTTTCACAGGCACAGCTTCCAAAGGTGCTGAATGTTCATACACTGCAGCACAATACCAGCTTTTGCAGATCAGCAAAGGAGTGGTCACTCTAAGCAACAAAGCATAGGAAAGTGTTCTGTAGAGAACAATCCATTAGCAGGACATTACAGCCTTTACTCGTGATTGTCAATAGGTCAGACTGGATCATTGCCGGCACACTGAGGGACTGCCTGAGTTTCCTATGCACCATTTTTGCCAGACAGGATTCCCTCACTTGCATCAGCAGCATTTTTGCTATTGTTGTGAAAAGAGAAAATTGAGCCAGGTTGTCGACAATACTGACAGCAGGGGATTTTTTTCCCCAAAGGTATAAACATCAATTAGGCACTGGAGCTCCACTCACTATCAATCATTCGAAAATCTCCCTCTGCATGATGCTGCCTGGCCTCAGGGCTAGAGCAACAGCTGGGCACCACCTTGTGCTTTGGTGGGACTGTGGTCCCTTAGCCTAGAAACCTCTATTGAGATTCTCTTGCCAGGGAGGGAGCTCTTTAGACTTCCCATTCGTTTCCCTTTTTGAGAACCATACCACATTCAGTTTGAATATGTAACCAAGTCTTGGATTACGGGACAGGCATGAGCTTTGTGCATGGAATCTCTTGAGTATAAATGAATGTCTCAATTGGCACGGGCAGCAGAACCTGTGGTCTTTACCTTTAGTACCTAGAAAAACACCATTTGGGGCTGATGCAAATGTATGTTATGCAAACTATAAAAATATAATTTATTTTTATGTTGAATCAGTTACTGAGCAGTGTGAGATGAGAGTAATTATTTTTAACATTACTTAAAACCCTGTATTTTAAAGACAATATAGGAGTTTAAATATATTTGACATTTATGAAAAAATAAATACTACTGATTGATTGACAGAACCAGTAGTTTTACAAAATAATCTTTAAGCACCATATCTCAAAAATACTGCAATTATCCGAAATAAATCTAAGCAGAGGGATGTAAAGTTCAAATATGAAAAGAACTTTCATGGAGGTGTGGTGAACGTATCCAGTAATGTAACTTCTGGTCAGATAAAAGATAATTAAAAAAAAAGAAAATCTCCCTCTTCTGTACTAAACTTACAGTCTGTAAATTGCCTTTTGCTTTCATGGTCAGAACTGGTATTTTTTCCAATGAACATCTTTCCACTACAGGCACTATGTTTACAATAAATGTCTACAATAACTGTAGCTGTTTTCAGTGTGATTTTAAACAAGCCAGATTTTCCAGTGCTTTAATGTTTTGTGAGACTGTGAAGGCCCTCTCCCTTTATCTGAAGAAACCGGTAGCAGAGAAGCTAAAGCGCGAGAAAGGCAAACTAAATTTATATCTGTCTTCTTCATCAGCTTTGTCCTTGGCTATTTAATACATAAAACCTGCACTTTGGAAATATCTCAGATATATTACAGAAATCAACAATATTATCAGAGTTGTGGTTCACAACTCTAGAAACACTTGGACCCCAATCTGTTAATTTTTTTGAATGAGATGTCAAGCACATTCTTATCACTTCAGATTAACTTGCAGTTCTTTTAAGTGTAACCCTTTAACATGACCAACAATTAAGCTTTCCAAGCTCCTGGGATGCAATTGCTGGTTGAATTCATACAATAATCATTAACATGCTTCATTTCAAGAGCGAAAACTTAACCAATGAAGAGAAATTCAAATGTGTATTCTTCTTTAAGTCGTGTCTATAGGGCACTTGGACTGCTGGCAGTTGGCGCCTTCCCTTCATCATGAAACCTGGCCTTCTCAGAATCAAACTCCCAGTTCATCTTAACAACTTTGGCTTTTCAGAGGCAACTGGCCGTCTCTCCTTCTTCAGGCTCATATTCAACCTGCATTTGAAGACCTGACAACAAACAAAAAACTTGCTTCCTCTGTCCAATGAAGATGCAGAATTGCTTGTTCATTGCTAGCTTGTTGAGGTACCTATTTAGATGTTTAATGCAGAATTTCTCTTCCCTAGCTTACATAACTCTCTAAGCAAGATTTCTTGCTTTAAACCCTGTTAAAAGTCTTTCTGGAGCAGTTTACCTACATATTGTGACATAAGTGGATATGAGGAAAGATAGTGACCATACTTCTTCTCCCTGTGAGCCAGTGAGGCTGGACAGCTACAAAAAGACCTCCGTCATCATGATTTTGTAGCATATATCCGCACGTGGCCACTCAATATTCATGACACTGTTCTTCCAGAGTTCTGGATAGAGTGGTTAAATGCCCATTGCAGTTTTGTGTCTTTCAAATACAACTAAACCTTCAGAAATCTGATTATGGCAGTAACCAGAAAGTTGACAGGAAAGTAATGGAGCTTGCAAAGGTTAATTTGAATGAAAAAAACTTGTCATGAATCCATGTTACAGAGCAATATTTTCTAATCTGTGAGACTCGCATATAATGGGCATGTGGTGTGAGGAAGGAAACTAAAAAAAGAATGTCTTTCAAGCTGACAGATTTGATAATGAAAAATCTTCAGCTCCAAGTTTGCATTTTGTTTAAAGTAAATAACTTCCTCCTGGCAAGGCAGGCTTCACAAAACAGGAAGTAATTTTCAGTCACTCTACTAAAGTAATTTTCTGACACTAATGAATCTGCACCTCTAACGAATACACACTGCTCAGATTCTCCCTCGCAACATTCAAGACTAGAGAAAGCCTACTGAAATGAGTGAAATGATTAGGATTTCACTGGAATACAGGAGAACATACTTTGGCCAGCTTAATTGCCTGTGCCCGTATGAGTTGGTGTGTGCACTCTGTATTCTCTGTCTTTGGAGTGCAGAACTGCTGTAATAGCCTCATACCTTTTGTTACAGGTGTTCTGAAAGTGCTTTGGTACACACTGAAGGTTTCTCTGTACAGTCCTAAAAGCTTGTCTTTGATTCTATGAGAAGGATGCACTGAAAGCCCGCAATAAATTATTAACCATGTCAGTGAGCCAGGTTTTGGATAGCTTAATTTATATTGAGTACATCTCTATCCAGAGGTGGCATCATTGTAATAAATGGGACTTGCTCTTCTGTGAGGAGGCACAGAGCTCTGAGTAAAATCAGAAGCAGTTCCAGGCTGTGTGATTTCTGGAAAGAGATACTATAGAAAACATGATATATTTATAATGGAAGGTAAGCCAAGTTGGTTAGTTTTGTCGTGTTGTTTTTTTAAGTAGGAAGCAGCATTGAATAATAGCTTACACATTTACATAATCAGCTACATGAGTAAAAGAAACCAACATAAAACATTAAAAAAAATTTAAAACTGAGATTTAGCTGAAGTGAAAACTGAAGCTTCTGTAAACTGCGGCAAGGTGGCATTTGGGTCACTTACCTACAACTGTGTGAGTTAGCCAGGTTCTTCCTAAATATCAGTCATCTATCCTCCAGACAGAAATGCAAAGGTGTTATTACTCCTCTTTATAGCAGTCAAGGTCTCAGAATGGTCTTTCCCAAGACCTTTACTTCTGGGAGGGAGAGGGTTGTTTTGCCTGAAGAAACATGGAAATGCCCCTCTTACATCCTTCTTCGAAACACCAGGATGAGAAATTTAACTAGAGTTCAGCAGATTAAGGGACATAGCATGATAAACACTCACAAAACACACAAGAAAAAATGTGATTCAATTAATTTTTGTGATCTGTTAGCTGCCAGATTGTACTTGACAATCTACACTCATTCTTAATGTCAGCCTGATCTTAATGTTGTGTTTTTATCATGAGTTCTTGGTGACAATATAAACCACCTGCACATAAAACCCTGCTATTATCCACCATCACAAAGGGTGATTTTACAGTACATACAGTAGATTGAGTGTCATTTGGTATTAGTATGGCCTTTTGAGAAAAAGCTTCATCATTTACAGTTGCTTGTAGTAACTATCATATACTGGATCATGAAATTTTGCAAAGTGTATTTCAGAAATAATATTACTGTGGGTTCCAGTGGAGAAAGCACTTGCTAGCTTTTGTGAAAGTTATGCATGAGAAGAATTTTTGTTATTGTAACAGATATAGCAATGTGCCTAAAAATGTACTTCCCTTTATATACAAACATTTCTTTGTTTTAAAGGGCTTAATTCTGTGTACATATATGTATGACCTGTGTTTGCTGGAGAAATTATGAACTTTAGGATCAGTATCCTGATTTCCAAAGTATCCAAAGAGTCAGAACCTTAAATTGAAATAGTGAGGACTGTGGACAGAGAGCACCACCAAAAAGCCAAGTCCTGAATAATCAAGGAAAAGGGTGGGGGAAAGCCTAAATTGAGCCAGGCTGCCAGAAAGTGAGAACAAGACCAACAGGTTTATAGGAATGTCCAGGAATACTTGTTCTAGGTAGCAACATATAGGCAGAGTGAGAAGTATCACCCTTGATAAGCTAAGGGTAGATTTCCTGGGGTTAGTGAAATAATCTCAGAGGAAAGCAGCTGGCTTGCTTTTTGAAGCAAACAGCAAGCAGAAGTAAAGGCCAAGGAGTTGGGCAGGTAACTGGAGTTTGACCAGGGGTGTAAGAGGTAAAAGAGAGCCCCCACAAGTAACTACAAACAAAGAAGAGAGAGACTAAAACAGAGAGTCAGACAACAAGAAACACCAGCTTCCAAGTTTTTTCCTGACTTATGTAACAAGGAGGTGTCTGAGGCAGAAGAAAAAACAAATACACATTGAATTGGAGGAGAAAGAAAAAATAAGAATATCAAGAAATTCATATCTGATCCATAAAATCTTGACAGGCCTTCGAGAGAGAAAAAAATATGTTGTATTTAGGCCTATGGCACTTACCTGAAAGAAAAATATTATCTGAAATGTAGTATTATTATTTAACATTCTGGATAATGTAAATAATTTTAAAAGAAATTTTAAAACATGGGAATTAGTTTCTCCTGCAGTAAAAGACAGTGCAACACAGCAATACATATATTGTCTTATAATGTTGTACCTGTAGGTATAAATACCACTGTGCTTCAGAAAAGGAAATTAGGTCTGTATTCATTATTGCTAGTAAAACCTTTTTTTTTTTTTTTAAATTAGATTTTACATCTCTCTGCAATGTATAGACTTAAATTCCTGAATCATCTTGAATGACTCCAGTTACGTTGCTATAGCAGTATGTGTGATACCAAATCAGCCCTATTCTTGGGGGCCTTGGATGGCCCCCAGCTCAATACAAACTTTACACTTTGTAGAAGTACTCACCTTTCATGGGATGTTTTCCATCAAACCTCTCTGTAGCTGCTTCTTAGAATTCCTCAAATTCTAACTGCTCTACAGCTAGCATTTTGTTGGTTAACATCTTCCAGGTACAGGGATCTTTCCCTTTTCTCTCTGATGAAACGTAGCCCATCTCCACAGCCCTGATTTCAGCTGCCTTACTAGAAGTGAGGCACATCATGTCGCAGATAAAACCCGTATTCATACCTTGAGATCAGACACTCCCCGTATAGAACCACTACTTAAATTTAGGATTCCTAGTCTTGAGTTGAGTTCCACCAGTGCTAATTTCACTTTTGCCCCTGGTTCCTGCCAGCATCAGTCCATGGTGATGTGCTAATAATGGCAGCTTCTCAGTGAAGTGCTCTGGCACGTGATACCATGCTGATGGTAATACTATTTGCCCTCAGTACCACAAAAGCTCAGACATCTGCTCCCAGACCTGCTGGACTTTATGTCTCCACAACACTAAGGATCAGGGGATGGACCTGCACAGGCAATGTTGTAGAAGATATATATCCCTACAGTTAACTTGCTCAGGAAGAGAAGCTTTGGGCAGCTGAACAAAACCTCAAAATTGCAGACACTGATGATCACAGATGACTCTGACCACCCCAGTATCTGCTGAAAGGGTAATATGGCACAATCAATACATGAGATTTCTGTTTCTTAATGCAGGTGATCAATGAACCAGTAAGGAGATATTGGACCTGAGGATCAGGGGCAGTGTTGCCTGCAGCAACTGTGAGTTGACTGTGGAGTTTAGGATCCTGACAGAAGTGAGCAAGATAAATAGCAGAATGACAATTCTGGACTTCAGAAGAGCAGATTTAGGTCTGTTCAGGGAGTCTGCTCATGGAAAACTGTGCTGCAGGGCAAAAGGCCCCAGGAGAGCTGGCTGATCTTCAAAGACAGCCTGCTCAGAACACAAGAACAGCGCACAATGTTCAGAAAGTTGAGCGAGTATGGCAGAAGGCCAGTGTGGATGAACATGGAGCTCCTGCCTGAGCTCAAACACAAGAAGCACACAGCAGGTGGAAGCAGGGACAGACTACTTGGGAGAAATGAACAGATGCTGTTCAAGCATGTAGGAATACAGTCAGGAAAGCCAAAGGGCAACTCAAGTTGAAACTAGCAAGGGAAGAAAAGGGTAAAAAGAAAGGTTTCTTTAAGTATGCCAGTAGCAGAAAGAAGATTAATGAGAATTTAGAATAATGAGAATGTGCATTGCTCAGTGGAGCAGGGGATCTTGTGACAGGGGATATGGGAAGGCTCAGGTACTTGGTGCATTTTTTCCTGTTTTCCTTGGTAAGATCTGCCCTCTGGCCCTCCACGTCCCTGAGCAGTCTACAAGTGGGAAGCAATATCCATAGCAGGAGAAGGTGGAATCAGGGAGTACTTAACTGTCTTGGGCATTCACGTGGGACCAGATAGGATGCACCCAGGGGTGCTGGAGGAGCTGGGTAATGTCACTGTGATGCTGGTAACATTTTTGAAAGGTTTCAAAATGGGGAGGTTCCCAATAGCTACAAAAGGGCAAATATTGCACCCATACTTAGGAAGGGCAAGAGGGAGCATCTGTGTAACTACAGGCTGGTTAGCCTCACCTCAGTCCCTGAGACAGTTATGGAGCAAGTCCTCCTGGAAGCCACTGCTAAACATATGAAGGACAAGAAGGTGATTGTGAGCAGTCAGCATAGGTTTGTCAAGGGCAAACCATGCCTGATCAATCTAATTTCTTTTCTATGATGATGTTGTGCACCAGGGTGGGTAGTGTGTGATGTACACTTTAGGAACTCTTTTACATAGTCTCCTGTAGTCTTCTGATCCTCAAACTGGTGAGATATGGGCTAGATAAATGGATGATAAAATGTATGGAAAATTGGCTGTAATTGTGGGCTCAGCAGGTTGTGATCAGTAACACAAAGTCAGTTGTATGATGGCCAGTAACTAGAGGTCCCTCAGGAACCAATACTGGGACAGCAGTGTTTAATCACTTCATTGATGGCCTGACTGATGGCACAAACTGTTCTCAGCAAGTGTGCAGATGAGACCAAACTGGGAGGTGCAGTCATAGAGCTGCTATTCAGAAGGACTTTGATAGGCTGGAGAAATGGGCTGACAGGAATTTAATGAAATTCAACAAAAGTGAATGCAAAGTCTTGCATCTGGGATGGAATAAACTAATGCAACGATGCAGGCTGAGGGCTGGCTGATTGGGAAACAGGTTTTCTGAAAAGGACAGAGCCATCTTGGAGGACACGAAGTTGAACCTGGATTGGCAATGTGACCTTGTGGCTGGGAAAGCCAACAGCATCCTGCAAGACTGCAGGCAGCAGATCCAGGGAGGTGGTCCTCCATCTGTATTTGGCACTTTTGAGATTGCACCTGGAATAGCGTGTCCAGTTTAGGGTTCTCCAATAAATTAAAGACTTCGACATATTAGGCTGAGTCCTGATGAGGCCAGCAAGCTGATCTGGAGCTGAAGCACATGATCTGTGAGAAACAGTGCTGAGTGGTGGACCTGTTTAGCCTGAAAAAGAGAGACCTGAGGAGAGATCTGCAGCTAAAAGTTGTGACTGAAACTACCTTATCAGAGGACATAAAGGAGACAGAGTGAGACTATTCCTGGAGGTACACAGCAGCTGGATGAGAGGCAATGGCTATAAGGGGGAACATGGGAGATTTCAATTAGATATGGTTTTTTTACCATGAGGTTGGTCCAGTACTGGAAGAGACCGAGACATACTGTGAGACAAACACACCGTCCTTGGAAGTGTTCAAGACTACTGGACACAGATCTGAGGAAGCTGATCTGATTAGCTCTGCCCTGAATAGAGTGGGTGGGTGGCATGTCACCCAGAGGTGCTTTACGGCCTATCTGATTCTGCAAATCCGTAATTCTGCATTGCCTGGTCTAATGCTTCTACTATAAAATGCATAATGGGAGGAAGGAGTAAGTATTAGAAACTTGATTTCAAAATTCTCAAGTGTAGATGGGGATATATTTACAACAGCAACATCTAGAAGTCAGCATAGGTGGTTGCACAGGGTCACAAACCGTAGTACTTTAAAAACAGATCCCAGGGAGTGGTACAGGGAGGTCCCACCATGTCATATAAATCTAATGTTGTCCTGCAATTTTTAGTGTTGTGTCCATTGCTGGAATTGCTCCAGCAAACACCTGTGACAAATTACAGTTCCTATTTTTATCTGGGTAGCCGGAGACTCAGAATCCAGTTTCAGGCCTTGAAAATGATTGATACTCAGCCAAAGAACAGAGATAGCCAACCTGTATATTGCAAATACACTTATTAATAATGGCATATGAAACTGAACTAAAATAATAACCATAACAATACACCTGGTTAGTCAAGAAAGGCAGATATTTTTTATGCCATCAGCCATGTTTAAGCCAAAGTATGCAAGAGAAATTGAAGCATCTCACAGAATTGGGACATTCCACACATGAGTATAACCCATCTGAAAAGAAATATCTACAACAAAATACTGTGAAAGGCTCAAATCTCATAACTGTCCACAGTGTACATGAAGTATGCTAATTCAATCCTTGGTGAACTGGCATTTCTAGCGAGGATGTTCCAGAATGTTATTAAGGGCATTGCAGCATATTGCAGACTGTGTTGGCAATGCCAAAAACAGAGGGAAATCAGGAACACAGGGAAAACATAAGACAGCTGCCAAACATTGATTTTCTTTAAAGGTGGGAAGCAAAGATACTGGGTTTTTTTGAGAGTGAGGAAAAAATGTTGGTGTGTTTTTTTGCAGGTCTGTTTATAAGAGCTGAGGAGGCTAAACATAGTAGTTGAAATGGGCTTAATGTATTCACATTCTGTCTGTAATTACACTTGGGGGAACATATTTGACAAGAAACCAATAGTAATATATCAGTGTCTGTCTGGGAGCATCTCAGTTGTTACCATGCAGCAATTCATGAGCCCTTGGATCTCCACAGTTTCTGTCAACAGAACTTACACTTCTGTCCTCCAAAACCTCAAGTCCCTGCCACCTAAAATTTTTAAAAGTCCCATGAACTGCAACATGACAAAAGTAACTCAGAAGAGTGCTAAGTGAAGTCCTAGTTTCCCTTTTTTACTGTTGCATCATGATAGTTTTCAGAAAGTTTGTCAATGAAAGAAAACATTATGAAGTGAAAAATATGTGAATTATATTTTATAAGGTTCTTATCCAGTTGGGTCATTGGTCGCTGAAAACATACAGAGGATTGTGGCAGGTGCTGGAGAGTTAAAATTCAGGTGCCAAATGAAGCAAAACTCTCTCAGAGTACTTGGTGCTGAGTAATCACTGAGTCACACATGGTATCAACAATAAAATGCACTAAAAAATTCCTGTAAGGGAATATGGACCAGCCAGTAGAAAGTCCCACTGGGGCTAAAGCTCTGTGAATTTGGAAGACAACTAGAAAGATTTAAGTAGCTCTTCTCCATTGATAAATAGTGCCTGGAAGAAAGAATCAGAAATTAACTTCAGTTCTGACAGGAGCTGGCTCAGAATCATTTAATGTTTTTATTCTTTTTAGTTAATGTTATTAGAAGAGGCTGATGATGAAAGTACTGTAGAAATTTGAGGAAAATATTACTTCATATAAAAATGAAAAACATGGTCGATATGTTTTTAAACCAACAAATTTGAAAAATTAAACTATGAGCAGTTTTGACCGATTTAAAGTCTTTCATTTGGCTTTGCTTAGCAAACAGCTCAGGTGCTCTAAGATCTTACTGTTTCCCAGCTGTTTGTTAGGTCTTTTTGTAACAGGTCATCACCCTTCAGCAGAACTGACAGGAGGAAATGTGTGCCCATGCACAATCTCCTTCTGTACAGGAATTGTACTTTGTTCAAGCCCACCTTCATTGGTGATTTAAGACTGGCTGTCAGCCTCTGTGTTAGCAGAGCAGAGGCACAAGCACAGGTTCCCTTGTGCCAGCCCCACAGTGGTCATAGTAATGGAGACACAAGAAGACTTTTCAATTATTGCAGCAACATTTGCTCATCTACATCTGTCAAAGTCTGAAGAGCAGCAAGAGAGCCTTGCGCTTTTAAAAGCTTTTTTTTTCTTCTTTTGCATGAGAAGAGAAGTCAGGGGACTGTGTTACAGGGCTGAGGGGGTAAGTGAAGGGATAACTGCTAAATAAGCAACACATAATTAATATCTAGGTGTAACGCTTATGCAGAGACTACATTGGAAAGAAAGGGACAAAAGCTTTGGAGCTGGTCTTCCAAGGACTTTGGAAGATCACAGGGGGTTTCAGAACATAGATGAGAAAATCATATTTCCTTCCTTTTGTCACTCTCCTGCTCCCCCCTTTTCAAATTCCTAGGAGGACACCCTTCATCCCAAAATAGAAACTGCTTTGGAACAGGACAGAGTTACTGCTCTATAGGAGGAGAGCAAGTGAAACAGCAGGTAGCATAGATCCAACTTCCTGGCCAGAGCAGGAAGCACAGTGGAAAAAAGGGTAGGATCTTTCACTTGTGTGTTAGGTCCAAAACCCTTAAAGTGGGAATGTTTTCCATCACATTTCTGTGCAGAAGAGTTGGAAACATTTTTCTGTGCTTGATGTGAAAGGAAAATAAAGTAACTGTCTGGCCATTTCCCCCACTATTGGGAAACACTGTTTTAGAACATCACCATCTGAATTGTTTGTAACAGATATTTCACATGAAAATACAGCTTTCTGATAGTCTAGAGGTTATTAAGTTACACATAGATGAAGCTTTGATGCAAGAAAAACAGTAGGTTGACAAGAGATTCCTGGCAGCTTTGAAAAGAGTTCAAGCCTCTAGAATAAAGCAAAAAGAAACAAAAATGTAAATTTCATACAGTGAAAATAGCAGATCTCATTCAGAAACTAACCCAACGATACTTACAGGGAAATGAAAGTACAGCTGAGGCCATCACCTTCCTGCCTTAACAAGCCAGAAGGTACTTTCTTTTTTTATTTTCAAGTTTCTCCTAACTGTATTGTCAAAACTAGAGGTCACTAACTCAGACAGGCTGACAAATGCAAAATGGTGATGAGAGCAAATGAAGGGGGACTCTTTGGCATTAGTAGTTAAAGTTTTTGTCTTTATTAGTGAGAATGTAATTTATGAGATGAGGATGGAAGCTAATCATAAATTAACTTCTTGCTATTCATAAACACCCTTTTTACACCTTAGAGAACAGATACTTAGTTTTTTTCAGATTGAATTCACATCTGGGGAAAATGCACTGGTTGTCACTGGTTGTCACTTTTGCAATATCAGGGCTCTGTAACTGACAATTTTATCTGGCCCAAAAAATAATTTTAACATTTCTAAAATGCATTTATGCATTACCAGATATTTACTGCTGTGAGGTGTTGCTTTATTCATAAGATGCAGGAGGCCAGTGTGAGAACTGAAACTGCAGAAGTTTCCAGAACAGGTATCAAGCCCTGATTCAAAAGGTCAGACAACCCGGACATGGAGGTTTGGTAGAAGTGTAACAGAACAAAATCTTGAGGCAGACTGTGTGTCTGTTGACCTGATAAAGAAAAAATACCAAATCGTCTGATTTCAGATGCAATTTGGATTACTTGTGGGGATGAGATACTGAGGAAAGTACTAATTCTACTGTACTGGTGTATTACAATATCTAGAGTAAAAGCATGAAATAATAAATATATAGTAATAGTGTATTGCCAGCTACTGCTCACAATACTAATTGAGATTTTCTCTAAATACAGCAAAATAATATTTCCAAGATGTTGCACAAAAACTATTTTAAAAACCACAAAAAGGGAACTTAGGTATTGGAAATATAAGAAATGAAAAGGAAGCGTTTTTAAGGTTGTTGTGTATGCCAAAAATACAGGCCAAGTCAAATGAAAGAGCTCTTATTGGCACCACAGAAATTTTTGAACCCCTTGAGCAACATAGGCATAGGTTTGTTTATGCTGGCTGAAGAAGACTAATATTTGTCTTAACTTGCTATTTTCACTTTCTTCTGATAACTTTACTGAAAATATTGCAACTAAGTAGGCAATTATTCTGAACAAATTATCTTCTAGTGTAGAAAGAATCAAACACAAGCCACAAAAATTAGTAGATAACTTAAAGAATTTTTTGGGGGAGTGGAGTCATGTAACTGCCAATGCTTGTTATATCAAATCTAAACTGTTGTTAGAAAACAATATCAAAATAATAAGGCACTGTAAAATAACCTGCAGAACCAGACTGATCTGTATTTAGATTAAATCACAAAAGGACAGTGATTAAATTTAGGTTGTCATTCATAGATATTTTACTTGACAGGATGCTGAAAAGTACTGTTTTCAGCAGTAACCTGATGTCTGCTGTACAAAGAAAGGAGAACAGCAGGATAAAAAGACTGATATGATCCAAGAACTGCCATCACTTCATAAGCTGATTCTATGCATCAGGGAATAATGGCCTCAGAAGAGAATGTCATGCTTGTATGAGAACATCACTCTTCAAATACGCTGTGAAAGGATGGGTGACTCCTTCTCACAAATGGTAGTAAGAGATAAAGATTAGCAATCTTGACAGAAGATGCTGTCATGCTGAGGACATCTTTCCTGAAAAGGTCTCTGGCATAAACCAAAACAAATATTCATTGCTGACCCTTATGAAGCTGCTGTCTGTGCCCCAGAGGGCCTTGATGGCCTTGGCCGTCCTTGCCCGAGGCCTCCTCGTGTACCCTGCCCATGGCCCAAGGGCCCCATTTCAGCCCAGCTCCAGGCACCCAGCCCTGCCCTGAGAAACACTGGATGTCCTGGGTTGACCTTGCACCTGTCTGGTGGCCACTTATATGCCTGATGGTCACTGGACTGTCATCTCAACCCAACACTGCTGACTAACACCAAGAAACCGTTCACGTGTTGGACCTGTTTCTCCACTCGAGACTTGGTGTACCTGACAAAGGTATTTGAGCATTTTATGTTTCAAGGCCTCACTCTCATTTTGATTTCTCTGAAGGGTCTGCCTTCAAAAGTTCCTATGAATCAATCCGTTTCAGCACCCATCTGAGATACTGTGTTTGACTAAGAAGTGTCCAAATTCCAGTATAATTGCCTGCTCATAAGGTTTTTCCCTTTTGCAGTTGAAAGAGCCATGTCCTCGCTATAGTCAGTTACCTCATGCATGAAAATCATCAGTCATCATAAGGGATGGGAGCCTTTTCTTGAAGACCCCCAAACTGATGAAATTTCAATCCTATCACTTTTAATACCGCCATATCTCTGCCACTTTAATGGAACAGAAAATCTTGCCCTATTAAAATTAGCAAAAACAGCTTTTTGAGCCTTCAGAATCCTGCACCTTTATGTGTGAGATCAAAGAGTCAGTTATTATGGAATTCCTGTTTTCCAGGTAGGCACTTACGTATTTTTTCCCTGTCTTCAATGTCTTGAGTAGTTCATTCCATGAGTTTCATGAGGCAGAATTTCCAGTTGAATTATCCTTGAGGACTTTGTCTGAAATGTCTTTGATTTTCTCAAAATTCTTATCAAATTGTAGACACCAGAGCTGGGCTTATTATTCCAGCAGGATGACACTTGTGAGCTTCCTACACTTTTTGAGTATGAATTCCTGGGTTACTTGTAAGAATTGCATTACCATGGGAGAGCCTGTTTGACTGATTTGTTTCTCACAGGCTTCTTCAGATTCATTTCTTCCCCCATTATTTGTAGATGAATGAGTTTTCCTGTTACTATGCTGGAAAACGTGTAGTCTTACTACACTATTTGCCAAATTGTACAAAGTTCTCCATGATACTGACTGGTCACTCCCCTAATATCATAGTCTCCTACAGACTTTAGGAGTGATATTTTTATCTTTTCTTTAGAGCCCTGTGATAACAATTTCAACAGCATAGAGGCCAAAACCATCTAGAAATATACCTACTCAGTGAAGAATTCTCTCTTACAGTTTCTGTTTTGATCCCATGAAGTAACCATGTTTCATCTTGGCTTTGAGTTGATTTGGTTCTCAGTCTTCCAGTCAATTACGATCTTGAAATGTCTTCAGCTGTTATACCAACAGTCTGCCTTGAAATGCAATAATTAAACCTTCAGTCAGTAAAGGTGAATATAAGTGACTATGGATAATCCTGGTTTTGCCAGGAACAAATAAGTTTAATGGCAGTGTTTTGCAGAGTCATGCAAGACTCCTGGAGTTGATTTTCAGAAAAGAAAAAATGTATCATGCTTTGCTTCCAAAGATAGAAATATTTCCCATCATTCAAAGAATGTTTATTACAAACAGCGAAGTGTAGCACTCTTGGTCATCTGCCACTGCACTGATGCAATGCAGTCCATCTCACATGGTGCAAGAAGAGGCGTGAAGGAAAGGGAAGAACTGTAAAGCGTAGAAGATTGATTCCAGGCCCTGTCTCACTTCAGCTTCTTAAAATCTTTTCATTAAAATGCATTGTGCAGCACCAGGAAAACAAAGTCAAATTTCGGTGAAAGAAAATGAGATATTTCTGTGCCTCATCAGTATAGCCATGAACATTGGCCGTTACAGAAGAGCCACTTACCCAGAAGAAAAATATCCAAACAAGAGGATGGTTAATCTCAACAGGAGGCATTCCACATTGATAGTGTTTTGATTTGAGACCCTATATTGTAAGCATATCTGATAAATATTTAGTGGCTTTACTGACCCCGAGGAAGTTGAGAAATGAGTCACTGAAACCAGAACACCTGTCTTTTATGCACTTAGTTCATAGCCCAGCTGCAGGTAGAATAAAAAGGCTCAATTCCAGTTGCAAATGCAACGCATCTAAACACCTACATGCACATACCTTAAGTAGATCATAAGCAGTAATGAAATCTATTTATTTCTTTTTCAGAATATTTGGATGCATTTAAAATTATAATTAATTATTCTCCTACAGTATTGTCACAGTACTACTTACAAACAAGTCTGAACCAAGAAGTATTAACACTATAATGCCAATATTAATAAGCAGATACCTGGGAAAAGGCTGATAGATTTTTAAAAGTAATTACAGTGAGAGAATTAATGGATACCATTTTAAAAGCCCATAGAATCTATTTAAAAACATATCATATGTCCATTTAGTTTGAAACTATTTTGTAGAATATAATAGAAAATTTTCTGTTTGGAAACGTTTGCTGTTTGAAGTAGAGACCACATACCTTTCTTTGTGTTGGCATTGCATCTATCATCATGTGGAATGTTAAAAGAAAATAAAAAAATGTACAACTGCAGTCTTAAGCAGTCAAAAGAGCTGTTTTCACAAATTTGAAAAGGGTTAAGTTTTCTGTTCTGTTTTTTTAATGCTTTAGAAGCATTATACTCAATTGCTACATGAGCTTTCCAGAAGCCCCATTTTAATATCATAAAATCATATCCAAAAATATACTGGCACATTTATTACAGAAATAAGTACAGGTAGGAAAAAGTTAAAAAAATGTACAAGTCAACTCAGAAAAGCTGAAGCCACTAAATCCCTGTTATGAATAATCAAAGTTTCAGATACTTTTTATTTATACCCCAGTTTTGCTTTAACAAAAAGGATAAATTTAAACTATAGGGCTGGGTTGCATTCCTATTTCCCCTCTACTGTTTTAAATAAGATATCCAAATTCTTTCCATTCGTCATGGAACATTAAGGACATATTTTCATTGTGGATTATATAGTATCAATTGGTAATATGCCATGTTGTGATGGGTCAAAAAACATAACCTGGAGCAAATTTCAGATGCATGGAAGAAACTCTAGTTGAACAACAACCATGAAAATCAAGAGGAAGTTAGGCCTCTTTGGCTGCAATTAAAGCATGCAGCAAATTTGTTCCACCAACAGGTTTTCCTGTGTTTGGTGATTGACAAGGTTTGTTCAACTTCTACAGCACTGTGCATCCTAAAGTTTGTGCATGAAATTATTACCACATATGGATTATACAGATGCTCTGCAAACAGAGAATACTAAAGTGATTAAGCGAATGAGGCAAAACCCAAGGACATAGTTTGCATCCCTTTATATTTATAGTTATATTCCTCTCCTTAGCAGGAAACAGTACCTTTTTTGACTTCCAAATCAGTATTTGACTGAATGAGTGTAGTATTAATGGCTTTGATAAGTCTCAGAGAAAAGTCTTCCACCAACAGGAGTTGTACCTTCTTACGCTGCTCTGCCACCAGCAGCATCACACAGTGTCCCTGGCTTTTCCCCAGCTTGATGCCAGTTTCTTCTGCATATTCAGTTCCTTCACCTTTTCTGAGGATCCAGAGGAATCTTAGGGATGGCTGTGGTTTTGTAATGAAGACTTTCATCCTTAGGGTTTTCTGACTAAACTACTAAAACTACTGACCTATTTCAAATCAGCAATTAAATTAGAATAGTTTCCTTGCTCAGATTGACTTAGGCTAGACTTTGAATCAGTAGTCTCAGTATGAAAGGTGAAGTGTTACTGTCTGTAATGACACAGGAGATGAAAAGAGATGCACTTTAGGTACTTGGTTTCTGAGTATTTTGTAGCAACCATGAGTTTCTCTCTGCAAGCTTTATGTGCATCTAACAAACACCCTCACAAAGCCATATGTGATGCTTCTATACATCAATGTTGTATTTGTTGGGGGGGAGGGGGAATAACTATGGGCCAGTTTCACAGACAGATTCATTTTCATTGCAGCCTTGAATTTTTGCTGCACTTTTATGATGGAAGACCATAATAATCCGTCACAAGTATCATCAGATGTCACTGTCAGTGTATGTAGAGTGCTGGATTGAATTTAGTACATTGGCTGTTATTGTTACCATGAAACATGCCTATTGCTTTGTTATTAAGACACAAGGAAAGAGCAGCATGTGCCTGACCTCTGAATAGTATAGGTGTTTTCAAAATCACATTAATTTTCAGAGTTTTGTTACTATAATCCCTTCATCCAGAGTTCCTATTGCTGGTAATGGTTATTTTTATACTTTCCCACCCCCCAAAGATATATACAGCATAGGGTACATGTGTAATTGGTGATCAACTGGAGTAAAAGAATCACTTTCCTTTGTTACACTCATTATACCTCCACTGAATTTGGGCATAGAGGCTGGTATCTACTCTGAAATACAGCGTTTTGAGTACAGTCCGAGAAAAGCAGAAGATATAGATAATGCATGAATATCATCAGGTCTTGTAGGTATTCATTTACCAGAAAGACAACCTTGCTAGGTGTGACTGAGCAACGAATAACTGAATTTGTGGAACAAACATTGCAAAGGAGGTGTTGTTTATGACAGGAAATGCCCTGACTTCCATTTTTGAGTCTATGAATACTTTCTAAATACTGTTACGAAGTTTCATGAGCGTTAATGGATTAGTGAGGTTATGTCACTAATGTGAACACTGACTACTCAAAGGAAGTAAATAAAGCCCATATTTTTAAAAATACAGGACTTCACAAAAAAAATGTTAAGCTTGGGGTTGGATTTTTGTTTTGTTGTTTGGTTGGGGGTTTTGTGGCAGATTGACACACTACCAATTGTTCCTGAGGGGTAGGACTACAGCCTCAGTCCACATATCAGGACTACTGCTAGGAAAGATCTGTTTGCTATACAAGCAAGTACAGGATGCTTTTCTTGTAATAAAAAACCAAGAAGAGTGATGGGGTGCATCACAACAAAGTTGGCTCTCAGTAAAGAAAATGTCACCTTTTTTTTCCTTTTGTGTGGTAAATGTGGCATAATATATGTGTGAAGCAAAGAGGGAAAACTGATTATCAAGTGAAGTTAAACTCTTGATTTTGAACAGCCTGCCAAGATGCTGTATAGCTGAAAGCTTCTTTATGGTTTGTCACAGTATAGCAGTATGTCTTGTACATACTTCTCCCTGTATTTGACTTGCATAGGGATTTGAAATCACTTCTCAAATGCATGTTCTGAATTCTGCGGGAATTTGCTGGCTTGCTGGCTAATACTTCTGATTTTTGAACACATATGCATAAATCATTACCCTTTAAATTCCCTTTCAGAATTTATTGGATTATAATTAACAAGGATCAATTTAATAAAAGCAGGAACACTTTTTAAAAAACATTAAATCTAACCAAAATTATTATGACATTTAAGAGCAAAGTGCAAGGTACTTACTGTTCCAACATTAATCATGTGCCAGCATGGAAGGGATACATTCCACCTCACTAGAGCTATCTAAAAATTAGTCATCACATCTCATCTACTCACATAAATTCTTATTAAATCCATGGACAGGGACAGAAATTCCCAGGGGCACATCAGCCCATTCTCAGATAGGTGAGATAAACACCTGTTTCTTACCAGTAGGACAAAGCTAGATGATGTGAGACAGAGGCTTCATTTATTTGTTCACAGGTAAGGATCTCATGCTGTTTGAGATCACTTATGGTACCCAAGATATGCATGTGGAGGCAACAGATGTGACCCAGGACTGAACCACAGAAAACCCTTCTACTGTGACAGCTGGAGGCTAGACAGGTAGACAGAACTATGGATACTTTGGAGTTCCTAAAAATGCACTAAATCTGTCACTGTTGCCTCCAAATCATGTCCAGTGACTGTAAGGGGAACTCAGGTACATCTAAGTCCCAGCACTTATATGAAAGTATCACTGCCACACTACCTAAACCTGTTAGGTTTACAGAAGGAAGGAAAACTCAAAACTGACTGAAAGTTTTCCCATACAGATACTCAGAAAAATAAGCAGGCCTGCATCAAAAGAGGATGGTGCATGCCTTCTCATCCATTTTGCCTGCTCTTGGACAAATGAGGTTGAGCTGAAGATCTGTAACCACCAGCTGAAACTATTCCTAGGGAACGAGTGCAAGGCTGGTACAGGGAAGACTGAAAAAACATATTATGAGCAGTGGTTATCATTATTGGTATAGACTGATAAAGGCAGATTAGCAAAGTTGCTTGAAAGCACCCTGGATTGTGTGATGCCAGCAATGGCATCAAAAGAGAACACCACAAAGTAGATTTGGAAGAACAGCATCCTGCTGCTTCAGTTGGGTTCCATTCCTAGTCCAGCGAAGGGTCAAAGACTGTCTTTCTAAAAGCAAAAATGGGATTGTTAGAAGACAAAAGGGACAGTCATGCTTAAAGCAAAGAAAGGAAAGCCTACAAGCAAAGCACTGTTGTGGCTTCCTAGCTTCTCAAGCCAAAGCAAAGTGAACACTATGAACCACCCACACTGCCTTTACCACGTCCCTCTTCCTTGGACCAAGAACCACAGAACAGGAAATTGTTTTTGACTTGAGCAATGGGGCTTGAAAACCAAACCTCTGCTTTCTGCAATCTTTAATTTACATGCTTATCTTACGAGTTTACCCTTTATGTGGGCTGACTTGGCACTGGATTGTTTGCAACAGTAACTTTAAATGTTCTTTTATATTTATTCTCAGGTATGAGTTTCATCAAAAGTTCTCTTTATACTTATGCCTGTTGCCTCCCACCACCCTTGCCCTGCTCCCTAAATATATATTTTCTGCTGCTGAAGAGGTATTTTGGGAAAACAGATGCAAAGCAACATTTGACCATGCCTACATGTTGACCCATCTTACAAGTGGACTTCCTTGTCTTTGAGAACCCAGTAAGATAACCTCTTTAAGTCCCCCTATAACATGAGCAGGAAAAATAGGAAGTTCCCACAACCTCTGTGATTTCATGCTGCATATCAAGAAAATTTTTCTGCAATTTGTTTTTTCCCCATAAGTATTTTTCAGGATTTCCCTGAAGATTTTGCTGCCTTCCCTTTGAGATATCCCCAAAGGGTATATTCCAGTGCAGTGCCCTACCCAGCAATGGGTACAAAGTAACACTGAGAGTTCTGGCTTTCTGATAATGGTAATATCAAGCTTCTATATAACCAAATTATGACCTCAAAGGCTTTTTTTTTTTTTTTTTTTAAGGAAAAAATAATATTTACTTATTTGTCCTCTCATCTTACAGCTCAAATTTCATTTTTACCCTCACTTAATGTATTCTTCATATTTAAGTTCTCCAAGGCTGTTTTCACATTAAACATGCTTTTTTCTTTTGTTTTATTTTTACCAAAGCTGTAAGTTGGAAAAATTATTCATGTCCACTGTGTACAAACCTCAAATATTGTTTATTAAACACATGCTATGTCCCAGTCTGGAGATAGCTGTGCTTTCCTGAGAGGTCAAGTAATTTAAGTACCCTTGGGATGAGAAGTGCTGTGTATATGGTGAAGTGTTATAAAATGTTACTTTATGCTTGCCTTTCCTTTCCCTTTTTTTTTTTTTTTTTTTTAACTGTAGACTCATATATCATGATTACAAGTAGTAAAGTTGTAAAACAGTTCAGCATACAGAAGAAGAGAAATACATTGTCAGTATTACCTCCCTCTCTGGTATTTGATTATTGAAAAAAAGAGGTCTAGTGGAATGTTTGGCTCTTAAAATTATGCAGCTATGTCCCACAGAAGCTTAGCACTTACGGCAGGGCAGTAATTGTATTTTGCCTGGGAATTTTTTTAATTATCCAGGCACCAAAAAAAATAATGAAATTTTTTAAGTGGTGAATTCAGCTGGGGCTGTGCAGGTATGAGCAGTCTGTCTTCATTAGTGTTTGTATTGTGGCATTTGCCGAGGGACATCAGCTGTGGGCAGGGACTGATTGTACTTGGCAATGAACAAACAAGGCAGAGTTTGCCCCAAAGAGGTTATAACCTAAATACACCAGTACTGAGAGGTGAGGAGAGTGGTGTTGCATTACACAGGAGGTGGGGACTTGAGGCTGAAGAACCCCCTTCTCCCAGAGCTGAACACCTCTAAAGTAGATTGCTTCTCTCCTAGAGCTCTGGTCTTCATGTCACAGGAGCCCTTCTAGCCAGCTAGGGTGTTTTTTGCTGTGAAAACCTGTAGTGTACTGACTGCGAAGTAGACAATATTGACTTAAAAAACAAAACCAGAAAAAAGAGAATGGTCTGCTTAAGATCTGTCAAGGTTAAACTTTGAAATGATTAGTCACTTTCCATTGCAGTCAGTGCAAACTACCAGCACTTCTTAAACATTTCTTTTAGCAGTCACTTACTTGAATAATTAACTCCTGTGACCCTGGCTTGTCACTTACTGGTTAACATGCTCAAATGCTATCATTAACTTTCAGCATTAGATGTGCTCTCTCATACTTTCCACCGGCTGATGCAAATGCTCGGGCTCGAAGCTCACATTTCTAAATGTAGAAGTGCGTGTGCGTGAACTCTTCAGAGGCCTCCTCCTGCACGGGCAGCTGGCTCTGGTGCCACGGGCTCCGTGTTTTCTCCGTCTTCTTGCGTCCCTTGTTTCTGGGCAGCCGTGGGGAAAACCTGTTGGGGAGAGAGCAGAGGTTTACCTCGCAGTGGCCTTTCTTTATCAGCAAAGCCAGGAAGCTGCACAAATCCCTGGCATGCATCCACCTTCGGCTTTCTGAGAAGCAGATAGCATGTCCCAGCCTGTGCTTTATTTAAAGAGGCAGACCATTTGGGGTGAATAGTTAAGTGTATGGAGCACTGGATATATTGGATATATTTGCCCGGATTTTTTTCTCCCATCCAGGGAAAACTGCAGATGGGGATGTTGCAGCTAATTGTGCCTAACAAAGTGGTAAGGCCTCCTTGGGATGTTACTGAGAAATTCCAATTTCCTCCCTTTGGGACCACATTTTGGAGGTCTTTAATCCTACAGAAAATTTTGTCTTAGAGACAAACACAGGATTTGATCTGAATGTAAAGCTTTCATTTTGCACTCCTATTATGACTAGGGTGGGAAATTGTAACACAGCCAAGTTCCCTCAGTCCTCTTGACACACAGTCAATGGCAAAATATCAGCAATCTCAAAAGAAGATTTATGCTCTTGTCCTTTTAAATCCCTACCTTGCATTACACCATTATCACAATACATAAGGTAATGGCAGGAGTTGAATGAGTCATGGGAGACTTTCACTAAGATTTAATCCAAACTTTAAAAGCTGCCTACTCTGCATTGCCATGACATGGCATGTTTTTAAGCTATAGGAACATCACATAATGTTAATTGCTGAAGAATCTACCCCATGGTCCTCAGTGTCAGTGCTGTAGGTGACAGTCGGAGTTAAAAAACAAAACTCTGGTTATTAATTTTGTCTGTCACAAGCAAAGATAATTCTTTGATAATGGAGGTAACTATGGGGGCTGATTCAGGGACAAAAGACCCCCAATTTAACTCACCATAGTTGAAAATCTGTAAACTGCTCTTTGGTACATTTAAGAATTCTTGTGGTCCCTCTGGGAACAAAATCTAAACCAAAATCTAACATGAAGGAAATAGGTTTGCTGTGATGCCAGAAGTGCTCTAATTAATATAACTGGTTTTCATGGTGATAAATGGGGTCTGTCAGAGGGTAATAATTAATTCTTCATAATGTGAACTTTTCAAGGTCATTTTGCCCTTAGATTTTTGAAGACTTATCCAGAACCAAAACTGATACTGTAAACAAACAAATCTTGATTTGCTACACATGTGGTACAGGTACGTGTGTGTATTCGTGGGCTTGGCTCCCCTCACTAGCAGTCATTTCACTTTTGATGCTCTGGCTTTGTTTGCACTCACTTATCTGTCCGCAAATGGCCATGTTGACTCATACTGCCACTGCAAAGCTACCCAGCCTCTTCATAGCCAGGACTGATCCCCAGGCTGGGTTTGATGCTGGCAGCCACTCTAGGGGTGAAATGCACCCTTTCCTCTACTTTAATGTTCTCATTTCTAAAATTAGGATCCACTTTGTTGCTGGAAGGGCCTACAAAAAGGACATGAAATGTTAAAAGGAAAGGGTGTTTTTTTAAAAGCAATTGTAACACCGGGTGAGGAAAAAAAGGTTTTTTTCTTCCCTAAACCACTAATCTCTATTCTGCATCTGTCTACTCGTTTACCCTCTGGTAACACTGTTGGCTCCCCCTTTCCCAAGAGTTCTCTCTCTCTCATGGAAAAACTGGGCAGGAAGAGGTCATTGAAAACATTCTTGGGGATTGAGGCTACCAGGGCTTGCTGCTGTACAATTATGCAAGCAGATCCTTTTGAAAACAACTTCTAAGAAGGAAATAGGGAGCTTATAGTGAACAAGTGAGAACAGTACTTAGTGTAACTATGTGCCTAGTACTGATTTTCCAGCCTTATACTGTAAATTGGGCTATGCTAAGTTATAGCTGAAGAATATGAAACTGAAGGGAGAAAAAAATCAGATAACTATCTTTATGTTCATCATTTTAGCCTTTATTGTGTAGATTAAACTCTTAGCAAAGAAAGCTTGAAATTCCATAAAGTATGCATTTAATAGTAAAGAAAACAACATAGCCATGTGAGCATAGGTGGCAACCCCCAAACTTCCACTTACACATGTCGTTACACAAGTCATTTTCCAGTGAACAATTTGGGCTTTTTTTGGTTTAGTTTTTGTTTTTAACATGGGATTCTTCTGAGAGGCTTGGAATGCTGAACTTAAAACTAAGCTAGGTAAACACAGTTATGGATCCTGAGTAATCTTTCATTGCCAATCAAAGTAATGACTTGCTTTCACTTGCCATTTTTCTTACTCTCTCTCACTTTGATTTATACCCTGGAGTTTTGCTCAGTGATTTTTCAGAAGCTGCAGAGAAGTTAAAATAAACATGTTTAGTGCTGAACAGATTAATCTTCTTTTCATATTTTCCCTTCAGTTCTTTGCCACATTCATAGAGCTGACACACACAATCTCTGCCTCTGGATGACAACCCCTGCTATCTTCTGAAACCACAGGTATCCCACACAGAGAATGTTCTTTTGGGGCAAGTTTCTCCTGTGGAGGGGAGGCAGTAATGTGCCCTTAAAATTGTCTGCCCTCTGGGTTACGAAATGTGTCTTATCTAGGTCACTGGTCAAGTTATCACATCTGTATGCGCAACCATCTCGGCTTGGCTGCAAGTCTGCTGGGAATAGTGGGAGGCTGTGCAGGGACAGGGTCCAGCTGCAAGGTCAGGGGCTGAATTTTGGAAATACCTCTGCTATTGACTCTGCATGTCACAGATTCACTTCAAGGGAAGAAGATATGAAACAGATAATTTCTGGCTCTAGCACATATTTGTTAAACTCTTTTCTCCTCTTCTTTTACAAACCCTATTTTTTGCCTTCATGTTTTACCTGTTCAACACAAGTTCACCAAACTGACTGAAAATAATATTATATGTGCTGATCTTTCAGACTGTTAAAATACATGTTCAGGAAGAGCCCACGTTACAGTAATAAACAGGCTTAAGTCAGAGGGGCTACTTAGTAAAATAAGGGCAGAATTTTAAGATAAAAGCTTAAAGTGATCACATTTCTTTTTAAATGATTTTATATTTGTTAAGTTGTATTACAAAAATTCAAAGCTAACAGTTAATGGACAGAGAGTGCAAGCTGCATGAGTGGAGTCATTATTACACTGTGTTTATCCAGTTCCATGTAAACTGATTTAAGTTTATTTTTACATCACTTCCACTGTGGAAAGCAGGACCTGGAACAAAAAACCCCAAACAACCAACCAAACAGAAAAACAACCAAAAGCCCTCTGTTACTCACAGCTGTGCTGATGACCCTAACCAATCACAGAATCATAGAATCAACCGGGTTGGAAAAGACCTCTGAGATCATCAAATCCAACCCTTGATCCAACACCTCCATGGTCACTAGACCATGGCACTAAGTGCCACATCCAGTCTCATCTTAAAAACCAGGGACAGTGAATCCACCACCTCCCTGGGCAGGCCATTCCAATGTCTGATTACTCTCTCTGTAAAAAATTTCTTCCTAATATCCAACCTAAACCTCCCCTGGCATAGCTTGAGACCATGCCCACTTGTCCTATTGCTGATTGCCTGGGAGAAGAGACCGACCCACACCTGGCTACAACCTCCTCTCAGGTAGTTGTAGAGAGTGATGAGGTCACCCTTGAGCCTCCTCTTCTCCAGGCTAAACAACCCCAGCTCCCTCAGCCTCTCCTCACAGGACTTGTGCTCAAGTCCTTTCACCAGCCTTGTTGCTCTTCTCTGGACCTGCTCCAGCACCTCAATATCCTTCCTGAACTGAGGGGCCCAGAACTGGACACAATACTCAAGGTGTGGCCTCACCAGCACTGAGTACAGGGCAAGGATCACTTCCCTGCTCCTGCTGGCCACACTGTTCTTGATCCAGGCCAGGATGCCATTGGCCTTCTTGGCCACCTGGGCACACTGCTGACTCATGTTCAGCCTCCTGTCAATCCAAACTCCCAGGTCCCTTTCCACCTGGCTGCTCTCCAGCCACTCTGTCCCCAGCCTGTAGCGCTGCAGGGGTTGTTGTGGCCAAAGTGCAGGACCTGGCACTTGGCCTTGTTGAACCTCAGACCATCTCTCTAGCTTGTCCAGGTCCCTCTGAAGAGCCCTCCTGCCTTCCAGCAGGTCAACACTCCCCCTCAGCTTGGTGTCATCTGCAAATTTGCTAATGGTCACTTGATGCCCTCATCCAAATCATCAATAAAGATATTAAACAGAACTGGGCCCAACACTGATCCCTGGTGGACACCACTGGATGCAGCCCCGTTCACCAGCACTCTCTGGGCCCAGCCTTCCAGCCAGTTCCTAACCCAGCAGAGAGTACCCCTGTCCAAGCTGTGGACTGCCAGCTTTTCCAAGAGTATGCTATGGGAGACAGTGTCAAAGGCTTTGCTGAAGTCCAGATAGACCACATCCACAGCCTTCCCCTCATCCACCAGGCGGGTCACCTGATCCTAAAAGGAGATTAAGTTGGTCAGACAGGACCTGCCCTTCCTAAACCCGTGCTGGCTGGCTCTGATCCCCTGTCCATCCTGTAGGTGCTGTGTGATTGCACTCAGGATGATCTGCTCCATAACCTTGCCAAGCACTGAGGTCAGGCTCACAGGCCTGTTGTTTCCCAGGTCCTCCTTGCAGCCCTTTTTGTGGATGGGCGTGACATTTGTCAACTTCCAGTCATCTGGGACCTCCCCAGTGATCCAGGACTGTTGGTAAGATGATGGAGAGCAGCTTGGCGAGCTCTTCCACCAGCTCCCTCATCAACCTAGGATGGATCCCATCTGGTCCCATAGACTTGTGAGGATCCAAGTGGCTCAGGAGGTCACTGTTTCCTCCTGGATTACAGGGGAACTATTCAGCTTCCTGTCTCTGCCTACCAGCTCCAGAGGCCAGTTGTCCTGTCTTACTGTTGAAAACTGAGGCAAAGAAGGTGTTAAATACCTCAACCTTTTCTTCATTTTTGGTGACTATGTTCCCCCCACCGACGTCCAAAAAAGAATGGAGGTTTTCCAATGCTGCTTTTACACTAACAATTTTAGATATTAGTATCAGGGAAATCTCCAATAATTGGGTAACACACACCCACAGAAGGGAGGTGGGAGAATCAAGGCCAAGGATCATCAAACCCATCTCCAGCCCCTGTCAGGCTTGGTGCTGTGACCACTTCCCTGGGGAGCCTGTTTCAGTGCCCAAGCACGCTCTGGGTGAAGAACCTTTTTCTGAAATCCAACCTAAACCTTCCCTGACATAACTTCAGACCATTCCTTCAGGTCCTGTTACTGGTCACCACAGAAAAGAGATCAGTGTCTGCCCCTCCTCCTCCCCTCACAAGGAGCTGTAGACTGCAACGAGGTCTCCCCTCAGTCTCCTCCAGGCTGAACAGACCAAGTGATCTCAGCCACTCCTCATACAGCTTCCCCTCAAGGCCCTTCACCATCTTCATTGCCCTACTTAGGATGCTCTCTAAGACCTTAAAATCTTCCTTATATTGTGGCACCCAAAACTGCACACGATATTCAAGATAAGGCCACCCCAATGCAGAGCAGAGCAGGACAATCCCCTCCCTCGACTGGTTGGCAATGCTTTGCCTGATGCCCCCCAGGACAGGGTTGGCCCTCCTGGCTGCCAGGGCACTGCTGACTCAGATTCAACTTGCCCCAGGGCTCTTTCTGTGGTACTGCTTTCCAGCATCTCATTCCCCAGTCTGTCCGAACATCCAGGGTTGCCCCATCCCAGGTACAGAATCCAGCACTTTCCCCTGTTGAACTTCATTTGATTGGTGATATGCCCCTAATTTGTTGAGGCCTCTTTGCGGGGCCTTCTTGCCTTGGAGGGGGTCAACAGCTCCTCCCAGTTTTGTGTCATCTGCAAACTTGCTTAGTATCCCTTTCAGTCCTGAATCCAAGTGATTTATGAAAATGTTGAATGCCTCTCTCCTCCTTTGCTTTGTCTGGTTTACAGGTCCTGTGTATTTTTGCTCTTTTTCATTAACAGACAAGTGGCATATTGCACTCCCACCTAGTACAGTGCTTTCCTGTCTATATGCCTTCATGTAAGAAACCCACTGAATCAATGCCTTGCCAACGTGTCTGAAGGTAGAAAAAACAGCTTTAAAAATGCTGACATGTATTTGTTTTCTCAAAACAAACTTTTTGCCTGTAATGTTAGAAGCTCTAATTGCCTAGGGAATTTCTTCCTCTGACTGTGTGAAAGTTGACAATAAAGAGAATTCTTCTTATGGGAAGTCTTTTTTTTTTTTTCCTCTTCCCTAAGTTGCTTCATTATGAATCAAGGTTGTAACTAGAATTACAAAGTAACAAAAGAAGATGGGAATATAATTCAGACCCTGTTTTGCCCTGGGTCCTCAGGGCTTGGTTTACCACCCTGCATCCTGGGACATTCCTGCTGCTGCAGAGGTCGTGACAGCTTTGCCTCCATCTGAGAAGAACCTGCTAAGCCCAGGATGACAAGGGGAGGACTCTGGGACAAAAAGGTTAGGACCAGAGAAGCTGCTGCTGCAGGATAAGGCTCCTGGGGTTAGAGGTGCCTAAAAGACTTTATAGAAGATGTCTCCTTCCATTTCCATGGGTCCAAAGGCAATGCTGGTGCTTGCTAACTTGCAGGTATCACTACAACAGGAGAGGTAAGAGGAAAAAGAGGATCTAAAAAAACCTTCACTGACCCTCCTGTATCATTTAATCCTGCACTGGAATCAAATATTTTCATAGGATCATTGGATTATTTTGGTCGGAAAATACTACAAGATCATTGAGTCCAACCACTGCCAAGTTCACCACTAAACCATGTCCCTAAGCACATCTACTCATCCTTCAAATGACTCCAGGGATGGAGGCAGACACTTCCCTGGGCAGCCTTTTGGTGAAGAAATTTTTCCTAAGAGCCAATCTAAATGTCCCCTAGGGCAACTTGAGGCCATTTCCCCTTGTCCTATCATTTGTTACTTGGGAGAAGAGGCTGACCCATACTTCATACCTTGCTACAACCTTTTTTCAGGTAGTTGTAGAGACTGATAAAGTCTCCCAAGATCCTCCTTTTCTCCAAGCTAAAACTGTCAACTTGTCTTAATCTAAAACAAGAAAAACAATCTAACTTTCTGGATTGGATCAGAATATAGATTGGAACTAAGTGTGTTTTGGTATTACATATGCCAATATGTATATACTGAAATATATTCTGAAGCTTAGAAACTGGGCACTGGGGTCTTCTCCCAACAGTGTGACTGTGCAGAGGGGGCTGTGTTGCAGCTCTGGGGCCTGCTGGGAGTCAACGGGCTTGGCAGCAGTGCTACTGGCAGTGTTGCCACCTCAGGACCACCACAGCCGCAGAACCAAAGCCAGAATGGAAAATGTCCTGCACACGGGCCTTGGGGAGACACTCCTCTGGCAAGTGTGCAGCATCTCTCCCTTCTGCAGGGCACTACATGAGAACCAGCGCTGGCTGGGCAGCTCTGGGTGAGAGAGCAGCTGGGCATAGTAGGGACTCAGTCTCGGCTGCTGGATAGTGGTGTCTCACCATGCACAAGTTACTAATATTTTATGTAAAGCACATGTGGCTTCCTGTGACTTCATCTGAACCCTTGCCATGTGAGGTCTGAGGTGGAAGCTTCTGTTATTGCTGGTACTTTTCCCATAGGGTCTGACATAAATCAAGAACTGAAAATGATGTGGGATACCCAAGGTTTCTAACTTTCTTTGCAAAAACAGGGTGTAATGTGCCGAAGAGGGAGTGTCAGGCTTTGGCTTTCTTAAATTTCCTGGCTATTGTTGATTTATATCAGAGCCTTAAAGCTATTTAAACAAAGTGTTTTGTTGGTATTTCCTTAGTATAAATGAGTGAAAGGGATGACATATTTCATGGAAGCTTATGTATGTATTCTTCTCAGAAAGACTCAAGGGGTTCTTTTGGCATCAGCACAGCCTAAGATGTATAGTAAGTACCAGGTAAACCTTTTGGCTCCTAGAGGTTTGTCATGCTGTCTTCCTTCAAGCAGACACCCATAGTCTTTTGTGTATGGCCTATATACAAAATTCAGTGTATTTATACTATATACCAAACCACTCTCCGTAAAACTCTCTGGTCTCTTTCATAAAACATTTACTTGGGATATGTGCCATGTGTGGAAAAATTCTGTACCAAATTACATTTTACAGGTTTTCATGCATGCTCATTTAGGTGATTTATCACCCTCACAAGAAAAGATCTTTCAAAGCTCCAAAAAGGAAGCACATACCATATGATTACTGCCAGTACTTACTTTTAATTAAACCTGTCCTGAAATAAAACAACAATAAAGAGTATATGAAAATAAGTACCTTCAGAGTAATTATGCTAAGTCTTGTATTTCTTTGTTCTTACTACAGGCCAGTGACAATTCTAGGAGCAATTCACAAGGACATCCATTTTTATCAGTTCACGCTTGGTCTAAACTAATGGTCCTTCCACTTTTCTTTTTTCAAAGTAGCGATAAAAGCACAGAGATCTGCAGGTGGTAGCTAAGTTCAAACCTCTGCCGCAGTGGCTGGGGACAGTAGAAGACAAGTAGCAGTCCAGGACCACGTGGAGTTCTCCCAACACACTCAGTGATGATGACACACCTCATGCCACACTAATTGGGCCACGGGTCAGTCAAGAGCTCAGTCCAACTGCAGGGTCTCAAAAACAGTGAGGGCAAACCACAGTAAACTTGGATGGAATGGACAGAAAAGGCTTCTTTTGACCTTTATCTTGCTCAGAAGACAGAATTTTCTTGCCCGGAGAATTCCTCATCATCCTTTGAAGTTGTCATGAGCAGATTCTCCCTCTGATGAACACCATCTTTCACCTCAGCTCCTTGCATGTGTAGTTTAAAAAATGTCCCCATCAAATTTACAAGGATGGCAACGTGCTAATGGTGTGTAGTGTCCTCCCTGTCTGCCTCCAAGGTTTGCAATGAATACTATAAATTCTGGGACCATTTATGATTTAAGGAGTGCAGTGACCAGATTTCTAAACCCAGATTGTGTCTTTAGCACTCACTGGTACCATTATCAAATCACTAAGCCTGTATTACCCTGTGTTTCTTAAGCCTAAAGCCATGTGCAATGGCAAGTCACAATACTGAAAATGATAATTTTTTCTCTCCAATTAATACTGGTTCAGTTCAGGATGTGCAACTAAGTCACTGGAAATATTATTATAGTAGCTTCTCACAGTCTAAATTAAGTAAAATCCAAGCTTTTACAGAATACATCCAGCAGCTACAAAGAAGATGAAGCTTTGACTTGAAGGTGCAACAAAAATATGTTTTTCCCACTGAAAGATTATGGCAAAGGCTAGCTGACACCAGCTGTGGGAAATAAAAACAAAACAAAACAAAACAAAACAAAAATCACTTGAATGAAAAGGAAATATTGCTCTCTTATTCTAAAACTCATGTACACACAAAAACATACACACACAAAAGTGGGGAGGTAGAGTGTACCCGTTTTGTAAATGAGGAAGATTTGCCTATCCCTAAATTGAACAGTACAATTCTCCAACCATATGTCATAGCCTAAGTCTCAAATAAAAGTTGCATGGGTTAAATTGATATGTTATTACAAGTTAAATAACCAGAGGGGAATATTAGTCAAAAGCTTGCTCCCACCAAAGATTTGATATATAGTTTCTGAGGAAAAAAAAAAAGAGACTGTTCGTTTCTGAAACAGGCCCTGGAGACATTAGGATATTATCTAATAGGAAGAGAGTTTATTCTGGAACAGACCACAGTGCATGAGAGTGACTGAGCAGCATGAAAGACTCCAACAGCTGAAGCACAAGGTAGTATCTATCATTCCACCCTTTTCATTTCCCAGCCAGACATATGGTTGAATCTTGTAATTTAAATGCAGATTATCTGTCCCAGCAGGAGTGCCTGAACATCCTAGAACCAGTGTCACGTTTCAGCAGAGGTGTCAGTGACTGTTGCGTGTCGCATAATTTCAAAGTATCTTGTTCTCTGCCAAATTTAAGTATTGTTTATGGATTTAAAGGGTGGGTCTTCCTCCTACAGATGCTTTTTACACTTTTAAGGGGAAAAGCATTAATTTCTGTTTTTCTGTGCTACCTGAAAGCTAGTTTGTCTCCAGAAGTCTCCAATGAATCTCTCCATTTACAGTACCAGGAGAGCTGAACTTCAGGCTGTTTGGCCCCCTGTCCTGGGATGGAGCTGTAATGTACAATGCACAGTGGTGAGCTGGATGCCAAGGGCCTTTTGATGCAGACACATCATTTAGTCATGTAAACACAGGGGTTTCAATGAAAATCAAAGTCAGTAGATATATGGGTATAGATATATAGGTGTCAGCACATGAATTTTTTTGCCAGATTTTTTTGAGGAGCAGGCATTAGTAGCAACACATACACCTTTCAGAATTATGCTGGGACTTGGACAAAATCCACGTTACCTAAATCCCAGGGATTCAGACTGCCTACTCTCTAGCACTGTTTAACCCACTAGGCATTTACTCCCTAGAAACATCCTGGTCTGCTGTCAAAACTCTCAAACAAAAGAGTTGAGGCAGCTCAGATGCAGCCCAGTGTTAGGAAATGCCCCATGTCCTTCACCTAAGATCTGGGTGATATGTAGTGGAGTAACAGAACAGGATTCATCCCAAGAGCTGTAGAAGAAGCCACACTACACAGCTGAACCTAATAATCTCTGTGGACAGAGGAGATAGATAGAAACACACTTTGAGCATACCTTGGTGGAATACCATCATTTTGTATGTGCAGCTTTTGTTTTAGCTTATGCACAATGAAATAATTGATTTAAGTAGAACTAAATAAAATGGGACATAGCACAAGAAACATTCAAACTACAGTAAATTTATGTGCAGAGTAAAAGATACATCCCTCAGGTAGGTGGTTATTACACTTATTGCCTTTATGTGTGGTACTGTGGAAAGCAATTGCATGTGTAAAAAATTTACATTCCTTAGAGGTACACAGAAAACAAAGATACACTAAGAAGCCCATCAAAACTTACTTCAAAAAGTTGTTGTGATGTCTGTGTAAAGGTTCTTTGATTTCTTCTATGGCATGCTAGAAGAGTTAAATCCTTTTCCTAAAAACTTGCATGCAGGGTGATTAGTGAGCAAAACTGGAGACAAAAGTGAGAAAGGACAAGGCAAGGGATTTTTTGGCATTACTGTCCTTCCCACTGAATCTCCAAATGTCTCTTTAGCAAAATGTGTTTGATAGATTGGGAATGAAGGATTGTTTCCACATTTTTTGATGCTCATTAGGAATCTGTAGGAGAGAGAGTGGATCAGCATTTGACAGCCTTCTTTTACAAGCATGTTCTTCTGTGTTTGAGTGAGAAATTTTGATGTGCTCAGTCTCCAAACCCTGGGCTTTTAGGTTTATCTTTGCATGTTTCAGTTTAAAATCTCAAGCAACAAAACCATCAGTTTCTATGTCTTGCAGGCTTTAATCCTTTGAAAGTCTGATTTAATGAATTCTGCCTTCTGCCTTTTACCTAGATAAACATTCTTTAAAAAAAAAAAAAAGCCAAACCAACAAGCAAATTAATGCCATCAACAGTAGTAACAAATGTCCTGTTTGTGAGCACAATTAGTAGGAAAACAGCCTTAGTGGTGTTTAGCCTGCAGACACCAGTGAAACTCCACAACCATAGATTCTAATTAAGGGATTGACTTTTCAAGAAAGATTAAAATAATGAAATGCATTTAGCTTTGCTAAACAAAGACAGGGAGGGAATAGAAAAACCCTCAGCAACAATAAGGAGATTGTAAACAGCAACAATGGACAAGAGCTGTTTAAAGGAAGAGAAAGAACATTTTCCTAGGCACCAAGAATAATAAGGAATAGTCGACGTGTAAATGGAATAAATAAGTTCAATGTTTTTTGCTGGTATTCTTATTATACTACAACTTTTGAATTAACACAGGGATATTACTTGCCAAGGATGGATTTATTACTGACCAAGGAAAATGGAGGGCACAGATTACCTTGTTACCACTGCCAAACGTAACATCTGGTTTCATGTGACCCAGGAGAGGCTGTATGACTATATATCCACTCATCATGGAAATGTTTGCATCAAGTCTGGTTTCTATGCAGCCTCTGTAGAAATGTTTACCAGAAATAACATTTACCAAACTGTAAATCCACTTCATCCTTCCAGGGAGCGGTGGTGAAGCCCCACCCCCTTGCTACTGCAGAGAGAGGAGAGGAGCGGTCAGGAAGGCAGTGTAGGCTGTACAGCACGATGTGCCCATGGTTTTGACACTGCATCCAGGGGCAGGAGGTGTTCCATTTCTAGCATGAGCTTGAGTAGATCCTTGGCTCCACCACTGGAATTTCTTCGTAAGGTGTCTAACTAGCTTGGTAGAGAATATAGAAATAAAACTGAACTCTTTATCATCTGCTACTGCTGTTCAATCCTGCAGAAGGAATTTCTCCTACTTGCTTCTGAGAAAGACATATCTTGGGGTTAGAATAGCTCCAAAGCCTCTAAGAATACAAGGCTTCTAACATACATTTCAAAAGCCAAACTCAACATTATTAAGCAGTTCTAGATTATCAAGATTCAAGCTCAGGCAGATGTCTAGTTTCAGTAAATGCTAATGCTAATAACTTTTATTAAAAATGCTCTTAATAAAGATCAAGATTGTTTTCTCAATCTTCATAGCAGAATGGACTGTTATTACTACTGTGAGAAGTAGCGTCTTCAAATTAAGCTTTACTGTGTCCATTAAAGCTCCTGTAGAAAAGCATAACCACTTCCACTAAAGTCACAGGATCCAGAAGTGGACAGAGAGCCAATACACAGCTCTGGATATTCAAATTTAGAGGGGAATCCAGAAAGGCTCTGAGATTGCCTTCTTCCTATGTCACCTGAGGACAGCTTCTGATAGTCCCTCAGAGTATTTATTTCCAAACAGAAAAATAACCACTTTTGCCCCTCTCTACTAACATTAAATGCCCTGTTTTTCCTCTGACATGTGGGCTTACCAGGTGACCTTCTCTCCATTCCACAATGTGGACAGGGCTGGGGACATGTACTATTTCTAATGTGATGTCTATATCAACATTTCCCACGAGTTACACAATTAGAGAGACAATTGGGAACTATTTTTTTGTTCCACTGCAGACGACGCATGCAAGTGTAGCGTTACAGCGCCCACCATACAATTGTGATGGCATGTGATGGCAATGTTTCCACATAGTCTATTCTGCAACAAAAGGTCAGCAAGTAACCACTCAGACAGACACAATGACAGACTTCCTTTCTACCTGGCATGCAATCTTCCTAGAAAATGAAGACAGAAATTACCGAGTACATTTGTAAAACATAGAATGAGGTGTGTACAAAACCAATTAAGGAAAGAATTGCTTTTTGCTGCTTTTTTCCTAGTGCCTTCTTTTGGAAATTAACCTCCATATACTAATTAACCTCTGGGTGACTTTATGTAAATTAGATGGCATTCTTTGCAGCATTGCTGTGGTAGTGTAAGTGATTTAAAGTGATATAAAGTACTTTAAAGGTAGCCAACAACATTGCTTTTTAATGTATTACACTTCAAAGGTGTTCAAATGATCAGGTTCTCTAGGAACAAGAGAGATATGACAAAGGATAGATGAGGAGGAGAAAAGGTGAAAAGTGATGTGAAAGATACTAGGAAATTACACGGAGTTCGTGGGCCACATCAGCAGCTTGATAAACATGCCCAAGACTACTAACTCAATGTAGATGTTCAAATTAACATCATCTCAGGACCTAGGCTCATATACTGAAAAGAAATATTAAGGATGTTAACTGGAGTCCTAGTGCCCTTGGTGATTTTGAAGAAGTAATTTCAGTAGATCAGAAGTATCACTTAGGAAGCCAGGTGATTGGCTTCCCTTATGATGTGCAATTAGTTTTTTTATGTGTCTGAGACATCAGGGAACCAAGAGTCTTGTGAGGAAATTTAACTAAGGAAACAGTGTTCAGATTGATTAAGATCTGTTGTTATACCTGAAATATTTCAGACTGGAATTAGCCTGGGTGACTTGGTGTTACCCACGACTACCTAAAGCACTTGAGACAGCAAAGACATGAGGAGCAACCAAAGCAGTGTGAAAAGAATCAGAGTCCATGCTGAAGTCAAGTGTGACTCCTGATGTCCACTGAAGCGTTTGGTACGATGAAGATGTCTGGCAATGCCAGTAAAATTTAGAAACCTATTTTAGGATGAGATGAGAGAGATCCTAAAGGCATCTTTCCCCATTACAGAGGGGTACAATGGTGGTTGGTCCTGATGTAAATGCCTACAACTCAGATTATATAAGACATATCTTAGTGCCTCAGACAAGCACATCTAATCTAAGTGGTGGAGCTGGGACATAAGAGAGGTAGAAGATACATCACCTAGGTGTCTGCTGTATATTATTGCTGTTATTATTCATAACACATATATTAAAGCATTAGACATTAAAATGTGCTTATTATGTATTGTATTACATGTCATATATATATTATGGTCAAGGTACTGCTGTAACATTTAAATTTAAAAAAAAAAAAAAAGAGCTAATTCAGCCCCTTGAGAAGATAACTGAGGTTCTCAGCTTGAAAGAGAACCAGGCTGTGACTCCCAAACAACAAAAAATACCACCTTGCAGCCCATACTTAGAGTCCTCACATGCTGAGACAGGAAATTTTACAATAAAAGTGCTTTCAGTCATTCTTGTTCAGTTTAAGAGACTTTCTGCTCTTCTGTGGTTGTGGTGAGTCCCAGGCACCTGATTCTCCCTGTGACATATACAGAACGGGTATTTCCCACTGCACAGTGTGAATTCACAACTGGGAGCCTACAACGATGTGCAGTGAAACTTGGTATTGTCACATTTTCTGTGAATGTAAAGTCTGGAAGTTAAGCACAGTGGCAGCTAGCCTTTAGGCGCACAAATTTTGCTGGATTTACCCTGTCATCTGCGAAATGCTCAAACACTTGGAACAATGCCAAACAGCTACCTGGTTCACTGTCTGCATCAAATGGGATAGTCAGGCTAAAAGATTTACTTCAAGGCAGTCTAGGGAAAAACAAGGAAAATTTCAGAGAAATATTACGGGATAATGATATCATTAATTATATCATAAGGCATTAGACAACTTTGCATGCTGCTATCAGAAGGGGGAGTGAGTTTTATGTATGATGGAGAGGCAGGTGTGGTAATAGTCCTGATGATGAGGGGTTTTGTCCTCAGGGCATCCTGACCATCAAAGTCTCCTCGCTTATTCTACTGGGAGAGCAACTTGCTGAACACCACCCCTCCTTTTCCCAATACACCTGTTCCTGGGTGAATTGGTGGGTATTTCAAATTATGAAAGACACTGAGGAAATTTCTAAGATGCGGTTTCCCTTTGCTCCCTCCATTTTGCTGAAAAGAGACATTCAGTTAGCAGGACCTTTGGCAGAGCAGCGCCAAGGCTGCCAGCAGGGCACTCTCCACGAGAGCTAGTCACTCCATACTTTGCATTCAAACCTCCACCCACTGCAGCCAGCATTTATTTGTGTCTCGGTTGGAAAGGCAGGTTCCTTTCCTGGCTCCAGCATTTAAAAGGAGTGGAGCCTCCTGAGGCTGAGGCTGTGAGATGGTAATGCCTTGCAATCAGCCCCAGGTTTTCCACCTTTAGCGCAACTTTTCATTGCTACGAGGAACATGCCAAAGACATGGTGGCATGGGAGAGGCACTCACAATAATGCTTCAGAAATGAAGTGAAAGTTTCTTCAGAGTAAAAACACAGCAGACGAAGGAAAAGCACAGAGCTGCCTTTTCTCCCTACCCCACGGCTGGCCTCATGCTCTGGTGTGTTTCCATGGAGGCTGTTGCTGTCACTACATGGCTCATGCTGGAGTGTCACATTGGATGGGGGCCAGCTCAACAAGAAAAATAAAGTGAGTTTTTAAGAGGTAATGTGATAAATGTTCTTCTCAGTCTGGCTACCAATATGTACTGTCTAGCCTGAGGCGTGCAGCACATATGGGTGAAGCTACTGACGTTTGGTACTTTTAACTTGTTAAGTCACTCCTTACAAAACCAAAAGAGACGCATTAGACTAACTGAGGAGTCAAAAAAAAGGTAAGGAAAGGCAAGGCCAAGAGATCTGATTGCCACAGATTGCCACTGCCCATTTCTCAATTCTTATTCTGGGATTTACAGGCATTATGCATACTGGGGGATTTTCCCTGCTGCTTAGGCACCAGCAGAGCGGGCAGCTGTTTGCAGCAGCAGACGGCCAGGATAGCAAAGCACCCTGGCCATGCTGATAGGGCTCAGGCAGGTGACAATGTCCAGGGCAGCAGCAGATGCTGGCATTCAAGCCACCTGCCTGGGGCAGCTATAGAGGTAGCCCTGCTCTCCCACTCTTACAGCAGCTGCTGGAGGAGGTAGCCTGGTTCCAGCTCCTCCTTTTGTCAGGGAAATTCAATTTTACCTTCACTCCTGAGGCTCAAATGAGCTCTGGTGCTAAGTGCTCCAAAGAGAATTTGGTCAGCCTGTTTTGGGGGGGCTATGATAGAAAGGGTAACTTTTAAAGCAAAATATAGGTGATGTGTGCTCTTCAGAAATCTGTACCTCTCTCACTTACGGTCTGTCAAGACACTTCAGCAGTCATTTTGTGGTGTGCCCCTGGGCTTCTGGGAGAGCATCACAATCTCCTTCTCTTTTTCCCATCTGTCAGCTCAGTAGTGACAATAGGGCAGACTGGAGTTTTTTTCAGCTCATTCGATTTCTATAGTTAGCATTTGCCAAATGCTCAACCATTTGTAAAAATCATGTCATCAGTTGTCATTAGAAAGAGAATTGATAACTAGTATTTACTGAGCTTTGAAGTCACTCAAACAAATTCATTCCCTTAGTTCAAAGAAACAAAAATCACACAAACAAGCCTAGACATTAGTAAGTAATTGCTACAGTACATGCTTAGGTTTTTCAGCTATTAGATTTATATCCAGTGTCACAACTATGAAATAACAATCTGTGAAATTCACCATTTAAAAAACCTGAAACCTATAACTCACCTAAAAAAAAAAAAAAAGTACTTATCTGTAATGTGGTATTTACAACTGGGTCCAGATGAAGCCTCCAGAAAGCATACGATCCAGAAATCACCATAACCATGGATATGTCCATGATGCTCAGGTGCAAATCCAGGCATTTCAAGCCAATGTAATGTAATAACACAAGACTTAAAAATAACCATTTTTCATTTTTAATCATAGAATCACAGAATTTGCTGAGTTGCAAGGGACCCATCAGGGTCATTGAGTCCAGCTCCTGGCCCTGCACAGGACCAACCCAAAGAGTCACACCAGGTGCCTGAGAGCATTGTCCAAATGCTTCTTGAACACTGACAGGCTTGGTGCTGTGACCACTTGCCTATGGAGCCTGTTCCACCACCCAGTCACAGTCTGGATGAAAAACCTTTTCCTGATATCCAGCCTAAACCTCTCCTGACTGAGCTTCACGCCATTTCCTTGAGTCCTGTCACTGATCACGAGAGTGAAGAAACTGGTATTTGCCCTTCCACTTCCCCTAATGAGAAAGTTGTAGACTGCAATGAGATCTCCCCTCAGTCTCCTCCAGGCTGAAGAGATCAAGTGACCTCAGCCACTCCTCATAGGGCTTCCCCTCAAGGTCCTTTCTTGCCCTCCTTTGGACACTCTCTAAGAGCTTGATATCTTTCCTATATTGCAGTGCCCAAAACTGCACACAATATTCAAGATGAGGTTGCACCAGTGCAGAGCAGAGTGGGACAATCCCATCCCTCGACCAGCTGGTGATGCCAAGTTGCATGGCCATGAAATCAAAACAAATGTTATTAACATGAATACCTTAGTAAAACAGGAAAGCATCTGTTAGACAGGATGGAAGCTGGGAAAGGAGGAATGTTGTATAAGTAAAGAAAAAACATCTAAGTGCTTATTTATTTGAAGACTTATTCTGTTGTAATTTATTTAACACCTCCACAGGGAACAAAGAACTTTGCTTAATTAAAAAGAACAGGGAAAATATTTGTTATATCTAAAACCTATCAGGAAAAGCATGAAAGATAGCTAGGGTAATACCTGTAAAGAAGGTATCCCAGATATTTTTGGCTGCCTACTAGGTGCAAAATCAGATCCATGCCCAGCTGAACATATTCCTTTGCTAACCTGACCACAGAATGCTTCTCAGTCCCATGCACAGCCCCCAGCCATTTCTGAAACATTTCTGGCTTAGAAACTTCTCCTCCAGGTCTTTGACTTGCAGATCATCTTTTGGAACCTATGAAACACATGCACAGGCAACAAATTAGATATCATCAGTTGTACAAAGACACAGTGGAACACAAAATTATCAGGAGCCACAGAGAACAAAACACAGTGGGAGTTACAGGGAAAATTGGGAAAGATTGTCGCAGACTGTGTCTCTATCTTACCAAAAGAGATGTAATAGCTTTAATGTTCATATGAGAATACTGTCTGCCTCTCTCTATAAAGCAGTTTAAGAAATCCTCCCCCCCCCTTTTTTTTTTCTCCTAAACAATCAAACAACACATTTAATATAAAGAGCTGAGATAATTGAACATAGACTTCAAATTGATGGAAGAAATTTAATCAGGGTGATATATAAGTTCATAAATTCAGCTATAAACTACAGGGTTTTAAAATGAAAATCCAGTGCAACCTGTTCCATTCATGGGCATTGCACTGACATGGTATCCAGAGCCAGGAAGGGCTTGTCTCTTTTTTTTTTTTTTTCCTTACAAAAACCTTAACCAAACATTGAAGAGATGCAAAAACCTAACCCTTCCCCAAAACATGTTCCTCGTTGATTTCCTGCTCCCTGACACCTTTTGCCAGTGTTGGATTATACTAAACAAGGAATTGTTCCTCCTGTTCTTCTGCCTCTTAAGTAAGATCATAACCTTTCAAGGGCTCTTGCTAAAAGAAGGCAAGTTTAAAATTAAAAAAAAATAATGCATGATTTCAATCCAAGGTTACAAAAAGGGCACAGAGCTTTTGGATCAAAGGAGTGAAGTATTGATACTGTGTGGCCCCACTTTCCTAGAAAAAGTGTCTTGGCAACATTGCTAGTTTAAATCTGGCAAATTGAATATTTTGATCTCTGCCCCTGAAGAAAAACACGCACCTATTGATTATATCAGATTATAATTTTCCTCTCTTGTGCAGTGTAACTGAACTATTCTCTGTTATATAGTTTATTGTGTCACAGAGGCTGCATTGTGTGCACTAACACTGCCATTTATGCACTGAGCTAGGTTGTGCTTTTTGGGGTGGTTTAAAGGAGAGTGGGCCGAAGGGAAGATTTCCTGCTAGTCTAAGAACAAAAAAATTTGTTTACATGAAGTACAGAAAAAAAAAAAAAAAAACATGTCCAAAAGCTCCTATGTCCATACAAATACTCCTGATGTTTGAGTGAGCCCCATGAAATACAACAGCCATGCTTGTTAGTTGTACTTCCATGTTTCAGATTGACCAGTTTGGTTAATGGCCACCTAGAAGTTGACTATAAAGATCAGCATTTGATGGTAGCATGCTGTGGATGTTGAAACACTTCATAAATAGATTCAAAGAAGCAGAAGCTGATGTTCTTGCTCAAAAACATCTGTACCCTTATGCTTGATGGCAGCTGTTAGATAAAGGGGCAAGGCCACATGTTGAGCTTAACACCAGTTTGAATAGAATAAGAGTAGAGGAACCACTTGGCAGAGGATCACAGGCTGGATTGCAAGACAGCAACCATACCTGAAAGGCTGTATACGCTGATGTGGTCAATTCCTTGGCAAAGAAAACTCGTTTATTTGCCTGTATCCAAAAGGGAAGGGTTGTGAAAGGAATTAGTAATACAATCCCTCAACTGCAGGTATTTGAATTGATTATCTGTCAACCCAAAGGTTTCTCTAAGTTCAGCAAATGAACACAATCTGTCTTCTAAAATGCATCATGTAATTTGTTACAGCTTTTGTCTAACAGTGCATCCCAAATAAAAATTCAATTAGGTAATGTTGATTTTTTTGTTTGCCTACTTGATTTAAAAATTTGAATACAATCTGAAATGGAATAAACAATAGGTAACTTAGGCAATTTTTTTCTTTATAACTGGTGTTAATCTAAATGACAAAATCTCTCAATATTCATCACATTACTCATTTATTTCAGATATATTTTTATGTGTTTCAGGTACGCATTGTTAAAATATGCTATTGATTTTATGTTTTCTTTTGTTCTGAGGTTCCAGTGTGCTCTCTGCTGGTGATGCCATTCCCCATTCTGAAAAATGATTGATTATTATTAAATTTAAAAAAAATAAAAATAAATCATGCTTAAGTTAAAGGTAGAACTTGCTAAATTGTTTTCAAAAGTATTACTTATTTGCACATGGATTAGGATCTAAGACAAAAATATAAGACAAATAAGACAACGGATATTGGGAAAGAACAGCGAAGAAAATTCTCTATCAGTGGAGAACAAATACAGTGTGAGAGGCTGAGGAACATTAAAGGGAGATTTTATAATACATTGGTTTTGGTAAGTTTTAAGAAACTCCATTAGGGGATGAACAGCTAGAGGAAGACTGGAAAGAGCCATCTGATATTGTAAGTGGTGGGAGTCAATAAAAGGGAATTAGTGTACTGCTCTGAAGGCAATACGGCAGAAGTGGAGAAGGACTAAAGAAAAAGTCTAAAATCACACATAAACATACTTGTTTGAGCTTGTGAAAAAATAAGTAGCCAGAAATGGTCCATGGGCTGAGTTTTTCTCCTGTTTTCCAAAAGTATGATTTTCTAATTTTAGACTAGTATTGGCAATACACTGTTTGGATAACATAACCCTTCACTAGGGTGTGAAGGACCCTTTAGGACTGTTGTTTCTGAAAAAATGGCATGCTGAAAAGTTCCCTTGATTAATAGGAAATATGATTAAAGTTCCCTCTTGCCAGGGTAAAAAAATGAGGGAAAAAAAGGACTTTCTAAATCCTGAGAAATACTAAATGTTTTCAAAGTATTTCTATGTTAAAATGTAAGTCCAAACATTTTCAAATAGACAATGCAATGTATGCTCAGCTTTGTTAAGCTAGATGAGACTGGAAACAGAGGGGTCAGGTGTATGGAGTGAGCCAAGATGGTGATTTAGTAGGACAGTTTTTCCATAAAAGCATGTGATTGAGAACTACATTTCTCTATAAATCTGTGATATACATCAAACACTAATGTGTAATATCCCTACTTCTGTATCAATCTATTGATATATAATCAGGTAATACATTTCTCATGCGAATGTAGCTACGTATTTTTTTGCTTAGATACTGCCCTGCAAATTCATGCATATGGGTAATAGTTCTTAGTAGCAGGCAATAGACCATGTAAACAGCCAACATAGCACATAATGAAGATCGCAGAGAACAAATTTTATCACCCACTGTCAGTCAGCCATCCCCTCTTTTAGATGATTTCCTTAGATATAGTAGATAAATGAATAAAATATTTCTAAGTATGACAAAATTAATATTGATGTTTTAAAATATTTTATCTGAAACTCAATGGAAATGAGCTTTGTCTTTTTCTCAGGGAACAGCAATGTGTGTAAGGTGATGTTTCTCTGTTACACACCTTATCACACTGTCTACATGCAATCTTCTTCCTGCTATCACTATTCCTTTTTCATGTGCCAAGTATTCATTAATCCTTTCACCTCTGTAGGTAGAAACCAGTTTTTCTCTGCAGAACACTTAGTGCTTCCTGTTCCAAGTGGTTAAGGAGGATGAATGTTGTTAATACTTGTGTTTTTTATTGATAAATCTGAATATAAGCTATGCATCTGTCCAGGGAATGTTTCCAGCTGTCTCCTATACTAGCCTGCTTCCTATGGGATTGCATATTTTATCTTTTAAAACAAGTGTTAATTTTTGACTTAGGTAAAATCTAATGCATTACATATGTAACTTACAGTGAGTAGCTGGAACTGGTTCTGTATCTAAAATACTAGTATAAGGAAATACGTTGCTTGGGTCATTAGACTGTATTTTAAAACTATATGCTCACTTTTTTCCAAAGGAAATGATTACATTAGAGGCAACATTACAATAGCAAATCATGTTTAATCCCCTTTATAGCTTGTGGAGACATATATTTCTGTTTATAGCCATTTTAACATTTCTTATTTACTATTCTGCCTTTTTTTTTTTTTTTAAGTCTGTGGAAATAGAGGTAAGATGCAAGGACAAATAGTGAAGGGTTATGTTATCCAAATTATTTATGCAAAGAGGCGGCAGAGAACCATTACAGGGAGAACACACAATGTGATGTGTACATGTATTTCCAGCAGCCAGCACGAAATGCTCTCCAGGAACAAACATTGGTTCTGGTTCTTCTGGCTTCCTCAGCAAATATTGTGTTGAACAGCAAATATTAATTTGTATTTACTGCAAGTAATAGCGTTTTAGCAGTAATTATTTACCTGTGCTCAGCTTGGCTTTGTGTAAATACACAAGCTTTATAGGCGTTTACAAACACCCTTACATGACAGGCCAACCTCCTAGAGGAGGGATCCATCCCTCCTTTGCGTTTTATTTACCAAATTATTGTTATGACTGGGACGCTTAGGAACTGCTGAGCTGAGTTTGAACTTGAGGAGAATGAGGGGTGGGACTCATAGAGAACTTGCCATTTTCTACTTACTCTGACCGTGGCTTTTGCCAGGGTCCAGCACAGCACCCTGATTATTCATAAGGCTATTAAGCTTCCTTAAATCGCCCTCCAAACATTGCTCAGACACCATCTCAACAGGCAGGGCTGGCCAAAGCTCACCTGCAGTCTGACCACACCATTTTTACTTCATGAACCACAGGCGAGGAGGCAGAAAACAGCCACATCAGCTTTACATTAACAAAAGGCTCTACAAGGCAAGGGAATCCCTAGGTAACCTGTCAGGCCAGTTTAATAGCTTCAACACTGCTCAGGCATGGACCAGGATCCGTCCAAAATATTTCACTGTGTAAACACATACATATAAGAACGCTTTTGACAAGAAATAGAGATTTGCTTCTTAAGATTTAATACTGACTTCCGTGATTTATGTTTCCTAAGGTTTTTTAAGTTCTTCTTTTAAAACATCCATGTAACGAAGACTTTATTTTAAACAAACTTTAAGATTATGGAACTTGTTTCTCTGCATATTGTTATTCAAACCTTTACAACCCAGTATCTGCAGCCCTTACGTGTGAAAAACCTTCCCCATAAAGGAAGTTCTCAGTTTGCAGGGGCGCGACTCAGGCTTACAAGCGCTGACCGAAAAAAAAAAAAAAAGCCAACCAAGCAAAAACCGCCTCGCATACTTCTCACGAGCTGCAGCTGGCTGTGCGAAGGAAACAAAATAAAAAAAAAAAAAAAAAAAGGGAAAGGTTTGCGGCGCTCTGCGCCAGGTAACCGCGGGACGCGGCCCGGCCAGCCCTGCCCGGCAGCGCGGCCCCAGGGCGGCCCCACCGCGCCCTGTGCCGTGCCCCCCGGGACGCCCCTCACTGTCGCCACCGCCTTGTCACCTCCGGGGCCCCTTCAACGCTGCTCCCGCCCCGTACCGTCCCCCTGGGGCTCCCCTCGCGGCTCCCCCATCGCCTTGTCCCCCGGCGAGCGTCCCCTCCCTGCCCCGAGTGCCCCGCGCCCCCCCGGGCTCCCCCGCCGCCCCGCACCCCGCTGAGCCTCCCCGCCACCGCCCGTTACCCGCCCTGCCCTCGGCGCCCCCAACCCGGGCCTCCCTCGGCGCCACCGCGCCCCCGCTGCCGGCCCCGCCCTGCCCTCCCGCGGCGCCCCGCTGCCCTGCCCCTCCCGCGGCCGCGGCCGGGGCCAGGGCCGGGGCCGGGCGGGGTGGCGCTGGCCAGGCGTTCCGATCCCCACCCCGGGGCGAGGCGGGGCAGGCGGCGCACCGGGGCGGCTGCGGGGCGGGGGCGCAGCCCTCCTCCCCTCCCTCCCTCCGCCCGGCTGCCGGTGGGGGCGGGGACGCGCCGCATGCCAGCGACGCCACCGGCGCCCGCCGCGGCCGGAGCAGGGGCTGGGAGCTGGGGAGGGGGACACCGGCCCGGACCCTTTGTCTGAGCGGCCCGCGGGGCGGCGCGGCGGGCCCAGCGCGAGGCGAGGCGCGGCCAGGCGGCGCCGGGAACCTCCACGCCCGGCCCACCCTGCCCGGGCTCATCATGTGACGCGGGTAAGTCGGCGGCGAGCGAGCGCCGCGGCTCCCCCGGCTGCCCCCATTCATTTCCTGGGAACGGCCGCCGGTGCGGGCTGTGAGTGCCGGGGCACTGCCCTGGGAGAGCGGGGCGGGCGGACAGACACACAGAGCGGGGGACCCTGTGTCAGGGAAGGGAACAGTTTCTTCTCCTGCTCTGCCGCTTCTGCTCAGGTCTGTGCCGATTCCCTTTCTTACCCAGGATAAACGGCGAACGTGTATGGGTTTTGCTGCTGCTGTCCCAGTCAACCTTCTATTTAAAAAAACAAACAAACAAAAAAAATCGCTCCTATGCTGAAGTTAAATAATTCTAAAGAAAAGCGGGGGCAGGGCGCCCCCCCTGCTTCCCCCGGCGCCGCCGGGGCGAGCCGGGGGTTAACGGCGGTGCCCTCCCCTCTCTCCATCCCCCCTCCCTCCTTCCCTCCCTCCCCCGCTCCATCCATCCCTTCCTCCCTCCGTCCCTCCCGGTGCCCCGGCGGCAGCGACACCGGGGTAGGGTGCTAAGGGCCGGCCCGAACTTTTCCTCAACTTTCCCGCTGAGGCTTTAGGAGGGGGAAAAGGGAGAGGGGAGGGGGAGGACGAGTGAAAAAGCGGGGAAAAAAAATAAAAAGCGATAAGCGAGGAGTGATGAGCAGCGATCTGGGAGCGCCCAGCCCTTTGTGCTGCCGTCCCGGGGGGTTCGGGGGATGGGGCGGGCGGCCCCCCTGCCCTTTTGGGGGTGGGCAATTGATATATAAATAAATACAAAAAAAAAAGTATAAAGCGTAACGCTCTTTGGAGGGAAAAATCGGAGTCTAACGCTCTACTGGGGAAAAAACCGGACTCTAACGCACCGTGGGGGAAAAAATAAAAACCAAGAGTGTGATGCTCTATTACCTTCCACAAAAATAATTATCTTCTATGAAACAAATACTCGCTCTTCCAGAAATCGGGAGCTTGGGAAGCAAACCGCTGTTATTTACATTTAAAGCGTGTGCCCAGAGCGGCTTCGGGAGATGTGTTACCCCATGGCATCAGCATCACCCCCTGAAGCCCTCCAAAAGCTTTCCGCGGCTGGGATGGAATTTCCTCTAGGACGAGATCTGGGCTCCTATCCGCCTCCCCCAAAATCCTGCACCACCGCTGGTGGTGGAATTTGCGGAAGGTGGATAGGAGCAATCAGATGGGTTATTTTATATTCCCCTCCCCGTGGTTTGCAGGGATGCGATGCTCCGGTCCAGACAGCGCGTTATTTTGGCTTTTTTTTTTCGGATCTTGGCGTGATGTTCTCTCCCGCAAACGGGTTTGCTTGGGAAATAAGGTGTTTTACGCGCTTAGGGAGCAGGTACGAGCAGTTTCGGTAGGAAGCATCGAAGAGAAGTTCACTTGATCGTGTCTGTATGGAGCTTGTAAAATTCTGCTAGCTCTTGGCAGCCCCTCACTCCCTGAGTAAGTCAAACCAGTTTATTTTTTTAATTATCCATCACGAAATAAATGTTCTTTCCACCCATTTTTTTTTCCTTGCTTTTCCCTTTTTGTCTCGCCACGGCAGGTACATTATTCGTGACAACTTTGTGTGGCTGCTTTATATAGCGCTGGCATATGGGCTCCATTTTCTGCTCTCTGGTTGGTCTACAACTCTGAAATGCACAGGGACAGCAAAGTGGTCTCAGCGTGGGATTAGTAACTGTGCTGAATAGGTCACAGATGGGGCGATAGGAGCATTTTATTAATGACGTAACGTTGCACAAAGCGAGTCTCTTTTTTTTTTTTTTAAATATATTCTCCGGGCTGGGGGAGGGGGAATATTTTGAATGTCTTTTTAATGGGACGTAATGAACTTGAAACCGCTGTCTGCAAGCTGGCGTATCACCTCTCGTCACAAACCGACCGCTCACAGTGAAGGAAACATTGCGGATATTTTTTTTTAATGTCTTTTTGGTTTTTTTTTTCCCCTCCCGTGCTGCCTGAGGCTTTGGCAGTCGCTGCTACGCTGCTGCTGGCAGGTGCCCGGGCTGGAGGCTGGTGGGATGACATCACTCCCTCGGTGGCACCCATGCGCACCCCTCGGCAGCCCAGCACCTCCACCCGCTCGCCCCCACTGCCTCCAGGACAACAGTGGTGGTATTTTCCTTCCCCCCCCGCTTTTTTTTTTTTTTCCCTCTCCTTCCCTTTTGGTATTTTTCTCCCCACCATTTCTTTTACTGTGTCTGGTACCTGGAACTCTGGGGGGGGGTGATGGGAGTCGGGGGACAATCTCAAGAGCACCTTTTTTTTAATCAGACCTTTTCATTAGAATACTGACAGCTTTAAAAGGTGGTTTAGACTTCCCCCCCCCCCCAGTTCATGGGCTGGTCAGTATAATCTAAAATGGACTGTGAGAAAAATCATATTTCCTCTTCTGTCCCTCAGCAGTGGGGTAAAAGAGGCTTTTCAAGGAGGAGATATGCCATAGGACATTTAGAGTTTAGGATATGGGAGATACTGTTTGCTGTCTGCTTCTGACAGCGAGGTAATATCAGACATATAAATAGGGGGGATGGGAAAGGAGATATTTTTAATTCTGTTTTTGCCCCCCAGCAATCCTTGGTGATGGTATTTCCAGGCCTTTCTTTGCTCTCTTTTAGAAAAACCTTTGGTGGAAAGGCCCCTGAGAGCCCCAGAAGACTGTGTGTAACAACTTTTAAAAATAAACTTTAAGATTCCAGGACAGGCTAATTGTGGAGTCCTCTGCCAGCTGTTTCTGTTAGGATGAGCCAGACCTGAATGTGCATGAGCTGAGTTTCACTTTAGATGAGAGGAGGCAGAAATGTGATGGGGCTGAACCAACTCTTCTTCCTTCAGGAGATGCTTGAATGGGGTCAGTGAAGGGCTTGGTCTGCAGAACCCTGTCGTAGCGACTGTTTTCCTCTTCACGTAGACCAAGGTGGTGCATGACGGTACCCACCATAACTAAATAGAAACACAGACCATGTATTTGGGGAAAATGGGTGATGCCTTTCCCAGGTGCTTGGGGAGCTCTCTGCTGCACAGCGTGGTTTCAGAAGGTATGTGATATTTGGTGCAGGTTTCAGTGCTGGAAGGGTATCCCGTTGTTCAGATTTTGGGCCTGATTTTTATTCAAATAATGGAAAGGTGTGTGCCTTTTCTCATGGCTGGGTGCATGATGTCCACTTATCAGTAGCGTTCGTAAAGTCGTAGGGCTGTACCCTACTTGCTTCAGGCTGCTGGATTACCTTGCATGGCTGCTCTTCTCAGGATGGTCAACGTCCTTGCTCCTTTCTTCAATAAGTGTTGCTTGCTTTGCGTAACAGGTCTCATGAGCACAAGGATGGTTTTGACAAAGTCTTCCTTTGAATAAAGTAAAACAGGTGACTGTGAATGAGGTGTTTGTTTGTTAATAAAGCTGGGGTTATGAAAATACTTACTTTTGCAGAAGGGTCTCGCTCGGTGACTTTTCAAGTATTGTATCTTTGAGGATTACTATGATTTGCCTTTCCATGATGTAACTAAACTACTAAAATGAGACAAAAATTAATTTCTTGAAATAGAAATTTTGATTTTAGAAAAGCTGAAATGGATGCAGCACCCAGACTTTGACCTTCTCAGCCTCTGACTAGTGGTTGTTTACTACAGCTGCAGCTGTGCGTCTTTGAAAGAGGAGGAGCTGCAAACACAAGCATGCTCACTTTCCCCAGCTAGGAGGAAAACATGTAATGAGCATGCTGTTTCAAAGTGAGATGTAAAGAAAAGTATTGAGCAGTCAGGGTGCAACTTTTCCTTTCCTTTGTGCAAGGGGTGTTTGTTGTGCCTGTAAGAGAAATTCTGAATCTTGGAAGTGCAAAACGTGAATGCATGAAATGACTAAGTTTCCTCCACAGTAAAAAAGACTTTTTTTTTTTTTTAAATAAAATGCACACTTAAGCTAGAAAAGAGAAATGCTTTTGCACTGTAGTACTGAGGACACTTTCAACAGTGTTCGTTGCTGGAAAAAACTCCATGTAACCTTACCCTGTGTTCCACAACTGAACTTTAGACAGTCCTCTTGCTTCAGCTGAATGTTGTTTTTTTTTTTAAGTTGGTACTAAATGAGGAAAAAAAAAGGCAACAAGAGTTCTATTTGATGATTCAGTGTCAAAATGATTGTGTTAGTTTATAGCTAGACATAGAGGTATGTTGACAAACTTGACTAGAGTGTTGACTAGACCCTGTGGCACTGTTGCAAAAGTGGGTAAAATTGGACCAATCTGGGCATAGTTGTGCAGTTTCTTTTGGTTTTTTATATATAAAAATATATAATCCTGTGTTAACAGTGCTATGTTTGTATTTGTAGGTTTTTTTTCTGTGCAGAAGGTTTGCTTAGATTTGGTGCTCTGAAATATGTGAACTTTCTCACACATCCTCGAAGTTTGGTGTGACTGATAGATCTGAAGTTTATTCCAAGACTGTGCTCTCATTTGCTCCCAAGGAATAACTGTAGTACAGAAAAGGTAAACTATTCTTTAATTAGTTCTTTTGACAGCAGAGAACTCTTAAAATAATACTGAAAGATAGAAAGAAGAGGGAAAATGAACATGGCTTTACCAGACATATATCCATGCTGTACGTAGCACTGAGCTTGTGTGGACTTTCTTGAGCTCAGTGTAAAGTCTCTTGGTATTAATTAGAAAGCATTACCTAGATTTTGGACTAAACCAAAAAGAAGTTATAAAATACAAACATTTGTTACATTTATGTCTGCTGCAGAATGATGTGCTTTGATTTGGAGAAGGCAAATTATGGTATGCATTGGTCTTACAACTGTTTCTGTCATTTCCTGCATTTTTGAGATGGGATGACGGCATGAGCCATCTCAGTGTTTCTCAACTGAAATATATGGGAGTGAATATATCAAGTCATGTGAGAGACATTCAGGGACCGTATACTTCATACTGTCTGTTTCTTCTTCCACTTATCGTCTGTACACGTCAGCTCCTGTGTCACAAGAGTCCCTTCAGCTGCAGGTACAAGGAGGTATCTAGGTGTTGGCTTTCCTTTTTTTTTTTTTAAGTTCAGTAAAATCACAGGGATGCAAAAGGTATATTAGAACTAAAACTCTGTATGTCAGGATCAAGGGAGATGTCTGTTTTAATAGATGACTGTTAAAAGTACATATTCAGTGATATTGCAGAGAGACCTCGACAAATTAGAGGACTGGGCAATCACCAGCCATATGAAGTTAAACAAGAGAAAGTGCTGGATTCTGCAACTGGGATGTGGCAACCCTGGATGTTCGTACAGACTGGGGAATGAGATGCTAGAAAGCAGTTTTGCAGAAAGGGAGACCTGGGGGTCCTGTTCAACAAGCAAGTTGAATCTGAGTCAGCAGTGCCCTGGCAGCCAGGAGGGCCAACCCTGTCCTGGGGGGCATCATGAAAAGCATTGCCAGCCAGTCGAGGGAGGGGATTGTCCCGCTCTGCTCTGCACTGGGGCAGCCTCACCTTAAATATTGTGTGCATTTTTGGGTGCCACAGTATAAGGAGGATACTAAGCTACTAGAGAGTGTCCAAAGGAGGGCAACGAGGATGGTGAAGGGCCTTGAGGGGAAACCGTATGAGGAGTGGCTGAGATCACTTGGTCTGTTCAGCCTGGAGAAGAGGAGACTGAGGGGAGATCTCATTGCAGTCTACAACTTCCTTGTGAGGGGAGGAGGAGGGGCAGACACTGATCTCTTTTCTGTGGTAACCAGTGACAGGACCTGAGGGAATGGCCTGAAGTTATGTCAGGGGAGGTTTAGGTTGGATTTCAGAAAAAGGTTCTTTACCCAGAGCATGGTTGGGTGGTAGAAAAGGCTCCCCAGGGAAGTGATCACAGCACCAAACCTGGCAGAGTTTGAGAATTGTTTGGATAATACTCTCAGGCATATGATGTAACTCTTGGGGCTGGGTCCTCTGCAAGGCTAAAAGTTGGTACTCGATCCTTGTGTGTCCCAGCTCGGGATATTCTGTGATACTGAATAAAGTCTGCCAAGACTGTCGAATGCTGATATTTCTTACCCTCTGAATGCAACCCTAATAATGTCTGTGCTTTTAAAAAAATTTCTGGTTTATTTGTTCATAGGCTTTTTTAAAATTTGTTTTATTTGTATTTCTTGAAACCATGCTCTCATGTGCAGTGGTGTTTATCCTTTTGTGGGTGGCTGGCACTGCTGGCGTTGACAGGCTTTGGAGTTGCAGCACAGACCAGCACCACTTGAGTTAAGGAATGTCTGGTTAGGAGTAGCAAGCTTTTGTCCTCTCTGTGAACCAGCCTCCAGGACGGGGAATGAGGCGTGCTCTTTGCTAATGGCTGGCATGGTATTTGCTACATAGCAGAGTAATGATGGGACTCAGAAATCCCTAGCTTTGTTCCTGGCCTGGCTGTGGGGCGAGTGTGTTCTCGTTGTTTAAACACAGAACAATCAAATGCATGACCTTGGACATCAGCACTGTGAAGGGGATAATTAATCAGATGATGTATCCTGTCGGGAGACCCGAGTTCTAGTCTTGTTTGTGTCATATGTCACCTGGGACGAGCACTTCGATACCTGCTCTGTAAGGCGGTAAGCAGTGACCTTTTTAATGTGAGGTGCTGTCCGGTGATCAGAGCAGCAGAGAGCACGAGGTTGTGCATGTTAACGCTGATCCTCTCACTGACTGCCTAAATAATTTCTTTCTCTTGGCCAAGAAGGGCTTTCCTGGTGGTGGTGTTGCATCTCTGTTCTGATGGTAGCACGGGAAGCACAGGGATGCTGGCAGGCCACGTGAGAGTGTGTGCAGAGAGCTCAGACCAGCTGGAAATATGTTAAGGTTTGTTAGTGGAGTTGGAGATGCTGCTAGTGAGCTCTGGAAGCCTTGCTGAGCATGGGTGAACTGTAATTCTCATACACTTTGGTCAAGTCTTGGCAGGCTGCCATTGACATGGGTAAAGCCAACCATCTATCTCCAGCGGTTCTGTCTGCGGATCCCTGGGGGAGAATCTAAAAAAAAAAAAAAAAGCCAAAAAACAAAACAAACAAACAAAAACCCCCAAAAAACCAACAACAACAAAAAAATCCCTCAGAATTTTTTTTATTTTTTCCACTACAGAAATTGTCAGAAGTGACTGGTGTGCTCTCAGAAACTTTCAAATCAAACTTTGCGGAAGCAGTCACTGAGCATTTCGATTGAAATGACTGAAATTTGTTAACTGGAATAATGCAGTATTAGAAGTTTGTGACATGAATTTCAAAGAGTAACTGTGACTGTTGTTTACCATGGATATTATTTCTTCCCCCCACCCCCCATGGTACCAACATTTTTAGATGGTCTACTAAAAATTGAGGAGACCTTTTATAGCAGAGTAATAACACGTCATCCAAGGTAGTAACTGAGATATTTAGGATTAGTGGTATCAGTTGCCAGTTCTTTCTAGAAAAAAAGATAGTGGCTGTGACTACCATGTAGATTCCCATTTGACAGGAATCTGAGCATGACTTGACTTAGAATAATATAGATACATTTTTTTTAATCTGTCTTTATTTTGAGTGTGTAATGCTGGCATGAAACAGTTTTGAGTTAGTCTTCAAGTATGGGTTGGCAGTACTCTAGAAGAGCATGTAAAGAGCTGTGATTGATGACACTTCAGAATCTTTTAAAGTGTTGGACAGTAGTTGGAGCTTTTCCAGTTCCTTTTTCAACTAATCTTTCAGTTGCAAGAAAATTGCAAGTTGGAAATGATTTCTCTTAAAAAAAAGCAGAGAAAAACATTCCTTTCTAGTTTCTATAAATCGGTAACAGTTACCAGGTAACTTAATTTTTTAATTGTTCCATCTAACCAAGGAAATCTTCTATGTAGACGGTGCCCTACAAAATTTTAAAAGGAAAAAATGAGCTAACTGGGTTATTTTTCCCCTTTTGAAACTGAGAGCGTGCAAAGTTGATTTAGTTAGGAGGCAGATTTGGAGGCTGCTGTTTCAGAAAACATTGCTGTTTTCACTTTTACTTTTGAGATATGTATTCATCTTAATCAAGATTTGGCTAAAATGGCTTTGGCATTTGTCTAAAGAGTATATATTAATAATTACAAACCTTTCATTTTGAGAAGGTGATACATTTGTAATTTTTGATTCTGACTTCATTGGGATAAAGTTTACAATAGTCAGATCAAACAACTAAATATAAACATAGCACAAATTGAAAAATACCATGAGATTTAGTACACTTTCTCTGCTTTGCATTCCAGCCAGTATCCAAGCTGGGTTTATTTTGTGCTTGCTGGAGATGTGCTCTCCTTTAGGTTTTGCTTGTTGCTGGATTTAGGGAGACAATGTATCTTTTGCATTGCAATGCTGAAGAAGTATGTGGGATAGGCAGGGATGGGAGGCTTGACTCTGCATAGCAATCACAAGACATTTGCCTAAGTCAGTTCTCTTGGATAGCTTGAATAAAATACATTCCTTTTCCAAAAAGCAGAGCTTAGCTCACCCTTGCCTCAGAAGTGTGTACTAAAAATCGTGACAGTAGAATTATTCTCATGGTCCTAAGACCATCATAAAACCTCTCCGTTGGCTGACAGTAGAGAAAGTCTCAGATGTTTGGCTCACACATGGATGCGTGCATTATACTCGTTAAAAAAAAAAAAGTGAGAGGACACCTGCAGTGCTGAAATCCTGGGAGAAACACTGGTGGCCCTGCAGGATTTGGTGTGGTGAGGAAGGAATAGCAGTTTTTGTGTGTTCTTCTTGTGGCTTTTGTTATTTGGTGTTTGACTTAGTCCATGTATTGTGCAAGCAGGCAGCCCTAGCGAGGTCACGGTAGGCAGGCTGTGATTTCCTACAGTAGTGACAGTGCCAGGAGCTAAGTGGTTTAGTACCCAAGTCCTCTTGTGGGCAGGTCCTGAAATGTACCTGTATCTTCAGATCCCTCCTCAAGTAGTACTGAAGTTCCACCTGTGTGTGGCTTTCTTGGACACATCTTTTTTCTTGCCTTAAACAAAAACAAAAAACTAGGAATTAGGGTAAAAGAAGGAAGTTTCTTCTTGTGATGAATTCTGACTGCAGTTGATGTTGCATATTCCCATCCATTAGTTCTCATCCCTGTGTGTTTAGCTATTGTGGTGTCTTCTGCCTCTTGCCAGCTGCACTACGTGCCCTTCTTTGGGTGAGGAATGCTGTTCTCTTCCTCTTACCCTTCTGTTGATAACTTTGTCATTAAAAAAAGCTTCTTCAATATTTATTTTCAGCCACGTTTTCTGTATCCTGGATTATTTTAAAGATGGTGCCTTCTTATGAAAAGTGTAGCAACTTTAACTGCTTCCCACCCCTGATTTTTCTTAATCACATTTCTAGTTGTACAGTTGTGTTTTCAATCCATCTGAAGAAACCTTTAGAGATTACATATCTATATCTATATATATGCTATAATTACTACTTGCTTTGCATAGGCGGCTATTTTCTTGGTTGTTCACCACCTAACTGGCAAGCCCTCTAAATAGGGCTGCCTTTCTGAGAGCATGACTTCCCACGGTGGCTTCTGCCTGGCAGACAGCAGGGAAGGTGGGGTGAGAGTGCTCCCCTGCATTTAGTCGTGGGTGCTATAGTGTCTTTCAGGAGACCCAGAGTGAGCCAGGGTCACTCCCATGTCCCATCTGACTCCTTGAATTTTACTGTGATATCAAAGATAGAAATGTAAGGGTAGCGTGAGAGGTCTTTTTGTATTGGTCATGTATTAGAAATATGAAAATAATCAGTGGAAATATTCTCCTCGTGGTGTACAATGTTAAAACTAATTCAGCAAATGCAGAAATTCTAATCTATCTCAAAGAATCTGTACTAGTAATTTTTATAGGAGGCAACAGAAATGAGACACATCCTATGGCAATCATTTGATATGATCTAAAACAGTAATTCCAGTCAGTGTTTGTCAGACATTATAGTGTTTTCACATTAAAAGCTGAACGACCAGACCGCAACTCTTTTGAAGCTTGAGGTTTGGCAACCATGTCAAGTATAGGAATTGTGTTGTAAAAGCATCTGGACAGCGCTGCAAGTGCCATAGAAGAAGCAAACCCACAAAACCGCATTTAACTAACATGTAAGTTGCAAAGATTTTTAAGGATTTCTGCCTGGATGAACAAGTTCGAATTTAGCCGCAGATGTTCAGAGTCCTAGTTGGTGGTGGACAGGTTGACATTTAAGCAGATAGCAGAAGGAATGTACAAGTTGAATGAAATTATACTCACTGGAGGCAGTACTTAGTGAAGTGAGAAGAAATATGATATGTATTATAACATCTCAACATGGGATCAAATTGTAGTCTCATTGATTTGTAGATCAGAAAAGACCATGATAATCTAATTCAATTTAAATAATGCCACTCAGTAGAGTATTGCCTTGTCCTGCACGAACCATGCATAGTTTTTTGGAGCTGGAACATTTTGTGAGTAGATGGTTGTAACATAAAAAACTTCATGCAGTGGGGAATCAACTGTCATCTTTGGTAAGCTGGTCCAGTGGTTATAATTACTCTAATCTCTATGTGTTATTTCTTCCCTGAATTTATCCATATATTTGGCTTCCAGCCACTTAACCTTGTTATACTTCTGTCTCTTAAATGAGTGGTCAACACGTCTCCTGTCAATTCCTTCTCTGTCTTCATTTTCAGAATATGCATAATTGAACAGTGTTTTAATTTGCGGCTGCTAAAGACGGTGAATTGATTTAAATAGTTTTGACTTTAAAGTAGTGGGCAGGAAAACTTGATTTAAACAACCGGTTTAAATCTTGCTTGATTTCTGCAGTTCTTACTGACTTTCCATTCCTAGTGCTGTCTGTTGGGTAAGTGATATTTAGTGTGCTGGTACACATTAAACGAAATAGTCTTTATGCAGAGTATACTCAAACTTTTTATCTGAGAACACACATTGTATGCATACCTATATATTTAAAAAGTTTGTGGAGTTAATATTCATTTATTGTGTTTGAATTTTGGGATGTTTAATATTATGATATGACTGTGTTTCTGATTTACTAGATGGTTCATTTTTATGATTAACTTTGTCAACTAAGTTAGAAATTGGAACTCATATAAACCATGGAAAACATAATTAAAATAATTTTTGATAATAATTTGATTACTTTTTGATGTGCCAGGTTACTTTAAAAATCTTATTAAAATATATTAGTGTTTAAAACTAGCTTTTATATTGAATAAAGGAAAAATGAACTTGATTATTAAGAGAAATACAGATTTCTGTTAGAAATACCCTTGAGAGTATTTAGTATTTAGAATTAGTATGTATCAGCCTTCAGCATATTGTTTATAGTAAAAGACTGGAAAAGAAAAACACATTTACCTAGTTTCTTTTGCTTGTGGTAGATTTTTCAAATTCTGAACGAGCTAGTAGTTGATCTGTGGTGGTTGAGTAAGCTGTGAGAAAGAAGATGCTCTGTTCTGTACCTGCTTATTGATTAGTTTGTGTTTCAGTTTTGTTTGGTCTGTGGTTTTTATTGGGTTAGTTTCTTTGAAACTTCAGCAGCAAATGAATACTGCTTCAGCACTGATGAAAGAAGGAATGTAAATTGGTTTCATAATTTCAAATGTTATTTTGTTGAATAATTTAAATAAGAGTCCGAATTTTTCAATGATGTTACAGAAAAAAGCCATTTCTTCACCAGCCAGGTTTTAGAGCAACAGTGGTTAGCCTGCTCCTTCTAGGAGTATTAAACATTGAAAAAAAAGAGGACTAGCCAACTATTCTTGTTTTGTGAAAATGCCAATGAAGATAACTTTTTGCAGATATTTCACTTATTCTCAACTGATGATACTGACACTCCAGTTTTCTGGACCCTTTTTGGACATGTCTATTCAGTGTATTATCTAAAGTATGAAATGGGATAGATACTTCATTGGCTAAAGGTACCAGTTGAGCAGGAGCACCCAGGCTCAGTGTTTGGTATACTTACCTTGTGATGCACTTCTCAGACCTCTCAGTCTCTTTTCTTGTTTTTTCTTTTCTTCCTCCCTCAGGATCATTTCAAACTTAATAATGCTGTTATTTGGATACTCCATTCCCCTCTGCCCCCCACTGCTGCTTATTAATTGTATCAGTTTTAAAAGAGTGAGAATACTAAGCAATTTTGCTGAACTGTGCTCAACTTGGGGAAGTTTTGCTCTTTCAAAGCGATCTTATCACTGAAGTCCTTCTGGTACTCAAACTGGAGCTCTTCACTGTAATTATTTCATCCTTTTTGGACACTTCTTCAGTGCTTAAGTATATACTGCTCTATTTCCTCAGTCTTTTCAAGGAGATAAAATTATGTAAATAAAACTTAATTTCTGCATATTCTGACTTTAAAACTGGGATCATAGGTAAATTTATAGGGAAACCAAATTAAAGATGGGCCTTTCTCCTTTTTTTTTCCTATACCTTCTCCCTAACTTCCTATGCCTTCCTATGCCTTCTCCGTAACTCTCCCTTTTTTTTTTCCTATGCCTTCTCCCTAAATAGCAATGTAAGACCAAAGCAAGATTTTGTTTGCCAACCTTTTCATTGTGTAGTTTTGTTCGGTGTGATGACTCCATTTCTACTTTTATTTGTCATGGAACCAGGCAAAATGATGTAGGATGCAGAGTTATCAGAAAATAGTACAACTAGAAATGTAATTTGCTGCCTCCTCAAAGAGGGAGAAAGAAGTTTGTTGGCCACATTGCTTTCTTCATGCAAATTGACGTAACCAGTGCAGATCCTGTGAGAAGGATCAGGGCTGGGAAAAAGGACCATTGTGCAGTCCAGCCCTGTGCAGCAAGTCAGAAAACTGAAAAGTGGTGGGCAGAGGAAAGGTTTTATTAATGTTTCAAGCTGCTTGAGAGCAAAGTGAACCAGTAAAGAGAAATACATCCAGGTATGATGGAAAGAATATCTCTTTATGCTCTTGAGAGAAGTCAAAATGGGTGTTTACTTACCTGTGTTTTAAAAAAGGAAAATTAAATAATTATGAAACTAATTTTACACACACCTCATGCACTGCTACTGCAAAACTAATTGGCCTTTGGGGAAAAATAACACATTTATAAGATCCAGTTTACTTTTGGTCACTTGTTAGTCCCAGCATTTACTCCACTTCCTCCTCCTGACAGACTGTTCTCCAGTGCACACTGCAGTGTCTTGGTGGAGGCTTCCAGTGGGGGTGCTTGTGCTTTCCTCCTTTGAAGTTGCTGCTGTTCGTGATTTTTATGTTCTTTAGGAACCACCAGTTTATGAAGAAATAGCTTCCTACTATCTCGTAACGGTGTGCAAGGCTTGTGAACATCTCTAATGGAGCTTTTGAACTTTGTCACCTGAGTACAGGGCTTTGCATGGCAAAGAAGAAATGTGAGCTTAAAGCATTTGTGGTCATTAGCTTAAAATCTTTCCTCTGCAAAGGCTAGCACTGATTTTACTTTTTTACTCAAATGGTATTTTTAGGTGCTGTTTTTTGTTCTTCACCAGTAATGTTCCTTCTGCTTTCTCCATGCAATGACTGTTAGCCTTTTTATCCCTTTTTACTTCCAAGTTTTTTATTTTTTAATGCAAAATTAGTTCCCATTGCACACAATTCTAAATGCAAAAACCAGTCATCACTTAAATGACGTTTTCACGTTAGAGATGACATAGCGTGTTATAGGTCCCTGGAACCTTGAATTTCTGCTGAGGATTTATTGCAGCAGTTCCTTAAAGCAGTGTGGTGAAACAACCCCTTGGTTTCTGGGCTGGTGCCATGGACAGCTGGAGCTGTGTGTGGTATCTTAGTGCCGGTGTTTTGTATTACCTCTGGAAAAGCTTGTGGTACTTCACAAGTTGCCACATGGAAAGTGACTCCATTTCTTCGATTTAGGTCAGGCTGTCAGGTGTCTTTTGTGTCCTTCTCTTCTGTAACTGGGACATCTGAGATGTGAGGTGACCATGACTTCACATGCAATCTAGCAGGAGGGTCCCTGGGGTCTTCTGCTCTCCTTGCACTCCAGGTGTGGGCTGCCTTTATGCGTCCTTGTGTTTGTTCTGCCTCCAGGATCTTGTGAGAGTATTTCTTTTCTTTTGCATCTGTTTCCCAATTGTGCCGTTGGACAACACAGGATGCAGGGGAGAGAAACTACTAAATTAAGGGGTGTGGGGGAGGACACAAATGGTCCAAGAAGAGTAAAGGTGTGTGTTAGAAGAGTAAATGGTGGCAAAAAAAGCAGCCCGTTGTTGCTTTGTGTTGATTTGAGGTCTTTTGAAAGCTACTTGTTACTGAATATGCTTTCCACTCAACGTAGAATTCTCCTATTGCAGCATTGGTCATTATCCACTGAAGATCTTGTTCATTACTAATATCTCAGTCATCAGCGCTGGAATGGCATTTCTTATTCTGCAGATGACTTTGAGACATATTGCAAGATAGACATTGGTTTTTGCTGCTCCTGAAGTATGTTTATGTAGCTAATATGATGCCTGGTACATTGTGTAAAGTGATTCTGTTGCAATGGATTAATTTTTGTTGTTAGAACAATCCCCTGTTGTAATGTCAAAAGCCTCCTGGCTGCTCCTTTGAGAGTTCAGTTTATTTCATGTGCTGTTCTTGAATATGGATCTTTGTAAGTTGCAGATTTGTACTGGATGCAGTAAAGTTTTATATTCGAAGACCGTGAGTTCTGCTTGATGCGTATTATATTAGCAGGACGTGAAGGTACTTTCTTGAAGGGCTGATGGTTCTCTTGTTACTATGAGCCACGAAAGAGCATCCAAGTCTTACCCCCTGTTGTTTCTCTGAGTGAGCAAAATGCAACATCTTGAGGAACTTGTGTATATTTTGTGTATTAAGCAGTTGCCAAGGGTGTCTTGTAGGTGTATTTGAGCAGATGTGAGGGTGTGATGTGTATTTTTCTAATCTGTATTCTTCTGGTGAAACTTCAGAATCTTTGTTTTTCAGCAAGAATGTTTGGATACATAATGCTCTTCAAGTATATAATTTAAAAACACATTACTCAGCTTTTTGGAAACAAGTCTTACAGAACTTCTAACAGATAGGAAAATGGATTTCTGTGTTGCTTTGATCTGTCTTCATTGTGCAAGAGCACAAAAATACTGTTGGCGTTTTGTTTTAAAGTTTTAAGTCTTCACATTTATCAAAGTGGAATTCATAAATTTGTTATTTCTACTTAAGGCTTTTTTGTCCTTTATTCTTCAGAGAGAGATGTTATATCATTGCTACTTTCCTGGTCATCTTGCTTCTTCCAGAGATCCCATCAACAAAATTACTTAGAGTATATTTTATGCTCCTCACAATTTACTTTGTCTTCAGGATGCAGTGAGCAGTCATGCCTTAAGTTGATTTAAATATTTGTCAAATCAGAAAAATAGTAGGAAAAATCAAGTAAGCAACATTCTGTTATAACATGTTACTCTGTTCAGTCTCTATCTTCATTAATATTTGAACTTTACTATGAGATGCATAATACATTTTTGGAGAGGGCGGTGCGGTATTCACCACAGGTGGTGTACTGGCTGATACTTTGGAAGTCATTTAAGAAGTGCCTCAATGAATGTAATGCTGTTAATCGTGGACATTTTGAGATCTACCATTGGGAAAAATAGATAGAAAAGTTGAGTAATACAGGGGTTATTAGATGCGTGCTTTAGATGGCAAGGGCCACAGGGATTTCTGTAGATGCTTGCCACGTACATTACTTCAGTTCCCTCTGCATGCTGATGGCACATAAGGCAAAGTGTAACTTCTTTCCTTTGTCAGGCTGCAGATAACTTCTGTGAGCCTTGTAGCTGTGAAAAGTGTATTGAAGGAGGTTGTTTGCAAGAGGTATTACCCACTTGGTTTCCTTGGAAACATGAAACATCATTTACAAATATTGACTTGAGAAAGCTGCAGCTTAGAGGAAATCCTAAACTGTTGGTTCAGACTTTTAAATTAATATCTCCAAAGAATTCAGTCTGTGTTGAAAGTCACTTCATGAAGTCCATTATAAATGTTATTTATAGTAGTTCTGGGTTTCTATGTTTCTTGGTATAATAGCCAATTCTGAATGCTGGAGGACTGGAGAGAACGTGAGTTTTGCTGGAAAAGGGGTACTGAACTGGGATCCCTGGCTCCAGTGTCACCAGTGTTAAATAACTTGTACCAGAGTTAACAAATTGATGCTCTTGAAAGTCAGAGCATTAGTGCCTTACTCATAGCTGATGGACTGCAACCTGGAATGCTTTATTCTTGGTGAGGTTCAGACACTGTAAATCATCATTCATGTATAGTAAACGCTTTTAAAGTCCGTGGAGGGTGGTTTGAATGCTCTTCGTTATGTTCATGTAAGTGGTTGTGTGATAAGCCCAAGTAATTTACATTTACTGAGTAACTTATTTTTATTGTATAGAAGTTTTCATGTACCCTTACTTCTAAAGACTGCTGATCATAATGTGATCTTGTTGGGCTTGTTAAATTTTTCCAAATGAAAGCTTCTTTATCCCTGGAGCATGGTTACCTGAAGCTGGTGTTAAGATTCATGCTGGGGAGTGGATAGAGGCATCAATATGGGAGAAAAAACATGCAGCACAAATGTTGCGTACATGATGTGAGTGTTGGGTTGAGAGAGATTGCATCTGTGCACTCAATAATGAGGAACAGGTCTTGGTTCAGTCAGTCTCACCAAAATGCTGCTGGATGTTGTTTCATTTATGCTTCTCTTAGAGTCAGTGCTGGCTTATGTGGTCCCTGTTGCCACCCATCTCCTGTGATGCCCGTCCCTCTGTCACTCATACAGCTTCTGCTGTCAGTGCACTGGACTGGATAAAGAAACCGCCTTAACTGTTTTGGTTTTGCTCATTTATTCTTAACTTGTGTTATTTTCCCATTTTATTCCCCAAAACAGCTGTGGCTGCACAGGAGCAGACCAGGTGGTTGGAGGCAGGAAAGCATCTCTAGCCATTCCCAAAGCTAGAAGTGTGACAGCTTTAGATCCCCAGTGTTCTTAATCCAGAGAACACCTCCAGAGCAGAGATTAGATGAGATCTTGGATTTTCCTGCAGAAAAGCCATGTGTGTTTGTCTGCTGGTTGTAGTGCAAGTTGATTCATGGCTGTGAGGAGGTAGCAAAGCACAGCTTTTAAGGTGTATTAGGTTGAAAAAAATGATGTACTTCGAAAGAATATGAACATTCAAGTCTGTGCTGCTGTTTTAGACCTGGATAAGGCTGTGTCTCAAGCTGTTGGATTCTTTTCCCCCAACATATCTTTCATGTTTTATGCAAAATATCTTTACTACTTAAGAACTGCACTTTGCTTGGTGATTGTAAAGGTGTTTATGGTGAGTGGCCTAAGGTGACCTTATGTGGCTGTGTTAGTTTAGGCAGGATAAACATAAGTCTACCATCATCTGGGGTTGCAGAAGGATTTCACACTGAAAGTAGGAGGTGGGATGCAGGCAGGCAGCTGCACAGATGCTTGTAGGGATCAGGTCCTCAATATCCAGAGGCATTGGTAGTGTAGGCAAGCAGTGATTGCTGAAACCTATAGGTCAGTGTCACAGATAAGGAAGCTAAATCTGTGGGCTCTATGTCTTGTGGGATTTAACATTAAGAGCAAATAGGAGACCACAAAAGCCTTCAATGCAGGGGCCAAGTCATGCTATTGTTCTCATCAAGCCAGTTTAACTAAGAGGAAATGCTTTGCTTAATGCTACTGTAAATAATGCTTAACATCCTGAAGGGTTACAAAGATTTTTGTGGATGCTAAGGAAGGATTCGGCTGTATTGTTTTTCAGTGTCTGGTTCTAGCAGGTGAGGGCAGCTTGCTTTTGACTTGTCACATGCAATGGCTATGGATTAAAGTGGCAGAGAAACTTCCTCTGTGAAAAGAGAAAGTTCACATGCAGAAAAGATGTAGTGGGAAATGGCAATGTTGCAGAATCTCAGATCGAGACTCCTATTGTTGGCAACTTGTGTACAGAGTAATTTGTTGAGGATTGTGAGTATGCTTCAAAAATTGAGTACCGTGGTTTAAGATGCCAAACACAAGTACTAATAAAAAGATAATTATATAACATGAACTGTAGTTCTTTGTGTAACCAGATAAACTGTGTCGATTACTACAAAGTCAACCAAGATGGGAACAAGGATTTACAGCATAAGAGTCTTGCTAAAGTTAGGATTGTTTTTGTGTGAAGCCATTGTGCCAGTACAAACTGAAATTCATACTGCAGGATTGCTTGTAAGATAAATGCCTCCATAGAATATGGAGAGAAGTTACTAAGTTACTTAAAAGGACAAAGTGATAACTGCAGTGAAGGTGTATAGAGAATTATATGTTTGCTGTTCTTCTGGCAGAATAGTGATACTGTTTTCAATTTTAGACTCCTCGTTGTTTCTAGCAAGTATAGGTAGGTTTTAGGAATAGTTATGTGAAATGTATTTAGCTGTTGCTTGTGTAATACTAGAGGTTCAGAGCACCTCTCAGCTTTGTGGTGGCTCCAGAGCAGCTCCAACACAGCATCAGTGTCAGTTCTCAGATATGTTGGCTCTTATTCTAGGTTGTATTGGCTTCTGGGAGTAAGGCGATGAAAGAAGAGAGAGATGACAGTAGCCACAGATAAAGAAAAATATCAATTCAAATAGAAAGTGTCTCTTTCTTACCTTCAGCCTGTAATGTGTGTGAATCTGACTATCAGTAGGTTTTCTTACCAGGCATCAGAGCTACAAGGTGTTAAATCTTTCTGGACAGAGCACTTGTATTATCTGTAGCTCAGTATGATGAAAGAAAGAGGTATTTCTGCTAGAGGAAAGATGGAGACTTCTATTTTCAGCTCCATGACAAGACTTTTCTGACATTGAAGCTGAAATCACTATTTGAAGTGTTCTAGACCAGGTTGGGTGGGGCTTTGAGCAAGCTGTTTTAGTGGAAGGTATCCTTGCCTATGGCAGGGGTGTTGGAACTAATTGATCTTCAAAGGCCATTCCAACCCAAGCCACTCTGTGATTCTAAATGAGAGACATTAGTATGGAGATGCCAACTCCTTTGAATCAGAATGAGCCAGTTCATGTCTTCCAGTGTGAGTTTGTCACCAAGCTGCTATTGCTGCCTGTGAGGTTAGAGCCAGTGGGCAAATGGTTTCCTCTGAGGAAAGAAAAGGGTGAGGAAGAGACAAAATTGGCAAAGCCTACGGAGTCATTTTCACTGACTGAAAGGAGCTAATTATTCTGGACTTACGTTTCAGATTCACTTGGTCTGGGTTCAGGTCTGCACTCTGTATGACTGGAAAATACATTCACTGAACAACAATATACTGGACTAAGCATAGATAAATGTTGAAGTTACTGAGAGAATAGCAAATACTGGGTTTAAGAGAAAAAGATTCATTTAGCAAATGGCGAGAAAAAGCCCAGTTTTAATGTACTCTTAAAAAAAAGATTACAAATCTGAAATACTGCCAGACATCCGCTTCAGTTAGCAAACTGCAGAAGCATGTCTGTGCAAAATGAGAAATATGTTTGCTTGGCTAGCTTTTCTGAACTGAAACGTTATAGGTGTTGTGAAACACTGTAGAATGTACAAATGAGCATGTTGTCAAGAAAACCACATTGCAACACATGGGGCAGTTTATACATTTTGGTGCACCTCACTTGGTCATAGTGGCAGTCACAAATTTAAGAATGTTGAGCTTTTGGGAACAAGAGTTTGGAATCTACTCTTAATTGCAGCATTATAAGTATTTCTGTATGTGTGGTGGGGTGAGATGGAGGTGGGAATGGAGAGAAGGGAGGGGAAGCATCTACTTACTGAGATAAAGGTGTTTTTGTTTTGTTTTTGGTTTTTTTTTTTTCTGAAATTAATCAGTAATTGAACTAAAGAGGGGAAGAGCTGGGGAACGAGATGAGCAAGTGAGAAAGGGGAGCTGCTGGAGGGCCAAAGGGGAGTGGCTTTTGTTAAGGGGGTAGTGGGAGATAGAGTAGACCACAGCATCTGAAAGCTTCACAGTGAATATGAGAACTGGTTGGGTTCCCACTTGCCAATAGGCTATTCAGGAGAATAACAACTAATAACAGAGAAAATGCAAGGACAGCAAGACCCAGGTTCACTTGCCTAACACCAGGGAAAGAGGGAATAAGGTTGTGCTTCTCAGAAGTGTTGAAGTACTTCAGTTGCTGCAGTGAAAGTACCAGGGTGCCACCTGTGTCAGTGCATGGGGAAATACTGAAAATATGCATTGGTGGGGTTTCTAATTCCCAGCTGAAGAACCTGTGAGTCTGCAGGGGTACACCTGTGTTGTTTGGGTGTAAGGGCAGAGTGCCCAGAGTTGTGCACCCACAGAGCATCTGGCTCTTTCCTGACTCTGTCACCCTTTCTGCTTGGTAGCCCAAGAAGCGCTGTCCTTGCGGAGTCTGGAGAGCACAGCTCTCTGAACCAGAGGTTCATCTCAACTGGAGCTGAGGTGCTGTACAAATAGACAAAAGAGTGTAGCACAGGGAAAAAAAGTGTTAACCTTGGATTTACTGTAAGTTTGAAGAGTGAAGTTTTCACTGTTTACACAGTAGAGTATCTATTAAAGAAAATAAAACGCTGCATGTCAAAATATAAAACAACCACCGAGGGATTATTTTTTTTTTTTTTAAAAAACAACTGTGCTTTCAAAAAGTTAAGTTTTTTAATTTGCAAGCATCAGGGACATTTCATAGTGGACTTCAGTTCTGTCACTAGCAGCTTTTTGCATGGGGAGTGTGTTGTTTTGGTGTGGACTGAATGTCACTATATCTAAACTGAAGTTATTCATTCATAGTTTCATATTGTTTGGATTTATAATAGTGAAAGATCCTGTGGCTTGTAGATACTCTGGGGGCCTTCTTTGCTGACTTCTTTTCTTAGATACTTAAGCTCATTTTCTTTCTTGCAGATTTTCATGGTTTATCATTTAGTTTGGGCTTTAAGTTAAAAAAAAGATTAATATTTTTTTTTCTTTTAAATACTTGACAATTTGATCTGAGTTTGTTTTCTCATCACTAATAAAAGCACAGCAGATAGAGGTCTCCATTTGCATTATACAGGTGATACCAAAGGAATTAAATTCATACTGGTGCATTGTCTGCTTTCATTTCCCTCTGTAAGAAAACAGGTAACTTCAATGGGAAGGATAAAAAATGGTGCAAACCCAGGAAAATATAAGAACTTAGCATTGTTCATCTTGTCCAAGTTTTAATATGTAGAAGAAAATACTGATTCAAGCTTGCACTTATATTTTTCATAGACTTAGAAGTTCCTTCTGTCTTGTTGCCGGCCCTTCCCTCTGTGTGTATTTCTTTCTCCCTTTTTGTGGCCTTGGTACACCCTCCTTTTTTGTTTGGGACTTGAAATATAACCAGGTAATTGGGCAACAGCCTTCTCCAAATTCATTTCACAGTGACTAACTTCTGTTTCTCTTTGTCATCTCTGCTGTAAATTAATGATGCAGAAGCATACAGAGAAAAATAAAGACCAGGAAGTGTGGGAGTGTAGGAAGGGCTTTCCCTTTCCATCCCTGGTATGAGTTGTGTGAATCTGGAAATGGTGTTAGTGTTTATTTTTCTCCTATTCAAATATTAATGATAATACTTGGAGGAGGTGATTGTTGTTGTACTAAAACTGAAAGTTGTGTTAGGTTGGCTTGAGAGTCTAGGTGCAGACTACAGGTGCAGAGTTATTTCAGCGCATTTACTGAAATAGTTAAGGTAGCCTGAAAATTTACCCAGAGAGTATCTGTAGTTGGGAACTGAAAAAGTGGGTCTGCTTTTGAAGCATCAGCTCCTGGTATTAGTCTTCATATCGAGACATTTGAGAAATGGTTTGTATGTGTTTATAAATAAGCATAGGATGGTAATGAGAAGCTTTCCTTATAGATGGTTCTCCTTAAAAGTTCTTACATAAGTAAGTAATTGGAGACAGTTATTACCCTTCCACATCTGGGAGGTACTGAGGTGAACTGAGAGTAATTAATACTTTTTGCATCATTTGCCTTTTTGCTTGCAGGACTAAAACTTGGTTCAATGTCAATGCAAAAGAGATAGTAGTTACCCTTTTTCAAAAAGTGCTACCTTCATTTTCATCAGTACAAACTGTGAGTGATATGACATGTGGCTCACATCATGCCACTTTAAAGGTTTACAAAGTTTACCTGGATAATGGTTTCAGACAAATGAAAATGTGATTCAGGTTTTAACTCTTGTGAATTGTAGCATAGCAGTGACAAGGAGCTGAAATCTAGGAAAGGCTGAGTTTGGATAGTATGTGATTTCTGTCAGTGTTTCTACTAGAATGAAGAGAGGAAGAACAAATTCGATCTTTCTCTGCAGATACCAAATATATGAACACTTACTCTATTTGTGTGTACTGCATCAGTGCTCCATTAAACTGAAATTAGAAAAGTCTTTATGTTTTCTGTCTTTTAACTGAATTATATCAGAGTTACAGTGCATTCAAATGGATTATTCCTGTTCAGTAAGTCTTTCAGTAAGTGTATGAATACTATAATCAACCCATTTGCCAAGATCTTTCATACAATTTTTTTATAATTAAATCAGTACCCAAAGCACACTTCAATTTTGTTAACAGTAGTGCCTGATCAGAAGGCTCTGAAGAATACACAGAGTACATGGGTGGTCCCTTCTAATAGAAGCCGATCTCCTCATTTGGATCTATCCAAAGACTCAGTGACTGTAAATTGTGTAATTTGCTTGGAGAACACAAAAGCTATTCAGTTATGTTAATCAGCGGTTCTGCATCATCACAAAGTTGATCTCTGCTTTTCTTGTTCTGTGGGAGAATTTTGTCTTTAAGTGCATCATAAATACTTCATTTTCAAATAATTTATTTGTTCTATTTGTAGAAGCCTTGGTCATAGGTCTGGATCCCCTTGTGATAGGTGTTCCACGAACAAATATCTAGGAGTGGCAAGTGTGAAACACCTAGGCATAGATGGACACAAGCGGACTAATGGGGGAACGCACAGGACAGCAGTGGGGGGATACTTATCACAAAAAAGAAACCCAAGCAAACAACCCCCAGACAAGTCAAAACAAGTGGAAAAACAACCCAGGTCTTAGCACATCGGCATCATGGAAAAGAAAGTTTGAATGTGGACAAATCTTTTTTTTTTGTAACTGACTACAAAATGCGCTATATGGTGTTTAGATATATATAAATACGTATTCCATAGATGATATACTTTCATATATATCTCTCTATATACTATCATATATATCTCTCTATATAAAATATCTCTCTATATATTAAAACATAAAGTCTTTTCTGTGTGTTTTACCCATTCTTCATTTGATTGTTGCTGTTGTACAAGAATTGCCTTGTTCTTTTCTGGGTGTCTGTCATTTCAGTACAACTGGTGCTTGCACAGCAAAGAAGCCAGTGATGGGTCACTGCTCTTACTGGCTCTTTGCTCTTCTTGACTTTTGTTTCTCCTCTCTCCTCAGAAAGCCACTCCTTGCATTAGATCTACTCGAGATGCATCAGGATGACTTTTCCCTTAGATTTTAAAACCGTTTCCAACACTTTATGGTTGGGTGTGATTTTTGTTTTGTGTTTCCCCCTCATGTCTTGCCTTTGTTTTTGTAGCTATTCGTTTTCCTCCTATTTTACGTGATTGGTATTTAGACCAAAGGATACATGCATACCAATCTGTCATCTTTGCTGAAACCTTTTATTTGTCAAGCAGACAACTTTGCCCCTTACTGTGTGTTGAGTATCTTCTGGTCTCTGTCTTTATGGCGCCTGTCTTTGGAGACTTTGAGTTCTTCTGGGTACAGACTTAATCTGAAGTTGGGCTTTATGATGAGTGCTCAAAACTTTTCCTCCTGCCCCCAGCAACCAACTGCTAACCAACCCATCAGTAAAAGTTGAAGAAAGATTTTAGGTTGCCGGAATCTGGGTGGAGGAGGGGACAGGAGGCACTGAGGTGAGAAGGTAAGGACTTTGCTCCCTCTGAAAGTGCAGAGCACATCTGTCAGTGGCAGCTGCTGTGCTTTTGGCATGCTTCTTATGTTGTTGCTGTAGCCTGCTCTGTGGACGGGGAGTATGCTTGCAGGCAGGACTGGTCCTGCTGGGTTTGCAGCCCTGTGGGCAGGAGGGGAGGTTTTTGAGTGGCTGTGTCACATGGAAAAGAAGACTCCCAGTGCAGCAGTGCTGCAAGAGCAGGGAAGGTGAAATGTGATGCTGGATGGTCGGCAACTAAGATGAAAAAAAAGAAAAAAAACCAGTGTTAACAGTTTAATGGCAGCCGGGAGGTTTTTGCAGAAGTCTGGGAAGTTTATGACAGTTGTTGATAATAGCATGCAAATCCTTATGCTTAACAAAGCTTTAGTCAGCTATCAAGTCACATTAGCTACTGACATGGTGCTTAACTGTTGTACCGCAACATGTATAGCTGAACAACAAATGTAAAAAGGAGATTGCTTCAAGTCACATTTTTGGCTGAAAGTGGTATCAAAGAGGTCGAGTCTTGCCTTCTTTGTTTTCCTCTCCCCTCCTTAGTACTGCATGTGTAAGGAGATCTTCAGGCAAGAGTGACTTGCTCAGCAGTGGTTCCTCAGCCAAGGTGTTTTCTGTGATGTGCTATAATGGTTTGGTCCCTGTGGTTCTGTGGTGGTGGTGCTGTGTGTGTCAGAGCTGTCGGCATCCTGTGAAACGGCCTTTGCATGACCAGTGCTTCAAAGCTCTCTCCTTCACATCTAATTCACGAAGCAGCTGGGGCATTGAAATTGAATCTTGCTATGTTGGAAGTAAAAAAGAAACTCAGTTGTGGAGTGTTTTTAGAAAAAACATAGCAGACAAAGAATTTCCTCAAGGAGTCCAGAACAGGATTTGGTACTTCCGTGCATCTTTGGGGGAGTGGTGGGAGAGAGGAGGCTGCATTGGGCATGCTAAGGCCAGCATGTATTTCAGGCATCACTTATATTTTCACTGGTGGTAACTGATAGCTTTGTTTTTCAGACACTTAACTTGAAAATGGGGCAAAGAAATTCCTTATATTTCTTAAATAGTTTCAGAAGTAAAACTGGTTCTGGGGTAGATGGGGGCTCTGCTGCGTTTTTGATTTTAGCCTCTATTTTACTTTGCCATTCAGTTGCCTTATAGATGTGTGTAACTTCGGTTGGAGTTAGAAACTTGGACAAGTTCAAGGTCAGACTTTTCCAGAATATGACCTCCACTTTTTTGGATGAACAGTCTCTGCCAGATAGATATCTTATTTGGCAATTACTTCTGTTCAGCAGTAACAAATGTAGCAAGGTACTAAAGCCCTTTCAATGCTCACTTGGAACAAGTTGCTAAAACGTGATGGAAAGAAGCCAGAGATGAATTGAGCAGTTTGTTAGAGGTACTGCAGCAGTTCACGGTAGTTTGACTGTTGCCCATCAACCTTGTTCTTCTACTCGAAAGTACCTCTGCCATGCTGCACAGAAGTGGAAATCCTTTATGAGTCCAGTTGTATATATTTATCCTTTAGCTTCCTCTATGGAGCTTCAACCATCATCAGCCTTCATCATCCTGGAGTTTTTTGGCAGCATTCTTCTTTGTTCAGTCTGAGCCAAGCCCTCTGATTGCTCCTCCGCAGACCTCAGAGAGGTGTGCTGGTGGTGGCAGGTGTCCCTCTCTGTGCTCTGTGCTCTTAAACATCAGAAGAGATGTTAAGTCCCAGGAGACTACTGAACTTCTTTGGTTTTTATTTTATTTTGACTTGAAGAATGAGCCTTAGGTGTAAATGTCCCCTAAGGAATTAAAATCCTGAGTATTTTGTGCAAACGATTTTTTCTCTGTGTTGTTCTCGTCCAAGTGCCCAGTAACTCTGTTACCTTGCAGACTTCGAGGGTGAAAGTTGAGAAGGCTAATACAGAAAATACTGAATAAAAAGCCCCAAAGGGAGCGGTGTAGTTGTGGTATTTGATGTATCGCCACAGTAAGGCTGGAGTAAACGATAAAAGTTTTTTGAAAACTCGATTTGCGTAACATGCAAAGGATGGTTACCAGATCAGTCAGACACTGATGATTTACATGCGTATGTAAATCTTCTCTTTAGTCACTCTTGTCTTTCCTTTTGCTCTGAATTCCTGTGCTGTTCCATGATTTGGTGGAGTTATTAAAAAAAAACAGAACAACTTACTTGCTATTTTTCCCTCTCGGATTTGCTTCTCCTTCCTCTGAAAAGTTTATCTGGCAAATTAATGAATTTCCTTTATTCTCAAGAGCAGCTCATAAAGGGGAAATTTCTTCTCCCATGAGCAGTTAATGTGAGGTGATTGCCAGAGCATTGTTCTTCTAAATAGCTTATTCTTCTGTGTGGATGGACACTTCTACTCCCCACCCCCCTATTTTTAGAGCACTGATTAAGTGATAATTTGTGTTTAGGCTTCCCTGAAGTACCCAGTAAAGTAATCCATTGCCAATTCGCTGGTGGGTTTGGTAGTCTGGGCAGAGGACCAGCAAACTCGTGCACTGCAGCTCAGATGAAAAATGTAACCAAGTTTTCCTCGGAGATTGTGGGAATCCCTTAGTCCATCCATTTCTCTATACAGTGTCACCACTTTTCAGCTGGGCTGTTTGAGGTGGCGAGGAGAAGGTAGATCACCATGGTGAAGTGATTGGATTAGTATACGTGGCTCATATGTAACTTCTCTGAGGCAGAGTGCCCAGCAACAGGGCTCTGCTGGCACAGAGGTTTCGGATGACCTGAGTGCACAGCTGTAGGAGGAGATAAACCAACAGCCTCTGCTGAGGTTGATGTTGCTGGACCTCCTCACACAGAGTGCTGTGTCTAGAGCTGGAGAAACGAGACCTCCAGACATCCATTGTCATCTCCCCCCAGCTTCTCCAAGGCGTGAGGGATGTGTTTTGTGTTTCTCAGAGAGAATTTGGTATATGGGATTGGCGAGTCTGGCCAAACAGACTTGCTGCCTCCCCAAGGAACTCCCTCCCCTCTCCTGTGCACTCTCACTTGGTGCAGCTGGGTTGCTTCCCACCTGCTGCTGCTGCCGCTTCTGCTGCTCTCTTCCCTCCAGTGAATCTTGCTGCTGACCTCTTTCCTTTGGTAGGAGGTTGATGCATGTCCAGCACAGGCTCTGTGCCTTCGGAAGAAGTGTTACTTGCTTCTCTGGCCAGTGGCTCAGCGTTCAGTGCCTAGCTGTAGTATGCTGCTGGGATTGGCCTTGGTAATTTGATCCCGAAAAGATGTGGAGTGGTCATGGGCCAAAAAAGACTGTGCCATCTGATCTGTAAATGCAATTTCAGGTTGCTCCTCAGCATCTCGAGGTGCACAAGTGAGGTGCTGAAGTCCTCTAAAACACAGCTCTGCAAGCTTGGGTGGTTGTGGTAGATGCAGTTGTGGCAACTTTGCTCTTCAGACTCAAGTCTGGAGGTAGGGCTGTGGAGTTGTGATGCATCACAGGTGCTTGCACTCTGTGCTGATTTGTACATTGAGATGTAAAAGCACTGGTTGTAAAATATCCCCCAGTGATTTACCATCTTGTTGGAGCAGCCTAACCATTACAGATGCCCTTATAAAGAACTTGCTAGGATGCATTTATTTAAGAAAGTTTATTTAACTTAGGTAATCTTGATTATTTTGCACTGTTAAGCAGGCTGAACCTCCGCTTCATCGAGCTCCTAGTTGGATCAGAGGTGCTTTGGATGCTTTCACTGTTGCAGGCTTTTCTTTACTGTCCTGTTGGATTTTGGTGTGTCCCCATAGCTCGTTACATCTCTTGTTAGTCAGCTTCTTCACAATCTCCTAAAGTTATGGCAGAATAGCAGCAGTGGGAAATTTAAACTTGCTTGTCAGTTTTGGGTTTGTCCCCAGGTTTTCTGGACAGGAATGCTTTTGTTCTGATGTGGAGTTAGAACAGCAGCACTGGGAGCATTTTCGTAGCTCATTGCTTTGCTATCCACTTGCTTGTATTTGTAAGGGTATCTGTATCTCTGCAATCATAACTTATAGGTTGTCTTAGTTCTTATAGGGAAGATTAGGTTCTGCAGAGCCAGATTACACAAGTGAAGTTTTCCTACTTGGCAGGAGTGTGAATTTTTAGATTTTGTGTTCAAAAGGGAATTTTTTTTTTCCCCATGAAGTCAGAATGAAAGTGAACATTCAGAGCTGGGGTACAGGAAATAAAAAACTCTCCTTTTCTACCTGGAACAGAAGTGCTGCTTTTGCCAGCTGACCTCTTTGAGAGAGCCAGCAAAGATGTCAAGCCCATCTGTTTTAATCCACTGACACAGTACACTAAGGCAGCTGGAGGTGTAGTCATACAACAAGCAAGTGAGGCAGAGGGGAGAGGGTGGGTTTGTTTTTCCTTCCTTTGCTCCCTGAGCACCAGAAATTTTTTCTTCCTCATTGACAGCATCCTCATTTCAACTCTAGTGAGGTTCTGATAGATGGAGTGATCTGAAGGGGCTGGAAACTTCTCAGCCAGAAATGTTTTGAAGGGGCACCTAAACATTTGTCATCTAAAGAAGCTGGTCTCAGCCACACATGCACATGACTAAGTGTCAAGCTACTGTGACTGACTGGGTCACTGAGGGTAGGTGAAACTGTGACCATGGGGGGCTGCAGGCAGGGTCCTTGATTTAAATGGCAAAATGAAAATTTTTTTTGATACAGTAAAGGTCAGAAATGCCAAGGCTGCTGTTAGCTGACTCAATCGTGCAAGAGATGATCAGAAAAGTGGTATTACCCAGAAGTAGGACACACATCATTTATAATTTATCAGTATATAGGAAAACACATTTAATGTCCTGCTGTGCAATAGATGTATCTGCTACAGGATCACCACAGAGGGATAAGATACTCTGCTTGTTCTTTTAATTCACCTCTTTTCAGCTAGTTGAAAAGAAGTTGCTTTTGTTCTTTGTTGTCCACTTAATAAAAGAGCTTTATTTCCTATGCTTGTATCTGCAGGGTTAGAGGAGTGAATGACGCATAGGAGCCTGCCTTGGGGATTACATATTTGCCACCACAGCACATTTAAAGGTGTACCATGAACTTCATATTGCAGGCAATTAGTGAAAACTCTTATTTCTGAAACATGAAAATGTGATTAACCATAGGCAGCCTGAAGGAGCATGCTGGCAGCCTCTCAGCTGGCTTAAGGAAGAGGCAGGATGTTTTGGACACAGGCACAGAAGTGCTATCTCACTGCAATGTGTAGTTCATGGACCTAGACAGAGTTGTGGCATGACTGCATTGGGTGGTCACAGTGGTGAGGGATGTCATGATTCAACCTGTTGTAGCATGGGAGCCTTGGTAGGAAGCTGCTGTGTTTATAGGAAGTGGAGTAACCACAGCTGCCAGTGGCCTTGAAAGATTCCACTTTGGCTTTCATTATGAATGGCAGGCATGGCTGCTGAAAGCTTGGACAAAGAAAAAAAAAAAAAAGGAGATATGAGCAGGAGACACCCTGTGAAGGAGACATGACTTCTGTCTCCCAATAACAATAAAATTTTTGCTTCTTCATCTGTCATGGTTGCTGTAAGACAGAAAAGGATCAAAGATCAAATAATTCCAAAACACCAATTAAGTTAATGTGGGGACGGAGTGGGGAAGGAGTGGGGAAGAGGAGGACCACCGTAGTTTTGGTTTGTTTCAGTAGACTTGGAGAGGATGGACTCCTTACAGACTGCTGCTCATGTTATTAGATTAAAAGGCATCTCCTGTCAGTGGTTTTGGTCTGTTGCAGGAATCAGATGGGTTTGTTTTTGTTTTAAAATGCTTTCTGAAAGTGATAGGCTGCATTAGCCCAACACTGTTGAAACAATGTCTTAATCACTTTGACTGCCGCAAAAATACATCTCACTTGGAGCCTGACTTGGAATTTAGATTGAAACTGTTAAACTCCCAAGTTCTGCAGTAATTTTTATTTTGTACAAGAAATGTGTTTTTCTCTCCTAAGTTAACGGAAAACCCTGGAAATTACACAAATCAATGTGATGTGTGTTTTGCACTGTAGGTAGATTATATTTATGCATAAAGCATCAGACGTGAATTTTGCAGTCTTTGGCTATGAAAACAAATGAGGCATGAGCCAGGATTTTTGGCTGATGTGTTATTGTGAAACAAAGTGTCAGTTTTGCATTCTCAACATCATTTATGTGAAAATTGTTTAAATTGCCAAAGATAATTTAACTGGTTTTGGCCAAGTTTTTCTGCTGCAAATCTGTTTCTTTACCATGATGGAGGCATGGATTTTGCTTTTAACCTGCTGTATTATTCCACGTAAGAGGTGATATTAATCAGCTTTCGAAAGAAGTTTTGCTTTCTTTGTTGGCTTTTCATTCTGCAGCCTATTAATCTCTTTACTCTTTCTAGTCTTGGGTATCTTTTTCTGGTATGTTACTGTGAATGCTTAAAAGGGTTCTGGCCTTTCTGGTACCAGGTTCAGTCATGCCTTTTGTTGCTTCCATGTAAGTACAACTTCTATGAGATTGCTACTATTTCATAGGTCTCAGCTGGGTTTACCTTGATCTGTAGGGCTGGGTACCCCGGTGCCAGAACTCCAAAACTCAGTGCATAGTGCTGCTTCTGCTGTGCTTGTGGCATCTCTCCTGACTCTGCGTGCCCCTCCCAGGGAGTCAGAAAAAGGGCAGCCTGGCCCTGCCACCCTTTGCTAACCTGCCACGAGCTCAGCTGATGAATTGCATAAGCACAGTGCGTGAAATTGGTGTCCGAGGGAAAGCACGGGATGGGGGGAGTGCAGGGCAAGTTGCTGCACGTTTATGGTTTTGCTCTTATTTGGTGTTTCTTGGTGTTTCTTGGTGTTTTGTGTTGGAGGGAAGTTTGAGGAAAACTTAGCAAACAGTTAGTTCTGAACTTCACTGGTAGTACCTGCTTTCTCAGGGGTCAGGAAAGTGCAACTTGTTCTTGGTTTGGTCACTGCAGGGTTTGAATTACAAACATAGCCCCTGGGTTGGGCACATGATGAATCCTTTGGAAGGGAGGGAGGAACAAAGAGATCGAATCTGTCTAGTCTGCATCTCATTTTGTAACTGAGTAACTAGATTAGCTTCTTTTTACATCGTACCTTGCTCTTGCCCAGTGTTCACACATAACCTGTAGTTATGGGTGGTCTGTATTCCTGATGACTTGGTTAAATGTAGCTGTCAGTTTCATAAAAGGTCTTGATGTGTTACAGAGGTGATGACAGCAGTCCCCTTTCTTGTGATGTCTTTGCAGAGATTGTGAAGTTCCCTTACATACGTTGTTTATGTGGCTTTTTGACTTATTGTGTAATAAGTCTCTGGGGACCAGCATGTGTAAGAACCCCTTTCTCTTCCTTTTTGATACCATTCCTTTTGCGATGAGAAAAATTACTTGAGCTGGAGTTCTTGTCACATTAAGAGGCTGTTATTGGCAACATATTTTCCATGGGAGCTCTGTACTTTGGACGTGCTGAATTTGCCCAGACCTCTGTTTACTGTAGAGCACAGTGCAAATCACTCATGCCTAGACGTCTTCTGAACAGCGGGGATCATTGTAATTTGTGTGCTAAGAAATGAATTTTGCAGCTGGCTTGTGTTTTGTCTTTTGAAGAGTTCACTGAACAGTTTCTAGCTGCCTCCTTGTGTTTGTAAATTTACCAGACACTGGAAGTGCCTAAAACCATGTTTTGATTTGGTGTGTGTTTTTTTTTTTTTTTTTCCCCCCTTTTGCTCCCCTGTGATACAGATCTGAAGCTGCTAGGTTGGAAAACTTTAGTATTGCAGAGCAATGCAAATATTTAGGGGACTGTGATACCATTAAATCTATTACAACAATTTAGTCTTGTAATGCCTAAATTAAAGTTCAGAGTGCCATTTTGCAGTGACTCCCAAACCTTCTGAAAGCCACAGGAGTCTTTTAGATTTCTTGATGATGCGCTTCCCAGCCTTCAAGATGAGCTTTGAGAGCTATAGCTCGCATAAAATCTAACCACTTTAAGTCATCTCCAGGTGGATGAATAACATTAATATCGGAGAAGCCCAGCATCTTCTGAAAATCGTGGCTAACAGTATGGGTTTTGTTTTATTTTTCAGTGTTCTTGGGGTTTGGATTTTTGTCTGTAGGCTTCAGCAGTTGACATAATTGAGGCCAGAGGATTCACAGCAGCTTGAAAGGCTGTGAAACAGCCCTGCGAGGGAGGTGGGAGTGCATTGAGGTTTGGACCCTCTTTCTCCTCCATGCTTGCATCTCTCCAACCTCCAGCACCAGAGCTTTGGTGGAGATCCTCATCTGGGTAAAGAAGACTGGGTTTACTTTTTTGTTGCTGTGGCCCAAGTCAGGCAATATGTAGCTGAGTGCAGAGACCTGGGGGCATTTGTTTGGATCAGGGAAGAGGAGAAATCATCATGCCAAGAGGACTGATTGAGTTGAGACGTGGGGGAATGTAAGTGGGTGTGGGAAATGGTGGTGTGGAGGGACAGACATGCCACATGGTGTGGGGGTCTTGCACTCTGTCACGTCTCTAGATGTCCTCCAGTGAGAAGGAAAGGGTTTACAGCCCCTGTGTGGTGTTGACCTGACTGGAGCAGGTGACAGCTGCCTATAAGAGCATGAGCCAGTGGTCTTTAGAAGTAGCAAACACCCACAAGAAGTTTTTTTTCCTCCTTAGTGAAATTTTTCAGGTTCTCTTATAAACTTCTTTGGCTGCTCCCACCAACCTGTCCAGAGCTTCCTATTTGGGTATTTAGCTTCAGAAAGCATTCAAGGGTTTTTTGGGTTTGGGCTCAAAGAAATAGAACTTAAAAATGGGCTGATAGACTGAGACTTGACTTTTGAAAGTTTGAAGTGACTTCTCCTGCCTACCCTGAAGTCTGAGGGCAGAAGTAATGCTCTATCTTAAGAGCCTGTATATGAATGTGAAAGGTGCAATCCATTTGCCAAATTGAAGACTAGGTGGTCTGAAAACAGACAGAAATACCAGTAAGGAAAGCTTCCTTTGGGGAGGATCTTTGAATGTGTTTTGGTGGTGATGGTGACAGTCATGATTGAAAAGAATTAATTCAGTTCTGGACACAGATACCTTTTTGCTTCCTCCTGTGCTTCATGATTGAGCACAAAGCTCTAATCTTTGTCTTTTTCCAAACCTGATTCTGCTTTCCAGGCACAACCCAAGTGTGGGAACTGTCATACTGCATGGTAGGTGCTTCCTTCTGAAGTGACCACAAGAGAGTTATGATGGCAGTGCTTGTGTGACTCTAGGGTTAAGACTGTCCAATTTAACACCCTGTCATGAATCACATTTCCCACTTTCCTTTTGGAGTATCTTCTGCTCTTAGGACAGGGACATTAAACTTCAAATTGCTTGGTGACCATAAATATCTCCTTTCTCAGTGTTTGGGTGTGTGATATGATAGCCAGCTAACAGTTATGTTACTTTAAAATTATCTACATTGCCTGAAAGACAAAATGAAGCCTGAATGACCCTCTCAGTGGTGCCTGGTGTTTGTTACCAAATAAATTGCAGTTGTGTCTTCCTGTTTGGGACTGTTTCCTGTTGTGAATGTGGTGGGGTTGCAGCAAGAGACTTCTCGACTTTTTTGTTGGTTTATAGATCCCAAAGAGTGGGAATTTTGGGCTCTTTTGGGCATGGCAAGAACACAGGAGGGAGGCAGAGAATTACTTGTGCAGTTTGTGGAAACCAGTATAAAAGCTCAGAGCTACGATTCCAGATACTTGGGTTGTGATTGCCTGAAAATACTAATGGAAAAAAATAGAGGAAATGCTTTTATGGTGAGAAATGATTTGATTGAAATGAAATGAGCATGTTCAGGAAACTGTAGCTTACACCCTTCAGAAAAGACTGGAAAAACTGGATCTTCTCAAATGCATTCATTTTTTCTAAACATTTAGAAAACTGAAGATGCACATCATGTGTGTTAATTTTTTATACAGCAAGGCATCTTGGATAAGGTGAGCTGTAGCTTGTCTTTTATCCTCCTCTTTGACTTTTCTCCGTTTCTTCCTACAGACAATGTATTTCCTTAATGATGCTCAGACTCTTCTGGGCCTTGCTGCTTCATCCCTCTTCCCCGAGGTCATTGTCAAATCATCCATGTTCTCATGACTAAGGGTAAACAAATGTGCAGATGCATGTGAGGGAAGAATGAATGAAATAACTCCAGATCACCCAAACGCTGCAGTGCACATGTGTTTTTTCCCAGGAAAGATTTGAGAGACTGAGCTTAAGATGACATGTTAGTTACGTTTCTTTATGTCTTTTGGGGAAATGCTCAGATACTGTAGAACAAAGGACCTGAAATAATTCTATTTGTTTAAACATACTTTTACATTTTGCTTTCTTTATGGTTGGCAGACTTGAGATTGTTCTGTAACTGCTTGATCTCTTTTCCTGCCTAGAGCAAACATTTTAAATATACTAACAATGCACGTAACCCTGTTTGAAACTCATACATTTTTTTTCTTCTTTAGGAACATGCATACACCAAGAAAAAGCACCAGAGTATTGTAAGAGAGGCTTTCTTCGTGATACATTGGTCTCTGTAGTTGTGAAACCCCTTACAGAATAATCACCTAAAATTTCTGTGACAAAGATTTGCCTTCTTAATGCCAAAGCATTTCCTGGATTTGTATTTGTCAAGACAGTGGCATTTGTTTTGATTTCAAAGCAGCTCAGTTTTCAGCTGGAAGAAGTCTGAAGCTGTATTTTTGATTCAAGACAAGAACCTGGAAAGCTAGCAATACCTTCTTTCTTCTATAGCAAGCTTCCTATAGAAAGCTCTGTAGGTGCTCTTCTGCACCTTGCTGTGTGCTTTAGTAATTTGAAATGCTGATGCTCTGGAAATTATTGCTTTGGAAATTAACTAAATTTGGAGATTAATGCATGAAGGTGGTCTCATGCAGACTTTATATCTTTGTTATATAAATATCGAATACAATATTTATATAAGTTATATATATTTAAGGCTTCATATTTTAGAAATATTTTAGCAATGTAGGGTACTATCTAGAAGAGAAGGATTTTTAATTTTAAGAATTCAAAACGATTCTTTTGAGAGCAGCTTAGAATTTGCTCTTGATATATTTTATGTTCTGGCTTTCAGAAGCCATCATACGTTAGTTGTGGTTCTTTTTATTCTCAGCCACTACTGGGAGACTTGATAAATACTTCAGTGCTAGGAGGTGATGAAAAAGAACCAGAAAATAAGGGAGAGTGGTTCAAAGAAGCAGCAGGAGTCAAGGAGAGTAAAGGGAACCATAAAATATGCAACAGATACTGATCTGTTAATGTTAAAGAAACATATCTTATGTCATGCAGTGTGACTTTATTTTAAAAGGAATTTGAAGTACAGAATTACAGAGCCTGGAAATTACCAGATTTAGACTTGTTTCACCTAACTGTGTGCTGGAGGCCATGTCTAGACAAGCAGAAGCAGATGGAAGAGATGGGAGCAGTTGTTTTTGCAGGACCTTATGACCCCTCGAGGGTTGGAATACACTTTGTGCTGCTGGAGAGGGGCTTCTGGTGTAGCTTTCTCCAGAAGCAACCTGATTTACGTGCACCATTACTCTCCTGAGAACCAGGATAAGCTGACAGTCCCAGCCAACGTGCTGGTACAGAGCTGGCCTCCATGTTGTAAGGTGTCTCCAGAGAGGGATACATCTGCAGGGCAGTTCAGCTTTTCTGTCTCTCTTCTTTTGACTATATTTGAAACTTAGGGTCACTAAACTAATTAGGATAGTTTGGCATTTGGAGGTTATGTGGAATAAAGCTCATCTGCTTGAAGAGTAGAAGATTGCTTGTTTTGCTGCAGACTTTGTGGTCCTGTGATGTAACTCTTGTTCTTGGTTACTGCTTTGATGAAAGATTTGTTGCACACTAAATTTTCTGAAGTTTAGAGCATATGCAAGTTCACTTAAAAATGCTTCTTCCCCTCTGAGAAAGGTAGGAGGTCTCATTTTATTTATTTAGTCTGCACTTGGTTTGTGGAATGGTTGTCTCTTTATCTGGCATCCTTTTGTGGCCTGAATATTCCTCAGGGCACAAAGATGAATCATTCATCTCTGCACATGGTGAAATACTTCAATTTTTTAATGAATAATATTGTGGCATAACTTGCTTTGTTTTTATCTTGGGAATTGCTGCTGTGTAGAAGATCAACCAAATAGGATGTAGCTATATAAAAAAAAAAGAATCACCCCTTGCTTGTTTTGGAAGATGTCACTGTGGGAGTCACAATGCTACATGCCATGTGCTTGCTGGTCATTTAGGATTTAACCTTACAGAGGAGCATTGCCCCGGGTCCCCTCGCTTGGGGGCTCAGTCCCTTTTGGGCCCTGGAGGGTCAGTTAATGTCATTCTTTAATTTTCCCATAGCTTAAAACAAGGGTATGTTGTCTTATAATAAATAGATAATTAGAGCTTTAGATGTGTTTTATAATTTGTGTATCTTGTTTATTGTGTCATGATCATTTGGACTCCCTTGTGAGTTTGATAAATGAGCTGTAGAATTGTATAATTGTTGGCTAACACCATAATTCATGTGTTATTTGTGCTTTGGACCAAAGGGCTACGGAAAGAAAATAACAGTCATGAAGGGTTTGAAACAATTAGACTTAAGTCAAACCCCAAAGAGTTAATGCTCAGAGGATACTGGAATAGGAATATATTTGAGGATTTCAAATGCATAGACTTGCAGCATGGCTAGTTACCCTAAATTTCCTTAAAAGTACCTTAAAATTCAGTTACCTATTAAATGCAAATTACACACAATTTTTATGTGCTACGTGCAGGTTTTTTTAGTGCAAAAGAGATTGATTGCCAGAGTGGATTAATGCGTCTCACATCTGCAAGTCTTAGTTCAGATCAAAAGTGAAATAAGCCATACGTGTTCAGAACGGACATGTGTGCGTGTCATAAATGCTGCTGCATAGCCTGGCCTCGTCTGAGAACGAAGAGGTCCAATTTTTTGTAGAAAGGACTTAGGGCTAAAATTTTAATGTTTCATAAGTAGTATAGATATAGCCTCAATTATTACTGTTTTTTAATTATTATTTGGATTAATCCCCAAATCATTCTCATTGGAAAATTTTCAAACTTTTTTTTTATTTTTAATTTTACATGTATGCTACAATTTTGAAGTTGTATAACCACATGATTTGAAGGACTGGCATTGTCTGGCATTTTTCCAACTAGTCCAGCTGTCTTCAGAGTAACTGAGTAAGTTGGCAAAGCGTGGTGTGGTTCCCTTTGTTAAATCCAGCAGAGAGGAGAAAAATGGGCAGTAGCTGTGGTGAGGACTTTATTGTGAGTACTTTCTGTCTCTCTGTCTTGATCTCCTAAAATTCTCTCCTCTTCATGGGTTTCCTTTTTTTTTTTTTTTTAGTGCCAGGTTTCCTGAGGTTATTTCTCTGCTGCCTTCTCAGAAGCTGCTGGGGGAGCATGAGCTCCTTTTACATCTTTCTCAGGTGCCTGTGCTGCTCTGAGATGTCATTCTGCAAAAATACGCAGGCTTTGTCCTGAGGGTCTCTGGCTGCAGGAGTGGCCTCTGAGCATCCTCTGGGAAGGCAGGAACAGCCTCCTCATCTTTTAATCACAATGTGTGAGGGATAGAGTTTCTGAGACTTGATAAGACCACTGGCAAGTGTGGGACTGGGGCTCTCTCAGGTGCTTATTTGACATGGCTTACTGGAAGTATGGATGAACAAATACAAAGATTAAAGCAAGCAGTGAGCTGCAGGTATGGACACTTCAGCAAACACAGCTGAGAAAAATCAATTTTTCACAAATGAAAGAGGAGGGAAAAAATCAATAGGGAAAGGACTGTTATTTTCAATTTAAAGCTAGAGGAGTTAGGGTTTGATCTCAGAGTTCATGGATTCCTGTTCTCATTCACATGTTGCACAGCTCTGTCATTGGAAGAACTGTAGACTGTGTTGTATAGAGATCATTAAATATAAATGGCTGAAAGAATGTGAAATGCTCCCTATCCTTATTTATTTATTTACTTGTCTACTTGCAGACACTTCTCCCTCTGTAGTTAACTCTTGTGGATACTAGCTCCGTGTATGGAGTGTTGGAGTGCATCAAGCTTTCTGGGCTGTGAAGTCCACCAGCCTTTTCCTGGTGCATGTTTTGACAATATTTAAACCACACAAATCAGACTGTAGTTATTGATCTGTGTTTGTTTCTTTTTCAACAGACTGTGATTCCATCTGGCTACCTGATGGTGCGAGTGCCCCACAAAAACATAACCAATATTGGTTAAGTAAAAATACAGAATTCAGCTTTGCAGTACTGTGTGCATTGAGGTCTGGTAAATAAAATATGAGTGGACAGAACCAGGTGGGATGCAGAGGACCTTCTTCTCTCATCTTGGTGCAGCCTGCTGTAATGGCAGGGCAGAGTGCCAGTTTTTGATGTTAAAAGCAGAAGCAAAACAGTATTTTTGGCTGATTCCTATAGCTAGATTCCACATTGCCAAACACGTCTGCTAGCTTTAACTGTGTGAGAGCCATGCTACCTTGCAAATGCCCTTACCCGGGAGGTAGGAGGCAAACCCATGTGTTGATGCAAAGACTTTCTTTACTAATGTTCTACTCGCTTGCAAGCAGGCACTAAGTAGGTCTTGGTTCCACTGGCAACTCAGGAAAGCAAGAGAAAGTGATCATTAGGAAGGTGCTACCAAGTTGACAAGTGATCTGCAAAACTGCACATCTCTATTTCTCTTCAATCTCTGGTCACTACTTCTTCTAGGATATATTTTTTAAACTTAATTGGATTATTGTCTCTGCTGTGTATGACTCCAGCTATGCCAGTGTAAAAGTCTGTTGGGAGATGCGCCCGCACCCACTAAAGTCTTAGAGGTTCTGTAAAGGTGGATGGGAGAAATAACTGTCTGTCCTGACTTGTATCAGTTAATTTCTTTGCAAGAGCAGCTTACTACTTGAGTGCAAGTGTACCCAGAGCAGTTCTGCTGAGGAATGTTTAAGTGCCTGTATTTATTTATGCATGTCTGTATGTACATACGTATGTTCTATATATGCATTTGTCTGTACTCATACATGAGTATGTATAGTGTGTGTATATGGATATGAAATACAACAGCAAGGGAAGGTGACCTAGGTTTATTTCATTTAACACCTGATGGAGGAACTGTGCTCAGGTGTAGTCAGCAGAACATTCCTACTGTGGTCAAGGGAAAGCTAAAAAGCCCTTCTAGATCTCAGTGTGGGTCGTGATTACCTCCAGAGATGCCTGTCCCCGTGTAAACTGTATGTAGGGAGAGTCTGCATTATCTCTTGTCCCTGTCTGGGTACTTTGATTAAATGTCTAACACTAGGGGGGACAGACATAGACTGTGATGGCAAAAAATAACGTAAAAGATAGGATTTTTCAACTTGCCTGAATGACTGAGACAAATAAATGTGACTCTGGTTCTCAATAGGATGTGTCTGAATGGCTGATACGCTCTTAAAAATGCTTCTTAAGATAGTACATAAAGACTTTTGAACTAAATCAGTAAGAAGCATACAAATTGCAAACTAATTACCGTGTGAGACCATGTTTCTGTGTTCCAGGAGCTCGATCGAAAACCTGATACCCTAACCTTGCCCCATCATAGGTTGCTACATACTCGAGTGTGTCAGGATTTGAGTGTGTTATCTTTCCCTAATGAGAATCTCTGATCTGAAGGGAGGGTAAGCATTGGCTGGGGCAGTTTCAGCAGCAGTCGGCAGCACCTTCTTCAGCAGTGGAGGTTGGAGGACGAGATGTGATGTAACCCGCAGTTGTCTACACATTGTGTTGCTGTGTGGAAAGTGGTGGGAACTGTAGTTCAGTCGTGCATTTTGCTCTCTCCCTTGGCAGTTTCTTGAGGCTGTGCATGTTTTTTATTCCTACAACTTCTGACATGAAGTGAAGCCGATGCGTCTGAAGAGGAAGGGTTATTGCAGGAAGAATACTTGCCATGCAGTTTGAGGAAAAGTTGTGTTACCATTCTGAAACCTTTTTTTTTTGCTGGACGGAAGAAAGATAAGAGAGATAATCAGAGGAAAAAAAAAAGAATCATAATTGTTTATGTTGGAAAAGGCATTTAAGCTTGTTGAATTTGCCTGTAGTTCTTCATGGACACTCAGACTAACATTTTTAGGGATTTCTTGTAATTGTTATATACGTATGCACCTGCATGGGAACACAACCAAAGAAGTTGGAAGAAACCAAGATACTTGCTAGCTGAAGAGCAGAAAATACAGAACGACCCAGAATGTCACTCCAGTTCTATCTGAAGTTAGTAGTGGAGAAAATAAAACTAGCCCCAGGCTTTAAAAGCAATCTCGAGCTTTAACTGGCCACTCTCAGGTGGGGATTGGAGAAAGCAGGAACATCTCTGGGATGGTATGGATCTTTCTTGCTGCAGAGTTTGATTCCTTCCACTGAGGTTACTGTAGTTGCCAAGAACTTAAGTGTTTTCAAGAAACTGTCCTTCAAGTAAAACAGAAACGTGCATGAGAGAGGGTTCCATGCTTCTACAGAGCTAGAGCATGGGTACAGTAGATGTTACTTCCTCTTTCTGTCTTGCCACTGGTTTGCTAAAATCCAGAATAGCTATAAATTTTGATATAATGAAAGTACTCTTACAAGTCCTATCACCATTTTATTATCTTTATACAGGACATTGCTACATACTGTAGAAGTAAGGAAAGCACCAGTATTATAGCTGAGTAACTTGAAATTTTGTAGTTTTCTGAATATTTTCATCCTCTCATTTCTTTAAACACATTTTTCACATTTTTCCATATCTGACTCATCTTTGTTCTAGTGTCTTACGTTTGTCTGATGGTTTCTTTTTATGGCTCATTCACCTTTTTGTGTCTCTTTCCATTCTGGTCTCTTGCTCATGAGTATGCATATGCAAGATGCTCTTGCTATTTAAAAACATGTAAAGTCAATAGATGCAGCTTGTCTCAATAACTTCATTTTACTTCCTGATTGTGGTTAACTCACTCAACTTTCTGATCCAACCATTTCTATAATAATAGAAGCAGGAAAAAAACCCACTACACTCAACAAACAACAGCTAAAATGCCATTGTTTCATCAGAGGAGTATTTGGAAGCTTCTTAAAATACTTAAAATTTTCCATACTGAAGGAGCAATAGAAGTGTGCACCATTTCTTTTGTATTTCCTCTCTCTGTCACTCACCCTGTTCTTCCTCCTTTTGCCCCCTATTTTTTACTTCATTCTCTTTCTTATGTTTATCCTTGCTGTGCTGTTTTCCATTACTGTGTCTTTCCATTTTCTTTCCTGGGAGGAGGTTATACTGCTGCTGTTCCTCCTGTCCCTAAAGGTAATTGCTACCACTTGCTATCTCCCTCTCTTTGTTTCCCTCTGTTAGTGGAAGACTTGGAGGAGAAGACTCTGTTGTTGCACAGCTGTATTCCTTGTTGCACGGCTAATGGTCTTGGTCAGTTGATCATCTTCTTCCAGGGTGAACGTTTGTGGCTGCCTAAATCCTATTGAAAATCAGCGTATCCTTAACTGCTGATGAAATTGTTGCCCCAGTGGCTGTTCTTGGAGCTCCAGAGAAGGATCTGGTCTTATTGCAGAGCAGGGCAAGGCAACCTGGTGTCTGCCAGTGATGGTAATCCAAGGTATGCATGGGGCTGGACCTGAATGAGCAATTTAGCAACTTTCTTCAGCAAATATCCAAATGTGTGAAATGGCTGTGGGAAGGTGGGACTGCCTTTACCTTAAGTACATGAGTCATGCTGTCCCATGCTTCTCAGTGCCTTCTGGAAGAGTAAATCTATTATTCCTGGCTGGAAGGAGCTAATTTCAATCCCACTGACCCAGCAGGAGCAGCTGCTGATGGGTGTGTAGAGTGGTGCCAACCCCTTGTTGCTACTTTGGTTTAGCCTAGAAGAATAAAACGTTGTCAGCTCTTCTCAAGTGAATAATATTTGTTCTTTGTATGTGGGAACCACACATCTGGTACCTTGTAGGATTTGGGTTTAAGATCAGCCTCTTTTTGGGGCATTAGGAGTTTGCTGATTCTGTTCAGCTCTTAAAATTGTGGGTGAAGGCTTTGATGCTTCTGTGAGATGCTTCTCTCTTCCCATGCATAAAATCCCCATCATGGGCTTCTGAGTACTGGAGCTTAAGGATCAGATGCCTGTGAGCTTGGAGCTGTGGTGGGGAATGTGTGGACACTGTTTGCACTGGATCTGGTCTTCAGGTCTGTTTGTGTGTGCCAAATACTGCCCAGCTTTCACAAACTGAGTAACTGTGCCTTCCAAACATCAGAGTTTATGTTGTTCTGATATTAGAAGGTAGTTGAGATTACGAATAGCTAGCTGGTGGAAAAAAATCATTGGGACAAAGTCAAAATGAAGCAGTTTGATCTGTAGTTTGAAGGGTACTTCATTGCAAAAAGAGGGGGGAAGAAAAGAGAACGCTTTTAAAATAAAGCTGAGATAAGCACTGTCAGTGAAAGGACCTTAAAAAGGTTGCAGCCAGCAGTCATAAAGATAGGACATCTATGGAAGCGATTGTAGATATTGGTTTAACTTGAACTATCCATTTCTTTTTATATTGTTACAGTAAAGGTTTTTGATAATATTAAGTAGCTGAAAATCCATATTTCTTTTACCGTCCCTGGTTAAATATGTCCACTGGAAATCCCTGCTATTAGGGACTGATAAGTCTCAGCTGTAAAAATGTGTTCTGAGCAGAAACTTAGCATAGGATATCTCAACAAAAATAAAGTCACTTCAGCTATAAATTGCCTGCTGCATGTAGAAAACAAGTTAAGAGGACTGGAAAAGATACATTGTACTGTACTGCAAGGAAGTCAGCTATATTACGGAAGTGGCATATTGTCCAGAAAAGGGAGCTAATGGTCTGTATGACATGTCTATCTTGATACACCAATCTAAAGTGTCATCTTACATTATTTAAAAAGGTCATGCCATTAATGAAGAATGTAAAAAGTTTTGGAAAGCTTTTCAGTTATGCAGTAACAGCAGTTTGCATGTTCTCCCATTTGTTCACCAGATACAGTTTTGATGAGACAGACTTAGCAAACCCTGCACCTCGCTGTGCTAGAAGCAGTGGTCTCCATGTCCCCTTCTCCTTCCATTTGTAGTCCCTTCCCTGTGTTGGTTCCAGTTCTGATTTGGCCTCTGGGCAAGCAGATTCAGTTCAGTAATCCACGTGACAACTAATTATTTAAAAAAGTCGATTGTAGAGTTGCCCCTTTGGTGACCTTAGTTCTCCAAAACATTCAGATGAACATCAGAGGTGGTGAACCAAGAGTTGACGATGTCAGTTGAGAGAGGAGATGGGGAAAGCAAGAGCTGGTTTCACCGTGGTTTTAGATGTGTTCCTCTGTTGTGATGAATTGTGCTCTTTACCAAAAACATGACTGTCTTCTGGTAGAGTTGCTGCTCTGTTTTAAAACTGAGGATGCTGTGGCTGGGGTGTATAAAGGGTTTCCTAGGTGGTACAGCGTGAAAAACAGCTGCAGTTGGGGACTACCTTGTGCTAAGTCTGGATTATTCTTTAAAAGGACATTACACTCCTGCATGCAAGAAGCAAAAGAAATAATTAAATCATAGTTAGTTTCCTAAATTACAGCTTTCATCTATTAGATACATCTCAGTCTATGTCAAGGCCTTAAAACTTCCACTGCCACAGTCAAAACCTACTTTTGTGTAAATTGCATCACAGTAGTGATTTTAATCAGGGACCTGATGCTTGAAGACAGCGAGTAAACCTTTGCTGGGCTCTGAAATAGCCCATGTTCCCAACTTCAGTGGGTGTCCTGGGCACCTCACACAATTGAGGCAGCATGTTTGTGTATGAGAAGGAAACACTAGGTCTGTAGTATTACTGATTAATTATCTTGAAGGATTAATTACAAATTTGATACTAAAAATTTGACCTAGACCAACGTGTGTTTTTCCCTCTGCCTTGGGCTATATTTATGCAGTGTCGTTATAAAAGTGGCATAAAGGTTTTTTTCTCTGATTTTTCATTGAGAGCTAATATGTAAAACTGTGTTTGCTGTACCTCTGTTAATACTGTTATGACTTAGCAATATAATAATTAACTTGAATCGCTTGTGTTTTCCACTTCAAAATCCATGAGGGTGAAACTGGCTTTGTATTTTATGAGTAGTAGTGTAACTGCTATCCAGTGAATCTGGATTGTTAAACTGTTTTGGGCGACATGTGTTTATCCTCCCTCCTTCCATCCCTCCCCTGAAGAATGTGGGTTAAAAGTTAAAACATCTAAGTCTTGTGACTATATTTTGAGAAAGAGGATGCTTTGCTTTTGTGGTTGTGTTTTTTTTTTTTCTTCTTCCTTGACAGTATAGGGTTTTTTTCTGTTCTTCTCCAGAGCTGTATATTTTCATTAGTATGTGATTTGATCATTTAAAAAATAATACGATGTTTGTCTTTGCAATTACTGTTGCAAGGCACAGATGGCTGTGGTACGAGCAAGGCACAGATGGCTGTGGTACGAAGAACTGTATATTTGGCATGAACTGTGGGAATTTTTCTGGTTTTTTGCATTGAGCACCGCTGCCAGTTGTTTGGCTGCTGCTTGCATATACAGAAACATTGAATGCTGATTATCCATACCCTAGGTTTGGTTGCTTGCCTTTGGGCACCTGATTGCATAGTTCGTGGAGAACCATGCTGGTGAGCATCCATTGCTGAAGGCAGTGGCTGCTTTGGATAGATGCCCAAAGGTGCTGTGCATGTAGTGAGCTGGACCAAGGCAGAGCTCCTTTACTCTCCTCGAGATATTTCCCAAGGATAGATATGTCTCACAACCCGAAACCAAGCATGACCTTCATGATTTACGGTTGAAAAGCAGGCAAAATTTTCCACAGTCTGCTTCGTGTTGATTTGCTCTGGTTTTATATGAAGTCAGTTATACCATTGCAAAAAAAAAATTACAGATGTTGCTGAAAACCACTGTTTTAGTATGGTGTTCTTAAGGATTTTGGAACTGAGACGCAACCTGGGCACTGTTATCTTTCTAGAAGGGAGAAAGAATATCATCTGAGGCTGCACCAGTTTTGAAGGGAAAAGGAAACTGAATGCATCCTCCCAGTCCTCGGTACTGTGCGGAGTCTAACTTTAGCATCAAATTATAATAATAATTTTAGATTCCATATGTAATTCTGCTGATGCAATCTGTGGAGTCCTGGGTGATTAATATCATGTATGTGTCCTGGTGCTTTGATCACAGATGATGGGAAACTACAGAAATCTGTTCCTCCTTCTGCTTCATCATGTGATTTGTATTCTCTGTTAGTATATAAAAATCTGAAACTTGAAATTTCCTTTTGGCGTATATTTTATATCTCAGATGGATTATACATGCTTACATAAACATTCCATATGTGCATAGAAGAAAAAAACCCAAACTGGTGGAATTATGACTTAGCTTTTCACATCTTGAAGGTTTTCAAAGTCTTTGACAGAGCAGTTGATCCAAGCTACTGAAGTTCCCTAGATGTAGTCTAATAGCATGTTCTGGTCGTGGCTTATGATTTGGCACTCAAGTAATGCAGCTCTTTATTTTCAGCTGAAAACATACCATCACTTTTCTGGTGTCGGTATGAGCTGTGGCTATAGCTGTTGTTCCGCTAGTCGGCATCACAAGTATAGGAAACACGCGATGCCGTCACTGATTTAAAATACAATTTGTATTATGGAAAAGCTGACATATCAGTGAGATAAAAAATAAACAGTGAGAATTAACTATCTGATTTGTATTTCTGTGGTATAGTACTTAAATATAAAGCTGCTGTGTTTTTTACTTCTTCAGGGTGCCATGAGTATTTGGAGGTTTCAAAACATGTTATCAAATACATATAAATACATGATATATATTTTTACATACACACTTGTATGCATATTCGTGATTAGGTGTTCTGAAGAAAAATTGCATATCTTTTTAAGCAGCTTAAAAGGAAAGTGTAATTTGGAGGGTTTTTTTCTTTACAGTTTTAAGAATGCTAAAATTTGTGTTAAGTTCTGCTGAACTCTGGGTCTTAAAATTGTGTCACTGGAATGGGATTTTAATATACTCTCAAAAACTCTATTGCTAATGTCTTAATGGTTGGGGAAATCTTATACATAGAGGAAAAAAACCCTCAGAATGGTAAACTAACATAGGTTAGTTTATCACCTCTCTGGAGGTGATTCATTTGATCCAGTCCCTGCTCAAAGCAGGGCTGAATTCAGTGAGGGTATTCTGACCCTTAGGTAGTCAAGTGTTAACATCTCCAAGGATGGAGATTCAGTGACCCTTTTAGACAATCTGTTGCAGTTTTTGATGACCTTTATCATAAAAACTTTTTTCTTTTCTGGTTTCACTTGCTGCAGTTGTGATCTTTACCTTCTGTCCTGTTCTTCCCCACATCTAAGAGGAGTTAGGCTCTCTTGTCTTTACACTGTATTAAGGAGTTGCAGATACCACTAAGTTCCCTGCCAAGCCTTCTCTTCCTTAGGCTGAACAACTCCAACTCTCACAGACTGGCCACAAGTACCATGTGCTTCTGCCCTTGACCAGCTTGGTGACCTTGGTGACCTGACCTGTCTTATCTGTTGTGTTTGTCTGCCTTGTACTGGAAGGCACAGCACTGGGCCCAGTACTCCAGGTGTCTCACCAGTGCTGAGCAGACAAGAAGGATCACCTCCCTCAGCCTGATGGTGATGCTCTTCCTAATGTGGTCCAGAAGGCTGTTGGCCTTCTTTGCCACGACCCACACCCCATTTCTGGCTCAGGGTCAACTTTTCATCCACCCGGACCCCAGCTCCTTTTCTGCCAAGTTGCTTTTCAGCTCCTCAGACCCCAGTGTGTACTGGTGCTTGGGGTTATTCCTCCCTAACTGCAGGACCTGCCATTTGCATTTGCTGAATTTGACAGTGTTGCCGCCAAAACATTTCTCCAACTTGCTGATATCTCTCTGAATGGCAGCACTGCCCTTGAGCGTGCTCACTGCTCCCCCAGATTTTGTCACCTGCACACGTGCTGAAACTCTGTCCTGTCATATCAGTTTTAATGAAGCTGTTGTACAGTATTGGTATCTAGAAATTGACTGCTAGTAGGGCTTTGAGTAGCTGGTGAATATATTGTGAAGCCAGTGGTCTAACTGCTCTTTCAGCTGCTTTGTAGTCCAGTAGTTGGAGGTGAAGAACAGTTTATCTGGTGGATGTGATAAATCATAGGGTTTTTTTTTTGCTTTGCTCTAGATAACAATTTTAACCCTTCCTTTCCTAGACTGCTCATCTCTTATCTTATTTTTCTGGTTTTCTTTTTAAATGTAAAGTAATGTGAAATTTTGGTCATGCTGCTTTCTTGTACTTCTCCCCACATGCTGTTTGCAACTTTGGCAGGGTTTCCTGTTGGCGTGTGAAAGAAAACCCTAAGCTCAAGCTTGTTCACACAGGAAGGAATCGCTAAAAATGACAAAGCTGGTGCACTAGAGTGTAAGCAAGCAAGCAAAAATTCACAAATACACCTGTTTTAAAGTCAATAATAAGTGCACAAAAGAGCAGTCAGTTGCTGGAATCATCTGCTACTCCCCTGAAAAAATCTCATTAAAAATATTAGACTAACATAGAGAAGTTAACGAAGTAAAATAAATGTAAAATGTAGTTTTCTATTTGCTGTATTTTGCATAGCTGTTAGTCTTCCTAAAAGCAATATTGGGTAGAACCCTAGTTTTACACTCTAGGGTTTGATGATGTCTTCCATGGTGACAGTAAGTTTAGATGGTCCGTCCTATCGTTAATACTTTTACGTTTCCATTACTGAGGAGCAGAGAAAACACAAAAGCCGTAGGGTGAGTTGCAGTAAACATGTATTCAGTTTTCTTCTCTACTTCTCAGCTGCATTTGAGTCTTTCTTTTTTTTTCCTTCCTAATATTTCCTTTCCATTCCTGTTAGTCTGGCTTTGTCTTTCACAAGTGTGTATTTGTTACTGCTTTTAACAGCATTGCTGTCTTATGTGACTGTAACATGTAAGAGAAGACAATGAAAAGTTGCATAATTGCTCCATATCAGTGAGTGCTTATGATAATGGATTTATTAATATCCTTTTCAGACAGTGCATCCGTATGACACAGTGAAGCATTCTGTCTGACCATTACCCATTACAGTATATCTAAATAGCTAAGATCCTTATTGCCAAAACTATGTTAACATTGTATGATCAAATAATAATAATAATAATTTAAAAAAAAATTGTTTCCAAGGTCTTGTGTATGCAATAGAAAAAAATCCTGGTATTTGTGGTGACTCTTGAGGTGTTACTAATTGAATATAACCAAATCCCAAGAGATCAGAGGTATTTTTAAGTGTCTGTACATAGTAATAACAACTTCTGCACGTGGTTACCTTGAGAGTGTCTACATTTTCATGTGTCCTTTTACTGTACTAACAAGATTTTTGTTTTAGTTATGAGAATGGTATTATTTTGAGGGCATTCACCAATGTTCATTGCCACCATACAGCCTATATACAGATTTACACTTATAAATTTACATTATATCCTCACATACCTTGAGTTGAGATGCATTAAAATAGAAAAAATACATATACATGGACCAAGTACTGATTTTTATATTTCACTAGGGATCACAACCAATTAGATCATCAGCTCCACAGACTTTGTAATGACCTAGATGTGCCAGTATGAGAGTTCAGTGGTATCTGGAAACTTCATCTGACTAAGGTTAGCAATAGCCTTGCCTCTCTGAGAAAATAAATTTAGCCAGGGGAACAAGGACTTCTGCATGAAGGAGCTGCCTTTTGTCACTCCTGTTCTGGGGGGGGGCATGTGTACAAAGTCAATTTTAAAGAAGCTGGAGGAATGAGTGCTCCAATGAGAATTCTGTATGGACTTTTTTTTCAATGTAAAAGACTACTGTATTATCTTGTACTGAGGAATTAAAATGTATTTCTTAGCTTCTCTCTTGTTCTTGAATGCTAAAACTTTATTATAATAATTCATACTGCTTTTCATCTTTAAATAATTTTGCAGACATCATCTGTGATAGTTGATCTGAAAAACATCCTTAAAAGGCAGAGAATGTATTGTAATTAGTCATATTTTGTGGAGGGTTTAATCGTAATTTTCTGTTGAAAAATGTTTACTTTATAGATGTTTTTAGGAACAATTGAAGTAAGTATCAGAGTTCTGGCATGCTCCCAGCCTGCATAAACTGGCTATTTTTGTTCTTTTTGTGGTCCTGGTGGTAAGTTAAAGCAGATGTTTTGTCTTCAGAGTGACTCAGGATGAATCTTGATGCTACAGACAGTTTTTCTTTGCAGGTCCAGTGATTCTCTTCTTGAAGCCTGTGTATAATGGATATAATCAAGATGGAATGATTTTTTGAGGTAATCACAGTGGTGCGAATTGCTGGGGAGAGACTAGATGATCTCTTGAGGTTTCCTCTATCCTAGTTTTCACAATTTGTGTGAATTTTCCATTGATGGCTCTTTAGGTGGCAACAGAGAAAATGAAACTGAAAGCAGGGAAGGGGACACCACTGGCAGGAATGTAGGAAAAGGACATGCTCTCCTATCTACATCACCCACTGCTGCTAAATTCTTTCAGTTTGAGAACAGCTTAGGAAATGCCATGGTCTTTTGGGGTAATGCCTCCCGGGTGGTGGCAGCTTCAGCTCAAGCTAATGTTGACCAGGTGCTTGCAGCTTAGTTTAATTTGATGTTAATGCCCCTCGATTCTATGGAAGAGGTGTTTTGTCTTGGTCTAGTTTGGGAGACAGGGCAGCAGGAAGCTGAGCCCCAGAGAGGCAGAACTTGACACAGCCAATTGTCTTTGTAGCCCTCAAGAGGAGGGGAGGGCATGTTACGACTGTCTGTTCAGCTTACTATCTTGAGAATTTATTCTCCTTCTCTTCTGAATCTGGAAACCGTGATAATCTGAGAGTACTGGGTGCAAAGTATGAAAAAACTCAGAAGATGCACAGGCACTGCTGTCACCCCTTCTGGCACACTAGTCCTCAGGAGGCTTCTCAGGAGCATCTTCTGTGAGACTTCTGCATCGCTGGTGTAGCCCAGAGGTGTTTGTTTTGAAGGCATTTACACAGTAGTAAGAAGATGTTTGTGAATATCATCCCTGGGTATTAATACAAATGTGCTTCTGTATTTAGATAATATATTCCTCCTGAACTCATTCAGTATAGTGTTTTCTTGTGGACTCTTTTCAAATGCTGATAAGAAAAACAACACTGAAGAAAATACAGCATTATATCTTTCAGTACATGTTTGAAAGAGCTTACTTTGTGTTTGCTGACATACTGCAGGTTCAGTGACTGCATATTTCCAGTTAAGCTTGTGGCTCTTTGGTGAATTTGCTTGTTAGGAAGCCAGACCTCTGTGCTTTTCATTTTGAAATGGTACTGACTTGTTCTAATCCTTCTCCGCTTGTCAAAGCCCTTTTAACTGCTGGCCCCATTCCATGAGATTTTTTCCATACAAGGGGATGACTTAACCATATTTGATGCCCTTAAGATTAGAGGCCTGTCGAGATTTCTTGACTGCCTGACACTTGTATTTTAGCGTGCCTGCTGTGCGCAGCAGGACGTGGAAGCAGACAGGCGGATGGATCACCAGACCGATCTCACGTTATCATCACTTGGTCAGTTGGTAAAAGAAAGAGAGATGAGAAAAGTGGACTTCCTCCATGTGTCAGTTGGAAAATGCAGCTGGAAAAGCAAAATAATCTGACTGTAATGCACAAGCAGGACTAAGAATAAAAGTGATAGAGCTGATGGAAATGGGCCTTAAATGCAAGAAGCCTACCCTCGTTAGGCCTCCCCAGCTGTAAACGTTTGGTTGGGTACCAGGGCCTGATGGGCTGGGGAGGGGAAATAAATACACCTGTGCTGAATATGACCCTCCTGGGAGCACTTTGGGTTTTAACCCTTTGATATGCATTCCGTGTATGGCTTTGTACAAGTATCTGCATGCGTTTTTTAAATTTACTTACTTTGTTTCTGAAACTAAGCCATGGAGGATCTAGTAGAGCAGACATTGTTTTCACTTCTGTATTTCTTATGTATCAACTTCAGAGCTGTAACACTGATTTTTGTTCTGTTCTTTTTAAACTGTAAATGTATACTGAGAGGACTTTTATTTTCAGTGATTGACTTTTTTATTATCTATAAAACTTCATCTGTGTATCTAAAATTTTTGATTTTTATTTTTATTGACTTCTGCTGTTTTTTCCCATGTACATTGTAATTGGTTTCATTTCCTTCTCCTTACCCCAAGAGGCTAATGTTTATTTTGCTTTTCTAATTCATTGCTTTATGAAAATCAAGTTATAACCTGCTTCATGTAATAGGGTGAATTACAGTTAATTAAAAATAGATATTTGTAACAGGCATTTTAAAAAAATCTTAATTGTGATAACTCCTATTGAGTTGCATCCTGTAGAGTTATCATTAGGATGATGACATTGGCCTGGTTTTTTTTGTTTGTTTTTGCATTCGTGGAAGTGTGAGTTGTTTGCAGTATTCCTTATGTTTATGATGAAGACTGTTGCAGCTACCTCTGCTTTTAATAAAAGTGTTTTCAGAATGTCTTAATATTGCAACATGCAGGGATATTTGCTGTTTGCCTCTGGACTGCTGTCAGTACTTTGGTTTTGTGTGGTGATGTTACTAACTGAAGTTTGCTCCTGTGGTGATGCTGTTATAATTGCACCTTTTTAATAGGAGAGCACCATGTGCGACAAGTTCTGTTTTGATGGTGTCTTGGAGAAGGTAGCACCAGCCACTTCTGCTGCTAACAGTGAATTCAGGATATTGATAACTCAAAACATGTAGACCAGAGAATATTTGTATCTAATGAGTAATCAGGAGTACAACTCTTGATATAGAAGAAATAATTAGCTTTTGTATTGAAATAAAATAAACAGAAAAACAACAAAACCCCCCACACAAACAAAAAAGCAAACCAACCAACCAACCAAAAACCCAACAAACAACAAAACATCAAACCACCTTGAAATCTTTCATAGTGGTGGATTAAACAGCAAGATGGAGTCAAGATTTGTCTTTCTACTAGAAGTAGAGGCAGTTTCAGTGAAACTGAGAGGGTTGTTGTTGGAAGAGTGCCACTGGATGAGTGGTGTGCTCAAAAAGGAAACTCAGGGAAGGGGACTGAAGGGAGTGCTGTGGTAAGAGGAGTGATGAGGATGGGTGGGACAAGTCACAGAGGAGTGTTGGGTTCTCAAACTCTACGTGGTTTTGTTTCAGATTATAATTCTAAACTCTTTTAAAACCACTGAATTAAGGCAATGGAATGTGAGATTGCTCACTCCATGGGGTGAGAAGAGGGTGGTCTGGTTAACAGCCTCACACCCCTGAAGTCTGTGGCTGAAGGTGCCAGTTGTGGCACTAGTGCAGGGATGTGCATGGGGGAAACTGCTGGAGAGGCTGCCAGCTCACCTACCAGAAGTCTGTCCTGGAAATGAGGGATGTGAAAAGGGAGGTCCAGTGGTCAAGAGGGTAGCATTTCCATGCCTAGACCAGATGTCAGGGATAGCAGGGACTGGTAGTGGCTCTGTCTCAAGGATCACTCTAGGGATCATGAACCTGAGAGATGGGAGGTCACTTGAAGCTTGAGATTTGGATAACTGCAATCTTTTCTGTGTTGGTTAACATGGAAAGAAGAAACTGTGTCACCAAAGGAAGCAGTTGGTAGGAAAAGTTGGGGGAACTTCATGATGTTGATGATAGACGATGGGCAGCTGCTCAAAAATACCAGGTAAGTGTATTCCTGGCATTAAGCTGAAGATAAGTATAGCCCCAGGTGTATCTTCAGCTAATGTGTGTCTCGTATTGCTAGTTAAACCTCTTTGTTAAGCATTTAAAGTTATGTACTGTGTCAGGTGTTTCCTGCAAATCAAAAAAATTATCAAAGGGAATTAATAGAAAAACAAAAGCTTTGATTGTTGAGGAGCTGTTGAATCCTCAGAAGTGGTGAGTCTAGTTGTTCGTGTGACGCATGGTGCTCTTAGCCAGGACAGTTTGTATGGGTTATGGTTTGTGGTGGTCAGGGAAGGATGGTTTTGTGTGTCTTGGGTAGAAGTCATTGAGGCTAGCTTAATTCAAAACAGCATCCATACTGTCACATTGTTTTTGCTACACCTGGAATATTGACCAGGGGTGGGGGAGAAAAAGTTTCTCCTCAGTGGTAATTACCTCTGGTATTCAAGTCTCTTGTTGTTGTTAAATTATTGATTAATGGCATCTATCAATTTATTGTTACACCCTCTTCCCTGAAAGATAATTAAATACAATGAGTTCAATTGCTAGCTTGTAATGGGAATGGTGGAAATATAAATTTGGGGTTGGTTTGTTTCACTGGGGTGACACAGTGTACAGGATCATCTGTCTGGCCCAGTTGGGTGAAAATTCTTGCTCTTTACAATTTTGAGTTCCTCCATGAAATGCAGAACTTTGTAGTGGTTTTGTCTCTTGTTTAATAAACCAAGCAATTTGACTTCCTTGCCATCCTCAATTTCTGAATTTTGTAATAATTATTTTATGGTGGTGTCCATGTAACTGATGAGCTTTGGTATACAGGAAGCTTAGCTTGGATGGTGTTGCTAATTTCTGCTTGACAATAGTGTTTAACCAGTTCAGGTTACTTTTCTGTTTTTACTTTTTTTCGCCCAGCTTGTGTAAAAATGGGACGCTTTTCGAAGTCCACCTGGCTCCATTGAAAATGATGGATTCTTAAGTCATAGAATTTAGAGGATTTGATCAGGAGAACAAAGGAACCCAAGAGTTGTTTAAAAAACCAGAGCTCTTAAAACTCGTAGTACCCTTCACTTTGCAGACAACTAAGTACTGTTTTATTTAAAATACCTCTTGGTCAAAAGGAGTTGATGGACTGGCTGCGGTGACAGTGACTCAGGCCCTTACATGGCCTCTTTCTCTCCTTTAGCTACAGAGCCATGAAGGGCAGCTAGCGCAGGTGTAGGTAGCTGTCAGTAGGTGAGATGAACCCGCCAGCTGGCAAGAACTTCAGCAGATAAAGTTGCTCTTCAGGTCATGGTTTCTGGGCTGTGAATGTGAATAATTGCCGAGCCACGGTTAACGTGGCGGTTTGTCCGCGTTGGTCTGCAGAATGAAATGGCACTGGCTTACTGCATGCAGATGGTGAGTCCTGCAGGCTGCTGCAGTCATCTCAGTAGGAGACTGGAAAGTACAAATTACCTTTTGAAATCAGACTACTTTTAGTTTTTGCAGTTCAGTATGTAGTCAGATTTGCAGATTAATCCCCCCTTGGAATATTGTGTGAAATAATACATTGAATTATTCTGCAACCATCTTCGTCCCCAAAAAAAGTCTAAGTGGTGGGGGGAACTGTCAGAAGGGGAGAAACAAATGTATTTCTTTCTGAGCAAGGACAGGAAAATAACCAGACAAGCTGAGTTTCCTGTTAAAAATATGAGAGCTATTAGAACAAGGAAAGAAATAATGAGACCTAGGGAGGGTGATGGAATATGACCAAGTATGTTTTGGGTGGATCTCCAAACACATGTACCACTTCCCAAGGTTACTCATGACTTGTACTGAGCTTTACCATGTATTTTGAAGCTTGAAATGCTGGGATGGAGAGTTTTCAGTGGAAATTCTCCAGGAACAGTACTGGGGTAAATTTTACTCTCCTTGTTCCTCTGAAAGGCATCATGAGCCTGAGTACAGTACAGCGACTTTCTCTGGATTTCAAATTACTAAAAGATTTGTAGCTGCTGAGTCTGGTAGTGAAGTTATTTCAAGCTGGTCAGTGCCTAATGGGAATGTTGTATTGACAGATTTGGGATTTCTCCCTTTTCTGAGCCTTTTACCTACAGTATGCGTAGGTATAGTTATTAATAATAATACCAGTCTGCACTTTCAAGAAAGGATAGGCTAGAGGAAGAGATGTTAAAAATTATTAATTGAAAGACTTGTGGTCAATTGATAAATTTAAGAGTGTACCTTGCCGTTAATATAGACACTCATCACCCAACGTTTGTGGGATGCCAGCCAAATAGGCTCCTTAGACTGATTAATAGCATCACTGATACCATGTTGTACTCCTCTTTTAGAGCCTGAATATGTACCTACACATTCACATGGATAGCTACTATGCTGTTTTCTTGAAAAAACCCATTTTATTGGTATGTTTCTAATAGAAAGCAAAAGAAGGGGTCCAAATTACCATGAATGGAATTTGCTGTGGGTTGTGCAAAGGCAGGAGTAGGGGCTGAACATTACTATCCACTATGTAGAACACGGTGCATTCAGCTTGTAACTTTCTTTTTTCTTGGAAGGATAAATCTGAGCCTATAAAATAGGATGGTTGGGTTTCTTCAGTGTATACCGTAACTTGGAACAGCATTTGCTTGGTTTTGTTTGCCCATTTTTACCAATTTTGGTGTAAATTGTGGAAGCCTGTCTTCTCATAGAGGCTGTACCTATGCTAGATAGAGAGGTCAATGACCATGTCATGCTTATTGTCACCTCTGTTTTGGAGGAGCAAAATAGGTTTGTTTGAGCAGTTTGGGTTTTTGCTAACTTGCCTTGTGTTGATTGACACAGTGAGCTGGGATCTGTACATATGGGCACTTCTGGGTGCCATCTCCAGGCTGAGGCTTGGTGAAGCAAGATGTTGGTTCTTGCTGCCTGTGCCAGCTGCAGGGGCATCAACACTGATATTAAAACCACCTCCCGGTGGTGTATATACTTACAGCTTGGTTAACTACTTCTGCTGCTTGTGGGAATGATTTTGTTCCATCTTTTAAAGGAAGTTTGATGGGCACAACTTCTGTTTTTGTTTATTCTTTAAGTGGTTTTGCTGTGGAAGTTGGCACAGAGCACTTGACACTGTGGTAAAGGGAGAGCTACATGTTATTTTGTCCACAGTGGGATGGTGGTTAGTGCTTTTCTCTGACTTTTTTACAACAATTTGTCCAGTCTAAAAGCAGAAAACATGCCAGGGTTTATATAAGCTACCAGATATAAACAGTGTTACGTTTTTTCTTCCTGCTCTGATTTTTCCATTGTCCTGGTGTTCCCTCTGAAGGCAACTATGAGGAGACTTTTCTAAGCCATATAAGTGTAGCATTAATCAGACATTTATGTGTTTCAGACATTCTTGCAGACTAAACCAATGTAGGAGTGCTCACTACAGGTGGGTGAACCAAGAGCAGATTTTGACACAAGTGTCCAGTGAAGTGCTCATTCCTTTGGACTTCATAGCATGAGGCCTTAGGTGTTCATCCACCCTCCCTTACATCAGGTAGTCTGGAGGTTGCCATCACGCAGAGAAACATCAGATGCACAGTCCACATAGAAATCGATGCTCCACTGACTATTCCTAAAGAAACTCGTTCTTAAGCTCTCGTTATTTCATTTATAAAATTGCATACTAGTGGGGGGGTTTACTTGTTCTTCTGGTAGTCTCTGGGATTCAGCAGACTCTTAACAGAAAATGAAAACTCTTGTTTTATTTTTGAATGGTTTAGAATGTAAAATATTATATTACAACTTTGAGAGGAGAGAGTAAATACTGCTGCCTGTACCACAAGTAGAGCTGGCTCGATTGTGGACTAAACATAAACCTTTTTTGAGTAAAGGCATTAAACTAGTAGGGAGGAGTGGGTGATAGCATTTGATAATGTTAATCCATATTGTCAGGGGAAAAATAAGAGTAGGAAACCTATACAGTTAAGTCTTTTTCTGTACAACACCTGTAGTGACATTCTAGTCTCCAGATGGAAGATCTACTGGAGAGGTTGGTCTTTATCCCTTTCCCCACTCTGGTGATATGGGAGACTCATTGGCAAGTCTCTTCCCTCTTATCCTACTTGAAGCACAAGCAGTTTTCCTGTGAGGTTACCTTACACTTCACTCTTAGTACGTTTATCACATTTGTTTTGTCTGAAGTGTAAACAAAATGTAGAAAAACAACATGCATAATCCCAACCTGCAATTAGAAATAACTAGTTTTAAATACTACTGGTTTACAATTTCTTTCAGATGTTCTTAAACCCCTGTGAGTATGAATCTTGGATAATCATTATCTGGAGAGTAATAGACACTGTTTGCTGAAGAAGGTCAGGGAAGAAATAAAGTCTGAAGGGGAAAAGATGACTTTTTTTAGTTGGAGTTCTTTATGGGTTCAGAAACATAGGTACATTTAACAGAAAAGCCTGTGTTTTGAATAATACATTAGAAAGTATGCTTTCAGCAGATTATTTCAGACTTTTATTTACTAAAAATTAATTCACCAAAAATTTGTGACTGTGTAAGTGCATGTTTTTATATTAATATTTACATAAATGTATATATGTGTGTGTATATATTAAAGTTATAATTCTTGTAACAGCAAAAGGCTTAGTGAGTCCTTTGACTTTGTGCAGGCTGGTAAATTGTAACTCTAATGTGTGAGTTTGAATAGTGTGCGAGAAGGTGCTGTGTGTGTGCACTGTAACATGAACATTTCCATATGTCAGAGAAACTGTCCAAAGTGAAGTTTGACTGTGCTTATCATTATTTGTTTTATTTGGATCTAATGAAAAACAATGTCATTCTGTTTAAGTTAGAATTGTGAAGGGAGTGTCAAGCTTTCAGAGCTATCCATTCAGACAACTGAGTGTCAAAGCTTACTACTTCTAGAATAACAAGTCAAGAAGGATGCGGTGATTTGCTGTGTTTTCCTCTGCTCCCTGCAATTCATTGCACTCTTCTAGACTGACCACAGATTTATTACCTAGATCCAGTCATTTAAGGACTCCACTACTTCTTCAGAGTTTAATTGCCCTTTTCTAACTTTACAATGCATCATTGTGCACAGACACTTTCTAATTTCATTTGTACATTGTATGTTGATGCAGTTGCAGTGTTTTTTAAGTATTACTGAAAGACATCATCTTTCTCTGAAACTTTATATGATATTCTTGTCAAACCAGACTCTTAAGTTGTAGGGAAAACAAACTGTTTTTGGAATTCATCTTGAAGACTCAGAAGGTCTGGGACTTATCCTTGAAACTGTTCAGTTAAGAGTAATTCATTAATGTCAAATGAAAGACCCTGTAAAGAATAATGTTTATTCCTCTAATCCTTTACTGTAGAACTGTGTAAGCACTTCTTGAAAGTTTAGTCATGGAGTAAACCTTCTAAAGTGAGGAGGAACATGTAGTGAAGGTTGCCTGTTTGATTAATGAATTGCTCATCTGCATTTGGCCAACTGCGTGCTTTTTTCTATGGAAACCTGTTGTCAGAGTATAATGGTTTAAGGGAAAAAACGCAAACAACAGAACAAAACCACCGCTACATGGTCAGGTGAGCCAAGGGTACGTTTTCTTGTGCTGCTGTGATCCCAGTGGCACTGAGATCATTCTGGTTAGGCGTAAATGTATTGGAGATATGATGCCAAAAGGCTCAGCTGAAATTGAGGTACGTATTCAGGAGGAGCTGCATCACTCCCAACCCAGACTTCAGCCTCCCCATCTTAGCTGCCCTAGTGACTGAACAGAGCTGCTGTTTCTTACCTTGAATCATGATGTACTTTAGTACGTGTGTCTCCTTTGTCTATGCTAGATGTCATTTTTTGTGGGAGTCTGGATAAATATTTCAATCTGTAGGAGTTCAGGAGAGCTAGGTATCACCTAGCAACGAGCATCCCACTCTCTGCCTCCTGCTTCTCTTTACTTTTGTTAAAATATCTGAAAACCAGGAGTTGAAGCATTAAGTTAATTTTCTGATATATTTTGAGCACTTCAAGTAATTTTGTTATGATGTTACAGCCGAGCAAGAAAGATGTTGGTGAGGGGCTGGCCTCTTGAAGCAAGTAACTGCCTTGTCTGAACAGTAACCGCAGTCAAAGACTAGAAAAAATTTTAGCTGGTGACAGAAGAACCCTTATGATTGCAGTTGTTCAGTGAATGACAGAATGCATAGTGAGTGATCCTTTGGTCCTGTGAGGTCTATAAAATATGTAGCAGTTACGTTTAACCTAAACTGAATGTGTTTTAGACTGTATTACCTGGTTCGTCTTGCAGCTTGTGAGGGCTGCTGGTGGGACAGACTTATGTTGGAATTTAAAATTTTTAAACTTTTTTTACAGACAACTTTGTGGCAAAGTGCATTAGCTAGTTTCAGTTACAGTATTACATGGCAGTCAGTTTTCAAAGATCCTGGGGAGTAGACCCAGGTCTGGAAAGGTAGGCACTTTAAGTACAGTTTGGCATATGCTAATTCAGTGCAGTTCTGCACTGAATTTCAGCATCTCCTGTACCTTATCAATTTTAAATGTCAAGGACTGTTGTGGATCTGTAGCTAGTGGTTCATGAATATTTTATCTGTAGCTTCTGCAGAATGTCCACTCTATAGAGTTTACAGATTTCCTGGCAAAAATCAGCAACTTGGAGAAAAAGGACAAGTATGTGTCTACTATTATTATAAATAAGGTAGCTTTCCTCAACACTGGGTTGAGAATATCCTGTGTTCCATCGTCTCTGAATGGTGCTGAAACTGTGCTTTCAGTGATCCTGCCTTTCCTGGTGGTCAGGGTGGTCTTTGTGAGTCTGGGAAAAGCCATGCTTTGTCTTCAGGAAAGTTTGGTGTGACTCAGGGCCTTTGAAAGGGATTGCAGAAGTCAAAATGCAGATTTAAGGGCTTTCAAGGAGAAAAGTGCATACTTTAAAAGTAAAATAAATGATGTAAGAAGGTGACTAAGAAACACTGTTATGCTCAAATAAGGGGTTTGTTTTGTAGAGGTAAAAGTTAATAAATCCTGATTCAGCAAATGACTTTAACTTTGGAAATGAGTTGGTCTTTTCCAAATGTATGTTCTCATATCTATCTGAATTAGAAAAGGGTAAAAATAGCACAAGGATTAATTCATAACTATATTAACTTGAATTACTTTAAAATTATCAGTATGTAAAAGAGAAGTGAAAGTGATACCAGTGTAGACTTGTTTTTTAAATGAGCTAATACGGGTTTATATGTTCAGAAATGTTCCGTTTGTAGAGATATGGGTAACTACGCACATAGGAGCCTCTATTTTTCTAGAAATGTGCTCAGCATGACTGTCTCAAAACTTTTCGTATATGGTCCATAAGTCTTGCTCAGCTCTGCCAGTGGATGGGCATGCTGGTGAGGGTGGGACTCCCAGGACATTTAGTCTGAATAAGACAGGTTTTCAAAATGGACTAGGTGTTGAAATTTATTTGGTTTTCTCTTGCTCTAGGAGAAGGAGTCTAATGTTTGGTGGCATTCATAAGCTTTATAAACTGCTGGGGTCTGAAAACACTGTTTTAAGGTAATGGTTAGTCTTTGGCTGGCAGTGGACGTAATTCTGTGTTTGCTACTTAAATTTCAGTCTTTTGGTTGAGACTGGTGATTTGTTAGACACTTTGTTCAGTGATTATTAAAGACCCTTTTTGACCTAAAGATTTTAAATCGGCAATATTGTCTAGTTGTTCCACTGCGTAGATTTTCTTCTAGTATAAAACCTGCTTGATGCAAAGAGAAAGTGCTTCTATTTGTACTTTCAATGTCTGCATTCATATTTGTGGTATAGGAACTGAGTTTTCACAGTAAGATACTGAAAACCAAAGTCCAAAGCAGCTTTCATGGTGGTGACACACATGACAGAATGGATGCACTAGATCTGTAAGGATGGATGGTCCTATTTTTCATATGCATTTCAAAGTCCTTTCATCTGAAGTTGAAGCTTTTCCACTCTTCTAAAAATCAGGCCACAGATTTGCAAAATTACTAGTTAAACATAATTTTCAGATGAACAATTTGCTCTTAAACTTAGGCTCTTCTAGCCTCACAGCCCTTCTGGAGAGGTGAATGCCCTATGGTGCAAGGATTTTGGAAATTCAGTGCTAATTTATGCAGACCTGAAGAGAGGAAATAAGAAAACCCAATTGCTTGTCATTGCTATCGAAGTAGCTTTACCATGAGGAGGTGTGTTGGCCATGATTTAATAATTCAAAACCAGCTACAGCTGTGGCTGGTTAGATAGTGGTTTGTTAGCAGTTCTGAAACACACACCCATGTTTGCTGTGTCACCATAGCCACTGTAACATAATAGGACTCCAGCGGTGGTGTGTAACTTGAAGCTAAGTTGTGTTGGAGGAGTATGTGTGTCTGTGTGCATGGAGAGAGGAGTAATGATGAGAAAACCCGGAGAACTGGAAACAATTACAGGTCAAACTCTGTGTTCCTCTCACAGAGGCTCCATGAAGCTTTTGGATACATTACATTTAGTTTAAAAAAACCTTGATGACTAAGTAATTTCCTGTTCAGGTTAGTTGACCACATCATAAAAGTTGAGGATGTGGAAAATCTGGTCCAGTTGTCCCATTTTTGGACATGAGCAAAGAGCAGCTAGAAACTCAAGGGTTGTTCTTTAATTAAAAACAAATTAAAAGAGAAAACCCTGATGATAATAATGAAGATCTGTTTCATGAAATGAAAATTTTGAATCCAAGTACTGCCAAGAGAGATGAAATAACAAAAGGGAAGGACAGTCTACAAGATGCAGGAGAGACAGGGCAAATGGTCTATATCAGTTAGCATGCTCTCAGCCTCTCTTAGTTAAATTTGGTTAGGTCAGTGTTTATGGTGGTTTTACAGCCTTCTGTGATTCATACAAATATTTGGAATTTACTTTTTTCTATTAAATGTAATATTTTCTTAGAAATAAAATTTAAGTGTGTGGTGTTAGTATGATAGTAGCACAGTGTATGAATGGACTATTTTTATGATCTTACGAAAGCTTCTTGTCTTGTTTTCAGTGTAAAAGTTTGTGTAGTGTTTGGAAACCTGTCATGTTGTCATATATACAACAGTAATGAAATACTAAAATGTGGTTTAAAATCAGGCAGGTGATGCTCTACTGCTGTTTGAAGGATGACCTTATTTTGAGTGGTATAAAAATAACAGCAGATTGTTTATAATAACTCTGACAGCAGATTTAGATTCTTGACTTCACACCATTTCCATTATTAAAAGAGACATATGTAAGTAGCATTTGCTTCCAGATACATGCACATATTCTGGTAAGAGGTTTAAGGGCATACTGTCTATTATTTAAATTTTTGACTTCTGAAGCTCTCACCACCCCACCCCCCCGCAAACCCCAAGGCTTTTAAAAAAATTTGGACTAATGGATGTGTATATTTTCTTAAACCTGAAGGAGCCTCCCAAAACTATAATATAGTATTTAAATCTCTATATGCTTTTTCTTTTATAGATTAATATAAAATCATGGAATGGTTTGAGTTGGAAGGTACCTTTAAGATCATTTAGTTCCAACCTCCCTGCCATGGACAGGGATGTCACCTATTAGGTCAGGTTGCTCAGATCTCCATCCAACCTGACCTTGAACACTTCAGGGAGGGGTCATCCAAAACTTGTCTGGGCAACCTGTCCAGTGCCTCGCCACCGTCTGAGTAAAGAATTTCTTCCTAACATCTAATCTAAATCTATCCTTGTGTAATTTGAAACCTTGTCCTATGCTATATGCACTAGTGAAAAGTTCCTCTCCAGCTTTCTTGTACCCCTTGTTAGGTACTGGAAGGCTGCTATGAAGTCTCTCCAGAGCCTTCTCTTCTCCAGGTTGAACAACCCCAACTCTCTCAGCCTGTCTTCATAGGAGAGATGCTCCAGCACTCTGCTTTTGTGGCCCTCATAACTAAACTAATCATGTATCTATATGAAACCTTGAAAGAAATACATAATCAAATTTTGTAATGATCTTGGACTTCGTGTTATTGGTCAGATCTTGCATAGTATTTCTGTGAAATACAGTTTGAAACACTAGCAGTGTTTGCACTCAGTAACTGCTGGAGAGTTTATCTTTACAAATGCAGGGTACTGATATATAATGGGCAGTTGGGATTTAGCATGCTCAAGTAGCAGCGCGGAATTTAAAGACACTGGGAACTTTGACTAAAATCATGAGCTAAGAGGAAACATAAGGCTTTCTCCAGTATACTTTTCTTTGGTCATATTTATCCAGTTTTGTTTAAAGTGCTTATAAATTTACTGTCCTTCTGACCTCTGTTTTACTATGGAACAGATGTCTGTGGTTAGATTTTTTTTTATTTACATATACAATAATGTTTGAGAAATTAATGAACTTCTAAGAAAATACATCAGTTAAATTATTTAATATTTTCTGTTTTAGGATTGAAGTGGATCTTGGGACAAATGGATGACTGAATATTCATATGAAGAGGAAAGCCATAAAAGTTGGTTGACATTTTTATAGCCATATGCGTTACACGTATTAATGCTATCATCAAATTTTTATATTGTGTTATAAAAAATAGATTAAAAAAATAGTCTGAGCTTCATATGCTGTATTGTCTTTCAGGTGGGGGAATACTATAGCTTAACAGCTGGAGCTTTAAGGCAGTGTTTTCTGTCAATACCTGAATGTTCAGAGGAAAACCTGGTAGTGAGTTAAGGAAATAGGTAGTTCCTTTGAAACCAGGTGTTTCAGTGGGCTGATACATAGTGATATTCATTATTCTTATGTGCCGGGATGAAGGGAGAAGGAGAGAGGTGTTGTCTTCCATTAGAGCTACTGACTATGAAGCTTAATATGTTGTGGAGTGGCACTCAGTTGCCACATTGACAGATACTCTTTAAGAAGCCAAACAAGACATGATCTCTTTGAAAGAATCTTGGTGCTTTGTTTTCTTGTGATAGAGAGCAGGCTTTTTTACAGCATGCATTTTCTGCACTAGTTAAAAAGGAAGAAGCTGTTAGTGGACCTCCATGCTTTACTGACTTTCGGCTTTGAAGTTGATAAATATGCTAAGCCTTGACATCTGCCAATTTGAATTGTTGGTGACTGTGAAGGATAGACTTTGGCTGGGATGCTACATTAACCAATTCCTGCCAAGGCTGTTTAAACACAGCTGATGCTGCCTGTGGGTTTGCACCAGAGCAAATGAGTTGTAATGACAAATGCAGGGTATGGTACAGAGGAATGCAGGGCATGGTCCAGCAGGATGCTGCATGGCAGCTCGGTTAAAGAAGGCCTTATGGAAACTCTACTAGTCAAGGAGGGATATGTTGTTGTGACAAACCTATTTCCTAGAGAGCTTCTATCAACCCCTGGATCCCAGTCAGGGGTAGAAGCAATCAGAAAACCAGCAAAAGCTCCAGATTTTTTTTTTCTTCTTTTTTTTCAAAAACAGAGGATTAGTTCAGTACAAGAAATTTAAGTCTGTAGTTCTGTTAACTTAGTGAAGTAGTTCAGGAGGACAGATTCTTGTTTATCTCAGTGATAATTTGGTTTTATCAGTCTTTTAGTGGTTCAGAAGTTTTACAGTTTATGAACATCTGACTTGGATACAGAAGAGTTTAAATCCTTCTTTGGTAAACTTCTTTAGTGTTCACAACAGGTAGTAGACATGCTGATTCCAGTGACCTCCAAATTCACAAGCAGCATGAGAGTTGAGGGAGTCATCTGTGTCCTTGAATCCAGTCTCCTAAAATAACAGCCAGTGAAACAATCTTTAATTCAGAAGCATCCATGTAACATCTGCTTTATATACTGCAGGTCACAGAAAACACCTCTAGCTTCCCAGAGTCAAATTTAAACTCTAATAGAGACAAAGTGGTGTTAGTAGTAGCTGTGCAGTAATGTACACAATTTTTTCCATAGGGTCAGGGGTCCATATGGTCACATATGAGCCAGCAGTTGTTGCCTGCTAAAGTCAGCGCACAAAATCTTGAGGAATTTCTCTTTGGTTAGATTGCTGACGTGTCAGCGGCTGCTGTCCATGCTCACATCTAATAGCTTGAGATGGGCTGGCATTGTGATAGAGCAAGATGTCTTGTCTATGAATAGCAGAGTGAAAAACTGATACCATCCAAACCTTACATCTAGAACTGCAGTCATAAAATCCTGTATGTACAAACTCGGGGAGGCACTTCGCTGGCAGAAGGTGCGAGAGGATGAAAAATACCAAACTAATTATCTGTAAGCTATCTCTGGACATCATTATGTTACAGTGGACAACTCATCGCTGTCCAGAAGACAGCACAAAGCACAGTACTACCATAGCGTGGTAATGTTTTGCATTGAATTGAGAAGAAACTGGGCCAGACTACATCTTAGATATTTGATTTGGGAAGTGACACCAGGGCAGAAAAAGTTAAGGATTTGTCAGAGTCTTGAGAGGGGCTGTTGTACCCAGAGTCTGTGCAGAGGAGGAAGGGCTTCCAGATAAGGCAAAAGTAAAAAGCTCTTGTACTCATGATGATGACCTTTTGGCAAATTCCTTGGGAAAGAGTGTAATTGCATGAGAGATGTATCACTGTTAGCTCTGTATCTCTGTTCTGCTCTCTGCTTTTACTTTTCTGGTTCAACACAGAGTGGTAGCATAAGGAAGGAGGAATGGGAGAACAGAGTGACCTCTTTCTTGTCAAGCCATAGTTCCACTCTCTCATGCCCTTCTGATGACATCCCACAATAATCATGGGGAAGCTGCTCAAAATACGTGCAGATAAGGAAAGGGGTACTGAGTTATGTCTTTACATTTTTTCTGTTTGGCAGTCTTTGCAGATGCAGGGCTCTGAATACAGCTGTTAATCTTTTATATCAGGAAAGTACCATAATTAAATCATATCACCAAATGAGAAGAAAAATGTGGTTTTGTGGAGGCATTCAAAGTCTGAGGCTATAAATTCCTCTTCTGGGAAGAGTGGTTACAGAAAGCTTAAGCAATAGAGGTGGAGAGGGCTTCTCTGTGGTCACTGTTAAGATCAGTTGATAAAGTTCTTGCTCCAATAGGAAAGAGGTTGGATTTTGGCCAGCATCCTGCCTCGGTCTTTCACTTTATTGCTGCTTTACTAACCAAGTTTTGAAAGCTTTCCATTGCTAACATGAATATGTTGATGTGTCATTGGGAGTGTAAACAACTTGATTTGCATTGTCTGTATGTTATAGTGGTATAATTTAGGTGTCCTTGGTCTGCCTTGGACCCTATCCTAATACAGGTAAATGTGGTGTTGTATAAATATGACTTCTGAGAATATATGGAAATAATGGAGGAAATATGAACATAATTTTTTCTGTCTCATAAAATAGATGAAAAATGAGAAATATGCAAAAATAAACCTGAAAGCGTACATGTGTACTGAATGCACACAGCTTACGATGCTTCTGCATATTCCATAATACTGTTAATTACATCCAGAGTTTCATTTCTCTGTTGAATCTGGTATTTAAAGTCTGGTCTTCAGGCTTGAGTTGGGTGTACGGAGACAGACATACCAGGAGTACTCGTCCTGGGTAGGAGCTGGTAAGGAAGTGGGTAGCTGACAGAGAACTGTAGCCCAAAGGTTCTGGGCAAAATCAAGATCAAGGCTTCAATCCAGAACCAAGTAAACAGGACTGAAAGGAGGTTGGAGAGCAAAATTGAAAGGGGAAAAAGGGTTGTTCAGAGTGGAAAAGCAGATCTGGTTGGTACTTAACAGGTGGCCTTGGGTTCAGTCACACCACTCACGCTGTGGTTTCATGAATAGCTTCCAGAAATAACACTGGGAAGTTCATTTGATCAGACTCAATGATGTTCTAAGTTACTGAATGCTGAAAAAATTGTAAAAACCACTGAATTCAGTGGTGGTAGGAGGTGAGGGCTAATTTTCTACCTGATAAGCCTGAGAAGTATTGCTGTGTCACAAATGTTGCAACCTGTGTGTCATTTCTTACAAAAAACCCCAAAAAACCACAACCAACCAAGAGCAAACTTTAGCTCAGCTGTTTACAAAGGAGTGTTTCTTGATCTCTCCAGAGCTCACCCCATCTCAGCAGTCTCCCAACCTCTGATGTGCCCTTGCTTCACTTTCTCTCGCCATGCTCCACTGCAGGCTGGGCAAGCCCCTGCGTCCTCTGATGAGAGGAAGAGCTACCCTGGTTTTCTGTGGGGTTCAGATTCATTGGACTTTCAACCTTTTTCATGATTTTAAAATCTGGTTATTATAAAAATGACTCTTTTTAAATGTATTTGAAAGTGTTTCGAGGAAGTTTTATATCTTTATTTGCATAAGCAGAATATTGGTAACAGTATGGTTATATATGTGGTTTTTCTTCTAAGTTTCTCCCTCTGTATTACAAACAAATGCAGTTTTTCTAGAAAAAAAGTGGCTGCTCTTACGTGGTCTTTCATGTCTAGCATTATTCAGTGGACTCTTGGAATATAATTATGACTGGAAGCATCAACATGATGAAATATAATCATCACAAGGGAATTATTTTGCACAGGCCATCAATCTGTTTTTCTGTCATGTGCTTTTCAGTTTAGATTACTCTCAGGCAAAAAGGCTGTAGTTTGATGTTTTTTCTCAATTGATTATGATTATAAATTTGCTGGATAAAACAGTGTAACAAATGACCACTTAAAATGACTGGCTCCATTCAGCAAGGCAGGGGGGGACTGTGAAGTTCGTTTGGTTTCATCTCTTATCTAGCATTTGTCAAGATGGGTCCCTTAATAATCAATTGGTGGTTGATTTTTAATGAATTTACATTTCACAATGTAAATAGATAGCAGGCAGTTTGTTGTATGAAGCTTAGTCATATTCATAGGACAGGTCTGCTTTTACTTGCTGCCACTGAAAAATGTAGAAGTTACACTGAAACTGTAGAGTGGGAGGAAAGCTTTTCCTCAAACCTTGTATTAAGGAAAGGAGAAACAGCAGAGGTTTTCTTTCTTCTTCTGTTCCTTACATCAGCTGCCACATACTGTGCTGTCACTTGCTCCCATTGGGAGCAAGTCTTTTACTGTTGGGTGCTGGAGGGGTGTGCACTGTTAGCCCCCAGGTTGGGTCTCTGTGAGCTCAGCCCTGCTGGGAGTGGGGTGGGGTGAATTTGGAACTGATCCCCATGGCTGAAAAATTGCTGGGGTCATTTCTAATACTGATGTTTTCCAAAGCGAAAAAGGCATTTAAGATGCCTGCAACAAAACACTTCAGCTTGATATGATTGAATATAAGCTTGTTCCTGTTCCCTTTGCCTTTGTAAAGTTATGGAATGATTTCTGGAAAGACCTTAGTGTTCCTTTTAGACTTTCCTTATGAACAGCAGTATAAAATTTGTTCTACACAACTTCTTTCTTCATTTCTACTAGACAGATGCTTTCATAACCTAATGGTTTCTTGTTTAGGGGGTCCTGGGTCTTGGCTCCATTCCAATAGTTTCCTAACTGTTTTGGTGACACACACACATGGAGTTAGGAGTAAATTGTATTTAGTAGTTGGCTTGTGATCTGACTGAGTTTAAATCAAATTGGGTTATGATTTTGAGGGTTTTAATGTTTTGTTCCAGCTGTGTGGGTCGGGGGAAAACATCTATGGAGAATCCTAGCCATTGCTTGTAAGTTTCATATGTAAAAAAATACATATATTTTAGAAGTATTATTTTACTAGCTGAAGATACCTGTGGTCTTTCTGCACTTTCACACTTCAGAAGGGCATAGTAGGCACGTGGGTTAGACTTCACCTGTCAAAGCCTGGTTTTCTGCAAAGCCCTCAAGCTTTGTTTTAAAATCAATAGTTACAGATATCTTATTATATAATAAATAAAGTTGTATTCTCAAGAGCAAAGCTGCCCAAGAGCCTTTGTTCATAATTGGAAGAAACTTCTCTGGCTCATCACTGGGTGTGCAGGGTTTGCATCCCAGTGTCTGATCAGACCTCTACTCTGCTTGGAGCTCCTGTGGAATGTTTCAGGTGCACTGATTTTTGAATTAAAATCTTATTTATTAAACGTTTTTTTGAAATAGGAAGAATGAAGAATTGAATAAAAGAGGATGGCAGCAACCTTCATGTGAGGTGATGTGTGGGGGAGTAAGGCAGCCCACATTGTAGTGCAGTTCACAGGAGAGTAGTTAGTCAAGAATTGACAAAATGTGATGAAAATGTGGAATATTTAAAATGTTCTTCTCACAGTTGAAGTCGTTAAAGTTACTAAATGTCATTGTAAAGCTAAGGTGGATCTTGCTGGTGTTGCCTGGATCACTTCTCCCCAGAGAGATAGGTGGTGATGTTGGTCTGTGGGTTGTAAATTGTGGATGTAGGTGAAAGCTGTGTTTAAGAGCTTGCCCTACTGACATAACTCAGTGCTGTAGATTACCTGTTAAACTACTTTTGACAGTTAATAGATATTCCTTTATGGTTGTGTTTAGTAAACATGTTAACATCTATAATTTATATTAATGCTGTTATTTGTAAGGCCTGGTGTATAGTAACTTCATTTGATTAAAGTCATTTGGAGCTTAAATGCTGTAATTGTTGCTTTATTTTTTAAAGTTTGAATATTTTTTGGTGGGGTTGAGAGTTTTCTGTTTGTGTGTTTTTTAATTCATATTGGGAGTGAAAAAAACCCCAAAAGCTTCGTCTGGAAGATAGTAGCAAAAACTAGCCCCTGAGCATAAAAGAACAAATTGCTTTATAGTGCGGACATAGATGCCCTTGGTTCCTGTTTCTCATGTTGGAAATGTGGTGTGTGTCTGTTTTCCACTGCTGGGAGGGAGGGATGTGTTAAAAGCAGAGTTCCTGCATCTTGGATGCAGCAGAAATAGATGCCACTGCCTCTCATCTCCAAAGTTTGTGTGCTAGGCTATATGAAATAAAATGATGGAAACAGCCCAAAGATCTAGTTGAGAAATTTTGATGTGATCATTTTCTTGGTTCTGGCTACACTGGGAAGCAAGATGAGCATGTTACTGGTTTAGCTTAGATCAGGAAATGCTTCCATGAATGTCCTGGCCCAGCACTCTTCATTTCACCACATGGCATGGCCCAGGGCTGCACAAGCTGGGTGACTTCTGGAAGAAAGATGATTTGGTGTTTCCAAACCACCGTTTCAAAACAGTTCTTTCAATTCCTCTTTCAGCCTTGATACCTCTTCTGGGGACTAGTCATAAGTGAGGGGATGTAGTGCACAGAGAACTAGATCTCAAAAGCCTCGATTTGTCCCCTTCAATTCCAGTCATTTTGCTGAAGGCTCCTGTCTTCCATTAGACAGCAGACAGCAGTAGGAATCTCCAGAGGGCAGTTCTTCCCATGGGATTTCTGTGTCCTCCCTGAAAGAAAAGACCTCTCCTTTGTCTGTAAGCTGTACTGGTGCAGACGCTGTCAGTACACCAGACCCCGCTCTGCTGGACTCATTCTCAGCCCTTGGGTTTCTGAAGCACCCCTGGGCATTCCTGCTCTTGCAGCCTGACTTCTGTGCTGCAGCATGTTCTCTTGGGAATGAAAGCACAGTCACCAGGCTCATTTCACCTTTTATTCCTGAAGCACTTAGAGAACAATTACACTAATTCTAGTAATGACTAAGTTTATACTAGTCCAGAGAGGGAAGCACAAGGCATTTAATTTCAAAGCTGTTTGACAAGACCATTTTGATGTGCATATTTTCAGAAGTATGACACAAGTTTTCAAAGTACCTAAGGGGAAGACAAATGTTTAAATTCATACTCTCAAGTTTTTGGTTTCCAAGAAATGGAGTAATCTTCAGATCCATCAAATAAAACAAGTTTACAACAGAGATATACAGAACTCGCTACTTCTGCTTGTTTCATAATGACCTGTTTCTGGTCATTAGTTAAAAGGATGTAGGTGTTTGCATGCAGAAAAAGGATACTTCTGCTGTGGGAGGTATTAATTCTCAGTATCACAGCATCTGCATTTCAGAGTTAATCTTTACTTTGCAATGAGAAGTGGAAAACCTGTAGTTTTTGATCTGCACAATGGTGCTGATTAAGATGCATTGAAACTGAAATACTACATATGTGGGTTTTTTTTCCTTTTCCTACATATCTGACAATAAGAAGTTAGTGCTAGAAACAAATGCATTTGGATGTTAGTATTTTTGACATTCTATGGAGAGAATAATGTCAAACAATGGCAATTTGTCACTTCTCATATGAAGGCTTAGAAGAATGTGTTAGAATTCAGTACCTAGCATGTAAGGAGAAGATGGTTATTTTAATACTGATATCCACTGCTAACAGACTTGTATAATGATTCCACTGGATACGATATTTCATATATCCAAGGACATGTGTCTCAAAGAGAAAATAAGCTTCTGGTATTAATCTAAATCTCGACCTGCTCTTACACTTCCCACGTGGTGCTTCATGTGTGCTCCTGGTGATTCATTAAGTCTTTCTTGTGCAGAGGTTTGGTGATGAGTCAGGAAAGGGCAAGTTTTCTGCTTTGAGGCTGTCACCTTCTTTTGAACTTTGCTATTTAGTGAAAGTTTTTTGCTGTTCAGTTTGATAGCAGTCGGCTGCAACTGTGATTGCAGTCAGCTGTGATAGATTCGTGGGCATAGCTCAAGTGAAAACAAAAGCCTAATTTTTAAGTAATATAGAAGTGTTTCAGTATTTGTATCAGGGGAAAAAAATAAAATAAAAACCCAAACAAAATACAAAACAAAAACCAAAAACAAACAAACAAAAAACACACAAAAAACCCCCCCAAAAACCCACATCAACCACCAAAACCTGAACACATCATAAAAGATGTCCTAGAAATAGTAAGTTTCCAAATATTATTTTTCCTTGGCTTTATTGTTATTCTCTCTCTCTTTTTTTCTTTTTTTTTTTTTTTTTCCTTAAGAGAAGATGGTACAGTGCTCAAAACCCAAACATTTGTAGTTCAGGCTTCGTTTCATTTAAAATTATATGAGCTTGGGCTTTGGTGATTCTGGGATGACAGTGCAAATCTCTCTTGCATATTAAGAAGTAAGGAGTTTCTGTTGGTCTTAGGAAGATGAACTTAGATGTGTAGGTTGTCTTAAGTGCAGTGGAACTGAGATGATGTTTGCTGAACTACTCTTTGGAGATTTACATAATGAATGAGATACAGGAGCTCCAGGCAGCACGACAGTGGAGTTTATTTTATCTCAGGATGTAAAACAAGTGAATTGTCTTAATAATCTCTGCAGAAAGCAAGAATAATCTTTTTTTATATGCAGAAATAGAGCCAGAGAGTTTGTAATATCCTGGCTATTCATGTACAAGGAGCCAAACCTTTCTTTAGAATAATATGAATCCATTTAGCCATCCTGTTGTCTTATTGAAGACTTTTAAAGCTCTTCAGGAAGGGCAAGCAACATACATCTCTGAAATGTCTTCTCTGTGGTTAAAATATAGTATGGGATGATAATTCATGGCTTAATACAACATTCTCATAACAGGCTGGGTAATTATTCTAATTGCTGTGTATTTAAATAAATGGAAAGCATTTATAAACCAAGCTTACCTACTGTGTAGTTCTATAGTGGTAATGATAATAATATCAAAAGTTTTAGAACCTTCCTAATTTCAAGGTGGGTATATGTTGGAACGAAGCTTTAATATTAAAATGTTTCAGGATTTAATTTAATCAAACCAGTTGACCCACTTTGGTTGGTGTGGAAGTTCTTTTGTTTCTCTACTTTAACTGATAATATCTTCTCAGCATGGAAAATGGACAAAGAAACACTGGAAAAGTAGAATAGTTAAGTGTAGATGGTAATAACACCCAGCCCCTATTGTGTGCTTTTCAGCCATGTATTTGGCTTCAAGCAAGAGTTTGACTATTACATTACTCTGAATATAAATGTGCCATTGCTCTTTGATCTGCAGCAAAAGTTTGTAATGATCAAGGCTACTTACCACTTTGGCCTGAAGGAAGAGATTCAGTTTTAGGCATAGCTGGTTTCCAGAAGAGTTAATGATGTCCTTAGTTTCTGGTTTCTGTGAGCTGTATGCAGCTTAAGAATCCTTTTGTGTTAACCTGATGTCAATTGCTACGTCTTTTATAAGAGCCTGGGCAAGTAATTCATACAGTGTTGCACAGAAAAAAAGGCATTGATTTACCTAATATGTAACCAGGTTATTGGAAAACAAAGCATAATTTCATGAATTTCATGAGTTTCTGCTCTTGTTAATGATAAAACTTGTGATTTTAGCTGTGATTGACAATACCTAGTCAATCTACTAGATACGGTATGCTCTGCTCTTATTTCCAGGATGCAGGCTGGGATAGTTCTGACAGATTTACTCTGGCTACTGGATAGCGTTTATTGTTTATCAGTTGAAGAAGGAAGTTAGTTTTTTCTTTTTACCAGTTTCTTTTTTTTTTGCCTGGGTTTCTAGTACACATGTTATTTCTGTCCGGTCATAAGTCTTTATCAGTAAGAGTTGCTGCAGTATGCAAGGGAGGGCACCAAAATGATAAGCTGTTGGTGTATATTTGCTGGGGTCTGTCCACATTGTAGCCTGGTGGAATCAGAGACTGAGGGATCTTTTATAAAGACAGAGTTGTTTGCATCAAAAAGTGTTTTAAAACACTGAAATTCTTCCACCCCGGTGGCTCTGAACTCTCCCACGTGGGGATCTTTAGAGTAAATAAATAAAAGATCACACCAGGCAAATGTGATTTAAAGTGTGTGTAACTGTTCCCCAAACAGCAGTAAAATCCTAAATATGATATGAGCAAGGCAATCAAGGGGAAAAGTTCATTTCAACCTCCAGACTTTCCAACGTACTGTGTAGCTCTGTAGCGCAAAACCTTATGACACAGAAGAGGATTCTGTGAGAGACATGGTATCTGAAGAAGCCTCACCTGGTTTTAGGACAGCTTCCTCTTGCCGTGCTTCTCCACAGCTTCCCTTGCTTTGGGATGCTTGTACATTTATGTAGAAGTCTCTCATTTCTAATTCAAACATAAGTGACTTATCAGTATTTGCCTACACAGAATCAGAATCATAGAATGGTATGGGTTGGAAGGGATCTTAAAGATCAAACGCCCCTGCCATAGGCAGGGACACCTTTCACTAGACCAGGGTGCTCAGAGTCCCATCCAGCCTGGCCTTGAACATGTCCAGGGATGGAGCATCCACAAGTTTGCCAGACAACCTGTACCAGTGCCTCACTACCTCCACAATAAGGAATTTTTTTAATAGCTAATCTAAATCTACTCTCAGTTTGAAACCATTCCCTCTTGTCCTATCACTGCATGCGCTTGTAAGAGGTCCCTCTCCCATCTTTCTTGTAGGTTCCCCTCAGGTACTGGAAGGCTGCAGTTAGGTCATCCTGAAGCTCTCTCTTCTGTAGGCTGAATAATCCCAATTCTCTCAGCCTTTACGCATAGGAGAAGTGTTCCATCCCTCTAGTCATCTTGATGGCCCTCCTCTGGACTCACTCTAACAGATCAAAGTCCTTTCTGTGCTGGGGACCCCAGAGCTGGATGCAGTGCTCCAGGTGGAGTTTTATGAGAGCAGAGTAGAGGGGTAGAATCACTTCCCTTGTCCTGTCTCAGCAGAGCTGCTCTCAATCTGTTCATCCCCCAGCCTGTATTGATACTGACTTACCTAGCAGCAGCACCTTGCATTTAGTCTTGTTCAACCTTATGAAATTCCCGTAGACCCACTTCTTGAACCTGTCCCTCTTGATGGCATCCCTTCCTTCAGGTGTGTCAACTGTGCCACACAGCTTGGTGTCATCTACAAATTTGCTGAGAGTGCACTTGATCTCTCCATCTCTGTTATGAATAAAAATACTAAGTAACACTGGTTCCACTGCAGATCTCTTGAGGGACACCACTTGTCACTGATGTGCATTGGAACTCTGAGCCATTGACCACTGGATGAGACTGTCCAACCAATTCCTTATCTACCTAACACTCCCTCCAATAAAAGAGAAGGATGTTGTGGGGCACTATGTCAAAGGCTTTACAGAAGTCCAGATAAATGACACCTGTAGCTCTTTCTTCATCCACTGATGGAGTTACTCCATCACAGAAGCTCCAAAGCAATTACAAGAACAAACCCACAAAAACCTCCAAACAACAAAAGAAAAGTACAAAATCACAGCTGAATGTTTCGGAGACTATTCTAAACTTAAAAATAAATGATGGTAGACTTCCACAATTTTCACTTAAGAGTGGGTCATTTACTATTCCTGGTATCAAACAAGTGATAGAATTACCAAGCTTTTTTCTGTAATACTTGAAATTATGAATTTATTAATGTCTTCAGACAATATAAAGTATACCTCCACATACATAAGGCATACACGTGTACACAAACAGTGGATGGAAGCTCTGTCTTGATTGTGTTGAACCAGGGGGTGGATGTCGTAAGAAACAGCACCAACAATGACATAGCTTTGGTTCTTTTCATTACAAAACATAAGCTGCGTGCCTGACACAGATTCTTCAAGTTTAAGTCCCATGAGGAATGATTTTTACAAAAAAATATATTTTCCTGAAAAAATTCTGAGAGTTCTTTCCTCTACTTGTGAACTGGTGACTTGGCATGAGCTTTCAACGTGGAAAGCATTCTTGTGACTGCATTCTACATTGACTGAGGGAGTCATTCACTAGATTTGTGTCCAACATCATTCAGTGTCTAATAAACACTGCTCCTGAAACCACCATGGCTGTGATTTTAGTGGTCAGAATATTTTAGTAATGTTTATTGAATTTCAGCATCCTGAATAATGATGGAGGCAGTTTATCATATTATTAATGTTAGTGGTCCAGATATCTTTGGAGAGATGCAGTACACATAACACTGTATGTCTGTACAGAGGTTGTTGCTTAAAAATATGAGCAGCTTAACCCATCCAGTTCTTGTGGTGCAAAGTAAATCTAATAAAAGCATTTTAGTCTATGTGAGACATAGCTAATGTGGACAGGAAATCGTTTTGATCATTTTACACAGTGTAACTATGCCACGTGTTTGGAATAAATACGTGATTTATACAGGCACAATTGCTTTTTATGTCCTAATGAGAAACGTTAAATATATTAGTATGACTTGGGGCTTGACACATGCTCTAAAGACTATGTATGATGCCAAACAACCAATTACCTCAGTGCATTATTTCTTGAAAGCCTTGACATGAGTAGGGTCACCATGCATTTTTTAAAGGGAGCGCAGTGCTAAGTTATAAAAAGGATGCTACAAATCACAATACTTTGTTAGATCTTCCTGCTGCGCAGTGTATAATCAGGTGCTCGGACTTAAAGAACACTAATGAGGATTTAAAGACCCAGCGGGGAACATTAAGCAGTCACACATGATTCTATCAAATGCTTTTGCAAAGGGCACCTCTGATGCAAGGTGGAGTTCAAAAGCAGGTAGGAACGTGTAGTTTTATTGTATAGCTTGGTGTAATACTTTGGTGTATTTCAGTGAGAACAGCAGTAACTTGCAGTGTGCTGGGGCTTTGCCAGGTGCTGTTGTTTGACCGTGATTTTTACCAGTCATGAAACCAGCCAGGAACAGCAATGCACGTGGGCAGGCTGTATTGCTGCGTTTTCAGTGACAGAGTAGTGACTGAGGGGAACAAAGGAAGAGGGCTCTTGAAGTTATTATTTGAAGTCCATGCTAAGCTGTAGATGCTGTGTGCCGACCATCTCATTTACCTCTGGAACAAATGTCAGGGAGTGAAATCCTGCAGAACATAGTGGCCTACCTAGCTTTTTGGCAGTGATCTGTACCAGGTACTTAGCAGAAGAATGTCAGTTCATTCTGGAATGCTGTGTTTTAGAGCTGGTTTAACTTTCATGGTTTTGGCATGTATTATACTTTAAGAAAAGACATAAACGTGAATGTGACTGTTTTCTGTTAGAGCAAATGATCATCTACTTTATCTACTTCCTCTATCAATAGTCAATAATGCATGCTTAGGGAAAGGATGTAGCAAGGCTGTTGTGTGAGTGATAGTATTGTCCCAGTACATCTTCCAAGTTTGCAAAAAATCTAGGGCACAGATATTTCCATAGTCAGAGATTGTGTCTGTATTTTTGTTGCTTGATTTATAGCTCTTCGTTAACAAATCTGTAGGAAAGTTCAGTTGTTTTTGGATGAATTTCCAGCTCATCAGACAAGCAGACGTGTCACGAGACCAGCTTCTCTCTATGGTGACGTCATGGCTTCCAGTGCAAAACCCATGGATCCCAGTTAGCAGGAGGAGGAAGCAGAGACATGCTACAAAGGACGAACACAGAAATACCGCTCAGGCTCAAAGGAATGGTGTCTGGAAAGCCAAAGCGCAGCTAGGATTCAGACTTGCAGGGAATATCAAAGACAACAGGGGCGTCTACCACTACATTAGTAAAAGGCTGGGCAAGGAAAATACGGGTCAGTGGCTAAGTTATTGACGATGAACACTGACAAGGCCAAGGTACTTTCCTTCTCTGTATGAGCCTTCACCTGCATGGCCTTCTTGCAGACCTCTATGCTTACCAACAGGGTTCAAGAAGCAGAACCACCAGTCATGAATGAGTGATTATCTGAGAGGACTCAACCCACACAAGCCCATGGGAACCACCTGGCTGCATTCATGGCTACTGAGAGAGCTGGCTGATGTCCTTGTAGCACCCTTCTCTACCGTGCTTGAAGGGTGCTGGAGACCGTGGGAGATCCCTGATGATGAGGTGAAAGCAAATGGTGCACTTCTCTTCAGATAAATCCAGAAGGGCTATCTGAGGCCCTACAGACCAGTCCATGTTAAAATAAATCATGGAGTGAGTTATCTGGCAACAGACTTCTGGGCACCATGAAGGAGAGAAGGTGTCTGGGAACAGTGAATATGAAATTACCTAGGATAAAACTTGCCCGACCCACCTGATTGCCATCTGCAGTGCAAAGTGACTGTAGTAGTGCTTGAGGGTAGAGAACTGAACACTATTCACCTCAGCTTCTGCAAGGCTTTCATTAGCATCTCGAACAATGTTCTTGTGTCTGAGTTACAGTTATTACAGGCTGGGTGGATGCACAGTCAGATGGGCAAAAACTGACAGGATGAGTGGGCTTCTAGGGGTGTTGCACAGTTCATAGCTCTGCGTGGTGGGAGAATAAAAGACAGTGCATTGAAAGCAAGAGGTTCAGGCTGGGTGTGAGAAGAACCCTTTTTTCCCCCCGGTGGGGGCTGTTGCCTGATTCAGCAGGTTGCACCATCTTCATTCTTTGAGGTGGTTAAGACCTGACCTGACTGGACATAACCCTGGGCAACCTGCTCTGATCTCATGACTTGCACCTGCTTTGAGTGGGAGGTTGGACTGGAGACCTCCTGAGATACCTTCCCGCCTAAATTATCCTGGAATCCTAAAAAAACCCAAAACAGATTTACTTTAGCATTCATTGTTCCCCCAGTTTTTCTATGATCTTTCATGCTGTAGAATGATGTGTTATAAATTCATTATTCGTTATCATGTCCTTTGTCTAGACACACACACACTAAAGTATTCTTTTTTATAACCTTAAATTTAATATGTCTGCCTAATTTGATTGACTGAATATAGCAAATTTGATATCTCTGCATTTTAAAGAATCCATCAAACCATCTGTTAATGTAGTACTGTATGTACTACTCATATATCTCTTTCTGCTGTTTTTCTATGGTGTTTATGACTCTATCCATATTACTTAAAATACTCTTTAGTCGTGAAGTCTACGGTTATTTTAATTATTGGCAGTAATTTTGTTCCTGTAGAGTATATTTCTTTTTTAAACATGTTTGAGGAATCATAGTTTCTCTGAGAATCTGGGAAATGTGTGTTGGCAACATTTAAGACGTGTTAATTAGAAATTCTTAACAGTTAATTAGAATTGCCTTTAAAGTGGACCCTCATTCCACTGTAAGTTATTATTTGTGGAATCTAATTTGACAGTCTTGTACATAAGCATTTTGGTCATTCTGTTTTGGGTAAGACAGTATGTCATGTGAGTAGTCAGATATCAGCTTCTAAGTTGATGTGAGCAGTCTGAGAGCAATATGTATTATTATTATTATGTATTCTACAATTTTTCCACATATTTGGTGGATACTTACAAATTATTATTCATGAATTAAGGTGCTTTATAGTTCATTCACTAAGTGAACAGGAGTCAGTTTTTCCTTTTTTTGAAATGTGCCAAGTGCTGTACACCAGCTTTAATATTAATATTTTCCCAGGAGTTTGCACTGAAACCTGTGGGGAGCAGGAGACTTCAAACTGTTGTTAAATAGAACAGAGATTGACTTGGGACAGGGTGTTAAACAGGAGTTTCATCAGAGCTTACACCCTTTCTTTCCGCATGCCAGAATAAGCAGTGAGTTTGTGAGAAGCGTATAAAGCAATTGCTGTTCCTCCATGTGCATGTAAGGTGCTGTGCAAAAGGTACAGGAAAAGGTGATGGAATAACTCTCAGCTTCTGGCAAATAGTCTGAGTTTTTCATCTGAGTGTGCAGTCACTCAGCTTTATCTAGTTATTCCTGTGGTATTTTGACCTGTGCATGAATCATGTGATCTCTGTATGTGCTCTTGCTAACACGGGCACTCTGTGCTTCTGAGGCAAAGAACTGCAGTCAAGCTCTTCCCAGCAGCTGGAATAGGGCCATTGAAAGAACGCTTTTGGTTTCATCCCTACTGCCGGTTGTATCTCTGACTTTGTACATGAGTTGTGGCAATTTCTGAGGCTCTGTGAGAACCATCGGCGCACCTTGCGGGTGTGTCCTACAGTACCTGGCGTTGGAGAGTGCAGCTGCACACAAGCATGTCCTCCTCCTCCCCAGGGCTGCTGTCCCTGTAGCTGGCAGCATGACAAGCTGGAGCTGGAAATGAGCAACTGACTTCTGGGAATGAGATTCTTGTATTCATGCCATGTACTACTCTGTCTTAAATAGTAAAAATTTCTGAGAAGTTTTTGAAAATTGCTTATGAACAAAGCAAATCTGAAGTGAAAATAAGACTTAACTGGAATTCTTGAATTTTAGTGGTTACGAAAGCTGGTTTTTCCCTTGTTTCCTTTTAGTTCTGCCTGTACGTCAGAGCTCCCAGATCAGTGAGCAACTCTTCTGCTTGGTAGAAGCAGTATCAGCTGCTTGACATTTGTGTGGCTTATCTTCTGGAAGGCACTAGGCATATTTAATGTTGGCATAACCTTGTATTACTCTTATTCAGAGGATACAGTTTGTAATGTCCATTATTTATAATGGACATAAGTCGGCTTTTGGCCCCGACAGTCAATTTATTACTGTATTTTATGCTAGGGGAGGGAACATGGCACCTGGAGGAGCAACAGTTTTCTTCCTGAGCTGAAGGGTTGGCATGATCCACTGACCAGTCCTGCAGTCGTGGGGCGGACAGTGTTGTTGGTAGCGTGTTTGGTTTCTTTGAAACACAAGATGGCAAGGGCTAGCATAATTTCTGGAGTAAGTGATGATGCCCAGGCATATGAAACTGTCTGTGCAGTTGTTTCACTGCAGCCTCTGGAGCTTTGTGATTGCAGAGCTGAAGGCACTGTTGTTTTGAGGTGGTGGTCCCTTGGGACTGCACAGAGTGATGGTGCAAAGCAGATCCTGTAGACGGCATCTTCTCTTCCTGGCAAAGAGCAGCTATGTTTGGCATGCCACATGACATCTCATGCTTGAATTTTGGACTAAACTGTGGCTACTGCTACATGATAAATATTCCCATGTTGTATCTGTCTTTATGGAAGCAGACTTTGCACGTTGGCAGGTGGGGGGAAAGTGTGCCAACCAGCAAACTGTGCTTTCAGCAGCTCGTTTTCTGACCAGCGTGGGTGCAGTCAGAATTCAGAGTAAAATTTTAGTCACTGTGTATTTGCTGGTAAGCTCCTGGGTAATGCCACTCAATATTAATTTGATCATATTTAAGCAAATACATAATAGTCATAATTTAGACAATTGACAGATAAAGGAAGATTTTGTCAGATGATAGAATTATTTCACTGACACTTTATTGATGTCACATACTCCTTCTACCACCAGAAGTTACTTAAAAATGTCTTGTGACCTGAGACTTACTTTTTGGTTATTTAAACTTTGATTTCAGCTGTTTGTGAAGACAAATGACAGGGGACCTCTTGAATGAAAACCTGACCTGAAACTGTTTTTGGTAGCTGTTCATGTAACTTCTCTTTCTCAATTTTAATAGTAGAGGCAACAACCCACATAATAATAAAGGTAATCTTTATTTAGTATGTGCTTCAGAAAATTTGATCAATATAGGACTGGAAAAATTCTTCTACATTTCCTGTTACAATTTTTTGGCAGGTAGTCAGGTTTGTTTTTAATTTTAAGCCTCATACTTCAGACTTGTCTTTAAACTCTTCTGCAAACCCAAGGGCAGTTGACATAAGGTAATAAAAAACTACTTTGGAAATTGAGCGGTAGTATTTTGAAACCACTAGTCTTGTAACAGTGGTCAAGGAGAAGTGGTAATCTGGGTCAATTATTAGGGTGTTTTTTTTGTCAAAAAGTCATGAATTTTCACTTGATAGTAGTCTTCACTACTTATCTGTACTTCAAAAACCCAAAGGAGAAAGTATCAAGAGTTTGTTGTAGTGTACCATCGAGTGTTCTGAAAAAAATGTCTTTCTAAGTAAATCCAGTGTAAAGATGTATAGTGCATGCATTTTGCACACTTACCCTTTCTTAAGTATGTGTCTCCTAAATGATGGCTCTTTTTTGGCTCTCCTTTACTGTTTGGTTTTTTTTTTTGGCGGGGGAGGGAGGTTGGGCTTTTTTTGTGAAGCAGAACTTTTAAGTGTAAGGCACAGAAAATCCACAAATACTTAAAGAACCCATTGGTATTCACAAAAACTCAAATATTCTGTGAATGTTGTGTTAGAAGGAAAACAATGAAGCCATTAATGTTAATAAAACTTAAATGAGAGTCTCTGGTGTAAGTGCTACTTGTAACATTGTGTCTGAACCCCATACTATAGGAAAGATGGGTAGTTTTTTGTGGAGACAGCTAAAACTGGCAGGAGAGCAGAGCTGATGTAAAGGGATTTTAAGCTGTTGAAGTTGACAGGGTTGCCTGCTGAGTTTGAGAAATAGCAGATTGGCCTCTAGTTTCCAATGCACTTGACACTTCTCTGTCACCTGAAAGCTGACCACATCTCTTTGGTTCTATTTATATTCCCTAAAACTAATTTAAACCCAAACTAAACCCAAAAAGACTTTAGCAGCAAAATTTGAGATCTTGGTTCTCTTCACTGAATATTGTCTGAACTTGAACTCTTTCCCTGGAGACAGATTTGTAAAAATACAGCAAATTACAACATAGCTATGTCCTCAGGCATTTGAACACTTCATAACCTTGGAAAGGCTGCTGTCTTCAAAATTAGTATTATTTTCTTCCAAGAGATCTAGGCAGTGGACTAGGGATTCGAGAAGCTTGGGTTGCGTGTGTACATCTTTGTGCTGGTAGCAGCGGTATGATACAGCTGGACACGGTGTGGTACATCAGATGAGGATCTGAGCAGGACAGCATGAGCTGAAGGCCAACCTTTGCACGTGCCTCTTGGGCACTGACAGAATCAAGTCACAACTGCTGTTGAGGTCTGGGCTCTACCTGGCACACACAGCTGTAATAAGAGACCACGCTCAGAGGCCTTCTTGGAAAGCTTAGAGCTGTGATGCCTCCCTGTTCACTGGATGCCATGCTGACGCATGTCCACGTCCCTTCTCACTAAAGGAATTTCATTGTGAATTGGAACGAGCTCGAATCAACTCCAGTTTCACATGAAAACAGTATGGATGCTAAGGCTTTACTTCACTTTTTTCTCAAGAAACTATTGTGGCTTTCCTTGATGCATCAGTGAATGCAGCCTGTACTTTTCTGGTGAATTTGACTGGAAATTCAAGTTTGGAGTAAAATGCAGAACTACCAGAATCTGTGCTTTCATTATGAACATTTCATACAGCTATAGACATAATTAGATATGATGAAGATCTTATGGCAATACACGGGCTGTTAACCTCAATTCCCTGGCAGAACTCCCAGTTGCGTAATTATCTTCTAACCACATAAACCTACTTTCATTCTGTTGGATAGTTGTTTTCTCCACTTCTTGAAATGACCTGCTCTCATACATACTGTGACAATGTTATGTATGCTTCATCCTAGAGAGAACTACATTGAAGTGACCAACAAATCTCACAGTATGTTATATAAAGGTCTTTAGGAAACTGAGGTGGTTGACTACTGATTGATTCTCCTTGGCTTCCTCTCTCAGGGGAGTTGATGAGAGATGGTAATCTTTCATTCTTCTACTATCCCTTGAAACAAAGAGAGAAAACAATTTCACACTTTGGAAAACTAGTCATATCCTTAAAAGGTTCTGTCATGTCTTCAAAAAACTTTACCTTGAGCGGATCACTTCAGATTTTTTTGCCCTGATGTGGTATGCTGTCTCTTGCTTTGACTGATGAATAACTTCAGTGTAGTAATATGTATTGAGAATAATATGAATTTAGGTGTATATGTTCAGAAAAATCAACAAGACAATCTTATTGATAGGGCATACAACTGATATAAGTTACTTCGTGATTAGTTCAGTAATGTTTCTGAGATATCTGAATAAAAAAGGAAGACTTAAACATTCATGTTTATGAGCTGTCAAGAACATTGTCATAACAAAAATACTCCAGGTTTTTGAGCCATGAAATGTAACGATGAGTTAAGAAATTATTGCATGTGCAGAAAACTCATGTAAAAATAATAGAAGATGAGGCAGATAAAGTTATACATCATAACTTTGGGACAGAAAGACTGCCTAGAGGGTTGTTCTTTGCTCTTAGCTGTTAAAATGTACTCCCTTAAACTTGAAACTTTTATTGTAGCTTGAATGTTGAATTTGAGACTGCTCTTCCCCCAGCTGATATTTCATTTCTTAAAATGAAAGTGTGTCATGTTAAAGTTAAGTTTGTACAGAAAAGTGAAGGAAGAGTTGGAATGAAGTTGGGCCTGAGCAGAAGGGAGGAGTGGGTGGTGGTGTTTAGGTTTTGTGTTTATTTCTCACTGTCAAAGTCTATTTTAATTGGCAATAAATTAATATTCCCCAAGTCAAGTCTGTTTTGTCTGTGTCGATACCTCATAAATAATGGTCTTGTCTTTATCTTGTCCCCTAACCTTTTCTATATCGTGTTCTTCCCCTGTCTTTTGAGGAGGAGAAGTGCAACAGTGAATGGGTGGGCATCTGGTAGACAGCAAAGGTCAAGCCACCAGACTTATGAAGCTTTGAAATATCAGCTGAACATTATAGGTCATCATGGGAAAACCAGAAGCATCAGTGGCTTTGTCTTGCCAGTGTGCAACTCTTCAGTGCGACTGAGTAAGCCTGTAACTTTCTTAAGTGACGGCAGTAACAAGCATCATCCATCTTGCCTCTGTATATTGCTTGTGTTCATGAAATGGATCAAGAGGAGGGAGGAAGGAATGGTTGTCAGTCCCTGCAGGAAGTGTGAGGTCTGTGTTTTCTGGGTGCTCTGAAGCCTGAGCTCACTGCTTTGTTCCTCAGGTGGAATGGGGTTGGACCTATCATGCTTTAGTACTGAGCAGCTCGATGGGAAAATCTTGGAGAGTGGAAGAGACAATTGTGATATGGGATGGGGACGTGTGGTTTCATGTCATTTTGTGCTTAGAAGAGATTATGAACGAGGTTTAGAGATGTCTTTGGTGATATCTCAGGACAGGAGAGTGGTCATGGCATTAACTCCTCTGCGATTGTTAAAAGTTTGCAGTGTGATTCTCAATATGTATGGCTTGGCCAAATTAAAAATTTGGCTATGAAACCTTAGCTCTTCTTGTAGATAGAGCCAAATGTCATAATAGTGTAATAATAATAATAATAATAATGGCCAGTCTTCGCGAGCGAAGATCCGGGGAAGGTCTTTACACCTTCCAGCCTGCGCATTGGATTTTTTAGGTGAGACACAGTGTGCGCGGAACTGAGCCCACCCTTTAATCCTAAGGTTCATCTGCTGGGGCCAAGCGAGCTTGGATGGTGGCAGCGAGGTCCTCAGGACGTAGGTGGGTTGCCTTTAAGGGCTAACGAGCTCCACCTGCCCGGGAGTGGCCCTGACCGGGAATCGAACCCAGGTCTCCGTGGTGACAGCGCCGCGCCCGTACCACTAGACCACCAGGGGCTCCCAATAATAATTTTTTTTTTTTTTTTATAATAGTGTAATTCATAATTAAATAAACAGTATAGAGTGCTGGGTGGGTGGTGATGTTGTATAAGGATGAGATAATAAGGTTTTTGGGGTTTTTTTCTTCCTCAAAGTAACCAAAGATAAATTTGATTAGAAGTTGCAGCAGAAAATCATCCTCATTAAGAAAATGCCAGTTATGGTTACAGTGGTGCTGTACTGAAAATGTAGGCCTTTTAGGAGAGGGGAGATTCTGATTATTAAACTGATTACCATAGCTTCTCAGAAAAAGAGCTTGTGAGCTTGAAAGCTTATCTGCCTTCGGTAACAATTGTTCTGATAGCAGTTGCCTGTAAACCTAGGTATGATTTGTGTTTTTAATTAATGTTTCAAGGGACTAAATGTCTGAAAGTGATTAGTGAAAGGCTCCAGTGGATGGCACTGAGAGAGTGCGATCTCTTTTAGGATGAATTGCTTATCCAAGAGAACAGATGTTCTGATAAGGTCATGTCGTGTTTGGCTTCATTATATGCCCAGTTTAGGACCTACATTTGCTGTGTGCTTTACCTAGGTGGGTAACTGGAGTCCATCAGGAGGGTTGAGGTGGGAGAATAGAGAAGGAAAGACTGTCACACGAATTTAGATAACCTTCATCTGGGTGATTTTGGGGGTGGAAGTTAGCAACCACAGTTGATGAAGAGGATTGAGTGAGCCAGGAAAGGACTGTGGCTTGAATAATTCATTGACTCAATATGTCATATCACCAGTCTCTGCTGGTGGGTCTCATGAGTGTCATCAGTTAAAGTGGGGCGCTGGAGCAGCCTGGCCTCACTCAGGTGTAGATGCTCCATCTACTTGTCTGACCTTAGAGGCTCTTGGGAGAATTCATTTAACACATCCAGACCCTGTGAGACTGAGTCAAGCCCGTATGGCTTAGGTTACAGCCCACTGTATGCAAACCTCGGCAATTAGATCCTATTTGCTGCATGACTTTGAACCTACTGTAGTGCAAAACTGGTTATGGCAGGACAGTGCAGTTGGGAAGGATCAGCTTTTTAGGGCTGAACATGTTATCCCTGTGTATAGCACACAGACTGGAACTACTTGGCATTGTCCCCCCAGGATGTGTCACACAATGTACTTCCAGTTATAAATGCAGAAGGGATCAAATAGTTTGGAAAGAATTCACTCCCATGATTATTGCTACTCTGAATTATGAATTACCCAAAAGCCAGAGCTGTTCACAGCCAGAGCATTTGCTCTTCAGACCAGCACTCGAAAGGTTGCTTTTAAGAAATAAGATTTTTAGAGAACAAAAGGGGAAGTGAACACTATGAAAATTTAGTTAAATGTAAATGTGTTAAATGGTACATGAACTAGTCAGGTTTTCATGATTTATCAGTTTTAAACTTCAAAGGCTCTGGTTAGCTTGCATTTTTAAAACTAATGAGTTTATCACAGCCAGTGGGGAAAAATGGTTCAAGTATATCAGCTGTAAATTGGTACAAAGCACTAAAAGGGACATTAGCCTCTAATCAGATTCTAACAGTTCATTAAACCTGCCTTTCCTCCGTGGCGCTTTGTCTTCCCCCCTCCTCCAGCCTGTGCCTCCTGTGTAAGCCAGCCTTGTCCCTTCACTCAGGTGGGTAAGACTTCCTCAGGGACACGATGCAATATCAGTTCACTCTTCCTTGTCTATGAGCTGAACAGCCTAAGGGATGCTTCATGATGGTATATTCCTGATCTTGCTGTAAAACTTCCTATAAATCAGGAAAGGAGAGGAACTGCTCTGCTTGCAGGATAGGCACTGGGGGAGCCAGGAATGCCATGCTGAGTCTTGCCTTCTTCACCCCACAGTGGAACTCATTGACACCTGAGACCTACTGCTAATAAGTAAACAGTGCACTGCCCTTCCTGGGAAGAAGGATGTAAAACCAAGAGCAATTTCATCCAGCTTCTTTGTGGCATCCTGATTTTTGTCCACCTCATACCTCAATCACCGAATAAGGATCAAGTTCCACAAAATTATTTGCTCGAAAGATATATGAAGAACTTTTTTTATTCTTCCTGTTTTGTCAAGTTTAAAAAGTACAGTAGATACACAGAAGAAGCATAGCATGGACTGGGTTGTCTCAATAGCTTGATCGCCCTTCGTTCACATATCTTTGAATGCAGAGGTGTTCCGCTGAAAATTACTTATTTGATCTGAAATTTTATAACTTAGGCATTTAGAGCTTTTTATCAATTACCTAAATCTACTTTTAAAGGAAAAAATAGAGATTGCATTTGCTTATCTGCTTCATTACTGAGTTCCTGCCTGCCCTTTAGTATCAAACCACGCAGGGTTCAAAGTGAGTGCAACTGCGATTTTAAACAGGTCGTTTGCTTCTGCTAGTGGCACCATGTTGGAGCATGGTCATATCAGTTTCCCTGATTAAATAACATTTTCAACATGTTATTTAAATTACAATAAATACAAAAATAAACAGCTTCTGCAATGCTTATATCCCTGAAAATGAAGGTCCTTGGGTGAGGTGTATCAGGAAAAAAGGAAATGTTTAAAGTAATTTAAGTTTTAAAATGTCTTTTGGAAGCTCCATTAGGACAGAGCATTTTCCTTAAAATTCCTCTGCAGAAACCATGATAAGAAACAGGGCTATGAACATACTCCTTATGAATAATGGCATGACACAGTGCTGAACAGATCTACTGCTCGTGAAACACAGGGAAAAAGTGGGGTTTTTCTGTTACGGTGCAGTTACCAAGGAGTATGAGGTAACAGAGCAGAGGTGAGTTTCCAGTTTAGAGTGCTGACTTCCAAACAGGGCTGCATGAAAATAACTGACTGTGAATGAGTCACTTGTAAGTGATATGTGCTGTAGTTTCGCTATTTGAAAAATAGCTGGGACATCTCCGTGTTTCTGTACCACTGGCCCAAGGTGTCTGGATTTGTAAGGTCAGATTCTAGCTTGAAGGATAAAATGGCTTTTATTGTCTATGTGTTATCCAAACTAAATGGCAGCTGAAGGTACTTGCTTTCAGACACCATTATTGAACCTTAGCTGGAGTAGAAAATTGACTCAGGTTGAGATGGTGCTTGAACTGAAGGCACAAGAAGTTTTGTATATCTCCATAAACTGCTTCAGCAACAGCAGGATGAGACTTTCACAGTGGGGGTGTTGATTGAGGGAAGCACAGTTCTGCAAATCTTTCTTCAGCTTGAAGCTCTTGGCATATATTGCCCATTACCACATGGGCAGTGTGTATTTTTAACATGTTTTTTTCTCTGTCTTGTGTCAGGGGTGAGTGTGTGGAGATTTTCATTGATAAATGCCGATAACTTTAAAATACAATGAATGATAAGAAATATGAGGAGTTGTGTTAATTTATAATGTGTCTGTGTACAGGCTTTCAGTGTAACTTCTCTGAACACAAACGTATGCTTTCTCCAGGTAATACGAAAGTACAAATGTTTTGATTCAAATCAGCTATACCTAAGTATACTCCCAAAAACTTCAAATGATTTGACAGCACTGCTCTCTTATCCAGTTCTTAAACAAGGAACTAATATATGTGCACCTATATGATTAATTTCAAATTACAAAATAGTAATTGGAGATGATTTTCCCGTATTGTTTACAGAGACTTAGTTCTCTTTTAAGGGTAACTGAAAGTATAATTTACTTTTTTAACTTGGCAGCTCCTCCTTGAAATAACTATTACATCTTCATTAACTTCATTTCCACTAAAAGAAACTTACTTGTATAGTATCATAGAACTTTAAACCAGTGAATTAAAACAAGGTTTTCTTAATTTCTATTTTTTTGTAATTAACCTTGTCCTTTTTTGTCTTAGGACATCAGCGCCCTTGAGAACAGAATGTTAATGCTTGATGGGATGCCGGCAGTCAGAGTCAAAACAGAGCTGCTGGAATCTGAGCAAGGGGTAAGAAGAGGTTTGTGTGACCTCACTCTGGTGACCCTTCCCCAGCTTCTCTGTGGTTAGCTGTCCCTCCCATTTTCTTTTCTATGTTTTTCTTTATTTTCACTGTTCTGGAGCTTGTTTTCTTGGGAGTTGTACTGGTGAGATCTAGAACAAAACTCTGCAGAAGACTTACTAAAATTATTTGGAATAGTTGGGACAGTGTTGGTATAATTTTATAACTATATATAAAAAGGTACAGTTAAAAAAACAAACAAACAAAAATAACAGGAAAAAAAAATGGCTTGCAGTAAAGAAGCCATATTCTTAATATATATTCTTAAATAAATATATTTGCTATTCTGCCTTCTTGGGATATTTGCTTTTGTTTCAACCTTTGTATGCTTGTCCTACTCCATTTTCTGTTTGCGCAAACCTGCTCCCTCTGTGGTGAAATACACTTGTTTATCATTAAGGTAAGAGGACTAGAACCTTCAGATGGTTAAAGCTGGTATCATGTCAGCTGCTGAATATGGGGCAGATCATCAGTAGGACTTTGAATGTTTTTGCAGAACTTGGCATTGGAGTGATAGGTTTTAGGAAAACAGCAGAGTATTTTCTTGCATATGTGGTAATACTTACATCAGTAATTGTAGATTATTGTGGGGGTATGTATTAAACGGATTTTGTTTTACGACAATTTGTTTCCTTGTGTATATCTTGCGTTGTCCCAGAGAATTCACGCTACCTTACTAATCTGAAGACAGGTGCCTTCAACAAGCAATATAATAGAAGCAGCAATGCTGTTGCCATTTAGGGATGGGCTTTTACCTCCTTCTGTTAGTTGGCTTTTCGCTTCCTACTATTTTCTCAGTTATTTAATTGAGAATTAAAAATATATGGAAGAGAGGGAATTAACTTTCAGGATGACTTAATTTGAAACACTTGCAAGGAAATACCAGTGATTCAGGGTGTTTTTGAGGCTATAAGTTTGAGAGAAAAAAAGCTTGATATTTAATCGAGTTTTTGCTCACCCCTGCCTTTCTTAGAGTAAGTACCCTCAGAAAATACTCCAATACAGTGTAGTTTGAGGGAACATAAAAATTGAACTGTTGTATGAACCACAATGATGTAAAGACAGATCCATTAGAGGTAATTTTTATTATATTCTGGATGCTTTGCATCATGTCTTTGTATGTAACAGAAACGTTTCTCTGTAGTGTTCAGAAGACAAGAATTTCACTGGTATTTGCCTTCGTTTAGTTTAAAATAAAATTCTGTGCATGATACATATTGCTTGGTCCTTTATGAAGAATACTTCCTTTAACAAAGTGTTATTTGATTCTGGAAGACCTTATTTGGTGTCTTAGGAACTGGAAGGAAATGAATGACCTATATAGTTTTTTAATTTCCTTAGAGTTCTTTAATAAAATTTTATGGACTTCTGTATTAGCAGAAAATGATGTCACTTTTTTCCAATGACTGAACTGTTGGACAAAGAGCTGGGTTTGATTTGGGATTTTATGCACTTTGGTACTAATTAAGTAGTGTCTGGTCAAGAGTCTCTGGCACCTTTATGACTCTTCATTAGGGAACAATCAATAAATACAAAATGAATTCTCCAGTTCACTAACAGAGGAGCTAGCCATTAGGATGGCAGTTTTCCAGCAAACAGCTTAAACTCTGAAGAGAGCTGGTTGAAACAGATGTTTAGCATGTGCTTTAGAGACTGTTTTGAATATGTAGATGTTGGTATACATAACAGGGACAAGTGTTTGAAGGATATGATTACCAAAAACAGCACGTGGAGCTGTTTGGAAGATGAATATCATAACTGGGAAGCACCGAGTGAAAACTAAAGTGTGATCCCAGTAGTATGAATCTGAAATTGTGGTGTCTGTGTGCATTGTTTATAGTGCCCAAAGTCTTGAGAGTTGTGCCTCCATTGCAGCATATGTGTGTACAGGGAGATGTGATTGCTACTTTGAAAATTTGCGATGTAAGATAACATTTTGAGTCTTCAGAAAGCCAAAGCTTCATCACTGAACACCAGACAAACTTTTCCAAAACCCATAGAAAGACATCTGGGTTTTTTGCTGTTCTTCATTGGTATCTACTCTTGGCTCTAGGTTTGCTGCAAAAAGTGAGGCATGTTTTAAGGGTTATGAAAAAAAAAGTTTCATATCTGGTTGGGGGATCATGAGGGCTATGCCAGTTGTGGAGTGGAAGAAACAGTATGTGAAACACCAGTGGCCCTTGACCAGGATGGTGAGTGCTGAGCTGTCAGAACTAGAGAACGCTGAGTTGTCATGCTATGCTAATGAAGCTTTGTGATGCTATTATCTTAGAAGGGCTATGGGACTGCTTTGAATTGCTTCCTGTTTAAATCTGGGCCCATATTTCAAACAAACATCAGTCTTGATTTAAAAATTGATCATGATGAAGGACCTTCCACAGCTATGCTAGTAATTACCTGTGCTTCTGAAAGCACACACCTCGTTTTTAATCTGACTTTATCCAACATCAGCTTCCAGTGCTTTCCAGTGGCAACAGAAAAACTCTATTGTGGTGCTGTGTGAGAATCTCACTTAGCCCTTTGGGGACCAGACTGTACAATGTATGATGAAGTGAGTGGGGTTGCTCCTCAGGTTGCTGTTTCACTGTGGGAGACAGTCACATGTGATAGCTAGGTAGCCTGGTCTTGGTGAGCCTGCTGTGTTAACGGTGATAAGTGTTAACAAGGCAATTACCACGAAACTTTCTTGAAACTGAGATTAAATCGATTGTGGATTCCAAGGATATGTGCCTGTTCCTTGTAGGTATATTGAACGCTTCCCTGCAGGACACGTGAATATGTCAGTCAGAAAAGGTGTTTTCTCTGTAGTTGTGCCTTGGTTACCTGTTCCTTGCGGTTCATGAGCTCCAGGGTGGGATTCACAAAGAGGACCTTACTGGGGAATTTGGATATTGTTTGGCCATGCGTGCATGCAGGACGGTGTGGGACACCCGGCTGGTCCATCCTACAGTCCTGGCTCTTGCAACCTTGGCAGTAGTGAGGCCATAGCTCAAGTATTGAGTCCAATTCTGGGCCCCTCACTTCAAGAAAGACATAGAGGTTGAGTTGCTGGAGTGTGTCTGAAGAAGGGCAACGGAGCTGGGGAAGGGTCTAGAGAGTAAATCATATGAAGAACAGCTGAGGGAGCTGTGGTTGTCTAGCCTGGAGAAAAAGAGGCTCATGGGAGACCTTATATCTCTCTACAAATACCTGAAAGGAGGTTGTAGCCAGGTGAGGGTTGGTCCCTTCTCTCAGGTAACTACTGACAGGGCAAGAGGAAATGGCCTCAAGCTGTGTCAGGGGAGGTCCAGATTGGACACCAGGAAGAATTTCTTCACCAAAAGGGCTGTCAAGCACTGGAATGGACTGCCCAGGGAAGTGGCAAGAGTCACCGCCCCTGAAAGTGTTCAAGAAATGACTGTATCTGGTATACCTGGTTCTGTGGTCTAGTTGACAAGGTGGTGATCTGTCAAAGGTTGGGCTGGAGGATCTTGGAGGTCCTTTCCAACCTAACTGATTCTATGATTCTTTGGTAAGAGAGCAGCCAGCAGAGGAGTGTCTGATCACACTGTGGGCAGTGATTGCATGGAGGCAACCCTGTGTGCCTGGAGGGACATCAGGCTGGTGCTGGATCAAATCTCACTCGAGTGCCAGTGTGTCCCATTGCCTTCATGTTCCTGGGGTGTCTTGTGCATTACTGCTGTTGGTGAGGCAGAGGTCTGAAGATTTTCTTAGAAGACTCTTGATGCCAACATTGGATTACTGAAAAAGAGTGGGAGCCAAAGGAACCTCTGTGATTCTGAGTTTGGATTCAAGACCATAAGGAGATGAGTGATGCCCTACATTTCTGCTTCAAATGGTAATTGACATAATGATGTTACATGTACCATGCTGGCTCGGTGAATTACTTCAGCATATGGCATGATCACAGGGTCTAAGTCCATTTTTACTCCAAGGTTTCAATTTACTTAACGGATTTATTTGATAAATTAATGAGTTTAATGATGAAATCATATGTTTATCCTAGAACTTTTTTTAAAACCTTTTTTTGAAATTAATGTGGCTCCTCATAGTTTGTGAACCAGCAACCCATCAACCTATTGACTCGATCAGTAGAAATACCCCTGCTTAGCAATCTTGGTAAAGTGAACAATGAGCACTGCAAAACCTGGACAACATAGAAATAAAAGAATCTTGGAAAGAAGGAACATTCACTTTCCTTTTACACCTACTCCACTAAAATGGAATCACAACAGGAGGAAAAAAATGACCACGTTTTAACCTTAAGTTAGTTTTTCACTTATCTTTTTTGGCGTACAGGTGTGGTGAAATATTCACTGTCTGCCTGTGTGTGTTTCATCAACCAGAAATTCATCTTCTCTGGAGTGCTCTGGGTAACTTGATCTTCACCACCTATTGTCTCTTGACTACGTGTGGTGGTAGTAGAAGGTCACCCATGATGTAGATGAGAACCAGGACAGAGCAAATCGTTAAGCAGAGACTAGCATTTTCTGCTGTATTGGATACCAAACCAGGAAATCAATCCATTATATTTCTGATTTTCCTATTTAGTCTTCAGTCTTTTTTGCAAGACAGGTTAAGTAGAATGTGAGGTTCTTCCCTACAATTTGTGCATGACCTATGGGATCTTTAACTTCCTTATTAGGAGACACTTAGTTTTGTTTCACAGTTTGTGTTTGTGTGCTCTGTGCCCAAACCTGGGGTGATACCCCTGAAAAGTTTCTACTGCACAAGTGTTACATATCTAGACCAAATAAAGGTGGATTTAAAATGCAGTACAGCAGAAGGATTAAAAAAAAAAAAAAAGTGTTGTCCAGCTTAGGGTTTAGGGTAGCCTTGGGAGAATGAAACTGCAAGCTACTCCTACTGCAAAGCAGCCCAGTCTCTAGCTAAGGCTGAAAGGAAATTGGAGCTGACATTTCAGCTCTGCCCCATGCACCAGATCTTTGGAGCCCGTGACTAGAGAACAGGTGGGCAGGACTCCGGAACTGCAGCCTGTGTCGATGCAGTGAAGACAAACCTTTACCAACCCAGATTTAAAGGACACTGAGTTCAAGTTAGATCACTGTGGGAGACTGGGATTTAGGCAGTCCATAAGGGAGACATGCCTGATGAGATAAAGGTTACTAGGCAGATTTGGAACAAAGAAGTATTTACAAGGGAAATGGATTTTTCTCTTTACTTTGGAAAAAGTTTAAACAGTTCTGCATTGTTTTATCATTGCCAATTTAGAATAGTTTAATGATTTTTAGAAGGCCATCAGCATTAGCCAGAATAGATGCTTATTTTTCCAGTGAACTACTATCCTTAATTTTGCACAGGAGATTTAATGCAGACTATTGTTTGAGTCTTCAGGAAGACACAGTGCTGCTTTAATGACTTTATCACAAATGAAAAAAAGACATTACATAAAAGATATCACATTGCCCTTTAACAAGGCTTCATTATTATCTCCCCTACTGTGGAACAGGAGCTAGCATTGCTAATAAATTGGTAGAATTACTTTAGAAATGTGAATTTGCTTATCATTTAATATCCTCCAGTGACCTACAGCTTTAGATCTTTCAGTCTGCAGTAAAACATTTGTCTGTCAGTTACCAGCTTCAGAAAAGGGCGTAAAGAAGGTGTTCCCATCCCATGAGGCTGGAGATGGGGTTCTTCAGCAGGAAAAAAAAAAAAATCTCCAGCCTTTGGCTGTGCCAAAAACTATTTTGAGAAGTAATACTTCTCACTGTAAAAATGAACAGAGTCTGGATTAATTTAATCGATAGTAGAGACTGGGCAGTGAATTTATTAGCTGGTGGCTACTGTCAAGAAGTTAGGGTGGATAGTGTTGGTTGGCTTCAGCATGAAGTGTGAAAGTCTTCTTGGTCATTGCAGGATATTGCCCAGTTTCTAGGAACTGGTAAATGTGTCTGATTTAGATGTGTAAAGTTGTACTTTCTGATGTATTTGCTGAGTGCGACCATAAGCTTTTGTTAAAAGGAGGTATAAATGTGGGACTTATGTCCCGCAATTAATCCTCAAATAGAGAGGATAATGAACCGCTAATTTTCATCAGTCTTTTTGTTTCCAGATCTGCAGTCTCATCTGTTTCTTTGCCTGCATTTTGTCCTCTCAAATTATTAGTGGAAGATTATATATCTTACTATGAATTCTCCTCCTAATTCTTCTTGATCTGCCTCCATTCCAATCCCTTATCATGACTGAATTATGAAAAGAAATGGCTAAAATGACAAAACCCTTTAACAGGCCAATATTGTTCTCTGTGTCTTTCATCTCCAGCAAAATTATCTTGTTGTCTCATATCTCAAGAATGCTATTCATCCTTATGTCGTTATATACATAAACATGTTCTACCTCAGCCTGGGTAATATGAACATAAATCTGTTTTATTTTTAAAGATTTCCAAAAATACCTATTCAGATTCAGTTGAGTATAGCCTCAATAGCAAAGCTTGCTCCATGACTATATGGGAAGCTGTTTTGCCGTGATTCATTCAGCTTATGTACATTCTTCGTATTAGCAGAAGAAGGAGCACTTGTAGGATTTGCTGTTGTAATTTGTGAATCTCTGCTTCGTTCAAATAATTTTTTTCCCTGAATTTCCCTGAATTAATGTTTAACATGAGTGATTTGGGGAAATAAATGGCATGTGGACAGTGCACATGTATCAAACTCTTCTGCAGAGAAAGCCCTTCTTATTTTCTGTTGGTTTTCTTTCTCTTACAATAGATGACACTTAAAGAGTGTTATTGAGATGTTAGGAACACACCTGGTATGATTCATTAGTTGCTTTGCAGTCATAAATACAGAATATTCTTCTGAAAGAGATCAGGATCTGACCCCAAAACCGTTAAGGACACATAACGTACAGGGCATGATGCAAAGCGATGTGAGATGTACCTAAGGAGATACAACCTTGTTTCCTTGCACTGCATCATGAGATGATAAATACTGGTGCTGTTTCACATTGAGTGGAAGCTTGCATGAAGAATAAAAGGTAGCCCACTCCTACAGTTTTACTGTCATCCTGGTGTTCCTGCTGGATCCATTGCCGGTGACTCAATGACATTGGGGAGAGTAGGGTCAACCAATCACTGATCCAATAGAAACCTAACACAAAAGGAGAAAAGGAATGACTCTATTTGTTTTTCAAGTCGCACTATTTGGAAATCATGGATATCCTCTATTCTATGGAGAGGGGAAAGGTGAGAAGAAGATCATGGATGCTGTTTTTGGCAGGGGCGTGTAGTTGGAACTGGTGAACTGTATCTGAAACTGTGTCCTGAGATATCTTTACTACTTCTGGGACCCAAACAGCCTATTCCGGGCTTGTCTCTGCACCGCTGCCTTCATAAACACTGCGTATTTTCAGTATTTCACATGTTCCTTACTCCCTTTAAAGTCAACTCCTGTGTAGAGAGCCAAGGGGTTTTATCATGGTTGTAGGTGTGGTTTCCTTATTTGGTTTGTGGGGTTTTTTTGTTTTGGTTTGGTTTGGTTTTTTGTTTGGTTGTTTGGTTGGTTGGTTGGTTGATTTTGTTTTGTTTTTCTCTCTCCAGGGAGACCCAAAAGTCCAATAGAAAGGCAGTAGATTTAAGACCTATAAGAAATGATAGCTTAACTAGCTCAGTGAGCACACTTACCAGGCAGTCTTTTTGCCAAATTAACCAAGCTTGCGGTCAGAAAATGCAGGTGGGTTTGTAAGATGTATGATGCTATCTGAAGTTCACACTAAGAGAAGGATCCCAGATCCTCTGAGACTTAATTTACTGACCACTGTCTGCCATTGCTTTCCTTTCCTAGGCAGCAAAGTTTGCTGTTACAGAGCACAGCAGGGAACGTGCTCCTTATTCTGTCTGGTATCATTTGTTGTATGTATGTGAGGAACAGGGGCATTTTCAGTTGTGTGGGAGGACTTAATTGTGTGAGGCACTGTACCAATAAAGGATGGTTGGTCCCTGGGTATCTTGGTTTAATCAGTCAGAAGGTTAGACACTGTTTTAATGGCCATCTTCAGAAAATAGTGATTGTGTGTATTAGGAATTTAGCAGCAAGTGTAAAGAAGTGATGCAGAGGAAGATCTCTGCTATAAACAGCTTGTGTTTAGCCAACAGTACCATGCATAAAAGAGATTTCCTATATCTATAGTGATGGAAGGGCAGCAAGATGATGATTTCACTTACTAGAAAATAATGTTTTATGAAAATGTATTTGGTAGGGGAAAAAGATATTTTATCGGGAAGGCTGGAGAAAGTTTGAAAGAGAATCTAGGATATCACCCAGAAATTAACATGGCTTAATATTGTTACAGTTCTATAGAAAAATCACAGTTACATGAAGTATCATACATTAAATACATGAATTGGTAAGTTTTATGTGCTTATATGGACTGAAAAAATAATGATGGGTTTGGAAGAAGGAAAGTCAACCCTGTGATTTGAGCATAGTACTGAAGTGCATCATGAGATTATAGTTTGGTTGCCTTCTATCCCCAGTCAATTATTTTGCGAGCTCATCTTCAAGCCAGTCTGCTTTTTTGATGATGTATGATCTCTCAGCTTACTCTCCGACCAGAGTTTATGATGGGAATCTCCTTTAAGATTTATGCAGTTGAGAAACTAGGCATAAAGAAAAACAAGCATGATACGTACAAACCATGTATCTGTCAGTTACTATGAATTTCTAAATCCACATTTTAGGTTGAAAATTGATTCTTTTATAAAAATGCAAAAAGTCAAAATTTCCATTACTGCACTAAAGAAATAAATGAAAATGTAACAAAAAGAAACAAAACCAAAAACAAACCCCAAACAAACAAACGAAAGGAAGAAAAATTTTCAACTATCGAAATATCTACAGTTAATGTAATTCCTCCTGATAACCCCAGTTCCAATGACTCTTGTGTGTGCTGTATGTTCATTTTCTTTCATGTTCATTCTTTGGGAAATCCAGTATTCATAGTTAAACTGTAATTTCGATTGAGTTTGCAATCGTAATTAAGGAACTAGTCAGGTATGGATTTTTGCTCATATGTGTCCTGCCAGAAAGGTATTAATGCTGTAGTCACGGAAGCTCAGAGTGTGCCGTGTATCAGCTGGTATACAGCAATGCATTCTAAAATCCTGTTGCACTTCTGCCTCGAAACTCATCACAGGTCTCTGTTGTTTCATGTCACAGTGCAGTGCAATTCTAAGATACAGTAATGTGCATTTTAGATTTCATGCAAAACAATTACCGGCATATAAAAGCACTTACCTTCTCATCTGGTGATTTACCTGATTGGCCATCTGAAGTTCAATTCAGGTTGCAACAGCAGTGAAATTCAATAGGTTGCAATCATAGTCCCTCTGTTCCTATTAAGAAACTGAGGAGGGTGAGTTAGGTAATCCTGCTTTTATGAACAAGAAAGCTGCCCTGAGTTACCTCACATTTACCTCCGTCTATGATTAGGTATATGGATGGATAGTGCTGACCTGCTGATGCACAGCAACTTCTTTGTGGTTCAGAGTTCCTTATTTAAAATGTTTTCCATTGAAATGTCTCGGTGAAATAATTGTGAATCACAAAATCTTTACATTATTTAGCTAGGAGAAAAGTTAATCATTACATTTCATCTTGCTCTACTCACCTGTAAGTTTAATGGAATTTTTTTGTTTGTTTTAGTGCTCATTAGAGTAGTCAGTTCATTATGGCAGTCTGCATTTTGTTCAGCAGGGCACATTGGTACGTTGAGAGTGGAAGAGAAATGGAAGTGACTGGGCTCTTGTCCTTTCCCTTTGTTTTGGCTCAGGGTGAAATGAAGTCTTCTATATTCCTGGTTCTCAGTTGGATAATTGCTATACTTTATTTCTTTATGGACACTTGAAGTGAGAAGTATTGTGTAAGTGTGCATTGTTACTATATTATATGTCAAATAGCCTAAGAAAAATAAGCATAAGCCAATATAACTAAATAATTTATAGTATCACAGAACACTTCAGCAGCATGAAGCAAATGCTCTTTTGATAGTATCAAAATTATTTTAGTCCTTGTTGGTTGTTATGAGAAGGGATTCCTTATAGTTTTCACTTGTTTGTTGATATTCTGTTAGCTTTTCTTTACTATTGGAGATTACCTTATAAATAGTCTTTTTAGTGTATATTTTACTCTTGTTCTGTATCCTGCTGGGGAGGTACTGAAAGAGCTGTATATATTTTTTAGCCTCGTTGGCTTGTTTCCTTATTTCTCCCTGTGGAGATGAGCTCTTACATAAATTACTTTAAGATTTCTGTTTCCTTGATTTTTTTTTTTTAAGATTTTTTGAATTCCTTTTCTTCACAATCTCCTCCACCCAGCCCCGTTTCCCTCTGGGAGATGAGTATTTAATAAATGGTTATTTAGGGGCTGTCTGTTTTCACAAATATTTTTTTACAGATGTTATTGCTTGATTGCATAACTTAAACACACCAGAAAACCATAGAAACCATAGGCAAAAAAATCCAGCAGCAACAGGAGGTAGTGTTTGTCCTCCCCTTCCTGCACAGGTCACTGTTCCTGCTCACCGTTGCTCAAGGACAGAGCCCAGGCCAACAAGGATAGTAAGACCCAGCTCATGGGGGTGGGTAGGGAACAAGGAAGAGGAGAGGTGCTGGGAATGCAATGGAAGAAGGATAGGTGGTCTTCCCAAGTGAATGTTGTTCATGGAAAAGATAGATCAGCATCCCCATCCCTGTCTCCTCCAAATACCTCCATTCCCTTTGTACCTGGGGGGAACACCAGCCATGCAGATGTCACATGCATCCTACCTCCATTGGCTCTGTTAACCTTTGTAGCTCATTTCCTACTTTTATAATGTATACTAGAGATGATACTGATACCAAGACTGACTTTGGCTTTGATCTTCTTCTGTAACACTTCATGTGCAGCTTATGTCATTGCAGTAGGTGAATTACTGGAAATTCCATAGCAGTTATGGCAGTTTGTCCTTGGAAGACAGCAGCATCACCCTCTCCTGTCAGGGTTACAGATATGCTTGGTTGTGTTTTGAATACCATAGGTGTCCTTCCACAACATTTCCCACTGTGTTTGATACCTTTTTGCCAGATAGATGGTTTTGATACAGCCTGGTCATATTCTGGCTTGGTAGTTCTCAAGTACTGGATACCTGGTGGTTCTGAATGTTTTTGTGTTCACTTTGCGGAATTTCTTTGGTGATCTTCCTTTTTTAATTCTTAACAGCTCTTTGTGAACAGGAAGGTGTAAACTGATGAAAGACCAGTTGAAGGCTTCTCTTTTGCACTGTGGAACAGGGAATTCTTGGTGATGAGGGACAGCTGTTGACTGAGACAGGAATGATATGATTGGGTACCGTTAGCGATATCAAATGCTTTATCCTGGGTGAATCCAAGCTGATTGTTCCTGCTCACCTCTCTTCCTTCTTGGTGCCCAGAAGTCTTTTCCCAGGGCACTCATTCTGTGATATTTCCATGTACCAAAGGGAGGCTCAGTGGTCTGTAGTGCCTCAGATGAAGAGGAGTGCACCATTTGCTTTCTTCTAGTTATTGGGAATCTCTGATGGTTTATAGCACCACTGACAGGAAGTAGAGAAAGGTGCTGGAAGGATATCAGTGAGCTGTCCCAATACCTGTGCATGGAGGCATGGGGGATCCATGGGCTTGTTTGGGTTCATTTTTTCTCAGGTAGTCCCTGGGATTTAGTCCTTGTTCATCAGTGGTGGTTTTTCACCTCAAACCCTGTTTGTAAGCATGAAGGCATACAGGTGAAGGCTGATGCAGAGAAGACAGTAAAGATACTGTCTATATTGGCCTTACCTTGTCAATAACTCACCCCTTTCAGCCACCAACCCATATTTTCCTTGTTCATCCTTTTACTGCTGTAGTGGTAGAAATTCTTTTTGCCTTTGATGCTTCCTGCAAGTCTGAACTCCATCTGGGCTTTGGCTTTCCCATCACTACCCCTGCATACCTGTGTGATGTTTCTGTGTTCATCCTTTGCTTGCTCCTCTTGCTATACTCCTTTTTTGTGCTGGAGTTCCATGATGTCTTTCATGTCTGCCAAACTGGTCTCCTGATGCTTGCTTTTCTGAGGGGTTACATACAGTAGTCTTGCAGTTTGATGTCCTTAAAGAGCTTCCAGTTCTCCGTGCTCTTTGACCCTTTTAGAGGTACCTCCCATGGGATCCCAGTTAGTTCCCTGAAAACTTCTGCTCTCCTATATCTGAGGGTCTAGATTGGTCTGGACTAGGTGTTTGTTTCTACCATTGTTTCCTCACTCTCCTCAGGTTCTCAAACCCCAGTGCTTAAAGGTCATTACACTAAAGCTACTACTGATTGCCACAGCTCCACCTCTTCTTCACTGCACATGAACAGTGGTCATTTTGGTTTTTCCATATGGGAAGTTATGAGAACACTGGAATGAACGCAGTGCATCTGATGAAAGGTTCTTCTCACCCATACCATGGTAGCTCGTGGCATGTACTTACAGAAAGCATAAGCAAAAAGCAAGCATACAGCAACAGTGGCCTGGTATCCGTCAGTGTGCAGACTGGAGACCACATGAGCAGAAGTTGACCTTTAGTATTGCAAACTTTCACTGCTCTTTGAGCTCCACGGCAGTTTTTCTGATAATCAGAGGCTTGTAGTGTAGGTTTTGACCTGTAAAACCATAAACTGTCTTGCACCTCTGTACTGCCATCCTGAGACTACAGTATGAGCTTAAGATGAGAGGATGGTGGTGGCAACGAGAACATTTCCTGTGACAGACTCTTGATATATTTTTCCCATTAGTCATAGTGGGGTAGAGTTGTGGATTTTTAGAGAGTCCATGTGATGAGGTTTCTGGAAACTATGGTGTTGAGAACATTATGATGCACAAAAGATTTTGGCTTTGTTCCGTTATCTGCTGGGTATTGTGGAACAATGCTGTGTGATAATTTCATGGTACTATAAACCTTATGTTTAATAGAGTACTTAGGGCTTTTATACTAATATGTTTTTGTATTGTTGAATCAAAATCAGATAAAGTACTAACATTATTGACAGCTTTCAACAGAAATACATCCCCTGTGGAAGTAGTAGTGGTCTGGGCTGTGATTTTTATGGCAGAACATCAATTTGGGAAGCTCCTATCCACTGTTAACCCTTCTGTGGTTGTGGCAGTTCAAATGTGTGCAGGAAGGTGCTCTAAACCAGGAAAAAAAAAGGAGAGGGGGAACTAAAACACCTTCAAGAGTTTTTCTCTCTGAATTCAGGTTATTTCACAGATTTTGGTGTAGGTACAAATTGATTGAAGTGTTAGATCTGCAGCATTCACATTTCTGTGTGGTCCACAGGTTAAAACACGCTGTGCGAATGTGGCACAAAAAACAGTATTGATTTTCATGATAGAAAACTTATAAAATAACTTATAGAAATAGAATAGGAGCCAAAACATTCTAGTTGACTTCTGAATAGTATTCATTTTTACTGAAAAAATTAAAAAAAAAATACGATGTGGAAAGCTAAGTATTACATCTGTTCTTGGAAAACAGTTTATAGTTTGGCTTGTTGAAGCTTGAGTCTGTAGCCTTTGTTGCTATACATATTAGTTTTCATGAATAGATTTAGGCTGGATGACTAAATATGGGGGACATGAAATGTTATCAACTTTTCAACTTTATTTTTTCCTGAACAACCCTTTGTAGTATTGATGGGATAAAGAGGCAGTTTAAGACAGCTGTTAACATAAAGTAAGTATGTATGTTGTTAGTATTCAATACCCAAACATTAATTTATTCTTAGATTAAAATTCCATAAATGCTTCTAGCCTAAAAGGAGGACTTCTTGAGTTTTATCACAAATACACTGTGTAGATTATGACCATATTGTTGTCTGAAAATGATCAAAAATTTATTAAAGGCTGAACAATAAAATAACTGCCTTATCTGGAAATTTGGTAGCTTTAAATGGAGTATGGAGAAACACTTGCAGCTTCTTTTAAAATGATATTTGTAAATTCGTGTCTGCAAACCCCGAGTTGAAAATAAACAAAATGGTGCTCCAGGTATCAATAATTAAGAATAATTAAGACTGGAAGAAACCTTCAAGATCAAGTCTAATATTTGACCTAATACCACCCAGTGCACTAAACCACATCGCAAAGTGCCATGTCTACTTGTTTTATGAACACTTCCAGGGATGAACGCTTCCACCACTTCTCTGGGGAACCTGTTCCAATATTTAATGAGTTTCTGTGAGGAAATTCTTTCTAATATCCAACCTGATAAAGTAAATCCAAGTCACACATGCAGAGTATGAACTACCTGGTCCACAGTGGAAAGCATGCTGTGGGCTTGTTCTTGAAAGGTATTGAATATTAAGGATTCAGCAGTGAATGTAAATATCTGCTTAGTTTTTAAGAACAGAAGGACTTCTGTTACTTTCTCGTGGCACTGACTCAGGGCCAGGGTACCATGAAGGTACCTTAAATCTGTAAAAACTGCTACCATAATCTCTAGAAGTGTATAAAAGTCAAGAAATCAACTAGATTAAATGTCCTTGCTTTTTAAGGAACAGTAATGTATGACATTTTAGGTATGATGCTTGTTTTTAGCTTTATTTTAAGTACTATTAAACTAATTTTCAATACATTCTGCAACAAGGAATGCTTTTGTGAAGTAGTGAATTTTAAATATTCTTTAAGGACTAATTTTAGTTATATCAAATATGATGTGTGTATGAGACAGGGTTTATTGTTTATTGTGTACCCTGATTTTTAGTATGCTACTTGCTTTCATTCACATGATTTCTAGAACCATATAATTCTCTAAAAAGGTAAATGTTTTTGTTGTTATCCATTGGTGAGTGAAAATTACATCAGGAAATGTAGCTGGATTCTGTTTAAAAGTTTTGTAATAACAGTACATAGATTTGCCTTACTAATTTTAAAATAAAGGAAAATCTTTTTCTCCCAAAAGGATTTTTTTTTTCTTCTAAAAGATGCATGATGTAGGTCAGTAACTGAGCCCTGACCATTTTTCCTGTGTGTTTAAGAGTTGCTGTTTATATTGAGTGTATGTTCCTGAACCGGGAGCCCCTGGTGGTCTAGTGGTAAGGGCGCGGCGCTGTCACCGCTGAGGCCCGGGTTCGATTCCCGGTCAGGGCCACTCCCCGGGCCAGATGGAGCTCGTTAGCCCTTAAAGGCAACCCATCTACATCGTGAGGACCTCGCTGCCACCGTCCAAGCTCGCTTGGCCCCGGCAGATGAACCTTAGGATTAAAGGGTGGGCTCAGTTCCGCGCACACTGTGTCTCACCTAAAAAATCCAATGCGCAGGCTGGAAGGTGTAAAGACCTTCCCCGGATCTTTGCTCGCGAAGACTGGCCATTATGTTCCTGAACCACAGCTCAGTCCCCAGCTCCCCTGCAAAATGTGTTTGCCAGAGAATAGGATAACCATGCACACCTATGGATGCCAGATGAAATTTAATTAAAAGCCCATGTGAAGGAGTAGAGTGTAGGCAGTAATGGCATGAAAGGGTGAAGAGGGACCAGTGATGCTCTCAGTCCTCAGGAGCTGAAAGGAGGCAGAGGGATAGAAATTCATGGTGGGAATATGTTACCATGCCAACCAAGTAATTTCTCTAACAGGAGCAAACTGGTAATGAATAACTGCTGAGTGGGAACTTTAAGAGAAAAACATGTCCTGTGAAAAACCAAAAGGTTACGTTTTTGATAATCGACCTTCACCATCCCCCCTATAAATTCTGCACTGGCAATCTGTCTGTCAGAGCCTCCTGCCATCCTGTACCAGACCCTGCTGTGCCCATCTGCTAATCTGGAAAGCACTTGCCTGTGGTGTAGTGATGGGTACCAGTCCTGAGCCCGCAGCCGCAGGCTGACCTGAGCCTTATGTGGATTGTTTCTCAAGCAGCTGTGAAAGCCAGGTGTGGGTTTCACGAGACTATCTCCCCTAGTAGCTGTTTTGGGTGTTCCCTTAAATCACTGACTAGTGTACTTAATTTTTTCTTCCCTGTCTCATTTAACACAATGTCAAAACTCTTCAGAGAACTGATATTTTTTAAAAATACTTATTTCTAAACTCTGAAAGTTGGACAAGTACTGTATGCATTTGGTCTGTAGCTCTGTAAAACCTTCTGATTTTAAAAAAGAAGGAAAAAAATAAAAAACCATTGAAACTTTATCTGAAATATTTTTGTTTTGTGTGTTTTGGTGTGTTTTCTTTTTTGTCTTACCTCATGCATTGCAGGAGGACTTAGTAGTGCAAGGCAGTTGCATTGCTTTACCTCCAGTGCCCCTAAAGCAGCGATCACAGCTAGGACTGTGATCTGTGTTTAGATCAATACTCCCACTATTCAAGTTTGTGCACTTAAGGTATGGGCCACCTCTGGAATCGGAAGCAGCCAAATGTGTTACTAGGGAGTATCTCTGGATACATTTGCCCCTGCTTGTGGATACATTTGCCCCTTCTGAGTTCTGAGCTGCTGCAGCTGGGCTGCTGCTGGGCGCTGGCATGGCCAGGTATAGAATCATAGGGTGGTTTGGGGTGGAAGGGACCTTACAGATAATTTAATTCCAGACCCTGTCCCATGGGCAGGGACACCTTCCACTAGATCAGGTTCCTCAGAGCCCCATCCAACTTGCCCCTGGAACAAATAGCTGTGCTGTACACCTTATGTGGTGGTTTGAATTCCCTTCTCTTTCTGTTGGATACACACAAACATCCACTTTCTGTGCCAGTGTTTTAAATGATGAGCTCTGCTTTCTTGGGCAGGGTAGGGAGTTACTTCAGCAAAACACAAAGACTGTGACCAAACACAAGACTGTCCTCACCATTCTTAACAAGATTTAATACTCGTTGTACTAATAATCTAACCATTAGCTGTAGTGGCAGGTGGAGCTCGTTAGCCCTTAAAGGCAACCCACCTACGTCCTAAGGACCTCGCTGCCACCGTCCAAGCTCGCTTGGCCCCAGCAGATGAACCTTAGGATTAAAGGGTGGGCTCAGTTCCGCGCACACTGTGTCTCACCTAAAAAAAAAATCCAATGCGCAGGCTGGAAGGTGTAAAGACCTTCCCCGGATCTTCGCCTGCGAAGACTGGCCATTATAGCTGTAGTGGAGGTTATCTTATTTCTTTGCTCTTCCCACTTCCTCCCTTCCCTAACTCCTCAACCACCATCCCTGAACTGATGCTGGTACCTGTGGGATTACTCAGTGAACTAGTTCAGCTTAATAGTCTGACATAAAGGTAGCCCAGAAGGGGGGGGAAAAAACCCACAAAACTGACTTTCTGAGAAGTCAAGCAAATGCCAAAGCAGACTCAAAGCGGAAGGGGCATGCAGGGAATGGGAAGAGTGACAATACATGCTTGGATATGTGCTACCCTAATTCATGGATCGTGCTGTTAGCCATGCCTTGGGGATGAAACATGCTCTTGAGGCTTTGCCATGCAGTTTACAGGTGTTAAGTGACTGAACGAGGAAGGCATTTTGACTCCAGCAAAAGACAGCTAAATGACAATACATGAAATAATGGAGCTGCATGACAGCGCAGCCTGACCTTATTAGGGTGAGATGGATAGTTCCTTGAAACTGGTTTTTTTTTTCTGACGGAATCTGCTGCTGGTGTTTTTTTGTTTTGAAAGCTGTTTTCTGAGCATGAGGGATTGCACATGCAAAAGAACAGCAGTTCTCAAACACTGTGCAGAACTGTGTTTGAGACTCATCCTTTATATATATCTATATACCTCTGTGTAACCTGTACTATTTCTGGTAGTGGAGTTACCAACCTTTTGAGCCACAGAAGGATCAAAGCCTTTATGAAGGTTATGCATCTGCATCCTAGAAATCTTGGGAGGATGTCCTGCAAAAAAAAAAAAACAAACTACAAAAATTAAAAATGCAGTGGCAGTGATCTCTTAAGATTTATTGCATCATTATCTGACATGAAACAGTAAGATCGTCTTGGCATGACTGAGCAAAAACAATGGTGTGAGAGTATCATTATTTATTTTGTCATCCTGCTGATTGTCCCTAGACATTTCCAGGAGCCAAGGCATCCTCAGCAGTGAGGTCTTTAGTTTCATACAGTTTCAAATACAGTAATTTCAAGGAGGAAAGCTTGATCTACATCACGTTTCCTTCTTCAGTGTATTCCATAGATAGTATGTGTTCATCTGAGACAGTGAGAGACTCAGTAAGTGGGAATGGTTTCTCCTCCTGGCTTCTGTTTGTTTCTATAAAACTTGACAGAAAAGCCCCTGAGCAGATGACTTGCAAGTTTACACTGAAGAAACACAAAGACTGATCCCTTTCCTTACTGACCTTGAGGAAAAACAAACTTCATACAATATAAACCTTCTCTTCTGAGTGTAATGAACCAGTAGTTACTGCTGTCTGTAGACAAACAGGAGACTGCACAGATCAAGATACAGCCTGTGACATGATTCTGATTCATCTACAGTCATAGGTTTATTTTTTGGGAATATATTAAAGAGTAATAATAAAGTGTTAATGAAATTCAGGAACCTTGTAAACACAATCCTGTGCCACGTGCTCTGAGCCCCTGATTAAGCAAGGAGGGTGGGCCAGATGACTCAACTGTGGTCCTTTCTAATGTTACCCATTCTGTAACTCTGTAATCCTAATATGCATCCTGAGAAAGGAACTTGAAATTAATAAACTCCCCATTTTTGTAAGAGGAGCTTCGTAACCTGGAAGTGATGCACCAAACATGAAATTGCAGTGTTGTAACTTAGACAGAGCCTAGTTCTACTGGAATGGCTTAAAAATGGAGGTCATTGGCAAATAGCAGAAGGTACTTGATAAGATCAACATTTAACATTCAGCTTCAGTTAAAGGCTCAGTCTAATTTTGAATTCAGAGTGCATGTCCTCCCAGGTAGATCATCTAGTTCACTGCTACCCACCACTTCAAGCCTGACCTTGAGGAAGTAAAAGAACTTCTCATCATCCTTGTAAGTTTGGGTAGTGGAAGTACAAAGAAGGTTGGGCTCTGCTGGGCCAAGGAGAGCACTCCTGTCTTTAATGCCCTGAACATCTTAACCTGGTGAGATGGAGAACCTTATCTGAGTTCAGTTGTCAGGGAACAATGTATGGAAGAGAGTTTGTCTGGGCTAGCCAGCCTCTAAGTCAGTAACAAATTATTAGATAAAAACAGCTGCTTCCATTGTACCCTGATAAGAACAAGAAGTCTGTGCCTTTTGCAAAACCCAGGTATTTTTTATTTTGCTCTTTTTGGGGAGTGAGATGAATGCTACACTAGATAATGTTCAAATGAACTTTTTGTCCCTAATAGAAAAAGCTAGCTTTTCATCTAATATGTGTAGTTTCATCTTTACTATGTTGCGCTGACTCCTATGTCATGTTTCCTCAGTCTAAAAATCATGCTCGAAATCTGGTCATCAACCCTGTGTATTTCACTACTCTTCTTAAATCTAAGTGCAGCTCTTGTCTTTTGTAAATACTTTATAACCTATTAGATTTCTATCCAAATGGCATCTGAGTACACGATGACATTTTGAGTAGTAATATCCACTCAAGGAGCTAAGTTGACACTTAACCTTTGTTATGTGGGCATGAGGTGAAACATACTGTACATTAGGGTAGTTTGTGGTTCCAGTGTGGTTGTGTGGAATGAGGTGATTACAGTAGTTGGCTGGTTTATTTGGAATCACCGAATGACCACCATGGCAAGTCAAGCCAAAGGTCCATGTGACCATTTATTCCAGCAGGATCTCCAACAGGTGAGGAGAAGAGGGAAGATGAGGAAGCTCCATGTTGTATAATCCCTCCTTGAACATAATTTTGATCAGTCAGTAGTTTTTAGGGGACTCAGGTCATTGTGTTTGATAGCCACTAATGAACTCTTCCTAGGAAAACTGTTGAATCCATCTTTTAACTCATTTTATCTCTCTGATTTCCAGACCACCTGTGGCAGTGTGGTGGTAAATGTAGTTATTTTCCATAAAATATGTAAATGTACCTGTTTTCAGTTATTTTATAGCTGTTGTCTGACAATTGCTTTTGTTCTTAAATTGTGAAGAACAGTTTCCATATTGATCAGGATTCTGATGTTTATCATAGAACTTCAGTCATCATTTTCCAAAAACAAAGCATATTATCTACTTTATATATTCTAGAATGTTAATTTCTCAGGTCATGCTTGTAGCCTTTATTTACCTCCCCCCCCCTTTTTTTTTTATTATTCAGTCCAAGCACCCCTTTTAAAATACCAGGTTCAGGATTCTTCTTCAGTAAGTTAGGTGTTTAAATGTTAAGTAGCAGTGTCTGAGCTAGTCATCCTTTGTCTCTAGAACAGGCAAGACAAATAACCTGTCATCTTCTTAAAGGATTTTTTTTTTTTTCCTAAGAGAGCTGCTGTAATATAACCCATTACCACCAGAACAGCTACTTTTACATGTGTGTCCAGTTTATGGGTCATCGTTGTAATGACTCTAAGGATTTGTTTTCCCATATGCATTTTGTGTTATTACCTTGTCACTCAGTATTGCAAGTTCGTTCTTCAAGTCTTCGTAGATGGATATCTGATGTAGCGAATGGAAGGAAAGTCCCTGTGACTTGAAAAGCAGAAGTGCCATATGTTAAGTGTTCTTTAAATGGCCAAGAATACTGCATATTGAATAACATGACCTTTAGTGCCAATCTCTTGAATTAATTATCATCAGTCTTCCAACTTAAGCAACTTCTGCGCGTCAAGTGTGGAGTTCTTTCTTGGCGTGGTGCTGCTGAGTGCAAAGCACTCTTGCCCAGGCCATGTATCCCTCTGTGCACATCATGCTTTGGCTGTTACCGACTTACACTTTTTTGTTGATTCTGGGCTTGGTTGGATGGAAAGTATATTTAAAAAAATGTGCTTTTCTGTGTCTACTTTGAAATGAAAAAAAACTGCTCAGAAGTAAGAGGATTATGTGTTTTATATATAGAAAGTGCTAGTGGGTTTATTGGTTACTTCTTTACATATATGCATTGTTCTTTGCAAATGTATTGTTTCCAAAGCCAGTGACACTACCAGAGACTATTTGCTGTACAGTTAAATGCTCTTAGATTGTTTCTTTCTATCTCATTGTTCTTAATTGGAACTGTATTGAGCCTAGGATCTGCAGAGATCTTAGTGTGTCTTTTCATTAAAATATTATACTACTATTTCTGAGCTGCTTATTGTGCCTGCTGTTCATCAGGAATCATTTGGATGTAATACAGCTTAAATTAAATCTTGTGAGTTTCCACTGTTATTCAGCTGTTTGTCTTTAACTTCTTCAGCTTCTTGAAGTGTAGTCCTTCTTTTCTTCCACTCAGAATTTATCATTGACTTTCCTGCCCCATGTGCTTTGGGTCCATTTAGTTTGGTGGGGTTTTTTTCACATCCATGGAGCCTCACCCCTGTGGCACTTCCATGTGGGGGAGAATTTCTGGAGAGGAAGGCTGGCAGCACAAGCAGCATGTGTCTCCTGTGCCCTGCCAGAAGCAGAAGTGGAGCTCATGGAGGCACTGAGTCCTCTACACTGCAGAGTCTCGACTTCCCACAGTGTTGAGGCCTTGCTGGTGGGTATGTACAGCAGTGCATTCAGTAAACCTTCAACTTGGGTTGTATCTTCTGTGAAATGAATAAGAAAACTTTAATATTACTTGAAGTGGTTTTCCAGAGGAAACAAAGCATCAAACAGTCATTGGTGACAGTAGAATAACAAGCACGATCTGTTGTCTCATTCACTGATTGCTGTTCATCGTGAACACCGAACGAACGGAGAGCTTTGCACAAATGCTAGTGTGCAATCATGTAAATTAAACACCCAGGAAAACATTTTAGGGACAATGGTACAATAAAGTTGTCTCTGCATGGTCCTGCTGATCCCAGTGGGTTTACTGACAGAGAGCACCACTGACTGTGAGGTGATTACACAGGACTCCGACTGCTTGGGCAGATGTCAGTGTCCTTTTTGAGTTGCCCTTAGAGCCACACTTCATTTCATCATCACCACCATCCCATGGCATAAGCCAGTACTGCTGCCAGCACCCAGTGTCCTCCTACCTTGTCTCCTTGGTTGACCCTAAGCTCCTTCCTCATCACCAAGAGTAGCATTCCCAGTGCATCAGGTTCAGGAATGGATATACAATAAAAATAACTTTTTGGGAGGAAGAGGTGATTTTCAGTTTGCCAGTTCCCTGGTGCTGATGTTCAAGTCCCTGTGGAAGCATGAGAGAGGAGGCAAGTTATGAGCAAGCTGGAGTTGGGGTTACTGCCCTTTGTAACATCAGGTTTTAATGTCAGTTTGCATTGGTGTAATGCAAATGCTGCTCTGGCTTAGAAAGACCAGGGTGATGATTTAATTCCTTGGCTGGTGGTAGCTGTGCCATTTGTTGTTGTTATATGAAGATTTTCAGCTTGAAGGCCTGTTCTCCAGTATTTATAATTTTACAGTTTGCATAAAAAACATATCCCTTTGCTTTCTCTTTTAAAGAGTTTTGGTGGTTGGTTTTTTTGTTTTTTTTTGGTTTTTTTTGTTTGTTGTTGTTGTTGTTGTTGTAGGGAATAAGATCAAGATATAAGAAGAAAGAGAAAAACTTGTCTTTTATTATGAAAACAGATATTTTAAATTGTTGACTGAACTCAGTGTTCTGAGTAACAATCACAGATTTTCTGGTATCTGTGGATAGATTTCCACAGATTTGTGTGAGTCAGCAGTTCAAAAATTGAATGTAAATTGCTGTTCACACTCTGGACAGCCTGATAAAAATACATTCTTTTTCATTTTGAAGCTATAAGGTGTTAGAAAAATATAGGAAAAAAACTTTTGTAGAAAATGTTTTTGTTGCGATTTTCTTTATCTAAGAAACTCTGCTTTACAACCTTTTTGCTAACAGATGCAGTTCGTACGAGTTAAGCACCAGCAACCTTAGCTTTGTATTTCCTGGAAGTCTCTTTAAGACTATTTTTCATAGGTTTCAAGGTATGTCACTCTGTTCATGCTTAAGAGGTTGCTTGTGCTTCTTTGGGCAGCAAGCTTGCTGATTATTTTCAAAAGTCTGTCATCATGTACTTGTTGACAAAAATGAGTGTTGCAACTGAAACTGGTAGGGAAAACTTCTGATTGATTTGCTGTTTAAGTTATTGACTGTATGAGATATTGTCAGAGTAAGGAACATTTTCAGTTATGTCCTGTGTAATTTTAGAGAAGCAGTCAAAATGCTGTTGTTAGTTATGAACAATCTAAGTTTCAAATGTGGATCCCTCACTCTTCTTGAGACCAATGGTTCATACCTTAGCAGAGGTCAATTTACTTCTTCATTTATAAGAAATAAGTAAATTGAATACCATGCACTTGGCTCTGTGGGTGTGTTTTGGATGAGATCTTAAAAACTGAGATCCCGTTTATTCTGTGTGGGTGTTAAAGATGTCCCTGTTATGTTGTATGCTGTTCACAAGTTGCTTAATACGTCTACCCTTTGAGATGACTACATTTCAGCAGTGTTATGTGTACATAGTCGCAAAATATTTTGGGATCCTTCAAAGCAGAAGAACCTTCATGGGAGTGTCTGTTGTACGCATTTATTGTGCCTATTGCTATACTGCACACCATTTGTTATTGCTGTTTATTGCATTCACGATTGTTACTGTGCTAATCACATAGGCTCAAAAAGTAATCATCTGTTTAATATTTTGAGCTGGCACAACTTAAGTTTTGCCAGACTTTTATGATGATGTCAAAGAAATGCAGTTGTGAATTGCCTACTAGCCTTCAGAAAGTGCATTAATAATAACTGGGAGCCCTGCCTTAACCCAGTTGCTGATGCAAGCTGCAAATATTCAGGAATCCACGAAATAAAAGCTATGCAATATCAGGCAAATATTCACTTTGTTTGGAAGTCCAGGAATTTACCCTTTTGTATAGCATTTGTGACTCCTTCTCCTTTGCAATCCCTTAAAGTCAGACATAATTATCATTTATAATAATCCAATTGGGGTGAGTTAGTCCATAATTTGTACTAATACCCAAAGAAAAACATAATGATAGGTTAATACAGAGGTAATGTGTGGAGCTAAAGACAGCTTGGCCTGAAGATATTTCCATGGCAACAGAAAGGTCCCTACAGATGTCTTCCTTCTGAACCTGATGCTGTTTATTAAAGGCTGTCTGTAGTACAATCTGTAATTATCATTAGGTAAAGAAAGGTTGTGAACGGGGGTGTACTGCTTAGCTGATGCTCTCTGATTTGTTTAGTGCAGCTTTGAAATACATTTACAAAAGAATGTTAAAAACCTGAGATCATTTTGCAGTTTCTCTCTGCAGGTAAGTTGAGACTTCATTTGAGACTGTTGGCTAATCCGAGAGTTAAGTATCTGAACATCAGTATGGGTAGGATAGGGAGAAATGTTTTCAAACTCTTTCAGGACTACGAGTATTAAAGATAAAAGAACATTAAAAGCATGCTGGACAAATTAAAAACTGCAGAGCTGCAAACAGTAAGGGATGTAATGCACAACAAAGTAAGGTTTTGTAAGTAGCAAAAAGCTTCTGTAAGTAGAGGGAGACAAAGGAATCCGTAAGACTTACCTAAAGAAGGGGGTGAGAAAATAATGGATGATGGAAGAAGGTGGAATACTGATCTGTCTTCTGTCTTTGTGAAGAAGGTTGTTTGGGATCAGCTGCATAGTACTGTTGAAGCTAACAGCAAGGTGAAAGGAACACGGGGCAGAAAAAGAAAAGATCAGATTAAAGAACTCTTTCATGAGTTACAAGCATTCAGTTCGTAAGCTAGGGTGGAATTTATTCTGTTCTACCCAAGCAAATAATTGAAGCAGTTTTGAGTCCATGAGCAATTACCTTGTAAAAACCATAAAAGACAGGTGAGATCCCAGAAGAGGACACACCGAGAGAATATATTCTTAAAAGAGAGAAAAGAGGAAGATCTTGTGATTGCAGACCAGTCAAACAAATTTGGCACCGTGAAAGGTGCTTCAACACATAACGCTTCAAAAGCATGTGGTCATGAGTATGTGTAAGCTGGACATTTTATGACAATTTTGTAATAAAGCACATAGACTTCAAGTCTTCTGGTTGGTTACAGTACTGAAGACAAAACCAAATGTAAGGACGGAATATAGTGAGCTTGTGAAATGGATTTTATGAAATGATTGCTTGAGAAAGAGTGATTTGGTGGCACTAAAGCTCACCTGGGATGGAGGAACAATCCAAGTGTCTCCTTGTGAGTCTGGTAAGGCTTTGATTAGAATCATATGCAACATCCCAGAAACAATTTGGAGATTTGTAGAGTATGTAAAATTATTACTGTGTGGATGACTGCAAACATACACAAGCATGCAATGTGGATGACTGCAAACAGATTAAATGGTGATGGTTGTCTGGTGAAGGATGCATCTGGTGAGGTTATCAACTTACAGATGATAGGATGCACTTGAGCATAACCACAGGATCACAGGGTAGCTGGGGCAGGCAGACACTTTGGGATATGGTCTGGTCAAGCCCTCTGGTCAAGCAGGACCAGCCAGAACAGGTTGCTCTAAGCTGTAGCCAGTCTGTGTTTGCATATCTCCAAGTATGGAGGCTCCACAGCCTCTCTGGACAACTTGTTCCAGTGTTCGACCAGCGTCATAACATGGAAGTTTCTTCTCTTATGTTTAAATGGCATTTTCTGTGTTTCAGTTTATGCCATTGCTTCTTCTCTGTTCATGGGGGACCACTGAAAAGGGTCTGTCTCCATCTTCTCCCTCCCATACGTATTTGTTATAAACATTAAGATCCCCCTGAGCACTTTTCTTCCTGTGGATATACAAATGTTGTGGCTAATTTAGTGTTCCCACTAAAACCCAGCACCGCTTGCGCCCCCCCCCTCCTGTGCAGTGGGCTGGAGAGGAGAATTGGAGGCACAAAAGGCAAAGATCCCGGTTGAGATGAGAACAATTTCCAGGAAACAGCAATGAGATAAGAAAATAAACAGTAACAGCAACAATATTAATAACAAAAGCATACAGGAGAGGCGAGTGATTCACATGCAAAAATGCTCGCTGCAGAGCTCCACCTAATTGCAACCACGACACTTTGACTGCTTGGTGCCATGCTTACTTCACTGGACAGAACCCTTTCTCTGGGAAAGAGAGTCCCTTCCCCACCCCTGGCAATGATGTGAGGTGGTAGAGAATAATTTGTGGGTTCTGGCCATGCCCCCTCCTGGCAACTGCAGAAATTAACCCTGTCTTGGCCAAAACCAAGACAACAAAACCTGTGAACTTCAAACTGGACTGCAAGCATTGTAGAAGACTTGAATGAAGTCAGTAAACTGGAGGTGAGATTCAGAACCATTATAAAGAAGATCAGTACAGAAAAGTGACAATTTTAGAATGGAAAATCAAGTCAGTAAATGCATAGCATAAAATAACTGGATAGAAAAAATTTTCAAATTTTTGAAAAGGCTGTTTATAGGCAGAAAAATAAATATTTCATATTCTTTGTGACTGTGATGAGAAGATTTAGTTTTCCAAGGAAAAGTCATGTAACTTTGGTAATAGCTAAGCACTCTGCAACAGGTTGCCTCCTGAGGTTGTGAAAACCTAGTTCTCAAAGTTTTAACGTTAAATTAAACAAACCTTTCTAAATATATCTGGTTTAACTTTTAGGAAAACAAAAGTCATTAATTTCTGCCTTAATATCACGTGCAGCCGTAAATTTCTTGGCTGCAATGATCTCCTACAAAAGGATTTTTCTTTATTGTGGGGGACAGGGCATCCTTCGAACATATTTTAGGATGTAGTCTATAACCATTGCTTTAGTATATGTTTTTGTAATGGTTTGCCTGGTTTTCAGTTAAGAACTGAAGCAGTGCAAAAACCTGAATCAACTGTCAGAATTAGGGTGATTCTGTAACTCCATGTAGTGTGCACATGTCTGATTAGGGGCCAACACTGTCATTACTAGAGGAAAAAATTTAGAATTGGTCCATTTTACAGTGTTAATAAATTATGCCCTCATGAATTTTGTTCACTTGTTTGCCTGGAACTGACATTTTAAATTTTAGCTCAGTCAGAAGATGTTAGTTGATATTCATGGTAAGGTTCACGTCTGCATTTGAAATGTAGTGGTTTTGGCAGCTAGGTAAACAGTGAGTAAGAGGGGAGGAGAAATGTAGCAAAAGAGATTTGTGAAATTATTTTTTTATAGTATCTTGCATGAATAATGTGGTACAGTGCTCTTCTGTTTGTATTGCTAGAGAGGCATTTTGCATATTATGGTGTGGTACATGATCTCAGCTGAGATGGGAGCAAGAATACACCAGCCCAATAATAGAAAATCTGGTAAAAGCAGAAGGGTATCTCCATATGCCTCAAGATACGAGCATACCAACCTTTGATTTTTTGCTAGCTTGTCTCTGCAGAACTTTGCCAATGCCTAATCAATGTCTGAAACTTGACAAAAATAAAGAGCAGTGTTGACTGCTTCTGCAACATTTAAAAAACCCAAACTATAACTGAAGAAGACATAGACAAAAGCTACATACAGTTGAGCAAGCAAGTACTTTTGCCTTTCTTTTTTTTTTTCTTTTTAGTAATCATTTTAGCATCTCTTGAAGAAGACTTTTTTATTGTTTATTAAGGTAATCCCAAATTGTATCTGGGTTAGTATCTGTGAGGTGAAGAGAAAAACAGTGGTCTTGCAAGCAGGTGGGGCTTTTACTGTAGCCTTTTAAACCAGAGCATTTTGTTTCATTTATTTTTTTAGAGCCTGACATCTATTTTGTACTTAATTGCTGCTTGCCATAATTACAGGAAGATTCCTGGGGGGGTGTCTGTTTTATTTGAATTAGACAGTGATGGTTTCACAGTTCTAGAAGCGAGAGAGATCCTGAGGTGCTTGCTCGAGGCTAGTCAGTCTCTTGACTTGAATGATAAGCTAAGGTACTTGCTTTTTAACCATGTCTCAAGCTGAATACTTTTTTAATGCCAAAAGGGCTGATTCATCTGTTAGTTTTTAATAGAAATAAAACAAGGCCTTATTGGTAAATCTTTTCTTTGTAAACTAGATGGAGAATGGAGGAGGCACCTGCCTCAGCCTCTATGCTTTATGCAAGCACAGATACAGTGACTGATGCTATTATAATCTCTGGCATCTCTAGGTGATGAGAATAACGTTAGGCAACCATACAATCCTTCCTCCCCTAGCAGTTTTCACAATGGGAGTTTATATGTGTATTGCATTGGGATGTAGAAAATTCTGTCACAGGACAGGAGCCCCTTCTTGTAGGAGCTGGTGCTGTTTCTGACTCGTGCTAGCCCCTGAAAAAACGTGAGTCATTTATCTTGTAGACTAATCAGTGCAAAAAATGTGTTTATATTTGAGAACATGGCTTTTTTAGTTTATTTTCCAAGTGTTCTTCAGCCGAAGTGTGGCTGAATCCATATTTATTTAAACTCCCCATGCCTACCATCAGGCACAGAAGGGTGCAGGAGAGCTTTTCTGAAGGATTTTGATGCCTAGAACTTATACATGACCAAAGCCATGGCATTTGAATGTGACACTATGTGTTGTATTGCTTGCTTGCTTGTACTTCACAGGTATTAGAGAAATACACTTGATTTTTACGTGTCCCATCTGTATGTCCTAGTCATAATTGTAATCAAAAAAAGGGGCAGTGATTTGCTTGGTGTACCTGTTAATGTCAATGTGGCATTAGAAGCATATGTAGCAGTGTTACTGTTGGAGTAGTGCTGGAGAGAAATGTGAGGCCTGGACCACTGTGGGTCTGTGGACACTTAAGTCTTTTCTTAAATAGTCTTTACAAACAAAAATGCTGTGACTGACTTCCTGTTTCACCCAACTCTGATTTGCTTTTGTGTTTTAGATGCTTAAAGCAGATGTGGTCACTGCTTGCAACTCAAACAAAAAACGACGAAAAAAACAACCCAGAAAAACCCCATCAACCAAAAAAAAAACCCAACAAAAACAACCCAATGTTTTTCTCTCTAGTGCTGTGTGCTACCCTTGCTGTTTTGCATGCTCTGTGCTGGCTGTGCACGTCCAATTCAAAGAGATGCTGCTTGGCATTTTACTCTTTGCGGGTCAGTTAAGGTAACTTGATCAGCTTCAAGTGTTACAAAGAAAATGAGTTTCATACACTTGCATTTAAAAGCTCAGATAGGTTCAAAGTCTGTTGGAGAGGAGCTTCATTTTAAGATACCTTTCTGTAGCAGTCACTGTAATAGGTTTCTGAATAGAGTGTCAAACTGCAAGGCAGCTGTTATCTGAAAGAACTCTGTTTATTACTCCTGGAAAGTAGCAGAGAAAAGGACTTTGAAAGGAAAATTATACTTAGTCAGCAAAGGATCAGAGTTGAAAGTGCCTGAACAATATTGGTGCACTGGAAAATATGCAGTTTTTACAGGGGTGCAGGGAGATAACACAACAGCGGGCTTTGCTGTACCATGAGTCTTGAGTTCACAATCTAGTTTTTGCAAGGATGCCAACTTTACAATGAGTGGGGTTCAAATGTCAAAACTCAAGATGTATCTCTCAGCAGCATTGCAGCTATACTGTGTTGAAAATTTAGTTTAACAGTAATAAAAATAATCCCAAATGCTGCCTAATGGAAGGTATCAGAAAAATACTGAACCAGTATGTTTCACTTACAAAGACCCCATATAAGCTTGCTATGCCATGTCAGGGAGGAGGGAGGGAAAAAGAGGGAGGCCATAAAAGAAGGAATCTGAGGAGCACATGTCATGACACTACTTTCTTTTTAAATGAAATCTACTGAATACAGAAAAGATGTCTGGGGGGTTTTGTTTGTTTACTTGCTTACTTGTATTTTTTCAAACTTTGTACATTCTTGAATGGACTGTTACAGGGACACTTTCTCCTCTTTTTCTACAGAGCACCTTTGATATAGAAAAACTGTGAGAAACTACGTAAGAAGTGCAGTCCATGGAAGTTTTTTGGGTTTAGATTGCCTTACAAACAAGCTTCTGGATTTTTGGTACACAGACTTGATTGAATCCACTCATCAGGGCACAGGGAATACCTGAATGTGTTTGCTGTTGAATTTTCAGCATTTACATTGTATACTTCCTGACTTAAAAGGAAATTTTTAATCTTTGTCTCCTGAGTGTGGCTGTGGTTAGAACATTTGATTATGCATGAAAAAACTGCATCAAGGATGTCATTCAATTTTTGTGAAGTTTTCAGTTTCAGACTAACAGCTCTTTTTCCTAGCTGTGATTGTAGCTGAGATCAGAATAGAACCCTGTTGTTCACAGAGTGTTGGTAGTGATTAAAAACAGCTGCTAATATAAAAATTTGCTTCTCCTTGCAGAGAGTTTCTGGTATCAAATTTAATCTCCTTCCTGCTGGTTCAGTGGTTGGACTAGCACATCTGGGAAGAAAGTCAAAGTTTTGTGAGACATTGCATAACAGTGTGACTCAGTACTTCTCGATGAGAAAGTAGTCTAGGGTCAGGGGTGGGGAGCTAGTGAGAAGACCATGCTTTTATTATGGTTTAAGTGCAGAGTAGAGCATGGAGAGGCTGTGCCATGTGATCTCTGTGGGTGGCAAGAGATAATGTTTAATGTGTGGGCCTTTAGGGATGTAGTCTTTATAATGCTGTCTAATTTAAAACTAAAAATATGACTTGCTGCAGCCCTCTAAGGTATCTCATAATTCTGTGCCTTTGAGTCTAATCTAAGAGCCACATGGTAGTGTTTGATAGAAATGATTTTAGCTGCTGTTGCAATTAATGATTCTGTTTCTGTTACTTATCACAGGTTTTCTTTCTTCCTTGACCTTTGTGTCACTGGAAATCTTTCTGTGGCATCTTCTATGGCTGCAGTTCTTGTCCCTCTGTAAGTGCAAACCAGAAGGAACTTCTGTCCAGTTCTGATAAGGCGATAGCATTGATGTTCTCATCAGAAACTTTGTTACATTTCCTCAAAACACATTAAATATTTCAGTTACTTCAGTAATTTTTTCACTTGGCTTTTAATACCAAGTTGGGTAGCATAGGAGAAATATAAAACCTGTAAAAAATAGGCTCTGTCAGGACAGGATGTGTATAGATCTTATCAAGTTCTGTATGAAGAAGGAAAAATAAAGGCCATACATCTTTCAGAAGGACTTCTGATGGTTCACTAGAGAGCTATTGTTGGTCCCAGTGCTCCTCAGGCTTTGCTGAGGGACGTATATTGTTGGACAAAACCACATATGTGGGCCGACTACTAGAAAGAAACTTATGAACTTGCATTAATTACTGACACATTCTCTTTGAAGAATACTGGAATACCCAAAGGAACAAACTGATGTAAAATTCATGTCAGAGTTTTCTTTAAACGTATCCTTTCCTAATAAGACTGTAAATTCAGTGAATTATGAATGTTGTGTATGGGGGAGGCACATGGATATAGCACAGAGGGAATAGAGCTGGGGTGAGGGGGATGTCTGTATTTCTTACAAGCCTCTTTGACTGGTAACATGACAGGAGTATTTAACTCATGGTTGAGATTACCTTAGAACCTCTGTCTTTTAGAGTTTGATAATTTTTAGGTATGGTTTAGATTTATTGTCTTAAACTTGCACATTGTAAAAAGAATGATTAATGAAATTTGGAAGTATAAAAAGCTTTTGAAAATGAATTTGGTTTATTTCTGAGGTCTTTCTGCCTCTTTAGTTGCAGTAATTTCAGTAACTGTCTGAAGATTAAACTTATTTACTTTCTCTGGTGGATAAATCAATTACAGGATCAAAGCACTGAAAAGCGGGATCAGGAACTCTTCGACCTGTGTTGAAGACTGACACAGAACAAAGCTTCTTAGATTTCTTCGTCTTGCATATATTTTCCATGTTATTTTTGTGGACCTTCTAAATTGATTCATTTCCCTTTTAGCAGAAATTCTTGTGTCTTGAGTACTAACTAGTTTTACAAGTTGGGAACTCAGATACGTCCTATAAACCTAAGAGTTTTCCTTGGAAGTGCAGTCATTTGGTAACCTTGGAAGATTTCTCAAAGGTGGAGCTCATGTCAACATAGAAGCTTGCAAAACTACGTTGGGTTTTGTTTTCAGGTTTTTCAAGCCTTTGAAGAGTGTTGCCAGTGCTGTACCTCTGAGGTTAGCTGGATCTGAGCTGAGATCATACTTTGGGGAGATCTGAAGAATGAGAAATAGCATTGGTTTGAGGGACAGACCATTTCAGTTGCCTGTGATTTTAATGAATTTAAACAAACACTGAATTTGCTCTGAGACTTTTGGTTCTGGCGAAGGCCGTTTTGACCAAGTCGGTTCATTCACCCCCTGTGCAAAACATGGAGAAGGTTTCCTGGGAAGTATGTGCCTCTGACTCTTTCCCCCTCCAGTAATTTGTGCTGCAGCAGTTGTGAGGCTGGAGCAGAATAACCTTCCCTGGTTAACTGACAGAGAAAAAAGAAATGGAAGGAACCATTATTTTCCCGTCAAGATTTCCCTGAAACAAAGAAGTGTCGAATTATGCATGCTGAGGGGTGTCTTTGGTCCTTTGATTAACAGTGGAGGCCCAATTTCGCCATCAAAAGCATTCTTAATTATAAACCCTGTTGAAAAGGCTGCCTTGAACGTTGAAGAAATGATATTACAGAGCACGTCTGTCTTTGCTTAGGTGATCTGCAGGCTTTTTGTGGGGTTGTTTTATTAAAATCCTTGGAAATACACAGAGAATAGAAGACAAAACTAAAAATATGTTATTTGTTTCAGTATAATCGCAGCAGAAGGCATTGCATCACTGAGGAACTCAAATAGCTGGTTCTGGCTTGAGTGTGAGAAAGCTTCCTGCTTTGCTACCTTAGCAAAGTCTGATATTCTCCCCGTGCAGCTGGTGACATAATGTGTATCACAAGGTCTTCCTCAAATAAAAGACATCCATCTTGGTTATTTTATGAGTCTGCTGATTAAAGAGATTTTATTGTAATTACTATGACTAAAAGGCTACAGCAGTGGATGGAAATGTTAATTTACAATCTGCTTGCTGACCAAGTGTCATGTGATAATGGATTGGGACAGACTGTGGTTTGCAAATGGACCTGAATATTCGGAGTCACTAATTTGAAGTGGCAGATGAAGCGCCCGCATGTAGGTTTCAAAAGGGACATGTTTGATTAACCAGCTACAGTGCAGCAGTGGGTGTTTGACAGGCTGGTTGAGAAATGATCACCTTTGGGTTTGCATTGGTGGCAGCCATGTACATGGTAGAGGAGGGGAGGGAATAAGCAGAAAGACAGATGGACAGGGCTTGTAGGTAAATCTCTGCTTTATAGTATACAGACTGTGCTCCAGACCCACATACATTCCCAGTTTGCATTAAACAAAGGGGATTTAGGTATCCAACTAGTTACATAGATAGGTCTTTAATTCTCTCAATCTCTTAAAGATGTCTGTATAGTCACAGATGTAACTAATTCATTAAAAAAAATGCCAAATGCTGTAGCATTGGCCCTGCTCTTTTTTTCAGAAGCTTTATAACTCAGGATGCAAGATGTCAGGCACCCTCACTCTGATATGGTGCCAAAAGATTTGAAAGAGTTTCATAGATGTGGGCTCAGGTGTTTCAGACAATAATAGTGGTGGTAGTCTGATAGCAGTTCAAAATGGTTTTACTGTTTCTGTGGAAATTTTGAAGTAGAATATTCCATAGCAGAGGGAGACTCCTATCTGAAATCCCTCATCTTGGTTTACATGTCCTATTTAAAAGATTACACTAATGTGTGAACTAACAAAACAATTTATACAAATTTTAGTTCTTTGTGTGTGTTACTGAAATCTCCTGTATAGGTTAATTTATTTACAGTACTGCTGAGTCTTGTTATGGGCTCTTAATAGGTGACTGTATTGAAACTTCAGTTGGAGCTGCCTGATACTAACAATCAACTAAGAGAATATTGATTGTGTAAGTTCCTTTTTTGGAAAGTGATGTTGGGTTACAGAAGGAATTGTTTTCAGTGCAGAACACCTCACTGTATTTGTATTGTGGCTTTTTTGTATTAGTCACTCTGAAAGCATTGATGTATCCAATAGCATTGTGCAGAACTTTGTGGGTTTTTTGAAAAATTTTCTACTATTCTGTATGATAATTAATAAAAAAGAATAGGGCTTAAATTCACATTCAGAACAATTGATAAAGAAGTTTCTAGATAGACATCATTGCTTTACAGAGTGATGTATGATGTTACTGTGATGTCCTTTAAATTATAATTGAATTGCAAACGATTGATTACAATTATGCTCCAGAGATGACAGTGAAAATGAGGAGTAGCGGTAGCCTTATTACACTAGGTCTGTTTTACATGCTGAGATATTGCCAGTTGGAAGCAAGGATTATATATGCAGTGTATATAAGGGATCTATTTCTGGGCAAAAGTTACCACAATGTGCTGTATATTCACTACAAAAATATTTCTTGCTGAATGTTGTGAGCGGATACTGAATTTCTGAAGAAGATATAAAAAGTAAGAAGCCAGAGCTGAAAAAGGCAGTTTAGTGATTGGCCCCCAAGGAGGAAATTCATGAGCACAGCTTGAAATCTAATGGGATTAAGAGCTGATTTTGTCAGAATTCACTTTCTTTTATTTTGATCTTTGACGGGACGATATTAGGGTTTTGCTGGTGTAAAACCAACTGTCATAACCAGAAATGAGTCGGAAATTCTCAAGCTACCAAGTTCATTGGGATATTGAGTGGAATAGTAATAAAAACTTAACTCAGTAAACAGGAAGAACCTTGTTAGTTCGTTTTGGGGTTTTTTTTCCTAGAGAGTTTGCAAAGGGAAAAAAAAAGCACACCAAAGAGAGGAGGTGGTACTCAAGTGAAGTCAGTGTTTTACGCAAGTTTTTCAGTTGTTCTGCAGATCACTGTGGTGTACATTGATATAGACAGATGCATTCTCAGGTTTGGGCTTATAAAGAAGCCTTGTCACTCATTTATGTCAGTTTAAAGGCAGAATGAAACGAACAGAGTAATATGTTAGGCAGTAGTAAGGCAGGTGTTTAAATTATGAGGTGCCTGTTTTGGGGTGGCAAAAGGAAATCTACTGCTCTGTTTGTTAGGGGTTCTGGATTCCACTAAAGTAAACACTAAAGCAAAAGCACTGGTCTTACCCATTCATTACCCTGAAGTGTGTGTGATGTGTTCATTGACTCTGTCACTTTTCTTAATATTGAGACAAAAATGTCAGTGGATCTGTTATAATTTTATTAGCATGTCATTTGCAATAGAGCTGATATGCCACAGATAGTAGTTGCTGACCTATATGTAATTATCCTGTGATGGAGAGAGCTGCTGTGGTGGAATTCTGTGTTCAAGAGACCATGGAGGATGTACCAAAAGCTTATGTCAGTCCTTGAACTAGTCCCAGATTCTAAATGAGAGGCAAGGGGAGAAGGGCAAATAAATCTTGACAAGCTACAGCACCACTGAAGAGCATGTGCACTGTAGTGTCAAATAAAGATGCTTCACCTCTCTGTCATCTCTGTGGGCTTTGAAGGTAGCTGAAGTGCAATTTCTAGCCCGTGATGACATCGTGTAGGTCTCCTGGCCCTGGTCCCAGGCCGCCTGTGGTGAGGCTGCCAAGGGCTTTGTGGAGAGGGGGATTTCGGAGACGTGCTTTAGCTGAGTGTATCAAATTGTTGTTTAGTAGTTTTTTTCCAGTTTTCCAATTCTTATGAGTTCATTCAAGGTTTTGACAGAGCTTGAAGAATTATTGTTGTGGTGTGACATGACTTTAATGCAAGTGGCCTGTGTGGGAGGGGATCCAGCTTTCTTGCTAGATGCCATCACTGACACCTTGCATGTCTTCATTGTATCCCCAATCTTGTTTTCACTCTTTATGAAAGAAAAGGTCATCCTTATTGACTATAAACAAACTTTGGGAGATCTCCAGACAAGTAGTCCTGTATTCCCAGAGCTTGATGTATGGCTGGTGAATGATGGTGAGCAGTATTGTGCACAGTGACTTTTGACAGTAAGATCTTCTGGTCTGTCCAAAGCAGTCTCTTGACATGGCTCTTCCAAGAGTGGTGTTCATTGCCCTGTCCCTGCTCCTTCCATGAAAAAGGGTTTCTGTGCAGTGAATGTACCAGCACTGTGTGGCTGGGATAAAAGCGGTGATTCATCACCCAAAAATAAGTGCTGTGCTGATTATAGCTGCCAAATACTCAGTCATCAGTTTTCTCCCCGTTAAGCATTTGCCACCTTTCTGACTGTGGTGTAAGCAGATGGCGGGTGGAGTGAGTTAACCATTGATGAAGTTAGTCATTGCTGGAACACAGTGGTGGTCTTGTAGCTGCCCAAGGCTTTAGGGACACGTGAGGCTGTGTCTGCAGTCTTCCCAGTAGTGCCTATTCTTGTTTTGTTAGTAATCTTGGTAGTTAAAGCAAGCAAAAAGCTGCAGCTCATTGTTCTTGGAGATCAGTTAAATTTAGTTGCTTTTAATGGAAAATAAAATTTGGTTTTCATGTTTGCAGGCTACCTCATCAGAAATTGTTATTTCACAAGGTGAAGTGATTCAGTTAATCTAATTCAGCTCCAAACTGAGCTTGGTCGTGTGCCATTTAGTAACCACACAAGTGTTGTGTTTATTATCTTTCCATTTGTTTTTTAGCTATAGTAATAGTATGTAAATCAGAAATTATACCAGGCTACATTGTGACTTCAGTAATAGAAGCTGAGATTAAATATTTTAATTTTCAATACTTTTGTGGTACACTGTAAAACAGAAAAGACAGCAATTCATATGTGCCCTACTCATTCTTTCTAATCTCCCATGTATTTTTAATTTTCCTGTTCAAAAATGTCTCTGTTATGAATGCAAATAATGAATATTACTCCATTTTATCAAAGTAATTCATTGCTATAGAGATATTTTTATTGTGTTGGTCACTTCAGAGTTTTCTGTTGAGAATAAATTTAAACACTTCACTGGTTTCTGGTATTAGGTATTCTCAATAACTGTGGTTCTCGTGGTTACCCTAAAGATATTAATACCCTTCCTGGGAAACCTAGGCTGAAGTTAAAATTCAGTATTCTGGACATCCTCAAAGTCTAATGCCTTCTAAAAGCCTATCAGTGGTGCTTCATTTAAAGAATAAGAAAACAAGTCCTTCTGGAGCATCCTGTTGTCAACTCTGTTTTAGTTTGGATGAGTAAAACTGTGCTACTTCTGCTTCCTATTGTACTTTTCATATTTTTACTGCATCTTCGTTCTGACCACATGCACCTTTGGCCAAAAGTTAATCTGGAGAAAACAAACAGGATATTGACAGGTGGAGGAAATCAGAATTTCGGAATGAGGCTGTCCCTTCCGTAGAGGCACTTTGCTTCCCTTGCTTCCCTTTTTCATTATTTACCTCTTTTGTGGCTTGAGGTCTGCAGTTAGGAATTAAAAAGGGCTGAGTATGCAGCTCCTAACCTGAAATCTTGCTTATCCGTTGTATTCTAGCTTTTTTATTTTATTTGCATATATCCTTTTGTTTGGGAAACAGAGTTCAGTGCTAGTTGTGGTTTCAAGATCACCCTGCCCAGAGATCTTTCCCTGTTCGTACGTGAGCACACCTCTACAGGGCAAATGCAAAACTCTAGGGGGGCTTGTTTTTCCTAATTTTCTTTCTTAGCTCCTCTAGCTATGAGTTAGATGAACTAATTGAGTTAATCTATTCAAATTTCCCTCTGTTTTATGTAATTTTTTAATTCTTCCTTAGTTTTTACAGTGTTCTGTGTCACTGCCAAAAGTGTATGTGGTGGCTAAATGAGTGGCATACTTCTTGCTATTTGTATATCATGGATTTGACCTTTCTGATAGATCTGAAATATTGAAAGCAAGACCTAAAAACGTCTGTTCCCCAAGAGGATTTGACTGCTTGTTTGAGGATAGCCAGACTAGCTGTTTTGCTGGTGGAAGCTAATCTGTAAGGGGAATACTAGAAAAAAATGTCTCACATCATTCACAACCTTTCATGTGGGAGAGGCCTGTTGAACTCAACATGAACTTAATGAACTTTATGATACCTTTCCAAGCACCACCAGTTACTGTAATTGTTACCTTTGTTGTACATAATTGCTATTGCAAGTGCTGCATTATCATCCTGAGACTTACTTCTGAATCTTGAAAGAGTTACAAGGTAAACTGGTTTTCCAAAGGTGACTGTCTTAGCCTCTCAGCGATAAACATATCCCTATGTAGTAGTGTCTGTTACTTCAGGATTCAAGGGAGATGTGATTTGACACCATAATTGTGGTGTGTAATCAATATTTCTCAGATTATATGTGATAATATTGTTCTGTATATAGAAGTCTTTGGAGACAGGTAGGATGAAGGCGAAGCATGAATTAGGTTCTCCTTGACAAACTTCTCCTTTTCTTAGATTTACATCTTGCATAGTGCTATAAAAAGATTGGTTGTTTTGTCTTATTAATGTTCCTAAATCTTTCATGTTTGGGTACATCATGACCAGCATTCTGAAAGAGCGTTGATGCCTGAAGCAGGGCACAGTCTGCAAATTCTGGCCTAAACAAATGTTCTTTCTCTTTTGAGATTCTGAGTATGAATAAATAACCTGAGATTTCCCTCAACAGATTCACAAATTAAGTTTTTTTAGGGTTTTTTTGGCAGCCAAACAGCCTACTGTTTTAACTATCAGCCTATTCTTTTAACTATCAGGGATGTATTTTTAATAGTCAGAGTGGATCAGTTGGTAAGCTCACTTTTTTGGCCAGTTGGAGAGTGGTTCCGTCAGAATAGGAGTCATTAGTTTGTTCAGCAACAGCCCTGGTTTCTCTAGGCATACCTGCATCCCATGGGACTGATGTCTGGCCTGATGCACTGTCTGATATTATACTGAACACATAATGCATCTTAAAATGAAATAAGCAAAATTCAGAAGATGATATGTTCACCCACAAAACACAGAATTTGGCAAGCAAAATCTGCTTTGTTTAATCTGCGAGTGTACCGGTTTTGTTGTAGTCCTCCATGTAGCACAGACACTGTAGTTAAATCTTTGGGCTACTACAGTTGGCTTTGTATGTCCAAGTGATGACCTTTCAGTATGATCATGAACTTCCTTTAAGTTTAATAAAATGTAATTTCTATGACAGATAGTAAAATAAAACTGGTATTTTCCTTCTCTGTAAGAACAACTCACTTTTTAAAAGAGAGAGAAGGGGGGGAAAAGGCAAACAACCTTGTCATTAGATTCCAGGATAATAAAGCAGTAAAGCTATCAATTATATCCTATGCAGGCACTGTATAGTTCGTAGTTGAATATAAATGGATGTCTAAACTGTAGAGTTACTTGGTTTGAAGTTGGAGTGCTCAGAAATGCTTAGTTCGCTTGAGGAATAGCCCCTTCTATATCAAAGTTCTTGTTACCGTGTAATATGATCAAGTACCTCATCTGTCTGTGAAGACCACCTGGGTTTATATTAACTGTGAGTCATTCTATAAAAGTCATGTAATGGGATTATAAAGTCTTTTCACAGCACTGTTGTCATGTTAAAGTTGCCCACTGTTGCTCATGTCAGCTAGTCGCTTGGACACCTAGTCATAGGCAAGTGTGAATCTGACTTTCCTTTGCCTCTAATTCTCTACACAGCAAAATAAATGGGAACGGAATGTCAGTAGAGATTTCAGTGCTGTAATTCAAAAGTGAAATCCTTAAATTTTCTGTTTGAGTACAAAAAATTTGGAGGACTGTAATGTTCTTTACTAATAATACGTTATATTTCTTAAGGCCTGAAACCTTGTTTATGAGTTTGTCATCTCCTTAAGGGAGCACTAGGAAGAGCGGTGATGTGTATCTCTCCCACTGAGAGTATCTGACCTGGTGGTTGAGATGTTAAAACTTCTACTGCTGTGACTCAGACTCTGCTTTACGTGCCCTGAAACACTGTATTTTAAAGTACAGAAATAACAGGTAATGTTCCTGCTTTCTTTTTTACTTAGAAGCATGGGTCACTTAACCACTAATGATGTGGAAGACTTGGGTTCAGTTTGCACCAATGCCTGAAGGGATTCAGGTCTGTCTCCCACATTTGCAAGGAGAGCTCTATTTATGAGGCTTTTTTGTGGTTTATGAGGTGCAGTTATGAGGCCGTTGTTCTGAGATGGGATCTTCTGATGCACGCTTTTCAAACTGGTCTGCTTTACAGGTTTTAAGATTTACAGGACAGGAGAGAGAAAGAGAATATTTGGATCATAGTTTACTTGTTATCAAATTTTCAACAGTGTTGTTCTCAGGAGGACTTTTCTGTTAACTGTCTGTGTATTACCAGTCAGGTAATTCATGACATCTCGATTCCTTGAAAGACAGATGAGTGTAGCATCTAATTCCTGCTGTGTGCTATTCACAGTCTACCCACGTGCTACATTTGGTATATAAGCCAGAGGTTGCCGACAGCTGTGCTAGAGGAAGACGGGCTTGCGCCATGTCACACGTTGCTTACAAAATACCCTTTACTGATTTAATCCAATGGTTATGTAAATAATGTGGAATCAGAACTCCAGACTCCCTCGTCAGTGTCATTATTTTCTTACAAAATGCAGAACAAAGGTCAGTGTGGGACTTGAGTTTCCCAACTGAACCTTCCTTCTTCCGCAGGGACTTTGGTGCTGGAGTATGGTGGCAGATGGTGAGGTTACTGGGTGGTTTAGCCCAGCATCAGCAGGATAGACAGTGGGATGTTGCACTGCCCTGAGAAACCACTTACCTACTAGCTAGGTAGGTCTCTATTTAGTGTGATGGATTTTGTTTGCTGGGTTTTTTTTCTTCTTACAAAGTCAATCTGAAGCATTTAACTTTCTCTATTATATCATTACTGAGGGCACAGGAAACCTTCCTCCTTTCTATCAAAATTTTCCATACCTGCTTCAACCTTTTTTTTTTTTGAAAACTGGCCTGTTCAGTTAGAGATGCAAGTGGTAGACTTACTGTTCTTTGCTGGTGCAGCAGTTACTATGAAGTTTGTTGCTTGGGAAGTACACAGAAGATAAGATTTTTGCCATGGCTGAAGTATCTGTAAAGATGAGCAGTAGCTGCCAACCTTTCCCCTGCTCAGTGAATTGCAAATCGTGTACTAGACAAGCTGTTGAAACAGGAAGAAGAGTACTGCAAAAATCATACTCATCATAGCATGATTTTCATTTATACTATCACTGTGTCTCTTAAAAAACCCATTTTGGTGGGTGGGGGAGTAGTTGGCTCTGTACCAACCAAAAAGTGTAGTCTGTGTTGTGGATGAGAGCATTTAGGCCTGTTCTGGGGAGGGCCACAAAAATAATCAGAAGGTTGGAACAACTCTCCTATGAAGAAAGACTGAGAAAGATGGAGTTGCTCACTCTGGAGAAGAGAAGGCTCCAGGGAGACCTTTTTGCCACCTTTCTTAATTTAAACAGGGCTTATAGGAAAGATGATTAAAGGCTTTTTGCCAAGGTTTTGCAGCAACAGCAGAAGGGGCAATGATTTTAAACTGAAAGTGCATAAATTTAGATTGGACATAAGGAAGAAATGTTGTTTGATGAGGTTGGTGAGACTCTCAAATAGGTTGCCCATAAAAGCTGTATATTCCCCATTACTGGAAATGTTTAAAGCCAGATTGGATGGGGCTTTGAGCAACCTAGTGTAGTGGAAGGTGTCCCTGCCCACAGCAAGGGGACTGACTAGATAATCTTTGAAAGACACTTCTCCAACCCAAACCTTTCTGTGATTTTATGATTTGTGTGTGGATGTGTAGGGTAGTAGAGGTGAAATTGACCAATTTGGAAGGGGGTACCTGAGCTAATTGGCACAATTACGCTGTGGCCCTGCCCCAGGCAGCCCCACAGAGGAACCACGGCCCTGTTTGTGCAAGTGTTGTCCTGTATCAGAACCTGTCTTCTTTGTCGCTTGAACACAGAAGTCATGATTTATTGAAGCAAACTTGGGGGATGCCAAGCTATTTATGAAACAGCTGCACTTGTACAGCTTTTAGTTTTCTCATGTTAGATTTTTCTCATGTTAGGCTGGTGAAGGAACTCAAACACAAGTCCTATGAGGAGAGGCTGAGGGAGCTGGGGTTGTTTAGCCTGGAGAAGAGGAGGCTCAGGGGAGACCTCATCACTCTCTACAACTACCTGACAGCAGGTTGTAGCCAGGTAGGGGTCGGTCTCTTCTCCCAGCCAACTATCAGTAACACAAGAGGGCACAGTCTTAAGCTGTGCCAGGAGAGATTTAGGTTGGATATTAGGAGGCAATTCTTTCCAGAGAGAGTAATCAGACATTGGAATGGGCTGCCCAGGGAAGTGGTGGATTCTCCACCCCTCGAAGTTAAGATGAAATTGGATGTGGCACTTAGTGCCATGGCCTAGTAACCACAGTATTAGTGGATCAGGGGTTGGACTTGATGATCTCAGAGGCCCTTTCCAACCTGGCTGATTCTGTGATTCTATGATTTTAATAGTTACTTCTCTTCCTTTATTTTTAAATGGGGAAATTCTAAGGAGCTTGAAAATATAACTATTCATTTTGTTGAAAAAAAATTCATGCACCAAAATAAAAGGTTTCTTTTTTCCTTTTCAATTTCTTCCACTTTTTCTCTGGACAAGCAAGAAAAATAGTTTGTGTCTAGTTGCCCCTGTCACCATGGGAATCATATAAGAAATTTCCATTAAATTAAGATAGATATATATATATATCTCTTAAGAGGGCTCAAGAGAATTGTTTTACATACAGTTTAGCTTTGGGTGTCTAATCTGGTGTTTTATATGTATTACTTGTTGAAAAACCAAACAGTTTTGTCTCTAGCAGAATTTAATTTTAGGTATTGTCATATATTCTGAAGTTGATATAAGCTTAAGAAATTAAAAGTTATTAAGCAGCTGTTACAAACACCTTCTTTGAACACTGATGTTTGTTCTGTTTAAAAACAGTTAGTTCTCCAGAAAAAACTTGGAGTGATGTGATGACTAATAACATGGAGATCATATACAAAACTATACTAGTTTTGTATTAACTCTGTTCTAAAGAAACTAGATCATATACAAAACTATACTAGTTTTGTATTAACTCTGTTCTAAGGAAAACAAGTAAATACCCAGATTCTTCTGCTGTGTAATAGTATCATTGTGATATTGTTAGCTATTAAAAAATAATCAGTTTAGTTCATTTTAGTTTAGTTGTTGAGATATTTGTTGTTTTAAAATTAAAAGTATAATGAAATATTGTGTGTGTGCAGTTGTCTCAGATTTCAGATGTGAGCATTTCAAATAATGGGAGTTGTTATAGATACACACTGAAGGCTTAACTTTAGAACAGGAAAAGTATTGAGAATAATGATAGATTTTCTTATCTGCTATTTGTATTCAGGCTTAAAAGTCAGAAAAAAATAATATTAAAAGGGTTTCATGGTTAGAATGCATTTAATTTTTTTATTGAATATATTTTAGCTCCAATGTTGTAACTCTAAACTTTGATATTGTAGTACTGGAAAAACTCATGAGAGCCTTCCCTATATTTTCCCTTCTGTAAACTGGAAGTAGTCTATGTTATCCGCATCTAAAGAAGATTTCAGAAGACTAATAACTTTTCAGTAATCAGTGAGTAATTATTATTCCCATAGGATATGAACTGAAACAAGGAAGTCTTCATGAGCATTGTGTTAAATGGTCTGTACTGGGGTCTGCTGGTCTATGTGTGGTGTCGGTGGGTTGTCCCCTCATAATTCATATCCTGTCCTACTTAGCCTTTAACTGTAAACTGTGTAATATATATAAAGACTCAAAGAAGGTGCACAGAGAGGGTTAGGTTTTCATTCTTAGTCTTTTTTTTCTATAACAGTATGTACTATAACATACCAGGTCAGTGAGTTGAATCAAAGTCCATTCCAGAGACGTTAAAAATACATATATTTTCCAAGTATTCATATTCATAGTTTATATACAAGGACATTCATTTTGGGGGTAAAAAGTCAGAATGAGCCATCCCAATCCTACCTCCCCAAAAGCCATGTTAAAAGAAGATTGGTAAACCTCAATGATGAAGCAGTGTGGGCAGTGTTAGGAGGAGGCTATCTGTGCTAGTTTTGGTCAGACCCTTAATGGGCAATTACTGCAATATGCACTTCTTGCCTTCATTTTTTCTGGATGGGTGTTGCAGTGGGATAGGATGTTTCACCACCGGGTTTCAGGGATATCTGCTGACAGCAGAGGAATGGTGAAGCTCAGTGGCTTCAGGTCCCATGCCAGGCACTGGTAGGGTGTTTTGCTTTACTTGGCACAGGTCCTTTTGTGTGGTCACTCCAGGCTTGACCGATCTTCTCCAGGCTGGGACACTCTTCTTCACATCCAACCAAACTCCACAGCCTTTCCAGCCAACCCCACAACCAGGGAGATGAGCACCATTTCTTTCCCACCCTCATCTTCATCTCATAGGCCTCCCGGTTGTATCTAAGCAATGGCTTGCTTAGGATTTAAAGTATGTAATTTCCTTAATTTGCAGACTCACCTCACATGACCCCTTGGAGTCTGTGTCTCTTTGCTGATGATATTCCATCCTTCCCAGCCAGGGCTTATTACATCAGTTTCCCCTTTCAGGCAGCGCCCGACCCAATCTCTACATTTTGTCTGCCTCTGTAGGTTTTTTTCCCAGCCAGTGTTATTCTTCTCACAGATTTGGCTCTTTTTTCCATGTTTGAGGTCAGCTCATGTCCCCGGTGCTGCCTGGTCCCAGAGGAAGGGTGGCAGTGGGAAGAAAGAAGGAGTTCAAGGGGTTTAGAGAAGCAAACTGCTTGCTCCCAGGTTAATGAGCTTGGAGTAGAGCCACCCACACTTGCAGGATGAGAGGTTTTGGCTATACAAATTCAGGCCATGGTCTCTCAGTGCCTAGTGAACAGTACCAGGAATGTTTGTTTGACTAGGACCAACAATAAGTTCGAGGAACAGACACGAGAAAGTGCTAGTTTTGGTAAAAATTGATTTAAATGTTTTCTTTCCGAACAGTTGGGGTTGTTTTAAAGCCATTGAAAGGCTTAATTTCAGTCAGACCTATCTATCTCTACTTGATATATTTATTTTAGTAGAGAAATGTAAAAATTGAGATGCACTCTCAGTTGCGAGGTCAGAAGAACAAAATGAACTTAAACATCTGCTTGAAGGATAGTAAACAGAAGGAGGTTCATTTGGGAAAAATGAATCCTTTTGGTGGAAATGAAAATGAGCAAAGACAAGCAAAGGAACAGAGAAACTCAGTTGCAGCGTATGGTTAAGATACTAGATGTGTGTGTCAGGCATGGCTCCTCCGTTGCCACTACTCCTGATGTTTATACATCATAGGTGTAGAATTGTTGAAGCAAGACTGAGTAATGAGGAATAACTGAAAAGAACTGCCCAGTCTTACACCTTTTTCATGTCAGCTGTATTTACCAAGTCCACTGAATCCTCATGCGGTATCTGGCACTGCTTGCCCAAGGAGGAATGACGTGGAAATGTAAGACCAGTTTGTGAGTGCTGAGCTCTAAGGTTGGTGGGGACATGGCTGAGTTTTGCCTGGAACTGGGCAATACCTTACAGGTGGTTAAAGGATATCAGTAATAGTTTCATGCATTGGTCATTCATATCAGTCCTTTTTGCTAAGACATTTATGAATATTTTGTGAATGATGTGCAGAGTAATCAAATGTTTATCAAAACTTGGCATCAAAATTTTTAACTTGTGGATCTTCAGCAAATGGTTGGCTACAAATCACTGTTAATGCTTTCATTGTTTTTCAGTGTAAGTTGGCTTATGTGGAAACATTGAATGCTTCCATATTAGTCTGAAAAACATCACAGAATATAATTTTATTATTTTCTCGTAGAAATGTAAATACTGCTGAGTACTTTTTTTCAAAAATTATTTTCACTAAGCCTTGCTAATTTGGTGGACCTCTCTATCAACAAACCTGCTTGGTGGGTACTTGTGGAAAGTTCCTGATGTATTCCATGGCAGGCAAAGTAACTAGACTAGATTGACAAAAGAGAATTCACTTAAAAATCCCAATGTATGTCTAGTACAATTTTTCTTACTATTTTCTAATGTAAACATCAAGGACTCAAATTTATTAACTTCAGTTTTTGGATAAATAGAATTGTAAGATTCTGATTTAATGTAGCGCTAGAGAAAATAACCAAATGAAATCAAAATGGGAAGAATTACCCCAAAAACATGGGGGGAAAACTTGGAAGGAAAGCTGCTAAGTGGATATATGAATTCTTGTTGTCTAGGATTTTATAAACTAACCTTTTTTTAAATCCAAAAAGTAAATCTGAATTGGGGGCAATATAATATTTTTGCCTGGTATTTTACCTCCACTTTAGCAATTATTTAGGGATCTGCCATTTGTTGAGAAATATTTTCACATCTAAAGTTTCTTGGTACAAGGAGTACAAGTATATTATCTGTATTCTTTACATGCTTATCCAAGCACCACACCTTTGTTAGACTTTTTTCTCTTGAAGAGTTGTGTTGACAGATTCTTTCTTTGACAGAACATTCTAGTAACACTGCTCATATATAAAAATAATACATCTAAGCTGATCATCTAATTTCCTGAATGTGTTTATGATTTAGGGAACAAGGGAGTAGGTTTTTTTGCTTATCAAAAATATCACAGCAGGCCCATGTAGAATCTGAGATATTTAGAATTTGGCCTCATGTTGAAGAAATGTATCTTATTTACATTTAATGTACCAGATGGTACAGGGGCTGATTAGGTTGTTCGGTGTAGAAATCTGTACTCACTTGTTCTTCTGTGCCATTGTAGAAACCCTTTGGTAAACGTTGTTTTGAGGACAGGAGAATTAGATGCCAAGTAACCTTAATGCTTACTTTGTCTTGCAAATGTATTATTCAAAAATAAGTCTTTTCACACTAGGTATATTTGCGTTTATTGTTAAACATATTTGAAAATTTATACTGTTTGCATAGGGATCTCCTTTCATTTTGAAGCACATTTCCCCAGTCCTAGTTTGAACTGCTACTAAGGGTTGCAGCACATGGTACTTTTCTATTGGTGAAGTGGTTGTGGAATAATACCACAGTGTTACTGTTCAGGAAAAGTTAGAAGACAGTTTTTACAGCCTTGGACCTTGAATTTTGCTTGTCTGTGGATGGTTGATTTGCCTTTGGTCTTCTCATCTCTTAGTTAATTCTCTTTTTATTTTGGGGTATCTTCTAGAGGTTCTACACATTTGGCAACACTCTGCTAATAAAGACCACCTGCGCCTCATAGTACTTGCTGAGTTTCTTTTGTCTCTTCAGACTCACAAAGAGAATAGAAATTCTATTTTTAGGCCTTGAGGGTTGGAAACATCCACTTTGAAATCAAACTTCCAAGTGTTATGCAGAGATAATGATACATTAAGTGAATCGTGAGTACTTTAAAGTGGGTATCTTTCAGTCTCTCCTGTTGAATTGATTCCAGTTTGTTTAAATGCATTTTCATTGAGCCTTTTTTCATTTTAATAATTCTTGGACTCTACCACCTGTCTATTTCGGTGCCAACTGCTGCTTCAGTGGAAGTTGTTGTAACAGAGTCTGACTCAACCTTGCTTGGGAGTGCTGTCTCTTGGGGATCTCTTTTCTTCCCTGGAACACAAATTTAACCTTGACCCTGAGGAACAATTGGTTGAAAACTGACAGTAAGATACATTTTAATTTATGCTTCCAGAAAAGATCCAGCTGTCTTGCATTTTGCCCTCTGCAGTATCACCTCCTGCATTTGTCCAGTGCATCCAAGCTGAGCAGTTCTGTCAGCCTAGGAAAGCCTGCAGCAGCAGCTTTGAGCAAAAAAACATAAATGCCCATTCCAGTGTTTGCATTTGGGAACAAATTTTTAAGTATTTTGCTCAGTTTTACTTTTCAGCTGTCTACATTTTTGCCCTTCTACCTTTATACAGCTGTCTGTTACCTCTGTAGTGATGCGTCCTTCATGTACAGATCAATAATGACAACCACATCTCAAATTGAGCATAGTTGGCTCTTGGATGTGTCATCTTTTCAGGGGGAGTAGCAGAGTGTTTCAAGTAGAAGCTGTTTAGTTCCTTTTTTTCAGGTTGTATTACTTCTACCTTTTCTTAGAGTATTTTGTTTCTTTGGTTAAAGGGGAGATATCCAGGCAGAAGCAATTGTTGTGAATGTAATTTCTCATTATGAGAAGGTGTTTTGCAAAACATCTCTTCCTGTAATTTTAAAGAGAGTTCACTCCTAGATGATCAAGATAAGCCAAAAAAAGACTCTGACTGAAGCACTAGGTACTTCAACCATAAACTACAAGGCTTTTTGAGGTGCCCAAGCTGCTACTTACCCAAGCTGGCTGTACCAGTCTTTTGTACTCAGCAAGTGCCTAGTTAGAGTGGGACAGGACAGAACCTGCTACAGGCAGATATGCTTCATGGCATGCACCTACAGAACTGCAATTTCAGGGGCATGAACTTTCTACCGTTGTCTACAAGAAGGATAAGGAAAATATTCAGTTTTAATTTTAAAAAGCAAATTGTGTGCAAAAGATGCACACACCATATCCTGTGCTCAATCTACCTGCACATCTCATGGCATTGGAGTTGTAAGCACATCTGTGTGCTATGCAGAAGCAAAGTAACTTCTGCTAGAGCAAGTGGGTTTTGTAATTTAAAACATATTGGTTTGTTTTACTGTGAAGTGCTAGACAGCCTGTAACCTGCAGAATATTACTGGTTGTTTGGGTTTTACCCTTCAAGTATGATGATCAGAGCTGAAACCTGCTCTAGCTGGGCACAAGTTCTGCACTGCTTGCCCCCACAACTGCATGCCTGCACTGCCAAGCCTTAGCGTTTTGGTACTGCAGTGGCAATGATGTAGTTAAAATTGTGGGTAGTTCTTCAGATGGAGTGGGATTTTTCTCATCTCAGTCTCCTTTATCTGACAAAACAAAATCATCTCATCTAAAATTACTCCTGCCAGAGCAGAATGAGGTGGGACAGCATGATGTCAAATAAGAACGGGTTTTTGAGTGATTTGACTGAAGAGTTAAACATTTAGCAATTTATTTTTTAACTTCCTGTCCTCAAAGCTAGCTTATTTTATAAATGCTAAATTTAGTTCTGCTCGGTTTCCGTCATCAAGGACAGCTTTTTTGGTATGCTTTCTTACAAAATATTTGACCTTGGGAGATTGCTGCCAGAAAGGAAGACACTTTAATATCTGACAGCTGATTGTTAGAGGTTTGTAAACTCTGTTGTGCGGGAGCAATAAAAGTCCACAATTGTAGAAGGATTCACTTTAGCTTAGCACTCTGTGAAGCTGATGAACTTCAGGGTGTGAGGATGAGTTGCTGAAAACAAAATGTTCTTAGCTTTTTGTCTGGTTTAAACCGTAGCTGGATGGAAACTATGAGCTCTTCACGGCTTGGTTATGAATGGGAGACAGTGCTGGTACACAGAGGAGATTGCCATGAGTAGAATAAGAGAATTGAAGGGGCTATTGCAAAATTTCCTCACAAGTAAGTTAAGAGGAGGTAGAGTTTAGGGGCTGGAAAGCAGATGAGGAAGAGCTCTGCAGGAAAGGGTGGCCATCCAGCAGATGGGATGTTATCAGCCACAACTTCCCATGCTTAGCTCAGGGTATTATGGCTTGTTGTGAGGTTGACTGGTTGTTTTTCCATAATGGCCTGGGAATAAGGCAGTAAGGAATGCTTTTCTACTCAGCCAAAAAAAGCTTTTTGAATAGGGAAATCACGTGTTATATTCTTGGCGGTGTTTATTAATGACAAGCTAATGAAACAGAGCACTGCAGAGAATACTGGTGTACAGCTTTAAAAGGGCAGGCACGAAAAGCGTGAGCCAAGAGCATTGATCAATAGAGGTTGCAGCTTTATTAAAAAGCCTTTTTGTAGCAGGGAGCCATCCTAACCTGCCTTCCAGTTCTGTCTCAGACTGGATTTGAGGGGATGGTGAACAGCATAAGGATGCAACAGCAATGTTGCAGAGAGGGGCATTGCTGAGATTTGCTTCTGAGTCCCAGCTGGTGCCAGGGCTGAAGCTGTCCCTCTTCTTTGTACCTGCAGGCAGGAGCAGTGACATGAGGGAAGCCACGTGGAGCTCTACACCTTCATGTTGCATTTCCATGGTCTGGGAACCAAGGCAACCAAGGCAGCCCACTCAGTTTCAGGGACCTCAGGCTGAACCCTTTCTAACCCACCAATTACTCTGGAAGCTGCCAAACTGTCAACAACAGAGTTTAGACTCCTAAAACCAAAATGAAGGTCACTAAACCAACACAGACACTTTTGGCAGCTAGGCACAAAAAACCTGCTTCAGACGCCCAAACCAGCAATTAACTGAGCCCACACCACCACAAGAAGCCCAATTCACTAGATGAGGATGGAAAAACAGGACTAGAGAGACAGGAGAAATAAACACACAACTATTTGTTTCTCATCCAATTGACTTTATGAGCTGACAGAAAGCCTGATGGTATACCTCTGAATATCCCAGCCATAGCTTTATTATCTTCTCAATTAGAAAGGATGTAGTTCCATTAAATAAAACTAACAACAACACTCATTGTCTAGGGAAATGAACAGTTAATTCTCAGTTAACGACATTAGTGGGAGATGCTAAGAAATAGTGTGCTGAGAATTCAGCCATCCCTTTCAGCTTCATTGCTACACTTAATCCTGTAGTTCTTAGTTCTGGAATAGTCACCATTAGGAAAAGTTTACTTATACCATCCATTTTCAGAACATAATGATAAATTTAATGTTCAAAGTTTTGAATCACATACTGATTAAATAGAATTTTGGCAACTTAGATAACATTTGAGATCATGGACAAACATCTGTACTGGTTGTAGGTCACTGTAAGAGACCATGAGTTGTTGGGGTAGATTTTTGCTCACCACCAGCAGAACAAAATGTAGCACTTGCTAATAATTTTTGTCTTAAATGTGAGATGTACAACTGCATTACCAAAGTTCACAGAGACTGCATGGCCCCTCCAGCAGCTCTGGTCAAGAAGAGAGTACCTAGGGGAAAAGTAGGTGCAGTGCAAGGAATGTACAGGCAAAAGTAAATGTAGAAGAGCTCTTAAAGAGAATGTGATTTGTATGATAGTCTGAAGTTACATGATACTTTCTTTTTTTTAATTCTCAAAAGACTAGGTGTAAATTCTGAGTAAAACAAAGGCCTGTTCATAGCACAGTCTAGAAAAATCTGTAAGCTAATGACCTGTGCTTTGTCACAAAGACCATTAGTTCTATCCACAGAACAAATCCTTTGTGTACCATCAGCTACATAAGGGTTTGGGGTTCTTCTTTACTCACCCTGTGAGGGACCTAGTGCTGCTTGCTGCAAAGGCCAGAGGGACTTCGGAGCAGATGTGCTCTGTTTCGTGATAGACTGCTTTTGAGATCCATGTGGATTCTTTGTGTCCACTCTCAGAAGTATCTTGGAAATCAGAAGACTACTACTAGCAGTGTGACATGCATATGCTGGGTACATCAAGTCCCCAGTTCCCTCAGAGCACTTTAGGGTGCTCTGAAGAGCAAGGAGGGACAGCAACAGCAACTAATCCATCCTTCAGGTCACAGAATAACATTATGCTGCTGAGGCAGGTGGCATTAGGTCATCCTGGAATCTACCTCTGGCACCCAGGGGAAACCTGGAAGTATGGCAACATGTAGGATTTCCTCCATGATGGATTTATCTGCCCTGTGCATGGAGCTGGCAGTTCATACTGCTTCTGGATGACACTTGTGTGGCCATGTGCACAAGGGGATCTCTCATCTCCCTTGCATGCAAGTTGTCCCCCTTCTCTTGAACATTTAAGAAGGAAGATGTTGCCTTTGGCCTTATGAAGATTTGGGTATAACCTGTGCAGGGTGTCCCTCTCTGCCTTGCCTTTCCTCTGTCACCAGTCTGTTCAGTTCAGCAGAACCAGTCTCCCCAGTTGCATGTATATGAGACTTGTCAAGACTTGACAAACGAACTGCTTGTGCCATGTATGTTTATGGTTTTGACTTCATGATGACACAATGGAGATCTCATGGATAATAGTCCAAGCAAGGTGGTTTCAGAAGTAGTTAAGAGAAATCATTACTGGGCAATTACAGGCGGGTTTGCCTTCTTGAGGAGGAAGTTTTCATAATCTTGTCACTTATGCACTTTGAAAAGTAACCTAATCTTCACTCTGTGTTCTTTCTTCGCAGAACTTCCCATTGTCGTTACAAAATGGGATTTTTTGCTTTTGTTATTTGTATTACAACAGAACAGCAGGATCCAGGTGAATCCTTTATTTAGATGGTGGTCTCTTTATTTTATATTGATTTGTGTGTCAGTAGTGGAAGAGACTCACTGTTCCAGAGGTCTTTGTGCTTTCAAATGGGGGGAAATGTCAGATTCAAGAACCAGACTAAATCAGCTAGATCTGCTAGAACATCTCATCTTTCAGCATGCCAGGGATAATATCCACTTAGGCTGTTAATATTGGAGTTTTTAATATTAGTGTTTCTATTTTCCTTTTGCAATAGAACTCCATTCTGTGTTGAAATTTGACTCTTGACACAAAACAAGGAGTGTTTTCCATCAAAATATTTAACATACTTGATTATAAAAATCACAAAATTAATTCATAGCTTGCTTGATTGCTAGTTTATTTAGAGTAGACATTAAAATATTTCTAGCTTAAATATTTCTGACAATATTTTTAGATACTTAGTAACTATTGTAATCTAAAGTTCAAGATAATGCATTTAGAGGTGCTTAGGTACTGTGAAAAGATTGCTTGTTAGATCTGTATATGGAATAATTGCGTTGGGTCAAGTGAGATTTGAAGTAGCATGGCAAATGTTTTATAGTTAGGTTGGTTTTCTGTACTGCTGCCATAGCAGTGTGTGTGTGCCTGTCTGTAGAGAAGCTCTGCTGCAGTGCAGTGTTGTGGAGGTACTTAGCTGAGGAGCTGAGTGTTGTGCTTTGTCTTGCTACCAGGTTATCAGTGGTCATTTCCATCCTTGCTCTGCCTCTTGAAAATTACTTGAAAAAACATTTTTAAAGGCTAGTTATTAATGATGTACTGTCAAAATGAAAAGATATGTCAAATGAGCTTCTCCAGGGAATCTTTGGCCTAGCATTATTCAAAAATTCTATTAACCTCTTAGCTGATGGGAATAAGGAAGACTTTAAAGAAATGGCATCTGTCTAGGATAAATTTAGTCAACCCAGCTTTGAAAGACTTGGTCTAAAGCATAATATTATTTTGTCAAGTCAGGAAAATTCTTCTTAATTGGTATGAAAAAATAAAAACAAACAACAAGGGGGAAACTTATCTAATGGGCTAGTTCAGAATAGCAAATTGCTGTAACCACTGCTGCCTGTAACAGGGCAACCATACAAACGTTGGGCTCTGGACAGACCTGTAAGGTCATTGCCAGTAACCATACAAAATGCAGAAGTCAAAGATTGAACTGAAGGACTGTGAGTAGTGTAAGGCCTTCTGAAAAGTAGCATGGACAAAACTACAAAGATTGCTGTAAAGAGTAAACAAGGGTACTAAGGCTTGTTCTTTTAAAGTTGATGTATGAAGAAAAACAAATAGGGGGAAATTACAGTCTTTGAGCATGCAGAAGGTTGTTTGAGAATTGGTGGTAACCATTTTTTCTTCATGTCTATGTGTAGATGACACGAGAATAACAGGCAGTGGTTTAAAGTTAGATGTTGGGAAAGAAAAATATTCTGTCAATATAAATAGTTGTTAACTGTGAAGATACAAAAAAATCTTGTCACTGATGATTTTGTGTGGTGCAAAGAATGAGGGTGATTTTGTATAGTAAATCCTGACACCTTCTAAGAAATGGGAGTAGAACTGTTTTTTTAATATTCTGTTCAAACTGATCATGTCTGTGCTTTTTAGTATGATTTGTACTTTAAAATTATGAGCTGACACAAGAAAAGGAAAGAAGTCCTGTGGCTTTCATGACCAAATTGTGTGCTGTGCATTAGCAATTGTGTGTCATCTCTAGCCACATATGTAACTATGTCCCTTTGTACTTCCTCAACAGTCTCCAAACGTCCACAACTACCCAGATATGGATGCTGTACCCTTGTTACTAAACAACATGAAGGCAGACCCCACGGAGGATTCATTATCTACAGACCACTTCCAGACACAGACTGAACCAGTGGACTTGTCAATAAACAAAGCCAGGTCATCCCCTACAGCAGCTTCATCTTCACCAGTTTCCATGACAGCATCAGCCTCCTCCCCTTCTTCTACTTCTACTTCTTCTTCTAGTCGGCCAGCTTCATCACCCACCGTAATAACATCAGTGTCCTCAGCGGCATCTGTACCATCAGTATTAACTCCAGGTCCTCTTGTGGCCTCTGCATCTGGTGTTGGAGGCCAGCAGTTTTTGCACATTATCCATCCAGTACCACCTTCAAGTCCCATGAACTTGCAGTCCAACAAAATGAGTCACGTGCACCGTATCCCTGTGGTGGTACAGTCGGTACCTGTTGTCTATACAGCTGTGAGATCACCTGGGAATATGAACAACACTATAGTAGTACCACTGTTGGAGGATGGGAGAAGCCATGTCAAAGGTAAGGAGCAGCCAGTTTTGTGTATCTGTGGCGTCTCTGAGACTGCTCTTCTATGAGAAAAATATAAAAGTATTACAAACCTGTTTGTTTCCATACTGTGTTGTTTTCTGAGAAGACATGTAACTTACACTGTAGAGAGGAACCTTTACAAGTCTTATCCAAGATGCTCTTTAGAATAAATAAATATTTAAATGAAGATTGAAGTCAGCAGTGGTGGTATATGCTCAGACAACTTGTGGCAAGTTTTGTCCTGAGTAAAATAAATCCTCCCTAGAAGCTGAAGAAGTAGGGCAATGGAAAAGTGTCAATATGCAAAACATCACAGATGAATGTGGAATACTCAGCTGGTGTTTCAGGTTTAGCAAGGGGAGGAATGTCAGAGAGATTGTTCCCCAGCAAGGAGAAAGCAATCATTGGTCTGTAGGAATGTGTGAAAGAAAGAGTTTTATTAAGCTCAAGGAGTGGCAGTGCAATGCTTTGAATCAGGTTTCTTCTTCCAGATTAAACAGCAGAAAGGGAAGGAAGCTACACAGAGGATGTAAAATGGGAATGAGTTTTGCAGACACAGGACTTGAGACACATGTGGAGGTGTGAAGGGAGGAAGAAGGCACATGCCAGAAGGATGGATACACTCTTGAGATGTCCAAAGAACACAGGAAAGGGAGCTGGAAAGCAAGTAAAAGTGAGATCATAATAATTACTGAGGGAGCAAAAACTTGTTAGAGATGGTGAGATGATGGGTGGAGAAAGAAAAGAGAGAACAGATGTGCCCAGATACCTTGAAAAGCATAGCTTTATAAAGGCGGCATTAGTGACAGAGATGGGAATATGAAAAAAGGAATGAAAGACACTAATTTCAAGGCTCACTGCATGTGAGTGAATAAAATACGGTAATTCTCCCTCAAAATGAGGTATTGCTTGAGGCGGAAAGGGAGGGTATTGACATATAACCTTACTTTGGGGCTTATGAGACTGCAGGACATTTAGTAACGTATCTTATAACATCTCTTCCATACCTAATTTCATAATGAACAGGTCTCTACAAGGTTTTTCCTCACCTTCCATGTCAGTTTATCAAAAACTGGCAGCTGTGTATTATTGCACAGGACTACAGTGGTGAGTCATTCTGATGTTTAGTGGCATCTTGTTGTCTATTAGCCTCTGATTCTCCTACTGTTCCCTCAGTACCCAGGTGTGGACTGTGCCCTCCCAATGGGCTTGGACATAGGAAATGGACTCATTGTTGATCTGAGTTTAATTTTAAGCCTCAAAATGATGGTTTTTTTATTACACTTCATACTCCCATGATTAGCTCTTCGTGCCACCATGTCAAGAAATTATGAATAAAAGGACAACTTTCCAGCACATTGTCTAAGGAAAAAAAAAAGGCAAAAAGGAAAACTTTTGTCTGTATTTTGATTTTGGAGCCTGAAGCTGCACCTGACCTTGAGCTCATCCAGAAATTTTTCTGTTTATTTTCTTTTCAGAGGTGCTAGTTGGCTCTGGTAGTAGTCTCCTTTATAGGAAGGATCTCGTAAAACTGGAACTTCAGTACCCTACTTTCATTAACAAAATTCCAGAACTTAGTGTGCTGTAGGGATTTCAGCCTATGAACTCCATGCCATCTGAGCTGCCCTGACAATATGGCCTTTGTGCTATTATTGGCAGAGGTCATTAAGCAGCCCTGCAACACCTATTAATGAACAGTTAAAGAAAAAAGGGATTAACAGTTCTTGAAGTTATTGATTTTTTTTGCACCAGTTGTACCAATTTTGCTGTCCTTAATTCTTCTGATATAAATATTCCAGTTAATTTGAATAAATACAGTCAAAGAATCATGGGAGGCAGTCCACTCTAGGTATGAGTTTTGCTGGAGTGTGTTTTTAATTCTTTATGTAAAACAATAGAAGTATTAATATGCAATGATATCTCACAAATTGACCAATTAAATAAATTTCATATGTGTGCAGATGAAATTTTCTTCAGTGGTCAGCTCTTGTGCTGAAAACAAGAAATAAACGTACACAGATCCTAACAGGATGTTGCTGTCAAATTGAATTAGTTGCTAATTCTCTACCGGCTGATGGACAAATGCAGGTTTGGAGTCAATTAGAGTGACAGCTTCCAACTTTTACATGAACGTTGATAATTTTCATAAACAAAAAAATGCACACACTGAAGCAGTTGATTCACAGACAGCATTGGCAGCATAGTCTCTGTGTTGTTGCAGCTTTGGTGCTAATTCAGAGACTCCGTTGACGATCCAGGAGTGTCAGTTTGGAGGCACTTAAAGTTAGATTTATGTTAGCCTCTGTCTAATTCCTTTTCACTCAGTTGAGACTTAGGCACTTTCTCGAACAGAAATTTTTTAATGCTAAAATTAGTAAAAATTAAATCAGACTTAAGTTCAGACCTCTCCTGTTTTTCTAGGTATCAGGTACTGAGGGGAAAAAATGGAAGAAATGGGATATAGAGAAAATTTTTTTCCTTGTTTTTCCCAGTTTTGTTTTTCTCATGCTGAATTTTCCTCTTCCTTCCTGATTTGACTAGAACCATTTAAGTTTTAATTTTATTGCAAAACCTTCTCAGGCTGCCACTACCCCTCTAATCCTGCCTCCAGGTGTTTTGCTCAGGTGGCTTTCTGGTTCCCCTGATACTTCCCAGATCTCCTTTCTCTCTCAGACAGAACTGTCTTCCTGGTGTCTGCTTTTTTAGGCAGCTCAAGCAAATACTTATTTCTTCATGTTCTGTTTGAATTCTCTCTTCCTTCCAGCACAAGAAATTGCTACCTTGTCTTCTCTTTCCCTTATTTTTTTCTATTTTTCTACTTTTTTCTAGTCCTCCCCATTTTGCTGACTGTTCTTTGAGTGCCACTTTCAGCGGCTCTGCTTCATCTTCCCCTCCTTATCTGTTAATATTTCTAACCTCTATTGTCATCTCCTCCTCAGCTGCTGTGCAAGCTCTTCCATGGCATCATTCATCCTGGCGTTCTTTGTCTCACCGTCCTTCAGGAGAGTCTCAGATGTTGTTTTGTGCCTCCCAGTTTGCTGCTCATTTCTGCTGTCTCTCCTGCCTCCTCTCTCCCATTTTCTTTACTTGCAAGGTTTTGCGTGGTTTTGAAGATAAATAGTGCTTGTATACACAAGCTGCCAGCAGTATCCCATTAGGACCTGTGCCACATGCTACACCTCAAGGCAGGCAACAGGAGACTATGGTTTCCAACAGGGCTATGATGCTGCAGCAGCATCCTTATGTCAGAGTGATACTTTTTGTGGGATAAAAACCTAGTCTAAATCAAAACCAAGATGGAAGCATTTTTAGGAAGTTATTAACAACACCCAATTAGAAGGTAATTAGTGGACAAAATGTTCAGCATCAGTAGTACAACACCAGCCATTTACAAAATCTTACTTAAGTCCTGCAAGTTCCTAACACCGTTTAATCCCCCAGCACTCACATATACGCACACACACACACTCCTCTGCTGACCGTGTACTTTCCCTCCCCGATGCAGGAGGCACTCCAGTGAGGCCCACAGAGCAAGGGGTCTCTGTGTTGCTGGTGAGTCCAGGCTGTACCTTCTGCCAGCCCTACAACATGGCAGAGAGACAAAGTTCCTTCTGTGGTCCCTGCTCTTGTCAAGCACAGCCTTAAAAAGTGCTTTGAGATTTTTTTTATTGTGTGAATTAGGTGGTGGTGACAGGACATTATTGTATGTTAACATATTCTATAAAAGAGAGTTGAAGTCCCATGAAAAACTCTTTCGTTGCCTTTTCTCCCTCTTCAGCAGTGGTGAGGATTGATAAAAGGTAATTAGAGGCAAAGCAGGTAGCAGCACCTATAGATAGAATTGCCTGACCATTTTCCTTAAACCTGTATATTCAGTTGCGTGAAGTCTGTCTGTATGTTAACAATTTAGACTAGCATTTTCCATACCGCATATCTGCTGCAAGCTCCTGTTATTTTTTCTTCCTTTTGGAGGAAAGTTTCGAGAAAAAAAAAGCATGCCACTCTTCCAGAGACAGAGCATAGAGAAAAAAAATTTAGCATTTTCTATACTGAAAAATCTATTCTGTCTTTTTTTTTTTGGTGAAAAACTGTCGAACCTCAGTGTTTCTGTGCCACGAACCTCAAACTTCATCTTGGACCATTGTCCTTTGCTTTCAGAAGATATCCACGAATACTACTGGCAAGTCATGTCCCTCTAGCAGCAGGTTTTGCCAAATATAATATCCTTAAAAATTGGTTTTTGTTGTTCAGAAGAGTTACCCCATTTATTGAAGGGCCTTTTAAAAGCTCCTTCCTGGTGGTGGTGCACCAAGGACAGGAGCTGTGCAGCTTTGACAGTTCTGGGGATTTTGGTTCAAATCTATGGATTCTCATTGTTAGAAGACCACAAGCACTTGCAAAATCCAGTGGTCAGAACATTATAAATTTAAATCTGCCAACTGAACTTCGTCTGCTTCCCATGTATATAAACAGCAGTAATGACAGGGGCTTGGACTGTTTTAATGTTATATCTCTATATAGACCTGACAGAAATACATAGTTACGTCTTTTAGCAGTTTTCACATACGGTATTCATCACTGTGAATGTATTAATAAGTAGCAAATGCAGTACCTTTTGCTACTGATTTTTCTGTGACTTAAAACATGTAGTACCACAAGATTACATTATCCACTGCCCATGATGGTTTTTTTAAAATAAAGCCTGTTATTTCTACCTACTGTAAAGTTTATTCCACAGAAGTAAACACAATTTGTAGTACAAAGTCAGAAATTAACAGAACTGTTCCATATGTTTAAAGGTCAGATTTTATGTTCTGTTTGTATAAATTATGCTATGGAAGAGACTTTTAATTAAAACCAACAGTGCTACTTTTTTTATTTCATGTGAAGTGATTATCCTTTCTGCGTTTTAGTAGTGGTTATTTTGAATTTGAGTGTTGAGGCTGAGAGTTTCTACTTTACCTACAATTTTTTTGTTGTTATGCACAAAAATCCTTTGCAGCTTTGCATATTCCAGCCTGTCCACCTCCACCCTGCTGTCCCCTAGAATGAGAATCTCTCTCCCCCTTGCTTTCTTGGTTCAGCTGGAAGAATCATTATTGGTTTTCGGAAAGGAGAAGCCGGCAGAGAAGAGGCTTGTATTCAGGGTGGGGCCTGTGTTCCTGAAGATGGTGCATACATTTAAGAACTAGAGTAAATAATAATTCTTGCCAGAATACAGGCTTAAACACAGACTATAAGATACACTGTGGTATTTGAAATTGAGAAGGAGGTTGAATTAAGACAAAATTAGGTTAACTATGGAGAGTTCCATAACCAGACTTCTACTTAAAACTCCAGAGAAGTCTTATTTCTGGTGACTTACTAGTGGCAAGCTTAGGTTTCTCCACTATAGAAGCACATGCTCTTTTAAGATTAGTCAACAGTGGATTGTATGTTTTTATGTATTTTATGGATTATATGTTTTTAACTTGGAGCAGATTTGGTTAAGGGAATGAGGTAGTTGTGTATTCCAACTTTATTTTCAAAACCCAACATAAACAGAATGAGGAAATCCATTTTGATATATCCTTAGTCTCTGCACCTTTTGGAGGCTGTTAAATCCTTGTCTGCCATGCCAAGAATGCCTCTGGTCCTTCATCTCTGTGTTCTCACCAGGGCTGAGCTTTGATCTGGTTGCTTTTATCCCAGATTTGGATCCAGCAGAAGCACATGCCTAGAACTTCCCATTTATTTTATCTCTACCTTGGGTCTTATTGTGCCTTGGACCAATCTGGTGGAAACTTTCTGTTGTGTAAAATATCTCTGGATATTTGTTGCAGTGTGTAAGTTGTGGTCTGCTACCATTGTGTAGTGGCTTTGCAGTATTTTATTTAATATTAAATATATTGATTCCTTGTTGTTTTCTTTGTTTACTTTTGGTGATAGAATATTTGTGTACTGGGTGCTCAGTGAGATATAAATCTCAGTAGTTCTAGTAGTTTCTTTTTTTTGTGTAGATGAGGTTTTGTGGCATTGAAATAGCTCAGAAAGAGAAAAGTCCTTTGTTTAAAAAATGGTTTTGTGTGTTTATGTATACAACCCAATGACAGAGATGCTTAAATATGTGCATATTTTGCATCCACGCAATCACTCTCACCTCTGTATTTCTCCATACAGCTATTCTTTTACAGGTTTATGGAAAATTATTTGACTGTTGAAATGATTTTAAATATTGCCTTTGATTGGATCATAGCAATTAATATTCCCTGGTAGATTAGTTACACTTTGCATTCCAGTGCCTATTTCCATTCTCTGTGAACCATAGCTCTGGTAGGTGCAGTTAACTGCTCTAGCCATATAGTCCCATAAAATCTCAATAAAATCTGAAAGCTGTGGAGTATGGGTAATCTTGCTATAAATTGTAATAAAAATTACCCCTGTAGACTCTATATTCTGACCATTACATTCATGGATACTGCTGCTTTGTACATAAAGTTTTATGAAATAAATCGACCAATTCTACTGCCCCTACTAGGCACCAAGCTGTTTTGATTGAAAATCTGATAGGTGCGCTCAGAGAGTTCTTCCAACGCATAAATCATTTATAATGAACTTTAAATAGGAAGAAAAATGCTGTATATGTGCATCATGTTAGTATGGACCAGCTTAGAAGGAAGAAGTCATCAATGCTGTCATTCACATGTATTTGTTAGGTCCATAAAGACAGGATTCTGCTTCCTAAAACACACTTATAAAACCTATTTTACAAGAAGGATAGAGATGAGTTGGTCCCTCTGCTTGGTCTTTGATCCACCCAGGTGCATTTTTTTATCAGAGGCATTCGAGAGAGTTGCAGTTTAAGAAAGCAAAAGAAGTCACTGTTGGGCAGCAGTTTTCCTTCTTTCAGTATTTCAGGTACCGAGGTATGCTGTTTGCCAAACTTAGATTCCAGAGTTGTGGTTTGGACACAGCAGTATTCATAGTTGTTGGCAGATGATTATTTTTAATGTGATTACTTTGACCCCAGGTGAATGACTTCTCCACATTTGCCTCCTAGGGCCCTGAGGCCAAAGATCATTTTCTTTAGCTTCAGTGTTGGGGACTGAAGGCACCTTTTTGACATTAAGTGAACAGTGGCAAGTGGGAAGAAAGTGGGAGCAAGGAAGCCTGCACAGTGCTGTTGGCAGCACTATGCAGCTGTCTGATCTCAGACACCTGCTGAGATCCTCCCAGACACTTTTGCTCCTTTCCCAGGAAACCAAGGCATTGCAGAATCACATGGCAAAGGCTACTCTCATCCTCTTCCCACCAAGGAGCAGGTCCACAATGGCTCAAAGGGCGGAGCCTCTTTCGTTTGCCAGGACTTGTGGTCCAGCACCCGGCAAGAGGAGTGAGGGGGGTTCACACTGCTGAATTTCCTGTGCAGTCCATGGAGGCGAGTAGGCTCAGCACTCTGAAGGCACCCATCTCCCTCTGACTGGCTGTATGGGAGGGTTGGGATGGTTCTATGTGCAGTTCAGGTACCCGAAGCTGGTGGCACTTCCCTCCCCTCCTAGTGTCTCCTAGGTCCTGAGGTCTGGGGCTCTGAGAGGAGATGGGGGCTGACAGAAACATACTGTTAGGCATTGTTGTGTCATGGGGTTTTGTGAGTGGCAGATGATGATGATGATGATGATGATTACTGCTTTAAAACTAAGATTCTTTCTTCTTTTGCAGATTAATAGCATATTGTGCTACAACATGAGTGTCCAACAGTTTTCTTAGCCACATTTTCCACTACCAATCCTTCTAGGAGTTTGGCACAAATGTGACTTTGGTACTTCAATCCCTCATGCTCTGCATACACAGGGACACACATATGTAACAACAGTACTAGTGAGATTCTTGTAAATGTTAATTTTGGCGCGTAGGGTAAAACTGGTTTTCCATTCCTAATGGAAGTAAGTACAAAGCATCATTACTTACAGATAATCTTTAACCTGTTGTATGCCAGCATGCACTGGAAGCCACTGGAGAGGAGTTTCTGAGAAGCAGCAATCATGACCATTTCTGACTTATTTGAGGCACTCATATTTCTGCTTCATTTAAACTTGCATCACAATTAAAACCTGGGGCTATATTTCTGAGAACAAACATGTCACCCAGGCTTGGATCAGAACTGGCAAGACCATCCAGGTTGACATCTCACCTAACAAAGGTGTTGGGGGTTAGTCTGCCCACTGCAGAGCCATGTAACCCTGCTTCTGATGGCAAGTCTTAGTGGGTGGATGCCAGGACCACACAGAAATCCCATCATGAAAAATCATTTTGATTAGCAAATAGAAAGGCATCCTTCAGAGAAAGCAGGATGGGGAGTTTATATGTGAAACAAAAGCAAATGAACTCTGAATTTGTAAATCCTTTCAAAAAGCAGAAATATATTCTTAATTAAGAGAGCAGCGAAGCATGATTCAGTTTTTATTGTGATGTGGTATATCAGCAGACGTACATGAATGTATGTTTAAAAAGTTATTAGCAGAGAAGTTAATTCAATGCAGAAAACTGAGGTTTTAAGCTGGAATGAGACAGAGGCTTCAGTATTTCAATATGCTGAAATCTTCTCTCTCTACTTTCACACCAGCAAGTATCATCTCATGAGTCATTTCAACATCAGTTACTTACTATGTGGCTTAGCTATAGGGAGAGACAAAACTCCTGATGGTTACTTAGTTTTCTCCTGGCTCTTAAATATTTCATTTATCTTTAGCCCAAGTGGCTCATATTTGCCTCTAAATCAACAACAGTATGTAGACATGAAGTTACTTCTAGGGGGTCTTCATAAGCCTACTGATGGGTTGAGTTTTCATCCCTTTCACTCACAGGAAATTTCACTGAAGTAAATGAGGTTGCAGTAACTGAAAACTGTCAGTGGTGACAGCAGTGTGGTGGTGTACAGTCCTTTTCCTGACACCTGCAGGCATCCAGCTTCAGGATTTCTGGCAGCACTGGGCTTTGTCTGATCCGATCAGACAAAGGTGTGTATCCCAAATTAATCACTGGAAAGAAGCAGAGAGGTTAGGACATACTTGGGTGAAGCCCAGATATGACAGACAAGGGGACAGCATTTACCTAACAGCTTAGTACGAGCAGCACACATGTGAGAAGTGGGAGGAGACATGCTGGGCTCTGGTCAGCCTGGAGCAATTTAAATCCACAGTCCTCTCCTTCCCAAGAGTTTCCAGAATGTGGACAGGAGCACTAGAGAGTGAAAAAGTTAAAAAAATACCGTGATGGTGTGGCCTTGTACTTGGGTTACTCCCCTGGGAAGGTGGAGGGTTCATCCTGTTCCAAAGGGTTCATCTTCCCTTAGCAATGAACAGCCTGGATCATTCCCAGAGATTTTGCTTCCATGACATGGCTAATCCTGTACCATGTCAAAACCAATGCAGCCATGTGCCAGAAAGCTCAGATTCATTCAGTGCTCGTTAGAAAGCTGCTGTGCAAGTTTAAATCTCTTCCAGCACTGTAGAACAGGCAATTTTGCCCTCAGTATCAGGATCAGGTAGTGTCTGGCCCCCACAGCCAGAAAAAAATGTAAAACCAAAAACTATTTAGTTCAATAGGAACTGGCAACTGAGAGCTGGCAGATACAGTATTAATGATGGTAGACCAAGTTCTGTAGTATTTACAGACCAATGTGTGCCTTGCATGAGATCCATTTGCACATCTTACTTAAAAACAAGTGCAGAAAGTGAATTTGCCTGTATTGCCCAAAGGGAAACTGCTGTTTGTTACAGTTTGGCAAAGGGGTTATTGGGAAGTGGTTGCATATATGTATGTGCATCATGAGCAATTCTCTGTACTTTCTGTAGCAAAAAAGGACCATTGTTTCTTGAGGCTAACAGCAGTGTGGTACTTGCAGCCTTCAGCACTTGCAGACTTTCTTAAATAACTCCCCTGGCTCACCAGTCTGTTCAGCATGGAGAGCTAACAGCTTGCTTCTGTAGCTCCTGTGCACTCATTCAATGGCACCTTTGTCCTATGAAAGCAGCAGTCTCTGACTCGTTTCCTTTTGCTTGCCTCGCCTTAACTTCATTCACACTTCACAAAACCACCAGATAGCTCTGTTGGACAAATCTTGCCTTTCAAGAGGAGTAGCAAGGGCAAGAAAAACAGTTCTGCTATAGGGCTTAGGCTTTATTAATTAAATGTGTCTGCCTGTGTTAGGGAGGACTCAATTCAGTGACCCAGATGAGTTCCTTCTAGACACATGGCCCTAAGTTCAAGGAAAAGCTCGGTTGTTAGGGCAAGGTACAGCACAAAGGGAGGTTAAAATGCACTGGCATGTTTTGTGGGCTTTCCTCCACCTTGCTTACCAATTGCATTCCATCACTCACTTGTCCTGCACCTTTTTTATCTCATTTGCTGAATTATCTCTTGCCTACATCTCTTCATTCTTTCCCGTTTGATGTTGTCATTAGGCCAGTAATTAGTTTTAATTCAGTGTTTATGAACTGAGGCTGGTATTTATAAACCTTGGTGCCAGCAGTTCGACAGTTGTTCTTGGATGTCCAAGAGAAAGTCAAAGCTGTCGACGTAAGTAGGAGTCACGAACTCTTAATGTATAAAAATCCCGTGCTGCAGTTTGCCCGCTGCAGTGAGTGGTGAGGAGGAGGTATCTGTTGGGCTTTTGGCCAGTTGGTTATTCTCATGTCTCATTTCGGGTAGGAGAACAGCTTTATAGGCTGTTTCCTCCCGGCAGCTGCAGCTGTGCTGATGAGAAGACAGGGCAGTGTACACCAGCTGGCAGCAGCGAAGTTCAGCTTCCCAGTTAGTCACCTCAACTCCTCAGTGCCTCAACCACCCAAGTGTGCAAGCTGAAAAAAAGTGACAAGTGTGGAGGGAGACTAAAAAGGATGTATATGTGGGCTGACATAAAAAAAAAAGGGAATAATCCCTAGATCATTATCTTACTTAAATATAAGCTTTAGTTAGGTTCACTGCAAAAATATTGTAGAAAATGTCCTTGAGCTGCCTGCCTTTGAATTTGGCCACTAATACATTTCTGTTCCTCACCTTTTGTCCTCACCGTGCTCACGTGTTGCAGCACCTTATGGTGTGTTCAAACATTGAGGTTTGATGAGGCAAACTGTGCCCATTGTGCCATATTATCCCTAGGTGCAAAAGTACACCCCCACTGGCAACTTTGTGGCTGCATTAGGAGTATGGACTTACTGAACCGTGTTAGGAGTAGGACTTACTGAGCAGAAACAAAAATAAGGTAATTGAGAGTTTTCATCCTAGCACTTTCCTCTGGTGATCTAAAACCAATACTAATGTCACAGGAGTCTCAATAATATTTTAAGAGCCAGTAATCTGCAATAATAATGAAACAACATGTCTTATAAGGAACAAAAGTATGTAGGATTTTGCATATGGATTTATACCATCTGTTTTTATGTAGATGTATTCATGGTTATGTGATCAAAATTGGTTTATAATAACTGTATTACAGACTAAATTTAGTTTCTGAGCTAGCTACTTAAAACTTCCACTGTAGTGCAAGTCAGGTTAAACCACAGTTAACATACTTCGTTTTTTGTTAAAATTTTTCATTTTGTTGACAGACAATTAGCTTTCACAAATGTGTCACCTGTAGCACATTTAAATATTGGGCAGATACAAACATAACTTTTTGTAATGATGTTCACTTTAAGGAAAAAAAGTTTTACTTAGAGGGTAGTGAGGCACTGGAACAGGTTGCCTGGAGAAGTTGTGGATGCCCCATCTCTGGAAGTGTTCATGGCCAGGTTGGGGGGAGCCCTGAGCAACTTGGCCTAAATGGAAGGTGTCTCCTCACGACAATGGAGTTGGAATTAGATGATCTTGAAGGTCCTTTCAAACCCAAGGTCCCTTCAGCCCTTCTTATGGTTCTGTGAAAAAACTGAAGAATTAATGAAACACATAGTAATAACCTCATGCTTTTAAGAAGGAACATTAGGGAACAAGGCAGAAGTAATACTTCTTTCCAGTTTTCTGAGGGTAAATCAGCTGACTAGATGGTTCAGTTGCTCTTAAATCAAATGCTAGATTATCCTTAGTGCTCAGGTACACATTGAATATCATCATGTGTAAGTCATGATTTTAAAAAGCACAGTCAGAATGGGGCTCTTTCTGCCTAATACAATTAAATGTTTTGAGCAATTTCTAAGTTGCTGTGTGTTTGTCTTGTAGGTCACTACACTTCGTTGTCAATAGTCTTTGCTTTGATAAGCAAAAGGTGTTTAATTTACCATACATGAAAGAAATAATAAGCAGTCCAAATGTAACCAGCATTACTGAGATACCTAAACTGTGCTAGGAGAAAGCTAATAGAAGTAGTACTGTGCAATTGTAAATGCACTATGATTCCAGATGGGGTTGTTCATCAGCTTACTGAACGTAGTTTCATTTTATTTTCTTTATGAAGTTCTTTAACATAAAAAAAAACCCGAACAGCTAAGGGTAGTTTGTAATCACTCACTATTCTTTTACTCAGAGGTGGTTCACAGTTGAGGCATGAGTTAAAATTTTAAGACAAACTTTCCCTTGATTCATCTCTCATTTGTGGGGCACTTTCTTTCCAAGAGCCCAGCTATCCATCAGTGCTACTCTATGATTGCACAGCTCCTGAAGTATCTACAGCCCTCCAGTTTTTCATTGTAACTCAGTCCCTTTTCTAGAGTCAGGGAACACTGTAACATAAGAAAGATGTCAAAATGGGAAATTTAACTGTGACTTTTGGGGCTGCTACCTACATGAACTGGACCCACTAACTGCTCATGATCTCTGAAGGAAGCCTGTGATACCTGTTGTCCAGGTCTGTGGCTAGCCAAAATTGAGTAGGAATTAATATATTTCTCGAAAACCATGTTGCAAGACCCAGAAAGTGTCATGTCTCTGACACTGCAGTACAAGAGAGCACATGCAGCAGTTAGCTCTTTAAATAAATAACTGTGCATTTTCTTATTTCATCTGACCAAACAAAATAAACACATTTTTACACAAATCTCTGCCTGTCTTTCCCCTTCCTATACCTCCCTTGCAGGGTTAGGCATCTCTTCAGTTTTGCTCTGTACTCCAGCTGCCTTCAGTGTCTCTCAGCACTTACTGATCCTGTGTGGTATTTCATGAGTAAGAAGGAATGTCTCTTTCTCTACATCACCTCTGAAGTTTATCTCTGGGTTTGTCCCCTGGCACAAGCAACAGCCCCAGTTCCTCTCAGCACTATCCCAAGTCACACTTGTGCCCCGTATTTCCCCCCCCCCCATGCCTTTCTGCTCTCCTCTCATTTCCTGTGTCTTTGGCAGAAAACCTGATTCTGATGGGTTGGTTTTGGCTGTCTGCCAGGCACACACCCAGCCGCTCTCATACTCCCCCTCATCATAACAGTGGGGAAGATAACAGAGAAGAGCTCAAGGGTCAAGATAAAGACGGGAAGATCACTTACCAATTACCATTACAGGCAAAGAGTACTCAATGTGGAAAAGAAAAATTATTGCTAATTAAAAGTAGATTAGATTGGTGAAAATCATCACCCCCAACCCCCTTTTCCAGGACTTAACATTACTCCTTGATTCCCAGCTCTTCTCCGTCCCCTATTCCAGGGGGACAGAGAATGGGGACTGGGGACTGTGGATAGTCCATAACGGTTCCTCTCTGCTGCTCTTCCTCCTCACACTGTTCCCTTGCTCCAGCGTGGGTTCCCTATAAATAGCAGTTCCTATGAGGACAGCTTGGTCCACAGTGGTCTTTTCTAGAGAACCTCTGCCCCACTATGAAGAACCTCCTCTCCTCAGTTTCTTTTCATGTTGGTGTCTGCAGAGCTGTTTCACAGAATCATAGAATTGTTAGTGTTTGAAGGGACCTCTGGAGATCATCTAGTCCAACCCCCTTGCCAGGGCAGGGTCACCTAGAGCAGGTTACACAGGAATATGTCCAGGTTGGTTTTGAGTGTCTCCAGAGAAGGAGACTCTACAACTTCCCTGGGCAGCCTGTTCCTGTGCTCTGCCACGCTCAGCCTAAAGCATTCCTCACACTTTTTTTCCTCCCTACTCTCTTGTCCAGTTTTTTTGCCTTTTCTTAATCCCGTTTTCCCTGAGACACTCTTACCATAGCTGAAGGGCTCAGCCATGTCCTGCATTGGGTTGCTGGAGTGGCTCAAGCTGGCTGTGTCCAGCACAAGGAGCCCCAGCCGCTCTGCACAGAGGCCCCTGCAGCTGCCATTGCCAGCACTTGGGCACTTACTCCCTGCCATACAGTATGGATACTGTAAGCTATGGATGTATAAAACAATCTTGCAATTCCTGATATTCAGATATTTGTAAGATCTGAGACTACGGCGCTTCTCAAAAAAATTTGACTAGGTCCCCTGACATCAATTACCTGAATGTTGGTTGCCTGTGTGAAGTTACATATGTAATGTGTAACGAAGGATCCTTCAGAGGCTGATATCAGTGTTGAATTGTGTGAGAAATCAGGACAGCTGGAGTTTTAGATACCTAAATTTTAGTTGAATGGAGTGACATGGGTTCCATTCTGGAACCCATTCTGTCTCATGATGAACACTCGAAATCAGAGATTGCTCCTGAAATTTTGGTGTAAAATGTGTTGTTGAGTCTTCTGTGTTGCACAAAGAAGATCTAGCCCTTTCCCTTCACTTTCTGAAGACAGGCAGAGTAAGTAACTTGAGTTTTTGTTGGATGTTGCATGTGCACTTGTATTTCAGTACTACCAAGTACACTGGCATAGCCTCTGTGAATTCACACACCTGTATGCGCTGCAAGTGCTTGCACCCAGCTGTAGCACCGCTGGATGACTTTGCCCACCTGTCACCTGATTTGGGAAGCTCAACACAAGCAATACTACCTGGCCAGAGCAGGCGGATGTGTTGTGCGCCCTGATGTTGTTCTGGGACAAGATTAATTTCAGCACGCTCATATTAATCCATTATATGTCTCTTTCCAGCACAAATGGACCCCCGAGGCCTATCTCCCAGACAAATTAAAAGTGACAGTGATGATGACGACCTGCCAAATGTGACCTTAGATAGCGTTAATGAAACTGGATCTACAGCGCTCTCCATAGCCAGAGCAGTACAAGAGTAAGTATCACATTCCCAGAGCAAGATGAGTGTTGCTGAGGTGTTCCCAGGCTGATGGAGGCACCGGTGCCTCAGGGGTGTCCTCTTGGCTGTGGGCTACATACCTGTCAGCAACTCTTCTGTGTAGTTTTGTTCCTTTTAGGAAGAGATGACTGTATCTCTCATCTCTCATTCTCTTTTCCTTTCTTTCTCTCTGCCCTCGTTAATAAGTTGAGTTTTAAAATTGAAATTGTTTCTTCCCCTTTATTTACTTGCAAAGCTTATGGTGGTTTTATATCCTCTCCAAAGGGAGATCAGGTTAGATTTCCACTCAAAACCTATTTTTTCTTGACTAAAAGCAGCATCAAGAAGTTGATTCTGTTGCTATCAGGCAGGAACTAGCTACATTTCTCCTGAAGGACAGTGTCATTGGAAGGAAATTAGTGAGTGGCTTTGAACGGTTTTTCCATTGCCATTATTTTTCTGTGTACTTTACTAACTGGATGAACAAATAAGTTCTCAATTTAGCGTCTGCATTGCTTGTTTGAAAAAAAAAGAAACAGTTTATCATGAACATTAGCAATTCTGTAGATATATGAGCTTGTTCAGTCACTGTAGCAGCTGGAAGGGAACCAACTGTGAGGTAAATAAGTATTAATATCCCCATTTTATAGGTGAAGAAAATGAGGTTATGCATAAAGGTCACCCTGTAGGCCTGAAGCAGAGCTGGAAATAGAACTAGAGCCTCCAGGCACTGAAGCCTGTGCTAGACCCACAAAACACATTACTTTATCTGAGAGGTTCAAAATACGGGTATTTTGGATATTCTTAAATAAAAATGTATATGATAAAGGCCATTAGACATTGTTATTTTATAAATTATTATGGACACATTTTAATTGTCTTAACATGGTATCTAAAAACTTTTTTCTTTGTTTTCCTGGACATCCAACAGCCAAAAACACTGATCTTCCTAAACCATGTTTGAGGAGGGACTGCCTTTTTTTTTGTTTGCATTTTCACCAGACATGTCCTAATTGATCTTCTAGCCTGGCACCGTAACTGTAAACCTCAAACCTATATTATCCTTAAGCAGGGAGAGATATTTTTATGGGCAAGGAAAGGCAAGGTGTTGGCTCTCGTTGTGATTAGCAGGCTCCCGTTCTGACCGTGATAAAAGAAGGGAAGGTTTCTTTGCCAGTGACACTATTGCTTGAGAGACAGGTCCCTTACATATTTTGAATTCACCAGTTGCAGCACTAGGCCCTGAAGTGCTGAGTATTTTGTTCTCAGATTACAGCACACATAATAAGCCAGAAAAATAGAACAACCCAGCATGATTTTACACTAAGTGGTTCTTCCTAATTAATGAAAAAAGGAAGCATGGAGCACTAGCAAATAATTCTGATATATTACTGGCAGGCGGATACTGTTCTCTCTGATGGATATTGCTTGAACACTTAGAGAATTGGTCAAATCATGAAAAGCTTTTTTAGCTTTTCTACAGTGCATTCCACAGTTTGTGAAGGTAAATGCGTTGAGTATTACTTGGCTGGCTCTGGAGCTTAAGAATTAAATTAAGAAATTTAATAACATAACATCAACTCATCCTTGTTATAGGTTTTATTTAAACAGTAATCTGTTAGTTTATTTCAAAAGCCCCATTAGGAAAATCTAATTTGACTGTGATCTGCAATTTGTCGTCTTTACTTCATTCTCAATCACAGACACCACACATACAGCTGCTGAGCTGAAAAGGAATGTTGGCACATTACGCCAACTTCACTCAATCCATTTCTTTCTTGGTTTGCAATATTGTGCCCCACAGGCAGTCTCTATTCTGATTTTAGGCATCGAATACGTACCATAATATTAGATGTTTAGCATAAGAGTCCACTGAAAAAGAAGCCCACATTCTACATACCTTTGTTTCAGAGAGGAAAGTGCCTTTGAAGCCTTCCGAAGGGAGATCCTGTGTACTCAATTTCAGTATCTAAACTTAGCAGACAGGAATTTCCTCTGAGGACTTGGAAAGGCACCTACTGTTCTGCTGAATAACCAGGCAGCGCGGGGACGTGCATAGAAAGACTGCTTCAGTAGTCAGTAAAACTTAGGTCCAAGCCAAGTGCCTAAGTGAGGCAGACTGGCCCTCGAGTCTAGAAGACTGGCCCTCAGAGGGGGAGCTCTAAGTGAGCTTGTAAACTATTGTGAATAGTTACACAGTGAAAAACAAAAAATACTTTCTTGTGTATGGTGGCTGGGAAGTACAGCATGGCGCTTCCAAAGGGATGGCAGCATCCTTTCCTTCAGTACCAGTTGCTGTTGTGCAAGCTTGGCTTTGTTAAACATAATACCAAGCCTAGTTTGTAGATGCTAGTAGCAGGTGCAAGACAACAGTTGTCCTTCTCCTGGTTGGTTTTCAGACATATTTTAAATTATTCTGCATAAGGATTATAAATATATATAAGTATGTATATATATTTGCCTATTGCCACCTATTCTCCAAGAGAAGTAAGGGATTTCAAACCGTGTGGGGATTTCACTATCCTGTGGTGGGCATTTGCTTTGCATTGATCCTGTGCAGCCCCTCATGCCATGTGTGGGGCTGTGGGGATTGCCTTGGTGCCTTGCCTTTCCTTGCCTCCTGGCTTTCCCTGTGCATCCAGGATTCATCTTGCCTACGTACGTATCTGCATCCAAGCTGGTTGTCTCACCTCCCTGCATATGCGATGGAGAGCAGTTGGTGTGTTCAGACGGTAATTCTTTTGACCTATTCTAGCTGTCTAATTTAGGGAGAGAGAGAGAGAGAGTCCATCCTGTGAGCATCCGTTCCTCCCCACTGACTGCAGGCAGTGCAGACAGCTGCCTGACACAAGTCAGCACTGCAGATCTCTGGTGTGAGGTGAGGGTACAGCAGTCCACAGCGCCTGACTAGGGAATCAGTGTGCCAGAAGCTGGGAGTGACAGGATCATACTGAATACTCCAGCTTTTTGTCTTGAATCTCAGTCTGCTAGGTGTAGTTAGCAATGCCAAGGTTGTAACCACAAGCTGAGGGAAATCAGCTAGTCAGTTTTTGGGGAGAAACTGCTGTTTTAATACAGCCACTTTTAAGCCCTTTGTCTTGGAAATTATGCTTATGTGGCTGGGTCACAGGACAGTTTGGAATACCTGCATGAAAGCTTTGCTTTTCATGTCTCTAAACCTGGAAGGCATCCACCTGTGTTGCTGCATCGTTTCAGTCCACTGTAGTGTTGCAAGAACAAAATTCTTAGCAGTAAAAATTATGACAGTGAAACACTGAGAGTCACATGTTTGGCATTAGTTCTTATTTACACAAACAGAATGTAATTTGTTTGCGTATTTGTAAAATAACCAAGTATGACTATTTTTTCTCAGGGAAATTGCATTCTTGCTTCTAGCTTTATATTGGCTGAGCTTCCAGACTTCTCTCTCAGTAGTTCTTTTGGAATGACTTCATAGTCCTCCTTCAGTTCAACAAACCCAATCAATAATGTAAAGTTATAGATAAACAAAGTCATTATTTCAGGCAGGGTGCTTTAGTGAAATTTTTTCATGTGACAGTGCTGCTTTATGGCAGTTGCCATGCCTTGCAAAATATGGACTAAGAATAATTTATTAATCTCAGATCATATGCTCTGGCTGATAATAAATATTGCAGCATTATGGAGATTTCAGTGGGCTTTGCATTGTAAGCGGCATTTCATCCTTTTTGTAGCGTGTTTTACAAACTCACTTTGACATGTAGCTCTCTAACAAAGAGCAGATTTGCCTCTATGCGCCTGACACCACTGATGCTAATTGCACAGCAAGAATAGCATCATTATATTCAGGGTCAAATCTCAGATATGCTCTAGAAATCTTTATGAAGCCAAGGGAGGAGAAGGCAGTAGTCAATCCCTAGAAGACCAGTAAAACTTTTAAGGATCCCTCACAGAGGCAACAAGCTGTTCCCTCAGCCTGGCAGCCCTTCCGTCCCTAGGCTGCTCTGATGCACTGAGGCTCAGGAGTCATCTCCATGGTACATAGTAATGCTAACTCTGAACAGGGCATCCATCTCCTTATTTCCCTGCACACTTGTGTGGTAAAATACATTATTTTACAGCATGCAGCTCTCTATGAATATGCACAGCTTAAGGTCTCCTGTGTGCAGAGGCTGAGGGCAGAAGCAGGAGAGGTGGAGGGTGATTTTTGGTATGAACTTCTGATCTATATATTGGTAACAATCCAGAGATCCAGAAAGTCCTTTTTCTCTCTAGACTTTTTGCTCCTTAGGTGTTGTAGGTAGAGGAAAATCTTTAATGATACCATTTTTTCTTTCAAATGTCAAGGAAAAGAGGAACTGTGCATATAAACTGATGATGCTCCAGGGAGCGTATTGCTTTTCTGGGGTAAGGGAGAGACAGAAAATTCAAAGAGGAGATCTTGACTTCTTGTAGTTATAGGTGCAGTTAATTCAGAGCAATGGGATTTGTCATTTGTATGTGACTGCTGTAACCTTTAATGGGAACTCTTCTTTGCACTGAACTGGGTGTCTCTGAGTGCTTGTATGAAAAAGAGATTAGGGACGTTGACCCCACCCTTGTTCTCTTTGGCTACTTTATGTGATTGATACATGGATACTAACGTGGTCATCTTACTTTATTTTTAAACTCACTGGCTTCTATTACTGCAATACAGTAGGAGTTGGTTTTGGGTACTGCACTAGTGAAAAAGAAAATCCACAGCAGACAGACAGCATAGACACACCGTACCAATGTACTCTCTTAAATTAGGATGAGGTTTTTCAAGTCTTAATTTTTTGCCCTAGATCTCTTTTTGTCTCCCTCCTCTTCTTAAATGTAAATCAACTTTTGTGGCTTATTTTTATCTCTTTTGAAGTTTGTATCTGTGTTTCCATCAGTTGTTCGTTTTCTACACTGATATAGCTTGTTTTCTGCTTTAGCTGCAATCATTGCTGCTATTGTGCTATTCATTATAAGGAACTTCCACCTCAGTTTTTTCTTCCACTTGCTGACAAAATACTTTGTCCTGGGTCTCCAAGAAACATAAGCAAGGTTGTTTTGGCAGTACTTATGTGTGCTTCACTTCTCTCTCCTCTGGTACATCCACCCTCCATGAACAAATACTCATTTTAAAACTGGCACACAATTGCATTCTGGTTTTTCAGATGGACAGTTGACTAGTGGTGGTCCAGAATTGCCTCAATAAAGGATTTTTTCACTGGAGAATGCTACTTGGTCTAAAGTGAAATTGTGGGAATATATCATTTTCAATTTTACTTTTCTCATAAAGAATTCCAAAGTCTGGGATGCATTTTTCCATTGCAGTAAGATTTTAGAGCAGAAGATTGTATAGTTGCTGCAATCCTGTTGGAAGAAAATTGGACCACACACTCAGAAAAAACTGTCTGTGGGCCTCCCACCTCCCCACAGGCTGTTATGTGCTTTGGAGCTTCTCCTTGGCCTCCTTCAGAGTCTCTCTACAAACTGAACTGACTTAATAAACATGGAGAGAGAGGCATGTATGCAGATGTGTAAATGAAGGACACTGGTGGTGTAGAGCCCTGCAAGGCAGGCAGTCATCTGTATTATGGTTGATGCCCCCACTGTGCCATTATTTCAGGGGTTTTCTCTTCTAGTTCTGTTTTATTTTTTGTCAGAAGTCTCAAATAAGTATCCTGTGGCAGAAAAGAAGAGGTTTCTGCAGTGGAAAGTGTTGCTGGGTTGGAGGCTGGCGAATGACTCAAGGGCACTGTTGAGCTGGCAGAGGTGTGCTATGTCTCAGCTAGCTTAGGCAACCTGTGGGCAGTGCTGGACTGTCCTATTTGGACATAACTTTGTAGCAAAGTTCATCTCTCACTATGCAATCTATCTAAAAGTTAGGCTCAAGTATTTTGGATTTCTGTCACTGTGGAGAGATGTATACTCCAATCATCTCATCAGTTGTGATCACCTTTTTGAGGAGTCTGTCTTCCCCAGTGGCTATAAAGAAACCTGGGCAAGTGGTTTTGGAGAGTGATAAAACCTCAAATGGCTGAAGATCCATATGAGGAAACCCCCTCTATGTTATTTTCTAAGGCCATTCTGTAAGTCTGTGACTTAAGAAACTGAGCTTGTACATCTAAGCTTTGACCTGGTGCATCTACTACAGGGAAAGTTTCTCCTACCTACATGCAGTTCAGATAACTCACTGAAGCAGTACTGACTTCTTCTACAGTGTGTTTATATGGCATTTTACAAACTTCTTCCTAGCAGAATCTGAATTCTCAGAAACATCTGCTTGTATATAAAAATGAATGTGCCTAAAGCTATATTGAAGACTTCTATCTAAGACCTTGAAAGACCTATATAATTTTGGGAATTGCTCTTTAGGCACTAAGTATGAATCTTGAGTTTCCACTACCCATTGAACTTATATTATTCTAAAAAGGTTCTCTTTTTTTTTTTTTTGAGTATGTGATATTTGACAAAAGTTTAATAATTTGACAGTTGGACAGTAAAATCAAAGGATGCCATTCTGTGCCTGCACTAATATTGGTGGTGTGAAAATTTTTTGATACACGTTCCAGAGCCTTTTGCCAGGATAGCACATTTCCCATCAACCAGAGACCATTAGGTGCAAGGGCTAGGTGAATGACATCTGTAAATCAAAAGCAGCTTCCACAAAGAAGTTTAACGTCACTGCCTACTTTGAAAGGTCTGTATTGCTTAAGTAACAGTGTATCAAGAGATAGGAGTATTGTGAAACTGTTCCCTGAAGAAAGCTAATTTGGAAATAAAAGTGCTTTTAGCTTGGTCTACACAAAATCATGTTTTCCTGTCTCCCCTGTAAGAGTAAGTTTCCATGACTCTTGAGTAGATGATTGTAGAGCAAGGACATACTGCCATTAGGATGTCTCGTCTCTTGAATCACTTCAAAGGGGTGGCCATTTCTCTTGAATACATATTTTACCCCACCATTGCTAGGAGTAATATTTTCCTTTTGAGAAAAATATTTTAATTAAAAATATTCTTCCATGCAGAAACTGGAAGAACTATGTAATCCTGTTTCTGTTAAAGTCCACAGGAGCTTTACCATGAACTTTTTTTGTTCTAATGATTAATCCTGAAACTGTAACAGAAGTCTGGATGCTAAAAAGAAAAACAGTAACTCAACACTTGGTGCTATTTTGGGAACCAATATGATGCAAAAAGAGAGTTATTTGCAATGTGTATTGATTGATACCTTCTGTATGTCTCTTTCATTCCCTTTATACATCATGAGCAAATTTTCTAAAATCTTGTTTCCCATGTTCGGTTTAGTGTCTGTATTGAACTCACATATAAATATCTTCTCAGAAATAAATTAGATTTGTTAATTAATTTAAATTTTACTCCAAGAAGTGCTGATCATTTCAAGGTAGTTATCAAACTTTGTCATTATTGGAATTTAACATTTCTGAACGTGTTTACACAAATTTGCTTCAGAATAAGTTGTCGCAAAACAATAGCATATGATTATCATTCATATAGTGCTTTTTATCTTTGGAGTGCTTTGCAAACATTAACTAATTAAATTGTACAGGTCCCCTGTGTGTTCAGATATTATAATTATCCACAGGTTAGCGACTTGCTCAAGGCCATGCAGCAGTGCAGAGAATGAGCTGGGATCAGGAACGTCTGCCTCTTACTCCCATGCTTAATCCACTACAATGTGTTGCTCCAGAGTCATTAGTTGTTAGATATGTGAAATGCATTTTATGGATAGGGAGGTAGGCATTCTGTAATTGCTTGAAGAGCATGACACTGAAGAAGGAATTATAAATAATTTTATAAATTACTGCTACCCATTTAGCAGTTTGTATGCCTATTTAGTATCTGTTCCCTCAGTGATTAGTTTTTCAACTTTTTGTGTTTCTTCTTTCAAAATAAGTGCAAAAAGCAGGGGCAGAGCTGTGTGCCTTTAGAAATTCAGAGCTGTAGCAAATACTTAGAGGTGTGGATTAGATAGCAGAACACTGCCAGAAAAAGCCACAATAAAACTACCTCAGTGAACTGCTGCCTTGGCTTACTGATAAGAAAAAGAAAGAGCATTGTCCTCTGCTGTTACTTGAGCCAAAATTACTTCTTTTTTTTATTATCTAGATCAGATAAATTTTTATCTTTCCTTTTGCATAAGGCAGTTCCTGTGATTTTGTGACAGACAAATATGCAGCACAATTAAATCTTAATAGCAGTGCTTATACTGATTTATGGAAAAATTGTCCTATTTAGATCAGTGCACACAAACCACAAAAGTTGTGTAGGTCATGGGTATGTAAACCGCATGCAAAGGAGGGAACTACTAAGAGAGGAACACTGTTCAGCAAGGCATTATTGAATGAGCATGTAAATGCAAGGATGAAAAAAACCCCACCAACCTACATTTTTTCTGCCGTTTTCCTTTTTCCTGCATAATAAGAAAAGATTGTGCTAGGTTTTCCTGTCTGTTAGTTCAGTTCTCGGTGACTAGTAGTGACTCCACCTCAACCTTATTTCTCACAGCAAGCTCTTTTGGGGCTGGAAGTAAAAGAGAAATGAAAGGAAGTTCCTGGATAATGGATACAGAAGAGTTTTTTGTGTTGAGCCTGAGTGCCAAGGAGGTGTCATTGTCCATATGTTTGTGACTTAGAACATGAGTGTTACTATTTTGAATACAGCATGGAAAGGATACTTGGAGCTTAAAGTCACCACACACATGAAATTACTCTAGCCAAAATGAAAGAAGTGAAGGCTGAAACAAGGACTAAAGCAGCACAATGGCTGATATTTTAGCATCTAATCCTGAAGTAATGATGCTCACAGATTTCAGAGTCAAACTGTACACCTCCATCATTAGAGCTGTGACTAAAGATATATCAAGGATGAAGTTTTGGCTCATGTTTTTCTTTATTTGTCCTTCTGAGATATAGTGAGTTGCCACAGGATACAGTGATGCAAGAAAATATGAAAGCTGATACAGGAAGAAAATAAGGAAGAGATCAGGGTGTATCAGAGGAGGCAGCAAAGGCCAAACCTCTCTTGCCTAGTCCATCTCACTCACTCAGGTGTCATGGGGCAGGCTGGCAGGTCCTGAGGTCAGAGACTGCCCTATAAAAGGGCTCATCCTAAGGCCTGTATAGAGTATCTGCTGCTGGCAGAATCACCCAGCATTACAAACAGAGCCCGAAAAATAAATTAACCTGGGAATGACCAGAAGCTGACATCAGGTACTAAAATCCTTGATTTATTTACACATGAAAAGTCAGCAGTCTCAGTCTTGTCAAAATACTTCTCTCAATTATTTGCATGAAAAATACAATTTTTAGCACAGGACTGGGATAATGCATGATAAATCAGGGACACACAATACTGTCAAATAGACATAGAAGGCACTGTGGTGTTTATCTTACAAACTGATGACCACTGCTGTTTCTGTAATCTGTTGCTTGTTGGGGCCAAAGAGTCAAACAGTTTATAAATAAGTTCACAGGAGGAACTGGAATAATGACTGAAATCTCAATCATAAAAGTTTCAAAAGCACAGTAGCAGAGTAATGTTGTATAATAAATTATTTGCTGAAAATTATTTATCCCGCTGAACAGGTTGATTCCCTTTGCACTCAGTATTTCCACTTCAGAACTGCTTGCTGTCTGTATCACCACATCATTTCTGAAATTCTTAGCCACAGCTAAAGCATAGTCACAATAATGAAATGTGGGTTTCCTTTTGCTTGAAAGAAACTACCAAGTACATGCAGTTCTGTAACTGGTAGATCCCTGTCCATGTACTGCATGGCGTAGAGGTACCACTATTGCAACACATGTGAAGTACTGCAGGTAACCAGGACCAAGGTGAGCCATAATAGCACGGGCACTTGAGACAAGATGCAGATTGCCTGCAGAGCACCTGCACAAGGCATTCAACACTCCCACAGCACAGTCAACATGTTTAAAGCATAGTTAAAGGCTTTAATGTTCAGCTGCACAGCAGACAGCTTCCTAGAGCTGTCTCCACTGACCTCCTAGATAGGTACTTGGCTTTCAGTCATCTCTGCTCTTTGGAGCTTGGGCTTCTGACCTGTAGTTGTTCATTAAAATACAGTTTGAAAAAAAAGAATGGCTCACATTCCCAACTTTCCCACTGTGGAAATTAGGAGATCAAGTAATTTGTTCTGAGCTTACCTATTTCTACCCATTGTAAAACCCAGAGCATGCTCTCCTCTTCCTAATAGCCATCACTGTTTAAAAATGCAACAGCCAGCAGCAGCAGTGGTGCAGCCACCCACCTATGGCATAAAAAACTGGTGGTTACAGCACTAACTCAGGAAGCTAGATACCTACATTTGTATGCAAGAGATATCCAGGAGTGGTCCTTTATCTCTTGTTTTTCCTCTTACACTTTTATTTTGGATTGGGAAGATCCCTTTTATGCTGATTACCTGTTGTTAGGTGTGTTTTAGCCATTTTCATAGCATAGATAAGCTTCAAGTCCCGGAGAGAAGGGTTGGCTGTTTCTCCCCATGATTTCTCGATCGGTGCAGAGACTGGGTGGGAGTTCACAGCCCTTTGGCTTTCATGCCAAAGAGAGAGGAACATAATAAGTTTTAGGTGTCTGTGAGGTTGATTGGATAATGTCTGGGTGTCTTTTCCTTCAGTGTGTGGATATCGTAAGTTCTAAGCAGAGTTTTAGTTGTCTGTTAAATTTCCCACTGAAAAAAATTCAGCATGAAAATACCTCAACAAGTGTATTTTTGTCTGCCCTATTGCTTAGTTGTTAAAAAGGGTACTTTATGGAAAGTGTACAATATTTAGAACTATTACTTCTGAGTAATCTATGGTTTTTATCAACTGTAGGAATAAATAATTTTCCAGTAAGACACAGAGGTGATTATGAATTAATTGACATGGAAGAAAACAGTCAGTGTTTGGTTTCCAGTTACCACTTTTCCAGTGCATATTGCTTTCAGTTGAGAGCTGATGGGGCAGGGGAGATTTTGTCCCAGTGCCCTTTGATTAGGTACTGACGCAGCTGTGAAACAAAATCTGTACCTGAGGTTGCTTGATCTGTTCAGCCTGGAGAACAGGAGACTGAGGGGAGACCTCACTGCAGTTAAAACTTCCTCTTGAGGGAAAGAGGAGGGACAGACACTGATCCCTTCTCTGTGATGACCGGTGACAGGACCTGAGGAAATGGCCTGAATTGTGTCAGGGGAGGTTCAGGTTGGATATTAGAAAAAGGTTCTTAACCCAGAGAGTGGTTGAGCACTGGAACAGGCTCCTCAGGGAAGTGGTCACAGCACCAAGCCTGACAGAGTTCCAGAAGCATTTAGACAATGCTCCCAGGCACGTGGTGTGACTCTTGGGCAGGGCTTAACCCTCCTGTGCTGGGTTTAAGAGTTGGACTCAATAATCCTTGTGGGTCCCTTCCAATCCAGCATATTCTGTGATTCTGTAATACTGTGGGACAGGTATCAGGCAATGGTAGAGCTAATAACTTAGACTTCAAAAATTCTTTATATTAGTTTGTCATCTACATAGCATATTTCTGTCATCAGCAATTTAACATCTAACAATTGGCAAAAACAGTAAAGAAAGCAAATGTTTACCCTTGAAGCAAAGCAATCTGACCAGTTCAAAATATGCAGTGCAAAATCTTGAGAGAAAATAGATTATTTGTAGGTTTCCAACAGCCAGTAGAAAGTAAAACTATATAAACCAAGAGAAGTTACTCTGAAAATTTCCTTTTCACTTTCAACAATTCACTATACCAACCTGGCCATTTTACTTGAGTATTATAAAAGATCCAAAACATTTTTAGTGCAAATGCATTCAACTGCTACTGTACTAGATCTTTTTTTATGATTCATATTGTTACTCTAATATTTTTGCTAGTTTCTTGGGCGTGGGCCTCAGAATAATTTCATAGTACATTTGAGGTCTCAACCACAGAGAGGACTAAGGGGGTTATTCCTGTTCTTGGATTTCTACAGGTTTTGATTTTTTTCCCCTAACGTGGTGGAGCTTTTTTCAAAAACCAGTTGTATGATGCTTCCTGTTTGAGCATATGCAGTAGATCAGAATTTGTCAGTGAAAAAGAACATTCCATTTAGTCCAAATCTCAAACAGCATAGGAGTTTATACAGCTATGACACTATATTTGTGTAATATTCTAGAAGATTATCTATTTTCCCTGGAGTCTCAGTTTCAAGTAAAAAGCATTAAAGCCTATGTTTTTTCAGTGATGTGTTGGGAATAATATTATTTATACAGCAGAATTCTGGGAGCAGACATTCGCTACAGCCTCTATTTACTCTTCATGCAGTGTCTGTCTGCTGTAGATTCTTGTTAATGTTTATCTCTTGGTCACTGATTATTTTTTAATAAGAAAATATGGTCAGTCATGATCCAGAATTATGACTGAGTGACACGTGGATCCTTAAGCTTTGACTCTGCTCCCATGCAAATTAATCACAGAGTTCCTAATGACTTATATGTCATTATCTGAGACCTCTACAGAGCAATTTCAGTTTAAGAAGAGTTTTAAGTGAATGGGAAAATCCTTAAGGGCCTTCCACACTGAGCTGTGTGCCTTACTTACTTTGCAGTAAGTGCTGCTCAAGCTTGTCTAAGTCCCCTTCGATTGTTTAGGGTAACTTAAAATTCCTAATTGTCTGTGTTCAATTTCCAGAGAGAGCATGTGGGGCTGTGCCAGGTCAGCTGTTAACCCTTTTCGTTTTTTCAACTCCAGGTATGAAGCATTTTATTGTGTATTATATAATGTTCTGTTTATTTGACAAAGTCTAATAGCAGTGCTTTTCAGGTTTCTTTCCCTCTTTGTGTTGTGACTGGGGGAAAATGTGTGGCTAGAAAAGGTCCAAAGTTGAGTTTTCCAATTGCATTTTATATTTCGGGGCTGGAAGGGTGGTGAGAAAGCTGCATTTTTATTTTTTCTTCCAAAACCGGATGTCTGAAACACAAGAATATAAAAAAACCCTGTGTTGTCTGATGTTTAATAATGTAGTTTAAAAATGTTCATAATAGTCTACTGAAATTAAGTAACAAAGTTAACTGAAATTGAGTAACAAAGTTAATGTGAATCAGTGCAGCTCATGTTATAATGGGTCATTGCCAACTACAGTGAAACAGTTGACAAGCAAAGCTGTAAAGTGAAGAAAGGGCTCTTTGCAAACATCACCTTGCTTTTATTTCAAGGAGGGCAAAATTTTAGGATCTTACTGTGTAGTGTGCCTAGTAGATGCCCTGCTTTAAGGTGCAGTTTATTATGCCAGTCCAGTGTGGGGCCGACTGGGCAGTTTCAGCAAGTGTTGTGATGCCATAAGGGCCTTCAGGTTCACCCCACTTGCCCAAGTAGAAATGATGTCGTGTGACAGCAGAGGCGTACCAAAGCTGATAGGGTTTCTTTTTTTGTTGGATTCATTGCTGTTGTTTTCCTGGGGTTTAAAATAGTGTGCAATGAAATGTCCAGTCTCAGTGTGCTTGCTGCTTGTTTGTCCTTATCCTTTCTTTTGTTTGTTTTGTGGGCCCCTCAGAAGATTCCTTTTGAGTCATGGTGGTTGTGTGACAGTCAACTCACTGCTTTATCTGCCATTAGTAATCCATGTGACTACCTGTGGAGTAGAGAAGGAAAAACAACTTCACACATTCAATACAAGCAAATAAATCAAATCCTTCACATTTATAAGTACAGCTAAGCTTCTTAATAAAATTAGGAAGAAGTAATGTTTAAGAGCAGTTACACTTTAAAATTGCTAATGAAAGTTAGCAATCATTCCCTAAATCTACTCCTGTCTCCATTTTGCAGTTAATTATGTTACAACTGGTATATTTATATTAAATTTTGCAGGATCTTATTACTCAAACATTTTCAAAGAAGCAGCAGGAACAATTTCTCTGCTAAAACCAAAACAAAGCTTTTAAGGTTTCCTTGGCTATGAAATTGAAACGATAGATTTATTTTTTAAAACTTCCTAGAATTTTCTTTGATTGAAATTATCAGTGCAACTTCAGAAATTATTCTGAAGACCCAAGTAGTCTCCCAAAATGTTGTCTTTCTAAAATAAATGTGTATTTCAGATACAATTTTTAATGCAAGTTTATTTAGCTGAAATGAACTATAATATTCTGTGTAATCACCAATTACATTAGCTACCATTCTACAGAAAGCATTTTCAAGAGGAAAGTTTATGTTGTTAATTTTTTGCTCCTGTTCAGTGTTGTCAATATTTTGCTTAAAAAATTGCTCATGGATTTACGTATAGAGTGTACACAAAGCATAGTAATGAGTATAAGATCCTACTAATGTGACCACTGAAAAACATGCATGGTGAGATGTGGATGAAGATGGCATAAGTCACCTGGAGAAGAGGAGGCTCAGGGGAGACCTTATTGCTCTCTGCAACTACCTGAAAGGAGTTGTAGCCAGGTGGGGATTGGTCTCTTCTCCTGGGCAACCAGCAGTAGGACAAGAGGGCAGTCTTAAGCTGAGGCAGGGGAAGTTTAGGTTAGACATTAGGAAGAAGTTCTACACAGAAAGAGTGATTGGACATTGAAATGGCTGCCCAGGGAGGTGGTGGAGTTACAGTCTGTGGATGTGTTTAGGAAGAGGCTGGATGTGGTACTGAGTGTCATGATCTAGTTGACAAGGTGATGTTCGGTCACAGGTTGGACTTGATGATCTCAGAGGTCTTTTCCAACCTGGTTCATCCTGTGATCTCATGTAGCAATTTTAAACTGCTGAAAGTTAGTGCACTCTGACTGGAGTCAGATGAGACTGAAATGTAATATTTGGCAAGGGAAATAGATTCTAATAAAAACAGAAATTTGGAAGACAGCTACAGGGGTTTTATGTATTTTTAAAATGAAGGACCAGATTGATCAAAAAAGTTGCATCTGTCAAACCTCATTTAGACCATGTCAATCTGTCTGTAGAGTGAAAGGTGGAAGTTAGATCAATGAGATTAATATTTAAGTCAGTGTTTTATTTGAAAGTATGAATTCTTACCATGCACTTAATACTGCTGACACTGGCATTATTCCTCACAGCTGGTCCTTTTTCTTGGGATACGGCACTGTTGCGGTTTAGGAACAGTAACTGCTTGTCAGAAGAGAATTCAGCTACAAGTAAATGCAGCTGTATGAGTGGATATATTTCATTTGAATTAAATTTTATACCTACCTGGGTTTGGGGTTTTTTTTATTTTCTATTACTTAAAGTTATCTTTTTCCACTAAATTGGAAGAGAGTTATCCTTCCATAAAATTAAACTCAAAATTATGGTATTCTAGTTATGAAAGTGCAGAAATGTTCATAGATACTTGATTTCTTTTGTGATGGTAGAGGAACAAACTGGATCGCAAAGTCTTGAAGACACATTTTTCTGTAGGCTTTCTTCCTTTTTTTTTTTAATTGGGTTCTACTCGAAGCTCTTAAGTTTTACTCAAAAGCAATTCCACACAAATCTTCTACATCTACTGTGGTTGGCCACAGGCTGGGACTGTTGCTTCGGTTCATGCGCATCTAACTGTTCATCTCCTATAAAATGTTGAGCATTTTGTCCATGTTGCCTCCCCTGATCCACCAGGACAAAGTGATAATATGCGTGAGTTTCATGTGTTGGCAGGCACAACACGCCTCTTCATCCTTGGTGTCTTGCAAACGGTACTGCTTTTGCTCTTGTATCATTTACCCCTGTTCTTTTTAACACCTTGTCCACAGGCTCAGGCAGATGGGGATGTTTGGCAGCTGGAGGACCCAGATGCCAAATTTTGGATTACAGCTTTCCTGCATTGGCCTGTGGGTTCATGGCTGGCTTCTTGGCTTGCACCTCCGCTAGCTTCTTGGCTAGCTGTCTCGCTGGCAGCTGTAGCACTGCCTCTGGGGCTATGTTTGGGTCAAGCTGCTATGGAGTTGGATGACTTTCCTGATCTGAATCACCCTGCCGGACACCATTTTCACCTTAGTTTGCTTTGACTCTCCACCATTCAAAGACAAACATTTGTAGTGTTCTGTTTTATTTCTGTCATTTGTAAGACTAATTTGAAGCAGTCATTCTCATTTGTCACTAGTTTAAAAAGAAAATAAGCATGGCAGTGCAGAGTACACTGTTTGACTTGTTAGGATTCCCATTAAGTTAGTAAGAATGTTAAGGTCCAAGTCTGTGCTTGCAATTCATCTCCAGGACAAAATTGTTAACTACAGAGCACAGGCTTTAAAAAATGTGTTTCTTATGCCTAAAATTTGATTGCTTTCAGCTGAAAGTGAATCTAACATCTGTCAGACAGAAAAAAAACCCACATTTGCAGAGATAATCTGGATAATTTTTAAGAAAAGGATAAAGAGTAATGATAAAGTAATGATGATGATAATAAATAGGAAATTGCTGATAACAAGAGCACTGCCAGAAGAATTTTTTTTCTTTTTTTTTCATGAAGGAGATAATGAAAAATTAATGTGTCTAGGATAACCAAAGCATTTGAAGTAATTCCCTAATCTACATATTTTCCTTCATGCAACTCAGTGCATAAACATTACTTTCAGTGGGAAAAAACTGCAAAATCAGGAGGTCACTGAGACTCTGGATATTTACAGTAAAGTGCAGATTAGTTATACCTACTATGAAATTTTCATTCCCTCTCTCAGCTGTAGTGAGTGAGACTGTGTTGTGCTACGCTGGAGGCACTGGTGTCTCTGTTACGCGCTCACAAAACTTTTTTATCGCATGAGCAAGTATCACTGGTGCCTCACTGTGAACACAAACTTCTACCTGTATGTTAAAGTTAAGCTTTGCAGGTTGATCTGACCTCTGAGGAAAAGCAGTTGAATTCCTTATTATAATCACTGGAGAGAATCGCATGTTTTCCAAGCAACCAAAAAGGAGCGCCTACCCATCTAGTTTAGGTGTATACTTTGCTGATAGCCTAGGGATCATAAGTGCTTTTGTGGGACTACAGCCCATTTAGGTTAGGTAAGTTGTTACGGACTACATAAGGAACTAGTAGGAAATAAAAAGTGTCAGTTTCCCTCAGAGATAATCTGCATAGCCCTTTTTGTATAACTGTGGAGCAGAGATGATTCTTTTGTCAAACAAGCTGGAAGCAGCAACAGCAATATTGCCACCTCTGCAGATGAGCTTCATTAACTAGCTTGTCAGCAAAGTGGGAGACCTGAGATGTGGGTTCTCAGCACAAGCATCACAGGGTTGTTTTAATCATTGGAATCCTTGGTGCAGGCCTAATCAGATGAGATACCTGGGGAGCAGTGGAGTGTCTCGTTTCCCTTCTTGCTGAATATGGGCTGTTGTATAGACAGGAGCACAGAAGTCATGGAGTGGGAAGGAGAGTGGATAAGAAGAACCTGTATCCTGCCTGGGTGTGGACAGGACTGGAACTGTAGGCTCCATTCCCTGGAGCAACATTATACCAGAAACAGCTGTGGATACTGATACAGAGCTTTCACTGTTCCCCTCAGAGAACTGTGTCCAGATTTCTAGTATAGAGCCAGGATCCCCCTTTTCTGCCCAAACTTATAACCTCATGGTTCTTGCATTCCTGGTTGCAGAGTAGCCTCACTTTCATGGACACTTATGCAGGAGACCCTGCGTCCCTATAGCCAGGTTATTCCTGGAGTGATACTCCTTCTTCTGGGTGAATTATCTGACTGCAGGGCTACAACACAACACCTTGCCGGTGCTACCACCATCAGAACTCTGCCTGCCTTTTGGGGCTTCTTTGCAAGATGTAGACAACGTTCAAGACATTGCCCTGCCTTTGGGTGGAAAAAGGGCAGTTGCCAGAATGAGTATGTGTGAACATGTGCCTTGTGGTTGGTACCCAGAGAAACTCCAGCTTACCAGTGAAGGACCTCATGGATTTAGAGATGTGCTATTTAGGGCTGTTCATAGGACAGTGGGTGGGAATGTGGTCATGGACCTAGGAAGTCGCCCAAATCAGGGTTTCAGCATGCCAGTTTCCACACTTCTCCATGTATTTAACTTTCCAAACTGTATTTTCTTCTTTTAAATTAGCAAGCTTTCAGTCCTTTTTAATGTAGTACAATTAAAGATGATATTCCAGTTGTCTAGATTATTCCTTTTCCCTGTTTACCTGTTTCTGCCCTTTTGCCAATCAAAGGATGGGTCTGATTGTCATTAATTTTTGCATCTCAGCCGCAATTTCTGCCCCATCAAAGAGATTCTTGTCACTTTCTGTGCCACAAGGGCTTTGGAAATCATATATAAGGTTGAGCTAACTCTTTCTTAATTTTTTTTTTTCTTAAAACGCCTGTGATTGTTGTCCCTTATGCATTCTTTTCAAGCAGATAAACAATGTGTGCTGTTAAAAAGGGAAAATAAACAACCACAAAGCTGTTTTTCCTTTCTCTTGCACCTCCAGTACATTCTGTAACCCAGTTACTGTAATTGTTTTTAAACTTTTTTTAAATGTGCATACTGTCAAGAGGTTGCAGTAAAAAAAGTGTTTCTCATGAGGCCAATGAGACCACAAGGGATGAAAAAAGATGACTGAGCAAACAGAAAATCCCATGTTTTCTTTATCAACTTTTTTTTTTTTTTTTTTTCTTAATGGCAGATTCTTGGAGAAAGAATCATTTTGCTTCAGTGAAAGACTAGCTTAGGGTTTGCTGATTCCCAAGGCAAAAAGAAGGCACGGCTTCCAATTTGCAGGCTATTCAGTGTGTGTGATGAACTGAAGTCATTTGTGGATTTCTGTGTTGCATTTTGACGTGATTAAAAGTTTTAAGTCTATTGATTTCATGCTGGGGATTAATGATGCTGAATGAAAGAGCATCAAAGAATAACACATGTTTACATGCTCGATTAAAATACCTTAAAAAAAAGAGCCACAGTACCTATTATTGGATAGGAATGCGATAAGAGCAGCACAGGACCAATCATGCATTCTGCGTCAATAGGAAAATGAATTAACTTCTTTAGACCTAGAAAGAAGAAAAACAAAGATTTGATAAGGATTGACTGTACCTTTCTGAATGCTTAACACTCATGTTTTACTCATTTTTTTGGAAGAGGAGATTAAAGAGGTTTCATTATCAGTTACCACAGATCTGTTTTACTGGATCAGTCAAAGCATTATGCTTAGCTTCTGGGGATTAATGAGAAGATCTTTTAACCGGAGAACTTGATGGTAACAGCAATGTTAATAAAGGACAAGACCCAAAGATATTCAGTGCAACTGCGGACATGAGATACAGTAAAGATGGTGTTTGCTGCTTTGAATTTGCACAATACTTTAAGATCTGTTTGCCTTAGCATAGTAGCTCAAAAACATACCGTTATTATAAAATGCTCATAGTGCTAATTGTTTTTTATCTGCTCTCTGCAAATGTTGCTAATGGCTGTCTAGATTCATGGGTCATATCTGGAGTTGCAGTCACATTCGTTTTACCAAGATAATAGTAGATCGAGATGGAAAAGACCTGTTTGCTTGCTAAATCCACCATGTTGCAAGCACAATATAGGCTCTTCCAATAGTATTAAACAAACCCCTGCTAGCCAGAATGCCAGGGAGAAAATTTATTTTTGGTGCATCTGTGGAGAAGGATGCCTTAATGATCAAGTTATCATGTGAAATACTTGATGCTTATGAAATACTCTCTACTGAGCTAGGGAGAAGTTTAAATGTGCAGTTTAATGCAGCAGAGTAAATGTCTGACAAGACCAGCTCGTCTACCCATTCTTTCTTTCTCTGCTGATGCTCTGATCTGGATTAGCATATGTGAGATGAATTCAGCATCAGTCCGATACACACTACAATTCATTTGTCTCAGAATGGGTTAAATGATTATCCTGGGTTTGAGGCGGCAGAAGGGTTTGACAACATGAGGTTAGGGGTTTTTTTTCTCCCATTTCCATTGCTTAATACAAGACCTGAAGCCCTTAGTTACAGAACAAAGTATCTGAGCAGTAACCAAGCTTGTGCAAACCCAAGAGAAGAGTAATGACTGTTCCTTGCAAGCTTCCTGCCTCAGTGCAGGTGCAGGAATCAGGAGGGCTTGAATAATTCATAAAGTGCAAATTAGCTCCAGCTTGCTCCCACTGCTCGAATTTTGCTTCTGCTTTCCTACCTAGTTGCTAGAAAGAACAGAATAGAGAACACTCGGGAAACTAGGGAGGCAAAGGCAAAGAGTGGTACAGTTTAAAGGCCAAACTCACAGAGACTCCTGAATGCTGGGTGTTTAAAAGCTTGGTGCTTATTGAGGAATTGGATGTACATTGATTATTCATGGATTGTTTCTCAGGAAGAAGGAAGCTCTGGGGACCCATTCCATTGCTCGGAGAGGGAAAAGCTTCCTTTTCAGAATTAGGTTTTTCCTGTTTTATTGTTATTGTTTCTAAAAATTATTAGGCAAAAAAAAAAATCTTAAAAGTTCATTTAAAGCCTATTAAAGTATTTGAGAGAGTATATATTTATGGTGCCACTCAATTCAAGGGTCCAGAGAAATTGGATGAGAGATTTGGGATGGTAGGATGGTTACTTCTGAGAGTAAATATGGATTCCAAGGGCTCGTATGAAACTACATATGGAAATGCAGTGTGCAGGTAGTTTTTATTTTATCATTTAAAAGGCAGCATTCCTCTCCTTTAAATGCTGTTAGCAATGGTTACCTTTGCTGTTGGGTTACTTAGCTGCTTTTTCTGCCTGGAAGAACAAAATGAGAGGCGAGTGGTGTTTAATTCTTCTACTGCACAACATTGCAGCTCACCCAAATATCAAGTAAAAGGTTTTGCTGAGCACTGTTATGGGAGAAGGGAATTCCTGACACAGATCTTGAAACAGTTTGTGTGTCGCCATGCAGTGCAGAGAGGAGCCAGCCTGAAAAAGGCAGATTGTTTCTGCTGTGTACCTGAATATCCCTTTGAGATATCTCATGTGGGAGATGGGAACGTCTAACATCTCCAGCAGGAGCAGGGACAAGGTAGCTAGTTCTCCCTCTTGGCAGGTGTTCAGATGGAGAAAAATTCTCCTAATGTTTTTGCTGTGCTGAATATGAAAAGAGAACAACAGGAGGAAAAAAGCTTCCTTTTAGTGGATTTTGGGTTTTTCTGGTTTTTTATTTGTTTCTTTTTTTCAATATATACCCCTTCTTTCTCCATTTCCTTCTACCCCACTCCCTCTTCGCTCCCATGTTCAGCAAGTAGATCGCGTTGCCATCATCTGTTTTCATGTTTCCCTCATTTGGGTAGCTGGAATAGGAGCTGGCTCTCGTTTCTAGTTGATTCTGTCATTTCCGCTAGGCCCCAGCTTGGGCAAGTGCCAAGACCAACAGGTGATCCTTGTAGCTGCAAAGCAGCAGGAAGAAGCTTGTGCATGGAGGAGATGGTGCACCAGAGGGGCTGTCTGGCCCTGCTCCATCTTGCTGTATAATTAACGCCCCCCTCCCCAGCCCCCCATACTGAGCAGAAAATCTGTGCAGAACAGCTCAGCTGTGGCAGCCATCATAGGGAAAATGGTAATAAAGAGTCCTGGGAGAATTTCGGCTGTGTGAGCATAGAGATGCACTCCCTCTTAGGGAGAAACCATGGTTGGTCCTTTGTAGGAACAGAGGCAAAATTGTATTAGCTGCTGTAAAGTAATATACACTCTCTCAACCATTTCAGGAAAGTAAGCATTTCAATAGATTTAGGTGTTATGCTCACGGGCTTTCTTATTTGTACAGAAACTAGTTTAGAATGAGGTTATAATTCAGTTAAGCTTTTCTCTACAAGAAGTAGCTTGCAAAGTCACATGGGAATTATTTGGGCAGAGAGTTAACTCTGGTTAGGAAGGGCTGTCTCGAGCTGTAGGACTGGGGACAGCTGGAGCAGAAGCTGTGCAGGCTCTGCATTCTCTGGGTGTCTGCAGTGGGGAGGCATGACTGTGCAGGGCTTCACAGGGGTGATTTTTAGAACATGTGAAGGACTTCCAGGAATTCTCAGGATGGCCTCAAAGAGCCGTTTTTTTCCAGAGGAAACTCCTAAAGCATTTATTTTTTTATTTTTTTATGAAAACAAAGTTATATTTAGATGACAGTGGCTTAGCAAAACTAGTTTCAAAACATATCTCCAAGACTTAGATTAACCATATATGTTAAACAGATACCATAATGTGAGATAACGTGTCCCTGAAAACCCCATAACTGCGTGTTTGTACTTGTGAGGCAGGCTGATGCTTTAAGATAGACACATGGTACCCTTAATCCTCTGAAAAAGGGATGATATGTCAAATTTTCTCTGCTCAGTACACATAGAAGCCAAATTGCTGCTTCTGCCTGTGGACTCGATGCTAGTGGTTTGAAAGCTGAAGGTTTTATACAGACAAGGTATAAGTTTCTTGTATGTACTTCTGTAGGGAGCTGGACTCTCAATACACTATAGCACATCTCCACAACAAGCAGAGGCTGTTGGAAGAAGTGGACTGGGAAGCCTCGATCACCAGCTCTGCTGGTGAAATTGAAGTGCTGCAGCAGATCTGCACAGCAGCAATCATCACCTTGCCTGGCTGTTCCTGCTGCACACAAACCAGAAACACAAACAGCAATGAGATCAAACTGTTATGAAGCATCCGCATATTTAGTAGTGATCCTAGCAGCTACTGTCTGCAATCCTTTTGACTAAGCCAGCAATCATTTTCTCTGTGCATTGTCCCACAGTTTGTCAGTCATCTGAATGGGGAGGAAGCACACTAGCAGGTTTCATCGCAGGGATACGCTGTGTGTGTGCAAACCTAAAGGTGATGTGAGACCTGAACATTATTCATGAATACACACTTTACTTCTCTTGAGTATGTGTCCCCATGCTAAATGGTGCACCACTGCAGTGGTGCAATGGACACTAACTTCCCAGGTTTTTTTCACCTTGTGCCCCTTCCTTTCTCCATGCTGGTTTACTGCTTTTGTCCCCTTCCAAAACCTTTGATATATGAGGCTGTTAACAGGAGTGAGGTGAAAACTTTGTGAATTTTTCTCATCTCTCCTCTGTTTCTTGGGAGACCACCCTAATCCTTATATTTCCAGTGGGTCCTGGACAAACCTGAATAGTTCCTCTGGCAGCCTCCACTCTTCCTCTTTCTTGCCCTTGGATTACAGGACTAAGGACTGATTTCTTTCTCAGACTCTTACCTGTGGCTCTAGTGACTTCTATAATGCCCCATGGACAGAACAGGATGCTTTTATCTGTAGGGTGATGAGGGATCCCAGTGACTGTTTCATCAGTAAGCAGCTTTACCACTTGGGGAGGCTGGAGAATGAGCAGGGATACTTCCCACCTGCATTTGACTCAGTGTAGCCTGGACTGGACAAAAGCCGTCCAGAGAGTACTGCAGGAAGGAGAAAAGCATCCTTGGGCAGCCCCCAGAAAGTTAAGTTTTCCAGTGCCTTTGGCAGGCAACCTGAAGCAGATCTATTCCTTACGCCAGCCCTGTGGGGCGCTGCCCCTCACAGCTCTCCCTCGTGTTGCAGCACATATCTTGCTGTTACTAATAGTCTGGAGGTGCCAACAGCATGCTTTGTTCTGGGCAGTATGTGGTTGCCCAGAGTGCAGGGAAGTGTGTGGCAATTGTTTTTGCACTGGTAGATGGATTTGGTAATGAGCCACTGTAGTTTTTCCTGGTCACTGTTCTTTAATTCACCTTCATCTACTCTGCCTTCTCCCTGGGCTGTCCCCACTGCGCTGCAGGTGAAGGATGATGTAATCCCTCCTGCTGAACAGAGGGAAAGAGCTTCAGGGACACAGAGGTACATGGTAGCCACAGGCTCACGTGGCATCATAGCACCTATGCTATGTAGGTCAGCTGTGCCAAGCAGACTGCACAGTCCCCTAAACAGTGAGCCCTAAAAATCAAAAGAAGAGCAAGTGAGAGAAACAAGTCAGTAATGAATTCTTCTAGCTTGTGCTGTGAGTGTGCAGAGTTGCATGACGTGGTTTGTTGGTGTGTTACGTAGCGTGTAGGGAAAAGATCTGCTCCTGTGAATTTGGTCTAGTGCATCTTGGCCCAAAGTCATGGGCTTCTGTGCCATCACTGTGAAATCAGTGAAAGTTTCAAAATCTGTGGCTGCTGTTTGTTGAATCCTTAATAGGTATATTAACTTTGGAACTGACAAGACTTTTAAATATATCTGTTTTCAGGCTGCAAAACCTTCACACAAAAAAATGCAGATTAGCATTTTGCTAATGCAAGCAAACAGCGCTTTTGGAAAAAAACTTTTGGATTTGGAAAGCATGCTAATAAAATGTCCAGTAACAGGGATTCCTCTGAACTCAGTGTAGAATAAGAGGCAACACGCACGGAACCTTATGTCCCCCAGATTAGTAACTGTTTAATGTTATTCCTGTAACCAGTATACTTCCTCCTGTTACACCACCTCCTGTTTTTCCACTCTGTGTAGTTCTACTGTTTCGCTGAGTATTAGCTCATTGTAGCACATAGTTTGTCTTTTTAACTACTTTGTGAAGTACCTACTGCTCTTTTGGGTGCTATAGAAGTAATAATAATCATAACTTGCCAGGTGTACTGTATCAAGTTGTTTTTGTATTGTTTGTTGCGCAGACACAAAATAAGGGTGAGTGCTGAATGCTGAAAACTCAACTGTAAGGTAAACCTCTAACACAGGAAGGGAAACTGTCTGGTTTATTTATGAGTACATGCAGAAACAATGTCTGCCTTCCAGTATACCTGTGCTTTTTAAGATAGCACATTTTACTTGAATGCAGTATTGCCAAAGGTCAATAATAATTAGGGCTAAATTGCTTACAACGCAAACGTAATGAAACGCTGTCATTACACACCAGGCTTCATTTTCATTGTTAATTCAACGTTGTTTAACTTTTCACTGGTTTCTCCCTTACAAATGTGGTAGTGTGACAGCCAGGCTGAGCCATCTGCTGCTGGTGCTTGAGAGGTGCAAAAAGGCACCGCAAGGAAAATTGATTGACTGCAGTTGACTGTATTAGGGAGAGACCTTACTTGAACCGGCAGTAACTGGAGGGAAGTGTGAACTGGCTTTAATTCTCTAGGAGACCTCTGAATATTAAGGATGTACACAGCAGTTGGGAGGACACATTCAGAGTCTGGTCATGTTCGAGATCACATCCCCTTGGCTTTCTCATTGTCTCTGTGGTTGTGTGCAGCTGAGAGGAATTCTCTAGCTTTTGGATTTAATGCTGGATATGTAATTGGGTGGAGAATTAATGTAAACTTAAAATAATTTGGTTTCACAGTCATTATACTCCTTAGCTTTAAATTATTTAGCTTTGTGTCTCTGCTATTTCCCAAAAGCCCTGCCACTACCGATCGTTTGACTGTCTTTATTAGCTTATATTTTTTCCTAAAAGCAAGGCCTCATGTACAGTATAATTATCCAGCAGTGCTGATTAATGGCATAATTCTCTTTTTCTGTAAAACTGCTGTGTAAATTATTTTCATTTCATAAAATTACTCATCAGGCAATTTTGTGGATTTTTTTGATTTTTCCCCCTTTCTGAGCTACCACTTCTATCGCTGTGTCACAATAGTGTCATTAAATACCATTGTGCATGATCTTGGTACAAGTGCTAAACCCTACAGTGATTTCAACTGAGTAAATTCAAGTGGTTTGCATGGTATTGTTACTTCTACCATCAGACCTGATGAGCAAAAGTAACTAAGATAGCCTGTTCTTAGAGTAGAGGTGGTTTTGGAGATAACTGTCTTAACAGCAAGATCAAGGAGACTTCTTCTGTTGAGCTAGCTGTTGAAATATCACCACTTCTCAGCCTTTCAGATTGCCTGTTGCTGCTTACAGTATGCTTTCAGGAACCTACATGTCACATTTTTTTTTCTGCTCCTCACTCATCCTCCAGCCTCCTGCAGTGAGACTGAGAAGCCCACCCACCACCTTTCCATGCCCTTAGATATTCCTTCATGCTTCCTACACCTGCCTCCTGGGCTAGATGATAATGGCATGTTCTTTTTGGACTCTGAAATAAGCTTGAATAAGAAATGGTACTATGCTCATCAGCTTGTCACGTGGATTTGACCTGCACTAAACAATGAACACTGTACAGTGAAGAGCCCTGCCTTGTTAGACTGAAGAATAGCCTGAATATTGCAAGTTGAACCTTTTCCTTTCTGATGAACTTGTTTAATTTGGTCTTCCTTTCTTAAACTTGTCATTTGTTGCATGTGCCATGTATTTGTAAGCACCCCAAGCAATGTAGAGTTGGGAGGTCATCCTAGTCCTGCTGGCATAAGAACCAGCCTTCACTAAAGCTGGCATTCAAGAGTTGGTTTCAAAAGGGCATATTTCACTAGTGTGTGTATGGAAAAAACTGATCAAAGTCTAAAATTCTTCCTACTGAGTCCAAATGAACCCAGTAACCTGGCTAGTGTTTACCAAAAGAGCAGAAAAACAAGGTTGCTGTTGTGATTCTTCCTCTGGAATACCATATGTCCCTCCCCTCCTCCTCTTCATATTTTACTTTATAATGAAGAAAAAAATCAGTTGTTTCTGAATCTCAGCCTCTGAGGCTATTTCTTGACCATAGTGTTTAATATCCATATATGGCCTTGCCCTTTGTGGACTTGTCTCCTCCTTTGAGCTCATTTATGCTCTTGTCCTATGCAGTAGGTAGTGGCAGTGACTTCTAAGTATGTGTTGAATGAATAAAAAAGTTCTTCCCTCTGTTTACTTTAAGTCCACAGTTCCTGGAAAAAATAGTGAATAATCACTTCCTTTCGCTACATTCTTGGCTGTGCAGAGCTCTACTATCTCCCCTTGGTTATCTCACAAATTTGGCATTTTCGGGGTAATATGGTTGTGGGCTAGCTGTCAAAGATGTGGCTGAAATCATTTTCACAGGAAACCTTTTCACTCTGCACTCTCTTCTTGAGACCAAATTAATCCTAGATCTGCCATCATTTGAATCTGTTACTAAGAACAGGATAAGTTAAAGAAACTTGCTTACCATGAACTGTTCTGTCACTCTTTACATTCAGAACATCACTACAAATCGTTTCTCATGGCAAAAATAGCTGCAAAGCATAAAACTACTGAAATACCAGTCATTTAGCTGCTCTCACCATTTGCTTCTAATGAGATGGTAGCTTGTTCAACCCTCTTATTGTTAGGTATGACAAAATTATGCTCACTGCTGTTGTGTTGCTTCAGTTGTTGGTACATCCCTATAGAGCTCGTAATTTCTGCACTGCCAGGAAGAGCTAGGACTGCTGTACCAATTGTTATAATTATTTCCAAATATCTCTTTAGCTTGTATTTCTGGAACTGTTTGGTTGTCTTTTTACATTTTGTTTAATCCCATGCACCTGTGCTTTTAGACTGTACGTCCTTTCACTGATATTCTGTATGCTGCTGTGAGCTTCAACAATGACCAGATGAAGTCAGACAAATAAGCATCTTTTACGATTTAAAAAAGTGTTAAACATGATTTACGTGTTTAAAAATGTAAATGTGTGTTTTGTGTTACATATTTTCCTGAGTTTTAGACTTTCACCACTCATGTTAAAAATTATCCTGATACATTTTTTCCCTGGTTCTCCTAGTCTCAGTGACCTTAACAACCAGTATTTTTGTTGACACATGGGTTGGCAAATAAAGGCTGAAATAGTAAATGGACTGTCCTCTTTGATGTGTTTCATAACTGGTTTCCATCAGGCATTTGCAATACTGATTTTAAATGTTTAATTATACTCAAAGTTATTAGAAACCTCTTATGTATGTCTGACTTGGAAGAGAGAGAAGTAACCCCTTCAGTACTCTTCTCCTTCCTCCCCTAATTGCACTGTAACATTGTGACTGGTAATAATTTCTCATATTAATTAGTTTTATTATCACAGCATAGAGATCATTGTCTTTAAATCTCCATAGGCCTTTGACTAAGGATGGAACAGATTTTTGCAGGGCACTAGGGAACATGATTTTTCAGAGTGTCATAAATCCCATGTTCCCCCCTACACTGTTTCAGTACACCTCCCCACTGCAGAAGGGATTTGCATCAGTATGGGTACTAAAAAGTTGCTCTACTTTAGCAGTCTTTTCCTTATAACTGGGGGGGGGGGGACAGACCAAAAAACCCCCCCCCCAAAAAAAGTAAGTGCATTGCTTTGCAATAAGGATCTGTTTAATTGTAACAGAGGTAGGGCTGTAAACCATGCTAAGTCATAAAGGTCACAGCTTCTGTGAAAAGTTTCTCTATTAATAGTCTATAAGTATTTTGTTTCTGCCAAGCCGGTGCTTAGAACCAAATTAGTCCCTCATTACAACTCTAATACATTAAAGTCAAGGGTATATGATCATGCCCTGTGTTGCTTCCAGAAACCCTCCCAGTCCCTCACTCAGACTGCATTTTCATAAATGCACACATATGATAAATATGAGTAGACAAATGACTAAGCAATTTGTCGAGCAATGTAACAACTTGTAAAACAAATAAGTAATTTTTTTCCTTCTCTTTTTCTCTGCTCTTAAGGACATTTTGCAAACCTCCAAACCTGTTACCTTCAGCGTAGCAGCTGAAGATATAGCCATGGATAAATAAATACTAGGTGCTTCTCTTGGTGTGACTCCTTTCATCAGTAGAGTTCATTCTGCATTTAATGGAGAGAGGTGGGCTTCTCCATCCCATTTTAAAACATACATGTCTAAGATACATGATGTGAAATTGCCAGTTTCTCCTTGGGTCTGTCTTTCCTTTGGTCATCAAAAAAGTCTAAGCAAACTACTTAACTGAGTTAGAATAGAGAAAAAGAAGGAGTTTTGAAGAGGACATAACAAATGTAGTGGAGATGTAAGGTAAAGATACCATCCTGGAGAAGAAAATCCATCTATGAAAATTATTATGTGAATTCTAATTCTAAATACCAAAACTTAGCACCCAGGGAAAACCAGGAAAATGGAGTTTGAAGGATGAGTTGCCTTGAATCACATACACCTTTGCATTCACTAGGTATGTGGAACTGTGACTCAGGACTTCTTACCTAAACATATTCATAGATTTCTTATGCCTTGTTTTTAGGGATGCCCCAATCACCCATTTTTACCATTTTATTCCATTCCTTATTTCTATTCTATTTTTATTGTATTAAAAAAAATTAAAGAAAGAAAGAAAGAAAAAAGAATTAAAAAATTGGACAGTTAATTACTCTGTGTGTCATTTCCTTTGTCTGAAAAATGGTAGTAACATTGGATATCAGCCTCACTTGGGTATTGAGAGAATAAATTCGTAAATCTGAACTCTGTTCAGATTTTATGTTGATTCTTATAGTAAAACCTATGAATTATAGATAAACCTGATAATAATTGAGAATAAAGGGAAGATGAAGGTTTACTGCTTTGTTTGCTCTCTTTTTGCTCCCTCTAGTAGCACAGATATGAGTTGTTCATTACTGTAGTCCTAAGGTGAGACCCCTGGTAATTTTTGCTGCTCTTATAAATTGTGTTGGGCCCAGTTTTTAAAGCAGCCATAGTTCACGTGTCACTTCTGAATCATAACTGTGTTAGACACAAAAGCAGATTTTGATCCCAGTGGTGCAATTACACTCATGCAAACAAGCCTTGCACCTTGAGAGAACCTTTAATTTTCGTGGTGTCTCATGTGGACACAAGTTTGGCCATTTGGATCCACTTGTGGGATTTAAAATTTAGATCCACCAATTTCAGGGGTTTTTACCCAAACACAATGCAGAACTATGCATGTCAGTGGGGGATAGTTGGGACTTTTCCTTAAAAAGCATTGGGATAGTGTGAGCCTGGTCTTTTAGAAGACACGTTGTATCTGGGATGCTTCAGTTATATATGTGGGTGGAAGTCTTCATTTGTTAACTTAGCATTTTGAGTCCTTTAGCAGTGATGTAACTTGGTGATGTTAGTTCCTTTTCCCAAAAGCAGCAGGGATAACTTGATTGCACAGATGAACGGACAAATCTAATGGTCCAAGTGCAGTCCCTGTTCTTAGTCATGGATATTCACCACTTCCCTTGTGTGGGTACCCAAGTTCAGGTGAGTTCTGGTGAGTCGTACCGAGGATGACACTGGCACATGTTAGCTCCCTCATCTACTTCTCCTTAGGGTTAGAGGTGTCTGTGGCTTGGAAGACAGAGGGGAGAAAGCAAAACTATTCCCTTTATTAGATGCCTGTGGTTGCATCATTTCAGGTGTATGGTAAAACCACAATGTAAGAAATATCATGTAAGGATCACATAATTGGTAGTGGTGGTCGAGCAACAGGTCTGGTCTGTATTCAGAATCCATGTAATTGCCTGATCTTGCAGTAGAACTGAGTCAGAGATGAATTCAGAAGTTAAACTTTGTAATTTTTTTTCTTACATGATTATATATTTCTTTTGGTATTCTGTGTCAGTCTGCTAGTCTAAAATTCTTGGTTCTCAGAATCCTTTTTTCTCTTGTTCCTATGCTGCTTATAGAAAGATGAGGATGAAGATACCTTTTGTAGTTTTCTGTGTGTTTGTAGCCTGTATCATTGCACGAGACCATGTGTATATGCCTAGTAGCAAGGCAGCTAGGTCCATGCTTCAGCCTTACCAGCCTTTGGATTTTTGGGGCCTCAGATTGGCATGTAGAGAACTGAACTGTGTGGGGTTTATGCAGAAAGCTGAAGTCTGTGAGCTGTGAAGATAGCCCAAACATAACATGTTGATGTGTTAGATCACCACATTTAAGTGCCTCCCAGCTGTAACTATTCCAAAAGGCAAAAACTAAAGGTAAATATTAGAAGAAGAGAAAAGGAGAGGCTTTCAGATAAGATGTTTTTGCTTGAGCAATAGGTTTCCTTATGTTTTAACTTTTACAATGCATAAAGTAGCCTCGGCTCATCTAATAGACTCCACCAGCATAGTGTCAATATACCGTGTCCAAAGAGATTTGAAAAACTGTTCAGTGCTTTAAAGCCATTTTCTTTAGGTATACTTTTTTCCCAGTTCAAATTCATTATGGAATGGCACCTTTCTGTGCCATTTCTTCTGTGTCTCTTCTTTTTTCTCTGTCCTTTGCCCCTCTCTTTCTGAGGGGCTGTGTTTAGCCAAAAAGGAGCACTATTTTCCAACATTTCTCCAGGTGACTGATAGGGGAAGGAGGATGGGGAAAATATTCCTTTCTTTTTTCCCACTTAAGGCCTCCATTGTTCTGTACGCTTTGAAGAAGCTTGTAGCTTAGCTGCAGGGAATAGCTTGATTCCTTTTAGTGAAAATGGCTTCTGGTCATCTTCCCCAAACTATGGAGCTTGAAGCACTGAAGTCTTTATTTGGGGGAAGAGAAGGAAGGGTAGAATTGTTTGGAGGGTTAAGGAACAAAGACCAGGAAACTAAGGAAGGAGAAAACCAAAATCTAAAGGAGGCTGCTGCCATCTAGAGTCAAGATTTAACGCTGTTGGCTTTTTCAGAATGGCATTCAATTAATGTATCTCTGAAAACAATAGTAGAGGAAAATGCCTCCAAGCAGTGGTACTGCTTTTTTGCTTTTCATTTCAACGGTAATAATGGGAACTTCTAAAAGCATCTTTGATTTTTAGTAAGTGCTTTTTTTGTGTACGGGTAATCTTAGTATATTAATTCAGATTAAAATTTTCTCATCACAAGTGAAAATGGAGAGTTAACACACATAGTGCTAAAAGGAGGACAACAGTCTATATGTAAGTAAACACTGTTAATGAGACTAGGTACCTTTGTTCTCCTGCTGCAGGGCAGGCAGAAGCTCCCACTCTCATGTTTTGTTTTGGTTTTTTTTGAGGACTGGGAAGCAAGCTTCCTCACAGCACAGCCACAGCATAAAGCAGTACATCCCTTTCAGTTCCTGGAGACGTTAAAAATCCAATTGCATGCTTGTAGCAGTAGAAGTATGGCATTTCAAGCAGAAAAGGTAACAGACTGTCCTGAGTTGAATGTATGAGAACGTCCCTTCCCTAATCTGTGGCTTGCAGGGTGGTGGAACAACCTCATTCTCCTTGGTGGGTTGTAGATGGGGCCAGGGAAAAGAGAACAGACTTTAGGTGGAGCAGAACAGGGCTGGGCTCAGCATGGCATGCACAGGCTTGAAATACTGTGCCCTAATATTTGGTTCTGTGTGCTTTCAGAAGAGATACCTATTGCCATTACAGGATTGTTACGTTTTTTCATCTCTGGTGCATCCTAATTCTAGGGCCTTGATATAACTGTTGATTGGCAAAAGCATTTTGAGTAAGTTTTTACGTATTTCCATTCTCTATATAAAAGTTTATATTTCAGTCAGCCTCCTTCCACTTGTGTCATTCAATACTATTTTAATTTTCAGCAATTCCAATTTTGACCTCTTGGTTTCAGTCAATTAAATGTGGAAACACCCTTTGTGTTTGGGAACATTTTAGCTAGATATATAGAGACACTTGTGTCTATCCGTGCATCACTCCCTAATTTAAAATCAGAAAGTGCTCTTTGTACCTTTCTTTGGTGCTGGCAGCATTTCTTTGACCTACGAACAGAAAGGAATGTGATTCTGTTTTCATGGAAGTTCAGCTTAGGATCAAGGATTTCACACACTTTGGTGAATCTGCTCAGCCACTTTTTAAAAAGAGCTCTGTCAAAAATCGCTTTATAGTTTTACTCTTCCTTTTTGTTCTCAATGCTTTGAATGATCCTATTCTGAGTCTTGAAAATAACTTCACATTCGTTAGCAGTTTTGTCTTTTTCCATTTTCACCCACTATGCTCTTGTCTTGTTATGGCAGCCTAGACGCAACTATTAAGGAGCTAAATTCACAAAGTATGTGAACTCTCTTTTCTTTCATCTCCTTTGAACTACTTGATCTCTGTATTTAATTCTGAGGTCTAAAATGAAACCCTGGCACTGTATCTTTCTCTCTACCTTGCTCAATTCTCCACAGCTCTGAAAGGAGAATTAGACATATGACAGATTACTCGTACTATTTTTCTTTGTAGTTGCTGCAATTAAGAAGATTCACCAAAAACTTTCTGAGGGTTTTGAGGGGATTAAAATACTCTGCTTGCTGGCCTGACATGATTACCTCCTTCAGTCTTCTTTTCTGTCTTCTGGTTTAATAGAGTTTTAAACTAACACAAGATTTCTGTTTACTTTCTTATTTGGGCACAAACACCTCAGAATTTATGACCAGGATCTGGGTTTAAAAAAAAACCAGGTAAATCAGTTTGCTTGTATTCTCTGACAGATCGATCATTTAGTCATTAATAAATTCATTGCATTCTTTGAAGTAAGAGGTTTACATGGAAACAAATGTGGAGGGGAAGAATATTCTTCACGGGAGGTATTTACCTGGATTTTAGATTTCTGCATGCTTGTTTTGTTCTTTATGCTGGCAGTTTCCACCCATCCTCATTTACAATGTTTTTTCCTGGATAGCATCCACACGGTGTGATATCATTAGATTACACATACAGCATGTGGGGCTCATCCTGCAAATGCTACTGTCATGCATCCACTAAGAACACGGCATTATTTCAAGGGATTGTGCTGCATTCAGTACACTTAAAATCTGAACAAGACCTGAGAGGAGCAAGAAACTGCTTATGTTGCTGGAGGGCGATAGCTAAGAGGGCAGAGTAAAAGAGTTAAATACATTTGGTTTGGCTAAACAGCAGTTCAGGGGAGTGCAGCATCACGTCTTGGAAATGTAGAGGAGAGAAGATGGTACAAGAAAGAATCAGTTAAGACTGTACAGGAAAGTATTCGGTGAAAACAGTGACAGCAGATTAATTAGTCAATTCAACCCTCAGTTTAAAAACTTTCTGCCAGCACCTTTCTTTTACATCACGGCATATGCTGAAAAAAACACCCTTTAGATTATTTAAATGAAGCAAAAATTACAAGGATCCTTTATGAATGGAAACCAGAAGAAATGGTGACAGTGGGCACTCAATTTGCTGGGTGTTAAATTTGAGGAAATCTCCTAGTCCTGTTGAGAGGAGTAGGATGCATAGCTGCTGCTGCTTCGTACATCCCCCTTTCACCTGTCAACACATCCTGTAGGGCCACTGTCATTACTGATGATGTCCCCGTGCAGTTGCCTTCAGGAGAGAGGATGAGGTGTCAGGTGAAGCATATGTAATTCAAAATTCTACTACCTTGCAATTTGTCTTGTCTGTGCAGGGAAAAAGAGCATGACCCATGCTGTGTGCGTGTCTTCCTGTATTCGCATCGTGTTAATCCATGTTTCTTTATCAGTCGTCATGCTGATAGTCTGGGCAGTTTTAGCTGTAGACCTAAACTCAGGCAGAGCTGCAAAGGAAGTAGGGAGGGATGGGTGAAATAATGACTCCATGGAAATCAGTAGGAGGTTGTTAGCCAGTGTGACTAGAATTTCCCCCCAGGTGTGTTAGTAGAGTTATATTCTTGTAAATTGACTCTTCTACATTTCATAATTTAAGCCATTAGAGACTTTACTAGTTTCTTATTTTTTCCTATGGTATTCAGTGAACAGTTCTTTACCAAGATGCCCTGTTAGATTTTAGTTAGCTCAAATAAAAAATATATTTATTTTACTGTATCTCCATTTAAATAGGCACTACTGTCCTTAAAATGTCAAATACAATATGACATGTCAATTATTGTGTGTCAAGCACATAATGTATTTTCATCCCCTGTTGATTTAGATGGGTTTTGATGTGTACTTGATGTATTCTAATGGTGCTTCTTCAACTCTGTGAATGTCTTGAAAACAACATTGAATGGCACATAAATCATAGCACCCCCTTTTTCGAGGACTTCTACCAGAACATGAAGAAGCAGCTTTGCTTTCCTGTGAATATTTGGTCAATGATGGCTCTTTTGTCCCAGAGTTGGGAGCCTGTGCTTTCTGGCAAGTTTGCCAGCAGAGCAGAAGCAGTCTGATCACACAACTGTCTTACTCAATTATTTTTTAATCATTACTTTAGAAAATGAAAATCTAATATTTTCTTAAGAGATCTTTTGAAAATCCCATGGCTGTATTCAGCTTATGTTTTGTCTAGCGATGTGTAGTAAAGCATGAAGTAGGACCACAGGCCTCATCACCGTACAGTGTTAGAAAGGATTTTTTCCTAACCATATTCACCTAAAATACATACATACATTAAGGATGAAACACTCCATTACTGTCGTTGCAAAAAGTAAGTTGCATTTGCTGACTTATAGCAGAGTCAGAAATGGGGGCTGGTTACATTCTGATCTTTTATACTATGTACTTTCGGCATTTGCTAGTTGTGTCTAGCGCTAACATTTACACTTCCGCCTGGAGAACATGTGGGTTCATACCGTCGTGTGATTCAGCCATTTCCCAAAAGGATGATACACCTTGATGCCAAGATGGCAGGAAGAAGGAGAGAAGGAGGAAAAGGTAGTATACCCACACTTTCCAAATCAGGAGCTAAACCACAAAAATAGTAAAGGAGCAGGACTAAGAATACCCAGGAAATCATTTGCAGTGCTTTGGGGCCCCAAGCTATGTTCTCCTCCTTTCTCTATCTTCACTCTGTTAAATTGTAACACATTGCTTTAATGAGAAGCTGTGCAATTAATTTGACTGTACTTTCAGATGGTATTGTTGAGAAATGTGGGTTTTGAAATAATGTGAGACTTCATAACAGAGTTGTCCTTCAAAATGGCTTTTCAATCCAGTGCTTTCAGATGGGTAGAGTTAGGCTTCAACCCTTCAGAAATACAAGCTCACCCATGGCACATCTATGTAAAACACATCTCTGCTCTTTGAACTCCAGAGACTGATTTAAAAGCAGCCTGTCACAAAAACAGATGAATACTGGGCTATCTTTTGTTATTGCTCAATTTTTTGTCATGAAATGAGACAGTAGGATTTATCGCCCTGGTGTGAAACAGAGAGCAGTTCAGTCTGTGCTGCTCTTTTAGCTGATATTCTGTAATTTTACATACCATCTCCCTGCCTGCCTTTTCCAGGAGAGGTTTGACAGACTTCTAGTATGAAAAGATACCAGAAGTTCACGTGCTAGGCCACTGGCCACTAAAAAGGTTAAAGAGTTTTTGAAAACTACTATAATTTCCTGTACATAAAACACATTGAATTTCAGACGTCTTGCTTTTATAGGAAAGACCCTAACAAGAGCAAGAAATAACTGGCCAGGGAACACAGCTGTTTAATGCTACCTTGGGCAAATGTGTTGGCAGAAGTGCTACAGCTTTATTCTGTGCCTACTGCAGGGCGAATGGTGGGGGGGGTGGATATCGCTGTCCACATCCTCCACCTACTTCCTGTATGGTGGGAGAGGGACTTAATCAGACCACAAGATGCTTCTACATCACACTTAATTAACATTATTAAAATATCGATTCTATCAGTATTAAAGACTTCTCTACCCACATATGTGTAACAAACTGTGTTGCATTTGAGTGGCCAAACAGGAGACATAAATGAGAAGTGGATTTTTTGGCTGCTGTTACAGCTAATATGAACTCAGAACAGACCTCCACTTACCCAGGCAGAGGGGGAAGAGGTGGTCTTGGAAATGGGAGTTTCCAAAGAGGATTCAGGGGTATAATTGAAACGAATGGCTTCCCAACAACAATATTTCTGAAAAAAATTCATAAGGGCACATCAAGTTGTGGTCTTGTGTTAAACTCTACTTCAGTCTGCAGTGACAGTCCTCCTCACTCCATCCCTCCTGTATAAGATTACAGTGTGTAACAGGGGCAAAGAAATGATAGCTGTGGTGGCAAGGAAGAGCCCTGCTCTCTCTTGCTGCCTGAAATGTGTTTCTTCATCTCTGAGTGGGTGTCACAGGGTGAACGAGCAAGATGTCCAAGGCAGTGTCATCAGGATCACCTGCCCAAAGTGCTGGGTGGCTCCACAGGGTGCATGGGGTATGGGACTCCATTTCCAGGGTGAGATGTCTAGCTTGTCTTATACAGGCAGTCGCTTGGTATGGCCATGGTTTTCTCATCTGACTCTGTGCTGAATGCCACTCTAATGTCTCCCTGTTATCTCTCTTTCTCTTATTTACTGAAGTTACAGCGATATCATTCTGTTGTGCTGGGAAATTTGGATTTGGATTTGGCTGGGGAGTTTTTTTGTGCCTCTTCCAAATGACTAATTGTGACGGTAAAATGCTTTGATAATTATCCATTTTTACTGCATGCAAAGGCTCTAAATTTTCTAGGAAATTATGGGTGTGTTTTGATCTTTAGAGTTCTGGTATGTTCCATCCCATTTAGCAAAACAAAGCAAAACAACATATGTGCAGGGTTGAGTTTTGCAAGATTCTAACACATTCTGATTTCTCCGGTAAAAGCTCAAGTGTAAGCACACTCGTTGTTCTTAATTGCTATATTGGCAATACTAGTTGATGCTTTATTTGGGGACTGATACTGTTTGTAAGATGTCATGTAGTAAACAGGCAGAGATTTTAACAGATTAGAAAAAGGAAAATATCCAGATGTGGCTGTGCAAGATTTTTCAGATTTTCTTTTTACCAAAAAGGAAAATTAAAAAGTAGAATTTAAAAAGTCCTGATGTGAATTTAAGTTATTAAGCCAAACATCCTGTTGGTGAAGATTTGGGAGACTAAAGCTTTCAGGGAAGCAATAGAAATTCCAGAGATGAATAATCTGGATCCTGGGTCAGCACAACTCACTTTGGGCTAATATATGCAGGAAAACTGTGGCAAACCAGGGGACCACTGGGTCCTAGACGGTTCTCCTGACTGCACATTTAACATACTTGAAATTCAGAGCACTGTGTTCTAGCCACTCAGTTGTGTTGACCTGCATAAATTAGCAAGGTGAACGGAGTGGCCTGTTATTATCATGCCTTGATTCTTAGCTTTTTAGGAGACGGAGCTGGGAGGAATACGCCATCTTCAGAGAGAGCAGCTAGGCATATTCGCTTTGCTTCTTTGCAAGGTTTCCTTTGTAATGTGAGTGTGCTTCCAAGTGTGAAACCAATTATAGTGATGGTAGTGTAAAAAATAAATATGTCAAGTATTGATAACAAGGCCCTAAGAATATTCTTTAGCAGTAAATAGGACAAGGAGTATCATATGGATGAAGGACGTCTGATCTCCATTTCTAAGGTGCCTGCAAGAAATTCTACTAGTGACACGATGATTTTCTGCATAGGAGAAAACTTAGTTTCTTCTCTCCTCCCTGAGACAATTTCAAATCAAAGGGAAAAGTGTGCTAATCTGAAAAAGAGTGGCTATTTAACCCCCTGTGAAAAGGTGTTCATATAAAGACTATACTATATGACTATGAATTCTCTTTCTTTAGTTGCGCAGCATTGTTTCTAAATATTTAAAAAGTTCTTATGGGATGAACCAAAATAAAACTGATTTCATAAAGCCTACAAACATGCAATTTTTTGCCTGTTACTAGTGTTTAGGGAAGGGCCAGGTTAAAAATCTGACAGATGCAAAGCTTGTTCAACTTACTGTGTTTTTGTGCTTTTTTAAACAGAACATTCAATGTCTGTTGGAAAGAGCAGAATAACTTCCATCAAATAATAATTGGCATCCCAAAGGGATACAGACACCGTTTAACCAGTGGGAAGACATTTCTTGTCAGGAGAATGCACTGTGTTATGTTTCAAAAAACCTGAAAAGACAACTTCCTTTAAATGTCACCCAATTTGAATTCACATACACTTATAGTTAATATAGAACACTAAGTCCTCAGTCCAGTTTTGCCTGAGCCAAGCTAGAGCATTCATAGAGTGAAATCTTGACCCTTTATTTTGATGTGAAAAAGCCATCAGGATTTTGTTCTCGCATTTTGTAATGGGTTGACCCTGGCTGGACTCCAGGTACTCACTACAGCTGCTCGCTCTCTCCTCTCTCCAACTGGACAGAGGAGAGAGAAAAAATCAACAACGGATTCATGGGTTAAGAGCTGGGAGAGGTCACTGATCCACCATTACGGGCAAAACAGACTTGAAGTGGGGATATTGATTGCATTTATTACTACCAGAATCAGAGCAAAAGAGTGAGAAGTAAAATAATATTAAAAACACCTTCCCCCTACCCCTCCTTCCTTCCATGTTCTCCCTCCTCCCCACCGGCAGTGCTGGGGGGTGTGGAATGGGGGTTACAGTCAGTTGTTGTTTCTGCCACTGCTCAGAGAGAGGAGTCCTTCCCCTGCTCCCGTGGGGTCCCTCCCATGGGAGACAGTCCTTCACAGCCCTCTCCGGTGTGAGTCCATCCCACAGGCAACAGTTCTTCATGAAACTGCTGTCCCGTGGGTCACTCCTCCATGGGGTGCAGTCCTTCACAGATGAGCTGTACTGGTGTGGGTCTCCACAGGGGCCACAAGTCCTACTTGCGAAAAACCTGCTCCAGCGTGGACTCCTCTCTCCACAGGCTGCAGGTCCCCGGCAGGACCCTGCTCCATCTTGGGCTTCCCACAGGTTCACAGCCTCCTTCATGCATCCACCTACTCCAGCATGGGCTCCTCCATGGGCTGCAGGGGGGTCTCTGCACCCCGATGGTCCCCCATGGGCTGCAGGGGCACAGCTGCCCCACCATGGTCTGCACCACGGGCTGCAGGGCCTCAGCTCCAGCACCTGGAACACCTCCTGCCCCTGCTTCTGCACTGACCTTGGTGTCTGCATTGTTGTTCATACGATCTCAGTGTTCTTCCCTGGCTGGAATTCTTTCTGAGCAATACCTTCTGTTCTTAAATAAGTTATCACAGAGGCATTATTATCACTCCTAATTGGCTTGGCCTTGGCCAGCGGCAGGAAGACTGTCCTGGAGCCGGCTGGCATTGGCTCCACCAGACAGAGGAAGCTTCCAACAGCTTCTAACAGAAGCCACCCCTGTAGCCCCCCCACTGCCAAAACCTAGCCACAGAAACCCACTACACCTTTCTAAAGAAGAATATTGTCATCCTAAAGATGTCTATAGTTTTTCCTGACCGGGAAATAGCCACAGTGAGAACCACCTAGTTGTTCAAGTGAAGGAGCATGAGAATAAGCCCATGCAAACACCTTGACCCAGTGAAGTCCAGTGTCATAGTTCTGATTTTAGCAAAGAATTTTTTCTTCCCCTTCCCCCTGCTGTGTGTGTGTGTGCTCTGTATATTGTCCATTAGGTGAACAAAAGAATCGGCCTGGCCCAGTAATAGCCGAGAGATTAGTCTCCTTGACAACGAAGGGGGAAGAGTTGAAGGGGAGCTGGTGTGTGGGGCTGGAAGGAGGTGGGGAAGGGAGGTGTGGCTGGTGTGTGTGGGCCAGTGAGGCGAGGACCTGCTGTAAGCTGCAGAGCTGCCTGGTTTGCTTCTTTTCTTCCTGTCGGAGTGGAGTTTGTTGCTGTTCTCTTCTCAGCTGTTGCTGGCTGCAGGCCCTGCTTAACACTAATCCTAATCAGCTGAAGTTTGTGAGTTTTCTTCCATTGGGAGAACTTTCTGTTTTATTGCTGGTTTTTTTTCTTTTCCTTCCCCCTTTTTCACCCCCCAGTCCCTCTCTCTCTCTCTCTCTCTCTCTCTCTCTCTCTCTCCTTCCCCAGTGTGGGAAGGGAAGGGGAACAGAGTTTTTTTTTTTTGTTTTTGGTTTGTACCTGGAGAGTACTGTTTTGTTTTTTTTCCCCATCCCACGGGGCGGTGACTGGGGATTCCATAGCGCCGCCTGGTGATGGGCACTGGACATTACAAGTTCTGCTCCTCCAGTGATCCAACAGCGCCACCTGGTGACTATAATAGGACACTACAAGTTTTTGCACCTTCAGTGACCCAACAGCGCCACCTGGTGAATGATACAGGACATTACAAATTTTGCATCTCCAGTGACCCGACGGTGCCCCCTGCTGACTGTGGTTGGAACTGCATCAAAGGGTGCAAAAAATTGAACTGTTTGATTTTCTTCTTGCCGGTTTATTGGTTTTGTTCTTAAAGGGGATTATTGGTGGGTATAGGAGTATTGCTTAGTTATTTTACTTGTTTTTTTTTTTTTTCATGTTCCTGTTAATACACACATACCTTTAATAAAGGGGTGTTATTTTTCCCTTTTCCATAATTTGTTTTCCTTCAATCGAAGCCTCTTAATTTTGGATTTATAATTGCTTGGAAAGAGAAGTTTGGGTCTTTTCCTCCTAATCCATCCTCAGCAAAAGACCCTTGTCTCATTTAAATTGGGACATCCAGAGGAGTAGAGTTGCTTGGCTACCAGCCTAATAATGCTTTTGAAAAAGTGTTATTGGGTATTTATCAGGAAGAATAGGCTTCGTACTCTTGAGTGCAACTGAAACTATTTCTATGACAAGCAGATCTGTTAAAGATGTATTTCCTTAGATTTCCTAGTACAAAACATATCTTATGGCTACGTGCAGTCTGTTTACAGAAGAAATCTTGCTATTAATCAAACCCTGCCTTGCCCACAAACACTTGAGAGATTGTAAATGCAGTTCTGCCTTGGTGAGAAAGTGTTAAGAGAACCAGTTAATGAAAATGGCAATACCCTGGTTTCCTCTTTCTGTTGGGAAGGTGTATGTCTGACTCCACTGAAGATAATGACAGCTTTGCCAGACTTCACAAGATATCCAAGCTGGATACCTTTGTGACTTCTGAACTGGTGTAATGATAAGGAATTGTTGAAATTTGTCTTTTTGGCGTGAGTGAAAGTAGATCAGGGCTCTGTTGTACAATTAACTACATGTGGAAAAACTTTACTACCCACAGTTACAAAGAATACAGATTGAGTATTTCCTGGGTGAAATTTTAATAATTGAGAGAAGAAAATGAATGGTTGTCCACATGATCTAACCCATCTGTGCAAGATCGGTAAAAAGGACAAAGTAACTCTTCCACCACATTGATGGTAGTCATGAACTTCTCTCTCAGAAGCTACGTACCAGAGTGGTTTCTACAGCTTTCAAGGACGCTTCGCATCTCAGTGTGCAGATCAAGCCATTAGAAATCTTTCAAATATTAGCAAATACAGTTAAACTGCAACTATGTACATTTCTACCTATGTAAATATCTTACTGAGTGACAAAACCTTCCCCTGTGATTCTCTAGAGAGACAGTTCCCAGCTGGGGAATTGGCAGCAAGTCTGGGGGAAGAGGGGAGAAAAATACGGACAGAAAGAGAAAAGAAATGTCAGTCCTTGGGAAAGGAGTATGAGAAGTTGCACCTGGTGAAGCCCATAACATTGCTTCAGGTGAGACTGTCTTATAAATAGATGTGGAAAACCCCAGGTGCATGGAGAGGTAGTGGGGTTTCTTCATACTGCAGTAGTGTATTAACACTCTGTTCATGTATTGGGGCCTCACTGTACTTATTTTGCTTTGCAAACACAAAACAACCAAAAAGATGTAGAAAGGACCTTGTTAGCTAAAAGAAGAAAGCTTTAATTGGCATGCATGACTGTAAAGCCAGCTATGAGTTAGCTTATTGAATGGAAAAGCTGGCTTCTTATATAACATAAATACATCAGGATTCCTCATTGTTAATGAAAATGCTTAGTGGCACAGTCTGTATGGCCTGTGAGTTGTAGTAACACTTTTGATTTATAGGATATTTTTCACATGTTCTTCTATAAAAAAAAATTCCTTTCAATAGGAGAGGGTACTCTGGAAGGAAAAAAAAAGCAAAACTATAAATCTCAAAATTAGTTGATTAGAAAGTAGTCTTACAGAAAGAAACCCAAATTCCTGAAGTATGATCTTGCACTCAGTAACTTTTTTGTCCCTAAATGAATTAAATTATTTAGTCTCTTTTTTTCCTAGTCCGATCAAGTAAGTATGGTACTTATGTTATCTCTTCAATAGATGAATTCTTAGCAATATATGCTCTCACACAGGAGCTTGTTAGGGGGCTGTGGGGCATAAAAAATTGGTATTCTGAGATGACATTCTTTTGGGGGTGGCACATTGTCTTTACATATATATAAGCACCAAAATGTATGCTTCAGTGGGGTTAACCATTTAGTACTTAACAAAATCTGCTTGATGACACGGAGTATGACAGATGACCACCCATAATTGCATTACATATAGGTATCCAGGGTAATCAAATATTTAACTTATCAATAATTAGCCTTCTGGATAGGAAGAAAGTAAAGGTCATTCATACGAGTTTCAGTCCCAGTGGAAGCAATGTCCTCATTCAATATCACTGACTTGGCAAGATGTTAGTGACAATTTTGTCAGCTAAGGATACAGAAGAGGGAATTTTTAATCACCACTGCAGTGATCAGTTCCACATTTGTCAGTCTGACCAACAAGAGAAGGTGGATGCATAGGTGAAGAGTCATCATTGTCCAGATGCTGGGACTGACTACTGTGTATGAAAAATCAGAATCAAAGATAAGAGAAGAAATGAAATTTGGAGAGCAAGGTACAACATGCAGGGAGTCCTGCACTAGAAAGTGGAGCATCTGTGCTCTTTCTACAAGTAATCAGAACAAATATGAAAGACATGAATATAAGTACATACTCATTTCCATGCTGAAAATTTGGTCTTAACCCATTTTCTGCTGAGAATACCAATATTACCAAGGTTTGTTTGCATATGTGTTGCCAGAAAACCATGAAGAAAAAATATTAATCAGAAAGAAACAGGAGAGGTAAAAAGCAGGACCCTATGCTCTCAGAGCTGAGTTGTAGGTGCTTGGTTACCCGATTTTATGCTCTGTTTAGAAGGAGACAAAAAAGAAAGAACAGACTTGGCATTGATGCAGCCTGTCTGGAAGGAGAGTTAGAGTGGCTGGTGCTAGAAATTCTGTGAATGATCACTGCTGTTCTGCTAACTCTGAAAGAAGGGGATGCTCTTTCTCTGCTAGACCAGGATCAGGTCTGAACTAGCACACATCAAACATGTTTGGCATACAAGATTTCAGGAATTATTCCTGCTTTCAGGAGGATGCACAGTGCTTTGTCTTCAGTTCCAAAGAACAGACATATGCTCATGCACTTTATTCCACCTGCAAGTTCATTGTGAAGATGTGTTTTTCTCACTTCTTGAAGTTTCCTTGTTTTCATGGATTTTCACTTCAGAAAAACATTGGGCTAAAGCAAAGCAAGCTAATGTGGGTTTTTTTAAATAAATAAATTCAGATAATGTTAGCTCATGGTCACTCAGTTATCTTTCATTGCAATATGTAGATATGTGTATTTTTGAATATAAACTTTAAGAACTATTTAGAAAAAGCAAGCATTCATTTAGAAACTCCCTTTCAAACATGACTGTGGCTGAGCACTGGAACACCTGGCCCAGAGGAATGCTTTTCTTTTTTCCATATTCGAACGTTTTCAGACTTAATCAGGACAAGACTATGAACAACCTGGTCTAGCTCTGAAGCTAACCCCACTGAGCAAAAAATTTATAGGTCCCTTTCCATATGAGTTTTTCTATTACTCTTTATTCCACAGTAATATGGCATGTTACAAAACGATGTGTTAATGTGGGCTTCAACATGTATTAATGTTGAGCCATCCTGATGGGCTGGAAGGGTCGATGTTGCAGTTGTACATCTTTTGTATGGCACTTGTGTTAGGAAAAAATACCTCTGAAACATACATAAAATCTGCAGTTGTTTGTCACCTTAAGATCTATGACAAAATCTAAGGACAGGTGTCGTAATGTGAGTCTTGTCTGTCCAAACCAAGGGAAATGCAGAGAGCAGTGAAACAGATTTATGTTTTAAATTATTGAAAGGGTTTTGTCTATGTGTAAAACATCATAGCCTTCCTGTCAAATGTTGACAGGACTTTTGCAGGTAGAAACAAAGAAAAAAACAAAACTTTTTCAGGTAGAAACAAGCTCTGTATGTCCTGCTGTGGTAGGAGAAATGTGAAATTCGTCTTTGTTAAGCATCATCTCAGTAATTCAGTAGGGCTGGTCAGGAAACTGGTGTTGCCCGTGTTTGGTTACTGCTGGATGTAGTGGTGCAAGTTGTCATACAGCCATGAACCTTCTCAGAACCAGGAATAAACATTTTTATAATGTAGGCAGTGCTTACATGCAAGGTAGTAAACACATAATTCCTTTGCTTTTTTACACAAGAGCTTTCTAGGGTAACATTTTCTTGGTTAATAAGGGTAAAATATACTGAAAGTTTTTGGTGTATTTTTCTTTTCGGTGGCATTTCAGAGTTCATCATAGATTTTATTTATGGTTTTTCTCTGTCAGAAGTACTCTTTGCAGTCTTCCAGTCATCTGGGGGACATGCTGGAGCATGTTGTAGATACTTTCTGGCTCAGCTTCCTTTCTTTAGAAGCCCAGCATGGAAGAACAGTGTGAAAGAGAAAATGTGGTGTGTATTTGGGTCTCTGCCCAGTGTGAAGCTGGGATACACCTCAGGAGAGCACAGCTCTAGGAGCTGGAAACTGCTTCTGGATCCCATAGCACGAATGCAGATCAGGAAGATGAAGCAAATGTCTTATCCCATGTCTCACAGCTGATAATAGAGATGATTAATAATTTTGGTAAATTGTGCCATGGTTGACATTAGTGCTTTTCCTAGTAGACCCTAAAGTTCTTTCCCTCTGCCAGAAGTTTATTACATTGTATAGTTGTGCTTCCAGTTCCACCCGAGCCAGAGCGATGTTGTGACACACTTGGGTTTTGCAAGGCAACTCAGCGGTTTGAGTACCTTTATCTGGTCTCAGCAGTAAAAATGCTGCAGATGAAGTCATGGTCAAAGATGTGCAGGGTGTTTTGTTTGCCAACCACCCAGGGCAGTTGGGAGCATGGGAATGGCCATATGGAGCTGGAGCAGAGGATCTTCTTTACCAGGATGGTGCCTCTGGCAGCACTCAGCAGTGGACACCTCGGACAGAGCATGATAAGACAAACTTACTGTGCTCTTAAAGCTCTCTCTCCATCTGCTCCAAGTACAATTTTGCTCCATCTTCAGCTCAAGCACTTTCTGAACCAAATGTATTCAAATCATCTTTCATCTCTGTCTTGTTTATCTATGTAATTTTCCCATTTAATGTGTGTGCTGTTTGTGTATGCTGCCAAATTCCTCCTTTTTTTCTTGACAAAAAGTATAATTTCTAGTATAACATCACCTTCAAGTACAGTGATTGAAGTAACTACTGCTTATAAAAGAGTAGCACATATTTTCCTTTTATGGTCGCCTTAAATACTGCTTGGTATGTTTTAATGTCTAGAATTCCTAAGGCAGCTGTTTGCCTTTCATGAAACATTAATTAGAATCTAAGAATAAAAGAGGGCAAAAAATATATATGTACATATGCGTGTGCATCTGTTTCTGGACAGGAGACAGTAGAAACTTTGTATTTAAAAATAAAAGCAGTAAGTAAATATTTGAGTGAAGACACTTATCAGGAGATTACATTGATATTTAAGCATTTTATAGGAAAAAACTACTATGTTTTTATATAGTAGGATATTGGTATCTCACTTCTAGGAGGAGTTTTGTAAACTGTGATGAAAAATAATCCATGTCATATTTCTTCACGATCTAATGTATGGTGTTTACAAGGATACTTTCACCAATATCCTGAATGAGAAGGTAACATTATATGACCTATCAGAAAATCAAATTACCTTATGTGAAAAGCTGTTACAAAAGAAAGTAATTGAGAGCTGGAGTCTGGCAAATGTGATTCAATGCCCCTTTTCAAAAAGGCACAGAATATCCATATCATTCATGCCTGTTAGTGTCTGAAACTTAAGGTCTTCACTGATAGAGGATACTTGTCTTAAGTGAAATTAGCTCTCTGAGTGAGTGGTGTGCTGCTGTGGATGTGTTCACTCTATTCAGAAATGTGCCTGAGGAGCCAAGCAAAGGTGTTGGGACTGCGGTCATCTCTGTTTCCAATTGTTCTTGGTGGGGAGCTGCTCTGGGACCCACAGCTTCACCCAAAGGAGCATCAGCAGCTGCCAGGGATGTATGTGTATGCACATGCTGCTCAATGTGCTCAGGGGGTGCCATCCCACCACTGGATCCAAAAATAATGCATAAAGCTTTACTTATGCCTATAGTTAGTCACTTAACAGCTCTAGTTTCTATAAATGTTAAGCAGGCAAAACCCATATTGCTTCTTTCTGCAGCCCAGATTCCCTTTGAATGCCAAGCAAATGCTAAAAATCCAAAGATTTTCTTCAGCTGCTCATTATGCAGGCATGTTACATTCTGGTTTTCCACTTTTATTTAATTTGCCTGCACTTTTAGTTACTACTTAGAGGTTGACCCGGAAGCTTTACATGTCTCATAAAGTAAAGATTCACATTGCTAAATTTATACACTATTTGTATATTTGAATACTGTGTATTTACCTTTTTTTCCCTTTAAAACCAAATAAAACCTGTGAATATCTTCTGAGGGTGGGATATGAGTGTTTGCTTCCTGGTTCTATCATGTATTGCCATAACACATTGTCAGCTCCTAAGCATTTAGTATGGTTATATCTCCCAGTTTTTGTTTTCAGACTGTTTATGTGTTTATTTTTCTGTGTATTATATACTCAAGTATCACAGGAAGTAGCTTCTCTGTGCAGCAAAAGATGGATTTTCCAGTTGTTCCTGGTATTGATTGCTTGTGTCCATGTTCTTGATTTTTTTTGTGCATGTTCTAAATTTCCATGGAAGCTTTGGTAATCACAGCTGGTTGCCACGGAAAGGGGTGATGATACTCCCCTGACTCTTGGCCACAGGTTTCCATCCTCTCCCGTGTGTCAGTGCAGGTACTTGATACTGCTTAGGGAGTTAAACCACTAAGAGCTTCTCAGGTTTTTTTGGCAGAACTGACTTTTTGTAATTGTGGGTCCCTGCACCTGCTTGCTGCAAGTTCAGACAAGTGCCTGTGCCAACACCTTGGAAAGCAGCTGGAGTGGGTCTGTCCCGATATGCCATCTTAACCAAATCACCTGCTTTGCAGCCCGGAGGCTGAGGAACACAAAAGGATCACAACTCATGTTATGTCCACCTTGTGGGACACAGTCTGGCCTGCTGAACCTGTCATCCAGGCTGAGCAGATGCTGCACAGGTCTGAGCCCAGTCTAGTTTTCTTGTCATGGTATCCAGAGTGGAGGGAACATGCCTGGGTGTCACCCCAAAGGGAAGATGACATCTGTTTTTAGCAGCCACAGACTGTTGTTAAGGTGCAGCCACAAGTCTCTTGATTAACTATGGGGCCAGATAGGGAAGAAGGTAATGTAAAGGAGAGATGTGTGGTAAGGTGGCAGGGATACTGAACACAAACTGGTCTTTACTTGTTGGCCCTGCCTCAGTGTGTTTTCCAGGAGGTCTTTGGAGACAGGAAGGAGGCATAGCTAAAGAGTCTGAGCTCATAGTGGAGGGACCAAGGAAGAGTAAAGTTAGCAATCACAAGGTTGAAGATGCAACATTGGGTCATTGTTTGGGTTTGTACAGCAAAGAGCAAAGTGTAGCTTGCTGCGCGTCACCAGCTGACACCAGCTGTGTCAGCCAGCCTTTGACTGGCTCACTGGTGCCAGCAGCACCCGGAAGCTTGTATTTTGGTGGCCGAAGGTAACCCTGCTTATTGGCCACAGAGTGAGCGCACTTGAGGAGACTGTTTGTTGGGAGCTGCCAGCATGCAGTGACTTGTGCATGGTGTGTTTGGTGGTGTGTCACGAGACTGAACACAGTTCAAGTCTTTAATAAACACACCGTGCTCCCCAGGAAGTTGTCTGGGGCAGCTCTGCTCTGCATATTGCTCAGAAAACACGGGATCGGAATAAAAGGACCCATTACATGTGGTTTTTAAGTGTTACTGCATGTGCCAAGGACCATTCACAGTCTGTGTAGAACAGAGGCAAAACACCTAAGAAGTCATGGGCAGCATTTGTAGAATGGAAAAATAATTCTGCATTAGAAGGGTGTTAAAATCCCTGTCTCATGCAGTGCAGATCACATTCAGCAGAACTTGATGGCCATCTACTGGTGAAGCCCCAGTTGGTGTTACACTTTGCAGACTTTTTTGCATCAGAGAGACAAGCACTCGGCCATGTGTGAGTTGCAAAGATGTATGTTTTCACTTCTAGCTGGAAGTAACACAACTGAATTTTTAGAAATCATCCTAAAAGCTCATGTTGGTTTTACTTTAACTGACTACAGGTGTTGCAGCTGCTCATGGAGGCAGCCAGCAGTCTCCCAAGATTCCTGTTAAGTGTAACAATTTCTACACTAACATAGAAATTACACTGGTTTTGGAAATAATGAACTGCAAATAAATAAATGTCAAGCTGACAGGTCAGAACCCAGTTTTCTTGTTTGTTAATTTATCTTTCAAACTTGATGTGTCAGCAGTGATTTGATACATCATTAAATTTCACTAAGCTGTTATGTGTGGGGCCAATCGTATTGTTAAAGCCCACCTTGAGCCTTAAAGGCTGCCTGAGATCTTGGCCATGAACAGGAGAACTGGCAACTCTTCCTCTGGGCACCCTAGTAGCTCTTGGCTGATGACAGGTTTCCAGGTCTTCCCTCTGTGCAATCTATGAGGGACACAGATTTGAGAGAGGCTACTGCAATATGGTTTGCTTGGGTTTTGGCTTAAGGGCAGAGAGGGAGTGTGTTGTAGGTTTTTTAGATAGTGTATTTTCTTTATTTTATAGAATTTGAAATACATTTTAAACAAAAAGGAAAAAGAAGTCAGTTAAAAGAATAAATACCTATGAGTTCCCTGACACATCCATGCTCAAAGTCTTCATCTGCCATGGGGCTGTCAAACAGTAGTTTCTGGAATCCTGTGCTGGCCAGAGCCACCTGGCAGAACCTCCACAGCCTTTAAAAGGCACAAAACATGGTTCTGAGGACTTTGTTTAGTTCTGTGTGGTCTGAGAGAGTGTTTTGTAGAAATTACTTGAAAAAGAAGAAGATGTCCCTTTACTGCTGCATGGCAAAGGGAAAGAACATCAGCAAATCAGCTGGCAGTTACTGTGGGAGGGACTAACCTGAGGAAGCTCATAAAAGCACTCAGTGCTCTTTTTAGGGCTTTTTGTGGTAGCTCAATTTTTAAAAAAATTACGCAGCATTTGATAGACTAAAACAAAGCTGGTGCTATCAGGTAGATTCTGGCTGCTTTTCCACCAGGGAGCATGTCTGCGCTATGGGGTCCCCTTGTGCCACAGGAGTTAGAGTGGCAGAGGAAAATCACCTTGGATGTACACTCTCACTTGCCATGTGAGTCTCCTCTGGTGGTTAGTTTATCATTTAGCCTGCATTGCTGTAGAGGGAAGGCACAAGCTTACATTTGCTGGTTCTGGCTGACAGTAGCTTTTCTCCTTGGTGTGCTGAGCAGTGGAATAGGTGGGGTCCTTCACTTTTTAGAAAGGGAGCAATCCAGTCAAGAAGCAGCAGCGTTGGTCATGTGCCCCATTCACAGCACTGCTTTATGCCACCCTCTCCTGTATAAATACCTGGGAAAGCACAGAGCAGTTCCCAGCAGTGAGATCACTTTCTTGTATGTGACAAATAGCTTTTATGAGGTGCTGACTCTTCTGAAGGTTCATTTTGTCTCCAGGCTGGAAATTACAGCAGCATTATAAGCTTGATCCTCCTCCCATTTAAATGAGCTGTACTATCCAGGATCTGAACACTCTGTTACAAAATAGGCTTTTAAGACAGCTCATAAATCCCATGCAGTGAAAATGATGCACAAATACTTATTTTTAAAGATAAAGATTTTCTGCTCTTGAGCACTGCATTTTGTATGTTCAGTATTCAGCTTTAACAGCTGATTTACACATTCGCTTTTATTTCAGCTGATGGGATGTTTAAAAAAAAAACCAAACAGTTGGAGTAGTGAGACCATTCTCAGTGAACCATCTGACCCAAGACTTTTATTTGCTCTAAAATGCAGATGCTTAAATGCAATTCCTAAGCCAGTTCTGTGAGAGCTAAACATATCTGTATTCCAATCACGTAGTTAAAAGTGCTAATGTGTCTTAATCGCTTGCAGACAACTTTTCACTAGTTAATGTTGATATTACAGCCTTTTGTCCATTTCTTTCTGCATTTCAGAAATTCTCTGCGCACCCATGTACACGCATCATATTCTAGGCAAAAATAATTAATCTGAAAAAAATCTCTTTCCTGAGTGTGAAATATGAATATATATGAAGTGTTAAGAGAGAAAGAGGATTGTTGGAAAGAAAATACCTTTTTCTTTTTTAATAATGCTTTAAATTAGGTTTGTACTGTAAAAATATTTAAACAAAACAAAAAATGAGTAATTTGGACTACCATTAATTCAAAGCTTAAAGATTTGCATGCAGAGAATTAGAACACCTGTGAAATCGCATGGTAATTGTGTGAGATGCTTTATGCAAAGTTTTAACCCAATATAAATAGTCCTCAGCAAATTCTGGAAATCTCTAGGAGTTAAATTTATGCTAGAACAGCTATAGCTGTAACAGTAGTGGCTGTTGTAACAAGAGGTCACAAATCACCGTTAACACAGGAGCTTCTCAGTGAGTGCATCAACATCAGTTCTTCTTTCCAATTCCTTTCTTAGTATGATAGCTTAACCAAAGGTTCATGCTTCTTTGTATTCAAATTGATCTTAAGAGTCCAAAAGAGCTGACTAATGAATCTGTAGCTCATTTTACTTGAATGTCAATAAATCTGGGAATCCCCAGAAATATGATGAAGGCCAGTGTTCTTCCAGTACTTAAATCAGCTAAACAGGTTAGTATAACTGGGTGAGCGTGATTGTTGTGCGATATAATCATGGTGAGGTTGATAAGATGATCAGTTAATAATGATTTATGGCTGGGTGGTATAATTACTGGAAGTCAATGAGAATTTGGATCTCAGCCTACCAGCTTGATAATAGTTTATCTAACCAAGCCAAATGCATTGCTGTAGCAGGCTTGTTTTCAAGTATTAGACTCAGTATGCACTGTATTTAGAATCTCAAGCAACATCAACATTATATTTTTAATTGCTTAAAACTGGGATAACTGATAGGCCTTAAGACATATCTGTAAATGAAGTATCTTTGATGAGCATTTGAATTTCTCTGGGGATTGTTCTCTGGCCCTGTGCTAGGAAACTTTATTTATCAGTGGTCTGAAAGGAAAATAAAATTCTTTGGCTTGCAAGTGATAGATTGAGAATTGTTAAATAAGAAAATGGAAAAATCACTGCTGCAGGGTGATATGGATCTATTAGCAGTCTGTATTCAAGCAAACAACAGGTGTTTGGCCTAGTGAAAGGATCCATAGTCCAGATCTGGGTATTGGAAACACTTTTTCATAAAAGGTTTCAGGCTTTTTATCTATTTAAAGTTGTCAAGGAGAAGTTATGGAGGCTATATATAAAGTTGTTTAGAAAACAGGGTTCAGTGAGCTTGTACTTGGACATGTGTCAAATAGAAATAGAGCTCAGATAAAGTCAGGCTACTTCATTATTGGAGCAGTGTTTCAAAGATCGTGGTGCTTTTTTAGAGCAATAATAATTGCCTCTAAATCAAGACTTCAGTTATTTCATACTGCAAAATATGCTCTAGTTTAAGCACTGATTGTGTCAAATATGTGCTGTGAACTGCATTATAAAAAGGGAAATAATTAATTGCGTGTGTCACTTTTGTCACAGTCATATGTTACAGCTGATTTTTTGGGGCCCAGGATATGCACTATGCCTTTGCTTCATTTCTTTGCTTCTGTTCTGTTTTGCAGTTCAATTTCACCATTCAGTATTGAGAGCACAAGGCGTCAGAGAAGGTCTGAGTCTCCAGACTCCAGGAAGCGGCGCATCCATCGGTGTGACTTTGAGGGATGCAACAAAGTATACACAAAAAGTTCTCACCTGAAGGCTCACCGGAGAACACACACAGGTAAGACTTTGCTGGCACTGCGCACCATGGTTAAGACAAGCAGGTTCCTTTCTGCCTAATATAGGACATATTGAGCTTGTTGTCCTACACTAAGGGCCAAAGGCCTTTATCTAAATAACAGACATCTCTGCAAGTGCATCAGCGAGTGCATCTGCCCATTCTTGGGCAGATCAAGAGTGTCCCTGTCATCTCCCCTTGGTGGTACTAGAATGGTGTCAGCACAAACCAGACTCCTCTCCAATGAAACTGAACAGAAAAGCAGCCTTCAGGGACAACACCTACTGTGCTTCAACAAACAATGGGTGGTCATTGCTTGGGATCAACCAGAACTAGTCCAAAGAAAAGCCTCCAGAAGAGCATACAATGCAGTCATGAATCTTCAGCATCGTTTTTTCACTCTACAGATCTGCTCCTGTCGAGCCACTACTTGCTTTTATAGATGTAGCCTTTGAATGCCAGGTGCTCCTGAGAGCCTTCAGTTCAACTCAAGTCCTCAGTATGTCTTTCTGGAAGGCTTTAAGGAGCACCTACCCCATGCTGGAGAGGGAAGTCAGTCACTGTATGAGAATAGGTTGCACTAGATCCCTACAACAGAGGTACTAGAGAGGTGCTTAGAGAAGCTAGGTCCCATTCAGCGATGATAATACTTAACATTTAGTCAAAACCTGGTGTCCTTATTAACTTTCTGTACTGTTAGTAGTCTATATGACAGGCATGTAAGGGTAGCTGAAGCAGTGATGATGTAATAGTTGTAATTTTATTGTGGATAAACTCAGGACCAACAATTTGAAATCATGAAGAACAGTTTAAAAGGGGCTTGATTGGATGGCTGGAAAGGCAGTGGACAGAACACTCTGAATCTCAGTGCTATTCCTTACTCTGCTACTGATTTACTTAAATTTATTGATCTCTCTGCTCTTAATGGACTTCAGCATTCTTGTAACTCCTGGAGAAAAGATGGTGTTTATCCAGCATGTAGCACAATGTTGTTCTTTGCTGAGAAACTGCTGGCACTTTTTGTGGTGTGATGTACTCTAAGGAGTATGAGATACTATTTTAAAAAATTAAGTGATGGCTTCTCCATTTCAATTGAGGCCATGTCTCCATCACTCTTTCCAATATGTCTTTTGGTTGGTAGGACTTTTGTTGAGAGGAATTCTGAACAAGGCTCCATCCTAGTACCCCCTACTAAACCAATTTCGGTAAGGTAAGAGTCCCTTCCTTATACAGCAGAAATGTTGTGGTGATCTGGAAATTTCATTACATTTCCCTCTGGGCCAGTTTTCCTGGTTTATCCATATCTTCCCATTAATGCTTGTGCCTTCTGCTCTCTCATGATTTATAATTCTTGTCTTAATTCTTTTTTCTTCTTCGCTATTCTTTCCCATTTTCAATGTGGTCTTTCATCCCTACCCTTCTAATATAATTTATATACCCTTACCTTTTCACCTTGTTCTCTGTCATTCTTGTTTTACTTCTTTTATCCCAGTCTAACCCTACTCCATCCCTTTCCTTCTCCGTGCCCTGATTTCTATGTTGTTTCCTTTTCTTGCCTGTATAGCCCTTTGAACATTATAAAGCTGTAGCAGATTCAAAGACAGAGAGCCCAACAGAGACATAAAAACAGTGGAGTGTTTGGTTTTAACCAAAAATACCATTTATCTGCTTATACCATTGGGAAGTCACTCTTTTCTAGCCTGCAAGACTGGCAACCAACCCAGGAGTATAAGCAATCATCGTGTAAAGAGCTGACTTACAAAACTAGATGTGAACAACCTCAGAAATGTCACACCCAAGTTAGCCCAGAAACAGAGAAGGCTCTTCTCTGCCATGACATTTTAAACCACTGAGAATTACATTTGTCATGAGTCTGTAATTCTTCAGTGATCTCATGGGACAGATCAGAGCTTGCAGGTAATGCACCCAAATCAGTGTTAGATAGCCAACACTGCTGAATCCCAGGCTGTGCACTTAGGATGCTCAAAACTAGGCACTGAAGGTTTGAAAAGGGTGTAGGTAATTACAGCTTTAGCATCTGTAACTCTCCAGGCAGCACGAAGGGAGTTTGTCTACCTGCTGTAATTGTAGGATCTATCTCCTCAGCCTTGGTTCCCTGGCAGCTGGGTGTCAGGGCTATGCTATCTGTCTGGGATCTCTGGGTAGTCAGAGGAGAGGGATTGGCACCTCTGGGGCATGTTATTCCCTCTTCAGGTATACCCAGAGATTGGCTTGCAAAGGTGCTTTTCTTCCACTGCTGAGTACAGAGGAAACCCAGATACCTGCCAGGCTGTTTGCTGGCTAAAATGAATCTCCATGCCAAAAGACAGCTACCTATTTTGCAGTTATGCTGGAAGTTGGTTTATTACTTCAGAGAAAAAGAAAAGTAACATCAAATCAAAAACCTTCATTAAACGGTCAGCTGAAAACTGCTTTATACTGATATATCATCAGGCATGATGGAAGAAGTGTAGTCTAGAAGGTGAGTGCTGAATTTAGCCAGTGGATCCAGTGAGAAAATCTGTATCATGATGTTAAAATTAAATGCATTTTACTGAACACTTTTAAGTCTTGGTGAGAAGTTGATATATTCAGACTTACGTGTAGCATAGGCCATGAGTGTACTCCATGTACTAATCTCATCTTACATTTTTTATCTTGGTCTTTACTTTTGCTTCAGGCAAAAGAAGTTAATTATTCACGTATGACCCACAGTAATTAGTGCAGTTTTGGATAAGTATAAATGAAGTATGACAGCTATGCATGCAAGGGTGAGCAAGTTTCAGTAGGAAACTTTCTGAGAAAAGATCACAGAAACTCAGCATTGCATAATCTGGAGGGTGTTTTTTTTTAGGCAGGCTGCTCTTGCTGCCAATTGTTTACCTTAGCAGGATGTATTTGAGAACTTTGGGGTTTTTTCATTTACTCAGTGATCTTCAAGATCTTTTCCAGCCTGAACGATTTTCTGTGCATAGCCACTAAAACATTCACAGTAGTTTGGATACAGGAGGATAAACAATGTGGTATTTTGACAGGATTGAACAGCTTTGTTGGTTGGAGAGTATACTTCTTTACACCTCAATTAAAAATGGAAACAAAATAATATAGATGGTAAGAGTTGCATTTAATTCTGTTGGAGTAACTCCTAGCCTTGTTAAGTATGCCTTTGCCTAGCTTCCCAATACTTGTCACCAATGTCCTCGAATCTTAGTGTACTGGCATGGGCAGAGAGTCCACTGGGGGGCGAACTTGAATTATGTATCGTCTCTCCGACTAGAAAAACTGCAAGTGAAACCTGTAATAGTTAGAGCATTTCATAAATCACAAGCACTGGTATTAAATTTCTCATTCTGGTATCAGCTTCTTGTTGTTGTTGTTTTGCCAGATCATCAAATAAAGCTATCAGGAGGTATCGGGTGTGATGGAGAGCCTTCGGGGCTCGCAGGCAATCTCGCAGCTCAGGTTTATCAACTCTTTCTGCAAGGAGAAACTGTGAGAAATTGGCTCACTGGAGTTGTGTTGAGTTAGTTTCTACTTCAGTGAACTTAGAAGAAAATTACTAATGTGTGACTCCACAAAGGAATAATCTTTAAAAATAGGAAAACCAGCAGCCATGGGTTGCATTCCTGGTTTGTTTACATCTGCGTTGCACTTGGCATAGGTGGTGGTGTCAGCCCCAGGAATGGGGAGAGTGTAACTGCTGTTCCTGTGAAGTCTACTCCCTTGCAGCCCTGGTGGGACTCTGCTTCTTCAGTTTGCTGCTTTTACTTGGAAGATGGAGAGGGAAACAGCACTATTTTATGATCTCTAGTGGCTAAAAGTGACCTTTTTTTAGGCAGTACTTAAGTTGCCATTGACACTTCCAGTAGGACAGCTGAGCATTACAGACTCAGTAATACTTGTTCCTTCCACTGTGTGAACATGTGAACATCTGAGGATGCTTGAGGTTAAATCTAGTTCTAGGTCATCGTGGCTATCCTCTTACCTGTTATATGGAGAAGCCCAAAGAGTTTGAAACATTGTGTGAATCACCCTGAAGAAGTCAACAAAGAAAGAAGATGCCTGCTTTGAGGTTATATAAAACATAATTTTACCATGTCTGATACACAAGAGATTATTCAGTGTCTCTCACCTTCATAGGATTTTCTTTTACTATAGTAGTAATCAGCATTCTGTACTTCTGTGCAACCTTATTTTAGTCATTAGTTATGGATTTCTGGAAGAATGTGACAGAGTGGCTTTCTGGGGTCAGTGGCAATAGAAGCCTGGGACTTTCCATTTGGCATGAAGTGGAAACAGTCCATGAGTGTAGGGCATTGTATATCCAGAGGCATGGCTTTGCTTCTGCCTCGGAGGAGTGAAGGAGTGGAGGAGGCCAAGGTCTGTAACCAGAGCACTTTCTGTGGGAGCTTCAACTGCTGCTCCTCATGCATTGGCTCTGAATCACACCCTTGTCAGTACTGCTGCTGCAGAAGATGGGGCTGCTTTTTCAGGCTCTTACAGAGGCAGGCTGAATATAGCCCCCAGGCCAAGTGAATTTTTTAGCGTTTGGTGCTTTTGTTCCTTGATCAACGCCTATATCATTCCTGAGAGATGAGAGCAAATACCTTTGCCACAGACGTAATGAAGCCTATTTGTCAGTGTCATGGGGTCTTCAGCAGTGTTACATGGAGACAGTAAACATGTCAGAAGTACAGATTTGTACCTGAGAAAATGACAGCATTCCCTCCTCAAGATGTTCCTTTATAGCTGGGTTGAGACACCACCCTAGAAGAAAGAGGGCTAGTGAGTACATGGGTGTTTTATTTAGTCTGTGCTTTTTCAAACATTGCATTCCTCTCACTCACTGTTGCTCCATATATTATTTTAATACGAAAGGGCCCCTGTCATTAGTCTTTGTTCACATTTTCCTTTGAGCACTTTGAGAATGGATTTAAGAAGTCAGAGGCACCAAAAAAGTTATTTTTGTTCTGTATGCTTTTAAACTTCATTCATTACCTGTTGTTTTCTTAAGGTCTGTTTAGTGCCTTTTGCTAACTATAAGCTCCAGAGAGATATTTACAGGTTTGTAGTCCCTTCTTTAGACAAATATTGGGAAGAAGCAGCATTTTTTAAGTAATCCTTCTGGATTTTACTTGAATTCTGCAGATTTTTGGTCTACTTTAAAATCAGCACCTCTTTGTCACCTATCCTCCAGACTCACTCTTCAGAAGCCCAGTTTTTCTTTCTCATGTCTTATGTGCTCCTTATTCCTGAGCTCTCTTTCCTTCACATAAATCTGTCAGGTGAAAAAACCTCCAACAGCAGGTTCATATGCTGTTCCAGAAACTGGAAATTTAAATAAACAAAGCAAATTTAAAAATTAATTTGCCTTAAGTAAAATAGGAGGTTCTGTTTATATTGGGTGATGCTTTTATTTTTTAAGAAATACTTTCTTTTATTGTTTAAAATTTACTGCCAGTTTCAATAAACAGTAGAGCTTTCCAATGTGAAGACGAGTATATTTCACAGAAGTTTTCCTTTCTAGCTTTTCTACTCTTTCTTCATGGAGTTTCTCTTTGGAAGATAAACAGATTATTTAATACATGAAGCCTCAACCTGTTCCTATTGATGTGACGAGGTTCGCATTTCAGGACAGAAATGTATTTAAAAGCAGATGACTGTTGGTGCAGTATGTACCAGGATGTAAAAGCAGGTTTACCAATGCCACTGCAGCTTACTAAGGTGATGTAGAAGGGGAATTTCTGGATGCAGTGAGGTAGTTATCCGAGTCCAACTCGTTACAAGCAGGCGTCCATACCAGAAGAAGCTTGTATATCCAGTTCTCTTCCAATAGCTGCTCTGTGGAAAGATAAATGATTTCATTTCTGGCACATTTTGCAAGCTCTGAATTCACCTTGCACACGGGGAGTCATTCCTCTGCATTGTAGGTCTGATGCTGTGCCGATATGGAAGAGTGCCCGTATGGTTATTCCAAGACACTTTGATGGGAAAGCAAGTCTAATTGCATCTGTGATTACTTTCAGTCTCTAGATTATGAAAAATATTTGCAACAGTGCCCCTTGACTTTGTAAATATGGGGTGCATATGTGTTTTGTCTGTGTGTGGCACAAGGGAATAATGATAATTTCATTATGCAGAATAAAATTTTCTCTAAGCCAGCCATTTAGTACTTAATGTTCTACCTCCAAAGAACTGCAGTTCATCTGAGGTCTCAGGCATGATTGTGGTCTACCATGTGTAGCCCTGAAGTGGCATGAAGGCGAGAAAGACCTCTTTTACTCCCATTACCTCCAAAGTGCTTTCCCAGATGTTGCACCAGACCTGGAGGAATAAAGTCACAGTACAGGGTTTGCAAGTACTTTAACTCTTGCAGCCCACTCAGTCCCCGACAGAGGAACAGGAGAGCAGCAACTTGCTACTGACATGCCCATTACTGATGATACCCCGTGTCTTTCAGTAGCTGTGTCTGAAGTTCTTTGTGCCCATCCTGTCTTTTGTCATGCCAACCTTCCATTGGAAATACAGTCTTCGAGAGTGGAATATGCTCAAAACTGCAAGTAAGCTTCACATAGGCCTTTGTTTTGGTGTTTCATGCAGGTTTTCCTTTTTTCATGCGTCAAAGGAAACAAGAGGTAGATCCTGAAAGTTAGTGTTTTCAGTCTTCACTTTTTTGTAAATAAGTGTTTAGAAACCTGCGCAAATTTTACAAAAACTTCTTGTTTCATGGGAAAGTAAAAAGCTCAGATGACACTTAGGTAGGAGGAGTTATTTTCTGCACTTCAGGGTTTTCTCCACGTAAGATATGAAATAGTGGTATTTTGGTCACATTTAATCTAATGAGGTTTTCCCTTTTCATGCATATTTTTGTCAGTTAATATTTTTCTCTAGTATTATACATATTTATTCTTCTTTTTGTTGTGACAAAAATTGGTATCTCTTCACTTGCAAAGTTTAATTCCATTCACAAGTCACTTAAATGGAAGGTAGGTTTCTCAATGGTCTGTTTCTGTAGATAGCCCAGCACACCAGTGTTCCATCCTCTTGAACCTCACTTGTAGCACAGTGCTAACTACAAATAATTAGTTGTGCAAAACTGTGTGAGACAAAGGTCATCCCTTGGAGCCTTTTTGGTGGTTTTTTTGGTGGGTTTTTTTTTCTTAATTTATTTGGGAGGTTTCTTTTGGTGTTTTGTTTTTTACAGGTAGTGGAATGTTTAAGTTTGATACCAGAAAACGTGAATATTTCTCTTTGAACATGGTGGAGCAATGCCTGGAGCACCCAGGAGGAGTGACAGTACCAGTGTTGTAGGCAATTGGAAAGGGAGGTCTTCCTTGCAGTTATGGACCACAATGAAGGAAGGTGGTTTTATTTGGAGAGGCTAGACTAAAACCCAAGCCTGCAGCACCCCAGATAGATAAGTGTGCAGGTCTTCTGGCGCCCTCTATACAGTTGGCTGCTGAAGTAGGGATCTGCTACATCACCTTTTCCCAATACTTTTGTGAGTGAAGGCTGCTCTAAGAGGCAAAATCTCAGCCTCTCCCCACAGCACTGGAAATTCAGTAGTCCCGTATATTTGCTGTATCTGAAGGAAAGAAGACAACTTCATGGCATCTTCCACTACAGATATGTCTGTAATATATATGTTAAGTGTATATATATATGCACTTAACATACACTTAAATATTTATATATGTACCACATAATGCAGGAAACAAATTTCAGGAAGGTTAATAAAACTTTTAATAAAAACAGTCATATAAAAACAGTTGGGATTTGGTCTAATTCCTGGATTCAGGTGCACAGGAAGAGACCTTTTACATTTCCAAATATTTTACTTTTTCTGTTTTTACAGGAGTTAAAATTTATCATTTTGCATCAGCAGTGCCTTTGGCAGTGTATATAACTAATCTTGTCCCAGAGCGTTAATTCATTTGTATGTCACATAGCACTTGGTATGGCCCATTGTGGGGCAAAGTCTCTGCAGAAGTCCAAAAAGAGAAAATAAGGAAGAGAATTTTCTTGGGTTCACCCTCTTTGTTTCTTTCCTGTGCATGCAGTGACAGACCCAGTGTAATGGATTTGCCTTCTTAAATTACAGAGAAGTGAATTTTGTGAGTTTGGTCACAAAGGCTATTTTTCTAGGATTTGTATTAAAGTGGTGTCAGACGGAGTCAGCTGTATACCTGGAGGGGCACGTGGGACAATAGCAGGAGAAGGAAAGAGGTAGGGTTGCTGAACTAATACTCTAGCAGGATGGCAAACAGGACCCAAGCTCATTGGTGCAGTAAAAAGAAAAGTTAGTTGTGTGTTCTGATGTGGGAAAAGGACTCACATATAAATTATCAGAACTAGAGCTTGTAAACAACTAGTTCAAGAGCTGCCAAAGTGTAATGAAGTTCTGTCTCCCATAGTGGAGTTAGGCACTGTGTTTGTGAATTGAAGAAATTGTTTTGTTCCAAGTTTTCACATGAAGAAACCATGTCCCTGTGCTTTGCCTAAGTCAAACTTAGGCAAACTGAGACCAAGAAATAAAAAACCTGAATTTCAAGACGTGTCCCAGGCAGCACAATATGTTCCTGTTCTGCTCGTAGAAATTGTTTTGCCAGACTTGCTCAACTGATACGAAACTAATCTCTTCCTGGAAAGATATTTTATTTGCATATTTTGACAATACTGAAACACAAAAGTCGAATTACCTGTGTTCACCAAAGAGATGCAGTGAATTAGTAACTAAATAAATAAAGTAAGGTGTTTTTAATAGTGTAAGTCATAGCCTTGCTCTTCACACTCTCTGCAGTTTTGGGAAGGCTGCTGCTGTTTTGGTTTTCATACCTGCAGAATGGACATCATATTTGTTATGCAGTGCTACTATGAAGACAGACTTTTATGAGTGGTTACATTTTCAAAAAACCTTTATAAGGCACTTGGAAGTGTAAAGTGCTTTATAAGTGCTCTGTTTTTTCATTAAAAAATTATACTAATAAAAATATCACATAAAATGTAAGAATTGTCATTTTTCCCTTTCCCTTGTGTCTAAAAGCTAAGCTCCTCTCTTCCTCTGGGAGTGCCTGAGGCTGTTCATTATCAGACAGTAGTTTTGCTGTAAAAAGAATCTCTTCTGCCTGAAATTTCTTATTTTTAGTAGAAATGCAAAATCAAAATAATGATCGTTTGTGATTTTCAATGTATGATTTCCCCTTCTAGAGTCCTGTTAGTATGGGTGAAGTGTGACTGTCCCGTATGTTTCAGAATGATTCTGGTGTTTACGTGGGACCTGACATAAATACTACAGATAACATATATTGCACAATATCCTGTAGCAGAAACCAAACCAGGAATCACCAGGAGATGTCCTCAACCCTGCAAGCTGCAGATCTGTTCACTTTGACTAGAAAATGTAGCATAATCAGACATAGGCAAAGGCATGCTTACTGGTTTAATATTTTCTTTACACTTGTTTTGGGCCAAATCCTTAGGACCTGACTCTGTTTTTACGTGGGGAATACTCTTCCAAGAGTAATGGCAGTGGAAACGTGGGGTGTACAGATGTGTCTGTATATAGCAGACCTGGGTACATACCACCTAATAAACTATACAAATTTGACTCAAACCCATTGTTTTTTGTGAATGGGGTGAGGGGTGGCACTTCCACCATGCTCCCAGCCACCCAGTCTGGAACCTCTACACAAACTTATACGTCAGGTTTTGTTTTAAAGTACTTTCAGACTTTGTTTTTCTCAAAAAACAAAGCCACATGATTTTCACCATGTGGCTCTTCCACAAGGTGATGAAAGCTTAAATACAGAAAAAAATCTGACTAGATGGCTAAACCTTTACCCCTGTACAGTCCCTTATAGTTTATTTTCTAGTTGACTCTAAATGTGGAGCAAAAGTATTACCCAGTGTTTCAAAATGCTGAGTACTATTACAGGCAGGGCTGCAGAGAAGTGACGTAATAACTCAGAGTCATGGTGACAGTTCTGGCAGTTCTGTGTGCAGAAAAAATGAATAGATAGGGATGTCTGAAAAGGACACAAATACGAAGGGGCATGGTGCTCACCTGTGGTACTGCAAAGAGAGGGGAGTTCATTCCAGAGAAAGAGAACAGTTTACAACTTGAGTCCTGGTAGTATACAGTGTTACCTTGTGGTTACTTAATGACATGGTTGCCGAGAGCCTGCTAAACTGCTGAATAAATGAAGCTTAAATAATACACAAATGAAAGGAACTGCAAGTGCACACAGAGTACATAGGGCATCTGCAGTTGCAGAAAATAAAGTTCCTTGCCTAAGGAACATAAGACCAGCTCTGTTTCCTGGAGTTCCAGAGCAGTTTCCTTGCTGGCAGAATAACCCGTAGCTATTTACATGGTGGTTTTGTGGTGTCTGTCTTTGAAGCATCTGGCATCAAATACCATGATACCAGCTAGTTGATGGGCAGAGGATAACTGCTGAGGAGTGTAACACGTAGGAAATTCTGTATGGCATAGAACAGACCCTGGTCCCTTCATCTGTTACATGGCATATCTTATGCTGATACCTAGGTAGAGCTTTTTTTCTTAAGGAATATGTGAATGTCACTGGGTTGTAAAGTAAAAGTTTGAGAGAGATTTATTCCCTTGCGTGAATGATCTTCAGATTTCTGAGTACATGAATAAATAAAAAATTGAAAAAAAATGGGAAGACAGATGTTGGGCTCTGTGAAGGCTGGAAAATTTTGGAATCACTGGCTGAACAGTGGTCATTATTCAGCATTATTAATTCAGTATTTGTTGAGTTTTGGAAGATTTAATGAGCAAAAGCTGTAACCATGTTCTTAAGTGCTTAAGTGAGAGGAGTCATGGTAGGGCAAGAAAAATTATACAGTAAAAGTAATTAAACTAATTTGGATTGTGGCATCAGGACTACAAGAGGCAAGGTTTTGGAGGGCTCTTAGAAATAGATGTTTTGCTAATAGAATATTAAAAAGCTACTTGTTCCATTTGGGCCATTGAGTCATACCTTCAAAACTTCATAATTAACTTCTCCAAACAGTAGAAAATACTCATTTTCTACAGCGAACTGTCTTGAAGAACTTCTTCATGCTCCAGGGTCCCTCTTGATCTGTGAAAATGCCTGTTGTATTGTGCTCTTTACTATCTATGTATTGCAACACAAAGCTGTGGAATAGTGTCAGAATACAATTCCTCTGTGTTTGGGGGTATTTTTTTCAGGTTTTGGGACAAAGAATAGAGCTCTCAAAGGCAGGTAGAGGCAAAAGTAGAGGGTCACCTCCCATGAAAATGTTCACAGCTTCAGGCATCTATTTTTAAATTGCTAGCTTCTTTAAGTCTAAAATTTTACAGATTCACAAGATTGAACTAATGGTGTTGAATCTTTTTCCAGTTTTCCTGTTCTCCTCCTCTTAATTGCTGCATGTTTTTTACTCTTTTTTTGCAGCTCTCCTTGCTACCATTTTCCAAAACCTGTCTGCTGTTTTGACTTCTTCATTCCTCTGTTTCCAACACCCTGGGCAACACTCACACCACCTGCTTTTGCTCCTTAGAGCTGAATGAGAATTTGAGTGTTTGGGTGCGTGAGGAGTCGAAACGTGCCCACACCTCAAGCCCAGAAGTTTTTTAAACACTTAAACTCAAGTGCTTGCACAGAGACAGAAGTGTCTGAGTCAAAAGCATTGAGTATTTGACTCCACTGCAATCCAGTCTTAAAATGGAGATAGGTAGAGAGAGAGAGAGATGCACTGGGGTTAGGTTCTTCCAATTAACAGACTAGTTTTGTCCATGTCCTCACTCACTGCTTTCTAGGTTGTCCTGCTGAGGTCCCGCTCCTCTCTGTTGATTGTATTGAGAATTTCAGCTATGAGTGCTCAAGCTTATCAGCCAAAGCTGTGGTGTGTGATACCTGGCACCAGCTTCTAAGCTTCTGGCAATTCTGCTTCTGCTGGTCCTTTTTCCATCATTTCAGCTCCTGGGTCATCTGGTTTAGACAAAAGTAGTGGTTGGTCTTTGTGTCTGGGATGTTTCCAAAGAAAGGTTGAGTTAGTATTATATTGCCCATGAAGAACATTTTTTTTTCTAGCACCTGCCTATGCACAGATACTGCAGCCATTCAACAGAAAAGCAGCAGTATTATTCTTTCCCTTAAAATGAGGGTTGCGTAAAATGTTGATTAATCCTAATGAACAATCATATTTTTCACAGTTTTCTCTACAGTGACTTTATTAAGGTGCATATGAGTGAATGTCTTCAGAGTAATGCTACTTTGGCTGGTTTTTTTCCTTCTTACACTAAATGTATATATTTAATTGAAAATAATGAAAGGTCCTCTTAGGTTGAGCTTGTAAGAGCGATTCTCCTTCAGTGGTGTAAATAGGTTGCAAGGAATGTGGTCAGTCCTGTCTCTTTCACATAGCTCTTTAAGGGCTGGGTAAGCAGGACTCAATGAGGAGGGACGCTGGAAGCAACACGTGGGAACTCCAGCTGAGTGATCTGCACTCACATCCTTCTAGCAGCTGACTTTCATTTCTTACCTGGGGTGATGATGTTTTAATGGATGAACAAACTATTTCTGGTATTTCTCTTACAAACCATCCTTTCCTGCATTGGATTGTCTGTTTGTTTTCTGCCAAGGGAAAGAAGATCTGGGATTCTGTGTACCAAGGAGAAGGATTTCATAGATATCTTTAATATCATCATCAGTGATCTGGACAAGAGGATCGAGTACACCCTCAATAAGTTTTCAGATGACACCAAGTTGGGCAGGAGTGTTGATCTGCTGGAGGGTAGGAAGGCTCTGCAGAGGGATCTGGACAGGCTGGATCAAGGCCGACAGTATGAGGTTCAACAAGGCCAAGTGCCAGGTCCTGCACTCGGGTCACAACAGTCCCAGTCAGTGCTACTGCTTGGGGGAAGAGTGGCTGGAAAGCTGCCTGGTAGAAAAGGACCTGGGGGTGCTGGTTGACAGCCAGCTGAACATGAGCCAGCACTGCCCAGGTGGCCAAGAAGGCCAATGGCATCCTGGCTTGTGTCAGAAATAGTGTGGCCGGCAGGACTAGGGCAATGATCACCCCCTTGTACTCAGCACTGGTGAGGCCACACCTCAAAATGTGTGTTCAGTTTTGGGCCCCTCACTACAAGAAGGACATTGAGGTGCTGGAGCAGAGAAGGGCAATGAAGCTGGTGAAGGGTCTGGAGCACAAGTCTTGTGAGGAGTGGCTGAGCGACTTGGGATTTTTTAATGTGAAGAAAGGGTCAGGGGATACCTTATTATTCTCTACAACTACGTGAAAAGAGGTTGTAGTGAATTAGAGATCAGTCTTTTCTCCCAAGAAATAAGCAACAGGACAAGAGGAAATGGCCTCAAGTTACACCAGGATTGCACCAGGGTAGGTTTAGATTGGATATTAGAAAAAAATTCTTTACTGTGGTAGTCCAGGGAAGTGGTCGAGTCTCCATCCCTGAAGATATTTAAAAGATGAGTAGATGTGGCACTTAGAGCCACTGTTTAGTGGTGGACTTGGCACTGCTAGGATAATGGTTGAACTTCATGATCTTAAAGGTCTTTCCCAGTGTAAGCATTTTTATGATTCTGTGTGATTGGAGAGATATAGAATTTGAGATGCTTTTAAGTAAGAATTTAAAGCTTAAGAAATATCTCCACACTGTGCTTTGGAGGTCTCTGTGATAAAAGAAACCAATGGGGACAGTATCTGGCCGAAAAGAGAGTTTAGAAGTACGTTGATGGACAGGACAAAGCAATGCACTTGGAAAACTTGATGCGATGTGACGAGAGCATTAGAATCAACCCACCAGGTTGGATGGGGGTACTGCTATATTTGTACAGTGCTCCACACCAACTGTTTGTGGCAAGAATATGTATGTAAGACAGTTTGGTGGAGAATCCAAGCGCATTTTGTAGCACTGTGTCATTGGCAAGAGTGTGCAGCCTGCCATCTGCTGTGTAGCTTGTACCTGCCTGTCCAGCTCGTAGCAGCTGCTGGATTTGAGATGCCCAACGCTGCGGCCACCCGCTGGCAATGAACACTATTTGGTGCTTTGTGCTTGACTAAGGAGCATAAAATTATCTAGGCTAAGTCGCTGCTGGTGCAGCTACAGGCTGCGGTCACCCCAGCACCCCGATTGCTGGGTTCTTCTTGCAGCAACTGTTTCCCACCCCCATCTGACATCAAAACTGCAGCACAGCCCAGATGGTGCACAGAAGGTACCGACCCAAGGAGCTCAAATGTTGCTGACAACCTTGCTGACATGTTGTGCTGATGTCTGTACACCATTCAGTTTCCTGACAGAGACCATTTCAGCTGGATTTTTCAGGGCTGTTTGAACTTTGTGATGATATTCATACTCGGGAATTTTCTTTTGAAACAGAGAGCTCTCGGTAAAGCATTTATTGACTTTTGAAGAGACGCGAGGAGGGAGGTTCTGCCTACGACAAAGCAAGTGTTGCGTCACTGGTTCATGTAATTGAAGTAGTTTCTTGCAAACTGCTCATGATTCATAAGAGATAATAAATAACTGAGGAATGATTGTGCCTGACAAAGCAAACAGTTGTTGCAGAGATGCTCTTTTGTTGTCCTGGTTGTGATTAGCTGGTTTCAGAAGGGGAAGTAAAATTTTTGACACATGAAAGGAAGATACATACGGACCTCACGCGGTTTCCTTTCCTCAGTTTTGGTGCACACTCAACTGTGGGATCAAGGTAACTGCCAAGGGCACTTAACCTGTTTGAGGGCAGGTGATAGAAATCACAAAGTATAGCCTACAAGCATGGCAACAGTGGGATTTTATAAGTTTATGAAAGCACAAAATCCAGTTTGGCTGTATTAATCTCCTCTGACATAGTACAGTGTAGAATGCAGGGCATACATAATTCTTACTTTTAAATATAAAGCAGAGGGTGGGATTTTCCAAAAATCCACACTTAGCCCAAGTTTGAGCTTCGCTGAAGTAAATGGGTCTTTATGAACAGTATTGTGGAAGTCCTGTGGCTGAGTACATTTAAAAACTGTACACCATTCCTAGTAACATCTTATGCAAAATTAACTGATATTAATTTACTGAAAATAAGTGCAATAAATAAGAGGATGTTTTGCAGATTGAATTTTTATGTTTCATTGAAAATTTGTAGTTCATTTTTACCAGCTTGCTAAGAAATGTCCTGCAGTGCCATTTACACAAATAATTAGAAACCTTCATAAACTTCATGAAATAATTGGAAGTTTGTGGCAACCCATGGTAAATTGCAGAAATAACAGGTAATCTGGTTCTTTGGGGAGAAAGTGTAGCCTGACAAGATGGGGGTAACGACCTCATATGGTAATCATGAGAATAATTACACAGCCCTTTGTCCTGATGTTAATCCCCACATCACCCCTGCAAGGTAGGATCTATATTATTGCCTTAATCCTGTTGATTTTCTTAGTTATGTGAATGCCACAGGAATGATAAATCGCAAGGCCCTTTTCCTTATATTCAGCAGATCTCGTACCTTGTAATTGTGTAATTTGGCCTAAAGCAACCCCTAGGCAATGGGTGTTCATGGGAAGCATGCAGAGGGAATTGTGGGGATTAATAGCAACAAGGGGAAAGTCACAACCTGTTTCCCTACCCCCCTTCCCCTCTTTCTTTTATTTCTCACAGGAGAAAAGCCCTACAAATGTACCTGGGAAGGCTGCACCTGGAAGTTTGCTCGATCCGACGAACTGACGAGGCATTACCGCAAGCACACAGGAGTGAAGCCATTCAAGTGTGCAGACTGTGACCGCAGCTTTTCCCGCTCAGATCACTTGGCGCTCCACCGCCGCAGGCACATGCTGGTTTGAGAAACGTTACCTGTTCCAGCCGAGTTTAAGAGCTGGGTCTCTTAACTACCCAGAGTGAATTCAGCAGGGCTGAATCCCCCTCTACACAGTGTTAACAGGCAGGGCGTTCCCTGATGTCTGTAACAAAAAATAGTAACAGAAATTTAAAAATTTAAAAATAAAAAAAAAGCAGGAAAAGAAGTGCCACTCTTCTCCTCGCCATCTGAAGTTAACCCCGTCTGCCCCTCAGCATGGCTAACCCCTGAAAATGTCATCACAATCACCTGGGAAATAGCAGCCGAAATGCTACAGGAATGGGCATTATTTTACATGCTGCATCCTTTGACAAAAAATGTTTATAGCTTGTATGTTTTCTCAGCTGCCAGATATTTTGTTCCTGAAAAATCACTGCTGATTGGAGGATTAGATACCACAAACTGATGATGATGATGATGACGACGATGATGATGATGATGATGAGAGCAAGACCGCTAGATCTGTATTATCCCATCTTTTCCCCTTGTTTTGAATACCATTTGGCCGGTGTCAGCATTACACCTCAGCTGTGCTACAGACAAGCTGCGTGTGAGTAGGCAAGAAGATTCTGCTGGAGAGATCCTGCTGCTGAAGCTGAAAGGTCACTTGATCAGACTTTTGCAATAACGGTGGTGGCATTTTAATATTGCACCACAATTTGTCATTATGCCCTAGAGAACACCAGCCATTTAAACTTTTTCTTTTATGTTTTTTTTCCCTTTCTTTTCTTTTGTTGTTGTTGTTGAAGTCTGTAAAATAAGCAAAGGGCAGCAGCATCTCTGCTGAAAGTACGATATTAAGTATCTGTATTTTACCATGGACTTATATAGAACCGTTTTCTGATTTGTATAGAAAGAGCCCATCTAAAAACTACTACCCGTTCTCAACATGCAGTTTTCTTTCATGCAGGTATCCTTTTCCCCACAACCATTATTTGAACACAAGGAAATAGTCAGATCTTGTACTTGCTGGTACCAAGGTTAGTGGTGTAGCCATTCGTGAAGTGGAATTGAATGTATCATCAGAACAAAACAGAGAAGAAACGGCTGCATCTCTTGCAGAGAAAAAGCAATAATGAGATAAAATGGCTCTTGAGACAATAATTTACTCCACACTAGCAGAAGTGGGGGGTGTGCAGAAATAGCATGTAAGATTTAAGCATTAAAGTTAATCTTTCTGATGGTTTCACTGACCTGCTAGGTACCACAGTTAAGTACTTTTATTTCCTTTAACATAATACTTGTGTCTGGAAAGCATGAAAGGTAAAGGAAAGAGCTGATAGTTGAGTTAGTGGATGAATTGTAAGTAGGAAGGAGAAATGTTTCTGCAATGGTGCTCTGCAAGACATTAGGTTTCTCCCTGGGAGTTAGGGAATAACAAGATTTTGCCAGCTGTCTAGTATGATATAAATGACCCTTTATATGGGTACCAGTGGCTGCCTCTGCTGGGATTTTCAATCCAAGCCTTTTCAGATTAAATAAAAGGAAATTCTTGATCCTTCCCATACAGCCCTGTAATTGCGAACCAATTTGTATTAATTGAATTATGTAGGAAAGAGAAAAACTCTTAGTCATCAGTTATTCATGCAAACAGAATAGTGTTTTTCTGTTTTCTTTCCGCGCAAAGATCTGCCTATTCAGCTAAATTTGACAAAGAGGAGGCTTGGCAAGATTTTTTAAGTGTTGAGATTTTCATAGCTTAGAGATGAAAGATGAATACGTAAAGGTCTTTTGCAATGCATTTAATTATGAGTATTTGGTTCCAGGAATTGCACAGATTAAACTTGTGATGCCACTTGTTTGTTTTTAAATGTTTGACCGTCCCAGTTAATATCTGATTCCTGAAGTAAACTTAGGAATGTTGGGGGATTCTGAAATCAAGGTAACGTTTAGGAAAAAACGCACAGAGTACCCACACAGTTACGAAAGCAATTACAGTTAACTGAGGATTACTGTGACTGGGATATTACTTTATAATAGCATTCACAGGCCCCAGAGTTTGATTGTCTTTAAATATCCTTAATATTCCCCAACACTGGATAGTTTATCAGCTCTCTGAAAGAACTTGGTACTGTAGAAACCCAGGCTCCCCACTGCTGCATGGTCAGCAGAGAAACCCAATACAAACTGCTCACAGCCACTGAGGGAAGGATGGCTCAATCAATTCCCATTGACCATGTTTGTGATCAGCTTCCACCAAATTCAACATCCATCTCCAAATCAGGGACAGATGAGGGCTTCTGGGTGGTCCATGAGGCGTTGAAGGGCAGCAGAACTGTGTCTTTACCAGCAGCGTTACAGTTGCTGGTTTAAAAAAATGGTTCTCAAGTGTTGTGGAGTGAGGTGCTTCATGGATTATGTCTGAGATCTATCTTTTGTGTACTTCAGTATTGTCCTGTTCAATGCATCTGTCACTGGTGTTTAGGGAAAGAAATCGGGTCAGGTAGAAGTCAGTTGATAAAATTACTTTCCTGCCCAAGAACATTTTATGGACTAATTATTTGAATAGCAGTAATTCAGTTGAAGAACCGATGGCATACAGAATTCCTTTTGGAACCCGTGATTTTTTTTCTCCCATAGATAATTAAATTTATTTGAGCAGCAACTCTGGAGGGCATTCTGCTAGTGTGTGATAGAGGATGTGATTTTACTCACAAAGGCAACATGTAACTGGGAGAGATCAGTGTTCCTCTTTAGGCTTCCTCTGTAGTTAATGAAGAGAGAAAAACTCCTACTAGAGAAATTGAGGGGCCTTAAATTTCAGCACTGAGCTTCGAACTGCCCGGTGGAGGAGCATATGTATCACAGACAGTGGAGAGGCTCATCTCCCAAGGCCGAGGTTGGTCTGTGTGAACCCTTGGTTTTTCAGCTGGCTGTCCATTACTTTATGTGTTGGAAAAACTGCAACAGAAGGAGAGCTTGGTTTTATTCAAGGAACCCCAAAGTGATACAGGGTTAAAGCAGCACTTATGCCAAGGGACACAGGCACGGAGTATGTCAATGGTAACAGAATGAAGCCAAAAGGTAAAGGAATGTGTGCTGTATTTTTTTATTTCACAGGCAAGAAGTATATCCTCAACCTTTCCAGCACATGTGCAAGGGCTTCTCGTGGTGCTGTTACCTCCAAACAACTTACACAACCAGCAGTAATCCACCACTGGGTTTCAAGTACCCAGTGTGGTTCTTGACAAGTTTCTTATTCGTATCAGCACCTGCAGATTTTGATCCCAAATACTCCGTGAGGTTGTTTTCTGGTTTTTTTCCCCCTTCAGAAATATTTTAAGAGAAGTTACTCTGTGGAGTGGGGGTGTTTGAATGTGGAGCTGATGTCCCCCAGATCCTCAGGGTTTCCTTGCCTTCAGTGCCTGTGGTTCAGACCTGCGAAACTACAAACGTGCCTGTGCAAAGACCAAGGCCAATTGCTCCAGGGTAGTTTCCTCAAAAGTCCTGGTATCCCACTGCAGGTCCAATGACATTTCATAACCATGGCAAAGGCTTACAGCATATGTAGCATGCAGAAATATGAGATCTCATCTTCACACAGTGTAGTAGGTCCATCTTAATTGAGCAGTTGCGAGACAAAAGTATATACCAGTGTCCCGTTCTTCCAGGGAAACAGAGATTTAGGCTTTTGAGTAAAGGATAGGTAATAGCCAATGTGCTGTGACATTCCCATTACAGGGAAATTATACCACAAAGTGTCAGATTTCATATGTTTTCAAAAGATTTAAATGGATTTGACAGGAAATCTCAGTAGCTAGCATTATAGGAAAATGTAATGAGCAAACAGCTTTGTTACAGAACTTTTAAAATTTTTAATTGTCGTTATTTTTGAGCACCTGTTACATTCAGCACTGTAAAATTGGCTCATTGCAACAGCAGTTTTTAACTTGGGGATGAAGATGCAGTATTCCTTATTCTCTCTCATGCTTACATAACTAATCAAATAGATTTAGACTGACTTGTATGTATGATTATTTGCTGGAGTAACGTATAACAGAATTAACAGTGTTGAAAATTACATCAGTGATGTTGATGTTCAGGATAAACTCAGTGCAGAGCATGGACAAATAGCTGGACAGCCTTTCTCCCCTCTAATAATGGGAATAACAGTGATCCTAAGTCTCGTTTTCCATTAGTCACGTTGAAAATGTATTCTAGTTGCCATTTATAAATTTATCTTCTGATAATAAATGTTGTTGAATGTAAAAAATCTCTTTCTCCTTTATTTAAGATGGGTACCTCAAAATCAGAGTAAGTTTCATCAATATCCCACATATTATTTAGTTTGAATTTTGGTTTGGAAAGGTCAGTCTGTGAAACTGCATCTTCCACAGCAGTCAAGTCTTAAGATTATTCAGTAAATCCACACTGTTCCCACACACTCATCCTTACATTCATGCATATAAAGCCCAGCACTTCCACATGTCTCTATCCATGTGCAGGTAATAAAAAAGTTTATTTAAAATTAAAATTAAAAAAAATTCGGAAGAATTTTAAAGAAACGCTGTTGCAGAAAATACTACCTTAAGAAACTAGCTTAAGGTTATTGTGTTGTGCCTTTGTCTGTGATGCATAACTGGAGAAGTGCACAGAGAAATTTAAAGATTGTTCTATTTTCAGAGTTTTGCTGTAGCATAACAGTTGCTGTGTAATGTATGCTAATGACGTCATGCCCATTGGTACCTTGAAAAGGCTTAAATTCTCCACAATAAATCAGGTTTTAGCACAAATATGTAAGGATACTGCATCTTTAGAAATCAAATTAACTTGAAATTCTTTTACTATACTTTTAACAGTTTAAATATTCTGTAATATATGCGATAGCGGGAAAATATTTTCCAACTCACAGTTTTACATGGGGTGTTACAAGTAGACTAAATGAAATATATTTTTAAAAAATCCTTTCATTTTCATTGGGAAAACTGGTAAGATTATGGTTTGCAAAGCTTATTGACAAAACATAAGAAGTAAATTGTTCTGTTTTATCAGAGCGTGTTTTCTCTGCAAAATTGAGTGGCCACTTCTTTGCTGTTTTGCAGGCAGTGTGAGATATAGCAAAGTCATACTGAGTCCTTCAGTGTCCAGTAAGTCAACACTCCATGTCTTTGACTCAATAAAGGTAAAAAACACTTAATCAAAATGAAAACCATATGGAAGGTTTGGGTGTTTTGTGATTATTTTTTATCTTCCGGCATTTTACAGTGAACTCCAGATACAGCAATGGCAAGTACTCATATGATTTTTTCTTGTATTTCCCTGACTACAATGCATATTCGTTAAAGGTTGCAGAGCTGAAATAGGCAGCTGCTTTTTGCTGATTCGGGGGGAGTTCAGTCCTCTAGGTGCAGTAGCATGTCAAGAAAATCAATTGTAGCAGGACAGTTCTGACATTTAAAGTACACATACACTTCAGTGAGATAGCCTAAAATCTATTTTAAAAGGTGAAACAGAAACTGAAAGTGCCTGTTATTAGAACTGATGGGATGTTCCTATACTTTTACACAGCAATAACTTAACGGGATTCTGTTAACAGTAAGGTGAAAATAAAATTTTACTTGGAGAACAATAATGCAGCACAGAAACAAACACAAAGTGCCATTTGTATGTTCACATGTTGAGATACTATGTTAAAGGTTTTAGTTATTTTCTCAGATAACATCTGTCATATATTTGTAAGAAGAAAATAAATCTTAGTTTACAAATGACTCATAGCTGTATCGATTCTCAGTAGGTGTGATTGGAGGTCGTTGTCAAGCAGTGTTTTAGGGATTTCTGCCTATTTTATGTTGGATGTACCCATGTATCCAGGGTATTCTCTAGTGAAGTAATCCAAAAACCAGCAATAAGCCCAATGGAGCTTTTTTTAGGGAATATGATAGAACAGGGATTCTCTTGAAAAATCATTTGCATTGAACTCTGGAAACACAGAGTTCACCTTATGTCTCCTTTCTATTTGTCATGTAGTGCTGATAGTATTTAATATCATCTTAGAAATGGTTGACTTCAGGAGTGGACAAAATATATCATTTTTCTTTTATTTGGGGACAAGTGAGTGAAAAACAGAACTGTCAGTCTAGAGACTATTTAAATAGCAAACAAGAAATTGATATTTCTAAAATAAAGTGTGGAGATTTTTATATTGAGTGGCCTAAACATTTGCATCAATAGACTAATTGATCTTATCAGAAAATGACCAGCTGTGACTCTTGCATTCTAATTTTTCTCAAGTTTTTTTTTTTGTAAATATTAACTACTGCTAATGGATTCTTCCAATAGCAGTGTAATGCCAGCCCTCATGCTTCTTCTATTTCTAAAAATGAATTTATTGAAGATGAAAATGTAGCTGGTTGTCCTTTGTAGTGCCTTTGCCAAGGAAGACTGCTTTTTGTCCTCTGAATTGGTACCTGTCATTTATCCAGGCAGAATTTTGTATTTGAAAAATGCAACATTTTATCTAGACTTTCACTGCCATCAGTGGGTTGCTGCTGGAGTCTCACTGAGGCAGAATTGTGTGTGCACAAAGATGCTCATATACAGATAAAAGTGCAGGTGCAAAAAAAAAAAAAAAGCACATGGACCCACATGTAAAAAAATAAGATGTTCATACACATTGGTTAATCATGTCAAGAACTACTAGTTTAGTAGCAAATTTTGCTGTTAACCACTGGCAGAAATAATCGCATCAGAACATGCATATACTTCCTCTGTTGTCCTGAGTTTAATCTCCAGATATTAAGCACATAAAAGATTACAACTCATGCTGGGATTTTAGGAGGGCACCAAGGAATGAAGAACAAGAAGGACGAAGGAAACATTAGTTTTGTACCTTGTACCTGAGCTGCAGCTGTTGTTGGAGAGCAGAATTTGGGTCTTTGCTCTTGAGCAGCAACACTACAAGGGGACACCCACAGAAACCTGCCATGTTGGAAGGTTTGGCTGATTCCAGCCTTACATGTGTTAGTTCTTGTGTGGGAAAGGGCACCTTGTCTTCGAGCCCAAAATGATCCAGGGTTTTTTCCCCTTTGTGTTGAGGTTTTCCCCTTTTTGGTTTTATTTGTTTGTTGTGTTTTGTTTTTTCCCTTAGCTATTATGAAAATAAGAATAGAAAAAAGTTAATTGAGATCCTGTTGTCCATATGTATGACCTGCAACATCTTCCCTAATTCAGTGTCAAAAGTTTCAGTGAGACAAGATATGGTCAGTTTTAAGAGAAGAGGTGGTTCACACATTGACTTGCTAAACCTCGCTCTTCGTTGTGACCTTTGCATTTAAAAAACAATGATTCAGTGTCTGGTAGGGGACCACAGGTGATGGCTTTAAAAGATTGTCATAGGCATGAACCATGAAATACACGAATAGGTTCAGATACTGCTTTTCTCCCTCTCCCTGCCTTTCTAGATGTAAAAGAGCTTCTTTGGAAAGTCAGCTTGAGCCAAGTCTTCATAGCTGAACTAATATTTCTCACAATTCAGACTTCATGTTGTCATTTCTGGTTTCAAACTATTTTTTTGCTGCTGAATTTGCATCTTAAAAAAAAACCAGCACAGTTTATTTCTTTCCTTATTGTCCTATACATGGCTTCCTTGGTAATGTAAGTTCTTTGTTGAACACCTACACAATATGCTCTCTTGACCTACTGTCTGTCCTTGAAAAATTGTATTTCCCATTTGCACATTTCTAGAATATACACGGAGATAGTAATGAATTACTGAAGTTTCATGCACCATCAGCCTTAAGACCTTCAACCCACACACAGACACATGTATTCATACACTTCAAGGGAAAGAGAGATTTGGACACTGCTGTCAACATGTGGGGTAAAAAATACCATTAAATCAGAAAGTTCTTTCAGCTGTGTTTAGGAAGAAACAACAATAATGAAAAATACCATTCTTGGCCAAGTTACTTATGGAAGAAGCAAATTCCCCTAGGGCATTAGTTGAATGAAGTGCTAAGGATGGGGTTGCATTTGGCCCCAAATTGTTCCTTCTGATCAGGTAATTATCATTGTATGTACCAGTGAGCGTTCATTTGATCCTCCTGTGTAAAAATACAAAAACATCCCGTCATTTACCAAGTAATTCATTTGGGACTGAAGCTTCACAGCAATGGAATTAGTATGTACAGCACCTCAGTCTTTTTCCTAGATAAGATGCAAAAGGGAGGGCCATTATCGGTAACCCTATAGAGATAATAGTGTCAATAGAGGTCCTACACTTAAAAGGAATAAAAATACCAGTGCTAGCAAGCAAATGTTATTAGTTTTTTTAAGTCTTTCTTTTGCCTTCTTTTCAAAAGCTTTTAAATACAAAAATTACTTTTCTTCCAAAATTAAACTTCTGAAGATCTAATTTCCCAATAGTTTCCTCTGCATTTATATACTATGTAGTGTTTAGGCAATGCCTATGTTATAAGTTTATTAATATTATGTAAGTGTTGTTCTTGTATTTATGTATAGTGTATGTATTGTAAATATACTCAGAGCTTTTTTTCCTCTTACTGTATAAAGGTGATTTTTGCCCTATGATAATGTAAAGGGAGTCCCCTAATGAAGTTCTGTCAGAGGATGATTATTCCACTCTATTCTCAAAGGTTTAAATGAACAAGTGTTATCGTTTTAAATGGTGTCTCAGACATATTTTGTTGGTGCATTGCTTTTCTGTATTCAACTTTCCTATTAATTGAGCTGTGAATTGAAATAGAGTTTAAACCTTTAAATGTATGCATTTGTACAATTATCTGAATGGAGGCATGAAGGTTAAATAAAGCATTTTGTATGGAACAAAACCCCTAATTATTACTGTGGATGACTCAAACCTTCTGGAATACCCAGTTATTAACTTTTTAAAATTAAACCTTTGTTTTCTATAAACATACAGTAATTTTTTTAATGGAATTTTTCCTTGAGAAACAAATTTTACTTTTCTGATTTTTGAAAAGCCATCATAGAGAGTAGACATTCTTTCTCCTTTCATAGCGTTTGTGCATCTGTGGAGAAGCTGGAACAAATAAAATAGCACTCAGTAATATAAACAGAAATGTCCTGGTATGATATAAAAATATTTTGCATTACTGTATAATCTGAGTTCCCTAAGTGCTTTAAAATGGAGTTCTGTGTCTGTCTTGCTTTGCTTCTGCCCCTCTCCTTTCCTGGTGCCTAGGGAGGTCAGTACAGTTAATGTGCAGCTTCCTTGAGGTACCTGTGCAGCCAAGAGGGGGTTGGTTCACTGTGTGCCCCTGAAGTGAAGGAACAGTTACTAGAGAAGGGCAATGGCACACTGGGAACATCAACTTCATGCCTAGTTGAAGAGACTTGGTACTTGGAATTGCTCCTAGGGACATTTTGAGGCCTGCGTGCTTTTCCCTTATGTCTCACCATTCCACAAGAAGCTTCCTTCACATTTGAGCCAGTCCAGGACATCTGTGGATATCAAGTCAGAGGCTTGGAGCTGCACTTTGCCTTTACTGGTGAAATTTCTCCTTAAAATTAATTTTTCCCTTCCCTTGAATTTCCACTTGCTTGCTTTTAACTGATATGATAATTAATCTAATAAAAACCATAGTGTTACATGGTTACAGGCAAAGGAACAAGTAAACAAAGGGATTTGGACACCTCTGAGCTTTATGAAGAGATGTGTCTGAACCAAAGCTGTGCTAGAACAAATCTTCCATCTCTAAAACTGCTGATGAATTTAAAAATCAGATAGTTGTATTGGCCCTTCCAAGGCACTTCTGCTTTCCACACAATAAGTTGTTTGTTGATCATCAGTGTCCTGTGTGTGTTTAATTTCACTTTTCCTCCCAGCAGTGCCATAAGTATAAAATGCATCACTGCCTTAGTCTGACCTCTCCAGTGAACGCCCACACTGTCCACTGCCCTGACCCATGCTCTGTTCCTGAAAAGTTATTTCTTCCACTTGCACAAACAACTGCTCAATTGTCATCTAATCCCTACCCCCCTTTTCTTTCCTTTGTTGTTGAACAGTCCACTTGGAGTGAAAAGTTGGCAGGTTGTTTTAAGTACATCTTATGGGGCACGTCTGGCTCTCTGTGAGCGTGACAAGGAGTGGCCGCTGGTAACGAACTTCAACTTTGCACATTGAGTTGCTGGATCAGATAAGCACAATTCCCTCTCTATGGGCAGAAAAGAACCACACTGGCATCATCCTTGAACCTGGGAAACCTACCCGCCTTCCGGGTGGAGCTCTGGCAGTGCACTTTCACCCATGGATTTACAGTGCTAGTCGTCCTGTCCAGCCTGTAATAGGGAAATGCACCCATATGGGAGGTTTGGGTGAAAGACCTGCTCGCTGCGCTGTGGCCCAGTGGCACAAGAGTTTGGTTGGGAGTTGAAAGGGCAAGGCTAGGGGAACCAGATTTTGGTGGTCACCAAGTATTTGTCCTTTCCGAAGAGAAGCCATCCCTGTGGGGCAGACTGCCACAGGCATAATCAGTCTTCAGCAATGCCTGTGGCGCACAGTGTGGAAAACCTGTCCCTGAACAACCCTCCCATCCTTGCAAATCGGGCAAAGTGATAACCCTTTTAAATAGACAAAGAGCAAAAAGCAATTGACTGAAGCTGCGGTGACTCAGTATATACTTAAACAAAAAATGGTGTTGGTAGGGACCTCTGGAGGTCATCTTGTCCACCCCACCCTGCTCAAACAGGGACATCTAGGGCCCATTGCCAGGATTGTGTCCAGATGTCCACAGCCTCTCTGGGCAACTTTTGGCAGGAGTCAGTCACCCTCACAGTAAGGAAGTGTTACCTGATCTTCAAGTAGCCCCTACCCATCTTGAGTCCCTGCTCTCTCACTTTAGCCCTTAGGCAAAACGGGCTCCCTGGTTAAGGTTTTGACCCAGTCCATAACTGGCTACATTTTTTATACCCATGAGTATTTTCCGTGAGAAAGCTCAAATAGCAGCAGTAGCCATACTCTTCGTAGCATACTCCCAAAGGCATTTATGGCCTCACATATTTGTCTTACCAAAAGTATATAGCCCATAATAACTAAAACTGCCCCTTACAAAGGAATGAATAACCAGATTTAGCCAGTAAGATGAAACATGTCAATATATTTTATCCTTTATGTTTTTGTTTGTATCTTTGCACAACCTTGCTCACAAGTGTACTGTGCCCTTTGCTGGTTATCTTTCTCATTTGCTGGGGATATTGATCTATAAAATCTCCTTGTAAAGTATTTCAAACAAATCCTTTTTTTTTTCTGGGGTGACTTCTCTACACCTGTATTTTTGGGTCTATGCAGAATATTAACAGACAGAAACTAACAATAAAATCCAGAAACTACTGCAAAAGCAAACAGTGAAACTGAGATGCTTACAAAGCGCTATAAATCTCTGCTGAGCTCGAGTTGCTGTTTAATCTTTATATACAGGTACGTCTCAAGGTTATCTGCTCTTGAGGGTTCTCTGGAGGCTTTTGTGATTTGTCATCCGCTCAGCTTCTTATCAGTCAAAGGTATTTCCCCTTGTAACATTTATTATGGGCTCCCCTCTGTGTTTTTACTAATGCAGTGCCCTGAAGAGGCTCTGGTATGCAGTTTGTAAGGAGTTATTAAATCTGTCTTTCCAGTGATCAGCAGCATCGTAAACGTGACATATGGAGCATAGCATGTGTGGCAGCATGGATGCCATCACTGGGACTGGACGGAAACAAGGAACCCTGCAGCTCTGGAAAGGACTTTCATGTCTCTGTCTAGCAGTCTCTGGATGGAAAAGTACAGTTTAATACATTCATTATATATGTCATGCATGTAGAAGAGAAACTACTGCAAATAGCACCATTGTGGTACCTTAGCTAACACACCAGGTTGGATTTTGAGGTGGAAGAAATCTCAGCCATTTCCACCAGGATCATGGCCATCCTGCTGTGCCGTTCCATTTTGGCAGAGGCAAATCCAGCCCTGGTTGATGCAACCATGTGTCACCGTCTCTGAGGAACTAGCAGACTCAGGAGAGGACCACTATGAAACTGTTTCATTAGCAGGATGGCAGGGAGCCTATCTGTATGTGGCTGAGGCTGGGACAGCAGGGAATCTCCTGGGAAATGACTTCCTCTCCTCCCTCCACAGTCTCATGGAAATGAGTTGCCGAAAGAGAAGGCTGGCCGCTGCAGGAGGCAGAATGCAACTGTTCCCCATCTAGTGCTTTATCCAGCAGACAAGGCTGCTTTAATTCCTTGTTTGTCCTTAAATTTATCTGCTGTGTCTACATTGGTGTCTTACTGGCAGCACATATAGACATGCAAGTACATGTATATATCTGCTTAGTACATATGTATGTGTGTATATATATATTTATACACATGAGCATGTGCTGCTGCATATATGCATGTATGTTCTGACTAGGTCTTTCTAAAGGGGTCTGTCTACGAATTCATGCCTGTGGACACCAGGAGCATTACTGGGAATATCTTTGGGAGGCAGGTGTCCACATAGCTATGCAACAGCTGAATAGCAGTTTTAAAGTTCTTAAAGATGTTAGAGCCAAAATGGTTGTCACGTGCCTAGAAGTATTACAGACAAGGTTGGATGGGGCTTTGAGCAACCTGGTCTAATGGAAGTTGCCCCTGCCCATGGCAGGGGGGTTGGAACTAGATGATCTTTAAGGTCCCTTGCAACCCAAACCATTCTATGATTCTGTGAAAGATCAAGGGGAGGAAATGAATGCTCGGATTCCTTCTATGTCCATTCCCCATGCATGAGCTGGTGCTTCAAGGGGTTCTCCAAAGCCCCATGAGCCCCCCAGACCTGACCTGTTCTCATCTCCCCCACTGGCAGCATGAGTTCAGCCCAAGCCCAGCCTGCAAGGTGCATCTGAAAGGAGACAGTACAGCCTCCCCCATGACACAGGGGTCCAAGGTCACCTGAACAGCCTGGGGTCCTGCTCACAGCACTGCCACCTCAGCACCCAGGCATGGACAGAGGTAGAGCCCTGAAGGACAGCAGGGACATGAAGCAGAGGTTTTAGCCTCAACTATGTTGGGGGGCTTATCTCACATTGATGGGTCTGCAGGTAAGTAATGCAAGCAGGAAATGGGGGCTGCTCCTTGGGTGCCCTGGGACCCTACCTCAGAGGGTAGAGGTCTGGTACTTCACTGCTTCCAGAAGGAATCACAGCGTGGGGAAAGGAGCTTCATGCAAATTGAAAGGCTGGAATTAGCTGAGACAAAATTGGTCTCCATATGCGTAAATTGGTAACATTGCTGTTTCAGTCTGCTGGTGAAGTATGCAATCTGTTTCTGAGGCGTTTTGTAAAAAATGAGAAAAGGCTGGTAGAGGGTTTCTGCAGAGCTTTTTTTGGTTCTGATTATTCATTTATTTACAAACGATCATTTAGACCATCTGGGGCTTTTCAGTGTAACTGAGAGAAAACTCTGAGCTTCCCAGGACTCTACAAGTGCGCCAAGAAGGCAAGACTGCAAAGGCTTTTGTAGCTAATAAAACAAAGGCAGAAAAGGGGCTTCTTGTGATGGGTGTGGGGGGGAGGAGAACAAGGAACAGGACCCTTTTCCTTCCTCAGCCTTGCTTTGTTTCCCATTTTGTTTGACATTTGTAATCAAAGCCTCAGCACCTTTGCTTTAGTTATAATAACTTTGCTGTAGTTATTACATGAGCCTCCCCAGATGTACACACAGCCCAAGTTTTTAGCCTGCAGCACTGACCACTCCCCAGACAAGATGCTTGTTCCTGTACCACAGTACGTGTGATTCTGCAAGTTTCATTTATCACAAGGCAGCAGTACAGACATAAGAAAAGTACGGCAGGAGCCAGGGGCTCAAGATGAGGTTTGGCACACAGTACATCAACATCAGAAAAGGCTTGTTCCTTCAGCTTTCATCACTAACAACATCTGGAAAGATGAATGTAACTCAGTCACGGTTACTGCAAATTAAAATAAATGAATAACCTGCCAAGTGTGGGACAGAAGTGCTACATTCATGTGTTTTTGTGGGAAAACTAATGTGGCCCTTTGGGATTGTCAGCTTTTGATTCACATGGATGGCCACATACCCATAAACTTTAGTGTTATTTCAGGGCTCAAAATATTTTCCTTGATTATCCTAGCAGGAAGGTTATTGGTAGGAAGCAGGGATATCATTGACAGCAATTTCATGCTTGAAGTCAGCTCAGAGAAGTTCACAGGCCATAACTTGCAGGAGTGGTGGTTATACCCAGTAGATAGGTAGCCACTTACCAAAGATACGGTGGAAGGTGACACCTTGCTATAGGAATCAGGAATGGCCTAATAAGGATATAAGGGAATACATCTCAGCCTGGAGAAGAGAAGTCTCCAGGGAGACCTCACAGCAGCCTTCCAGTACATAAAGGGGGCTTTGAAGAAAGCTGGGGTGGGATTTTTTACAAGGTGATACGAAAAAGGGCAATGGCTTTCAACTGACAATAGATTTAGTTTAGATATTAGGAAGAAGTTGTTTACCATGAGGGTTATGTTTACGATGCACTGGAACAGGTTTCCCAGAGAGGTTGTGGATGCCCCATCCCTGGAATGTTCGAGGCCCAGATGGATGGGGTTTTGGGCAACCTGGTCTAGTGAAAGGCGTCCCTGCCTTTGGCAGGTGGTTAGAACTGGATGATCTTTAAGGTTGTTTCTAGCCCAAAGTGTTCTATGATTCTGTGAAACTCAAGTGCTTTTTTCTGTATAGTAGCTAGAGTCTGAGGTGGTGCTTTTATACGTGGAAGGACCACAGGATGCAGAACTCAGACAGGATACTGGCAGTATCCTTTTGCAAATAGCTGCGTTACTCCCAATCACAGAAAACGCCACTGGATAACACCAAACACTTGTGGAGGCTTCTTAGCTCAAGTCGACAGATTTTCTGGCCTTTTTGCAGGCCCAGCACAGAGATTCAGCTGCATCTATTTGAGGTTGTGATCTTAAAATCCTACCTACCTAGCAGGTGGTGGTGGGGCTGGGGGGAGGACTGTGGCCAGGCACCTATAGTATGAACCAAGACAAAGACTGAAGTGAGATGTGAAGTCAGGAAAGGGAATGAAAGGACACAGGGAAGTATCAAAATGCTGAGATGAGGGAGAAGTATGATTACAAAGTGGTCATAGTTGTCAGGTTTAGGGTTAAGAGAATGGCAGCAGTACTAAGATTTGGAAATAATTAGGATACAAAATGCTGAATCGGTGTCAAACATAACCATTTATACCTTCGTTACACCTTTATCTGTATGTGCCATATAAAGGTTTTTAGAAATGTCTTTGCAAGCTTTGTAAGAATTATTAATGCTGGTGTATTTCTCCTCTAAAACAACATGGTTCCTTACTTACCTTCAAGAGTCAAACTAAATGAATACAGAAAGAAACACTTCAAAAACTTGTACAAAAACATTTGAAGTGTTCATTGTATCAGATTTACCTCCAGCTTTGTTAGAGGAAGACCAAGCATTTTATATCTCCTGTGAAAATTTAGGCCTTCCCATTCTTTTTGTAGTATAAAACCAGTATTTCTAATATAGTGGGCAAGACCATGAGTCATGGGCTTTAAGGTTCAAATCAGCATCAAGTGAAGCTAATGCTGCAAGAGTGGCATTATTTCTTTATGACAGGTATTATAAGTTTATTAAGAGGTTGGAGGCTGGGCTGGTTCTTGAAAAGTGTTTATGAAAATACTTTAGGTCCACAAGAAATGTTTTTTGTATTTGAAATTACCTTCTAGTCCAGTTTTAACTCAAACCATAAATATTAGATATTTCTAGTGAACCTTCAGGAAGATTCCTTTGCATCTGCCTAGAGATACTGAGCTTTCTGTTTTTTCACTGCTAACAAAAAATGGTGAAAGTTGACAAGAGAGTGTATTCACTAAGAGGCTGCCAGGGATTCACAGGGTCCAAATAATTGATACTCGTTAGAGATCTGAAAATCACCATGGACTCATTTCATAGGAATTTAATATCTTGGCTGGATCAGTAGAGCTCAGTAAACCAACACATTTTCAAAAGGAACTCTTGTGGTGAAAAACTGTTGGCCAATGCTCATCTAAATGTGATCAAGTAGATTATACAGTCCAAGACTGGCAAACAACGGGAATTAAAGCCTAATTTCCTTTCTCTCCTGAGCATACTGTCTGCATAAGAGGAAAAGATGCCACAAGTTGAACCCATAAGACTGAGAAGTGTATGTATCATGTTTTTATTCAGTTTCTGTGTAGAAGTACATTATCATATTTTAAATGTGCCACAATTGTAGATCTCACCAGAAAAAAAAAAAAAAAAAAAAAAAAAAAAAAAAAAAAAAAAAAAGGTGACCCCAGTGCTTGACTGTAGCAAAACCTCAAACTCTGGTGGGTTTACCATGTATGCTTAACTGCAACACCAGTGACATATCAGCAGTTCATGGACTGGAAAACAAAGCCATTAAGTTCTTTTGGCACTGTGTTTCTTACAACAAAAGAAGGTCTGAAGAAAGGGAGTTACAAAAATGTGTTTTACACTGGAGGCCCATTAGTTCTATTGGTAAGAGAAACTGCTTTGCAGCCTCCACCTGCACTATTGTGTGTGAGGGATTTATTTTATGCTCTGTTCATCACAACAAACAGACCTCCCGGGTAGCAATGTGTGTTCTTATATAAAAGATAATTTGGGGGCTCTGAAGACGTGAAACTCAGATTTGGTCCTAATTATTAGGAGGTCACCTAGGAATTCTGGAGCTGTTTGTTTATCCTGATTCCAGCCTGCTAGGTCCAAGAAAATACACTTAATTCAATCCAGGTGACTCTCCATTAAATATAATCTTGTCTTAATTGGTGCCACCTTGACCTCTACTTGTGAAGTCTGTTTTGTGGTCTACAAGTCTAGCTTTAAATGCTCAAACACACATTTTTCTATCTGATTCCCCATGATTTCATTATGACAACAACACACTTCGTAGCAGCAGACTCTCCATGTGTGTGTGAAATGCAGGGAAGGTTTAGTAACAAGACCATGTCCAAGCGGGATAGAGGTCTTCTTCAGTCTGCCGGCCATGATGGGCTCTGTTACTTGAACCCAGATCAGTTATCACAAACTTTAAGATGTCCAAAGTCAAAGGATCAGTGAGTGATTCAAAGGCACTGTTCCTTGGGGCTTCTCAGCCCATCCCACTCACTCTCCCCAGCAGAGAGGTTGCAATGTCCAGTCACCGAGTAGGCTTCATGCACCCCTTGAATTTCAGTTTACATCTCCACCGGTGTGCTTTCCTCCTTGAAGCAACCTGGCAGCCCTATAGTAGGCTTGAATTCACCCTAGTAGGGTATTCCCAGAAGACCTCTGCCTCTGTCAATGATTTGACATTTCAGCACTGCTCTAATGAGGGGGGGAATAGCAAGGTTGAGGTGCTCCTACCAAGTGGTGGACCAAGGAGCATTAAGAATCACAGTTTAAAGCAAATGCCCTCCTCTTGGCATCAGATGCACTCCTCTTGGCGTCAGGATTTTAATCTAATCTGGCATTTCAAGCTGATGAAAAGATTACTCTGAATTTCCATTTTTGACAGTGGCAGAGAAACAGAAGCTCCTTTATTTCTCCAAAAGCCACAGTTTCCATTCTGGGAAGGAATACAGAAGTTAAGTAGCCCATATTGCAGGCAATAGCCAAGTGAGAGCTTGTCATGTTTGATCAATTGCTGGTGGAAGGAGATTTTCTGTGAAATGCGGTAAAAAAAAAGAACGGACTCAACCACTGACATAGATTAATACACTAATGATATTAAACTTTGGCTCCAATGCTGGCTGCTGCTTCAGAGGGCTTGAAAAACTGAAGTTCTGAATTATGTACCAAACGCAGGCCACCGATTCATCTGGCAACATTTACAAATGTCATAGCAATGCTTTGCCAGCAAAGAACAAAGCAGAAACACTGACAGGTCCCAGCAAGCTTGGAAGAGAGAGAATTTGGATAGAAATTCATGTGGAGCGCTTAAAACAGGTATGATCTGGATTGAGCTGTAGGTTAGTGTCTCAGGTAACTTAAACAAGTAGGAGGTTTGTAAGCTTTCAGGAAAATTAGATTAAAATCAATGCTACTAATAAAACTGCACCATATGGCATAAGGAAGCCAAGCACTGCTTGATACAATGCACAGACATATTCACTGTCAAGATAATATAAAGTGCATTTTATATGCAGAATTTGAATAGCATTTACATTTTGCACAGCAGAAGGCAGGTATTTTGGCTTTCATTAAAAGATGCAGCTTTTGAAGTCACATGGCATCGTGAGACGCAGCTCCCATTTGAGTGGGGGGCAGGAAATGGTGATTCATGGGGTCACAGAGAAAATCTAAAAATTGGAATTGTTCAAAAACAGAGAAGGCAAAGAGAAGGAGCAGATTTCTACACCATTGTTTTTAAGGCAAGTTCAAAGTGTGAACCCTAACAAAGATTTTTATAATGGTATTGATAATGCTACCCAACATCTTGGACTAACCTGAGTAACTAATAGTACTTCATTAGAGAAAAGATTGTCATATTGCTGCCCCAGAGCCACATACAGTTCCTGAAGCAAACCCCAGAATCTTCAGCTTCCTGTTGGTGTTGTGGGATTCAGCATGTGCCACCTTAAGGCATCTGGGTGGGATCTTATTAGAAAAAAGAAAGGCTTGAGTGGCAGAGATGGATGGGCATAAATGTGAGTCCTGTTAAATGTACCTAAAAAAGGAGACTAAAAGAGATTTCAAGGTCCCGGAACAAAGGTCTCTTGAGCAAAAATGGTGCAGGGAGACAGCAAAGGAGATCCTATTTTTAGGGTATATTTAAAGGAATCAGTTTAGAGGACAAACAGTATTTTATGAATGTGTGCTGAATTTCTTTTTGGAGAGCTTAGACAGGATGAAGCCTGATGGGTAAAGTGAAGGGTGGATTGGTAATGCCGTATATCATGTTGACAAGACATGGTCAAACCTCCTCTGTGGCCTGCAGATTTTGCCAGTCTACTGCTTTTGTGTATTACACAGATAAATACCCCAAAACTCATTTGTGTCAATGAACCTCACTACAAGGCAGGCTTCAGTCCTACCATGTCTGTCTCTGTTGGTTTAAGAGAAATAGGTCATCATTTCACCTGGGAGTGCTCCCCAGATTTGTCCCCGAAGACCATGCGGACATGCTGGCTGCATTGGATTGCAGCTGTGGAGTGTGGTAGCAGTGCTAAATCAGGAACTCAATCCAGAGGAACAAGGCATGGCTTCTCACAGGGGAAAGGATAGGAAGAGAGTTCAGACAGTCAACTGGTCCTGGGTGCAATCCAGCCACATGCTGATGTCACGGTGAACCCCAAGCTACTCCAGGAATGCTTTAGCTAAGCTGATGTAATTAACAAACTATTACCAGATAGCTCAAATACTTTTTTTTTCCTTTTTGTATTCAACTGACCATGGTTTTCAAAGCACCTTATTAGCACAGACAGGTATCATTCATTATGTAGGTGTATTGCTCTCCGTTTAACAGATGTATTTCCAAAGGACTTGAATTGGGACAAGAGGAAACAGTCTTAAGCTGTGCCAGGGGAGGTTTAGGTTGAATATCAGGAAGAAATTTTTTACAGAGAGTGTAATCAGACATTGGAATGGGCTGCCCAGGGTGGTGGTGGATTCATGGTCCCTGGAGATTTTTAAGATGAGGCTGGATGTAGCACTTCATGCCGTGCTCTAGTAACCATGGCAGTTTTGGATCAAGGGTTGGATTTGATGATCTCAGAGGTCTTTTCCAACCTGGTTGATTCTATGGTTCTATGAATTCACCTGGCTGGTGTTTTCTTTCACGGTAACTTTGGCTTCCATGGTACTGTGCCAAGAAAGTCATCTTTATTTGTGCCCTTAACTCTCAGTGGTGTCAGCAAATTACTGGCAACAGCATGTATGGTTGTCTTCATCAGAGTGAGAATTTATGATGTCACCACTAAATCCATCAGGGACATTGCATCCTTATAATTCACAGCTGACTCTTGAACACATGAAAGGAATGGCAGTATGCCAGCTAACAAAGAATAATTGTGCTACTTACCTTAGCCATGATAATTTGATTAAATAAGAATATGCTGGTGCAACAAGGAAAAATTAATGCACTGATAAACACAAAGAAGAAAAACAGGGAAGTATTGAGCATATATTAAACATGCATCTTTATGGCAGCACCCTTTTCAATTTCTAATACTTTAAGCTGATGGGAGCTTTGAACCATATTTACACTTCATTCAGTCTAGAGGAACATGGCAGCATTATTTAAATATTGTTTGATGATCAAAAAGATGGCAGTACTTCATGGCAGGAAAAAATGGTACGGGCAACAACTTGCAGTAATGTCATATTTTTAATGCAAAATTGATTGACTATGTCTGAGAAAGGATATTAAGGAGTATTCCAGGAGCCTAATTAATCTGGGAAAGAAGTGGGGCTCACTAATGAAAGCAATTGCTAAAAACATACCACCAGTATAGATTTCTGGATTCTTCACTGCTCATGTCAAACTTTCTTTGAGCTTTTTCTCAAGGAGAAAAGATACACAAAAATGGGAATAGTAGAGCTAACCAGAAAATGGGATTTCTTTTCCCATGAGCATATTATTACTATTATTACCATTATAATTATTATTATCGTTATCATCATCATTGCTGTTATGAGGATCACTGCAAAAGCAGAGTTTTGTTTCAAAACTGCAAAATGTTGACTAGAAAGTACCGTCTTCTGTATGAAAAATGTGTCAAGGTGCCTTGTGAGAACTGTAACCAGAGTGCTTCTACGAGCTGAACGCTGTGGAGAATATCACTCAAGCAGCACTGGTTCTATCCTGCTGAGCTGTGTAATGGGCCTGCTGGTTATTGAGAATGATGGGAAATGTAGTTCAAGCAGCACACTTGGCTCACAGGGGAAAATTAGGGCACAAACAGGTTTCTGTGGGATACAAAGCAGTCATGTTGGGATCTATGTAACAAGAGTTTTTATTTGGAAAGTATCCATTATTGAATCAAAATACCTTTGCTTTTTAGCAACAACAACAAAAAAACCAAAGTAAAACCCCATAAAAAACCTTTCTTCTCTTTCTCTACTCTCCATCCTGAAAACTCTCTTTAAAAGAAAATGTTTTCATTAAAATCCAGTCTCAGTGGAACACTTTGAATGAATTCAAATTAGTGTGGTTTTGGTAAAACAGACTTTGGTAAAGCAAGCTGAAGAGGAGCATATACTGAAGACATTTGCCGTATTAAACCATATCTAATTTATTAAATGCTGGAAAGGGCTCTGTAGTCAAATAGATTTGCTTTTCAAAATGTCACACTTAAACTCAGAGGAGTTGGGGAGAGAGGGAAAAAGGAAGGGGAAGCTTGGTGCAAGAAATAATCTATACAAGTTACAAAGGCTGCCAAACAAAATATTAGTCTTCTGTTAAATTATACAGCATTATATGAAAACACCTGCATTTCTGAAAGGCAACAAAAGGGAAAAATGCTGAGAAAGAAACTGAATCTTCAAAGCCAAAGTCAGGGATGTTATTCTATGCTCCATGGTAATCCCCAGTTTACACCAGCTCTGTTTGGTCCCCGGTGCCAAGGCATGGTAAGCTCCAGTGATTTCACCATCACTATCCTGCAGCCTATGAATCAGAGGCGTTGTATTACTGCCAGGAAAAGGGAACCTGTTGAAAGAGATGTGCTCTGTAACCATGGCAGTCATCAAGAGGGTTACAAATTTTAACCACGTTAGTGAGTAAAGTAAAGCAAAGCAAACTGTCAGCATAAACCTGTAAAGGGGAAAAATCCAGAGGGAGGCAAACTACTGCAGTGATGATATTTCCATGATTATGTGAGTCTGGAGAACAGTGCATACCTTGTTGTACAACTTATGAAAGAAGTTATATTTATGCTCCTTACACTTTGAAAGACGTGTACTACCGTAGATCAAATCATTAATGGTAAGAAAAGTTGTCTTATACTTACTGCAGTAAGATTAATATGCAACCAGACCAGACATTTCTAGTTTCTTAGCCAAAACTGTGAAGCACAGTTTCTCTTGCAACTTCTATTAGCCAGCCAGAAATACTACTATAATTGCTCTACAGTATGTCATGGGTTACCTGGGATACCTGAGTCACTTTGTATTCTACACACCTCTAGTTCTTTTTAGTGTTCGGTCTGAATGTTATCCCATTGAGATGGGATTTATTGCTATAAATACTTTTCTTATGACTCTTTCCTGGTGCTTGTTTGACGATGATAAAAACTAAACTGACATATGTTCATTGTGTGGTAATGCACTTAATCCATGCCTTGTTTCTGGAGTTTTATAATCTGTAGTTGCATTGCATAAAGGAATGGCTCTTACAGTATTTCAGTCTTTATAAAGCAACCATTTGTGGATTAAGAGTGCATTTCCATACTGATACATGTTGGCACACCTACTTCTAATTTCCATTGTATAAGCCAAGAGAGAATTCTGCTTGATGAGAACATGTAGGTGTATTGATGCAGGTGCACTACATCTCAAAGGTTACCTGAGGCCATCCGAAAGCCAAATATGCTCTCGAGTGTCTGGGAGGCCACCAGGTTGATTCAAGGGAAGACTTTCCTTTGGAACATTTTAATGCTTTGTGTGCTCAGGCAATGCCAGCATGTTTGTAAACTGTCATCCTGCCATGAGAAGGTCAGGCCAAGCAGACCTGGACAGACTTTTTGCAGGTTGCATCAGAGGACTTAGGGTGGGCAGCAGGTGGGATTGTGTATTCACAGCTACAGATGCTGCTGTAGCATGTCTTGGCCAAAGAATGCTGAGCACATGTACATGTGTCTAACTCAGGGAAGAAGCAAAATCTATGGCACCTTTATTTGAATTAAAACGACAGGTGGAATTGGGACTAAATAACATCTTGTTCCATAAGCATGAACCTGCAGAACACAGCACATTGGCTCAAGCAGCTGAAGAAAATACTGTACCAAGGAATCATTTCCAATACAGGTGAGTGCTTTGGAGTGCTAAGGTGTGGCATATTACTCACTTGAACTGCTGTGTCAAAATGTATGTGTTTATGAGTAATCCACCCCAAAAATGTGGCTTGTATCAATTCATCTGTCCTTAAAGTGGTATCAGATTCAAAACTGCTATGATCCTGGTTTTTAGATTTGATTCAAATATGACCGGAAACACAATAGAATGATTTCTATATTTGGAAGTAGGATTTCTAAAGGTCCATGCATCAACACTGCTGCATCCAACTGAGCTCCCCCTATCTGTGCACACATTTTGAACCCTGAAACCAACACAGCCTACACCTCTCCCATGCCTGCAAGGTAACATGTTCTTACCTTAAGTACTCTTTTGTTGTGAGTCTTGCAAGAAGCCAAATAATTAATGTATGGCATAAAATACATTTATGGTCTCTTACAGGTCAGCTTAAGCAACAAAAAAGGCAGCAACTTCCTCATAATCCACTGTGAGTTAGGAGGGTGGCACCAGTTTAGGAGGTGGAGGTGCTTTTGAGAGCCTTTCAGCAACGTATTCAGGAATCATCAAGAGGCAAGATCAAACCTGTTGATTTACAGGCCAAACAGTTCATACCTGTGACACATGCTGCAAGTGGGAGATTATTGCAGCAGAACAGCTATGATCTCAGGATTGCTGCCTAGATCTCACTGCTATCATCCTTGTCCTATATGGACCAGATAGACTGCACACACTGTATGGGGCAATGAGTCAAGGAGGCTGCAAGGCTTTTCAATAAAATAGTATGATGAGAGAATATTACACTTCATCTCCAGATGAAGTATAATGTGGTGATCACCTTGTGAGCCAGAGACCAGTTGATGAGGGTTGTCTTTTATGTGCCACCAATGCTCTTTCAGTAAGCTGCAGTGACAAGGGCAGAAAGAAGTCTGGGTGTGGTGTTGCAGAGGACAGATAATTGCTACCTTGCACCTGAGCTTCCCCATGTTCAGCAAGGGAGTGAAGATCTATCTCCTTGTTCAGGCTTTTAACCAACTTCCTTCTCAGATAAAAATAACTTAATAGTGAATGGCAGTTTTGAGGCAAACTGGCAAAAGTTTCTACCTGCTTTTCTTTCAAAGCTGAAGTGCTCCAGGAGTTCACAAGGTGTTAGTTTGTCAGATTGGGGAATTTTTTTTAACTGAAGGTCTGGGAGTACCTCAGATACTTGGAGTAAATAAAACAAAAACAAAAAAACCCACAACAAACCAACCAACCAAACCAAAACAAAACCCAAAACAAACAAACAAACAAAAAACAAATCAAAGAAGTGAGAATAATGCCACTCTTTGTGTTGAGGAATTCCACTGATCCCCTAGACTGCTTTCAGCACAGTGATATCTGTCTGCCTGTTGCTGTACCCTTCTCAGCATAGCGTAGCCAGCTGTACCCTGAACCTGCAGCAAGTCTGCGCTGCTCTGAGGGCTTCCCAAAGAAGCTGAAGAGACTGCATCAATGTGTTACAGGCCTTCGTTCTTAAATACAAATTAATTACTTGTGATATTTTCTGACAAGAACTTGATTGTCGGTCAAAATGGTGACATCCATGTCTGCCCAGGACTAACACGTTGCTCAGCAAGAAGTGTTATGTGGAGGTATGGGAGAGAAAGGAGCACCTTTCTCAGTTTTCTTCATTATAAGGAAACAACAAACTCTGCAAAATGACCAGAGGAATACCTGCATTTCCAATTCTCCAGTATCCAGTTTCATTCACAAAAGCATGGCTTCTTTCATGCAGGGGGGCTGTTTTGAAGGTGCTCATGGAGACTGTTTGCCTTGGACCGGAAGTTCAGCTCACTGTTAGTTACAAGTTTGGCAACAAAATCCTACTTTGGAGAAGGAATTGCAGCTCACAATGGCCAGAAGTGCAGTTGCACCTTGCTATTAAAGGGCCCTTCTTTCTCGGTGACCTTCCACAGAATCGAAAATTAGGTGTATCTTTCTTTATGGTGGGGACTCTGTATTGTATAAAAGTACTCTCCTTGAGATATTTTCCAGTATCTGCTTGATTATAATGTTCTATTTAAACAAACTAGCAAGCCTGTCAGAAATGGTACTTATTGCAGGGCAAGAGGCTTTTGACCTTCTGTGTAATTATTCCCAGCTCACCCCTGGAAGTCTGCATTACTCTAAACTGAATTTGTGGCATTGTGTGGTGCAAAAAGGAACTGAATTGTATCCATTAGCAAATCTGAACTGGAATGCACAGTAAATGTCAAGACTCTTAATTGTACTTTCTATAATGGCTTCCAAGCTTACTAAGGAACAATCAAAAGCTATTAGCTATGACTAGGTAAACATTTTAAGGATTTTTTTTTTCCAGAGGACTCTTTACTTCTATTGATGAGTCTTTGTACATGACTTAATGTAAAGCTATGAAAGAATAGATGTGTTTGTGATAAAATTAGTCTGAGGACTTTTATGAGAACATTCAGGCCTGAATACTCATGGTTTCAAAGTTTTAACTGTAAATCTTTCTGCATTAGTCTATATTATACCAAAGCCTTTCTTTATGCTGAAGTATCTAAGATGCATTATTACCTAAGATCCTACCTTCTGTGCCAGACTTTTCTCCTGTTAGATATTATCTCTTCCCTGCTCAGCACTATTAAATTGACCATGGAAATGATCTTCCTTTTTATGTGAAATCAGTGATAGACAATCTAGATAGACAATCTAGATAGAAAATATGGTTTCTTTTCTAGAGTAAGATTATTTTTAAAATTTTTTTTTCCCAAAGCTGTACAACAGTCTTGTGAAAGATCTGCTCAAGAACAATACAAAGAAAATTTCTTCCTTTGGAAATCTCTTACCCAATACTTGACTGAAAGCTAGGCAGAAGGCAAAAACTGTAGCTGCTTGCAACAGCTCCTCAAAAGCCAGTGTTATCTGACCAACAGTAATACACATCCTTATCCAAGACTGAGAATCTGTTCAAAGACAAAGTAGTTGGCTGCTGCAGCAAGATTGGTTAAGATACAATGCTTCTGCAGTCAGCAGCACAAAAGGGAACAACGTGTTTAGCGATAGATCTAGGTCAGATCTCAACTCATATAACCACGTATACATTTAAGTTGCATGGAGTGGAAGCAGCTTTCAGCAGGAGAATGAGTTGAATTAAGTCCTGAGCAAGACTTGAAATCTTGTCAGTGAAGCCACAGTTCTGCCACCATTACCCACATTCTCAGTTAGATATTCAGAAAAAGTGGGTATGGGGCTGTGTCCCATGGCACTTCAGATAACTTCTCAATTCTGAGATATAGGAACAAGTAGCAGCAAAAAAAAAACACCCCCGCCCCCCCTTCCCCCACCAAAAAAGACCCCCCCCAAGCCCTCCCCCCAACAAATATGGCCACTTGCTGAGAAGTAGTTAAATAACTTGAGAGGCATTGTTCACTGTTACATCTGGACAGCAAAGTACAGGGTCAGGCAGTGAAAACTTAATAGATAGTCCCTGTGCTTTGTGTTCCTGTGTCCCTGCAGACACGGGGATGATCAAAAGGAGACACAAAGTGTAGGGAAGTACATGCAATTTAGACTTCCTGAATCTAGGCTCAAGTGCTTTAAAGTTCACCACCCTAAAAATTTCTTCATTCACTGTTCTTAACAACGGCTACCTCTTAGTAAGTATTAAATGAATTTATACTGATTAACCATTAGAAAATTATGCAGATTTTAGTAGAAGATAAGTGTAAAATCATTAAGAGATGCTTGCAACTGTCTCCTTTTGCCCCCCAAACAGATGCATCTATTAAAGCTATACAGTTCATCTGAACAGGGATTGCAAACTGCTGTCTACTGCCAGTATGTGTGAGAACAAGGATGCTCTTAAGAATGTAGTGAAAGAGACATTAGAAACTTTCTGAGAAGCAATCCAGAAAGCAAATTCTTCACAAGCAGTTTTTGAAAAGATTACTCAAGATAAAATGTCAAAAGCATCTGACAGTCAATGATATACTTATGCTTTACATCTTGATTTTTAGTCTCAAATAGTAGTGTCATAGGAAACTGGAACATCTACTCAAGAAGAAGTCACTATAAGAAATATTAGTAAAAAACTCATTGTCATATAGTTTCTTCACAAAATTAATTCAGATTGTGGGTTTATTGATATGAAGAGGCAGAACACAAGTAGAGAGGAGGAACGATAAAACATAACCACAGTAAAGGAGAAGGGATAACCACCTCTATGCCACAAGAAGAGTGAGAAGACAGAGATAAGCAAAAGCAGTGTGAGATGATGCCAGTGATGACCTATTTCTTTTTCCAAAGAGCAATATTGCTCTATTAATCCTTCTCCTGGTGCCCTATCTACATGAAATCAAACTGTCCCAGTGCTTTGCAACACATCTTGCTTATATCTTATGAGGAGGTGCTGCATTAGAGTGGGATTTGCCTTCCCTTTGTCAGGTAGTTGGGCTGCTTCAGTCACCCAAATGTTTGTCAGTGATTCATCTCACTCCCATGCTACCACTACTGTCCCGGCTTTAAGCCCAGTAAGAGACTAAATTCAGGTACTCGAAAATCCTCATGTATCCCTGGGGGCATTTGCAGCACACACATTCATGACTACATAATTCCCTAAGCCGTGGGTAAAACTGATTAATAACTGGAAGTCATTATACTGTTGTTGGGCAAGCGAGGTGTAATGGGCAGCCTATAAACAAAGCAGCAGGCCATGCAGGGTCTCCCTTCACTTTTAGGCAGCTGTGGAGGAGCGAGACAGTAGATCTGCTGAAAGCAGGGTCCTTTTTTGGGTCCTTGATTTTGCATGAGCACAGACTAGCTGGGAGGGACTAGTTGGAGATGAGGGTGGCTTTAGCTTTAGTTCAGTGTCTAGTCTAACAAAGCCATAGTCAGAATGAATGAGCAGAGGGAGAGGGAGCTTTTCAGTAAGTGCAAAACACTGGTATCCTACTGCTCTTTGGGTATCTCTCCCCTGATGCTTGGCTTTATCTGAGCTGCTATGATGTGTGTTGAACAATGCCCCAAAAGTATCCACTGTTTTGAGCTTTTTTACTTTCTCAGTAGAAGCCAGTACCTGCCATCCTTGTCTAATACCAGATATGCTTGAAGCAGACCTAAACCCATTCTGAGGAGCAATGTTATTGTTCCCATGGTAATAGACTTGGCCTTTGGTAAACACCTGATGGTGAGATGACACCACTACCTCTGGACTGGAAGTGCACTTCACTACGTCCTGGAGAGAGGTGAAATGATGCACAACTTGCTCCTCTACCTCTAGGATCCATCCTCTAGGCAAAGAGAAACTGGGGAGGGGATGGTGGTAAGGAAAGGCTTTATGGAGGCCTGAGGGACCTAAGAGAGGGGAGGAGAAGTTAACTTCAGCAGCCTGAAAAGGAAAGTAGGAAGGCAGGAGCACTGAATGCCTGGAGAGACCCTGGATACTCTGACTGTGGTGGCAAACAGCCACATCTATAACCAACCACAGCTGATCCTAAAAGGGAGGAGATGTACCCACACTATGTTGTATTTATGAAAAACCCACAGGATTTATAAGGATTTTAAAATGTAGGAAATGTGACAGAAGGATGAAGTGAACATATATATTAAAAAACCATCAAACTTACACTGTCTTATGTGTCTCCATGGATCCACTAGGCAGCATTCAGCTCTAAATGTAGCTACCCCACCTGATCAGGACCCTTGTTCTGTTTGGGAGCTCCCCTGAGCAGCAACCAAGGGGCTACTTAACTCTCCACAGAAGACTGTAGATGCCTACCTCTGCAGTAAACCCTTGGTGTTTCAGAGGACTGCTGAGAGCTGTGGAGTATCACATGGATGCCTCCTTTTTGGTTCAAAGAACTGACCACCTCCCAGTCAGAAATCTGACCATCAGCATCATGGCCAGGCAGCTGAGAATCCTTGAGAAATTAGTATGGTCCAAAGACCCTTCCCAACAGGCAACTAGATGCTGCTATCCTATTTTGGAGACTGAGTTGAACAGTGTAGAAAAGAAGTGTCCTGTGCCAGCTGGCATCAATGCAAGAAAATGCTTTCAGGGTAGGTTTTTTTCATGTTCTAATGTGCAATTAGGTAGTAGGGAAACTTATTTGTTCTTGCAGTTTGGTGGCCTATGACTTTGGCAGCAAGTTCATCCACATGTTTTTAGAAGTTGAGGCAGTTTCTGTTTTATCCCATTTTATTGAAATCTAGGGGCCTGCTAAGAGATGAGAGTCAGCGATTTAGGATATCCTACAACCACAGAATATTCTGAGTTGGAAGGGACCCATGGGGATCATTAAAGTCCAACCTCTGACCCCAAGAATTACACCATGTACTTGAGAGCATGTCCAAATATTTCTTGAACTCTGTCAGTCTTGGTGCTGTGACCACCTCCCTGGGGATCCCATTCCAGTGTCAAATCACCCTCTGGGTAAAAAACCCATATATAAACCATATATTAAGACATACATGAAAGGTTTTAGACAGCTATGAAGGGAGATAACAGAGTTGAGAGATTTTGTTTTCTTTTCCTGTGCAATTTTGAGTTGAACTCATTAGCTTTTTGTGGTGGGCAGAGAGGTGTGCACAGCTAACCACAGGCTGGGTGAGGTGCAACTTGTCAGCAAGTGGTTGTGGGGAGGAGAAGTGATAAGACGTGTAAGTTTCAATTCATTTATCTAAATATGTATATCTAGCTTAATCAGAGATGTCCTTGAGTATCATACCTGGCCTCAGCTGCCTCTCCATGGAGACAAGGGTCACCCACAGGCCAGACTTTACAGCTGCTGATTCCATGTGGGTTGCCTGCTTGCCTATGTTTAAAATACTGACTTGAATCTTGAAGGAGTCTTTGCCTGGAGTATCTGGAATATCTGCTGTCTTATCTGAGGAAGCCATTGAGGATGAAGACCTTGATGTCTAGGTGGTTGATAGTAGGTGTAGGGAAGAATTAACTGTCTCCTGCAGGCAGCTTGTACTGCAGCTAAATGCAGACATTTGACTGGGAGAGGTATCTACGTGTACTTTGGATGCATAGCTTAGGGCAGACAAATTGCAGTGAAGGAGTCTAATAAATTGCTTTGTCACAAGCATAACCAAAGCAGTAATGGGCTCGCATTCGGTGGAGCAGGCAAAGTTCTGTGGAAACCAGCCAGTACGGTTTAGCACTGGCTTTAGAAGTTCCTTAACGTTGTTCGCTAATGGTGTAATTGTACTTACCTGGGAAGGACTTCACAGGGAAGAGCAATCACACTGTCTTGCAAAGAAGCTGAAAACCAAACACATTTATAAATGACTCAGTGAAATATACAAAAAGGGCCACACAAAACAGCCCTAATGGCCATCTGCTCTCCTCTCCAGCAGAAGTGTAGGAGGTTAGATCAGGCAGATGGTGATGCCTCCTTCAGAGTTTAAAAGCCTGGACTAAGGCTTCTCCCTGTTTTCCCTATCCTAGTATTTAAAATTCATTTAGGGAACTCTCAGAAAGCCCCTATTTAACTCTGAACACAAAGAGTCTTCAGCACAGTAGTGTGTTGGTGGCACAGAACGGTGGTGGTCCACGAGGCAAGGGTTTCCTGGTGCAGAGTGCTTGAGCATCCAGAATCACTGAGATGTCCCGGGCAAATTGCTGTGGTCCCTGTGACAGACTTCTACATACCTCAGAGGCAGTGAATTCTGCAGGAGGGGAAACCTTTCCTTTCATAAAAACTGACACTCTGGTGATTAAAGGTGTCATCTCCACAAGTCCTCAGGAGAGCTCAAAATGCTTTAATTAAAGCCAACTAAACCAAATTACAGTAACTGTGTAATATTATATAGCAAACATAATCATCTCCAAATATATCATTTTTTCCCCCTATAAACAGTCAGAAGAGAAAGGGAATGACAATTAGTTGAGCACTGGGACAATAAGCTTTGATTTAATTCTGTTTCCTGGGTAAGCTGATAAATAACAGAAGAAGTTTTAAAAAAATAATAGTTCCTATTCATGTACACAAGGAAATCCTAGAGGATAGTGTTGAATGAAACAAAAAGCTAAATAATTTTTTAAAATTGATTTTATTTATTTGATCATAGCAGGATAAACAAGGTGGAGAATGTATTGTGCCAATTCTCAAAATTGCATCAGAGGAGCAATAATTAGCCTTCTAATTACTTTCTTCTGTAGTCGGCTTAGATCAATAGCAACTCCTCTATTTGTTTTATTTGAGTCCTTTTTTTTTTTTTTTTTCTTTTTTGTGAGGGGAGGACATTGCGTGACTGTGAAGGTACTGGAACAGAGAAAACATCTTAAAGATTTGGCAGGTGAAAGCTGCTGTAAGTGACACGTATGTGCCTCCCCTTCAGTGTTGCTGAAATAAAGAGGAGATTTGTGGTGTGTATATTTTTGACAGGACAACAAAAAATCAGACCTGAGTAAATGAATCTCTGACTTGTTTCCACCTGCAAAGAAGGCCTCCCCAGACTAAGCACACTGGAAGTGACTCACAGTCACAATCAAGGAATAATAAGGTTTTTATAAGAATTGCCTACCTAATCACCGGGGATCTGGACTTGACAATCCAGGCCTGCATTCCTAAAATAGGTTTTATATGCTAATGTCAAGAGGGTGAAAACAGGAAAAAGGGAACTACCTAAAAGATATTTTAGTGAAGCCTTCTCTTCCTCCTTATGAGCTAATTTCATCTTCCAGCCTGGTGGCAGCAGGCAACAGACCAGAAATTTCTGCTGTATACCTCATTTTCCTGAGGATCAATAACATTTAAGTGGAAGACCAGGTTCTTCTCAGAGGGCCGTGCTTAGTATCGCATTATTGTTAAGTGACTTTGATTAAGCTCCATAAATGAAAATGAAAAGACAGAGAAGTCTAAGAAGGAAAGGGCCAAACTTTAGGTGCATCTCATCCAAAAACAAACAGAAGCCTCACACTTGCTCAACCTAACTTGACTGAGCTCACTAGACTTGCTGAAGTGATTTGCTGTTTGACCTGAGAGTTGCCTTGATGTTCACATGCCCCAGCATGCCCCAAAACACTGGTCTGAGTAGTTTCAGGGCTTAGTTCCAGTCTAAAACATGCTGAGATCCAGAGCCTGACCGAGCAGAATGGCCTGATCCAGAGGTTTCAAAGGGTGCTTCCTCGTACAAATCTAAGGTGTGGGTTGCAGTCAGCAGGCACTCATTTTCTCACAGCTTGGATGAGCATCTACAGCTCTGTGGAATGACTCCGAGACCCTGGTGCCTACAACTGGAGCATTCAAGAACTACTCTTGAAAGCATCATCTGGATCCTCAGTCATATCTGTTCCGCTGTGCCACTTATAAAACAATTATTTTATTTACAATAAGAATATGCATATAGAAAATACAAATTTTAAGCAGCTGAGACATTGGCAATTTGTTCAGACAGCTGCAAGCAAATGAAAAAAAGTCAAGGCTTATTTTCTACTTTCTCATAGGAAGATAGGTGTATGGAAGTGTTCCATTTTGCAACATTGCATGCAAAATGCTTTCTTATATACAACTTCTGCCTGCAGAACAAGCGCAACAAGAAAAACGGTGATATAAATAATTCCATTTAACTACATTTATCTGAGCAAATACACAGAAAAGTTTGGACAAACTTTGGCTCTCGGAGGGATTCTCAAGCTGAGGGCCAGAGCGCCAAGATTTCATTATTTTTACACTGAAAGAGTTGTTGTTGTGCCCAAAAAAAGAGTTGGAAACCTGCACTGAAATACTGAAAATGAACTTGTTCTTACTACTACACTCCTCCACTAGAAAAGAGAGAATTAACTGGGTGATATAATAACTATTTTCTATCTCAAAGTTCTACTAGGCGGTACATTTTCTTTGATAATTGTTGTGATTTCTTTTAACAACTCGAAGAGTGCCTCAGGCTTTGGCAGAGTAGTGCCTTCTGTTAATAGCAACATTATTAATTATAATAATTGTGTATTTCAATAAATATTTTATACTATGGTATATTTTGCTGTTCCTCTGTGAAATTTCCAACAATTCCTATTTTAAACTTGGTGACAAAATTGCTGAAGACTAGGTATTTGTCCAACATTCTGTGGAGGCTGCAATGGGCAGTAGCACACAAAATGGAAGTGAAATTTTCTTTGTAAACTTGACATATTCTCAAAACACAGCATGTCTGCTACTTGGGAAGTTCATTTTTTTAAATTTCTCACAAACTGGAAATTCCAGTAGAATAATTAAATAAATACATAATAGCCAATTAACTAATTAAAAACCTGGCAAGAAGCTTGGGGTTTTGCCTACTGTACTTTTTCTTCCTCAAGGGACAAATGCAGAAGTGTTGACCCTGTCTCCTCAAGTAGGTCAGATACAGCTTTAGTGACTGAGTCTTGTTATACTGAGTTAAAGGATGAAAGAATACTAGTCTAAAAATAGTCTAATGATATAAAGCCTCTGCAATGACAATTAGGTGAGAGCGCAGAAAGAGCTGTCATAAATGCTGTAGTAGATAGGGGATACCTCATGCAAGAATCCAAAATCTAATGGCAGTGCAACTTGCTTTGTACAGCTCTGGTATTATCATTTAGTGCTTTTGATTGTGGATGGATATTTGCTAAACACACAGTTTGAATTTAGTAACTCCCTTCTTCTGTTTTATCATGTGAAGTAGAAGGATGCAGAAACTGTGCCTTGATTCTGCATTTGCCTTATGAGTAATCATAAGAAGCACAGATTGAGTAGTTATTATTCTGTTTCACTGCCAAACTGTAATACACAATTTAATGAAACTTGTACCTTATATGCCTGTTATAGAGAGATTTGCAACACGACTCAGAATGGTATCTTTTATAAGGTTTTTCTAAGAGTAAAGTATTCCAGTCTAAGACAAGAGGTTCAAAGACAAGAAAACACATGCTTGTGAAAAGAAGAATCCCTACATCAGATACGACAGCTATATGGGGATGACAAAGCTACGACTCATGAATGAGACAGGTTGGATATGCTCAACAACTGTTCTGTATTTGGAAAGTTAGGTACATCATATACCATGCCGTGGATGGAAGAGAGAAATTACCATCTGTAACTGCAAAGGAGGGAAGGCAACAGCTGCCGGAGAACTTGCATCTATAAGTCGTAAGGAAATTAGCCAAGAACTTTGAAGGCCTATGGTAAATTTTTAGCAAAGCTTGGAAATCTGAAGGAATTCCTGAGGATTTAAAAACTCTTGGTACTGGTTTGGTGTTTGCAAATGATGAAAGGAATGACACAGGTAGCTATCAGATAATTATCCTGACACTGTTGCTTAGAAAATACAGGGCCATGGGTTTTGGACTGCAGAACAAAGAAGCTGTAACTATTTTGGTTGGAAGGTAGGTTTTGTTTGTTGTCTTTTGTTCTGAAGTTGGCAGACAATGGTAACTAGGCTGATGTCACATACTTGGATTTCTCCAAGGCATTTGACTTTATATCAGTTACGTTTTCACTAAGAAACATGAATTATATAAAATTAACACAGCATAACACATAACAAGTGTGTCATAAAGTGACTCCTGCAGAGATCTCAGGAAGTTGTTACAATGGAAGAGCAGATCTGTTTCCAGCATTGACTCTTAAGCTGGCACTGTTCCATATTTTCATTAACAACATTGAGGACCATACAAAGTGTTTTCAAGTGAGGTTTGCAGGCAACACAAAGTTTGTTGGGTTAAAAAAATATAGAAGAGAACACAATACGGGCAGCATCAACATAACTGTCTGCTCAAACATTCACAGTCCCATAAAATGTGTTTCGGTACAGACATGCATGAGACCTCTAGAAACGAAGATACAAAGAAACAATTCCTTTTACGGGATGGTGGGCTTCACTCTGGATAAACTTCACCCTTAACAGAGCCTTACTGTCCTGGTTGTACTTTTCACGGTCAGTTGGGATAGACAGGCATCTCCTGAGGCTCTTTCCAAATACAGTCAAGTTCTGACCAGTGTTCATTAACATTTTTAAATCTTTTATTAGTCTTTTATGACCAAATTATATGCAGTCAAGGGGCCAGAGTTTGAGGGGGTAAAAAGTTAGATGAGATGTATGTAGTTCTGGGCCCCAGAACTTAAGAAGGATGTGAAGGTACTCAAAGTGCATCCAGAAGAGGACAATAAAAGTGGTGAAAGGGCTAGAAGGCATGTCCTGTGAGGAGTGGCTGAGGACTTTGGGGTTGTCTAGTCCGAAGAAAAGGAAGCTGAGGGGTGACCTTATTTCTCATTCTACAGCTTCCTGAGGAGGGGAAGTGGAGACAGAGGTGCTGATGTCTTCTCCCTGGAAACCAGTGACAGAACACGTGGGAATGGTTCAAAGCTGCACCAGGAAGACTGGACATTAGAAGCATTTCTTTACTGAGAGGGTGGTCAAACCCTGGAACAGGCTTCCTAGTGAGGTGGTCTTAAGCCTGTCAGTGGCTAAGATGCATTTGGACAATGACTTTAATAACATGCTTTATCTTTTGATTAGACCTGCATTGATCGGGCAGTTGGACTAGATGATTGTTGTATGACCCTTCCAACTGAAATTATTCTATTCTATTCTATTCTATTCTATTCTATTCTATTCTATTCTATTCCATGATGAACTAAGTGCCTAGTTTCCTTCTTTCCACAATAGCTCATAAAGAAGAGAGAATAAAAACACAGTCCATAGATCTGCTGGTTCTAGCATCAGTAAGTCAACAGACTAACCCTCACACCTGAATCCAGTTTCTGCATTAGAGAACATCCTTAGCAATATTTCTGTAAGAGACTATAAATCCACTCTCAAGCTTTTTTAGTTTTCAACTCTCCTATCTGCTAGGAAAGTCCATCTGATGTCAAGGACAAGTTTACCTAAATTGAACTTCAAGACATTACCTCTTCTTAAGGCTTTGGCAACAAGATTGGAAAGCATGCCACTATCAGGTCTCATCATACACACTAGCATATGGGATAAATTACCTCCTCTGTTCTCTTCAGTGAATTTAGAAAGCTGTACATGTTAACCCTTAGGAAAGGTTTGTCTCCCAACCCTTAGGTTGCATCTATAGCCACACTGATACAGCTGTGTAGACAGCTTTGGCATTTCCCAGTCTTTATAGAATATTCTCCTTTTTATTTTTCAGGATCACTGCTGCTGTTTTGTCACTGGGGTATTCTGAGATTCATTTGTTCAAAATTATGGAATATTTCTTGTAGCCACTTCTTCTATGAAGAATGATTAAGACAATAGAGTAAAACAGAATAGAATCTAATCAAATCAAATTGAATAGAAGAAATTTCTGTTGGAAGGGACCTACAAGGATCATCTAGTTCAACTGCCTGACCACTTCAGGGCTAACCAGAAGTTAAAAGCATTGTTCAGAATTTGGCCTTGTTAAATTTATTCTCATTAATCACAGCCCAATGCTCCAACTTATCTAGGTCTCTCTGCAAGGACCATTGTCCCTCAGGAGAGCCATGTGGTGGGGAGCTACATGCTTGGTAATTTCCACATTGTGATAGAGACTCGGAGTGTATCTCATGTGTTGCATCTTCAGTAGCTTGCTGAGGAGAAATTCCCAGTCTTCCTTTGTGTTCAGTGTCCAGATAAGTTAGCATGTTTATGTACTTTTTCCTCCCTCTGAATCAGTATGGCTTTATCCCAGCTGGAGGAACACACCAGTGTTCCCAACACATCAGTGTTCTCAGGGGGAGCAGATGCAACCTTCGTTTCTCCTGCTTGCATGCTCAGGAGTCAACTAATCACCAGTGGGTGATCATCAGTAGGGCTTTCCTGTTCTGAACTTGTTCTGTACCTTTCCTATTCTATTCTACACTTATAACCCTGCTTGATTCAATCTTAGCACATTTTAAATATTATTTATTTATTTTTGTCCTTCATTTGGGAAGGGACATGAAGACTAGAGTCTTTAACAAAATCGCCAACAAATTGATACCATCATTCTGTAATCATCTCCCATGCTGACTGCCAGCTACTCCCAATTAGGAATATTTCAAAGCCACAAATTAAGATGAAGCTCAGTGCACAGCTGTGGTCTGACTCTAATACAGGCCTGCTCTGCTATGCTGTTTCAGCTATGCAAAGCTGGATGAAGAACAGAGACCCAGAGGTGGTAGTAGAAGTAAGTGAACTATTTCATGTTGTAATTTCATGTTGTAATTTAGAGGGCATAATCTTCAATGTACTAGAGCTGGAGTCCTTTGAATGCCACTTTAGTAAATAAATGCTGTCAGTATGAATGATTTTTGGCTCACTAGTGTTTTGGGAGGTCATGGGCTGTGTAATGCTTACGCATGAGTAATCGTAAAGGAAAACACTTAGTACATCATCTTCCACTGCCCAAAATCTAAGGCTGGATATTAACTCATCTCATCCAATCTGATGGATCTGGGACTCTGAATTACTATGAGTTTGAGTATTTTAAAAGCCTCAAAAGATGTATTTCTGAACTCATACTGTACTCTGAATTCTGTCCTCTAACCATGGCATTGTCCAAACCTGATACAATTTAACTATTATTAGCAAGTCAAACAGATCCTAAATGAAGAACAGCATTTGCATAAAGTAGAGACGAAGAGGTTTAATACAGGTCTCTCCTGGCTATCACAAAATATTTACTGAAATTTCAGTAATAATGGGCAAGAAACTAGCAGCAGTGAAAAGGCCAGCAAGGCCAGTTCCACTTGACCAGATTTCTAAAGTAATGGATTATTATTATTATTATTAGTTAGGTAGGTAGGTAGGTAGTTTTAAATCTGGGCTTGGAATGTGAAAAATCGCAGGTGCCTTGAAGCTAGCTGAGCTCCTGGAGGCTGCATCTGCAGAGCCGGTCAAATGACGATAGGGACAGTCCCTCTGAGAGGCACCAGGTGCTACTCAGGTAGCAAGTCCCTCTGCTGCCTGGTGCTCTGAGCATGAAGGTAAAACAGGGACAGGCTTTGTGTTAAAACCAGTGTGTTCCACACAAGTGTGTAACATTTTCGTAATGGCAGCTTGTGAAGTTTTATTTCTCACAAACTATATCAACTCAGTTCAATTGCATGGTTTTCCTTTAACTATTTATTAAAGTCATGTACACCTGCTGGACTATTTTGCCTGGTATTAACATCAGGATGACATATTGATAATTACTGATTCACTCCAATTACATTTTTGAAGTGTTAGCAGAATGCTTGGTTGGGTGGGGGAGAGTGTTATGAATTCTCTTGCTATTAAAATGTGGCAGATGTTTCCGGTTACTCCTGAACTTTTCATTTTACTACTCTATTGTTCAAGAAATGTACTTCTGTAAATTAAGAAATGCCATTTGTTAGGTTTCTTAATTACTGATATTGTAGTGAGCATTTAATCCTCAGTGGGTGATATGATGATATAATGGAAGAAGATTTAATGACTTCTTCTGCATTTTTGTGCATGATGAATAAGTTACATGTAAGATGTTCAGATGCTTCTGTAACATATAGTTGTCGCAAATCTACTGGAAAGCCAGAGACCTTATTTATTATTCTGTATTATCTTAGTTTCATTCTGTATTCTCTGTGGTTACCCAAGCTGTGGGGTTTATCAGTAGCCCGAAAGATAGCATGTCAGCATTAGATATTGAGTGAGGATGTACAAAGAATACTCTTGACTGATGATAGATCATCTCAGGGCAGTTTTAGATAGTGTTAAAATTAATTTGTATTTCACCTTCAGTCTTTCAAAATGGCTGGGTTATAGCTACAGTGCTTAACATCTCTTATGTATCATTACCAGTCATTAGCAAATGTCACCTGTCATGTTTTCCAGTTACCACATTACAACATGCATTTCTGCTTCTCGGTGACTGCAAATTGCCCCTGTTCAGTCCTGAATTGTTGAGACAGCTGGTGGGAACATCCAAGATGTCAATTATCTCATATGCTTGGCAGATGGACAAGAGCTTTTCCAAAAGACCTTTCTGACAGACTCTTACTGAAGCTGTCATATATCCCACCTGACCCTCAACCTTACCGCATTTGCTTCTGTCAGAGGACTTTGCTATGTGTTTTCATAATTACTTTCCACAACTTATCATATAACTCATATTCTTAGCGATGAACTGTGAAATGTAACAGATGGGATTGCAAACCCCCAAAATACCAGCAGACATTTTCCATGGTTGCTATACAATCACACAGGGATGTTCGTGACATGTGAAATTGCTTGAGACTTGCAAATCTTTCAAGTACACCTGCAAAAGGGGTGCTGATTTTTTGTTTAAAAAGTAACATGAATCTCTGTAACTGTTACCAATATTGTGCTGTAAATTCAACCCTTTGACTTAAAAAATATCCTGAGAGAGAACTCAGAAAATTCTGAATCATGTAAGGCACAAACTTGAAACAAAACAAATCAAAAAAATCACAGAGGTCATCACTGATGGTTCTGCATTGCTTTTCACACCCAGTGAGAGGAAACAATCAAGTCCTACCACCCTAGATTATTATACTTGTTCTTGTAGAGATACCAGTTTTGTACCCTTCCTTTGGGCAAGTCCCAGTAATAAGGAGTATGACTAGTTGCAAAGAAATGTCACCTTTTCGAAAAGCCTTGAGGTCACCCCAAGCTCTCCTTTGCACCAAATATTGTTGGTGTGCACAGTACCTATGCCTCACTTAACTCTATGTGAAATATTCTGGGCATCTAGAGAAGGTACACACATTTGAGACTGGTTTTAAAAACCCATTAGAACAATATCCAATTCCTATTTTCAAAATGAATGTTTACCTGATGCTCCTGGCCAAATTTCAGTCCCACTAATTGTGTTTTACTGAAATAAGTTATCACCTGCAGTTTTATTTGGACCGAGTATAATTTTTTGGTTGTTGGTCCTTTTATAGAATTGTTTATTTCTGGGTAAGTAGTGTTGCTTTGAGGTGTTAGCCCTCGCTGTATTTAATTGATAGGTATAAATCAGAGCGGATTTGGTAGAGAAATACAGACCAGGATGCTTCAGACCTTTATCACACCTGGATGGGATATTCAGGCTTTTTTGCAGGTGAGGAGGTGTAAAAGGTCCCCTGAGACTGAGTCTGGCCACAGTGACTGGTGTATTCAGCAGGCTAAAGCCCCAGTCCAAAATCATGTTTGGCTTTGCAGATTCTTGGACGTACTTAATTTCTTCTTAGGACCTTATCCTGATGACAGTTACTTGTGGAATCAATTTTGTGTACATACTTTCTCCTGTTAACTAAAATGGAAATAATCACATGAATGAAGTCATGCCTGGGATCGAAATATGAGCTTCTATGTTTCCAAAGTGACTTGGAATGCATTTTTTGTACTTCTGTTTCTTAGCATTAGGGTAAAAATCATACTACTTCAGGAATACTTTAGTGCTTCTTAGAAGTAGTCTCTTCTGATTTTTTTTCAATTGCAGAAAACAGTTTTTATTATGGTCTCTGAAGACTAGACCTAAACATATATTTAATTTTACTTACAAGTTCCCATCCCAAATGCTATAAAACTGTTGAAAATTCACTAAGAAAATTCACTAAAAAAATATTTATATTCACATTCTGGTTGTATAACACAAATATTTTGTCATCATTAACATTCCATGGCGGGTTAAAAATCAAATTACATGCAATATATTTATTTCCAAAGTGCTGAATTTATTCCTTTTCAAAATATTTTCAAATACATTATAAATACTAAGATGAATCACAGAATTTCTTTGACTTGGGTTAGCCAGAACCATTATATTTATTCTCTCCTGCTTTTACTGGTAATCAGATTTTTGGCAGTTCTCCGGAAATGCTCACAAGCCTGAAGGGAGAACAGTGAACAGGACAGCAGAAAACTGGCATCTTGGAGTATTTCTACTTGAAGGGTTGTTAAAACACCATCATTCAGCTTATGGCCAGATATGACTGTGAGCCAGTCCAGAATCACCATGGCCCTCTCAGCGTAGCTCTGGGTGTCATCTAATACAGCCCATACTAACTGTGACCCCATGTTGTGCTAATATAGCTCCTAAAATGCATGAACTCCAAGGCTGTTTTTCACCGGCTTAGGGCAGAGTATAGCCATTCTTTCTGCACATACCCAGAGGGAAGCCCCTCCAGATCTCCTGTAGCCAAAAGGCGGCTTATGCTCAGTTATCCCAAAATGTCTCCTTTACCTCAACTTTCAAACGCAGTGATAATATGTCAGTGCCTTCACTGAAGCAGTCATAAGCTGTAGGTTGGCACATTCTGGACTAGATGTAGGGACATGTGGGTTTTGCTAGTGCCCTCCTGATGGTCCTGGGCAAGCTATGCCTCATTTTGTGCCTTGGTTTCTTTGGCTTTGCATTGAGGCTAATTATGCTTTATGTTTGTTCTCATTTTTGAGGTCTACAGTCTTTGGTCAGCAAGTCAAATAGGTGCAGTGATAAGCACGAGGAAGTTCTTGGAAAGCCAACTGTGGGATACGTTTCTTTTCCACCCTTGTGCCCGTGAAGGAACTCCTCTCCATGCCACAGCTGTATCATTGCCACTTCCAGTGACTGTGTGCAATTGATTGTTACCCATAACAGATCCAAACCACCTGCTGAGAACTGGTTATCTACCATAATCTGATGCCCAATAGTAAGAATCTAATTGCACTTAGGGGTAGGATAAAATCATCCTAAACTCTGTTTAGCTTAGGTTATCATCACCCAAACCCTGGTCTGATCCAAGGTGGAAGTTCAACTTGCCTGCTTTTCAAAACCGTTTAACATTGTATATGTTCTTAAGTTTTCTAGATTCCTTCCTACTTTACCTGAAAGGCCACAAGGCATTTAGGTTTAGTCACCCACATGTGGCCGGGAGCACCTGTTCCTGGTGAATTACTTCTACCTATAGGTAGACATCTGAATGCTGTCGGTTTTCTGTGAAAAAAAGTCTCTAGGCTCACTTTTGGTAGAAACTACAGTCAGTGTCATTAGTAAGGGTCATTCTTGGTGGCTTGTATAAGGTAGTTCCACCTCTTTGCAAGCTTTCTTCCTTCTCTTTACGACGAGAGGGAGACTTCAGTTTTATCCATACAAGAAGATTTGGGGTTATTGGGTAAGTTCCCAAGGCTTTCAGACAACGAGATATTCCTTCTGAGCCCAGTAAAGCAATCTGCTTTTCTATTTCTGCACTGAGGCCAGGTCACTGCAAAACGAGGCATCCAAGAGTTTAGGAGCTGTGAAAGCAGTTATATCAGAGCCTACTTCTAGTCTAGAGACTCAGTTGCTCAGCTGAAGCCTCTAGAAATTTGTTCTTGAATTGTTTTAGGAGTCACTGTGCATTTCCAATCAAGACTTTGTTCTTTGTTCAATATATTATGTGACAAGCAGATACATCCAAGGGACTTGGAATGGAGATCTGGCTCTGCAGCACATATGTTGCTTGTAAACATGCAGAGAGCCTTTCTTAGGAAAAGTGTCTGCACAAGCACTGTGAGCAGGGGTATCTGAGTTCACCACAAGTGATGCCATCATTGTGCTGCTGCTGCTGCTGCTCTTTCTTCCTGGAGTTTTAGGAAAAAATCAGAACACCAAGAAACCATCATAAACAATAAAGATGGCATAGAAATCTCTGGTGGGTACAAATACAAAAGTAATAAATTTCAGGTGACTCTCAGTTATCTGTACATGTTATATACAGATTAAGGATTATGTGGGTCAAGACCATAGTTGATTCAAGGTCAAGTCTGCTTTAGTAGCTCAGTATTGGCAGCCCTGAACACAAGTATGTTGTGTCTTAGGGACAGCTCATATACAGAAGCATCATAGCTACAGTGTGTCCTGCAGTCCAGGCTAACAAAACTTGCTGAACACGTACTAATTTGGGGCAGAACCAGCTCAGCTGCCCCTGCTTCATATCCTTGGGATCTAAACAAGTACAAAATATGACACATGCTGCAACATCGGATCATACCTAGCAGGGTTTATTAGCCTTGTCTGACCTGAGTTACCTTTGTATAGTCATTCTGTAGCCAGTTAAAGAATCTCTCCTGGTCCTCAGTGTGCTGGGAAACATGGTTAGAGAGACACCAGAGAGGATTCCCCAGGAGTTCTATTGGGCTGTGTTAGTGCTTTGGCTAGTGGTTTTCTATCCTAATGAACCCAAGCCAACTGAGTTTGGCTGGACATTAATACCATCTATTCAGGCACTATGCTATCCAAGTTCTTTCATCCTCAGTAGCCAAGATAATGAGGAGCTGCTGGTGCAATTCTTACAAAATCACATTTGAGATAATCTTCAGATTGATGTTCCTACAGCTATTATACATCCTATTGAAAACACAGAATATAACTTCAAGAGCAACTGTTCCCACGACAGGCTGAGACTTGAAGCTTCAAGCCAGAGGGAGCTACTTGTGGAGGGTTTATCTGGAGTGCCCCAACTCTGGATTTCTGACAGCAAGAAAGATTACCAAGTCCTCAGAGCCATTTAAGAGCAGACTGAATTAAAAAAAAAAAAAAAAAAAAAGCCTAATTTGCACAGTCTCACAGTTGGAAAGCCCTCAGCTGACTTCTTCAGGGCAATTTTCCTTTTCTTTCATTCTTTATTTCTTTCATTTTTCTTTTCATATACGTTTCTTTGAAGTGTTTTGCATGAAAGTGTTATTGCATATTTTGGGAAGTGTTATTGTCCCTGTGTATTTTCTTCCAATGTAACTATAAATTTCTATCCAAACATGCTCAGAAGCTGTTCACTGTCAGAACATGAAATCGACTAGTAGATAAGCATACATAAAGGTTGTTATTTCCACAGACAAATCAAAGGCACAAAACAAATTAACAACATTCTTTGAGTCTGAAACACAGGCAGCTATATGGGTGGCAGGATAGGTGGTTTGCTTTTTAAAGTGTGTTTCCTTAAGTATGAGTTTAAGTTTAGATGTCCCCAAAATTAATTTGCATCTGACTATTGATGTTACCTCTTTTTTTTGCTCATGAAACTCCACCTCATATCTCAAACTGTAATAGATCATTAATTTTACTTGTCTAAAAGTTAGACAGGCAGTATAAAGTATGATTTGATAGCCCATGGAGGAAGAAAAGCAGCTCCCAAATGTCATCGTCCCATACCTTAAATATGTGATAACCCATATCCCATATCAATCTTAAAATTCAAAGAATTGAAAACCCTGAGCTGGCGACTAAAGCAAGAGTGGAGAGCAACTAGCTTGGATGAAGAGCATGAGTTTTAGATGACTAAAATTAATTACATTAAATCCTGCCCAAAACCATAGAAGATGTCTAGCCAAGACTAGGTTTAGACTAACGAGTAATTCACCACAACAGGGCAGACCAGTGCTTAACAACAAAGGCCTTACAGCTATGCTTACTTCAGGCAGTGCTCTGGAGCCAAACATCCCTGCAAATCCTGTTGTTCAAAGCTATGTGAAGGGCCAGTTGTTGGGTTTAACCTTTGGGTTAAACTGCCTTGGGCTCAGAGACCACTGGTGTACAGCTGGAGCAGAGGTTTTGGTTTACTTGCCGTTTGAAAGAATCTAGTCTATCTTCCCCCAAAACTTCCTTGCGATTGTGCCAACACACAGGACACTTGGGGAACTGGGCTACCACTACAATCCAAGGTGCTTGAGCACAACCTCAGTTTTTTGTTCATGTCTGCTAACAGAGGCTGCTGTTGGTCATTAAATCTCAGTGAAATCAATGAGACTTGGCTGGCACTGAAGAGTTTCCATGGGCAGATCACTCTCCCAGTTATGAACCACTACAAACATACTGATAGGGGTTTTATACCAAAATGAGTCTCTACGCAAGACTGTGTTGTGATCTAAATGAGAACTTCCAAGTAAATCACAGGACAATAAATTAACCAAGTAATTTAAGCAGACAAGTAAAAGACAGGACAAAATTTTCTTCTCTCTCTTAACTGTTTTTCGCTCCTAATTTTCTACATATTCATTTATATTTAAAAAGCAGTTTCCCCAATTGTTTATTAAATTCAGGTGTTGATAAGCTGCCCTTACAATAGTTTTTTAATGCAGCAATTCACAGAATTGGAGAATCACAGAACAGTTAAGGTTGGAAGAGACCACAGTGGGTCATCTAGTTCAACCTCACTTCTTATGGCTTATCCTTCCACCCCACGATTTTTGAAAGATACTGGCTTTTTTTAAGGTCTGTGGAAAAAAAAGAAGACCAGAAGAAATAGTTTACCTCATTTCAAGTAAAAAGGAGAGACTTTTTGGGCTGAGGCATCTACCTGAGGTCTGGAGTTCTTTTCGAATGTGACGTGGCCCAATTCATTATCAGGATTTTAATGACTGGTGGTTGTAGTTACCATCTGTTATCAGGTGTTCTTATGCACACCTGTCCCATGTGTTAAGTCAGTTTCTTTATAGTCAATGTCTATATTACGTGAATAGGGCCCTGCTTTTGCTTTGACTTGGTATACCAGTAGTTAACAGACTGAATAAAAAGGGTAAACACTACATGAATCAAATACTGAGAAGGCAGCAGAGGAATATTTGGCTCCTGCCAGCAGCAGAAGAATCTGCCTGGGAGAAGCTCAGAGTGGTACGGCAGAGGCAAGACCTGTATATAAAGAAAAGTCAGTAGAAAATTTTGTTATGGCAAATTTGCTACTGGTTTGGAACTGATTACATTGGTAGAATAATTGGGAAATGCACACTGAATAATATCCAATGAGCTTTTGGCTCAAGTTTTGTTTTTCAAACTATCATGAGTTACTAGAAAAATTGAAGATAGGTGATTTAATCAACAATATTTCATGCATGGTTGAAAAGATAATGGGGAGATGGGAAACACTGACCCACTCTAGCTCCAGGCAAAGTGGCTAAGATCTCTGAAAGTTTTCTAAAATAGGTGTATGTACCTCATTGCATAGTATATACCTAAAAAAACATTGTTTAGTTTCCCTTAGTGATACAAGAAGAACCAATTTCTGGCTATTGATTATTAGCCATAAAATATTTCTAAAATTCATTTGCATTCAAAATGCACTTTTTATTAACATTCTAAAAATGTAAATTTTCAGTGACCTTCCTGCATTGAAATAACTTACTGTTCTTTTGTCATAGGAACACTTAAAAAATTTACATTTTGTTTTACATAATGACAGGCTGTTTTTGCAAAATATCCTCAGGGCTAATTGCTTAAATATGAAAATATTATAAGAACATTATATGAAGTCAGACAGAATATTTCAGCATGTAATTGAACTGTGGTCAGTGTTTTGGATGACATCCTCAGGTACTCTAAGCACAGAGGATATGCAATTGTATTTCTGTCTATATCACTGAACCCGAACCTTTATTCTTCAGCTATTCTGAGTCACCAGGCACAAAACTCTGTTCTGTCTGCAGAACTGTGCTCCAGACTATCAGATATGTCCTGGGCATTGAAATACATAAATAAGTGAAAGTTCTGCTGAGTGATTGGTCTGATAACAGCGAGGAATGTTTTAGAAGAAAATGCTCATAGCTGGAATTGCAATCATTGCAGTTACTGTGAGTTGGTCTTAAAGCAGATAGATTGAACTTTAATCAATCAGTATGTTTTTTCCAGATGGCCCTAAGTATGTGTTTAATAATCTGTGTTTCAAGGGGTGTTTGTTTCTCAACTCCTGAGGTACGAGTAAATTAAGACATAACCCTGAAATCAGTTTAAAGAACACCACAAACGCTATAGCCTATTTTCTTTGCAATATATAAATAAGATATGGCTGAGAGATAGTGATAGCCTGCTTTTCTCTGTTTCTCTCACATGGACATGTATGAAATGCCTTTGTATACTACGCTGCCAGCATCTTCCATTGCTTATTCATAAGCAGAAAAGGCACTAGCTCTAAGGTCCAAAGTTAATTAACATTGCTTCAGACTTTTGCCTCTGTATCTTGGATGCCAGACAAGAAAACCAACAATTATCAGAGCTCTTGTAGAGGTCTTGAACTCCAGGGATCTTGGCCCTGCCTCTACCACTAACTCACCTTTTTTTAAGTCCTGTCTGTGCCATGGTTCTTTGATCTGTATTTCCCACTTGATCAATCTAGAAAGTCCCTTGAGATCTGACAGAACCTCTTTTCTTGGGAGCCTTGCTCATTTAGAGGCCAGCTGGGCACCTAGCTTCACTTTCCACCAGGGCAGAGTGCTTCCATGTAGTCCTTTGGTCTCTAAACCTTTGGTGACTCTGGGTTGGCCACAAAACCCTGCTGGTAGTCAAATCTCTCTTCCAGGTCCCCACACAGCAGATTGCTCCAGAGGGTGGATCTCAACTGCAAACTGCAGGATCAGGCCCCAGCATCTGAAGTAGGCAGACAGCAGCCCAGACCTGGCAAAATGCACGTCCCTGTCAGTAACTTCTATTATCCGCCCTTAGGAAGGAGCATATCTGGAGGGAGCCTCAGTTGTATAACACCAGTATTAGCAGCAGGATCAGAAATGCCCTAATTCCTCGAGTAATTTGGGGCTGTATAATGCGACGAATGAGCTTTGCTATAGCAAATGCTCTGGTGTGGGAAGGAGGCACTTGGGGAAACAGGATGAAATACACTGTGACTCGAATGGATGCAGTGGATTAAGTGGGATTTTAAAACAACACAGGCATTAGTTGTAGCAGCAGCAGAGCCAGAAGGCGCCGCCTCTCCTTCTCTGCAGGAAAAAGAAACAGGGCAAAAATCCACCACAAAGTTGCAGGGCAGCTGGAAGCTTTAGAGCACCAAGAACATGGCGTTCGAGGCTTACAAAGCCTGCAAACTCCCCTTTTAAAAGGTTGAACCTTTCAATATTGCTACCACTAAGTGCCTTATCCCCAGTGGCTCCCCCACAAAATTAGTGCACTGCTTAACATTTTATTATTTAGTATCTCGTTGAGTGAAACTCCTTCCTTTATGTCCCACTTCTAGGGGAAACGATGGACTCAAAAAGCAGGGAAGCAAAGAAAACAGTACAAAAGAAAGCTTAAAAAGAAGCATTTTTTCCTATACGAATTTATAACATCTAGCAGAGTGCCCTTTGAAAACCTTTCAGAAAGAAAAAAATGAAACTAGCTTATCCTCAGTGTGCCAGCTCTTCTAGGGACTGCTTAGATTCAGACCTTGGTTTGAGTTGTCTTCTGGAAATTTCTCCGTCTCTGCTGGCTGTACAGAGAGAGTAAGATAGGTCTGCTCCTCACATAGGCTTTTGTTTAGGAACCTAGAATAAGGTGTGATGAATCTGCAGCTGGATGATTATGTGTTCTCCAGGGTGAATCCTGTGCAATTTGCCCCCGAGGACTATAAAATAAAAAGCAGAGAAGCAGGTCAAGATGTAGCTGCAACTCTCCAGAGGGCTCTTTATGTTTCTCTTATTTGGCAATAAATGTGTGGGAACAATTTGCTTTCCTTTTCCCTTTACAGTTCCACCTTTTGATTTTGTTTTCTTCAAAGCATAGTCAGAAGATGTTTCTTCAGGACAGATCTGTACCACAGGCACTACTATGGATGGAAAAATAATAAGATCTACATGAAATTAAAAATCTGATTTGAAAACAGCCTACTAGACATATATTTCAAACTCAACTCACTGGATTCTTGCAAAATACATCCCGAGAGTTTTAGTGTATACTGAAATGCTCAATGTTATTTTGGAGGTTTTTTGAAGATCTCTCAGAAATGTATAAAACATTAACTTATCTACTAGGCTACCAATACACAAAACCATATACAGCACTTAGGGTAGGATCATCCACGTAACATTCATGTAGTATAACTGGTATTGTTTCCTTCCTCTAAGTCACTATGGAAAATCTTTGTGAGTGAGCAAATTCTTTCTCAGACCACTACATTCTGAAAACGAATATTGGAGAAATTCAAAGGCCCTGAATGGAAAAAGACTTGTTTGCTGTACTTAATGTCCTGCATCATGTGGCTACTTGCATGCACTTGTGGGAGAATATTTGTATGCACAGAAATAGCGCCACAAGGAATCTTGGCTGTACTCTTGAAGGTTTTTTAAACACACACATACATACACATATATACACACACATATATTCGTTATTTGCTTTTTTAAATTGCTGCTGAGTTGAACTAGGAATGACTTTTGTCCACTTTTCTTCTTTTCAACTCTTTCTGGGTATATTATTACCTCATCTGGCTTATTATTGTACCTTGTGTTCTTTTCCTTTTTTGTTACAGCTCTGTAAAAAGCTTTTGGGCTTATTGTTAATTTTCTCGCTCTCTCTTTTATTTTTTTAGCCCAGTCTTAATTGTATCTCTCTGAAAATGTGTTTCTGAGGTTTTAGCTTTGGCTTCAAGCACAGTAGTTATATTTATGGGTCTACCATCAGTTTGCTACAGTTCAAGTGATTTTCTGCTTTTTGCTTGTTATGTTTTTGCCTGGACTTGATATACTTTATGAGTTTTTCTGCGATATTGGCTTGTATATCTGGCATAGATAATATTTTGCCTTTCTCCTAATATCCTATCAGAGACCCGAAGAGCAATAATTTTTCTTCCTGTGTAATGTTGGGAGATTATTTTTTTAAATGAGCTGGAAAGCTTTATTAGTTTACCAGAAATGAAAGCTTGTAATGAATCCACATGGAATTCTTTAATCATATCTTTGCTATTTTATAACTGTACCTTCAAGTGGAATGTGTTTATATTTGCTGAGGAAAAAAAAAAAAGTTCTCTTGTTTAGCATTTCGGCATTATGCAGGAATTTTCAGTGCAGGAGGTTGCTCATCATTTTTTCCTAAGTACAAAGAGTACTCAGAAGGGAGAGGGGAGAAAGGTGAGAGGTATTTTTCTAGCCTGAGAAAGGTGAAAGAGCTGCTCCTCTTTGCCATCAGAGATTATGCTTCTGGCACACTGATTTGTGTGCTGTAATGCAGAGCTGGGTTGTGATGCTATGAACTACACAAACAGCTTCATTTTGTACTGAGGGTTGCGGAGAACAGTTCTGTTTTATTAAACTTTGTGATAAAGTTCCAGGAGAAATTTTCAGAAAAAAGGCTTTCACCTGCAAAGATTAATAAATATTAACACTTTTAAAGGGTGTTTTGACATGCATAACATTTCAAGAAAATGAACACACATGAACAAATGAAAAAAACAGACGTATTCATGTTTGTTTGTACCTGAAAGATCTCTTATAGAGATTTTATAAAGTCAAATGTGAACTGAGCCCAGCCATCAGACTGATCTGACTGTAGTCCAGGGCATTCTGGGTGGTGTGTACTAGGCTGGAAGGTCTGCTGGGTGAATCTGCTCTCTACAGATGGGCTGTAGGCGCTCTCAGGGAAGGGTGCTCGTCACCTTACTGCTGTGCTGCTGCTTCCTCTACATGCCCTCCATGAAAGTTTGCTGACTGCACAGCCTTTACTAGAGGGAGATGGTTTTGAAGACTATAAAGATACTCCATAGCAGTATAAAGCAAGAAGTATCTTCTAGATTTTATATCAAAAAGCAGCTTAAGATGACACAACATAATGGTAAAGAAAAAGATTCTCTGAGGGGTTGGGGGAATTTCAGTTTGAAATGTTAAACATCATTTTTTAAATACTGGATCCTAACAGATATCCTATCTGGTTACAGGAAGGTGAGTAATAGGCCTGGAGTTTTTCAGCTGATAGCTGCCTTTCATAACAAAGCATTAAAGACTTAGCAAAAGATCTGTGGGCTGTCTGGTTAAAAAATCTAGGCTAAACAACCTGAATCCTACCACTTTCTGATGTGCACAAGAGGTTCCCCTTCTCCCACGCTGCTTTCAGCTGCCTTGCAATTGCTTAACACAGGGAGTATCATTAGAGAACCATATTGTTGTGAATTTCATGCTTATCGTCACAAAAAAGATACAGTTCTTTTCAAAAGCCTCATCAGACCTTCTTTTAGGAGTACTACTGAATTGCAGAATTCCCAGATTGCTTTCTTAGATTATGGAGAAATAGACATGTCTCTTTCCTATGCCAACTGTCTTTTCCCCAATTGTTATAAGGCACTCTCATCATCACCTTTCAATTATTCTGAATTATTTTCTTCCTTCATAATGCAGTTGTACCTACATTGCTTCGTCTTACAATTTTCTTTTTACAGTTTAAATGGGGTGGTTTTTCTGTAATACTCTTTGTTTCTGAAAGACATTTATTAAAAAAAATCACAAATTAATAATTAAAAAAAAAAAAAAAAAGACAGAAAAGAAGAGCCAGCCCCATGAAAACTCTTATGTGTTGTTCTGTTTACCCACACTTTATACGTCTTACCAGGAAGGGTTGGTGTAGAGAGCATGCAACTGGTAGTAAAGAGAAGGGAGGGTGGGTGGTGTTAAACTGAACCATGTTACTTTGTGGACAGCAAGCCAAGTGCCAAGGGCAGCCCTGCACCTGAAAAGTGGTCAGAAGATGATGCCTGCAGTTCACAGTGATTCTGGCGTTCTGTGGTTCGCTTCTAGTGGAGGGCTCTGGTGTGGTATTTTTTGTGGGGGAGGAAAGAAACAATAAACAAAACCATTAAAGAGTGCCTGCATGTGAGTGAGGGCATCTTGTGAGAGAGGCAATTTGTGAGGCTCCTCTCCAAGCAGAATGAAGGCTATAAGCCTACAGTCCAGCCAAGTGCCCCAAGATTTTGCACAGTCACTCTTACTCCTTAAGCTCCTCAACATTCACCTCTTCTGACAAACTATACAGATACATCAGGAGGCAATTTCCATAAGTTCTTGATTTGATAAGGCTTCTCATAGGGTTGAGGTTGTGGTGGATCTAGATTTTAGCTTCCATCTCCCTGAAAAAAGTATATAAAGTCTTTATTTTGGGTACTGTCACATTTCCACATCAGCAGGACAAGGAAAGTCCCTCCCGTGTCTACCTGGAGCTTGAGTAAAGGTGCTGAAAACAGAGTTTGTCATAGGGAAAATGTTTCAACCAGCTCAAATGAGCTCCTCATTTGGTCTAATACATACCCTGGGGTCTATTCAACGTGTATTATATACATATGTAAATGTCTTTGCATTTTTCTGACTTATATGTCACATTGCACAAGCTGTCTTGAGAAAAAAACAAGAAGTGCAAGTGTTTAGTAGGAGCTGCTGACACACTTCAGAATTCCAAATAAAGTGTTTCTTCAGAGAAGTGTGAGAAGCGCGACTTCTGCCCTCCTCAGTGTCTCGGCAGTCGGTCAGAGAGTTTTAAAAGACCCTGATTTTCAGGAAGTGCTTTAACACCAAGATCTTTTATGATAGCTGCTTGAGCAACCTGAAACAGTTTAAAATCCCTATATATATTCGAAAATTTAAATCAAGAGTTTATTTTTGATGTCTCTTGCTAATCAAAATTTTTCTTTACTTCATCTCCTTACAGGAGATTGATAAAGCACTGATACTATATATAAATCTTGCATGGCTTTTTAGATTGACCTCCCTGTGCATGTGTTTTTTCACTTATATAGAAAGATTTCATTTATCATGTCATTTGAAGTACCAAGCTCTTTGCACCATGCTATTCAGGGAGAATTCGGTGTCTTGGTACAAATGGCACATTGTGTATGAGATTCTTCCATGTGGGAAAAAAAAAATAGATGATACTTGAATAAAATGAAGCTTGACTTCTGAGTGAAAATTTTAAAAATGCTATAACTTTTAAAATGTGTAACTTTTAGTGCTGTTATTACAAATTGAAAGCAATGGAGAGACAGGTCAGGTGATAACACTTCGTGAGAAAGAGAAATTTTCTGTTCACTTTTGAAAGTTCACTCAGACCACTCTAAGACCTTTTCATTGCCCAGGATCTCTACCATTTTCCTATGTATTTTAATACTTGAATAAAAATGAAGAAGTGAACATATGCTTGAGAGATGCAAACACTAGGCTATAAAAATGAGGGAAAGCCAAAATGAGATTAACAGATGGCCAGGCATGAGGTCTCATTTTAAGACACACACCATCACATTAAGCTACTGTCCTTCTGGAAATGTAAATGAACTCAGAGAAAGAATAATACTGCCTTGTTAATTTTTCTTCACTACATGTATGGAAGGACTTTTTATTTCCACTTCCACTTCAGTTGTATTTGCGTTGTAAAATAAGTATTGAAGATAGATGGATAACTGTTCTCTGGAGATGCCAATCTATTTCACAGAATCACAGAATATTCTGAGTTGGAAGGGACCCACAGGTAACATTGAGTCCAACTCTTAAGTGAATAGCCCATATAGGGATCAAAACCATGACTTTGGTGTTATTATCACCATGCTCTAATCAACTGAGCTGATTTCTCTCTACCCATACAGTCCAGAAAATCCTCAAAACTCACTTCTCTATATGTCAACTCAACAGAGAGAAAGAGAAAAGGGAGAGAAGAATTGTGGCATGAATTTGATACTAAAGCTAGGTGACAAATGGCCTTCACACCTAACTTTTTCTTCTTTCTCAGCATTCCTGACTTCATTATTTCCTTCTCTGTTGTCCTGTCTGTGTGGTCCGAACCTTTTCCTTAGAGTTTCTCTCAGTGTTTTATTTTCACCTTTCTCTGCCCACAGTTCCACCTCACTTCTGTATTGTGCTTACTGAACTCCAGCTTCCCAACCTTCCTCTTATCTAGAACCAGAACTTTTCCTAATTTTCTCCAAAATGGAAAATGCAGCTACCCTGATAAGAAAAGAGGAGATACTCTTTGAATCTGAGTGTTGGATCCCACCTTGCCCCCTCCACCTGGGCAGGCCTTGTGCTCTGCTCAAAGATAAGGAAAAGCAGGAAGGAGCATGAAGCAACCCTAGGATGAACCTTCTGACTGGCCATGCATTACCAGTCCTTTAGATGCCTTCTTCTCATCCAGCAAACTGGCTCTTTCTACCTGCCTTACTTCCCCACCCTCTCTCAGGACAGGGGGAAGCAATGTCACACCCTATGAGCTGTGGTCTCAAAATGACCTCATCTGTTCTTTATTCACTGTCCCTTTCCCTTGCTATCAGAGGAATAAAATAGATGGAGGTTTTTACCCTTTAAAAACAACGACTAGAAAACCAGAAAGGGATAATTTTCTTTTGCCTGCAGCCTTGCGTCAGATGTCACCCACAACAGAGAGGCAGTGCTCAAAGGTTTTACTTGCTCTCTTAAAGACATAAAGGTGAGTTGGATGGAAAGTAGTAAGAGTTCCAAAATCCATCCACGAAATCCCATCATCATAGCAGAAAAGGGTATTTGGATGGCTGCTCCAGGGTTAGCAGTCCATGCATCAAAAAACCCCAGCAATCTGACTTGAAAGATGGTTTTGCCATGAGATGAAGTCTGATTTCTGTACATGAACTGGCTATTATCAGCAGTTATGACAGTAAGATCCAATGTACATTTGTAGTTTACCAGTGCTCCTATGATCCCACCATACTTTTGCTTTACAAGCAGTCACTAACCTGCAGGTATGTATGCCTGAAAAATGCTGTCTTTTTGCTACTCCTTCGGTGAGGCACAGTGTGCCTTGGGAATGGGGTACATGGATGTGTATTGCTGGGTGTGTCTGTATCACTGAAGTCACCACACCAAACCCTGGCCATGTGGCACAGCTTAATTCCTCTGTGTGCTGCTTGGTGCTGGACGCCAAGAGCAAACTTTCTTGGGAGGAGCTAGCAGGAGTCCTCTGGGCCAAACCCAGGGAATAAGCCCTGTGAGGGGGTTGTAACCCTGTCAGGAGACCCATGCTGGAGCTTAGTTCCTGGCCTTCTTTATTTTAACAGTGTCTACGTGCCATAAAAACTCAGTCCTGCACAGAATTATTTTTGTGTAAGAGCCATTTAGCCCAGATGGGATCACAGACAGTGTATTCCAGACAGCCCAAAAAGCCACAGTCCCAAAACCGTCTCCCCAGGGATGGGGACTCTACAGAATCAAATGCCCCACCACTTTGCAATTCTGCAATCATTCCCAGTCTAGTAATCAACTTTTTTTTTCACAGATTTCTGTTCAAATGCACCTCTAATGGTTCTGCACATATTTGTTTCTTCCTAATTGTCGGTTTTTATAAAGCTTAATGTCTCCTCTCTAATTTTTCAGCTCAAAATATGTGGAGAAGATCTGACATGGGCAGGGCTGGTAATTTTATAAGCTCAGCCTTTAATTTTCACACAGGAATCTGTGAGGTAAGCAGTGTCTATTAAAGAAAAAAAAAAAAAGAAAAAGAAGAAAACCATGAGCCTCTACTGTTCTTTCAGAAATTGTTCTGTACATATGTAGCTATGATATTGCCACCATAAGTTCCTCCTTTCACAGAAATTTCAATAGACTTTGATGTGTTTCAAATGGCAAAAGAAGGCACTTTATAATTAATAAGTATAAAAGTAAAAAAAATCCATAGATATTCAAATGGAATTTAATCATGGAGTTAACCTCAGAGTTGAGGTTACTTAGGTTGTAAGTAAGGTTACAGAGTTTGCTTAGGTTGGATGATTCATGAATTTGTTTGCTTTTTTGCTCTATCTGTGAACTGGTGAAATGTTTACTGCTAATAATAACTTGGTACAATCAGCCAAAAAAGTTGATTCTTGAACGGTAGATCGTTATGCAATGAAATTAGGTAAAATTCCAATATGTAAAACAATTCTTTGGTTTCTTTATGGATTTTCTTTTTTCTTCTTCTTTTTTTTTTTCATTTCAAATAGCCTTTTATTAGATGTTCTAAGACATAAGTTTCCTATTCATAATTACAAAAACCGATTTTCTGTTGTTCTTCTTTAAAGTGTATTTTAATATAATATCCTTCTCATGTGTACAAAGATCAACATACTCTAAGATGGTACTGAGTGATTATATATTTGATAAGCAATCTAAATATTGTCAAAGTGGAGACTGTATTTAACAACCTGAATGAAGAAAAACAATATAGTACAAACACTTCCATGCATTTACGAAGACCAGAAAAGTCCAGTCCCCAGATACAATATCTGAAGCACCCTTCCATACAACAAAAAATAGAAAAAAATAATTGCAAGTTCTGGAGAAAACTGTAGGGTTTTCAAGGTGGGTGTTAGAAATTCTGAAATATTTAGAGTACAATAAGATGAAGGAAGAAGAAATGGTGAAGCTGTAACACATGCAGGCCGTTGGTAGTAATAGAAAAATGCAAGACTGTGAAGGTCTGATCCCCTGATAGAACCACATACAGACCAAAGAGATGTTATCTGAAGAGGCATTTCTTCAGCATGAGCAAGGGCAAGAGACGGAGCAAGCCAAAGGTACACTCTGTCACAGAAAAACCAAAACAAAACAAATACACACAAAAAACTCCACCAAAACCTGAAGTGACATAATTTCTACTGAAAATAAGAGAGCTGGAAAAATGAGACTCTGGTGGGAACGACTGCTGTCATCTGCCTTCTGCTTAATGGAGATGGTGAGAAATGAGCCATGAGTTCACAGTTGGACAACACTTTTACCTGAACTTACAGGGTATGCCTAACACAAGGTGTAACAAAACTTTAATGTCACAGTACACCTATCCAGTAGGTGGAATCTGGGAGTTATAAGTACTGTGTCTCTTCCCACCAAAACCATGCATGTATTTTTCAAGATATAGTCAAACTGTCAAAATTTGATGCAACCTGATGAATTGTAAATTTTTCTACTGATTCATAGAGATTTCTCAAACTTACAGCACATACAGAAAATGGTAGTTCAGTACTTCTAATAACATTTCAGGTGCAGATTCAGAACCACTTAAAAGAATATCAGTTGTCCTTGCTTATAGGGTCTCATTCAGAGTAACCAGTTCTCCACTCCCTTTGCTGTCTCACTGCTGAAAAGGGACATCTCACACTGCAAACTAATTTTAACTTTAAGCCCCCAACCACATATTTTAGTAAACACTATATGAGGTTAGAAAAAATAAGTCTTTCCAACTGAATTTTATTTCCTACACAGAAATTAGAAAAAAATTTCCCTGAAAGCAGGGTGCGATTATTCATTTTGTTTCATAGACTAGAAGTAAATTTTAAGCAACTGTCATCTCCTTTTTTTTTTTCTATAAGCCCTGCATTGAGTAATTCTTTGTACTCTTACTAGATTACATCAACAGACGTGACATGATGTACTGTGCATGTCAAATGCATTTAATTTTGCCATGCATTCTGTGGGTAGCTGAGAAACGATCACGTTCCAGGACCTTGAGAATCCTTCTTGCTCTGCAGAATGGGAGGGCATTTTTAATTTTTTTTACAAAAATTTTTACAGTTATCTTCTAGTATTCACCCTGAATGACAAGAAGAATTTTAAAGGGACAAGAGAGTAAATCAGCCAAATGCTCAGAAAGAAAGAAAATATGTCAGCTCCACACATTGTTTGAATGAGGATTTCACCTGATGAGATATATAGAACAGGTTAAAACGAGGAAAGCAGTTGTGTTGGCACAGTGCAGAGGCACGTGCATGTTCTAGTCATTACACTTTTGCTGAGCAAAACACCATATAATTCTATAGCTGATGCTTCACATTCAGCTTAATCTGCAATACCTTTTTTTAGCTACAGAATCAGCTGCCTTGGTCACACAAGGTTAGGACTATAAGTAGCTCCAATGAACTCTGGAATATATTTTCCAGTAACAACATCTGGCTATTGAAAACTCCACTGACAGCTGCATTGGTGGCTGTGAGAGGCTATCTTCAGGTCAAACTGCTGTAGGGCTGGCTGAGCCCCTTTTCACCAATGAGACTTACTCTTTCCATCCCTTTCCCCTTGAATCTGGATGATATCAAGCTTTCAACCTTTCCTTGGACTCAGGAAAAACACTCTCATCGTGCTAATCTATGAACTGATGGAAGGATATAGTAGAGTTATAACACAGTTGTTCTTGAACAGCTGAATTTAGTTAAGCTCACAAAAAATAATTTCTGCAAGCTTTGCCTTGCAAAAGTCCAACATCCATGTGTATACTATCTTATGAATCAGGTAAAGCAGCTTGCCCTGCTATTGCACCTGCAGAACCTGTAATAATGCTGCCTCCTCTGAGAATTACAACTTTTTCCTCATTTCTCCCTCTTTCAGGATGTTATCTCAGTGCCTTGAGAAGTGAGGTTTAGCCTCAGTATGGAGGTTCCCAGAACACAAGGAAGGGTCAAGCCACATATTCTCTGAGCTTCCCACCTTCATCCTCTACCCCAACACTTGTGGTATGGTGCCTTCTGTGTACTGCCCTTGCTCTTCTGCCCACAGTAGTCACAGCAGAAGAGAATCCAAGAGTGGAGGAGTCAGGAGGCCAACCTCACTTCAAGCCACGGGTGAAGGACAAGATATGATGATGTAGACTCTGAAGTGATCGCCAAGAAACTGGCTGCTCATTTGTTGGTTTGGTTGGTTGTTTGGTGAGGGCTTTTTGTCTACAAACCCTTGACTTTTACTAATTTCAGGTGTCCCTTACTTCAAGAGCTTTAGTCCACTTCTTTAACCTGGCAGAAAGTGCTGAGTTTTGCTAAGCTCTGACAAGCAATAAAGCTAATATAAAAAGTGAGAAGGCAAGTAAGGGTGTGCAGGTATACAGAGCCCATACACTCCAGCTAGTTTTTCAGAAGTGTCAACAGGGATACCGGTTGACATCTATGGAAGGTCCAACTATAGCTGAAATAGTTGTATCTCTGATGTCCTTAAAATGAGAATCCTGATTAATGCCTGGAAAGATGTCAGTCCTTTTCTAAGAGTTTGATTTGCTTTTATTTTGGCAAAGTCAGCCAGGAAGGAGATTTCACATCTTTCTGTTTACTTGGTTTTGTTTATTTCTAAATTTCTAATTGCTCTGAGGTAATCATCTCGTTGGAGATTATTTCCAGAGAACGAAAACTGAACTGCTAGGTAGCACAGGAAGAGTTCTTTCCAAAAGGAATTAGGAAGGATCATTGGAAATGTTAGCAGTTGTGTTTCTAGGGCTTAGATAACTTCTTTCCAGTTGGCTTTAAGGTATGATTAAATTGTTTTGCATAGCCAAGAACTGCAGGAAGACTGCTGCTTGTGAATACTTTACTAGGAAATTGTTTTAGCTAGAACATTATTTTTGAAAATGTTCATTTGCCACTTATTCTGGAAATGTTCACGCCCAGCCCTCAGTGGGTTTTAGTGTTTGCAAAGGGCTCAATCAAACTTCTACTGAAATTAATGGAAAAATCTGAGTAGTGGAAAGGTCTCTAAATACAATCAAGTGTATGATTCTTTGCTTGCTCAGAAGACTTAACTGTCATGATTCATAAATGAACCACAGACGAGGAGAGCAACAGATAAAATCCTGTCCAATCTGAACAAAATTTGTTCTTCTCTACTTCTGTCATCCTTCCCAAAACTAATGTGCATTGCAAATCAGATTTTAACTCTGAATAATAACTCAGCATTAGCAAGGCCTAATTACAACCTCATTGTATATTTACTATCGATTTTGTGTAATCTCGATATACAGAGAGATAAGAATTAGATCATTACACTCTGTATAGATATTGTACTGTTGAAATCAGCGGGAGCAGAACTTGGCCCTAATCCAAAGCCCGCTGAAAGAAATTATGATCTTTTCATTCATTTGGACATGTTTCATGTCAGATTCTTGAGGAGGACCAAAGGAAAACTGTCACTGAAGTACAAAAATTTTCTGAATTAACATTAAAATGCTATCTGGGTAAAGACTTACTTTTTTTCTTCACTTTAAATTCGACAAAGTCTTTTCAAAATAGAGGGCAGTTTAATATTTCCATTGATAATCTCTTTCATACAAATAAAAATAGTCATGTTGTATAAATGACCTTGGGTTATTAAGGAAAGATGACTCCAAATGGAAAAAAAACATTCCATTTGCAATACTGAATGTAGGCAGCATTTGTATCTGGCAAAAACATTTTGTATGCTACTATACTGGCTTTGAACTTATTTCCCATGGGAGTAGCTGTTGCTCAAGAAAACAGGTGTTTCAGTATAATACCTGGAGGGCATTATTTAAGTAAGTTAAATATTATTTGTTTAAGGAACCCACTCAAGGTTTCGTGCACTTTGTTTTGACACAGTTCAGCAGAAGATATTTATTAGGATTTAAATAGTCCATGGTTCCTAAATGTAAATGCCCATGACTGCTACATGAATCTGTTTAGACCTGCTAACAATTTAAAACTGAACCAGAACATCACGTTTTCTAAGCTCTAGTTTTGCCTCAAAACTCTGAAAAAAACCTGCATTAACCCTTTGGTTCACCCTGTCTGGAATGTTGGACTGAGGTTGCTGCAGTTATGTTGGTCAGTGTCCTGCTGCTGGCTCCAGTGAGCTGTGACCCCTCTGTGCTTGCAATCTCACCCTTGGGGGACCAGATTTCTCTTACCTAATGCCAGCATCTAAAAGACAGACAGAAGTCTAAGGCAATTGCTGCAGTTCCCTTAGATAGCAAAAAAAGGAGAATGTTTTCAAAGGGATATTCATCACCCCATCATCCAGTGTGAGGAATTGCCAGTTGAGCTGCCCAGCTCTTGGTTGCTGACAGAGACAACCTCTGCACCAAACTGGCTTTCTTTTTATGTGGATGGTGTTAGGGGAATTAATCCCAGGGCTGTGACTAATGATTTATGGAGCATGCCTGCACAGGTGGGTACAAACAGCCCTGAGTTCATCCTATCTTCACTCCTGCTCTGTCAGCTGGCTCTGAGGAAAGGCAAAATGAGCTCAGGTCTGCCTGCACCTGCCTAGGTAAATCATGCCCTTGCAAGAAGACGTGTAAGTGGCCAGTTACTGCTTTCAGCTGCACCCATGAAGATCTGCTGAGGTCACTCCTGGAAAAAAAAAAAAATCAATAGAAAAGATAACTGAATTATGTCCAAAAATGCCCTCTTTCTAACCCTGAGTGTGAAAAGAAGAAATGAAGAAGAGAGGAGCATGTCCCAGGAGATATAGTTAATGAATATGTGAGACTAGGATTTCTTTTTAAAGTCCATTAAGCTCTAATTACTCTGAAAGAAGCCAAGTTCCATAATACCAACTTCTGCACAGTAACAAGTGCTCTTCCCATGCACAGGCTGCTCTGCTCAGTGTGTAGAACAGACTCAGAGGTATCTAGGACATGAGTTTAAATACTTATTTTTGAAGCTCTCTTCATCTTTTATGAGTGTTGGTAGTTCTATTTTTATGGTGAAAGTAAGCACAGTAACATATGAGTGCTACTTTTTAAATGGCATGCTTGATGCACTCTAACAAATAAAGCATATTGAACGTGTCTTGTAGTGAAATTTGCAAAGAAAAATACAGAAAATATTTTTGTTTGTGCTTAACCATATGGTTTTAAAGCTGGCATGTGTGATGTCTAAAAATGTTATGCTTTGCTTCTGAGTATAGATATTTTACTTTTTTTTTAATTGGAGAGTAGATGAAGACGAATCAATTCTGGAGGCAGATCTCTTATTATCAGGCTGTCTACCATTTGACTTCTGATTCTCCTAACAGAGGAAAATCATTCCCTAGGTTAAGTAAATCTTGATAACACCACAACTCCTTATTCCCACCTACTTCTTTCAATGTTGACACTTAATTGGATGGATAACGCTAATAAGGTCTCACATGCATGAGGAATCTGTTAGGTTGTCCACTGCAAAACTATTTAGAAATATAAAAGTTGATTCTAAACTATCTGTTGATAAACACAACTTTTTATTTTTACTCCAGATACGCAGTCTGAAAACAATGCATTGTCAGTCAAGAACTACAGTATTGTGGGATACCTCCAATGTAGGTTGTGAGAAGGAGTGAAGTTCCTCAAGGAGCAATGTGCTGGGGTGTAGCTGTTATGTACTGCTTGGTTTACAACAGCGTTCAGCTGCAGCAAAATCCTCATTTTAAGCATACAGGTGATAAAGCATACAGTCACCACAATCTGTGTGACCTGAGAAAGAAGGTGGTCACATGGAAATACTGGCATGGAAGTATGGAGGAAGCAATCCAAGTGAAGAACCTCTCTACCATAATAGCAATACACCAAAGTAATACCTGTGTCCTACTATATTGCTTTGCAGACTTCTATCAAACTTAGGACCATTGGTATAAATGCTTTTATGCAATACCATCTGGCTTTGAATTGTTCTGTTCAGATAGAAAAGACATTCTGAGATCTTATTTGCATTCTAGAGCTAGAAGACTATAGTTTATATTTTCCTCATGTACTTAGACACATAATACAACAAGACAGTCTCAATGAACAAAAATTCCTACAATGAAAAATTACTTTTATTAAAAATTATTTTATTTTGAATTTTTCACCTTTTTGTTTATCTACGTGTTTTTGGAGTGTTTGGGGGTTCTTATCACATCTATCTTTCTCTTTTCTTTGCATATCTACAGATTTTATGTACCTGTGTCTAGGACAAAACTCACTGTAGTATGTAGTCGTAAATCAATATATGATTAATCTTACCTGAGTTCTCTACAGTCACTCTTTTCTCCTACTATGTCAGTCTTCTTGTGTCATCATCAGGCAGAGATTCAGTGAAAAGCTAGTCCTGCTTGTCTAGCTTACACATCTAGCATGCTTCTAATTTTAGGTTCTTAATGAACTTATTCTATAAAAGTAGGTGCTTATAAAGTCAATGGAAAAGTGTATGTGCTTTCAAAGTCATCCAAGAAGGATGATTACTGCCCATTAAGTTTTTGGTATCTAAGCCAGGCACTTACTTTTCTTCTTGCAGAACTTGGGTGCTTACTGTAATGATTCCCCAAATCCCTGAAAATTAGTTGCCTAAGCTAGACAGAGGCAATCTGTTTTAGGGAAATTCTTGTGACCTGTGCTTAAATATCTGCATTTGAACTAGTTATATTCTTAGACATCTGATCTTTTTCAGAAATCTTCCTCAAGAATTGCATGATAGGATCTTTTCACTGACTACAGAGGATGGTTATCTCAGAAGCAGGTACCAACAGAGTGTGGGCATTGAAATCTGGAAAGATTAATACCACTCTTCGTAAATGTTGACTCTATAGGAAGAATTCCAAAAAAGTCAGACTGTTTATTAAATTAGGAATCATCCCATCTCAATTTTTGTGAGAGACGTTATGTGACAATAAAAAGTACAGCTTTATGAGGTACTGAAATATTTGAAATACACATGCCAAAATCAGCAAATAGTTTGAAATACAAACTTCCACATGGTCCATCATGATTTCCACCTGCATTTGTGTCCTTGCTAGTTACAACTATCTTGATAGATTACTATTTACTGTATATTTATCTTACTGTTACCTGAAAGGATATGATTTTGTAGAATAAGGAAAAGCTGAAGAACTACTGAATAATTTTCTGTTTTACTAGAAGATAAAGGTGGATCTCCAAGCAGATTCAGGATCCTACCAAAGTCCACACAGAGAAAGAGAAGTTCTTTGTATCTTTTATCATAAATCACAACAAATCCTTGAAACTAAGATAGGAGATCCTCAGCTTCATGTGACTTCAAATTCAGTGTTGCTAATTAACATTACTGAGAATAAAGACCATGTGAAGAGCTGATCATAACATCACACACAGTTCCCTGTTATCATGGGCAAACAGACTATAGAATGCCTGCCATAAACTGATCAAAGCCTTTTCTAAATGGTTAGGCTTTGTCCTCCCATAACTTTTCTTGTAAGACTCACAACTTTATTTCATGGAATCATGGAATCACAGAATGGCTTGAGTTGGAAGGCACTTTAAAGATCATGTCTTTCCAGCCCCTCTGCTGTGGACAGGGCCACCTTCCACTGGACCAAGTTGCTCAGAGCTCCATCCAATCTGGACTTGAATACTTTGAGGAAGGGAGCATTTGTTTATTAGAATCCTTTTGTTTTCTCGTCTGAACTGTGATTGTTACTAATTTTTAACTATCTGCTCTATTTTAACACGATAATTTAGCTTACAATAATTCTTTTGCCTTCTTATGTTTGTCCCCTGGGTTCAAGGAGAGACCATCCATTTATCCTCTCAACCTTCAATCTGCCTAGTTAAGAACTGAAGACCAGTTCCACACTGGGGGACTTAGCATAGTAAGGCCATACAAATTTTTGGTCTTTGAACACAAGAGTGGAAATCACAATCTCAAGTGATGCATTTAAATTCTTTGTCCAAAGATTTGGTACAGCCCAGTGCTCTTGAATGATATTCGCTCACAAGAACCAATTTGCCAACGCCTAAACTAAACCCAAAAGAAATGCCAGAGAGAGGAATGTGTCTGAGATTCTCATCATGGCCTGTACAATGATACTCGTATTTCTGGTTTTATTTTTACTTGAAATACCTGGTCTGATACAACCTAAGAATAACATGCTCACCCTTTGTCTTTGGAGATCTGAGTTCCTAGTTCAATATAAAATCCAGCCAGGATATACTGGAGCATTTATGCATTTAGCAGAAATTCACACTTGAAATAGCAAATATGAATTGATGTGACTGGTAGAGCTATCCCCAAAATTGCTCACAATGGCTGTGGATTATTTTGAGATGTGGTAGAATATTCATGTGGTCTAAAATCTACATCTTTGACACCACCAAAACAAAAAATGAATACATTAAAAGAGTTAACACTATCAATGGGCCATTATCTTAATAGTATCATGTTATTACATTTTGTTGTTTAGGGAAAAGGATTTAGAATTTCTTTATTTTAAAAGAACAAAAGCATCAGAGCACATTAAGAAAGCATGCAAACATCAAGCAGACAAAAAATTAAAATAGGTCATACGTAGGCATTCTGATATTAGAAAAGTTTAGTTTCATATAGATGAGGTGTTTGCAAAAATTATTTTGTTAGTCTATTACAACAGTAAATCTTTCAGCTTCTCTTAAATTTTTCTCTTTCAGTCTGAGTCACATTTCTATAGTCTACTAAGAGAACATACCTAGCTTTTTGCACAAAATGTAAAGGATGTCGTCATCCTGATTGTGAAATTCCATGAATTCATAATTGCAATTATAAGACCAAATATAACCTTGTTAATAAGCAAATAGCTAGTTCAAATGTCCCTGAAATCTCCTCCACCCATCAGTGTAGGATATATCAAGTTTTTCGGCAGTCTTTGACATATTTATTTGGTTGTCAGTTCAGTTACTGATGCAATTAAAAGGTGCTATTGTAAATACTACATTTGTGGCAGAAAAAACCCCACTATTTGTGAACTTCACTCATTCATCACTGTTTTAAAAACACTTTTTGGAGTTTAGTTCCATAGCAACATTCCATTCAAACTTCCCCATCGGCAAATTTGCTATACTTGCCAGAAATGTATCATTCAGCAGGTGATGATGGCAGTTAAGTTGGGTATTCTGACGAGATAATTTTGTTTCAGTGAGCTAAACATTTGTGCACACACTAATGCAAAATTTAAGATCTTCAGTTACTGGGAAATTATTATAACATGCCTTTATCAGTATGTTTGTTAAAAATTGTTTCATTAAAAAGACATTTTTTCTCATTGCAAAGATCCATTTTGCATCTAGGAATTTCCATGTAATGTTGGTATGATCAGTGCATTTATGTGTGTTAAAATAATTGCATAGGAATGTTGAAAACAGAATTAATCCTTTACAGATTATTCAAGAGCTCTTAATTTTTTGCTTTGAAAGCAGTGTACAAGTGAGGTCAATTTATCTTACCTGCCTCCAGGATGTCAATTGAGTATATTTGTCTAGTGACATCTTGGATTCCTTAGGCTCATCATGCCTTCAGCTCTCTGGTCAGAAAAGCGCAAGATGTTTGGATTCTGCTAAGTGTCAGGTCAACACAGATTTTTCAGACCATCTAAGATATCAGTACTGATGCTGGATGCCTATGTTTATGGAACTGACTTGAGACCCCAGATCATTAAATTGTCTTTTGGGGTGAGATTTGTGCACCAGCATGGAGGTGTCTACGAGTGAGTGAACTCTCTAACGTGTGAAAGTAATTTGAGCTCAGTCAATACAATTAATGGAGTATGGAGTATTCAGCTGACCAAATCTAAGCATCTACTATAGAGGGAGCTGAATAGTTCCCCAGATTTTATTGCTTCTACTAAGAGTCAGCTCAGCTATGCAAATTTAAAAATTGAGTTCCATATAAACTGTTCTAGGATATTCTGACTGCCCTCCAGCTGCTAGTCCAGAAGGGTTCTGGGGTTCTCACATACATGTTCTATCTGCCAGCCCCAAACTATGACCCTGGTACCTGGAATAATCTCCTTGGCACCCTGAGAAGATATATTAATCAACCCTTGAATCACCATTTACTAAAATGAGAATTTACACATCTATCTCAAGTGTAGACACATTTGCTCACTCTAAATGTCTGCAACCTGGACTGATTCCTGACATAGTCAGCCAAACTTAACCTTGTCTGGTATGTCTCTAGAACAACAGCAACAGGCACCTTCAATGGGAAATTCAGACCTTTCTAAGATCAGAGATAGTTAGAGTGAGATGGCCACTTCTCTCCCTCAACAATCCTTCACAGTTAATGGAGATTGCTGAAGATCCATGTTTTCCTCTGCATGTTATGGTCACTGGAGATGAGCAAAAGATTATGCTGAAGTAAGGACCTACGTGAGACCTACAGACATCAGAACTTGCCCAGAATTGTCTCTATGATTCCAGGAAAAAGGCAGCAATAATATGTGACACTAAGGCTAAGTGATAAGAACTTAAAAATCAGGATTCAGATGGAAGTAATAAAAAAATTATTACTTTGGAGTCGGTCAAACCTGTGAATGTTTGTACTGCAGATACTATCAGTGCCAGGGGTAGGTAGAGGGGGTAGTGGGTCCATATTTGTTGCAAGTTCAAAGGTGTATGAAGCATTTATCAGATATTATATTTATTTTTTGTTTTCATCTAGTCAATGAATGAATAACACACAATTAAAAAAGAACTCATAATCCTAGCATAGAACTGTCTTTAGGTGCATATTTTGCAAAGAAAAAATAGAAAGGTAGTGGGAATTCACACTTTGAGATCTTCCTTCTGTGTGGGCTGAACAATACAAAACAGTTTCCTTTCATTACTGTGTGGGACTGTCATTTAAGGCACAATCTGAATGGATATGGAGCAGCTGTTCTTTAGTTCTCTGGTCTTGAGTCTGGCATCTTAAATTCAGTAAATCCAGAGCTTTAATGAAGATAGAAAAAGGCTACTGTGCTTGCTGCTTTTACTAGGTTTAGCAGTTCATAATAGGATATCATGCCACCACCCAATGTACAATGAAATGCGGAGTCAAAACCTTGATTTAAAGTGATGGTTTCGTGGGTCTTGGTTTGTATCTCTTGAAAAGCTTAGAAGTTCTTAACCCATTATCTGTAATCTTGTCAAAATTAATCTAGGTTAACTGTGTGGTACAATTAAAATATATTCTTACCTTCTTTTATCAAAAATAGAGATGTCAATTGTAATACACAACTCTTCTGCTGGACATCAGTTCCGTAAACATAGGCATCACTTTGGATTTTAGAGACAGTGGGAGCCAGGACAGGTCAGAAGATAAACACTGGAGAATTAGTGACTCTCTAGGATCCACATCTCTGGAGCTTCTGGCTCCTTTAGTATACAATTTTTTCAAGTTACCCATTTGTTTTCTTCTACAGATCTGAAGCCTTTTCTACCCCTTCCTTGTGTTTCACCTGAAAGTGGAATTACTAAAATTACTTCTCTGCACTTGGCTGTGCCTTAGACTAGTACCAGTCACTCCATCTTCATCCAGATACACTATGGTTTTAGCAGTAACAAATCTCAGTCATGACTATCTATATAGCTATCTGATTTTGACAGTTAGACTCTTCCTGAAGAAAAACAGGATCTGAACAGATTCAGATGTTACTTGCAGCAAGTGTGACTCTTTAAACCACTGAGAGAGTGAATACATTTTAAAGTAATAAATACATTGAATACAGCTTCAAGTATATATATCTGTATTAACAAAATGGGGAAGAACTTCTAGCATAATCTGCTAAAAACATAGAAATGGACTTAATTTTTCTACATAGGTCTATTTGATAAGATAGGTAGATGCCTATATTCACATGAGCATATAAGCATATCTGGTCAGACTTTTTAAATAGTAACTACTTAATTTGCAAAGAATGTTACCATTATTAAAGACATGTTAATACCAATGGATAAGCCAGATAATCTGCTTTTATAAACTGCCAACATGTAGTGACATTTTATGGTGTTTTTTTATGAGTTTCATCACAGTGAAGTGCTGGTTCTGTTTTATAATCCAATCTGTTTTACTGACTCACAAAGGGTGGAGTAAAATGCAAAAGTCTTTTGGTCCTTCAGTTAGAACTTTTCATAATACTGAGTGATTATATGTTTATCTGCTTATTAACATCAAATACAGCATTATGTGGACCCATGATCCACAATTACCACTGTAAAACTAACTTTAAAGTACAACAGAACTATCTTGGCATGTAAAGAGATAGAGAAAAGTGCTGGGTCTGAGGATATACAAATAGAACTCTAGCCTGTCATTAAGAAGTGTGTGTGAGGGGAACACCAACCATCACGACAGGAAGACTAGAATCTGGCTAGAGGTCAAGGGCTCTGTGTAGCAGGTATTAAACATTGCTTGTCTACCATAATAAAAGAGTACCTATATTAACTGTTTTGGGGCAGAGAGAAATGTAATCATATGTGTGTGCAAGGCTGCTTGAAAGTCTGTTTTCTCCCCTGATTATTCATGGAAGTGAGGAATTTCAGTTTAAACAATAAAACTGGGTTAATTGGGTTAATAATCCACCTTTAGTTGCTGTTAAAAAAAGGTTAGATGTTATATATTTAATACATATATAATATATATTATATATATAATATGTCATATTTCATGATTTTGGGACATTCATGTCATGTAGGGAGGAGTCAAAGGTTTTGTGAAAGAGCCTCTCTTGGAAGTCTGTGGTATGTACCTAAGCCTTGAGGATTGCAAGAAAACCCCAAAGCTCCTATACACAATTTTCCTAAGATTTAAGAAAGTGTTCTTATTTTGCGTAGAAATGAAATGGAAGACCTTCACATTCAATAAATAAAACATGAGAAAGCTCCCTTCCAATAAGATCACATCTTTGAAGTGGTTTCTTGTCCTGTCATTTCACGTATCTCTGGTAAGGACCCTTACCACCAAGTTACTACTCAGTTTTTTAAGATGAACCTTCTCTATTATTCCTTATGCAATTCATTGTAGTAAACTTACATTAACATCTAGTTATTAATTGGAGAAGAGACTTTAATGAGGGACTTATTAATCTGAGATAACTACTAAGCATTGGACCAAAACTATGATAAAATTTTATTTTCATTTTCTCACTAGAACCAAGTGAATCAAAAATCTCCATTGCAGCAGGATAGGGAGGAAAAGAAGACAACAAGGAAGAGAAAAAGAAATTCAGACTTGATCCTGTGATATTCCAAATCTTGGCAAGGAAAAACTGTCCTAAACATTTCTAAGTGACTTAGAAACCCAAACCTTGTATTTCGAAGAGGCATATTTTTAAAGTCAGCTAGACAGCTAAAGAATTAAATAGAGACATCAGGGAAAGTTTTTTTAAAGCATGGAGCAGCCAGCAGGATATAACTATTGAAATCAATAGGAGTTTGTTCTGGCAATAATGCATTGTTTAGAAATCAGCCAGAGCTGGGATGTTGAAGTTCACAGAGCTTTTTTCATTGTCCATGTTCTGACTGATCAACACAATACAGTAACAAGCTCCGATGACTTCTGCCCAACCATTTTTTAGGTGCAATTCTCGTACCTAGAGTAATAGCTTTCCTCTATCTCATTTTGCAGTTATTCCAGAGAAACTGAAACAGCCCAAATGGGAAATAAAGAAAGACATATCCTGTCAGAATAGATGTCATCTTGCACTAAGATACTATTTTGGGAGGTCAAAGTGAGTTAAATACTCATGGTGACACCCAAATCTACATCTTTCTGAGTGGTCAGGTAATTTAACCACTGTACTATTGACTGAAGCTGCAAAATCTTTCTGACTTTCTCAGATTTCTTTGTCTTCTTTTCTCCTTATGCATGGGGCTTGATGCTGTGAAAAGGCCTTGTGATCTGAAGCTACCAGATGTGATAAGTGGGGAAGGATGTAAGTTGTCCTAACTTTTGTCGCCTAATGTGCCTAGTTGCATACTGTGGATCTAAATTTCTAATAGGCAAAAATTTAGTGGAGTTTTGGAAACAATTTGGTTAACTAGATGTGTATTGTTTTCTTAAGAGTGACCTGAACTGTCTAGGTCTCAGCTGACCTCAGCAAGATTGTAGAATCACTCATATAAACTCCTAGACTCTACGTAACTTATTTTAGGCCATGTTCTTTGAGAAGAGCAGTACTGTTTTATCTCACATAAATACAAACCCATCCTATATTCAGCAAATCTAAAGTGTTTTTGTGAGCATGTAACACTTTGAATACCTAGGCCTACCTTCAGTGAAAAGAACAAACAACATCAGAGAACAGCTTAATTCTGGAGTGAGACAAATCCCCCTCCGGAGATACGTGTCTCCTTTGACAAGAAGGGACGCTGTTTTGAATAGGTGCTTAACTTAAGTAGTATGAAACCAGCCTTTCCAGTCTGGAGCTTTTGTGTTGTGGCATGCTTTTGACAAACTCTTCTTAATGGTTACCTTCAGCTCAAGTGATCTGCGCTTATGTTTCTGTGTTGCCACAGCATATATACACAGTATGTACACATGTGTGTACAGGTACAAAATATGAATGTGTTGTTGATGAATCTATTGACTTCAGAAAGCATAACTACCAACAAAACTAAAACTTATTATCTGAATTGCGTAGTTTTAAAAAATATAAATAGTGGGTCTGGAGTTCCAATTCTAGCCATTGTCATTAGCAGCTATGAAGGCCTAGATTTATTGTCATGATGAATCAGTTGTGAAAGGGACATAATCTATGATTCACGTATCCCATGGTCACAATTGTTTACATTAGTAAACATCAACTCCAGCACCTACTTGATTTCTAACTACCCTGTTATCCTGACTTCCATAATAAACTTAGTAGCCTGTTTAGCTCAAGCTCTTGCGCTTGAGAACTTCATAGAGTCACCACAGAAGCAGAGGTAAACAGTAGAAATTATTCAAGACTGTAAGAATACGGAATGAAACCTTCAATGAAGAGGTCAAAACTTCTAACAATACCAGTTTGAAGAGGGTAAGCCTACTGTGGGTAAGCCTACATAGTAATTAACAGCAGTCTTGAAAAGCCAGGGTCTGAGATCCTTCCATTTATATTATTCCCTCAAGGACTGAATGAACTGGTCCTGCCTGAATTCCTAATGTGTAGGAACCTGGATGAGAGGAGCGAGAAGTCAACACAGCAGGCATGGGGAGGCATACTTGCCCTGGCAGATATGCGAGGTCGTGGTTTGTCCGAGCCTCAGGCTACTACTACATGCCTGAAAAATGGACAGAAGATGAGTCTGGTTTTCATGGTGACTGCATGGAGATAGACACCTTGCTGTAAATAAATTTAAAGAGGTTTCTTGGAAGACTTTAAAACCAGGTTTGAGACCTAATATTAGGATCACAGCATTGCTATTTTGCATGACAAGCTGCATATTTGGTGTTTCATTAAAGTCCAAGTTCCTGAGACGAATGGTTATCTAAAGATCTCAGCTTTTTTTTTTTTTTTAAATGAGAATTTAAGTCTGAGCAAGACACATTGCCCTTTCTGTATACAGTAGATGCAGAGAAAGAGACACCTCCAGAACGTGATTCATCTCATCATAAGATAGGCATCCAAGATAGGTCATATAATTTGCCTCTGGTGGTGTTTATTTTCTCCTACACTAACTATAAAAGGAGCCTTGGTTGACTAGCTCACACTTAGATGTACAATTTTCAGACATCTGGAAGCCATCTAAAGGCACTGTTTGAGAGCCCCAATAATAAGACCAGTTAGCCTGAACTTCACATTGTGTTAATGGGATGCACATGGGTTTTGACTTTCTTGAAGACTGGGCAGAGCACTCAGTGCCTGCAAAAGACCAAATAGACACACCCTATGAGAGATTATCTGAGGCAATTCCCTGAAGAGAGAATTTTTTATCCTACCTGCAGCAAACCTTTGAGCAAGAGTGGCAAAAATGCTGTAAAGTGCTGGGGAGAAGCGATGAATACATGAAGAAAACTAGAAGGATATCTCCCAAGGAACAGAGTTTCTTTATCTGTCCTGACCTCAGTATGAGGAATAGCCACAGGGAACAGGAATTCCTCCATACATCTTCCACCCTGAATAATGTGAAACCCATGACAATGAAATATCTGCAATTTCCAGGCACATTTGGCCTAGGGGGTTCAAGTGGTCACAGCAGGTTTCCTTCATCCCACCAGTTTTTACGACATGCATAACAGACCTTTATTCTTCCACTTTAGTTTATGGCTTCTTGTACATGACAATGGTTACTAATTGTTGGCCATGTTTATGACAACAATGTCCCCAGCAATTCAGCAGATGAATAGACTATCATCTCAGGCTTCACAAGCCACTTTTAGGTTCCTTGATTTTTACAGCTAAGATTTATGATCTTCAGGAGCAACTGAGAGATGCACCTGTTTTCCCAGACTTTGACTGAGCAGAGAAAGAGTGGATGGACTAAACGAATGATGGCTTTTGGGTGGACTCATGCAGAGATGCCAAAAGATTCTTTAATGGAGGCTGTGCAGCATAACTCCATAGCTTAGTGGTCATCATGCTGTGCAGAAAAAGTTGGTCTGGGGGATCCAATGCACTTTAATTCACTGTTTTTATATTTCAGTCCATAAATTCTTCAATATGTACAGACTACGAGATAATCACAATTAAAAACTAGGCAAATATATACCGTGAAATAAACTTGTAATCATCAGTCTGAAAAAGATGATCATCCTGGACTGGTCAAACATGAGTGGGTTAAATGGTTTAGAATTTCAGTTCAGCTGCTCAGTTGGGAGCTCAAAAACCAACTTGATAGTGCTGTCATGTGAAATAAGGAAAGACACACACCACATACTTACCTAAACTCTTGAACCTGGGTGCAGCAGAAGGAAGCGAATGCCTTGCCTATTTCACTCATGTGCAAGGAAAGCATGCCCTGTTTTGTGCATAACAATTCAACACAGTTTCACTCAGTCATTCACTTAACACAGACCAGAAATGCTGAGTCCTGCATGCACCATGAAGTATGTCTGGATGCAAACCACGCACCGTCACTCTGGTAGGTCTGATAGATTGAATTTATTACTCCATAGCAATGTGCACGCTTAGTACACAGATGCCCAAAACCCTTCAAAAAGTCCTGCCTAATCTTAGTTGGAGCTATCATGAGATTTTCTTCACAATGTTATTTGACTAGTTGCAACCCAAATTAACCCTGAGTAATTTTAAAGGCATCCACACACAGAGTAAATAGCTCCACTACATGTATATGTGACCTAAACAGTCAATAGGGAGAACCAGACACTTCTCAGGGTGCTGAATCACCTTCCAGAGGTGTCTTGCTTTCTTTGTTGACTTCCCAGGGGCCTGGAGCAATGAAGTTTCTGGCTTGCATGCTTCAGCTGAAGGTGTTTGGGGGAGGAATTCAGGCCATATGATCTCTGGCAGAAGAGGACAGAACAGGCCAGACTGCATTCTCTGGAGTGACTTTCTCATGGAGCCCCACAGGGCCTGGCTACGTGGTCTCCACCAACAAACAGCAGAGATCTGGGACCTGGTCCCATGTCAAGTGATGCTAATGGCCTCGTGCCCCCACTGCTTCGGGCTTGCTGCCTCTACAGCAGGTTTCTTCTCGGCAGAAGCAACTGGAGCAGCCCAAGGAGAGACCAGTAGCAATTAAACCATGTGAACCATTAATGCTCAAGCTTGCTCTGTGGCCCTGGATGACTTTTCCGGTCTTATTATTGCCTTATGCACTAGTATTTAGATTTTTGAAAAGTTCTAAAAATAGCAATCCATTAGGTATCCAGTCTCTGCCAATATTGGTCAAAATGCACTTTCACCAACATGGATTTATGCTTCAGGTTCTTTAGTAAAATACCTATCAAACCTTCCTATTCACCCCTCAGTTACTAGCTTCAGATAATTAGTCTAATTTTGAAAATTATTGTATATTTAGACAACACGCTTTTACATGCCTCCAGATGGACGTCTGAACCACTGCAGCGCAGGAAGGTACTTAACTCCCCCTGCAACTATTTTTGACTCTTTTAGTTATCACTTTGGCTGTATATATCCCTGCATTAATTGTAAATATTGGAATATTTTTAGAATTCTTTGAAAAATGGCAAATTTGGCATAAAAAGTTGTTCGAGAAACTGTTTCGAGAAATCCTGCCCTTGTGCTCTAGTCCAGTGTTACTCATTCTGCAGTCACTGCCAGATGGTTCATGAAATATTTATTGAGAAATTAAAAACAATAACAACAACACTGACAACAACAGTGACAACAACAGCTTATATATACACATCTTCCCACAAGTTATTGAATGAGAACCTTTTCCCCTGTGAGGACAGTCAGATAGGGTGCAGGCTCTCCAGAGATTTTGTGCAGTGTCTGTCCTTGGAAGTCTTCTTGACCCAGCTGACCACGGGCCTGAGCAACCTGGTCTGGTCAAAGACCTGCCTCTGCTTTAATTGTTATGTTGGGCTGGAGGGGTCCTCCAGTCCTGTGATCCCACAATCCTGTAAAACCAGTATGAGTGAGAATTTAGAACAAATTATACGTGTCCTGGCATTTAGTCCAGTATTGATTCAATTGTAAATGAAAATTACTGTAGCAACACAGCACAAGGTGATTCTGGTGTCAAATGGAAGAGATGAGTTGGTTAGTGAAAGAAAAAAAGGTTTTATAGAAAATCTAATCTTAGTAGTTAATCTACTGGATTTTTTTTCAGTCTAATTTATGATCTGCATACTTTGAGTGCTGTAATTTGTGAATTTGTAAGAATTCTTGTCAGAATCTTCCAAAAAAGTAAAGCAACTTCATCTGAATAAGTAAGCTTGCTGCAGATTTCAGTAACTCCATTGCAAGGTTCAGCCAACTTCAGTTTATTTCCACATCAGATGTGTTATCTATATTCCTTTATTTTCAACACAAGAGCTTGGCCTGTATACCATAAATGTTTGTATTTTACTGTTTACTTATAGACTTGTTGCACTTAAGTGGGTCTGTGTTTTGTTTCATAGTTCAGTGCTTGAGTCATTAGAAATGGTCCATTTGCTTCTGATTTTTGAACCAGTTATTTAGCTAAAAATTACTCTGACACCTTTTACCGTTTTTTTCTGAGAATGGAAAAATATTTAAAAGGGAATAATCAGAGTACTGCCCTGAAACCTTTTACTTTTTTTTTTTTTTCTGAGAATGGAAAAATATTTAGAAGGGAATAATCAGAGAACTGCTCTGTACTCATTTGCTTAGTCTCTACACATAGATAAGAATCACACATTCAAAATGCTACAGGTAGCAAACATGGCTGTTATAGCTAAACATGCTGTTTTGAGATCAAAGGTGAAGTATGTATGTCACCTGGAAGAGACTGTTTTATAATTGTGTGGATAAAGACTCTTGAGAGGAATCCTGCTTACACTGGTATACTGTTATTGATCTCTTTTATTGTAAATGTGTCCTTTGAGGATAGGCAAATTACCCAGGAACATGGGGGAAGAACCTTGCTTCCTTTATCTCTTTGTCTTTATCTCTTTTACTTGTGCAACTGATAAAAATTAATCCCTGATCCGTGAAGCCTGGTGAATCAAGCAACGTACAACAGGAGCAGAATCAGCTGCTCAATTGCCGGAGCACAGCACATGAAGATATTCTGAATGCCAAGATTTTGTAAACAGCAAGAAAAATTAAAACTTGCTTAAACACATGCTGCCTGCCTGTATTCACTAATGCCAGTGATGGAAATCTCTGTCCTTTTTCTTTCTGTCCTGAGATTTTTCTTGGTGCTGCTATATGCACACGAAAAGTATTTCAACCCAGAGCTGTTTCCAGATGGTTTGATGTCAGAAGTGGAGCGTCTGAAACTCACACAGAGCTTTGTGATCATTGTGTTCAGTAGCAAATCTGTGTTTATGGGGATACTGTCAATTATCTTACCATACTGGCTCAGATCATCAAATTCACAGAGGCTAAGGGCAGATCAGAAACTCTTGGTATCCCTACTACATCTGTAAAATGTCTCACATCAGGACCTTGGTCTTTAGTGGCCCTTCAGTGTGCAGCCTATGTAGGATTAGTATCATGGAAAATTATACCAAGCAATTTAGATGTTTTCATGTAATTTCAAGTATTTTCCATGGCATGCGAGATTCAGAGAAATCTGGAATGAAGACTGACAATAGCATCAAAGAGATCCAGTCAGCATTTTCTACTATCTTCTCAATTCAATAAAAATCATCATTGTTCAGTCTGAGTGAAGAGTGAAGAAGCCCTGAGTCATATCCTGCAGTGTGAGCTGTCAAACCATCAATGAAGAATTTCAGTCTGTGAGAAGTGTAACAAACAGTCACTCTGCTGGTGTGTAGTTGAAAAATTACTTTAAAAATACCTTTTCTTCTAAAACTAAGAAAAAGCTTTCCAAAGTTTAAAAAAAAAAAAAAAAAAAAAAAAAAAGCTTACTCATTTGATCTCTATATAATTGAGGTAAAAATGAAGAGGCAAGAGTATTAGAAGTACTGAAGAGAAAAAAAATTATATTTCAGGAGTCTGGTTGTGACCTCAGTGTGTGGTTCTCCTTTGAAAAATGATTCTCTAAAGTTTTTCCAGTTCCCATCCTGTACTCCAAACTCTATCCTTCTCTTTGCTCATTATTCCCAGTTTTAAAGATTGTGTGGGCTAACTCGAAAAATTAAAGAAATCTTTTTAAAATGGGCATTTTTTTTTCCTGATCATAGTCCAATAGAAAACAACTATAGGCCTCTCCAGTTGGTTTCTTCCTCCAGAAACACGTTTGCCAAATTGCAGTTTATGTAATTTGCACTTCAAAATGTGGGCACATAACCTCAATGCTCTTGGAGTTGTGGGAATAAACAGAATTTCTCCACAAATCTTCAGGTGAACTTTTAATCAAAAATCTGCCTGGGGCCGGATGTTATCATGCAACATGAAGAAGCAGGATTGTGATAGATCTACTCCCAGAAAGGTTTAATCAAATCTGTTCAGTCAGAGTACTCTACCCTTGAGTCACTGATGGGCATAGACAGTGCAGGAGTGATGCAAGAATGTCCTTAAGGGAGCACAGCACTCTCTTGTCCCTTGCATGAAGCCTGGACAGCATAAAGCACCAAGCCCTGCCTGCTTCTCACTCTCCTTGGGTGATGGGTGATGTGTGCTTGCTCACTCCCCTTTCTAGCTCCAGAATAAGCAAGGTGGAGTGAATTCAATATCCTTTAAAGTCACATGCGTTTGCATGTGCCTCTGGACAGTGTTTTCAAAACTCATTAATCCACAAATGAAGAATAATAAAAATATTTATCATCATCAAAAGAATAACCCAGAGGAAAAATCCATCAGAAATAGGACACCAACAGTACAATTTATTTATTTGTAAGTTTATGTAAAACTGCATATGAATTTGATATTTTGAGTATTTAACTGAACATTTATTAATACTACAGAGATCTAATTTGAATCTCAGTTATGCTGGTGTAATTCTGAAATAACTCCACCAAGTTAATGTTTTTGAATCCAGCAATACATTAGCACTTTCGGTCTGGAATTTCCTCAAGCTTACACTTTTTTATCTGTGGAATGAAGGATCATGTCTGGAAACAGGGTAAAAAAACCATGAGCAATTTGCTTAGGATGCCAAGGCATTAAAAAGAGATCACCAGTGAAAAGTGGCTTAAGGATTTACTCCTCAAAGCAAAGAGAGTGGAGTAACTTACCTGTGGTACTGAAAAACACAGATATTGGTTTTTTTCCTCCATGTGTCTGGGTTCAGAAATGAAGGAGGTTTTTATACAAGGTACTAAGTCACAAGACTGAGGCATAAAATGTCCATGACCAGCTTCACTGGGAGTTGTATTAGCCCTGTGCAGTAGGACCTATGGTATTGATGACACCAAGCCCCTTGTTCAGCAGGGCCAAATAGCCCTAAAATTAATAGGAAGCTAATTTTCACTACCTGCTTGTAAAATTAATCCTGTGCATTGGTTAGGCAATGGTTGGAACAATATTTATTTTAACATTCTCCACTGTTTCTTAAACCAAAACATCTTCTGCTTAAAATACATGGGACATTGAACTTTTAATAAATATGACTGTGTTGGAATGTGGTTACACTACTTCATGTGTATAAGGTAAGGGATTATTTTGGAGAAATGAGAGGACTCAGGGTATTACAAATGATTTCTCAGTTCAGTAAAAGAAAACATAACTTTTAGGAAAATGATTCGCAGTAACCCAGGTTTTGGTTTTCCTCCTACAGGAAAAGTACAGGATAAGTGGGGATAGAGCTGAGTAGGAATTTTCAACAATTCAGACTTTCAGTTGAAAATAATGATTCAGTCAAGGGAAACCTTAGCTTGGAAAAGATTTGGTTTTCACAGGTTTTTTCCTACATACAGGCTTCTAGGAATTATTTTCAAAATTTGTCTTTCTGTTGCTAGTAACAGTGGAAAGAGCAGTAAAGAAAAAAAGTATTTTTAAGAGAAGAAAAAGGGAATCCACAACAATTTCTAGAAGAAAGCTGTTCTATAGGGAAGTTGCTAAGAATTGAGTGTCTTCGTCATGTTGACCCTGTATGTATTTCATTTTAAACAGTTATTTAGATATATACAAGTAATTTTAGAGAGCCCTTTAGAATACCAGGATTGTTGGTACCATCCCTGCTGCCCCCTTAGCACAAAAAGCCTCAGTAACAGTAGGAAAGGCTTGGCACAGGAAAAATGGAGCTATCCCAAGCTGTACAGTGCAACCACCACACCGTGTGGATCATGACTTTACCTCTCTGTGCTCAGAGGTGGAGCCCCCAGAGAGCCTGTGAGAAGGCAGAGAGGAGGCAGTTTCACCTGCAGTGTTTTAAATCATTCTGAGAGGGATAGATTTACAGTACCCCTTCAGGAGGTGTACAATCCTGCAAAGAGGGAGTAGAGATGTTTTACCAATTGTAAAAGCAGGGAGGCAAAGACAGAGCAAAACCAGGAGTGAAATCTAGCCAATCTTGAGAACTGCTTGATTATTCAGGCTCCAAGTAGGAGCTGAGACTTCATCCCCTGCGTGAGCAACCTTTGAACTCACCTTATGCTAAGTTTCAGACTGCATTGATGACGGCTTTAAGTGTAAGGAGCACAGGTTCCATGAAAGGTCTGAGAGCACACATGAAAGCAGAGCAATTACAGAGGATAGGAATGAAGGGAAAAGCATTGACTTGCTGTGTGAATTTGAAACAGATCCTGTATCTTTCATAAATATTTACAAAGTAATTAGAAAAAAGGAAAGAAAATACACATCAACAAATGAGGCACATCAAAACACTGTCACTAAAGCTTGCATTTCAAAAAAGGTTGGGAGGAAGAGAAGCACAGCTGTAGTCTATAGAAAACTTCATTAATGTTTTCAAATCACTCGTAGGATTTAGGTGCTGAAAGGCATGCTAAATTGGGATTTATACATAATCAGATCATTGAAAAACATACAAATGGCTGCCAGAGAAAAGTACAATGTTCACTTTTGAAATTACAAAAAATCCTTTGTTTCAAAGAGTGAATTGACTAAAGTTTAGTTTCAGTGGAGCATGTTTTTGCTTTGGGTGTCATTATTTAGTTTGGCCTCCTTGCCAGAGAAACCTTTTTACTGACTGCAGTTCCTTCAACTTGTTTTTATTCTCCAGCAACTTAAAAAAAAAAAAAAAAATCAAGGCTGCATCAGATGCTTCAAATTTAAATGAGAACTTCTCAGTGTTTACGTTTAATTTTGAGATGGCAGTGGGGGTGAATTGCATGGGGCTTGATTGCTTGCCAGGATTTCTCAAACAGATGTATTTGAACCTCCTCACTTAAATAATCTGGAAAATCACGTTGAACTGGTTGTATCAAAATCCTGGCAATGGGTAAAGAAAACATCCATCCACCTATCCATCTAGGCACCTATATCACTCCAATCACCATGGTGTCTGAGCACCTTCAACAGCAATGTCATGCAACAGCCTCAGATTCCACACACCACCAAACATGCCCTTGGCAAAAGCCCAGCAGCCAGCAGCTTTGCCAGAGATAAGGGATTATGGATGTTATGCCTGTGCATACTAAAGAAAGGATTTCTGCACTTTAGCAGGAGTTTCTGAGGTTTCTATGGCTAAGATATTCAAGCACACACGTATCCTAAATCTTAGGACTTAGTAATGATGAATAGCTCTGAATGTGCTCTTACAGTACATTCATTGAAAACTTGTGATTAGGGAAGAAATAAAACACGTATTTCCTTTTATAGTTAGGTGGAGGTAGGAGGTAGTTTTTCCAAATAGTTACTAGGTAAACTCATTTGTCATCATTTTGTTTTCTTTTTTTACTTCTCTCTCTCTCTTTTTTTTTTTTTTTCCTGTGAATGCTGCCTATCTCAACACCTGTAGAGACAGGAATTATTTAGGTCTGAATACACTCCAAGGAGGGGGGAGGAAACGGGAGCAGAGCTGAACTGTCTGTTTGGACATCCACCCTTGCTGAAGGTAGTTCCCATGGATACAACAGGAAAAATATTTCTCTGCAAAGAATGAAGTTCCAGTAGATAAGGGGCGTAATGTGTCCTGTGCAGTAGGAACAAATTGTGATCCTCCTGAGGTGCACAGTCCACACTGAATATTTGAGAACAATACAGAGGGTAACCACAACCTGTGCCCAAGAGTAGTGTGGTATGAAAACGTCTGAATAAGGACCTTGAATCATTTCTTCTCCTCCCCAGCCCAAAACTAGCGTATTGTACTGGCATTAATCTAGTTTACTGGGATACTTCACGGGATTTTGTATTGCGTGAACTTTGCGATGATTTAAGAATCAATTTGTTGCCAAGAATCAGAGTAGAAAGAACATGTACCAAGCTTTTCAGTATTACATGTTTATAGAGAAATACATGGTATGAAGGGTGGGTCCTTTGCATCAGTGCACTGCTTTCTAAGCAACCACTATTGGTATCACAGTTCCCATCTTCCTTAGTGTTCTACCAGGTCAACCTTAGTGTTCTACCAGGTTCTTTTTTCTGTTCTATATGGTTAAGCTGTGGAAGTCCTTTCCAAAGATGGTACAGATGTAAGATCTTGAATTTGTTCACACAAGGTTGATCGAACACGTGATATACAAACACTTGGAGGGTTATTAAACATCAAGCCACCACCTCTGGCTCAGGAAGCACCTCCTGACCGCATGAGGAGGGCAGGAACAGTCCTTGCAGCCGCTGGTGGAGACAAGATATGGGGAGAAGGACTTTGGTCTGACCGCTGCAGAAGTTCCTACCCTCTGCTCTGTTTCATGGCTTCACAGAGCCATAACACACAACAACTCTCCTAAACTTAAATATTTAACTGAGATTCTTCAGTGAGAAAATGAGATGCACAAAGGTGCACCCACGTAGCCCCTGGAGAGGGGTTGAGAGAAAACTGTCTGCAGTAATCAGTGTGTACCATAGAGGAACTGGGCTTGTTCCAAAATGTAGAATCCAGTCCTGGAAATCTAGCTGGGAAATTCTGCTTTCTGAGCATTTTATTTTAACGTTTTTGAAACGTTTTTCATTTGTGTTTTTCTTCAAGGAAATTTAAAGCTGAAAAGTGTTTTCAAAAAAGCATTTCAAGAGAAAATAGTAGCTCTTTTTCTTTTGAAAGGCCCCAAAGGTCACTAGGGAACAGCTTTTGTTTGCAGATTTCCCATTAAAAAAGGCAGGGAATAAAAAAAAAGAAATAAAAATTTCAGACAGAACAGTCTGTCTAAAAATTGTTGTTGTGGTCAAAAGCCACTTTTCAATTAAAAAATGCAAATGACACAATGTCTTCAAGTTCTAATCTCCAGTAGGGAAGTGATAACTGATATAAGTGGTATCACTGACTTCATCAAAACTACTTGTAAATAAAAACAACTGTCACTTAAGGGTGTATATAATATACCCTAAAATCACAGTTTTGAAAATGATAATGGTGTATTTCATTCATGTTGATGTAATTTGAAGTCTTTCAGCATCTTGCAAAACTTGGGTCCCTTTGCTGTGATATTTCATACATCATTGTTATAATGTTATTGTTTTATAATGAAATAATACCTAGACCCCCAAGCCTAGACAGAGCATTGGTCTAATGCATATGGGTACAAGGGAAGGACAGTTTGTAAAAGGTTTCAGAGAAATCACCATAACATGTTGCAATGCAAATGGAAACAGTTTTTGGTTTGGCTGAGTATTGACACAGCTATGTGGCCAGGGCTGGGGCACTGGAGTTTTGTGCACACTTATTTAATTTGGGTTGGATTTTGTGAGCTGTATTTATACGGAGTAGTAGTAGTGGAACCCCTCTCTGAACCAATGAAATAATAATAGAGCATGAGGCTGAGGCATGACTAAGGACATGTTTACAACAAGAACAAAGGTGATGCAGAGAGCCCAAAGCCGGTTCTGAGACTGGTATTATTTCTGAAAAATGATACAATAAAGTCAGACCAGTGTGACACTGCGATACAGTGCGTAGAACAGCAGAAATGGAGATTTGCAATCCCTAACCCTGATAAAAGCCCCTGCTCCACATCAGACAGGAAGACCCCCTCTGGGAGGATTCCCTGCCCAATTCCAGCCTCCCCCTCTACCCAGCAAGCTCTTAAGACACCTGACTTGAGGCACTATACAGCTGTCAGGCTGATGGAGACACAAAGCAGAGAGCTCAGCAATACCACACTCCACTGTGAGGCAGCCAAAAGGCCTAAACTGACATACACACAGGTCCCTAAAGAGTTAAACAACCTGCCACTTCTTTTCTGTGGATGCTGCGGGGACTACTGTGTCTGCACAGCTCCCAACCATCTTGTTACTAAGATTTAGATCACAAATCTTGAAGCCAAACAGAGAAAATATGTAAATGGCTAGTCTGAAACTGAATGTGTTTCGTTACTTATTTTTTTCTGCAAAAAGGTGTATGATTTAATGTCCCTCTTTACAGACTCTAATGTGGTCTTATAATTCAGAAACTGTGTCAAAATATGTATTTGTGTCTCATTTCAATTAGATATAAAATAGCCAAGGAAACAGAAAATTCTATCTGAAAAAAACCCAGAAGATTCAGATTCCAAAGTATCACTGTTACAGCAAGAATAACAAGCCCATAAAGGAATGAAGGATGATTTTACCCAGTGCCAGATGAGATCCAGTAACTAAAAGTTTTCTTATGCTCGATACAGTAGAACAAGTAATGAATAGGATGTTCTTCATCTCAGGCTGGTGTATATGTGAAAGAGACTATATGAAAAGGCTGCCCCTTTTGTTTGTTTCTTTACCCTGACAATAAAGGGAGCATAGAGCAATGCAGATGCCTACATTATAACGTTTGAAGTTAGGTGTAAACACAATATTTACTTCTGGACTAGGATGTATTGGTTCCATAAACGCTCAAAACTCTTCTTTCATACTTTCATGCATGCTAATAATTAGGAACTTGGCCCTAATATCAAAGATATTTAGAGATGAAACATATTTTAGACTTTTTTTTCCTAATTTACCTTCTGTGTTGTGGGGGGAGGTTCAGCCTTCAAGGCACATTTCCGTCACATATTTAAACTCTCCCTTATAATGAAGGCTAAAGCTGAAGTTTTAAAATCTCACATAACCAAATTATTCCGGAAAGTCAGGTTTCAGTACTCCTCTTACCTTTGCTAAAAGTCTTAACTGGGTTTATAATGTAAGAATCTGAAGTAAGAGTTTTCTAGAAAAATATACGTGGCTTCTCTGAAAAGATTGAAAATCATGTGTCTCTTTTTCATAGCAAGTTCTGTGAGATGAATAATTTCAGAAAAAAAAAGAGTTGTGGTTGCACAGCCACAAACACTTACACAACATAATGCTTTTGAATGACACGTAGTCACTGTGGATCCTGTCTGAAGAAAATGTTGCTAGGTGGCTGATAAATAAAAACAAAGTGGGCTGGATGCATAGCTGAGTCTGAACATGAATTTTCAGAATGAGCAAATGAATATGCCATGAACAAAGGAGTCAGCAAGGAAACAAGGAAGAGTTTCAGAGTAAAGCTGGAGTTACTTGCACTGCTTTCCAGACGTAATTAGGCACAGTCAGGTGCAGCAGCTGTGCTGTTATGTGACTGCAAAAATTAAGACAAGCAAGTTAAATTTAAGGTGGAACTAATGCAGTGCAAATGGTGGCCTTGGAACAGGCAGAGGAGTTAACTTAGGTAAGGGATGAAACCAGGTGCTAACAAATCAAGGCTACAGAGCAGTAAAGAACATTTGAAATTATTTATTCTGAGAATTATGCAAGTGTGGTCTAATTCCATATAGTTATTTGACACAAAAGATACATAAATAATCTTTGTAAGTGATAACCTGCAAAATGCAGTGAATTTGTGAGATCTTACTGATGTAAAACTTGAACTGACAAGTTTAGCAAACTGAGGCAGGTTTTTATTTTTTCATAGAAAATAATTAGAAGTTGGCAACTATCACCTCAAAGTTATTATTTTGTTACTCTAACCACAAGTCCATATTAATTTCCTGTAGTGGGACCCTAAAAGTGGGACCCTCCAATATAATGGTTGTCATTTGTTCCTATTGAAAGATTTCCAATTTACTTTTTTTTTAACCATAGTTTTGCACAACATACCTAGAGACCTCAAGATTAAAATATGGACAAATTTTCCCTCTTAAAATGGAAAGCATTTTGAGTTTCACTGTTCTAACAGTACAGTAGTATCCATAAAGCAGGTGAAAAACATTTCCTTCTTTCCCTTGAAATTGAAATTTTGCCTCAAAGAAGTCAGAGAAAAAGGAAGGTTCAGAATAGGTGACATTCAGCCATATGGAGGGGTGAATTTAAAAGGCACCTTATGCCAAATGCATGTTCAATAGCTATTTTTTAAAGAATGTTCAGCTCTGCTGGGCTAGGAACAAGAACTTCATATTAAGGCTTCTAGCTGAAAAGGTCCTTCAACAAATATTTGCCCCCAGAATTGTGACATTTTTATATTTGGGAGTAGAGATTCCTGAAGATTTTTATGGTTCTTCTTGACCCCTGAAAGACTGGATTCATGGTAAGTAGGGCATGTGGCTTTTCAAGGCTACATAGCACAGACTCAAGTAAAAACAGCCAAAACTTCCTCACTGCTCTGATGGTTACAAACCTCCTTCTAATTTCCAGCTTCAATTTATTCATGGTGAGTTTATACCATTTGTTCTTGTGCCAACCTTATCCTTTACTGTTAATAGCTTTTCAACCTCCCTGTATTTACCTCTCTAATGTATTTACAGAGAATGATCACAAGTCCTCTCAGATCTTTGCTAACTTTTTCAGTGTCCTCTGGTAAAATACATTTAAAACATTCTACTCTAACATATACAGCACATGCAGAATACAAATTATGCTAATTTTTTTTTCCTGACACTTAGAATTATCTCCACAGTTTACCCATAGGTTTCTACTGCTAAATACAGCAGTTGCCCTAGTTTGGGTGTTTATTTCCTTCTTAATATAGTCTCCTTTACATCCATATGCATGTATACTATGTATCTTATTCTTGAAAAAATGACACTTTGCTCAGGCTGTAGATGAGTGACTATATGAAAATACAGTTTATTATTTTTAATTAATCACCTACACTGCCTTTGACCTGAAAGTAATGCACATTTCAAGGGCTCAGCACAAAGTAAACTGATGTAACAAGGAATCACCTCTTGAAAATGAGTAGAATGTTGATGAGACTGTATGAGCATTCAAAAATTATAAACCAGATCCCCAAATTAGCCATAAAGCCCATGAAATTAAAAAAATTTCTCGAAGTTTTAATGCAGATCCTGACTTTTTAAATTTTCATGACCCTGACCTTTCTCTGCAACTTGTAAGGATTATGTATCAGTGTCATAACAAAGTGAGACAGATTTTTCTTGTAATTAACTGACTTCAGTGGAAGTTTAAGTAAAAAATACAAAATATTATGAGACTGTCATAAAATCTTAATAGTCATTACTGCTGAGTTATAGAAACAGAAAACTGTAGGTGGTAGGAGCCAAGGGAGCAAAACAGGCATTACTTGGATGTTGACGGATTACCAGGAGGTCCAGAGAAGAACATGACTTTTGGAAAAAACATTTAGAAGGAAAAATTGAAAGTCTTAACAATGTTTGCACTGGAGTTTTGAGAATTGCTGTGAAGAGGATCCCTTCTCATGAAAAATTGCTTCACACAGCACCTATCGTAGCTCTGCGTCATGAAAGAGGCTTTTGGCTACTTAACGTGTAGCCTTCTGCATACTTAGAAGTCCTGCGGCTGTTTAAAAGTGTGCTGTAGAGTAGCCTCTTTCAAATGGGAATTGCACAGCAGAGATCACTGGAGAACAGTTTGCTCTGGTCACAACTCCAGCTGTTAGAGTTGTCAGCTGTACATTTCGGGCAGTTTTTCAGCCTCTTTGTGTAGCCAGGAGTGGATCCAGCCCAAGATGTTTGTGGTACAATAGGTTAGAGCAAGTGCCTGAAAAGTCCATAAAGCCAAGGGAGTTATTTTGAACCGAATCTTGCAATCAAAAAGGAACTATTACAGTTGCTGCAATGTGGGGGTGACGTGTCTGCGCTTCTTTGTACTTGTGAAAAGATGCCAACAGCACTCCACACCAGTTCTAGTCTGGAGGTCTGGGACTTCTGGAGGCCAAAGAGAAGCAATTGCACTGATGCCAATAAAAAGTATATGGTATGCTGAATTTTAGTTCAAAAGCAACATGACTAGCACACCTTCCAAGGGAACAAATAACCACAAAAAAGAAAATCAAACCATGAAAATTGTTTAAAGACGAAAACTCACATTTAATTGTGAATCGCTTCATGTGAGGCAAGGGAGCCAAACCCACTCAGTGTTTCAGCTATGTTTGATTTATTGAGCACAGTGGGCTTGTCTCTATCACCTGACATAGTAATTTTAAACTATCTTTGAATTATCTTTTTAATTAAATGTCTGAGGGATGATTGGATTTTCTGTTTGAGAGATTACTTGTTTGCTTAAAAAACACACTAGACATCTTGTTGTTTGACCTTTCTTTTCCTTAAGATGAGGGCTTAGAAACACTGAAGAGATGGTCACTTTGTTAACAGCCAGTCAGTCTTAGCTCCAAATCTGGAACATCCTTCTCTAGCACCCAAGAGCATCCTTCCCTCCACCACGCTATCTGATAACATAGAGCTCAGGTAGCAGTCCACACACTTCCCACCAGCATGTGCTGCTGATGTAGGATATTTCACATCCTTCTGTTCCCTGTCAGCCTCCTAGAACAGCCCTGTAGCCTTTTCTGCGGCTACAGCTTGGCCACAGCTGAGAGCTCCGGGGAAGGTGTAGAAGAAACTTTAACGTGTTAGGTGTACCTGTGACAGGTGCAAAAGAGGAGAAGACAGATGGAGGGGGATGAGGCTGTAGATGAAGCTCAGCCTTATCCAGTGTTTTTGTATCACTACAGAAATAGTAATTGTTACACCTAGAAATAAATAGAAGCTGTTAACTCTCTACAGATCACAGAACAGCCAGAAATGGGCATTTCACTGTAGCTGAGTTAAGCAAAGCTGAATGTTTCTGACTAGTCTCCTTCCTATCTCTCATATCACAGAATCAGAGGCATAATATCACCAGTGGTTTTTGGTTGGTAAAAACTAAAGAGGGGATTAAGCTACTTGGCTACATTATCACTAAAAAGCATGTCCTAATAGGGACTGAACAGGCAGCAATCATTCTAATGTGAATGCTGGAATAAGCCCAGAAACAAATTTTAAAACAATGACCTTTTCAATCACTCGTAGCCACAATTAACCCTGGAATTAAGGCCCTGCTCAGATAAATGCTGATCTATGGAGTCCTTAGATTTTATCCCAAACGATGCATGAATTATCAAAACAGTGACCATCGCACTGTTCTGTTGTGTTTTTGGGGGGTTGTTTTTGTTTGATTGGTTTGGGTTCTTTTGTTTGGTTGGGTTTTTTGGGCTTTTCTCTTCTTCTTTTGAGTGAAAGATAAGCATTATTACTATAAGGAATTTTAATAACAAAGATCACAGGCAGACCTGGCTCCTCTGACTCTTTGCCATACTCAGTTCCCCCTTTTATTAGCAGTTCCTAAGCAAATTTCTCAAGAGCTGGCTAGGGATCTGATGAGCCATTTGGAGAAGGTGTCTTCTCACTTAATTTTGCACTTGTGCTATGTAGACATCTACATCTGATCTAGTCATGCTGGTTATTGTTGATGAAAGGAATAAGCACACAGGACACATTTCATCTGAACTGGCTTAGATGTCTGTTATGACAGACATGCATCACACACTCCAAGTACCTTTTTACTCCAGTGACTGTTAAGGAGAACCAGGTTGATTAACTCAGATGTGAACATCTTTCTATAGATTATGTGTAGACATCTACATGCAGTTAATATACTCCACCCTTTCTTACTCTCATGACATAACATTACATATGATCCTAAGTCTTTCTGTTTTGCCTACTTAATTGTTGTTTGCTTGTATGTTTATAATGTATGGAATATTTGTGCATTATCACTTTTGCACATAATGTAACTTTTTCATATAGGTATATCAAATTTCTGACCACACAAGGTCTGAACCATTCCTTCATTTTGGACATACAAGCATACAGGTGCTTGCTCATGCCCAAGTAAAAATCACATTAGGAGAGTTGATCTCATAATGCCAGCAAAAAATGGTGATTGTTCTGTGCTAAATGACCTCAGTCATGACCTGCAGATTATCTGCAGATGATCTGTCCTCTGTGACTCCCTGGCTGTTTCTCAGGCTGTTCTGCTTCACAGCTACGACTGGCTGAGATGGACTGAGCCAAATGACTCAATTTCTTAGTATCTCTGATTAAAATATGTCTTTCAAAACCAGTTAAACAGTTTTCATTCAACTTTTAAATGGAGATTTGTTTCTTACGTGAAAAAAAGAGATTTGTTTTATTTAGGATTTTCCTTTTTAATGTTTCTGTCTCTTGTTGTTTTAGGGGTGGAAAAATCATCAAGATTTTTTTTTTTAATAATTGGAAAGCATAATTCTCAACTTTTGAATCCTTTTAAACTTTATATTAGAAAAACTTGTTGCAAGAACACTATTCATTCTGTCGAGTCCCTTTCCCCTTGCATTCTCCATGTTTTCAGTGGGAGAAAACAGCGTGAAAGAGGAAAACACAATGAATGAAATCTGATACATTAGTGAAGGAACATATTCTTTGTTTTGACATCCTTTGAAACATAAAACATTTGACCAAATGAATTTTTTTTTCCACAGTTTTTTGTGTCTTTTTTTTTTAATACAATCACAACCTTTCCTCAGGAAAATGACAGTAACTTATAATTAGTAACTCAGAGTCTTTTAAGACAGACGTGTATTTCCTTATAAACCGAAGCAAAAAAAACAAAAAACAAACAAAAAAAACACACAAAAAACCCCACAAACAAACAAACAAACAAACAAAAACAAAACCCAAAAAGACCCAGATCTTTACTGCTTTAAAAAATGGCTTGTTTCTTGAGCACTTTTGGCCAGTCAACACAGATATCTCATCCAACTCCTGTGTTTATTTTCCATTTTCAAGCAACCTAAATTTGCATTCACACTTTAAAAGTTTTTGACATTAATACAGAGTTTCAACTGCTACACCCAACCAACCAGACAATATTGTTTCAGAGGAAGGGAAGGCAAAAAAATCTCTGCAGGTATTTACACTCCATCAGACCTCTTAAACTCTCCATGCATGAAATTTTAACTCGATTTATACGGAAAGCACCCTTTCCTCCTGTTTCTCCTTCCCAACACTAGCTTACTACTATAACATTGCATCTGAAATCACTGAGGACACAGAGACAAAGGAGCCATGTAGACTTCTTGAAAGTTTCTGACAGTTTCAGCCAGCTCCCGACTACCTCGGTGACTCCCAACAGATACACAGTCGAGAATAATGAGGGTGAATGATGAGCTGCTCTTTGTCACAAGCCACCTTAAGGGTCTGTCTGCAGAGAAAGTGCTTAGCAGTAGATAACCTTTGCATTGTCCATTCTGCTCCGAATGGGCAGATGAGAAGAAAATAGCTGAGTAGATGTAAAACAAGAGATAGTCGAATAGAAGAGAAAGAAACTAGAGCTCTGGAAAATCTCTGCAAGCGTAGTGGGGAGTTTGGGGCATTTGTGCAGTGAGGAGAGGCATATACTGTCGGTGAAGTATTTGTCTACGTGATTTGATTTTTTTCATGTGGCTTTAACATGATTGTAAAGTAGTTCTAATCATTTTTAGTCTCCTCTGCCATGATGTGAAGCAACATGGCACAAACCAGAGCCAAGAAATGCCAGCTCACATGCTGAAAGCCAAGTTTTTAGGAAACTACAGACTTTTACAATAGTACAGAAGTTGTGGTACATACACACCATTTCAGAATTTAGACTAAGATATAGTCTAGGTATAGTGAAGATAATAGAAATGGGAGAATAAAGAGTCAAGGTTTTTTTCCAGCATTCATTAAATAAAACATCCACTTTGATATATGTTTTTAAATATTTCTCATAGAGATGAAAACAAGCTATTGTTTTCTCTTTATTTTTTTAATGAAGTGTCAAAGTAGTGTTAATATGCTGTTATTTGGCATAACAAGAGTATTGCTGAGAAGCAAAAGTCTCAAGCCCTTGATTTTAAAGGTGTTAAAAGGTATGAATTAATGGATTTTTCAAAGGTAAGTATTTAAGTGCTTACCCTTTTAAGTGCTTACCCATTTTTAATCCCATTAAAGAGCTCTCTGCATCTTACATTTCTTACAGGCAGTTTTAAGGACTGACCATCTGTTTTAAAGAACAGATTTCGGACAGTCATCTTGAAATAACTTGTATTCCTCTTGTTTTGTAAAAATGTCAGTAATTCTACGAAGTAGCAGCTATTAATGTACCACAAAACAAGCACCATAGTTTCTAACGAAGAGTTTGAGGTGTTTACGGTTTAAGTAGTTTATGAATAACCTATATGCTTAAACTTCACAGAGAGAGAAAAAGACTTCTTTTTACTATTTTCTAGGAGTTTTTCTCTGAGCTCCATTAGACAATAATTAGAGTTCTCCAAATCAGGTTTGGGTTTTTTTGTTCTGTTTTGGTTTTGGTTTATTTGTTTGCTTTTTTAACATAAAGTATGCTTTCTTCTCCCCAAGGTTACCTTCTGTATTTTGCAAAAATAAAGCATGTAAATGCCTACTTTAGAAACTGGAACAGGGAATTAAAATGATATTCAAAAGAAGCTGAATTCATCTAAAACTAAAGTACATTGTCAACCACCTCCACTTGCTCCAGGCACTGATGCCATGATTAGCTATGCAAGAAGCTACCTGCTGGTTTAGAATTATATGAAGTCACCTCAGGGTATCTACAAGCTTCTCACGCACAAGATACTGACAGTTTCTTTACTTGGCTTGAAACACAGTCGTTGCTACATCCAAGTACTATATCATAGATTGTTATTTCACAAGCTGTCATTAAAGTAGCTTGCCTTATTCTCACCAAACAATTAGTCTGCAAACAGTAATGGTTTGTTCCAAATACCCTCAAAGACTACAAGACCTCTAGCATTTTTTCAGGTAACAACTTCTCATCTGAAGTATGAACGTGAACTGTTTTTTTAATAATAGAGAATTAAGGGGGGTAAGAGTATTATAATCTACCTTTACAAAGCAACTTAAACTGGGGAGTGGTGGCAGGAAAGAGGAGACTTATCATGGCACAAAGATGCCTGGTAACAAAGGTATCCGTAAACCTGAACAATAACACATATGCACAGGAGTTTGAAGCTGAAATGTTTTTACCCAAACTGGCCAACTTTCTTTGGAGAACCAATATTTTATTTTAATTGCTTATTTTCAGTTACTGTGTACATGAAAATCAAATTCAGACAGCTCTGTGGATTAGATATAAGAATACATATAGTTAGACTGTCTCAACATAAGCAGCATAAATGTTGTTTATTCTGTTTAAAGTCAGTGAGAAAACTTCAGTCAGAAGCACCTTCACCTGCATTGGCTGGGGGATTTTGCACACTTTGCCTGATGATTCTTAGTTGTCACCAACTCACGCCACACAAGGAAAGGATGAGCAGTTCCAATTAGATCAGATGTTTTGTACCCATCCTTACACAAATGCATCAATAAAATTCAGTGTGGACAATCAGTTCTTTGTCCTTCACGTTAAGGTTTCTCCTAGGCTGAACTCAACAAAACTGAATGTTTTGAATTTTGCAGCTCATTTCTGACATGAACAAACATTTCCTTAAATAGGTGCTTCAGTAATTTCACGCTTCATTATTCAAGATTTGGTTAGGATCAACTAATTCATTTTTACTTGTTGTCTAACCAGATCTTCATTGCTATAAAAAAAAAATCTAACAATCAGTCTTTGCTCTGATCTTCCCAGCTTCTGTGCTTAGTTATTCATTCCCCTGAAATGCATCCATGCAACCTTCCTCATCCAGGTCCTTTTACATTTGTCAGATGGGGCTCATGATATTTACATGTGTTTGCATGTCAGGAATCCCTGCTTGGCACAGCAGGGCACGAAGTTGCCTGCTAATAATTCTAGCAGGGAAGATGGGAATAGATGCTGTCAGCGCCAGTCAGGAGTAATCTGCACCTTTGAAAATGAAACCATTTATATTTAGATACATAAATATAGACTGAAGAATCTAAATTTAAGTCTTAGGTTGAAAATGTTGACCTCAATGAACAAACCCCTCTGGTAAAAGCTGCAGGGGAATGGTATTACTAAACAGTTGAAGAGGATGATTTGAACTTCTCACTGCATTCATCTCCTGGTATAACTCTATAGTCTTTAGTCAAACACTTTCTTGAAACTTATCTTGATCAGTAGATAGCAAACAGTATTCACAATTTAATGTAAGTGGCATTAAAACAAAATGAGCAATAAAAAAAGCTACTTTTATAACTGATGAACAGTAAGACATAATGTCACCAGGACGATATACCTGTGCTTTGAGAAATTAATACACAGGAGTGTGCAAAGGGTTCAGAGCAAATGCGATGTTACATGCAGAAACACAGGCACACAGACACACATAAATAAGTGATTTTTGTCTCAAAGAGTTTATTGTAATCACAGACAAGACATAACATCAGAGAACCACAAAAATAGGAAGTAGAACAAAAGAGGAAGAATGGAAAATAGTCACCCTAATGCTAATGCATTTACTGCTTCAGCTGAGATTTCACACTATATGTTATTCAAAAACATACTCATTAGTGACTTCAAAGCACACGGAAGTCAACATAAAGGCTCCTATTTGTCTACCATAAACGTTTAAGCGGGCGTTTGAAAACACATGGCTACCTGCTTAGTGTCAGATGGTGTTCACCAACGCAGAATGTCACTCACCAAAACAAACGATCCGCATGAATAGCTTTTCTGTTTCTTCCATATTTTGCTGTCAGCTAGTCATACACGAGTTGCTTCACAATAATAAACAGACCATGGCAGGTTGGATTAATATCAGTTTTTATTACAGTGGTTGCAACCATTAATTATCTGGCTGACTAGTGATGAGATGTGGTTCTTATCTAATAGGTAAAGGTATCAAGTTCATTAAAGTTCATCAAATACAAACTAAAAAAAATTGGATGCTGCAACTTTTCTAGAAGTCTCATAAAAATTCTCAAACATACACATTCATATGACTTTTTCTTTTCCTGTTGTAGTATAAAACTAAAGCTGTATTAAACAGGAAGAGCAAATGAAAATTAGTTGGAAGAGTATTTCAAATTGTTCTCATCTTAAAATCATTTGTTCTTCCCAAAAAAATATTTAGTAGCTTCCTTAGTGGGTGTTTTCTGTTATGATTTAGAATTATATCCTATAAATCCCTTGAAGAATTATCCTAAAAATACAGGATGAAACTCAGGCCTCTTGAAGTCAATGCCAAAACTCCGATTGACTGCAGCAGAGCCAGGATTCCACCCACAAAAAGATTCAAAACAAGAAATTACAAAATGTCCTTTCTGTAAATGCTTAATGTAATTTTTCAATGCCCAGTTCCTCGGTGGTTTTAGTCTTCATTTTTACCTTGTCTTTGGATGAGATTTTAAATCCTAACTCAGCCTACAAACCACTTTTGAGCATGTTTTTCATGCATTTATGCTGATACTTATAAAAACATTCACTGCACATGGTGTGACTCTTAGCAATGGTCCTGTGCAGTGTTAAGGGTTGGACTCAATGATCCTTTAGATCCCTTCCAACTCAGCATTTTCTGTGATCCTGTGATTCTGTATCTAGAGAAAATAGATTATGTGCACTTATTTCATGCTTTAGTGCTTTCAAACATTTTGCTGTTTCAATTTGCATGTATATTAAAAAGCTTGATTAAGGTAACTGAAAATATCTACTTGTAAATGACTTCAGGGATAACTGTTTGCCTTAGAGAAAAGCAAGATTTCTGTAACACAAGATAAGAGTCTTTCTCAAATGCACTACATCTTAAATTTTAAGTGTTTGGCATCCAGATGACATTTTAAGAATTTAATATTAATATCCAGGAAATAATAAAGTTGTTATAATTTATACACAGAAATCTTGCTTGTGAAGTTCACAGGTCTGCTACATATGCAATGTATCCAAATCAAGGCTAAGCAAGGAAACGAAACCGTAAGCTACATGAAAGTATGCAGATTCTACTTTTCCTTTCAAAACTTGCTTATTATTTTCAGAGCACCAGGCACTACACTCCCAATGAAACTTCCTTAAAAGCCTACTACTCTTTTAACCTCTTTTCCCAAATAGTCATTTAATCAGATTTTGCTCTCAAAATGTAAAAGCCACAGGATGAATACAGGGAGTCACTTGCACTGGGAGACAGTCATCTGGCAAACACAAAACCAGACCATGAGGTAGAGGGACTCTCCTTCAAACTGAGCAGATGCCTGTGCACAGCATGGGCACATCCATGTGCATACTCGTCTCCAGCAGTGCCCCACACAAAGCAGTCTGGGTAGACAGACAGGAGGTGCTTCCCTCCAGAGACACTGGGATCAAGGGTCTGACCTCTGTTAATGAGAAATAAATAACCAGTGTTGCCATACAGTTCAGTCCCCTCTGCAAAAGTTTTAATGAGTTTACGAATCTCACTGAAAATATATAGTTAATTCACTGTTTTCATTCCAGATCTTTGCATTTGCTTGCCCGATGAAAATGATATAATAGGATGATACAGTGTCTCAAGCAAGAACCTAACTGCCTCTGGCTTCAGGGTATTAGATGACTTATTCTCAAAAAAGAGATATTAATAGTACTCATTAAAAACAGACTGACTGACTTTCTTTCTACAGACTTATCTTAACTCAGAAAGACAAGAAGTGTCCATTTTATGGGGGCTTGGGCAGTGTTTATTCAGCACACTCAGAACATGTGTCCATGAGGATGTTTTTCAGGTAGGAAAAGGAACCCTTTACCCTGAAGAGCTCTTATGTGGTTCTGGGAGTTTGGGAAAGCATGGCAGACAAAAGTGAAGCAGCTTATGAGCATCTTCAGCTCAACATTCATCAGAGCAAAAAAGACTTGATGTCACCCAGGAGTGACCGGATGCTGATCTGAATCAAGCATCAACAGTGGTTGGATAACTGCTTTCAGTGCTAGATGACATCATGTTCTGAGTTAATATAGGACCTGAAATCTACTTTTGACCAATGTTCACTCTTCAGGATGCATTCAAGAAGATGGTAATTTTCTAGAGAGCTCCAAAAGCTCTTTACCATTTGTTGCTGTCTCACCCACCATGTTCCATAGTGCCTTTCTCTGAGAAATTATGAGAATCACCATTGATCTGTGTCCTCAAGGTAAGAAAGAGGCAACAACACATTCTTCACAGAAGCTTCACACGCTAGAAATAACTTGCTCCTGTGATCTCTCAGAGCTAAGACTGTTGATTTTTTCAAAGGTGAAGCAAACCTTATTAATTGTACCATTTCCTCTATGTAGACCTGTAATCACAACTTCCTTGTTTCAGACTGACAGTGTTGTTTCTGATCTATAAACTCCTGAAGGGCTTGACATGTGTTTACTTTGAGAATTATCTCTTTCCCTGCTCTTTGCTGCTGCAGCTGAGAAAAGGCAGCTGAAACAACACTCCCAGAAAATAAGAAGCTCTTGGTGTACCATGAAGATTATACAATTCTGGTTGGATATCTGGAGCATAAAGGTTATTACTTTGCTGTTAATGTGAACTGGACTGCATATCTGGTCACATGAAACCATGGCAGCCACCATGAAGGCAGCTACAGGTACATGTATGATAGTTTCAGGCTCTCTCTCTGTAGGAGACAATTTAACTTACTCCTCTCTGCTAGGAGTAGTCTAGACCCTTTCCCCAGAACTATTTGAAGCAGGTGTTGTGGAGCTTGCACTGGCACTTCCAGTAATGTTTGGAGAATCTCACAGGTATTTCAAGCATCCCTACACTCATAGTCTGTAGGTATGTAAGGTCCTACAAACCTTGTCATGGTGAGATAGAACCTTCTCTCATTTGAAATTGTTTAAGGGATTAATAGTTAAGAATGTGCTTTCATGTCAGAGCTGTGATTGTTCCTTCTCAGCACATGAGACTGTCAAAACAAACAGGGTGTAGTAAAGGATTGTTTCAGGTAAAGCTATGAAGGCTGCATGATGTCTAATGAGGGGAATGCTGCACAGGGATATAAAAGCAGTACACAGAGAGGCTAATTTTAGTCTAATGAGGTTCACCACTCCTCCAGAACAGGTTCAGCACACTTAAAGCTAGGCTTCTGCTCTGCTTTATCAACAAAGGCAGACTGTCAAGACTGTACTCCCCATTCCAACGTCTGCCTTTGAAAGCACAATCCAGAAACCAGTTTAGAATTGAGTGACTTTTCAGAGTAAGTGCTTACAGCAGCCATAGTCCCAGCAGAGGGGAACAGAGGAGGCTACTAGGGACAGGGACAGGGTCTGTCAGCAACTGTCTGAGCTGCCTGTCTGCCAAGGACCCTGCACATTACGCATAAAGCAACGAAGAGAGGATAACTCTCAAGGGCTAAAGCTCAGGTAAACATACCAGAGCTGCTCATTACTTCAAGCAAAGCTAGCAATGAAGCTGTAACAACAGAGAACTTTGGGCAAGGTGCAAAGGCTGATCAAAAAGCTGACAAAATACTTGGGTAGTTAGCTCATGCACGTGTTATGTGCTTTAAGTGCATGGTTGCTGTCAGTACCTGGGGAAGGAGGCAGAGATTGAAGCTGACCGAGGGACAGCTGCACAAGCTGAAGCTATTACAGGAGGCAATGCAAGGTAACAAGCTCCTTGTCAGAGATGTGTGGTGGAGATGGAGTAGTTCAGTTACCAGATGTTACTTTTACTTTATTTATTGTACACATAAAAGTCCTCCATACTAAGCAGAAGAGTATCTAATAGATAGCAATATCATACAAGTGCCTGCATGTAAACCTGTTTGTGTCCTTTGACTAGGGACTTTGTTCCACTAAACTTTTCCTCTTGGCTTTCTGGAAGGCCAGAAAAGGTCCTCATTTTGTCTGCCGCTATTACCTACAGCGCTCAGAAACCCCTCTACATCATCTTAGATGCTTGTTGCCTTCAGAGGAATGCTCCTGTCTCTAAGGAAAGCTCAGCTGTGTAGACCATGGCCAGACTGATTGTGTTTCACAACACAGAGTTCAAGTTGGAGGGAAAACAAAGCAAAGTACATGTGCTCCCGTTCTACCCACTGCCTCTCACAGAGGTGATGTAAAAATACCATTTCCAACCAGTGATAAGTGCAGTTGGGCCCTAAAGCTGTATTCTGGCATCCACAAGGTGTAATTGGTTTTAAGATCAGAGCTGGTGAGGACTCACAGCCCCTGTTAAGAGAGAGGCATGAAGGCTATTAAGGGGCTATCTGTAAATCAGGATAGTGGCCTCAAGGCTACCTTTGGAATAAAATGCTTCACTTTTACAGCACCAAAGCCCAGATCCTCTAAGACATTCAGATGTTAAATTCCCATTAACCTCTCTTTAAGGTTTCAGGCTTCAAATTTCAGCATTTTGGAACCAAGTACGTACGCATGTTTCTCAGGTCTCTCTAAAATCAACATTAAGCTTCCATTTGTTTCCAGTTTATGATTTATATCAAACAGTGATGACAGAATTCAAGGCAGAGTATTTGACAGCTAATAATAACTTCGCGCCCACTTTGTGTTTCTGGGTGAAAATCCAACAGGAACAATTAACAACAAATTCTTTCACTGTATTGCAGTCCTATGAGTGCCGAAACAAATTGTACCTACAAATACTAAATACATACGTGGACTATTTGACACAAGTAAATTTAAATTGGAACTGACAGCATGGACCATGAATTGCACTTCCACAATCTGGACATGTTGAACATTCAAAATGTTGAACAGTCAAAAAAGGGTTAAAAAATAATTTATTTTGGTAACTTGTAAAATTTAATAGTTAATCATAGAATCATAGAATGCATGCTATTAAAACAAAAAGTGGTATAATATTCTGAACAATAAGTTCTATGCATTTCATATTACAAATAATCTATAATTTGTTTTTAAAGAGATTTCAAAATCAGTAAAGATATTTCATTTTAAAAGTTTGTAGAGATACCTCAGAACTTAAAATGTCTTGTTATGCTGATCTTGTCAGTTCGTATACACTGATCATGTGGATGGGTATAATATTACATGTAATGGAGAATAAGAAATTTGCTGAAATCCATGCTTGAGGAGGGAGGTAATACCAATTTTCAAGAAGTGGCTGCTAAATATTGAACATGAATGTCTGAAATAGTATTTTTAAAAGAAAAAGTTTTATGAAATTTAAAAAAACCCACTTGATTCTGACTGAACCAAACTATAGTCTTTAAATTGAAGCTCACCAAAAACTTTTTGCTTGCCCACTGGCCAACAAGTTGTCCAAGAATATTTTTGGCATTAAGAAGTTTAAATTAAAACCGCAGTGCTCTATTTCATCACGATTTTTTTGATACCCAATGCCAGACACTATACGGTTTGAATGACAGAGCCACATCGCAGTTTTTAATTCCAAGTGTAACCTGTGGAGAGGCGCGAGCATTCCAACTGTGTCTAGAGTATCTGGATTGCCAGACTTCAAATCCCCTGTAAACAGCCTGTTGCAAATCTAAAAATAGCTGGACATGTGCAGGACCTGATGCAGCAGCTTTTAGAAGGAAGATTCCCCAGCAGAGGGACAAACAGAAGGCATTAGGCGTTCAGTGAACTATTATAGCTGTTTTTCCTTTTAGGTTTTTCTTCATTTCTGCATACCTCATTATTGTGCTATAAATAATACTCCAAGTCAGGACATCATTTAGAGGACCCTGGAAAATGTTTTATTCAGCCTTTTAATTTTAATTGGTTTTTATTCCCACCTAAATATTAGCAAAACTGCCATTATTTGACACCAGAACTCCAGATTTTTCAGGAATAGAAGGATTTAGTCTTCTTGCCCTCTCTCTTGTGAATGGGTCTTTTGGCTTCTAAGAGTACCTCAGTGTCAGAGTTTCCAGAAATTGTCTCCTGAATTTTCAAGAATTTTCTTAGCATATATGGAATTCATTTATGCTAGTGACGTGTGTTGGGTTGCATGAAAGTCTTCCAGAAAAAAGCAAATTGCCACAGGCCATCTTAAATACTCTCTTGCAACAGCTGGCCTACATGTACGGAATACATGGCTTCCATCAGACGTGGAAGTAAAATGAGCTTTCTTTAGTCATGATCTGACATGCGAGGGAAATGTTGAGAACACTCTAGCAGTATCCACAAAGGATCCACAAAAGGCGTACACTTTTAAGCAACGATCTGTAAAATGTTGGAGGCCCCCTTAAGAAATGCTTTTCTGTAGCACTACATTTCCTTGGTAAAGGTCTCAGTATCAGCACGTCTTTCCCTGCAGTACTGCAACACAATGTAATAATTAGCACAAAGTGATAAAACGTGGGATAGCAAAATACTCGTTCATTGGCCCAGGAGGCAAGTGCAAACAACTGCAGTTCTGTCAAACTTACATGCAGGTATGGTTTATCAAAAAAGTGCGTTTGAAATATGATTTATGTATAAAGCTCATGATGTGCTTTTCTGATGATTACTTCGCCGGAATGACTATGTAAACATGTTATATAAAATGTTTTGAAGTCTTAAAATGAAAAAGGCCTGGCACTTGTTATGTATTGCAAATACGCATACATGCTGAAATATGCCTATTTCAGCATCTTATAGCACCTTACATATGCAGTTCATCCTTTCCAAAGAATTTGATTGCACGGATGTTTTGAGCACTGCTCTATTTATATTCATCCTTCAGCAAAGTACATTCAGAAACTACTCCCATGACTTCAGTACCTATTTTGAAAGAACTCTGTTCTGGTGCATTTATGTCCTACATACTTAAATCTGGCATAATGACTGCAGGTGGTTACCGTAAGGGTATTGATACCAGAGACATTATGCATAACATAGACAGACTCCATCAGTAATTTCACCCTACACAGAGCCAGAGGAGCTTTACTGTTACTGTATCTATCATTGAAACATAGAATGATAGAATCATAGAATGGTTTGGGTTAGAAGGGTCCTTAAAGATCATCTAGTTCCTAACCCCTCTACCATGAGCAAAGGGTGCCACCTACTAGAACAGGTTTGCTGTGGGCCCCATCCAAACTGGCCTTGAACACTTCCAGGGATGTCACAGAAATTTTAATATGTTCAGGTGCAAGTAACAAGTGTAAAAATTCACACTAAATTTTCGAACACAAAAAATCTTAAACCAAAGTAGAAGTAATATTCTTTTATTTCTTGCCAGGGGAAGTAAACCTGTAGTTCTTCTTTGCACTGAAGAAAATCAAGCTGTTACAGACAGCATAGCCTACATTTTCACAGTGGTTTATTCCTACATGATAAGCCATTATTTAACATTTACATATGTGGATATTTTTTTCTTTTAAGTTTATGCCACTGTAAAGACAATAAACAAATTTCAGTCCCCTCTGATACTATAATTTCCTCTTTGTAAGTCACAAATACTCCATTTTCCCATTTTGAATTGAAATGTGGCCTGAAGCATGAAATTAGTATCGCTGCTCAGGGTGGGTCAAAGGCAAAAACTCAAATACGGGTTCACTGAAATTTGCAAGAACTTCAGTGGATCACAAAACCAAACTGGGATTGAAAGCCAAGCTCCCATTCAGATGGATATCAAATCTCATCAGAGTGAGTATCTCCTAACTTCTTCTTAGATTTTCCATGATGCTTATACTTGAAACTTCAGCATAATTAGATTAAGAACCTAATCTATCCCATATGGGTTTGACAGTAATCTTATGGATTGTTTTGTGGGACTTTTTTCCACTCATCTGCTTTATTGAGGGTAAGTACAGGAAAGAAGCACACTAGGAAGTTAATGTTTAGTAAAGCTTAGGATGTGATTCAAGGAAGTCATCATGAAAATAAATACAGGGAAGTTGTGAAATATAGCACAGAACTGTGCTATTAATTAGCAAATAGCACTTTCTTCAGCAACAACAAAAAGAAATTAAACAAATGGAATGTCTCCTCCCTTTTGCCTTCCCATATATATCTCTGCCTTCTAGCAACTTGCCATCTGACATTCAAACCATGCTACGCCTGGAATTACATAGTGCCCATACTGAACATATATTCCATGCACCGACAGACACAAGTGACATGGGAGCCACAGCACCCGCAGGGGCAGGGAAGTCCAGAAGTATGGGGGGGGGGGAACAGACCTCCTCTCAAGTGAGACTCTGGGATAGACCAAAACCCAAACAGCTCTAGACGTTCACCTGGGAGGCTGTTCTAGCAGGATTGAGTACCAGATGCCTAGGCATCTGGGACCCAGGGCCTTCTTGCTATCTAGGCTCACTCACAGCTGGGGCACCCACATAGAACCATTAAGGTTGGAAAAGACCTCTAAGATCATTGAGGTCTTGAGGACTTCTGCCAGGAACTTTGTGGAAGAATTATGTAGGACCCAGGTCTTGCAAAGGCTTTGGCTAGCACCCTAACCACCAGAAAATCTTTCCTCTTGTTGTTCTTTATCATTCAAATGTCAAAGAATGGTCTTGCGGTTTAGCCCCAGTCAGGATCAGAAAATATGGAGCCAAGCACCCCAGGCGTAGGCAGGAGAAACATGAGTTGTAATCACTTGGAGGCACACCCACCTTAAATCAAAGGTATATTTGCTTCCTGGCTCCTGTTCCTGGCTTGGACCCTGCACAAGTCACTTGAACTGCTGGTGCTTCTGTTTCCTTTCCTGTAATTTTAGGATAATAAAACTGGTCTCTCTCCCAAGGCTGCTGTGGGGATCCATCAACGCAGACTCATAAAGGACAGTGGGATCACTGGTAGGGAAGCTGTGTATGAATGCACTGTACAGTTATCATGAATGTTACTCATAGAGGATTCAGATATGTAACTACAAATGCACACATCCATTAAGCTTTATTGTTTCATTATGTTCCAGTGAACTAATTCCAGATTACTGTGTCATAAGTCTTAAATAATACTCTTTCCACAATTAATGATCTGCTCAGTCAAGCATTAAAATATGGCCAAATATCTTTAAATAATTTGGATAATTTTTGCCTTCATATAAATGAGTGTCTGTAGTTTTACAAAGCTAAAAACCTGATTCCCAAATTTTTGTTAGCTAAGGTTTCAAATATTATCATCAGCCATCACAAAATGTTCTAAAGCAATTGAAAAATTTGTGAAAATTAATAACCTACTCTGTTAGTCATATTATTTCTTCTGCTCCAGAGCTGCCTATGTGGCATTCCTGGTCAGAATCTGGTCAGCAGGAAGACCGAGCATGTGTTGGGTAACTAGTAGGGCTGCAGCCTGGCTCTCCTCCCACTGGCAGTTCTCAGGCATTCCCCATGCTGCCCAGACTGCTGCTGCATCACTGGTGGCATCAGCCCAGCTTAAGATGGGGCTGTGTAGCTTGTTGCTGCTTTGCCATGCAGCCAACATACTCCTGAGGAGCTCAACTAAGAGGAAAGTGGGAAATGTTAGTAGCGTAAAAGTCAGCCAGTTCTCTAGAAAAGGCATTTGTTTCCCTTGCCAAAAGTCAAAGTCTACTATATACAAAGGAGGCATTATAGCTTCTCATAAAAAGGTCACAATAATCTTTTGTAATGGAAAGTGGAGTACAGCCTAAATATAGGATCTGTCCCAGAATTCCTATAGCGTGTAGATTAAATTCTGTTTATTAGTATTGTGTGGATTGCTGCTACACTGTGCTGTACAAAACTCAGCAGTTGAAAGAGAAGAAACTCAATCCATTCTGTGTGTAGCTGGAAGGAGATGTTATACCTATTTTAAAGCTGAGGAGTTTTAATTCATTTACAGAATATTCCAAGATGAGTCACTGATCTTTCAGCCTCTTAGGGAAAATGCATCTGCTTTCTTTATCTTTCTTCATCAGAAGTGTAACCTGTGGCATGTGCATTTACACAAGGGGGAATAATTTTATATGAGCTTTCAAAATATCTCATAAAAATCCATATTATGAGGAATTCCTGGACAACGCATGCCATCATGCAAAAATTCCTGAGTATAGAATTACATCACAAGCCATTCCCATGTCAAAATATGTAAAGATTAGCTGTTAATGACCCCTGAATCAATAATGAACATATGAAGTTTACCTTAATACATATTCACAAAACACAATTTTGAAGGCTTGACAGAGTTCTTATACAAAGGTGATGGAAACTGACTAATTACAATTAACCATTATCCAATTAACCATCATCCCTTTTAGAAACTAGTAGTCATTCAATAATAAATCATGTGCTACCCAGAGAAATGTGAGTGAAGATTTCTCTCTGATCTATTGTTTTTATGTTCCTGAAAGCTCCTTAAATCCCATTCCTATACAGTTGCCACTAAGAAAACCTCCTGCAAGGAAAGTACCCTCATGTCAACTTACCTGCTTAGCCAGTGTTTGAAAAAAATAAAGAAGTATTTTAAGAAAATGATGGAATTCCGAAACCTTATCTTGACCCCACTTAATCTAAAAATCCTGCTTGGCCTTTCAAGTATGGTTGAAAATCTGGCAGGCATCACGAAGAGCAAAGCAATATATATTAGCTGTGCTGTTAGGCATTCACTCATAGGAAGCTCTGTCCTTTCAACGTTACAAATCTTGAAATGGGGAATTACTGGCAATTTTTACAGCAGAAAATTGAGCCAGCGTTTTCCATGGAATAGCTTTTCCTCTTTCTGGCTATATTTCTAATTACCCAGAAGCAAAACAGTCCTTATCTACCAGTACCTTTTCTATTACACTCTCAATCATTATTGCAGCAACACACTCCACTCAAAAAGTATGCCGATTACTATTAATAAAGTCCATTTAGAAAAAAATCAGCTTTTGCTATTTGATTTTTTTTTGTGTGTGGCAAAGAAACAATCATTAACTTTTATAGTTTCAGCTCATATTACTGCTTGCATGAGATGGAGCAGCAGTCACTTCTACTGCAAACACAGTAAAGCACTTGCAGAAGGCACATATTCTTTTTTATGTATACCTTTATACACACATGTATGCATGCACATGCATATTTGTGTAAGATCTGTGAGAGAAAAATTGAAAAACAACAAAAAGAATCAAAATAGATTTTCAAAGCATATATTGGTAAATTGCGTATCACTAGTCATGATATACAGAATGCCATAGAAAAATCATAATAAGAAAAGATATTAATATCAAGAACATGTTTTGGATTCTGGCATTAAAGCCTGCTGTAGGTTCATCCTTCATAACTTGACGCAGTGCACAGCTGGGATATCAGTGACTCTGACTTTATCTGACTTAAATCAGGAGAAGAAACAAACAATGTCACTGACAACTGAAGATGCTCTTTTTTTAAAAAAATATATGGTCGCTGTAGGCCATGATTCTGGTGGAGTGAGATTCCTCTCCTTATTTTTCTTATCTAAAAGTGAAATGTCTTCTCTAAACTCATCACCTTGATTCTCTCTGGGGAAGTCAATGGGGAAGTGGCAATTAATCTTAGTCTACCGTAATTGCCTAAGATAGGTAGATGAGCTGCCCTTTGTAGGCATCTCATTCTTTTCCATTGACTGCAGAAAGCCAAGATAAATTATATAGATTTTGTCTTTTTTAGGTGATTAATGGTCAGTGAGGCAAATACCACCTGACTTCCATGGTAGAAGAGAAAATTTCTCACTACAAGGCCAGTGCAAGGAATGAGCAATCCAAGACCTGGAGGCTGCAGGCAAGAATATGACTTCCTTACACCAAATCAGCAAGTCTGGAGGGAAGGAAACCCTTTGAAATTAAGGGCATGACTTTATTCAGTAATTAGGGAGAAAGATTTGGATTTCCCATGTCACTGCCCTTGAAACTGTCTTTGCTTCTGTTTCTGATGACAAAGACTGGCTCCCCAAGAAAAGGATCAGGCCACCCTTTTTAACAGATGGTGCTGCTTAATCATAGGCAAAAAAAGCGTATCTTTCCAAAAGCACTTCTTGCTAGAGACAGTGGTCTTCTAGAGAACATAATAGGTAGGTCATGTGGAGGGGAGATATCCACTAATGATCATTGGTTTTTAGCCCCCACAAGCACTTGCTCTTTGGTCATGTCCCCTTTGAACTGCAAGTGGATGCTGACCAAGAGCACTTTGTGCATTGTGTGCACTCAAAGGAGATAGCTGACCTTTGCACAGGTAGACAAGACAGTGGGAGATCACTTACTCTCTCTGACCACTCCAACACGCCTAAGGAGAGGGATTCGATGTGACCACGTGGAAGTCTGAAGGTGTTCTGGCATCCTTTTTAACTCCTGCAAACCCAAACTGAGCTACTCTGGCTACTAAGACAGGCTTCCAGGTGAAGCTTATTCAGCTCCCTAGGACTTTCCTATAAAATGACCAGACCATTATCTGGAGACAGCAATGATCTGCACTCAGGCCTGAAGGAGGAAAGCACCCATGCTAATTTGTTTTACGGCAGGATTAATTAATAAAATAACCACAGTACACAGGGATGAGCACTGGTCTAATCAGCTTGGCATGCATGTTTTGTTCTACTACCCTCCATTGCATGAATACCCTCTAAAACAGGTGTCAAAATTAATAAGTGACAGGGGTAACTCCATTTCATGGTTAGCTAAGAGTCTTCAGTGATGTGAATAGTTCTATAGGAAATAATTGATGACATTTTCTTCGGCAAAATTCTCAAAAATACAGCTAGCAGGAAGCAGCACAGACTGATTTAGTAGACTGGTTTCTCTTGGTGTAAACCTTACAATTCCACCACAGAATGTTGACCCCCTTGATGGAACACTTGTGGAAATTTTACCACTTCTTTGCACCTAGTGAGGAACTGATGGTAGACACAGTCACCTTTGTTACACATTCCTGTTTCATTACTCTTTGTGGCAAATGCTCAAGCTGCTGTTCCCTATACTCAAGAGGACTCAGATAAGGGCAGCAGGTCTGCACAATGTCTTGAGCCTCTTTTACCAGCCATATCCCAGTGCCACTTCAGGCAGCTTTTCTGGTTCTCTGTGTCTCCCCTGTCTCTGTGGTATTTCTCACACTCTTAGCACAGATGAAGTACGCTAATCCCTTTGCCCCTAAGGCATGTCTTCATAATACAAGACAGCAAAGGCTAGCCATACCCATGCTTGCCCTGAGCTTCAGAGGGCAGCAGAAGGATGTCAGTGTGGCTGCACCACTTAAAACCTGAGTAAGCATCTGCATTGTGCAGTACATTGTGCACTGCAGACATACTCAGCTAAGCTTTCCATCATACACCAGTGACTTGGTAATGCACTTATTTTGGCTGAAGAGCTTTGCTGTTTCAGCTATGGTCAACTGCATCTTAAAATTATCCTGAGTCAGAGGAACTGTGATACAAAATAATGCCAGTGAAGGTTAGCTTACTAAATAAAAATTTACTGTAATACACTGCTAGAGTCCCTGACCCAACAGAGATATCACTTATAAATTTCTAGTCTTCAAAGCAATTAAAAATAAATACTATAAAAATCTGCTGCAATCAACTACAACGTGTACTAAATTGCTTGACTGTTTTTGTTTATGTAAAAAAGTAAAAAGAATTGCTTTTGATATCTTAATCTCTGTTTTATATCAGCTTTCTGTTTCTGGAATGTAAAGCAAAGATATTAAATATCCCACAAATCTATAACCAAGCTACTGGGAAAGAATCCATGAAAAGCAAATGCTGTAAGAAATGCAAAAGCTGTTTTTTCTCTGTCTAGTTAAGAAATTTCTAGTCACATCTAAATAGTTTCTTCTAAACAAATTAGTACTTAATTGTCATTAATCAATTGTACATTATAAAGTTTAGATTTTTCCTTGGAAACATGTATACTTGTAATATGCAAAGCTGCAGGTAGTTGCTTTAATTAGTTTTTCTTTAGAACAAGACACTTATTCCATGGGACAGGAAAAACATATATTAATAAATTATTTAAATTATAAATAAACCAAAGTCTAATTAAAAAAAGGCTGAGAAAAAGTGTGCAGTCCAAGTACTCTTGAAATGTTTCAAATTACTTAAAAATCTTCTTAAAAGTCTTCTTAAAAGTTATTAGCAATTCAGGCCCAGTGTATCTCATTGGCTACAGCAGCAGTCGATTTTAGTTCTTAAGGGGAATATACATACATGACAAGATATTGAAATGATGCAGCCTATAAATCCAAATATATAGAAACAAAACAAACCTCAAACTGTACCCTGCACATAGCCTGCCATTGCAAAGAAGATCTAGAGCATCACTCAGGGGTGAAGAACACGGTGTGCTAACTGATGAACGGTTCCGAGGAGGAAAAGCATTTTCAGAAATGGACTGGGAGTCACTAGAGCCACCCACACTTGCTTTTGCTCAGTAGTCTTTCCCAAGTGCAATACTTAAAATGAATAATGTACTTTTTATTTTTGTCTTTTGTTCTGGTTGTTTTTTGTTACCTTCTTCCCCAGTGAATTTCACAACGCTTGTCCTTATCAAATAGAAAACCATAGTATTTTCGAGAAGTATCCAAAAGACCTTTCTCCTATCTACCCTCGTGAATGATTGCCCTGATCTCTATAATTTTCTTCCAGAATATTTTTTTCATTGGCCACTGTCTGTGACAGGATACTGTGCTGGAGAGGTTACTGTGTTAGGAGGATCTGTGGTCATGTTCAGCATGGCTGTTTTTACACTATGTTCTTACAATGCATGCGCAGAGCTTTTGTACATTGATTTTCTGCAAGTCAGTAAGGCTGTTTTCCACAAGTATGGATAAGACAAATTGGGCATGTCTTAATCCACGCTGTTTAAACTGATTTTTGAAATGGCCAATGTGTGATGACCAATTCCTAAAGCCAAGCTTTCAACAGAAAATTCGCTGTAGCCCTTGCTATAAATCAGGTAATTATGTTTGCAAGCTATTGGCAAATATATTTTGGTGCTCAAAATATAGCATAGATGATCAGAAATTGGTAGCAATTTCATTTGAGTAGGATAAATGAAGATGAAAATTCATTGCTTGAGGGAAATGGGAGTAATGAAAATTCTAAGTAATATAAAGGGCTGCAAGTTCCCTTTTTTATCTGGCAATTAATAATGACACAGAGGTGGAAATATTTGTGTTAGGCTAATATTAGGTGGAGATTGTTTCTGAATATGGGGAATGAATAATCCAAGCAAAGAGTGACCTGCTAGGCAGAATTCAGAAAGTAATCTATTGTCCTCAGCTACAGAATTGGTCCTGCTTGGAGCAGGGGAGTGGACCGGAGAACTTCCAGTGCTCACATCTGGCCAAAATTATCCTGTAATTTTATGTTCCTATGTCTCTCTATCCTAAAAGTAGGAAGTGGCAAGGAAAAATAAGGAAAGTGAAATCTCTTGTCTTCTCCAATAGGGATTAAGAAGAAAGCAGCTGCCCATATTGTATCCACTGTGGCCTGGGCAAAAGAATAAACAACAAGCAACAAGCTCCTCTGTACCACGGAGGCTGAGGTACTTTCCACATGTGAACATAGCTGCAGAACTTTGAAGTAAGCAGAACTTTAAAGGTGCTGACCAAAGGGATCTGTAAATGTGAAGATGCTGAGTGTGGGCATTTAAGATGGTAATTTTCAGTATTCAAATACATGGATCACCCTTTTTCTTGAAACAGGTAGTAGTGGTGATGTTAATGGTGCAATTATTCTCTTTTAAAGGAATAGAATTATTATTGCTCCTACACAAGTTCTAGTAAAACTACTTTAACACCCGAACTATAGGATAAAAGAGAAACTGTGTTTTTTTCATGAACTATATGTTTATTCTCAGGACTTAGATGGTAAAGACTTTATTCAGTGGCTGAAAATTAGGTGTTTTGAGAATAGTGTTCTCTAGTGCCTTGGGAATTTAGAGGCAGCTACAAGCAGACAAGTGTCTCAGGATGATTTAATAAATAAGGTTCATGTTTGCAACAGTTTTTTCACAGACTACATAGGATGGTCAACATTAGGATCAATGTGATCACCTTGTCTGTTTTTTTATAAAAGAGGAAAAGGAAGCAAAGAAAATATAATCAAACAAGACAATGTTTCAGAATGGAATAATGAAAGTTGTGGGTATTGAGTTTGGATGGGACTTGGGTTAGTTTTGTAGGGGGTTTTGTGTTGGTTTTTGGTTTTGGTTTTGTTTTGTTTTGTTTTGTTGCATAGCCTTATTCAAACATAAATAACTTTAAAATTTATCCTTGCATCTTACTCTTTTAAAATATACTCTCTGTACGTTTTCTGGGCAAAACCAGTACTTGCTCTTGGCAACTCTCAGTTTTGCATAACATCTGTAATGAGCTATGAAAATTAGATAAATACCATGAGCTTTTTCTTGCTAATTTTTTTTGCTAATCAAAACAGCAGATCCTGATTATGCTTCCTTATGCTCCAAGATACACAACTTAAGAGGAGGGGGTTGTTTTTTCAAGAATATTTTACTTTCCTTATCCCTTATATAAACTCTTTCTGTATCAAAACAATAGTCTTTCATTCCTGAAGTCAACTGTATATGGAATCTTCAAAACACTCCCCTAGCTTTAAAAAAAAAAATTAAAAAACCCCTCTTCCCTTTGATGAAAAGGTACTTATAAAACCAGGTTAAATAGAAATATGTGACAAATGGGGTAGGCTGAAGAATACATCTCCTTGGGTTTCAGAATTTTATAGAGCACCAGCAGCACTTTGTGATTTAAATTAGTAATGAAGACAGTAGTGTATGGAATCCCTGACAAGGAGTTTGTGGAAACCTTAAAGGGAGTGAAGCAATTGCAAACACTCATGCCTGATAAATAAAGGACTTCAGCTCCAGATGTTCTCTCTACCTCTTAAGTTACAGGAAGTAATCTACAGGCTAGCTTTTATTAAGTATAAGGTGTTCATTCTGAATAGGATATATAGTAGTACATGAAAGAACTGCATACCAAATACAAGAAAACCCCATAAGATTCTAATCCTAAATGTGGCAATTCACTTTATTATCCAAATAAGTTTATTTTCTACGGGACAAGTTTCTTTATGTTGTTTTGATCTTGCAAGTCAGGCGAGCTCCTGGGAGGCCACATCCTCCAGATGAGTTTTGTACTTGAACTTTGGGGCTGTACTGCACAGATCTGTGTTGCTCACCACAATATGGCAAACAGCACCAACACATATTTCCAATGAGACAGTGGAGCACGCAGGGGCAGTACTAGGCCGGCACCTGAAAACAGATGAAACAGTTCTGTGAGCACAGTGGGGTTAATAAGATTTATCTTTTAAGGTTTGACGTAGTTGCTCATTTTACTCATATAGGTGAAAGCACAATTATTTTAATGGAAGTTACATTAAATAATTGAGAACCTCAGACTTTCAGACTTAAATATTTGTGTGAATATGTGGAAAATTTTTTTCAAGATATCATAAACAATAAAAAAAATTATTTTAATTGTTTATTGTAAAGGAAAGAAAGCAAGAAAGCCAGTCTTTTATGATTTGTGTAACTTGTTTATTTTCTGATTGGAATTTTCATAAACTCCTGAAGGTGTTTGGAGCCCCCTTGCCACATTATAACTACAATAAAATCAACCTTCGCATCTCAAACTTTCTCCAAAGGCAATTCTTTCCTCTGTGTCAGGAAGGAGTGGGAAGAAGGGGAGTTAACCAGATTAATGTTTGTCTAGCTAGCAGAATGCTTGTCATCATTGATCAGGACTCTAATTTATGTGACCACATGAGAGATAGAGACTCTCAGTCAGCAACTCTCTTGCTCACTACAGGAGGAAGATATTGGCCAAAATTCAAACCTATTATTTATTTTTAAAAATACAAGTTCCACAGGGATTTCCCTGATGAATAATTTTAGCCAGAGAGGGAGGTAGGACCAAATTAATATAGCCAGAAAGCCACCTGATGTAACCAATGGTTGCTGAAAACGCTTAATGTAAAACAAAACAAATCAGTTATTTCTTATTAATTATGATTTAATATTACAAAACTTCAAAATTCTTTAATATTTCCTAATATTAAGCAAAGAAACGGGGTTTGTTTCTTTGAATTAAAGGAGAGTTAAGGAAAAGAAAAACTTGCCTCAGGAAGCAAGCATAAAATAAAGATGAAATAAAATTTGATACCTGGGCTTAAGTCCTGGGTGATAGCAGACAAGGAAGGATGAATAATGGAGCCATTAATTATCCAGGGAAGACTGGCAATGACTTCTGGACTATCTTCCCAGGTGGAAAGAGTTGAAATGAAAGCTAGTGACTGGGTTTCACAGGAGAGAGCTGGAAAGTGATAGCAAGCTCTGGCTTAAATATGGTGTGAGTAACTTTTCAATGGAAAGGGTAATGAAAATGTTGTACCAGAAAATATGAAGCAGGTAGGATGAGTTTCACCTCACCTCACTTTAAAAATCTTTGACTTAGTCATTCAGATTCCCTTTATAGTCAATAAGTACTTCCAGGGAGTGAGTCACCTGACCTAAATTAGATGTCTATCTTGAGATGAGATGAATCACACACTCAGAGTGTCTATTGATATCTATTGACTATAAAAGGAACCAGGACTTGCTTAGATGCAGACATCTACATTGCAGATGAATATCATCCTTAGGCATTTTACAGAGTAATTTGATAAACACCAAGAAAATCCATTATTTGGGGCCAAGTTTTAAATACAGAATGTGGGCACAGGAAAACTGGTACCCTCTGCCTCACAATATAACTGGAAATAGGATTAACAGACTGGGTCTTTGGATAATCCTTTACTGAGTTGAGAAGGAGAGACCACAGAGAGGAATGCTGCTCCACAGAAAACTGCTGTTAATGACAATAATTAGGCTGAATCAGAGGCTCTACTTAAAAGACAGAAGAAAGATATGTGTTGGGCGGAGGAGAGAGGGAGCAAATGTCTTCACTTTGGAATGCGGGATACTGCATCTAATCAGAGACTGATATCAAAGTGTTAAAACTTTATTAAAAGCAGAATCTAAACAAATGCCTTTCTACTCTACTCACCCTCCCAAATTCCTTAATGGAGAGTTTAAATGAAAATAAAAGTTCAAAATAAGTTCAGTCACTGTTAAGAAGCTCTTATATCTGAACATTCTGCGATGAGAGCAATTTGTTATATATTAACTGGAAGATTTAAGATGTCAAATTTTAGAAAGGTGTGGCTCATGCTAGCAAAAAACTGCCACATATTTCAAATTTCCCATTCTTTTAAATATCGTATGTTATATTTACACTTGCAGGCTATTGAATATAATCTGTGTTTTTAATTCTTTGATTGCTTTCTGCTCTGTAGTCTCACTTATGTACCATGTCATCACTTGGTTGAAGTGGACAAAAATTTTAACATTTTAACATTCTGTTGATGCAATGCCAGATCTCATGCATCTGCTAACACAAGATATCCATCATCAGTAATATTTTGCTCTGTGTGCAAAAGATCAACCAGAGGTGTTGATTTTGGCTGCCTTGGTTGGGGACTGCCAGTTTGAGAATCCTGGTGGAATCTTAGGTGCTATTCAATATTCACTATTATATTCACTTTCCATATTATATTATTTATATTACATATATATCTTATAATCACTATTTCAATAGTGGAAATAGTAAAAATTAAAATTTTACTCTTTGTTCCACCTTTTCTCAGATGGACACACCCTGTTGATACACAACTTCCCTACTTTACAATTAGGATGTTGCAGTATGCCCTGTGTGGGATCACCCCTCTTCTTCGTGGAGGTAACTGTTTTCAGAAAGTGTTCTGCACTCTGTGGGATTTAGTGAGCTGCAATAATCAGCAGAAAACCAAAGCATTTTTTCAAGGTAGCCATGATACAAGTTGAAATATAGATATTTAAGTCATATACTGTTATTAAACAGATGTACTTATAAAAAAATATTGTGTCTACAGTACAATAAAGTTACATCACTGATGACAGTAACTTTATTTTTGCTAATACTGTGCAGGAACTTTTTGAACAGGATTGTGATTGCATTATTGATAAATCAGCAGTACAAACCCAGCAAATATGCAATAGATTAAATGAGGTATATGATAAAACCCACCCTTTAAAACTAAAAAACTCCAGGGAGGCTCAAACATAGAAACATCTACATAAAAGTTGCTTGCATAATTCATGGCAAGGCTTAGTATCATGTCCATTAGAGCCAATATAAGGAATACAAAGGCAATTTTAAAACAACCAGTAAAACATTTAAATTTGCTCTGCATTCAGACTTAGTGTGGAGATTCCAGCGAATCTTAGAGTGCATTTCTTAGTTTAACATTTGTTTTGCTAATTCCTCCATGTCTCCATGGATTGTATTTACTGTTCTGTTGCTAATGCATTTTAAAGCTTTAAAGCTTTTAACCTTTAATCTCCACTTATTCAAGTGAGGTTAAGTGATCTTTTTCCTTACCTTGTGTCCAAAAACAGGTCTTCAATCAAACATTCTTCTGAAAAGACCACACTCACACTTACCTATATCCTTCTAAGCTTCCTTTCAAATGCGGAATCCTTTCTTAATGGTAATTCATAAGAAACATATTAAACAGCTAGTGCAGCATTCAAGAGCAAAATAAACACCGTTTTTTTCCCCATGTGTTTTCAGGTTTAAAGGAGGAGATACAAAGCACACTTGACAGAGACACATAGACATGGTGCTTCACAGCAAAAATGATATTACATTTATTTGAAGTAGTAGTACCATATTGCTACTGTACTGCAACACATAGATTTTACTGAGGTAAGAGCTAAGCGTCAGGAGAAGACAGAAAATTGGATACGCTGTATCCAGGCAGATATGTTTTTAAACAAATCAACTCCAGCATTAGTTTTGTCAGTGTAGGTACTGAGTTATAATTAATTCAACAAAGACTTCAGGAAATAGCAATGTTTCTAAACATTCATTAAACTTTTCCATTGGCATTCCTCCTCTGATTCAACCCCCAACGTATTCTACCTTATGGAAATACCTTCATCTTTTTCTTGATGAAGACGGAGCCTGGGAGATGAGCTTGGAGCAAATAGCCAGCCTTTTGACAAAGAAAATTAGGAGTTAGTGTTCAGCCACCCTGCAACACAAAGGGAGACATAAAAGTACTTGAAAAATCTGTGTCTACTATATCCCCTTTCAAAAAAATCAAATTTTGCACCTTTTTTCTTACTGTGCATGTGTAAGATAGGAATCTGAGGACAGCAGAAACAAAAGACCTGCAGAAGAGGAAGCAAGTAGGCAGGAGGCTATACAATGGATGGATACTAAGATGGATCTCTTAGTAAAAAAAAAAAAAAAAATACCTTCTGGAACAAAGATTCACAGAGTACCTAAATCCAATTCTTATTTACTCTTTGGCCTCTAGATTGAAATTGTCAACCAAGTCCCTAGTTAGCTATTCTAAGATTTGTTAATGGGATCTAATTACAGGATTTGACCGTGAAATCTTTCTTCTAGAATTTTGTATAGCCTCCAAGATTCTGTATGTGAAAACAGGGATGACATGGAAGTATCAGTTCAGGGAAATGCTGACATGCTGTTTCATTCTATGTGAGTTACTGAACACAGACAGTGTAAGTCTTAAAATGAAAGCAAGGGAATGAGAAATCCAAACATAAGAGGCTACAAAAACCGTGACTTTGAATTATCAGAGACAGATTCAAAGCTGGTTGTTGTCCTTAAGAATTTTTCTGCTTACCCTGTAATCTGTCAGTCAGCTTCCAGACAAATCGTATAGCAAAATATCCTTTCTGTATCAAAAGCTCAGGGTTGCTGCTTGTCTACTTTGCTCACATGGTAAAAAGTTACAAGAAATTTGAAACCAAATTAGTTCAGAAACTCGTGGAAAGTAGAAATATAGCCGACTTTCAGATGATGTAACAACATAAATATCATGTTCAGTGACATTGCAAACCAGCAAATACTTCATTTCAGTATCCAATGGAATTTAAAAAAAAAAAAAACCTTTAAAGGAATCTCGCGGCAAGTTTGTTCAAAGATAGTATTCTAGGGTGTTTCTTTTTTTGTTTTGGTTTTAATTATAGCAATTGCCATTAATAAAAGGTTCTGAGGTAAGGACTTGTGCATTCCATTCACTCAGTGCCGTGTTTAATTCCTATCAGTGTTCAATCACTTGTTACTTTATTTTTAGGGGCAAATTTATAGCAAGCTGCTGGATCACATGTACCCAAGTATTTGAAGTATCTGCAGCTGCTTACATTGCAAGAGATCCAAGCTGCATTCCTGTCATGAATCATAGATTTGTGAGGGCAGAGCCACAAATATATATTAAAAAAATGCAGCTTACACGGCTTGAAATCAGATTTTAAACCACCTTCCTAAAGGATTCATACAACCAGAAGAGGTGGGGCACTCCTTCACCCAGGTTATGGTCTCTTTCCCTGCTCAGGGCATCCTTAGCTTCTCATTATGAGCTTCTACTGGGATGTTTGCTGGAGACACACCATACTGGCTGTCTGACTGTAGATAGAAAGGATAATTAACAGATAATTAACAGAAAATCATTCAGGACCAACTTCCCAGGGGGCTTCCACTTGCAAAAGCCGAGGGACAATGGATTGTCATTGACGTAAATTCTTTCCTGTAGGATTTGCTTGTGCAAACAGGACTTGGACCTATAGCTTATGTCATTTTGCTATATACGAGAGTGTCACCAAATGGCACCACAGTTACTGGTGGTGAAATAGGTGAGACAGGAAAGCTATCATGCAAAAAATCGGTCTGTGGTGAATAGATCTACGTATGAGTGAATGCCTGTGTGTGTGAATGGACACAGACAGTGTAGTTCATTCACAATCACATTCTCTATTTTGAGAATGCCGTCAATTGCCAGGTTACTCTGAAAATATTTGGGACTGAAAAGTTTCCCAGCTGCTGCTATGACTAGATAATAAAAATGAGAGTGATTGCTGTTAGTCACTAGTAATTGTTTTGTGATTCATTTTTAGCTTCCGATCATGAAGGAAAAAACTACCATGTGACACAGATATCAACCCAACCAATACAAATAGAGTTAAACAAACAGTTCATGAACAACATGTAGACTGAAATTAAAATTGTTCACCACTCCCTTTGTTTTTCTTTCCTTTACAGATTGGAATAATTCTGAAGGGAAAAAGGGTAAGTTCATATGTGAGTCACTAACCAGAGAGGGCTGAACTGCTTGCATAGTTCGAAAAATCCTCTGTATAATAAGATAAACATTACAATGTAAGTACGTTCATTCAATGAGTAATAATTGCAATAATTATACTATGAAAATTAGAATTGATTAGAATCCTTTGGACTTCATAAAAACTTCAGCAATTTTTTATATAAGACAAAGTCTCAAATGCTGCACATGAAGGCAGGTGAGACTGTTAGATCATAGAAAGTTCCAACTTAAACGAAAGCTATATTTGCCAATCTGTATATATTTTATCCTTCAAAATGGCCATAAAATCACTTGTGCAATTTCTTTCTTATTTTCCACATCCTATGTATCTTCCTATTTTTCTTTCCTAAGCTACAATGCCAGTTTAATGATTTAAACTTAATTTTTATTTCAGGTCTTCTTTTTAACAGGAAATTAATTTTCAGTCCCCTGATAGTTTATAAAGAAGCTGTGATCATCTCTTTGCTTGCATTCTGAAGGAGATATATGTAATTTCTTGATGAGGGACAATATACAAATGTTTTTCTCAGATAATAAGAAAATAGCGAAGAATAGTAAACGAAGGTTTTCACAAAGCAGTATCTTGGGAAGATGAGAGTAATGCTTTATTTCAGTATTTAAAAGCCTCTTATGTTCTTGCCTGTGTTCAGTGCTAAAAACGCAACACTTCTGACACGTATACATAAAATGAAATGAGTGTGTCAGTGCTTTTCTAGGATCATGCATTTGAATAAACAGTTACTGGACAGACACAACAAGTAGCAAGGCTGATATCAGGAGTACATAATCACATGGAGTGAAGAGCACCTGAGAATAATAGTGGACTGGGAATTAACCTGTGCCTTTTTTTTCCCCATTAATACTTTTTTGACAGTGCCTTATCTACCCTACAAAAGGAGGGATAGTTATGAGTTCAAACAAATACTGTTTCTAAGCCCCTTCATGCAACTTGCCATCTGAGTTTAACTTCCCCTCTAAATCAGCTATTTGTGTCATCTCTTAATGCTGAGTTTGGAGAAAAGAACAAGATGTAGAATGACTTATGTGTAAGAATGCCTGTCTTTTTAATTTCTGATTATTATAATGGTGTTTTATACCAAATTTTAAAGGCACACCTCTTCATCAGTTTGGTGTCCATAAAAGTGCTATCAAATAATAATGACATATTATTTATAGGTATTACAAAAGTGCTATCTATTTAGGGGTTTTCTGAGAATAGCAATCTATTACTCATCAATCCATGCTGACCAGAAGTCTTTTTCAGGCAATTTCCCACATTTGGTATGTGTATATACATTTACATGGACACACACGAAAGCCCAGAGAGATTCTTTGTTGAGCAAGGACAAGCTGAGTTCCAGCCAGTTCTACCTGGAAGCTTCATGGCCCTGGTAATATGGAGTGCTCCTGAGCTAAAATAATCAGGGGAGGTTTATGTTGTAAGTTAGGAAAAAGTTCTTCACACAGAGAGTGGTTGACCACTGGAACAGGCTCCCCAGGGAAGTGGTCACGGCACCAAGCCTGAGAGAGTTCATGAAGTGTTTGGATGACACTCTCAGGAACATGGTGTGATCTTGGAGGTGTCCTGTGCAGGGCCAGGAGTTGGACTTTTGATAATCCTTGTGGGTCACTTCCAACTTGGAGTATTCTTTGACTCTGTGATTCTGTAAAATACTCTTTTTTGCACAGCACTCCTTACCATGGAGATAGGCTCTGTTATTAAAGAACAATATATATGATTCTACAGATTTTCCTAAGGTTATTGTTTTGGATTGATGACAGTGCCTAAAGAAACACATAATATAATTTCCTACAAATTACTTATAAAAATGTGTTCAAATATTTGTTAAAGAATCGCAGGGCATGCATTTTCACAGCTAATTTGAAGTCTCTTTGATTTCTTTTCTCTTCAAAAATGTTGCAGTTAATCATACAGCAGAAACAACACCATATGTTTAATCTCAATAAAATTAAAGAATAATTTTGTAGAGAACAAAGAGAACAAAGATGTATTCAATGCAACTATCTTCATTTAGACTGCACTGCTACCAGTACAAGAACCTTTTTTCCAAGAAGTCTGTAACATAACTATGACTCCTTTTCCCCTAGCCTGGTTCAGACTTCTGGCTGCTACTACAGTACAGGTTATGTTTGTCAGAAAATATTCACAAAAATCAGAGCATATACCTGTCGGGTTCCTCAGCAAAAATATTAGCTAAACCACTTTCTTACTACTCCTGTTTTGAAGTATTTGCAAATAGTGACAACAAAGGAACAAATTAAATCAGTTCTTACGTGAAGTCACAAAAGATTATTTTGCTGTATATTACATTCAGTCAGGCTAAAGAACTATGCATTTGCATATCCTTGTTTCAGACTTGTATTTAAAGTAAATGATCAATCAGTGTAGAAGAGACTAAAAATCAATAAAGCAAATACATTTTCCTTGTAGCTTGACCAAAGGTTGTGATTTAGTTATAGTGCAACTTAAGTTGTTGGTTCGGTTACAGCTTGTACGACCGCATAATGTCTTTTTATTGATCACAAACTATGTGGCTCACCAAACAAAGAGAAGAGGGTTTAAAAATGCCAAGTCCAAAAAAGAATTTCATCTTAATGTGCTTTATTACAACCATTTCCCTCACTGTGTCTTGATCTGAAGTCCACAGGAGTCAACAACTGTCTTTCCACTGACTGCAGTGAGTATTAAAATGGGTCTTTGAAATTTTATAAAATTAAACAATAGTAATAAAACCTACATATGAGAAACATTCGTTTGCCAGAATCACTCTTCATATAGTGATTGTATTGATGACAGTGACATTTTGCCACATGGAATTCAAACAGAAGAACTATGTCGAGAAGGAGTAACTCTCTCGAAAATTAAAACCCCAGATTTTCCTCAATTTGTGAAGTAGAATTACTGCTTCCGGTTTTTTAAAAGTCATCTTTTCATGGAGGAGATTGTTGTCTATTTCTTAAATGGAGGACTTTGAAGACCAAGCCAACCACAGGTAACAACCACTGTGTATGGAATTATTTATGTGCATACACAAGTGTATATACACCAAGTGTAAAATGCCTCTTCCTAAAATCAGTTGTAATTTCTGGCCTGGGATCGGTGGCTAAGAGCAAAGGGAGAGGGAGAGAGAGAGAGAGATTTTGTTACCACAGGCATAAAAAAATTCTGGCACCAGCACTTGCAACCACAGAACAGAAGAGAGTAATGATAGTTTACATTTTTTAAATTTCCAGGAGGACATATTTAACATCCTATGGGCTTATCACTTAAAAATGTATGCCATCCATTCCTCAAATAAAATTCCTACTTTTAATAACTTCTACTTTGACCTTGCAGAACAGACAATGCCATGATCAATTATCCCCAAAGTCTTCTTTAAGATCTCCTCTAAAATTTTACCTACTCCAGTGAAAAAAAGGATCAGGATTTCTAAAAGATTTGAAGTGGGGTAGTAAGTGACCAACATCCTTTAAAATCAGGATGACCTGGACATGAATTTCCATGCAATCCCTCACTAATGTCAGTCTCTACCAAAGAGACCACTGAATTTGCCTTCACACAACCTGAAGTGTCCCAGAAGGTACAAAGAAAGCCAGCCTGAGTAAATACTGAGATGGACGTGTTCCCGGGTTCTGTTTTTATTCTGTAGTTTCTTAATACATAATAGATTTCTTGTAGTTAGCCCATTAACCAAAAGACAGTGAGATTGTGGAAATTATTATAATTTGGAGTCACTTACTGCCTGCTTAAGACCAAAACAGAAACTGTTTTTCTAGGTAAGTGGTGGGAGTATTTACCTAAGGAATGCAACATCCAGGTACAAATCCTCACTTCAGAATGCCTTTATAAGAAATAAAATAGTTGTGGCAAGGGGAGCTGAAACCAAGGAACTAGGCAGAATAGGTATGTGGGTGGCCTGGATCCAGCCTCTGCCCTGTGTCAGGTGAGAGCCTTTGTCACACTCTCCTAGCAGAACAGCTTCATTATTAGTGTGAAGTAGAAAAGCATACCCTGCCTACACATGTTGCTGTATTTCAACCATGTTTACAGGATTAGGCCCATGATACCCCTAATGTGAGATTCCTGCTTTGGCTTGGACTTAAACAGCTTCAATGCCTGTGGTGATTTAGACTTTAAAAAGCTTTTCAAGTCCAACCCTAATAAATATTTAATAGAAATACTTATTATTACTTATTAGTCTTATTTGTACATGGTTCTTTCAGTGTTCATTTCGTGTCGTTAAGGAGTTGCTAGCTCATCAGAAAGATCTGATCACTAGAATGAGGTGGGGAAAAGAGAATAGGGTATGTGTGCCAAGATAAGTGAAGCAGCTAAATATGGGAGTTATAGCCAATCTCTTGCTTTGGCCTTTGTACACTCTGTGATGTTTCAGTGAACTGAGAGGTCATGGTACATTGTCAAAGCATCTTAATATGGGCCACCAAGTGTTAAAACAGAGAACAGAGAAACATAACCATGAATCACAAAGACTGGTAGGGAAGTGTTAAGATTTTAAGTAAAAAGTATGCAAATGCTCTAAAAAGTTCAGTCTGGGGTGGAGGATATTGGGATATTCCTCCATTCCTCCCCACCCCCCACTTTCTTCTTCTATATTCTTATTTTCTGTATTGCAATCTGTAAAAAAACTGTAATGCATTTTAGTTCACAGCTGTTTACTGTACCAAAATGCAGTACTGAATTTGGAAGAATGCATGGCAGATTTTAAAATTATCTGTACACAAATTCTGCAACGATAAGGGCTGACATTCCTGGGAAGTCAACTGCCAAATCAATTAAAGACAGTTTGGATTTGGAGGCTGAGCTACTGATGGTATTCCTTCCCAGAAGATGATATGAAAGAGACACTCAGCTTCCTTGCTACAAATTTTCTGTTCTACTCTGCCTGGAGAAGGGAGAGACTTGGAAAGGATGTGTCCCATATATTTCAAGTGTACAATAAGAAGCTTCTAAAAAGGATACTGAAAACAAAAGGCAAATTTTAGGAAAACTTAATAACAAATAAAATTAAATAAAAGAATATGACTTGCATGAACTTGGCAGAGGTAAGAGAAAATGCCTATCTGCTGGGAAGTGAATATGTAAGAAGATAAAAGACTTTGAAAATACATCTTTGGTTTGGTTGGCTGCTTGGTATCATAGTTCTTTGTCACATAAGTTTTTTCTAGTACAAATAAATTTTGTGAAGAGACCTGTTTCATGAACTGACCTGCTAGAAGAGTACAAATATGATCTTTCATGTTACCCTGAATTGAATAAATAGCAATCTTTTTTTCCTCTGAAAAAAAGTCACTGTTATTCCTCTAGTTCAACAGTCTCTCCTGTACTGCAAGCCAGTTTTAGTTATTCTGATGAGTCACAGGGTTGTGCTGCCAGGAGGTTCTTTTGTATAGCCAGTGCATTATCCCAAAACACTTCATTTTATTTTTGCTAGAATTTTGTCTAAAATAACTTTGGCCCATTTGGTCCTAGATTTGTCCCATTCAGGTTTCAAGCACATAACTTGCATAGGAGGTTAGCAGCTTCCTGAATGCGCATCACCATCAAAAGTTAAATTTGGTTCAACACTTCCTATTCTCATTTCACTCAATACTGAGAAAGCCTCAAGTGACTGCTACTTATAGACACCTCAGTTAGGTGGGATTAATTCAGGTTCTGAAGTTTTTAAATCTGTACTAAGGACCTATTTTTAAAGACACACTATCTTCCAAACAGATACCGTGGCTCTGATACAAAAATTACTAGTGAAACTCTCACACATTTGGCAGACTTGATGTTCAGAATGACATCTATGACCCTTAAATCCTAGCACCCAGAAGTTATGGCATAGGGTATAGGACTGATGGGAAATGTCTACAGGTAGCCTAGCTACAATAATTTTTACCAGGTGAAAAGTATATGAAATGTGTATTAATGGTATATGCAGTCCTGCAATCACCAAATCATGTTGGGATATATGCTAGTGGGTTGCAAAATGAAGCAAAGTTTGAATAAACAACTTCAGTTTGCAGTGTTCTATATACAGCATAATTTGGAACAAGATATACCAAGATCTTAGTTTTTCTTCAGATAAATTTGGGTTGCAAAGATTTGCTTCACTTCCCTGTATAACTGCATTTCACTTTACTGTGGAAGACCATTTCCTGATGAACTGACAACTGTTCAGCTTCTAGCAGCATTCTTTGTTACTGTGTAAAGGAACTCACTATACTGTAATCCCTGAGATTGCTGAGATTGTTGCAAAAATTCTTCACCAAAGTTGTTTTTTACATACAAAATCGATGGGAACATTTTCTGAACTTTCAGTACTTTTCTTGTCCCCTCCTTTGTGTGTGTTTGTTTGTTCTTACTCAGCCCCATCATCTGGCATTGTTCTTGACTAATTGTAATGGACTGATTCTTAACACGTGTTGTCAGTGGATTGTTTGCTGGCATATCTGACAATATTACCATCTACTTCAATCTCTTATAAATTTTGGTGGTTTTATGCTGTGGAAATTTAATAAACAGACTGGTAATTTAGAAAAAGAAATGTCAGCAAGATGTGTGGGATAGGACAAGGCCTACTCTATATCCCATATTCTTCAAATGCAATTGTTTCTTTTCAAAGCAGCACAGCTGTTCAGCAATCAAGGACTATCTGTATCCCATATGCTAAAGCCAGATGTCATATCACTGTGTGTGAATTTGCAATGCACTGTTCTGAACAGTCAAACCATATTTCAGGGGAGGACATTGTCCAGGGAACTGAAGCGGGAGAGTTTCCAGCACAGCTCCCTGCCAAAGTAGTAATAAATCCTTTCTTTAGAGTTTAGACAAAAGCTTTGCATTATGTGGAAAACTAACTCTTCTTTCTTAACCAATAAAGCAGCAAAACTACAAACCAGTGTTTTAAAAAATGCTCACCTCTCTCCACTGCCTGTGAAAGGCACAGAGTGTGAGCAGCTCAGACGAAAACATCTACTTTTTGTCAAATGAATCCCACCCTCAGTGCATAGTCACATGTGATTATGAAAGCACAGATTTACTACCCTCCACCCCTACAGTGCATGCTATGTCTTCCCACTCATTCCACCTCCCTGCACGAGATATGTTCATCATATGTGTCTCCCCTCTGATCCCTTTAAATGCTCTTTGCTCAGCCAGTAATGCTGAGGTAGGTGGAAACCCACCACCACTCCAGTGACCCCAGTAGCACTTAAGAAGCTTTGCTTTCTTGGTCATTTACTTTCCCATCTACTAGTAGTTCTAGTAGTCTCCCACTTTTCTTTTTGCTCCCTATCTGAATGCAATCAGCACAAATCACTTGTTTCGATAGATTGAGGGAGATCACGGACAGATCTTGTGTCCCTTGGAGCACAACATCTGTGTCAGGGTTGGAGGTTGGAGAAGAGCTGTCTCACATACCAGAATGACTCTAAAGATTATATTAAAAAAAAAAAAATTGAGACTACAATGAAAATTCTTCTAGAGATCTATTCTTCTGATGCCATGAAAAAAAAATCTTTTTCGGGTAAACCAAATGTTGGTAATAAGGCATTGAAATTCCAAGCAAAACTAATGAGAAATGAAAACAGAAGTGATGTGGTATTCAGCATTCTGAACGACAATTCTTAGGCAAAATGAAGGGGCAGAAACTTAGAATACATGCTGGATAAAAGGAAATACATTATTGGATTTCCTTTTTTATTGACCAAATCCCTGGGGTCCCATTACATACTGAATTCTCCACAGTTCATTATAATATAAATCTCACCCTTTTTCCATACAGAGTGCACCTATTCATCATCAATGAACAACTATCCTTACACCATTAATTTTTGTACATTTAAATCCAAGACTATTGCTGGCATGGAAGCTGCAAGACCCCCCAGGATGCAGTATAAAGTTGTACACTGAATCATGAACATTAGAAGTTGCACAACCACAAGTGAATGACCTCACATTTCAAATAATTTGATCCAGGATGGTCTTTTTAAGTGAGAGAGACTGCAAGGTTGCTTGTGTGCATGTGTATCAGTGGAGCACATGGAAATGGATTACATATAAGAATAATTCAAACAGAATTTTTGCTGTGTGTTTACCAGTAACTGTTTGAGAAGCACAGAGTTTTCACCAAAGTTGAAATGAATCTGTTCTTCTTCAGATATGAATATAATTCTCCCTCCATGCTCCCTCATACTATTCAAAGGATAGATGTAATTTACATTTTCCCTTTCCTGGAAGATACCAGATGGTTAACAGAGTGCTGCAGGAGCTGAATTCAGAGGAAAAGAGATGGATCCTATTTCCAAGAATTGTATAAAGTTCCAAATTTCTGTTTAAAGGTTTTTACAGCACTTTGTTCCCAACAGTTTATTGTATCCTGACTAAAGTAATTTTGGCATACAATCCCAATAGGATAGCTGTGTCCTCATATATGTTAAAGCTACTTCAAACCTTTGACATCTGACTGAAAATTTTAACTTATCAGGCATTATCTTTAGCTTTGTTAGCCAAAGAATAAAAAAGAGCACACATTTGGCAGCACTGAGAATACTGACATCAAAACAGCCCCCAAAGAAGTAAGCCAATATCCTCTTACTTCACAATAAGGCACATACAGTCTTTGAGGGACTGTACCTAAAGGAAAATTGTTCTAAAGCAGCTGAGTAGCTTGACAGCTACTCAATACTTCAACATTTGGATCTCCATGAATGGTAACTCTGAGACTTATAGGTGTTTAGACACACTCTCCGTTTAAAAAGAACCATTCCCAAGGGTTTTAGAGAAGCCTGCTTGACTTCTGAGTTGATTAATGTAATCATTGGATAAAAGGAGGTGTTTGCACTGCATGAATGAGCTCTCCTAACAAGAAAATGGCTGGGATCCAGCCAGTAGAAGACAGCATCGACCTGTCCATTCTCCAGAGCTTAGACCCAGGATTTGTGGAGACAAATGCCTAATTACATTGGTTTCAGGCTGTTGCACACAATCTGACATTAGGCATTCACAAAACCCCAGTCTGCTTTTCTAAATCCAGCCTGCCTTCTGCATGACAGTTTATGGTTTAAACACTCATGAAGGATGCAGGAAGTTTAGGTTCCTGAGTCTTTTTAGCTTGAGCTGTGTCCTAAACTTCATGCTGTAGACCAGCTATGCACTGTACTTTCCTCTTGTTTAAGCTTTGTTCTTTTGAGCAAGGTCCAGATTTAAGACAGATCATTTTCTTACTGCTGGAAGGAAAACAACAAATAATTCAGGAACCTCTTGGGTAGGTCGCTCAGCTGGGAGAGGGGAGACCTGGTTCAGGTCCTGACCTTAGCCTCTACTTTTTTTCTGAATCTCACTCGTGCAAACTGCATAAACATCTCTGGGAGGGCAACCAGGCATCTCCCTGCTCCCTGCAGAGTGCCCTAATTGTGAGGCCTCGGAGATCTGAGGAAGTTATTGCTTACCATGTGGGACACGGCATCATCCTCTCAAGGTACCTAATTTTCTTACTTGTCTGACTAAGCTGCCTGAACACCTGATTTAGGTGCTGATTCCCTGAGCGCTGTGCAGAAATTTTGTAGGCACTGCAAAGATAAAGTTCAAAACAGGCATTATCAAATTAGCTCTAAATCACTTTTCAAAGGTCTTGCAGAAGTCCTAAGTCCACTAAATGCACATGAAAAAAAAAAAAGTCACCAGGAGTAGTTTCTATTTTTGTATATTTGTTTTGCCTCAGTCATTCCTACATCTGCATCTGCATTTAATTGCTGGAAAACTGTGCACTAGCGCAGTCATTTCCTAACCAGGTATGCTCTCTCCAATTGCAGACACTTAGGTTGACCTGGTAGCTAGAGAAGACATCATCATCACTGCCATGAAGGTGAACAGAAGATGTGGCAAGGCAGAAGAATGGTTCACAATCTGTGTGCCTGGCAGGACGTGTCAATTCTCTACCACAAAGGCTGCCCTCAGATTCTTCTCCTAAGGAGAAAACAAGAGAAATCAGACCACTCACAAGGACACAGTGTTGAAGAGGACAAAGGGCAAGCCTAAAGAGAATAGCAGAGTATAGTATAGCACTGCAAAGAATACAGTATTCATTCTCTGCTCTTGCCTCCCAGTGATTTTGCTGCCTTGCCCTCTGTACTTTATATTCTTTAGCTATTAAAGGAATTAAAAATTCAATAATGCACATTAAAAACTGCAGCCTTGACCCAAAGGAATGGAAATAACTGTTGAGGGTCTCTAAACTTTCTCAGAGAAAGCACACAAAGACATTTACAAACTTGCAATTCATAAAAAAAGCAGCAAATCGTTTCTTATGTGTCTTTATTCTATGCATCTATAAGGTTTGTGTTATTTTTATGCAGAAGGTCAAATTAATTCCACATGTAATTCAACACAGCAAGCAAAGCTGCATTGTGTCTTCATGTGGCCACATAGATTACCTAGACTATCATTTAAAAAACAACCAATTACCACAGTTTAAAAGTATCTGTAATAAAACAAATTAGCATTTCACCATGTTCCTTCCTAAGGTACACTGAAGCTATGGCTGTTTGTCTTTTACTACTCTGTCTTAAATCTATGACAGAGTATTGGAAGAGTTTTTTGGTCTGTGGTTTGAGGGGGTGTTTGGAGTAGATGTTCTGTGAATCCTTCAGGACTATCCTATTTTTTGCATGCGATTGGAAAGGACTGGTTTTGGTAATCTAGGTGGTCTTTTCTATCCTATGATCTTATCTTTTGGTTTTTTAAAGTGTTTGTCATATACTTTATAATATATGTCTTTCAAACTCTTGGACTGGATTGCTACTCTCAAACCACTGATGGATAAAATTTAACTGTTTGTTACAGAAAAAAATGTCTGAAGGGTCAACTAGTTGGACAGTGTTCACTTCCAACAGTGGGGTATCAATCAGAAAAAGTGCATCTTACCATAGGTTAAAGAAACATCTTTCTCAGTTGTGTGACTTTAGCTGTATTTTGTTTCTACTGAAAAAAGTTATTTTTCCATGTAAGGCAAGTAGTTACTACTGTATCTGGCATCTATTTGAGCCTCTATCTGGTCATCCTGATTTATCTTTGTCAAATATTAAGCCCTTTGGCTACAGCCTTATTTTCCCCACAGGTGTAAAAAATGCAAAACTGTAATTTATAAAACAGAAGATGACAGAATCCCATTTGTACAATATATTTAGATGCCAAAAGGTAATCTTATTACAAATAACACAATCTTCTCACAGCACTTGCTATATTATTTTCCGGGTGGTCTAAAAAGTTGATTCAGAGAATAATGCCACAACAGCAACTTGCAGTTCCTAAGGCCAAACAGCCAGATGTGTCAATAATCAGTGCAAACTGGAAACAGATGTAGGTCCTTGTTGAATAACAAATGTAATGAAAATACTTCCTTAGCTCTCTCATGCTTTCACACACATAAGAATTTATGTCTTCCATATTTTTTTAATTGAATTTATTTGCCGCTTCATTTTTATGTCACCAGGATCTCTTTCAAAATCTTAGTCACTTCACAATGAAGTAATAAAGATAAGTATATCTACAGCAATTGCTTAATATCTGGTCAAATTGGTTCTACCTGATCATTTTATCAGCAAAATTCCTTATCATTGAGATAAGATGAAAACTGTGTAAGGCAGATGTGAAGGCCAAGTCCGGGTACTCTCCTGCACCTGCATAGTTTCTCATGTGTATGAAAGTAGACAGTCTACAGGATTGATAGCAGAGCCCAGACCACTAGCCAAATCCCTGACATGACTAAGTAGACTTAAGTATTGAGTGAAAGCAAAAAAATTATTTCCTGAATATTTCATGCTATCAGGATCATTGTGAAACCTTGTACAAACCTACATGTCCAAACCTGATCTGTACCTTCAGTCCTTGCTTGAAAGTGATGACAGATCACTTATGTGAAAAGCTACTTTAAAACAGAATACCATGTTTGAAACTGAAAATAAATACTTTGTGAGCTAAGAATCCAGGTATTATTTGCTTAGATTTTGGTGTTCAACACCTAAAAAAAAAAAAAAAAACAAACCCCACCCCAAATTCTTTAAAAAGGAAAAGTCACATTTTTCTCAACTAAAGTAGTTTGAAGATTTTTGATCAGTATTTTACCCCAGATTAAGGCAACATTTTTCACTATGCAGAAAATACAGCATTAATGTCAGAACTATAAAGCCTTTATACAAAGCTTATATTATGCCTTTTGAGACTAACTGGAACTATCACCTTATGAAATTAAACAGGAAACTGGGATTAAAAAATTATCTGTCCTGTTCCCAGATGCCAGTATGAACATTGATCTGCATCAAATCTTTACCAGTCAGACAAGTTATGTCTGTATATGAGAAGGGTAAAGGGCATGAAGGAAGAGCTCAGGAATGTGAGCCAATGCCACAAATTGAACCAGGGAAAACATTTCACATGAAAACCCCAGAAAGACACTAGAGCACTCATCACTTTTGTTAAAAATGAGAACAGGAGGATAAGCAATGTTGCAGGTAAAAAAGGATTGCAAACTTGTTATACTACTGTTTTCCAAGACACTTTCATCCTTCAGGTTCTAGCTGTCTCCTCCTCTGTCCCCTCCTTCTTCCTCCTGCTCCTTCTCCCCCTCGTTCTCCTTCTTCTTCCCAGTGCTGCAGTACCAGGTCCCCTCCACTTTACCAGAACAATTGTTTCATGGACTGGACTCTGAACCCCACTTAATCAGAGCTTCTCTTTAACCCAGACCATTTCAGAATCTCAGTGCACACAGTAGCTCTGAGAGCAGTTAGTCAGTGCAAATGATGAGACCTCTGCTCTGGGATGAGAGCTAAGCAGGAAGGCAGGGAGCAGAAGAGCCAAACTTTTTAGCTATGGCATTGGCCCACAGCTACTGTATCCTGAAACTGCAGCTTCAGTAACAATGTTTTGCTCCTCTGAGTTTACTGTTGATGAAATCCCAAGTGTAAAAAATAAACTGTGTGAAGGGTATACTAATATTTATACATACACAAGTTTATTACCTTGCCATAGGAATGTGACTTACAAGCAAAATGTATATCAGCTTCCATGTGTCTCCTTGCATGCTGATAACATGATAGAGAAAAAGAAGGTGGGCAGATTCAGGCAAATGGGAGCAAAACTGCACTCTGATTCTTGTGTTAAATTTATAATCCTTAAATAATCAAAACCAGGGGCAATTAGGGATGTGTCAAAATATACCCCTTACCCTGGTTTCAAAATCTTTGAACTCAAAATCAAGTGTAACAAGGGCTAGATTTGATCTAGTGACATGAATTGTCATACAGCCATAGGGAAGATGAAAATAAAAAAGGTTAGTCATGTTTTCCAGATGACTGCAATTCAGAAAGTAGTCACACCAAAAGAACATAGGGGTCAATGTCCAGAACCACCTGAACATGATTCCCAATACACGTTGTTGCAAAAGCAAACTAAGACATTTCTCAGATGCATAAGTAGACTTTTTTTTAAGCTGGAATTGGCCGGTCATATTACTGGTGTTTGTGACATTGAAAAGTCATGTTTCATGTATCTAGTTTTGCTGCCCTCACAGAATTGGATGTTGTAAACCTGGTGAGGACACATACAACAGTGATCTGTGATTTAGAAAGTACTCCTTATGAAATCAGATGAAAGTCATGCCCATAATCTCATAGCACTGCTCAGTCTTTGCTGCACAGCCATCCAGGTTGCTCTATCGCACAATACCCAACTGCCTGTCACAGGGTTCCATTAAATCACTAATTAAAAATCTGGAGCTCATTATGAGCTATTGTAGAAGCAGCTGATCTTGAAATTTAGGTTTCTTTCAGTAGCAATCTAGTATTGCTTAGGCCTTGTGGTGTGCAGCTCCTAGGTCCTCTCTAACCCTCCAAAATCTTATCCCAGGTGACCAGAGGGTTCAATTTTCTTCCAGCAGGGAAGAGACACCAACTTCACTCTCCCATAAGCTAAGTACATGTCATATTTGGGGGATGCCTTGTGAGAAACTTCTACATCTCACTATGCCTCTTGACTTGGCCAAGAGCCCCTGCTCCTGCATCACTGGAGAAGAGAAATGGCACTGGTCAGGGAAACAGTGTGGTGTTGAATCTGAGTAAATCCTAAATATAACTTATAGATAAGCCATAGGGTGTAATACCTCTTTGTTTCAGAGGTTGTTAATGAGGATAAACACCTCAAAAATTGTCAGACACAAAGACAGGACCATATGGAAGCAGGTAGGTAATAGCAGTCATGGAACAGAGACATTCAGATAGCTGGATTCTGAAGTTTAAAGAGACCATGACTGCTACTGTGACCTCCCTAAATTTCATAGGCCCAGAAGTGCACTGACAATTTTTTATAATGTTACTGAAGTAGAGATATCCTTCAGAAAGATTTCCCACCTTGCTTTAGATTTGGAGATCTGGACAATGTGTCCTGTGTGTGTATAGTCTGTTACTAACAAGGGTTAATTAACCTTGTGAAAAACTTTGTCTTATTTTCTGCTTAAACTGTGTTGACTTAACTTAGAGCTAGTAGTTCATGTAACAGCTTTGATAGATTACAGAATCATTGCAACACTGACTGGAGCAATGCCTAAATACCTCTGAAAAACAGGCCTAAGCTATGTGACCAAGGAAGCCTGCTGAAAGAGGAACCTTGACTTCTCAACTCCTGGACTGGCACCGAAATAATGTGTTCATTCTTTTTCTAATACAGTCTTTCTATGTACAAACAAGAACTAAAATTGTTGTTTTATCAACTCTCAGTAACCTAAAAGCCCATCAAACACAGAATTTTCCTTCACTGTTATCTTGTGACAAATGATGGAGAAGAGGAGGTATTTTCCAAGAGAAGATGACTCATAGAGAAGACTCTTAGAAACTCACAACTTTCAATACAGCTGGCAGTGAATAAAAAGCTCTTTCTGTAATTTTTTTTTTTTTTTAGATCTTCCTTGTTTCAATAGTCACAGAGCATGTCACACCAGTCAGTTATGTCCACAGTGTGCTTTAGCACATTAAATTATTATTTCTAGCAGACCATGCTGATTAGCAAGTCCATATTGTTGATGCTAGCCTTTAAAACTCTAATTTTGTAGGGTGAATTAATTTTCACTGAATTCCATTTTACCTTAGTTACACTATGTCTAGTATTTGAGATAGCTTAGAAGTACAATGTAGAGGTATCAGAACTGATATGAGTTAACTTGTAACATTTCTATTTAAATTGATCATCCTCATCTCTTAGTATGAGATAAGAAAATTAAGGCAATATAAGTCAAAGGTTAATCTCATGCTTTTGTAGATACGTAAAACGAATGTGAAATAAGTTCCTGTTTGTCACTTCTCACTACAAAGTGGTGACTGGCTCAGGTATTGCTGTAACCTTCATTGTCTAAGGACAAAGGCGAAGCAAAGTTCTTAAGTAGAGGTAATATCATCTATTTGAACAACTGTTAGTGTTGGTAAAAGTAGAAGAACTTCTGGACTTTTCAGTCTTTCTGATTTCAAAAAAATGTCTTGTAGGTTTGAAGCCTTGTCTTCTTTTCCCAACAAAAAAATTGACCAAATAAAATTTCAGCCTCTACCAGTAAGTCTGGCCTTAGCTCAGATGGAAACATCTACATCAGAAACAACTCTGGACAAATCCACTTTGACACTGATGAATGTGTTTGTCAAGATGAATCTTTCTTCAGTATCCAGATGAACAATAATTACTGTTTTAATTGTAAATTATAATTCTGAATTAAATACAGCCCAGTGGGAATGCTCATTTTCAAAGTTCTTGTTTACATCTCTCTTAGAGTACTGTACTTTGCTTGCCTAATTTAACTACCTAATAAATATCTTACCTCCATAGAAGTTAGATATTCAGAATATGCTTTTATCAATAGTGTTTTATTGATAGGGAGCCCAAAACCAAAAAAAAAAACCCAAAAAACAAAACAAAGCAAAAAATTAATGGGGAAAAAAGAAAAGAACAACTGTGCCAGGAAGGTAGATTGACTCATGGCTTGTGAAAGTCTTGACTTCAGAGACAAATTATTCAATCCAGAGAGACAGCACCCAATGTGTACTCTGGGCAAGCTATCAAAATGCAACTCATCTCACGTATAGGAAATTATTCCTAAAGCAGTTAGGTATAGTAATATCTATAGGCATAGCTTTCATCTACATTTTTCACTTAGTACATAATGTTCTTAAAGTTGTATCTTCCCTTACTTGAACCTGGAAGTTGTTAACTTCTATTTTTTTTCCTTTCAAATATCAGGCCTTTCACTTTGTCTAGGATTACGGAACTTCCAGTGACACAGTTTTGCTCTGAAAAACTCAAAACAGTGTTCAGTCATTGCTATGACCCTGATTAATTAGTAGACTTTTTATTGCCAGTTGTAGATTCCTCACTTGTATTTCCCACTGTGCTTTGCTAGCCACATCAGGGAAAATCTTGCAGGAGACATGATAGTTGTTTTATGTGATAGGAAGAAAGACAGGGAGAAATAATAAAGCATGGTCTTCCCTCTTTCATTTTTCACACTTTTCAGAATGAGAAGATAGGACATTTTTTACTAAAGAGCTAAATGAAGAAACCAGTAATATCCATGATACCATCATACTCTTATGTCAAAACAAGGTTTATTAAGAGCCAGATGAGCTATTTTTGCAAAGCATTGCATAGTGTGATACAGACATACTCTCCAGAGACTGACGGCAGGATCCTCAGCCAAGTGATGTGGAATGATTGCATCTTCACTGCTCAGATGTAGCTACATCCCTTCTGATCTGATGTAGCATACAATGTCTCATGGTGCCACCACAGCCCTTAAATACAGTCAGTGTTTGAAATTAGATAGATAGATAGATTGACATAGCCAGTGTAGTTTAATATTTGCTTGATAAGCCATTGAGTTTTGTTCATTTAGTGTGAGACTGAAAATATTTGTATGTTCTGGGCTGTTGTTTGAGGGCACCAGGAGGATTTTGAGGCTTCAAAGCCTTCAGAGGTGTTGTTGGAGGACTGTACAAGGCAGAGAGAGACAAGGCTGTTGTGAGTCTTTTTCTTAACCCACTGTACTGGGGTTTAGTTTTAGATTAATTACTTGAATCATTACAGAGAATAATAGCTTGGCAACAAATGAACATTTATGCAATATGGACTGTGTGGGAATAGAGACCCAGGAATGAACTGAGAACCTAAGTTGTTTGATATTGTAAATGTATCCTAAGAGACATCAGACATGGTTGATGCAGGTTTAATAAATAAGAGTGTATGACCTTACATAGCAAGTATCTCCTTTTCCTATCTATCCTGATCTTGAAAATACTGCATGCAAAACCACAGTGATGTGCAGTATAGGGACTCCAGAGCTAGATTTCAAATACTCTTTCAGTCTTACTCTTCGTCTGAGCCAAAGTGGGTTGTTGCAATGGACAATGCTATTTAGCCTATCACTTATGCATTGTGGAGAAATGGATTTGAATGGAACTATGAATGCAATTTTTTCAAGATACAAATTATGCTAAACATTTCAAGACAGTACTTTCAAATGTTGTGAGTCTCAGTTACTGCACCAACTTTATTCTGTTCAGCTAAAGCAAAGATTGAAGTTGGCACCTACATAATTTTACAGCCTCGTTGTCCTAGTTGAGAAAACTTCAGGCATCATTTTCCTCGTTTCAGAATTTCTCAGCCAAGTCAGATGAATAATCTGTCTTAGTTTTCATGGTTACTTGATAGCAGATCTATTCCTGTACACATCGTCCCAAACGCTTACATAAATTCTTCTGACTACTTTTCAGGGATTAATTCACAGTATTCTTGTTTCCCATTCCAGAGCAGCTCTCCTTGCTTTTTTACATTCTAAAATAGGGGGGGTTGGTTGAAAAAACTGGCTGAATACAACATAGATGTCTTTTTAAAGACCTGCCCCAGTGACACTGAATTCCCCTGGATTTCTCAGGGATTTTATCACACAAAGAGAAGTTTGTAAGTCTGATTTTAAAGCTTGTAAACTGACTTCTGCAAAAAAATTGAATACTTCCTTTCCTCATATCATGTAGATATCTGTTAAACAGTAGGTTTCAAAAATGTTCTGGGACATGTCAAATGCCCATTCTTAAACATGATAAGAAGTGCAGTTGCATGATATTAGTCCACATTATAAAAATGTTGGCAAAATAACTCCTCCGTGTTGTTATAACAAACAAAGAGCTGGCTGGCTGATTTCATCTTCTACAGATAATTGTGGTGTCTCCATACCACTTGAATAGCTTTCAAATGGAGATACAAATTGAATATCATACCAAGTCCTAACCTTTGCATGTTTGTATTGTGCAGCAAATAATTGCACATTGAAATAGGTTAGAGAACTGCCAAATAATGTAACTAAACTGTATTTTCTCTTTTTTCAGACTAGACTGCAAATCGTGATAATTCTGATAAGTCATGGGCCAAGAGTGTATGTGTAGAGAGTCAGTGATGGTCATTCAATGAACAATAAGTCAATCACCTGAGCATTTCATATTCTCCGAAGTTTGAACTTTAAATTCAGTTCAGCACACAACACAAATACATATCTCTAGGCTGATCCACAATGCAAACAATGAATCTCAGTGTATATGATCATTTCTAACTCAAAGGTTTGGCTCTAGGAGTCAAACCACCATGGAAGTTATTTTTTATTATTGTAGTTCCTTCTCAGTTCCACGGAATCTGTTTTCTTGTTTTCCTTTTTCAGAATCACAGAATAATTTGAGTTGGAAGGGACCCACAAGGATCATTAAGTCCAAATCTTAAGTGAATGGCTCATATCAGTATCAAACACACAACCTTGGCTTTATTAGCAACATGCTCTATTTGGTTGTTTTGTTTTAGAAGTTCACACTTGATCATGATGTTCATTCAAATTAAGGTTTGTTGCAAAAAAAAAATAAAATTCTGTATTTTGGAATAATTTTCATTCCTTTACTAGTTTTTGATTGGACTTCTATCACTCAAGACAGAACCTCATTTCAGTTTAATGAGATATACCCTAAAACTCTTTATTAATGCATTTCCATAATCTCAGTAATCACTTTATTGCTTGTTCTGTTGAGGCATTTTAGACATTTGGTCACAAAAAGATCTACTTGATTCTGTAATGCTGTGAGAAGACTGGAAGATCTGTCCACCACAATTTCACTTAACAGCTGAATGTTAAGACTCCGTAGCAACCTGGAATACAGAGCTGACAGATTCAAGTTATCAACGCTTGTTTCCTCTGGTGACAGTGAATATGTTAGCTTGGGGTGGCGGGACTTACAGGGTTGGGGAGAGACAAATAGTTTGGTTTTACTTTTTTTCCTAATTTTGTTTTTAAGCTCAGTAAGTTATGGGTACTGTTGAGAAAGCTCTGTCTCATTTTAGTAGGCCTAACTCAGTGTAAAGGAAATTACAGCTGTCATTATCATGAGGTATGAGTTTGCTCAGCAATTATTCTGCTATTAAAGGCCTGAACCAAAGGGAAGTTCTTCTCTAACTAGTTTCTTCATCGATTGAAATTTTCTTCCTACTTTAAAAGAAAATCCTGCTAGGGATGAGGAAGAAAATTTCAAATTTCATGAAATTTTTGGGAAGAAAACAAAAGAATAAACAGCTCAGACATTTTTATGTTTTTAGTTTTACAATAAGGAAACATTTCTTTTAAAATCCTTTGTGATCAATATAATTTTTATTGCAATCCATATTTCTAAATAATAAACAAAGAGAAGTGCAAAAGCAGAGGGCTAATTTTGTACATTTCAACAATTCCAAACATTTTTTCCTAATTATTTTCAAGACTCTCAATATATAATACCTAGTTATCTTTTATGAAAAGTTTTGGCTTTGAAGGGCTTCCTTTTTTTTCCCCCTGAATTAAAACCATTTCAGAATAATTTAGTTCTATTCCAAAATCCATTGAAGTTATTACAAACTGCTTTTGATTTCAGAAGGTTTTGGATCAGGTCCACAGATGGGATTTATGTGAGCAGTGTAAAAGAAAAACAGAATCATTCCACTAGTACAGATTTTAAGCTCATACCCACACATATAGTCTCCCTTGACTTCAGAGATGAATGTAAGGGCAACATTTGGCCCTGAGACGCATTTTCAAAAGTAAATTAAATAAAACCTGAAAGTTACAGCTGAGAAAACAGCTAATTTACTTTTCAAATTATTATTATTTATGACTTATACATTAATGATAAGTATATTATTACATGAAAAGAAGCTTAAGACATTACAGTGCAGATAACATGTTTTTATTAAAACACAGCTTAAAATCTTGGCAATTAATTGATTTCTTATTCTTGACATCCACTCATTAGTTTCTTCATAAAATAAAATTAATAGCAAGGAAAGTTTTAAGTCTACAAAATTTGGGTGCATATTCCAAGTAAATTATTTTATTACTAGTACACTCTTATTTTACTTCTCTTTTCCTGCATTGACGAGGTTCAAACCTCAGTTGTGCTTAGTTTGTTCTAAGTAACGCTGTCACTGTGCCAGTCCTGGGATGGGAGAGCCCTGAAAGCTGTTGATCTCATTGTCTTGCTGGCACTTGGCAGGGTGATCTTTGGGAATGTAATAGAGCAGCGCGCCATCTCTCCTGTCTTCTGGTAAACAGAGTCGGAAAAGGGAATAGAAAGGGATTTAGAGCTTGTGACAGTGTCGTCACCATCTTAGGCCAAATCTTCAAGGCTGTTTTCCAGTTGCAAAGCAACGTGATCAAGCAATGAAGTATGGAGCAAGTCATACAGGTTTGACATACCGGTGCTTACATTGCACATGGGTATATGAACAATCAACCACAGATACACACAAGTGTACTTCTATCTATTTATCTCTACCATGTCATATAGGTCATATGCCAAACTAAACTCCACTCAGAACTACTGGTACTAGAGTATATGTATGTACCTGTATTTAATTTTTTTTTTAAAGGGTGATTTTGAGGGACTCCATATAGCATTACAGCATGTCATCAAAGAACACCAAATGTGTACTTGGACTTTAGACATACACTGTTACAAGACAAATAAATTTCCATGTTTTATTTTCACCCCTTTATATGTATATACATATATAAATATAGATATATGTAAAAAAACTAGAAGTCTTTGTGTGTCTGAAAGTTTGTCATGTTTGTTCAGCTAAAACAGCTAGTTACCTTTCATAACACACCTTAGTTTCTTTGTGTACATGAACAGATGCAAAGGTACATATAAAAAATTTGTTTTCCATTTTAATAGCAAGATATATGGCACGCATATGACATCAAAACTCAGCATAAAAGCCATTTTAGCATGTACCTGGATTTTACTTTTTATAGTAACACTTGTTCCACTTTATGATCTATAACCAAATAGTTCACAAGTAAGCCCCTAGGCATGGATTAGACTCATTTAACATTATACCTGTAGAAGTTCAGAAGTTAGCTGTTCAGCCTCTGTCTTCAGTGAAAGGCAGGAGACAGGGAAATCACCCCTATGTAGGACAGGAATCTAAACCAGGTATGAATCCCCAGATGAACATGCCTATTTCTCTACACTAAGGCATGGAACAAGTAGATTACATTTAGACAAGCAAATATTAGATGTCCAAAGTCAGCAGCACTGAATTACATGTCATCAAGCCACTGGGAGGAATGCATGGGGAAGCAGATGAAGGTAGCTCAGTACCTGAGACTGAATGGCATTAACACGTTGTCCTCCTTGCACGCACCTGCAATTGGACACAGTCTGGTCTTCCACTTGTGGGCGGTGGGGGAAGTGATATCCACGAAGTTTCAAATCTGGCTAATGCGTTTGTTCCGACAGCCTAAACATTCATTAACTCTGCCCTTTCAACAAAATAGGGTACGTGCAGGACATCATGCTACCAGGCAGCAGCGAAGGACTGGTCCATGGGCTCAGCTGTGGTTTGCCACAGGCTCCCTGCATCAAGCAGGGCTTGACTGAGTGGCCTCAGGCACATACCATAGAGCTGCTTGGTGATGGGATGACCCACAAGATCAAAACATGCACCTCTTCAGTACCCTTAATGTGGATGATGATGGCAATGATGAAGAACCTTTCAGTGACCCTGTGCCCAATAAAATTTATGCTTTCTGATTAAAGGCTTTGTCTCCTTTTCTTTCCCACTCACTCCTTACCTGCAGGAAGCAAGAGAGGAAGTAGTATTTCTGTGTGTTTTGCTCTATCACACTTTTAATGCTCCCAGGCTCCTCCATTGAAAATCACATAAAATAACAATCTTCATGGGCATAGCAGATTTTATTTGTGTATGCAAAGAGTTCCAGATAATGTAGAGGTGAGGAAGGTGCATAAAAGTGGACTGAAACTGTGGGACAAGGAATATGAGGCTACTCACTGTATGATGTGCTATATTCTGATACTACTGCCAAGGAACACAGCTTAGTTCAACCAATTATGTTGTGCAACCAATTTTTCTGAAATGACTGAAGTCCAGTTTCAAAATATTGCTATAGTTCCCAAAATCGTACTGGAAATACAAGAATACAAAAGCTTCTCACTTATATAACTTGTAAAACCTTTCTATGTACAAAAAAACCCCCGTAATTCACTCTGAAATTCAGGAATTTCATAAACCTCCAGAGCTGAGTTAACATAATTAATCACCAGAGCCACAAAATTAGTTTCCTTGTACTATCATAATCTTTGTCTGTTGTTTTGTCATACACATTTAAAATATTTCTACCTTGAGATGCTCTATAAGATACGTTATCTTTGTGATAACTGAGTTTATTTAACATCAGTCATAGATTACTCTTTCTCTCAGAACTGAACAGCTATTACGGAGCTGCAGTGAAAATTAGCATGACCATGTAAACTGTGGGTGAAATGGTGCTCCTAAATATTTGAGGGTCAAGCACCTGACACCACACTTCCAGATTACCACATCAGATATCCTTTTCTGTTTCTACTCCTACTTGTTTGGAGTAATGTAACTCAGCTTCAAAGTTAAGTGCGGGTGCAATGGGACATTATTTCCTAAGTGCTAAACAGAATTACCTGCTACATGGCTTGATCTCATCTAATTTGAGTAAGTAAAACATGTAAGTTAATATTTTTTTCTTCTCCACAGTTCCATAGAAAGAGGTTTTTCTTTAGGGTAATTAATCAATGTAATTGCTTTCAGCAAAAGCCTCTCAGCTCTGATATGCAGTCCCTTGTGAATCAAGACACTCAAGTAAACATTTTAAGTTTCACCACTCTTTCAGGTAGTGATGGTATCATTCAGACATTTTGGTAAGAGATTGGGGAAAAAAACAGCTCAGGTGAGCAAGTGGAGGGCAGACACTGATCCTCTTGGTCTCCAAAATGGACTGTTGCCTGATTTTCTCCATGTAGGGAGTAGGGCATTACAGGTTGCTCCATTTATCCAAAATATTGTGTTTACCTGTTCCCAGTGAGCTGTAGGCAAACAGGATAGCTGTGCTGGCAGTAAGCCACCTCTATTCCTAGGCTGTGCCAAGAGGCACAAGGAGAGTAAGCTGCTTTTGCCCTCAACCCCCACTTCTCTCACATAGGGTTAGGCTTCATCCGGCCATAGTAAATACTTCAGCCAACTCATCTTAGAAGAGAGAACTTGAGTCACAGTGTCTGTGAAATCCTCGGTTTTCATCATTACAAAAATGTATCCCAGCGCCAGAGTATCCTGTTGTTTATTCACTCTTCTGGCATAGCCATGTAAGGGGGTGGATGCCAACACAAAGCAATCTGCAAGAAGCAGACAAACACAGTAGGTGAGACTGGTTAGGAGGTACAGACTAGACCTCCTCCCTCATAAAGAGCCAGTTTGTTGCCAGTATGACTGGGAGCCCTTGGAGGCTCCAGAAATGTGCCCTTTGGTGTCTTGGCTTAAGAGTCAGTTACATGGGAAAAACAATACAATATTTTACTATGCCCAGCAACACATCTCCTGCCTCAGGCAGAATCAGATGTCTTGCTTTCTGAAAATAATGGGGGAAAACACTTTGAACTGAGAGATTGATTCATGCATTGGCAGTTATATAAAATGTGTGTTTTTGCTGGAGCATCTCATTGTGCGGCCACCATTTTGGCATGCCAATGTGATGAGCACGTCAGTTAACCACATAATTATGAAGAACATGCAAATAGGACTGTCTCTTGTGCCTTTTTCTTCTTTTAGACTAGCAAGTATATAGCTAGTATATAGCATATATAACTTTTGGAATTAAATCAGGATTTCATGCATAACATCTTGCAGTTACTGTCAGTTGCATCTGCTAATGAACTATTTCCTTGGCTGTTGATAATCACTGTATATGTCAATTATTACTAATTTTCTGTCTGAAATTAGGATTTCAGTAACTTTTTAATACAGATATCTCCATCAAGTCATTATATTGTCAAAATCTTACACTAAAATAAATTCTTCCTCTCTCTTTCTCTGTCAGAACTACACAAGGCTGTTGAAAAAGTGAATGACGTACCTTAATGGCTATGTATCCTCTCCAGTCTTACTTTAGAACTGGAAAATATATACTATTATAATAATGCAAACCTGCTTATAAGCTAATGATATTTGTTTAGAGGTAGACTGAATTAATATGGATGCCTGTTCCTATTCTGTATGCTACTTTATTTAGGTAGCTATTAGGTCTCAAGAGTACATTTTCACAGTATTTCAAGACATGACATCTAGTGGGAACTATATCTCTGAAATGCAGCCACTGAGCATTAGAGATACACCTGGAATGTAACTAGAAGAGATTCTTGAATAACTTGCAATATTATATATTTATTTATAGAAAGAAAAATACATAAACATATAAAAATTTGAGGGCTAGAAACACATATATTGTATTATTTTTAATATGATATTTAGAAAATGCTATCATTAAGGACTACTTGATGCTCTGCTGTGCTTTCTGGTGCTACAGAAATAATCATAGCTATATATAAAGCAATTCTTCCACAGTAGTGATCTTTCCTAAAGCTTTGGAACATAGAAAATGTCAACATTAAGAATTAAATACATTAGATGCTAATACCTTGAGGTTTTAAAGTAGAAATAATTTTTATACTTTTCTTGGGTGATAGAAATGGATTTTCTTGAAACTACACTCTTCTTATATTCTGGAGGTTGAAAAGTGGTCCAGCTACAGGCTCCATAAGTCCTGTGAGCATCCATATTGTTCTATGCTTTAACATACACACTAGTCAGGTTTTGGTGCAGGCTAGTAACCTGTCAGAAGGAGCCTGGAAACATGGATAACACGGGCCAAGGACTGTTCCCTTAAGGAAACTTAGTTTTGCAGATGGAGGACCTTAAAGCTGCTCATGAACAACATCTTGACACTTGCCCTCAGGATTAGAGAACAGTCCTCTCTCATCTACCTGTACACAGACAGGTCACCAGGTCTTTAACGATTCGAGATGCCCTAAGTTGTTCAGGATATCATCATGTGACTACAAATGCCCCACCTGTGAGCAGCCAGACTGAGCTACCTTGACTGTACAGTAGATCTGTAGAGGCTTACTCCTGAGGCAAAGAGTATGCAGACTTCTGAGATAGCAGTTCTGTACTATAAATGACACTGCTATCTCCCCACATGGTTGCACTGAGGTTGAAGAAAAACCTTTCATTGTTTCCCCTCAGTGATAAAGGCCATGTTGACTATAGTTTACAAGAACTAAAAGTCCCAGTTAAGGCTTACCATCTGCCTGGCTCAAACTGTTCAAATACAATTGCAATACTGATATTGCTCTAACCTCTGTTATGCCTCTCTCTGCCATCTGCAGAGCTGGGAGAACAGGTTTTCTTTATAGTCACCATGACGAACTGTGTGATAGATTGAAGGAAATCATGTTTATATAAATACATAGTGTGTGTACAATACATATGAAATAACTTGAACAGCTTGTCTGACCACTGAATACGCAGGAAAGGACAGTAAGTCACCTCTGCTATCAAAATGCAAACAGAATTTTGTTCAGCCAGAACCTTACTGAAACAGGTGGCACGCAACAGTATGTTTGAAGGTTATGTGTTTATGTCAAACTGAGCAACGATAACTGGTAAGAATGGAAAAGTCTATGTAATCTATGTTACCTAAAAGTCCAAGCAACAATGTTGAACTTCCTTTTTGATTCAGTAAGAAACTGTCAAGAAAAGGAGAGGTAATAATTTTATGACTGGTGCTGGAATGGAGAAAGTACACTGTATGTGTGCTACCATAAAATAAGCCTTTACGTGTAGAATGGTAATGAAGCAGCTCATACATTCACTTTAGCAACTGTCAAGCATATAAACATATAGGGAGATATAAATAAAAGAGACCATCTCACTGGCACTGGAAAGTGTGTCACAGAAAGAGATGTTGAGAGAAGCATTTTGTCTGAACACAAACCCTGTGTCAGCAGGGCTGCACGGAACATGAGGGGCAGTCATTTGCCTAAAAGTACATAATTTTGGAGTTAAAGTGTTACTTTAAGGTACTTGCTGGTCTTTCTTTCAAAGATGGTGCTGTAGGGTGATCTGAGAATTAAAATGTCTTCCTTTGTCATTTGGTAAAACTCTTCAGACCCACACCACAAACTGATGAGGTCATTACAGACTTCTGATTGAGTCCAACAGTCTCTGAATCATAGATGTCATGTAAGAACAGTGAGAAAGAGGGTAATTAGTGCTAGGCACAGAGTGACATAACATGATAAAAGAGGAGAGGAATTGAGATGTTGACAATGCTCATTTCAAACTGCAGGAGAATTTTAAGGAGGAAAGGCTAAATGTAATCCTCAAACTGGGAGTTCGCAGGAACCACTATTCCGAAAACCACTACAGCATTGACTGTTCACCCAAAATGCGGCAATTCAACAGAAAATGCACCATCATAAGCCTGCCAACAACCAGCCTGGTTCTGACTCAGAATAAAAAGTATAACCTAGTGATTCATCAACATCACTTCCTTCTGCACATTTAGTTTCCTGAAGAATTCTCATCTGCTCTTCCTTTCCTTTAAGATCTGGCAACGGCATGGCTGAAGATCAACATATGAAATTTCACACTGACAAAATAGAAAGAGGAAGAATAGCTCTTCTCAGAACATGTACCAAACATTCTATTTACCTGTATTTTATGGGAGTGGCAGTAGAAAAAGCAAGTCAATTTATAAATTAGGCCTGCTTTCACGGTATTGTTTTCCAAGTGAATCATCACCCTGAGTTGATCGCATTTTCTAATTTAAAAAGTTTAAACATGCAGAAAAATGTACTTTTTCTCCCTTTATCTTATCAGGTACATCATCAGCACACTACCATCCTTTTCCACTAAAAACATTATCCAGCATGCCAACTATGAACATGCCTCTGGCTTATTTCTTAAGAAAGATTAAGTATTACCTCATAGAGTGTATTGAAAATACATCCAACAACAACATAACATCTAAGAAAGATGCAGAAACCATTATTTTCTGTCAGTGGGGTTAGAAACCAATTTTCATCTTAGTCTGGGGAAAAAAAGAAAAAAAGGACAGTTTTTCACTTTACCATTTGATTGCACGATTTAAACTTCATGTTCCTTTCAGCATGTTTCCAATTGAGACCAGACTGGTCAGTTGATTTTAATGTATGTATATGTTCACTGTCAACACCTGAATTTCAAATTCTTACGGAAAACAACAGACAATAAAATCAAAGGTTCACCTTATGCACAGCTCTCATAAAGTAAAGAAACTATGAAAACTATGAAAAATTTCAGCGAGTAGGATTTCCCTTTGGCTAGTAGGAGTCATGACTTACCCTACAGTAGACACAGCTGTTTCAAATGCCTTGTCCATTTGCACTTCACTCTTGGTGTGACTGAATTTCGCATATCAGTGCTTGAATTATGTTGACTAGCCCCGTCCACTAAGCCTGCACCTGCACACTAAAGCTCCTCTACCTATTTCACCTAGACTGAATTTTCTTTTGCCATCACACAATCCAGGTGCTATAAAACCCCACAGCAGTGAGAAGGAGAGCTGATTGGGCAACATCTCAGAGAATACTCACAGTTACTGCAAACATTTTATTTTGTTATGCCGAAGGGAAACTCTAGTAATGGAAATTTCCGTGGCTGACATCCTTTCTTGACATCCTTATGCTTTCTGCTGCTGTGACTCACAAGCAATGACCTGATGTGTAAGAGGTGAGAGTACTTGGAGACTACCTTAAATAATGGTTCTGGGACAGTTCTGTGAACACAAACTTCAGATTTTAATTTTTTGACCGAAGAAAAATGATGTGTAAATCTACAGCATGATCCCCAGTCTTGTCCAGATTTCCAAGATAGGCCCACTTCTCAGGGAAACCACGGAGGCTGCTGGCACTCCAGTGGTGGCATGATCTCTAGCCTGAATTGGTAGATCTAATCTGGTTAGCTTACAACAAACTTAATGCAATTAGACACCCACTTAAAATAGCCCCTGGCTAACTGTCTGACTTTCTGTCCTATCTGTGAAACTGGCAAACAACATTGGGGTATCTGAAAACTTTGGTCCTATCCTCCTTTATTAAAGATCTCTGTGTATATCAAGAATACACAACCTGGCTTCGTGGCGTGTGGCTTCATTGTGTGACAGTCAGGTTTCAAAAAAAGAATAATCAAATCAGTACTCTGTTGCAAAAGTAAGGATGAGACCATGGTACGTAAAAGCTCTAACATGAGACATAAACATGAGTCTGTCCTTACAGAATTCAGTGGTGTTACCGTACCAGCACTTCCCTGTTTCATAGGCAAAGGCAAAGATAAAAATGCGTGAGTTTCATAATAATTTCTTAACAGTATCTGGTTCAGAGGTTGGTATTACATTTGTCAGCATTCAATACACATTTCTCACTACCTTCAGCAGTCATTTGCTAACCAATGAACTAACTGTAGTATGTGAGAATATCCAAGGGTATGTGAGACAGGGTTCTCTCTGCATCATCTCTAGGAATCTCTAAATATCACTATCTGAAGAAAGCAGTCCTGAGATATTTGCTATCTGTCTTGCCAAAATGAGGGTTTCAGGAATTCTAACTGCTTTTGAGGTTAATGAAAAGATGGTTTAGGGGTTCACAGGACACATCTGCACAAAGCCATTCTCTCAAAAGAAAGATCTGTGACCAGCCAGTCTAAGTACTGCAGAGTGGCTTACAGCCCTGTTGGCTTGGACTTCTTTTGTGCCAAGTGGGAACACCATGGCTCCCCTGAAGCTTAATAATAATAATAATAATAATAATAATAATAATAATAATAATATCATGGTTTAACCTCCAGATGCCAACTCAGCCCCACAGAGATGCTCATTCATTTTCCCCCAGTGGGACAAAGAAAAAGTCAGAAGAGGAAAAGTGACAAAATTCATGGGTTGAGATAAACAGTTAAATAGGTAAAACAAAACCCACACAGACTAGCAAGACAAAACTAGACACCTCTTAGCAAAACTCTGGATTCTAGCTCTAGGCTCTTTCCATTAGAATAATCAATGGTGATATTTGATGAGGTTCATTCAGACATAGACAAATACAAATTATCTCACTCACTGTTCATCTGCTTGCTGATCCCGGGTTCTGGGAGAGATGCGAAAAGTTGAACTTCACATTCCGTCTTTGAGTGGGATAGGGAACACCAAGCTCTGAGAAATTGTGTGTGGGCTTTTGGGAATGATTGCTTTCTAACAAACATGTAAAACCTCATCTACTGCCAAATATGCTACAAACACAGAAGATCGAATTGAAATTTCTGAAATAAAATGGCATAAAATTTCTAACAAGGAGAAATAAAATGATCAGAAAGTCCTCTGGGAATTTTCTGAGGGAATGTGGAGACGTTTCTTCTTATGCATTTACTTTTTAATGTTATTTGAATATATATATGTTTGAATTGTGTTTCCTTTTCTTATAAAAACTATTGAGAGGAAAAACGTTTTTCCTAGCTTAATGTGAAATAAAAAAGAGAGAGAAAAGGGTCTATAAATTACACTGAACATATATATATAAGTTCTGCAAAACTTAAAACTTTCATTTATAATGAACATCACCAGCACAGTAATTCAGCCATGTGTTTTGAAGTGAGCTCATGTTTATGGAATTGTAATAATAACCAATGGTAAAATAAATTAAAATATTTATATGGATGCATAGGCACAAATGCATCAGAGCTGAGCAGGACTTGTTGTACTTTGGTTTTGGAGAAAAGAATGGAGTTCAAGAATTTCTCTTCTGTTTCCCCTGCCCCTTCACAACCATTCATTCAGTTGCTAGAGGAAGCACGTGGAGATGTCATGCAGAATGAATTTCTCCTATGCTAATAAAAATCTCAGTATAATGTAAATAATACCTTATCTGTGCTGATAATTGAGGGCCAAATTGAGACCTGAGAGATAGCAATTGGATTGGGAAATAAGGGACTGTTTGATGACAGCAAGAGTGACAGAATTTGGACCTCAGAGAAAACTTCCTCAAGTGAAGACCTGGAGGCCAAATGCAGCTCATAATGCCCAGCCAAAGCTCCTGACAAATTTGCCTGCCTGGGGAGTGGCCTCAAATCCAGGTGGGGTGAGTGATAAGAGCCCTGGGACCTTACTCATGCATATGCACGAGGCATGGAGAAGTAGCTGCAAGTAGCAGCTACAAGGGCACAAGCACATCTCACTCTTCCCGTTCATATGTGCTTCTGAATATACTCCCACTTGTGTGTTGATCTGTCTACTCTTCATTATTTTTTTTGCCCTTTCAGGAAAGAGTGTACACTTTTATTTTGTTCCCAACCACTCTGCTCTGAGTGAAAACTCAAAAGCAAATTCCTTGAAGATGTTTCAATAGTACTTCACCTCTTTTTTTAATAGAAGCCAAAATTTTGGCCCTAAAGTACACCCATGAAGATAATTCTCCATGCACGTGGTATTTCTGCTTCCTCTTTTCTTAAGCTGGTCCATTGAAAGAAGTGTTTTGGCTTGAATTCAAAAAATATCATAAACTTTTGCACATAAATAAATGCTTCAAACATAGTTCCGTGCTTGTCAGTTGGTGAATATGTGTAAATGATTGCTATAAAAAGTATAAACACAGGATTAGAACAGTCGATGGAATACGTGTGTATTGTACATTTACACAACCTTGAATAGCTAGAATGGGATTACCTGCAATGACTGTTTACCTATGATAAGCCACAATGGGTACATTTATACAGACAATCTGCTAATGAATTTATTCATCAGAGTCTTGATGGTCACAGTGCTTGTATCTTAGCTCACTTCTTGGTCTTGTCATGAAGATTGTCCCTCCATACATTCTCTAGGATGAGTCTTCTGCAGCACTAATGCAAGACAGCCAGCATCATCTGTCCTGCAGGTCAGGGAATGGTCCCTGCTTTTCTTTTTAAGCCAGCATCATTTCATACACACGCACTGATGCTTAAGCATGAGATTAACACACTCTTATCTCTACCTGGCAGTACATGTCTTCATTTCAACCTGGCAATTATGGCCTTAGGTTGATAGGAAGACAGATGGGGTGTCAGCATAGCAATTGAATTTTGAGTGCCTTTCCCTGAAGTTGTCCCTTAAGTGCTGAGGCACTAGAGGCATAAAGGCTAAAGAAACCTTACTACCTGCCAAATTCTGCTGTGTTAACCTCTGAGGTATTATTTTGGAACTTATTATTAATATAGACAATGCAGTGAAATAATTAGAGATATATCACTCTACATGCCCCTTAATATGTTCCTTAATATGCCTTATTAATATGGTCCTTATAGGGCAGAGGATATATGGTCACTAGTGAATTTCCCTAGAGAATGCCTTGGATGATGGAACATCTCCGTTCAGAGCCCAACTTGTGAATGAAGGTCAAAACCCTACTGCTCTCCTTACAATCAAGGCCTGTCCAGCATGCCATACTATCCAATATTATTTCAGCAACATGTTTGTGTTGCATATACTTATAAGGTCCACAGCTTTATTATTCTAGTTGTCATCTTTTTTGGGGTGGTGGGGTTTTGTTTGTTTGTTTGTTTTAAAAAATAAATCTTCTAGTATGTTTTTTATGCTACAGTTTCACGATTCATTCCAGCTTGGCTTCAACACAACGTTTTTCCACCCACACAGAAAACCATGCCAAGCCTCTAAGGTTTTGCAATATTCTTTTGTAGTATTACTTTTATCAGGCAATCAAGTAAATATTAATATAACTTTTTTTTAAGGAAAAGCAACTTTTGCTGCCAACTGCACAGCTTTCCATGTGATAATTTGAAGTATCAACATGTATCTTCTTTGAAAAATTCGACTTATATGTTCCTAAACATCTGTAGTGTTAAACTGCTCAGGGGTATGAACTCAATATCACAGGCATTTTTAATTTTGGGTTTTTTGCATAGGTTGTTTGTGTTGATCAGGACTCAAAGTCTGTTCATTTTATTCACTTGAGCATTTGACTCAGAGTAGGTGAAACCCAGTAGCTTTGTGAGCACAGCTATGTGCTCCGTTGCAAACAGTTATGCTGGTATGTAAATTTTAATGCTATTATAGCTTATTCTAGATCCTGAGAGGGCATAACCTGCAGCAGTTTCAGTACTTCCAGAACAGTAATAGCATGATTTGAACTGACATATTTTACCAGTTTAACAATATAATTAACCCAGAAAAACGTTCAGGTCTAAATCTGATGTCAGAGCACAAGAATCTGGCTCATATGCACTTCAAATGATGGGGTTTAGATGATTATTTTAGAGACGGGAGAAAACATAGATACATAAGATATACTGCCCAGTTTCACAATCTTTTTGCATGATGAATCATTTTTGCTCACTTACATAGGTGAATAATTACTGTGGCACTTCAAGAGAATACAATCCAAAGTAAAAGTTGCAGAGCAGAACCCATAAAATACACAATATACCAGATAAGCTTTCCAGTCATGCTGCGAAATAATTATTTCCTGTCATAACACTGCATGGCAATTTTCAATTCATGATGCAGTAGTTCCTACTCAGTATCCTCTCTAAGATTTTTAATCCACTGCAACAGGAATATAGCTACCATGTTTAACCCATGTCTACAGCTGCATAGAAGTAACTAGTTCCTCATTAACAAACTAGATGAGACACGTGTTCCTTATATTAGTTAACAAACACACACACACACAGAATCTATTTCAGGTTAACTGAAAGGAATTTACTGTATAACTTTCAGTTCAACCACTAAACCCCAAAATCCATTATTTGCACAGTTCTATTTCCAGCACACATAAATATGCCACTCGTGCTCATTATTAGCACCACAACCTACCTCTGTCCTTTCTTCCCTGTGAATAAGTCTATTCTTCACACTGCCAGCACTTGTTTAGCACTTCCATTGCATTTGTTATGAGATATTGAGTAGAATTCAGCTTGCCTGCATTTGAGGTGTATAACACAAGTGTCTGCATCTGAGCTTGCCCAAGTTCCCTTAAGAGTTAAGGGAAAGCTCAGATCCAAGCCAGTTTCCTAGATATAGATTTGTTATTGAAGTGTTAGATGCTGCTTGCTGTCACCCTTAGGCTGCTCCAGAAGAGCATAGATCACCCCTGGGTCTTGGGTCTTTCCTTCAGGCTTTATGAAGATGTGTTTTACTCTTGATGGCATCTCAAATGACGTTAGAAGGTTGTGCTTAGGCAAGCTTCAAACTCTCCATTAACTTTAATAGGAGCTTAACACCTAATTGAGGTGCAGATATCTACACTGTAGACATCACAAATTAGGCTGAGCTGAATCCTGCTCACTCAGATCTGAAGAAAACAGACACTCATCTGTTTTGGGGCTTGTGGAGACTTCTCTGACTAACCTATCTTGACTAATTTGGGGTTATTCCACATTCAGGCATCCTTCTCATGAGGTGCTTTTTCCTTTGCAGTTGTACCTAAAAACCTTACACATGGACTGAAAAAAAAAGTAATTTACATACTTTGTTCATCCATTTATGTCAATGTAATCTTTTATTGTCTGGCATAATAAACCAGCCAAAAGCACAAAGCGGATAATCTGCACACAAAGTGTGAACTCTGCCACAAGGAAATCAACTAATTCTCAGCTGTCCATAAGAACTTTCTTTAAAAGGAAACATATTTTTCTCAGCCCACAATCAGCACCATCTGTATCCTAGTTACATTCAACAGTACATAGGATAATACATACCCTTGAGTGACCAAAATAAATGGTCATTCCAAAAGGCTCTCAGGAGTCTAAGAACAAAATATCTTTCTAAGACAGCAGACAAAATTTTAAATAGCACTCTTATTTATTTATTTAATGTCCCACTCTTATTGCAGACAAATGGAATACATGCAAATTGTCATGAGGTGGTTCTGGATCATTTATTGACTTCTCTCAGAGCTCTGCAGTGAGTGTCTCAAAACCTGAGCTATCTGAGCCTATAGCTGCTTTAGCAAATCCAGACTAATGTGAAGAGGTGCTGAGGAATGATGGGTACTCTGCACACATTTCAGGGGTTTGACATCAGACCAGTTTGAGTTTGGTCCTGTTGACCAAAGTTCCACTAGCAATGCAAGGGTGTTAGGTAGTCTTCTGGAGCACATTTTCTAGTTAATGTCATTCAAAAGGAATCTTGCTTAAATGTTTTGAGAGGCTCTATGATGCAAACCAAAGCTTCACTGAGCAGCAGGTCGAGAGAGGTGATCCTGTCCCTCTACTCTGCCTTTGGTGAGACCTCACCTGGAGCACTGTGTCCAGTTCTGGAGTCCTCAGCAGAGGAAAGACATGGACCTGTTGGAATAGATCCAGAGGAGGCCCACAAAAATTATTAGAGATCTGGAGCACTTCTCCTGTGAGGAAAAGCTGAGAAGGTTGGGGTTGTCCAGTCTGGAGAAAAGAAGGCTCTGGGGAGACTTTATCATGGGCTTTCAATACTTTAAAGGAGATTATAAGAAAGACAGGGAAAGACTTTTTAGTAGGGCCTTTGCTGATAAGACAAGGGATAATGGTTTTAAACAAAAAAAGGGTAGATTCAGGAGAGATACAAGGAAGAAATATTTTGTGATGAGCATGATGAAACACTGGAACAGGTTGCCTAGAAAGGTGGTGAATGCTCCAACCCTGGAAACATTCAAGGCCAGGTTGGATGGGGCTCTGAGCAACCTGATCTAGTGGAAGATGTCCCTGCTTGCTACAGGTGGGTTGGACTAGGTGAGTTTTAAGTGTCCCTTCCAACTGAAACCATTCCATGATTCTATGATTCTATACTAGCAAGGGAGATTACCCTCAAAGTAGGATTCACAATGGAAACTAAAACACTAACAGAGAGCTGTCCTTAAACATCTCCTTCTCCTATCTTCTGACTGTGGTAGTAGGTTCTGCTTGTAGTTTCTGGGATGCCTTTGTACACTGAATACATTGATTAATCTCCAGAGGTATTTCTGTTCCCTAACTGCAGTATTCATTGGGATAAAAAAAAAATCACAGATCTGGGCAGATGTGGATATGAGTGTCTTTACATGATATGACTGTGGTTGCCCAAGTCCATTTCCCAGATTACAGATTTACATGGAAGAAGTTATTGTAAGTAACATTCTTCACGCAAGGTTCAGCCCAGTGTCCAGAAAATGAATTGTCAGATTTGTAATACATTAACTAAACTGGGTTGCAGTGAGAGTTTTGCATTGCACTCCAATGACTGTACTAATGGCTTTTCTTGTCATAATGAATACCTGCCAACTTTTGCCATTTCTTTGTATAAAGGAGTGTATACGTATTTTACTGACTTCATAGTCGCTGTCTTCCTGGCACACTTCATTCATAGCTTCTTTGCATCTTTACATTTGGTGATGTAGTAAATGGAGGATGAAGGGTTAACCAGTTTCCAAAGGGTGCTGTTAAATGATAGTTGTCCTTCTGAATCATGGATTAGCAAATAATCATTTGTTCTGATGATGTAATATTTGTAACTTACAGTAATGTTACTAAAGGGAGGAGTTCTGTGAAAATTGGTTTGAACTGGTCTCTCTGGTTTATGATCCTTCCTGTTTCCCTGCTCACGCACTGGCTTAATCTTACTCAGTAAACACATTTGTTTCCTAATTCTCCTTCAGACCTTGATTTGCAAACATCTCAGGGGAATCCTATCCTGCTTTCAAACCCAAATGCATGAAAAAACTCCCCCAAAACAGTGTTTTAGCACTAAAAAGCAAAAGAAAGCACTGATTTACTTTCTGTCATTGCATTATAACTTGGCATAAAATTAACTTCCTGGAGATTGCTGATAAATACATTCATCTTCCTAAGCTTTCATTTGGCTAAGAATCTGGAGTATATCAAGGTTTCTTTTTAAGGCAGTTCCTGAAAGGCAATGCTAAATGTTATAAATTGTTACAAGAGGTAAAAAATATTAAAAACTATTAGTTTATATTAATATTTTTTCTACTGGAAACATATAATGTTTAAAACACTTATAGACAGCAAGTGAAATTTTTTGTGGTTGCTGAAAGTTACTGTTTCATTAAGGCTGCAGACTTTCTCAGGAATATCTTGAATATTTACTGATAAATCCTGAAATGGAATTCTGCATTTTTTCTTGATTTTCCTTCCCTTTCCTACCACAGAGAAGTGAGTAGGAGTAACATCATCTTGTACTCATTCACCCTGTCAGTGACCATTACAGAAAAATCAACAAGTGTTATCTGTTATCATACCATAATATGTAAAGCAGATGGTTACTTTCAAGTATCATATCCCAACACAGATAGTATTTCTGCTAATGAAGAATAATAAATATTTAGTTTCTAATGATGCTATAGTGTACATCCAATTGTGTATAATAAAATAAATCACACGTGAAAGACTGGTTGGATTCAAGATGAATAGTCATGGTTAGACTGTGGAGTGGACAGGAAGGAGGAAACCATTATTCTGCATGATGGATTGCGTTTGTGGATTTGACAGTTGCAGGGTGGGTATTTCTAGCAAATGCCAAGCCACTTCCTCTGTGTGCAGTAGAACAAGTTTCAATTTATAAACCACCTTGAATACATAGTCCGAAGCACAGTCCACTGCTGACTTGAATCTGTTATCTGTAATAGCACCATGACATCTCTGTTTACCATCACATGAAAGATTTCTTGCTAATCAGAGAAAGTGGACTTTTACAAGAAATTCAGTGATATCAGTACCAGCCCCAAGCCAACAAGAAGCAGCAGAGCTGCTTTTTCACTGTCACAGTTTATAAATTATTTTCTCAGCTGAACACTGAAGATTATGTGTGCTATTCAAAAGAAGGGCAAGTTAACACCAAAAAAAAAACCAGTTCAGTAAGCATACATGCAGGATTATGTGAGAACGTTCCCAAACTGTGAAATAACTCAAATAGCTTGGCATGCAGTGATGCATAGGTCAATCAAGTCACAGCATGCTTCTATTTAGTTTAATAGTAGATACTCTAACATTTGCAGTTGCACAGTGCATAGTCAAACAGTATCACAAATGGTTTTTTTGTGTGTGTGTTCTTCAGCTCATATTCTATTCAAAGCAATGTAAGGTTTTTCTTTATTTTATTCTCTTTTTTTACAGTTGAGTAAGTCTCTAGTTACCTTCTTACTATTGTTAGAAAACACTTTGGTAAACAGCTATATTTAATATTCATTTAGACTATGTCTGACCTTGAACTTTTCTGAAGAGTATTCATCATATCCTTAAGCACTTAGCTTATTTTTGCATCTTAAAGCCAAATTATTTCGGTACTATCCAGCAGTTAGTGCTAATGCGGTCCATTGACCCATTACCAACAAAGATCACTGAAATCATGGGATCCTTTGCTTTCCAAGGCTTCACTCAGTCTTAAAGATGAGAACTGATAGCTGAATGGCCCTCTTGTTACTGGAACAGAAAGGCTGGTTAAAGCTGTGAACATGGTTCATGTTAAATATAACTTCAAAATTTGCTTTGGTGCTGAGTCACAACTGAACCAAACATTTGAAAAATTGCCACAGAATAAAAAGTTTTATATTTTTATTCTAAAAATTATCTTGGAGGGGAATTCTGATTTCAACACAAAATTTCTCAATGTTAGTAAAAGTTATAGTTATTTACTTACTTTTTTGGTTTCATTGTGGAAGTCCACAATAAACCATATACCATAGCATAGTATTTGAAATGGGATTGCAGGATAATGGAAAGATACAGTAAACAGCTGACTTCTCTAATTTGTACGTTCCATGTTTACTTGCTCCTTTTGTTAAGCACCAAACTGTTTCATCAGAACAAAAGCACAAGATACTTTGATCTGAAAAATAAGGTAAGATGTTTCAATGACACACTGAAGCCACAATTCATCCTACCTAACATTAATCACCTATGTAAGGCATGTAAATTAGGGTGTTAGTCACCTCAGACTCCCTCTAATGTTGCAGGGGGATGATGGGCACTTTCTCAGGGTGGCAGGGAGACTTGGTGGCTCCACAGGAACGGAGGGAGCGGGGGTGGCTGGGCTGTAACACTGGTACCTCAGCAGTGGAGCCAAGTGTAGGTTCAGGCACTACCTCATACCTCCTGGTTTCTGAAACAAGTCAATGAAATAGTGTAATTGTGCCTAGTTTGTAATTCGCTCAGGAGATGGGTTTTCACTGGTAGGAAACATAAATAAAATCTTTCTGATTCAACAAAAGTTTCTGCACAGTTAGAAAGCAAAGTACATTTGGTCCAGATCATCCCACCAGCTTCAGCTGTGAGCAGTGCAAAACTGCTATATTACCAATTCATAGAGGGGAAGGTGTACTTTCATTCTTCAGTAAACTACATTGGGCTTTAACAGGATCTGGAAAGAAACCAAGTCAGTTTGCCCTTTAGCCTACAGGCAGATCAAGCAGGAGTGACGATTTTGAGGGCCCAAATAGGAAGATTAGGAGGACACCTGAGCTGCAAGATCAATTGAGCAAGAAGCACATAAATACCCTAGGTGGTCTTCTTTTTTTTTTCTCTGAATTAAACTGGTTTTTGTTTCGCTACAGAAATGTGAACTCAGAATACATTATTGCAAGTGTATGGCAACATCACTATGTGATAAGGCAGACACACATATGTGTCATCTTGAGCAAAAGTAAAGGGCAATGGAATGAGGCTGGTATAGTGTAAGGTGTCAGAGGTAAAGAAACCTCTATGACTAAAAGCTTTCTAGATTGCTATAATCCAGACACCATGGAAAAACCTGTAGGAACAGAACTCTGGGGGGTCATCTACAGCAAGCCCCAGCTGAAAAGGGAAATATTGCAAATATTGGAGCATCTAAGCTGGGCCTTTTTCAGCTGAGATAGTGTAGGAGTCCTCCAGGGATGGAGATCCCACAACAGCTCTAGTTTTTGTCCTAGAGCAAGTCACACAAAGACATAGAAGATTACCACTTTAACTACCCTCAAATAGATGTGCCCTTTCAAAATCAAAGATTGATGCAGGATGGAGAAAGGGGTTATTGTACTTTATATTTATCACTGCTCCCATGCAAGAATTTTGAGGACACTGGAGGTAGAAGCAGTAAAGTGGGTAAGATGAGACACTGCCTCCATTCTACTCAGTCTGACCTCAGAGCCTCTTTTCCTCCAAACCTTTCAGTTCTAAGTAATTCTATTTCCTCAGAGGACTCTGCTAATTCCCCAACTGATCTGATGTCCTTTTCCTGAGGGGAAATTTTCTCCCTTGGTACAATTCCCAGATTTTACACTTTGCTCTTCTAGGTGTCGACTACGTCCTGACTCTGCTTAACCCTTCCTCTGCTCTTCTGCAGAAAAATCCCTCCCACGTGACCTTCCCACATACCCTCTTTCATCCTTCCAGGCTAACCCCCAAACTCAAAGTTCCAGTTTTTCCTGTCCATCTGATTTGACCTCTCACTGATTGTCACTCACTTGGACTCTCCTGCTTCAAGCTTTCCGGCTCCTGCCAACCCTTCCTTTCCCCACACAGAAGTGACTTTCCTGTGCTGTTGCCATCTTATGCTGTCACCACCACTTTAGAGACCAAGCACCCACTGGATATAAAAACCCAGGGCATTCTCTACCTAACCCTTCCCACTTTCTGGACTTCCCTGGTGTTTCCTCTGCTTTGACAGGGATCTAAAGACCTCACACTCTTCACTATGAACACACTTTGGTGTTTGCTTAGTGTTTACATCCAAGAAAGAGAGAAAAGACAGAATCCATAGATACAGTAGAATATAACCCTCTTGTCATTGTGAATATTTGAAGTCATTGTCAACAAAACAGATCACCTATAATGGAGGTTAAATGAGAAATACGTGGGTTCAGAAAGAAAGTGCACCTAGATAATGGTAAAATTGTATAACTAATTGAAAAAGTTGCTGGGTTGTTGGTTAAGGTGCAAAGAAACTCAAACTGGCATCACTGTCTTACCAAGAATAACAAAAAACAAGCACAGTTGTAGCCTGTGAACCTCAGCGTTGGGTGGAAACCAGAAACTAAGAATGGGGCTTTAAAAACACAAACAGGTGAGGTGCCCAAGACAGGATTCAAATCTGCATTGACACCATATTTACCATTCAGTAACTTTCAGCTACTTTGCAACGAATACAAAGAGAAAGACATGTCTTACTTCGCATTCACGGACCAGAATCTGGAAGAAGGTGTCTACATATCCTCTTTCTGAAAGCATACTTCTAAAATGGACTGGTGATGGAAATGTTTCTGTCTATTTAGCACAAGTAAAGTTGTAGAGGACAAAGTGGGAGACCAGAATTTAATTTCCTCCTGTCTTTCGAGTGCCAAATGTCCTACTTGTCTGAGTTGAATTGAAAGGGTCTTGACCATAAAGTGTATAAGCAAGTCCTTGCCCAAAACTACCTTCTGCAGGCTACAGAATAATGCGTCACTGTGGAGGTACCTGTCTAGAGACTTTTGAGGGTTTTTGCTACACTTTAATACAACTTGAAGAGAAAAAGTGGAGAGTGTGCATGAAAATCCATTTCTTCCCTTCTAAACAAAGTCAAACCTCATGAGAGGACATTTTCCTTGGAAAAATGTTAGTTTCAACCCCTTCAGTCAGAGCAAAGTGTTGAATCTGAGCCTAACTTCTTTAGCAAATGACTTAACCACAGAATTTTGTATAAAAGGTGGGTGGCAGATCCTCCTCCACTGTCTGTTCTAAAAATCACCCACAAAGCATTTTCGAAGGAGCTTTCTGGGTGTGTGTTGGGTGTTTTTTTGAGAATGTCTGCAGGTTTGAGCCCCCCAGGAGACTTCAGCAGAGGAATGCCTTGCTTCATAGGTGGGAGATAACTATCAGGCTGCTTAAACTGTTCTGGGCATGTGCCAAAGCAGTGCTCTGGACACCCAGAAGAGCTGAAGCTCAGACAGGCAGGTGCCTTCAGTAAGATTCAAACAAAACACCGAAGCACTTATGGTGCAACTGGAGAATTTCATCAAAGAAAGAGAAAAGTGATTTTCCCTATAATGTTTGCCCCACTAAAGTACTCAAAATTTTCTGTATAAAGTTTCCTTCAATGCTTAAAATTACACCACTGACACCTTGACTGAACTAAATACATAGACCGCCATTCCTGGAGTACATTTGGGATTTACAAAGCGGGTATTCCACTGCCTAAGGCCCCCAAAGATTCCAATCTTCTAGGCATGCTTAGATCATGTCTAATACATATCAACAGCATTAGGTTCAACACAGGATAGAGCTGCCACGGTCACTTCAATTCAAAAACACTGGTGTAGGAGAAGCGGTGGTGGTGGTGATGGAATCCACTTTTTGCGTGGATTGACCACTAGCCTATGGGATTGACCACCTACACAGCCATGGATAACCCTGGTTCACTGAATTCTGGAATCAGACTGCAAGCATGAGAGCAGATAAATCCTTTCTGCTGAAGCCATGGTGTTATCTGGCAAGACTTTTATAATAAGGTAATTATTGTGGGGTTTTTATGGTATTTCTAATGAAGAATGTTTTGAAGAATTATGGAAGTTTTCCCTGTCACAGCTGATGTCCTGCATGGACCAGCATGTCCCACAGCTAAGTTAATTAGTCTTTTCTGTTCAATAAGCTTGCTTGCTCTGTGAAAGAATAACTCAATCTAACATGTCATGTTCCAAACGGATGGGGACTGCACCACAGCCACCTACCCCCATCTGCAGCTAGGATGAATTTAGCCCATTGCCACTGAAAAGGGCAAACAGTGACAGCAGCTGTCTGTGGGACAGGATGATAACAAAGTGTGAATACAAGCCTCCTTTTTACGTAGATATTATGCAGATTATTCTTATTTGGTAACACTTGGAGTATACTGAGAAACTTAAACACATGCTGTTTGGTTAAGTAAACTATAAAAGAATATGGGAACCCAAAGGCATTGCAAAAAAAAAAAAAAAAAAAAGCTCAACCTCATTGCCAGATTGGATTCAAAATTCTGCAAAGCTGGTGAAGGTAGGCTGAAGAAAACAAAAGACAGCAATGCTATCTACGACACAAGAAGAAAAATAGGAAACTCAGCACAGGGCTTCAAGATTGTCTGTGGAGGTGGGTGAGTCACTGTTGCTCACACTTTGAAGTGAGTGAGACAAGCCTGTGCATCATATATTATTTCCTCTTAATCTGCAGAGAACAGGCCATCCCAAGCCATTGATGGAAGCCAAACACTTCAAGCACAAATGAAACGTGACTGGACACGGGTTTCTCTTAGTCAAGCATCCTGGGAGCCTAGAACCGCAAGTCAGACTCTGTCAGCAGTTGAAATACCTTTGGTTTACAGGTTAGCAACCTAGCGATAAAAATGAACTGTGGCTGAAACTAAGCTTACGTGGGCCTAATGCAATTAAGAGCCAAGTTTCATACCGCTATAGGGCTGATACTACACCCACTGAAGTCAATGATAATCTTTCCATGAATAACAGAAGCAGATCTTTTCATCTCTTGGTGCCTGCCCTTATAAAACAGGGATAACGGTACTTTCTTTCTCCTATTTCTGCAGCCTCAAAAACATTTTACAACAAGGACTGTCTCTTTCTAGGCATTCCATGTGGCATTTAACACCTCCAGATTGCTCCCTTGTTTTGAATTTGAAGCTAGAAAAAGAACACTAGGACTGGCATGACATTTCCAACAGATATGATGTTTGTTGTATACAGACTACCACAGACTTTTGGAGATCTGAAGATGTAAGTCTATGGCTACCAATACAAACACTGTAAGTAAGGGCTACTGGCAGTTTTTGAAACCCCTGTCTAAAAACTGGGGGGTTTATTTCTTCTTCTTTGAACTACTACAGTAGTATAACGCTTGTGAAGGCAGCATAGCTGTTACACATCTCAGAATTTTGTAGGACTCTACAGGTGCAAGGCTGACTCCACCACTGAAGATAACTGCTTAGCTAAGTAAGTTGGACACGTATTTTTAACTCATATAATGCTGCTTAAATGTGTAGCTCAATGTATTCCGTTAAGAACAGTCTCTATCATGTGCAGGATGTATGGCAAAACAAAGCCTTGCATGATCTATAGTGTATTGATTTGCATTGATAATTGAGCTGGACTCTTCATTTCATCTCAAAGTCATTTATATGAATGTATGCTTGGTTTGGTGGTTTTTTTCCCATTATGGGAAGCAGCTATACCTTGCACAGACTGCTATTATTCACTGCATTGGAAAATATACTAGAAGACTCGTTAGTTTACATCCCCTGCAGGGCTTGGGTCTTTTTTTTTTTTTTCTTTTCAATAAATATACATTTACTTGAAAATGACACGTTGAAAAAGCATTTTATCACAGTTTTGTAACAAAGCCCCACACCATCAAATATATACATATATACATTACATGAGAGGATATTAATCCTTATTTAGGCTTAAGTTGACAGAGTCATGACCTTTCTAGGGTCTAAGCATCTTATTAACAAACATGATCAAATAAAATTATGTTGACACTTGAGACGAGTATTTCCTCAGAGTCCTGCAATATCCTCACTTAGACCTCTAGACCCTGACAAACTATTGTTATGTCACAGCATACTTGAAAGGTCACATTTTCAGTAGAAAAACCAGAGGTAACAGCCCACCAGTCCTTTGTAGCTTGCTGAGCCCTTCCATCTTGAAAATCTGGTGTCTGTCCTAGTGGAACTGCACATTTTAAGGCTAGAAAATTCTCTCAAAATTATAGGCTCTCAAAACTTTTGTAAGCCAAATACTTTGCTGTTGCTCTTGGAAGAAAACAAATCCTTGGGCAACTGAGCATAGAAAATAGGGCTGAACAACCTGTTCAGAAATCCCAACCTGCCTAAACACAGCAAGTTTCAGCTTGAAGCAGACTGATTGTGCTGAGTATGGCCTGAAGCCCACATAATGCAGCTAAACTTCCGTGTCAGTTAGTTGGGAGTTTCAGTGATCTGGGGTAGACGCTATTCTTTAAAGAGAAGGCTCCACTCATCTGTTTGAATCTGATTTAGTTCTGCTTACAGAATATAAACAAGGGAAAAAAAAAAAGTACTGAAATAACCTGGGTGGCATTTTTTCAGTATTATAGACATCATAATCTCTTGAGATGATTGTGAGGGCTTTATGGATGCCAATATCTTTCACTGCTTACTCGGAAAGGTCCCAGATGTGGAAAATTTCCTTGAATCTCTCATGGTGGCAGTGGAAAAATGCAGAAAGGAGCAAAGGGTACTGATTCACTACATTGTTTTTTTCCAAAATGACACATGGATGTAATATTGCTGGGATCAATTAAGCCACATAAACACAAAACTGGGCCAAAGAGGTAGTGGATTTGGCTCAAAAGACCTATTAATGTTTTGAGGAAGGGGACACTGCCTCCTGCTACTTCAAAATAGCCTGCAATGTTTTTTATGTAAAACAATAGTGGCTGCCAGTAATACACCAGCCTGGTTGAAAACACTTTCACATGACTGCAGGTAACCATATGTTATAAACTAGCTGAGACCTGGGAAACCACTCTAGGCAGTGGTAGGCAGACAGGTAAACTTAGCCCCATGTTTTGCTTTTAGAAGTTCCAATACGTACTGCCACAACCAGTTTTTGTTTTGTTTTTCTTCCCAGAGAGTCAGTCTGTAACCACAGACAAATGTTTTTCTCTGTTGAAACTCATCCTTATGGCACGACAGCCTGGTTAATTCTTGGTTATAGTGCATACGTAATAAGAATGCTTGAACATGAAAGGGATAAAAGACCAAAGGAGGAGAAAATTTCTCTGCAGAAAAGCCAAATCTGGCATACCCACACCTTTTTGTTGGTTCTCAGTGTGCAGACTGGCAATGTGAACAGCAGCCATTGATGCCAGTTAGGTTTCTATGTGTATTTGAGAAATCCTTCTCTTAGGCTTCTCCTTTGTCAGTTTTTTCCTACCTATTCTCTCATGCTCTGAATTGAACTCTGTTTAATATCCCATGATATGCAGATTTTGTCTTCTAGTTTCTGTTGTCTAGAACCTGTCATCTAGTTTCTGTCTTCTAGAATCTGTCATCTAGTTTCTGTCTTGTTCACCTTTTGTGACCAACCTTGTAAATCCACCCTTAACTCACTTGTGTAATTGTGTCAGTAAAAATTTCAACAAAATGACATTAAGAGGCCTCATGTTCATGTCCTGTGACTGTCTCAAAATAGTCTAGTTAACAGTTTAATGTGAAAAAAAAATAATTTGTTCTTTCTTGCTTGCCCTAAAAAGTCATCCTTGACATCTGAAAGTCAAACTGCTCTTTCTCCATACATTTAAAGAGCTATAAAAATTCAGCTATGGAAATCTGGGCCCCAGTTTAGCAGAGCACAACTATTTACTTAATAATGAGGTTGATCCAGCTTACTTTTCTATGTATGAGCTGTGCAAGACCAGCCAGAGCTCGTGAAGTAAGAAAATTGTTTTCGTAAGCAGCATAGGTAGGCACAAGAGAAGGAAAATTTAGTCATTTCATTCTCATGCGTATTTATGTTCCCACTTTCCATTTGGTCAGGGATCCTCTGGCTTATGCAGATGCTTACCACATTCCAGAGGGGGTTTGGAGCTGCCATTATGGACTGAGATGGATATTGCCAACAGGATGATTCTCGCACAGAGATGTTGTTCAGCTATACAGCTGTACCAAAGGAGCCAATACTCTGTTGTTCAGTCATATTCCAACTATCTTTACTCATGGTGAGTAATTCTTTTGAAGTCAATGTGTCTACGCAAGTGAGTAATGGCCTCGGGATCCGGCCCTTCAATAGTGTATGACGTGTTCTGTTTCAAATGCTTCTGCACTGTTGTTTTTCATTGCAATTCACCTACTGGAATTATCTTCTGAATAGCTTCTTTCCATGGATTCCATTATGTATATTCTTTTATTTATTACGTTTTCACTTTGATCTGCATGCCAATCAAGATAAACTCAATAAAGATAGAATTTTAATGAACACAAGGAACTATGTGTAGCTGCAACAGCCAGTTTTACTAGTTTTATGGGTGTGGGCATTTATTTTTACTTGTGTAATATCCAGCTTGTAAGGTTGCAGTGTGTGAAACACTTCATATTCATTTGCTTGTTGTAAAAAATGAGATATCTCTATAATTTTCAAGGCTACCTAAGTACCTCATTTTGTCTGTTTGAAAATTTTTCTTCAGTTAAAAAAGAGTTAAAGGAGAGTGTTAAGAAAAACAAATACTAAATAGAATCATGAAAAAGATTGTTGTTTTTCAAAGAGGATACCCAGTAGTCTTTCAGAACAGGGACTGTTAACAGTGAAATGTCTACCACCTGGCTCCAGATGGGTTATAAATGGATGTGTCCAAGGTCAGGATCAAAGAAACTTAAACCTGTTAAACCCCTTTGCCTGGAGTAGAAAGGCTTGGAAACAAGCAGCAATAGCTGGGTATCTGTATCTTTTAGTAGAAGAGAAGTGAGACAGGACTGAGAGGAACATGGGGAAAAACACACAAGGAAGGACTAAAGCTTAGATGGAGATGTTCAAGACTCTTAGCATCTTTCTTAACTGTTATATATCTTTTGATAAGTAACACATGGGTTACTCAAATAAGGCAATCAGCACAACCTCTTGGACAGGTGTTTTGGTACAGAGGTCAAAGCCAAGAAGGTTATGATCAGGAGATAGATTCCCTAGTCCAAGGTCCAGCCACAAAGTTATTAGAGTGACAGTTTCTATCACAACAGACAGGGGCCAGGAAAAGGACCAGGTTCCAATTGTGAGAGACAGTTAAAAAAAAAAAAAAAAAAAAGGAAAGGGGAAAAAAGAAAGAAGAGAGATCCATGGTAGAAAAGGTCTTGCAAGAGTATGTAAACAGAGCTTCTCTGGCAACCATGAAAGATGCTTTAACAGGTAACAAAGATCACAGCTTTGTAGGTATATGAAACTTGTTACAGTAAAGCTATAATGTTGTGGACCTACTTCACAATATGTTGATTCTGGAAATGAAGTTGATACCAGCTGCCTGTCAAAGGTGCACATTGTAATATCAAGTAGATTTCTGTACAGCCATCCCAGATTGCTTTGCCACGGCTAACAGAACTTTATGCTTGTGTAGAGTACTGAGGGACATTTGGAGGTTTTGATTTCCCCCTCTTGGAGACACCTTGCACCACTCACCACTCTAGGTGGAGTTCTCTGAAGGGAGCACTGCAGCCTCAGCCAACTGCATAATTCCTAGAACAGACAAAAGGCAAATTTGCACATAAGCAATCACTTCTCCAGAGTACTAAATTGCTAACATAGTTGCACTAGTTGAGTACCCACCTACCTCTCTGGATTAGTGAACCAAACTCGTTCCCTTTCCAAATTCCGAATGTGACAAATACCTGTATTGGAAGATATTTATATTTTTCTTTACCAAAGGTTTACTATGGTTCAGCAACTGACAACAAAATCAGCACCATATGTCAAATCAGCCCTCAGTGAAACACCAGCAGAGTATGAAGAATCACCTCAGACTTACCATAATTCTTTGCTGTATACTAAAAGTGTTATGATAAACAAGGTAGATGCAGCTGGCATCCAAATTAAGAAAAAAAAGGCAGATTCTCTTTCTGAAATTTACCTACACCACCTAGTGCTGTTTCAGAAGCCTGAGGTATCACAATTCAAAGATCATTAAATTTTAACCAGTTTCAAGAGTTCGTCTGACCATCTTCTTGATGACAACAACCAAAATGCTTCTCTAGAAAATAACAGAAGGACTCCAGCTATGTAGAAGTTGCAGCAGCTCAAGCAATTAGTGCCACAGAGATAATAATAGTGTTCGATGTCCCTGAGACAGGGGAAGCATGGAAAACACAGATCTTCCAGAAGGGTCAGGAAAAGGAGGATGGAGTACACAAATGATGAGACACAGCATGTTGTTGCAATAGTGGAAAGAATATATTAAATACATCAACCAAGGAGTAAGAAGGTATGCTTGCCTCGCAGTGATGCAGGATGTTTGACTGTTCATGGTTTGTCAGTGCTTTGTCATAGAAATTGTTTATGCTTCAGTCTGAATGCACATGTGACAGTTTTTGGTCCTTGTCTTAACATTTTGCTCATCTCTTCTGTCAAGCTCATTCTCCTTTTTTCAGAGCTGGATTTTTCCTCAACATGTTCTTCATGCTTACGCATATAGTCAAGGCTTGGTCTGTGTTCAGCATTTCTGCTGGGACAGTTCTGGGATTTCCAGTTTTCAAAAATGTGGACATACCAGTAAGAGGCTTGTCTATACTGGCCATAGGCCTGGAAGTAGATCACTCTTACACCAGCTGAGTATTCCAGTGTAGATACATTGAATAAGAGACTGGTTTGGGTTGGAACTGATCCTAAAGATCATCTAATTTCAATACCCCTATTGGGGGTAGTGAACCTTCCACTAAACCAGGTTATTCAGAGCCCATCCATGCTGGTCTTGGACACCTCCAGGGATGGGGAATCCACAACCTCTCTGTGCATCCTGTTCCCATGCCTCACCACCCTTAAAGAATTCTTATATTCTATAACAGAGAATATTTCTATACTCTTTGCTTGAAGCTTTGTAGACCACTTCAAGCACAGAGTACATATCTCTGTATTTTGTTCAGATGTGCCCACAGTCTTCTGTCTTGTTTCAGGGAATGTATTAGTTGGATTTGAAATAGTGGAAGAATCTCATTTTTCAAACAGAAATGATAAAGTAGGAATCATTTATTTGTCTTTACTCAGGTCTGTGGTATAACAACGTTTGAATTCAAATCATTAACAGAAATCTCTTGCTAAAATTGGGATTAACAACTGGACAAAAATCCATAAAATAATCAAAATTAAAAGAGTGTCTCACTGGTTTAAGAAGCAAGAGAAGTGAGTTAAGGTCTTCTTTGATCCTGATGTGTACTTTGGTATAACCTGCACAGTTAAGGCAGAACAAGGTATAAATACAGTTTGGATACCAGCCTCTGTACTTCCAAGAGCCAGTCCTCTTCATTGGCTTCAAGTAAACCTGAAGAATGAAGCCTGAATATGGTGCCCTACAGGCTGGGTAAATACACGGCAAAGATGTGCAGCTTTGCAGGTTTCATCAAGGAAAGCCAACAACAAGAAAAAGGTGTTTGCCCATTACCACAAAGAAAATGAATGGTATACACCAGGCAAATAATTTCACCTCCCTAACCCTCACCTCAAAGGGAAAACAACCACAGGAGGTGCACCCTTAGTGCACACGCACCTTTCTAGGTGAACCGGTTGGAATAACGAGCAGGTCTCCTGAGATCCCTGCAGCAGTGTGGAACTGCCCATGAACTTTTACCAAGAAGGAGTCAAGTTTGAGTTCGATGGAGAGGAAATTTCAATGGAATACCTGGTAAAATCTCGCTGGGCAGAGGAAGCATCCCATCTGGGCCTGCTGACAGCATGAGGCAGCACACATGCAGAATCTACCAGTGGCTTTGGCGGCTGTGGGGTGGCTTCACTGAAATGACTTCATACCTCAGAGACCCGATGATGAGCTGCGCTGCCAGGCACCTGCCTCACTTGTTCCCCAGGGCTGCAACACTTTCTCCACTGCCATGTCCCTCAAGGAAAAGGCTTCTCTTTTTTGGTTGGGCTGGGAATCCATGACCTGCAGCCACCCCAGTGGGAGGAAGGCAGACACAGATGTCTCACTAGCACAGAAGGTGAATGCTAATTGTATTGTAGTTATCATAGGAGAAGCCTATTGTGTGCATTAATGTGCAGCCCACAAAGAATGCATCAAAACCCCAGATAAATCCTAGGTTAAAAAAAATTCCCATCCTGTGACTACGGAATCTCCGCTGTTCATGAATCTGTGGCAAATCATCTGTCATATCAGCTGCAGCAATGTCTGATCCTTAACAAGCCTTGAAGCAGATGGTCTATCACCTAACTCTCCACACAGCAGAGCCTGTGTTATTATTACAGTGAGCATAACACTGGACTTTGTCAGTCATTAATTTATGTATATCTCTTCTAACAAATGGATTTTGTAATGAATGCTATTGACGGGACACAAGAACTTGGAAGAAATGGAAGACACATTGGATGAAATGCGGACTTAAGACAAAGTATTTTTTGAATTACTATCACGTTCACAACTTTTTTTTCCCAAAGCAAAACTGTCTCTCCACTGCCTCTGATGCAAAAATAAATGAAGCATTTCAGTTTTCTTTTAAATAGAATGCTAAATTCAATTTGAAATCTGTGCAGCACATTTTCTTCTCAATCAATTCAAGACATACATGAAAACAAAACGTTATCAAGATAACAAGAAAGTCAGTTATTCTCACAGTCTTGTATCACTGACTATACTGAGGGCAACGTCCAGAGGTCACTACTTGTAGGTAAGTACATTTGTGAAAGACAAGTGCTCTGAAAAAAAACAATGAAAAGTGATGCAAATGAAGCAAATGTGATGCAAATTAACATCCTTGGTGCCAGTAAAAGTACTGAGATAGAGTTTAGAAACTGGAGAAGCTAGACCAAAGGCAACTGGAAACATGTATTGTACAGCTAAATGTCAACATATACATAATAAACAAATGTTACGAGTGTTCTGAGAGAGAGATTAAAACTTTACCCTCTGTGATTAACTATTTGTGAGGAAACAGATTAGAGAGGTATTTGCCATCTAACAAATACCTACAATATTACAACAAAACTGTCTGAGACATAATTCCGATTAAGAAAAGGCCTCCTATTAATAATCATGAAAATCATCAAGTATTAAGAAAATACTGGCATCAGAATTATGAAATTTTCTGTCTGGAAAAAACTAGTAGGGTACCATGCTAAGAATATACCACTCAAAGAGCTCTCCTAATTATATATTTTAAAATAGATGTTTGATTTCAAATTCAGATTTTTGGGGTGGGTCAATGAATCAAAGGAATAAGGCTGGAAATGACTTTGAGAGGTTGCTGTGTTCCCAGATCATTCCTACAGGCATTTTTCTAACCCATCCTTAAAAGCCTCTAAAAAAGGAGCTTTTCAATTCCCTCAAGTGAATCTGTCATTTTATGGTAATCTCCTTACCATAGTAGACTTTTGTATCCCCTCTTCAGTCTTCCCCTTTTAAACCAAGCGATTGTCCTTCTATGGCTCTTCTTTTGTATGTCATGTTTTCTAAACCTCTTACTCTGATTCGTATCCTCTCCTGGGGTTTGCCTACATCCTTGTTCAAGTGCAGTACCCAAAAGTGGGCAGAGTCTTCCAGGTGGGGTTTCATCAACACCAAACAGAACTAATCAGTCAGCTCCTGTCTCTTGCAGATGATGTTCTTGGTCACACTATGCTGAATTTTTCTTGTTCACAACAGCCTCAGATTGCTGACTTGCCTTGTGCTTCACAGTAATCTCCAAATCCTTTCCTGCTGCTCTCATTATTCTTTATTTTATTTCTGTGTTTATTTTTTTCCCTTTGAACTGTTCTCTGGATTTCCCCCTGCTTAGTTTCTCTGTGGATTTCAGGCCATCCCTCCCCTTTGCCCATTCTATTTCCATTCAAAGTGCTTGGAGTATCATCCTGTCGGTGCCATCTGCAAATTAACTGTGTGTGTGTATGCTCTCTAGCCTGCTGTCTAGACCCCTCCTGAAAGACCAGATTAAGGCTAGGATGAGGACAAAAGCCTGCAAGGATCCCACTTGGAACTGGGAGTGAATTCCAACAATTTTGCAGTGAACTCTTTAAGAAAAATGTTTCAGGCTGTCCTTCTTCCCAATTATTTATTATAGGCTGTTTTTCCTTACTTTGCTCATAACATCATGAAAGATGGTGTCAGAAAATTCTCACCAAATATTTATCTGCTGTTTCTTCACCCTTCAGCAGGTTAGCTATCCACTCAAGAAGGAAAAGGGCACATTGCAGTAATACTTTCACACTGAATCATACAATCCCTACATTCTAAAAAAATATCTAAAGTAAAACATTTTTAAATAAATGCCTGAACGTTTCTATCAGTGATTTAACAAGCTTCCCATGTCAAAAAAAGAAAAAATACAATAAAGACACTCACACCACAGGTATTTATAAATACTTCTGATCAGACAGCAAATGAGTAAAGCTTACACTTCACTTATAAACTGTTTGCTTTGGCATCTGCCATATAATGTGTCTGTATGAGAGAAGGCTAGTCATGCAATATAATTATTTTCCCACCTATTCTTGTCACAAACTTTCCTGAAAGCGCAGTTTATTTCTTCACTCCCTGTATGTAACCTCAAAATAGTATCTCATGGCCACAAAACTCTTATGTTGTGTAAATATCTTTTAGGGCATTTGATCTTTTCACTCTTTTTTCCTCCTCTTCCATTAGCAGTTTTTATTGCAGCTGCTTGCATACAAGGTAATGAAAGCTCATGTTTCTATTTGCACTGTCTCATATTGGTACACAGAACAAGAGAGGAAAAAAAAAGCCTGGGCATCATATTGGGATTCATTGCAAAATACTCTTATTTCTGTGTGCAGTGAAAGGCAGCACATTTTAACCTGGTAAATAATTTAAATTTGTAATAACTTATGCTTGTGCATGATACATGACCAATTAGTGATTTGTGATTGCATAATTATTTCCATTCTTCAGACAGGGTATACAGCTCCACTCAGCATTACACAGGGATGGGAGGTGAACCAGACTGTTACTTGCACATCCCAAGAGTCCTTTGGACTTCTGCAGAAGAGCAGTGGAAAGTCTACAAGGGTGGCAATAGTGCTGTTGTATCACACAAGGGATAAGGATGACAAGAAAAGCCAGGCGGAGAGTGTATCCTTCTTGCTGCTGCAAATTCTTTATGTTCATTAAAAATTTAATATGGTAAGGTTAAGATAGATAGATAGATAGATAGATAGATAAATAGATAGATAGACAGACAGACAGAGGGAGGGAGGGACATATCTGGTATGAGGAACTGTCTACCCTCTACAAAGATAAGCGGTAGGGGAAAAGTTCTATTTGTATTCAATCAGTACATAAATATTACAGTTTCCATGGTGTTGGTATTTGTCAAACTACTTTCTAAGGAGAAGCTCAAATACTGAATAGTTAAATGACTAAGAATGTCATTTGAATGTTAGTTGCTTCAAAAACTTAGTATGTAACAATATCCACCCAAAGCATTTACAAATTCCAAACCACCACAATTATTTTTGAAATTATAACCCCTCCCATGAAATATGTACAAACAGAACTCTCCCTAGTGAGTGCTTGAAAATCTGGCCCTTTGGCCCCAATCTTTGGTTCCTTGGTAAGTTAATTAATAGGTTTTTCCCAGAAAATAAATTTCATACAAATCCAAACAATGGACAAATTCATGGAAAACGTGAACAGCTCATAGGCAAATCATGAACAGAAGAAACAGTTGAAGTTCTTCAAACAACTTGATAGACCATAAGATTTCTTATTTTGCTTAGTACCATATAGAGTAAGATCCTAATACTCTTGAGAGGTAGTTCCGAAATAAACCTGTAGATAGGTAACTTTATTCTAGAGAGGAAATGACAGTCATGTATTTCAATCATTCAGTCTCTCTCTGTTTCTGGCATTCCTGTTAAATTTAACCTGTTTTTCCTAATTCTCCATGCTACAGAAACTGCAATTTGTTGAAACACATTACTATACAAGTGGGCTCTGCAATTGTTATTCTCTAATTACTACGTGGAGTACTAAAGAAATCATCACAGAGTGAGTGACAAACATGTTTAAGCACCTTTAAAAATCCAGTTGCACCACATCTATATTTTTAGACACTATTTTCAAGCCCATTGATAGCTTATCACAGACAGAGGATATCGTTCACACACTTGAAGTTATACATGTTCCTGAGTGCTTTGCAAAATAAAGGTCTCCTTTACCTATCAAATGGAAGTACAAACAGCTGGAAACTCTTTATTAAGCAGCTGGAAGGGAGAGAAATAAAATGAGAATTTAATAAAACATAAAAATGTTCCAATGATTGGTTTTGCATGAAAAATTCAAGTAAGTTCCAAGCATTTTGGAATGGAAGTCTCAAAGGCATATCAGTGTATTTTGAGTAACAAAAACCGACCCCTGCACTCACATATTTCAATTACCCACTTGCTGGCTTCATCCAACACTTTTGAATAAGACAAACTCTCATTAAAACTAATGGCAGTTTTGCCTAAACATGCACCTGCAGGATCAGGTTTCAATTGCTGAAACTCACATTTAGTCCCTGAAACTACCAGCAGATCAGCTTATTGATAAGTACTGAATACATTACCACAGAACATACAAAGCTGCATTTGAACAGGTGACATTTCCTTTTCAAGGCAGATCTGTTCAAAAGTTTAGCATTAATCATTTCCAAGCAAGCATAACAGAATTATCTACTTTATCTGTCAACTTTCTGCTTCTTATAAAGGTAAAATTCTTTACCTTGTAGAAAGTGATGTCAAAACCAAAAAAATAGGACCACTGATTAATGACTCAGCGCAATTTAACAGCAGCATCAGAACTTGCTCTATCAACAGTCAATTGGTACAAGTCAGCAATACATATGTATATATGTATACATATTTATATACTGCTTGAAATAAGAGAAAATATTTACTTTGGTTACCTCAGACTCATTCTGCAGAGCACTATGGTCACAACTGACTTTTCACAGATGAGTGAACACACTGAACACACCAGACTGGACTAGCAATCAATATCCACGTAAACTACAAGAGGGTGCCACAGATGCACCTGTGTCCTATTTTGAAGGGCCATCACGAGCTTTGTTTTAAGCACCTGAACCTCTATAATTCATTGTTTAAGGAAACAGTAGAAAGGAAAACAAAAAGGAAAAGCACTTGCGTGCAACTAGCAGTAATTGTAGCACTCCAGAAGCACCTACTAGAACCCATATTAATGCCTATGAGGCAGAGAAAGAGGTTTGACCTCGATCCCCCTGGTTCCTGTTTGTCCTGGTATGCCTGGCAGAGCTGTCTTTGGGATGACAGGCTGTGGGGTGCACCACAGGATTGTGAACTGAGCGTGAGTTTCTGGGACTCTGTAAAGTAGATTTCAGCCACAGCTGGGGCTGCGCTTGCAGATTTTGCTTTTTGTGCAGCCCAGCTGCACTCAAACTGATGAATGACACTTGCATGGGACCAGCATCAAAACTGGCCAACTCACAGTGTACCATGCCATTAGTATTAAGCTCTCTTACTCCCCTAACCAGGGTGGCCAGACTCATATGGCCACCTGGGAACAGTCTCTGGCCTCTGCTGAGTCCCTAGTTGTGTCAGGGAATTGTTTCGGGAAATGCTGCATGGCTCAGGCCAAAATCATGTCAGCAACCACGCTGATGACTTAAGTTCCAGCGCCCTGGCACCATTTAATCTACTAGTGGAGAGGCGGACTCAGTGCATGTGGTCTTGGGAGCAGCCTCAGGAAACATCTCGGCGTGAATGTAGAAATATCCCTTGAGGATATTGATGGGGCAAGTAACTCCTTGAGCTGAGCAAGATTATCAACAGCTGGCCTATAATTAACACCACTGTCCAAGCTGGCAATACACTGATAAAGTAACACTTAGCACTGTTATAGCTTGTTCTGTTTTGATTAATGAGTGTGCATTTAACTAAACAGTATACATTAACTATTATTAACAGCACATTTGTTGTTAACTGCACAGTACCTAAACACTTCATTAGATAATTGTCTCTTCATTAATACATTAATCAATATGCCTATACATTACATTATGTGAAAAAACCCTCATCTGTATGTCAAAAATAATTGTATTAAATTATTACTCTGTGAGGATACTGATTAAAGAATTCTGAGCATATAAATTCCTTTCCTACTGGGATATTTTTACTAATCTGGCTGTGGAAATACCACTCTGCTTGTATGATCACCAAACAGTTACCACATTCCTATAACCTCAGATCTTATCACCATCTCTACAACCTTTGCAGCCCCAATTATTTACTCATCAAGAAACTCTCATTCCATAATAAAAAAGAATTTCAGTGCCAGAGTAATACATGAATAAGTCTTCCTGATAACCCCAAATCTAGGAGGTTTTATTTGGAACTAGACGCTTAGGTTGCCATCTCAACTTGTCTTTGACAGGAGGATAAGCAAAATTATGTGCCCAGATGTGACTGCCAAAGGCACTAACTGGAAAGACCAAGTTAGACAACAGAGTGGCTTATACCACTTTTTGTAAAACCTAGACAAAGGAAAAGCTGACAACAACTGCTTTGTATACAACAACGTAGCAGTTCATGAAGAACACGGAAGAGATACGGAGCCTATAGTAGTTTCCCATCTGCAGAGGTTCATCTACCCATCTTCCAAGTCCCCAGTCCCCCAAGGGAGTGCTCCAGCCACCACTGCACTGAAGTTGCCACACTGCATGAAAAATAAAGACAGAGACCCTCAGAGAGAGAAAGCAAGAAAGGGTTTGACGGCATCCATCACCAAGGAGAAGAGTCCTAGGTGTTGGTCCTTGTTCCAAGAGTTGTTCGTATATTTTATCTAATAATTGTTTAATGTAAACACTCCTCATATGAGGGATGTGAACCTCTGGGAGCGATCCAAAGCCCATTGAAGTCAATCGAAATCAAAGCTAACTGAAGTCAATAGAAAGTTTTCCACAGATTTCAGTAGGCTTTGGATCACTTCGGGAATACTTCTTGGGTGGTAAAGGCTCCATGCCAATGCACTGGAGGCATGGACCGATTGCATACTAACACACACGTTGTTGTGGCTTATTGCTATATTGGAACCAGCCTTTGAAAAGTACCATAATATCTTGAGGCAAACTAGAGAGTCAATTATTCAAAATCTTGGTCTTGGATGTTTCAAGGCCCAGTCATGGGTTCCTTTGGGTAAGTTCCCACTGCCTGCAGTGAGAACTTGCTCTGAGGAGGATGGGCAGAGCCACACTCTGAGACTCACATTTGCAGGGTATTTTGATGCCCTTGGCACAGCCACAGCTGCAGTTGAATGCAAAGGTAGCCAACCTGACTTGAAACCTTGTAATGTGGGTAGCAAATTTAGCAATAGCACTTCATATGGGTTAATTAGCCCTGCCAAGAGTTCATTAGCCTGAGGAGAAAACTGCATGAAGATAGACTATTTCCGACTCATTTAGAGGTAGCTTTGCAAAGCAGTGCTTTGTGCCATGTAGACCTGCTAACTATCCTCCTGTTCCAAACAATATACACCATCTGATTCTACAGCAGCTATGGCAATTGTTCACTTACGGTGGACCCCTCTGCCCTCTCCATGAAAGGGTCTGTCATGCAATTTGATATTTCCATTACCAGAGCGCACACATTGTGGCTTCTCTCTGACCAGGCAAATCATTCCCAGGATGAAGATTAGCATACAAAATTTTAGCAAAGAAATTTTAATTGCCTTCTTTTTTTTTTTTTTCAGGAGAAAAAAAACCAAACTAAATCAAACCAAAACAAAACCCAAGATCACTTATCTTAGTGATTTCAGCAGTGCAAGTCTTAAATTCCTGGAGACAATTTCTAGCACAAGCTAGCATAGTCTCACTACCGAGACTTGACCACGTCCCTCATTCCTGCCTGGAGTTTCATGAGCTGCTGTTTCACAGCCCAAGATTCCAGTTCAGATTCCCTTTTCTAAAGACACACCTTCCATTAAAACTGTTTTTCTGGCAACTATGTAAGTCTAATTTGCTCAATGCAAGCTTAAGCTTTGTTTATTAATTCGTACAAGGGTTCCAATTAACATACAAACCATCTCAGTATTCTGACTGTAATAGCACCTAACACTTTAGTCCAGGAATAAATTCGGATACAGTACATGATTCTGCAATCGATTTCATGCATCGTTTAGACTTTGGTGTCTTGATGAATATTTTGCTGAATCTGCCCATGTCTGACTTAAGCTCTCCTCGTGGCAAGTGTCAACGTCTCACTCCAGTAAGATGTGTAATTTGTGAGAGAACTAAATGAGAACTGAAGTTGCTCAACTGAGAACCCCACAGGATTTTCCCCATAAAAGGAGATAAGATCTTTGCCCCACAGAGCTAGAGAGATAAATTAAACACTAACAGACAGATAGACCAGACACATGCCGAATTTCTCAAGTGAGTTGCCACATTGTGGGCATTCATATGACCAGCTGGTGAGGTACAAGAAGAGGGAAGAGCAGTGTTTGATTTAGTGTGAACCACCTTGGTTCTACAAGCATCTGTACCCAGTAGTCAGTGCAATGAAAAGTATATTTTTGTACAGCCACCCCAGACTTTTTGGAGGTTTCTGGCTGAACCCTGCGCTTGTGCAGAGTGCAAACTGCTGGAGGACATAGGGAAGACATGCTTTCCCCCTTTTGGAGGTACCCTGCATACACACTGCTAGTGGGTTGCTCTCATGTCTGTGCTGCATGACTCCAAGTACAGACACAAGGCAAACAATAACTCCTCCAGAACACTAAGTAGCCAAAGTAGACAGGCCCACTCAGTGCAATAAGCACCTCCTTATGCAGGCCACCAGAGCTACCAAGGAGGAAACTGCAAGGAGATGCCCCTTGCAGTTCTGTCTGTAAATTTGATTTCGTGTCTGGCAATGAGTCATCCATTGCTATGGCAAGATACCAATACTAAGTCAGTTCTTGGCTACTCCTGCTGAAATTTGCATTTCAAAATCCACTCAGACAGTTGCACTCAGAAAAATAACTTCTCAAAACAACAAAGTGATGCCCACACTTAGAGAGGGGTTAAAGAATAGAGCTGTCACCACAACATAGATGTAGTTCTGTACTCGGGAGAGGACTGTGCACTAGTTTTTGTGAAAAATCTGGATATTTAAAACTGTGATAGCAAACAAGGGTTTCAAACATCATTTACAGAATTCAGAATTTTCATAACTTAAAACGCACAAGAGTCCTCAATGGGCAAACATACTGTGTGCTTGTTATGTATTCATTTGCCCAATAGGCTGTAAAACTTCAAAGAAATTTACTCTGTTGCTTGCTAAAAAAACCTTTTTAACATTATATACCTTCAAAAATGTTATGGTACCTTGTGCCAAGAGGCTGTATTTTTAAAATTCCCTACTTCAGTCTGAGTTCTGAACCCATTAAACTCAGTAAGAGTTTTGACATTGACTTAAAAGAGTGGAAGATCAAACAATTACCTGACAGACTGTAATAAGACTCAGAAATAATTAGGGAGTTTTGAAGCCTACCCATGCAGGGGATTTTTCTTTGCTTTAAATAAGAAATGTATTCACAAACGTATTTTGGAAATATTAATTTAAATTTAGAAGTGGGAAGATTTAGCATTAAGGAAGATGTTTGACTCTAGTTTTTGGTCTTGTTTCATATATTTTGTGCATTTTTGACATCTCTTCTTATCTAAATAAGACTAGGGGAAGCCAGGATGACAGTCAAGTTGGTTCTAACACAGTCGGGGATGGCATCTCAAGTAGAAATACACTTTATTATAAATTTCAAATCCTTTATTTTTGCCCCCAAAATTCAACGTGATTCACAGAAGACATCATGGGAACATCATTTCACTGAAGTGTATGGACTGCAGTCAGATTTTTTGTATATCTGCAGTTAAAGTGTGAGAGTAAATTGTTTCAAAAATTGAATTTATCAAAAGAAAAATATGTGGATTCATACACAGGTCCCAAGCCATTGATTTCTGCTGAGACATATTGTCAAAACACAGCGTTTATTAATAGAGGGACTTGCAGCTGTATACAACAAAGCAACTATTTATGTTGTTCTCAGGCCCTCACAAAAATTGTAGAAAAGAGCAGCCATAACCTGTCCCAAGCCATTACTCTAGAAAAGGCCAATCTCTTATTATCAGATGCTACTGCTGATATACCACCCATATTCTCATCTAGGTCTTCTAGAGCTGAGTAGTAGCTGCCCCAGCTGAGGGTATGTCCATGCCACGGCCTCCTGAGCAACCAGCTGCCTAGACAAGGTCTTTCCCAAGTCATACAGATGTGGGAGACTGTGTGTCTCTGTCCCTCGGGACCAATATGACTGGGAAGTATGGAAACAATTGTGTTATTGAGAGAACTTAGAGTATTTGTAGGTATACACACATGAACACTTTACCCTTAAAGGAGAAGATGTTAGCATCTCTTTAAAAAATCTCTTGGGTACTCCCTGAGTATCTCCTGTATTCTTCACGTGGGCTAAAACTATTAGTGTCAGTAACTCTTCTGACAACACAGACTGCCTGAGGTTTTCTAAAACGTGCTGTTATTCTTCGCAAACCTACATATAAATTTTTACATATAATCTTTTTTACCTTGAATCTGTTTAGTACGTTGATAACAGCACAAACCCTTTTTCTACCACTATGTGCAGCCACAAAACCTAGAATAAATGATAAGATAGTATGAAAACATAGGTTTGTGTTTTATGGTTTGTAAAAGACAAACTGGTATGTCTTATTATTGTTACAGGACATTCAATTTCGTTAACAAAATAAAATTCTGATAACTACATTGCCTCCTGCATACTGACTTCCAACAAGGTAAAAGTATCAATAAGTAAGGCCTAAGATTTTGAAGGCAAAAGTTGAAGGCTTTTTATTTTTTCATTTGATTTCAGCTGTCAGACCAATCATTCACTGGCAAACCAACTACCTCCTTTCACGTAAGAAAAGGGACCAGTAAAAAAATGTGGCTTTCTGCTCCACAGAGAACTTGGACAAGTAGCAGGAAAGCAGAAGACAAGGACTTGGACATTTCTTTCCCTCTCCAGTAAATCAGTGCTACTGTCCAGCAGTGAGAACTTGAGCTGCGTGCACACTGCAGTGAGTCATGTGGAGGGAAACCGGGGATGGGAATCCCAGGTGCCTTGCAGGATTTTGGGGAGGGTACATCCTTGCATGCTGAATGGGTTCCTACTATGAGTAACTATATTTTAGTGAAGAAAAAAATTAAAAAGGGAGATACTTTCTTCAGGTGCCATCCACATTCCACAAAAGCATTACAATAATCGTTCCGTTTCAGCTCATCAAAAACAGGCATTGTCTTGAATTTGTTCAGTTCCTTACATACATAGCTGTAGATAATTCCTGGTGGTTTGGGGTTTTTTTTGCAATATTCAGTGTCATACCAGGCAATTAATTTAAAACTCTGTATAGCCACTCATCTACGAAAACTGGAATATACAGTCCATTTGATGATATCCACAAAGTTATTCAGCTCATAGCAAGAATGGCCCATCTATCATGAAGACTTACAGCATAGTTCTGGACCCCACTGACTGTGTTTGCTAAAACTTAACTGCCCTTGCTGGTTTCTCATGCACTTGACTCCCATGTTGTGCCTGCAATGAGACCTAAGCTTAGGTTTCCACAACCTGGACCTGAATTCCATGCCTTCAAACTGTCATTTAGGGCTCAGTTCAGTTGCCTGGACTCTGATCCTGAGAGATTTCCAAGGTGCTGTGAGATATCTCACCTGGCCTCCAAAACATCCCAGCACTCCTGTGCCCAATCAGCCTGCCCCATATAATTCAAATGGCACAAGACAGCTAAGTTCACACACCTGACTTGAGCCCTCAGTTTGCATAGACATAGCCCTACATCAATAAGGCCCTTGTCTTAGCTGGAGGAGATGTTCAAAAGGGAAATAATCAGCCAGATTGCATAATCTTGCTCGTTAACTGATATTCTCTCAGCTTTGTGGCCCTTGCTCAAACAACGATTTCAAAACCACCCATTTTTTTCCTCCCCATCAAAATAATTAAAAAAATGTTACTTTAACTGTAGTTTGATCTCTTAAATCGTCACCCTGTGTTTTCAACCAGTAGTGCAGAAGGTCTCCATGTGCCAGCCATGTGCCTCCCCAGCAGCATAGGTCTGGGCTGGATGGCATCCCTCCCCGGGCTGCCACACTCAGTTCTCTGATTGGGAGCTCATCAACCAGGGTGGAAAAGACAGGAAGAGAATTTCTCTCTCCTTATTCCATGTCTTCTCTGATTGAATCACAGACTCGGGAAGGCAGTGGTATGAAAGCAAGGAATGATCAAAAGCAGCAGACAATATGCAACACACAGTTCAGACACTGAAGGATCCTGTCCAAAGTCACAGGGGTTTGTTTCTCCTGAGTTGTCAGTGGCCCTTTAAGTAACCCAATCTGTTCTAGCTGTTGTTGAGATTGCTACTTTAAAACAAAAGGCTTTGTCAGATATAATCCTTCCAGTTTAAAATAGATACAAGTTCAACGAGTTCTGTATTTTATTTCTTTAATCCATTTCCTTATGGCCAGCATTTATGAGAAAGCTTTAAACTTTTAAACTTGCAACTGATACGATTTCAAACATCACGGATGCCTGTCTGTTACACTAAAATAGGAACTGCTGCTCTGCAGCCATTGCTGGCACACAAATAAGCCCTTACTTCAGCCTCAAAACTAAATAAAAATATTTAAATAGAGTCAGAATACGGCAATATTTCTCATTATGCCATTAATAATCATACCAGTAGTCAAGGACCTGAAGTGTTTTACTTGAGGGGGAGACATTTTTTAGAATTCTATTATCTGGGACCTGAGTGGTTTTTATATAAATTTACTCAGTATGGTTTCCAAAGGTCTCATTATTTAAAGCCAGCGGTCTATACTTATGGGTGTCCTTAGTAGAATATACATGATTTCCCTCTGAATTTACTTATAGGTCTTATTAGATTCATGAAACAAAAACCAAGTGTACAGTGACAGACTTGGTCTTAAATCAAACACACATACACAAACTGCCCATAAATGAGATCTAAGCAGTAACTTGGAAAATTCTTCTAAATATCTGTTTTGAACCTTTTGAATTAACACATTTGCATCAACCCCTGTGTTCAGAAAATAGACATATGAGTGGAACAATCTACTAAGGGACCAAGAGGATTCTCTACCTGAGACCCCTAAATAAAAACTGGATCGATCTTTGAAAAGACACATCCCAGTTAAACTGTCTGCAATGTTGGAGATTTGCTCATCTCTTTGTTATATTCTATTTTCTTTAATCAAGTCCTGAAGAGGCTGTTATTGCTGTATTCTTATGTTCTGTTCAAATTAAAAGAGATGAGTCAAAATAGATCAAAGTAACTGATGGAGAAGTAGTCACAGCATCTCATTTAGAAAACCTCTTTTCCTTAAACAAAACTGATTCAGATCTTGTGTGGTAAATTGAGTTCCACACAATCAGCTGTTCCAGAAAGGTGTTTTTTTTCAGAGTAACTCTGTAGTATTTGAAGTTCTGCCTCCTCCACCTCCTAGACATCAGTGAATCTCATCCTTTCTGTGGTCTTCAGAACGCTCCTTTGTAGTTTCTTCTCTCCTGACTGGTTTTTCCTTTTGAATACCAAAATAACCAAATTGCCAACACCCTTGCTGTATTTAACAGAGGGGTGGCTGCTGGGAGTTATTACACACAAGGAAGTTTTGAGTGCCCATTGCCTTGCAAAATCAGGCCAAACTTTGTATGCTAGAAAAGTCTGGCATGAATGTAAGATCTCAGAGAGTTGTCAAGTGCTGTCTGTCACTCCTTTTGTGACTGAATGAACAAGGTTAGAAGTAACAAACTGGTGGAGAAAAATATGCTGTGATTTCTTGACAACACAGGTATTTTCATCAGTAATTTGATTCCACTTGGATCACTTGTATGGTGAGCAGAGGGTAATGGAGTGGGGCTTGTTCAGCCTGGAGAAGAGAAAGCTGCTGAGGTACCCAAGAGCAGCATCCAGTACCTACAGGGAGGCCAGCAAGGATACAGAGCCAGGTTCTACACAGTGGTGTGTAGCAGGAAAACGAATGGTGGTGGCCTTAAGTTGAAAACAGGGCTGGTTCTGAGTGGCTATAAGGAAAAAAAAGTAAAATCACAACTGTCCCTTGGAATTTTTCAAGACACAACCAGATAAAGCATTAACAACTTGGTCTGAGTTTGTGTCATACCTGCCTTAGGCAGGAGGTAGGATGAGAGACCTCCCGAGGTCTCTTCCTGTCTGAGTGATTCTGTGATTCCTATCTTTTAAGAGCACACGTCTCCAGGTTGTATGCATATATGAGCAACAATGTATGAGGCATATCTACCTTTGTCTGAACTCACTGCAGTGATTAGCCCAGGACAGAGATCTTGTATTTTTGTACAGGCAACATGAGGTCAGAAGAAAGCTATATACACATAATCTACATTTACTATTTTAGATGTGCAGCACAGGTGCAATTTAAAAAAAGTGAGGGACTTGTGATCTTTATATAATCCTGGCAAAGATAGGTGCCTCCAGAAGGTGATCAGAGCATCTATTTTGGATTCATAAGGCTATGATCAATGCCCCTCAGTCTTCATATTGTGAAGGTCATTGATTTGGATATATATGCATATAGAGACATAGTTCTCTTACTCCTTTCACACAGCTAGTAGCTATATATGGGCACTGTTATTTTGATCAGACACTGGTGCTGATATATAACATCTTCCTGTTGGCTGTTATATTTTCAGCTGTGTTGGAGATGTGAGTAGTATGTTTATTTTGTATGTCAGTAATTTCTAGTTTGCATTCCATGGTACTTTCTGCGTGATAATAGATTTCCCTTTTTTATCCAAGATGCTTTGTAAAGTGGCCTGTAGAGAATTTAACTTTAGGATGAAGATACTTTTTAAAATTAAAAAGGAAAAAAGGCTTTACATGAACAGATAGCTTTAGAAAATAACTGGTATGTGCATACATTTGTTTAACCCCCTAAAGTAAATATATACATTCTGAAATGTATTTTAGTCCTCTAAAGAACTAAGAGCAGCTTTCAAGATCACATGACAAGCAAAACATTTGTTAATCAGAAAAATTACAGCCTATTCATGCTTACTGTTTGATTACTTCCACTCTGAACTCAAAGATCCCATTGTTGATTGAACTAGTTATAGTAACTTCTATTTATTTTTACAACTAGCTATTATGAGTGCAAACTATCCTTATCTCCAAGTGATTGATAGGCACATTAAGAAGCTGTTCAACAGGTTGCTAGGTTTGAAGAAATGCTTAAATCATGATTAGTTATTCCTTATCAGTCAAGAATGGGAGCTAAGCTCAGATAAATACATGGTGACGAAAATTAGATTTTCAACATCAAGTGCTCTCTCACTATTTTCTGTTTGCTATCATTAAGCAGCAGTGTTACAGTTTCCTTTCAGTTTTATTTAAGGAGCATTTGGGCGTTCTTAGCAAACGCAGTTGTCCTGGTAGTGTGCTTAGGAGAGCTAAAAATCTTGTTCAATGATAACGTGCATCAGGGTCTCCACGTAGCTTTAACAAGTGGTGAACTGTGATTTATACTAATACGTATTCATACTTTCTTCTATTAAAAATCTGAAATTAATGGTTGAACATTTTAAGTGTGTAAATGTGAGACTCAAATTCTCACAAGGGGATTGATAGCTTTATTTGTGCTATTGGGAGCACTTCCATCAGCCAAGGCCAGCTGTGCAACCTGAGGACAAAAAAAAAAGGAAAGGCAGCTGTAGGAGGTATAGCTCTCCGTGGTTTTACCAACATTTGTGAGGTCTCCTGTATTAATTGTCTGAAGAAAACTCACACATTTTGGTACATTTCTACCTTTGTTCTCCAACACTTACTACTTCAGGTAACACGCAGAGTGATTTGATACAATTTGTCGGTATACAGAAAGAAACACAACTTATACAATCAGAAAATAAAAAGGAACTCAGACCATAAGTTGTTGTTTTTGGAAAAGTGTGCTGGAAAATTTGAAATCAGGTGTCTCAAAGGAGGACAAGTTTAACATATTTGTCAAAACGGACTCTACTCAGTTTCTACTCCTTGAGCTGTATTTGCAAATAAAGTCACAAAACATAAACTGACAACCAAGTCGCAGGGGATTTTCTGCATGCAAGGTTTGCCAAAGTAGAATATTTCCTTTTCCAGTTTTAAACCACAATGACTCCTAACAAACCTTCAACACAATTAAAGGGCAGATGAGAGCAGGGACAGGATGAAAATACCAATCTGAAAGCTAAAAATGTTTCTGTATTTTCTGTCAACATCTTACAAAGGGTGAAAGGGCTGAGCTTTCAGTCCAGTGTACGCTCAGAGTACCTGGAAGGGGGAAGCGAAAGATGGTTTTCAGGTGGTTCTGTAGCTATGAGATGCTAGAAAGACAGAACCTGAAAGTAATGTATTTGTATCCAAGGTGATGAAGGCCTCAGGTAGGATTGTGTGAAGCAGCTTGGTTGCAAAGCCTTCACGGGATGTACACACACCATCCCTGCTCTACCTCCAGTGCTGAGGGAACATAAAGCAGGTAGGACCACGAACACCAAGCCTGAGTGGCTGAGAAAGGACACAGTACCAGATGCTTCTATACTCAGTACCTCAGATTTAAAGCGCTTGCTCAAGATATTTAAGAAGCTGCTTGCATCCCTTTGTAAGCCAGAGGAGGAGGAGGGAGAACACACATTTCACACCTTCCCCCAGGCATCCCTGCCATCAGCCAGGGATACCCGTGGCATGCAGATGTCTGATCCTTCCCTCAGAAATGGCCCCGTATTTAACAGAATAAATAAATGTTCATTAAGCCAGGGACAGAAAGGAAAACAGAAACAGAAGACACAGTGCTATGGCAAGCAAGGGCTATTGAGCAGAAGAGAGAGATGGATGCTCCAAAAGTTCCTGCCTCAGCAAATCTCTCATAAAAGAGCAGTGACAAACTCATTAGAGGTTGTGATCACTTCCAGTTAACATAGAAGCATAGTTTTTAGGGTTCCCAGATTTTCCCATGAAGACATATAGCAACAATATGCAGGAACTCTTTCTTGTGAGTCAAGCATTGTTCACTATGTCACGAGAGAGATGCTGCACCACAACACTTAACACAGAGAGATTAGAGAAGTCTCTGTGTGTGGCTGGCCTATGAGGTTTACGCAATGCAGGTATTTTGGTAGGCAGCTCCCATCTCTGACCAAATGGCTGGGCGTCCATACAGAGCAAAATACCTCAAACACTCTGCTATTTAACTGTAAAAAACCCCCAAATTATACTACCAAACTTCCAAATTATCATCTCCTTACTGTTTTGTGTTTATCTTATGCTTCGCCTTGTTTACAAATGTCAAGCATATGTGGGATTGCAGGATTAAGGCAATGCTGGATTCTCCCACTGCGTCCTCAGTTTGCAATTGCTTCCAGCATTAGCACAGGGTTAGTGCTCTCTGTCACACAGTCTCTGCACTTTCCATCCCTCCATGCAGCAGAGGAAAAATATTTGACCCCTGGACTGTAAAAGCCTTTTCTATGCTGTCGGTCTGCCCACCTTAGAGACATACTACCTTAAAGGAAGGAAACTTCATATGGAAATTACAGATGCAAAATCTGCCTTAAGGAAAAAAGTGGGTGGCAGCATATAATTAATGGAAGAAACCCTTCAGAAAATACTTGCTACAGACAGAATCAGTCTTTGCAGGAGACAGCCGTGACAAAATCCAAACTGTAATCTAATTTTTGTGGTATGTGCATCTTAAAATAAATAAACAAAAGCAGTTTTAAAAATACCTCTCCCATTCAAGTCAGATGAGAACCTGATACAGCTGTGGAACAAAGAGGCTGTGAATTGCTTGGGTTTGGCATGACAGCTCTATCTAAAAGTCCCAGCTCTTCTTGGCTGTAGTAGCCAGAGGAGTGCAAAGGATTGGGGATTGTTAGGTTTAGGATGACTTGGATGTGGTATGAGACCTGAGTTGTTTCACTGTGGTTTGTGTCAGTCAGCTGGTAGACTTCAAGAGCTCCAACAACTTCCATAAACACCTCCAAGGAGCCAAGGAACCACCAGAGGAATATGAATTTAGGAAGATCTAATGCAAGGAGCTAGGGAAGTGGTGTGCTGGTGGAAGGGAAAATATAGAACTGGGAGGAATAACACTGCACAAAGGGAATAAGACAGCAGCTGACCCTCAGCAAACATCAGCTGTTTGGCAGGTCCCTGAGAGGTGTGTGGAGCCCTCCTGAGCTCCTGGGTTTGGACGCATGTCCAGATTCCACTAAGAGGTAAAACAGGGCTGCACGCTGGCTCCTGGCTGCTTGGGCAGCCCCAGAAGGGCTCAGGACTGTAACTGCCCACCATCAGGCAGAGTTAAGTGTTGAGGATCAGACTCCAGTGACCTTACTAATGCCCCAGCCTTGGAAGTGTTCAAGGACAGGCTGGATGCGCCCTGAGCAGCCTGGTCTAGTGGAACATGTCCCTATCCATGGCAGGGGGAGGTTGGAACTAGGTGATCTTTAAGGTGCTTTCCAATTCAAACAATTCTATGATTTCATGATCCTGAGGGCTCTGCCCTCCAGTTGCCCCTTAAAGGCCGTGACCAGGTAAGATCGATGTTTAAAGAATTTTTTGTAAAATATATCCTAGAGATATGGGAAGCCAAGTGCTTCTCACGAGAGCCCTGTCCCAAAGAGTGATCTTATATTGAGAGGCAAAGCCTTTATGTCCTGGGTTCACGAAAATACACAGCAACAGACAGTCATGTCTTTGAGTGCTCTCTGAACTTGGTTAGTAATAGTATAGGCAGTGGTTCTTGGGTTGATAGTAGACTGTGCTGCCACCACAGATCCAGTGAGCATGTCAGAAAAAAAGCTGGGGTGAGGACACTCAGGCTGCCTTGTCCAGCTCCTTTCAGGAGCATAGAGCATGAGGCTGGTGACTGAAGATGGCTGTGCTTGGGTCTGTCCCTGAAACAGCGAAAGGTTAAAGCACAGAACAGTACAAGTCCCACAGAGTGCTGCCCTTTTGAAATCTCTGGACTTTGCTTACCCTATTCTTTGCCTTCTGTCTTCTTCTCCTACCCATCCAGAGCCTTTTAGAGTACAAATATAAGCACTGTTCTTCGCCTTTCCCTGCTCCAATGAAAATCTACCCAAATTCAGGAATTTGAAAATTTTGAAAACTTGAGGTGTACACGTGCTCAGAGGTTCATCTGAGCAGGTATTTTAATCGGCTCAGGCTAAACTGCTTCAGTATCACTAAACATGCTTGCATTTCTCACAAGTTCCTACATGTGCCTGTACTGCACAAACACGATCCCAGGCACAGCATGTAAGTCTGGGCAGGTATCTCTTTCTAAATCACCCATGCAAGACTCTGGTCTCACTGTGTGTGTAAAACCAAGGTCCCCGCTCACACTACGGTCAACAGTATGTCCAAGGCGTTTGGCATCAGACCTCTAATGTCTACAGGATCCTTTTCTGACCAGAGGTGAAAGCATGATTCCTGTACAACCATGCACTGAGTGTTCCCACAAAGCAACTGGGCAGAAGCAAAGCAGGCTTTCTTCATGACTTAGTGGCTGTTAGCAATGGTTAGGAGTGGAAAGGGATCACATACGAGAATGAAGAGAAAGAAACATCTCTTCTGCATCCTTTGGGAGATCGCTGCTGGAAACAAGGCAGTGGGAAGACGTAGCAGAGATGTGGTCTAAAGGGTGAGACATCAAAGTCAGACCAGAGGATCAGCATGGGATCCACTGGAAGGATAAGTTTTGTGAGTTTGTCCCAAAGCAGGGAACAGAAACCTAGGCTGGCTGGGTGTGGAGACAGGAGTGATGACTGAGTATGGAAAATTGGACTGAGACCTGGGACTGAAGAGCCAGATAGCTGAGAAACAGAAGCTGCATCTGTACTTACTTGCTCTGCAGCATATCTTAGGGCCATCGTTTCCTGGTCATCTGAACCGTCAGGCCTGTTGGGACACGCTGCAGCTCCCATCCAGCACACATGTCCAGGTTTCCACCTCAGCATGCAGCTGGGGCATGACTAACCACAGATCCAGACACGGGAACTGGGAAACACTCTTGGGTCCAGTGGGGTAAACACAGACAGCAAGTCTAGATAAAGAGCTTGAGAAACAGGAAGACAACAGCTATGGTTTGCTAATGGAAACAAGCAGTTTGGGCATAAGGAAAGACTGTGCAGGATACAAAAATGCAGTGAGATGGAGTGTTGGATCTGGAGTACTCTTCAAGCAAAACTTTGGGAATGGGAAGCAGGGCTGGGGGGAATATGGGGTGGAGCGGACACGGCACAGTGGCACGGAAAGACCACAGGCTGGGCTTGACCTGACAAAGCCAAGAGGCTTGGAGCAGTGTGACCAGGCTGGGTTGTAGCAAATCTTGACAGTGGGCTTGGACCAACTCTGCAGGGAATCAGACATCGGGGAGGGGCTGAATGCAATTGGTGCCTACTTCTGACGCTATCCACTGCCCATTTAATCCTGTTGTTTCATTCTTGCCTGACTTGTGACACACAATCAGACATTATGATGCACCCTGTCCAGTAAAAGGTACTTGACATGCTTTGTCTGGTTGTGGCACTTGCAAGTGTGCACCTTTGCTAATGGAATGTATGCTTTTGCATGTATTATGATCACTTGGGTACAGGAGCCTCATTTATTTCTAGTCCTAGCCTGAAATACTGAATACTGAATTCTTTGTTACCTATCAAAAACACAGATCAAGCTTTTACAGATTTCTCTGTTTGCCTAAATCCAGTCTCTGGAGCCTTTCTTAGATTGCTTTCTTGCTAGTCACATTATTCTTTAAAACACTCATCTTTATTGTAACATTTTAAGGCTCGTTCTCCTGACCACTTAAGCCAAAATCCTACTAGTGCTAAGAGCTTCTTTTAACACTGATAATAGAAGCTGGAAACAGACTTTCCCGGAAACATTATGCTGAAAGCCTTAGCTCCTTTTTGGGGGATCACGTCCTTATACACAGCAGTCACACTACATATTTTGTCTCAGACAGGCTTTTCAATAAAACTGCAATGTAAATAACCTACCTTTGGACTTTATTCCGCGGCATTTTTTCCAAGGTGTTCATGAGAGTCTATTTGCTTCACAAATCTCACTCAGGATTGTATGCAGCTTGTAACTCTTATATTTGTAACTGAAAAAAAACCCAAAATTGTTTCCCAGCAAGATGCTTGCCAGGCCCCTTTTAGCAAGAGGCAATAAGGAGTTTACGATCAGTTTCAACTGGCAAAAATTCCAACAAAGCTTTTTTACACCTCATGGCCCGGGACCAAGTCTTCCTTCTCTATTTGAGTGCTGTGATGTTCCATTTCTATAAGTACCCATGACACATGATCCACTATTGCTACTTGGCTGGTTTCCAACCAGTCAGACCAGTTTTGCTGTGGCTTGTTAGCTGGTGGTGGAACGATTTAATTCTGGGTTTTCCTTACATGAGGGGATTGGGGTACTGGTGTGATAGGAAAAAGTAGGGGGAATGCAATGGGCCTGATGTGGCAAGGAAGAAGAGGATGAGTCTCTCTCTGCAGTTTTGGAAAAGGAAATTATCTTCCTGGTAGCAGGGCGGTGAGATGACCTCAGCTAGATAGGACAACCCACCATGCCAGCATCCAGGCTGTCCCTAGGGTCACTGCGACCTCTGCTCCAAGGGTGGGGAGAAAGCAAAAAGGAAAAGACAGGCTATGAATGATCAGGATGACCTGGTGCAAGGACTGATAAGGGTGAGAGGATGATTCAGAGCAAGGGAGATGAGATGATGGTTTTTATGTCACTGTGGAGGGAAGAGACTAGATAAAGACTAGACAAAGACTAGATAAAGACATCTTGGTCAAAGGCTCAGGAGAGCTGCAGTTCTCTGTCACTTCAGTGCTGAAGAGTGGATGGCTTTCAGCTAGGAAAACAGGCTTGCACCTCCAGATTGCTGATTTTTATTTTTGTTTGGGTTGTTTTTGTTTTTTTGTTTTGTTCTTGTTTGTTTGTTTTTGTTTGTTGGTTTGGGTTTTTGTTTGTTTTTTTGGTTGTAGTTTGGTTATTTATTTCAAAGATTGCAACCTTATCTGCAAGTTTAATTGTGCTGTTGGAAGAGGTCTGAGCCAGTCCTGTCATGGGGCTGTCTGTAGACAAATTTGCATTTAAAATAGTAACTTCTAGGTTGTGTATGCCCACTTTACTGCTATGCACCATAACAGTCATTGGCTTAGAAATTATTTAGCTGGTACAAATTCAGTTTTCCTTTCACACAGTCTTCCTTTGGAAAGAGTCCTTGTACCTTCCTGTCCACCAGGGCAAGGCTACCAGAGATGCCATGCCGATGGCACCTCAAGAGCGGGATAATGTCAAATACCTTGTGGACCTCTCAATCTTTGGAAAAGTAGTCCTCTGACAAGCCTTTTATGCAAAAGCTGGCTACCACCATCATTACTCCTAGTAAGCAAAAGTTCCATTGTTTTTAGGCTGATCATAGAGGTAACCTTATAAGTACTAGAAAGTTGGACATCCTGACCATCATCCAGGGCCGATTAGGCATCTAAAGACCACTGGAATCCCAATTTTAATCTATACCTAGGAAACTATTTGCATATAGTTACAAGGGTTAGTATTTGTCTCAGAATCCAGACCTGCAGGCTGTGCTCTTAACTGGGCCACAGCCACACCATGTCTTTCAATCAAGGCAGCTCTTAATGCTTTTATTTCCTCAGATAGAACATTGCAGTTACTTCACTAACTTTGTAATGTGCAGACAACAGTTTTTCAGAGGATCCCACTTTAGTACTGTTAAAATGCTGATGCTATGTTCTTTTAAAACAATAGATATCTCAGTCTAATGCAAATATTAGAAAAAATGATCATTTACAAGCACAGTTGCAGGCAAGAATATTCCCATGTATGCCTGCTAAGATGCAATGCAAGCAGTCTGGGATGTCAAAGGTCAGTGTGGCAATTGCTCATTTAAAAGGGACATTAAAAGCACTTACTGGGAAGAATAGCAGAAAATACTGTAAAGAAAGTTTGGAAGCCATAAGCAGATCTGACTCTAGGTGAAGAGTTTCGAAGGGCTGAAAGGGGAAAGCTGAAAACGAGAAGGAACCGAGGCAGTAGAAGAGGTGACCAACTTGGCAGCCCCATCAAGAATGAAGGAAAGGGGCTAACTGTACCTGTGAGATGACAAGGTGTTGAACCACTCTCTGCAGCTCAAGCAGAGAGCACCAGCAAATTTGGGAGGAAGGACCAAGGTTGAGAGAACACATGGATGTTACTGGAAAAAGATGGCTTTATCGCAGTGTCTTTCGCTACCATTTTGACTGCCGAGTCTGCCTCTCTTTCGAGGTATTCTTATTTCAAGATTTTCAGTAAATGGGCAATCACACTGCTCAGCAGGGCTCCTAAAGCAAGCACTACAATCCCTAACATTCTCTGAGGTTTGTGTCAGATCAAAGTCAGCAAAGTTGGGTGCTAGTCAATGGATAGATACCATTATGACCACACTCAGGTATTAGAAATATGTTCTCATTCCTAAAGGATCCAGGTTGAGTTTTCTTCAGCTCTCACCTGTCCAATGGTTTATGGATTTCCAAGGTCAGGAGCAATAAAATATTAACATCTAATCTGTCATACCACCAATGAAAACTATAATCTAGCCCATGACCTCACGTGAGTACCAGGTTGTTAACTAAAGAAAGGAATCAAATCTTCCTCTAATAAATACTCCAGACTGTGACAGGTAAAATTCAGGTCATATGTCTCCTTTGAAGTTTTAATGACCACTCCAATTTTATGATAAAGCCACTCACCTTATGTTTGTAGTAATTTTGCAAGGCCTGAAGCGGCTCTAGTCATCTTTGGTGCACAGTTCCCAAGGACAAAGCTCTCATAAAACTGCAAGCTTCAAAGGGATTAGACCTCTTCTTTCCACTGCTTTTTTTTCTCTCTCTCTCTCTCTTTTTTTAAAGGAACATTTCTGAATATTTCCTCCCCTGTTTTCTACATAGGTCCCTGCAGAGCCCAACTGAACTGCCCAACTAGAGTTCTTCCTCAAGCTCTGTCACTCACTAAAATAAAATGAAATGAAATAAAAAAAAACCAAAAAACCTTCTTTTCCCTTTTCCTAATAGTAAGGCAATTTTCTGGGTAATTTCTGCTTTTTGTCTTTATTCTATTGTCAGTGCAGAGTAATTTGAAGCAAATCAATAGAGCCTGTGTATTTGCATATTTGCATATTTCTCAGGCTCTAAGAAGGACCACATACAGCACAACTACTCCCCTGAATGCCATGGGGTTTTGTTTGTTTGCTTCCCTCCTTTTAAAGTCGAGGGGGAAGCCGAGCTGAATCTGCCAAAGCTTGAACTCCAAAGTTAATGTCCATCCTGGTAAATGAAACAGCGCTGGGGAACATTCCCAGGCACTGGAAGGCAATTGTCTCTGCTTTTCAATTGTCAGCACAGTGCTTGGCACAGCAGAGCCAGGGCCAATTTTCCCAAACAATTCCCAAGCACGGGCCAACAGCTGGCATGGGCTGGGGCCACTCAACAGGCGGCTTGTGTGCAGGGCAAGGAGGACAGAGGAGGTTGGTATGGATGCACCATTTCCATCTCCATAGGCCTCAGCACCAGGGAACAGTCAGGACCACATTTAATTTACTAGTACAGACACAGCTGTGGTTGCTCAAATAATGCTTGTACAATTATGCTGCTGCAAAGAGAAAGCTGTTTATCCATCTCGACAGTATAAAAATATATATTTGCTTGTAGACTGATTGTATACATTGCCTTGGCTGTAAGATTGATTTGTTTCCATTAATTGCTAAGGGTGGGTTTTTTCCTGATGTTTAGGCTTAAACGCAAGGCTGAGACACTTGTGGAAAAAAATCCAGCCCAACCCAACCCAACCCTACTCAACCAAACCAAACCAAACCAAACCAAACCATTTATTCAATTTGCCAGTTCCCCAGTGGCACTAAGGAGTAAAAGTTCAAGATGGAGCAGATGGGAACTTTCTGCACTTACACTGAGCACTGGAAAACAACTCAAATCAGGTCCAGGTATGGGCCAAACCATCCCCAACCACAGTTCTGCAAACACCATACAGTTCAAGTTTATTCAGTTTTATCAGCAAATGTGCCCATCCAGACATGGTGAAGTGCACCAACCCCCACACCTTATGGCAGAGGTGGCTGGTGGCATTTGCATGGAAAGAATACTTGCTTGAAAACAAGTTGAAGACTGGTCAGGTGATCATTCTTTTGAGTCACGAGACCCCCAGTTAAGACCCTGTTCCCCACTTTGGGGACAAAGTGAGTAACAGGGAGGAGAAACAGCAGGAGGTGCCTCAAAGGGGCCATCACAAAACAGCAATCGCAGCCAAGAGCAAATAAAGGATCATTTACCAGTCACTATATGCAAGTTAAATAACATAAATACACTAAATATTCCCCCAAAGATAATGAAATATGAACACGTGGGTTCCCTGAGCTTAATTTGTTTGCAGATGGTACATGTCAGAAATAGCTGGTATTCAGAACTGTCTTTTCAGGGCACACTTCTTTAAGGCTACTGAAAAGCTCCTTTATTCAAGAAATTAGCTTAAATGTCCTAAGGCACAGAATGTACCCTGAAAATACTCACATTTCATTTGATTGCTGTTGTTAATGTTTCAGAAATGAAGTAAGTTTTCCCCTGGGGACATTGAGCCTGGCTTACCTATTTGTCTGAGTTTCTTCAAAGGACAAATGACTCTTAGTTCTAGCCTGATAATAGCACAGGAGAAAAACCAAATGCAGTATTAGGAAAACAGTGATTTAATAATTTTGGGGATGAAGGGGAAGACACAGGTAAATTTAGTAATAGTATGCAAATATTTGTATAATAAAACTGCTGCTGTTTCATTATTTATATGAGAACACAGAGAACAAAAAAAAACAAGCCAAACCAATTTCTACTTCAAGTGTATCTGAACACATTTCTATTGTTTTTTTTACCAACAGTTTGTGAATTTGCGTGTTCATTCAAGGGATTCATCCTAGATGGGATGAGAGGAAAGGTTTGGACCATGTCAGGCTCTTACTGATAATGGGCAACAGAGGAAATGGTTTTAATCTGGCAAGAATTCTGATATCTTCTGCAACAGAAATCTTACTGTATTCAAACAAAACTGGAAAATAGATGTCTTCTGAAGGATGAAGTCTGGATCCGGCCCCAGGAGACACTGTAGATGAAAAGACTGGCAACCAGAAATTTGTTATGAAAACCCCCCAAGAGCAATACACTCAGACTTTAGGCCTTCTTTTGTGTTGTACTTAAATACATCAGTTTTTCAAATTAAACCCTATTTTGTGTGGATAATTTCAATCAGTGGTCCAGTTCCCCAATCCAGCCTGAAGTGTACAAGGTTCCCAGAGTCACCTACAAGGTAGTGGCAGTGTTCACCTTATGCCAGCTCTGCACCATTACTACCAAGGGAAAAGGCTGCTCCCACAGACCCAGACTCCTGAGCTGTCTCTGGTGCCAATGCAGCCCGCAGAAACAGATTTCTCAAGCCTACTCCAGTCATGTGAGTTACTGAAGCTGCACATTGCTTCTCCTCACAGAAACAAAACATCTGATCCACCTAAAAGGGATTTAGCACTTAAGGTGGTGTGTGTAATGTAAGCACACAATCCAGAAAACCTTCATACTGCCAATGTTTAACCCTATAGGTTAAACTCTGATAAATCTAAGAGTTTAAAATTCCTTATGGTCTTAGAGTTGTGCTTATGTAGATACGCAGCAGAGCCTCAGGTTTCATGCTGTTAGGGACTCAGATCATATTCATTCCCTTTCAGGATCCAGAAATGAGGTATTACCCTGCCTAAATCCTCTCAGGGTCTTGATGTCAAAAGCACTCTTCTGGCTCATTTTCTGTATGTACACAGCATGAAGCTTCTCACAAGCTGCTGTTGCTTTTCTTTGCAAAGCCATTGTCTTGAAGGAATTTGGTGATGGTTCCCTTCAGTGGCCGACTAACCTATGATGCAGGACAATCCTCCAGTGGCCTGGAGATGTGGTACTGGCTCATCCTGGCCACAAGAAAGCCAAAAGTCCCCAACTTTGCAGGAGAGCCAGCAGGCCATGGACTATTCAGAGACACAGTGAGAGCTCACTGTGTTTGCATTTGTCCTCTTCAAAGCCAGGCCAGCAAGTAGCCAAGACTGGTGGATTCATTGGACTGGAAAAAGAGAACGATGAGTCTGTATTTTTGCAACATGGGTACTGACCTGGGAGACTGGGACTCTGGTCCCTCTGAAGGGTCTATGTCCTTTTTTTGGTCTAGAAATCCACCCCAATGGGTTGGAAATAATGACAAACCACAGTAACAATAGCCAGCTAAACAAAACAAGTATAAACAGGAACAACAACTGAGGCTGGGAAGAGAAATGGCTTTTGGGGATATTATTCTGAAGAGACTTCTGACTTTGATTTCCCAGGCAGGAGAGATGGCAAATCAGCCAATGTGACTCCTTGTTTCTTGAGAAAGAGACAAACCATATTTTTGTAATGTTTCCTGTAGCCAAAGCCATTGAACTAACTAACATTAAAAAAGAGTAAGGCAGGAAAATGGGGAGGTCAACACAGAAACCAAGGCTGGAATCCCCATGACTCCACTCTGAAGAGCTAAACCTTTCTGAGTTGCTGCCTCAAAAGTGCAAGAATCTCCCTTGGCACGACATGCCTTTGCTCGATCCCATGGAAAGAAGGCGGCTCTAATTATCTTCCTGAGCCCTGTGTGGAAAAAAGATCACACCAGGTGCAAAAGTAGCAACAGCACGTCCTATGTATTGACACAAGCACTGCACATAGAGAAAAAAGTTTGCCCTGGTTATACAACACAGGGAGAGGGAGACAGGCAGAAAGTAAACAAACCACACTGTTATTCCCTATGCCACGAATTAAAACCCGAGGCAGGTGAGAAGTGTGCCCCAACCGGTAGCAGGGCAGCAGTGGGCCTCATGCAGACAGAAGCAGGAGCAGCACTGGCCCAAGCCTGTTGCCAACAGCTGCCCAGTCAGCTGGGAAAGAGCAGCAGGAGCTGGAGCTATGGGATCAGTGGGAAATATGAATTAAACGTGAGAGTGATGGGCAACAGAAACAGGATGGAGCAGAAACCAGGAAGGAAAAGCAAAGCTAAGGAAGAAGGAGGCCTGCTTTGACAAGCTACCCTTGAGATCTCATTTGAGAATGCTGTCTGCTGCCACCTGCACAGGTTCTTCTGCAGAAATAACTCATATTTCTAATCTGCCTAGCTGAAGAGTTACTATCTTTTTCAGTATAAATTCATTTTGTTTCTGCAATATAACCACCCTTCCCTCTCCCCACAGCTCTCTCTCTCTCTCTAATTTAGAAGACTTCAAAATAAAGAAATAATCTACTCCTTGGAAACAGAAATTCATTGTTGGATTTCTTTCTCAATACAGTACACATACGAGGGAACATAGACTTTTAAATTTCCCCAATCGCTTGGAAATTTGCCGTTGAAACACGGGAGCACCCATTTTCTCCTCAGCTAACCTTCGGAGCCTGGTGGTGTAGCAAAAGCAGGTCGGCAAAAGCAAGTCTTCGCCAGGATTCAGAGATGAACTGAATATGCAAATGAACGTGCACACACACGCCAATATGTATTTACATACATATTTATATATAAACAGTAACTATTTTTAAAAAGGACAACAACAACATCAAAGGAATCTGGGGAACCATGGTGCTCCTCACTTAACCATTGACAGGCCTTTGTTGTAGACAGACTGGGCTCTGCCTGGTCTGTCATGGGTTCTCCAGTTGCCTGAGTCTACTTAAATCCCAAATCCTGAACAAGTAGCATTAGTGAGGGTGCTGGAAACACAGCAGATGATGACAACAACGACAACCTAATGGTTTGTAGTGGAGAAGAGGAATAAGTAAACACAAGCAAAGTATGCAAGTCACTTTATTAAAAGCATACCCATTGGGCTGCTTCTGCTACTTACAGCCGCTAATAAATTCCCTCTGTCCTAATACACTAGAAGTGCCAGGATGCATTATTCAGCACATAAGTAATCCACCACATTCTTTTGGCTAATAGTCAGTTGTTGAGCCGGACTCTCATTCCTGAAGGTCAATAGCAACACTACTATTGTGGCTGAAGAGCATGGCAGAGCCTTGCGGCACCTTACCTACCAGGTTAAAACAAGAATCCATGCAAGGGATCCAATGTAATGAATGTTACAAGGTTCCCAAGTGGGCATAGAGGTACTTCTATGGAGGGTCAGGCCCTAAACTCACATTGAAAACCACAGGAAGGAACTCAGCACCTAGTCAAGAGGACAAGGTGTTCACATGGCCACCGGAAAAGCCAGTTGGTCCACTGGATTTTCTGTCTTCATATGGAATGATAATTTGGGTTCTGAAGGCTAATTGGAGAGTTGAATTTGAGAGTGACCTCAGAACCTTGGGGGACTCTGTGCCAACTACTTTAAAGCAACTGAGCGGGAGGCTATGGTGAACTGCATTTTCTTGCAAGTTTTTAGATCAGACATGCTGTTGAACTTCCACAGTAATATTGTGCATTGTAGCTGTAGCACTTGCCAGAGAAGAAAGCCCCTGTACCTCTGGTATTGTACTGTATCCTGGTGCACGGGTCTGTTGTCTCTCTCTCTGTTTGCATTAGGTTAAATGCTGCTGAAGCAGACGGGCCTAATTATGGCCTTTCATTCAAGATTAATATGAAGCCATTAAGCTGGTTTATGCAACCAGGTAGCTGAGCAATAGAAACATCTAAAACAAGTATGAGGCAATGTTGGAGGCTGAAACCCTGCAATCAGCAGGCTTTTGTTGTGAAAAGGCATGGGAAACACTGAAGCGAGTGCTGCCCTCATCTACGGACTTGAGACAAAACACAGCAATGACTAGAGGGCCATCAAACCCACCACCAGTCTAGCCCCAGACTGGAGGGCTGAGCTAAACAAGGAAGCTCGTTGCTCCCAGTGCTCGGTGTCACCACTGTTACACTACCCTGCGCTCAGCAAAACAAGCTATGGTAGCTCTTTCACAGTGACAACACATGGATGATTGTCCAACTCACTGCCAGCTTCTTCTCCAAGCAGAAACGCCTCAAAGAAACTTGGGCATTTTTCTAATGGCTGGATCAGAAAAGGACAATGCCACAGCAATGCTTCTGGGAGGTCTCTCCCTACTCCCCAAAACATTGCCCTTATCTTTGCAGTTATGCAGTTAGTGAGATGCAGGGAGATTTTCTTGGTAATTAACTACATCTTCACTGACTTTGTTCATGCCACCCTAGGTATTTTTTAAAAGGATGGATAAGCTGACATGGGGGAGAGGTTAATAAGGAGAGTAAAATTATTTAAAAAACAAAATCAAAGTTTGATTGTAAGGAAAGAACAAAGAAAATCAAGAAAGGATTTATGAGTCAGTTTACCAAAAAAATAGAATTTTGAATAAATTGATAATTGATTTAATTGGATTATCATAACTTGCTCATAAATTATATTTAAACTGATTCTTTTATTAGCTTAAGATAAATTTCTTCTAAAAAGTCCAGCATGCCTGTTTTCTTCAAGTTTGGAGGAAAGGACAAGATGACAGATGTAATTCCCCCCCCCTCCAACCTGAATATACACATCCACTCAAGTTTTTCAAGTGAACTAGACTTCCTTCTCCCAAGGGAGAAATACTGAAAAGGAGAAACTGGTGTGGCAGGCGTTGTATAGTGCTGCTATGGGACCTTCCTGCCTTTCTAGGGCATGAAAGCACCTTTTTGGGGAGAAATGCCTTTTGGGCACCACTGCTGATGAGCTTGAATAGATTTTAACCATTTTGAAACTGCGAAAGAATTTGCATACCTCTATACACGCAACAGATACCTCTGACTTCCAATCATGCTACTGTGGATGGACAATTGCAACTGTTTTCAGGCAACCATACACTTCCTTTGAAGTTCAGATGGCAAAAAAGCACCATCCTTTATCCCTTTGCATTTACTATTTCCATCACAGCACGAGGCAGAAGTGCCAGGTACTTTCCAAAGAGGCAGCCCCTCCTATGTAGAACAGACACTCTTTGCTTAATATTGCCATGATTTCCAGCTCCCACTGCAAAAACACAGAACTTTCATTGTCAGGAGCTAGAGAGAGCATATGCACGCACACACACACACACACATTAGGCACTTTGTTTTATTTTGCAAAAAAAAAAAAAAGAGTCTTTATATATAAACCATTTCATTCTCTCTCAAAACATTCTACAACTATACAGCTGTTTGCTCCATCATTTGCATAGGAAATACCACAATACAAAAATAAGGTAGGGGGGAGGCAAAAGAAGCAAAACAGCAACCAATTTATGCATGTGTTTCCACGTATAAACATTTGAAGCCTTACAAAATTATTTACATCATTTGTCAACTATTTACATTAAGAGCAACATTTCTAACTATAACAAACAAAACTATAATTTATCAAGTATATGTAAAATTGTCTTAAAAAAAAAAGAGTCTATCATATACCACAAATAAATAAAGACAAATAACAGTTTTAACAAAGCTAGGTTTTCCTGCAAGACCCTTTTTTGGTATTTTGATTGTCTCTTCTAGGCTTTGGTTGACAGCTTAATATTACGGCTTGTGAAGTTCAGACACTTACTACATTTGTTTGGTTTTCTCCTGTTGTCTGGCCAAATCCTACCTGGTCTAACCTCATCTTTGGCCCTTCATCTACTATTTCAAGGCTGAGCACGGTGGATCAAAGTCACTGTTAGCAAAAAAGGGCATAATTTCTTTGACTTCAGTGGAGTTTCAGCTACTGTTGTCAGCAGTAAATTTTCCCCTGCGTATGTCGATCTGAACAGTGGATTAACTAAACTGCACTGTAATTTTAAACAAAACTACTGTATCCTTTACCTCCTAGTAAATTACATGCAATATCCACATCAAACTAGATCATACTGGTGCTGAACCAGCTTAACATGTCTGTGTATGGAAACTGCATCCTAAATCCTTCTTTCTAAAGTGATACTAACTTTAGCTTATAGTAAGAGGTTTAACATCCTGTGTTCATTTTAACTATCCCCGTTATTTCAGCTTCCAACATTGACTTTACAGTTCATTCTGCTTGTTTCGCCCTTTTAAGCAATTTGAAAACAAAATCCTGCTTTGAATATTCAGTGCACACCATTGAGTTTAACAGGTACAAAAGATCTGAAAGGCTTAGCTCAGTTCTCTTAAGAAAAATGAAGCTAAGTTGGTTCTGTTTTGAGAGGTATATAAGTAACTTTTTTTCATAAATGTGCCGTGTTATCAAATGTAAAACAACTGCTTTTTTCAGATGTTTCTTAGAAAACTTTTGTAATAAACCTAAAAAAGCTGATCTGCATATTTACAAAATCTTTGTCATAGCAAACATGCAACACACAGAACAAAGTGTTTTGTTCTATGGCTGTTTATGAATTTTTCTATGTATTTTATATCCACAGAACTGCTTAACATTAAAAAAAAAAAAACAAACAAAAAACAAAAAACCAACAAAACACATGTACTTAATATGTCCAGTAAAAACCTGACAGATTACAGTTTATGGCTTTTCCACTGTGTGCATTCATCTGCATCCTCTCATTAATTTGTTTACCAAACACTGTCACCATAATGACAGTGCTTTGGTCAAAACACCGCAAGAGGAAAAAATATGTATAAAGCTGCAATGTGTTGAGATATAATACTTGTAAAGAGATGAACCTGCTGACTAAAGCCATATACATTATGAAAGCAAACAAATGACCAAACGCTCCGGTATTGTGATACAGTGTCTTCCCTTTTTCCGCATAAATATACAAAATATACATTTCCAGTTTCTTTTGAGATTTCTTTTGAATGGATAACCCATACTCAAAAATTAAACTGATTTCAGTTGTGTGTTGAGAGTCAATAGGAAATTGCATAGATACAAAACAGCCTCAACGACAAGTCCAGCTTTTAGTTCTGATGCCTCTTCATGTGGAGAGCCAGGTGATCGGAGCGGGAGAAGCTGCGATTGCAGACGGCGCACTGGAAGGGCTTTGCCCCCGTGTGCTTCCTGTAGTGGCGCGTTAGTTCATCCGAGCGAGCGAACCTCCAGTCGCAGCCTTCCCATGTGCACTTGTATGGTTTCTCACCTGAAAGAGAGCACAGAGAAGCGAAACTGTCAGCCATCACTCTTTAGCAAAGAAAACTGATGCGAGATTACGCTGAATAGCGCTGCTCTTCCGTTTGAAGACATAAATTACAAACAAGGAGCTGATGCTTCCTAGTTATTTGCAGCTCTATTCATCAGGCCCCAAGTAAGCAGCCCCTTTGTTTTTTTCAGCAAATTTTGTTCTTGAAAGTGTGGATTTTATACCTCAATAAAATGTAAGAAACTTTCAAACATGCAAATTAGAGACAGTTATGGTATGGAAATGCAGAGCTAAGAAGACTGCACGAGACCGAAATACATTCATTTACGCTCACTCCAGTATGAGGGGGAGTAGGAGAAAAAAGCCGTCTCACGTGATAATCTAGCCAAGTTTGTAACTTATACTTGCACCTTTGAAAAATGGATAAGTTATATTATACAGAGCTTTTTTAAGAGGTCTGAAATGGGAAGGAAGACTTCTACGAAGATTCTTTGTAGTGTGCAGATCTGTTCAAGAGTTTCTGATGTGTGAAGAAAGGGGCACAGTGTGTTACAAACACAATGAGGATAGTATTTTCTAAAATGTTACAAGCAATAAAAACTTACAGTATCCCGCTCAGGGCTAGCTATATATAGGAAAAGGTACCTACAAGTTCAAAGCACCCATTTTCAGAATGAAATGTCTACAGTAAGGTGCTTAAATAGCCATATTTTAGAGGTGGAAAGTGCTTGTTGTTTCTAGCAGTCTGTACTGATGTAGGGGGAACATGGCACCTCTGAAAACTCACTGTGTTACAGCAGCTCTGAATGCACCTTCAAAATATCCACCTAGGCTTGAATACACTGGCCCAAGCACCTCAAATGTTTGCATTCATCCATTTTAGAACTATAAACACAGTATTTTAAGCATGCCTACAATTTACAGGTGTTTGCTGAAATGGGAGAAATATAAAGTCACAAAGCCATGATGACTTCTGTGGCAGCAGCTTCATCTGGAGCAGAAATACACCCAAGCCCAGCATTCCAAAAAAAGCCTTTCTAACCTCTTCTACCTCTCCACTGGTCTCAGACCTTTACCCTCACAGTCTCAACCCTATTGCACTGTTGAGTGCCTCCTACTTTTCCATTTTTACCATCATACAAGCACGTGGAAAAAAGAGAGAAGCCAGTATCCTGCAATCTAACTGTTTACTCTGCATAAGCTAAGCACACCATCTGAGAAACTCTAAAGCATTAGTTCAAAGGCACTTATTTATCATGCAGATGAAATTATGAAAATGTTTCTGTCTGGGAGTTTCTACTGCTTCTTCCGATTAACCTGCAACTTTTTATCTACTACTGAGTGCAAAATCAGCCCTTTGCTCACAAGGGGTATGTGGCTTCATGTTAGCAGCGTCACAACCAGAACCAGACCTCTACAAGAAAAACTAACCACCCAACCACCTCTTTGCAAAAACAGTAACTAGGATTTATTGAAATGATGGTGGAAATTTAACATCCCTTAAGAAAAACAGGAGCCTGGCATTACCTCTCACAGAATTTGTAATTATTTGGTGGATCGCAAAGCAGAACACAAATCATCACAGATTTCTGTCATAGCTGAAGTTACTCTGAATAAATTCTGATGCTGATTGAAGACTGAATGGTCTATCATATAGAATTATTTTTTGCTCTGTGCAACACACACTTTATGCTAAAATACAGACTTCATTCAAACCCAGTTTGTAAAGCTTTTCTAACACCAGAGAAGCCAGGTAACACCTTTGGTCTTCACAGCAGAATGACAGGAAAGGTCCCTATTCAGCGAGGGATCTTTTGCACTATATACACTGATTATTTTAACTGCTTTTTTAAAAGAGTCTTTTACAGACTCTTTTGCTGATCATTAAGCACAGCACCAGGGAGATCTTCTGAGAACATTTTGTGTTAAAACACACATGCACACACAGAGGTTACACAAAAGCATTACTCCTGCATTTGAAGCACCTTAACTTAAAGCCAGTGTATTTCTTTCTTTTTCTCAATCCTTTCTCTTTTCTCCCTATTAGCTTTAAACTCTTCTTTAAAAGTCTTCACTTAAAACTGCCAACCTTATACTTGCTGCTGAACTCCCAGTCTTGTGACCCTGCCCCCCTTCACTGCCCAGGGAGAGCATATCCATAGTTAGGCCTCTACCTACTCCGAATGTTTGCTCTTACATTTTGCAGAATTACACAAGGAATGACAGAAAAGGTAAAGAGGGCAGGGAAATAGCACCAGTTAACGAAAGCCTAGGAATATCCAGACCAGACTGGAATGGGGACCCAGAGATTAAAATCTCTTTACAAGCCTGGCACCAAGGAGATATGAAGTACGTGCAACTTTCACCAAGTGTTGGACTACACTGCACTGAAAAAGCAGCCTCAGAGTTGTCCTGTGTAGATGGTACCTGACCCTGTCAGAGTACAAACAGAAAAAGAAGCTGCCCTCCGTTAAAACTTTTCCTCACGTGCGAGCAGTGCCAGCAGCGATACGAAGGCTCCTGGCACGCGAACTGCCAGCAGTCGGGGCAGCAGTGAACCCTGTACCTTGCTGGGTGCCACAGCGTCCAAGCCAACGTCGAGCCCAGCAACCAGAGACTCCATCAAACTCCAGGGCACTCAACTTCGTAGAGACACTATCTCGGCACTTACTGCACTGTCACGGTCACTTCGGTGGCAGCCACAGCCAGAACCCTCCCGGGCGACAGCGCTGCTCAGGGGAAAAGCTACACGCGGAACAGCACCGCTCCTCCCTGCCGGCAGACTGCTGCAGACCTGAGCTAAACCAAGCACGGCTCAGGGGATGGATGAGCAGAGGGGAACAAGCTGCTGCCTTACACAGATTGTTTTAACAGTGTTACTTTTATAAATTGGAAAGTAAGGCCAGAATGCTGCTTTTAACCCCTGCTTTGGCCAATAGCGAGAACTGGAAAATGTATTTTTAGTGCCAGTGTAGAGGCCCAGATTATTTTGAATAAATCCTAGGGGTAAAATACTGAATATCTATGTTTGTAATGCTAGTTTCCGTTGGAAAGTTCTATTTAAGAACTGAATCAATTTCAAATGTTTTCCTTTCGGGCAAGGAGGAAGCAAGGGTAAGAAAAAGTAGGTGGAGATTATTTTCACTCCTTTAGAGCAAGCAGAAGAACAACTAGCTGGTAGTATTTTCTCTCTCTCAACCTATACACATGCTTTTTGTCATCTAGCAGAAATAAGAAACTGGTTTAAGTTCCTGCAAGTGAGGGAAAAAGTTCCTCACATTACGTATTTTCTGAAGTGATCCTACTTCTTTGCTACGCTGACTTTAAAGCTCTGAGAAATCTGGGTTGAAGATTTATTTTTTTAAAAAGCAGGTATATACAACAAGGGACACTGAACCCTTTATCCGCTATTTTCGTTGGCTACATAGTAATGTAAGATTTGTTTACTTTAATGATTGTGCGAAATACAGTAGCTGTAAAGTTTTAGAAATATTTGGTTTTCCTCCAGCAATTTAGGGCTTCTATAGGGTGTTAAACCAAGAATGCCACTGGTCATCAAATATGAAGGCAGTACACGTCTCGGTTACTGGAACACGATCACGGTATCAAACAGATATTTCACTGTAAAAGCAAGAAAACAGCTAACTCCTCCACTTCAGGGGAGCTTCCACGGGATTTGTTAGAATGTCAACACTGTTCAACTAAAACACCATGAAGGAAGCTGGTACCGATTTCCAGCCAAATAGCACACTCCAACCCTTTCTTCCCTAGCCAGAAATATTATACGCAGCACTTCTGGGAAACAGAACTGCTTTCCTTTAAATTATACTTCAACAGGATAGGGATTTCATAAGTTTAATTGGATTTCTGCATAACCTCCGTCCAGTATCACTGATTTAAAATATTTTGCTAGGCTTATACATCACAAAATATATTTTTAAGTTCTCGAGCTCTTAATATGTATCCACTCTCCAGTTTAAAAGAAATACATTTGTGGAGCATGAGAAAGAGACTTGTACTTGACCATAGAAATTTCAAGCTCTAATGTTTAGTTTGGAAGCTCTTCTACAGAAAGCACCTACCAAGAGATAAGGGAGCTTAACCTGAAAGGAGACTATTTTCCTTGCAATGTGCCCGTTACAAAAAATTATTTACAATGCTATGAGACTGCAAGGATGTCAAAAAGATGTTTAGATATCTACATGTACCATGCTAACCTAATCAGCCACTTCAACAGATAAAATTTCCTCAAGTAGATACCCAAGGTTCGGGTTTCTTATCAATACCACAAGAGAGTGGTCTGGACTAGTAAACACATTTGTGTTGCCTCTTCTCCCTTTAATTTATCTTCTTGTGATTTAGCCATGTCAAAATGCACCAACTGCTTTCCGAACATTAATTCCAGTGGCTGGCAGTGACACTGACGGCCATGCTCATTTGGGTAAGGCACGGTGCCACCAGTGCGGGGGTGACAGTCATTTCGAAGACACCCTCTATCTTCAACATGCACCCTTTGTTCAAGAACATGTTTCTGTTTAAAATTCTGTTTGGAAAAAAACAAGTCACTTCCATTATTGATGAATTTCCCCATCAAGACAAGTTTTATGACTTTATTTCTGCAATTCACTGCTAGGATGGGTTTCTTTAAATATAAAGCTGTAAACAGCAACGGTTGGATTTTCAAACATAAAGTTAGGTAACTCTATTGGTATGCAGAAATCCAAATACAGGTATTGCACCAGCCAACGCCTGAAACTTCACTTGTTTGCTATCAGAAATTTTTGTCAGAACAGCGAGTTTGGAGCTTCCTTGACGAGCAAAAAGTAGCATGCTTTTCAAAGACTCCCAAAAGACAATACCTGATTACATCTTGTAAGAAAGTACCAAGTCAACCCCCCTCCACCAGTCTTTCCATTTTAATATCACTTGTGTTTATTATGGAACTATTTCTAGTGGCAAGTGTCCGGTCTTAAAAAGTTTTCAACTACGTGTGATAAAAAGGCAGCAGGGAAAAGCAGAAGTTTCCGCACCATAACTGCACCAGTTAGGTACATAACCTTTATCATGTTCAGTTTCAAACCAGATTATTAAAATATCTTTATGCTGTCTCAAAGCTTTCCAGTGAATTTGTTGTCAAATTTTTCACATGTGAACATCAGTCGTCTTAATTCCCTGACATGCTATAGCCTTAAATTTTTAGAAAAAAAAATAAGAACAAATGAAATGTTTTTTTCTGTTTTAGTTCACTTGAAATGGTGTTTCTCTAGCTCAGAGCACCACAGTTTTAAACTCTGGTCTCTTCCAAGCTGACTGGACTGGAAAGTAGTTACTTGGGTGTATGTCTGCACTCGTTCAGATGTGTTTTGCTCCCAATATTTAGTTAAAATCAGACCTTCCTTCTGCCATTGACTAAGTGCTGCAGTCGTCGTTAAAAGCAGCTCCTGGGTTTGTATTTGTGTTGTGGGGTGTTTTTTTTTTGAGAAAGAATAGAAAGTTGAAGTTTCAAAATAAATAATCTCTCGGTTGTTTAAAAGTTCTTAAGTTCACTAAAATTCTCAGTTGTCCAAGAGTCCTGGCAGCACACAAGGTACGTCCATCTTATTTTGTGAGTGACAAAGCAAATTAGGTCCTAGAAGTATCCATCCCATCAATGATATGAATTAGCAGCATATGCTGCACATTTTAAAACGTGACAAAGCCTAGCATAGTAATGGCTGGAGTGTGACCATTAGGTACAACTTCACAATGAAACAGTATTTTGAGGAATTTTGTAACAGAGAGCTATTGAGCCCTCAAAGTCCAATCACGGAATTTGTACTTGATAAATTCACGGACTTGATAAATCAAGAATGAACAGGAATAAAAGTTAACTGACTGGTGAGCAAAGAGGACAGTGAAAAGAACTGTACATCATCTACTTTCTGACCAGAGAGGAGTTACCTTCTCAGGGCTCCCACCACTCTAGAAGCACATTTATTTTGCTCAGTGTTGTCTTATGCATTTCAAGGATTACTGGGGAATCTTGACTGGTCTGTGCAATGGTTTATTTTCTTTCTGGTGTAACATTCTGTCTTAACAGAGGTGGTCTCTCTTCAAAGAGATATGCAAACAAAGAGGAAAAGAATTTTTTTAAAGTAGGTTTATAAGAAATCCGTGCCATCTGGGTGCATGGCTGTGTCTACACATCCTGTGCCGAAGAACACATTACCTAACCTACACCTGTGGTACAAGAACAGCTCTTTAGCTCTCTTACCAGTAACACTGGCTTTTGTACAGTCAGATAAGAGGTGCTCCTAAAATGGAATTTATTAAACATGTACTGTAGACTTCCAGATTTCCATCTACTGTATGCACACAGACACAGAAAAAAAAATTAAAAATTAAAGCAAAACATAAAAGCTATTTTAACTCAAAGCGAAGCACTGTACACTTGCCAAAATCAAAGGTTTTAATATGTCCTTAATCAGAGTTGTTAGAGATCACTGAATATAAATAATGCAGCCTGACAGGACAGGAATGCTGCTACCAAGATACTCAGACTAAACTAGGACATTACTCAAATGTTTCTAATCTTTCACCAATGGGAGGTGCAGGTCATCTAACAAACAACGAGCAACACACTACTCCGGCTGGAACCAGGAGTCAATCATCCCAGTCAAGCTCAGAAATTAATTACAATAAGGAATGTCTGATCAAATAATGGAAAGTTTTAATCACTGGCAATTGCTGTGAATCTTGGGACTATATTAGCCTATGGAGGGCGGTCTCAAAATGAACTATATTTAAAGTCAGTCTCTTAGGTCAACAGTTTCCTTATCAGGAATCAAATATCCTGGAACTGAAGTTTAATCCTCTCAGGGAGCAATTGACAGAAACAACAGTTTTTTTAAGCTTTCATGCTTAGAGGGACTTTCTAAGCTTTTAATCAAAAAGAAAATATTAGGCTTTTCTTTTCAGTATCTAAAATCTGAATACGCCTCACCTGATACCCTAGAATTTAATTCCTGATTCACAAAAATTGTACGTTGATGTGAATGACCAGTAATATTTAATTAAAATATAGATTTAGGTTGCTAAGATTTCACCTTCTTTTGAGCAACACATTCTAACACTTCTCATTTAGCTTATGACTACGGATAAAGAACCAGATCAATTAATCCCAAGGTCTGCAATTGTTCACAAAGTGTTTGGAAAAAAAAAAAGCACTATTTTCCCTTAAATTGTGGTTTGCACAGGAAAATAATGTACTTCCATTTCTCACACAGGCGACTAATGGATTTAGAAGAATTCATAAATAAAAGATACTAACATACTCTTCGGCATTGTCTAGCAACACTGCACTTTAATGCACTTTGTCAATAGTTTTATTTAACTCTCTTCCACTTTTCCTTATGGTCTATATCAATGATGGCATTTACTGACAGCTTCTTAAAGTATAATCTCTGCAACTGACTCATCTAACTGGTCAAAGAAGCGGGGTCTGCACAGAAATATTACTTAATAGCTGTTTTCACGATGCAAAGATTTTTCCAGGATGAGGTTTGCTATATGCATAGACAGCTGCAATCATGAGCAAGGCAGAGTCTTTTGGGGCCTCCATTTCAAATTTGTGCACCCTGAGTGAAATCCCTCACCAGAGTCTCAGGATGATTTGAGCTGATACATGTTTTCACAAGGTGCTTTTCTTCCAGCAGGAGTCAAACTACTACCTGTTTTCCCTTCTCAACAATAGGCATCCTGAATTCCTGGGCAATTCTATATGGCACCACCTTTAACAAGTGTCCCTATAGAGTACCAAGTCCTAGGGACTGCTCAAGTCTACTGCACACAACTGGTTCTAATTCTGATGTACCATCAGTCTAATTTTGGATCTGTCGAGGCAGAGATCTAAAATAAAATAAAACGTTTAACACCTTGAGGAACTGCACAAGTCAGCAGCTGTTCCATGCCTATATAAACATTTGAAATAACTAGGGACAGTGGAAGTATTTTGAGTGCATCTCATTTAGAGAAATGCCATTTCTCTTGAGTTATCTCGGCTTCCACTTCCCATCACTAAATCCAAACTAGATCTATAGATAGAGATGAAATAGTTCTGCAGTTAATGCTAGAAACTATTAATGGCAAGCCCATCATGTGATCAGAGAACATGCCTGTACAAAGACTCTGTATACAGAAAACCAATATGCAGCTGGAAAATGTCCTCAATGTGCGTGCCTTGATGTGTTCAAAACAATGACAGATTTTCCTCTTAAAAACATACACAATTCTGAAGTGTGCAGCTGTTCACAGAAATAATAATTAAAAAAACCATGGAGCCAGTAGTTCTGCAGTGTTACAGGTAGGGTATTCCCGGTACCCACGTATCAAACACTTAATTTCCACAATCCAATCTTTAACATGTAAAGAAATCTAAAAGGATAAGTTGTAGAGCCACTGTTGATGAATGATCACTTGATATATATATTTATATACTCAGATGCCAGAAAAGGAACTGAATGAAGTTTATCTTCTATACACAAGTAACTGCTTTTCATTGATATTTGGCACATTTTATTAAGTTGGACATACAGGTGTTATGCCAAAGGTTTAAGGTGGTTTTACTGCTGAAAAGCCTGTGATAAAGGTACAACTCCCTCACACATTTTATACCACAGTTGCACAATGCCGGGCATGAAAAGAAACTTGTTCCATGACAAACAGGTAAAGTTATTTTAAAAGGAAGTGTTTTAAGGTATTACAATGTACCAGACACCTGCATGGAAACGGACAGAGAGCGTTACACATCTTTTCAACATTTGAATCTTTGTTCATATTCTGGTTTGGGGTTATGAGCTTATGAACTAAAATCTACTTCATCATTTACAAATGCTAAAGCATTACATAGAGAAATAACGTGTGCCTGCCTCTGCAACCAGTACAAATACATTACCCCAGCTTAGCTCTTAATGGGAATACTGGATTCCTAATCAACAGCAAGAGTCCAGAGTAATTACATTAAATCAGCATAACTATATTAGCTTATACCACCTGACTTGGTCTAAGGTAAACACCTTGGGAACACTTAAGAAGAAAAATGTATGGGATTTTCCTCTTGCCCATTTCCTATAGTTTTATTTAAATGTACCTCATAAAGTCTGACAGTGTGTTCATATCTCAACTAAAAAAGAAAAGACTACAGCCTACATTCCACCTATCAAAAAATAACATTTCCCTTAGCTTTGTTCTCAAAGAACATCCACTAAACCCAGGGAAAGCCTTTCAGAAGGGAAAGGCTGCTAAATAAATACCGTGAAAAGGCTGAGATTTTCCAATACAAAAGGAAAACCATAAGGTCTGTCTTGACTTTTAATGGCAGACAACCTTTGCTGCAGGCTCTTTTATTTTAAGATGACAGATTGCTGAGAAGGGTGGGGACTGATTGGGATGAGAAAGAGACTACAGCCAATTTTAAAAGGTATTGTTAAGAAACTAAGAATAAAGAGAGAACAACTTCAGTGGTCCATGATTACTAAAGAACGGGTTTAGCCAGATAAACAGGTCTGCTATCCCTGAAGGGATTTGAAAGAATATCACACACAACTTTATTAAAATGGATTACGTGACATTTGCTTTAGACTTTGAAGGTAAAAGCTTCACAGAAGTCCTTTAAAAAAAATTTAAACTAAAAAAAAATTAAAAAAAAATAAAATAAAAACTTACTACTGCTGTATGAATTCACAGTTCAGGGGAATGGGATGCACAGAGGCGCACGCCCTAATTTAGCTCTCGGCACTGAGTCCATTGGAGATCAATAGTGAGATTCCCTTGCACTCCTGGGGGAGCCGAGCAATTTCTCAGGTTTCTCTGAGTTTACACCCCTTTACTTTAACATTCATTAATCGATTTAATATTAAGTCCGAGATCTGGCTCTTAATACACACTTCAACCATATGTTAAGGCAGAGATCAGAATCAGTGCTGAAAATCTTCAATTATGAAGTGAATATTCAAGAGAGTTAAACTAATCCAAACTCTGAAATATTGCAGGTAAAAGGATACGGACTTACATTCCTGCATGTAATGCATGCTTTAGACAGTTTATCCCTTCATTCACCTCCCCAGAAGACCCTTTGTATTACAGACCTGCTTAAATTCACTAGATTTTTATCTACAACAACATTCTTGTTTCCATGAATACATCGGTTCCTTTGACCTTTGCACATTTATTCACATTTCTAGGTAAAAAAGTGAAGGCAACAATAAACATTAGTGACCCTAAGCAATATATGTTAGCAACATGAGATGTATTTCTATGCACATAAGTATTAACTTTGTAAACCCTAATGTCGTTACTACTCAAGGTACAAAAAAGATATAAATTGATTTAAAAAAAGAAAAAGCATCCATTTCAAATGCTGACTACGTAGTGCTAATTTTTAGACTAAAAAAAGCTTTGTTTTTATTTCTCTTTCTAGCTATTATATAATAGTAAACGAGATACTTAAATCTGGTATTTAGTTCCTGGCTGAAGTGCATAAGTGGAAATTGCACACTCTTAAATTTACAGATTATTTATTAAAGGGGGTTTCTACTCTCCGAGACTACTCAGATTTACATCCTCATGAAAATATTCCTTTCTTACTAAACTTACTGCTAATGAGTGATTATATATAAAAGGTACTTTTAACAGCGTTTGCATTTAGCCTGTTACTAATGCAAAGCAATAAACTTTGTACAGTTGCTTTTGATTTTTCACTGTGACTGCAACACAGGTAACTTTCGTTTATCAAAACAAAATTTCCTTAGTAACATTTAGCCTGGAGATACTCAATTTCTGTACGATAATCTAACGATCCATTCTAAATAGCTGCCGAACAGAAAGCCTTGTTTCCATAGAGATACTGAAACATTTTGTTAAGATCACAGCTCACGACAAGTTTTGTTTTGACTTTTGGTTTAAACTTACTCCTTACTAGAATGGCACAGCCATCGCGCTGACAGCCTGCTTCAATAACAAAATTGCTTTAACTGTGATTCGTGTTTTGCTCTGATTCCAGGTCCACACAAAAAAACCAGGCTCATACTCGGTTTTAAAAACAGGAGCTGCAGCCCTCTCATTTGATTTGATACTTTTCAGTGATTTGGCATGAGCGGTTCTGTCCTAAGATCCTGCCAAAGAACTGTACTAATTTCCGATCTGCTGGTGTTGAGTTCTTCTCCCTGTTTCCCTCTTTCCTTCTCCCTGCCTCAGCAGGTGAATGCTTAGGAAGAGCACCTAGGGCAATTCCACCTCCCAACCACTGTCCTCTGCACGCACGGCTCCTGCACCTACGCACAAGCAACACCATCCCCAGCTCCGCTCCACGCGGGCCTGAGAACGGGGACTGCCTCTGTACCTGCGGGTGGAGTTTGATCAAGGTACAAAAACCAAGTGTGACTCACTGACACTTTTAATTGTCTCCATTTTAATGTCATTCACTGACAAAAAAAAATAAAATTGATGTTGTTGCTTTTTTTAAGTAAGTATGTATAACCACTTGTCTTTCAAAAAAGTCATACAACACAGTTAATGCCAAGGACAGAGTAAATGGACATATCTTGGGAGTTTTCACGATGTTCCTGAAAAATTCTAAGATTAAAGAATTATAAAAGGTCAAGAGAAAAACCCAAACCAGAAAATTCCATCTAGTTAGATAAATCTTTAAAAGAACACGTTAACTATGCTTAATTCATTATTCAAGGGAGAAAAAGCCTATTTTTTAACATGTTAATGGCATTTTAGATTGAAAAGGTACCTTTCCATCTGCTTTTTTCTCAGCTATTGTAAGTTCTGTGTTATAAGAGGTTTAGCAAAACTGCATTAGTAAAATCAATTTTTCTTTCCATTGACCAATCCCTAAATATTTCTTAACTGAACTTCCAGTTTGTACCCATAGCACTCTAGAGAAAATACGGAGGAGATGGCAGACCAAACATGCTTACTTTCTCAGAAAATGTGTCAGCCATGAAAGAACAAGAGACAGTGAGAGAGGGAGTACATACCTGTGTGAGTTCTCAGGTGTGCTTTTAAGTGAGAAGACTTTGTATAAACTTTTGTGCAGCCTAAAACAAAACAAAAAAGGAGAGAGGTTTCAGTAGGTAGAAGAGGAACACTTCACATTACATTTAAACTTCCTCACTCAGTGTTGGGGTACTATCTGGACACATTTAAGTTTGCTACCTTCTGGCATCGTCTTTTGTCATTTAGAAGTAAAATTTTACATAGGAAGTTCCTAGGGATATGCTGCTTTACATAGAAAAACCACGTATGTTTCTGGCAGATTTACTGCTTTGTAATGTAGTATAGACCAAGAGCTGCTACAATCTATGTACAGTAACGCCTGCTACATAAGTTACCAACTCAGTAGAGGGTTTCATCTTTTAAAAATTTCAGAGAGGACTTGATCAAGCCCAGCTCGGTGTCACTGCCACCCGGGGCTCAGCATAACTCTTCCACCAAGCACTTATCACGCTGCACACCGAATGGGTGCTACGCCACCCAGAGTTATGTTGCTCAAGGGGGAGAGCAACCAGGAGCAGCAATTTCTCTCTGCACTACAATGGGTGTGAACATCTCGTATCTGGGATCACATACTACATGGAGGCACAGTCTACAGTCAGGTCCCTCTTCCCCTTCAGTGTAGGAGAGGGAGAGGTTGAAGACAATCCACCTGTGGGTAATTTTCAGAGATGGTTTTAATGGATTTATGAGAGCAGCTGAATCTCCTGTTCATAGCAGAGAAAATACAGCCATGGCCTTGGCTATTGGGAGCCGAAGTGATTCTTTCAGCGCCAGAAGATTCAAACTGAGCTGTACTGTGTTGGACAAACTGAGTCTCTGCTCACTGGAAGAGTGAGCGCAGGAGATGCATAGTCCCACTGACTTACATTAGCAAAGGCCATAATTTTTTTATTTTCTATAGAGTAAAAATTTTGTAACATGGTAAAATGAGCTCAGTTGCTTAAGAGAACGACAAATGAACTGAAGAAAACAGTCTATATTATTTAAAGAATGTGAAAATGTCCCACTAAAAACAACAAAGAAGAGAAATTCTACTTTGACACGAAACTGTTTGATTCTCCCTGGGTGTAAACTACAGCTAAAGAAAAACCACCTATACCTCATCCATGATTATTCACACTTTTATTATTGTAAGGGCTGGGATTTTGTGGCACAGATTGCTTACCAGGATAGTCACAGTAGTGGATACGTCTTTTCTCCAAATCTGGGTTACTTCTCCTGTTGTATCTGACCGGTTGAATATTCTGGGGGGTTATGGGCAGAGTCGCTGGTAAGTTCGGATTGTGAATCGCCAACTTAGAAGCTATAGTTGCGGCGTATGATGGAGGGGGGGTTAAATTCTGCAGCATCTCTGCTTGTCTGTCTGGGCTTCCAGGTTCTGAGCTTGGGGGCGAAGGAGGGAAGTAAGTGGCCTGCTGCTGCAGAAACTGGTTTGGCATAGTGTAGCTACAGGGGGGGATGCCCTGGAACTGTTTCATTGCAGTCTGTGGAACAGCCGAGGAGAGCGTGTTAAGGCCCGCCATGGCTGATGGCATGGAGACATTGTTTAGAGAGTCCATCACGGCTGCCTGAGAAGTAGTGTTGGGCATATCTAAATCCGGTGAGCTCAAGAGCTGATACAGCTGGCCTTGCTGGGGTGTGACAGAAAGATGAACATCTGGAGTAGGAAGCTCCTGCTTGATGAAAATGTTGTTCACATCAGGAGTCTGGTGGGAGCTGAAGATGCTGGTAAATTCGGGGAGGGCCTGAGTGGGAGTAGGGGCAGGGGCAGTAGTTTCATTTTGGTGACTGAAGATGGTGACCGGCTCTGTCTTGATGTGGGTTACACAGGGTCGCTGAGATTTGTACAGCCCAGTTCTCAGATGGCTAATGTCAGGGAGGAAGACGTTCATGTTGATGCTGTAAGGCAACCCTTCGCTGTCAGTGAAAAACTGGTCTACAACCGAGGCACTGTCTCTTCTGTATTTCTTATGTTCAGGGATGACAGGAACAGGTGGGAGCTGAGGTGCCAGGTACTTCTCCATTTCGCATCTTGTCTACAAAGAAAAAACAGACCATAATCCACATGATTTGTTACCAACCAAGAAAGATGATGGCATGCAAGTCATGTGAGGCTTTGCAAATAAAAGGCAATACTGTTCATCCAGCCGCAAGACACCTACAGAGGAAGTTATGAATGCTCACACTAATGAAAACCTGCCTTTTATAATCGCATGCTGATCAACATCATCAAGGACAAGGAGATAAAGTCATGGCATAAGTCATTCACACATTAAGATCGATCTGATGTTTCAGCATACACAATCTTTTCATCTTTTATGCCTACAAGATAGCACGAGGCACAGAAGTGACAGGCGCTGTGCCTAATCTGCAGATCTCCTGCTATGGAATTCACTGCTCGAGCAGGGTGACTGCCTATCTGTTTCACCCGCTTGTCTTTGAAATGCTAACTCTAAAAGCCGCATCCTCAGTTGGCTATTTGAATGCTAATACTTCAAATAACGCTTATATATATATATTTATCTATATTCTACACTTCCAGGATTTTTCATCCTTAAAAGAACAGTACTTGACTAGAAATACGACACCAAAGTGTAAAATTATTAATCATACTGAATAACAAGAAGACGGGTTGACTGCATCAGAGTACTCTTTGTGTAAAGTGTCTCCAGGACTACATTTAAACCAGTAATAATCTATGCAGTGTATAATTGGCTAATAGCATGATAAACATGTCCCGATCCATGCCTCAGTCCTCGGAGAGCTCTTTAATTACTGGAAAATCATTCTCTTAGCGCAGTGGTGCGAGGGAATCCGTGGGTGGCTGGAGCCCTATACATTACTGGTGTACAGTCATCGGCAAAACATTTATCACGCACTCTCCAATGGGCAAATGCTACATTCCCCCCTGCCCTGTCAAGAGAGCGCTCATACCAGACCCGTTTAGCACCCCGCAAGAGAAAGCAGCTGACAAACAGCAACTCTGCCCGAAAGTGGATTTTAGGACCTTTCTTCAAAGACCCCCAGTAAACACCACAAACAAACGGAGCCGCCTTCCCGACCCTTTGATCTGGATCTGCCCCGACATGCCAGACTACTTTTTCTAGCTCTTGTTTACGAGCCGAGGGTAGCGCGCTTTGAAGCCGTGAGTTATTTACTCGTTGAGGAAGACATCACCGAAACGCAGCGCCCGACAGCCCGCTGCGGCACCAGGGGCTCCCGCCGGCCCGGAGGGCGCGGGTGTCCCACAGGGGCGCGGGGAGCCGCCCCTGGAACCGGCACCGGCCGCGGGCTGGAGCCCGGCTGCGGTTGGCGCCTTCCCGCTTTTAGCTCCTCCAGCTGTTTGCCTGTGGATCCGTTCCCAAACAGCCTCCTGGGACAGACAGAAAATCCCGGGAAGTCCCCCCCTTAGCCGGTGTGTCGTGTGCTCTCGCCCCCCACCCCCCCTTTCCGAACATGACTCCGTGCGTGGGCGAGGAGGACAGGCGGCCGCTCTAATTCTGCCGCCGGGCAAGTGCGAAGGCAGCAGCTGTAGCTTTCAACACACCCGCGGGGGCAGCCCCGCTCCCCCCGTCCGCCCCGGGACGGCCCGCGGATCCCGCGCCCCGCCTCAGCCCCGGCGGCCGCGCACAGCTCCGCCGGCGGGAACGCCGCAGCTCTCCCGCTCCGCACGGGCGGCGAGGCCGCTGCCCCGCACACGCACGCACGCCATACACACACCCATACACACACCCTGCCGCTGCCGCCGCAGCCCCGCACTTCAGTGTCCGCCGCCTCGCCCCGCGGCCCGGCCCCACCCAGTCCCGCCCGCCCCCTCCGCAGCGGTCGCTGCCGCCCGGACGAGGCGCGATGGTCGGTGGGCTGTGCGGGGACCCAGCGCCCACCGCCGGGCTGGGAGGGGGTGCCCGCAGCCTACCTGCACCATCTCCTCCGCCGGCAGGGTCGCGCCGCCGCCCCCGCCGCCGCCGCCCGCTGGGTGCTGCTGCGGCTGCTGGGGCGGCGGCGGCTGCTGCTTCAGGTCCTCCCCGGGGAAGATCGCTGCCTCCCGGGCGCCCAGCACGGGCTTGAGCTGCGCGAACACCGGCTCCTCGGGCTGCTGCACGGGCCCCAGGCGGGCGCTCATGGTTAGCACCCTGGTGGCCATGAGGCTGGCGGCGGGCGCGGCGCGGACGGTGTGCCCGCCCCGGCACAGGGCGAGTGACCCGCGGGCGGCTCCGGGCGGGCGGCGGCTGTTGGTGCGCTCAGTGCTCAGGAGCCCCAGCCCAGAGCGCATCCACTCCGCTGTCGTCAGTGCCTCCGCCTGTACCTGGCCACGGGTATCTACCCGGTGACACACGCCCGCCTCTATTTCACCCTACTCCACCCCCGGCCCCCCCTACACCCCACCCAGACCGGCGAAGGGGGCCGGCCCTGCCGCCCGCCCTGCCTACGGGGAGCGCGGGCAGCTCCTCCCCGCCGCCCGGCCCGGCCCGGCCCGGCCCGATCCGGCCCTGCCCCGCAGCGGCGGCACCGGCGAGCGCGGTGGCTCCGGCGCGGAGCGGTCCCGGTCCCGGTCCCGACCCTGACCCAGGCCCGGAGCCGACCCCAGCGGTATCGCCCGGGCAGCAGCCAGGGAGCGGTGCCTGGCGCACGGTGCTCGGGCAGGGGCGGCGGGCGCGGCGCTCGCCGCGGAGTGGGAGCGGGTGTTCAGCAAGTGCGGCGGTCCGCCGAGGCCCCTCTCGTGCTTTCACTGTTATTTATAGTCTTGTAAAGAAGCTCTGCTAATGTGGGCACTTTAAAACAACCGTCTTGTCCTACCTTTCATCTTCGAAAGGGCTTTAAAGGCAGTCATTCAGATTTATTATTTTTTGTCCCGAAGGCAACTCGTACTCGAAACCTGCTGCTAATAAATTTCAGCGCTGCAATGTACATCCCCCCTACGATGTGCAAATGCTGGTTTTCAGTGTATTACAGAAATAGCGCAGATAAGAAGGGAGACAGGTAGAGGAAAAGAGGTAGCGACGATTGTCTCGTCTCTTCTCCCCCCTTGGATGAGGCAAGTTTCTGTTTACTTGTTTTGAGGTGTGGTTTCGACGCAAAGCATATTTCCTCGTAGACACAGGACGGTGAGCTAAGCTCCCGCATGTTTCGCTGAAGGAAGAGAAAGAGGAGCGTCGCTGTCCTTTCGTGCAACACCGGCGGGCTCACGTCGTATGGGAAAAGTACAGCATGTAGTGGAGCCTTGGGAAAAAAACTTTCCACCTTTATTCTGGCCCTGCCAGCTCTGCACTCTCAGTTTGCAGGGAGAGAGTCTGTGAATCCATAGACATGTTGACAACCTCCCCCTTCCCGCATTTATCCCCTATCACTTACAGACAAAGCTCTTTTTTAAAAACGTAAAAAAGGATTTTTTTCTCGTCAACCTGGCACTCCTCCTCTTTGTAGCCCAGTCCACAGCGAGTAGGATGTCTCAGAGTCTGCATGCAGACAACTAATTACAGAAGCAGGAAAGAGCTCAGCATAACATTTCTTTACACAAACTGTCTGTTTAGCAATACGTAGCCGCTCGATGCTTGTTATTACTAACGCAGGTCCGGCTACTCCCGTCAGCGTAGCATTTAAAGCCGTGCAGGCTAATTTCCATCAACTAACACTAACATGTATTTGCATTTAGACAATGCAACTTCAGTGTCGTTTTCTGAACACTCATGGCTGGCATTTCTTTCCTCACTCAAGCCTATAAACAGGTGTTTTAACCAACAGATTTTTAAATCGTCTTGTTTTTGTATGAATGCCCTTCTCATAACCCTAGTTATACTAGGGCTATACTTCAAACTACAGTTTTTTAATGCCCGTCATGTCGTCTGTGTTAAGCCAGTTAGGCTTCAAAGTACGGTTTTGACCCTCTGAAAGGACAAGTTTAGTATAAACTGCTTTCTAACGCTTTAAAAATGCAAAACTAGCAATACTACACTAGGCTGTCTGGAAACTAATTCTTCTAGGTGAGGCACAACATAGGGTTAGATAGGATCTGATAAGTGCATATACCAATAACTTTCGGACATTTCTGTGAATTATGTGGCTGTAGTAACTGAAATGTTTCTGAGACTTTCATACTTTAATCGCATGTTTTCCCTCCATCTCCTTAAGTGAATGATAAAGAGGTAATTTCAAAATTATGAGTTTTTTTGTTTTGCTTTGTTCTATATGTGTACATTGTTAAAGGGCCTGCTATAGTAAATGCTTTAGCAGGTTAATTAAAATGATATCACTGAGTAAAGCTCTGTGTACACTTTAAACATCTTCAAAACCATCTCTGAATGTGTCTTAACAGATAAATAAATCCAGTCTCATCACCATGTTTTTGTGCTAATGATGGGCCGGGTCCTACACTCTTTTGTCAAGCAACAATCAAATGGAAGATTACTAAAGACTATATAATTTTTAAAGGATGATATTTTATTTTGACATTTCTACTGTCACTAACAATGAAACAGGTTGACTCTTTTTTCTACTCAGGTTCACTGCTTATCTGACCTACACAGTGCTGCACTATTTATCTTACAGATAGTCTAAATGCACTTTTAGATGTAGACAGAAAAATTATTTGATACTCCATTTTAAGAATTTCCATTGTTACTAGATTTTATACTTTTGAACAAATCATTATTATTTACAAATTTAAAGTCAGTAATAAGCTGCCAACTAATATAATCTCTTAAATTAAATTGAAATAAGAATTTGTTCAGAATTAATAGTCAGGAAAAAAAAGAGTTTACAACTATAAGAATTTTTGACTTTTTCTGCTTCTTCACTGATTTTGCAGACAGAAGTGAATTTACACCTTAATAGGCAAATTTGCAGCAGAAAAACAAGTAAGCTCTTTTCAACCCAGCTCAGTCCTGTTTGTGTAAGTAAGACTTCTGGCAGACACATTCAGGAATTACAGTAAGTGGTCATTCCTCTGCAACACAATTCCCTGAGCATCTTATAAAAATAACAGCTCAAGGTCTGTAGTTACTGTCCTGCAGAGCAAAAAAAGGAGAAATAAAGTCTTGAGTGGTAAGCACCTAGAGCTAGGTATGTGAAAGACACCTTTCAGTGTCCACGGTCACTGGTAAGAGAACTGCAACCCTCTGCACTCAAAAGAACATTACCAGGTTCAGGGGAAAAGGGTTAAACTTTCTGAAACTATGTGAATGCTGCAGGTTCTGAGCGGGCAAAGATCCAGGCTTTCTGAATGAATGTAGACTCAATTACTTTGAACTCTCTTGTTCTGTACATTCCTATTCGCTTAGTAGTGCTATACCCATTAGGGGAGACAGGAGAAAACAAGAACAAATGTCAAGTCCCAGGCGGTCGGGAGCTTGGCAGTGGAGGAGCCTTGTGGGAGTGGGGTTTGGGAGCAAAGGAGTTTGGTGGAGGGGCAGGATGGAGACAGGCTCCCTGGTTTCTCATCTCCTCCACCAGACACACCTCTTAAGGAAAGGTACTTGTGTCCCACTATCCTGGTGGGAGGAGTAGGGCCAGAGTTGATGGGGACCTGCACGTGTGTTGTTTGGAGGGGTAGGGAAGGAGTGGAAAGACATGGACAAGTTGTTTCATAATGATGAGGTGAGGGAAAACTGAGGTCCTCAGCTGAACTAAGCCAGGCTTGAAAGCCACAGGAAGATCTCTGATAATAATTTCAGGAGCTTTTAGCACATTCAGAAGCCTGTTCTGAGTTAGAAAATACCCACCTTATTTTTTCACATAAACTTACTAGAGAAGTGGAAATTAACTTTCTTCTTGCAAAATAGTAGCTGTCTGTACTTTTGGCCACTCATTAGACTCCATCTCCTCAAGGGAAGAAATGGTTTCTCTTTTTACTTCTGACTTTCAAAAGAGAGCTAGTACAATTCTTTTACTTTAAGAAAGTCATTATTTTTCTCATTCTAACTTTCCACTGGAGACAGGATTGCACTAGCCACAAGGTACCATCTTAACTCATGACAGGCTTTGCGAATGCCACTTGCGCTATATAATACAGCACCACCACAACGAGGAATGTAGCAGGGTGACTTTCTGTTAAAGTGAATGTGGGAAATCATGAAATGACAGTCTATTGCTGTGTATCTTTATCTGTTGCTGTTTCAGGATTAATTTACAGAGGTGTTCCCTTTGCTTATGAAAGGCAAGCCGGGTTCCCATTTTTCGTTTTACTTTACCAGAAATACTGTGATAGACTACATGGAGAAAAGGATATTCCTACTGAAATAACAAATGGCACACCCCCAATTATTTCAGCCTGGTATTTTGAGGAAAAACACATTTCATCTGGACTTCTTTCCCCTCTTAAGGTTTCAGTAGTCATCCCGTTCCACCTTTCTGCTCTAGTGTGCAAAGCATCACAATCAGGAAAGTACCTGTAGTTCCCCTTGGACAAGGCTTTGTTGTGAAGCATGTACCAAAGGTGAGATTTCATTTTGCCAAAGCCCCCTGTATACCCTAGAGGACAGTTGCGTCAAACCTTCCTCTTTCCAGTGTAGTTCCTCAGGTTTTCTTTGCTGTACTGCTGGGAATGAAGTGTGTACCTTCCTGAACCATCTTGGCATTTTTGTTAATGGAATTGGACTGGTAGATCTGGTCAGGTAGAAACCTCAACAGAGTGACTCAAGCATTAGAGAACATTTTTTTAGAATCTAAAGAAAAAAACACTGCAAAAGAAATGGTCATCCTACAGGCCCAGGGAGAGTCACCATTGCAAAACCCGGTACAGACTTTGTAAAATGAGAGGTGTGTGCAAAGTTCTCTTTTGCACAGGTAAAAATTAAGCAAAACTTTTAAAGTTATATTTGAAGTTTGCTAAGATTGCTACAAATGCTCAGATGCAGTTGTACTTGTGGTTTGTTTTTATCCTTTAGCTAAACATATTTTCCTTGTGCTGTAAGGTGAGTAAGTTAGAATAGCAGTGAAGGTTTGTGACAACTAAATGAAGGTATGTAAACTTACCCACAAACAGCCTTTGAAAAATCTTTTTGCAGCAACAGGTAAAGATCCTACCATGTCTGCATTTTCTGTGTTTTGACCTGAGTCAGTCTGCACTGTATTAAAGCCTAATTACAGATTAATTATATAAATCTGTCTATGCAGAGATCTGTTCAAGTATTTTCCCTCAAGTTTAACTTGAGCATGTGTGTATACACTTGCATGCATCAGTCTGATTTGCTATTTATCAAGGCCAGTGCTGACTTGGCGGAACAGATGTTTCAAGATGGAAACTTCAACTGCTCATTACTTGAATTCTTGGATTAAGAATCATCAACCTGTCTGGAGCAAACAAGACATCTTACTCAGTAGCTGAACCCAATCTTTAGTCAGATATTAAAGAGTCTTAACTTTAGGTAAGAGCCTCATATTCCCAGGTTTCAGGTACATTTCAAATATTTTTGGCCCATCTGAGAAGAAAAAATACAGAAAAATATTTTCTTGTTACCGGTTCCATTTTTTTGACCTCTGTAGGTTTAATGTGTATCTGAACTGGAGGCTGTTTATTACAACAGACCTTTTTGAGAACAACAGGTCACTGACTCAGTTTTAGGAGATGAGTCTTTCCTATATTTTCATCTGTTGTCATACTGCTGCTCGGCTCGGACTTGTTGCGTGGTAGGGCCAGAAATGACAGTGACATGTTCCTTAAGCGTGCCATTTAATTATTTATGTACTATTAGAGCAGATGGAAATCTCTACACGTGGAGCAATTAGACAAGATTAATTAAAATACATACTTAGAAAATAACATTCTCAATTTTTGGAAAGATGATTTGCCCGTCACTTGGAAGTTTGGTGGGAACCACCACCATTCTATTTTTCCACCTCCCCCGTCCAACACGGCGACCTGCCCACTTTATAAAAGCAAATGGTGTTGGCAATGCTTGTTAGCAGTAGGTGGTCTTATGCTGATGTTTTAACTGCTTGAATATATGAGACAAACCCATGTTCTTTACTACTAAAGAAAGCATTTTTTGGCTCCAGAATGTTTATGCTGAGAATCCGTTAATAAACGCTAACTGTAAAGCCACCATAATTGCGTATTTTGGCTGAAATCTCCTGATTAGAGAAATAATGTAGTAGAGAGTCCTTTGGGTCTCATGAAATCCTGGTCTCTCAGGTGGGAGATGAGCCTTTGCAGGCCTGGATGTGCCAGAGGAATGGTCTGGCTGGACAAGCTAGGAGGACATTAAAGCAATGGCATGCTACTGGCTTAACAGTCACTGGGAGCATAATGAGGTAGGGCAATGAATGCTCCTTTGGAACTAAATCTTGATGTTGAGAGCAAAATAATTAAGGGATGTGGTTAGAAAAAAATTCCTGCACTTCTTATGCTGTGTTCTTTCAAGTAGGGGAAGAAAGGATAAGCTCCTTAATCAACTGGCTACAAGTTGCACAAAGATGATCCTGGGGCCTTTAGAGCCTAATATCTGCAGGGTACAGTGTGCTGCTTACTGCAATCCTGGGAGCAGTGCAGAGACCCTGACAGACCGCTTTGGCTGTCCAGAGAAGCTAATGAGCTTGTGTGGCTAATGTTCCCTGTGGGACCTGAACTGCCCCATTCAGAGCAAGTGTAGAAAACTAAATTTCAGGGTGTCGTGTAGCTATACCCTTAGTGGTGAAGCAGGAGAGCTCATGCTAGTAGCGCTAGTGTCTTCATAATTCCTAAAACTAAGCTATATCTCTGTCCTCAAATGGACTTGCATCCAGCATAGGTGAATTCTGCATTAGACAAAACAGAAATAAATAGTAGTGTGAGTGAGGTGAGTACAGTTCTCAAAGTCTAAATCCCACAGAAGTCAAAACACCTCTTCTTGACAAGAACGACCTCTTTCCTTCTGCCTCCTTAGAGGGCACTTTGTAAAGCAGTTATAATTATAGGCACTCAACAGCTGGGAAAAGAACTAGTAACAGCAAATATAACTTTGATGGCAGTGATTATGGAAAAATAATATGGAGGAAGAAAGATGCCTCTAAGAAGTCAGTGACCTGCATTGAAAAGATAATCTAAAAGAAGTCCATGAAATGTATTAAGAACTCTAACAATTGTCTGGTTTTAGATAAAAGATGTAGGACTGTTGATACACAAGGAGAAAAAACATGCTAAATATTCCTGTGCTGCACTTGGGGAAAGAGGAGGAAATATATTTGTATCACATAATGACAAACTACATTTCAACAGTAATTCAAGAGCATATTAAAACAGCCACTATTTATGGTCTTAGATGAATATGTCTGGATAACCTCACACCAAGAATTTTAAAAGAGATGGTCAGTGAATTTTCAAGATTGATATTTAGTAATTGTTTGAATATTAGACATGTTCCAGAAGACTGTTAAGAAAGCTAGAGTTAGAACCAATACTTAGAAAATGTAAATGAAATTATGTAATTATAAAGTTGCACTGGACATTAATTTGAGCAGCTTAATGTGAACACTCAGTGTGGGAATTTATTAAAATAGAAAGATAATATAATTTCACTCTTTATATGCTTATGAAAAACAAGACTTTGTTGAAGTAACTTTGAATAAAGTTGGTCACAAAAGATAACAGAGTTTATGCAAAACACATTTTTGCAAAGTGTGTTATTGGATTCAGCTCATCATTTTTGACTAAAATTCCTGAATGACAAGTCTCAACTTTTTTTCAAATGGAATATTGCCAGGTTGGTGTATAAGGCCTCATGAGGGGGGGATTGGTTTTTAACAACAAGCTACGTACCAACATAACAGTTGATCAATTTTATTGAGGAGATTAAGTGTGGGGGAGAAATAAATAATGAAGGTGGGAATTCTGTCTACTGAAACAACAAATCCCTACATTCCTTGGCATGTGGGATGCTTCTAAAACTTTACATCTTCCAGTATAGATATAGAAGAAGACATGAAAAGGTTAATGGCTTAAGTATGGCTAGTTAGCTAGATTCCTCAAATGGCCAAAAAGATGAAAATCTTAGATGCCTAAATACGTAAAGTGAACCTCATAGAGCTGTTATACTGTAACTGGCACTGGTGAGGGTGTTTCACTGAAATGCTCAATCTTTTTCAGCATCCACTGTTCAAGAGGGGGTGAAATCACTCCCTCACACTTAGCTGTTGAGCCTGCATGCACTTCTAGTGTTTGTTGAACTATTCGGTGTGTAGGCAGAGGAGAGAGCTGGGTCTCAAGATGGAGGCAGGCACTACTCCCCTTGGAACACCATAATTCTGGATGGAACATGCAGTAAACTGAGGGGCTCATTTTAACAGTGCAGTTTTCAGTCTTTCTTACTTATGCTCCTCTGCTACTTATGCCTCCTCCCTTTATTTTTTAATAAAAATAAATAATAATTTAAAAAAATACACGCTTAAAACTTATGTGCAGTATAGATGCCCAAATAGAGAAGGAACTGTGAAAATGGATTCTTTGACTTGTCAGATAAAGATCTACCAAGACTGGAGGTTGATTGACTGGAGTTAAATCTAGACAATTTCAATGTTGGTCAGTCTGCCACAGTGAGGTTGCTTGACTATCACTGCTTGTGGTCTGAGGGATCTTTTTTTTAGCGTTTGAGAATCACACAGAAGGAGCCTACAGAACACTGTTGGCATGCGCACCATAGCCCAAGAATTCCTAATTAAAGTGAATTTGTTGCTCCATTTTTGCTGTTGCGCACCCCAATTCCATGATCTGTGCAGAGGAGTCACCCCAGCTCAAAGGAGCACAAAGAATTAGTTAGCATCTCCTGTCTGTCCAAACATTATACCCTTGGGGAGAAAAAAAACCCCAACAACCAGAAGGAACCAGCCCTTATGCTATCAGAAACAGCTGCAGCAGCAGCAAAAGTATGATTTTCAGTCAGTCAGAGGACATTAAAATTACTACAAGGTTCTCACATGCTTAATAATAAGGGTAATAACTCATGTGACCATTACCATTTTTCAACATATCTTGGTAACTTGACTGACATTTTTTGAAGAAAAAGGAAGTTTAGGAACAAACAAATAATTTCAAAAAAATCTCAATAGCCAGTACTGATTTTCTATGCATCTGCCTCAAGACTAATTGAGGTGTGACCTCCAGTGAAGGCACATTGAACATCTTTAAATAAGTGAGCTGAATAACTGGATGTCACTTGTCAGGAGGTATAACAGCAAAGTAGAGATTACAAAAACATACCTCAGGTTGCAGTAGAAGGGTGAGCCAGGAGTTTGAAAGGTGCTTCCCAAGAAAACTTATGAATGTGTACTTGATTTTTCATCCCAGTCATTCCATAGAAGAGGAGTGTTATTTTGTGATGAGAATGTCTAAAATCCTGATCATCAAAAATCCAGAAGTTAGAGAATGTATTTGGACTCACTAGGGAAGCTAAAAACTCATCGTAGCATCTGTTGTGTTTAGTGGCCATCACAAGCTGACTAGTAAGAAAGGTGAATGAACCAAATGCTACCAACCTCAAAGACTTCAGTGTTCTACGACAAGGAAGCTGATCAACCTTGATAAAATGTGGCTGCACAAGTCCCATCTCCTGTTCACTTGGGGGTTGATGACAATATTGATCTTCCTGGGTGAGGAAATTTCTGCATTTTTAATGGCGTAGTGTAATGAAAAGGCACAACTGCATCCGCCTTCATGGTTTCTGTTTGCCTCCTGATGAACACTTTCCATCAAGGAAGGAACTGCCTCCACACAGTTTAATTTACTTGAGGTAAAGCGTAGTCAGAAAATGACAGATTTGCCAATACTGCAACAATCTAGAAATAAGATGATAGGTGAAAAATGATAGTGGGTATCGGTGATGACTCAAATGTCTGCTCACAATAGGCCTTTAGATGTGACATACGTCTATCAAAATGGATCAACACAGAATCATCCCTTTTCTCAAATAAGTCACATAAGTAAGATGTCTATTAAAATAGAAGTCAAATCAAATGTTACAGAAGGTGAAATATCTAATGACATAGGGCTCCATTACATATCTCACCCTAGTTTTGCTAAGTATATTATTCCTAGGAGCTGCAGATGCATTCAGAGTCCTTTAGAATGTTTTAAATTTAAGTTTTCAGACATATATTAAGTAATAAATTATGGTAAATAATATTCAACATAGTTAAACAGTTAACACAATGTTGCCTTTCTCCCTCATCATTTTTGCCTTTCTGAAAATATTTAGAGCCTGATGAACAGAAGTGAATAATTTTTTCAGTAAGAAAAACATGAAACACTTTGTTAAAATTGGCACTCATAGCTTCAGCTTCAAGTGTCAGATTATTTTCTACAAAACATACTGGAAAAGCATGCAACAGAATATTCAGGACAATATTCAATTCAGCTTTATTCTGCACCTCTTTTAAGGATATTAATTTATTCAAGTAATTAAGGATATTTTTTTCAAAAAGAGGCATTTAACTTGCAGTCATATGTTACAACCACCTTAGCTTGTTTCCACTTGTAATATATTAATATTTTTCTAAAAGTTCTTTTTTTCATAATTGTTTTTTGAAAATGCTTTTTGCATTATTAAAGAAGAATATAAATAAAAAGAAGTATTTTTAGAACAAGAGACCAATATAAAAACCTTTCTCCATTTTAATGATACTTCGTTAATTTTTTTTTACTAGAGCTGCTCTAGATCGAAATATTTATGTATTAGGATGTTCACATTTGACCCATAGGTATTCTTGTTGCTGGGTGACTTAATGGAAGTTTGGTCTATGCCTATTGTGTTATGGTATGGAAAACTGCTGTTCATGAATGTACAGCTCATTTCAAATGTGTTTACCTGACCGGTTCATAACATGCTTAGTTAAGCTACAGGGCTCGCTTACGCACGAACTCGTAAGTAATGTGGCAAGTTGGATGAGGCAAGACTTTAACAACGTCTTAATCCCTGTGCTGCTTGAAAGATATAAATAAGATAAAGGAGAGGAAAAGTTGATTCAATCTTTTAACAAAACAAGGCTTCTTTCTCTTTAGATTGCATACTGATAACTTTGTAGAGTAACAAAATACAAAGCCTCTTTTAATTACTAGAAAACCTTGTTTCTGTGTGATTCAAGAGTAAGGCCTAATGATTCATAAATTTGGCACACAGTTTTGGGTACAAATCACCATAAGATACTACATAAGTGCATGTAACGTGGGGAAAAAATGTATTTTATTGCACAGGAGAAACAATCTAATATTAAAACATGCTTTTTGTCAGGATCAGGATAAACATCCTGTTCTAAATGTTTTAAAGTGTTTTACCATGCAGGACTACAGTTTTTAAAACTTTAAGTTTTGCATTCAATATGACTTCACTGACAAGTAAAAGAAATAAAAGTGGAAGGGAAGAAAAAGTTACCTCGTTTCCTTTTGCTTCATATTAGCATTGCCAGGTGATGCAAAGACAGCAGGTTGCAATTGCACAAACAGTCTTTCATCAACATCACATCTGCATCCATTCCTGCTATTTTAAATCTTACATTAAAACAATTATTTGAAGATAGTGAAATTCACCTATGTAATAATTAATCATAGTAGGTTAGACCAGCTTGGTCCACTGTGTTCTATCAACAGAAGCATTTTGCAACAATCCATTGCAGCACTTCCAATCCAGGTGACGTTATTTATACTATAGAGCAGTGTCAATAAGCTTTCCTGGTGTCTAATTTAAGAATATAAAAAAAGAAAGCTCTATGTTCTTTATCCCAAGGACATTTTGGTACCATTAAACTAGTTTCATGTCAGTATTTCCTTCAAAAATATCACACTGAGGCAGAGTGTCATACAATGCCCACCTCCCTCTACTTTAAATGCAGGAGTGAAAACTGGGCTCACAGAAAGCTAAGTAATAACCAGACAGCCAAAAAAAGTTGCCTATTCACTGAATTATGCAGCTTAAACTCTACAATTACTTCATTAATCATTAATGCATTATATTTTTAAATATCTACCTTCCATCAAATGCTATGGCCCTAATTTGTTTTATTGTATTAAATGTACTCTAACTGGCAATATACAATGGAAAAGTTCTAACCTTTGCAAAGTGTTCAAGTAGTCATGGCATCCATAATCCTTAATATTTGTCAAAGGTTCCTTACTCTTTCATGAAGACAGGTGCTTAAGAATGGGATAAATAAAAACCTAGAAAACTGGAATTTTTTTAAAGCAGATATTAGAAAACGAAGGAAGAGGCACATATTAAATTCAGTACCCCATCAGTACTTTGGAGCTTTTACACAGTCTGTAGAAGGTGCCTCAAACTAATAGACTGGAAGTTCTGAATGTTGTCTTGGCAGTGTCTTTTCAAAGCTGAAAGGCTGAAGACCACTCCTTTCTTCAGGAATGCCCCCATCATTACCTTACCTTCTATGAACACTCAGCAGGGATGATCAGATTAAATCCTATCCACAACCTGAGGAAAATGGTACTCATTTTCTTATGGTAGCAGTTTAATGACTACAGAGCACTGTGAAGCCAAGAGCCTTACCAGGTTTGTTCAAACTGTTTTTGCTCCAATAAATCCATGTTCAGGATCACGCTTGTTCCTACTGCAAACCCAACAACTGGCATTTCATACAGGGTGAAGAAATGTTAGTACTGTCATCTCTCTGTGTAGAAGTAGGGCTTTGTGTTGTCAGGACTAGGACTAGCTTAGGTGATGTCTGAGAATGCCAGCATATGTCTGCTTTTGACACCTCCATGGCTGAGGGGCACCCAAGCAAGAGAACCATACAGTTACATTGTTATGTTTTCAGAAATTAGATAGAAGTGATAAGAATATAGAACACAGAAAATCTCTTAGATGAAAGAGTAACAAAAAACATAGCTGAGAAACTGGATTAGGCAATCTTGTTTCCAGAAACATCCAGTGGATCTGGAAGCTTGCTTATCAAAGATAATGTATTTTTTTTATGAAAACTAGGGCTGTAATTAAAATCAGTAAATGCGGTGCTGTCTGCTCTTGGGCCTTGGAGAGTTTGCACCTTTCTGTCAAAAATTTTACAATTCCTAGAGCCAGAACAGAGGATCAGACAAGCCCATGAAGACGATGCAGTACAGTAATATATTTTTAAAAAAAAAAATTTCCAGATACTTTATTGTAATTTAATTCATGACCAAAACCACCTTAAACATGGATGCTCACAGAAAAATATTTTACTTTGTATTAAAAATAAATATAACTAAACCCAAATAATTTCACTTACATTTATGTTAAAAATGTATATGAATATATACAAAACATTTCAGTTTACAACTACAAAAGAATAATAAATTATCAAAGATCTTGATATTACTGCACCTGGAAACATAAAAACTTTACATAGTTTGTTTCTTTGTAATTTCACAGAGTTTACTGATTTGAAAATACTCTGTACTTGTTTTTAAATCATTCAGCTATCTCAGAATCACTATCATGGTGTAAATATATTTGACAAAGGTTTCAGCCTGCACAGATTTGAAATGGCACATCAGAATGAAAAACCGCTATATTTCATAGGATTGGCTATTTGGTTTTCATGGACAAGAGATCTAATCAGCTCACTCAGGTTTCCCTAAGGGAGGTTTCAGACAGTCTCATTGTGTAGGAGGGCATCCTGGCTGCCACTGAGATTAGCCTGCAGAGATTTTTCAGGGTTGAGAAAGAAAGGTAAGCTCCCTCCTGCTGCTGGTAAACACTGTTATTGTTCTCCCATTCCCTGCTGAATGGCACAAATGCAATTCTGCAACGTAATTACTGCAATAATGAAAGAAATGACACAAAATGACAAGGAATGTGCTAATTCAGTAAGACTCAAGCCATTGACATATTAGTCCCTTTACTGCTCATTGTTACTTTCAAGCACGTACTCCTTTACTCATAAAGGAGTGAGTGAATTCTGGGGACTTAGTATTTAAATAATAAGTTAATAAAATAAAGATTAATGTCCAAGAAAAGGTGCCTAATGATCTCTTGGGAGTTGTCTGGTCAGTACCTGAACACAGAACATCTCTGATGAAGTATCAGAAAAAAAGGACTTAGCCATCCTTGCAGGACTTGTAGACTGTTTCCCAAAAGTGAAGATTCACTGGAATGCTATTTATATGCTAACCTCCAGGAAGGAAAAAAAGACAAGTGCATAGACTGCATTGAAATATTGTATTTTTCCCTTGCTTAGAATTCTCACAATACCACAGATGAGTGATATTAATTTTTTGGTGAATGTCTTACATGTAGCCCCAGATGACTGCTCCACTGGCTTTGGGAGTTGTGTGCTTGGAAACCACAGGCCTGCAAAGCACAGAGTGACAAGTCTCCTGTATGTGTGGGACTTTACCCGTGATGGGGAGAATGAGAAAGCTTGGGCACAGAAATGACCCTCTCTCAAGGCCTCAGAGAGAACTCAGTGGGAATATTTTCAACTTTTTTTTAAAGAAGAACCACTGCACTTCAGTAACAATCCTGTATTCACATGTATATTCACATATATATTGTATATGAAAATTCCCTTGTAGAAGTCAAGCACTACATTGCCAGACTCTACCTAATAATAATGCACAAAATAAACAAATCCTTCTAAAAAACTGAATAAGAAAAGACAGTCTTGCATGCCACAATATGTATCTCTAAAATCACGAAAAACAGGACCACTGGGAATTGCTAACGATTTCAGCTGCAACAGTGAATAATCTAAGTAATCCTTTTTCTATTGAACCAAAAGGAAAAATGAAAAGACTTTCATTGAAATACAGTCATAAATTCCATCCATAAGACTTTTCCTGCAATTAAGTTACATTTACTGATCCACTACTCCCTTAAAAGGAGCATTAACACAAAGACTTCAATTATTCATGGTCAAACAAAGTTGATTCTATTACTTCAGTCAAAGCAGCATTCTCTTTTGCTGTGGTTATTTCTGTACTATCTTCAAAAAGGGCACACAGTCTGTGAAAACATCTCAGTTTTTGAGTAAAAGCTATTTCCACGATCCATCCTAACTTTTTACATTTAATATAATACTTCTGCCATTTGCTCCTTTTATGAGGATGAAATTTGCTGGGGATTTTTGTCCCCTTCATCCTTTAAAGGGTAAACTGATTGAAATTCACCATTTTTTTGAACCTAGTTCCAATGTCCTGAGAAAAAGTCTCTGTCTCTCTCAAAAAGAAAAACCAAGAAACAAACTCCACAAGTATTTACTGTCATGCAAAACTTATCAGTGAGGAAAGAAACCCGGGGAACTCTTTCTTCAAAATGAACTCTGTAGAAGAAAGTTCGTGGTTCTTGTGCTGTCAGTAGAGGGCTTAAAGAGCTGCAGAGGGTCTGACATCTGCGAAGAACTGTACCTACTCCTTCTACTGCTAAAAGCTTCTGCAGCAGTCGCCACTCCCTCTGCCCTAATTCCCAACTACCGTACGTTTCTGCTAGCGATGCTGTCCCCGAGAGTTGGCACCTCATACTGCTGTCAATTGCTGCCCAGCTTCAGCCCCAAATACCCCAAGTGTAACTGCCTTACTTAAGCTACGGAAGCATGCATTTTAAAGGTCAAGAGTTCCCAATCAATCCTAGGAATTTAGGAAGGGGATAATATTGCCCAAAGACACTAAGCAAAACTTGATCTTCTAGAGATACTTGTTTCATTTTCAAAGGTTGAGAATGAATACAGATTCTCGATATTCTTTGGTATCGGAAAATACCAGGGATACATTTCTTTGACTCAGTAAGAAGTCTGGCATGTGATCTACTAAATGTAATGTTAACAGGGATAGAAACGCTTTCCTCAGTAGACCTCCCTAACGAGCACAACCCTGAAAGATGACAGGATGTTACAGACTCAAATTGTTGTGCATAAGTTTGTTTTCATGTAAATGTGTTACAGACCGACAACTGAGTGAGGCACACATACATAATAACATTAAATACTTTTTCAAAAGGTAATAATTTGTTTCTACAATGTCATGTTTTCTGAGTCATCTGTTTCAAACACATGGAAGTTGATGAATGCTTATCAGGAGTAAAAGAATTTTGCCTGACCGTCTTACAGATGTCAGAGGTTAAATAGACTGAAGTGTTCTTTTTTTTCTGGAACTAGGTTTCCTACAAAAGTATAACTGAGACAGAGAAGAACAGCTAATGATTAAGAGGCAGGAAATTGTATCCCAGAGATATTGACAAATAGTCAGATAACTAATATTTGAATTTACAATTTTTCATTTTTTACAAGGTTTCATCACTGTTTTGTACAGAGATTCTTGAAAGGGATGAAGACTACAAATCCCAATGACATATTGTTTCTTTGTACAGAAAATATTTAGAAACTACACTGCCAGTGAATTATGACCATAGGATTCAGCAATAAGCTGTAAAAGTTTAGGTCCTTATTAAAAAAAAAGTAATTATGTTTTCAAATTTTTCCTCAAGTAAGAGATTATCTTGATGCACTAAAGGTTCTTTGCTTCAAACAAGGGACAGAAAGGTGAGAAAGCAATTAAAAAAAGAAAAAACAGTGTTAAAAAAAAGAAAAAACATCCTAACCTGCTCTAAACCACTGTCCTTCCTTCTTTCCAGTTTAAACCCTATATTTACAAAACTTATCACTTAAGTAACACCTACTTAATGTACCACGAAATGTAATAGTGGATAAAGATTTATTTAGGCTTTGCTGCCTTTGGTTTGAAAAAGAGGAACTGAGGATGATTATGTGGGTTGGCACTTCAGTCACAAGTTACTTAGATGCATGACTGGCCTTAGAAATTTTTCTTTACTTCATTATTTTTGACTCACACATCATTGACACAAGGTCTGCTACAATGGGAGATTGCAAAGACCATGAAGAATAATTTTGGAACAATTCATTTGACAACTATGTTTGTGGGAAAGAACATCAGTGAAAGTGCTGTACAGGTAATGCAACTGCACCTTTTCATTACTTAAAGAGTAAAAAGCTTAATTAATTTTTGCTGTAAGGCATCTTACATTTGAATAGTTATATTTAAGTGACATTCTAGTTTTCTCATGAGAAGCTTAGAAGGTCTCCTCCTAGATAATTAATTATAGCCTTGGAGTCTAGTGAGGAATCACAGGAAAAATACAAAATCTTCAACTGGAAAAAAACCCCAAAACATATTGAGAAGATTTACAAAGGGCCTACATTGATTACAAGAACTTGCCAACAACACTGTGTGTTATCGGTGTGTTCCAGTAAATTATTTTTGCACATCTAAAGATGGACCTCGGTAATAATTAAAAAAAAAAACAAACCCAAAACCCCTCAATCCTTTGTCAGAATATGTCACTTTGTCATCCTAAGAGCTGTTTAAATGTTAATAAAATCTTACCATAAATCAGCCTAATATTCTGGCAGCCTTCTTAAAAAAATGGGCTGCCTGGAGGACAAAGAACTTTACAATGCACAATTCTGTAAGAGTCAAAATGTTCCTGTGTATTGCATTTCCATAGAAGAATTAAACAGAATTTTGTCTTTTGAATAGTAAAAGCAAATAAATGTCACTATCTTGTATCAGTGTATTTAGAAATAACACTATGGAGTAATTTAGGTTGGACAAGAATGCTGAAAATCAGTCATCTAGTCCATCTCAAAGTCAGGTCCTATTATACCAGTTTGCTCAGGACTTAGTCCAGTTGAGTTCTGAACACCTCCAAGGATGAAGATTCCATCCCCTCTCTAGGCTAACTGTTCCAGTATTTGACCACCGCTACAGTAAAAACATTTTTCATAAGAGCTAACTGAGTTTCCCAGTGCTCCACCCTGTGTCCATTGTCTCTTAGGCTATCATCGCTGTGCACCTCTGAGAGGAGTCTGGCCCTGCTGTCTCTTAGGTAGGTGGAGACTGCAACAAGTGCCTCCCCTAAGTCCTCTAATCTTAAGGCTGTACCAACCCAGTTCTTTCAGCCTCCCCTTCTACATCAGGTGCTTTAGCCCCTGATCATCTTGGTGCACCTCTGCTAGACTCCCAGCAGTATCTCAGTGTCTTTCTTGAACAAGCCCAAAACTGGGTGCAATGCTCCAGATGCGATCTCCCACGTACCAAACAGAAGGGATCACTTCCCTGCATCTGCTGGCTATCCTGTTGGTAAAGGCACCCAGGATGCAGCTGGCACATTGCCGACTCACATTCCATTTGTTGTGTAGTAGGACCTTAAGGTCTGTTCCTGCCAAGCTGCTTTTCAGAAGTGTTGGCATATGGGGTTATTCCACCCTCAGTGTGGGACTGCAATTGGTTTTGTTAAACTTCATACAGTTCTTGTGGACCCAATTTCCAGCCTGTTGAGATCCTCTGAGACCTTGCCCTCCACTGTATAGACTACTCCCACAAATCTGGTATTGCCTGTGAACTTGCCAAGGGATGCTACTATTCCAGTTGGACTTTGCACTGTTGATCACATTTTCTGCAGGTTGGTGTGTCAGCCAATTTTCCATCCACCCTACATTCCTTATCTCACCAGTTTGTCTATAAGGATATTATAGGCAAACAAATAGTAAATACTTAAGATTCTAGCCTAGTATCTTGCCTAAAACAGCTCGCAGTCCTTCTAGATAATACAATTTAATTATTCATTGGTAACAGACAAACTGGATAGTCTGGGAAGTTAAACTGGGGACTGAATCATTACGGAGTATCTATTGCAAACTACAAAATTAGGTCTGCATATAGGAGCTGTTTCATAGGAAGTAAAAGTTAAGGATTCTGTTCACATAAAAATATAAATTAGATAAAACCTAGACTTCAGGAAACCAAAGTTATTCAGAAATGTCTGTACTGATAGGTTTGTGTGATTTCCTTCCCCAGTGAAGAGCCTAATAAAAGATATTACCTCTGTCTACATACTTGGCCTCCCTCACTCGCAAAATGATAATTTTAAACCTGTGATGCGTAACTGCCAGCATTTTTACCTCACTGTCTCAGAACTAAAAAACAAAAATAAAAGAAACTGAAGCTTTCCTGGAGTAGAGGAGGTATAGCTGTGCTTCAAATTGCTGTTTGGAAAATGAAGAAAAGTGTATCTGGGAATCTTTAGCTTGATATAACTCAATAGTATATAGTAAATAATTACTGCTCACGTCCAGGTAGGAACAAATAATCGATTGAAGAGATATTGTCAATGAAAAAGGAGCTGAGAAAACGGAGCTTTCTCTTAAATGAAATTCAAGCAATATTTTCAGTATGCAGTACTTAAAAAAATATCATCTATATTTATGTTATATATAGAAATAAACCATATGCAGTCAAAAGTGCTTTAAAATATTAGAGAACTTTTCTACAGTCAAAATAGATGGTGGAGTGGAATAAATAAGTAGAATGTCTTCTTTGAAGATGGGGTTTATTTTCATACAATTAAATATGGCAAGTTACCCATTTCACCAGTACAGCCTTACAGTACTCACATATCAGGGTTCTTTTTTTATTATTTCATTGATGTAACTACACTACTATCTAGCCCATTAAGTATCATTGTTGATAATTAAGAGGCATTTTATTGCTTCTTTAGAGTATTTTTAGTGCCTGTTTGGTTATACAAATGACATCAAATGACAAACTACAAATCAAAGCTGATAAGAAATTATTTTTTTCCAGCTGACATAGAAAGTAGGATGTAGTTTAATGCTAAATCATGTATTTTTTTTAAATTTCTGTAAGTCAAAATAGTTGCAAGGAATGTGACATGAAACACAGGGTCCAAGAAAAACGATATAAAAAAGCTGAAACATGTATTCATTTGACCACTCTGAATAACGCATCCTTTAACTGCCCAGATTATAAATGTGTACAACATGCTAATGTTTATTTATCTTTTAAAATTCAAATATATGTTAGTAAAATCATTGCACACATTATTTCCACACATTTTATTCACATGACAGATCTAAAAATTATTTTATGAAGCATAAGATTATTTGACAATTACAAAAGATCCAAAACAGCTGCTAAAGCCAAAACAGTTGTTTGCCTTTAAGGTAAAAAGGGCATCATTATGGTGAAAATGACTTCCTTTGAAGAAAAGCTCCCCAAAGAATTATTTTGAATACTTCTGGAAAAATGCTATGGTGATGTTTTCTTCTGCAGTTTCTTGTACCATACAGGTGCCTCTTTGTTTGTCTGTAAAATAAAGAACATTTAATTGTGCGGCAGTGAACATCAGAAGAAAAACACGCAATCTACATTAAAGTCTATTTCCTTCCTATGTAGTTCACAGGGATAATTGAGTTTTTTGCTTAAATGCAAGTATTAAAAACAAAACTGTGCATTTAAGGTTACTATTACAACATATCTGTATTACAGCCTCCCTATTTCCAGATTATAAAAGTAGACTATACAGTAAAAACTAAATTATATTTAAAAATAGCCATCACAATGAAAACATGCATAACTGTGCCATAAATAGGTTTCATTTCAAATAACATCATCTGACTTTCTCAGTTGAGAAGAGAATGGAACTTAGAAAAGAGATCTTAGGTGTGCCAAAATTAACCAACACTTTATGCAGAAATTTAGTTCTTAAAAATGATTAATAAAAATAAAAGAATTCAGGAGTTTTCTGACACTGCAGACAGTATTTTAACTGCAGAGAGTTATCTGTGAGCAACTTTGCCTTGCCTTCATAATCCTACGGGCTACTGCTACACAGTCAGGATTGCTTAACATTCTTGTTGCAAATTCAGTGGTGGTTTGTATAAAACAAAATAGTTTTAGTTTTTATAGAAATAAAACTAATGAAGTGGAGGTGGAACAAAGTAAGGACTGTTCTGCTTTCAGGATTGGGTATAATCTCTTGAGTTAGTGAATACCACACTCTTTAGTCTTTTGTCCTTAAACTTTCTAGTTCCATTTTCTGTCTGCTTTCTATTCATTCCTTCCTCCAAGACTTAATAATCCAGTTTAAAAAATGCTCTTTATTAATTTTGAAGAATTCAGTTACAAAAATAAATCTGGTCTATCTGTGCAAGCTTTAAAAATTCTAGAAATTGACCTAAACTGGCAGGATTTTCATGGTACTACTAATTTCTTTTCCCCATCTAACAAGAAAACCTATGCCATCTGTATCCCTAAGTAAGACAGGACAGATTACGCACTGAAACCCTGGATCATTTCTGCAAAAATGAGTTGTTTTCTCATGTTTTGGATCACTGAACAGCTCCATCAAAGACAAAGTTTGAGCAGTATGATTTAGCACTACCAAAAGGACTGTGGATGAGACAGCACTGGGTAAGCCTGTGTTTAGTCTCATAAGCTATCCAAGCAAATTCTGAACCCCTAAAATCCCCCAATGCTCTTACATCATGTCCAAGAGATGCAGCCATTTTCTACATTTTGTGTTATAAAACCAGTGCCTAGCATGCTGCAACACAAACCTCATATTGTTTGAGACACTGAATATTAAAGTCTCCACCAGGAAAAGAAAAAACCCCAAAACTCATATTCGGACCAAAATAACACATATGCTCTGTAGTGTGGATACACCCTACAGAAAGGCAGCATCATGAAGTGTATTGAAGTTATCATTTGTTTTGAGATTCAGCATTGCAACTTGTTTCTCTTGAATTTATCAGTTCAGACACAGCCATAGTCAGAAACTTCTAAACCATTTTAATGAAGCTTTCAAATACCAGATGCGCTAAATCTGAAGCAGGCCACTTCATGTACTAAAATCCAAGCATTTAGTTTCTGAAGGAATAAAACAGGGGTTTGTAATATTAGGTATCCTTAGCAATAGAGGTGATATCAATATTGGTCTTCTATTTTTTTATATGTATTTAGATATATACACATATACATGACTATAAATATACATAAATGCACCTATTTCCTCACTGCTGCTGCTCAATATATATATGCACGCACTCCACTCATACACGACCACGATAGATTTAAAATAATACACAGTCTATGAATCCCTACAACTATTAAAATTTTGCTAATCACTCTCAGTATTGAAATATTACAATGATATTTTTTAAAAAAAAGGACTAGTCTCCTGTGAACTTAAGATGTAGAAAGTATCAAGTTGCTAAATAACATCAAAACCTGTAATTTATCTCCTTGACGTTGACCACTTCATAAAGAGCTGCAAGGATTTAGCTGAATTAATTATACATCTCCTTGACGTATGAACCCATGTTTTTCTTTTTAAAAAGTGAGAAGAATTATTGAAAAATTATCACTTAGTCTTGTCATTGTACTTACAAATAACGTTGGCTTAGGTGTAAATATATTTTCTTCTTCGTGTTCTGGTGGTAGTTTTACTGAAGGGTTTGATTTGTTTTTTCCAGTTGCACTTCTTACATCAGTATGAGACTGAGGTAGATTTTGTTCATAGTGTTTACCATGCAGACTAATTAGAATCTGCTTCATTGTGGCTAGTTCCTATAAAACCACAAAAGAACAATGCTAAGTTATTTAGTTAAATTACATTTGAACCAATTAAATATTTATTTGTTAATAATAACTTTATATTCGCCAAACTAAATGTGTAAGTGGATCAGCAAATATAACAAGAATGAACATATACTTGCTATAATTAATCAGATTACTAATTGGACCCTAGTAAAAGTAAAAAAATAAAATGGGCACGGAGGATTTATATAACTCAAATTTTGTCTTGCTTAAAGGCAGCTAAAGAAAACATTTACTCTGTAATAAAGAACCCACTATCCCTTTTAACTTAAACTTCCATTTAATTTAAAAGAATTTATTTGCCTTTATTCTGTCAGGCTGAAAGAGTTTACAAATCTAATTTGAATGACTGTGACAAACTGGACTTCTGAGCACTAGTACTTGCACGGAAATTGTATAAATACATTAGTAGAGAAACATATGTGTCTTTCTATCCAGATTAGAAAAGAAAAAAATCAATGAAAAACCTTCAGAGGACATACAGCAGAAACAGGATCAGACTGGAAAAGAAATTTTGTGAAAAATGAAAGTTTCAACATGGGAAAAGAAAACCGACAACATATAGAAATGGAGGCATTTTCTGGATATCCTAATAATTTGCTTTGAAAACAATTCGGATTAATTAAAAAAGTAATCTTTCCTTACTACTTAGCTGAACAAAACAGATTATTCAAAATGTACAGTAGAGTGAGAAAGGAAAAAAATAGCATTTTGTAACTTAAACTGAACATCATCTTTTGTCATCTTGCATCACACTTAGTGCCTAATATTCCCCCTCTGGTTCATGTAAGTTACAGAATTTAAAGTATTAATTATTATTATTACTATTACTATTATTATTATTATTTAGAGCATTAAGTATTATAGAAGTAGGACAGTAAAGCCAGTAGAAAAGCCTTTCAAAGTAAATTTTAAGACAATGTTAATTTTTTAAAAAAACTATTTATGGTTTTGTTTTCTTGCTTTTTACAAATGATGTTTTCTTCAATAAGCAATACTGTTATTGCATTAATATATATATCTTCTTTATAATTAACATTTTATCTCTCAATCAGAACAGGGCAATTCATATTTATAGCTGAATGAGAAACATTTGTTACATCTTACCTATTTCTTAATACTTGCCAGAAAATTACATTGAGGCACATTCTATTTTCATTGCATTATTAGTAATGAGTTAAAAAAAGGTCTCAGCCTTTTAAAACATTCCTGCCATATACCTTCTCTCTGTCCACTGCTGCTTTTAGTACAAGATACAAAGTCAAAAGAATCATGCTGTAGCCTTTAAATTGTCGCACACTAACTCAGTTACATGAATGGATGTTACACTCCACAGACTGGCTTTATCAAGTGTACAAATTGTTCTTGTATCTCAGTCATTTAATATTAACTATTTGCATAATTCAGCCATGTGTGGTGGCATGTTGAAACAGCATGACTGCAGAGCAGCTGTTTAAAAGGACTGCATAGCTGATGCCAACATGTTTTTCAAAGTTGTAAGCTCTGCAAAGATGTTGCCAAAGCGACACATAGACAGAATTTCTTGATGAAAATAACTCAAGTGAGTATACAGCAAATAAATACACCATCACAGGAGATTAAATTGTACATAAACAATGTTTTGACACTAGCAAATGCTGTTCCTATACTTAAACTGCATTATTCTGTACACCAAATAGTTACATGTTTGAACAAGGCAAAACCCCAAAACTGTCACACAGATTTATTTCAGAAACAGAGCTGAAACTTGTATGTGTAGGGTCAAATTCTCTTGTATCAAGATCCACTTGGCAGTCTAAAGTCTTCTCTGCTTTACAGAATCTGTCCTGTACTTGACAGCACTGTCTGTGTTCAGACTTGGAATAGGCCCTGGAGAGCCAGCTCTCACACAATCTTCCCCTGTGACAGGAGGATTCTCTAATGTGAAGCTACGGGAAGGAATGACAGGGACTGGGGATGAAAAATTAGTCCACAACGATTAAGTTATTTTGGCATCACAGACAAATTTATCATAAGGATTTAGCTAAGGTTGCCTTAATATTTGCTCTAAACCCCCTCCATATTTACTGAGCAAGACCTTAACAAACTTGGCAAAACAGCACAAGAACCACTGAATCCAACAGAATCACCGGTATGTGTACTGCTAAACCAGGAAAGAAAATCAGCCCATTTGCAAGAAATTTGCTGTTTTCAAACAAGGAGATACTGAAAACAAAGTTCCATCTTGAACTGCAATATTTTTAACCATCTTTTTAAATTTCTCTGCACAATCTTAATCCTTACCTTCACTTTTAAGTTCTAAACAAGAGTCAGACCTGCTACTGTTGGCATGCTACCTTATTCCATGAATATTATTTTCCAATCCTAAGAACTGGCAAGTTGGTCTAAAAAGCTAGCAAGGTAAAAGCAGCTCTGAAGATTGGGTTGAGAATGTGAACTTGTTCCAAAGGGAATGGGACCTTGTGAAAAAAGGGGAAAATGGGTATTAGAGTTCAAAGCAGATGGGAAAAGTCTTTTGTGTAGAAGGATATGTACCAGTTTCAGGATAAGCTAAGGAAAGGAAGATGCGAAGAGGAAGGGATGATTAACATTTTTTATATATTTTTACTGTGTCGAGTCCACGCAGAGCTGTGCAAATTGTTTGCTTACAATATTCCCTTCAGTTACTCAGTGCACTGTAGAAAACAGTGTTGCTAAAGCTCTGCATTTCTCAATTTCTCTGCCAATTTGGTCTTTGCCATGCTGGCTCCTGGATGTCTAAGCAAGTGATGCCATACAAACTGTGTGTCACTATGTTGAGGCTTTCAGGTCTGAAGGCTTTGGCTTTGGAGAGCCAGACAGCAATCCTTCTTGGGAGGATTACAAGTACTGACACCTCTGGGTGGATTCACCCAGTTCCTCTCTGCGCTCAGAGAGTCTCATTGTCACAAACTCCAGGAACACAAGCACCCACGCACCACTTATGCAATATTCTGTGGGGACGTGGCAGTGTGGACACATGGAAAACAATGCAGTTAGTAAGAGAAGGTGGGTTAAGATGACACAAGGAAAAAAATTATATTACGTGGCTGGCACAAAAACAGTGCTCATGTACAATTAGTGTCACCCATACAAACAAGTATCAAGACTGTATTATTAAATATTTTGAAAGTCAGTCCACAGAAACCTGATGAATTTTTGTTAAGGATGCTAACCGGTTCTGCATACCAGCACAAGTGCAAAAACTAAAGTAATGAGCTGTGTGACACATTAACTGGGATTCACTCAACTTATAACACCTAAATTGATGTATCTAAAAGTATCTAAACATCAGTTAAGAATCTAATTTCCAATTAAAGGCAACGTAGCTTGGAAAGTGACTCCATTCAGAACTGGGATGCCTATTGGTGTGTTGGCTGAATCATTTTGTAACAACTAGCCATAATGACTAGGCTGCTCTTAACTATAAAGCAAAGAAAGATATTTACCTCACCATGGGTACCTCCATTTTGATACTGAAATTTAGTTGTCACAAACTGAATTGATTTCTCATGTCACTCTCATCAGTTATTTTTCTCAGCCTTCTACTTCACCTAAAACAATTTTCATCCTGAATAGCCACTGTGCAATCATAATTCCCCTTGCACATATATTTGAAGGATCAAATTAATTTTTAAAAAAGAACTGTATTTTTAGAACAAGCTTTCACACCACAGACTATGTACTTAAGTTTTCCAAAACATATAGAGATTCACACTCTAGAACAATCTAACATCCTGTATTGCACTTATTTATGCACATCAATTCACATTTAATGAAGATTACTTTAGCTATAGAAGAATAATTGGAAATTTTGCATACATAACCAAAAAGTAGCCAGAATTCGAAATAAGTGATTAGAATGAATGGATTGAGAACATGGAGCAACGCAGAAGAAAGGTGAAGTGAGGTTAACATGTATTGCACTGTAAATAGTATCAGAAGAAATTACTTGCTTATTTCCATTTATTTTTGGTAACTTATGTCCAACAACCTTAGTTAAAAATAGCAAAAACAATTTTGTGTGCCAATATACAAACAGTGAAGGCGATACAAAGGTTGGATTCAATGATCTTGGACGTCTTTTCCAACCTTAATGATTCTATGATTCCACATTTAGGTACAGACAAAAGACAGACATCAGTCTTTCCCATGATGTTCATTAATTAAAATGTTTTCTGATTTGGCATATTTCCCAAATTCTACCTTGCTAATTTATAAACCTCAATCCTATCAGTGTTGGTGTTGCACAACTAACTGAAAATCATCAAGCTTTAAAATATGTCAACGGAACCAAACCAATGGAGCGTAAGTAATTTTTAAAAGTTAAAGTAAAAAAGGAAAAATAGTTGGATGTTACTTGCTCATAATACTCGTATTTTGGAAAAATATCAGATTTTTATTATGATGTTTGATTTTAAAACACAAGTTCTAACAAGTTATAATAAACAGGTTTTACCTGTTTATTATGGATAATTTAAAATAGCACTTAGAAAAACAGAGACTGAAGATCAGTATTGGAATACAAAGGATAAAATCTGATTCCTTAAACTAGCAATGCAACTAGAAGATAAAGATAAGCAAATGCAAAAATACGGCATGCAGCCTTATAAAATATAAATGTATTCTGAATTATAGATACTATAAAGCGGTCTCTGTTTATATTGGTTTTGATGTCCTTGATATATGTTCACACATACACTTAAAAAAAGAGCATCTTGTATTTTCATAATTCAAAATTAGTATAATATTAAATATTATAACAAAACCATAATTTAAATCATCAAAACAAAGTGGAAAACAAATTTCTGACAGGGAAAACGATTGAGGCATAAAACAGAGCTGTTTTATCATGTAACTAATTGATGAAATACATGAAAAAAATTGCCTACATTGAGTACAATAGGCATTTATCAAGAATCTCATTTCTTTTCAGTGAATTGTTAACAGTATTTTTTTTTACTGTCTCTGTCATGTAACTAGAATTAAAGAAGAAAGAATCCTCTCTGTACACTCAAAAGCTCACAATGGCACTTAACATTATATATGTGTGTCTAGAATTATAATAAATATGTGAATCTACATAAACAGTTAAAATTATACATATTTATATGTCATGCTCTGGAAGCAGATGCAAAAGAAGAAAAAGCAAATGGCTTACAAGAATCAATTACATACATGTCAATTCTTACGTTCTTATGCAGGGATGTGTTGCACCCCAAATAATCACAATAAAAGGATCTTTAAAAGAAGCTTTACATAGATCAGACTGAACAGGTGGAAATCCTCAGTAGGAAGAAATATCTACCTTTGTGGTCTGAAGACAGTTCATTTGGATGGTAAATCTAATGGCTTTTTCCTATCACTAAAATAACCATAGAAGAAGCCAAAGGATGCCAGATCCATCTGACTCCTTTCTTGTGCAGTAAAGCCCATGGTTAAATATCCTTTCAAGACAAAGTGGCTCTGATAACAGCATGTACAGTTAACCAAACCTTTACCATGACAAATGGTATTCTACTTTTAGCTTTGCATATAGAATTTAGGAATTCTATATGCAATTTATGATTGCATATATTTATGTATTTACAATTGCAAACTTCACCTTGGATTATAACTCCATTTTGAAGCAGAGAACTTGTATTGTGGAAGCTGAACAAGATATTTCTGTCCTAGAAAATATATCAGGTTCTGGCAGAACCACCGAATTTTGATGACTGGTAAGTGTTCCCAGAGAAGAAAATAGCATAAAAGTAAAAGAATGGAAACACTGAAAAGGCGCTAAATACTATCACCTTTAAAAATGAAAACCAATTTCACTGAAAAAATCAGAAAAATCAGTTGAAAGACAAAACTAGAGGTTTCCTCCCTCAGAGATGCTGCTCAAAAGTTAAGGTCTCAGAATCTGTGAGTCAAGCACTAAGATGATGATTTCAGATACGCATTCCTACTTCCAATCTGTAAGTCTCCTCTACTGTGAGAGAAAAGCATGCATGTTCAGGACCTCCTTTGGAAAGCTTGTATTCCACACTTTAACTGCCATATGGTCACCATGTGGTTAAATTATAACTCAAAAATATATATCCAGTCTGGAGAAATTTGAGAGATTACAGCATTGTCTTTAGGTCCAAGAGCAGTTGACTGTACATCTCCCACGCATGAAAGGGACTGGGCAAGAAACTGCTTCAAAAAGAGACTTAGTACACTACAACTGTAGCCCAGAGACTCAACTCTCCTCAATATGGAAGCCAAATAACAGGTTTGACTTTAGCAGTCTGGTGACTACATTACCTTCTAAAATAACAACAATAAAACCAATACATATAATAGAACATGCAAGTGAGGGAAAACAGCCATACTGGGATGAAAAACATGTTCGTGGCAAGTCAGTGAAATCTGTCTTCACATGCACATATCCTCCCATTTAGGCAGCTATTGTAGTCTCCAAACAAGTCTGCACAGGGAAAAACAGAGTTCAGAAAATGAGGCTACGGGTATGTTAAAGACTAGTGATTTGAGAAACCTAAACCGGCACTTAAGAATGCTATACTAATTTTGTAGTGTCCTGCAAAGAGCTTATTTCAGAATGATTTCTCAAGTCTCTCAAGAATTAAAAGTTCATGTTCAATACACAAGTATTCATAGAGAGATTCAGAGAAAAAAAAAAAGTAATTTTAAATTTCCTACAACTCCTTCTTAAGAGAAAATGATCTTAATATGGAAAAAGGCAGGGCAGGGTGGTTCAGAAGTAACCATCTTCACAGTCCTCTGTCTCAAGGTGTTCACTAGGGTCAAGCTTGATGGGCATATCAGGTGATGGTAGTGAAAATACTAAAAATATTGCCCTCTATGAAGTGCTGTGCATTTCCTTACTTGGATCTCCCTTACACTCATACTATAACTTTCTGTGAAAGTAAAGGTGTGTTAAAAATAAAGTTGTATCATTTAATCGCTGATACTAAGATGGAGGGGGATCTTTTTTAGAACTCTGGTTGCAGTTTGGCTTTGGAATATGTGACTGGATACTGGATTGGATTTCCTCACGTTGTCCTTTACATATCTTAGGTAATAATATTTAAACCTAGGCAAACCAAACTGATCCCTTTCTATATAGCTGTTGGTTAGAAATTAAAAGGTAATATTAATTTTGCTCATTTTAAATGAAGATATGGTAAATCACACCACAATAGTGCCTGTTTTGATTTTCTGACTACAAATTCCTAGATGATTTTTAGATGCAGATATCTACACTACAGATTTTTTAAATTAGGCAAGATCCATCTCTGCTACTTTGTCACTTGACAAACAGCTTCTCAGATCATCTTTACACTGGCAGTACTTGTTAATAGCACTGGAGTTCACCAGCTAAAATGGAGGTAAACAAAGGAAGGTCTCTGTACAGATTGTTGGCATAAACATATTTCTGGAGAACAACAGGTTGGATGACTGAAGTAGAACCTGATTCTACCTTTCAACATATGCAATGACTTGCATACAGCACTTTGAAGAAAAAATTTGAGTATGACACTTGAACTTTGGAGTGCACTAGAGAAAGGAGACATATGTGTCATTATCAAGGAATGAGACTCTTGAGCAAAAGTAGTACCTACAACGTCTCCTCTTCAAAACTACCGACAATTCAGACAAAGCATTATTTTAGAACTGTTCTTCATGGGTTTTATTTCTCCCAGACACACACTGCAGAAGACAAACTATAACCTAAAGAAGATTTTAACAACTGTCTACGAAATTAAGAAAACATCACAAGTCATGGTTCAATCCTTCAAATAAGGCAGAGAGTATTTGACATAGTTGCATCCTAATTGCAGCTGTGCTGGAAATATGAGAAGTCAGCAAGAATTCTGGTGTGCGAATTGCACATATGGTTATCTTAGGCACATGGATATACACTGTAAAGCTGGAAACTGGAAGACAGTATAAAATGTCCTGATCAAACAAATGAACCTGATAACTGGGTGGTGGAAAGATGCCAGACCATATGCAGGATGTTGATGGCTTCTCTGCACTACACTTAATTCACAAATTCTCTATATCCCAGTGCATATAAAAACTTAAAATGAACTGAGAGATCTGTGACTATATGGATCTACAAACTACTTGCAGTTTTATAAGGTGAATGCATTAGAACTGTGTCAACAATAAAGTGGCCCAGTCATTGCAGTGAACAGCTTCTGTCTTTTTTGATACATAAAAATCTTTGACTATTTCATCTGTGTCTTGAATTTGTTCTTAGCAGTTAAATCTTTCTAACCTAACAAAAACAGGAAATAATTTGCCTCATAATTCAGAATTTCCATGTTAAATTCTTAAGGTTTTTTTCACTTTTGTATTGAGAATCAGAAGTATATTTGTAGTTGTAACTAATTCCCCCAATATTTTTCTTTAGTCTGAGCTATTGTGACATTCATTTACTCAAATTAAAGTTTAATAAAATGTATGCTTTCTTTAGTAAGTACTGCTTACAGGAAATGGATGCTAAAATGCTAATATGTCAAAACACCTTTATTTTCATAAATTATTATGTAGAAGTTGCTGTATTTTCTGAGAGGGTAATGTTCTAGTTTGGTTCTCTCTAGGTCTTTGTTATTTCTTACAGAGTATTTGAATTCATTTTCCACTTGGTAATATTCAAATGCTACCACAAAGTGAATAAAAGTAAAATTTTTACACAGTTAGATATGTAGAAGAATGTGATAGAAATATTCACAGCTAATACAGGAAAAAGGAATGTTACATAGGTTAAATGTTAGGAAAATCTGAACAATTTCACATTGATCAACATCTAACAATTTCTCGTTTAAACGTTTATCACTTTAACTGATTCTGGCTCTCTCAAAAATGTGTAATTTAAAATACGCATGCCAACTCCATCCAATAATACATAAATAAATTGAATTTTCCCTATGAAACTTCCTGTTTAGTACACAACTGCTCATTGCGTACCACTGTGAATGCAAAGATAATTCTTTCAAGAATATATATGAAAATAGTAACACATTCTGAATAACACAGCTCCAAGAAAAGAATTAATGTACACTGCCGTTAAGTCCTCCCCTTCCTATATGCAGCACTATTTGGAATTCAACTTTTATTAAAGCTTGACAGAAACAAAATAGATAACAAAAAATCAGAAATAGCAGAGTATTTTTCTTTGTAAAAAATGAGCCAGGAACTTCTCAACACTCATTTACCAATGTAAATGTCACTTTGTTTCTCCAAGCTTAAAGTCGAGAATAGCTCCGGGGCTTACTTATGATGCAGAAATGTCCCTGTAATCTACTTAGAGAACATGCAGAACATTAATAGAAACTAGAATCTTGGAACATAAACGTAGCATAAGAAAAATGATAATTACTCTGTGGCTTAACATTTAAAAAGAGCTAAGCATTGTACATCAGCATTTATTTTATATAAAACAAGTTGCAGCACATAGATGAGCAGGAAGTCTTTCCCCTTGGAAACACAAATAATTTTGGCATTATCGTGTACAATCTTTTTACACAGAAAAGAGGGGGAAGAGGTAGTGATAGAGATTGTTTGATGGCACCTGTTACCAATCACATCTTTTCATTCGTGTCTTCCCAACCCCTGCAGATACCTCTTCCTTCCCCTCTCCCCCAACAAAGCAGTTTTCTCCTTTTATCCACTAAGCTTCCATCCCTGATTTAACACGTACTGCCCTCCCCCTTATGACTCTAAAGCTTTTTATGAGTGTCTGAACTTCTCTCTACCTCTGTTTTTTGTAGATGGCAGCTGCTACTCTCCAGGTTCCTAAATCCAACACATTGGCTTTCTGTCCTAGGTTATTCCTAGTCAATCTTCTTCAGCATAACTTAATTACAGCTAAAGATAGTATTAGCCAGACTTTAAAGTATGACTAATAATGAAATGCTGAAAACTCATCTGGAATTCTCAAGGTCATTGCTGAGACAGAATTAAACTTTGGGCACAGAAAACTGAGTAGTGAGGGGAAGGTCCCAAGGGCAATGTGAAAGTAAAAAAGATAAACATGGAAATAGAGGAGTCAAAAGTAAAGTCAAAGTAAAGTAAAGCAGAGATACTTCAGGAGACTTTGCCTTTCCACAGAAGAGGAAAAAAGAATAAAAACATCTGACTTTCATTTCATTTTTGTGGGCCAGATAAAGGGATAACTATTGAGAAGTACCAGGGTTTTGTGCAGGATACTGACATGAGATGAATGCTATCACTTGAGCCTATTCTAGATTCTCAGACACTGTGAACAATGTCATGGAATTCTGATAATTCACATGGCCATGTTTTAAGTCTAACATTCATAAAGATTTACATAAATCCTTGAAAACCGTAGCCTGATAGTGTATAGAAGCTCTGAAGAAACTCTTAGAGCTATTAACAAACTATGCATACCCTAACAGGACCAATTATTAGCTACTCCTCCTGCTTGATCATGTGGACTCTCTCCAATCTTAATCACAACTGGAGAATGCATTTGGTGGCTACTTATCAAAAACCAAAAAAGTTTTCTCCTCTTAAATTTCTCCTTTCTCTCTCACCTGTTCTTTTTCTCTATGCACACATATTACCTACACAATGTTGCCTTATGTTTATCTCCTTTTCTTGCACCTCACCACATCTTCTGTTTGCTTGAATGAGATAAGCTAGACTAATCTCATTCACATGAGACCGCCAGCCTGCTGTGAAACTTATCCTTCCCCCCCCGAAAATATGATATAAAAAATATAAAATATACATTCTACAGCTCAAAACATTTTTTAAATTTATATTTTAAATTTTTAAGATTTAATTATTCATAGACTCACAGGTCTTTGGAAAGTGGCCTTTTTCGGGAGACAGGGATTAAAAGTGAATGTAAATTCTCAGAATGAAACAAAGTGAAAACGTAATTCGTTTGTGAAACTCCTTCCAAATTGCAATCAGTTCCTATATAAGAAGATGACTTAGAGAAAAGAGTTAATTTGTGTTTAGTTAGGCAAAATAAACATTAAGGAGATTTTCTTTTCAGGCTTTTGAACTTAAATATGTAAGAAACAAAGAATGGCTGTGATTAAGATACTACATTACGACACGTGAACTCTTAACCTCTACCACAAACTGGGGAGATTTAGACAAAGCATTGCTTCTTTTATTTTGATCGTTCCTTCTGCAAAACAGGGATAGTGATAATTTTCTGCTCTAAGTTGTGGGTATAATATTTGTGAGATAGGTGTTCAGTTACTGTGGTGAAGTCCAGAGGCATATTCAGTTATTAAACAAGATTATTTTGACATAACCATAAGAAAGTGTGAAAACCTGGAACAGGGTAGAGTTACATGGTTATAGAGGAAAAACATCACATTTACTCATTAATGGTGAGCTGCACATCAGATGTGGAAAGTTTCTGACCTGGCAATTGGAAAATAAGTTCAACACAGTAGTCACTTGGGCAATTAATATTAACCTGGTAAACTATTTACAGCAACTGCAGCTCAGTAAGAGTTTTTTATATTTTAATATGTTTTAAATAGAATAGAAGCTTGCAATGGCTAAACAAAATAAATTTAAACCCAATCTGTTTGAAGATTCCTACCAATTCACGTACACATATTTAGACAGATTTAACACTCAATTTGAGTGACACAACAATTTACTGACATAAGCTAACTGGACTTAAGTAAACAAATAGCAATCAAACCTCACGTGTCTGTAGCCATTTAACTGATTGATATCAAATAGGTTTATTTAAAGTACTAGTACATGTTTTTTACTTTGTCCCCTAGCAGCCAGACAGAGCCCGGTTTCTGGTTGCTAACTTCAGTTGAAGAGCTTTGGCGCAGTAACACACGAATGTGTCAATAAGGTAGGTGACTAGTTCAGCAAGTTTACATTCTATCACTTGTATGCACAGCTGCTAGTGCACCATGAGTGCACAGATGTGTAAAGGAGATAAAATATCAGCAGGTTGTCATATCTTTTTAACCAGTATATAATATTCATGTGCTGATAAATAATCATGTCTGCATAAACAACTGTGTTATAGGAAATTAATGACTATTGTAAATAGCACTAATTTGCACCATCTATGTCCTAAATTTTACCCTTTCATTTCTTACTACAATAGTTTCACAATATTAGTTTTACTTTTCTAGGTTGAAAATTACCATATTGCCAGACATCACATACTGGTGATTTCAAGCATTTAAAAAAACCAGATAATGTAAATTAAGAACCTTATATTCATACAAATGGAAACTGATCTTAGCACTTGCAGGAACACCTATTGAAGTCTTCTATTGTGATCTTTTACACCACTGTCTCATTTTGTATTTTCATGTCTCCTAGAATATTTCTATTTAAAACATAAAAAAGAACCCCTCCATTTTTTCTACTTGCTCTGCTTTTTTCCCCACAAAAAATGATTTCCATTATCCCTAATTCATTATGAACTCCACATTAAAAATATAAAAACCAGTTTGTTAATTTTCAAGATTTTAGAAGTCAGTTTCTACACTCTGGACTTTGAATTGGAAAAGCTAAAATAGATTTAATTGTTCACATTATTAGTTTTCTTTACTACGACACATCTGCATCTTAAATATCTGAAGAAATACTACAATGCTATACATCAAAGCATAGCAAATTTATAACCTCTTAAATGTAACCTCAGGAAATTATTACTAGAACTTCTTGCCAAACATCTGAGTGCTGACAGACTGCCCTTCCAAGTTTTCATCTGAAGTTTGAAAGCCAATGGATAAAGTCTAGAATTGCACTTCTGATGTTACAAAATATGAACAACTGCATTGAGCATGAAAGGCAAGATCACAGAGCTCATGCTAAATGTTTCGTTTAGTCAAAGGCTGACTGTTGGAAGGAAAAAAAATGCAGCAAACTAGATAAAAGGAATCATGGATCAAGAGCTTCAGCTAAAAAAGATTTAGTGGATTCATCCCACAACTTTAGCACTAAAGAAAGAACTGTACTTCAGTGCCTTTTAGTTATAGATTCCCATTATATGCACAACAGGATAATGTTTGGATGCAGATAGAGGATGGCACAGAAGCTGGCATGCTGTACTCTACAGTTTTGGACACAAAATCCCCTCTTTATCACAGGTAAGTAATACTGACACAAATATTTTTACTTGCTTTTTTCCTTGCTGGACTCTTTCCAAAGGTGATTCAAACTGCTAACCTAACAGCCAGCCATTTTGTAGTTTTCTTTTTTTGGCCAGGTTAGGTTTCTGTTCAGTGATTTGAATGGTCCCAGTGCAGCATTAGAAATGTGTCAGAGCTTGTGCAAGAGGAGGAGGGAGGAGCAAAGAGGTAGGGCAGTGTTATAGCTATGGGGTCAACTCACGCATAAAATGTAATTTCATCTAGATTTATGCTTTGAAGGAACATCCTTCTAACCTGTGCTTCCCTGACTGTACAAAGACTCTAGGGCAACAGAGGTCCAACTCTGGGGCAAGAGGTGCAGTTAGTTAGTGGGAAGAATCAAGACAACAACTTAGGGTTTTTTTGGTGTGGTTTGGTTATCCAAGTTAGAGGATCAAAAGTGTAGAGTTCAGCTGATTAAAAAGAGAACACGGACTACAAATAATAATGCTAAAAAAAATAATCTGGATTTTAAATACTTTTTTCTAAAAAACTCCCTCACTGTTTACTAGAAGCTTATTAATGGGAGACTGCACTGTTCCTCCAAACAATGTTTTATGCTCTTCTGATGAAACTGGAAAAATAAATAATATCTTAACAAAACATATAAAATATCTTATTCTAAAATCAGTTGAAAAATTTGGCTGCACTAACTGTACTTGCTGTCTTGCACTGAGGGACTTACAAATGGCATCAGGATACTGCATACCCCTGGTTCCTCTTCAGAGAGGATAGTGGCACAGGGAAGGCTTTATTATGAACCTCTAAGAACATAATCTCAACGTGGTCCTGGATACTGATCATCCAAGATACTGCCATTGAGCTCCCTCTCAAATAGGAACGTTTGTATTTATCTATATGAAGAAGATAAGAAATTTTATCCTACCAGCTGATTCTCAGTGATCTAAATGAAAAGCTGGATTAAAAAGTTTCCCACGTTCATTTACTAATTAATTCAGAAAAAAAGGAAGTAGCAGGACAAGAACACAGCTGAGAAAAAAAAGCTTCCATTTTTCTCCTTCATGGGTCGACACAAACTTTTAAGACTTTGTATAGTGAGTACTTTTCACTTTGATTTCCCACAGCAAAAGATAATAATCATCATCAAATTAGATGTCTACATAATTATTACATAATTTTTGTTTGGTTTTAGAGCTCATGTAAGAGTCCTATATAAATTCAAGATTCAAAGGTTTTTTTCTTCCAAAATTAAAATCTGTGAAAAGAGAAGTAAGATTAATCATGAATCTAAGTTCTTTTTTGAAAGTGTATAAAATGCTATAATTGCCTCCAAAGCAACATTACCAATCCAGTTGATATCACAAAGAGATAGAAGTAAAAAAACCCCAACCCCTCAAACTCTAACACTGTGTTAAAAAGAGTTAATACATTCTGAGACCACACAGGCTGGAATACCTTAAGTAAAACTGTACACTTATTGAAACATGTTGGAAGACAGCATTAACATTGTTCTGGCATTTTGCTTGTACTTTTAAACATACCTAAACTTCATTTTATGTTAACTATGAATATCTTGGGTTAATCTATTCAAGAATTCTAATGTTTTACTTGCAAACATGAAGGCAACAAGATAATTCCTAACAAGACATGACAGCTTAGTATGTGCAATGACTAAATGAGACTGATAGTAACCATTTTACATGATCGCATGAACACAACACATAAACCCATAATTCATATTTTTTTCCAACTGCATAAACCTGTATTTACAGGTTGCATGTCACTTTTATTTAAAAGCACACACCTTGTTTAAATGCAGTTAACTCTTTACTAACTCAAGATGAGAAAATTTAACTTTTTTATTAAGATGGCAAAAAAAAATTGAAGACTAACTTACTATAAACTAAGTTTCCCTATCCTGTACAAAGATTTCAAAACATGAGATAATTGCCTTTTAGAGAAATTCAGAGTCTGTAAAACTAATGGAAGAAGTTTGTATTAAAAGTAAAAAATAAAAGGCTGCACAAGGAATAAACAGAAGTGACAGAACTGAAACATACATACACAAACAAAATGCTACTTTCTATTTTTATACATTTTCCTGAAACAATTTGAGCTTATTTTTTGTTTCTTAGGTGTTCTTTTTGTTCATTGTACTGGCATTTTGTAATTTTCTTCCCTCAAACATGTGACTTCCAATGTTTCTTTTTCAGTATTTATATCCTTTTCTGCACAGGTGTCTTTAAAAACCATAATCACTGTTTGGCAAAACCAGTATGACTAATGTGGCCCATTTTTAACAGATGTCAAAAGAAATTTGAGAAAACAGTAATAATTTTGGAAATATTTGCTCAATTCAAACATTCAGGATATGAGGGACATCAAAGATAAAGTCTGTTTCAGACTCAAATATTTGCTTTCTTTTTTATCAAGCCTGATCGTTTTCCACAGTGTGAAAATCCTAAGCGGTGAAAGGACACAAAGAAGCAAACTGCTGCATATCAGTAAGAGATTATGAGGGTACTCATAGGGACTAATGTTGTTTGGATGTAAACAATGTTGCACAGCTTTGAGTTAGAAATTTTACAGCTTTCTTAGGAAACATTACTGAATTTTATCTTTTGTTATAATTTTCTATTCTTTGTAATTAGTTGCACTGCATGTGACACTACTAAAACTAGGCACCCAAGGCATAACTACTTTGAGAACATAACTACTTGGCAACAGCCCTACTTGGGAGAGAAGGAGTAGGAACAGGAAGCTTTGAAAGAAATTAATTTGAAATCAGCCTGCTAAGGGCCTATCATAGAAAATCCACTACATTTTTATACAATTAAGTAATGTTTCCTCAGAGTATTTTTCATATAATTAATATAAGAATATGACAAAGCATGAATGATAAGGTTTATAAATTATCTAGAAATGTTTAAATCACAGAATGGCTTGGGTTGGAAGGGATCATCTAGTTCCAAGCCCCTGGCCATGGGCAAGGACACCTTCCATGAGAGCAGAATGCTCAAAGCCCCATCCAACTAGCCATAAGACTTCCAAGGATGAGGCATCCATAACCTCTCTGGGCAACCTGTTCCAGTCCTCACTACCCTCAAAGAAATTAATTTCTTCCAGTATCTAATCTAAATCTACTCTCAGTTTGAAATCTACTCTCAGTTTAATCCTATCACTATACGCCCTCGTGAAAAATCTCTCTCCATCTTTCTTCATGGTTCCTTTCAGGTACTGGAAGGCCACTATTAGGTCACTCTGAAACCTTTTTTCCAGACTGAACAATCCCAATTCTCTCAGCCTTTACAGGAGAGCTGCTCCAGCCCTCTGATCATCTTGATGTCCTTCCTCTGGACTTGCTCCAACAGGTCGGTGTCCTTCCTGTGCTGGGGACCCCAGCACTGGATGCAGTGCTCCAGGTGGGGTCTCACCAGAGTGGAGTAGAGTGGCACCATCCTCTCCCTCACCCTGCTGGCCATTTGCTTTTGATGCAGCACAGGACATGGTTGCCTTTCTGGGCTGCAAGTGCACATTGTGGTATCATGTCCAGCCTCTCACCCACCAGCAACCCCAAGTCCTTCTCAGCAGGGTTGCTCTTGACCTGTTCATTCTCCCCAGACTGTACTGACAGCAGGGGTTGCCCCAGTCCAGCAGCAGCACCTTGCACTTGCTCTTGTTAAACCCCATGAGATTCCCATGGGTCCACTTAAGTTTGTCCAGGTCCCTCTGGATGGCATCCCATCCTTCAGGTGTGTCAACTGTACCCCTCAGCTTGGTGCTGAGGGTGCACTTGATCTCTCCGTGTCTGTCATTAATGAAAATACTAAATAACACTGGTCCCACTACAGACCCCTTAAGGAACACCATTTGTCACTGATATCCATCAAGACTCTGAGCTTTTGACCACTACCCTCTGGATGAGACCTTCCAACCAATTCCTTACCCACTCAACAGTCCACCCATCGAATCCATCTCTCACGAGTTTAGAGAGAAGGATGTTGTGGGGGACCATGTCAAAGGCCTTACAGAAGTCCAGATAAATGACACCTCCAGCCCTTCCCTTATCCATTGATGTGGTCACTCCATCACAGAAGGCCAATAGGTTGGTCAGGCAGGACTTGCCCTTGGTGAAGCCATATCAGCTGGCACAAATCACCTCCCTGTCCTCCATGTGCCTTAGCAGAGCTTCTAGGGGAATCTGTTCCAAGATTTTCCCAGGCACCGGGGTGAGCCTGACAGTTTGGCAACTCCCAGGGTCCTCCTGTCTACCCTTTTTAAAGATGGGTACAATGTTTCCCTTTTTTCAGTCACAATTACATTAATAGAGACCACATTGTTTCACATAACCAAAAAATTCAGAAAAACCCCCACAAAACCCCTGAAAAAATACAACCCAAACCAAAGATCTGCCTTTGTTTCAGTCTCGAATTTGATATTTAAATATACATGTGGATAGAGACATCAGAAATAAGAGCTATTGAATGATTACTTCTGATGCACCTGCAGATGCTCCTGCCAGGTCAAGGACACCTGCAGTCTGGAGAAGTATGTTCAATAAGAGAGTTCTTATGGAATTTGAGTATTTTGATCTCTTATGTATGGAACTTTACAGGTACTTCAATCAATTTAGAGAGTTAATGGCAAAAACTGTTCTATGAGGGAACTGTATCAGGCAAACAAGTAGTGCAATTCTGAACAGAAATTACATGATTTAAGAACTTTTTATTTTTAAGTGATTGTTTCACATTTGAGTTCTGGACTCAGGGAACAGAATTAGAAGAGTTTTCATTTACCTTGAGACTCAGACTCAGTTGTCAATAAAATTATTTTGTTTTGGTTATAAGGAAAAATAGTTTTTTAAGTGGTCAGGAGAGACAAAGTGGTCTGGACCAATTGATGACACGAGTTCTGGTTTACTGAACGGAATGTGGGGAATAGCATGAAAAGTAGGGAGAACTAAATCATCAGAGAGAATTTAGCAACTGAGAGTACAACTGAGACCCTCTCCACTACCTGACAGACACAATCATCTGTGTTTCTCAAAACAACACAGACAAAAAAGCCCCAAAAATCAAACGAAAGTAAATCAATTTTTTCTCCATGGTTTAAGGCCCAAGAGAGAAAAAGTGCACTTATGGTAGTAATGCTAAAAGAGGAAGATTAATTACCTCACGGTCATTTAGAAGTCTCTCCAAATCTGCTGCCATTTGATTCTTGACACGCAGCAAAGCTGTCTTTTCTTTATTTAAAAGACTGGTAAAAAGAGGATAGAAAATGCAGTAATAGCAACAGATAATCTCTTTTAATCTCGTATTCTGGATGAAACATGCATTTTCTAAAGCTAAATACTGGCAACAATAAAAGTCTGCTTGAGCAATTGTATCTAATGATCCTTTCCTATATTCAAGCATTGAAATTTTTATAAATGGGCCTGAATGTACTGATACACACAAAATTTTATTTTAGTCAAACAGAAGAACTATTCAAAGCCTTCATAAAATGTTTTTGTTTTTTTTCTCTGAAGGGTAATTTAAATTATCAGAATATTCTACTATTATCTCTTGGTTTCTTTTAGGGAAAATGAGCTTATTTTATAAGCAAAGTAAGGCTCCTTATATCTACACTTCTATATCAAAATGTGGATTTCTTTGTTGTATTCATCACTAGTAGCAAAACACATTGTTTTGAGTATCATCTCTTTTTATGCTACTGTATTTGAAATTCTGAAAAGAGCAAATTGAAGGAAGAATAACATCCAGCTCTCCCCCTTTTAGCTGTGTAGTTTCTGTGAAAATTGTAAATGTATTTCTGCTATTTTTTACTTTTTATTCCAGGATAATGCATGGGATCAAGTTTGTCCTATGAAACAAGTATGAAAACTGTTTTAGCATGAAGGCATGCTTTAGTAGCACAATGTCAAGTTTAACTCTAATTGTTCTTTGGTTTTGTAGTTATAGAATATGAACATTTGAAATGTTTAGCATACATATTGTGATTCCAGACAGCAGTTCTACTGTAATTAAATGTATTTTCATCCTTAGCCCCAACATGAGTTTCTAACAATAAAGTTCAGACTAATGCATGCATAACACCACATATAATCTAGTTTGTTAAAACAGCCACAAAGATTTTCTTGGAAGACCAATGTTATATATGCCATTAGCATGACTTAAATAAATAGGTTGTACAATATAAACCGTAACATAAATCAACAACTATGAAAAATGCAATTCTGCATGCGGAGTCCAAATATGTAATACTGAATATACAGGTCAGGAGTTCAAAAGCAAATGTATTAAAATTTTATAAATGGAATGGAGCAATTACATATGTTGCAAACACAGATTATTTAATATTTCCAGTATTTGATCCAGAAACGATCAACAAAATAAATCAATCTTTAATTGGCCATGTATCATCTGCTTTTTTCAAATAAGGAGCATCATCCTTTGCCCCAGAGATTTTTTGGCAGTTCCTTGCAAGCCCTGCATTGTAAATTATGAGTGTCAATTCCTTCTAGGCATTCATTAATTCTCAGAAAAAAAAAGTATGCTTTTGCCAAATTGCTAAGCTGTTTCAGCTATTTAAAAGGAAAGTAGTAACATTTATGAAAAGCTATAAAGATATTTTAATATTTTCAAGTGGGTTTTTTTCTGTCACATTTTTAATCATAATGAGATTGCTGTACTATTTTTTTTTTCCTAGGTTCATGTGTTGTAATTTACTGGTATGTCACTTTGTCATGGATTTTTGTATTTCCTAAGAACACAAACTAATCCTTCCAGAGGCTGGCAAAATTACTAGAGAAGCAATAATAAAAGTTTTTCAATGACTTTAGTAGTGTACTGAATAAGTATAAACATCACTGTTTATGACTTAACCAGAAGTTCACATTCAAGGTTTGATTTCACCTACAGAACAGAACCTACTCTACTTATACCTTCTGAAATAATATGATACGACTGATCCACGTGAACCAGTTCTAAATTTCTTTGTTTATAGTCAAATATAGGACATAGACTCTATATCATTCAGTAGCACTTGATGTGTTTTCTGTCATACATATTAATATAGAATTACCAAAGCATGTGCAGACTTTAGATTTAGTAGTTTTGCAATACTTATGCTTTTTCATCACTGCAGATCGAAGAGAGTAAATCCTGTACTTCTGAAAGTATACTGCTAGAGAGGCTTATACATATTTAACAGAGTAAGAAAGCAGTTACCAGACAGAATGATAATATATTCACACCTGTAATGACTATGCAGAGCAGAAATACCTTCAAAAGTTCTGTTTTGGGAAGGAGACTGACCATTTCAGTCCCTGTTTTGAAAATATTCTGAACCAGCATCTAGGACATCAGCAAAGAGGTTCTAACTTTAAACTACCTTACACTTCCATTAAAGAGTAGTTTAACCTGATTCAGTTTTAACTGGCAGTGTAACAAATCAGAGAGTAGCTTTACAATTAGTTTCAGATGCCTAAGTGAAAACTGTTGTTGAAAGATAATCCCTCCCTTACCACATTCTGGTAACCTACTCTTTGTGTTGGTTCAGCAAAATTTGTGACCACGTTAAGTAGGCCATTTCACTGATCTGGATGGAAGCTGGAGTCTTTTTAAAGGATATTTTTCACATGGATCACCAAAACAACTGGATTTACCATGTAGAGTGGAGACCCACAGTTGAAGGCAAGGATGAGAGTGCTCCATTTGGTGACAGTGCTCCATTTGCCTTGCTGCTGTTCTGAAACCACAATCTATGAGTCTAGACAAACCAGCTTCTCACATTGGAGCTCAAGGGATATACCTTTGATCTGAAGAGACAGGATCTTCTTTACCAGGTGTAGACCATGCTGTGCTCCACAGTCCTGGTCACTGATTGCCTCACTCTGCATGTGGAGAAGGTGCCCTTTGTGAGATGTAGGGGCTGTAACTGTAGCCCCAAAAGTACAGGCTGGAGCACTAACTGAAAAGCAGTGCAACTCCTGCTTTTTCTACGTGCTTTTATAGAAGAAACTGAAATGCCTGGGAGAATATTCAGTTTCATTCCATCATGCTTTTAAAGCTTAGCCAGGTATGAATCCAGGTACCAGGAATGCAGGACTTACCACAAAATACTTGTCATATACATACACATTGCTCATAGCAACCACTGTCTTGTTTTGTTTTGCTTCACTCAGGATCTAAAGCCAAAGTAGCTTGGATATTTTAAGTAAGACATTTTTAGGTTACATAATTTTTCTGGAGAATGGATACTAACATTTCCCAGTTTCAGACTTATAAACCCTTTTCAATTTGGGCAATTAAGTCATCTTAATGCTTAAGTTTAAATATACTAGCTACTATCCTGTTCAGAAGCTTCTATTATTAGATATTCTGAACACCGAGCAGACTAAATAAACATGGTTTAATACATTAGTGGGTTTTATTATTACTTCTATTCAGTTCGGAAAAAGAGTAGGTTTCTTTTTCAGTGAACTGTGTACTCCAAATGCTGTAAGAAATAAAGATTGTGCCTTTCTGTTAACTTCCCCTTACAGCATGAAGTTGAATAGCCCAATCTCGAATTATTTTTTTGCATTTTATATTCAGATACAAATACTACCATCGAAAAAATCAAACAAAAATAGTACACATGAAGGTTTTGTACATGAAATGGAATATATAATATAGCTATATAGTGAAGCTACACCTTCTCTGCTGATTACAGATGAATAGTTTGGAGCAGATGGTTAATTATTAATCTAAGTCAAATTTTGTTTTTAAGTCACATAGTTAGAAAGAGAGGTATAAAAATTTTGCAAATAAAAGTTCTTTAGAAGAAAGAATATATGACAAATTACTGCTCTCTCATTGTGCAGGCAAAGACCACAGCTCAGATTTTAAAATGTATTTAGGAGAGTAGTGCTTAATGATTTTAACTGGAATACTTCAGGAGCGTTAAAAAAATTTATTTAAAAAAATATCCATGGAGTGTCTTAATTGAAATTATTTTTTCAAATTGTTAAAAAAAATAAATTCAAGCAACTTTTTTTAAAGTTGTATTACAGGTCAGAAAATGTAGAGAATGACGTATTTCTACAAATTTTGCTTGGACCATTTCTCAGGTAAACTGAAGTAGCATTGGAATAAATTATGCCTATTTCACAGAATGGTAATATTCTCTTAAAAAGCTCACTGCCACTCTGTGATGGGAAAAACTTATCTAACACTGTATGCCAAGCTTTATGTTTGGATGGCAATTACAGAAACCAAAATGTTTAGGTAAGGAACATTTCAGCACAAAGCTTCTTAGTGAGCAAAATCCTTATGTGGCTTCTAGATTTGCCACACAGTTAAGGCTTTTGAGGAGTGTTTTTGGGAAAGTGAACCTCTTTTAAAACCAGCCACTGGTACTGAGAAATTTAAGTAACTGCATTTAAAATAAATATCCTCTCTTTATGAATGAAGTCCTGTTTAATGTCTCCAGTTATTTATAAACCTAGATGTTTTTAGCAGAAAATTATGTACTATAACTACAATTACTTCACTACACACATAAGAATGAAATTCAGAGATTTGTTTTCCCACAGTATGACAGTTGCAAGCATTTCTTTTCAAAAGGAATGCTAAATGTGTTATTTTAATTTCTGACTAAAGAACTGTATACTAGAGAGATTTCTTTATAGTAGCAAGGAGTCATCCTCACATATAGCACTAGTCTTATTAACCATAGCTATTTACTTTTATTAACGAGAGTGCTATGTGGTCTAACATAAATAAAAAGTTACTTAACAGAATATTTTGAGATATGTGGACCACCTATAAATTCACCCTGCAGATGCTCTGTCACTCAAGGCCAGAGGTTTTGTATCTGAAACATATATGCAGGTGCATTGGCACAGTGCTCAAGTGTTCTGCTTCCAGAGCCATCCAAGTTCTCTTCAAGGCCAAGTGCCAGCACAGCCCATGGCCTGTCTGGCAGAATTCTAAGGGTATGGGAATGAGAGTGGTAGTGAACATTAGGTGTGGGCAACACCTAACAGAGCTTCCATTACCCCTAAACAACCTCTCCTTTCATCTTTGAGTGGTAATACACTTGTGCCTTCACAAAGAATCTAAGCACTGACATCACCACACCTTTAATAACCTGGCAATGGGTCCCTAAGTTGTTCGTGCAAATAACTAATGGCAATGACGCTTGCTCAGCTAAGCACTTCCCCAATCACAACAGCTCTTGCAGCTCCTAGTGAAGGTATGGCTCAAAACCCACAGATCTGTGTGAAAGATGTCCAGAACAGACACAATGCTCAGCAAGCCACTAAAGTATCTCCAGTTCTGGTAGAATATACTACTTTAAGACATTAATTCTGTCTGGTAAGTATTTTGACTACTCCTTTCCTTTCAATGAGAAGTTGGATGGAGCTTTGGGCAACCTGGTCTAAGTGGAAGATGTCCTTACCCACAGCAGAGGGGTGGAACTAGATGATCTTTAAAGGTTCCTTCCAATCCAAACCATTCTGTGATTGAGAAGTTTGAGAACTACTGACACAAGCAACCTTGTGCACTATTTGAACAGTCCTTCCAAGTGAGGAAGACATTTTGATATGGAGGGTCTGAAAGATAGCCTTAGCTCTAGAGGTAATGACACTTAAGGATGAAGGCATGAAAGCTGCTCTGGTGGAAGCGAACTTTGAAGACCATGTTGAAAAGAAACTTAGATAGATCTGCAGGACTTCTCAAAAATATTATATCAAAATGATCTGCCTGAATTTGTCCCATTCCTCTTGTAGAAATAACTGCTGTCAGAAACGACACTGAAATAGAATTATGAGTGTGGAGAATCCTGAACACATCTGCTGCCTGTTAAGGGACCACATAACTGACTGTAGGCCATTTTGTGAAAAATTGGTAAAGATATCACCCAAGAACATCCTAAATGAGATTTCAGTCATAGACAGCCTTCCTCATAATTATCTTCCTCTTGATCTGATTTCAACAGAATGGTCTATTTCATCACAGAATCAAGCTCACATCCAGTAGCAACCAACAAACTTCTCAATAGACATAGAAATACAAATTATAGCAGGTTGCTGCAAAACATTTATAAAGTTGCAAGAAAGTACTGACTCATCATCCTTGGAAATCTGCTGGAATCTAATCACCCCAGGAGTATGTTCTAAAAAGATTATTGGCCATGATCACTGTGTACAGAAGCCAATTATGGATTAAGACTAAAAAGGTAAATTCACTTGCAAATTAGTCCTTGCTGATCCTTCCACACTCAAGTGAGATGTGATAGAGAACACTGGCACTGATAACACAGCTATGACTGCTCTGCTTAGGGAATCCATGATTTACATAATGCAGAGCCATCTTTCTTGATGAGAAGATGACATAAAAACACAACATGAAAAGAACATTCCTCCAACACAGATTCTGCACACAAACAGGAAGGAAAATCACGATCAAGCATAGGGCAGCTGTAAGGGTAAAACTAAGTATTTGGTCTTGATTATGAGGGTGCAAGCATATCAATATTACATTGATTTATCTAGAGTCTGGTACTCAAATACAAGATTAAAACAAAATGTATTTAAAAAAATCACTAGTATTTTTAAAGATCTGTCTGAAAACAAGAGTTCAAACACTATTTTTCTGTTAGCTGGTACTTGTGAAATTGCTTTTTAGAAATACAACTAGTGCATTTATTGTATTTAAAATTAAAAAAACCCCATACTTTGTGTAATTGTAGCACAAATTAAACCTCAACTTAGAGAGGCTGCTGCAGAATTGCAGTATTAACTATTAATTATAGGTAATGGTTGAAAGAACAATTTTTTTTAATGGTTTTACAAATACTAAAACCTTCTCTCAGCTCTGAAATACAGAGAAACCAGGCGTCATAAAACATGTTTAGTGTTTTCACTAATGCTTTTCTAATAGCACCAACATTATCTGCAGAATTTAGGGCTCTCCTTGAGGAGCATTAATTCTCTGAACTCATCCTCTCGAAAATATTCCGCACACAAACCAACAAAATGCTGTTTAATAAACTAAGAGGGATAGGAATAGTGGGCTAAATCTTTTGATCCAGCACAGCTTCCCTTGGCATATATTTGGTGGGGATTATCATTAATTTACTTAAATCCTATTCTGATTCAGTTCTGGAATAGTTGGGAGTTAGAAGTGTCCCCAAAGTAATCTGAAATCACCTAAGGGATATTTTAATTTAAAACTGTCATCAGCAGATTCCAAAAGGTTATCCTCATGACAAAAGATTGCTTGAATGTAATGGTTCTCTGGTTAGAAATCCCTTCCTCTAACCTTCTTCCTCTCACTTATGGGAAAGCAAAGAACCAACATTATCAATTTGTAAGAGATTATTATTTCTCTTGTGTGCTGCGGAATACCAGCAATTTAGGATCTTTGTTTTAAACATGGAGTTATGAAGAACAAAATTAGGGACTAGAAATTGTACCAAAAGCCCTAAGACATTAGACTGTTTCCAAGAATTTCACTGGCCTACGAAACTAGGCCAGCTAGGGGAATAATAGCTGTTTTTAGTTTACAAGGAATATTGGAAACTAGAGGACAAAAAATTCTTACCAAAATATTTGATGTGCAAAGTAAGTGTTACTTTTTTTTGGTACAATATTTTTTTGTCAGACCACACTTTCCTTTACAGGAACACAGACTAGTGGTCAGCACACCCCAGCTCCCCACAGCAGAATACTGCTGGTATGTTTACCATGAATGGTCACACTCTGGGGAAGATCCATTTTCTTCCTTAACCTGAGGCACTTAAGATGAAAAAAGTTCCCTTTAAAGTTAATGTAAAAGTAACAGGCATCTCTAGGAAATTACTCACTCCACCTAATATCTGAATTGCTTTTTGGAGATGTAACTTCCACTATGAATTACTAAGGAAAGTTGACCTAAATCCCTAATTTAGGTACCTTAATTTGTAGGCTAAATTTAAGAAGAATACCTGGGTATACAGATTATTTGTAATAAGCCATATAAGCTCCAGAGAATCACTGTTAATAAGGCATTCAAGTTCTTACATATTTTAAAGCATGACACATACACTTTCAGAAATGACCTCATCTATTTACTTCCTTTCTTTTCTAGCTTTTGAGAGACTTTTGGACTACTATGTGAATAATGAAAGACATTTTCCTACCACCATCATCTAAAACTGTACGATGCTGGGAAGTTGCTCAGTGGTCAGAGAGTTCTGACAGACAGATATAACAGGAAATGAGAGAGCCTCCACTATAGAATAAGCTCTACTTATGCCTGAAATACCCTTTGCTGGTGGAGTAGTCTATAATTTTTCTCTGATTTTATTTCTTTATTTTTACTTTTGTACACCTGGTGTGTCATTCTTTCCTTTTACTCTTCTGAATTTTCCTTTACTTGATGGGAGCTCTTCTCAACTCCAAATTCACTTTAAACCTGACTGTCACAGCTGCTCTTCCAAACCTAAAGCCCCTTTTTCTAACATTGTGAGTGAAATCACAGATGCTAGAGTTGCAGCATAAAGACTGGAGTACATCAGTGATGAAGAGTTAACATCTCCCACTTTGTGGCCAAAAGCATAAAATTTTTTTCTAATGATAAACACATAAGTAATTTTACTTTCAGTTCAAGAGAAAGTAAAAAAAGAAATAGTGATTTTAATTACCTGACATCTTTTTCAAGTTGTGTAATATGTTCTTTCTGTAGACTTATTTGAGAATCTCTCTGCTGCACAGTTTCAATGAGATATTTGTATGGCTGTTGTGCTTGATTCAACAAAGAATTTGCTCTCTCGAGCTGCCAAAAGAAAAGGTATTACTACTATAAGTTTTATAATTAATAAAGCATAATTAATTGATTATTAGATATTATTTTACCAGTTGCAAACAAACAAAAAAAAAGAAAACAAACCACCTTCAAAATAATTAGTGTATTATCCCCTCAGTTTTCTATTCTATGTTATTTTCACTGCAATCATGCTACTCTCTACTCTTCCCTAATCTGCATTTTCAAGAGTTTTAATGTAACAGCTTCCACTGACTAAAAAAGAAATAAGTATAGTCAATACCTCTCTCTGTGGTGTTATTGACTGGTGACTTTTTAAAAACACTATACTATATTACAATGGAATTTTCAGCTCAGAAATTGAATATAGATAAAAAGATAATACAAATGGAAAAAAAATCCCTTTCTCCTAATCCATTACTCTATATGAATATGGAAATCCAACAAGATGCTTAAAAGACTAGTATAAAGTAACTGTCATTCCCATAAGTAGGAAATAAACCTTTCTAGCCTTGTTCCCTGAACAAATTAGGATGACTAGGTTTAAAAATCTTGCATGATATGGCCTGCATCTTGAGCAATATAACAAGATCATTCACTAAATTATGTACAGAATTAAGATCACACAACAAGATTTAGTATTTCCAGCAGCTGGAGTAGATGCAAGTCATGAAAAAAGAGAAAGCACAAATACAATGTCACAGTGAAGGCTCGAGAAAGGCATTCAGCAGCAAGCCAACTATTCAGCTTAGTCAATTGCTTCATCTGAAGTACCATTTTTTCTGTATACTAACTTGCTAGTTGCTTTTTAAGTTACCCAAAGACCATATTAGCCTTCTAGACAAAAGGGACTCTATCCATCAGTTTTGGCACTGCTGTTCAAATCTCTGCGAGATGAACTAATTCCAAAATTTAGATTGGACTTCAGATGTAGTACTTACAGATCAGTACTTTGCAGAAGCGGATATATAGGCTTCCACTTACTTAAACTGAGAGTAACAAAGTGAGTTGCAGAGGCAACAAATGGATTATCAGTAGCTGAGAATCTTTCTTGGATCAGATCACAAGAATTCCTTTATTCTGTTTGTCCTATGCATGGCCAAGAAACCCTCTGTAGTAGAAAGGAAGTCTCAACACCTACTTTAACATTGCAGGTCACTGCTATACAAAGCACCAGAAAGAAGACTTTAAGGGAAAATTCTTTTCTAATGCTGTATCACACCATCAAAATAGATAGGATCCTGCAGTTAATATATAGAACTATAATAGGACTAACAGAAGACTGACAAGTTTTTTTCAGTAGATGAGCTTTTTCATAGGGTTCTAACTTTCAAGTAAGTACAGTATATCAGACTTCCTTAAAATGAATGAAAATATGGAGAAGTTAGTATTGTCTTCCTGGTATTTTCTTCTTTCTGAACTTTCCCAGAGGATCAATATGATTTCTTTCTATAAAGCTCAACAGCAATTGTTTCAAGGACAGACCAAAAGCAGAGTTTTAGAAAGAGAATCCATTTTAGTTACTGAATTATTTTTCTTTTCCACCCTCCTTGAAAAAGCTAATAAAACCCAGTTGTATCTTAAATACCGCACTGAAATAGAAGTATTTAATCCAAATTCAAACCCAAAAGCTGATACAATCACTTTTGCATCAACTTTTTATCCATGTTCTAGATTTCTTCTAAATGACTGAACAACCTCTCAATCAAAAGGATAATAATGGGCTACCTAAGCATGCTGTAGTTTATAGGATCTCTCTTTTGTTATTAAAAAAAAAGAAATCAAGAAAGGTACAACAGCTTGGAGTAAAAATCTATCTTGGCTCAGGGAATGATTTAAAGAGAGAAAACACAAGTTTAGGATCTTTAACTATATAAAAAAGATGATAGATAGCAATCAGCATAAAATATGAAATGCAGGAAATTTACCACAGGAGCAGCAACTTCAAGCGGAAAGTTGATACTAGCAAACAAAAAATGGGAGCAAATCAATTCTAGCAACAGTACAATCCAATATGGTAGAGATACAGTAAAACTGTATTATAATGCTGATGAAAACACAGAAGTTTTCAATAAATTTTTTTGCCATATGTTTGAAAACAAGTCAGATGATCAGCTTGTGTAACATGAGAATGATAGACTATTTTCCACTCCACTGTGTTCGCAAGTGTAAACTCCCTGTGCACATATGGAAGGATGGCAAGCAGTATGGCATAAGTAATTCTTATCAAACAAATTATCTATAATCATATGCAAAATTTAAAAAAGGAAGAAATAAATCTGCTGAAGTGTTCAGACCTGAATGCGAGACATGAGTTTAACTGAAAGCAGGTCTTAAAAGATTTTATTTACACATAAGAGTTTGACGTTAGTAGACTGTGCACTAGCTATCTGCAAAATGTTTAACTTCGTACTGGATTACATTCGGATCTAAACTATAAAATTATACAATAAAAATCAAGAATTTAATGGCAGAATAAAAATGAGGTGAAGATGTTCTAGTGGAATTTTGCTGGAATTTGAACTATGATCACTGGCACTGAATCTTTCATCAGTGATATAGAAGCAAATACAAAACTAATGGGGGTAAGAAATGTATTGAAGTGAAAACCAGAAAGATTTAAGATAAAGAACAGTGATAGGGAAGAATACCAAGCACAGCAATAGATTCACCAATTTCCTGATGTCTGAAAGTAAAGATTTGAAAGAATATATTTCAGTCAAATACAAATTACTATATTATAATTAAGAAGAATACATAACAAATTATAGTATTGCTTAAAAAAGAAAAGACTTCACTGTTCACGTATCTTTCATTAAAATACTATACATAATCATATATATACATATAAAACACATAAAATTAATACTTTAAAAATATGTAGAAAGTTCAAGTATTTGCACAGTGGAGTACTTGGGTGTAGTAATCCTAATTTGTAACTACCCTGGCTTTAAAAATCAAACTGTTAAAACCCATTCCTGAAATTGTAAGCCTAGAAATTCTATATGGTGGCAATATCTAATAGAAAACATAGTTGTTCTTTGGTTCCTAAGAGAAAGTTAAAAGACAGTCTTAAAAATACTTCATAAAATTAGTTTGTCCTAATTCTAGGACATTTCAAGCTGAGTTTTGTTTAGAGTTTGTTTTTCAGGTCTGAAGTAATACATAATTTCAGGTATTATATACAGGATTTTAAAAGACCATGAAATTAAATTCATTGTAACTAAGACTCAAAAACTGAACAACTGTAGAAAAGGATTTACAGAAATGTCTTATAAAGTGATTTAAGAGAAGAGCTACATAAAAAGTAACAATGTATTCACTGAATAATTAAGTATCAAACAGAACGAACTAGTCTGGCTAGCTGGTCTTCTGTTCAGAAATCAAACTACTCTCTGTCTGCCTCACATTCTTGTTTAGCCTGTAAAGTAATCCCTCTTTTAACATTAGTTTCAAAATACGATAAAAACTTCTTTGAAAACTTTTATCATAGAGTTTTGGTTAATTATGAGGGCATTTTTTTACATCAAATAGATGACAAACATTGTTTAGAAAATATTTCATTTTATGAACAGCTGTTCTGCAATGTTTATAGTTTATAATGATTCAAATTTTTGTGTAGCAGTAATTTACCTCTTGTGAAATCTGCGTTACTTGTTCCTTCTGATGTTCCAGATCTTTTACAAGCAATGAGTTTTGCTTTTCTAGTTGCAGTAATCTTCTTGCCAAATGAACACTGTACCAATAAAAATCAAGCTCAAGTTGAATTTTTTCCAAAATAGGCAGAAGAAATTCTCACATTTACACTGTAGAACTTGACTCCCTTAATTTCTCACCAATGCTTAAATACTAATATATATCAACTACACACTTAAACAGGTTGCATAGTCAAATTTAGAAAAACAATGAAAATATTACAAAATTTAACAGCACTGAAATAGCATTCCCACAGTTATGCCAATTGTAATATTTTATACAAAATAATTACCTATAGAATTTCTCCAGTACTGAACAGTTGCAGTAATACTGTCAAAATGCTTCACCTATATATGAGCATTTACTTTTTAGCAACTTTACAGAATCACTGTAATAGGCTTCTCCTTAAATAATAGTTTAAAAAAACACACATCAATATACATTTTGCAGTGGAACACTGAAAAATGTAGTATTTTATCATTTTCAAAACAAGCAAAATTGTTTTGCCTGACATTTAATATGCTAAATAATTAAACGTTATTGCCACTTTTTAAAAATAAACTCTTATGTACAGTCACAAATTACCTTGAAGAGAAAGGATTATTGAGATACTTTAACAACCTAGTTAAAAATAAGATCCTCAATCTCTTGCACACTTTATGTCCAAAATCAAGAGTTTATCATCAATTTAACAGTACAGATCCATAGGCAGTATTGGGAAGATTCAATATGCAATTGCAGAGTCTACTTCCAGACATCTAACCTAGTCTTCCAAACTATTATTAATCACAGTATCACAGAAGGATATGGCAGGAACCACAGTGGGTCACCTGGTCCAATCTCCCTGCCCAAGCAGGGTCATCCCAGAGCACGGGATTGCATCCAGAGGGTTCTTGAATAACTCTACAACCAGTTCCTGACCATAACACCTAATCTATGAGAGGATAAGTGGTCTAAAGCAGACTGACAGGGAGATTATATTTACCCTTAAGCTGAGGCTTACAGTGTATAAAGCTAGTTGAGTGTATAAAGTTTCTCTGAAAATTTGGCCAGTCATAACCTCCACCTCCTCCTCAGTAAAATGGAATACATTTTTAGATTTGGAAGAAGTCTTAATATTTTTCATCTGTGTTATAAACTTACCCTTTCATGCAGAAATCTTTTACTTCTGCCTACTGTGAGAAAAACTACCTGCAATTTTCAATAGCTTTTACCATAAGGTTGGTTCTCTCAGTTGCTCCTACAAGGAGCATTAGGTTACATAAACAGTAACTGAGAAAAACAGAAGTTAATTCTCCTAACTAGTTATTTAGATTTCTATTTAGGAGATATGAGATATGTGTGAAGATCTCATTTAGCATAGAAAAGAAATGAACCACTTCTTTGACTAGTAGCTACTAGAGTGTAAGGGAAAACTTGGATACCTTCTCATGGCAACTTTAGGAATGCAGCCCATCATAATTTTCCCAGCTACAACTATTGAGTGAACTTGACCTGAATTTGCAAGTATGTAAGGATAACACAAATACGTCTTTCAAGTATACTCATTGATACAGTTTTGGACTAGTTTTAATGTAGAGCAAAGGGACAAAGAGCAAAGACATCTTATTCTGGAAACCTTTATTACAACTACACTAGAAAATTATGCAGTGCTCGAGAATGTGATAATTTATTGTTAGCAAAACACTAGAGTAATTCTGGTAGTATTCTGTGTTCTCTCATTTACACTCTCCCAAGCAGTTCCTAGGCATGGCTGAGAAGTTAGCAAGGGCAAGCAAATCACTGCCAATGCGTCAGTCATGTGTGGCTTAACCCATAATGAGAATTTAGTTTTATGGAAATGGGCCACTACGTGCCATTTGGTCTTGATGCTTCAGAGTGTTCCCAAGGATGTTTAGTTTAGTACTATGGGTGTATAGTGCCTATGTCCAAAGTAATGAAATAGTTGTTACTGGCAAGTAGGCAAAGAAGTACAAAACCCCCAATGCCCTATGCTTGAAAATGTGGGCTTTTTACAAAGTCTCAGAGACTGAAGTGCATGATGTGAAATTAAAACAGCCTTTCATTTAGTATCCCATATATCAGGGATTAAAGAGCAGGCAGTGGACCCTAGAACAATCCTAGAGAGCACAAAATTTACCTGTGTTTCTTTAACGGCTCTAAACACAGAAGCCTGGGTCACACAGTCTTTGCTTAAAAACTGTGGGAGCCAAAGGCCTCACACACATTTTCTGCATGGTAGTTTTTCTTGAATCAAAACAGCAGGTAAACCATACACAGAATTCTATGGGTTTTTTTAATTTTTAAAAGATAAAGTCTGTGAAGTCTTCAACACCATTATGAAGGATTAAATAAGCTTTATTAGTCAATACCTTTTGGAACAATGACATTCTGAATGAAAGAGCCACTTCTAAGCTCAGAAAGTGTCTTCCAAGCATATCTGAAATCCTGGCCTATTGATCATCAGATTCAGCATTCAACAGTGATTTAGCAGAATTCTTATATATGTAAATAATCTAAACTGAATCTAATAAGGTGGTGAAAACCAAGGATATAGTCTGAAACTCAGAAAAACTCCTAAACTACTGAAAGGAGGAAGAAACTGAACTTTTAAGAAATGATGCTATAGGACTCTCAACAGTCTCCTAAATCAGACCTACAACAAGGTTATGGAGGGTTTTTTCACACTCCCACACCCCTGTTCTTTTCTTTTTCTTCATTTTTATGCAGAATAAAGAGAAATCTTACAAGGAAACAATCTGAAGAGGCTTAAAAGAGCAAATTAAGCCATGCCTAATTTATGTACTACATAAAATCTTTTATGTTAGTCAGCAATATGTAACTTGGTGCACAATAGGTCTAATCTGATTGACAATCATATTGACAACATTTGAAAAAACAGATATATAGGGCAGAAGAAATAGTAGGTGGCCCATAAATCTTTGCTGAAAATATGAACAGACCATCATTTGCCCTTAATTCTCATTAGTAACTTTTGACATTAAATATTCTTTGTCATGGAGAAGGTGAGGATTGAGAAGACAAAACCAACTAAATAAAATAATACTTGCAGTAAAAAAACAGCTATAAATTACAAAACGTGCTATTAAAGCTTCTGAATGATAGAAATGTACACTGTGGATCTATGGTGTCTGTTCACCTTGTCTTTACACTCTTCTTGGTTCGCCCACCAATGATGGTGGAGCTTCTCATTTTGGTCAAAATCTACCACTAGTATAATTATGCAACTGACTTTCTTGCACTTGAGCAACTGTAGGCATGCTTGGATCTCATGGAATAAGCCTCATCCTAGGAGAACCACCATCCTAATTTTGAACAACAGCAAAGGTTTTGCTGTGGTCACAGTTTAAAAGTATTATGAATAAATCCACTTTCATAGAATCATTAAAGTTGGAAAAGACCCTCAAGACTGAGTCCAACCTATGACTGAACACGACATTGTCAACTAGATCATGGCACTAAGTATCACATCCAGTCATTTCTTGAACCCTTCCTAGGATGGTGACTCCACCACCTTCTTGGGCAGTCTGTTCCAACGCTCAACAACCCTTTCTATGGAGAAATTGTCCAACCTGAACCTCCCATGGCATAGCTTGAGGTAATTTCCTCTTGTCCTGTTGCTAGTTGCCTGGGAGAAGTGAGTCATAGCCACAACACACAGGCTCTCAATGAGTCATTCAGATGTCACTATTATTTTTCAAAAGCAATGCATAATATAAATTTATTATTTAAAAATGACTATGATCAAGAGGTATGTTATTCACCTACACATCATTTTAATCTATTGATCAAATTATCAAATTGGTCAAATCAGAGCAAACTGAAAAAATGCAAGTGGAATCAGATCCCGTATTCATAAAGATGAAACAGTGATGCTCTGAAAACTTGTCTTTCCTAATTTCCTGACATACGTGTTTTTCTTACCATTAAATACAATAACCTTTAGGGTATTAGTAATATATTTCCTATTATATAAAAGTAAAGAATGCAACCAACCTGTTTTTACAGCTGTTAAGTTTTATACAATTAAAATTAATCCTTCTAAAAGTCAGTGAAAAGACTTTGAAAAACGTATATGTCCATTTACATGCATCAACCACATTAACAGATCCTAGTCCTCAATCTATTCCCACATACTTACATAATTAAAAAAACTCCTTATTAATCAAACTGGATGGATTCCAAGAGAAAACATAATGCATTTATCTTCACTTAGTTTATCTTGAATAAGTAAATTCAGGAGGTACTTTTCTTTACCTTTGCTTTAGTCGTCTTTTGGCTGTTGTAGGAACATTAGCACCATATCCATATGAGAAGAGAACCCTTTCAGCTTCAACTTCATCTTCCACTGCAAAAATTGCAAAAAGGTACTGTTGAAAAGCAGTGCCAGAACTAATAAATTCTATTCTAAGTAATTCTATTCATAACTCTACACATGCAAAAACATTTTTCTAGAAGCTAAATTTTCAGTTGGTATAACCTTCTGGACTTAAACAGAACAATTTCGTTCACAAACAACATTAATACAGTGTCATACTTTAATTTCTTACAACACTTTTTATTTTTATGATTAACATGCAATAAGAAAGAAAAGGAAAAGAGTTCAGAGGCTTTGAATATTCATGCTATTGGCATGGTCACAAAATACATACTAGTAGTATAAGTTTAATTCAGTAGAGGATTAGACTCTAGTTTAAAATTTTTTCTAAAGAATTAATTTTCTGTGCATATATGAGGATGTAGACGAAGATAAAATTAGGAAGTGTTTAAGGTGACAGGACATAACTAAGTCCATGGGACCAGAAGGGACACATCTGATGTTGTAAGGCTGCTCACTATTGTGTTTGAAAGACTGTGTCGATCAGAAATTTCACCACACTTGAGGAAAACAAATGTCATAAACATCTTCAGAGAAGGGCAAGGAGATTTTTATGTTTATGCAAAGTAAAAATATAAAAAATAACCTCTGCCTCCATAGATGATTGATTTTTGAAAATGTATTTCTAAGGATTTTAAACACATTACAATTGTTTTGAAAAGAAATCCCATTTGCAGCAAGATTAAAATGTGTGCAGATTTTTGTATTTCACCTTGTGAAATTCAGGTTTCCTCTCTCCTGTAAGATGAAGTGGGTCAGAAAAGAAAAAAAAGAAAGAAAAAAAAGAAGTGTGTGTGTGTGAGATAAAGGCAGGGCAGAGAGCTGGGACAGTGAAGAGGGGTAAAGCGAGACAATAAGAAAAGGGGAGTGGCAGGAGAGAAGGAGGGACCACAAGTGAACACCAGCCCAGACAGCACACAACAGCTTTGATGAATCAAGTAGTTGGGAACAGGAGAAACAAACTGAGGAAATTACATAAGAGTCCTATGTGACTCATTTCTAATGCTCAAGTACCTCAAAATCAGAAATACCTTCACTACTCAACAACTTGCACAATGCTATAGCTTCTGTCCTCACTTGCCTAATACCCTTTTAATGTTATTTTAAAAAACGATTCTTAAAACACATTTTAGAAAGAGAAAAGCCTCTAGTAGAGCACTTATGGTAAGTCACATATCTAGTTACCTGAAAAACAATACAGAAATTGCAGTAATTATGACAGAAAAAGTTTACTAATGTGGCACTACAAATGCACCAGAACTTCAGGGCTGTTTTAAATATGACAGGGAACTCTCCAGAGCTGTTACACACTTATGGTTCAGGGAAACATAAAAAAATAATTTAGCCTTCTTTTTGATTACAAATTCAGTGTTGCATGTTGCAGAAAAACAGTGAGATCCTGCCCTGTAAATTCATATCTGTTAGAAGTGTCCAGTAAATGTCAGAACATGAAAACGAGCATAAAAAAAATTGAAATGTTGTAGGTATCAAGTCAAGGTAATATTCTGAATCAGTGTGTGCTTCTCTTCTGACATTCCAGGTTCTCCACCTCACTTTGTGATGGAAAACATGCACTTTACAAGTTAGCGGACACTTACTAAATACAGTTTTTTACACTACTTAGCAAAAAAGTGCCATTGTGAGGATATAGATAGGTTCAACCTTTTTTTTAGAAAGATACTAACCATGGAAGCAAGAAAAATCAAACAACTAGTCTACAGCAAAAAAATGCTAGAGTGAAGATTTTATGCTGAAAAGGAAGACTAGACAAATGCCAAGGAAGTTTACTTTTGTTATTCATGTGGAAACCACTTAGATGCTGTAAGAAGTGGGTATATAAATTCTTGATAGTTTCCTGAATAGTCTGTTTCATATCATTTCAATATTAAAAAAGTGAAGCATAATGATAGGTTACTCTCAGTACAAATTCAGTGATCTCTTCCACATGAACATTTTCAAAAGGAAAAATTAAAAAGTGTATATATTTATTATATATTATATATATAATTATATGTATTATTTATATACTATATGACAAAACCCACCTCACATGTGCAAATACACAACTTATTAAAAAGTACAGAGAACCCAACCCCACTGGCATCCCCACATATTGTAAAACAGTGGAGGCTTTATGACTCAAGGGAAAGAAAAAAATATTATATGTTATTTAAATACAAAGAAGTGACCACAAGTCTGAAGATTAATTCTTATTATTGCTAAAATTCATAGAAAGTTAAAACTGTCTTCCACACAATGCCTTAGACTAAATTATTTTCACCAAAAGACAGACTGAAGTTTTTCCATAATATATTCAATTTGGAAATTACTATATATTCCTAAAATACTATATATTTCCTTTCAACTATTTTTCTACCCTTAGCTATTTCTGACATGTAAATATCAGGACACAATTTAAAACACAGGAGAAAGTATATCTGTCTTCCCCTTCAAAGTGCTTTTTAAAAAAAAAAAACACATTTTTTCTTCTGCTTTTCCTCAGATACTAGTCTTAGTAGTAGTACTAGTATTAATTCTAACTTTCTATATCAAGTACACTATAATAATAGAAAGTTCATTATTAAATGAGTATATTGTAATAATATTAAACTGTAACACCTTTTTTTCTCCAATGAAATCAGAAAATGAAGTTATTATATTTTAAGAGAACAGTTCATTTGGAAACTTTTATTTCTTTAAGTCATATTGTAGCATAGACTGTAAATTGTAATTAAAATAGATGCTTAAGAAGAAGTTAAGAATGACTTAGTTCTGTAAAATCTTTAATGCCATCCTAAGATGTGTAAGAAAATGAAAACCAGTGCAAACAAAAAACAGTGTTCTGAACTCTATCTTCTCCTTGGAAAAAATTAAGGTAAGATCCAAAAACTCTTTATTAATACATAAATGTTCCTTAGGCAAGTTTCTATATACACTTCCAAAAACATATTACAAAATAAATATAAACACGTACATAGCAAACGTGCTTATGGTCAGACTGGAACCTTTGGGTAGTCAGGCCATTCTAAGTACAAGCTGGAGTGTATAAAATTAAAACTATGTGCAGTCTAGTTACTGAAAATACCCTAATATCACTGCATCTTGGTAATACATACTTTGATATACACTATTCCTTGTATATAAAGCTTATGAAATAATCTTCTACCTGGAACACATTATACATTGTGACTAATTTTGGAGGAGCAAAGAAAGAAAAAGGATAAGAAGATAGCTGAATGAGTTTAGAATATTACTCTATTCTAGTTTAGAATCGTACTCTATTTACAAACAGGCTAAAAGACTTCAAGATTAGAATAAGAGTTTCAAATTAGAAATTACTTGCTTTGTGGGCTCATTTAGGTTGAGAATTGAATCAATAGAGGTTTTACAGAAATTTTGCTGTGTTTGAGAACAGACATTTTTATTCTTGCCAATCAGAGACAAAAATTTTCAAGACTAATCAGGTATGAACTTAATCCATTGTTTAGTAATCAGTACAGACTGAGCTGCAACAAAAAACTACCTAATGTCCAATTATTATGAATACAACACATGGAAGAATCTTTTCCCCCTTTCAGTTAATTAAAAGATTCACACTAATCATGTATCATGAAACCTATATTTGTCTGTTAAGAAAGAGGGTTTCCTGATATTTAAAATAAATAATAGCAGAATCCTAAAAACCATATCCAATTATAATGGGTTATCAGAATAAGGAGAAGAGAAATGACGGAATACTGAGATGATTTTTAATAAACACAAACTTAGACATATGGATGTTTGATACACATTTACAGATACATTTAGAAACCTGTCATTAATATTTTCCATCAAAATAATTACTGTCTTTTACTTGTCAGGCATAAGGAAGGAGAATGACAGGCACTGTATGACTTTCCAAGTGCCACGAGAAAAAAAGAACTCTTGTCATAATGCCAGAAACACCTCCAGACAGAGTGTAACTCGTGACAGAACTTACTTTCTGCTGTCTGCAATATTATCTCATCGAGCTCTTTTTCAAGTTTTTCATAAGTATCTAGTCTTGCTTGAAACTCAGAATTCTGTGTTTGAAGCTCAATAATGCGTGTTTCACTAGAAGACTGAAGACTATAAAATTCCTTCGTAAGCACCTGTGAGAATGAGTAATGGAAATACCAGAGATTCAGTATTACAGCTATTTTTGAAAGCGGCAAAATACAATACATGTGAAATGCACAGCAGTATGATACTAAATATTTCATGTAACTTTTGCACAGAAAAGATTAACATACTTTAAAAAGCAGTTAGTTTTTTCAATTGCGTGATCTTGCACAGATTACACTCTCAGGTCATATCACTTCTGCCTATCTCTAAAGGCATAACTCTAAGAATCATTGAAAAAGCTGCAAGAATTTTAAAGTTAGAAAAATCAAGATAACAACTAAAAAAATTCACACACAGCAGTCAGAATAGAGTAAATGCAATTATTTTTGTTGCTTTAATGGGATTCAGATTTCAGTTTATCTATTTTTCTAAACAAAACCCCTCATATTCAAAAGTAAAAGGTCTCTATAATAAATAAAGTTTGATATAGTGCTCTATAATAGGAAACAACACTGACCACATAAATATACGACAAACCGGAATAAGAAGATCCTTGGGAAGTAAAGTAGTATGAGAATTCAATCATAAGGAACAAAAGCAAAAACTTCAGACATCAAATATTTAAATTCTGCAAGAACATTTCTTCATGAAAGAGCACTGGTTTAAAAGTGTCTCTCTAAAGAGAAAAAGATGTTCCAAAAGTGTTAGTGGAATTGAAAGCCAAATATTCAAGTTATAATCAGACCAAATAAATATCCACAAAGAAAACGAAAATATAATTCAAATTGAACTACATTCTCCAAGTTTCACATGTCTGTGCAATTAAAACTCTGTTTAGCAACCTCTATGACTAGCAGAACTGGCACTCCCAGTGCTTGTGACCACAACTAACCTCATCAGCCAGGATCTGAATGTCCCAATACAGACAAAAAAAGAAATTACAGTCTATAGTTCCTTTTTGTAAACAACCTAGGCAGGTTCAGCACTAAAAATGCAGGGACCTGAAGACTGGCATTCTTTTCCAAAAAAAACAAAGGCTGTTATAGCTGGCACTTTCTTCTACCCTGATGTTTGATTTAAACCTACACTCACAATCTCATTTAAATCTGACAAACCGGACTCTGTGATATTGGCACTGCAACCTGTGGAGAGCCCAAGTACGAGATTTTCTCCTGAAGGAAAAAGAAGCCCGTTGAGGATCCACACTAGAGCAGGATAAAAGTGTGAGGAGAAAGAACTATGGAGAAGAGCTGTTAAGGACTGACTCAAACCCCCATCTCCCATCCCTCCCTGCTCTGCTGTGGGAGGGGGTACAAGAGTCAGAAATGGACAAAAGTTAACCCAAAAGAGAACAGAGTAGAGAAAGATGTTTCAGTTTTTGTCTTTGTTTCTCAACATCCAAATGTGTGTCAATTGGTAATAAGTGAAATTAGTTTTCCCTAGGTCAAACCTGTTTTGCCCATGGTGGTAATTGGTAAGTGATCTCCCTATCTTTATATCAACCCATGTACTTCTATAGACTTATTTACTTCACCCCCATTCTCTTCAGGAAGAGGAACGAGAGTGTCTGGTACCCAACCAAGGTCAACCCACCACGGTAGGAGTAGCAAGGTTAGGTCTTTTCAGTTCTGTATACACCGTGCTCTCCTTGACCTCTTTTAGTTGTAAAAATTTGGTCCAGAATTACATATCAATAAAAAGTATTTTATTATGTAACAGTGCAATTATAGATCCTAGTTTTAAATAATGATACTGAATTCATCGTAACTGATACGGTGAAACTGTCTTCTTTCCCTACAACTATCACATAGACTGACCTAAGCAGCTTTGTGATACAAGCAGATATATATACCTCACATGAATGACGTACTGTCTTCAATATCTCTCCATGAGAGATTGTTTTGCCTTCTTCCTCTCTCCAAAGCCTTATTTTCCATTGAAGTGATCAAACTTAATAAGCTTTGTCATTCGATCCCACCTCAGCAGAATTTGGTGGAGATAGTAATTCATCCATGTTATGTTCTTTGCTACTTTCCCCTCAAGTTTTTCCATTTCAAATTCTAATTGAAAACAACTATATAATGCCCCATAAAATGTCTCTTTATATAACGTACCTCCAGTTTTCTCTGATATTTCTCACATTCCATTTGGCACTGTGAAAGATTCTTAGCTGTTTCTTGTTGCAGGAGTTGAATATGTTCAGTTTCAAAGGACTTTAACTTACTTTGGTGAAGAAGTTCAGCTACTTTGCTTTCTGTGCCAAGCTGCATTTGTCTGTACCTAAAAGGAAAATGAAACAATAAGTTTAAATGATTCAAAAATAAGCAAATTTAGAATATATGCTAGTTCTGTTCATTAGAGGTATAAATTTCAAGAACTAATACAGTATTTTGAAGAGTTTCATAGGTGTTAGTTTGGTTATCTATGTAACTATTATAACCTGTATTGGAAATATCGTTAGGAAAATTCAATATTATAATGACAATGCAACACAATGCACAGTTAATGTAGCTAATGCACAATCAAATGATAATGACCTTATAGTATACCTTATTTTTCTTATTTTTAAAAATGTTAGATCAATGTGAATCTGTTTCTTGGCACACAAATCCATGCAATGAAGTCTTTTCCTGGGAGAGATACTATGGAATAGAGCTGGCAAAGCAACAGAGAAGGGCAGTAGGGACTGCCTTCGACAACCAGCAACATTGCACACTTACACAATCGCACTGTGTGGAATAAATTACTTCAGCAAGCTAGGACTCTACAGCTTGGAAAAGAGGGAAAAGGAAGAAATAAGATGCCTGTAACATTATGAGCAGCGTGGAGAATGAAAAGAGGAGTCAACTGTATTTTCAAATGAGAAAGCATCTAATGAGGCAGAATGAAAACAAATATAAGTTGCTATTCATACATGAAAGCTGTGAAATTCCTTACCATAAAATGCTGGGGATGCTAAAAATTAACACTTTCTCAAAAGAATACTGAACAACTTGCAGCAGAGAAATCCTTTGACAACTACTAAATAGAAGATGGTACTTCTCACACCGAAGCCACTTAACAACAAATGGTTAGATTGCCAGACAAACCTTTACTCTAACCCATCAGGGTTGTTATGTTAGTTGCCATTTGTCAAATTGCAGTTGCAACACAATTCCATCCTATTTAGCACCTTATCTTTAGGTGGAATTGAGTGTTTAAGAAAAACAAAGGGATTACTTCAGATATTTTCCCTGAGGATTTCAGATGTAGGAATGTTTCTAAGGCACAAAGAGGAAGCAATTTTCACTTGCATTAACTTGAACAGAACAAACAGGTGCCATTATGATGCCCCCCCCGATAATCACTCTGAAGACATCCGTGTATGTGTAAACAGTCCAATGCATGAATGAGATTGTTCCCACACAGGCTGAGATTGGACGTTCTGCTTACTGAGCTCATGAAAAGGCTTTTCTTTTAAAAACAATTTTCTTTTTCAATAGTAAGACATTTGTTCTCAGTGTTACTACATTCAAACTGCTAAATGACAGTTACCTATCTAGATATCGACTACTCCTGTCATTTTTGTTTGGTGATGCTTTTCAAGTGCTGATAATTTAAGTATTTCATGACTGCTTCCTATGTTCCTATTTTCATTTTATGACAGAAAAACAATTTCAGCACTCACTTTTGAATTCTCCACACTTTGTACATGATTGGCTGCAGACTTGACACTAAATCTTTTCTGGTATATACATTGTTTACAACCCTGGGAAGAATGCTTTGTTCCAAAACGAGTAAGTCTTCACAAAGATACATGTCATCCAGCCAACAGTGCAATGAAACTCACAAATTTACTTAATTACTAGTCACATTTATCGACTCTAAACAACAAATTTGCACCTTCCACCTTGACACAAACAATACTTTCCTGTTCACAGCTTCAGACCTTGTACTAGTCTGAGGTTCAAAGATCTGTGCTGTACTGTGCTTACACACTGGAAACATTCATAAACTTAGGTAAAGCATAAGTAGGTACTTCTCTGTATCTACTTTCTATACTTTCCAGAGAAGCCTGTAGTTCTCTGATGATTCTACTTAATCAAGTGGGTGCTTCCAGAGCATGCTTCTCTACCCAGTCATGAAGAGTAACTTCAGAAATTTATTTTTTTTTAACTTTGTTTTGGAAATTTGAAGCAGTTTACATGTGTATGATCTGTTTTGTACTGACAAGGTTACAAACGGTCAGTTTTCTTTTGACCTTACTACACTGTTGATCGGACTAGTAACTCCTCCACTGTAGCACTATTCAGAGTTTCTCTGTCATATTTGCTTTTACTTGGTCAGACAGTATCTCTGGTTTCTTGGCTACTATTTCAGCACAAGTGTGTGTGCATGTGTGTATAGAGTCATGTAACACAATGTGCTGAAACACATTCCTTCATCTGCCTAGATGGTCTCTAAGGGAAAACAAAAGAAAACAAAACCACCCTACGCTTTAATACTACTATTATGGAAAAAAACCCTGTGGAATGTGGGTCTGCAGGATTTTTCTCCATCAAGAAATTTTAGCAAACTTGATATAATGAAAGAGTAGAGATTTTAATCTCACAGAAGAATGAGGGTTAAGAATGAAAGGGAAATTACAGATTGGGCCAATGAAAAAGAACAGAAAACCTCCCATATGTAAGAATCATCTAGAATAAGGTCTCTGCTTCATTATGTCTCTGTGCCATTAGGCTGACCAGTCAATGATGCCTTAAGTTTGCTAAAGCAGTGAAACAATGGTTATAAAATGGTTATAAAAAAAGTTATTTCTAGAGTAAAGTAGAAGACAGTACTCAGAGAGGGACTTACACTCCGATTTGAAACAATGGTTCAAAGATTTTTCAAATCAGAGGAGTTTGTTTTTGCAAATGGTGGATAATGAAATAATTTGTCAAAATCTGCATAAAATGAGAGCAAATGGAAAGATTTCATGGTAAAACCATGTAGTCAGTATACAGAAGAAAGTATGGCAACCAGATGGTTTTTTTGAATGGAGGAACTACAAAGCACATCAGCATAGCCTAACCTAATGTTGATAATCAAAGATTTCCATCATATATGAATAAAGTGATATTCACTTAGCATTTCTATCTTCTTACATGAGACAGCAACTCTCATGTTTTTAACTAACTGAAATAGACTCTTTTCACCATTATCTATCCCATTTACAAAACCCGAGAGGTACAGCAGTACTCAAAAAGGTAACTGAACAATGAAGTACATTAGAAGACAATAAATTTGTAAAATTAAGCATTCCAGAAGCAGCAAATCCTAGTCCTAAGCTTATTAATAAGAAAGAATGTCAAGCAAATACAAATAATATGTCTTCCCAAGGAAGTTTTATCAAAATGATACAAACCACCAAACCTTTCTAATTTTGCAAACCTGATTATACCAACCTAAAGTTCTTTGGGATATATTTTAGAAATTATTTGCAAGTTTAATAATGTTAAAAAAACCCCTGTAAGTTCTGAAATCATCCAGAGTCCCCAGCTGGGTCAGTTCCAGATGTAAGATTTTTAAAGCAATTAGAATATACTCTCCTATTTGTACAAAGGTCTGTGCTTTGGTTCAGTGCCAAATTTGCAACACAATCTAAATGCTACAGACATTTTCTCCCTAACCTGTCCTATTGCAAACCTCCTAATTCCAGCCCCAACATGTTCCTGCCCTTCTCCCTCTCTGTCCCAGCACCAGCCCTGATGTTTTCTGAATTCCAATTCTATTTTCATTCTTTATACACAGGGCATCTGTTTTTCTTCTCACCTGTGTTCATATCCTATCCAGCTTCCATTTCTGTCTTGTAGCCCTACTCTCCTAATTCTGCTTTTCTTTGTCTCTATTTCTATATCACCTTGTCATTTAGCATCCTTCATCAAATCCTACCCATACTTCTTGTAATATGAGGTTCAAATCCCAGTTTAATTTTGTCACCTTCTGCAACTGAGTCTGGCTGCTAAGGCTTCCTCACTTTGAAAGATTCCCAAGCTAAGTATAAAAGCACAGAACTGAATTTTCCTTACTCTTCATTGTCCCACTTGGAGTCACAGGAGTAATAGTAGTCTAGATGGGCCTACATTAAATTAAATTCATGCCACAGAGTGCATAAACACTGTCCTTACATGCAGCAAACTGTGAGACTCCAGTTCAAACACTGGTATTCAAAGGATCTGGTTTCCTCTGGTTCTCTTGTTGATCCTTGGTACTAAAAACTGGTTGGCTCATTTCTGAGCAATCAAAAATTTCCCAGGAATTGCATTCACATGCTACCCATTAAGTAACTGCAAATGTAGGTACTCTGATCCGTAGTTTCAAATGTTTTCATTGTTCAGCTTTTGCAGCACTGCACATAAGTCTGATGAGTTATGTATCTAGCTGGTTTCACAAATTGAAAGTCTGCTCTAATATTTACTACAAAATGGGTAAGAAAACTGTCATTCTTTATTTAAATACACATATTTTATGAAGATTTTCACCCTAAGTTTATAGGCTTTTGTACTACTTTTTGCTTCATTCATGCCTTGCAAATATGTTAATTTATTTCTAATCTGGTCTAAAATATCAACGCACTTAGTAACAACACATTTAAATACCTTCAACAAACAACAGAAAAGCTCTGAGTATAATGACAAAACAGAAGATGAAGTATGTCAACTACAAATTGTTTAAACAATGAAAAATCTGTTTTCTGATATAATTTTCACTTACGGTTTATTTTCCCCAAACAACATGCTGAGATTTTTTTCAGCACACTATTCCTGGTTCAGGTTGTAATTAAAAAAAAATCCAGAAACACATAGCTTAAATGCTAAAGGGGAAGCTTGATTTAACATGCAAGTTCTTACCAGATGTCACATTTGCTTCGCATCAAGTAATTAAACATACAGTACTTTTGCATGTGATTCAGTAAAATCTGCAAGGGAAAGCTTAGAAGCTTTGTTTAAAGCTGCTTGCTTCAAAGCAGATTTTTGTGTTTTGCAGCATTCTAAGCATTTATTTTGCATTGGCTTCTGATCCTCACTCTGTCAGAACAAATTCCTTGGAGGCAACACTTCCACATAGTATTTTGCAGTGTGTAGGAAGTGCTAGTTCCAAACATCCAGACTCAGCAAGATAAACAGCTGGTTTACACTACCTGTAGCTTCAGGACACCTAAACTCAAAATTAGTTTTACAATAAACAGGAGTTCTTCAGTATGTAGAACCCATGTATTCTTTCTATCCTAACAAGACTAATGCCCAGAATACACCAGACTGGACACTTTTCCCTGCATCACTTGATGAGAACATGCATACTTCCCGTGTATTCCTATGCCTTATTCTATAGAAAGAAACAGGCTAGCTGTAGCACTGATCTTCTCACAAACGTGTAATATGACTCATAAAGAGCGAAGTTAAAGGTGGAGTAGCAGAATATACATCTAAAAAGAGCATCATGATGAATTACTATATAGGCAACAGCTTATCTCTGTTTATTCCACTATGACAGCTACAGTGAGCTAATTACCATAAGTGTTCCATCTCTTAAGAACTGGAAGAATGAACAATATGAAAGATATGTCTGCTTTAGATATATCTGCTGAATCACGCTGATTGACAGGGACTGAAATCCATCCTTGTTTCCTTGTCTCCGGACTATGCAATAGTTCTTCCTTTTATTTGACTTTGACTTTGTAATACTTAGGATTAGCTCCTGCACTGAGACACAGCTTCAACAATATTGGTGCTTCAGCCTAGCCTATGCTTATGAGTTACACTTCAGTCATGAGAATTTCAGAAAAAAACTTCAATAGGGAGTTTTCTCTCAATCCTGGAGCACTGATGGATGTCAAATCTGTCTTTCACTTCCTAAAAGTGCATACTTAATTTTGAGTTACTTTAAAAAAAGAAGAATAACTCTTGTCATGCTTTTTTAAAAAAGTGAAACAGGGTGTGGTTGCAACTCTGTGATAGTTCAATGCTGCTGATGCATGCTCAGTTTACTCACACTTACCTAGACTGGTTATTACCTGGTTTGAGTAATCAGCATCCTGATTAACGCTTTTTTATGTGCTTCAATGAAATAAACACACAATCTATTCAAATAACCTAACTGAACTTTATCAGTATGAAGACATTAGTAACAGCATTCTTAGGAAAGAGAAAGGATCTGAAGAAACCAATAAACTTATAATAAAGGATGTGATATAATTCCACTGCCTCCTTCTCAAAAACTATTTTTAGATACATAAACAGGAGAACAGAGTCACTTTGGTAATTTTTAGGAGTCTAATGGTAGTTGTTTTTGTTTTTGCCTAGGCAAATTAGTCAAGATGTATAACATTGTGTTATGTTTCTGGAGATGATAAGTTCAAAATTTATAAAAAAACTATATAAACATGAAACACAGGAATCATCAGTATACATGGCTGGTCAGGGAATACCTACCAGATCAGCTATTTCAGAAGATGTAAGCACAGAGATAACTAGTTTGTAAATCCAAAAATGGAAATTACCACCTCACAAGATCCCTTGAATGAAGCTTGAAAATAAGCCCAAAGAAAGATAAAAGATTCATCTTTTTCAAACAGAAAGGCTAAGAAATGAGTTCTCTGAAGCCTAGCGAAGAGATATCACAGGAAATAGCTTCACAGAATACTCCAAAGTCCAGGGCAACCATCTAAAATGGATTTGTAGCCAAGTTAAAGGGTGCAGACACCAGCACCCAAAGCCAAAAGCAGTCAGAAGAAGCTGAACAGTTCTACTGTTTCTGGCACTGCCGATGTCCACCAAGGCACAGCCTTGATACACTGCACAGAGCTATCCTTTGCACCTGTAAGCACTAGCACATAAAATGGCAAAAGTCTCCAATCTTGAAAGTATGAAAACCATGCTCAACTGAGGTGGATTGTACATCTGGACAAGCAGCAGAATAAGCATGATTAGATTTCTCATTGCCTAATCAACATCTTCACTCAAACAAATAAAAACTTCACTAAAAATAAAATTTAAAAAATCACTTTGAAGTGACAGATTGAAAACAGTCCCTTCTCTGCAATATGGTTTTTTATACTGTACATATTTTAATCCAAGACCAAAGAACCCAAAGTATATTTATTAAAACCTCATTATGTCTTTAGTCACATTTTCTGTGGATAGGCTAATTCAGTATTCTGGGAGGTTTCAGAGTGCTGATATGTGCAGGTAGTTTGACTTTACATGGCTCAAGTACATTTTGATGTAACACTACTGACCCTGTCAGCTCACAATTGACCCTTGGTATACTTGTGTGCATTCCCTTCACTGATGTGCTAAGGAAGTAATTCTTCTAGATAGTAGCTGAAACAAATGTAAGCCTGATAATTAAAGAAACATGACATAACTATAACTAAACTATCAAATTTACATTAAATTCCTGAGCTGAAAAATCAGTCAATATTCCTAATACTATGTAGATCCTCTTGAGGGAATAGGTTTTTTCTTTAATAGAATATTTTTCTTTAATTAATAAATCCACACTAGTGGTGTCACAGTGAATAAAGAATAGTGCACCCAAATATGCATGTACATACATGCACACAAAGCCCAAAATCTGAAAGAAATCATAAAACCCCCTTGCTAAAGCTAGTAGATGTTTCAACCTTTTTTTTTTTTTTTAAAATATCCTAAGTCACAAACTTTAAACTTCTGCAGACACTGAAAAGAAGTTGCTGACAACTTCTGATATACACACATAGGTCAAGTCTAAACCATAAATTAATAAGCGGAACGTGACTTAAGGAAATAAACTCTCTGGATGTTCATGCTGATAAGGTTAGTTACCTTTTCTATTAGAAGATTTACATTGTGGACACACTGATCTGTACATTGCATATACTTTTCTCTCCAATTTTTCCCTTTGCTATTCTTTCTACAAACTAGGTTGCATAAGCAGTTTATTAAAGTTAAAAACTATAAAATTAAAACTGGAATGCAAAGATATTTTGAAAGAATATTATGGGTCATGCAATGGGTATACAGATATTTTGTAGACCTATATAGAAACTACTACTGAGCAAAAGGCAATTAACCATCTCATACAACATTGATAAAACTTTTGCAGTAAACCAGAGACTGAAAGAGTAACAAAGATAATAGTCTAAATAATGAAATTGAAATCACATTTTACACAGTAGAAACAAAAAGATTTCACGTTCTTAAGGAAGAAAAGAAACTTAAATATGTATCAGCAATCTTATCTTCTACCCTCCACAATAGCTTTTGTCTATGGTTGTATATGCTGCCATTCCTCTCCTTTAATAGAAAAATCACTATTTTAGATGTAATTATATACTTAATAAAGATTATTACTGTATGATTTTTAATTCCATTAACGCAAAAAGAGAAAAAGTCAATACGACTGACAGAACTGCAGTTATACAGTGACAACAGCAATAACTGAATGTCTCTCTCTTTTTAACAAATAAAATCTAAAGAGCATTAAAATCACAGACAGCTACAAGCAAAAGAAAAATGTTTGGAATGTCATATACCTCCTTAAAACGGAAATGAGCAAACAAATATGTAAGTTCTTAACTCCATAAATGCAATTTTTATGTAACTAAGAATATAAAAACTAAAATTCTGCTTTATGCAGTTATAAAAATGCAGCTTTTTGTACGAAAAAATAAGAAAAGGAAAGGTTATCACTAAAGCTCCCCAGAAAAGGACAGGGAGAGAAATGAGAAAGTGGGGGCATATCTTTTGGGATGAGGCTAACTGGGAGACCATCAGACAAAGTTCCTCTGACATATGAAAAGACATATGTAACTACTGTATGAGCAGTGAGACTGCTGACTCCCCCCTCCCTTTTCCCCACTGAAAGCCTGGCAGAGTAGGTCAGAAGGTTAGGGTTCAAACTGCCATAATTTAGCAAATGATTGGTATGTCCTTTATATCACACATAACAGGTTTGATTTCCTGATAAGCAGAGTTCAAAGTACAGGCATACCTCGTTATCTGTCAAGGAGATGTTCCTACAAGTGCTACAGTTAGCAATGAGGGACAGCAAAGCAACTTTTTCCTAAAAATTAAAGTAATGGATGAGTCTTGGTGTTTGCAATGACTTATGAGAGACCAGGGTATTGCTGCATAATATTCCATTTATTCCTCAGTAAAATTATCCCTTAAAAATAAGATCTCAATGATTAAAATGCAAAACAATTATTAAATAATTCAGGTTGGATGGGATTTCAGGTGGTATGTAGTCCAACATCCTGCTCAGAGCAAGGTCACATATAAAATCAGACTAGATTGCTCAAAGCTTTAGCCACTTGGGTCTTGAAAACTCAGGGATGGAGACTGCTCATGCTTGGCTGTAGTGAAAAGATTGTCTTTATACCGAGACAGACTCTCCTGTTTCAACTGATGCTCTCTCATTCCCCTACCATGCCCTGCTGAGAAGAGCCTGGCTCCATCTCCATGCTTGTAGGCACTAGGGACACTGCTGATAGGCACCCCAGAGCCAGACTGAATAAACCCCCTCCTCAGTCCTTCCTCATGGGGCAAACGCTCCAGCCCTGACCATTGTGGTGGCTCTCTACTACATTCACTCCAGTTTATCACTATCTTGCTTGTATTGAGATGTCCCAAAAATGGACGTTCCTTGATGTCCTGAGTATTGTGCTGCTAATACAATGCAGGATGTTGTCGGAGTACACTGTTGGTTAATACTGAGCTTGCTGTTTACAAAAAGCATTTGTTCCCCTCAAAAATAAGGAGGATGATCACACACAAGATAATCTGCATTTCCTTATTAGCAATTGAATGCTACACAATAGTTATTAATACATGAAAAATCATGTACCAAAGATTGCTATAAGTGAACTTCCAGCAGTTGTTTTAAATAAAGTATGATACTGGAAAAATACACAGCTTTCCATCTGTCTTTCAGAACATAAAGGAAGTTCCATTTAGCTGCCTGCATGCCATCAGGCATGCTTCAGTGCAACTAGGCAGCTCAGGTGAGTTTTTGTTAGAAGAGAAAAGGATGGAAAGACACAGCAGTGGTAAAAGCAGAGAGGGGTCTTGCAAAATCAAAGGATACTAAGATGACTGACAGACAACCAGTGGGTAGGGGAGCACTACTGCATCTGTCTTCTTTCAAGTAAGACATGCAAAATATCCTTTCCTATGCAGTGACAGTAATTGGAACCACATTAACATTACCAATAATGGGACAGCAAAGGAGACAGTGTGAAGACCACTCTTCATTCATATGACTTAAAAAAAAAAGCTCATCAAGTTCATTTCAGCTCTACAGAAATCTATCAAGTGATAAAGTGCTGTATATAGCTATAGTCTTATAGTGTTGATACCTGTGTGTGTCATTAGTCAAAATGAAACATATATTGTTTCTAAAAATTATTTTTCTGAACTGTACCAGTCTTTCAAATCAACCAGAGAACCTTTCAAAGATACTGTAAAAACAATAATCACACAGACAACAGCATGAATAGCACACGAATATATGGAAGATACTCTTACAGCCGAAAACAAAAGGAGCTACAGTCCCATTCTGCATGCTTTTAAAACCTTGAAGTGGAGCAATAAATGAATCCTGAACAGATACATCATCAAGCTGTTTATGACACTAATGAAACAATCTCATTTCTCTTCATTCGCAAACAAGAAAAAGTACAATGAATCTAAACTTTCTATAAAGCAGTCTATCCCAATAAATTCTTCAGTTATCAAATTATCCTATATTAGCTGCTGAGGCATGTGAAATGTGGAAATACTTCAAAAATGCAGTAACTATTGTGAAAAATAATCAGTTAACTCCAAGCTGTCTCCACTCTTGAGCATATTTGCTTTCACAACATACTTTTCTGTATTTTATCAGTCATCTGACAAGTTTTACAAATAGAGAGACACAACTTTGCCTTTATTACTCAAGTTATTAATTTCAAAGAGTAGTATTGTGGAAAGCAGTTAAAAAAGCAAACAGAATCCAGATCTTAATTTTTCTATTTTCCTCCCATTTTCCTTGTTCTCTCTCACCATTTCAACAGTTCTTTCTTCAGCTGAACTATCACAATCCCTACAATAACCACACCTGAGAAATAAAATTTTCCTTCTTGTAGTGGACTTAAAAACAAATGTTTGTTCCTTTGGGTCTTTTCCCATAATGGGACTTGTGGACAAGACACTCCTGATCTCCATATATTCCCTGTCCCAACCGAGTAGCATGTCTTTTTATTGTGGAAGAAACAGAAAGCTCCTGCTACTCTGTGTGTTCAGTGCTTGTATCATTTCATCCCTGCCACCATCCATTCTTTCTGCTAGGAGCCCTAGAATACAGCTACATCTATCAAATCTCTAGGGAAGCAACTGCAGATGCAATTCCTGTACTCACTGAACAGCAGATGGAAAGTTCCCCTAACATATCATATTGTTAACATTAACTCCTTTGATAATGGAGCCCATTCACTGAACACTATGTTAAAATATGGCTTTAACCCTTGGCATTCTTATGATTTACAAGAAAGACTTCCATTGAATGGGGGCTTAAATATAGGTAGGAAAAGTTAACTCCCTTTAAAACTGGAAGAATGAACTGCTGCACTTCAGTCTGACCATGCTAGTTACGGGTTCTGTGTGAATATTTAGGTCATGACTGAAAAACAGTCTAGTTACCACTGTACTTCAGTCAACCTTGTTTTGTGTGATGTGCAATTCTTTTGCCTTCTTTATTACAATAAGGTTTCACCAGATGTAGGTGTTTAATATTTTTGCAAAGTATTTTAAACTCTATTCCACTCTAAGCTTCATGCTCAGCATTCCATTCTTCCACAGTTAAGAGTCTGAACCAGGTTAGAACCAGACTTTAGGCTTAATCTAAAACTACTAATAGGGTAATAGTTCAACTTGCCTAAATTCAAAATGGAGTCAGTCTTTCAGAAAACAAGAAAATCTGCATACTGCCATCTGTTCTTGAGAATGCAGTGTTTATAGGCACATGACACTGAAGCATGCTTGTCTTAGCAATACTAATGGGTCTTAGCAATACTAATGGGGCACGTAGTCTAATACTTTGACTCCTGTTATATAAATGGGGTGGACTTTGGCCCATATTTTCACTTCTTCCCAATCTCGGAATTCCTGGTAACCATAAACAGACATTCGAAGGCAAGCAATAAACAGTGTGCACTGCAAACATGCATACAGAAATTACACCTTAAAGATCAGCTGCAGGTAAATTGCTTCAGAATATTCACAATGTTAGTGACTCCAAGTTGTATTCCCCACAAAAACGCCATGTGTATGGGTAGGGAATCTTCATTAAGAACTGCAGAATTATCCTGAAAGCAACACAAAGCATAAAGGTTTCATGAGTTAAAACTTGTGATTTACAGTGCAAATCTCAGGGGTGAACTTGTGCTGGGAACCATCACAGTGACATAGGTATTACTGGATTATGGTTACAAGTATTAGAGCTTTTTCATCCAATGAGAGAGATGTGAGGCATCGAGGTTGCCTAGGATCACTCTGCAACATGTTAAAAAGTATTTAAAAGTCTGAAGGCTATGAAATGAAATGAAAGCACAACAGCTATACAAGTGGTGTAGAACTTCCCCAACAGAATTAAAGGTACAAACATTTCAAACTGCAGTAAGTGATAAAGCACTAGCCACATTATCTCAAAAAAGGCCAGTGACCATTAAAAAATACTTCATCATATCAGACTATCCAATGACTGCGATGAGTAGGAAAACTGACAATCTAGAAGTACTCCTGATAGGGTGAATACTACAAAAACCTTTATTAGTTATCTTTCCATTTGCAAAATCCTCACTGTTACAGGATGGTGGAGATTTACTGTACAGATGATTCTGGTTAGCAAAAGCAACTAGGAAAAACACTCAGCAGCTTTCCCAGATAGAAAATAAAAAAACCTTCTCAAATTCATTCCTGATTTGTCCAAATTTGAAGAGAAAGACTTACACTTACTTCCTGTTGGTGTCTAATCTTGTGTTATGTCCAAGTTCTTTTAAAATAGGCCTTAAAACATCACTACTCACTTTAATTATCTTTCACTTGGGAACAAGCAAGCCTATTTACGAATTCACTCAACACTCCTATCAGATGATGAACCAATTCAATTTGATCAGTTATTCCTAAGTGAGGAGATCTCATTTTGCCTTTTTTTTTAAGTAAATGATGAGAATAGCGTCACTCCATCATTATTCATATAATGATTCTGAACTTACAGGCAGAGGACTTTGTTAATACTTATTTCTCATTCCTAAATTCCAGGGATATGGAAGCATAAACTGTCCTCCACAGTAAAGCTTAAGCCTTACATCAGCAGATTACTGGAATTAAGTTCTTAGATGAAGTTAAAAGGTCTCTGTCATGTGAGTGAAGGTCTTAGGAAGTGAAGTTCAAAATCACTTTTACTCAAAATAGGACCTCCATCCAAGTTTCCTGTTTTTGTCACAGACTCTTTCAGAAAAGACTCTTTCTGGAATTTTTAATAAAAGCTTTTCTTTGTCAATGTTTTGAACCTTGCATGAAATGCCCCTCTTTGAAGCAGAGTAAGCAAAAAACATTAGTTTCAAATTTGAGAAAGTTACTGTCAGTGAGAAAGCTACTAGTGGAGGTGACACCCCTGGAGAAGTGAAGATAAAGCAGAAATCACAGTATAGTTCTGGACCTTGTGCTCTATCTTCAGCTTCGTGTTCAAAGAGAAGTATGAGAATATAGAACTGTGGATTGTAGGTGACATGCATGAATACTGATGAACAGTGAAAACTGTCCTTAGACTTGAGTTTATGAATGCACATATGTGGAGATGAATACCTAAGGGACTTAGTATTTCATTAAAAAGACGTGACTTCTGGAGATGTAGTGCTAAGATTTGAAGTTCAATTGGCCACAGCAGGTTTTCAAATAGATGTCTGGGCTTTCAACAATGAAGAGCATTTTCCAAGACTCCAGCCAATACACAAGCTAAGCAGAACAGTAAATTAGTCTTCACTTAATTCTGTGATGAAGCTAATAACAGTATATGTGCACACTAGTATAAAGTTAGATTCATTCAAAAAACAAGGAACTCTGTATACATAGTCTTACATATAGCCAAAAGTAACCACAGAGATTAGCTTGTTTGACCAACATTAAGTGAATGTCTTTCCTGAATTCTTGTTTGAATTAAAATATTTTGGTAAGAGCAAAGAGTATATGCTTTGAGAGAAACAGTATTTTAGATACGTGTCAAATTCTGAGTAGAGATATTTTTGATGTGGTCTGTGGCTTAAGGTGTTTGAACAATTTTCTTTGAACTTGCAAGGGAAATTCTCCTCTTAAAAAAAAAAAAAAATCAAGCTAATTCAATTCTGCCTGTAACACCAAACTAGGAAGATACAGAATATTTAGCATTTTATTCCATCTTAAAATAGCTTCCTCAAAATAGAAGGAAATGTTCTTTATGAATCTGTGTTCCCCAGCCATGGAACGTAACACAACTCAACAGAACTTGCTTCTTTATATAAAATATCTCTTTTTGAAGCCAAATGAACTATTGGTTGTTTGCCACTTACCACCACACACATTATAACATTATAAATTAATGAAAGAATAAAACTTTTTACAACTGCAGATTTGTGTGTGTGTGTTTGTGCCAGTGACAAGAAATATCCTTCCCAAGTTTCCTTGCTGGACTGTAAAGAATTACTTGTAGGTTTGTAAAGTTAATGACTTTGACAGAATTCAGAAGTTATTACTTTTTATGCCATAATTAGGGACTTCAATAAAATTCAGAACAAGTATTTTTCTTAAAGTACAGTCATACACATTTCTAGCATTGTAGGAACCAAAACTGTCATCAAGTAAGTGCAACAGTGTGGACTTTCACTCCATTAAGTGCTACACTGTTGAATGTATGCCATAAGCACTCTTGTGTTTCTAAAAGTGTGTATTAATGCTAGACATGGCATTATTATACACAGTGCTATATAATTCAGTACTTCTGTCTTATTAATACTTTTCCTTTACTTTCCAAATTTCCATTTACTCTATTACCTTATATTCTTGCTAAAAACCAATCTCTCATTTGAATTATTCTCTGTAGCATATGGAATGAATTTAAAGACTCTAGCTGATTGTGTCAACATTAAAATAGGACAAATATGTTGCTTTGGCACAGGGAAGTCAAGTCCAGGCCACAAAAGTTTGGATTATGTTCAGACAACTCCCCTCTTCACCATTCCTTGGTATGCTATCATTTACACATACTCTACAACATGAAAATACAAACAACAAAAAAAAAATCTTGCAAATATATTTACTTAATATGTGAAATCATTAAAGACAGAGAACAAAACTATTTTGTTTATTCAGATATTGCAGATTTACTGAATTGGAGCATAATCTTTGACAATTTCTACAACCAACATCTACATTTCAAGTATCTTTAACTCCAGTTTAGATTAAAGCATCTTAAATTAATTTTTTTTTTAACTTTGACTTAGTTAACTACTGTTTGAGTGTTTTCCTAAAACTCTACATTTCTCAGCTGTAACAGCATCTGTCATTCTTGGCTTGGAAGCAAGCTCTTGTATGAATGTGAGCAATCTTTTTTTGCTTCTTTAGAAATGCAGGGTATGTTCAACAACTGTACTATGGATCTATAGGAATCTAAAGCATGTGTTTAAAGTAATTCAATGCTCCTCTCAGATCATGATCAAATACAGCATGCAATATGATTAATAAAATAAACAGCATACTTAAGTATTTGGTACTCTTACATAGACATAAAATAGAACCATGAACTTTGCAAATAGGAAAGTAATTAAAATATACACTAGAAGGAGAATTACAACTTGCACATTCACTTATTTTTATGGATTTAACGAAGAAAGAGAAAAGTCTATTGCTACTGCAAATATTTTGATCAGATTTTATACTTTACATTGCAACACCAAATGCAGCAATACTTAGTGCTTTGGTACTATTCTCCTATGCATTTCAGTTTCCACTAACGGAGGAAACATTAGTAACGGCACATACAGTTCTCATTCTACATTTCTCACTGACTTCAAGTTAGTTTATGCATTTTCAAAAAAAAAAAAAAAAAAGAAATGCACAAATTGGGACTTTCAAAAGAACACCAAAGACCAAAATAGAGTTTAAGAAAAAAGAAAGAAAAAATAATTAAAAAAAGGAAAAGAGAGATACCATTTGGCATTGAAGTGACTCAGTACTATAGTACTAATTAAAATGTTTCTTTGTGTTCTGGAGTTTTGCTACTGAGTTTCAATAGTAAAATTTTCTATGTGTGCCAAATGGATTGTATTTAACAGTATCTTTTTCTCGAGGCCTTCTTGAAGTATTATTACTTCTATACGTACTATTAGTTCTCAAGGTATTATCACTATTAGTATGCAATGAAGTGCCATTTCTGAAATTGCAATTTGAAAAAAATACAAAAAAAGCAAACAGAAGAGGTCTTGAGCACAATTCAGTTGGCAGGGATAGAACTCACCGTTCCATGAAGATCTAGAAAACCATTTATATGCATCAGTATTGCATTTGGGAAAACTATCCTTCCATGTGGAACAATCACATTTCAGCTACCTTTTTTTAACTTATTTGAGGAGATTCTCCTTCATTATATTCCCTCCACAGATTTACAAACTTATTTGTAATTTTGGAAAATATATCCTGGTTCTATTTTTCAAGCAAATTCAGCTTAGAAGATTGTTTTAAAATAGCTCATTTTCTATTTCAGAATTAATGTGACAGTAACAGAAAATGACTACTTTCTCACCATATTAAAGATCATTGAATTGATATGGAATATGCACACACGCAAGTTCAACAAAGAATCTTTTTTCAGTGATCATACATTTACATATATAAAGTTATCAGACTGTCATTTCATAGGAATGTACTAGCACGCTACTAAATGCTCTAAGAGCTTGCATCGTGAATCACCATTATAATTGGTACCACTGGCAACTTGGCATCAATTTGAATATACAAAGGGTAGTAACGAGTAGAAAGGCCAAGGCACGTAAGTATAAAAGCAGTCAGAACTGCAAACATTACAGAAAAAAAATCAAGTACTAATATGATGAGAGAATTTAAGAAGCGATGCTTAAACGTGTCTACTCACTTCCTATATGAGCTATAATACATAGGTAAAATCTCCAAGTGTAGCATGCAAGTGAAAGCTAAGTATATTGTTTGAACTGCAACATAATTTATACTATTCTCTTCCTTAAATCCATAGTGTAGTAAAAAGGTATTCTCACAAATATTTTCTGTTTAATAGAACACAGAAAGACAGCCCATATGACTAGTAATTAGCAAAACAAATGTGACTAAAACCTATGTATTTCTAAAAGACAAAAAAAAAGGAATATTACTTAACAGTTCCAAAACAATTAAATCTGGTAGCTGCTAAATAAAACGCACAGAAGAGTTAAAATTTAGGCAAGTACAAAAATTACTGAGAAACCGGTGTAATTTGTTTTATGATTTTTCATAACTAATACAGAAAAAAATGCCCTGACAGCCTTGTATGACCTGTTAAATGATAAGAACAAGAAACAACTTGAAAGTATTTGCATTTTTCACAAATATTATTTTCACCCCACACCTCAGTAATGCAAGTTCACTCTGATTAGCATCATACACCAGTGCTAAAATGACAATTTTTGAAATCTATTTCCTTTCTTTCTTTAGTGATTCAAATTTTCTATGTTATTGACACATCACTTGAATAGCTGAAGATCTGAAATGTAGATTAAAAACATGTTTCAGGAATGATAGTAACTCAGACATTTGCAGCTCCTTTGTTACTGTGCTCAGCACTGGTACTACATTTAGCTGAATTGTACCTCATGTTGAGTATTTGGAGCAAAATGACTGCACATCTTCCAGTGATGTGTTTTTCTGATACACTGGAGAGTGTGATTCTTACAGAATAATAAGAATGTAACCTAATCAAAAAACAAATAAGAATGTATATATACAAATGGAAGACTTAGAGCAGGGCTAGGAAACTTAAGGTGGTGGTTCTCTTCATCCAGACTCTTAGAAGACAGAGCAGACTGCGAAAAAGGATCTGGATTTGTTTCATGATACTAGGACAACTGAACTGCTAACATGACCCATCTATGCCAAAGAAACACAGTTCCAGGAATCACTAAGGTACATCTAATGGAAATGATGGTATCATACAAGATAGAGCAGGAAATTATCTGACACATTATTCAGAATTCCAGTTATCTGTGTTAAAGGGAGGTCAAGATTAAAAGAAATGGTACTCAGATGTCCAAGAAAACAAGGAATCTATCCCATGAGAAGTCAAATAAGCTACAATCTAGAAAAACAAAGTCTGACTAAGATTTTAAGAGGGCAAAACAACAGATATTTAAGGACTAATGCTACCATCAGAACTCCATGTTATAAACCATAAGAAAATAATCTTAAAACAGAAATTAAAATACCATCTGAATATAACAACTAGAATAGCTTCCACTAGGAATGGCACGGTTCAGAATTTAACTTATTAAAAGATGTATAAGTCACATGCAATGACAGAAGAATCAATGATCCAAAAGGCTTATTCTAAAAACAAGGTTTATAAACCTGATAATACATTTGGAAGGTTTAGGGGTTTTTCTTCTTTTAATAATGGAAAAAGAAGGACCAAAAAGGCAACTACCTAGCTAAAACATCCTGAAAGTCATATTTTAATTTTTTTGTGTGTGTTTCTTTTTTTTTTTTTTTGAGAATCCATTTGATTGACTTTCACCAAACCAGTCCCAGAATTTCTTTATTTTTCCTCTTTTGTGGCATTTTGCTAAGCTCATGCATTATTTCTATCAAGACTTGTTGACAATACTTCCAGGTAAATTAACATAACTTCCAGGTAACACCAAAACAAAATAACTAGGGAGACTGAGAGGGAAAGGACAAGGGTCTCAAACTTCCTCGGAAGTGCCTGAGGCACATTACAAAAGAGGCAAAGCTTATCCATTACCTTGTCTTCTAACAGAGTTCTGGAGTAAACTCAATGATTTTGAATGAGTTAGCCATGACCTAATAAAACCAGGCCCTTCAGGGACTTAAACAGAGTTAAAGCACCTCCCTACCCATATCAAAATAAGCACTTAACTTTCCAAACCAGGAGACTTCCGAGCATGCACAAGGACTTCTACCTAGATGTGCTCCAACTTGGAATGCAGACTGATTTTAAGTGCCTCTGAGGTTAGGTGGTGCTTGAGAACAGGAGGTATTGGTAAGACTTCACCGGAATCTAGTCAAGGAAAATCTGCCCTCAGATAACACTATGACAACCTCCTGAAAAGCCATTAGCATGTGCAAATCCTGTACTTACCAACCATACACATTTTAAGTGGGGTGGGTTGCTCCTGGCTGGACGCCAAGTGCTCCCCTTTTGCATCTGGACAGGACAGAAGAAATACAATGAAAGGTTCATAAGGACAGGGTGAGATCAGTCCCCAGGTACCATCACAGGCAAAACACACTCAACGTGGGGAAAAATTACTTTATTACCAATCAAATCAGAAAAGAATAATGAGAAACAAAACCAAATCTTCAAGTAAACCACATTCCCCCCATCCCTCCCTTCTTCTTGGACTTTACTCTCAATTTTCTCTACCTCCACCCACCAGAGGTGCAGTGGAATGGGGAATGGGGGTTGTGGTCAGTTCATCGCACGTTGTTCCTGCTATTCCTTCCTCCTTAGTGGAGGGCTCCTCACACTCTTCCCTTTTGTTCCAGCATGGGTTCCCATCCATGCAAGACAGCTCTCCACAAACTTTTCTAATGTGGGTCCTTCCCACGGGTGCAGTTCTTCAGGAACAGAGTGCTCCAGCATGGGGCCCCTGCGAGGTCACAAGTCCCGACAGCAAACCTGCTCCAGTGTGGGCTTCCCATGGGGTCACAACCTCCTTTGAGCAATCATCTCCCACTCCATGGGCTACCACGGATCCGCATGGGCTGCAGGTAAACAGTCTGCCTTACCACGGTCTTCACCATGGTAAGGCGAAGAATCTTAGAGAATCTTAGCTCCAGTGCCAGGACCACCTTCACCCCCTCCTCCTTCTCTCACTTTGGTGTCTGCACAGTTGTTTCTCTCACATATTTTCACTCCTCTCTCCAGACGGCATAAATGTGAGTGTATCTAAGCACTGGTATCACATGTGAGCAAAGAATCTAAGGTCCCATTTTAATAAATGTTCCATTTTAATAATGCTAGGAAGCCAGGGCAATGAAGTAAAAAAAAGAAATATTCTTTAATATTAATAAATGAAAATAAACTTTATCAGAGATGAATCACTAGTGATTTTTTGCTGGAGATTCTGGTTCTTGCTTTTTACTTTTAAATATAAGTATGCTTGGTCTGCCTCCCCGTTTTTCATCCCACTTCCACTCCACCCCTATCACTCCTAGGTCCCTTTTAGGCACACAAACTACTTAGTCTTGAGTCCTTTTCTAAAAGTTGAACTGTCAAGGTAACATATCAGAAACAGATTAAAGGGGGAAATGGATATATAAACTTAAACAATACCATATTAAAGCAGAGGTGGCATTATATTTATTTTGAAAAAGTTATATAATATAAAAATTATAAAATAAAAAAGCATGAAACCTTGCAAAATTCAGTTAATATACCTGAAGAAAGGTATTACTTGCCCGGCTAAAATATTCAATTACAACAAACTGCCTGTAAATTTTCAGGCTTTTTCACAATAGTATTCTCCCCATTTTACAGGATGGTTAAACCAAAACATGCTAAAGGTGGGGAATAAAGCCCAGTAACAAACAACCCAAAACAAAAGACCCCTGTAAATGCTTTTAGGCTTATCACAAAGGACACTTCTGCATTCTGAAAGGTCTATTCACAGTCTTCATTTTAGTAAAATACTATTTCGAAGCAATTTCTAAAACTGGATGTAACATTCATTCACGCATATCTGCCAAGTTTTTAAATGCTTTAGAAGCTAAACTAAAACATGTTGAAAATGACTCACTGTGGTACCAGAATATGTACTGTAGGAAATAAGAACTCATTTACAAGTGGGAGAAATACACTGACACTTCATCTGTGGGAATTCACTAGACTTCCCTTCCAGTAAACATTATATTTCAAAATAATCATGGAAAATATGTTCTTTTAACTGAAGTTTATGAAAAGATTCAGACAGCTGGCATAACAAAAGAGACTTACAAAGATAAATGCAAAAACTTTTAAAAAAAAAATTGATAATTCTGCCAAAAGATATCAATTTAGCAATAAAAAAAGATTCCAATTTTTTTTTTACTTACTCTAATGGCTAAACTAAACTAAAACTGTTTAATACAGTTGTTCTGAACAAACAGATAATCATTTGAGACAAAAGACAAAAGGAAGATTTGATTATTTTACAAAGTAAGAATATGCAGGGCTGGGAGAAAGCCCTGGCAGGCAAACAAATTAGCATAAGGTAGCTCTTTTCTAACTTGAGCATGTCAACTAGTTTCTATTCGTTGGCACACTTTATTAATACAAATACCTTGCAGCAAATGCAGTACTTTAAAGAGGTTTGGGTTTTTTTTGAAAAGAAGAATTCATCTGGCACCAAGAAAATAAACCTGAAATATACCCCATTTATCAATACATATAGAATACTTTGGAAAAAAACCAGAACTCTGACACAGAAAATTAGACGCAGATTTCACAACTTGTGACTAGGAACAGAATCATCAAGGGCAAATCTAAAACCAAAAACCCCAGCCTCACTAGCTTCTATAAAATATACTATCTGTAAAAACAAAAATATCCTAGAGGAACATGAAACAGACAAAAAAGGATACAGTATTTCTTTTCATGGTTTTAGGTTTAAAAATCTTAGAACTAAGGTATCAATAAAGGTTCCATTCCAGCTAATGCTGGGCATTTCACACGCTGGGCACGGGATTCACATCAGTCATACTTTGCTCATCTTTTACCATTCAGAGAAACACTCTATACTGAGTATACTCAGAGATTCAGGAGTCAGTTAATTACCTGAAGTGAGTGACATATGAAGACAAGAGAAAGACTAGGGTTTCTAATTATCCTCATTTACTTAAATTACCAATTTACACAAATAAAATCTTCTTCCCTTTGGGTTCTGAATGGGACAAATTCTTCCACTCTCTATAATCCACAACTAATTCTAGTGACCCAAGCAATGTATCCAAGGCAAAACGGGAAGATGTAACTTTTTGAAGCATCTTGAAATTCATAATCTAGGTTCTGTTTCTGGAATGGAAGAGGTTAAGATCTCAGAAAAATCAGAGCAAACATTAAGCAAAATTTCAGAAGGGATGAATCAGTGCACTTCTATATCTGTTTATCCATGGCAACACTTTCCATGAAACAATTAGAATATCTGTGAAAACAATTCCAGATGACAAGTTCCACATCAAAGCTTAAACTACATTATATGCATACACATGCAGTAGTATTTATATTGAAATGTTAGCCAAGAGCTGCAGCATTTTGGCAATATATCCAATACTTAAATTTTAGAAAAGATACACATATAGGGTTGTAAGTGCAAGCATGCATATTTACAATTTACATGTATATTACGAAATCTAACATTTTGTGAAAAGACTAAATGCCTGACGGGTATATGCATTTTAGGTAGTACCCAAGCTTCATCTCAAAGGAAGCTATTATTTCTAGTACTTTTATTTCTATAACTACACTGCCATTTGACAGAAAAAGTTTACTTCCCCTTAAGAGAAAGTTTCTCAAGCTCCTTTATTCCATGAGTGAGAAGCTGGCATAAACTATGGCAACTTTTCTGTTTCTGGAATACCTCAAAGGAGCACACCCCCCCATCTCTACGCTGTCCATGCTTCACGGGTCTGCAGGGTGGTCTATGCAACATTATCTTCAGTTTGTCAACATTTGTTTCTTTTCAAGTACAAAAACCTGCTATTAAACAGGGCTCATAAGACAGGGTTGGCAGCATAGGTGCATATGAGCAGTATCTTCATGAATTCCATATACTGGTAAGAACTGCAGAAGCCCTTTATCGCTGGTAGTAAAGCCCCCTGATTTAATCTTTCATATGCATCCCTCCATTCCATCTTGGTTGGGTTTATTCAGTCCTTAAGTTCTGTGTCCTTACTGCTTCTCACCACACTCTTCCCATAGAATTAGAAATCCTCTCACTAATGACCACCAGCCACCATCAGGAGCACGACAGCGTATCTGCTTTTGCTGTGCTCACCTCAGAGGCCCATCCAGAACAAATGTTCTCATCTCACTTTGGTCTTGCTAAAGTTCTAAGTTGCCTTTTTTTTTTTTTTTTTTCTTGAATCTAAAACCAGTTCCCCCTCACTGGGATAAATAGCTCAAAGTAGTACCACCCTCTTGGCATCCCCACGATTCAAATATCATCTAAGTGTCACTATGGCTAAACAGTGTTTGGCAGAAATGTTGCTGACATGTCACATTGCCACCCTACAGCTACCCAGGATCAAGCTCTTGAACTCTGGTTAACTATGCAATGAACGCTAATTGCGTGTTCATTTTCTGGTTTCACAGAATATGCTTACAGAGTTACCCACATACTCATATAAGTAGACACAATTGTGCCTTTAGATCAGCTAGGAACACAAACAGCTGTAAAAATTATCTAAATAGCTTTGCTCTGAGTAAACTGAAGGACATGGCCTTCCCACTACCAATATGTGATGCAATACTTCAGTGCTGAAGACATACAGTTTCAAAATAAATTTACTGGTCTCCCTGTATGTAAATAACTCTCTGAGTCAACCTCGACAAAGTCTGAGATACATTACAGAAGCAATCTTATCTAGAAACAAGACCATACAAAAGGGAAGTCAGCCCTCCAACCCTGGTCTTTCCATTCTCTCCTCATCAAGGCACTAGCCAACCGACAAGCCAATCTCACGGAGAGAGAAAGAAACAAACAGGCTGCCAAGAACTTGCGTGGTTGTTCCGTCAGTTGTGAGCAGTGGTTTCACCAGTTGCAAGCACTACATGTAAACATCACACATCCCTCTCTTTCAGGAAGTCCTTGATGTGATTAATTAGGCATATTCAGTGCTGGATGGACTCATGCACAAGGCAAACAGCTCCTTGTGGCCGATGGCCTCGTCGGCTCGCTGATGTACACCTTTGGGAGCACGTGCATGAACACCATAATGGTCCTTCGTTTACTCACAGTCCTTCATTCATTTACAAACGAACTAGCTATCCTCCATTCCAGAACTATACACCACCAATTTCCTTATTTGTAAGAGTTACTCACAGGAACAGGTATCCCCACCATGGAGATAAGGACCAGCCTAACAGCTTTCAGTTACACCCAACATTCAAAATGTTATACCTAACATTTTCTCACCACTTCCAATATGAGTCTGCAGAAGACAAGCTCTGGCCAAAACTCAGTCCAAAACTCTTACTCATAAATATTAAGTCTTCATGGCAAAGACTGCAGAGTTTGCCATGAGTTTACGATGAGGTTCATAACATAGGATGACAAAGCTCTTAACTGCCTTTTCAAACCACACAGGCATCTATTTGGACACTGTTTCTCATAGTTCGATATCCAGATATGAGTATAGAATCACATCCTTTCCCAGAGGATAATAAGAATATAACCACAGTCTCTGAAAGCAATTACAGAAGATAATTATTGTTAAAACTTTAATGGTTTTATTAGATTGAAATATAGTATTACATAAATAGTCATAATCTGAATATCAAACTTTTGTACAAATGTACAGAAAATACAGTATCTCTGAATTTAGCTTCAGAATAGGAATTATAATATACAATTTTGGTAAATTCATGCAACTAACAATCCCTGTATATATTTATGGTCCTGTTGTTACTTGTGACCTATTTTTCTTTTGTATTCTAAAAACATACACTTGGGATTTTCCTAAAACATGTTCTTTTCTCACTTGCCACTGAAATGTTAGTGCATTGGGGTACTTAATGCACAAATTTAATCTTTCAAGCTCAAATGATTGGAAACACTATGGAAATAAATACTATTTGCATAGATAACGTGAAATAACCCCAAATAAAATTACACTAACAACTTCTTTAGATAAATGCTTTCATTTATATCTTGTCATTACATCCATATAATGTCACCTTTTCAAAGGGACACAAGGTACATGCAGTAAAAAGGTTGAGAAGTTCCCGTGCTCCATAGCTTCTGTTCTGTTCTACATAGAATAGCTGTAGTGTATAAGATGAAAGGCCCATTTAGCCTGATAAACCTGTCTCCCAACTGTATCCAAAAGTGTGCTTTGAGAAAAGCAAGAAAAACCTCTGCATAGATTGTATTTCTTCCTAATCCTCTGCCACTATGTCAAACTATTTCTAGCTCAAGCATTTCTTGAACTAGATGTGTTTTCTACTTGTAAAGCAATTCTCAGATTTATCTCTGAGATCTTCCTGTCTCCTTTGAACCCATGTAAACTTTAAGCACCTGAAACATAATCTGGACCCTACTCATTCACCCTGGTAATGCTGACCATGTGCAGTGAGTCACAAAAACAGGTGTGTTCATGAGGAATACTGGCAATCACATCAAAATCATGGACTGCAGTGGAAGTTTCAACCTTATAATTCAAGAACTATACGAAGTCTAAGCACCCTTATATCACCGAATGTCTCTTTGAAAGTATTTATAACTGCTTTCAAATTGGTTCTCAAAGGACACTGGTATACTTTCAATCTTTCCAGGCTAGCAAAAAACTTAAAGACGTAAAAGAGTAAATTGTTTTTAAGGTACTCAGCATAGTAGCCATCACAGAATTTTAATATTTTGTCTCTACTAATCATAATATTTTAAGATTAAGACCTTTGGCTAATGGGAAATCAACAGGTAAAATGAGACTATCAAGGCTTAAGGAAAATCTTTATGATATGAGGATGTGTTCATATTACAACCTTTCCAAAGCATACCTCAGAGGCTAATGATATTTCATGAGAATTATTGCTTAGGAGCTGGGACAAGAGCTACTGAAATAAAAAGATTTTTAGAGCTATAAATATAATCATTGAACATTCCTTGCACAGTAAGAGAATAAACTTCAAAGCCTGTGTTCCAGATGTACTGAAGCTCAGAAAGGTCAGACATCAGACTAACTTAGCATTCCTATGAGTCTTCATGTTGATAATTCTACAACATCAAGACAGTTTCAGTTATGAGGTGACCGGTTATAGGGTTCAAAGCATTCATTCTGGAAGAACAGTACCTTAGCTAAGAATGTAAAATTTTGAGATCCTGATTAGGAATCTAACAACCAATCTAGGCATGCCCTAGAAAGTGTGCAGTCTTCCTAACACCTTTATTCATCTATTTAATCAATTCTAGTTCATTAGCTTTTCTCCTTTGGTTTATTAAAATGAAGCTTAGAATTATCCAGTAAGATGTAAAGTTCAAATAAACATATCCTCAGAAGAAAAGGAAAAGAGTAGGAGCCTCTCTGGTCATTTCAGTAGAGATATAAAATGCGTTGTTTTGTTACAGATTTCAGTGCTGCTTCTACAGCTCCGAAAGAAACTAGACCCAGTCACCTGGGAAATGGACTTTTTCTTTGCTTCTCCATCACATTATCACTCCTGGTCCTTTCAATGGCTTCTTTGCATTGATTCTGAATTTTCAAGAGGATGTCTTTCAGTTATTTCCATGACATTCATGGAATGTTACCCTTTTAACTGTACCTCATACTTCACTTTTTTTATCAGGACAACAAGATGAAGGTAGTTTCATGGGAAATGAGCAGTAGTTGTTTTGGCTAGGGCTGAAATCTAGACAAAGTCTAAGACTAACAGTGAAGGACTTGGCTTTTATTCTAAGTGTTATAAAATTACACATACACATAATATTATAGAAATCATAAATGAATACAGCAGCAACAAACTATTATTTCCAAAAAAGCATTTTTGAATACACTAACAAAGTTAATTGAAACTTAAAGAGCTTCAACATACTACATAGCTCTTGAACTGAAGGGATTACAAAGCACTTCATATATAAATGTAGCAGCCATGTCTAGGGAGTAAAAGACTATGATAGTAGTTTTTAATATAGAGTGATGGCAGCTTTGCCAAAGAAATATTTTGGTCAGTAGTTTTCAGTATGGATCTTGTTTTAATTCATTATTGAAATCTTCATTGTATATAAATATTCTTGGAGAGATAATAGGCCCTTATTTAAATATTACCAATAACTCCAGCACTTAAATACATTGACTTAATAATTATAATATTAGAATCCTGTCATTGCAGTCAGCAACATCCAGGTTATAAAAATACATTAACAGAAGGAGAAAATAATTAATATTAATGTTTCTATTAACAATTAATGTTTAATGTAATAAATGAAAAACTAATAATGAGATTCCTGCATGCTCTGCAGAGATTCTAAATGCAAAGGAGAACATTTATTTATTCAGTAAATTTATGCAATTATTTTCTCACCTAAGACAGTCCTCTAGGCTTGTGTGCAATTAATAAGAAGATATACAGATCTTAATTTCATCTAATCAAAAACCCGTTTGATAAACAGGATTAATCCCATCTCTCCATCACCTACAAAGTTTAAGACAGATGACTAATATCAGGCAACATTCATCTCCTAGTGAATTAAAAAAAGTCTCACAATTATGAAGAACAAAGAAAATAGGGATAAAAAGAGATTCAAATTATAAAGATTATGGAGAGACTAAAATTAGTCTCCTAAACGTACATATATATAACCATTTTATATATATATATAACCATATATATATATATAAAACCATTTTTGTAATCATCATCCTAACTTAACAGAACTCCAAAAACACTGTACAAAAACGCCCTTTCATCATCTATGCACATTCAAATAAGAAAAAAAGTATATACTTAAAAATATCCTATTACCTCATGGACAGAGACAGGAATTTAAACCTCCCATTAGCTTTTACCAAAACCAAGGTTTTTTTATGAATAGTGTCTACTGCAAAGTTGAAGGAATAGCATTGCCACAACACAATTTTCTTGAATACTCTTCTTCTGTTTACCTCAAACCTATTTTGTTTCTTTTCATTACTCTACACTTCTCAGTTTATCATTACAAAGACGGGAAAAGAAAAATCCCCTTGAGTGCATCACATGAGCAGCACTCAGCTATAACAGAGCACATATTTTTTCGTCACTAAGAAAAATAAGATCTTGTAAAATAACATTAACTGTGAATTTCCCTTGTGTTCCCAGTAATTCTAGAATTTTCAAACCAGTTTCCACTGATAGAGCTGAGTCCTGCAAAAAGACATTTGACTCCTCTAAAGGAAGTTTAAAGGAAGTCAAGAATCAAAGACAAGAGATGGTTCTTGTAGATGTCCTCTGAGGTGAAGTGCTCTACTATGAGTTCACCCCATTTTAGATCTTAGACTCCACTTCGACTAAAGGAACCATTTCAGTTTTACGTTGCCCTTTCATGAAACTAGAAAATTTAAACATCAGGAAAAAACCTGATAGAAAACCACAATGCATTCATTTTACTATTTGTTGTTTTTGTTGGCGGTGTTTTGGTGGCTGGGGTATTTTAATTTTTGGCAAGGAGAAGTAACAGATTAACAGCCAATAGTTTCAAAATAACACTCCAGGAATATTGAAGCGAAGGAAAAGCTAGAACATATTTAGCATCAACACTTAACTATGTCATAGATGATGGAGCTGTTACAGAATTGCTCTCCTCATTCAACCCCCAGATACTTTAAAATTAGAAAAAAGTTCACCAACAGTTTAAACCAAAGTGAAAATGCTTCCGTTTGGTCCTAATTTTTTAGCACATGTGTGATATTGATAACAGTTTAATACGAAATATCAAATAATTTGTTTTCATTGTCATGGGTAAAGGAAACATGGATTCTCACACAGAATTTACAGCTGGATAATAGCAAAGTAAGCAACAAAACTTATATCCTGATATCACTGTGATCTACTTTGAGGTTGAAACACCAGATCCTTTCTCAGTATAAATCTTTCATGAATATTATTACTTTGGTATTTTCTTGGCATTTGTAAACAGCTGTTCACAGAAAGCTATCACAAACATCAGTAAGAAAAATGAAAATAACTGCACTTGACTAGAAAATTGGGTATTAGTTACACTTCTGATCACAAGATTTGCCAGGGGCTTTATTTAACAACCATTCAGGCCAGTCAACATTCCACATACTTCTGAAGCTTTCAAACATGTTTGTTTATATAGATTATGATACCAGTGGTAACTACGATGAGTCACCTTGTTTTCACTAAAGTAGAACAAGCTGTTATAATCACTTAAATATAGAACTGGACAACACAGGTATTCCTTTTTCATCTTAGGGGTTTCTGCTGATATCACAAAATTTTTTTGTTCCACAGACCTGTCACATGTCAGTTCACAGTAAATACAGAATCCAGGGTCTTAAATTAAGGTATTTATACCATCTCAGCATGCCAGTTTGTTACTTTGTAGATCATTTAGGTAGGTGACTTGGAATGTGGACAAAGTCTCAGTCTTAACATCTGTAGTGTGGTTAGAAGTGAGGTAGCTTTAAAGTGAGACACCTACATTTTAAAGAAAGGTAGTATGGGTTTTCCATTTTCCCAAGCAGAAAAACATGCTATTCCGAGCAACAATCTACTTCTTAGGACTCCAAAACTCAATATTAATCAACTTCTGAACTTATTTAAGATGAGGAAAGGAGATTTTTACTTAATTGGAGGGCTCATCACTGGAAAAAGCCACAGGAGCACAGAAGCATAAGTGTTCAAACAAGATTCTTAGGTTTCTGATTGCAGAGAAACTTCCGTCCTCAAAATCAAGCAACAATATGAAAAAATACAACACATTATATAAGTGGGAATACAGCAGAAAAGTATTTTCTCTGTGGTTCTTAAATTTAAAAATAAATGTAGAATTGAAAGCTAGTGTTTTCATTAGGTAGAAGTGCATCCCCAAATTATCATACACGAGACCTGTTTTCCAGAAGAGTTTCCAGTTATATATGAACTCCCCACATATCTTAGTAAACCTTACCACAGTGAAAGGTAGGAGTTTCATCAGAAAGAAACACAGGTTGACTCACATTAGCATTTTATTTTGACTCAGGCAGTTTGGAACCAAGTTTCCTGGTTGTCCCCACTTAACTGGCTTTGATTTCCACATCTGCACTGTGGAGCCATCATCTCAGAGTTTGCAAACTGAATTCCTTTTTGAGAATCCAAGAACACCTACAATGCACTCTAACCACTAACAGGTATTCTGCACCCTTGGGCCCATTCAGCCTGAACCAGAATTAATCTGAAGTCAAATCCCTGAAACCCAGTGTGGATATAAAGTCCTCTGACCCGTTCTGCTTACTCTAGAACTACCCTCGTTGTTTCACATCGCTAGTTAGCAATGATGTCTTTTTCAGTCCTTAGGCAATCCTATTTCTTCAGTAGTATCACCACTGCAATTTAGGAGTTATACATAAAAATTAAAAGCTTTAATAAATTTATGCCTATGTTTAAGTTAATGACATTTTAACTGATAACAACTTGTAATTAAAAAGTATTTAGAGAAAAATAAAGTTAATTTAGTACTTTCTTTGAGTAGATGACTAGGAAGCACAGTTGGTTAATAAACCAATCTTTTCATTTTAGAAAAAAAAATTTAGGTTAAACAATGAATTAAATCCAACATTAAGGACACATGACAAACTTAGCCTGAACAACTTTGATCACTGCCCATAGTTTTCCATTTCCTCATAATTTACCACAGCTAATACACTAAATTTACGAAAAGCAAGGAAAATGTGCTGAAGAACAGGAAAGTAAACAGGCAGAAAATCAACCATGGTTTCATTCTCCATTTGAATAGAACTGTATGTTTTTAAAGACAACATATTTTACACATGGAACGTGAAAGACTGAAAAGAGACAGCAATAAGAAAAGAAGCACGTAACAAGCTTAATTGCTCATAGCTACTGCTCTCTATCCACACTTTATAAAAACTACTACTTGAAGTCAACATATAAAATGATCTTCTACTTTCAACTAAAGCAAAAAGACCACAACAGAACAAGTTCACACTCTGACCACTGCTACTGTACAGTATGAAATCCACATTCTTGCCATAAGATGAATAATTATGTCTGCTTGTCCTTACAGGAGTGCAGGAGAAGGATCAAACTTTCATATTTTTGCTGCATTGGCAATGGGAAAATTTTACTAAAAGAATTAAGTCTGTAACTTAAATTAAACAAAATGTTTGTAATTCAGTTTGTTCTTTATAAGCAGAAAGCTAGTATTTCCTCCTATACAAAACTCCTAAATATAAATATAGTTACACCTTTAGATTTATTATATGCATTTGAAAGACACTTACTGTTCCAAGAGTTGATTGTACTTTCTTAAAGCATCCTTTTCAGCAGTAACTGCTCTTTCTTTTTCAGCAACAGCATTATCTCTTGCTTCTCTCAAATTTCTGAAGTAAACAAAAGTTATTCTGTTAATAACCTATAAGGAAAAGACTGTTTTGCTTAATTACTATTGCTTGATTTGAACTTCAATACTACCTTCTTCTATTCTCACAGAATAATAGAAGGATCTGTCTATCTACATGCCTATTTATTACAGAGGCTTTACTTCAGGTTATTTTCATATATACCAGCAAAGCTTCAAGCTCTGAAATTCTAAAAACCAATGATAAAATTACCTATTTATACATAGAAACATATAATTCAAATTATTCTACAATACTAGAACTATAAATTATTTTTTTCCAGGAATTAAATAAATTGCAATAATTTTGCTTGGTACTTCACTAATAACTACAGGAATGCTGTCCACCTAGCTGAAAAAATTCACAACTTTTATGATAGAGCAAGAAAAGATTAGCTAGGCATAGAAATCCTACTTCTACTTACAACTAATTGTCTGGTTACTCTGATATACAGACCATCAGGTATCTTACCCAGCCTACCACACAAGTGAAAGTACCCTTTTAAAATGGGAAGAAATACTAACTAGAGATTCAAGAATGGGCATGGGGGAAAAAAGGTGGGATGAGGACAAGGGAGACAGAAGCTCAAGGGCTTCTGTGTTAGCTTTTTAAACAAACTTCTTGGCAACTGCCATTTATTGCATTATTTGGTTCATATCCCTAAACTATTCTAGAATGCACGAACTGGATTCCAGTCAAATTGAACCAAGTCAGAAAATGTGCTCAGGGAGAGCACCTCACATGCTCAAAACGACTAAATTGTGTTTAATCCAATGCCAAACCCCATGCAGACATTCACATGCCCTGTGAATTCACTCGTACTTGCTAATGCAAGCATAGCCAGAGCTTACAACAACCAAACAAGTGAAACTGATGCCAAATAAATTAGGAATGAAAGCATCACCTTTTTATTGGTGCCCCCCTTCCATTTTAGTTTCTTGAACTGACTCATCCAAGTGTAAAATAAGCACCAATAAATTCAAGGGAAATATCAGACTCATCAGGCTTGGCAAAGTGGTAAAGAATAAAAGCAACTGAATATTAGATTAGCTTAGCTGTAATACAATTCCATTCTTTGAGCCTGAGGATGAAACCAGCATCTTTATTTTCAGTCACAATCAGCACCTCAGCACATCATACAAATTCACTGCAAATTGCTTTGCTCGCAATTTGGGGTCCCCTTTGTCTTGCCATTGAGGCAGACTGTCTTATGACTTTTTTTTTTTGTTTTTTTATAGAAAGAGCATATGATAAAAAGCCTTTTTTTTTTTTTTTGTAAAACATGAAGGCAAGTCTAAAGGATTTACATTTCAGAAGTAATTGTTTCAAAATGAGGAACAAAACTGTAAATCAGTTCCAGATAGAAACGAAATATCTTTCAGTAGCTTTCTCAATGATATACAGACCCTTGTCAAATCCCACAAGCAGTGTATGTTTAAATTCCTACTTTGTAATTCAAAAGAGATTTGCATACAGGAAGTGGTGTAGATGTATATGTATGTGTATATATTTTACTCACACTTGCAAAACTACACCATGATGTAATTTTTTTTTAATTAGAATATTTCAGCTGACTGAAGACAGACAGCAGAAGTCATGTTCTTTTTTTCCACTCTTCCCAGCAGTAACAAAACTACCTATTAGAGGAACAGATGCTGATGCCATAAATATCTTTTTACTATCACCAATTCCTTCTCCACATGACACTTTCAGGACATCTACAATGAAGTTATAATTAATTATTAAACACTTCTCCCATTTTAAAGGAATAAAACAGGAGAAACACAAGCTAAAAAAGAAATCCAGTGCCAAAGGTCCAAATCCCTAGATCCCTAAAGTACTTACATGTAACACTGTGGTATTCAACCAAATCAACACAACACAAAATGAAATATGCAGGTCTTTGCAGGTCTAGAATCTTCTTCAAAAGAGAATTTTATAGTAATTGACATGAAATCCATGCTTATGTTTTTGAATCACCATGCTATAAACAATCTCAATTAGATTTATTTTATATAGGCATAAGTCTTACTGGTTTCCCTCATTTTTTTCTGCCTTTTTTCCTGCATCAACACCACCTCTTCTGGATTCCTGGCACAGTTTCAAGACCGCCCATATAAGCATGACAGGTAAACTAACACATTCTGTATTAGTTATGAATTTTAATAATCCTTTTCGACTGATAATTTTGGATGACCATCACTTGATAATAAATATAACATCATGTATTTACTCCATAAGTATAAATTAATTTCAGTTTTTAGAAGATTCTCATCAGTTTTACAACTGACCTGAAGTTGATAGATTTTGAACAGCTCTCAAAGTGAGAGACAGTTAGGATTATAACTGAGCACAAAACAGTGCTTGGTCATTTCTGCTCTGATTAGGTTATTGCCTACATCTTATTTACCTGTTTTCACGTTCATACATCTCTTTTGAAGTGCTTCTTAGTTGCTCAATTTCTTGATTTGTTTTCAACCTTATTTGTTCCAACTCTTCATGCAGTTTCTTTTCATATTCTGTTTTATAGTGATCTCTGTAAATAAACAAATACATTACACTGGTCAAAACAGCAAAACTTCAGGTACAGCTCTACAGCTAGGGCAGGGGGCTTCTTGATTTTACGTTTTATTTCAATCCATACTCATTTACCTCTCAAACAACTTGAAATACATATCAGTCTATACTGTTACACAAATTAAATGAAAATCAATCAGGAATAAGTAATATTTAACTGGGAATAAATAAAAGCTTTCTGTATACTCCTTTAAATTTTTAAAGTAATTTGATATTGATTAATCACATAACATTAAGCTTAACATTCTTCCAGAAATTCTTTGTCAGCCTCTAAGTGCTTATGTTACTTCACCACTAAAAAAACTCCCAGACTCTCACTTTCCTCTTTGTTACTAGGTAAGGATTGATTAAACTTACTGACTTGCAATAGTGCCACACCACTACAAGACTTGAGTACTATTTGCAACCTCATATGGTGGAAAAAACGTTACAAGAAACATTGAAGATCACACGCAGAGATTTGCAAAGTCAAAACCCCCCAAGATTTAGAATTTATACTGTCAATTCGGCATATAAATTATTTAAAATACATAAGGAAATTTTTAAGCAACAGATATCAGAAGATACTAGAACAAAGAATTTAATTTCAGATAAATATTGACATATTTTTGTAACTTTGGAAACCCATGACAGACTGTAGGGAATCCCATAAAGAATCTCTCCTACAAAACTACAAAATAGGCTTATGTTGTAAGTACTAAACAGCTAAGGAAGCTCAAAGTTTTATAGCATCTAATTAATGTTCAAGAATAATCAATCAGCAATGAAGCAACTGATAGAAATTACAGGTTTGGAAATAAAAGCATATTATGAAGAAATGTGCATTTACAACCATAAAAGGTCTTAGATTTCTTCTGATTTCCAATCATGTGATAGTCTACAGTTTTCAGAAATATGTACTTGAGATAGCCAAAAACTCCTTCACATTAACTAAAAGCCTCAAAATATTGAAATGTCAGAAAGCTTGCTGTCAGGTTTTCCTGTTTTCTTTTTATTGACACCTTGAATTTCAGTTGACCCTTCAAGGTAAAAGTAAATTTTTCTCCTCTCCTTCCCTCAATTGTGTTGAACTACAGCAAATACTGTATAAAGATCTTTGACACAATAAAGAGGTTTATCATGAAAAAAAAAGAACCAAACCAAAACCACACTAAAAACAAGCTGTACTGGAATGCAAGGGTCCCCCCACTAGAAACTTTGTGTTCTTTATGTGTTATACCACTCAATATGAAGAAAAAAGTGAAGAAAAGAATGTTGACAATCAGGACATAAGGATATAATTCTTATGTGCAGGATCAATGAGCATTATCATTTTCTTGGTTCATAGACAATTTGCTATTACCATTACTACTTGCCAAAAAAAAAAATAATTCTGACATTGAAGAAATTACACCTTCCCTCCCATGGCAAGACAGCTAAGTCAGGAAGGTTCACTGAAAAAATTAGAAGTATCTGGAAAAGTCACAAACATCCACAGTGATGTCACCATAAGACAGTTCAAAGTGATGCTTATCTTTATGAGGACTAAAATAAACACATGGTATATAGCAAAGGGCATGTTCCAATTACATAGTTTGACTGCCCTGTCGATGCATTTAAATAAACACCAAATGAGTTGTTGCCTAAGCAAAGAGCCATCATTAAGAATAAGAGAATCACAACAGAATGGTTTGGGTTGAAAGGAACACTAAAGATCATCTAAAGATCACTAAAGATCATTCCAGGCCCCTGGTCATGGGCAGGGACACCTTTCACTGGACCAACCTGGCCTTGAACACCTCCAGGGATGGGTCATCCACAACCTCTCTGGGAAGCCTGTTTCAGTGTTTTAAGATTACACATATAAAGGGAAATATTTTTTGTTGATCTATGCTTACATATGGATTCCTAAGAACTGTAGCTATAAGCTGCAGGTGATCTGTCTTGCCACAATCTTAACCTATTTCAACAGGGAATATTTTTAAAAAATTGTCAGGTTAATGCCTCACGTTTCCTGAAGTCTGTAATTTTCTAATTGCAGTACCCCAATGCCAGCAGTTCTGACAGTGACCAGAAGGTGACTTACTCTTTACTCCTGAAAATAGATACTTGGGTTTGTTTTATTCATCTTCATTCCTGAATTACAGCAGCCCAAAGAGATCCAGATGTGAAGAAAGCATTAAAGAGCCTAAAATTCTTCAAAACATATCAAATAGAAGCTTATTAGCCAAACTGGTGTTACCTGCAGAAACCACTGAGGACTGCAGAATATCCATTAGCTGGTACGTTTTTCTCTTGCTCTAGTTTTGTACCTCTCTAATTTATTTGCCAAATAAATAAGATTCTAGGGGAAGACTGCTCAGATGTATGTGACTTCTTAAAACACCATTTAAAAGTAGAACTTAAACATTTATTTAAAATGTAGAAGTTCCATGCAAATGTAGTTCTGAGATATTAACATGCAAAACAAAAAACTTGACATGACTGCACTGAAAGAAAAACAGTATTTAAAGCACTTCTGATATGGGCTGGAACTCACAGCTGATTATTTCAATACAGTGGCCTTCTATTTTCACTTGAATAACACTCTGTATTTTAGCTGTGTTATAGGAGAGTCATATTAGCACACTTCATCTTAGTTATACAAGGACACAAGATTTATAGATACTATTTTCAGTTCCATCTTCTTGATTCAAACACAAGAAAGAGGCTGAAGAGAAGCTGAGCCTACCTCACACTCTGAGCTTAACCATTCAATCCACAGGTGTCCTTTTAAGGACACTACTAACCAAAAAATAGGTTTAGTTTCATTAATGCAGTACATATAGGCAAACATTTGATGTAACTCTGGGATACACATTGAAACAATTTCTTTTGGCATCTAGATGTAGGGAAATAACATGAACTAGATAACCTTGAACTGGATGATGTTCTTAGTCATATGATTTAGATTTGGATAGTCCTGCAAGGAGCAGAGAGTTAGATTCAATATTCCTTATGGGTCCCTTCCAACTATGATTCTATGGAATATTGTAGTACAGCATTACATATGTAGCAAGACATGTAGCTGAGTAGTGTAATGTATTCTGTTCAACATCCCATCCCATCTCTATTCAAAGAGCATGAAGATTTGCTGCTATTCAGCAGTGGCCAGCATACAGTGATAGATCTACTTCTCAAGGCTACACTTAGAGAATCTGTATTCAAGCTCAAGACTGATAGCTCAAGAAGCTGATACAAAACATGCTATATTTAAACATTTGTGAAAACTGAACATATTTTATTCTGAAATAATAATTCAGAGTTTCTATCAGATACTACTTTTAATAAAGGTAATTTGTGGTGGTGGAAGGTTTTGTTTCTCTCTTTTGTAATTAACTACAACTACCTTCCTAAATTTCTGTGTAAACCTAAGAGTTTAATTGCCATAAACTTTCAATGCCGATATCTTCACTACTATGGTCTTATATCAAAGGTTTAAAAAAATTTTCCTGATACACATTAAGACCCAAGAAAACTGTTTCTGCTTCTAGTTAAATAAATATGGACGTGCTTTCTGAAAAATAAAATTAACGAAACAGGATTTGTGCAAGAAACAAGGGAAAACAATTAAATAACTTGTCTACTGATAAAAGTGAACACACAATAACTTGCCTGGATGTAACATATTTTTCATACATTTCTTCCCTAGCTTTTTTGGCATCCTCTAGCTGAATCTGAAGTCTTTCAAGACGATCCTCTTCATGTGCACAGCGAACACTAAGCTCCATGTTCTGGCGATTAAGATAATCTTTATCTTTTTGCAACAAGTTGAGGGATTGTTGTATGGTTGCCAGCTATAAAAGGTATTAATAAGAACACTTTAACATGAACGTCAAGGTATTTAAATTATGTACACATATTTGCAATTTCATTTTAACTCTCTTCTGTGAGAAAAATGTAACTGTGCTCTCCCTCCAAGTAACAGGTTATATGTGTAAACACAATGTGAATAGACATCCTGGGTTACTACACCAAGAAAGAAAGCAGTTTCTGCTCCTATAACTAGTCTTCCCCTGGAACAAATAATCTGTCAAACACTTACAACTGGATGCTCCTCCAATCCAGGACTTGTGATGCTACATCAGTATACACAAAAACCAGCAGGACCTTCTGGGAGATTAATGCTACTTTTATTCACTCTAACATTCATTTAAGTTAATCAAAAAAGCCATTGTTTTTGCTATAGTATATTATTTGATGTGTACATACAACCTTGATGTACACAACAATACTTTTTTTGCCAATGTTATATGCTGAGAGCAAACTTGCCTTCTGATGTCCTCTAACAGTGTTAGAACACAGAGGAATAAACAGCCTAACAAAGTCTTCAGATTGATACTAAAGAGCAGAATATTTTCTAATAGAAACTTATTTTTTTCCCTAATGTTTCTGACAATCTCTATGCCTTTAGGCAGAGCAGTACTATCTTTGCAGTGGAAATTATAGCCACTATTTCATCTGTAATATTGCTATACAGAGAAGCTAAGGAATGCAAAAGTAATCTGTCTCATGTACTCAGCTGCTAAAGTGTTAACACACAAAGATCTTCCATATTATTCTTCTCTGAACCAGTGCAGAAGAACAACCTTCTCATGCAGTCCCTTTCAAATGATACTAAAAAATAAATTCACAAATTATTAAAGAACAGCTAATCCATTGTTTCCTCTATTTCTCTTGGTGTTTCCTGGAATAATTTCTGTACAAAAGCACAGCTTAGAAACAGTCTTACTTTTGCATTCAAGTTGCATTGAGCTACAAACCATCTGATAATTACTCAATGACAATATAAACTGTAAAGTTTTCTTTCTTTCTTGGGATTCAGTAAAAGTCTGTTCTACCTCCTGAAAAGCTGTTGCAAAGTTACACCCACAAGAGAGGAAGGGGAAAATCCCTTAGCAGTGTCAACAGTTTTGGGTGATTCTATCCTAATCAGTTTACTTCAGGTGAAAAATTCATCCTGGAGGTTCAGTGAGACAATCCCCCATGAACAATTCGATGCAGAAATAATGAAAGTGGATACTGAGTAATGGAAGCTTGTACTGGTATAAACCAGTAATGGAAGCTTGTACTGGTACAAACTATCACAAGTCCTGCAGATCAAGGCAGTGAACTTGGAAACATTCTTTACATACATTTCTTTTTGAGTGCCTTGACCCAAAAGTTATCATCCATGTCCATTACTGCACACAATTTGTGACTCCTGGATGAATGAATTACTGAACAGAGAAGCAGAAAGGGGCATTTCTTTTGATCTGACAAGACTTCTGGCTCTTGGAATGTCCTTGGAGAAGCAGAAATGTATTCCCCTGTGCAAAACTAATGCAACCAGAATGGAAATGGCTGAGATTTGAGTAAAATGATCGACCTATCTGGATCAGAACTCACTGGAATTCTAATAAAGGTAAGTACCCCTCTGCACCTGAAGAGACATTTATTCTCCGGCAGAGACCAGAAGAGCTCTACCAAGACAGTCAACACATGATGCAAAAGAGGTTGAGACAAATGTTTGGAGCTTATTTCAACCTTTAGAAGAGAAATCTGGTCAAGGAAAATCCTATTGTTATCTTCAGTTATCCAAGTGGAATGCATAGAAAGATCCAGACTCTTGGCAGTACATAGCGACAGGACGAGATGCAACAGAAAAATGCTGCAACAACTCTGATTAGCTTTTACAGAAACATTTTCACGAAGGAGGCAAACAAACACTGGAACAGATTGTCCAAAAGGCTGTGCAATCTCCATCCTTGGAGATATTAAAAACTTGACAAAGCCTTAAGCAATCTGATCTAATCCTTTTCTGCACTGCATGGGAAGGTTGGACCAGCTGGTCTCCTGAGGACCATTCTAATTAAATTATTCCATGATCCTGACAGACTTGATTAGACAAAGAATCAAAATCCTGGGGTGAAGAAATATACAATTACTAAAGTAAGGACTTTACATTTACCTCTTTTGCTAAGTCATTTCTTTCTTTAGCTTGTGCTTTGTATGACACCTCTAATATTTCATATTTTCTTCTGAGTTCTGATAATTCATGTTCAAATACATCACGTTCACTGTTAAAACAAAGTGAAACTATTAGATGCATAAAGTGTAATGAACAAGATTCTTGTGCATTTGTAATTTCTCAACCTTATTTCAGTTTATGACACTTACTTCTTCCATAGGGTAGTTACTGACTAATCTTACTTTTTTCAGTTATTAACACCTAGAACAGTATCTTAATATATGAAACAAATTAGGATTATTTAAATACTTAAAAACAAAGTTCTACTACAATAACCTTGAATTCTCATCCTAAATTATTTCAGCTTTTGATGCTGTTTTCCATGACATTCTCTTGAATCTTTTGCAGATATTGAAGCCTGATGAAAAAGTGAAGAAATTTCATTCCCATCTTCCTAATCAAAGAGAAAGAAATGTGTACTTGTACTCAGTTGGTGTTCTCCCTTGTATACATTCCCTTGATACCAGAGTGGGTTGTACTCCTCATGTTTAAAATATACATGACACAGCTGCAAAAATTATGTTAGTGCCCTGAACAAGAGTGCTTTCCATATGCACAAAGAAACATCTCTGTGTCTCCACTCTAACCCTGTCAGAACAGGGAAATGAATGAGCCAGTATGAGCTTGCAGTTTGGAAAAAAGCTAACCAAATTTATATTAAGTATAGCATAGCTTTAAAACTGAGATAACTTGTAGTGCAGCAGAACTAGAAGATTTGACATAGCATTTTTTAAAGGCAGAAACAAACCTGGAAGTGATTAACTTCTGAAGTGTTCCCAAATATCCTCATACAGTCATGCCAACAGTGCTCTCCCCTCCCCTTCGTCTGTGCCTACACAGATGAATATAACCTACTCTCTCATATATAGTTTTGGCACGCTCATTCAAGCTTTTCTCAACTCCAGACTATTTTAAATGCACACTGCTAAACACTGGGGCCATTCACACAAACGTTATTACAATCCACTTATTAAGATGCAGTTGTACATAGGAAGTAAGCCATAGCATCAGTCCATCCTATTTGTAACAAGCTGCCAGGTATATTCCAAGGTTGTTTTAGTACATGTAGATGTGAACCAGAAGAGCTGTGAATCCAGAAGACAGATTCTCCTTGAAATGACTTAGTGGCAGGCAAAGTCATTTTTGTCAGTAACTGCCTAAGTTCATTCTGTATGAACAACTAAGGAGCTGGTAGGGTGTTTTCTATTAATAATCCCCATTTTTGAATCCATTTCCCAACAAATGTGCCAAAGGCCAGATTTCTTGTACTTGCAAACACACTAAAAAAGCCATTTGGGAGCTGGACTGTGAAGTCTATGAGTGTATTTATAAGAAGTCCATTTTCACTATTTTGCAATTGTTTTTTGCAAGATGGATATTCACAACCTTGGCTAGAACTGTAAAACCTGTATTTTTAAAAAGAGACACACTGGAACTTCCTGCAGTTAAACCAATTCACTAACGTAATCCTAAGGTATCTAACAAAGACTTCTCATAACAGCCCTTTCAAATGTATGATTACAAGAATATCTTAAGTTGTAAATATTAATTCCCAAGGTCCTATCCTCTTAATTCACTCTGTAGGCACCACAGAGTAGAGCACAGGGCCTTTTGTTAGAGCTTTGCTTTTAAACTAGGAAAAAAAAGAGTACTTGTTCCAAAATGCTTGGCACCAACAGCTCCCACTTCCTTAGCTGCAAAGAGATTGCTAGGCTCTTCTGAAAACACAGTAAATCTCAAAATATAAACTTTTAGAAGGCAAATTGATAAATCAGTTTCAAAAATGTTATTCATTTCATGTCTGAAATATACTACAGGAGATAACTGAACCATTAGTTGACTGAGGAAAGGAAAAATATCTGCAGTGTGCACAAGTCAAAAATAAAATCTCTAGTCAATCAAGGTTGATGTTTACCTATTAATATCTGTATGTTAGTTTAACACTTGAATTATAGAGATACTTACGATTTTACTTTATCATAGTTCTCTTGTCTGTAATCACCTTGCTGAATCATCTGCTTGGTATCAGCCAGTTCCAGTGTTAAACGCTGGCATCTAACCTCAAGTTCTGACCGACTCTTCCTCTCATCTTCATAGCTCTAGAAAGTAAGACATTTGAAAGGATCACAGCTACACTGTTATTTACTTAAAGCAATTACCAATTAATTTTTGTGAAGATCTCTTAGACTATTTATGTGGTAGTATTTTCATTTGTCTCAGTATTTGGAAATTTAGTACATATCACAAAGTAACCAGCGATACTGATATTCAACTTAGTTTTATCTTATTATAAATAGAATCATAGAATCAATCAGGTTGGAAAAGACCTTTGAGATCATCAAGTCCAACACTGCTGTGTTTACTAGACCATGGTACTCAGCGCCACATCCAGTCTCATTTTAAAAACCTCCAGGGACAGTGAATCCACCACCTCCCCGGGCATCCCATTACAATGTCTGATTACCCTCTCTGTAAAAAATTTCTTCCTAATATCCAACCTAAACCTCCCCTGGCACAGCTTGAGACCATGCCCACTTGTCCTATTGCTGATTGCCTGGGAGAAGAGACCGACCCCCACCTGGCTACAACCTCCTCTCAGGGAGTTGTAGAGTGATGAGGTCTCCCCTGCTCCAGCACCTCAATGTTGTTCCTGAACTGAGGGGCCCAGAACTGGACACAGCACTCCAGGTGTGGCCTCACCAGTGCTGAGTACAGGGGAAGGATCACTTCCCCGGTTCTACTGACCACACTGTTCCTGGTACAGGCCAGGATGCCATTGGCCCTTTTGGCCACCTGGGCACACTGCTGGCTCATGTTCAGCTTCCTGTCCATCCAAACTCCCGGTCCCTTTCTGCCTGCTGCTCTCCAGCCACTCTGTGCCCAGCCTGTAGCGCTGCAGGGGTTGTTGTGGCCAAAGTGCAGGACCCGGCACTTGGCCTTGTTGAACTTCATCCTGTTGGAATCAGCCCAACTCTCCAGCCTGTCCAGGTCCCTCTGCAGAGGGACTTACTATTGAAAACTGAGGCAAAGAACGTGTTAAGTACCTCAGCCTTCTCCTCATCTTTGGTGACTATGTTCCCCCCACGTCCAACAAAGAATGGAGATTTTCTTGCCCTTCCTTTCACTATTGATGTATTTGTAGAAGCACTTCTTGTTATCCCTAATAGAAGTGGCTAGACTGAGTTCAAATTGTCTCTCTAATTTTCTTTCTCCATGACCTAACTATATTCCTAAACTCTTCAGGAGTAGGCAACCCTTTTTTCCATAGTCTGTAGGCTCTCTTTTTATCCCTAATTTCCTTCAAAATCTCCCTGTTCATCTAGGCTGGCAGCCTTCCCTGCCGGCTTGCCTTTGGGCTCACTGGCACAGCCTGCTCCTGTGCGTTCAAGACTTCCTTCTTGAAGCATGTCCACCCCTCCTAGACCCCTCTGCTTTCAAGGACCGTTTGCCAAGGTACCCTCTGAACGAGTCTTCTGAGTAGGTTGAAATGTGCGCTGCGGAAGTCCAGGGTAGAAGTTTTATTGATGGCCCTCTTTGTGTCCCTGAGTGTTGAAAACTCTATCATTTCATGGCCACTGCGTCCCAGGCAGCCTCCAACCACCACATCTCCCAGCAGCCTCTCTTTGTTTGTGAACAGCAGGCCTAGAGGGGCCCCACCCCTGGTAGGCTCATTTAGCAGCTGAAGCAGGAAATTATCCTCTATATATAAATACTTGATTAATGTGCCTATTTTTTGTAATGCATTTGTCCATTAGCACAACTTTCAAGACACGTAACTCTCATATATAGAGCTGTTTAGGGCAATAGCATATATGGAGTGTAAGACACAAAGACACCCTGATCAACTTCACAGGCACCATCAACCGAACAACTGACAGAATGCCTTCTTGAAAAAACACACCTTAATAATTGTATGACACTACAGAAAAGCTCCCTAAGCTACTAAACATACTGTAACTATTCTGATAATAAAATAGAATTTTTTTTAAAATATTTCACAAGCCTAGTAATTTTCCCTTTAACTAAAATCACATTAGGTCACAATCTCAAAAATCACAACCCCAAGAAAGTTTTCATGAGAGTTTTGAGTCATCTATCATCATTTAAAGACATGATTGTTACTCATCCTAACATATACTGGTACACATGCCTTATTTTTATGTGTACCCTAATTAACAGATACAGATTCAGCAAATTACCACTACAGAACATTTTCTTCTTAAATTAATTAACATGCCATTATTTATAAAAGTGGCATCATAATAAGGGTAAAGTCTCTGTCAAGATGTTTTTAAAAGCTGTTGTCCACAAGTTAGTTAGAGTTTCAAATCCGTAACATAATGGTGTTACTACCCTGCTGTGCACTGCAAACATGACTCACCTTGCAATAGGAAATGTTTGTAAGGGCACTTAATGTTTAAGTGCAAATTGAAAGATTAAGTTTAGAATAAAAATTCTTCTGTGGATATCCTGTGCCATACTGCTGCTAATATCAAGCTGGAATTCATACACTCTTCACTGAGTGGGCTACTGAAGCTCCTACAGTATTACATATCTGGCAGCTGGAAGATAACTAACTAAATTATAAAATTAAATTGGGTAACCTCTGGATAAATTATTCATAAACAGCTTTAAAGCACCAGTTAACAGAACAGTTAATTATCTACAAAATTAGTTCCTTCTAACACTTCAACCATAAACTTAGTTTTGAATTTTATTTAACAAATCAGTTATTATCGTCATGTAACAATATGGTAACTTCAAGGAGGGGAAGTTAAAATTCTGCTTTTGAAAAGCGATACTAAAACATACCTTCAGTATGTGGGTTTGTTATGTTTGTTTTTTAAAGATTTAGTATAATTCCTGAAGAAACACTAATCATACTGCACAGGTCACTGTTTTTCATCTACCTAATTTTAAGGTGTCAAAGTAGTATTTTAATCACATGAAGAAACGTGACAAAGCTAATTGATGTTCTAGGCTGTAAACAGGCTAACACCAAAAAATCTGTACGGTGTGCATAAATCCAGGTAGCAGATACACAAGCTTCTGGACTCCCATAGCAATACATCTTAAAGACATACAATCAAGCTGTCTGTGCTTAGGAAGAATAAAGCTTGCTTTGCATGTAATGAAGTTAATTTAGTTTATAACAATGTCCATACATCCTAAACTGATTTTAAGATCTCTGCAGTGGAACAGCTTTATCTTTCAATTTATCTTCAAGAGTTAGCTTGAAAGTCTTGATGAACAGCTTTGTCCTGCTGAAGTAAAAAAGGGGCTTATAAAAGAATCAAGATACAGAGCCCTTTCTAGGACAGGAATGAGGTCCTGCAAATACCAATAAATAAAAATAACCTAAGTAAGCCCACAAACCTCAAAATAATTAAAGGACAAACAGTACTTCCTCACACTGAATGTGTTTGAGTGTTGAATCCCAACACTACATGGCTTTTCTTCAGCTTCTTACTAATTTTTTGCAGAGAGCAGCAACTCACACTGATGAGATGGTTAAAACAAACAAAAAACCAAACCTCTCCTATGTGAGACAGTTGGGCAAACATAGCCCAAAGAAATTCTTGACAGACTGCCTAAGAGAGCCAGTACTAACCAGTACAGGTATTTTCTACAGAGCATGTGAACAAGTCCCTACCAAGAAGTGATTCCATTTGGTTTACAGACACTGTCAACACATGGATGCTTCAAGCAAGAAGATTCTAAACTAATGATCTGCACCACTTAAAACCCAAACTGGTAGAGAAATTAAAGACCTAATGGCAGACCTCAATTTAATGATATAGAGCTTCACTGTTATCCACAATCTGGAACGAATAGCAGTTTACAGTAGTCACCAAAATGAACTTCTATCTCAATTTCAAGTACAAAAACTAGGTGACATTTTTTTGAACAAAGTTAGTGACATCTAATACATGGTAGGGATTAGCTGATCTTTCAAAAAGCCTTTGAGGATAAGAAGATAAACAGAAATGCAGGGAAAAGATTAATCAGCCAATCAAGCGGAAGTAGCATGACTTCTTCACACTGTCTTCAGATAAGCCTGTGGAAGAAAGTGATCCAGCTTTTAAAAAGCTTTTAAAAAAGATCTTTATCTTTGAAGAATCACTTACACAGGCCAGCATTTTGTTCATATACTAAGGTACTTAAAGGCCCTAACAAATGCAAAGCTACTGTATCATTGTGATGTGAAAACCAATTCCCTCAAGTTATTTGGATGAGGTGCTGCTCCCTGGTAAAGATGATATTTTACCTTGTTTACACAGTCTGCATTCAAAAACTATTGGTAAATACATTACTTATTGGAATACAACTGCTCAAATGTCAGGAAGAAGCTATACATAACTGGATGAGTAAGACATCTCTAGTATATTGATATGAAATGGGTAATCTGCCAAGGATTGTAGATGGGTCACTATCTGCTCACAAAAATTTAGAAACAAAACTGTTGACCTACTCCAAAATAGAGAAACTCTGAAAGAAAAGTAAGAAAGAAAAGCTTTGGCCTAAGTGCTTCTATAGAAAAAGAAAGTGGGGGAATAAAAAGCTCTTTCTCTATCTGAGTTTACTAGAATCTTCAGTGAAATATTCTCAGGTGAAAAGGATACTTGAGATCATTGCATCACAGAGTAGTATAATTAAACCATCTGGTACTTCTGAACAGCTAGCAGTCAAAACAATCCACAGCTATGTATCGAGTCAGAGTTAGAAAGACACTGGACAGAAAAGGGAACTTTCATAGATACATCATTTCCTCGAGTCTTGGGCATGCTAAACTGCTCCCTCAAGCTCATAGTTACTGATAGAGGATCTTCTTTTCAGCTTTTTTTTCCTGAACAATATTAAGAATAATCCATGAGAGAAAAAAAAGCATGTATTTCATCTTAGACTAAGGCCTCATCTGTGCTTTCTAGAGAGAGTTGTGAAGACCAAGTAATCAAGGCACTGCTTGAAAGAAGTGGTGCCAGGGGGCTGGGGAAGTGTTCTAGACTGCAGTCTTTACAGATATGCAAACTTTAGGAGAAATCTGAGGGATCGCAGTCCTTCTGGAGTACCAAGAACAGCCAAAGTTTTCTTAACATTTGGATACATCTAGTGCCAATTGATCCTTTGAGTGCAAAAGCTTAGTTTATTCTTTGAAGACTATAGATGGGCTTTTCCTCCAGCTGGACAACATTATCAGAGATAAAATTGTTAGTTACCTCTAGCAAAGCTTGACAGCTACTAATCCTGATTCAGAGACAAAGCCTTAGAAGAGATCTTTGTCCTACACATAACCAGCTTTCTCTTTAGGCTAACCATAGGTTTTAGATACTGTCATACTATAAGTTTTATTGCAAGTCCTGAAGGCAACTTTACAGGAAAAATAACCGAGGAAAGCAAGTCCTGATAAACCTGTATCGAGACCAAATTCCAGGAAAACACTGCCAAGAAACTTCTAGCCAGAAGAAGAAAGCAATACTTAATCTTCTAGAGCTATAAAGAAAAGCAAGGTTTCCTTCCCAGACTCTCTTCAGTCTTGAGAGAAACTCATGCGTAGTAGATTACATCTGTTTGAGGGAAGGTTCTAGCCACTTTGGAAGCAAACAACTCTGAAAATAGTAAGCTGATGTTCAGCACGGGGAACACACACATCAGAAGCAAAGGTTTTGTTTCTGGGAAGCTCCTGGTATTACACCACTACAGCTGGACTTCCTTTTCTATCAGTACCTCCAAGGTGGTGGTGGTGCCAACATTACTCAGTAGTAATGAAGTACTATGCACTATAAAACGAGAACTACAACGAGCCTGTACTATACATTATACAGTAACAAGTCAGGCAGAACTGCAATACAGGAACATCATTTTACCAGTTCCACTGCCTCCTCCTGGCCTGTGGCTGCTGTACCTAGACTCAGATGCAACAATTACGCACAGAGAGCCATTTACTTAGCAGCTGTACAGCAGAATCACTTATACTGACCACCTCAAAAACGGAAAATGGCAACAAATATCTATTGACACTAGCTGTGTTTATCAGGCTATGTTCCAGTGGTAGAAACCAGTCTTCACACACTATTTTCTGCTACCAGTTGTCAGAAGCAGCTCCTCGCCCTACTGGGTCTGTGTTACAGATTCAGCAGCCTTTGATTAAGTGCTAGGAGCAGCCACACACAGTCAACAAGAGAAGTTTACAAAGTCAAGAGCTGTCTCACTTTTCAGCACACTAAGAATTAAATGAGTGCTAACAGAGGCTAATACACACTTAGGACCTCCTGACCCTTCTGAACAAACAAAATATATTTTCATGTACTTTGAGCACAAATAAAGGTGACAAACATTCAGAAGATGCCCTAAAGTCAGAAATTAAAGTTTTTCTAATACAAATGAATTAATGAATTGCGTAGAGATAAATAACAAGTGAATTTGTCAAGTCTCTTAGAATATTAGTTTCTAGAAGGCTACAATGACAATTCAATTTTTACAGAACCAAGCTTCCTATCTGGTACAGCTGCTTGTAAGCTCAGTTGGCTGAGAGGTCACAATATGAGGCCACTGCACTCACTAGGTCAGGCCAGGTCTGTTATGCCAAAACCAAGTATGATTGGGTTCTGTTTGGTATGGTTCCCTTCCACCCTCCAGGAAAAAAAAAAAAAAGGCATCATGTAGCAAAAAAACACCTGAGAATTTTGTAACATTTAAACATTTGGATCTCTTCCCTGATTTTCTTTTTTTCTAGAGAGTTACTAATTTTTACTAATTGCCTCTCGCTTTGAGCATGTAAATAGGGTATAGGCATTTAAAGAACCACCTCAGTTCAACACAGGCAACATTTTAGTGCTTCTTTTGCAGTGATAAAAGCAAAGCACAGCACACTTCAAACTTGGAAAAACAGATCAATGGGAAAGGTGGATACTGCCACCATGTGGTGTAAAAAGAATAAAACAGGAAGTTTCTGTATTAAAGAAAGGTCAATGTACTGAGAAAACTGTTTCTAGCACAACTTTAATTATTGTTATCTACTATCTTGTTAATTTGCTTCAGCAAAAGTTAATATAGATGTCAGTCAAATCTCAGAAGGCTAAAACCTTCTGAATAATTTTATTAAATCAGAGCATACTAAATGTACAATGAAGGAAAATGCTTACGTTAGACAAAGTGAACAGGATTAATTTAATCTCAGTTATGACCAGAGATAACACAAAACAACGCTGAACCACATAAAGTCACAAATTTTATTGACTACTTTCTCTAATTATCAAAAGGAGTGAAAATAATTTCTAATTATCAAAAAGAGTGAAAATAATTTCACAACATAATCTTGTGTAAATAATTTCTCCTTATACTTGATTATTCCATAATTTCAGAGGGGAAAAAAAGTGATAAATAAAAAAATATTCTCAGAAGCAGTAAAATGACAGTGGCATTTAAAATCCCTGATAGCCATGACTTTGATAAATATATCTGGGTACCTGAGTACCTGAGTTATCCCAACTCCAGATTTATTATGTGGAACTAAGCTAGAACACAAATTACCCTAGATATATACATGCTAAAAATACTATAAATATTCATAAATACCTTAAAAACAACATGTTTCTTATATTGTTTCAACTCCTTTGCTCTTTGAAAATAAAAATTAAACATATTTATATAATTTGTTTCTCTACTTCGAGTGTTTATTCCTTACTTGAAAACAAATTATCTTTCTCTTTAGTACAGAAATAAATAGGAAAATTAAAATAGAAAAAGTTGAAAAGCATAGCAAGGAAAATGCAACCGCAAAAAATTATTAAAAATCCGTTTTTATATCATTAATACAAAAGGTGAAGCAAATTACTACCAAGACATCACCATCTCAAAAACTATACACTGAACCATCACGGTGCCTTCAACCGCTGCTGCGTGGATCTCCTGTCTCAGCTTCCCCACCTCGAACCTTGCCCTCAGAAAGCACCAGACAGCTGGTAACAGAGTACCCTGAACATTCTCATGAGTACATCTTGCAGGGCAGCCATGGCATAAAATTACCTATTAGACAAAAATGTACATACCATGTTGCTCTTTTCCATCCCTGCCTCCCTCTCCACCCTCTTCTCCCCCGAGGAATTTTTATATAGAAAAAGAGCTTCTATATCTTATCCATGAATAATGATTTGGAGAATGAGGTTTCCACCCTATATATATTTACAGTTTCTTAATTGAGATAACTAAGAAGTACAGACCTCTGTCAGAGACTTCAGTTGGGATTTGTACCCACTTAATTCTTCTGTTAGACTCCCCTTTTTCATCTGTAGATCACTTAGTTCTTTTCTTAAGGAATGGACTACTTCATAGAATCGGACCTAGAACAACAAGGCATATATTCAAAATTGAGACTAACAAAATTGCCATTGCAAAAGTATAATGCTAAAAACAAACCAGCTCAACATTTTACAGCAATAATTCAACAAGTTATTTCTAGTGCATGACAGAAACCTGGTTGGGGAGTTGGGGTGCAGTGAAGGAAATGTTACAGTGAAAGCAGCATCTTTCTTCTACCTTTGACAGCATCAGTTAAGAAATAATCAAAATGTGTTTGGCACTGAACAAAAGAGAGGAATAAAGGTAAAGATTACATTGCTGTTCAACTAAGGCAGCTCCACCTCAGGCTGCCCATTCAAAAAAAACCAAACAGTTGCTAATGGACCACATGGCCCTGTGTACTTACATGTGCCAAACCTAGAGCCTATTTGATTAACACTGTAAAAAGAGAAAAAACCAAACCCAAACAAACAAAAAACCTGTTTAGCAATAACCAACTTAACTTGCTAACTTCCCCAAGCCAATATAAATTTTCATGAGGTGTGTAGAAACAGAGAAAGATTAATTTTTGTTTTCTGCCAGTTCAGTGTGCTGAATTTGCACCAAGAAAAATGGAAGAGCAAGCGCAGGAAAGCAGGAACAGCACATAACCAGGAAGAACTGTGATACACACACCCCACACACACCTTCAGCAGTAGCATCTTGTTATATGGATTCAGCTGCATCAGGCAACTAGCCTCTGACTTGACTCTGCTAAATTAACAACAAAAAATCCTTGTAAAAGGATTAAAAATAAATTAAAGTCTGTAACACACAGTCCTCTCTCTTCCCCCATTTTAGTAATAGGCATATTAAGTCTTATCCACAACACTTTTTCAGAACATTTCTATTGTCCAAAAAAAAAAATACTAGAGAATACAGTAGTAAAACCATAAAGTCAGTAGTAAAAAGAGACAAAACAAAGAAGAAAGCTTTTTTGGTATACCCCCACCCAACACACACAGAGGTTATTACTCTCAGATTAACTTAATACCTTAAAATGTTGGTTTTGGGGGATGGAGAAAAGAACAATTAATTAAGCACTGTTTTCATACAAAAGCTACTGCATACCCTCCGTCACTAATGCTTTGTTTTATATATGATTAAAGAACACAAGAAAGCACAAATAAGTGACCATTCAGTAGCAAGCTGTACTACATTTCCATGCAGAAGGAAGACAGACAGGTCTCTGTGTTTTGCTACCTGTAAGTAGCAGAAGACAAAGGAAAGTTCCAGGTGTATTTCATATAATTGAGAGCATACAATTCTAAAAAACACAGAAGCCATGGAAATTTGCCATGTAGATACAGATGTAGTTTGCTTTATACAATAAGGCAAATGTGCAACATGAATGGAAAATTAGTACTTGTAGTTTCAACTGTAGCATCTGATGATTCAATTGGTCATTCTTAATAAAAAAAAATAACCTTGATTATCACTAATTGGTAACCATTTAAACCATTGTGTTTTTTTCACACCTGGTTTTCCACTAAGCTCTTACTGCAATTTCCCTAGGAAACGTAACTTATGCTTTCATGCCACATTTACTTCTCAAAACACAACTACCTTAAAACAGATTTCCCAATAGAAAGATATCATGAGATACAGGTATCAAGAATAAATGTATTTGCACAGCCCTCCCAAGAAAAGATAATTACATGGTAACAAGAAAGTACAAATGAATGCAGCAGATGAGGGTGAGGTTGTAGCAGAAATTCAAGTGTTACTGTTCTTTAGCTAGTTTGATGTCCAATAAACATTCATGTAACTCAACAGTCAAAGCACACATTGCCTCTTGCCAACTCAACCGAGCAGAAACAAAAATTACTGTAAATGGGGTTTCCAAAACATATCTTAGAAATTACAGGTTTATATCAACGTGCTATAAGCAAAGAGTTACTATTTTCTAGGCAATTTTAAAAAAACTCTTTGCATGTGCCCACCATGTTTTATGGAAAACTATAATTAAGGTAAAAAAGGGTGGGTGCAGAGGATGAAAAAGTTGGCTTCTGTTAAATGAAGTTACGTGGAAGCAGTTGGATCAGTTACCTGCCTTCTTAGACAAACAGCAACTGAGCTGTAGTTAGCAAAATTATACAACTGAAAGACATGACAATTAAAATCAGATCAAACAGAATTTGCAGACACTGTTTTTAAACAATTCGCTGCAATTTATTTTTTTTTTTAACGACAGAGTACACAAGAGGTTCACTTTACTGAACAAAGTGAATTGGTGCTTGGCAGCCAAAACACTTAATGGCCTGAAGTAGTTTAAAATTTTGCAGATACTGTTTCTAAAAAAAAAAAAATTATTCTTTTAAGTGGTAATAATAAAGAAAAAATTAAAAATCTGAATTTTTACTTTTAAGTTCAAAAAGCAAAAAAGCATGATTTTCAGAGAAAGATGCTTAAAATATTTTTCAGTTGTCATCATTAAGTATTACCTAGTCTTCATTCTAACATGTCATTACTGCACCACTTTGTGGAAGAACAGTAAAAAATATCTCACATTTGCTTTAATTTCAGTATTTTAAACTTGAAATAGCTCTATATACAAAATCTCCATTTAAGCTCTTCCTGCTGTTTGTCCATTATACCAGGTTTCAAACAAAGTCTAAGCATTGTATACATGTTTACTTCTATCCTGAAGATTGTAAGGCAGCATTTTATAACTGATAGAAATTTTCAGACTTTTTTTTTTTTTCCTCATGTTGTCTACGCAGGATCCTTTCTTGCCAAGAAAAATTTTACCCTAATATCAGTAGACTAGACTGTTAGTCTGGAGCCAGAAATTTTAAATGCCTGAGAAATACAAAATTCTTCCTTAGGCAAGCAAAGCAGAAAACAACATTCCTTTCAACATCCTTTACCTAGCCTTCAGAAGCCAAATGGATGTGTAGACAGGATAAGCAAAACAGTTCTGTAGCCTCCCAGCATCTGCATCAGCTGAATAATTCAAAGTAATGATAAACAACCACCAAGCTTAACTGATACTTTCAGGTTCACACTAATCCTCTTGCTAAAAGAAGATGAGAGAACAAGCAGTAAACAGCATTTTACTACATCTTTAGAATGCCTTTTCTGGGAAAAAAAACCCCAACAAACACCAGCCAAAGAAAGTCACTTCTTCAAAAGAAAAAGTGACATATAAAGAAGAAAGGGGCTTCACTGAACACATAAATACTAGAGTTTTTAGCACAGAAAAAAGTAGCATTTACTGGTTGAACACAAGAGGAAAAATTGTTGTGCAGGAATCAATGAAAACTCTTCAAATACTTCGGTAGAGGGCAGTAGATACAGTAGACAGCTAGGGGGTAGTAGGGCCCAAGCCTTAAGATTTTCCTAGTGCTTTCAAAAGTCATGTTTTGGAACTTCTTAAAAGAGACTTTCACAAGATTATCCTTTAGATAAGAATGGCAATTTAAGGTACACTGTCTCCTGTATTTGGTCAAATAGGAAAAGGCCAGATGGAAAGTGTAAAGTTCTTTTTAAAACATCAGTCTGGGATTCCCCAGACTTCCCCTATACTGGAATGCAGTCGTAACAGACCGATTCAGAAGCACATCTTCCTCTGAAGGTCTTTCATTTCTAGCTGGACATGAATAAGAATTCTAGGATTATAGACTGGCTTCTACTCTATGAACATCCCTTTAATTCTAAAAATAAAAAAAATCAATTTACAGCTTGTGGTGGGTTGACCCTGCCCAGCAGCCAAGCACATGTATGGCTGCTCACATACTTGCTACCTCCAGTGGGAACAGGACAGAGGAGAGAGTGCGAAGAACAAAACCAAGAAAACTCAGGTGTCAAGTTTTCTAAACAGTTTAATTACTGAAGAAAGGAGAGGTGAACTTAATAAAGAAAAAGCAAAGACAATCACTCACCACCTCCCACAAGAAGACTGATACCCAATCACTCCCTGAGCAATAAACACCTTGGAAGCCACCACCACCCCACCTCCTCTTTCTTCCTCTATCTCCAATTCTACTGCTGAATATGATGTTAGATGGTATGGAATATTCCCTGGGCCAGTTTAGGTCAGCTGCCCAGCTGTGTCCCCTCTCAATCTCATGACCATGCCTATCTTGCTGGGAGAGGAGGAAGCAGAATGGGGAGAAGAGAAAGCCTTGATGCTGTGCAAGCACCGTTCAGCCAAAACATCAGAGTGTTACAACTGTTCTAGCCACCAACCCAGAGCACAGCAAGATTCAGGCTGCTATGAAGGAAGTTAACTCTGTCCCAGGCAGATCCAGGATACAGACTATATTTTAAACTTATATAAAACAAAATACTCACAGAAACATATTCAGAGATAGAAAGCTGATCTTCAGGAAGAGACTTTAGCTTCTCATAGCAATCATCTGTTAATTCCAAATCTCTCAAGCTATGACGGATATTTCCAGCCCTCTCCCTCAACTGATGGTTTGTTTCCTCCAGCTGCTTCTGTCTCAATAAAACAGCTTCCATTTCTTGTTTCATTAGAGCCTGATGTTTTCTTCATGATTGATTTGAAAACATTTGAAAAAAGAAAACATTAAATAGTGAGTAACACAAGTGACAAAGCTTTGAATACCCTGGCAAAGGAATGAGCCGTCTTCATTTTGCAAAGGGGGAAATTTACACAGATTAGTTAATTAGCACAAGAGTGTATACCACAATGATTAAGCTATCATATCAGACACAGTGTATATAAAAACCAGGAACTTTATAGTCACTGACAATACAAAGCTGAACCTGAGAAGTAACAATCTCCACATATGCTGACTTGAATTTATACATAAATCTTAATTTACCAATCAAAAGGTTAAAAGACAAAAAAGCAGAAAATATTTCAAAAAAAACCCCAAGGAACTACTATATCACCAAATAAAGCAACAGTTACTTCAACTTGTGTCTAATGAAGTTTCAGCACATGGATGCTCATGGTCTATTTCACACACAACCCTTAATTTTCTAACAAGTGTAACATATAAAGTTGGGGTCCTTTAAAAAAAAAAAACAAACAACAAAACAACACCCAGCAAACGAAACACCATTACATTAAAACAAGCAACCTTACTTCCAGCCTTAAAATATCACCATTACTATCACTAGTGACAAGGTATTATACAGCAAGTGAAACTGCACATCACTTAATGACGTTTCAAAGTGTTTATTTTATTCAAATCATAGAATCATAGAATGTTAAGGGGTTGGAATGGACTTTTAAAGATCATCCAAGTCCCAATCACCCCTGCCGTGGGCAGGGACATCTCCCACTAGACCATGGTGCTCAGAGCCCCAACCAACTTGGCTTTAAACACTGCCAGAAGTGGGGCATTCACAAACTCCCTGGGAAACTCATTCCAGTGTCTCACCACCCTCACAGTAAAGCATTTCTTCCTAGTATTTAAGGTAAATTTCCCCTCTTTCAATTTCTACCCCTTACTCCTTGTCCTATTCTCTGCAGGCCCCCTTCAGATACTGAAAGATTGCTATGAGGTCTCCACACAACCTTCAAATCAAAGACAACGGAACATTTATTTTGGAGGCTTTAGCTATAACTCTTGAAAACATATCCAAATTAAATCATTCTTTACAACATAGTAATTCCTGCATTATTTAAAAAGTAATATAAAAAATACTAGCTAATACTACAGGGTGACATCTGCACCACTGGTTTAAAAAAAACAAAACAACAAAGTCTGAGCAAAGCAGTCACAAAAGGACATATTCTTTAATGTGTACAATTCTACTAAATGGGGATGAAAAGTGAGTAAAAGACTGAAAAGAAAACTAATGGAAAGACTGGGGAAAGGAAAGTAGTTCAACTTTTTATGCCTATTAGTAACAATCTGCACATCAGTACTTTTTTACTGAGTACTCCTGAGATAACTCAAGTATGGCAAACATAAAAATATTCCACTGTGGTGGAACTAAGCACACAGAGTGGCATATGTTTTTCTGACACAATCAGCTGCTCTTAGTTGAAACACTCTGCTGTAACTAATCTCAGGTCTGGCTTCACATCACTAAATCTGTTCTAGCTTCCTACAGAATGTGACTTTGAATTAGCCACATTCTGTAAGCTGGTGCATCCTTTACTGTAACATGAGACTATGTAAATAATGCTCTTCCTTCACAGGTGTTAAAACATTTAAATGACACAGTAGTTTGGAGTAGCCTTCTAGCCAGTCTATTTTTCAGCTACAGGTTAACTAAAAATATTTCAGAAAACTACGATGAAAAGTGAATTTCTACATCATCAACTGAAAGCATTTATGACAAATCTGCAATCTTGACTGGAAATGCTAAACATTATTCTCTTACCTTTCCCAAGTCATCTACACGGCAGTTATTAAAAATTCAGTTTAAACTGATGGAAATTCTGCCCCCTCTGCCTATTCCTTTTGCTCTTTATCGGTTTTAAGAACATTTTTATTCCCCTTTCCTATTAAATGTTGAATCAAACTAACAATAAAACCAAAACTACAAACTTCAGCCAGTGAGGGTTGAATTCAAATTTACTTATATGTAAATTAAATACGCAAATTACATTTTTAGAATTAAAATACTAATATAATCTGCAAAAGAAATCCTACTCTCACAATAAATAATTATCTGCTTCCGTTAATAACTTATTTATACAAATTCAAATCAATTAATGGACAGTGAAAGATGACGTTCTTAATTTTACTTCCATCATACCTAGCATCTTCCTGCTGTAATGCCAACTGACTATCCAGTCGTAAAGACAACAGCTGCTTTTGATGGATTGCATCATTAAGCTTCTCTTCTAGCTCCTCGATCTAAATACAAAGAATGTAAGTATAAAATGAAGAAAAGTTACCTCAGTAATTTAAAAAAAATATTTTACAAAAAAGAACAACTTGAGAGAAAGAAAAAAAGTGAAGAGTCCAATGCTTTGGGAAGCGCAACAATGATTGTCTAACAAAACCTCTAAATATGCTAAGGCTTCATTGAATAGGACATGGATTTTGTCTCAATGAACTAAAAATAAAAAAAGACTTAGTTCTTAATTGGGTCTTTTTCAATCAAATAGCTACTTGTTCACTGAATTTCAAATTAGGCTTAAACTCAGAGCAGCAAGCCAATGAAAGCACAGTTAGTATACAGTAGGTTGTAAAAATGAACTGCGCTCACATCAGTGACAAAATTATTCTTTATTTATGAAAGGAAACAGGTGTTTTTCCTTTGTATTTAGAAAAGGTAGAACTAATTAGATCCCACCTCATTTATTTGTAAGTATAACGACTTGGATAAGTCAGCTAAGTCTCCCATATATTTGTTTCCTTTTCTTCTCGTTAAAGAACACAAACAAAACACACCAAAGAAACCCCCCAAACCAACTAAGCAGGCTTCCATCATGCAATTCAAAGAAATTTTTTTCAGAACAGAAGTTTCTACCATACTCTAAAAGCACCAAAACGAACAAAAGAGTATATAATGAAAGGAGAAACACTTCTTACCTTGGTCAAATATTCCACTTTCAAGTTGTCAATCATCAAGTTTCTTTGAGATAATTCTATTTTAAGCAGCTGAAGGTTATGGAGCAACTCCTTTCGTTCAATCAGCTGCTTAGTGATTTTTACAGTACCTTCTTTCTCTTCAGAGGAAGAAACATCATCAGTTGGCATTGTGGTTTCTAAGCTAATATCTTCAGATTCCAAGGAGCTAGAAATGTTTACTTTCTTGATTTCCTTAGAGCTTTCTTGCGACATTTTCTTCCACTATTTGTAAAGCTTTTTTTAAGCTATACTTTGAGATGAGCCCCTTGAAGAGTTAACAGCAAGAATCAAAACAAATGAAAGGCATTATGTCGTTATGAAATATTAACCACTTAAACTAGACCACTGAGCAAGTAATGCTTCTCAGTAGCACAATTTCTTTTCTTTTCACCCCATAAAAACATTTTGACAAGCTCCGAAGAGGGCAGTTGCCTAAGGACTCTCTTGCTAAACAACTGCTAGCAAGGGTTTTGACCAAAATAAGCAAAATACCAGTGTGAATCTACCTTACTAGATAAGATGTGTAAACTGTCAGAAGTCCATGCACCGAAAACTCGGGAGATCCATGAGGACTTTCTGGATTAAAGGGTAAAGGGATACTTTGATCACAGAATCACTTAGGCTGGAAAAGATCTCTGAGACCATCGAGTCCAACCTATGACCGAAGAGCACCTTGTCAACTAGACATGGCACTCAATACCACATCCGCTCTTTCCTTAAACACCTGCAGGGACGGTGAGTCCACCACCTCCCTGAGCAGTCCATTCTGATGGCTAATCATCCTTTCCGTGAAGAACTTTCTCCGATGTCCAACTTAAGCCTCTTCTGGCGCAGCTTAAGCTTGTGCCCTCTAGTCCTGTCCTTACTTGCCTGGGAGAAGAGGCCGACCCCTACCCAGCTACACACCCCTTTCAAACACTGTCTGCCTTCCCAGCAGCAGTAGCTGAACTGTTCTTACCACTGTTCTTCCCAGCAGCCACGCGGATTTCTACTGCCCCCAGGCACAGAGCAGGGTTGTTTCTCACAGGCGGCGCTGCTCAGGGCCCTGCCGGCAAGAGGAGACGCCGCGCTCCGAGCCCGAGCCAGCGACAGCGGGGCTGCCCCCGCGGGGGCTCCCCGGGGTCACAACCCCCTCCCTTCCCCACGGCAGGCGGGGGCGGCTCGGGAACGGAGGGGTGCTGCTCTGCGCCCCGGACGCCCCGAGCTGCAGAGCGGTAACTGCGGGGGGGCGTTCACCCAGCCCGGCGGGTCCCTGAGGCAGCCCCCCCAAACCCCCCAGGCCCCCACGGCCGGCGGCGGCGGCAAGCGGCAGTAACACTCGCGCGCGCTTCCGCCTGCCCTCAGCGCGGCGGGGGCGGGGCGGCTCTCACGCCATCACCGCGGCGACCGCGGCGCCGCTTCCCGCGCCGCTCCCGCCTCCCGGCGCCGCTTCCCGCGCCGCTCCCGCCTCCCAGTGCTTTCCCGCGCCGCTCCCGCGGCCCGCGCGCGCTATGCTGACCTCGCGGACCTTCGTGAAGCGCACGCGGGCGGGCGCGGTGGTGAAGGTGGTGCGCGAGCACTACCTGCGCGAGGACATCGCGTGCGGCGCCGCCGCGTGCCGCCTCTGCCCGCCCCCCGCCGCCGCTGGTGCCGGTGCCGCGAGCGCGCCCGCGCTGGAGGCGCGCCCGAGCGGCGCGAGCAGCAGCCTGTGCCGCGCGCCGCACTTCCTGCTGCCCGACACCAACCTCCTCCTGCACCAGGTGAGCGGCCTCGGCCTCAGCGGAGCGACGCGCCCGGCCGCCGGGGAGGGCCTGCCGCCACCGCCGCTTCCCTCTGGGCTCGGCCGTGCTCCACGTGGAGCCTCAAGCCCTCCTTCCTGCGGCCTTGGTTAAATCCGTGTGTGGGTGAGGTACCCCGCGCCTCGCACGCGGGGGCTTCCGGCGTCTGGCAGCGCGCCGTGGGCTCGGCTCCTCCCGTTGTTCCCTGTGGCTTCTTGATCCCTGGCTGGCCAGTCCGTCCTTTCCTTGCCAGCTGCTTATTAGCAGAGAGCTACAGCATCTGCAGCTCTGCCTGTGGGGTTTTTGGGGGGTTGGGGTTTTTTACTTACTTGTTTTTTATTTTTTTTCTGCCTGGTTTTGTGAACGGTAGGAATAAAAAGCCACGTTTATTTGTTTTGCTTGTTGTGGGTATGGAAAGTCAGGCAGAGAGAGTCGATACACTCTGAAACAACGATTGGGATCTTTTTTGTGGTCACTGGATTTTTCTTACAACCAGAATTTTCCCTAGATGCCTCTTCTGTTTTTCAGAGTGTAGGTTTGTGTTCTTTATACTGTGATATTGATTTCGTGTAATGAGTAGAGCCTGAAAAATCATCCCATGTGCAACTCTGGAAGCAATGGCAGAAACTTTACTCTGTAGCCCATCAGTAGTTGTTCAAAGGTTTGAATTTGAGCAGTGCAGACACTAGAGAGGCTTTGAGGCATTGGAATTGACATTTAATTTTTTTTAAAATTATTTTTTTGTTTGTTAATTTGTTTTTGAATACCAGTGTAGAAGGTAGAATACCCTTGAGCAGGCGTTGGAGACGAAGTACTTCATGAATCCTGACGTGGAGTACCCAAAAGAGGGGTACCACACTTGTGTGTTTTAGCAGTTATACATTCCAAAACTTGTAAGTAAGGATTTTCTTCCCAAAACAGCACATCTGAGGGTGTTTTCAGCCTGTTATACGTGGATTTCTTGTTGTGTGTTGGTAGAGTTTGTATGTGCATATTGTGGATGGAGCACTCTGTGAATGTGCCAGGGTATGCTGCTACAAGCTGGAGAAGGGGGGATTAGGAAGTCTTGGTAACAGTAGGGAAAGGTTTTGCCTAGCAACTGAAACAGGTTTGCAATAGTAAGGCTTGGGCTGGTACTTCAGTTTGTACATAGACTAATAGAGGATTTCTTCCCCAGTGAACATGGCTCTAAATCTTTCAGGTCATCTAAACATTAAGGTTAGGGAAGCTTGGTCTGGCATTGGTTTTACTTCTTTTAGCTATACTTTCTAGAACCTTATTCCTTTCTCATTTTGGAAGTGGGTTTGCACAGTTCCTTATCACAGACTTAGCAAGTGGAGCTCCTATGCTTTTATGCTGACAGCTTGTGTGGATCCTCGGTGTGGATCTTTGCATACCATGACTGTCAGGAGTTGGCAAAGAAAAGTGCTGACAAATTTTTAACAAATTTCCTTAAAAAAGAAAAAGGTCTTTCAAAAGACAAGAGCAGCTAACAGAATTCCAATTGGTTTGACTTTATACAAATGAAAATTGCAGTGCAACAGTGGGATTGGTTTTGGAGAACTTGAGCCTACACGTGCTCCTCCAGGCATGTCAACTGTGTAACAGTGCTCAGCTGCTATTTTATGGCTTGCATTCCTCCCAAAGGCATATGCCATACAGCCTGTAAATTACGTCCGATTACTGTCAGATTGTGCATAGTTGTGTTTTGGTCACTAAGATTACAATTTACGCATTTTATGTAAATCAAATTTACCCATTTTATGTAAATAAAATTGGCCTTACATCTGTTTGGAGACCTGCATGCATTGGGGCTGAATTTGTTGGAAGTCAGAATAAGTCCTTATCTTTACTCCAGGAAAATTCAGGTCACGGAGAGTATGGAAAATCCTGCTTGATTTTTTTTCCCACAAGCAGGAGGAAGCAACTTAATACACTGTTCAGTTTCCCAGTAGTAAGAGAAAAGGGCAGAAGTAGTACCACTCATTATTTATGTTACCTTTTTATGTACTAACCAAACAAATATTTTAAGTCCTGTTATTGGATAGAATTAAACAGCAATTTTGATTAATTTCCATTCTGTTCCTCAGATTGATGTCCTTGAAGATCCTGCTATTAAGAATGTCATTGTGCTGCAGACGGTCTTACAGGAAGTCAGGAATCGGAGTGCACCAGTATACAAGCGAATCAGGGACATGATTCAAAACCCTGAAAAACATTTCTATTCTTTCACCAATGAGCATCACAAGTAAGATGTGGAATAGGGTATAACAAAGTTGTGCTGATGTCTGGTAAAAGAAACTGGGAAACAAAATTGGAACATGTGGACCAGGAAGAAAAATTAGACTGATGTGCATAGAACCGTATACTTCTAATGAATCCTGTTGGGAAATAGTTGCATGTTCCAGGAGCTTTTCTGTTTATAAATAGTGTACGTATATATATGTTATGAAAGAGGGATTGGAATATTGAATAAACTTTATAGATAGCACTGTTATCTTGAGCAATAGAATACTGATTTCCCATTTTAGTTTCCCTTTTTAACATATTCCAGTGCTTTTACTGTCAGCTCAGTCTGTAGCAGAATTCAAAAATCTGTTAGTAAGTTAGTGACAGAAAGCTCTAAGAAATGAAGATGCAATTAATTTGCCTTTATTTGTGCTCACAATTAGTTTCCAATACTGCAGTACCACAGTTTTAGGGATCTTGCATCCATAGTTCTAACATGTTGAACTCAATCCTCTTCAATTGTCTTTGAGAAGGTTGTATTAGAAATTAATACTTCCTTCCTATTTTCCTTTATCTGTCTGTCTCCTGGCCCTTCCGTGGCCTAAGAAGCATTACACATATTTTAAAATGGGTACAGTAATGATTCTTTTGGCCTCACAGCCTTGATCTTGTTTGTCTGGAAAATTTTCCTACGTGTAGATACATGTTGGGATTTTTTTTTGTTTTGTCACACCCTGCCTTTGTTTTTAAAATTTATTTAGAGAAACCTACATAGAGCAAAAGCGAGGAGAAACTTCTAATGACCGCAATGACAGAGCCATTCGGGTAGCAGTAAACTGGTACAACGAACACTTGAAGAAAATAGAGGATGAGGAGAAGATTCAAGTTATCTTTTTAACAAATGACAGAACTAATAAAGAGAAGGCTTTAGAGGAAGGGATAACTGCTTATACATGTAAGTGAAATAGTATTGATGTTTCATTTATTGTTCAGATAAACTGTGCAGTCTCTTCATACCTAAATCCTGTGCATCTCTCGCATAAATATTTATTTGTGTGCTTTTGTAGGTGAGGAGTATATAAAAAGCTTGACAGCTAATCCTGAGCTTGTAGATCGTCTTGCTTGTGTATCTGATGAAGGGGTATGTTTTTATTTTCTTTTTATAAAATAAATTAATCAGAAATGGTTTGCAGTATAATACTGGATACTGTTTGTCAGGCTACTAGCATCAGTTTAGAATATGAGGGCTCTGGCCTTTATTCCCATTTTGGCAATTTAACTTTTTGTCAACTGAAAAGTAAAAAGGAAACATTGCAGCCATTTTTAGTGCTGCTTATATGCCTGTTAGTAGGTGTCTTGTTATTTGTGAAAAACCAGTTGCCTTAGGTTGAGAAGATGAGAATAATAACAGTTTGTTAAATAAAGTGTATAAATATGAGAAATAAATGAAACAAAATGAAAACAACGTATATTGCTGACTTACTTAGATTTTGCTTTGTATGTACTTAAAAGTTTGTTAACTTATTGATCAAAAGTATTTTCATGTGATCAGTTAAGTTAACATAAATGCAGTCTGCAGTTCAAAGATGAGCTACACCCTCTTCTGTTTCCTTGTAGTTTGTGTTTGTCAGAGTCAAGACTTATATTTTCACATACAAAGTGATAGAGCTGAACACTAACTACAAAAAATGGGAGAGTTCATTTCATCGTAGTTCTAACAGAACTGAGCTTTAACATGTAAGAGCGGGAAGAAAGTGGAGGGCTCGGGTGATGATCTCAGCAGCTAACTGTAGATCATTAAGGAGCTTCAAAATTTAGTTACAGTAATGTATTTTCATAATGTTTCATATAGCTTACGGTATATACATTGTGTACCATACTCTTTACCATGTAGTACTATACTAATTTTTTTTGTTAAGTATACATTTAGTCAGTATATCCAAATCAGCATAAAACTGTATGCCACGTGTGCAGTATCATTTTAAGTAACTGCAGGCAAACAGGAAAACAAGAGCTCCTGGAATTGCTATGGTTTTATGGTTTTTATGCCTTTAATGCTTTATTAGAAAAAATAATGATTAGTGGTAGTTTTCTATTACTGTCCTTATTCCTACCTGCACATAGTTACAATTTGGGAGTTTGTCAGCTTGAGAGTCATGTTCCTGAGCTCAATTTGAAAATAATCATGAATATAAAATCCTGAACATTTCTTCTTCTTTTTCCCTAAAGAAAGAAATAGAAAGCGGAAAAATAATATTCCCAGAACATATTCCTCTTAGCAAATTGCAGCAAGGAATAAAATCTGGTATATACCTCCAAGGAACTTATAGGGCAAGCAGAGAGAATTATCTTGAAGCTACTGTTTGGGTTCATGGAGATGCTGAAGAAAACAGAGAGGTGAGTTTTTCATTTTACTTTTGTGCTGTGAACTTTAACTAGCTTCAGTAATGACTTAAAAATTAATTCTTTCATGGTGATGTGTGTTAAAATCTTGGTTCTTTCTATGTTTTTGCTGACATTTTTATTTGTTCTTTGTATGGATATAGACTACTGAAATTCTGACTGTGCTCTTTGTGAAAAAGAGAGTAATGTGTTTAAAATTAGAGTTTGAGAAAGTAATTGATAAAATAAAGCTGAATCTTGGTTGTTAATAGTTTTTCAATTGACTCAACAGTTTTTAAAATCAGTTTGAAATATATGGTGAAAGAAAGAGGAACAAGTGTGTAGTGGGATTTTCTCCTGCTTTATTTCCCCTCCTATTTTCATGCCTGGTGAGGAGGGCATGGCTTTTTCCCCTCCCATTAGTCAACCCATCTATCTCCCTGCTGAATTCTCAGTTGATACAGTTGTGCAGACACTTTCCAAGCAGTGGCAGTTGTCTCCTCCCTCCCTATTTGTGGTGGCAGCTGGAGGTACTTCTCTGTTTTATTCCTCTTTCCTAGTAGTATGTGAAGTACCCAAGCCTGCAAAAAACATTTTTTTATAAAAAGAGTTGGAATCTTGAAGTAAGATCATCAGTACTCTAAGAAACCTAGGCAGAGGAAAAAAAAAAGAGTCGCAAATGTACTTTAAAATGTTCTTTGGAATGCAGAGCCTGTAATACATGTTTACTCTTCTGTTACACTGCATTGATTTGGGTGTTCTTTGTTTATCATCATGAATATTTGCATTTGCATTTTGTTTTCTAAAAAATCTAGATAATTGTACAGGGACTGAAACATTTAAACCGAGCAATTCATGAAGATATTGTAGCTGTGGAGCTGTTGCCAAAAAATGAATGGGTAGCACCATCCTCAGTGGTCTTACAAGATGATGGCCAGAATGAAGATGACGTAGAAAATGAAGAGGAGAAAGAAAACATGGTATGAAATAAATAATTTTATTTAACTGTTATGTTAAGAGAGAAAGTAAATCTGCAGTACCCTGACAGTGTTAGGCTTTAGATTTATCCATACTTTTTATAGGCTGTGAATACAGAAGTTATAAAACTTAATTGTAGTTGTACAGTTGTGTTAAATAGGTAATCATGTATAGAATGGATACTTTTTAATTAATCTCAGTTAGAAATTCCCACATTACTTTATTAAGCTTAATAAATCCAAAAGTTATTGAGTAGTAGTCAGGAAATAATGTAAATCTGTATACCACTGTGCAGATTAGGACTTGCTAGAATAGAAGCAGTTGTATCACGCTGATAGTTACCTTTTATAGGCAGTGCATATATTTGGAACCCATTGTAAAATACTCTTCAGCTTCCTGCAGTAATTCCAATTAATGTGCATCCAGTCCACATAGGTATACCCTGACCAAGAAGATCATTCCTTTAATGATTCTTCAGTTGAATATTATGAGAATATTTTTTAAATGATTGTGTTGAGAAGTACTGGAGAATTTTCAAGCAGCGTAAAAGGACTCCTGAAAAGTAAAATAGGTTTTAAAATAAGATGGAGATTGTTATTTGTCTGTATTTTTTAATGAACATAATTTCAGAAAAATAAAGAACAGCAGAAAAAAAATGGAAAGAAATGCTGTCTTGTCCCACTATCTCTACTCACTCCAAAACTAAGAAGTTGTGTTACTTACTGAAAATGCTAAAAGTTATGCAAAGCACAGGGAGGCATAGTTCTATTCATGAGGTTATAATAGAATTTATGTCGTTATAATGAGACATAAAATGTTACTACTAAGGTTTGAGGTATGTGCTGTAGTCGAACATGTTTACATGAGTTTAAACAGTTTTGTATTTTTAACCTTTGTGTTCTACCAGCTGAAGACTACTGTTAACAAGGACATGCTGAGACCTACAGGAAAAGTGGTGGGCATTATAAAACGAAACTGGCGGCCATATTGCGGCATGCTCTCCAAATCGCAGATCAAAGAGGTGAGGAAATAGTCCAATTACTGGAGGTGCAGTTTTTTGGTTTTGTCTTTAATTAGGAATTAACTGTTGTTTTTTCTGGCTGTTAATAGGCAAGGCGCCATTTGTTTACACCAGCTGATCGCAGAATTCCTCGCATTCGAATAGAAACCAGACAAGCAGAAACCTTGGAAGGACAAAGAATAATTGTTGCTATTGATGGCTGGCCCAGGAATTCCAGGTATCCTAATGTAAGTTTAAGCGTTTTCTTCTGAACTTTTAGCTATCTGATTTTTATGTGTTTATTATATAAAATGTTTATTAGCTGCAACATTGAGCAACTGCGGACAGCGTTGACATGAACTTTTAAGTTATTTGAGTGCCATTTAGTGGTGCAAATAAAGGAAGTCCTTAAGTGATGTAGTTTGCTCTTCCCCCCAAAAAACAGGTATGGGTTATCATGCTTCAAAAGCTTACTCATCCAGTTCTGCAGTGAACATATATGTATGCGCTACTTTAGGTGCTTTATAAAGACTAACCATGGACCACGTTGTGTGTGGTGTGACTCTTGGGGTTGTCCTACGCAGGGCTGAGAGTTGAACTCAGTGATCCTTCTGGGTCCCTCCCAGCTCAGCATATTGTATGATTCTGTGATTGTTTTAGTCTGGGTTCCTAGAAATACGAATTTTTTGCTCATTCACACATAAAGATCACTGTTCTGGCAGATATTTAACACACTGGCCAAATTCAATCAAAGTGCCAGTAGGGCTGCGTTACAGGCAACTAACTTCAGAGAAACTGAGGACACCAGTGCCAATTTGTGTTGAACACTAGCTAGGTTTTGAAGAGGCCTCCAGTGGCTTGGGTAGGAATGCATAGCTTGTAAGAACGAGCGCACAGGTGACTCACACAAGTTTAGAGAAGTTAAAGGCACATGGAATATATGTGACACAATGCCCACAAAACGCATAGAGAAATTAGAACTTACTAGTTTTGCTGCTTATTCAGCAACGGCTTTTCCTTCCTGCAAAAAAGAATTCACGTTTACAATTTTTCCTGTCTTAACTATGTAGAATTTAGTGCCATTCGAGGAAAAGAGGGAATATGCACGGTTCAGACTTACTGAATCGAATAAATGTTGAACATAAAATTTCTCTCTTAAAGATGAGAAATTTAACCAAAGAAAAACTACTACTCCTACTGGGTAGTTTAATATGTGAGTAACCTAAGGGATAATGTTCTCAAATATTTATTTTTGGGCAAATGGTATTACTTGATGTATGCATGTGTGTGTATGTATATTGTTTCTCAGGGTCATTTTGTAAAGAATTTGGGAAGTGCTGGAGATAAAGAGACAGAGACAGAAGTTCTTCTACTTGAACATGATGTCCCTCATCAGGCTTTTTCCCAGGCTGTTCTTAGTTTCCTACCAAAAATGCCATGGAGCATTACAGAAGAGGTAATTATTTGTAAATTATTGTAATAATTACTGTGCTTTCTGCTTCAAAGCAAACTGTGACATTCTTGGATATTCCAATGCACCAGAAATAGGAAAAATGTTGTCCAGGACTGTTTTGTCTTAGGATGAACTTTCAGCTGGATTTCCTATGGAAACAAGACCTCTGCAAGTTTTTGGGTTTTGGCTAAAACTGTCTTTGCTGGGGATAAATATTTTAATATAAAAAACATATTATAGGTTTCATTAAAGAACAAAAAGATAAAAGATAAAAGATTGTTTTTGCAAAGGGGAGAGACTGCAATTCAAATAATTATACAAGCATCCTTAAGAGCTTTTCGTCTTGCAAAATAGCTTTGTAACAAAATGTGGCAGCCTGTTTCACAGACAAAATAATCTGAGGTGTGGAGACTTAAATGTATTTCTGCTATAATACAGTAATTAGAGAAAGAAGCAATTCTGCAAGGACGAATTTCTGTTTAAATGCAGGTAGTGAATTTCACGTTCTCCCCAGTAGCTTAAGTATGGGAAATGGTTGCTTTAGACTTTATGGGAAAACATCATCAGGGGACAATTAGAGCATATTTTTTGATTTGGCTGGGCTGTTTTTGTGTGTGCATTTTAATTTCTTGGAGGTGGGCTACTTTTATTAAAATTTATTACCTACTCCTGTGTTTTTTTAATGGAAACAGGAGGGATCTTCGTGTAAATTAGCTCCCTAAAAGTCAGTTGCCTTGTCTAAGATACCTGACATCTTTTTGTAGCCGTTTTACAGAGCTAGATACTTCCAAATTATGCAATTCCTTTCAACTGTCTAGACATCAAGCCTTAGAAAGCTAGAGCTGAAAGCAGTCATATCCTAAACAAGTCATCCATCTGGACATGACTCAAAATTTCACTTGAAAAAATCTTGATTCCTGGTCCTGCTAATTCTAAGATCATAACAAGATTACGGTTCTGTTCCTCTTCCTGATTGCTGTAAAACAAACAAAAAAAATTACTTGCTAATCTTCTGTCTTATTTTTTTTATCATTGTAGGTTCTGCATATCTGTTTTAATCTTGCCCTAAAGCAAAACAAAACAAAAGCATTTTGACAATACTTGCTTGCTTGGGAAAATCTTATGTAATGTGCCTTTCTCAAATGATTGTTTTTACTTCGATGTGGAAAGTGTTCTTCAAAACAATTTTTTGTTTGTTTTAAATTTCAGGATATGAAACACAGGGAGGACTTAAGGCATCTGAATGTTTGTAGTGTTGATCCTCCTGGCTGTACAGATATTGATGATGCATTACATTGCAGAGAAATAGAAAATGGAAATATAGAGGTATTGTATCAGGCCAATAATTTATTTATTTACTTCTTCCTTTATTTTACAAACAGTGAAGTAGTGGTAATAGAATAGTATATGACATGAGCAAAGGTCCAGATCGTTATAAATAAATTAATGATGTTTGCACAGCTGCAAGATTGCAGTAAAGAAAGGGAGTTGATTTTCATTACACTGTGGGAATTTAGTGTCTTCTAAATTCACCCTATTTTATCCTTGTATGTCATGGGAAATTAACATAAAATGTATTTACTGCTTTAGGTAAGTATTATAAACAATGATATTTATCCTTATTAGAATAAGGAACTGTCATCAAAAAAAAAAAGCTAAGATACTGCTGTAATGCCTATGGAATGATTATTTTATTTTTAAAAAAAAGCATTAAAAATCTATAGGCTTAACACCGGCTTAACACCAGCTCTCTACTCCCTTATATCTGCTTTAGTCAGATTGTCTTCCTTTTGGAATTCAGAATTGTAATAGCAGGGTGTGGCAAAATGAAAAGTAAGAACTTTGTAGTGAGCCTTGAAGGAAATAAAAGAGATTATTTGAGCCCCCAGGCAAAGAAGAGTTGCATTGGTAATGAATATAACTTCCCCCTAAATGTACACATGCTTTATTATGAATAATAGCTGCAACTATTCCCTTTCTAATATCCGTATGATAGGTTTTAATTATTCCTATTACTAAATACAGGACCTGCTGAAGGGAACTGGCAATGGATAAGTTGGGTTGCAAATAAAAACTTGAGAAAGTTTCTTTCTTGTTGTAAACAGGCTGAGAACTCTTCCTGTTTCAGGAGATGTATAATGTCATGTTGTTTTCCAGGTCGGTGTACATATTGCAGATGTCAGTCATTTCATTCGCCCAGGAAATGCTTTGGATGAGGAGTCGGTAAAAAGAGGAACAACAGTATATCTGTGTGAAAAAGTAATTGTTTTCTACAGCTTTTAGTGCTATTAAGTGGTTGGATTTTCATTGCTTTCCCCTTTTACTTCTTGGGAGTAGACACATTCTCTCTGAATTAAGATTAAAAAAAGCAGACTCCTTCAGGCTGCACTTAATTTGTCTAAGACATTTTTCTCCCATTTTATCTTTTAAAATCCATTAGCTGGAGAATATCCCTTTCAACTGCTGTTGGAAGCATTATTGACATGCAGCTCTGAAACTGGAGTACTGTTTTAATACCAATCTGAAATTGCAGAGGTGGCCTGGCTTTGACTGTTTACATTATTTGTTTGGTTTTTTTTTTCATGATAGCTAAATCTCTGATGTTTCCTATGATTTGCATTTATTAACACTGTAGACTTGGTCCTGTTTATTTTATTTCTTACAGACCACAATATTTTTTCAGAAATAACTGTTACTAAAAAAAAAAATAAAAGATTATTTAAATGGATCTTGGAATTAATTTCCTTAATGTAGCATACTTTTCTTTCAGTAATCTGAGTTTTCTTAGCAAAAACATAGTTACTACCTCTAAGCTTTTAGTATATTAAAAATCACTAAGTTAAAATACATACTTATAACTAGTATGATTTTTATTCTTTACTTTGCAGAGGATTGATATGGTTCCAGAGCTACTTAGTTCCAACTTATGCTCCCTGAGATCTAATGTGGACAGGTATATGTATATAATTCATACTTTGATCCTGACAAGAAACTACCTGTTTATGCATAGATTTTAACAGATTTTCCTTTCCTTCTCCCTCTTACAGACTTGCATTTTCATGTATTTGGGAGATGAACCATAAGGCTGAAATCCTAAAAACCAGATTTACAAAGAGTATTATTAATTCCAAGGTTAGTCGCATAAATATTATTATACTTCTAAAAAAAAGCTGAAAGCCATATTATAAACCAATGATCAACAGACTTGATAATATAAGGGTTTTTTCTGCTTAATGATTTATATTTTCTTACTTATAAAATTATGCCAGAATCCTAAAAATAAAGAAAATGTTATATTCTGCCCTCTTTTAAGCCTCTAATGCTGCAATATTTTTGTGTATGGTTATTTTGTATATAATATATATAGGACATGGTTGATACGCACCAGCTAGTTATATTTTTCAGTAAAGTACTGTGGATTCTGTAGATGCTTAATACATTTCTGAAAATTAGATCTCTAATGTATAAAATCCACCTGTGATCAGCATAAAAAATAATAAAATGCCTGGTATTTCTTAATATCTTGCATAGATCTGTCCTCATTTGTCCACTGTTCTTTGAGGATGACAGGCATTTAGGTGTTGATATAAAGTTTCATGTTACTGTGAACTATGACAGGAAGCTGCACTTTCTGCAAGACAGAACTATGTATTCAATTATGTGTCTTGATGTCTCTCCTTCTTTAACCTCTTTAAGGCTTCTCTTACATATGCTGAAGCACAGATGAGAATTGATTCAGCAACTATGAATGATGAGATTACTACCAGCCTTCGTGGACTAAACAAATTAGCAAAAATTCTGAAGAAGAAAAGAATCGAGAATGGGTAAACCTTGCAGTGTACCTGTTACCTTTTTCCCTGCTTTTTTTGTAGTTAAAACATATGATGGTCCTGTGTCGATTTTTCTAGTGAAAAATCTTACAAAAGAGAAGTATTTGTCCCATTTTGATTTCCATAAAAATGCTTATCTTCATTTCCCCAAAAATATAAACTTGGGATGTTAACTTTTTCTTCACAAGATCAATCAATATGGATCTCTTTGAGTAATTATAAAAACATAACCAGATATGTAGCATTTGAAATTTTCAGGAGCCACTATGGTGTGTATCAGCATGAGAATTTCTGCAAATTTGAACATTAATTACATAATTTCTGCTAATTTTAAATTACAGTTTCATGATAAACTCAGATTTGTACAGGCTTGCAGCTCAGCTGCTCTGTCTGCTTGACTGTAATTCATTAATACCACTTATTGTCTTCCAGAGCCTTAACACTTTCCTCACCTGAAGTTCGTTTCCACATCGACAGTGAAACTCACGATCCTATTGATCTACAGACTAAGGAGCTCAAGTATGCACTTTATTTATTAGTTAATTCAGGGTAGGGATTGATTTAAAGACATGTTTAGGAAGAAACAGTTAATAGTCTACAAAGTTCCTATAATAGTGCAGGACACTCACAGAATGAGAGGATGATTTGGGTTGGAAGAGACCTTTAAAGATCATCTGGTTCCAACTCTCCTGCCATGGGCAGGGACACCTTTCACTAGACCAGGTTGCTCAAAGCCTCACCCAACCTGGCCTTAAATACTGCCAGGGATGGGACATCCATGGCTTCACTGAGCAAGCTGATCCTTGGAAGAGAATTCCTGTATATTACTCCACTACTTATTTAGCAAGTTTTGAACTGTATTCTTCATATATGAACTTGGCTATTTATTACTGAATCAACAGAGCACTAAGTTTCAAACTCTACATCCCACTGGCTTCTCTGTGGTGCTCTTCTACTGGCATTAACAAAGAAAGAAATTAGAACTTGGAAGTTTGTGATTACTGAAACTTCACAAACAAGTGAGCAGTTATGGCACATATGCAGTGGTACAAATTTTACAGAGGAGTTCTAGTAACAGGACTATTGATTCAATTGCTTGAAGATAAATACTCTCTCACATACTACTACTTAGTTTCTGTGCTAAAATCTACACTAGGTTCTGTATACTGTCACAGCTTTATGGTGTGCAAAATGGTGCTTTAAAACTTCATGTGTGCAATATTTTAACAGGAAGAAATCAGTTCTTAGGAAGAAATCAAGAGGCTTATCTGTTGGTCTTTTCAGGCCTTTTAAAGAGCATTTTTCTTTGATATTTTAGAGTATTTCAGGTTTTTTCTGACTTGATATTTAAAACTTAAAGAGTATTATATTTTTAGTTTTGGAATTGCTTGCTTATGGGTATAAATGATCAAAATCACTAGTTAATATTATAAAATATTGTTAGGATTGTGAAATGTTTCTTCATTAGGCACTCAAAATAAATGTATAATTTAATGCTTCTCTAACAATATAAAATATTTTATCTTGACAGAGAAACAAATTCCATGGTTGAAGAGTTCATGTTGCTTGCCAATATTTCTGTAGCACAAAAAATTTACGATGAGTTCCCAGAGTTTGCCTTGCTCCGGAAACATCCTGCTCCTCCCCCATCAAATTACGACATCCTTGTGAAGGCCGCGAAGTCCAAGGCAAGTTTTTACCCCATGTTAATTAAGTGAAATCATTATGAAAAGCCATGTTTTCTGTCTGGTTGGCCACTTACCCAAGAGTAAGGGTTGGAAAGCAGTATTTTGGAAGTATATCAGTTACACTTTGAAATTGCTGTTACTTGTAGCAAGATAATTGTACCTCTAGATGAAAGGAAGAATCTTGTGCTTTTTAAACCATTTCTTAGGTAAAGAAAGTAGATCACTCTTTAAGTCTTGTAACACTTGTATGTTGTGAATGTTCCTTCTCTCCAAGTTACACGTGAATTTTGAGCCAGTTTTTGGCTTTGGATCACATACATTATTGATATACTTAAAAACTGGTCAGTCAAGTCAAATATGTTTCTCTCAAAGTCAGGAAGTAAGAAATTGTGTTTATAGTTTCCATCCTCTCCTTAGATCAACTAAAGGTTTATTTAGTCTGAAACAAGTCTGAACAAAAAAAATTACTTTTACAGTGTCAGGATCTTTTATTTGAGCTAAACTTTTAACTTTGTAGATACTGTGATGTGCATCCATTATTTACTTTCCCTTCAAGTCTTTCCTCACCCCTTTTTTATAGTTTCCTAAGGGCAAGAGAGAAACTCCCAAATTCTCTCAGTGTGAGATTAATAGATAAGCCCAAACCTAGCCCATTTAATTTTCCACTGGCATAAAGTTGGAATAATGATAATGATTTCATTTATGCTCTGAAAATTGTTTTTAAAGTACTGTTTTATTTGGAAACGTAAATTTCTGTGCAAAGATAAACATTCTTTTAAGTAAACTGAAGTGGCTTTTTCACTACTTCTGACACAACCATCACAATTAGGTATTAATATGCTGTATTTATATTTTTAAAATAAATATGCCATTATTTCACCATAATTCAGGCATAATTTGATTGCTGGATCATACTTCGTTGTCAGTGGTGTACGTGAAGGAAAGAGCATTCAGCTGATCTTGTGATGAAACGTGCTTTGTGTTTCTGAAAATGTATAATGCACTGTATTTTCACACTATCTGAATTTTTATTGGAGAACACTGGCAAACGGGCAGCAAATTGTCATACAGTACTACTTTTACAAATCACTTTCATAATAATTTTGCAGAGGAAATACAACAAAGTCAGTTATCTTGTGCTTGGATGAGAATCTCTGTGTGGCATAAATATGGGGGGGGGGGATTATATTCCTTGTGATTTATTCAGGAAAAAAGCAACTTACTAATACTGGCATATTTCTTTGTTGAGAATGGATGTATTTTCTGAATTCCTAGGCTAATGACATGTCATTTTTTGCATAGAGCACTAGTAATAACGAGGGAGGGACCTGTGCCTGGGTAGATTTTTCTTTTTGTAATAGTGGCATCCCATTATGTTATTAGGTGTGATACCTGTGCCAGTTGCTAAGATTACCATGGATGTAGCTGTTGCACTTCTGCTAATTCTCTTAACATTTGCCAGTAATACTTGACCTTAATTACATTTTTTCTTCTCTCGTTTCAGAATTTGGAAATCAAGACCGACTCAGCAAAGGCTTTAGCTGAATCACTAGACAAAGCTGAATCTCCTACATTCCCCTACCTAAATACACTGTTGCGAATTTTGACCACTCGTTGCATGATGCAAGCTGTTTATTTCTGCTCTGGAATGGATAATGATTTTCATCACTATGGTTTAGCCTCACCTATTTATACCCATTTTACCTCACCTATTAGAAGGTACTTTTATTTTACAGAAGTTTCAGAGAACAAAAAGAAGTGATTTATTTGTGAAGAAATTCTATTTTAAACTGTGGTGTTCTGTTTGAAACAAAGTACTGTTTCTGTTCAATGTTAGATTTCCGTTGAAACAGCAGTGGCTTAGATCGTGATCCATCTTCATGTAAGCTCCCAAGTTAACTGTCCACAACTCCTAAGATTTAGTACATTTTTTTAGAAGACTCATAAAAATAATAGAAATATATCCCTAATGCAGACCTCTGTAACAGAAATGCACTTTGGGGTCAGAGACTGAGGCAGAATTTGCCTAGTCATTTTTTAGATGGAAGCTATGTTTAAATTTTGAGGAGACTGTACTTTACATAGGAAAGCACTGCTAATTGGAAACTTGCTATTGTAGCTGTTGCCTTGTGATGAAATCACACTTCTTGGAAAAGTAGGTTGGTTTTTTAATTCTAACCAAGAATTATCCGAGTTTTGGGGAAAATAACTGTTACCATCTTTTGATCCTTAGAATCATTTCAAGTGAAATCTCTTTACATGCGAATTGAAATTCCTACACGTTTATGTGGATAATTTGGGGAACTTCTAGGGTGCAAATAGTAATTTTAATTCCTACTAGCTGTGTTAAAAGTTCCTTGCTGAGGTTCTAATAAAAGTTCTGTATCAAGAAGTTCAAATGGGATTACGTTTAGCAGATCAATGGCATTGTAATACTCTTCTACACTAAGTTTGACTAGTTCATGGGAAAGGCAAGAGGGATTGGCTTAAGATGCCATGGTGAAACATTCTTTAGTCCAAAAATAAAACTTTGTTTCTTCTTTGTAAGTATTCAACAATACAGGCTCTATTGATGCAATATAGTAAAGAATATATCTTAGAAAACAGAGTTCATTCTGGCTCTGCAGTGCATCTTTGGTCAGCAGAGAGAGTGATCTTGAATTGATACGGGCGTTGCCGTCAGACTGTCATTATTACAGAAACTTTTAGATCTGTAAGATTCACAAAAACAAATACGTATTTAGAAACTTTGGTTTTTTTTTTTTAATTTTCAAAAAGTATGTTTTGCTATGTCACGGATCATTTAACCTCATCTTTGCAGGTATGCTGATATTATAGTGCATCGGCTTTTGGCAGTGGCCATAGGAGCAGACAGTACTTACCCAGAACTGACAGATAAACATAAACTAGCAGATATGTGTAAAAATCTCAATTACCGACATAAAATGGCACAATATGCACAAAGAGCGTCTGTTGCATTCCACACACAGGTAAGTAGTCCTGAGATGTTCTGGGGTTCACCATGGACATTCATGTTGATTTTAAAGCAAGCGGGGGAACACTGGTACTTTACAGTGCAAAACCAAGCAAGGCTGAAGAAATGATCAAGGCCGAGGGATGCTTCCTTGAGGAAAAGCATAAAGGCTACATTGCTTGTTCTGAAAAATTCAGAATAATGGCATCTTGAGAAGTCTTTAGTTTTGTGCTTTATACGCTGAGTAATTCTCATGAAGTATAGATTTGTATTTGAATGTTACATTTTTCTAAGGCAGTATATTTGTAATTCAGAAGAGAATGTTCTAGGTTTTTTTCTTATTTCTGTATTTTGCTTTTGTTACAGTTATTCTTCAAAACCAAGGGAGTAGTAAATGAAGATGCATATATATTATTTGTAAGAAAAAATGCAATTGTGGTTCTGATTCCTAAGTATGGGTTAGAAGGAACAGTCTTCTTTGAAGAAAAAGACAAACCAACACCAAAACTGGATTACAACAATGAGGTATGTTCTTATTATTCCTATGGTTCGCTCTTAAATACCTTTATTTTTTTATTTGGTAATTGAGCAGAATGACTAAAAGTCTATTGTGGTTGGATTTGGAAGGGTACAAGAAGTTTTTCTAAATGCAAGTTTATTAATCTATAGTAGCAGTGCTACTATTGTATTTGTAAGTCTAAATAAACAGATTCTGACTGTGGTTTCTGTGATACTGTCAATATCTAATTATGTATACCAGATATTATGGCAGTAATTTGTGACCATTTTTATTTATGTTTAAACACTGAATTTTCCTACAAAAATATTTATTTTTATAAAAATATAAGACATTTTAAATATTCATACTAAATATGAACTTTCAGGTACCATCACTTACTGTGGAAGGCACAACATTACATGTATTTGATAAAGTTAAAGTGAACATTACATTAGATGATTCCAACATCCAACATCAGAAAATGCGGATGGTCTTGGTAGAACCGAAGGTAAGGCACAAAGTTCACAGAACCATATTACCTTTCAATAATGTTACAAAATTGTCATGCAGTAAAATTGAAATTTAACCAGAAGAAAAAAAACAATTTAGCAGGAGCTTGTGATGATTGCTTCATATCCACTCTCAGTAGAACACAGGTCTGCTTTCACTGACTGTTGAAAATAGAGGTGTTTAAATTAAATTTCTGTTCTGGGCCCATTGGGATATTTCTGTTGATGGGAAAGGTGATGATTTGCTGAAGTAATATCTTGAATTTCACTGTTCTGTAATCAAATCTCTCTTTGAAAATCTGCCAAAACTCAATATGATCTTTTTACTCCAGTGAATTGCAGTGTAACTGCGTTGGGTGGCTCGAAGATAACTGTATAATTGTTAGTTATCATGGCAGTTTTGTCCTACAACTCCCACAATATAAAAATTTTCTCTTGATAATGTTGTAAGAACTGTAATGTCCCACTAACTGTCTCTGGTTTAAGACTTTTCAATTCCAGTATTAGTGCATCTGGGACACTGGGCTTTTCACTTGGTCTCACACCTTAGGCCTCTTAAGTATTTTGCAAGACACTACAAGATTGTGCACTTAAAGTTACATGCGACACTTTTTGTAAACAGATGGTTGCAATTGAGTAGTCCTAATCATAGAGGAAAAAGACAACCCAAAATATGTAAGAGCTCCTTGTTGTTTATACAGTCAAGCATTATTATTATTTCTTTTTTCCTTGAGAAATCATGTTTTCAAATGCATATAAATATTCTGATCTTTGGGCTCTTTTATTTTATTATCTTGAACCAAAGAATGGTTTGGGTTGGAAGGGACCTTAAAGATCATATAGTTTCAACCCCCTTGCCATGGCCAGGGACACCTTCCTCTGGCCTAGGTTGCTCAAAGGCCCCAACCAACCTGGCCTTGAACACCTCCAGGGATGGGGCATTTACAGTTTCTCTGGGAAACCTGTTCCACTGTCTCACTACTCTCACAGTAAAGAATTTTTTCCTAGTAGCTAATCTAAACCTGCCCACTTAAAGCCCTTCCCGCTTTTCCTGTCACTACAGGCCCTTGTGAAAAGTTCCTCTTGTAGGCTCCCTTCAGGTGCTGGAAGGCTGGTCAAAGGTCTACCTCAAGCCTTCTCTTCTCCAAGCTGGACAATTCCCGTTCTCTCAGCCTTTTCTTATAGGAGAGAGGTGCTCCATCCCTCTAATCGTCTTGGTGGCCCTCCTATGTATTCATTTCAACATGTCCTTCCTGTGCTGGGGACCACAGAGCTTGATGCTGTGCTCCAGCTGGGGTCTCACCAGAGATGAGTAGAGAGGCAAAATCACCTCCCTTGTTGTAGTGGCCACTCTGCTGTCGATGCAGCCCAGGATACAACTGCCTTTCCGGATTGCAAGCACACAGAGCTAGCTCATGTCCAGCCTCTCATCCCCCACGTCCTTCTTGGTCCCATCTGTTCATCCTCTCCAGACTGGACTGAGTTGAAGCCAATCCTTGTGATTTTAAAAACTGGGAGTAGATAATGAAGTTTGTAATAGAAGGGACCCTTGTATTCTGTTGTGCATTCACTTTCTGAGCTGCCCCGTTTGTGCTCACCAACAGAGCTACTGCTAGGGGCATGACTCAGCAACATTCCTGCAGCCATTGACTCTAGTCCAAGGGACACACTTTGAGAACAGACACAAAGTAAGACTAATACAAGCTGATAGTTTGGGTTTTTTCCCCTGTTCTTCCATTTTACTTGCACTAATTTCTGGGAGGATCCTTACTCTACAACAAAATAAATGCTATAATTTGAAGTTATCCCTGGATACAGGATTGGCTGTACTGGTTAATCCAAAATACTCCATCCTAAACATCAGTTACTAATCCTCCTTTCTGGTAAGAAAGGAGTATAGGAGTAAGATGCACATGCAGTGATCATTCCCTTTGTGTCCATCCAAAGGTTTCAGCAACTTAAATACTGTCTCACAGAAACACATCTCTGGGTCTAGTCTATAGTCTTGGTCTGTAAATTTGATCTCTTCCCAGTTCTGATTTCCACCCTGTCTTGTAACAGATGGTTTTCTAAATCACAAGGTTCTGATGTTGATGCAGCGCATGTAAAAAAGTCTGTACAAGTAAACTCAAGTTTTATCGGGATAGAAAAAAATGGAGTAAACCATTTTTTTACTTTATTTTTTTTTTCTGTAGATACTAGGAAAGGATGTGCCTGCAAATCCATCTACAGAGGCAAGCAGTGAGAATGAACCAGAGAAAAAGAAAAAGAAGCTACAAAAATAGAAGAATATAAAAGTTTAACAAAAAGCCAACAACACAGTTATTTGCATTTACATATTTTTCCCTATGGGCAAAATGCTAGAAACTAGTTTTGTTTACTTTTTAAATACATACTTCAATAATCTGTAAAAAAAATTTTAACCTACTTTTTTACGACTATTTATGCAGAACAGTATTTTTAAAACCAATTATTATCTACACCTTTGTCTTATGGGTGAAAATAAATGTTTCTGCAAAGTGAAGGAATGATTGTAGGGTTTCTTTTTAACAGCCGTTTGAGAGCTTGACACAAGTCAGTCTCTTCAGTGCATTCTCTTTAGCACCTCTGAACTAAAAGAAGCAATTGAGCAACATAGGTATGAAAAAGATGTCTTTATTCTGTTCCTCTACTCAATTTACAATTAGACATGTTAAAGGACTCTCATTAAAACGAAATTATTTTAATGTAAACAATGACGATTTTGTGCAATGTATGCCAACCAATGCATAAAGAACAACTACAGAAACAGAATGATCAAGTTATTTCCATGGTAATTTGTACAGTAGGTTTCTTCTTCAAATCTGTTGTATAAAACACAATAAAAAAATATCCATGTTTTCATAAAATAAATATTTCCCATCTAACTGAAGACTACAAAACAGGACAGAAAATACAGGCAATTTACCTGGGGGGATCCTTAATTACTTCTCCCATTCACACATTTCTGGTGTTACTTTTCCCTAACCTTTAAGAACATACTAATACAGGGTGAAATTAAGTATTTGATGTTAGATGTTTTTACTTGTGAATACTTCAAAAGCCTTCAATCATTGAACATATTATTAAAAAGTCAAAAAAATTAATTAAAAAGTATAACCCATTCCTAATTACACATATAATGCAGAACAGAGACAATTTGGACCACCCTGCTTCTTAAATTCATAAATTAACATTGCTATTTTTAGTAATCACAGTTGCAAAAATAAATCCTGTGTACAAGTCCAGAAATCTGAAATTCCTCCTTTCAATTGATTATCATTAAAGAAAACCATCATGAGAAACAGAAAAGGCATAAGGTCATACATAACTTAGAAATCTTAAAGAAGTTGTGTCCTGCTTTTGAGTTTTTTTAGCTTTACAAGCTAAAGCTAGGAACATTTTGAAAGCCCTATTGTATAAGATTCATATTCCAGAAGTCTGAGTTCATTTCCTACTTTTAAAAAAATTCATCCCCTAAAAGTTACTAAGTCAGTGTATTTCCAGCTTTTAGTAGGGCACTGTTTGAAGATCATGAAATACAGAAGATGCTAGATGGATGGGATTCTAGATTCAATTACTGTCAATCCAATATGCATTACAGAAATAGTGATTAAAGTGCTACAGAAGTAAATATAATGCACATCATGGTTGCTGGTTAGAAAACAAAATTTTTAAATATTTATTTTTGCAATGTGAGAAGTAAAACCAAGTGCTGTGCATAGGAGCTTCCCTTTTCCTTAAGTATATTTTTCAGAAAGCCTTCACTGATGAATAATTAATGAAAATATTTCAAGACCTGTTCTGTTCAAACAACACACAGAAGTCTCAGGTCTAACACATTGATTTTAATGTAAGGCAATTCTGCTAACATTAAGAGTTTTAAAAAATGCTGTATTTTGCCTTTAAATTTAGGTCTGACCAATGGTTTCAGGCTTAGTGTGCCAATAGCTACTCATCAGCCACCACCCATCACTTTGGTACAAGCTTTTCTGTGAGTTGTGGAACAGAACAGAAAGCAGCCATCCAGCACCCTGGGACTGAACATCCTTGCTATGAAAGAGAGAAAGACTACTTCACTTGGAATACATATTAGAATGGACTTATCATTTTCATTAACCCAACAAAGTTTACTTCAGAGCTCTACATAAACACAGCTCAGAAATCTCAGTATTTCCCTTATCTCTGCTTCCCCTCTTAGTCACTAGGACTAGAAGATTACCATATGGATTTTTTTCCCCTATTCACATTTATAAATTCCAGAAGGTTCTTTCAAACAAACCCAATCAAATTTAACCAAATCTGATTTGATTAGACAAAGGGAGTTCTGGGCTTCTAGACCCTCCTCAATTCATTACTTTAATCATCAGTGATTTTCCTGAAAGCATCAAGGGTTTGTTTATATTAATAATTTCTGAAATAAGTGGCATGCAGAAGTTAATTACATTTTTAAGGGTTTATATAAGTATTTTGGTCATTTCTGTAAGCAACATAATAATACTGAGAATTAAACATAAGAGAGAAGTGTAATGGTTTACTTTAATAGAAGAAAGGCTGCATCATTCTCTTAGTGATGTACTGAGACCAATTAATCTTAGAGCACCTTCTTAGGTTCCTTCCAAAGTGTACTGGAGCATAAATTTGGACACAAGTGTTTTTAGGAAACGCTGGTGGAGTCAGGTGATCAACTCCAAGGTTAGTACTAATACAATTACTAAAGCAGCAACACTACAATTTAATTTTAAATAACCAGTAATACATTTTACTCAAGTACATGGTAAAACTAACGGACAGATAGGCAGCTTTCTGTCAAGCCAAGCTAAAAGCTGTTCAGAGAACTGCTAAATAGCTGCTTTTGAGATAAAACTTATTTTGTATTACTAAAAGAACTAAACTTTGGGGTTGCTCTCATCACACCCCCAGCAGTTCCTTCCCATCCAGTGACTCTCTCTTGATTTCCTTTTTCTCTCCACCACAAAAAAAAATGTCCCTCATGCCTTTAGGAGGGACAAATCTTAAAATGTAGCTGGTTTTGCAGTTGTTTCCTATGCAAATTATCCTAGGTTTGCTCATCTATCCAAAACATCCATCTGGAAGCTGAAGCTATGTCCAAACTTTCAAGACAAGATTCCTCATGGAATCTACCCTAATCACAGAAGGAAAGCATTGTTTCTCTAGACACTTTAATTTTCAAAAACAATCACTTAATACCAATAAATTTGTCCAGAAGACCTGAAAAATCCCACATTATTTAAAAACTCCCTTAATACATACCAGACAATTTATTACATTTGCATTAACAAAGCAAAATAGTAGGTATAAACCAGGTAACTGAGATCATATGTATAAAAATTTATTAGACAACACAAATTCTCCATCAGAAAACTACATACCAGTTTTGTGAAATCCCTGAACTTGACTTTCATTTTTATGTTTCCAAGCAGAAATGTTGCAAGTTGCATTTTTTCCAAATATTGTACTATGTGTTTTTGCTTTTTGGAAACAGGATTGCGACTCCGGAGATTTCGCTCTCAGCAACTGATTGTCCTTATGGCTTAAAACAGAACACTCCTAGATGAGTAAGGAAAAGTTAATTTTAAAACTATTTTCACAGAAATTCTCCAAAAGAAGTAACGTCTAAACCTACTATCTGCATATTTCAAGTACAGTAAGTACCTTAAGTACCACCTCTCCCCTTCTGAAATGAGAAAGAAATGAAAGAATGTTTTCTCTGCATAGATCTTTGAGACTGAGCCAGACTCGATTCTTTCAGCCAGTCAGTGTGTGCTTTTTTATTTCCATTCTCTAGAGGTTCTCTCTCTCTTGTGAGAGTTGAATGAAATACTTAATGCCTTCATACTTAAATACTAATCTAAAATGCAAAACTGGACTTAGTCGGGATCTAGCAATTGAAAGACTAACAGTGGGAAAAGACAGCTGCATAACAATGGTGAGTCCCTCTAGGTCAGGTTTGATACTATACGATTGATTCTGGGAACTACATTCACACATCTAATCCATTTCCAGCAGGGTGAGTGGGGCAAGACTGGGGCAATATCCATCAGAGTAGATGGATATTTCTAGATGTTAAAGATAAAATAGCCAGCTCCTTTTAATTTTGTAAGGGCACATTTATCCTAGTCTTAAATGAGCAGAGTTCAGAATTTGATGTCAGTGGTCTGTAAGACACCATCAGTCTGTACTTCACCTTGGCAGAGAAGTGGCTATTTAGCATGTCATACAGAAATGAAGTCAGGGCTGAATGGGCCTACTTGAGGATTTTTTATAATTTGAAACTATTAGTCAGTATTGTCTCCTCTTCAAGGACTGTAAACAACACCAAGTCGCAGACCATAAACTACTAAGTTTGTAAGGCCATAAAACCATAATTATTAAGTGAGAGGAGATGATCTTTGCTCTCTTCAAGGAAAATAGCCTTGTTTCCAATTCTCTGCAAGAAGTAGAACTCCTTCCTATCAGTCACAAGATTAAGGGTTTAGGAGTCTTGCTAGATATGTATTGTCTTTTGTAATTTTTTTTTCCAGATAGGTCATCAAAGCACTTGTAATCAAAAGACTGTACCCAAGCAGAAAGTTCCCCACCAAGTCAGCATGCTAGGTATGGTCTAAGAAACTTAATGAGTTTATGAAAATCAACAGTTGACAATTTTCCCCCAAAAATGTCCTTCTCCACAGGCAGATGTTCAAAAATGTAGCAATAAAAAAAAGCAGCAAGAAAAACAGAAACAAAAATAAGAGACAGACTCCAATAAATCAGAAGCCATGAGCAGCCTCACAACTACCATTAGCACATATACCTTGGTTTCCTTTGAAACAACCTGCCTTTGTCATAAACCACATTAATTTTATTGCCAACTTGAGATAATTTGTCCTGCATTTATTCCCCATTTTCAACATACTTGAAATGATGCTACATTAACATCTTTTATTATCACCTCACTGTCTCTCCCCCTCAGGCTCCCTGGAACCAAACAAAATGGGGAATGGATGCTTTGGATGGGAAGCCTCTCACTTTTCTATCACAATTTAACTCCTACCTTTGTTCTAAGCAGCTGAGATTTATTCTGAAAAACAAGAGTATTCACATCATTTTCTCTGCAGCTGTTTTCAGCCCCCACAGTATCCATAATGCTGTTTCCACAAGTCTGTGTATTGTAACCACTGTCCACCTGAAATCAAGAAGCAGGGCTTGAAAAATGTACTGTAATTCTAATCCCTCAGATACCTGATATGATTATCATTTGATTAACAGAACTTAATCCAACAAACCAACTACAATCAGTTAACAACAAAAGCAAATCGTAAGCAGATTTGTCAGAATTAGCTTGGATTAAGTTAAATGTATTGCTGTACAGAGCAACACAAACATAATTTGCAATTGCTATGCTCACTCCACTGGGAGCAAAGAGGGGATGGGAGGGAAGCGATAAAAGTCATGATACCACCAGCATGCCACATCCAATACAAGAAAATAACAATTACTTCCAGAATAGTGTATGTATTCAAAGTTATTATGTCCAGCTCGGTTTTATAGAGAAGCAAAAAAAATTTCTTTTTACCTGAATACTACTGTTGTCACAAGGAATTGCGCTGCTTTCGGCAAGAGGCGACATGCACATCCGAGAGCTTTCAATACTGAAAGTAATGCCTGTCATAAAGCTGGTCATTGCTGTATTGCTATTGCCAATTGTTTCTTTTATCCAAGTGTTTTCCTCTGACACTTCAGCTGCATCAGCCATGTCTACAGTATTATTTTCTTTTAAGCCTTCTATATCCTGAAATGATGACAGCCTTTGATGACAAGCTTCTGAGTGATCTGGTGCAATAGACACAGTTGCTACCACAAGACGTGTACCATGTGCAAAAGTATCACTGTCTTCCTGACATAAGTTTATTCCATTATCCATTTCTGGGAACCGAGCTTCTGCTGGAGAGGCATTTTCCTTGTCTTCCTCATCCTCATCGTGATTCTCAACTGCAATTGGTATCCTAATGAGAGAAGTCTGATACTGGGCAGTTCCTCTGCAAGCTCCAAGCCTCATAGGAGAGCAGTTTTTAATTGGAGAACAACCATCTATGTAAGGACTTCTTGTACTTGGCGGTGTCATTCTATTTGAGGAAGAAGGAATATCTGGAGAACGAAATGTAAATTTTCTTTGGTCTGTAAAAAAAAAACCAAAACAACAAAACAAACGGACAGTTTAATTCCACATGATATCTGATAGAAAAAATTCATCATCCTCAAATGCCTGCAGGCCACTGAACAATTATAGCCAACTACACAGTATTTCACTGACCCCCGTCTCCCAAACAAATCAAACAACCAACCCCAAATAACAAACAAACCAGCAGAACATTTTAATTGTCATGGTAAAGGCAAGTTTCTTATCCATTTTTACCACCAAATTTGTTTTCTGTGACATGGTTTGTTGCATTGGATACCTTGTATTTTCAAATGTCAATACTACAGAGTTTTCAAAGGAAGGCTGGTTCTGTGGGATTTTCCCAAACAAATGTCAAAACATATATACTATAGGTATTTGATTTTTGGCAGTAATAAAGTGTAACAAGATCAAACAAGTGAGAAAACACATATGCAATCTGCACATATAATGGTGTTAAATACCAGAAAGCTCATCACAGCAAAATCATACATAAACATGGTGTTAAAGCCTTTCCAGGTTATGGACACGGCATAAAATACTGACATTTTCTAGAGCAACAAGGACACAAAATGTTTGTGACTTCTTCACCCATCAGTTTCATTTCAAATCATCTTCATGATTGCATGACTTGCAAACTCAACATTCTTTGTCCATTGACATTAAAATGCTTCAGGTTGGGCCAAATCAGAATTGTGGCCTGACTTAGTTCAGACATGTGGCTTTAAACTCCCTCCAACACTAGATTAACCCTCCTAACTTTTTTTATTCCTATAAGGTCTCAATGCCTTCTTCTAAAATATTTTCCCTACTTGATTTTTTGCAAGCATATACATTACATTGTCTCATACATTTCACTGCTAAACAGTAAATGTGTCACATAGGAGGAAACTGTTGGCTCCAAACACAAATAGGTTCCCCTAAGAACTCAGCAGTTTTTATAATAAAAAATTGTTGTAATAAAAATATATGACTCAAGAAAGAATAACACATATACAATTAAACCATACCTGAGAGAGGTGTTTTTCTTATGTGGAAAGCAATTGGTGAAAAAGTAGGAGAACCACTAGGTGCAGGAGACCCTTCTGAGAATGTGGGACTGGTTATACTTCCCAGACTATAAGCTCTTGTTCCTCCCTGAATAGGACTTGAAGAAAACTGACCCTTAAGAAAAAAAAAAAAAAATCTAAACCACACAGCATATTTTTATAACGTTAACTTGGGTTAATATATATATATATAAAGTGTTCTAATTTAAAAGTTTAATATGGGAGCACTGAGAAGGACTAATCCTTAACAGTGACAATCTCTACCATCAATTTAGATTAAATATTTCAGTGCAGCTCTTTACCTGGACTTTATGCCTCCACATAGGAGAAATGCGCAATAGACTCAAACTGTCACATCATACCAACTAGGCCTATTATATCCATTAGATTTAAGAACTCTGAGAAACTTAAATAGAGAATTAATGTTATCTATGTATCAAGTCAAGTATCTGATCTAAATTTCTTACTCATAACAATGCTGATAGAAGTCAGCCACTATTTATATTTTAATGTAAATCATATTTTCTGAATTACTTACTTCAGCAGCAGGCAAAACATGAAAGTATTTCTCCTTAAGAAAAGAGAATTATACTGCAAGAATGTGACCACTATTATGTTACTGGAATTCTTTACTAGGTTAACACAGTAACCTTTTTTTTAACTCCTAGGGTAGTTTTTTTTTTCCATGCGCTTCAGCCACCAAACAGATGAAACCATATCACCTAAACCAGTTCTGCTGTGCTATGTCCACCTGGGAAAAAGCTTTACTTTGTTTAATTTAGAGAACAGACATTATGTTCTGTGTTCTAATAAATGTCTATTCATCTGAAAACTCTGGTCAATGGGAAAAAAAAAAAAAAAAGCACATTTAGCACTGCATTCAAAGATCCACAAGTAATGTCTTCCATTATAAATGAGTTTATGAGCTGTAGGGGAAATAATTATATCACAAGTTCATATCAACTGGTATTTTAGAGAGCAATTCGTGAATTTAAACAGGACTTTTTCTGTATACCTATTTTTTGAAAAAGATAGCGTTTCAACATGCTTTCAGGAAGTGTTTTCCATGTTTTAATTTCTACTTCCATTTCATAACATAACATTCGAACATAACTCGTTCTATACAAGAGAATAGGAGCACAACAAAATAATATGATAAAATAAAAAGTCAGTAACATATTCTTTCAATGCTTTTAGTTCACATTGTTTTTTCCAGATTTGGAAAAAAACCCCGAAATCACCATCCTCAAGTCTAGCACCTACTCCCTCTTAAAGTACATCCCATGCAGCCCACAAAACAAGCCACTTACTGAACTAGATGTGTCCAGAGGGCTTCTGCACCGGACTGGAGATAATTCTATTGAACAAAGCACTCCAAGTGGCTGACTACCGCATGGACTATGCAAAGAAGGGGACAAACATGCAGATACATTTCCATTTTCTTCTAAAAACAGCTTTCTTCTGAGTGATGAAGAGCTCAGATTTTCCTGAGACTGGTCTGCCAATTCTTCAGTTCTAAAATATTCACCTAGAAATTGCGGGAAAAAGTTTTTTCCAATAAGAGTGCAGAAAAAAAAATCTTCCACTAGAGAGATATATAACTAAATTAAAACATTAAGTCCAATTTACCAATGCAGCAAGTAATTAATCTAATTAGGCACCACTACAAAGAGTCCACTCAGTTCACAAAGGTTCCACTTCTGCCTATCATTGCTTAATACTAAGGTCTGAATTTAAAAAAATATAAATGTATATATATAGGCTAGCATCTACTTACTGGTCTTTTCCCAATTCTTCACATCTGAGTTGCAAAAGTGATTATTTTACTACCCAAGCAAAACTAAACTCTTTTTCAGGTCTCCCAGGTGTTTAAATGGTCTTTGTGACAGATCCAGAGGCAACTGGGTACTCCTTGTAGAAGAAATTTTTAATGAACTCACAAATTATGTGTTGATGGAAGCATTTGTTAAGACAAAAAACAAAGGCAATAGATATGGTACTGTTTTTCTGTTTTAATTTAGATTAATTTCAATACTGGGATAGATGCACACAGCTGAAACCCTCCGAGCTGGCTGTACCCTGTTCCCACATGAGCAGTAAAAGCAGGCCTTTCCAGCCTGAGAAGCTTGAGAAGGTGGCAGCAATTGCTTGATGTAGCATTTATAATCAGACAGTTAATTTGGACTGCTGCCTCCTCACTCAGCAGTCATGGCTTGTTTGCCAACACACAGCCTCTAGTCACCACCTTGGCTTCAGTTCAATTAAAGGCAGGGTTATAGCCCAGCTTTACTCAAGGCAAGGTTGGGCTATGAGCCTCAAGGCCAGTCATCTGTAAGTCAAACAGCTCTGCTAAGTTAAGTAACTGCTCTGTTTGGGGGAGGCAGTTATCTTCTGCTTACTACCTTTTATGCATTTGTTAACTGTTAATCAATTTTATAGAATCACCGAATATCTGAGTTGGAAGGGACCCACAAGGATCATCGAGTTCAACTCCTGGCCCTGCACAGGACCATCCCCAGGAGTCACACCATGTGCCTGAAAGTATCATCCAAACACTTCTTGAACTCTATTGGGCTTGGTGCTGTGACCATTTCTGAGGAGCCTGTTCCAGTACCCAACCATCCTCTGGGTGAAGAACCTTTTTCTAATATCCAACTTAAACCTCCCCTGACAAAACTTCAGGCCATTCCCCCAGGTCCTGTCACTCAACCTCAGAGAGGAGATCAGTGCCTGCCCTTCCGCTTCCCTTCATGAGGAAGCTGTAGACTGCAAGGAGGTGTCCCCCTCAGTCTCCTCAGGCTGAACAATTTCCAGTTGTCCTCCATATCCCTCCTTTTCTATCTTTATGTCCACACTTAAACCATATCATTTAACTCACGTGTCCTGTGCAACATGCACTAACTGTCTGTTTAGGACACATACTTAAAACTCATTCATTCATTTGGTTCTCAGTATTTCATAAGACAAAAACACCCAGCAAACATTTAGACATTCATATATACAGATATTGCATGACATACCTAGTATTTTCTCTAAATTAATATCCACTGGCAAAGACAGTACTGTCTGACAAGCAGCTGCAATGAATAAACCCAACAAAATTAGCTTAGTGACCTTTTACTAAAACTGTAGAGACAAACATTCAAATCGCACTGCAATTGAGCTATTTAAATTACAGATGCAATAAGGAAAAGTGTTAATTAAAGCTGTGATTTTGAGTTGACAACACTATATGCAGCACATTAGGCCTGGCGATAAAAAACCCAAGAGTTGTAAGAATGCCTCTCTAGGGGCTTTTATGTTAACTGAGGAAAGAGGTCTCTGAAGAAAGGAAGGATTCAAAAGGAAATGGGAAAAAAGTTATCAAAATACCCTGGAGAAAAACACTACCTATTTATCTAAAATGATACAGTTTAAAATATGTATTAAGATTTCTATTTATTTGGCATAGAAAATAATCAAGATTCTCTAACCCTTAACAATCCAACACATTAAAGGTTTCTTGAAACTGTAATTTACCCATAAACTTGAGGTTTACATTCACTTCTTAATTCAGAAAAAGTGCATATATCGAGTTGGAATAAATGCACTCCACAGTCTTACAGAGGACTTCATTTTTTTTACTTAATAAAAAATACCAGAGAGTATAACAGAATTAAATACTATGAGAAATGGATATTAAAATTAGTAGTACCATTTAGGTCAGGAAAAACTATTTCTAAAGGAATATTAACCAACAAATAATTGCCCTTTTAAATTAAATAGCCATTTAAAATGGGTTATTTTGCTTCAGAAAGCCTGTAATTTCAGACATTGCCTTGTACTCACCATTGCTCTTCCCAGGCTGCAAGCTTAGCTGTCTTCCAATCGGAGAAATGTTATTTAGGTCGATAGCTGTAAAACATAGAAGAACTTAAATTTAGGCATGCATTGCATATATAGAGTTAGAATATTTAATACAACTAAACTTTTGCATTGAAGTTTGGAAGAGATTAGGAAGGAGTAATGAAAAAAGGTTACCATTATAGCTGATGAAGAGAATTTCAGCACCCTTCTATTCAAACAAAGCATAGTGAAATACCATCAGCACTGCTCAGACCTTTGTCTCCTGCACCCTCCTCTATATTAGAGAGATTTAAAACAAACTAGTTTATACTTAGCTAAACAGGCTGTGTTCAAGTAGAACACATTTCCATAAAATCACTCAGTCTGGACTTGAGGTGAAGAAATATTTTGGGATTTTTATACAGCTAAAGAACACATTAAACCATTTTCCTTTACCATTCACTTTTCCAGATCTCAGATTATGGCTCATGTTCTCTGCTCAAAAAATGATGACCTTACAACTGACAACTAAAAATACACTATCCACAAGCTGCATCTCCACAATAAAAAACTTTTAAGTTTAGCCTTCTCCAAATCTTGAAAAATCACCACTTATTTAAGAATTTCCTACCAAACAATACTTTGCAGCTGACATTTGTCCAGCTTCTAGTCCATTTACTATGTATTCTGATGGTTATATATAAACTTCAGCAACAATGGCATTAAGAATAAAATCTAACATGGGCATAAACATAATGAAGTTAGGAAACCCATGAGCAGTGACCATGAGCTAGCAGGACACTAAGATGACAATAGGAATTTATGCAGCAAGGGTAAAAAAAGTATGGAACTCCATTTCCCATATGCTTATATGGTGAGGAAAGCAGTCAGAATAAGGAGGACATGCAAATATCAGAAATAAAAAGCAAAGTAGAAGACTTGGCTATCACCAGTATCAACCGTGCAATTCTGCGGGCAAATTAAATTGGTTGCAAAGAGATTTATTAAAGTAGAAAGGTTTAAGAACAAAACCCAAAAATAATAAAAAGAAAAATTATTAAAAAAGACTCTTGATTAACAAATAATTCTTAAACAAAGAAGGCACTTGGAGAGAACAGTTGAAAATCTATCAGTTGTGCCATATTTTATCACCAGTTCTTAAAATTTAAATTAAGATTGAAATAAATTATGCTTCATAATTTCTCCAAAAGCTACACTATTTTGGATGGACACACAAAAGCAACTTACATTTAGTTGAATTAAACTGAGAAACTTGTTTGCCTTCATGTTCAATCCAAGGAGAAGGAACTATGAGTCTTTTTGTGAAAAACTAGAGCAGAATAAAAGCAAGCATGTCAGCACTTTTAAAAAATTGGCAATTCTCAACTTAAATTTAGATCAGTACCCTGAACAAGAAAAATTGCAGAACATATTTCATTATTTCAGGCCCAGAGAGATTAAGGAAAAAATAAGTTGAAGACCACCATATTCTTTATGACACATAGCACCTCAGATCTTTCAGACTGAAAACTTAAGAGAAGTTTCATTTAACAATAATTACGCATTTTAAAATTTGAATTGTCACTGCCCCACTTACTGCACAGTAGTTAAAAGTAATTCTTTTAAAGTTTTCAGTTTGTTAAGTTGTATTTTGACAATTGAGCTATTTCACAGAAGTGATAAAGAGACACCATTTCAGTCTTTGTCTTTGAACCAGAAACTGTATCTATCATCACAGTTGCACTATGGAACACCCTGATGCTGAGGAGATGAACACTATTACTTCAAAAAATACATGGCAAACCCTGTTTCCACAATAAATGCAAGACTCAAAGTAAATGAAAATAACTCAGCTTGAAACACAACTATTAAAGGCGTACTTTTTATCAGAGACATGGTTTCAAGCTGTTCAGCTACAGAATCCATTAGGTTATACCTCACAAAGAAGAAATACCCTTTTTAATGCAGCTGTAGAACAACAGAACATCTGAGCTGCAGGTCAACTACACAGCACCTTGATGGAATCATAAAATATATTTTTGTTTGCAGAGACAGAAACTGACAAACTTGCCGACTAGAGCCTTATTTTACCTTTTTTAAATTGAAATTACATTTAAGATTTCTACAGTGAACATTTGAAACACTTTTCCTTCTCTGCTATACAAATGGATAGTAAAAACTAAAATGAAAAATGGATGGAAATATATACAAGCTACCACAATAAAGTAGTACATCTAACTAAGCAGACTTTGGAAGGAACAAAAGAAATCACAAAAATTCTGCAATATTTTAAAAAATGCAATAAACCACTAACAGCTACTGTAAACCCCCAAATGCTTAATTGTTATTTTTAACCTGAAGCTGAACTATTTTTAAGTTAGGTTACAGCTACATTACCACTAGCCAACCTACACGAAAGAAAAAAAATCTGTTGTTTTGACCTACAGGTTTGTGAAAAAAGATGGGAAGAAAAAGAACATGTGGATTCCAACTACAATGGATGAGGATGCAAAATTACTTTATTACTGAAACATAACAGGCTTTTGAGGTTTGAAATCCTATAATAGACCTGGATCATTTTTGTAGACGAAAAACAAATCAATATTTGATAGCACAAAATTTTATTACCTCCTCAATAGCTTTTTGCCTTCTGTCTTCTGTCTCCTTATCAATTCTAAGTAACAAATGAAAAACAACTCAATTATCAAAATCATCATGTAGGAAAAAATGTAAAGTCCAACCATGTAATAATTTATAGATGCTCAAGAGGAACTTTATAAATGCAATTGCACTATACCCTAAATTGTAAGATGTTTTTACTGTTATGTGCAATAATTTTATACTATAAATTTAGAAATACAAATGCAATTCACAGCTCCATTCATTTGAAAATGATCTGTACCATTTGTAAGTACAGATTTGCAAGTCACCTATTTACTCCTTGTATCAGCAAGTCTGGACAAAAACTCAGTCACAACTGATCTTCCAAAATAATGTCATATGAACAGATTTTACTATTAGTTACCATGAGATTAATCTTACACTGTAAAACCAGCCAGAATAAAAAAACAGGATACAAGGAATTGAAGGGCAGCTGAAGACACTCCTGGAATTTGCAAACTCAGTTCCTGACACAGCCCACTTTCCCAGCACAGAGTTCTCTCTGCCAAATAGAGAGTCTGCCATATTTTTTTCCATTTAGAATACAATGTCATATTTCAGTTTCTGACAATGAACATATTCTCTTATGCAGCTTTTAACCTAGCTTTTAAAAGATATTGTAGTTACTTTAGCCATGATGTGTGAGACTCTGTATTTCCTCTAAGGGTCACCTTCAAGTCTCACTCAGTTACTACCATGAAATTTATTGTAAAATTTTTTGAAGCTTACAAATGTTCATCATTGTCTTAGCTGAATCACACAATGGTTTCATGTACAGTTAGTATACTTGAGTTAACCTTCAATAATTTTAGAAATCAGTCAGACAACACAACATTATTAGCTAACAAACACACACACAGATGTGCCTGATAGATAAATTCTCTTTCACAGCTCTTTCTTTCATGCTTATCACACTTTCAACATATCTACAATGCTTGGACATGCCATCTTTAAGTATGTCCACCTAGATGATGCTAAAGGGACAGTTCTATGAAGACACCTGCACAAAATTCAGTTACTGTACCAAAAAAAAGTAAGCATACAATCATTGTATATTTATGCACAGTGGATCACAACTAATAAGCAGAGGAACTGGGAAAACAGCTCCCATTAAAAGTGCTGGTTAGTGTAAAAGAGGACCTTTTTTTCTTTAGTACATAACTCCAGGAAAATAACAAAGTGAAAATGTCATATATGTTTAACAAGAATAAAACCAAGACTGTCTTGTATGCAACTTCAAGCAACATAGCACTTGCGGCTGTGACACACAGTATAGAAGATGCAGACATTTAACAAATAATAGCATAGCATCCAATTTAGAAACATTCAATATCTATCAGCAGAAATAAAAAAGGAAGAGGAAAGTTTGTGGACAAGGCTGTGTCAATGTGTCTGCTCAATTATTGGCAGACTATTTTTCACTAACAAAATCTGCCAGAAAAGCATTCTCCTAAACACCTTACAAGCAGTTTAATAAACTCACAGCACACAGATGATGCCCAGTTTATGGAAACAGTAATACTACACAAAATCAAGTCTATATATGATACACACTCAGACTTTTCCAAGTGCTTATAAGCTTTTACACTGTGCTGCTCCTCAGACTGTTTTACTACATTACAGAGATTTAACAGTTTGAAATAGTTATACATGGAATTACCTATGCTTGTGGGTGTTTGCAATTAATTCAGAAAACTACTTGTTAACAAGCATTATAAACTCTTTCAACAGGAGTACATAGCTCGTGTAACATTATGTGTGGGCTTCAAAAACTCAATTCTTTTATCACAAACTTTTAACATCAAGAGCTGTATTTATGACACTTTTGTTTCCATAAAACTGTGTTCATGAAATCTAAATTAAGTTTCCATGCAAAATCCTACACACACTTGTATACAGATATGCATTTAACCATGTACAGTTTGCAGCCATCAGAAATAACCTCCATCTGTACTACACTGAAACATGCAAGCAAGGACAAAGCAAATCTACATATAGTCAGACCAGCCTCTTTCTAGTCACAGGAGACAATTTAAAAAGAAAAAATCACAATGGGCATGAAACAGTGGGACAGACTAAAGGGACCCACTGAGACAACACATTTATATCTATGGGCCATGTCACTAATCATCATTGGAATTGTCACCTAAACCATCTAGATTAAAGCTTGTTTGTGGGTGTCCAAATAGGCTTCCCGAAACAGTGCAATTAACTCCCTAAAAAACATAAGGCTTAAGGCTGTATAACATATAAGAAGAATTAGAGTTTGAAACCTACTGGTTGCTAGAGGAAGGCCAGGAAACAAATGGCTATTAAGGAAAAAAAATATTGACATTAAGACATGGTGATTCACAGATACAGCTGAGGACACTTATATTCCTTCTACAGTTCTTCCTCTCTAAAAAAGAGAGATGTAGGTTCAATCAGACACTAAGAACAGTAAGTCTATTTCACCATATTTTTTAGGAGGAGGGTGTTGGAACAGGTTGCTTGCAGAGTAGTTAGATGCTCCCTAATCTGAGTGACCTGATCTAGACAGGATGGAAATTGGTTTATTATCCTATTACTGGGATGCTTCATGCCATGTTAATAAAGCGAAAGAACAGTGTTCCAGTATTAATGCTAAATTAACTGCATAAAAACAGATTGCAAAGTTACCTAGCATGGCTCAAATACATTGCTTGGCGTCGAACATCTTCTGAGTCAATTTCCACAGGATTTATTAGAGCAAGCTGATCAATAGACCACCTAAATTTTCCTGGTGTCTGAAAAAAAGAAACAGGCATCTTAATGCTTGTTATTCTAAAAGGATAAAAATAAAACTACAGGACAAATCTCAGTGGAACAACACAATCACTGCTTCCATATAGTTTCTGACAATCAAAAGAGTTTCTATTTAAATGATCTACTTTTCAAAAAAATTATTAAGTCAGTCAGGCTTCTTACCCTGGTAATGGTGTTACAGTGATTTACATGATAATATTAAATGAAGTTATAACTAATATTTACAAACTGAGGTGTCAGTTTCTTCTCAATTTCTGAGGACAGATCTAATAAAGATATGTAACTTCAGATGAAATTTAGTCGTGTCTACATTGCCACAATCCAAACTGTGGTTCCATAAACACCCAGTCTCTGTACCTAAACCATGTTATCCAATAAAAGAGCAGTCTTCCTACAATTAACAAGTATCAATTTGAAAAACTATCTACCAAGTAAGTCTTTTTAGTTTCATTAGCATAGTACCTTCTCTACGGCTTACCAGAGAATAATTTCAACTGCAAACCAAAATGTAATTTGCAACTAAAAGTTATATATACACAAAATCATTAACTTGAATACACAAACAGCTCATAGCAGAAATGCAACTAAGTTTTATTATTTAGGAACTGGGGCTTTTTTAGTACTCAATCACTTAATATCTAAGGACTAGATAAATTTAGAAAGGTAGGAAAACTAAGCAACAACATTAGTATTAAAAGCAGCATATTTCTGTAAATAGAAGAAATTCCAAATGCTACCAAAATTCTTTACCTTAGTATATATGTTAAAGTACACTAAATAAAATACCCTTTTAAACGCATTTGAAAATATAACGCTCCATATATGTAGTTACACAACTAAAGATTAGAACTTACTGATGAGGAATTTGTTGACTTAAAGACCGAAGGACTGGACACAATCTGCTCCTGAAGAGTGTAATAATCACTGGGACTTTCAAAAGGATTCAGGACTGCAACTCGTCCTGGAGTTTCTGGTGCTATCTGCATTTTAGCTTCTTCTGTATCACCCATAACACTAAGCTATACCTGAAAAAGACAGAGAGACAGGAAAAATTAAGGGAAATAATGAAATCATAGTTTTGACATTTTAGGGTTATGCTGAAGACTTTAGGAAGAGATGATCAATCGTTTTAAGGCGCCAGAAGCGTTTAAAGGACTAACAAAAACGAAGTGAGCTTTGGCTTGGACCTACTGCCATAAAGCCGATAAACGAGGCTGGCATAAACAATTAAAAATAAACAGAACCTTAAAAAAGCGAGACAAGAACGGGCATGAAAAAGGGAATTGAGAAAAGACCAAACAACGAAATACCAAAAGAACAAGCAACCAAAAAAAAACCCCAAAAAACAAACAAACAAAAAAACAACAACAACAACAAAACCACAAAACCAAACCAAACCAAACCAAACCACTAACAACCACCAGAAGAAACGGAACGGTCAGGAAGCCAAACGCGTTCCTGGGGGGGGCAGCTCACGCACCAAGCGCTGGCACTCAGGGCTTCGGGAATATGGAGAGGTTCCAGGACGCGGGCAGCACGGTCTGCCCCCCCGCCCCGCGGTGCCCGCACGCCGAGCTGCGACCACGGAGGGGGACGGAGTGGCGAGAGGGGGCTGCAGGCGGCCAGCCCGCCCTCCTCCCCCCACACCGGAGCAGCCCGGCAGCCCCTGCCCGCGGGGGAGGGAAGGAGGAGGCGCGGCGCTGCCCGTGGGCTGGGGCAGCAGTAACGCCCCGAGCAGGTCCCGCTTGGCCCGGGCGCTAAAACCGACTCCCTCCCCGCCCCAACTGGCCTGCCCCGGCCCTAGAGTGCTGCGGCACCGCTCCCTCCCGCCGCAGGGCACCTCCGAGCCCCCGCGGCGGCGAACAGGACGGGAGCCCCGCGTGAGAAGCCCCCTCTTCGCCCCTTCTCACTCTTCTCCCCGGGACGGTGCCACCGCGCCGAGCCGCTCTCCGAGTCCCCGGGCGCCGAGGGGGTGTTGCTGCCGCGGGTGCCGAGGTGCGGGGCACAGCCCCCCGCCGCCGTTACCGGGCTGCTATCAGCACCGCCGGGCTGCCAGCACCGCCGCGCCGCCCGCTCATGGGGCCCCACTCGCCGCTCCCGCCCCCGCCGCGCCGGGCGGCCCTTTAAACAGCCCCGCCCCCTCCGCCCGCTCTGACCAATCACGACGCGGCCTCTACCGCCGAGCCAATGGCCGGGCTTCCTCTCTCTCGAACGGGCCAATCGGCAGGGGCGCCGCGGCACGAATTCGAAAGAAGGCCCGCCCCCCCAGGGCCGTGCCGCTGCGCTGGGGTCTCGCGTGGGGCCGGGGCCGGTGCCGGGGCGCGTTCCGGTTCCGGGGGAGGGCTGTGAGGGTCGCCATGGCGAGCAACGCCGCCAGCCTGAACGCCGTGCGGGAGACCATGGACGGTGCGTGACACGGCTGCGGGAGGGGGACGCGCACGGGGCGGCGGCCAAGAAACAACGCTGAGAAACAGCCCCGGGGCTTCGATTCCTCCTAGTCAGGATGGAGGAGAAAGCGAACGCCCCCGGGGCGCCTCTCCTGGGAAGAGGGGTGCGGGTTAGGGCTGCTGGAGGGTGTAGCGCGTAGCGATGTCTTTTTTTTTTTGCTTCGTGTTATTCATAGTGAGTGAAAACGCTTTAAACACCTGCGTAGTGCGAGTGAATTTTGGACGTCGAGTGGCTTCTCTTGGGGATCTTTAGTTAGCTAAGTACTTAATAGAGAATACTGTTGGGTTTTAGTGTTTATGAATATTTGTATTTTTTTACATATTGTGCTTTCTCGTTGTTTGTACCGGATAACGCAAATGATTGTGCCTGGCTCTGTGCGTCTTGGATTTAAGGCGGGGGGGGAAGCGGAGTGTGTGGAAGGGAAAGGCGGGACCAGCCCTGTGTCACTGCCAGTACCCGAACTGATGGGAGCTCTTGTTCTCCTAGGGGGTTCAAGTCAGAAAACAGAAGTAAACTAAATTAAAAAAACAAACAAACCAAACCAAACAATATAGTGAAAAAGCTTCGAGAACAGTAGTCAATGTTACGGAATTAGAATAGGTTTTGATGCAAAAAAAAAAACCCTCAAACCTAAAACTGTTATGGGATGGGGAATGTGAGAGTAGTGGCACCAGAAGTGCTGGAAAGTATTTTGGAGATTTGTAAGCCAAGAAATGTGAGCAGCTGAGTAAAGGTCAGGTGTTCACTTACTCTTCTGGCCTGACTATGAGGAATCAAAGCTGGTACATCCTGGAGTTGTTTCTTAGTGTAGTGCGAAACTCTGGAGTTCTATGAAGTGCCTATGACAAAGCCTTATATGCAAAGTGGAAAGCTGCCAAGAAATCCTCTGAGGGTTGTTAAATGTAAAGACTTTCTCTGGAAATGCCCTAACAAGAGAGTAAAGGCTGGGGAGAACATTTGGGGGATATTGCTTTGCGTTTGCCATTTTCTCAGCATCTTCCCTTCTCTTGAATTTATGAATACTATAATAAGGGTTTCTTAGCAAAGACTTTCACCAGTCCAGCTGGTGTAAAAAATAGCATTTCAGCCACTGATTTTCGCTCTCTGACCTGCTGCTGGAGGCAAAGCAGGACTAGCAGAGTTATGGCTCCTCTGATGCTGCAAGAGGTTAAGACTAATTTGTGCAGATGGAGAGAGGTTTGTTTGTGTAGGACCGACAGTCTGAAGTTCTGATAACTATATTTGACAACTTTTCTCTCTATTTGTGCAGGAACATTTTGGGCAGGAGGGATGATATGTGGATTTAAAGACAAAAAAAAGGCTTTTAAGAACAGATATGGAAAGTACACTGATCTTCCGATTTAGGAGCTCAGGCTCTCCATGTAAAAATGTATATATTATGTCTAGGATAGACACAGATATTTAACAGTTGTTCTCTTCAGAGTTAAGAGCTCGGAATTGTGGAAAGACTGCTACATCTCTCTACCAAAGGCACAGCTCCGACTAGTGACCACAGCTCTTGCTGATGTAGAAAATTGGAACTTATCTTCAGTTAGATTACTGCTCTGCCTTCAAATATGTCACATGCTTAGTAAAATTTTTGATAGATTTTAAATGGTTAAAAAAAGTAATAGTTGTTTCTTTCTGGGAAGTTTTTAGTTCTTCTTAGTTCTATAGCTCTTAAACATTCAATGTAATTTTATTGCAACTGCATCAGTTTGTTAGTTGAAGATGCTTTTGTATGGACTGGGTGTGCATGTATAATGTGTTTGGAATGGTTTACTTTAAAGCCAGCAGGAACAGAATGTCTTGAGGTGGAGAAGGATGGAAGCTTTCCTCCTGGCTTGTAGATAGGACTATGGACTGACAGACTGCTTTCATGTCTTAAACTTATTCGTATTCTTAATCCAACGTACTTGTGTGGGCTTCAAGAATATTTTCACACCTATGGATTTTTTTCCTGTGACTTCAATGAACTGACTGGATACATTAGGTTGTCTCGAGTAAGTGTGACTTACCAGAGTGTGCTGCAGGATGTCAGTGGTATACCAAGGAATATTTTCATAGTTGTCAAGTGGACAGTAGTCATTTGCCATGATGCTTTTATGTGGTGAGAAAGACCTAGTACTCCACTTTTCCCTAGCTTGGGGGAGGTTTGGTTACAGAAACTGTGTGAGTAACACCTGTACAAAATCAATCTATACTGGGGCTTAGCTTCAGGATGAGCTTACTGTAGAAACCAGAAACAAAATCTCAGTGAGTTGTTCTGTTGCACCTTTGACAAACTGTTTATGAGAATCAAAGCAAAGGGGCCTTCCAAAGGAATGAGAGAGATGTGACTGGAATCTCTTTCTCCAGAGGGTCTCTTACTGACATGTGGTGCTACTCTTGATTCAGGACACATAAAATTGAATAGTATTGCTTATCATTGTGTTAATGTTAGACCTAAAGTCAGATTTAGTTGTGGGAGAAGGTGACTAGAAAACTGCTGACATTCTCTGTAAAAGCTTTAGCAATGTGCTTCCTGGTCCATTTCAGTAGGGCATCATCAGTATCTGAAGTTCAGAAGCACAGTGTTTTTACAGCCTACCTTTTACATAATTGGTAAGCATGTTAATTGTTGAATTCTTCACTTATTTTTTTACTTTTTTTTTCAAAACCCATTATCCAGTATTAAGTTTCCTGAACCAGAAAAGCCTGGTGTTTATGTTGGAAGCCGTAGCTTTTAACTTATACTGGAAAGCTGAACATGAATGCTGTTGTTGAAGTTCAGACTGCAATGGACAGCTGCCATGTTCACACTCTACTGTAAAACTTAAATGTTGATGAATAATGATTTTGGTAATTGAAATTTCATAGTCTGTAGAGACCAAAGTGCCTTCATTTTTTCTGTTGCAGTTCTCTTTGAGATTTCAAGAATATTAAACACTGGCTTGGATATGGAGACATTGTCTATTTGTGTGCGGCTTTGTGAACAAGGGATAAATCCAGAAGCACTATCATCTGTTATTAAAGAACTGCGCAAGGCTACAGAAGCTCTAAAGGTAATGCTTTTGTTTAAAAAGCTTGTAAATTTATTTTTAGGAGTTTAATGTATGTGCAACTTGCTATACTTCAATTCATAAATTGTACTTTAAGATATGATTCGTATTTAAATCAAGGAAATGAACTGTTCCATGGAAAAGGCATTGAATATAACTAAATGAAACATGATACTGGAAATGGTACAAATAAAAAAGTTAGATTAACTCTTTGGAAGGGGAAAAAGTAAAAAAGCGAAAACCATGACCAAACCCCACAGATTTTTACTCTGGGCATTTGTAGTCACCATTTGCCCCCTTATCTGCATTATATCACAAATACGTTGCTACTTTCTCCTTTAACCAATATAACTTCATTTCTACAACCTCAGACTTAACGGTATGTAGCAGTACTTGTAAATGGGTACATGCAGCTTGGTAGTGTAATGTTCACATACTGCTTTCACCGCATTAACCTGTGCCTTGAACCTTTCCATAGACCAGCGAGAGGGGATTTCATGACGTGTGTATATATAGGGCTTTCCATATATTAGCGTTTACCTCCTGTTTAACTAGTAGAGGGTAACAGTGGTTTAAAAACAAATCCTCAACTGACTTTTAAAGGAGTTTCATTCTCTACCTAAACATCACAATCATGATTGTCTTCTAGTGGATTTCTATTTGTTTCTGGGAGGTGGAGGGGAAACCTATATCTTGCTTCTACTCTAGAAGACTGCATACTTTATTTTTAACTTAACATTTTTCTATACTCATGCACATTTTCTATTTGTGCTTAAATGTGTGCATACATGTGCATTTAACTATGTGTATATAAGTAATTGAGAGCTGTTTTACTTTTTCATTTGCTTTTACTGATTTATCATTCCTGTTGCTATCTTTTGACTGTTTGTCCCATAAGTGCCTAAAATCTCCCACTGTCAGTCTTCAACAGTGTGCCTTGTGGATTGGGTTGAGTTTTTCAGTAATAAAAAATACTAATGTTCTTAATCAAATAATTGGTGGTGTGACTTATACAATTATAGTTAGTGTAATTCTTCTAAGTTTTTTGTCAATAGCTTATCTGTATGAGTGGGAATAATAATTACCATAAATTATATCAAGTAGTAAACTCCAGAGGTAAACATATTCATGCATTTGAGCACTTCTTGAAAGCATTAGGGTAAAATGTACAGGACACAAGTTGCTCAGATAAAAGACATAAAATTTAACACAAACAAGCAGGAATGGCTATTTTAGAAAAGGGTAATGGCAGTTGACAGCATTATTTTTTTTTTTTAAATAGTGGTCATTAGAGGAATATTCATAAGTAGTTCTTTGGTTTTAGGTTTTCTTTTTTTTAAGTTCTAGGAAAATTAAAATAGTTATAAGAAAAGATTAAATTTAATCTATATGATCACTCTTTTGTTGACTTGCAATAAGTGTTTTTTCTGTTTCTAGGCTGCTGAAAATATGACAGGCTGATATGGGCAAAGATTTCTGCATGAGAAGAATGCCAAGATAAACTTAACAGAGGTTCTGAAGATTGCCAGCATTCAGACAAAAATGAAATAAGTGTGTATGCAAAAGTCTCAGAATATTTCTGTAATATTATTCAAAAGAATGGTGTATATAATAGCTTTGAAAAATTTTTTAATAAGTTCACCAGTAATATTATTACTTGGTATTTTTGTGAACTGTTTGTGAATGTAATGCAATTGCTCTTTGACATCCAGTACTTTTAAAATCATGCCAGTTACTGTACATCTGTTGAATTTACTAGTGTGTATAAATGAATATTGTTATAGTGAGTGCACCTTTTTTAATGCATCCTTTAGAAGTGCAAGTATATCCTGAGTTTTATCTCTTGCTTTGATGAAAAACTACGTGTACAATTTTAGCCTTGCTTTATGGACCACAGAGGAATGAAGCCTAGACTGACTTTATTTTAATTAGAGCAAGGGCAGTGACTTAAGTATCAATTTGATAGTAAGAAGTAAAGCATTTTTGATAATATAGGTAATGAATTGTCCTTTTGATTTTGATTCAAATTGCTGGGAAAAGTGTTTTACTTAGATAACAAAGGTGCTTCAGTTATCCATGCAGAAATGTATGTAAATTTAAACTCTAGATGACGTGGGATGTTTTATGAAGATTAAATGCTACATATGTTACATTTGTTTCAACTACTGGATCTAAAAATATTTAGTCTGTATGTTATTGCTTAGTCAAAGCATAAATGAGAAGCATCAGATTTGGTTGATGAGTATCAGTGAGTCTTAAACAGTCAGCTCGTATAGAAATGTCTTCTCCTTTAGAACTAGGAATCTTCACTGGTACCAGAAGAAGTGTTAATTTCCAGTAAATATCCTTTCATCCAGAAATTCTGGTTTGTAAGAAAATGGTTTCTTGTGTATTCTTCACCTACTGCTTTTAAGTTTTGGTTTGGTTTTTTTTTTTAAGCTTTTTCAATATTGGTTATCCTAGTTTCAAGGTGTGTTGCTAATAGGACTCAGAGGAACTCCAGGGTTAATAGGGTGAAGCACGTTTGGAAATGAACCTGGAATCTTTGTTAAGCCAAAAGTTATATTTGTGCAGAGATAAAAAGTTCTTTCTACTCTGAGAGTTTACAGCATATGCACCCTAGGTCATAGCTCTGCAAAAAGCAATCAAGGAGGCTAAACACTTAAAATTGCTGGTAGAGAGAATAGAAAAATACTTACATTAAGCTGAATCACTTACCTTTATTTGCAGTTAACCTGTCCAAAAAATCATTGCAAGAGGACGCTGTAAAAATTTCTGGATAACCAAGCTGGGGAACTTATAGATGGTATCATTTTGCACACTCACCACACCAATCTACAAAGGATTTTAAGTGTTGATGACTTGAATATTGGGTGTAATTTTTTGCTTTCAACAGTAAGATATCCTTAGTATAAAAATATATAACAATGAAATTTATCTTAGGAAATCTGAAAAGTCAGTAAAACATCATGAAAACACCAGGTCAGATCAGCACAAATTAGCAGTTAGCTCTTTTACTTAATTTTGTCTAGACTCAGGGCTACATGTCAAAAAAGAGAAAAGATGTGGAGAGCATTCTTGTTCTTAGGAGTCACATCTAAATCTGTAAGATTACCCTGTGTAACTTAAACTCTTAAACTCTGAAAACTCTGAAAGTTTTCAGTAAACTATAGCAAATGTGCCCAAAATAATAATGATATTTTATTAGAATGCATGTTTCTTGTGGTGCATTTCCTTTTCCTCCATTGCTAGATCTTCGAGTAATTCAGGAAGTTGTGATGACTTCCCTTGAATGCCACTCTATTGACTACTTTACATTTATGTATTTCCAGGGGTTTTTCTAACTTGCTAGCTTGACTTTGATTTGGGTTCTATGTCCTTGAAGTGCTTAAAAAGAGCTTGCAATTGAAATATGAGGGAAAAAAAATAATTTGTATAACTGTATATAATTCTTGATCCGTCCAGTAAATTGCATCTACTACTTTGCCATCAGTAGGCTTACAGTTCCTATGCATTTAGACACTTTCTGGTGGACCATTTGTCATGCAGAATTATAGAAGCTGGGTGTGTCTTTGGCATTCAAAACCTCAATTTGATGTCTATAAAACTAAAAATGCATTTTTGTTATTATTACATGGAACTAAATGGTAATATTGGTTACTTAATATTAATTCATATACTAAAGGGAGAACATGTATCTCAAAACTGACATAAGAGAACTGCTGGCTTTTGGTTTGGGATACCATCCAGAACAAATACAGTAAGTATTTGTTTCTTCTTCCTGGTAAGAAATAAAGAAAATCCCTCTAGTAGGAAGTTTCATATTGGACATGTTTACTGCTGTAAGGTAAGTCTGTCATTTAATAGCATCCCCATTATGTGAACATGAATGCTCCGAGTTAGCATTGACGACTGAGAAGTCGTGTCTGTATTTGTAACACGCACCACCTTCTACTGTGTTTAACTAAGAAGCGAAGCAAACAGCACGTGCTTTTTGTCTGTGCTCCTTACTTACGTGCTCCTGAAACCCTTCAAGATAAATACAGGAATAGCTATACAGGTCCTGACCAAAGTTGATATTTTTTCTAACACAATAGCTTCTTTTGTAGTCAAAAGCAGCTGCATGAGAAAGAGTAAGAACAATACAAACATATTTGGTTATTTTTCTTATGTGCTCCAACTTCTAAGTGTCTTCTATTCCAGGCTTTCCTGAACATCATATGGTTTGTCTATTTAGTAATTTTCAATGCTCAATTTTCCAGTACTTGTCCAGTTTCCTTTGGACTACATATGCTTCCTGAATAACAGCAGCCTTTATCAATTCATGTCTGTTGCATAAAGAATCGCTACTTCTTGTTTATTTTGAACTAGCTTAATTTAATATGCCCTGCACAGTAAACTTGTACCTACCATGCCTGTGCCAGTCAATGTTCTCCAGATATGTAGCAGTCACTTTTAAATTTCCTCTTCTAAACTGAAATGCACTATCTAAAATAGTTCTTGGGTGACCAAGAGTATTCACTGTCCTTTGAAACTTTTCTGGGTCTCATAGTATTTTCTGAGAAGGGAACCAAAACTGGATGCAACATCAGCCATGTAGTTGAGTACTGGCCTGTTTGTTTACTTTCTTGTTCTTTATTCCTTTGCTAGTAATTCCTAATATTTGACTTGCTTTTTTTAATAAGAACCAAATGTTGTGCTGTTTCCATGGCATTGTCTATGGTAACGCTCTTGAGTGGAATGTTAAGCTGAGGCTATTTTTTCATATGTGTAACTATGGTGGTTTATCCTCGCGTGTATAATTTTTTGTCTGTGCTGAAATGCATGGGCCATTTTCTTTCCTAATCAGTCTTCCATGTGTTTCTGCAGTTCGTCACAGTTTTCTAGTAGTCTTGCTACCCTCACTAACTTTATAATTGGGAGATTTTGTTGCTTTGTACCTTTTTTGAGGTTAAGTCATGCAGCACACAACCTAGCAAAGACCCTGGTGACGTAGGGCAGGAGCTGACTGTTTATTCTCATTCCTTTTCAGTGATTGTGAATAAAATGCAGTCCTGCCTACCACTTACAGTTTCTCATTCTTACACCAAGTATCTTTGGTGTCACATATAGCAAAGCTGTGAGAGCTTAAGCACAGTTATGAATCCAGTCATGCAGAGAGCATGGCATGCTTGATAACTACCGGGATTTCTGACATTTGTAATTTTACATTTTAGAAATACAAACTTAAATAAGAAAATAACTTCATGTGAGATCGCTAGTACTAGAAAAGAAGATAAACATAAGATCCTGAAGTCTCCATTAGGCAGTTTTTTGTAGAAAATTATATTGACCAAAAAAATGTGTTAAAAAAAAAAGCTGGATGGTGATTAGGCCAAGACACTTGCTCTAATAGGTCTGTATGCATGAAAGGTGTATACATACGTTAGCTAATGTTCTTTCCCACCTGCTGGTCTCTGGGTGAGCAAATACTGGTACAATCCTAGACTCACTTTCTGATTCAAACAACTAGCTCCTTCTGAGTTTAACTTGTATGCTGTTGCACACTTTAGTCCAGGGACTGCTCCTAGCAGGCTGTGTACCCAGGTCCTGTTCTTCCCCAACACTTCACCTTCAAACACTATCATCTGCTTTTACATGCTCATAGTTTCACACTGTAGAAATGCTGCAGTCCTTATTATTTGAATATACTATAAATTAAAAGGCAAAAAAATTACAATAAGAATCAGCAGTGACTCATGTGACAAGGTGGTAGGTAGCATGGCTGTAGACAACTTTAAAGAGATCTAATGCTGAGCAGTGGAGCTTTATATTCCTATGTGTGATCTGAGATAGGGATGTAGGCATGGCTTTAGTATTAGGGATTCAACTCTGAGCCACAAATATTAGTTAAAGTTTGGAAACAATATTTCAAAGAATGAAAAGTATGTCAAAGTAATTTCAACATTTAAAAGAGCCAAGTCAAGAGCAAGAACAGAATTGCAGACCAGTCACCTAGCATTAGCAGTAGCAAACATCCAACTGGTGAACTTGAGATTTCCTCAGCAAAGAATGAAAGACAAAAAAGTGTTGGGTAACAAAGAGACAGGAGGAGAGGAAATGGCCCCAAGTTGTGCCAGGAGTGGTTTGGATTAGGTGTTAGGTGAAATTTCTTTACAGAAAGGGCTGTAGAACATTGGAACAGACTGCCCAGGGAAGTTGCCATCCCTGGAAGTGTTCACAAAATGGGTGTATATGGCACTTCAGGACATTGTTTAGTGGTGAACATAGTGGTGGTGCTGGGTTGATGGTTGGACTTTGTCTTAAAGGTCTTTTCCAACCTTAGTGATTCTGTGTCGATGTATGTTTCAGTTTATGCAGGACAATTTTCACTTCAAACACCATTGGCATCATTCAGTAAAAACCCAAATGTACTGTATTGTTTTGGTGTCGTGTTACCTTGGGAGTGAGATTTGAAACAAACCCTTTAAAAAAATGTTAAAACCAGAATCTCAGTACTTGAAAAATGGTAATTTGAGAAGGATTTTTGAAGCATTGTGAACAGCTGCTTTACTGTGAGGTTTTTATGAAGTTGTGGGAATGGTTCCTGTTATATATAGAAAATAGGTCTATCGAGTAGAAATGTTGAAGTAAAACGGTAGTACTGTTCACTGCTTCCAGACCTACCGTTTACACTGCAAGAAAGTAAAAGTGTAAGTTAAATGAAGCCATACAGCTGTTTTAGAACTGGAGAGCAAGCTTGATGAGTTCTGAAAGAACTCAGGAGTGTACAGGTTCTCAAAGAGAAGTTGAGAAGACGCATAATGACCCTAGTTATGGCCTTGAACATAAAGGAAGTCTTGTGGCTACATCTTTTTAACCTGACAGGGAAAACATACCAGATCCATTACCTTAAAAATATGACACAACTTCCCAGGAGTGAAGGTAAGTAAACTTTGACATTGCAAACTGGCTACTGCTTGATGTTGTTAAAATCAATAGTTCTAAAAGACATGCTTTAATCCACTTTCTGGTGCAAAGTCTACAATACATCTCTAGAGGGTGTCAGGAGCACTGGCTGTAGCAATTCTTTCTGACTGCAGAGTCCATGAAGGGCAGTGTTGAACAGCTCTAAGTAAAAGTAATGTGAAGGAAATTAGGAATATTTAGGATGAATATCACTGATGTTTCTGTCAGTGAGATAAATGGAGGCCTGCTTTCTGAGATATTTAAACATTAACTGATAAAAAAGAAAAACAACCAAACACCACAACTATTAATTATCTGAACTGGAAATCTGGAATACATTGAGTCTAGGCACTTTTATTATCACTTTATAAATATTCTTATTTTCTCATCTCCAATTTTTATGTGTTAGGAGAGACTGCTCATGAAAATGGATCTCTGAAAGAGCTCAGTGGTGTCATTATGTAGGCAAGTGGAAGTTTAGCACTGAGAAATGTAACTTTCAGCGAATTAGATGGAAAATGAAGGAGTGGAGGAGGTGATGCCCAGCAATACTGTGGTTCCCTAAGGAACCCATAGGGACAGCCTGTAACAGCCAGGAGGACCCCATGGTAGGGAAGGAGGCTTCAGGAGGGTGAAAAGGGTGAGGGACATCCCATCTTGAATTTATTTATTATTTATTTGTACACCAGATCCAAAATTCGTATGTTTGAAGATACCAACAGTTACGTTCCTATTTAGTGGTCAGGAGAGACAAGAAAGAGAGACTTAGGATGTCACATTGCCTTGGCATTTGGCATTGAAGCTGGCACTGGTAAGACAAGGTTGCCAACCCCTTCTACCATCACTACCTGTTGGCATAACTTGTGAGGATGCAGCTTCAAGGAACTGAATCATCAGCTCTCACTCTGTACCTCTTTTCTGGGCCACCAGGAAAGGTCCTCATGATGTTTCATCTTGCCACCTTGGAAAGCTGCTTGTTACACATTCTGGTTTTGTTCCCAAGCCAGTTTATAGAAGCATATAATTGTGAACAGGATGTATTATAGTTTCAGGAGGGGACAGCTAATCAAGGACAGAAAAATAGTCTAATTCTTGTGACCAGTGAACTTGTGTTGAACTCAAAGCCTATTGTAAGGAGCAGGTGGTTATTCTGAAGTAAAGATACAAACAAAAATATCTGGACAACCATTTCCTAGGACATACAAAGAGGAACCTTGCTATTCTCTTAGGGAGAATTCAGGATACAATTTGAATTATATAGGATATTCTATATAAAGAAATACAGACTCTTGTCAGAGCAAGTGCTGTTCTAATGTTCTGTTTAGCTTCACTGTTCAGGTAAAACCAGTCTCAGGCATAGGAACAACTCATCAAGGTCCCTGCACAGCTATTTACTCCTACGTGCTGTGCTGATTGCAGTCATGTTGAAGGCAGAAAAATACCTGTGGTGCTTACATAGAGTGATAATCTGGCCTAGATTTTTAGCATGGTATTTCAGCCTATGCATCTCACTGTTAAGCATGATACCAGTAATAAAGCTGCCACTCTTTGTCACAGAATCACAGAACATGCTGAGTTGAAAGGGACCCACAAGCATCAAGTCCGACTCCTGGCCCTGCACGGGACCATCCCCAAGAGTCACACCAGGTGCCTGAGACTATCACCCAAACGCTTCTTGAACACAGCTTGGTGCTGTGACCACTTCACTGGGGAGCCTGTTCCAGCACCAGCCATCCACTGGGTGAAGAACCTTTTTCTCGTGTCTATCCCTGACACTACTTCACGCCATTCCCTTGGGTCCTGTCGATCTGTAGCTGCCTGTTTGATCTGATTAGATGACTTTACAGCAGCCATTGCATTTTTAGACATGTTGGGCCAAACTCAGCATTGACTTGCACTCTGTGAAGTTTTACAGAAGTTAGTGAGAATAGCAATACAGCACGTAAACCAACAGGGGATATGATCATTCTTCATCTTAACTGTGACTGGATGGAGGACAAAGATGTGATTTTGTTTGGGCAAATCCTTTAGCTTTCACATGGCACAACAGTCAAGTTAGAACAGCTTGTTTTCCTTCATATAAATATTAAAAAATAGCTATAATTAAAAAAGAAAACTATTTTGCTAAAACTCCAGAAATTTTCATCCAGTATAGTGCTGTAATTTGTTGTTCCATGTCTTGTGCTCCCATTTACTGTGAGCTTGGTCTTCTGCCAACTACATCTGCCACAATTCAACATTTTCCTCTCCCTTCAATTTTAATTCTCTTATTGGAGGGGCTTTCTAAATATTTCTACAGTATTTCCCCAAAATAATCACTCACTATTCAGTAATAGTTTTCTTGGTGACTGCTTTTTCTCCTTGAAACAGTTGTGCACATATTAGGACCAATCAAAATAATTCTATCAAAACTATCAGAGAAACTGGAGTTGTGCAATATCCTGCATGCCTGAATCTGCTTTGTGCCCTGGTGCACGAACTTCTTTATTTATGTTAGTGTGCAGTGTAGGTATCCAATGCATTGGCATATGTATGCCAGTATTGTGTGAAGAGAGATCACATAAGTATCAGAGATATTCTTCATTTGTCTAAAATACAACTTTTATTTGCTTTTTGTTATTACTGTCCCGTGATGTGTCCAAGTCACATTTGGCATCTGTTTGTAGTTTTAGCAAAAAATCTACAGGAAAAAATTTTGGGCAGCGCTTTGCTCTATTTTCAGCTTGTCTTTTTTTATCCCAGCTTCTGGGATAATCAACTGAGAGAACTTGATTTGTGTTACAGAACTTGGTATCCACAAAAATGACTCTTTTGTCTGTGCAGCAATTAGAATTTGATGCTTAATAATTTTATAAAGAGAGTACTGTTATCATGCTTTTCATGTTTACTTCAGTAATTGTTTTTTTATGCACTTCCAATATTTGCAAAACACAAAATAGGAGGATAAATAGTAACATTACTGGAAACTGTTGCATATTCCACTAGATGGCAGGCAAACATTTGCAACCACTGCTGCAGCGCTGTAAAATATCCCTCTGTTAGTTTTACATGGATTCTAATAAATAGTATTTTAGGATCAATTTCCAGTTTAGTGAAGGATTCTTGCAATTTAACCTTTTATTTTTAAAACATTTTAAAACTAGAAGGAAGAATAAAAATTTGTGCTATTGATTGCAAGATTTTGGCTCACAAGAGAAAACCTGAGGTTTAAGCAGTTAACATTTTGTATTTTATGCATTTAAATTTTACTAAGATAGGATATACCAGCTGTAAAATGGCCACAGCAAAGACAGTTTTCAGCATAGCAAATCTGTAGTAGTGTTCTTTTCCTTTCATCCACAGCAATAAAATTTACATAAACTGTCTTAGAAACTGCACCAAAGGAAGTTCTGTCACCCTCTGTAGTTGGTAGCCACTTCAGCTTTTCTCTTTTCATGTTATTTACTTCCTGGGAGTTAGTCAGACATCTGCAGTGTCTAAGACAAGAAGGCACACTCAAGGTAAGGGTGGCACGTAGACTAACTGTAGTGTAGGAGGATGTACCTCCCCTAGTGAGGATATACCAATGGATGTATGAGTACCATGGTAGCATCACATTTTAAAATAAATACCAAGCAAACAATCACATTTATTAGACATGGTGGATTACATAAGAATTAAAATAACTCCTACTGTTTCCAGTAGTGAAAATAGAAGGTAGAAGTAGCATGAAGACTCTCACTTGCCCTCTGTCCAGGAGCTCATTTCTGTCCACTAAATATGTTTCTGAATCTCTTGTTTCTCTGTGGTCTCCAAAATGAGAGGGAAATGGAGGTAGGATAGAGATTTCCTAAAGTAGGATATTTAAGGAAGTAAGATAGAAGTGCCATATAAATCTTCAGCCTCTCTCCGTAGATGATAATCTTTTGGAGACAAGGTGTAGCTCCCAACATAATTGGATGAGGTTATCAAGGGTTAATTAGTGAAAAGAGAGCTGTCCCCATCTCCAGTCTGCTACTCCCCACAGTTCACCCACTAAATACTTTACCAAATATTTAATAAAATTGCAATTTTATACTTTATGGTGGTGGTATTTTTGTGGAAAAAGAAAAACAAAGCCCAGATTATTTCAACTATCCTTTAACCTCTGTTTTTCTCTGCAGTCAGTGGAGAGAGGCAAGCTCTCGGTGGAGAGGGGCAAATAGAGCACTAAAGTTATTCTGAATTGCTCTCTAAAGGAAACTCTATTGACTGAAAAGGTAACCCAAGGAGATTAGTATCCTGAGGCTAAGATTAGTCTTTGCAAATATTCCCATTAGATCACCTACTCTGACTTCCTGTATTTCACAAGCCTTTGAATTTCACCCAACAACCTCTCTATTGAGTTCAATAACTTATGTTTAGATAAAGCATATCCAACAAGACATTTATTCTTTAGTTGAAGACATTAATAGAGATAGTGTATCCATTGCTTCCTTTGTTGGTTTGTTCCATAGTTAATCATCTCCACTATTAAACTTTGTGTGCCTTATTTCTTGTTTTAATTTATCTGGCTCAAGCTCAGTACACAGCTGCTTGTTCTTTTTTTTTCCTTCTTAACTAAAGAACTCTTTAGTCTGTGGGATTTTCTCCTGAGGGAGCTATTATAATCAAGTCACCACTCTGTCTTCCTTTTGATAAGCTGAAAGGATTTTCCTTTCTGTAAAACACTTTTCTTTTTCCCTCCAGTGCTCATTCTGGTCTTCTCTGCAGCCTGTGGCGTTTTTGGTTTTTTCCCTTCCCTTCTGTCTGATAGCAATCTCACCTGTGCTGTGTGGAGATAAGATCGGCCTGTTCTGTTCACTGTTTTGCTCCAGTATCACACTCATGATTCCCTTTGCATGATTCCCCTCAGCAATCCCTGAAGTCCTTTCTGGAGTTACTGTTTGCAGAACTTGGTTCTCCACCTTTCAAGGATGGTCCGACTAGCTAAAAGCTAAAGTTGTTAAGCTTTCCATATGTCTGCATAAAATGGATTTAATTTTAATTGGTCCACTTCACTGAACAGTTCAAAATCCCTCTTTTGTCTGTCTTAGCTTTACATTTACCACTCCCCCAGCTTTTGTGTGAACTACAAACTGTATCAGCAACAATTTTTTTCATTTACTTCCGGGTTATGCACGGCAAAGTATCAGCTCACCTACTGACCCTTGCAGCACCTTGCTAAAATCAGGATGGGTAGTACTGTTTGCATGTGATCTTTCATTATACAATATGGCCAGAATGTGTGCTTGTGTATATGTCCTGTCCTTATTAAAATCAAGCCTTGACAGTGTCTTTGCTTTTGGAAACTGAATTTTGGATGATTTAGCCATTTCTGAGGCCCGTGAAAGGAGCTTTCAGAATTGAGATTGTTTAAGCCATTTAAAAAAATATAAAAGGTTGTCAGGATTTCTAAAGTCATAACTCCCATGAAAGTCTGAAAGCATGCAGTTACAGATAGAGTGGTGACTTGATTATAAACCAAATTAATAATCCCATCAAAGAATGAAGTAAGTTTTATTTAACAAGACCTATTTTCTACAAAACCATGTTGACCATCATTAATTACATTCATTCCTTTAATTTTGTATTAATTGAATCCCACATCATCTTATTAGCCTTTCCATTAATTTTTCCTGGCTTTTTTGTGATGCTTATTGGCCTTAAGTTACCTGAGTCATCACAGTTTCCCTTTCAAAAGAATGGCACAATATTAGTGCTAATTCAAAAATTATCTCATTTCTCCAGATTTTTAAATACAGAACACTAGACTAAAGATCTTTTGCTTAAGTTTTCATTAATCCCACTGTTTTCCTTAACTGTACATAACTAGCTGCTTTGTTGTTCCAAGTATATGTATACTAGTATATGATGTAATATTTTAATATCTGTATTAGACAGTTATGTCTTGCTCTTTTAGTTCCCATTTGTACCATAGAAAGTAGTCAGAGCACTTCCCTGACCCCAGACAATATCCAGGGATGAAAGTTCTATTTTTTTTTTTCACTGGGTAAAGTGAGAATTAAGGTATTCCTGATTATTGTGGGTATCTTCTGTGCTACAAACTTGTAGCTGTTGAAACTGAATACTCTTGTTAGGGCTGACTGTACGGGAGTCACCAGATGGCACTGTTGCAAGTGTCTTGTTGATTCTTTTGTCTAGAGGAGACTACATAAAAAAAGGTCTTGAAAGATATACTTTGTTGTTATTTGTTTATTTTTCCCTTATGGTAGCATAGCCGAAATCTATCACAAGCTAAATATTTTCTCACAAGCTTTGTAGTAGTCCAAAGGTTTTGCCAATGAACAAGCTAAACGTATGCTCAGACTACAAACCTCCCAAGAACCAGGTGGCCTAAGAGGTGGCCAAGGCTCTGACGTTCTTTGATTGTCCAAAATGTTTCTTGAAAGTAAGAGTCATCCTTTGGAGGGTGAGAAGCTTAAGCAGCTCCTACACAGCCTAGCAACATTTAAAGCATCCTGGAACACAAAAATGTGAGGGAAAACATTCTGCTATTTACCTCTCTGAGTCAGACAAGAAAGGCAGGAACATTTATAATGTTTCATCATCAAAATCAAGAAGAAAAAGGGGGATGATACAGTTACTTTAATGTAATGCAGCTTCTGATGAAGTTCTGAAAAAGTTTATAAGCCAATTTCAAATCTGATACACAGAGAAGTGTAGCAAGACAAAGAAGTGACAATGACAGTGACAAAGAAATTATGAGGCTGTGTAATGAAAGCTCGTACATCTCATGCTCATTTACATATCGAACTACTAGTTGTAGTAAACTCATATAAAACATAAAATTTGCAGCAATATATGAAATACTATTGCAACAATACCTACTACTTCGGTGGTTTGCGTTGCATATTTCCTATGAAATTATTTCCATGTGTTAGTAAAGCTGTGGATCTAGCTTTGCTTATTGAGGTCCTGTACACTTAAGCCTTATTTGTTTATCTGTTTGCTACACAGTACAAGGTTTATGCCTAGTTATCTACATGTGAAATATACCTGCTTAATCTTTAGTTTATAATTCATATATTCCAAGTGTGGAGCCTAGTATTTGACACTTATTTAGCATCTGGTTAAACAATATTGAACTACTTGACACTGAATGTGTGGTAACATTTTCTCTGTTAAAATACCTGTTGGCATTCAATAGAATAAGGATGATCAGTTTCATGGGGAATGTCCCCAAAGAACACCTGTCCACATGTAACTTATCCCAACTAAGGAAAACCAAATTATATCCATATTTATCAAAATGTATAACCTTTGTATTTTAGATGTTAGATATGTATATATATGTTTTAAAGTAGACTCACACCATATCCAGCATAATTCCCTAAGGAAATATTATTTGATATATTGACACTCAGCAAATCCTTGTTCATACAAAGTGAAGTACAGGAACATTAGTATATTCGTTGAACATAAGCTTCAGGTTTTAAAGCCATGTCCAAAATAAATGCCCTGTAAGCAGCATAGAGTACCATTTCTCTCACTGAAAGGTGGGAGGCCTAACCAATGCTGCCAGTCTTGTACAAGTATTTGCTGGAGTGCAAAGGTTTAAGGTGGAATGTTAAACAAATATTTTAATTGCTTCTGTAAGCTTTTTCATAGCCATTTCAAGTTCAGCGGATGCTCTCAGTGTGACTTTCCATTTTTAAGTAGGCAGCCCTGTTGCACACTAGTAATTTTGCTGGTCAGTGTAGCTGGTCAATTTTCCTTTAGTCAATGGTAATATGTGTGTAAAGAAGTAAGAACTGTTATCAAAACACTGTGTCAAACTATCTATGAAAAAGAAAAATCCTCTCAGGAGCATTTCAGGAGCTAACACCTATTGCAGCCCTGTGCTGCGAGTAGTAGGAGTCATCTCTCTTGCTAGGCACTGGCTAGAGTTTTCTAGCTCTCCTGCATGTATATCAAATTACCATTAATTAAATGCAGTGGTGAATAAGAGCCTTCAGGTAAACGTACAAAAGTATTTCAGATACTAAGAAATAAAAGACACATGTAAGTACTTAAATGGATTCCTTGTGTTGTTGGTCGGTAGACACATTTTCCCCTGTATCCCTTGCCAAAGATAATTACAGTCACTTTCCTCTTTGTGTTCTTTAGCGGTCATTTACATGCTGTCCTCACTACACCTTTTACTCATTTATGTGCTTGCTGTTGCTGGGTTGGGGATAATATTTTCTCAGGCCACAGCTGAAATTTTAATCCATATATACTACTTCTGTCACCTCTAGGTGGATTATTGTAATTCCTTTCTGGTGCCTTCCTGATTGTAAAACTTCACAAGTTCTGTTTTACATAAAATGCTGTGGCTGACATGCTTATTCATCTTAAACCAAATTAGCATATCACTCTGGTCTTTTGATCCATGCTATGGCTGCCAGTTAGAACAGTGCTTCCTTCCTATATGACCTGGCATGTGTTGATGCTTGATGATGGTTTCTGACTGCAAATATTAATGCAAGCATATAGTTTAGGCAGTAAAATATTGCCTAGCTCCTTTTGCACACTTTAAACTGCGTTTTTCTTTGCTTTATGTTGATGTGCTAACACTTCTAATAGCCGTGTTTAATTCATATATTGCTTGGTATTAGGAATGGGAATGGACTTCTTGAGCATTCTAGTTGCAATGTGCCCTCTAGCTGCAGACAGTCATGTTGTAAAGTTCTCTTCTAAATGAGGGTTTTCTTAGACAAACAGAACTCCACTGTTTGCTGTTTCTACTTATGGAATATGGAACTATTTAGTCCTGTGTCTGTATGACTTTGTATGGAATAGCATGGTAAGGAAAGGAATTCATAAGCTTCTTTCCCCAGACTCTATCCAGGGTTTGGGAGTCTTTAGCAATATAGGGAATGAAGACAAAATGTCATTTTTCTTGAAACATTTCCATGGGGAATAATGACACCAAAGCACAACACTGTTTTATTATTTTAGATCTAGGAACACGGCATGATTTTTGCTGAGGAGAACATAATTCATAAACTACAATTATTTGAAGTGAACCTATTTAGAAAAGTTGATTACAAGGAACAAATATCTCAAAGAGTGTGAGTGTATTCTTTCATACCTGTATAGCCCATGAAAGCATTAATCTTATTCCTGCTTTGGATTATAGTCCTGTCCGGAAGATGTTTATTTTTTTACAAGTTATGGAAGAATTCCCGTGCACTTCAATAGTTCAGCATGGAGACCTGCTTCCCTCATTCTATAACCTGACTTTGGATATATTTAGCTTGGAGATTCACCTTGTCTAACTTCACATTTGCCTTCATGAGGTCTGCTACTGAGCTGGTTGCCTTAGGCATGTTTGTTTGTTGGTGGAGAAATGCAATTTTGGGGCACAGTCTGACTTGTCTTGTGGATAAATCAAATTATATTAATCTGCTAATTATCTAGATTAGACTAGACACAGCCTTTTATTATTGATCAGATGAATTTCATTCGTGGAGGCACAACTACCATTACTCATGCAGTATTTTTGCTGAGTGCAGTGGAATTGGTTGTATGAATAAATGTTCACATGCTGAGGACCTTATACTACAAACATCTGAAAGTTACCTGATTTGGAAAGTCTCAGTAACTGAAAGACACCGGAGGAAATTCTAAACTATTATTATAATCTGATGGCTATTCTGATGGCTTTCACTCTCCTTACTAGGGAATTACACCTGTATCAGGCGAGCAAAAGAATAAAGCCTCAAAGTACTGCTTACATATGCTTAGCAACAATAAAAGATAATGTTACCTGTGTACATAGTACTATGCATTTTTTATTCTAGTCTATAGATTGAATAAACCCTGCAACACAGGGGGATGTAGTAACTTGGTGTACAACCTGGGTCACATTCTCCTTGTCTTACATGAATATGCACATGAATAATGAGACCCATTTTTTGGCCTTCTCTAGTAGCAGAACTAAAAGAGAAGAGCTTCTTTAATTCCTTCCACTATAATGCTGCTCATCTCAGCAAATTTAGGAACTTGCATAATACTAAAGCCAGCATTTTTATAGACATTTTGGATATGTAGGTATTTTAAGTATAATTATTTGAAAAAATAAATTGAAATATGTCTTGGAAAAATAGTAAAATAGACTTGATATTTAGTAAAATGGATTAATTATTTTGGTTAGATTGCCTATGCCTTAAAAGCAGTGAATATGTGGTATTTACTTTTTGCAAAGAAAATTAGGCAATTACATTTTCTGAGCAAGTACAACTTTTCATGTTACTTGATTATTAAGTTTTCTCATATACAGTACTATTTAATGACAAAACCAGAGAAAGATAAAAAAAAATTCTACATATAGTTGAAATTCGACATAGGTTGATATGCCTGAAATGCCTAACATAAACAATTATTTCTGGAAAGTTACTGTGTGTGTTTTTTCTTAAAAAAGCACACCCACATATATACTTAAATCTACACCAGATAATTAGGTGTCTTTGTACTGTTGCTTAAACACTGCAGTGCACCAAAACGTCTATTATTTAACCTGTTTGCCATAAATATTAAATCTTGATTTATTCATAGAGCTGCAATGAAATACAAACATGTATGCACACATATGTACCACCAATTACAAGAAGTGTTATACGCACTGGAATATTCTAATGGGTTGGTCCTCTGTTTATTCTCAAAATTGTTTCCCTCAGGTTCCATTTCTGCTACTGTGCCATCTCAAGCGGATTTGAATTTTAAAGTGTTCTATAGTTTTGAATGTTAATGGATGTTATTGCACTATGGCTCTATAAGAAGGAAGAATATTACTATCAAATGAAAACGCTGGAAGTTTTGAAGAGGATAGTTTTTAAGTCACAGCTCTGGCAAAAATAAGAATGCTTTCATTTTTGCACATGAAAACAAATTAATCTTGCTGTATAAATAAAGGAAATTTATTTATTTATGCAGAAAGCATACTAAAGCTTGTTTAAATGTGCAAAGTAAAGTAATCAGATAAAATGATTATTGATAAGAAATGATAATGCTTATTGTGTTAACATTGTGGACAAGGTCAAGACCTATTCTGGGTTCTGCATAGAACGGAAAGAAAATCATTCCGATGTTTCTTAAAACTTGACTTATGACAGCAATGAATATTAAAAAAAAATGAATACCTAGCCAATAAGCCATCCTCAGTGAAGACTTAGCTAAACCTTGTAACAGAAAGTGCCTTTTGGTTCAGCCTATTTATTTTAAACCTAGAAGTCTCTTTATTTGGGATTTTAGAAGAAAGTCATTTTTTATGGAGATTGCAGTGTAATAGATTAAATAGTAGCAGGATTTGTTTACATAAGATTTGGTAGAAGGAAGATATCTGAGTTCATACCAAAAATATCTGCAAGCTGTATGCTATACTGTAAATCATGCTGCACACATTAAAACTCTCACAATATACAAATTAAATTTGTCTCAAGTAGTTATTTTCAGAAACCACACAGTCTGGGACAATAGTATGTAGGCCATTAATTTGGGTTTTATTTCAACCAGTCTTTCCATATCAGCACTTTTTTTTTTTTTTTTTGAAAGGTAATATAGGCCAGCTTGCATTTGAAGAACTTGGAGTCTGGATACTTTAGCCCTTACTTTAATGAACACTTTTTATTTCTATAAAAAGTCCTACCTATGCCTATGAAATTATGCATGTTGGTATTGCTCATTTTAGAGAAGATGTAAGAGTTTTGCCTTTGGACCTCACAAATATGAAAACTGAGCTGTCAGGGAAATTGGTATAAATCAAATTTTCTGAAAGTTTTTTGACAGTATGGCAGGGAAAAGTTAGTGAGATTCAGTATGTTGCTCACAGAGATGAAAGAACAACGATACAAGAACTTCGTATGCACCTTGGCATTCACATGTGGTGTATTAGTGCTAGGATGCATGAAATGTTTTGTTCTGATTATTTTCTAGTAAAAGCTCATGCAGCCAATGGTTCAGTTATTCAGTATATTAAATAAGAAGTTACGTAAGTATGATTTTTCAGCTCTCTCTCTCCTTGATCTTTGAAGTGTGTCACTCTTTCATTTTGCCATTCAACAGCCTGACATGCAAAAGCTTTGTTCAGACAGTTTAATTTAATCACTGCCACTGGTTCAACAAGATGATAAAATCCCCTGTGCTGTACAACATCCAACATACAGCTCACTGTTATCTGATACTGTTTGAAGCTCCTCTCATGAATGTATGCTGATAACACAAGAACTCCAAACATGTCATAAACAATATATTAATACCCTTGATTGAATTCCATTAGAATAAGAACGAGATGAAGTTTAGGCCGTCCGAGCAGGCCAGTGTAATAAAATGTAATTTGGACTAATCTTTCTAAAGAATGCCTTGTGTTTGAAGATGACAGTCTCCCATCATAAGCAGAAGTAATTGCTTGTTGAATAGACTGGGAACTCCTTTGAATTCTGGCCTTTGTACTTTGTGCACCTTCCAGGTGTCTCCTGCAGCAGACAATCTACCCTTTTGTTTCAGCAGAAGGAGGCAGGACTGCAAATAATAAAATAGGCAGTGTTTGTTTTAATGAACGGTGGGAGGCCAGATGGAATTTCTAGGAGCTTAAGACTAGAAGCAGGGCTGTTTAAGGCAAAAACAAAATGAAAGACCTCATAGGTAATGTAATTCAAGTAATCTGTTTCTTTAAATTGAATCAGGAAGAGGTAGGAAGGTATTTCAGTGAATGCATACCTACAGATAGCAGAAGGCATATAGGTTAACCTGTCTTAGGAACAGATCTTTACACAATAGAGGAGTAACACTGAAAACTTGTTTAGCTAGTGAATTTACCTGGTTTAAACAGGAATTTTGGGGTGTGTAATTTGTTTAATTGATACGGTTTACATACAAAAAATTGTATTTTCTTTTGTTAACTAGGAAGGATTTCTTAGACTTCAGAAGCAGTAAACTAAAAATCTGGCAGTACTCTGATTTTGTAATGAATTTATTGTTTATTTGCAGCAATCCCTGCTTTTTATTAAAAAATTGTCAGGCATTGACAATATTCTTCCTGCTCTAGAAAATCTATAGGGCAGGGAGTTTTTCCTAGAAATTAAATCTCTAAAGAAAAAAATAAGGAGAATCTGTTTAAAAGAGGAAATAGCTTTGCTTTGTTTAGCTCATTTTCTGTTCAGTGCTGTTTGGTCAGGTCTAAATCTCGGGAATCGTGGGATAAGGACAGCACAAATACAAGGTCATAGGAAACTAAGTGTCTGGAGTTGTCAGTGCAAAAGGTTAGCTAGTTTATCCATAGATCAGTTCTGTGAACATTTCTACTGAACTCAACAGCACTTTACATTCTGCTCCAGTAAATGTTTTTTTGGTTCTTTTTTTCTAAAAAAAAAAATCAGAATTGCATCATCATGGTTATGTGTTGAGACTGTTTGTCCTCTGTTCAAGAAACATTTTTATGTTTCTTGATGAGGAAGAATTCCACTGGGGGCAGCTGAACTTTTCCATTTCAGTGTGCACTTTTCTCTTTCAGAAATCAGATTTCTTCCATGGGAACTCTATCTTTTAGCCCAAATACAGAATTTCAGTTGTCCATTTCCACTCTGAAAAGATAGGTTGGTGCCATTTCCCCATTCAGGTTTTATTTTTTTCTGCCATTTAGTGAGCTCTTAGCTCTGCTATGTGAACATCAAAATATCAGCTGAGAGTACTGAGATTACTCCTGTGAAAATATTTGCCCTAACCAACAAAATTCAAAAGCATCTCAGCACCTTGAAACCCTACTTCCTTTTAGCAATTTGTACAGGTGGAGTAAATTAGCTTATTTTTCTCTCTCCCTCTCCCATAACTGAGATGGAATATTGTCTTTGGCAGAAGAATAATTTTACATTTGTTCTGTTTGTCTCAGTAAATGCATGTAGTTCTTAGCACTGTTGTGACAGCACTTTCACCATTTCCTATTCTCTTTCTAAGAGGCTGCAAAATACAGCTTCTTGAGAAAGGGTAGTAGCTGCAATTTTAATTTGGGGTAATTTAAAATAAATACAGCTGGCATTGCACAGAGATAAACCGATCATGACAGAATTGTTTTCTGTAACATCTCAGTTTCTTTAAGGCTAGAATCTGCAAACACATATGCTTAACTTGAAATCTGTGAAATCAGCTGTGCCTAGCTGGAGCTGCTTGTATGTTTAGAGAAATCAAATGCTTGGGGGAGGCAAGTGTAAAGTGTTTGCTGGATTAAGACCTTCAGTGCTGCATTTTGGGTGTTTGTGTTATGCACAACATACATCAACAGCCATTAAAATATGTTTCAGGAAAGAATTCTCGAGATTGATTGTTTCTTCAAAAATGACTCAAAAAATCAATCAAATGTTTCAGAAATATGCCTACTATGCACCAAGATCTAGTGTTCTTTTTCTTTTTTTTAACAAAATTTATCAATCCATTAAAGAGGAGACAAGTAAACAAAAATGAATTGTCATTTCTGTTATTTTATTAGTGTCACATGAGATTACAGCATATTATTGACTTTAAGAATATTTTACCCAAGGAGAATTGTTTTAACTTGCTCAAATCAAGATCAATACTAGATATGTGTTAATTTTCATAAAAAGCCACAAGGCATTTTTTTTAACAAATCCCATGATTATGCTTATAGTTCTGTGAAAAAAATTATCATTGTGACCAATGAAGGACCTACCTAAGATTTAATTATTAAAAAATGGATTATTATTTGCATTGTTGCTTACTTTCCCAGGTGCATTATTTACTGACCAAATGTAATTTCTATGCTCACATGGTTATAGAGTGAAGTTAGATCGCCTGCACAATTTTTGCTGACTTTGCTGCCTTAGCTTGCTTTATCAGTTCCTTTTTTCCCCCTTTTTTCATTAGAGATCACATATAGTTTAAGAGCTGTAATCTGAAACCTTACAGCTCTAGTGGATACTTAAAAGACTCATTGATACACTTTGAAACCTAGTCAATTGAACAGCATTAGCAACAGCAGCATCTAGCCATTAGGCTATTAGGATCATTTGCCGAGGCACTAAAATTAAATATAGGGACTCTAGCAATTCCCCAATTATATTGTGTTAGTATAATGGCAGTGAAAAGGATATTATTTTAGTCAGCTCAGTGCCACTATTGCAAGAATCAAGATGCTTTCCATTTTGTGGATGTAGATATGTATTGGGCAGGAGACTTTGACATTAATTTAATTCCCTCTGCAGGCAGAATAGATCAACACCATGGACAAGATTCAAATCCTACTAGTCAATAGCAGCTTTTCACAGTCCCCATATTTAATCATATATGGGGGGGGTGTTAAACATTTGAAATGATACATATAAGTATCCATCTAGAAAAATATTAATATTGAGAAGGCATAGTAAATGATGCAGGGTCAAGGGAAAGAAATTCTTTGCCTCTGTTAGCTGGCTCCTACAGCTGTGACCCTTCTGGTTCAGCCTCCCACATGAAGCATATATGGCTTTGCTGAACCCTGGCCCAGAATCATAAAAAAAAAACAAAGATAAAGGAAGTCTTGGTATGGGGCTTCTGTTTTGAGTTGTGTGCAATGCTCTATTGCAGTAAGAAAGAAGGAAAGTATTACAAGTTCGTTCGTCATGAGTTAGGTTTTTTTCCCAATATGCACTAAACTGAGTGGTGCTAATAGCAATATAAGAATGACTGTATCACACTGAAACAGAATTCCCATTAGCCCAGTCCCAATGCAGACAACAGCAAGTGCCTAGAAAAGTTCGTGCAGTGATACATACCCAGCAGCTCAGGGACTTTTGGACATAACAGTTATATCTTTTATTTGTTAGACTTTGAGATATTTTCTTCATTAGTTTGTCCCTTTGCAATTTGAACCCAGGTAACAATTAAGCATCCACAAAATTCTTATGTCTAAGTGTTCTGCAATTTAACTAATAATTATAAGGAAACAAATGTCCTTTGATCTGCTAATTTCATCTAAGGCTCTGCTCATCTTTTATTGAGAACAATGTGGGACAATAAGGGATCACAACAGTGCTATTAGTAATGTCTAACATATATTTACCTGAGTGTGAGATGATGTTTTCATATCTGTTATGTTGGATTTAGATACTTACTGCTATGCTAGCAGATTTTTTTTGTTCCTGAACTAAGAGATAGTGCTAGTTTAGACTTTCTTTTGGTGAAAAATGAAAACATCATAGAAGAGCTGGTCTTGGATCAAGGAATCACTATTTGATTTAAATTGAATTCAATGGAAGGAAAATCTGAAGTATATCTGTAGCTGGATATATTAATTAAAAAAAAAAAAAAAAAAGACAAAGTTGAGCAATTTCAGGTAAGGTAATGAAGTCATCTACATCTACAGGAGACTTGGAATGTCCTTTAGTTAAAAATACATAAATTAGACTTTGTATGCAAAGAAAGTGGGGAGATATCTAGAAAAACATCCTAATCTAACAGAAAAGATTGTATACCTTGAAAAGAATTTCAGGGACAAGCAGAAAATATAAATAGGAGGTAAAAGAAATTTTCAAGATAAGAACACAGAATGAAAATGAATTCTGAAAGCATAAGTGCCAATAGCAAGTACCTACATTAGGATAACAGAAAGCTGGACTTAACTCTAGCTCTGCTTTCCTTACTAGGGCTGTTAGTCCTACTTTTCTGTAACTTTGTTTCTCTCTTGCTCTGCTTTACATCTCTGTTCCTCTTCCTGTTTTGTTTATTTTCAGCACTGATCCAGGTTAGGCACCTCTACTGAACTTTGGTGAGGAGTTAACGTCCTTCTTTCAATACAAAGAAATTTCTGTGATATCTTGTAGTTCTGCATCTTTTTCGCTCTTCCTCCTATTTTTTATCACTCTCATATAGTCCTGCTGATTACAATTGCTTTCAACGTTATTAGTGTACTTAACAATTATTTTGATTCTTGTATTTTTGATTTTTGGATTAAAAAAATCCCTTGCCTCTTTCATAAACACATTTGCCCAAAAGATGATGCTGCCTAGGTACTCTTTTCATTTCTAATATTCCCTTCATCAAAATACTTGAGAAAGTATAATTTTCTCACCTCAGCAGTCATGTAGTAAAACAACATTGAAAAAAAAAAAGGAAAAAGAAAAATGCAGCTTTGGGTTCATTCTGACTCGATGCATGGCTTATAGAAAGAAACTCCAAAAGGCTATGTTGAAGTGGCAAAGTCCTGGAGAAAGAGCAAGGAGAAAAAGGAGGCCTGAGACAGTCAGATAACCTACTATGAGAAAACACCCCCCCTTTCCAGTATACCTGTACTTCAAATGAGGCACAAGCTGAGTAGCTGAAAGTGATAAAGTGCAAAGTTATGCCAGGGACTAAACCTTGTCTGTTGTATTTTAAATGGAATTGATATCCAAGCACTGACAACAACAACAACAAAATCCAGGTTTTGACCTTGGTTCTTTCAGCACAATTTTGACACTTTTTGTACACTTTGTGAAAAAGGACTCTTCCAATTACTAAAATAATAGGTTGCTTTTAGAGATATTTGAGAGCAAGCCATTACTTTTAATTTGTATTTACATTGCATTACAGTTTGACATTACTTAGTATTTTAATCTGTCCTTAGACTGAATGGAAGTGGTGGGTGGGAAAGGTATAAGAAAAGTGAAAATGCCATTCTGCTGCAGTGTGGATAAGCACTATGATTTCTCTTGTTTGAAAATTTACAACAGTTCTGAGTTTTCATGAAGTATGTAATCAACCTGTGGAGCAAGGAAGCAATAGAAATGTCTGGATCAATGTTTCTGAGTTTAGTAAGGGGTTTTGGAAAAAGAACATGGAGCTTTTCTGTCAGGAGAGAAATACTGCTCCTGTAGCAGACAGCTTTTTATGGCACTTTACAGCTTTATTTTTCTTTTCTTCTCCTTCACACTGTAAAAATAGTATTTCTTCCTACAAGCACAACTCAAGCATGTTCTCTAGACAAAAATCTAAAAAAAAAACTTAAAAAATCAAAATGAAAATAAAGTTTGGTTGCTAATGTCGATGTACAATGTAAAAATTTTTTTCTATCTGCCCTAAATATGCTTGTCAAATCTTTAAGAACAACTAATGCAAAACTTGGAATTACAAAATTAGTTCGGAATAGATCAATGTACTGTGGTAACAGCATTGGATTTTTCTTCATCAGCAGCTGAATCACATTGCCCATAGCATTTTCTGGACACAGTGTTCATGAACTAGATTGCTGCTTCACAATCATGCACTATGCACTATTAACTTTTGATGTAAATGTGTTTTTGCCACTTGATAATTGGATTTAAAAAAAAAAAAAAGCTAGCAAACTTTTATTGAGGTTTTCAAACCTTGTAGAGAACTGTGAGATTCCCTTCCACTAATTTATAGTATGGTATACACTGAAATTGGTTAAGTGTGCGTATTACAGCTATAATAATTTTGTAATGAAGTATACATCAAGCATGAGAATCTACAGCAAATATTTTTATTCCATGAAGCCCAAAGTAAATTGATACCAATTGGTACTGAGCCCCAGCCAATCGTGCCTTCTTCTCATAATATTACATTTGCACCAACTAGCAAGCTGAAGCACATGGCAGGGCAAAGGACCATCAGGATGTTTGTTGGTAATTTCTGCACTTGGATATATACATATTTTCTTCTACTCTGACAAAGTAACATATTAGATATAATTTTTAAATAGAAACTTATAATGTTATTGTAAAAATGTGCTTGGAAATTGATTTTATAGAAGACTTGCACAGATATTTTACTGTACAATCATGGATAGCAGAAGTACGTGCACACACACAAAAGTATCTTGGACAAAAAGGAAAAGAAACATTTCAGTGAAATATTTGTGACATTTTTCTACTCTTGCTTTTGGACTAGGTTTCTAAAATATGGGAAACACAATACAAAGTGGTTGCTGCAGTATTAAGTGAAAATGCCAGAAGTATCTGTATTTTAATCCAGGTTTACTACATAGTAACAGCAGTTGAGGTTTACTTCTCTGACAAACATAGGTAAACTCAAAAACTTCGGTATTATTTTTTTATTTTCTAAGTGTTAGCAACCAAACAACAGGATTTTTAATGTACTCTCAGAAAAGTTATTGTGTAGCAATGCTTTATCTGAATCAAAGTTTTCCTTCTTTATTCTTTCTTGGAAATAGCCTAGTACATAGCATATATGAACCTAGGCTGTGATCGGCATTTGTATGTATTGCAGTAATAGAAATGATAACAATTTGGTGATGGGCTGTTTTCCAGATATGCAGCATTATTTAATAAAGTACACCAGAGCACTGTCCTTAAAAACTCAGTCTTAATCTTCTGTGTTGTCTGTAATTGTACTGAGACATATTCACAATATTGAAGGAAGAACCTAGAATAATCTTATCTCTCCTCACCTGCAACTTTGGACTGTACCTGTACAAGTAAACTAAAGAGGTTTGGGGCTTGGGCTTAAGCATAGTTTGTTCCCTTGTGCAAATAAGGAGCCACGCCAACCTGCTCTCTATCTGTAACGATAGCTGGGCAGAGTTCTGCATGAGCCCAGGGCTCTTCTCAGTAAGAAACAGAGACAGGGATATTGTGTTTGAGGCAAAGGGATTTTAGCTGTAGAGATGAAAATAATGTGGAATAATTGTAAGACTCAACCCTTGCATGGGCACATTCTGCTACTGCACTGTTCTCTCAACTGGATGCTGTCAGGCTGAAGTGACTCAAAGGCCAAGATCCCTTTTATGTACCAATATGGAAGTCTACACCTGACCTTGTCATCCTGGCTGCTTCTGTACTCAGTGGAGAGAAATAAGCATTCTAATGGTATAAGATACTTCTTTCAGGATGGGATTAGTCACACCCTTTTCTTTCTGTTGATTATATAGAAAGCTTGCTCAGATATACCTGTTGAACCAGTCAACTGCAAATGTCCAGGTCAAACAAAACCCAGGTTCAGTCACTCTCAGCCCTCCCTAAATCCTTAGGTCAATGGAGCTGATCTTCTTTTCAGGCAAAAAGGGATGTTCCAAGGTACCTGTGCAGAACTGTGTTGAAGGAGAGTGAGACTGCACTTCTTTTCTCCCATTAGCAGTCCCTAATATGATGTATGTATCACACAGGTCACTTGGTGTGCTGGGGAACCCCTCCAACCTGCTCATGCCTACATTTGGCTGGGACCATATCACATATAATTGTCTTCTAGTGACAGACCTACCCATAGAAGTTCTCAGAAAAATGTGTGACAATACTCCTTCGGAGGGTCTGAAAAATCTGCTGAGCTGGGAGAGTGGTCTTTGTGCAAATACTTAGCTTCCTTTACCTGTTAGAAGGTGTAAGAACTTGTTCGTCCACTGGTCCCCACAGAATGAGCTTCTTCACTCCTATGCAAATAATGGAATAACTGGTTTTGTCTCTTGATTTGGAGTACGTGTCAGTGCTGGTTCTCTATTCAGTCAATTAAATCACGTGTACAATTGTTGTAGCACACTATTAAATATTAAGAGAAAGGGAAATTAAGTAACACTTCACCCTTCTTAACAATTTATAAGCCCACCTAAGTTAAATGACAAATTTGAGTAGGATGCGTTGTGTCAGGCAGATTTAATGCAGTGCAGGATTTACACTTGGCTGCTGCTGTAGCGAGTTAGTGCTAACCAGATGTGGGCAGGGTGGGGCAGATTATGTGAACCCTTCATGGCCAGGAGAAACTCATCTAGAGAGAGAGCTAAGGCAGTTCCAGCCTGATTCTTTTTAATGTCACAGTTCATTTGCAGAACCATAACTGGAATCAAGAATTAAAAAGCCTTGTATAAAAGTCAGTAACATTAAACCTTTAAGACTCATGTTTCATGTGTCATAAAAAGTCTATGAAAGGATTTTATATTCTGTACAGTGTTTTAGCACTTTCAATCATTTTTTTTCCAACATAACTTTTGTGAACACTTTTATAGCCTCTAAATGAAAAACTAAACTATGTGTCATTCAAAAAAAGGTTTTATGGATCACAGAATTTAATATAAGTTCTGCACCATAACAAGGAACTGATAAACCTATATTAGAATTAATTTAAAATCTAGGAAACAGTTTGAGAAGATTGTGCATCACACATTGTGGTAAACAACACTAGTGAGTAAAAAAATGTATACATACACTCTGAGAGTGAATTGCAACACGTTAACAGAAATGTTATTGTTTAAAAATTTATGTTTATATCATGTATATTGTAATACAAAATTTTCAAGTAAGTGAAAATGTTTTCCGTAAGTGGAATATAATCAACTCTAAAAAAATCATCAAATGTACATGACAATGAAACTCGGGTTGAAACTGAGTCCAATAGTATACAATCTGACATAAGGTCTAATCTTTCTCCAGGGAAAAGATGGTTACTCCCCAGTGTCATTAACATTTATGAATTAAGTCTTCTTTATGAAATGGAAAAATTAGAATTATAGTCTTCAGGTGCTAACCATGTATTATACATCTGTTTTACACTAATGGGGAATCTCTTATTTCTTTAATATATGATGGCTATGTGCTGGTATCAAAGGAAGACTGTATCTTAGGAAATATGTATAAAAGTAACAATCTGCACATTTCATCCCCTGTAAAATGCTGCACAGGCTTGAACAGTAATTTTCCAAAGACTTTTACAAGGTACGTAAGTGTAATCTGCCTAATTTCAGACTGTGAAATCTCATTGATTTTTCCCTGTTTCTCATGCTGTTTCTGTTCAAGCCTATCTGTTCCTGCTGCAAGAGGGCCTGAGGGAACCTTCCTTCTATGCTTTCTGTTTAGAGGAGCTTTCTCTTCTGGGACTATCTTTCTGCCATTGACCAAGACTATAAGTCCATAGAACCAGAGAAATAATATCAAATATAACAATATGAGTGACAACAAAGACGTGCATAAGATTAAGCATCATATTTATTCCTCCTAGCTTTAGCTGTTCAAGAGCTTGTCATCATTTTTGTTTAATGAGAAAGCAATTGTTCGTTAGGGCTGACATCACGCCTCTTCATTCACCATTCTTGCCTGCAATGTGGACTTCTATGTGTTCCCAGCAACAAACAGTCTGTTTGGAGGCCATTATGTATAAGTGATGGACAGTTTGATCTTGGCTAACTAGGTCTTATCAAAGGAATAGCAAATGTGGGAGTCACCTCGAGACTCTGTTCTCTAGATGTATATGTCTACATTGCAGACATCTGTACATGAGGTGTTCAGGCTCACAGTATAGTCAGTTGCACCATTCATGCCTCATGCATACATGCCCAGCTCCGTTTGAGGTGAGACCTTCTGAAGTAGCAGCATGAGGTTCACTGGGAAGCTTCCGAGTGACTCAGGTGGCAGCAGAAGCTGCCACATTTGCAAATCAAGCAAGCCCTTGATCTTTCTGCTGACTGGAACTGGAACTTGGACACCTAGCTCTCAAGTAGATACCACATTGGATGTGGCTAAATCTAAGTGAGTGAACGTGGCACAAAATCTTACTCAGTCCTGGCCTGTGTCAGTGGCAGAAAGATCACCCATACAAGGAGGAACATACCTGAAGACCAGGAATGAGTGCCATATGGTTAGAATTGCAGGATGGTGAAGGCAGTATAGCACAAACCATTTTTGGACTTAGAAAGAAGTACCCTCTAGTTAAGTGTCAAAACCTTCTCCGTGACATTACCTATGGTTGGACACATCTTTTCTTGTGCTGACATGATCCTGAGTTTCCTTCTGCTATCTTTGAGAAGGTCAGGGACACTTCCTATTTTTTATTATTTCTATAAAGTACAGTTTGGTGATTTCACCACTCACATAGCTTGTAACCGGTTCACTGCCTTCACATTTCAAAGACAGGAATGTAGGCACAAATTGGGCGAGAGAGGAAAGCAGTGAATATTTGTACTGCTTGTCCTTGGCTTTGCTGTCTACCTGTGCAGACTGTGAAGAAGTAGTAAATTATCTCACACACTATTTTTGTCAAACTTTTTCAGAGAGCCACATACTTTTTTTTGTGCTTGTTGTCCTATCCTTTTTGACGCTGTGGTGTGCCCAAGGAGTCTTGGGTACCATCATTACAGTATGCAGATTCTGGTGTATACTTCACATTTTTGTCCATCTCTCCTGCCGGTAGCGTTACTATTGCTAGGATATGGTCTGCTAAGGAAATGCCTATTGAGCTTAACCACTCAGTACCTCTTATATTAAACATTTAAGGATGTACTTAAATTGAAACGTGTGTCGATCACTTTCCTGATCAATGAGGTATTTAAATATGTTTACCTTTTGGGTCAAAAGAGTGGTCTTACAGGTTTTACTGAATTTGTGACAAAATAAACTGGTTTTCTAGTTACAGCTTACTGGTTTTGCTAATTACAGCTTCTTGTTTTGTTAACTTTACATCAACAGCAATAATTTCAATTTGCCATGTGCTAATTCTGCTACCTAGTTTTAATTCACAGGAATTTCATTAGATGTGAATTCACTGTAAAAGAAATAGCCTTGTGGCTTCATGAATATTTTAGGGAATTTAAGCAACAGACTCATTGACAATGTGTTACTTCCCTCAAAAGTCAACCTTGTAACTTGTATAACTATGCCTAACCTTAGCAATACTTTTCAAATTACTTGTACACACGTCACCTTCCCTACACGTTTTGACAAATGACACATTTCCTTTGGTGCTTCTTTGTGGGTAACAGCGTGTGAGGATATGGTAGTGGCAAAATTTATTACGGTTATTTTGTAGTTGATATTAAAGAACATGATGTATTATATCAGGTGTCTGACCTTTAAAGATCTTAGGACCCAATTCATTACAACATAAAATTTACATATTATTCAACATTCTACATTCCTTTTATGAAGAAGTCATGATGCATACGTACATGAGATTTAGGGCAGACAACTATCCCTGCACACTGAAGACACAGAGATTGAAGGCTATGTGAAATACAAAATACTGTAGTTAGGAAAAGATTAACTTTTTTAACCTATGAAATGGATGACTCTGGCTGCACCTTTTTGAACAATGTCTGAGAAAAAATAAATTGAGCACACAGAGACAATGCTGTATTGGATATGAGCTGTATTCCTGTGTCTTTTGTAAATCCTGACAAGACCTACCTGTCTCTCTTCCTGCGTTTGATGAAGTTTTGCACAGATCTGATATATGAAGAGTCAGCCTGGGGGATTCATCAGTGAGAAATTGATGAGTTTTTCTGTGCATTGTGTTTGCACATACTCAGCTGGAACCCACTCTGAACACTATACCAGCATTCCTACTTTTTTTGCTCTGCTCAATTATTTTTATTTTGGGAATATGAACACACATTCTTTGCCACGAGAGATAGCAACAGCTGCAGTCTACCACTTTCTACAGCTAATACACCTCAGGTGCGTAGCTGATATTGTGCACCTGGTTGTTGTGCAGTTGGTTGTGGATATCTGGAGATGCACCAGGTGTTCAAACCAGCAGAATTAAGCTTGCTTTTCTGCTACATCTGTTCCAGTGCTCTAAGGTCTTGCTGTTGGAGAGCACCCTATCATGTCATATCAGTAAAATTACAAAGGCAATACATGAAGCTGTGTAAGACATTCGATACAAGCAACTGTAAATTGTCAAAGATGCAAAATCCACGTAGAGGAGTGGTACTGACAAATAAGCAGTACATATTTACTTTTGTTCAAGTTGGATAGCTCTTTCATTCCAAATATTCAGCTGTAATCTCTTATCAAGGCTGTGCTGGCTTCTCTACTGATTTTTGTGACTTTGCTGGCATTTTATGGCATCTTGAGGCAGCTTTTCCAAAGCACCAGAATTTATTGACACATTTCAGGTGTTTTGTCAAGATCACAGGCTCAATATGATTTTTACTTGGAGAAGGCTGGATCAAGTGCTTTGCTTTTTGCTATTCTAAGAGTCATACTCCAGGGGTAAGATCCAGATGCCTAGATTTAGGTAGGTAGAGTTACTTTATGGAGGTCTTTAGAACCATCTCTTTCTCTCCATTAGTTAGACAGAGAACATAGTCACTTATGATAGAATTGATTTGCTAGACTCCCCCAAAATTTGGATTCAAGCGGAGTGATCCTATTTTATCTAAGGGTTGCTGATCACAAAGCCTTTAGCAAAGAATTGGACCTGGGCTTTGAATTTGAACTGATTCTCTGCGGATTGAAAATTTCACCCTCTGTTAAGATACGGAACATGTTATCACAAAATGTGGTAATACAGGCTGTAATGTGCATAAGAAATAACAAAGAGGACTGAGACAAGGACATGCACTGCCTGAGTTAAACAGGGTTTTACTTGCAATGCTAAACCAATGCTGAAAGAATGTGGCTAAACTACTTTAGGAAGCTGTGTAGACTGATACGAAGCTGGGATTATGGTTTAATTTACCCCACTAGACATATGCATTATGAGACTATTTTTATTTATATGCTCCATCTTCATAACTTTTGCTGTATTCAGTTAAAAGAGTGAACCTGGGCACTGGGTATTTATCATATTTTTGTGAAGAATGGTGCTGTACATTTTTTTTCTTGTAGAAAATAAATTAATACTGTGAAAGATTTATTTTACCATAAATTAGCCTTGTAAATGCAGGGTGCTTATTCTTAAGCTAGTCTGGAATCTCTCTGTAGTCAGTGGGAAAAGATGGACACCTACTCTCCCATCCCATTTATGCTTACTGAAGTTTAGTGATTCAGCCAATCTCCCAGTTGTCAACAGAGAGGCGTGACAACCAGCTTGGGGCCAACTTTTAGGTGGTTCAAATTTGATGAAACAATCCCATGCGTAGTGGCCAAGATAAGAGATTGCAAAAAAAGGAAAGAAGGTGTCATGGTTAAGGGAGCTGAATGCAACCATAGGGAATTTTACCCTATCTGTGCATCTGTCAGGGAATTCCTTTGGGATGCTTGGCAAGTCACGGAACAGGTGGTCAATAATTGTGTGTTTCTTGTGTTATGGGTGTCTGGAGTCTGGTTTACAGAAGCAATAAGCACTCACAACTGAAATTGAGGTAAATTGTAATTTTGCTGTAGAATGCTACATGCTCATAAATACTTGGTTCTGTTGATCTTAAACCGAACATCGCAAACTAGTGAATACTCTGGGCTCCACATCCTTTGTACCATAATTCCCAACTGTAAAACTGGAATCTCCCAGAGGTGTTAAGAAAGTTAACTCATTACTGTCTAGGAAATATTTAGGAAAGTTCTATAAAGAAGTCCTTGGGGAAACAAATAGTTCTGTGTTCAGAGTAGGATTTGAATGGTGTGCAGCAAGACCTTGGGCCATATGCTGAACAATGAGGAGGAAACAATATTGAATACCTATTTGTTGACTGAGCATTAACCTTAACATGAACTGAATGAAACAAGTGAAAAAACCCCCAGATTGTGATGTTTCCCATTTAAAGACTACTTAAAATGCAGGGGCAAATTAGAGTTCTCAGAGGTAACCTTAATGTTTGATGTTTCAGTTTTTGAGTGACAGAATTTTGTAAAGTTGTTTCACCACGTTTTGGTTTATTTCTAAGACAATAAACTGATAAAAAAAAAAATCCCATCCACAAATGTCATTTTATGTCACATAAACAGCCATCAGTAGTGCTTTCTGGATGGTGGACATCAATCACAAAAACATTAGCCACTTGAGTTAATGGGTAGGAATACTAGATTACTGTGTTTGTCTTGTTAGCTCAGCAGGTTCATCCTCTTCACTGAATATATTGTAAGTTATGTTGGGCATACAAATAAAGGTAGTTTCACAATGCAAATGTCTTGTGGGGGCAGTGTGGTGGTTTTTACAGGCTCTCAGCAGACCTGGGAGTACTGGGTTTCCTGACGCTCTCTAGGAGGACTGTACTTCTGGGCACAAACTGTGCATGGCTTCACACTTAATGTGGACTTCAGTTATCCCCTTCTTCAAAGCTGCACTTTTGCACGTATTTTAACACCTGCTCTCCATTTTCTCCACAAATCATGCTCAGTCTCTTTCCCTCAGGATTTTCAACAACAGAGGAGTGAATCCCATTTTTCCACCATCCAGCTTCTTGTTGCAACTCTTTTCCCAAGCTGCCTGCCCAGCAATCCTTTGTCCAGACCCACTCACTTCCCCTCCAAATAGTTTTTCAAATGGTCTTTATCCCATATGTCTCCTTATTTCCTTCCAACAGACTTATTTACACAGGGATAGCTGCAGTGCAGATACCTGCATTTAGATAGTTTGTATTCCAGTTCCAGTTGCAAGAAAACCCATTTTCAGCTGTGATGGGACTAGTCTGACATGGATAGAATCTCTCAGGAATTAATCTGACAAATCTTAGTCTCTTAAAAGCATTTTTTACATGGTTTCAGAGATTTGAAATTCACTCCAGTTTGAGGTAGGCTTACTGGGGGTGAAAATCAGAACTGCAAAGGTAAATTGGACTCTGATTGCTCGGTAAATACCCCCAAAAGTGTCTGCTTGGGACTGTACTTGAAACAGTCCTCCCTTCACCCTGCTTCTAATCTGCTGTATCATGTCCCTGCAGGCTGTGTCTTATAGTCATGAACAACAGACTCAGTCTGCAAGAGATAATGGGAAGTTTCATGCAGTTCCCTGGTCTGGTGGAGAAATGCATTTCAGATGTTCTTCATCTACGTCATACTCAAAGATAATGGAAGAGTTTCCCCACAGCCCTAGAACTATACCTCTGCCTGTGGAAGATGTGAGTCGTGAAAGGGGAGGAATAAAGCACAGCAAGGGTGAAAAGAAGATGCTTGGCACCAAAATTTTCACCCTAAAAATTCATTTTGCTCTTACAAGGAAAACAGTGTCGTGATTGGAGAAGTTCTGGGTAACCTTCTTAATAGATGGAACCACTGTGACATCTAAAAAGTCCTCATCTCCTCAGGAAGCTGTGCTCATTGAATGCTTTCAAAATTATTTCAAATCCTTCAATGAAATATATTATGTCTGTTTTATGCAAATAACCAATATCTTCATTAGAAATATGAACACTATCCCTATGAAAATGATCCCAAACACCAAAGGCATGCCCTCTGTACTTTTGCTGACTTTTCTAACTAGAGCATTCAACACACATTTTTTTCCCAGCTATTAAGTTTGAGAGAAATAAAGTGAGCACATAAGCAACAAGAAAATTAAATGAATAAACATTTGAACACAAGAAAATACAAACCATAATAACAGTTTTTATTGAAATAATATAAACTGATAATAAAGCTCACAGTACAGGTTGGCAAGACATCTTAATAGAACACATAAGTACTACAGAAAATCTACTGATATTACAAGACATTATTTTCTGTAACCAGGGAAATAAATTGTCACATAGAACCCATTTCAGGTTTTGATGCATTAGCTATGGTGTGAGGACTGTGTATGAGCAGGCATTTTATAGATGAAATGTCCATTTATGTCCTATTACAGGCTCTCATGATCTAAAGAACTTTGCTTTTAAGACCTAAGCACAACTTGCAGTTCGGTAACCTTCATCCAAGCCAGCAAGGTGTTTCTCAGCACTGAGCTGGTAGCCATGTTGTGAGCACAAAACTGCTTCAACCAACACACATTGTCTCCCTAGAAAACGTTGGCCATTATTCCGATTTCACTTTCTATCAGATTAGCAGTTGCTAACTGTACTATTTCAGAGCATTGGCTCTAACTCGGTAGTAATGGAAAGAAAACAAAGCCCATGAAACCAAGGCGGGGAAAATAAGTGAAACAACTATGAAAAAATAAATGGAAAAAAGGGTTTTTTTTTTCAGAAAAACATTGATAAAAATTACATGAATGCGAACCCTTTATTCAGCCACTGACTACACTTGCCTTAGACAGAGACCTAGAAATTCACGTCTTTTTGTAAATAAAATATTTCTTGTCTTTCTAGCACCCCATCAATTTAGGACACAAAATGGATTTCTGAGGATATCCTTTGAACTGTATTCTTCTCATCATCCAGCCATTCATCTGTCTGCTACGAAGAGGATCTCTCTCTTTGACCAAATGAAATTTCTTTGGTGCTGCTCCCGGAGTCTGGGTCCTTGTGTCAGTGAAAGTTTCTTGCTGCATGGATCTAACCACAGCATTTGGCATGGATGAATATGCACAAAACTCACAAAAGTTCACTGAACTTCCTCTACAGTGATGAACCAAACTCCCTATCTGTGAGCAGGTTTAACTTCTGGGTCCTAAAAGGAAGCAATTAAATAAATTATTTTATTAAAAAAAAAAAAAACCCCCCAAACAAAACACGACCCTGCTGTGCAAAACTAACAAAAGACAGAAAAATCAAAAAACTTGTTTCTCAGCAGTGACAGATGCTAGGGTGTTTAATCATTGTTTTATCACAGCAGTTTTTAAAGAAAACTTTTTTCACAGAATTACCTTTAAACCCTACATGTATAGAGAAAATATACACTAGTCCTTCTGAGTCTCTAGTTCCCTTTTTAATCCACTACTAGAAGAAAACAAGGGCAACTTGCGTGTTGTGTGTGCATGCACATGCATGGAGAAAGCAGAGTCCTCAAGAAAAAATATAACTCACTACTTTAGCCTTAATAATAATTTACAAAAATTATATTCAGAGTATCAACAATTGCAGTTTCAGCTGATAACTGCAGTAAAAATCACTTCTCCAGAAACGAAGGAAGGATCTTAAACTGTCCTGTGCAGGACGAGAATATCAGTCCCACAAACTGTGAGAAAGGAAGAATATTTAGTGTTCCTTCAGAATATTCTGTGAACCTATGAATCTGTGACAGAAAAACTGAATAAAATTTAAACAGAAACATGTGAAAAGAAGCTGGAAGAGAGAGAATTGGTCCAGAAAGCAATTTGTTATGAAAATGTCCGTGAAAGCTGCTAATAATCATTATTAGGTAATATTAATCACGGGTGTAAAGCACCCTCCAGCTGCAGGTGTCGTGGGGTCTGGCAGCATCGGCAGAGCCCACCGCAGCAGCGCCAGGCAGACGGCGCCAGGTCTGGCTGCGCGCAGGCTGCCCGGGGCCGGACCCCGCACCCGCACCGCGGATGGGGCTGCCCCCGCTCCCCCGGCTGCGGGGGGACACCCAGCACAGGCTGATGTGCTGAAAGTTCAAACCCCCGCCGGGATCAGCTGCCACTGGGAGGTCGGTGAGAGGAGAGAGGTGCTCCCAGCTGGCGCGCTGGGTGGAAAGGGGAGCGGGTTGCTGCAGAGAAGTGTATTGCGTGAAGCACCCCGAGAGACTCTTTAGTCACGGAAGTTCAACAAAGCGTGGCTTCGCGAGAGTCAGTACTTTACTGCGCGACATTATCTGCGAGCAAATACAGATGTAAAATTCGGAGCTTCGGAATAAATGCGAGTAACGCCGGAATTATCTGGTGCGGGATAACCAACACGTTTCAACTATGCCTCACAAAGTGGCCTTGTCTGAGAGCCACTGCCTTTCCCTGTCCCATTGTCTAATTGCAGAAAGTTTGTTTTGCCCGAATAACAGTGACTGATTCACTTGGTACTTTCCTTTTTGAAGAAAACCTGGGAATCCGTAATGCAGTTTATAGCGCTTCCGTTTTGTTTTTTTTTTTTTTTTTAAGCGTTCACAGCTAAGCTTTCGAGACATGATAAAAACAAAGCACAAGCAGAAAATTAAGAAGGAAAAAAAAAAACCCCAAACCAATGAAAGGAGAAGAGAAGGCGACTATGATTTCGTATTCCCGTTCCCGCTGGGAAGCGGTGCCGGCCGGCAGGAGCGCCGCCCGCAGCAGAGGGTGCTGTCTGCCCGTGGTAGCGCCGGCTGCACGGGAAGGTCACTCAGCCTATTGATAAATCACTGTGCCGTGATTCCTAACTGACAGCTCAAACTAACATCAAGCTGGATGAGAGAGAACAAAAGGCCATCAAGCAGCCATTTTCTTGACACTTTTATTCAATCACCAGCAGATTGCTTACGACAGCAATAGCAGCTGTTTTGTCTTCATCTTTCCACATTTGATAAAAGGTGTCAACTCAAATTTTTGTAAATAATTCACTTACCCCTACTGCACACACCAGCACTGTTCAGCATATGTATTCTGTGCGAGCAGATCACTGAGGCAGGTCAGGGCTCAATGATATCAGCTGAAGGTCATCTGTGATCTAAACGGAAGCACTGATAAAGCTACAGTCCCTCAAGGTCAAAGATAAGAACTACACTGAGATATTTGTAACGTGGACAAAAGGTTAAACAATAGAGAGAAAAGTATGGTATTGTTTCAGTTAACACACTAATGATTTTTCTATTGTTCTTTAGGAAACACTGTTCCGGAGGATTCAGATACTTAACCCTTTCTGAGTACCGTGTACATGTAAGTGCTGGATGTGAGCAATTGGAGAATATGACTTCCCAAAGTTGGATAGTGGCTCGTGGTCGTAATATGCTACTGCTAATGCATCTGAACTGCAGAAGGAAGAAACAGCAATTCTTATTGCAGTCACTGAAAAAAAGAATCCCCACAACTGGACCGTGTATCAAACAACAATGGCAAAAAAGATTACTGCATTTACTTTAAACACAGCTTATCTTTAATTTCTCCTTAAAATAAATTTAAGTCCCAGACCTGAGGAGAATTAGAGGCTGTTCCTAAAATTTCCCATTGTAACAGCTTCATTTACTTTAAAGGCTTAGAGAAACTAATAGAGAGATCCTTGAATTATTGCAATGTGACACTCTATCTGATGTTGGCAGTAGCCAAAGCACTGAGATTAAAAATGATACATCCTTCAATACTAGGTTGATTTTTTTTCCACACAGTTATATTACTCAGAAAATAAATCTAAACAACAAATAGTCACTGTTTATCACTATTTGGTTTATACTTTCTAATAGCAAAAGTATATGTGCATTTGAGATTCTGTCTGTGCTCAAACAGCAGGGAATTTATTGCATGCAATTGATGTACATGAAGATCAGAGAACAGTTGCCTTGCATTTTCCCGTTCTTTCTGCCTCAGTGCTATGGTAAAAACAACTTTCCTTATTTCTGTGTACTTCTGATAGAGAAATAACCAGAAGTAAACAAAGGGATGTCTCTTTTTATTTTTAGCTGATGTTGCAGGAATACTTTCTTAGTGAAATCAGGAATCCTGTCTGCATCAATATAGTTCCCTAACTACCCAGTTGTATATGAGCTGACCAAAACAGTGTTAATTAGAATTAAGCAAATGATTTTTCAGCAACTTGTTTTATTTGTGGACATCACTTACTTTTTTTCTTTTGGAATGTTTGCATTGCAGTTTCTTCAAAGATACATTTTTCAACTTGCTTAATACTCTAGGTGATTTCAAAGGTCTTATTGAATCATCTAGGAAAGGCTTTTGGTGATTTCATGACTAAAATCGAATTCTGTTTTATGTCACAGACTGATCATGGCAACATTTCCCTCTCTTGGCTGCTGTGTCCTAGATAAAAAAGGATGGCTTGAAAATAACACGAGGATTTTGAATCTGTCATCAAATAGAAAAGACTAAAAACTTCAGAAAACTTCCCATTTTTGGTCTTGCTACTAACTTGTTCAAAGTGTCATTCTTACAGGAAAGTAGACCACTAAAAATTAGTGTCTGTCTGAAGAATTAAAATGTGATGTTCTTTCATAACAAAGCCGTTGCTCGTGACTGCATGCCTGTAGCAATGAAGGGTGCTGTTATATTATTTAATTGTCTTTGTGGAAAAGCACTAGCAAACATTTATGAGGATGCTGACCATTTGTTTTAAGTTGTATTTTGTTATGTAAAAGCAATCAATGTATTCCATTTGCCAGTTTACTAATTCAGCGTTTACCGGTCTATGGCACCTGACACAGTAACTGCAGAGAATAATCTGCATACTTTAGATGTTCACATTCTTAATATTAGCTTAAACCTCTTTTTCCTCGAGCATTAACACAGGCAAACCTGCATTAGTCTTATTAACTCATATTTGGTTTCCATGAACATATAAGAAGTATGTGTCTATACAAAGTCAATTAAAGCTGGATGTAACTTTGCAAATAGTCACAGAATTATTTTTCTGACATTTACTTCTGGAGCTAGCTATGTATTATGAAACTGCAGTCACTGTGAGTAACTATGTCAGAAGTTACCCTCCTGTCCAAGACCAATTTCACTACCTACACCTCATGTTGACCAGTACTGGCTAGTCTCCCTGGAATTTTGTGTATTGTGTTTCATGAGGAAAATTTCAGAAGAGAATTTCAGAGGAAAAAATTACAAGAACAATTTTAAAGTTCTGAGCCTAGTTTCTTAGCTTCTATAAATTAACATTTTGTTTCAAGGTAAAAGGAGGAAGAGGGAGAAGATCTGTTATTGAGTTGTGGACTTAAGTACAAAGAAGCATGACAGGAAAGAGCATGTAGAGAAATGACAAGAGGAAACAGGACTGCTGAAGAGTGAAGGAAAGAAACATTTAAGGAGCAGAGGCACCAAAATAGGCATTGGAAGGTGCTATGGGACATGGACACAGGCGACTGACAAGAAGAAAATAAGGCACAGCAGAGACCATAGTAAGATGGAGTCTTCCTTCCTTGTATTGAACACTTTTTTTTTTTCCTAAATCTAAAACTATAGGCACTTAAAAAAATAGCCAGGTATTTTTAACTTATTGCAAGTAATGTGATTTTGGCCATGACTATGGGATCATTTGTGATAATTGGTTCTGGATGAAAATGTCTTTCTCATCCCTTAACTTGCACACAAGGTTGACTTGCACCGAGCTCCAAGTCAAGAGATTTTTTGAACTCAAATTCCATGTCCTCCATATTCTTTATTATTAAATATGTTTCTAGGTAACTATCACTCACACGTTTGACAAATAAGAAAAATAACAGTTTGATAATGTCACTGAATTAAATCTATAAACAGAATGTGTCTTGTACTATAGCAGACTCACATGCTGTTTCCTGTACTGCAATTAATACCAAATGGAATAAACCATTTAATATGCTTTCTTAGCATGCAGTGTTTACACAGCTTTTTGCTAACAGAGTGAACTCTGGTGCCTAAGGAAGCACTATGAGCACTTATAGTTTTAAATCCAAATTTTCAAGTTTTATCCTTATAGATGATCAAGCTTGCCTGTGAAATTACAATCCTTAGTCCTCAGTTTTCTTCCAAAGAAAACAAAAACGTCCCATATTAATTCTGCTGCCTTTTAAATACTCCAGAAACCTTAAAAGAAAAGTCTGTGTTATGTCTTTGCAAGACCAGATCTAAAATGGTAAACTTTAAGTATTTTTAGGACTACTCTCTGGCACCAAGACTAATTGGCAAGGAATGGCTGGCATCTATGTTGTTAAAATCCTTACCCTCCAGGGTAGCCACATGTAAATTGCTACTACTTAATTATGGTCATTGGTGCTTACTAGCTTCTAAAGTATGCCTGGGAATATCTGGAAGAAAGTTGTTTGGCCTGGGCCAAAACCACAGAAAAATCTGCTCTGATAGTTTAGCAACACGAAGAACCAAGGTCCAGAGTCTGGGAATATTTCTAGGAAGCAATGGTTCCTGAGAAAGCACAGCAGGCTGCTGCTCTCTGTCCTAGCTCTCCGTGCAGTTACAGTGCCTCTCAAGATTGAAAACGTAAAATCTTCTATGACTGCAAGAATGTTTTGGTGTGCCTATATACAACCCCCCAGAAATTAATACAAATTCCTTGAAAAATTGACTGAACCTGATAAATTGTGATGCATACTCTGGAAGCAATCTAGGCTAGTATTTTTTTTTTTTTCAATGCTTATTTACTACTTAATGGAAGTGTATTGTTTAGGAAGGGGTTGAAATATTTAATTGTAGAACGTGTGTGGCATTGAGAGCAATGTATGCAGTGGATATTATCTTTGTGTCCAGCGGGTGGACAACCTTGCCTGAGTGCTCAATAAAGGTCAAAAAATGAATTAATAAGCTTATCTTTCCAGAAAACAAGCTTCATTCTAGAAGGCATAACATTAGTGTTTACCGGGCTGCCCTGGGGAATCACTAATGATGTACAAAGCTTTCTACCTATAGGTCACTGATTTTAATCCAACCCAGCCCAGCAAAGATTAATTTTTCTTGTGAGTGCCTTGTGACTTATGTGTGAGTTGAGTGGGTTTTCCAGATAGTGAGACATATTTATAAACTTTGAATCTTAAGCAAGCTTGTCTGACACAATAGATGCTTTAAAATTTTTCCAAGTGGCTTCTACGTCAAACTTGCAAGTTTTTGATAGCTAATGATTTTTTCAGAAAGTATCTAATTTAAATGTAAAGCTTTTGAATGATAATGTGTCAGCAACACCTCTGAAGAAATGGTGCCATTAGTTAATTAAGTCTCATTTTGAAAAATACCATATTTCTAATTAGAATTGGTTTTGAGAAGGAGTGTTATAAATTCAAGTCCCAGATCACAAGGTCTGTGCTGTCAGGTTGGGACACTACTTGCTTCATCTCCAACGTATCTGTAAAATGCTACCCAGAAAACTCAGGAACCCTGATCCTGTAACTTGTAACTGAATTCCAGTGCAAAAGGCAGTATGACAGGCAGGGTTAGTAAAGAGACAGAAACATTGAGAACACAGAAACATTGTGTAGAAACACAATGGATTTGAAACTGTCAAAATGCATCAAGTAGAGCTTCTACCACTACCTACCCCATTGCTGAGGTTTCTGCTGAGCAAGGGGACTAAACTTGAGCTAGCATTGTGCCCTGGAAGCAATGGAGGCTAACAGCAGGTGCTTGGACCAGAGACATCCTGAGATCTCTTCATGCCTGAATGATGGCATTAATTTAGTTACCAGTTGCGATAGAGTTCAAAGTTTTGATGATAGAAATAAACTCCACTGTCCAGTTTCTTAATAATATTAGTGAGTTTTGAGTCATTTGACGTATGATTTTTGAGCAAAAATCTGCTCTGCTAAATGTGGGCTGGACAGCCTACAAAAGTGGCAGTGTCCTTAGTTTAAATAAAAATTTGTCACCAGCTATTATCACCAGCTCACACTGAATAACCTCCACCTTGAATGTAGTTCAATAAACTCTGCTGAGAAATCTAAGAGCTGAATGGGCAGGATGCAAAGAGAGCACCCCACAGTCTCAAAACAAGTGCAGTTGATGCTTATTACTGAGACAGTGTGGAAAAGATGTGCTCAGCCAGTGCTGGTGATGTACTTGTACTGTGGTTTAATAGAGTACTTCAGTGTTTAGGGCTGTCAATTTCAAAAGGACTAAATTTACTCAAAAAAAAAAAATATAACTGACAGGTGAATTTAGAGAGCATTTTGTTGCTCCAGCCCTGAAGTGGGGACCACGAGACCTGGGTTCTATTCCCACGCCTGTCACAGACTTCCTGGACCATCATCTTACATCTTTGTTTCTCAGTTTCCCCTTGGGCATAATATGGATAATACTTACCCACTTTACAGGACTTAATTCATTAATGTCTGTAAGGTGCCTTGAGATCTGTGTGCACGAGGCACATTAGCACTGCAAAGCATTTAGTATATTATTTTATTATTTAAGACATCTGGGACCATTTTCACTGATGTGCTCTATCCATTTTGCACTGCTTTGGTGTTGCAAAGCAGCCATATTCCTCTTTAACAGGCCACTGAGGCTGAGTTTATGACTGTCTTAAAATACCAGCCATCCAAAGAATCTGAAGGCTACTATCAAATATGGATCTTCTTTTTCTATCAGTTTGCCAAAATGTTGACTTCTGATTCTTCTCTTTAGGGTTTTGGATCTGTGGGGAACTTTGCTTTTTAATGACAGACATTATTCCAATAGTGGTAGAATATCTTGGCCAAGTGAAACACAGGAATTACATTGGTGCAAAAATATACAGGCATATATGCTAGAAAACTCTGATGTGGACAAGAATGGAACATCTTTTGGCAAGATGAGATTGGCCTGAAAAGCCTGTGGGGACATACTGAGCCAAACCATGGTAAGTTTGATGCACCATTACTCAATCTCTTCCTACGTTTTCCTTGAAATGTTGTTTTTTTCTACATTGCTTTCATAAATATGGTCACTGAAATTTCTTAGATAAACTAGTACACAGTAGTTGCCTTTTCAGTAGAATAGCAATTGTGCACCGTGGGGATTATTCTCATTAAAATAATAAATACTAATTCAACTTTATACATCTTTTTCATACACACAAACACCCACATGCATGCACACATTTATGTGTTCAGTGTGAGATACAAAAAGAGAGACCTAAATATCAATTAGCTACTCCTAGGTCCTCTGAATGATAAAATTGTCATTCATTTATTTAAAATGACAATAAGAAGGAATGGTTTAGTAGGGGGTTTAGTCTTTTGTGGCACACATGGAATGGAGCCCAACTTCAGCACAATCTTGATATTGATCTCTTAGCCAGGGAGTTAATTTGTCAATGCCTGTAATTTGCCAAGCTTTATGAATCCATTCTTCTTCCTTTGGAGGAATATTTCTCTTCTAGATCTGTGCTATTACTTTTTTTTTTTTTAATGCAGTAAAGATAAAAAATGACATATATCTCTGAAGTCTTTCGTATACGTAGAAACAAGTATGGAACTCATAAAAGAACACAGGACTGGAAGGCACATTGATAGTTCTCCGTCCATCTCCTTGCTTTAAGGGCTCTGTGCCATGTAATATTAATTGTTATCCTACCAGAATCCCCTTGGAAACCAGTAAAAATTATGCCCTCACTCCTTCTGTAAGAAGGCAACTCCAAAAGCTCAGTACTTAGAAGGATAGGAGAGATCTTTCAATTTCCCCCCAAATTAAATCATGTCCGTGTTAGACATCTTAACCCTGTTCTTTTCCCTGGGTGAATTGCCAAGGAGCTAAGCTGGCAGGTCTGCGGATCCAAGTCCTCGGACAGGAGTGGGCAGTGATACACAGTCAGGAACAGCTCATGGCAGGGCTGCTGCTGGGAGAAGTGACATGAGGACATGTGATCACAGCTTTAGTCTCCTTTCAGATCTCTCCTTCTCATTTCCCTGACTATTTTATTGGCCTTTCTCTAGACCTTTTTTTCCCATCTGAATTCATCTTTCCTAAATAAACAGAGCTACTGTCAGTATTCCAGGTGAAATGTGAATTGTGTGTGATGACATTAGTATTTTCCTATATCTGATGGATATACCTTCCCTGATACACTCCAGGAACTGGCTTTTTGCAGCTCAAACACACATAAGTATTCTGTGATTGACTGACATAGCCTGTTCTTTCTCCTCTGTCATTTCTAATTTGTAAGCTCCCACCTCATAATCCAAATTCTTGTTACTAGTTCTTAGTTATGCGACCTTCCATTTTTTTACAGTAATCCATTTCAGCACATTTCTTGTATTCCAGAATTGAAGGTCATCCAGCCCCTCCTGCAGCATATTTCAGTTCTTCTCCAGACTGATTTTCTCTTATAGAAAGTGCAGAGATGTTGAACTGAGTGGGAAAGATGAGCTCCAGTGGTGCCCACACATTCCTGCTCAGAAACAGGTGGCTGAGTCTTGGTTCTACAGCTCAGAGGGGACAAGAACAATTACAGATGCACCCAGTGATCCAAACCACTGAAATGTTCTATTAGGTTCCTAAAGAAGCTCATGAAGAGGCAGTAGTCAACACAGTCTGGACAGCTAGGTACTCTGAATGCACAGAAATTATCCTCACCCTGTGTTTTGACTGATACATGATTCGGTTTTCCAGTTATTAAAATTGGGGAGTAAACATAGCATAGAAAATGTTTCCCTAAGTCAACATCAAGAAAGAACATGAAGTGGCATTTTAAGTTATATTGGGAATATAAATTCTGATAACCAAACCATTAAAAAGATTGTCCTGGGTTGAACTAAATCCAGACAGGAAATAATCTCTTTCGTTGTAAAACCAAATATATTCCATCCATGTAATATGGTCACAAATTCTCATCTGTGGGGTACCTAAGTGTTTTTTACATGGATAGCATTCTCATGCATCACTCAGGGATGCAAGAAGTAGCTACTGATTGACTTGCTTATGCAACTGAACTTTCCACACTATTTTTTAGATATATTTGAATCTGATCAGATAGGCAAGCATTACTGAATTTTTGTTGTTATATTTTCTGACCATGTTGGTTCCTTTGCTCTTGTTACAAAATTGCAGATTTAATTTTATATCTCTAGCTCTGACAGCTTTTATAGTTTCATTCCAAACACTTCCTTTTCTTTTATTTCCAAAGGTCCTGAAAATACTGATCTTTAAAAGCACATCCAGTTCATAAGTCTATTGTTATGTCTGTAAAAACTGAGATAAACTTCAACCCTGATAGGCTGGTCTACATCTATTTATATTTTCAAAGGCAGATATTTGCAAAGAAAGGCCCAAAAATCTACATTATTAAAACCTGACAGGAACTATAATATTTTTCAGACCTTTGAATGAAGATGAAGGGTTTTGATAGCTGTACATTTTTTATTTATGTTATGAGAAGCAACAATCTAATCACATCTCACAGCTTCCATAACAAAAAAGGCTGAACTGCAGAGTGGTCAAAGGGCAAAAGTGGCTGACTTTGACCAGTGAGTCAGCTCTTGTCTTGATGTAGACTGTCATCAGTGTGGAAAGAACAGAAATACTTAGCAACCACAATCATTAGGCATAACCTTCAGAATCACACAGCAGCATTGGCTCTCATTCCCTGAAGCCCACATATTACTGGTTTTAGAATGAAGAAATTGTAGATGACTAGTGATGTCATAAAATACCATTTTATTTTTGAGAGCTTTCATGATACATTATTCAAAGAGATGTGTGGAACTTTTTATGCTACTTTAATGCAGCACTGCAATTAAAAACGCTGTTTTGTGACATTGTGGTATTGATGTTCAGCTGGCATTGAGTAACTCTATCCCTTGCCTGAAAGTGCACGTGGATAAGGACAATAAACAGACATGAGACTGGGTGCCTTCCTCCAAATAATGATTTAGCAATTACCCAGTGTTTGATACAACATCCTTTTATGAAACAGAAATGGATGTAAAGGAGACCAAGTGGTAGCACTTGAATCTGCCTGTTTGTCCATTAGGATGAGATGAACTTCAGTAATGTAATTACATACATATACATTATAAATTTGGTAACTGTACTATGACTGCAATTTTGCTAATGACCAGCAGGTTGAGGGTCACTTTGGAAATAATGTCAGTTTTAGGGGCAGAGCTGATGGTACCACTGTGTGCAATTTCATGTGCTTTGGTTCATACCTTTAAGGACTTGAATGCATGGTGCAGTTTTTCACTGAGGTGTGATGATGCTGTGTCAGAACTACAGCAAAATTGGTGTTAGACTGTCATCCAAATCAGATTTTCAGTGTTTTGTGCAGTTGCCACAGCTGAATATAACTAAATATCCCATGTGAATGCCAATTGCTGCCTAGAATGCACACAAAAAATAAAGCAGACACATGAGACTGAAGTTTTAAAATGGGTAGATGCACTTAGAGTAATTTTCAACTTCACTGAAAGTGCTGCAGTTAATATCTCTTCACCTCCACATCTGAGAGGCAGAGATTTTCTTGAACTTGCATTACATAGTCTCCCTAGCATATAATCAGTATTCAGGTTGATTCTTGATACTAAGAATCAGTTCCCCTACTCTTACCTTGCCTTTATTCTTGTAGATATTAAAAACAAAACAAAACAAAAAGCAACAAAGAAACAAACAAACACCTCCCCCCTCTCAACTGCCTTCCCCCCCTTGAAGTCCTTAACAGCCTGCAGATATTTAGGACCAGGATCAGCTGCCCACACACAGGTGTGCATTTACCTGAGATATTCCAGCATTTAACTGAGAATTTGGACTCAAGCAGCTGTGGCAGATGGATATGGGTTTCCCGTAGATTCTGTGTAATTTCTGTCACCCTGTGCCAATGTTCAGCATGCCTAGGAGACCTCAAAAGTGAACGGATGCCCATGAAAGAGCAGGTGAGCCATGCCCTGTGGTGTCCACAAGGTATGGCGTCTAGGCTACCACTGACTCAAAGAAGGCTTTTGGTGAGATTCACGCCTAAAAATAGGTTTATACTCTCATATCAGATACTGTGAGGGATTTCATCTAATTCCAGGTGCTTCCCTGGGAGGCAACAGGTCTCCCGAAAATTCTGTGTCATGTCTACCAGCCCTGTGAGGATGTCTCAAATTCATGAAGACCTCTGAAATGGTCTGCAAGTGCCTTTCTTTGAGCAACTGAATTTCCCCTAGCATATCCATTTTAGAGTAAACAAAATAGCTCTCTAGTTTCTATAGACTGTAGTTTGTACAGACTGTAAAAAGAGCCCAGACGTGTAGGACAGGAGTTAATTGTCTGAAAAAAGGCATCTTGTGCCTTTCAAGACATCCTTGCTATACACATGGGACTGGCAGATGTGACATGGGACCCAAGGAAGACCTGAGCACTTCTGGAACAGCAGTGGGTTCTTCCAACACAGAGACAGTTCAAATGGTACTGGGTATTGACATTTAGACTGAGTTCCTCTCTTAGGTAGAGAACCTAAACATAGACTCTGATGCACAGAAGATCTGGTCTCAAACTAAATCCTACCCTACAGGCAAAACTTATCTGCTGCAGCACGAGACTGCTGTCACGTGAGGTAGCCTGGCTTTTCTCCTGAGTCTTCAGCTGTCAATCCACCTTGGGCTTTCCATAAATTTTTTGTCATACTGGTCATCTCTGTAGGCTTTCTTAGGGGCATTTCAGGTGACTCTTGGTGCCTAACTTGAGTTGACTAAATAGTGTTGGATCCTTGGTGTTGAACTTTTTTTCCCTTCAGTCTATAAAAATCAGTGCCTTTTTCCTTAATCTTACCCTAGCCCTTTTCAAGTCCCTGACCCTTTCTATATACCAGCAACAAGATGAAATGAAATTTTACAGGTAAGTTTTACAGATATTTTCACCTTTTCAGTACAAGTCTTAGAGACCTACATCTGGACCACTACGATGCATCTAGGAAAGGAAAAAATACAAACCAAAATGTCCCCGAAGCCCTTTACAAGGTCAGTGACTCTTCATAGAAAAAAAAAATCATCTTCATTCCTCAAATTGCTAACCTTCTCACATAAAGATGCGAAGAAATCTTTTCTTCCTGTGATTTTGACATGCAACCTTGATAAAGGAGGAGATGGCTTTTAAGGAAATGTGCTGGGGTATCCCTTTCCTCTTTCCACTCAATATCTCAGGCAAAATATTCCACTTCTCTATGCAAAAATCTCTTCCATGCACGGAGACAAGACATAGGCATTTATTCTTATCAGCTAACTCCCTGCAAGCAACCAGTCTGCAAAGTTATCTGAAAAATATCCCTTATTTGATAAAAAAAAAGAAAAAAAGTAAATGGTAAGGATGGAGACATTTAAGATAGTGTATTAAGAACATGTCATCATTTTAGATGTTCATAACTTAACCATAAAAATTTGCTCCAGGCTGAAACTTGGCATGGAAGGCTGCCATATTTGTAAGTAGGTTATTTCATTTCAGGCTACATTACTAATGCACTAATGCAATGGGAGCTGTTATATTTATTAACTTGCATTGATTTTTTTTTTTTCTTAGAAAAGGACAAAAATGCTCCTTTCCTGAACAGGTGGAGAAGGGATATATGAAGCTAGAATTTGCCTTCCCATGTGTCAGCCTAAAAGGAGAAAATAGGAGTCAAACATTTATTTATTTCTTACATAAATAAAGGGAAATGTTTGTGTTCTGAACTGGTTCTGACGTATTGTAAATGCATAATAATGTTTTTTACTATATATTAAATTCAGAGCTCTGTAGGCAGAATTACCTGCATAAAAAGCTCAAACTTTGTTTTCAAATGGTGTGGGATATCAGTGTTTGCTATTAAGTTTTGCAAGATTTTTTATCTTTGGAAAAATGAAAAAGCATTTTTGAGAAGATACCAAAAGAAGCATGAGCAAGTGGGGCCTTCTAGTGTCATTAAAATGGTCTTTAAATCCTTAAAAATCTCAGTTTTAGATAGCTTAGTGGGCTATATTGAAATACAACATCTGCAGCAGATTTCCAAGGAAGGAAAAGAGAATACAGAAACAGATTTTTCTGGGACATGTGCAGAGTTCTCTAAATACTCAATCCCCTTCCAACATGCTCTTCCAACTGTCTTTCCTAAAGATTTGTCTAGTGTGGAAACCTTGCCAGAGTGTAATTTTGGTGAAATTTCTGTCACTGCTCCCTGTCATGAATATTTATTTACTTCCCAATGGAAATCATTGCTCATATGAAAGGGAGTTAACGGTTCTTAATAGCCCTTTCTGATTTGATTGATGTTTTTGTCACTTCCTCCAGTAAATAGGTTTCTATTAGCATACCAAATATGCTATCTGTCCTTTTGCTTCTGCAGGCACTTACCTGACCACTTACTTAAGATTTAAATATCCCTCCTAGGGGTTTTCTGTCAGTTCAGGGGCTGTTTTTCCACACCAGTGGGTGAAGGACTTTTTGCACTGAGCTTGGCTACCTTACACATCAACCACATTGGATCTGCTCAAACTGAATATTTGGAGGAGTTCAGCAAAAACAATAGAAATGTGTCCATACCTTATACCAAGGATTTGTGAAAAGGATAATACTGCTGGGCAAACAAGGCACGTTTAGTCATATATTTATATTTCAATTGTCTAAACATATAAAGGGATGATGTTTCATAGGTAGAACAGAGGCTGGACTATTTTTTTCATGGAAATACACCCCAAAGTCATGTATCATTTATATTCCATATGCTAACTTAGAAATAAGAAGTGTTCAGAGCTAGCAATGTAGCATTGCTTCTAAGGAATAAACTCTTTCCATTATTTACCACTGTTTTCAAGGCTGAAGTGTCCTAGTTCCAAAACAAATGCCTCAGTGTTGCTCAAGTGTTTTTAATACTGCAAATAATGTAAATTTAGTGTATCACACATAATAGCCCTTGTGTTGGGCTGTAGCCAACAGCTGGCATAATGGAATGGACGTTTTCATCTTTCCTCTGTACAAAGCTCATTTGTGTGTAGGGCTCAAACATGTAAATTGTTGCTTATGTGTTAAACAGAGGGATTTTCTGGGTGTCTTGGACAAACCAAAGTGAAAGACTGGCCTTTTTTATTAGTGGGAGTAGTTTGAAGGGGAGGGAAGGCTTACATCAACAAGTGGTTTAAAGTGAAGTTGCCTACTAGTTCATATAAATTTTAGTATTATGCAGTAAATCTGTATTCTAGTGAAGATAAAAGAACAGAGGAAAATAATTTATGGAAACATAAAATAGGAGCTATGGTTGTAGGAGACACTAATTTTTGGATTGTCCTTATTGCTTAGTAATTTTCTGCCACAGAAATTCATTTTTTGATTGCAAGCAGATGTCTGGTTCTTCCCCATGAAGAACGCACAGGGCAAGGTGCAAGATTAAAAGAAAAATCTACTGCCTTTTGAAGGGCTGTGGTGAAAAATAGGTATCTAAGTCCAAGAGAAGGAGGCACAAGACCACTGTCTAGTGATTGAAAGTCTGTACTCAAATACATACCAGTAAAGTCAACAAAGTCATCTAGACACCCTTGCTTCTACGGGCCAAAGGTATCACCTTGCCTGAACCGAGATCCTGGTTCATAACTGAGGGATTCGCAATTAACATTTCCAAGTTCGTCTTCCCAAATCTCTCACAATAACCCTTCTTTGAGCTAGCCTTAACCTAAAGGAATAGCTAGGAAAATATAATGGGATACTTTATGAGCAATAGAAATCAGATTTGCTGCAGTACAGCTAGCATAAGGAGAAAAAACATGTGTGTAGTTCCATTTTTTCCCCAGAAATGGCAAAAGTGTTTATAATTTTGATCAGTAATTTTAAGCTGCCGTGATTTATTTAGTATTACAATGAAAGAAAGAATAATGTGAATTTCATGTAATAGAATGACCAGTGAGCATCAGTCTTGAAAATTGTGTGGATACTACTGTGATAAACACACCATTGCCCCCCACTATAAATTAGACCACATCAACTACCTGTCTCTGACAATTTCTTGTGAAAGGGTGTATGTTAAGTGGTCCATGGCACTTGGCCTTGGAGCAAAGTGTTCATTCCTGACTCAATATTATGCAGTGGGATGGATATAATTTCATTCCTCACTTTAGGGCCAATGTTTGGATTAAGCCCTTTTTGATTTACTATTCTAGATTAGGGATGGATTTGCTGTGGTGAAAGAGGAGATGTAGTCCTTATCAACCAGCGCTGCCTGATCTCATGCTTCTAATTACAGTTGCGTACAGCACTGCAAACGATCTTGGTCAATTAAACAACAAAATTTTCATAAAGTAAACTGTCCTCACACAGGCAAAGACCTCTTTTATGAATTCTGCATATGTTTAAGACACACAAAGGCTTTAAATTTAATATTAATACAGTACTTATTCTGTTAGGCTGGAGATAAACAAGATTACCAAAGTGCTTGAAATAACTTTGGCAGTAGTAGCTACTGGCAGTTTTCATGACTTCCTAAACTCACACTGGTCTGCAATACTATGTTGGCTAAACCAAGCCTTTAACTAGGTTAGAATTTTGTACTTTTTGCTCAATTATGAAAATGAAAAAACTCAAAAACATATATCAACCCCTTTAGAGTATGGAGAAACAATCTTTGGTAGTTTACAACTATGACAAATTTCAGTACAGTAGGATTCTGTTGGGCTAATATAAGGCCAGAAACCACCAAACAGTCTGTCACTGCACCAATGCTACAGCAGCACTTTTCTGCATTTTAGCTGTTTTCCAGAGAAAAAACTAGCAAGCAGTACTTAGGCTAAAATATAGTCCTATCATTTTTACATAAAATATTGATGAGGAATAAACACTTAGTATCCCTAGTGTGAATTCACTGGACTTCACAAAACCCTAATATATGGATTAAGAAAAGTTAACATAATCCTTTTATGGGAACTAAAATCAATTACACGTCAGCTTTGTAGTATTATAAATGTATTTAGTCAGCATAGAATTTTTCCACCAGCACTCGTTGCAGATTGAAATTGACTAACCAGATGTTAAATATTAAATAGAACTAATCAAAGTATGGTTCAAGAGATTTTAAAAACAATGATCAAAGAGAGCTATTTATTACCTGATTCATGTTTCTATTCAAACACTGCTCCTATGATGTTATATCTACCTGAATTTAGTTTGCTGTAAGCTCTTAATTTTTTTCAGTTTAACATGAATGAGAAATATAAATCAATAAAATTATGTTAATGCTGTACAATAGGCAGAAAGGCACAAAGCTCAGGGAATTACAAGTAAAATTTGCTGGAAAAAGGGTATATTAGCAACAAAATGAACTGTAGGTCCAATCTGAAGATGACCAAATGAAAAGATCTTCTTTCCATCAATTATACACAGTTTGTCTTAGGGCCATTATGCAAAAAATAGATTTTATATTGCTTGCACGATAAATTTCATACATAACTTAAGCAACATTGAAACAATAGCAAGAATAGCTACTGACTGATGTGAAAGCAGGCGGGTCTCAGTCGTTGCAAAAGAAAATCATGGGCTATGCTTAATTGCAGAACTGCTTAACATAGAATGTATAAGTGTGGGGTCGTAAATCCACAAGAAGTCATTCAATTAGTTTTTTTGGTTTTCAGAGGGGCTGAGCACTTCCCAGTCTCACTGAAGCCAGGAGAAGTGCAGGTGAGGGGCTAGCTGCTCCCATGCCTGGCACTGCACAAGGACGAAGGAGATCTCCATGCAGTCAAAGAACAACATTTAAAATGGATCAAAGGAAATGTTCTGTTATACAATGCATAATTAATATGTGAAACACATTATCGTAAGAGTCGACAGGAGCCAAGGGCTTGGTATTTGTTGCTGGAGTATAACTTAAAAGCATAGTTGCACAAAACGACTGCATGCACTGTTGTGTTTGATAAAATAATTCTGTCCCTCTCCATTTTGTAGTTTAAAGTACAAGTCATCAGAGATGGCAGGAAAACTTATTTTCCAGAGGAAATTTTGTCACTGTCTGTTAGTGAGATTATGTCTTGATTTAACCAGTGGTAGATGTTATCAAAGGCAGATGACTCAAACAGATGGAATGTTGTGCTGATTGTGTGTAGCTTCTCCTGCACTGTGGTGGTTTCCTCACATCATTACAAACACCACATCAGGAAAAATCACAGAAAATATCAAGCAATTATCTGTGATTTTTTTGTTCTCAGTGCCTCCTTCCCTCTTGAAACACACCAGTGAGTGAGGGATGTGGATTCTCTATGTGAGCATAGACCTCCAGGTCCACAGCCAAAGGCGCTTTGTGTTGCTGAAAGGAGGAAAATGACTCACAGATCCCTAAAGTCTCTCTCTTCCTTCTTTTGTATTACAGAGTCAGCTGGGCACCTAGTTGAGAAACCGATAGCTTTGCCAGCAGCTGAGGGACAGATGCAGATCCCAGACTAGAGCAGAGCCTCCAGCCTTTGGATGTGGAGGGTAACAAGACCTGGACTCCACTGGATCCTTGTGTAGCAAGCTTGCAGTGCAGCAAGAGTGGTAGGATGCAACTTTGAGCTTCCAGTTAGTAGAGCTTGGTTTGGTTAAAATATATAACGGTAGCCCCCCCAAAAAATTCTGTCCTTAGCTAGTATATTCAGTGGCACCACTTAAAGTCAAAAAGCTGAAAACAAATATCTCCATATTATGTCTATCTGGATTGATTCTTAGTTTTCCCCTTCCTGGCTTTCCAGAGTGGCGAGAATAATTTCCTCATAAGGCTACACAAATTCCATGCAACCCCTCTGGTAATGAAAAATATCCTGCCTTCTGTCACCCCTAAGGCTCGGATGTGGCTTCCCTCACCCTCCTGACTGCAATCAGGACCTTTGCTCCTTCAGGAACCTCCCAGCCCACTCTCAATATACCTATGCCTTCCCATCTTCAACTACTTCAAAAACTTCCCCAGGACAGAAATCTCATTCTCTGGAAAGATGGAGCCTTGTCTTTCCAGAAGTTTCACCTCAGCCAGAGTGGAGATGATGGAAAGAAAAATAAATATACACACATACATATATATTATTTGTATATGTATTTGCCTACACATATGTATACACATATATAAACAATGTAGACACATAGGTGTATATATGTATATACACCAGTGCAGCAAATGTTTGGCTACCCTTGCACCGAAAAGCATTTAGAATTTTCAGTCTCCATGATTCGCTAGAAAATAATTTATCTTGTGAGTAAAGGATCATTTTAGACCAAATTTTATGTTTGATCAGAACAAAAATTGTTTTTTGGTGTTATTCTCTCTGTTAGAGTTTAAAAACAAAATTAAGTAATGGATTATTTTTCCAAATACTGTGGTAAACCTGATAAGTCAAAACAGGATACTCCTTGGGAAGGAGAAAACAAACTAACCACTATTCCTAAAAGCTACAAAATGGTTTACTTTTATTGCTCTTGCACAAAAAGGCCCCAAAGCCTCAGAGCTATGATTCTCTAAATCACTGCTTTCTAAGCTTGACTGATTGATTTAAAAGCTTGCAAGAGATTTATAATGATTCACTGTGTAAGCCACTGATTTTATATTTAAGTCAGAAGACTGCTTTTAAATGACAGAAAACTTTAGACCTAACATTGGACTCAGCAGGTGATCCACTGCTCAGAATTAAAATGGCAGCATTTTGCTGGCACAAGTGTTTGAAGTGGGGTTTTGAAGCACAGGCAGAATGCAATTTATCTAAGATTATTGCAGAGAGCATTGAAATCTATGCCAGAATTTTCAAAGCTCCCCCCTCTCTGTGTTTAATGTGGTAGGTATGCAAATAGCTGGATGATCAGTATTTTTCCACAGGTATTCTCAAAGATAATTTTAAGCACCTGTCTTTTGAGATTCTGTACAGATGGCCAGAATTTGAAACAAGATTAATTACTCTAGTAATTTTGTGTTGGTCTAGAAGCAGAATTATTTTCACAGGCTGATTGATTGTGCAGCAAAGAAACAAAAGGAGACTCTGCCGTACAGTGGGTATAACAAACCATGTATACCCTTGTACGCATGAGTAGTGAAAACAGAAAAGAGTAGAGGAGGAAGGAGGGAAGAGAGGTTATTGCTTCACCTCTTCTAAGGCTGCACTGAGGACACAGCAACTGACCTCAACTATTCTGTAGGGTAAGATTAGTTAGACAAGACAGCAAATTTTATGATGTCATTGCAGCTTTTAGCCACGAGGAACAGCAAACTTGCTAGAGATACCTTGTCAAAAACACTTCTTTGCTGTGGTAGGGCTTTATAGGGAAAGCTAATGTGCTGGGCAGCCAGCATTTGGGGAGATTTAGGTTTGCATCTCAGGTGTTCCCCATCTTGATCAGGATGATAAGAAAATATTTGATGTCAATACTCAGTTCAAACAGGATTTACCAGCAGAAACCTCTATTGACTATCCCCCTGACACTTCTTCTATATTTGTGAAAGTGAATATTGGCGTCATTGCCAGCCTGGCATGAAAAGACACCTTGAACCACACCAGTATAATAAATCTGGCACTATTTCTACAGGACATCCTGCTTATTCTTTCCCTTCACTCTTCAGGTAGTGAGCTTGTCTCTGAGGTCCCAGTGTCTGCAATTCTGGATCAAGTGAGTTGCTCACTGAACCTCTGGGTTTAGGGACACTGTCACAGGCCTTTGCTTGAAATTTCTTTATCCAAGATATCTGTAAGCAAGAAAGGGATTGTCTTCCAGATTTAGGGCTGTAAGTGCAGGATGGAAAGCCAAGCCATAGTTTCAAAAGAAGATTTAAATATTTTCAAGAAACTTTTCACCAAAAATAATATGAACAGCAAAAGAAGAAGTTCCCTGTAATATTGATCTTCTCACAACATGCTTGGGAATGATAATCAGCTGTACAGAAGCAAACCCTACCCAAAAGTATGTCCCTTGGTAATTGTGACAAATAGAGAAACATTATTTTATTGCTTTACATATCAAAGTGCTACTTATTACTGACACAAAGGTTGAGGACTAGGGTCTTGGTTTTGATTTCTTTTATCACATGACAGTAAGCAGGTTGCTTCTCTGTTAGTTAATATCATCAGGCCTTTGCAGTCTAAGAGGTACAGACTGACACACTATAAACAGCCTCGGAAGAGAATGGCCTAGTTGTGGTTCCCTGTGCATCACTGAAAATAAGTCTTCAAATCAATATGTGTAAAAAAAAATAGTAACAGCAAGTATCAGCTTTCTGGACCAAGCCATGGCTGTGAAGTCCTCAGCTGGATGAGGCCATGAATAAGGAAATCAGGACTCCTGTGCTACTGTTTTCTTGTAGTTAATTCCTCAGTAGATGGCAAAATCCTGTCCATAGCCACGTATTTATTCTTGACTACTCTTTCTTGCTGGTTTAACATTCTATTCTATTTTTTTTCCAACTGTTTGTTTCTGTAACCCAAACCCTAAAACATCATACAAAGATCTTGTCTTATGACCATTTTGTGGTTTGGTGTCACTGGTATCTCATTTTAACCTGTGGTAAAGGCACACATTATTAATCTCCCTACAAATTTTCTGTAATACCTTTTTCTTTAGAAGGCAGATTTTAGTCCTTTTATCTCTTTTTAACCCAGGGACAAATATTTTATATTAAAACTTTAAAGGTGGAAAATGAAAGCTTAGATTAAATACTTCCAGAAAATCTGAAGAGAATTGATTTTTTTTTTCCTAAATTCAAGAGTTTTGCATTTTCAGAAAAGTTTTTGAAATGCGTTTTCTGAAATGTTTATAAAGTGCCTGCTTCCCTTGCCCCTGCACCTCAAAAGTGAGTTGATGCTAAGACTTGTTGGTTCTGCATTATGTACATTTATTTGGAAAAAACCCCAAACCACCAGGATAATTATCTATATTAACTGTTTTATGTTGATGATTTTTCCTTTTTCTTGTTTAATGTTGCATGTCTATTATAAGAGATGTCTGAAACAACAATTCAGGACCTGTTGTAATCTCAATCTATTTGTTAATATTTTTTTGTTTTAATTAGAGATGGGTAGAGAGTCTTTTTATGTATTTGATGTAATTCTTCTACAGTCACATCCCAATCCTCATTGGTTTGTGAACACTATGGCAGTACAAACAATACAAAGCATTTGTTTTTAATTATAACTCAAGATTCAGGTTGCAAATGATTTGCATTATAGCTCTTAGCATAGGCTAGATTTAAAGCAAACACATTAAAATAATTAGCATTGTTCTTAAATATGAGTCAGTAAAATTGAAAGTGACAGTAAGTTGATGAAGGTAATAAAAAAACCTTAATCTGGTTGAGAGTGGCTGAGTAATAAAAAAATACACCTTTGCAGAAAGCAAACGTGTCATGCCAGTAAGTCTGCAGAGAGGCCGAGGGCATTCAGTTGGGTCAGACACTGGCACTCCTGCACCTGCCCAGGGTTAAGTCCAGGCTCAGTCTCAGCTGACCCAGCCTTTCTGTATTAACAGGTCTTCAGGAAAAATGATGGCAGAGAGCTACTCAAAAGGCTCTATTCTTGCAATGCCTTGGATCAATACCTGTTTTCAGAGAGCTTTGAGGCACACGGTGAGCTACAGGGCAGGAGAGGGAATAAAGCTGAGTTGTCAGCTACTTGAGGATAGGGAGACCTGTGATAGATGGCACCTGGCTGATGCGTTTGCTGGCGAGTTTTTCATCAGTGTATGTCATCTTCCTTTTAAAGAGGTAGCCAAGAAAGGCAGCCAAAAAGAAGGCATTTCTTTCCTTTATTTTGGTGGATGCATGGGAGTTGGGGGATACTGTGTAAAGAACAGGGAGACCTTGGCTCATCCCTGGGAGCAAGATCTGGGAAAACTTTCCCAGGTGTTGCTGCTGGCAGGCAGGGAGCGAGAGGCACCATGGGGATGAAACTGGTAGGGTACTGCATATGATGAGTGCCCACAGAAAGCAGGTGAGCTGAGGTCTTGTTTCAGGGCTGCATTAGTTAGGAGGGCCAGATATCCTTTATACAATGATATGTCAGCATCTTTCTTCTTTAATGGTAGGCTTTTCTTTATATGAATGTTTATTTGCAGTCTTGCTTCACAGAAGCTTCACACAAAATATGCAAGGACAGGACTTTGGGTCTGTAAATAGCATTATGTGTAAAACTGTTAATGGCACTCTACAGAAGCTGCACTGTCTTATCCTGTTGTCTCACCCACACTGTCCTTTCTGGTTGCATAGATCTCCTCCTTCAAAGACAACAGCATATTCACTCTGCCACCAGGTTTTGGTCTGGTTCATCCCACATACAGTGAGAATAGGGACAAGTGACAGCCACATCTTAATCTTAGCATGAAATAGAAAATTGAGGTAGAGCCCAGGCATGCTTTTTGGCTGCTGATTGTTTTGCTTTAACGTACGTAACAACGAACACAAAAAGTGTGCCAGTGTTTTTGCTTTTGAACTGGGCTGCACCGAGGATTGCTTTCTTTGTTACTTCTAGATTTCTGTGAGTCAAAAAAATACCCAAATGTCTCGATGTCCAACTGGTGTAAATACACCATGGTTGATGTAATTCAATCGAACAGCTCAAGATCCAAACACTTGATAACAAGGAGAATTGTTGTGTGAGTCTTTCATATCCGTGGAGATGCCAGAGACTGATACTGTGTGCCATGAGCCAGGAAACTGTGTAGCTGCAAAGAAACCGACCCACTGAGACTGTGCTGGCTTATCTCACCTGTGCAGAGGTACGAGCACTTGGAGCAGACGAGTGTTGTGAGGTTTGAAAACTGTATGATCAAACACAGAGCGGAAATCACTCATACTTTTCCCGTGCTTTACACGTACCTAAAGAGTCTGTAAGGAGCTCTGCTCAGTTTCAGTGATAAGGAATAATAACTATAGTTTTATGTCAACTAAAAATATGCATGAAAGGGTGTGGAGGAAACCAGGTAATTATAGTTACCAGGATAGGTTATAGCTTCCTCCAACAGCTTGGAAACTCAGACTGTGGGATATGAAACAGTTAATGAAAAACACAGACTAGAGCTGGGGTGCATGAAAGACATGGTTGCGAGATCCATTTCAATGTATTTTCAGCAGTATGGAAAACAAAAATTGGTGAATTTTGAAGATGATATTTACTCTTAAATTCTGGGAGGTTTTTTTGCTGCATGATGTTACCATAACCCCTAGGTGGTATTCAAACTTTATAAATCAGATTTGTCTGTTATTTATTCTATTTGTCATGCATTTGATGTGTAGTGCAATTTTCAGAGATTAAAATGATATATCCCTAATTCTTGGATGCTCTTTGATCATCTTTATTCCTTTGCTCCTTTAAACATTGCTGAATAATTGTATATGCATTCACTAGCTGACAACTACATTCCCTGTTTGATGGGCTAATTATGGAAACATACTAGTCTCTTCATAGTTAAGTTTGTAACTAGCTTTGAGCTGTAAGGCCAGTTTTGATGTATCGTCTAACTCTACTGAAATAAATCCCTGGAATAGAAACTTAAGATATATGGAATAGTTGGAGAAAATTTTGTGAAGTTTTGTGGCTAACTGTTGCAACAGACATAATTTAATATTTTACTGCTAGAAAATTCTTCTCTACCTTGTTGACCTCTCAGAAATATTGCTTATCTCTGTGCTGGGAAAGTATGACACGTTAATGTTGTTACTACTGGATAGGTTTAGCTGGTTCTAAATGAATTTGGGAGAGCCTGTTAAATCTATCAATCATGGGGAAGGGAATTTCAGCATTTCACTAGCAATCTTTAGAGGATTTTGTACAAGTTTCTGCAAGACTCCAAGAATAGCAAGCACCCAGACACCACAGGGTGGGTTATTCTCCTGCATGACCTACCTGTCCTTGTACAGAGTTATACTTCCCAGCTTTGTGGAACAGAAGAGCTAAATAAACCTTCCAGAAATAAGTTCAGAATAGCAGGGTCACAGAAAAACCTTCAATATCCCCTGAAATTCCAGAAGAAATGTGTTATTAAGGAGCTGCTATGTGAGCAGAGCCAGCCCCGAGTCTGTACCTGGTTAAGAGACATGCTACTTGGCTAAATGGGGATGCTACAGCTGTATTTAACAGCTGTTAATCTCCCTGGAGTTAAACCAGCTAATGTTTCTGGCAAAATTGGATTTCACATGAGAATAATAAATTCTAATGTGGTATATGGTAACAGCTATACTTCCTCTTAACCATCACAAAGGATTCTACTGGGACAGAAGACACAGTGAGACATGAACCAGTTAAGGTGCAGAAAGACATTCCTTGTCCTGCTACATATATATCTATATATGTGTGTATATCTATCTATCTATCTATCTATCTATCTATCTATCTATCTATCTATCTATCTATCTATCTATCTATATCTCATATATGTATATATATATATATGCCCAGGATTCACCTGCTTGTTTCTTACTGGGATGCAGAGCCCTTTGGGCCCTTCCAGCCTTCTTACACAGCAGAGCTGCCCAAGGTTTCAGGTGTGCTCACTTAAATACCAACAAAACCAGACCAGTAGAATGTAGAAAAGAAAACCCCAAACTACAGAGAGCAGTTTGTTGGTATGGGAAAAAATCCATCCCATCCCTCACACCTGGCAATCAGCCTTTCCATCTGCAACGCAAGAAAGCCAGCAATTAGATGCAGGGAGAGGCTGAAGCAGGCAATTGTAGGCAGCAAACCTTCTGAGGATAGGGGCTCCTGTCAGTAAACTCACTGAAGGGGAACCAGTAACTGGCCCAATTACAGGGAAAGCTGTTTCTAGGAACTTTCATCTCAGACTAACACTGTAATTCTGGTAGTGCGCGAGGCTCCACTTCCCCTTGAAATCTGTGTTGCTCTTTGCCTGCTGAAGGGGTTGTCTGTATTTTGTGTTTTGCACTAATGCAACTTAACTATGGATACAGTTGCATGTACACATATGGTAAATGTGTGTGTTTATATTAATATGTATATAGAGTAGTTAGGTAGCCAGATAGATACAGATTAGATATAAATATAGATATAGATTAGATATAGGTGTAGATGTAGATATAAATATGGATATGTAAGTTCTGTACAAGAGTAATCTCTTTTCATTCTGTAAGGAGTAAAGCTGTGCTTGTATACAAATATACTTTTATTCTGGTTGTATATGTTGTATTCTGTTCATTTCACTAGGGTGAGGGCTATACTAGAAACTTTGGCTTGTATTTTGTGCTTACCACAGTGGTGTTTTACTTTTTACAATATTTCCATTTTGACAGAAGGTGAAGCGTAGAGTCAGTGACAAGAATGAAGTAAAAAACTTCCATTCACTAATAGAGCTCCTGTTTGAAGACCTGGCTTAGGAAGTTTTAGTAAGTAAAGCACTCTTTTGTCAGCATATGCTCTATTTCTACTGGAAAGGCTTAGTGGAGTAAAACAACAAACCATATATGATTTGGAAACCTCACCGGGTGTTGCACCACTTCTGATAGTGTAGCTTTTCTGAGCACAGAAAGCCTCAGTGTGGTGTACTTTCATGCCTCTGGACAAGAAGGTTTAAAGGAAAGGAGGCATGTATGGGTCTGTTGGTTTGGCATTGAATAATCACATACCTAATTATCCTTATTATACTTCTCCTCCTACTTTTAACCATTTTTGTGTCATACTAACATGGTTTATTCCACAGACATTCTCACTGATTTCTACTACCCTGTTTGGGAACCTCCCTGTTCTTTTTCTAGGAGACCAAATATGAAAAAAAAAAAAAATTCAGTTTTCCAAGTTGCAATGTCATTCTGACACAATGTTCATTAATACAGGGTGTGGTGGTGTGGTAAGAGCTATTAGTTCAATTTCTTTCTCATTGTCTTATTTTTGTTTCCGAGGGAAGCTCAATCTGTTTCATCTTCTGGAAGTCTAATAAGTATTTTGAACAGGTTAGAACTATAAATCTAGTATTGCTAAATCCTACAGAAAAAAAATTGCTCATGAAATATATTGATTACAACTGATAATGATTTTTCCACCCTCTCTTCACTGGAGGCAAATAAATAACTATGGAAGCACAATGGCATTGTCGTGGCTGGAGGTTTTGCTTTAGTACATTATAGAAGTCTGTGAATACCCATAGCAATAAGCCTTATTTTTCCATGTGATAATGTTCATTGTCTGTGCTTCTAAGTTCTTACTGAATTTGATAGTGAATGCTAGTGATTAACAATTACATGTCCTCAGAATTCCTGATTTGTTTCCTCTGTCAGGACTGTGAGTCTATTAAGAAGCGATTAGGGAGGATCTCCTTCAAGTCTCCTTCACATCAGGATTCTCCCTTTTTTGGTTCAGTTAACTTGAGGTGGGAGTTGCCTGTGATATTTTCTACATTTCACCTTCCAAGGTTATGGGCACTATTCATATGCCGGATCTCCCTCTGAGATGAATAAGTACGACTTTTATGAATTTTTCTTCACTTGTAGAATTTAATTTACATGAATAATTAGAGAGGGACGAGTTAAAACTACTATTTAAAGAGGTAGCATCCTTCTGTTAGTTTATTGTTCAACTTTGGAACCCAGTTGTTTCAAAAAGGATCTGGACTCTTCTCCATAGGGATTTTCCTCTTTGTAGTTTTGCCTTGATCTAAATCAGCCTGTTGTAAAGCAGCGTTTGGGATGGAGTCTGACAAAGAAAAACTGTTATCTGGAGAACTAAAGAGACTTTCAGTTTTCCCTCGGAAATGTTTGCTGGCTTCTTTTTCTGATGTGGCCAGGATTTGCTACCAGATTTATGACAATGTTGTTTAATTCATACATCAAAATAAATAAATTAAGTGCTTAACTTCATTTAGTTCTTTGTGCTGTTTCCTGTGCTGTTAGGGCTTTAATGAGCCCAGCTGCTCTGTAGAATTGCTGAGGGTGGAAGTTGGCCTGGGAGGGGAAGGAACAGCTTCTCTTTGAAGTAATGTCATGGCAGGATCACTAAAGCAAGGCTTCGAAGGGGAAATTCCTGTTTCCCTTCCTATTCTACTTCAGTGGTCTTGATGGCAGCAGTTAAATAAGGAGCAGCACTAAGGCTTTCAGATTGAGCTTCTCAGCCATTTGATGCCAACTTTCTAATGGGATCTGAGGGGGACAGAGAGAGAGAAAGAAAAGGAAGGAAAGGGAAAGAAAAGAAATTAAAAGAAAAAGAAAATTAAGGGAAGAGCAAGGTGTTTATGAGTGCTCTGTACAGGCACTCAGCCCAGAACAGCACCCACCGGCACTCTCTGCGTCCATCCAACACCCAGTACTGGAGCTGGGAATGCTTAGGTTACCTGTATTTGCCAAGATTTGATTTTCTAACAACTGGTCTTCGGCCATGAGGGGAGATGGAGCACAGTTTTATCGGTGAGGGGTGGGGGAGGAAGGAGGCGACACCTCATGGTAAATGGTGCCCCACGGACATTCGTAGGGCTGCACAGCCTGAAGAGGCAAAGCTGCAATGCTGAATGAGCTGTTCTCAGCAAAGTACCTTCAGAAGGTTCCTTCTTACATTTCAGGACAGAAAAAATTATCCTACTGTTGTGGAGGAAACGAAGGAAAATAAAGATGAAAATGAGGCAGTAGTAATTGTGTTACGTGTCTGCTGAGGAATCTTAGCAAAGTCTTCCTTCTCTTTCCTGAAGACAGTCATCTTCTTGGGTACTAAGCAAGAACAGTGTCTTACTACAGGAAAGCTTTTTTTTTTTAATTTTAAACTTTAAAATTTAATTTTTTAATGCAATCTAAAACTCTATCACAGCTGTAGAGCAGAGCACACTTGTTCTTATAAGGTCTTTAAAATATCTTCTCTACTTGGACTGTGTGCCTCTTTAAAATATTTAGGTCTAAATCAACTACTGGATTTCACAACAATAACTGATTTATTTTTTTTCTCTCAGGAACAACATTTTAGGGAAGTATGGGTTATTTCGTACCTCTCTGTGCAAGTTCTGTGGCCAGGTATCTAGGAGGATGTAGGCAGTTAAATTGGCCATGACCCTGCTCTTTGTAGAGACCTAGAACACTGATGAATCTCATTCTCTCTCTTGGGCACATTATAACTTGGATTGCATTTTAGTTTTACAGTTTATGACATGGAGAAGGAACCTGTTCTGCGGCCTCTTGGGTTTGGTGGTTTTGAAGAAGGTGCTCAACAGACCTCCTTGAATCCAGTGAAAGCTGTGGGCACTTAATGTTAGTGACCTACCTGGTCTGTTTTAGTCCCGTGTTCCTAAAAACAGCTGCACTAACACTACTGAACTGATGCCTGTTTCCTGATAAGTATATTGGTTATGTTTTAACACACACTAAGTGTGGGTTGCTCTGCAGTTGTTGCAGTAGTCCTCTGTATATGAAAGAGGATTTAGTTTAAATAGCAGTGTTCAACAGTGTCATGAACATTTTTTGTCTGCTTGTATTCCATAAAACTGTGGGGTAGCACTGGCAATTCTTCTGTTCTATTCTTACCTTTGTAATAGTCACACAAGTCCTTGGAGTGCTTGGTTACATACCCAAGATGGTTAGATAATGTAAGATAATTTGTATTATTTCAAATAAAACACACTTCTTGTGAGCTTGACTTTGCAAAGCTAGGAGATCTAAAATGCTTTTTTTATCTAGAGAATTTATGCATCAAATTTGTTTATCAGTAAAGTCTTTTTTTTTTTTAAAGGGCAACTGTATCAGACATATCAAATTGTTCCCAATGGAATATTGTTTTCTGATCCTTCTAAGGGACTTATGTCTTCTAATGGAAAGACCTTAAGGCATTCTGAAAGCTCAAAGGAGTGAATGGAAGCTCTTTTGCTTTGATTTTTACACATCTGTAGTATCAAAAACTACTCAACTCATTCTTTATTCATCTAAGTTTGCCCAGGAATCATGAAAGATACCTTAACTGTGTTCTTTGACCTGAATTATGATACAGATAATACTCTGAAATATAATATGCTTCATCACACTGTAACCAGGTAGCATCAGTTTACATCATTGCTTTTATTAAACACGAGGGTTTTGTATCCTTTTATTTTTCTGCCTCTAACTCTGCTTCTCCAGAAAGACTGAATCTGTTATTTTTGCATTCTCATGTGATTCATACAGATTTTTAAAAATTTAATTGAGAGTTTTGTCCTGATTCTTTTGGCTTGGTGATATTTTTAAGGGAAAGGTAAAAATTAATACTTATTTTCTCCCTCATATCTTCAGACAACAGAGTAAAGAACTGATAGGTACCTCATAAATCTTTTCAGAATTTTGGGAGGGGGTGAACCAAAGCAGTTATCACAGACTAGGTATTTCCTTCTTGGACTTTTGGTTCTACACGTATCCCTTTCTACAGTAGCCAAAAAAAAAAAAAAAAAGAGAGAAGAAAGAAAAGAAAAAAGAAGAAGAGAAGCTCTCCCCTCATTTCAGTTTTCCTCTTTTCTTCTAGTAATGTTTGTTTTCTCTTCTCTGTCTTATTTTATGACCTGTTCAAATTTCCAGTTTATAAGGTCTTTGGTCTTGGCCTCACAGATTTGTTGTCATCCATAGATTCTCATCATCTTCTTGAAATCTCCATGTGACTTCTACTAGCCATTTCTATTTTTACCATTCTCCTCATCCTACTGGAGAAGTAACAGTTTCTGAAATCAACTACCTGTACAGCTGTCTCAGCAAATATTTATCTTTCTTCTCTATGTATAAAACCTGTTGAATGCCACATTTGCAGGTGCTGTGTTCCTCTACTCACGTTACCTCTCTTTCATGTTCAGTGACATTGCTTACACCTACACCTGTAACTTTTGTTCATTTCCATTTTTTCTGACCATCTTCATAGGTTTAGCTTTTAAGTTGGTTCCACTCCCCTGGTTGTCATTACTGTTTCAATCGCTGTTAGACACATCCTGAATTACAACTTCAGCACTCTGGCCTTTCTTGACCCTTTCAAGTGTTAGCGCGTTACTTGCTTATGCTGAGTCACATCCTCGACTTTCATATCTAAACCATGTTCAAGTCTAAAGTCTTATCTTTCCTCTCAAAAAAAAAAAAAAAAAAAAGGTCTATCTACCTCTTTCCACATGAAGATAAAATTCTTGCTTTAAAACAAGAACAAATTCTCTTCGGTGTCTACACAATTTCAATCCATGCCATTAGATAACCATTAGCACAGTGTACTGTGCATGTGCTGCGTCTTCAGCTGCAAGATTAATGATTAACAGTTCTAAAACACTTTTCTTCCATGTTTTTATGTAATTGCTTTTAAACCTATTTTGTTTTAATGTGGTTTTGTTTTGATGTGGCTTCTAAAACATATGAGTTGCATAATTTAGTTGTGTGTTGTGTGGAAGAATACTTCCTTTTTGTATTGTTTTTTCTCCTGTTGTCTAAAAACTAAAATATGGCTCAACACTTCAACACTGTGATTAACCTTAAAAAGAAGAAGCAACACTTACTGTGAAATATTGAAGGGCACATTTGGTTAAAAGTTTAATAACAATTCAGTGTTGTTTTGGTTCTTAAAATTCTTTAACAGAATATTGTAAATAGTACTTCTAGTTAAAAATCAGATGAAGATGATAATTTATGGTCAGGTTAAAAACTTCTAAAAATAGGTCTAACAGAGCATTAACTGCTTCGGGAACTGATATTTTGTACCAGTTATCCACTGATTAGCCATCACACAATGACAATTAGATAAAGCTAGTAGAAACTGAAAGTCTTTGGTGATCTCTCTGGAGGTGTGTCAATGAGGGGTAGAAATAGATGAATGTTTATAAATATTCTTAATGAAAAAATTATTTAAAGAGGAAAAAAGAAGGACTGTAAGTAAATGTATCAAGCAGGAAGACACTGGTAATGAAAACACTTGTTTGGATTTAAAAAAAATCTGCTTTTGGGTTTTCTTTGTTTGGTTATGTTATTAACCAGGTGTATGTTCTTGCATCCTTGTACTTCAGCAGCAAGTGGATTCATTAAGATCGTTAGTTTCCTGTGGCAGTGTTACATCACGTACATTTTCGTCAGTACTGCTGCCAGTGTTATCAGCTAATACGTGGCAGAAAATTTTTTCCTTGTATAGTCAATATGAATCTTAATTTCAGTGAAGATGAAGAGCCAAATCTCAAGGGGGTCCAAGAACCTACACTTTCAGTTGACTCACCCATTTCAGACCCTGTCAGGATCTGGGTATAGCAGTAATGTCACTATATGGTTGATGAATGAAGATTGCTAACACACTGCATTCAAATCTAAGCAGCAAAGTTATTTATCTATTTATTTATTTATTTATTTATAATTTAACATTTTTAGTCATTCCAGTTCATTACTGAGTCAGAAACATCACTGTCTAGTGTATTGCCTCAATATTTTCTATCTCTTCCTCTTGCATATAAAGAAATAGTTACTGATTCACTATAATCGCTGACATTTCCTCTGCTTTCATTTGTTTCTGTACCGCTAGCTGTTTCCTCAATTTCATTATTATCAAACAGCTCTTCAGTGATAGACCGCTGTTCCTCATCTTCATATTGATAATTTTATTTTCACATGCATCATCCTGATTTTCAACATCTTCAGTGCAGTCCTCAGAAGATGAGTCATTTGCAACAGACAGATTTTCATTACTGGAGTCATCTTTAGAGTCAGAATGTGTTGGTCTATTCTCAGGGATATTGTTTGCTCCTCTGTTCCTTTCATTATCTCTAAGAAGAGATGTGCCTGATGTACTTGCTTGGTCATTATCCAGATAATTAAAATCAAATGTACTTATTTTGTAGATTAAACAAGAACATTTTTTATTATGATTGTTTGTGTTTGAAGCTTTAAAAACATCTTAGTATAAATGTTGAACTTAATTTCACTGGCTATTTAAACATTTAATGTGAGAAATATTTTCATTCACTAGGTAAAACAATGTTAATTTTTAATAGGTTTGCTTCATGTAAATATGTATGTTGACATAGCATAATTTTGTAAAAAGTGGAGGAGTAAGACACGTAAAAGTAGAGGTTCTGGGAGCTTCTGTGTAAAGGTTGTCATTTGCATGTGTTACAGCAGTCACTGGTGAAGGCCAGAAATGGTAGAAGAAAGGTCAGTGTGGCTGCAAGCTGTATGTGGGTAACATTTCTAGCCAGTAGAAGGCATAGAGTAAAGGGCATATATGTTATAAACCAGAGTTTTTCAGAGTCTGAGATTGTCTCAGCCAACTTGCCCAGCCTAAGCAAGTAATGCTGACTCCCTCCACCTTCCATGGAGAAAAGTTCTTGGGGCAATGTCTCTCCACATGTTTTAGGTATCTGAGCCAAAGATGAAATTTTCTCTGGAACTATTTCTCTCCATACACTGATAATTGATTATGTTATGTAAAGGAGGTATTTGCCACCATTCTCTGGGTGCAGCTTGTTAGCCAGTTCCCATCCACCACACAGACCACTTGTTTAGACCATCACCCCTCGGTTTCTCCAGGAGGAGGCTGTGGAAAACTATACTGAAAACTTTGGACAAATCCAGGTAGATGATGTTCACTGTTCACCCCAAATCAACCCAGAAGGTCACTCTGTCACAGAAGGTGATCTGATTTGTTGAGCATGATTTGCCCTTGGTGAATCCATTCTGGCTTTTCTCAATTATGTGCTTCATTTGACTCGTGATAGCCCCCAAGAGGATTTGTTCCATAGCATGCCTAAGGACTGAAATAAGACTATACTGCAAGTTCCTTGATCCTCCTTTAAGCCCTTCTTGTAAATGGAGGTGACCTTAGCCTTCTTCCAGTGCTCCAACCTCCACAACTTTTCAAATATTACGGAAAGTGTCCTCACAATGACATCAGCCAGCTCTCTTAACACTTTTGGATGGACAGCATCAATTCATAGGGTTAAAACTCCCGGAACAGTTTACAAACCAACTCTTCCTTCACTGACAGTGGGTTTGTGGTTGCATCAGCCTGAGCTTCTGTCCTGAAATCCAGGGGCTCAACAGTGCTGTTAAAGACAGAGGTGAAGAAACTGTTGAGAATCTCTGTCTTTTCAGTGTTATTGGTGACTAATTCTCCTCTCCTGGTTTGGTTTTTTTTTGTTTGTTTGTTTTGTGTGTTGTTTTTGTAGGCATTTTCAAATCAGGGGAAGTAGAATTGACCTATGGAATTTTGTTATGCATATCTGTAACACTATTATGAAATTTGAATCAGTATGTTCTGTAATGCTTAATTCCCATCAATGTCAGCTTCCCTAAAATCACTGTGCTTGAATTTCCTTGTACACATTGTGTCTTCCTGACTTAATATTTCTAATACTGTTCGTACAAGATGTTCTGTAGATGCAGCCTTATGGTGCTAATCATGCTTGGCTCAGTCCCTTGAACTGGATCCAGAACAACCTCATTTTGCATTAGGGTTATCCTCTTTGAAGAGTCCTTATAACCGATGGAGAGATTTAGGGTCTTGAAGAGTGTGATCTACTTAAGGCCAACCTTCCTCATATTTTTACATAAGGTAGAGTGGGAACTAAAATACTATAAAGTTTTAGTTAAAGGAAGGGACTTAGTAGACAGCAATAAGTTTTACCACTTATTGTCCTGTTATTTTGCCTTTGGACATCCTAGAAATTTTTCATCTTCTGTTTGTTCACCAAATTTCTTTTGTGCAAATTTTTTGGCTTTCAGTAAAAAACCCCAAGAAAGTCCAACCAAACAAAAACTAACAAAAAAGCAGCACCTCTATACTTGAAGTTAAAACAGAACAAAAGATTATCCTGTAACCCTTAATGTACATTACCATCCTGATTTGGTTTCTAGGAAATACATTTACTATGGATTGTGAAAACAAATTCTCTGGCCTCAATGTTCCAATATATATTTTGAAGAAGAATGGTCATTTATGTGTACAGATACCAAGTTTTGAGGTGGATTTCTGAGCCTCTCTTGAGTTTTGTACATAGCCTGAAAAACAAATACTTAATTTTTCCTTCTCTATTTTTCTGTCTAAAAAAATCTGTAATATCTGATTCTTTGTGTGTTGTATATATTAATGTAAAGATGTTGTCACTGAGAGTAATAATATAATCATGCTCATGGAATTGACAGTGCCTGATAATTACCAGCAGACATTTTGTTTTTGCTGTATCATCTTTAATAATACAACAAATGTCCTTTACTGAAACAATGTAGAATTCAGGAAAATAAGGGGACATTATCTTTCAAAATATGCATAATTTGAACAAAATAATTTTTACATTTCAAATTTTTGGAATAAGAATTTTTTTCTATTAAAAAAATAAAAAAAAGAGAGTTAGGAGGATAAAATATTGGAACCTGAGCCAACTGAGTGAAAATAATTTGCAAAGTTCTAGTTACAAGTCAAAACTCATATGAGCCCAATCTCATAGCAACTGGGAGTTGTTTTCAAGTTAAAGTTGATCAAAGATATCTGAAGGTCACTTTTTTCCAAGCTGGACAGTATATATGTTTCCAAAGCACTCTGTTAGCATTGTTATACCAATCTGGCCAACCAATTTGGTCAAGGACTAAGCAAATACAAAGGCTTAGCTTTCATCTTGGCTTGAGAGATTGTTCTAGAGCAAGCCAGGGACATTTTGGCAGGCTAACAAGAGTAAAATATGCAAGATTCAGCTTCCTAGTAGCATTTAAAACATCCCAAACGGTTAAAATACTTTGTCATATTCTTTATTTTCTTCCTCTTAAGATAAAAGAGTGACTATAGCCAAAACAATACTGGAAAATGCTTCCTTTCAAATATTCCTATGTGTTATTCTTGAGACCAACCCTTGTTAGAGTCTGGGAGGAGCCAGAATATATGGTAACAGACAGTGTGGAAACTCTTGGGAAAAATTTTGAGCTTATATATTGGCCCCATTTTATTCACTAACAGAGTAAATCTACATTCTCTTGGGCAAAGCTGAATCTTGAAGGTGGACAGCATTGCTGTCTTCAGCTTTTTCACTGGTTGGGTACCCAAAGGCAACTTTTACAAAATATTGAGACATATTCTCAGGAAAGATTTTGGGCTCCTGTTGGTGACGGGGTCTACGAGAGCATGGATGAATGGAAGAGGAACAGAGAAAACAACACCAACTTTGACGCTTGGAAAGTGCAAAGAGACAACATGGAAATGGGACCTTAAAATCTGCCTCATAGACTGTTATGCAGTAGCTCGTGATTTACATTTAAACCTAATGTTAGGTTGCCAATCCTCCATTTTCCCTTCTTCTCCCCCCTAGCCGATAAGCCCTGTCAGGCTTGGTAACACTCACCCCATTGGTCGGTGTACCATGAGGCACCATCCAATCAAGTTACCCCAAATTCTCTCCTCCCCAGTTGACACCCAGTTATGTTTATGTATTCCCCTTTATCCAATAGATTGCAGCGGATTTGCATGCTCCGCCTAGGTACCTCCCCCTTTCCAGAGTGTTCTCTCCCCGAGGGTATAAAAAGCCCTCCATTTTGTTCAATAAACAGGTTGGCCTTGGCTTCCTAGGTGTTCACATCATCTCTGTGTCTTCCTTGCAGGTCACAGTGCATGTGAACTTAACCTGAAAGCCCTTGCTGCTGCCTACCACAACCACTCACAAAGCAGCCTGCAAGAACCCCTGTCGCTGGTCTGCTCCCTTCCCAGAAAGCAAGACTGCGACAGGCTCCAAACAATCAATGCTTGCAGACTTCACAGAAAAATCACAGAATATTCTGAGTTGGAAGGGACCCACAAGGATCATCAAATCTAACCCTTACCCCTGCACAGGACCATTCCCAAGAGTCACACCATGTACCTGAACGTATCATCCAGGCTCTTCTTGAACTCTGTCAATCTTGGTGCTGTGACCACTTTCCTGGGAAGCTTGTTCCAGTCCTAACTACCCTCTGGGTGGAGAACTTTTTTCTAATATCCAACCTAAACCTCTCCTGACACAACTTCAGGCCATTCCCTTGGGTCTTGTCCCTGGTCTCCACAGAGAAGAAATCAGTACCTGCCCTTCCTCTTCCCCTCATAAGGAAGTTTCAGACTGCAATGAGGTCTCCCCTGAGTCTCCTCTTCTCCAGGCTGAACAGACCAAGTGACCTCAGCAGCTCCTCATACGGCTTCCCCTCCAGGCCCATCACTATCTTTGTTGCCTTCCATTGCTCTCTAATAGCTTAATGTCTTTCTTATATTGCAGTGCCCAAAACTGCACACAATATTTAAGGTGAGGCTGCCCCAGTGCAGAGCAGAGAGGGACAATCCCCTCCCTCAACCAGCTGATGGTGCTTTGCCTGATGCCCTCCAGGACAGGGTTGGCCCTCCTGGCTGCCAGGGCACTGCTGACTCACATTCAACTTGTCATCGACCAGGACCCCCAAGTCCCTTCCCACAGTGCTGCTTTCCAACACCTTGTTTCCCAGTCTGTAAGCTTTGCGAAAAAGCAGATCTTAAGTCTCACCCTCATATTTAGTATTTATTTCTGTTTTGGAGACTACAGATATAGTTCTAGATTGGATTCTGGGTGTCTGAATTGAGAAGGTGAAAAGTAGGCGGAATTTTTTCCTATGTGATACTGCAAAAACTTTATCAGGTTGCTATTGATTATTTTAGTGCAGGAACCCACAGTTACCTGAGCAAGAAGGAAATTCCTTATTCAGAAGGTGACACTGGAGTGCGATTATAGGGTGTGGGCTTGGAGAGGGAGGGCTAAGGCGTTAAAGGCATTGCTTGTTTCAATAAATATTCCTTCCTCATTGTTCTGCTTCCGGCTTTGCTAAAGTAATACATCCGTATGACTGGTCCAGCACTTGGGAGTGCCTGGCTAAAGGCACTACAAGTGCAAGATATTCCGAGCAGATGACTTTGTGCGTCTCCTTCATTATCCTGTGAATCCATACCTCACTTGGGAAGGGAGCTGCTTTTGGTATGAGTGATTGATTGAGATGATTGATTTTCACCTGTGTTTGAAAATTTCACACATTTTTGGGAAATGAAAAATAAAATACTTTCATGATGGTCTGCTGTAAAACATTGCAGCTATTTGCCATGATGTTGACTTTCAATAACGGAAAATTAAAGTTCTACTGAAAATAATTTTGCTCCCCAGTGATTTAGAGAGACCCAGTCTCACCATAATTTAGACTCAAATTTTCATCCCTGCATAGTTCCATGATTTGCAAGCTGTTTCTGGCAGCTATCGCTGTCAAACCAATTATATTTCTTCTTCTTCTCCTAACTTTCTGGCCTTTTCCCCTCGTAATTAACTTCTTCATCTGATTTACATCTATTTAGGTCTACCTTTCTAATGGATATAAACTCCTGAATGAAAATACCATGCTAGGAGTACTTTATTAACCCATTCACTTACCTGTCACAATTGTATTTTTTATATACAAAATTCAAATGGAAAATTCCTGTCCTCACACATGTTCCATTTTTTTCATATCCTTAGAATATGAAAAGTAAAGCTATGCATTTGTATCCTCAAATTTCAGAGTAAACTGTATGTTAATAGAACTTAAAAGCACAATTAACTTTGTTCATAAGTTAATTGCAAAATGCTCTTAATTTTTAGGCAAAAATGAGGAAAACATTAAGTTAATGCTGCAGCTTTGATCAAAGTGTTTGGGAAACTGCAGTTAACTTTAATCTTGTTGAATCTCTTTGTAACAAGGAAGTAGCCTGGTGCACTTGTTAGAAATAACTGATGTGCTCTACTGCTCTCTCTTCTATCACTTTTGTAATACCTAGGGCTACCCATATCTTCATGGGATTTTTTGTTTCAAAATAGTAAAAAGAAAACAGATCAATATAGGTTAAAATCAATGTTAAATCTGATGGGGAAGGGACAACTAAGTCCTTTGGGTTTTACTTCCTGGATCTATAGAAAGACCCTAAGTTTACATACAACTGTATGCTTCTTTCCTTTTGAGAGCTTCTGTAAATTTCTGAATCCAAACCCATTGCTCTTCACTGAACCAAGTCACTTTTTAATTTGATAATTGGGTTCATGTTATATTGCCTGAGGCCAGTTGATTCCTGAGGTTCTCAAGGGCCTGCCTATGCTCTGTTACAAATCCTGATTGAGAAGGAATATTCCTATCATTATCTTTGATAAGTCAGAACTTCTGGTTTCATTACAACCTGCAGATGCTTATATTCCTTGAAAGAATGTGACCTAAGCAACTGTGAAATAAATCTGATAATTCCACATCAGGTGGTGCTCTTGAACAAAGGTTATCTCAGAGAAATTCTGTTTCTGTAGAGTCTGTCTTGCCACCAAACTCAGTGGAAACTGCTGCTCAACAGTATGCACCATAGAGCACAATGCTACTCTGCTGAGATGGAGACCTTTGAGCCTATTCCTCAGTGACTGATACACTCATTCATCTCAATCAGCACCATTTGGTATCTTACAACTTTCATTAACAGTCCTACAAATTTAACAAGTAGGATGGTTTATCAAGATACAAAGCTGGATTCAGAGACAGAAGCTTTAATCTGTTTTCCATCCCTGGAGACTTTAGCATGTGTATTCTGTAATCTGAAAATAAAATGCTTATAATCTCATAGACAATACATGAAATAAAACCTCAAATTTTTCTCATAGAGGTGAAAAAGTTGTGTTCTATCCCCATTATCTGAATTACTATAAACCACCACCATGAGTGATGTCCCAGTTGTGCTAGGTGCTGGACAAAATCAGAACAAAAAGTTGGTGATGAATGTATCAGTTTCTGAAACAAAACTAAAAAACCACAGCAGAGTGATATAGACAGATGAAGGAGTAGAAGGAAACTATAAGTGAGCGTGATGAGGATTTGCCAGCACTACCAACATAACTGCTGCCAGGTCTTTTGTAGGCCTTGCATCAAATGGATTTGAAGGTGGATGTTTATGGAGAGCTCCCAAGCATGAAGAGTAGCATGAAAGAAAGGGTTTGAGGATGAAACAAATGAATGATGGCCATTGGCGTTGTTCACTGGCTAGTGCTGGGAGCTGACACTCTGAAACACAGAGGGAAAAAATAGTGGGGTGGCTAGACCATGAAGGGCCTGGGTAGTAAATGATGTTGTTAGGGGAAGAATTTCTAAAAAGAGATGATATTGTCTAAACAACAGCCTAGAAAAATGTGAGGCTTACTTTTGTCATGAAATGTTACCATAATCAAAGAACAAGAGGATGAAACTCTGGGCAAAATTTCCTAATTGTTTGAATATGTAAGAAAGGCCACGTCTTTGAGAAGATATACATAGAAAATCTATAAAATTTAAGTATGACTTTGACCAGAGTGATAAGCATGATATTTGGGATCTAGACTAAACTACTACCCATAGACCCTGAAAAGGAATAGCAAAGAAAGAATAAGAATATATTGGCCCTACTGAACAGGGCTTAGAAACTTAGAAAGTGGTGTTGAAAAGAGGAAAATCAGTTTTACTGGGCAGATGTGCTGGCTGTGACTCAACTGCATACACCTCATCACTGAATTCGCATTGTGTCTGACATTTTCTTAAAGTGAGGGTAGCAGGGACCCTAACCATTCTTCACTCTCAAAGTTACAGGCTGGATGAGACCCTAAAGAAAAAAAAAAAAAAGCAACCAAAACCAAACAGAAAGACTACCAAAGAAATAAAAGGACTAGGACAGAACACTGTCTGAATGATCAAAGGAAGACTTGATCTGAAGATGTTTGACGAGTAAACAAAGGTTGAATGTGAACTTCACCAGTGAGGAAACCGAGGCCACAGGGAAAGAAGTTTCAGCAGAGGGCAGTTCTAGAGATCTAACATGGATTTGAAAGAAAATTCTCAATACTGACTGTAAACACTCTTTGGTGAGGTTAGAGATGAAGAGGAAGAGTGATGCCAAACAGAGATGAGTGGGAGGCAGAGGATGTGAGAAGTTTCAGCACTGATGATGCACATTACAGAAGTTCAATAGAAGCATTAGATGTGGTCATATTTGGATAGCAACACACAGTAATTCTTGTCACAGCAGGTTACAACTAGTTTTGCTTTATTCAGACCCTGATCCCACAGCAATCCCAAGTGAAATTCATTTGTCTCAGATGTATATGGTGTTAAGTAAAATGGGTTTTTCAAATCAGATACTGAAATATTGGAATGTGCTAGCAATTCAGTAATAATACATTATCCTTTCTCTTTATAGTTTCACTATAATTTTTTTGCAGAACTTATTGAGAGAATTAGGCTTAGTGGGATCATTTGTTCTAGTCTTATTTATATTTCACAATAGATACACTTAAAATTCCTACTTTTCTTACAACAACTTAAAATCTGAAAACTGCTAAAACCCAAGAAACTCTTTTTCTCTTGCATAAAAATTCAAGAAGCCAACTTAAAAAAAACCCACTATACTGAAGTTACACAATTAGCAGCTTTCAGCTTGACATATTTCATACATGGAAATGTTTCCTTGATTTTTTTTTAAAAGCATTTTATATAACAAGTTAAAAATAAACCTTCATGGTGATTTAGTAGCATGAACTGAGATTAAAACTTCAAAGACAATTGTAAATGTGCTGCAGTTACTGAGCATGTGACTCTTTGAAAACATCAGTCTGGAATATCAGAGTTAAATGTCAGAGCTCTGTATTTACCCTGAATGGTATAGTTGGCCCATGTTCAATGACACTAAGGGAACAATGCTCCATTGTATCACTTTAAATGTATTTTCCTTGTGTTTTTTTCCCCCTCCATTAAACAGACCTATTACTGTATGGTTAACATGAAATGTACAACAAACTAAAACTCCCACCTTCTTTCTGGGAACAAAATCATGAACTAAGAAGTTGAGGCAGTGTTCAAGATAAGGGATTTGCCTGTTGAATAACTGGCTTGATAAACTACTGCTGAATAAACACTGCCAGGGAAAACCTAAGAATGCTAAATATGCTAAATATAAATTAAAACAAAATCTATATATGTTTGTTTTCCAATTTGCTTTTGAATATTCAGGAAGAGAATATATGAGTGCATACTTTATTATCTACAGGATTTCTTTTTTTTTTCATTTTATTTTTTTTCCTTTATCATGATCCTGGATTGCTACTTTCTATCTGGGAACACTGAGTGAAGTTTCTACAGTGATCATAGATGAGAAATAGATGTGGCAATGTTTCCCCAAAGTCAGCTCTTGGGAGATAAAATTTATATAAATTACTGCCTGTCATACTAAGGATTTCTGTCTCCTTTGTAGCATCCAAGTTTATCATGCAAATATTAGGAGTCATGGGGTAAGGATAAAAGCTGAGGAGCCTTCTTTCCCTTCCTTCTTTTGAAGGAATTCCCTAATCTTGGCACCCAAATATTGTTTATTTTCTTTCAATTTGCCATTCCATCTCTCAGATTCCTCCACGGACTTCTGTTTTAGCAGAGGGCGATTTAAGATCATGACATTTCCACTTTATTCAGCCAAAGGAACCCAGCTGCAGATGTTCCGAGGTAGGGCACTTCACTACTCTAAAATTGTTACTCAACGCTCTTCTGCGTCGTGTTACCAGGAAGATCTGGACTCTATGGCTGGGCAGAGCCACAAGCCATGGAACCCAATCATATCACCTAGCACAGGGCACACTCCAGGTGTTGGACACTGGGCACAAGTCAGTAGTCATGGATACCTGCACACGTGACACATGTATACCACAAAGACCTATTTTCTCAGTTCGAAAGCTCACTTTTTATTGTAACGTAGAACATAGGCTCTTTTGCTTATATATCATTCTGTTCTTTTATAAGTGCTTTAAAAGGTGGCTCTACATTTATAAAAATAATGAGTAATGAGAATGAGATGTAATACTTGCTGTTAAATATCTAATTTCCATCCATTCCATCTGCACCTCACCTCCCTCCTCACCGCTGACCTAACTACTTATCGTACTAGCCAGCATAGGAGAGGAAGGGATGACATTAGCTCCTTCCTTTCCTATGTAAACATGCAGTAAGAGGCAGGTGATCATCTGTAATCTGCTTTTTTTTAAAATGGATTATTATTATTATCATTATTATTATTACTTTTCTACTTAATGAAGCTGATATTTGTGTACTGAGCACTAATGAGCTTGCTTGCTGGAAATACAAATGTTGCTTTTGTATTTGCAGTTTTTTCTCAGAAGTGGAAATTCTGGAACTGAAATTCTCTTAAGAGCTAATAAGTGCATTGGCCATAGATAGTACAGCATTTTTTCCTGCTGGTATGACCTATGTTTTTGGTCAGTGGCTCCTCCATTTCCCAAAAGAATGATTACATTGCATGATTGCCATCTCGGCACAGGCTGAATTCCATGTAAGATTTCTGAACTCACATTTGACTGAAGAATGTGAAATCTGTGGTGGTTCTTCTTTCTGTGGATGCTGTTTTATGGTTGTGGAACTGCCAGAAGACTTCTGAAGAGTGAAGTTCTACTTACGTTGAAGGAAGTTCAAAATTTCTATTATGCCAAAGAAGAAAACTATCTTCATCCTTTTACTTCACATGATATTCTAGTATGCTGAAGTCTGAACAATACAGTAGGGAGCTGGAGAAAAATAAAATGTGTTTGCAGTGATTTGTATAATGTCAGTAATGTGTGATGTGTGTTGTTACATTCCTTTTGGACGTAGGTGTTGAAGTCTTTATGTCCAAATATCAGGTTGCTGTAATGTAGGCAAAATATGACAAATGTGAATAATTGAGGCCAAGCTACAACTTTCTAGGATGAAATGGAGTCACTGAGCCAGCTGGAGAGGGAAGAAAGTATTTTCCACGAGCTTTGCCAGATACGCTGTAAGGAAGCTTTCCTGAGGCTGCACCAGGAGCCACCAATGTCTTTGCTGGAATATAAGATTCTGAGTATCTTATATCAACCCTTTTCAATAACCATCCACACAGTCAACCATGGGCATTTAAAAAATCATGAATAAGATCCCAAAACAGCTTGAAACTGACATAAAAATTATAATATATGATGGAAAAAATGGGGTTTATGGATCTTACTGATCTTCTAGCTTGTTTCATGATTCCCCTTCCTTTAGCTTCCTTAAGGGGTTTGAATTTTATTTAAAGAAAATAAAGAATAAGATGATTTAATGATAACAGGGAATCAAGAGAAAACCCCAGAGTTCTGGAGGCTGCAGTGAAAAATGTGGGGCTCACTGGCACTATAAAGGGTCCTGGACACCTCTGAGTTCTCTGTCATCAAATTAGCTAGTCCTTGAGTGGACAACCCAGAGAAAGAGAAGGAGTAAGATTGTGAAAATAACAGGTGGGGAATGGCTGCTCATTTAGAGGGCATAAAATTTTCTATCACTCTTCTTTCACAAATTTTATAACTAGGTGAACAAGGGTTGAAAAACTGGATGATCATGCTAAAGCATCTCCAACCCATTCAGACTTCTGCTGCACAGTTTGAAGCAATCTAGCAGACGGTGAATTATGTGAAAACTTATTGTCATGACAAAGACCATAAAAAATGGAAAATGAGACAATTAAAGACCCCATGACAAATTTTATAACAACTATAGAAAATAACACAAAGTTAATCCATAGTATTATCTTTTCAAGGTTCTTCTTACATGTTGTAAATAGGGTTTATAGTACTAGCTATTTCTTTGTTACTTGGCCATCAATCACCCTGAGGCATTACTAAACTGTTACTTATCTGCTGACAGGTAAAACGAAACTTTAGTGCTGATATTACTGACATTTTATTAGTAAGCATCAAGAGCTCAATAGTCACCAAAAGTGAAAAAAGTAAACTTTGTTAAAATACCATACTGAGATTTTTAGGTTGCTTGCTTCTCTTTTGCACTCATGGAAATTATGCTCCTTGAATCATTTGAACTGACTGTAAAGGGAAAGTGATGGACCTTTCAGTTATTCATGGTTGACAACATTTTATGTTGTGGGTTAGCTTTTTAATAAGCATTTTGTTATACTGCTACCTGACACCTAGAGAAAGTTCAGGTTTTGGAGAACTATGCATTTACAAGGAGTGTGAAATGTTTGTGCTTTTCTTTTAGGTACCCAGTGTGTCCAAATTCTGGGAGGAGGAAAACGTTACAGTACTGGAAAATTATTGATTTGAAATTAAAGTATCTTTATGTCATTAATTCTCATTACTAAATTAACAGATTTATACATGAATCCTAAGTTTCTCTTTTCATGTTAACTTTGACAATACCTACTCAAAAGTAGGTATTTTCAGAGAAAATCAACAGTTTAAATAGTGCCACCAAGTGAAAAAGAACCCTGAGACAGTGAATTGTATGAAACATACTTGAAATGGGGGTAAATTGCTACTTATAATTATCCAGGGTATCTGTTAGTGAAGGTCCCCTTAAAATACATCTTGCCCAATCTTCTCATCTAGTTCAGCACAAAAGGAAGTTGGATGAATTTCACCAGAGTCTGTCTCCGCAAGCATAAATTTTAAATATATTGAAGCTTTATTTTTACTTCATATTTTTCTTTGAATAGAGAAGACCAAAAATCAATCATATATCTGGGATTTAGCTGCTTCAAATAGAGGTCAACTGAATAAGAGCTGTCTTGGTATTAAAGATAATCTACAATGTCAAGGTAAATGTTTAAAGCAAGCAGTTTTTAAAATACTGATTTTAATAAGATGCGTGACCCTGATGCCTGTTATTTAGTCTTGCACATCTTGCTAACATTAGCTTTTCTAGACTTGGCCTGCAGAGAAACTGCTGTCATTTGCTTCAGCAGCAGATGTATGTATTAAGCTTCTTCATATAGCAATTTCTCAACATACTAAAATTCTGTTCTCCTGCTTATTTCGGTGATGGGCTCGGCCTGCTAGTATATCTAACTGAAAATTAAAATTATTTTACTATGGACTAGAATGGAATTCATTCTAGAACTCCAGCTTTTGACAAGTTTAGTTGTTTTTTTGTAATTTACTATTGAAGCGCACATATGTTATGTTATAGCCCTTACAATATTTTTTTTTTTTTTTACCTTTGACTTCTGATGCTTCTAAAGGCGGGTAAATACAAAGGTTGCACAGATAATACTAAATTGAGATGGCATATGAAAATTAGAATGTATAGAAGATAAAGCCAAAGGACATTATGATGATTTGAGTATTAGCAGGAAATAAAATCAAACTAATCTTGTAAAAAGTAGTTTGAAATATAAAAAGAAATAATCTAAAATGCATGGATAAGAAGACAGTTTGGATAAAATCCTGAGAATTCTGAATTCTGTGGGAGATTTGCCATTAAACAACTCAGCCAATACTTAGCCCCTGGCAAATAATATTCAAGGAGATCAAGGGATGGTAGATGGCTATAAAGTGAGTATGAAGTTGTTTGAAAAGGTTTGTTCATGTAGGCAAGTTGGTATGTTGGATATGCAAACACCCGTGTTGAAGAATCCAATACAAAAAAACATATTCTGTAATTGGCATCTCATTACACTTTAACTCCAGTTTCAGCCATGTCATTCATTTTGAACAATGCACTTCTCTGTGATTCATACAGTCAAGGGGAATGCTGGAGTTAGTCTGGAGATGTTGAGCATAGCACGTGAGGAATGCATGCCTTTGTGATCGGTGCTTTCTATCACATTTGCTGTGCATTTTGGAGTAGATACCAGTATGCTGTGTATTTCACCTTGTGTGCCTTTCCTGATGGAGGACTTGCAGTTTCTTTTCACAGAAGCCCATGGTTTCCTTCACACTGTAGGGATAGATACAGTTCCAGAAGAATTTGTATTGGAAAGTTAGGAACTCGTTTTTTGCTAGCAAGGCTTTCTGCCTGAATGGTAACTCTTTCTCAAAGGCAGTTTCAATGCTTTCCCCTAAACCCCAGACATAGCAGAAGTTCTCAGCCTCCCTCTCTGATATTTGAAAGGAGAGACATAGCCCTAAGGGACGTGCACAGAGGTCTTGGGAAGGTGGTAGAGAAACAGAGAGGATAAAAGGGGCCCTGAGGGGGTGGGAACTCACTTTTTGCCCTCAAGGCACCATACTGTAAAAAATGGTCCTGAAATAAACCTTTTTTTTTAATCCTTCCACTGCCTTGCCATTCTTGGGAAGAAGACCTGCATATGTTTACCTTACAACATGCTGTTCTGCCGCTCTCTGTTTGAACCTATATACTGAAAAAGCTAGCAAGTCATGCTCATGCACCATTCCTTCAGGATGATCTTCAAACTTTTTAATCAAAATCTAGAATCATTTAGGTTGGAAAAGACCTTCAAGATGGTTGAGTCCAGCCAGTAACCCAGCACTGCCAAGTCCACCACTAAACCACACCCCCAAGTGCCCCATCTACATGTCTTTGAAGTATCTCCAGGGATGGTGATTCGATCCCTGCCCTGCATTTCAATGCCTGACAACCCTTTCATGAAGAAATTATTCCTAATATCTAATCTAAACCTCCTCTGGTACAACTTGAGGACATTTCCTCTAATCCTTTCACTTGAGACAAAGCAGAAGAGGATGGTCCCCACCTCACTACAGCCTCATTTCAGGTAGTTGTAGAGAGTGATAAAGTCACCCCTGAACCTCCTTTTCTCCAGACTAAACAACCACAGCTCCCTCAGCCACTTCTCATAAGACTTGTGCTCCAGACCCTTCATCACTGGCCTTCTCTGGACACACTCCAACACCCTAATGTCCTTCTTGTAGTGAGGGACCCAGAAATGAATACAGGATTCAAGGTGCAGCCTCATCAGTTCAAGTACAGGGGGGCAATCACCAGCCACACTATTTGTGGCCTTGTTGGCCACCTGGGCACACTGATGGCTCATGTTCAGTTGCTGTCAACCAGCATACCCAGGCTCTTTTACAACTGGAAGCTTTCCAGTCACTCTGCCCCAAGCCTGTAGCCCTGCAGGGCGCTGTTGTGACCCAAGAGCAGCCTCGGGCCATCAATCCAGTCTGTCCAGATCCCTCTGCAGAGCCTTCCTACCCTCCAGTAGATCAACACTCCTGCTCAGCTAGGTTTTGTCTGCAAACAGGCTGAAGGTGCAGTCGATCCCCTACCCAGATTGTCGATAAAGGTATTAAACAGAACTGTCCCCAATACTGAGCCCTGGAGAACACCCACTGAAGATCGTTTGCCAGCTGGATGTGACTGCATTCACCATAACGTTCCGGGCCCAGCCATCCAGATAGTTTTTACCCAGCAAAGTTTTCATCTTATTTTGCCGGGCAGAGATACAAGTAGAAAGGTGAAGTGGGGAGATCTGAATAACATTTATTTTCACATATGTCTTAAAATATTTTGGATATGTTCTATTTAAAAGCAACTAGACTATAAACGTAGAAACACAGTGAGATTTACAGTCATGGGCAGAACAGGTTTGACTGTCATAACTAGAACATGTATTAATATATTGCTTACATCCTTGGGCTGAGGAAGAATTGAATAAACTTTTTTTTTTGTAATTTTTTTGTAAATTCAAAAGAAAATAATAGTTGTTTGTAGCAAAGATGTGTACATCATAGGCCTCATACCAACAATACTGACTATGGAAGATTTACAAAACTTTTGTGAAAGAAACTCCTAGCTCTTGACAGTAGGCAGAGTAGGTAGGATGTTCCTCTGAAAAAAAGGTCACTGGGTTAAAGTGCAGATTAGAATTTCAGAAACTGCTACAATTCCTTTGAAAATTCCTTAGCCACCAAGCTGTTGTGTTATTTTACGTGGTTAATAATTTTCTTTGAGAAAAAGGAGAGATTTTAAAATGGTATGATAAGTTGAATTTGTAACAGCTAAAAAGGCCATTTTATTTCTTCTTTTACCTGATCAGAGACAGGATTTAATCCCTTAGATTTAAAAAAACTAATGTTGGTTCAATTTTTATCATAAATCATTTGATTCAGCATAGTAATTGACAAGAAATGCCCTTGCACAGTAGTTCATATAATCTACTTCATATTGGAGGTCTAAATAAGAAATATACATGAGAATTAAAGTTCATCATTTATAAAGAGAAATTAATTTCTGAAACTGAAAATGCAATGTGTTACTTGGGACATAACACCCTGAAATAACTGTTAGATTCACAAGCAGCTCAAACTTAATGTCTCATGCTAGGGCCATGAAGAGATTTAAGTGTGTCTTGTGCCTTTTTTTGACAAGTCAGAAGTATATCAACTGTGTGCCACAGCAGGACCATATTAGAGATAGTAGGAGCCTAACCCACAGAATGATTTGAGGTCCCCACCTGTAGAAATGAAAATGCATAAATGTCGTAACTCTTTTGTGCTCTGCAGTGAAGGCAGCTCCACTGCGGTACCTCAGTCTACCGTTTGCCATCTTATATATCTAATCTGCCTCAAATGTCCAGTCTCTCGCTATGATTCATTTCCTCAATATGTGTTTGTCCTCAAACACAATTTTGCTACTTTACATAGAGAATCAGCTCGTTCCCCTACTGAGACACAAATACTGGAAAATCTGAAGTTAAAAATTATATTCCAAAATACTGAAATTAATAAGTATATTCTGTACTTGTGAGAACTGCTAGGCTTTTACACATCATAAATTTGTAGAGGACCTCTGTTTCTTTCATTCTGTTTGGAGAGCTCTGATTCTCATTTTTCTCTCCAGCTCTACGTCATATCTCAACACTGGCTTTAATCATAGTTTGAGTTTTCTTTGCCTTCAGATTCTACTCAGGTATGCTTGTTTTCCTTCTGTTTCCCAGATTACCTACCTTTGCCTTTCGAAATATTCCTTTATACACCTGAAAAATATTAATTTCCTTTTTTGCACAACTTTTGTGGTAATCAGGACTTCTTAAGTGGCAGGTTCTTATATTCAAGCTCTTATGAGCAGATCTGAACTATCATTCCTGTTACTTAACAGGAAAAATGAAGAAAAAAAAAATAAGTCTTCAGGATTTAGGAATCCAGAGTAAAACTGAAAATTGCAACTTGAAAAGGTATAAGCCTGAAGTTTGTAAAGAAACCTGAGAGATATATTTAGACTAAAGTGTCCTTGTTCCTGATCATCTAGAATAGGGATCTACTCAGAGTATACTGTAATTCCTTTCAAACAAAGGCGCCTAAGGAATTCTTCCAGTGGGAAAGAAAGGAAGAAAATACATACACTCATATCTTACCTTCATACAGGTTTGGGATATGGGTAGAACATGGAGCTCTCACAGATCTCACTTTATATTTAGCCAAAAACTACCACCTATACCCTCACACAGAACTCTGGCTTTCATCTTCACCACCACCATCACCAGTTCCTGTCACCCATGCCTTCCAACCTTTCAATTACCCCCACACCTAGCACTTGTCCTAAATATCTTTATCCATATCTCCTGACATTGAAATCTCCTTTACTTTAAATGAGTTTAAAATTCAAATGGCTTCTTAATAGATGCTAGTGAAATGCAATATTGCCACCATTTGTCTTTGATAAAACACCATTTGTCATTATTGCTGAGGCCTTTGTTCCTCCTTCCCAAGTCTGTTGACAGGAAGGAGGTGTTACTGCTGCCTTTCTGCCTTTGCTTCTGTCACGTGTTTTGCTTTGGGTTTTTTTGTTTGTTTGTTTGTTTGTTTTTCCATCTTTAGGGCTTGCTTAGATGATGTCTGAGGGTGGCACTTCTTCAGGAGTGGAAGTTCTGCTCTTCGACTTCATCCATCCCCATCAGTTAAGAGACTGAGAGAAGAACCCATTCCTTCTTTGCTAACATTTTGCCCTTCACAAAACACAGAGCAGGAGCAGCACAGTACATTGAATATTCTTCAGCATCTTAACACTGCCCTCAGGTATGAGAAATTCTGTTCCTCTATCACCTTTGTCCCAGGGACTGAACACTCTGAAGTTAGGACACTGCAAGAAAGACAAAGGAACTCATTGACTTGCTTTGTCTGGCCAGCTCCTAGAACTGTTTGTGCTTTTTGTTAGTCTATTTTTAAAGAAAAACATATGTTCACAAATAAATAGTAATGTAGGCTAGACAGTTGGGCCCCCATTGACTTTAGGAAAATCTTCACAATTTGGCATTAGCAAATGGGTTTTCTAAGGCAGTTACTACAGCAGTGTCTTCTCAAGGGAAACAGCTCACAGAACCATTTTGTGAATTTATCTTGAGGTTCCCGGCTAAAGGAATTTTAGTGAGGGTTTAGTGTTTTATATGCAAAGATTTCAGACTGATGTACTTTGAGTAGAAAAATTAAGCATTCCTGAACATGTATAAAGAAAACACAGAAGAAAGGTTTTAAAAGAGTAATTTTTCAGTTTTTCCAGATACCATTTTTAGTATAAAACCACTTTTGAAAGAAGAGAATTACAGCAACGTGTGGAAGAGCTCAGAAAAGCCAGATCAGGGCCTATGTAAGTATTTCATATTTACTACCAGAACATGTCTGGAGACCTTGGATTTTTCTTTTATTCAAGTATGTCTGTTAAAGTGATCTGCCAACTGATGTTAACAAAATACTCCCACCAGTTTCACTGAGTGATGGATTGAACCCTGAGGGCTCTGCGTGGTTGTGCAGGCAGGTAATGACTAGTTGTGTGTGTCTACTAATTTATTTTTTTTACCCATCTAACCTTGCCACACAAAGAGTGTTGGTAAGCCACATAATGGAAAGCATGTAAAACTAGTTTTCAGTAGAATATAGCCCTTGTGGGTAAATAATCTTACTTTCCTTCCCCAAGTACTGCATTAGAAACAATATTCAGTATAAACTGATTGTATAGATAGCCTGATTGTAAAGCAAGATTAATATGAAAAGGCAAGAAGTCTGCAATAAAACCTACTAACTTAAATCATCTGCATTTGTGTACAAGCATTCATATTTAGCAACAGTCCCAAGGCTGAGATTAAAGCTGTTTGGTAGGTTACTTCAAGGCCTTTTTATTGCTAAATCTTATTATGTCTCTAAAATGTAGAAATTAATCACCTGTCATCAAAGCTACAGTGGATTATTGACTTCTAAATGTCTCTACGAAGTGATTCATGACAGAATGAAACAGGAGACTGAACTAGCACTGAAATTCTTTTTGCATGTGATAAAAAGGGTCTATTAAAAGTGTTTGAACAAATGCTGGCTATTAGGTAATCATCACAAAGGATTTTGTTATCAAAACGTGGTGCTTCTTGAATAACCTCATTCAGTTACATAGATTTGCAACACCAATCCTCTAATGGGGAAGTTATCTGGAGAATTTAGATTGTTCATCTGAGAAGCCTGACATTAGCTAAATTGCAGCAGGATTTTCTGATCTACCTGCAAGACAGTGATGGTAAAGTATTGTTTGCACTTACTCCCAGGTATTTTACCCCAAATCATGTGGGTATTCCAATTAAGAATCATTGGGTTGTGACAGGAATATTTCTTACGATTTGGATATTGTGCTGTATATTCAGTGTCAGTTTTTCTTTGAAACATGTCAAAAAATGCCATGAGGATGTACTGCTGAGAGGAAGAGCAATCTGGCTTTTGATTAAGGCAAAGTTAGTTTCTTAAGGCTTTATAATGGCCCCCATTCAGTTATAGGTATCACGCAGCTGGACAGTGGCTGTGGGATGCAAGCTGCATTGGCTACTGCGTCTGGAAGAAGTTTGTATATCCCAGATTGCTCCTGATAAACCTCTGTTCGTCCTAATCAGTGGCCCTTCTGGAAATTTGAAGGGAAGTCCTCAGTAAAAATGTGTTGATACACATTTCTTTTTCAAAAAGGAAAATGCTAAAATTATTTTCTAAGAAAATCAAGATGGAGAACATAGAGATTCTGGACAAATTTCCTAGATGTTTTAATTATATTAGAAGGCCAGGTTTACATCAAACATCTTTGAAAAGGTGATTTTTTAAATTGATTTTAGCTGATTTTGCATTATGGGTCTGCAGAGAGTGCCTCAGTTTTTGCTTTTAACAGGTAGGGGTTTTGGCTGAAGGGTACTTCCCAAAATTTCACAGCATGCTCTCCCACACTAACTCTCTGCAGACTGGCCCCAGGTGTACCCTCATTTGTCTGTTGCTTACACACATTATAAGACAGAGACTCAGCGAATTTTCGCTTAGGGTCAATCTTCTCTGTAGTGCAAGTTAGGGAAAAATGAAGGAAAGGTATGCTCAGAAGACTACCATTATGCTTTTAGGTATGAGACTGGGGAAAAGAAAGATTATAATTTCAAAAAATAATGCAACAGCAGTTTTCTTTCTTTTTCTTTCCACGTGCAAACCTAGAGTTTTTCTCTAGCTGTTTTTAGTATCCCTCATCTGCAAGTTGTCTGGCATGGCTTAGCTGCTAAAGTCAACAACCATCTTGAGTTCCTACAGCCATCCTTGTGATGGCTTCCACAGAGCTCAGTGACTGCATCTTCCTCTACTCTTGCTTCTCTTTTCCACATGGATTTTTACAGAAAAAATGGTGACATTGATTTGAATAAAACTGAAAATGCTTTTGATAGCCCCATGTGGAGTCAGGCAATTTGGGCACTTAAAAGATTAGCCTCGTTCAATCCAACCTGCTCAGAAGAGGATTTCTGTGTGTCTGTGGCTGTGTTTTCCTGCTTCCTATGTGCTAGGAATGGCTCTTTTTGCAAGCCTTAGGTTGTGCAAAGGGTTCTCTACCTTTGATCCTTGTCAGCTTGCTGCTTCTGTCGTCATTGTCCTAGTTGATTTGTTCATTTTGCACAGCCAATTTTCAACACACCTGACAGTTCATCCCACACAATATTGCTATTCATATAGAATAACATATCCTTTGGGGATTTTTTTTTTTCATTTTAGAACAGATAAAAATGCAGAAATGTTGACTGCCTAGAATGTGGCAGGTGTGGCTAGTGATGAAATCAGAATCCGTACTGGCCTCATATTATTTTCAGTACAGTTTTTTTAAATTTTTGAGCCAAGTAACACTGTCACTGAATAAATTACCTCTTTTTTTTTTTTTTTTTTTTTTTCATATGTATTAGCTGTCAAATTTGTGTCCTTCTTTATTTATTTATTTTTCCCTAGAACTTTGGGTCCATTTAAGGTGAATACAAACTTTTCTGAATTCCTAGGGATATTACTGGGGCATCCTAAAATATTTATCACTAGTATTTGCAAACACTTTGTGGCATAGTTGTAGAAATGTAGATGAAAACAGAAGTTATTAAGATTCAGAGGTGTCTGATGCAGACACTCTAGCTATCAGCTTACTAATATCTGTGGCAAAAATGAGAAATTAATTCTCTAGAAACACAGTGCTCTACCACTGGAAATAAAGCACTGTATTGCTGTCTGAAAAACCTCACACTGATGTTTCCAAATTCTTGTACACTTCTAGATAAGAAAACAGAAGGAAATATTTTTTTTTTATTATTTTGAATCATCTTCTATTCTTTCTCTTAGAAATAAGTTACAGTTTATCTTATGAAGCTATGATTTTTATTTTCACTTGAACTTAACTCCTAATCAAAAAGTTGTTGAAGAAATATTTTTAACATTAAAGCAGAAGTGGAAATTCAATACTGACCTATGAGTATACAGAAGCAATAACATGACCTGCTAGTTGAAGAACACTAGCTTTGTCTCTCTGCCAGAGACTAGCTAGAGAGCTTGGCCTCAGATGAGCATGCATCTTAGAAAATTCAGAGATGCAGAGACCTTGCCATTATCTCCAGGTTTCTCAAGGCCTTTTAGGGTCTTGTGTAGGTTTTCCTTTCTGACAGGGGCTAGCTTTCCTGGTTTTTTATTCCTCTTTCCTGTAGATAGTAAAAAAATTGAAGGAAGAAGTAGGATAGAAGAAAGCATAAACTCCTCTCAAGTGGTCTCTCAGCTCAGCTGCAATTCCATACCCATGAGACAGAGAAACAAACCCAGCTATGGGAGGGAGGACTTGAGAAGAGAGAATGAGGATGACAACAACAGAGTGAATGACTCCTGACTACTGTTTTCATCTTTGGATGGAAGTCTCTGTGTGTGTGTGTTAATCTATCAGGAAAATGGGACATGCCTATTCCTCTAAAATGCTTGTATAACAGGTGTATGATTGTACTTAAAACTGCCTATGTTGAGAATAACAGGAAGTCTCCTTTCAGTGTTCCATGTGAAAATGAGGACAGTGAAAGCTCCTTGTGATGTAGTCTCTAATGCAAATATTATTGTTAATGAGTGTATGAAAAAAACCAGGACAGGTAGTTACATTTGTTGCAATTATGTGTTTTGAACTGATTTGTTTCAACAAGACTCTTGTAAAGTACTTTCTGTGTAGAGTATTTAGTTATAAGTTTAGATTCACAGCCACACTGTGCTGATAGAGGCTGCTCTTTTCAGGGCAAAACTCACTTGCAAAGCTGCATTAAATTTTAGAGACCAGATTCCTTCTTATCAATGAAAGAATGTACATACTCCAGAGAACCTTTCACTATTTCCTTTGGCTAAAGTAGCTAGGCTCCTATGCAACCTGAGAAAACCACTCAGATCTCGTCTATCTGAAAAAAGAGACATCTTTGTATCTTGTGGAACACTGAAGACACACCTGTTTCTCTAACTCTAAAATTGCATCCAGTTAAAGAGTTTAGATGAAAGCCTCTAAGTCACAGTGATGCCTCTTTAATTATGGTATACCTATCTCAATCTGGATACAGCACTTTTGCAAAGGGAATCTGCTGGCAAATGCAGCAGGAAGGTGCAGTTCATAAATGGCTTTCCTGAATGGAGAAATTGTATTATGGTGGTGTAAAATATGTATAAGTGAGATCATAATTAGGTTGATTAAATTAACTAATAGCTAACCTAACATCTCATAGTCTCATGGCATCTGGCACTTAGATCCATGTTTTATTAGATAAGTCGAGAGCTGGGATATGTTTTTCTGTTTACTCACAGTTCAGTAGTTCAAAGGAGAATATCTGTGAATGCATTGTATATATTTGTGCCCCCTGGGGCACATTCTCCTTTGTTTCCACTACACTAATTCATTGTAAATTCTCTGATGTCAGATGACTTTCTTGTCCAGAGAGTGGTGCTCTCTGCTGGATGCTGGATTTATGGAGAACATAATTTGAGCCCTCATTCTTACATTCTCTGCTTTACTTCTTTTCAAATGAACTTCTTGCTTCACTTTTGGTGCACAGTTAGCGATCCCCAAATCCTTCTGCAGAGCTACATTTTCATTAGTAGCATATTGTTATCTAACAGGTGGAGCAGACTCTGTACAAATGAGAATTTGCCTTTGGGTCTTTTCATACTTTAATTTTCATGAATCTGGTTGTTGCATATTTTATTGATTTGCTATTTTAAACTTGGCTGGGTTTTTTGTGTGTGTGTGTTTTTTTTTTTTTTTACTCATCTTAATCCAGCACATTTCTAATGTGTCTGAACAAGTTTAAAAGACTGTTACAAACCGAAACCCCCACTTGCAAAATATTATGTTTCTTGCTCCTCTTGCTGCTACTCTCTACTATCCTATTGTTTTGGTTCATGAGACTTGTTTAGGTGTGGCAGTACTTTTTTCTTATCTCATGCCAAGCTATCTAGGCTCCTTCCTCAATGCCTTTCATTACCAATTTGTATAAACTATCTACCTTGCCTTAAGGTTTGATCGCCATTCGGATGACGATTGACTTGTCTCCTGCTTCTTTAGAGCAGGAAGGGTGGACAAGACTCTTACCATCTTACCAATAGCTTAGAGGAGCCACTGAACTTGCCAGAGAGGATAAATAGGGTGGGTTAAGGACTATTTTGCATCGCCAGACTCACGCCAAATAACCAGTGAATCTGACCCACTATGTTTATGCATGCATACAGCATCAAGCACACTGCTGAGACTTAGCAGACAATAGGATAATGGATGCGTTAAAAATAACTATGACAAATTCAATACAAGAATTGAAATACAGAGTAAGTGAAAAGGTGAAGTGTTGGTGAAAGTCTTAAATCTCAAGCTGACCTTTTTTTTCACCCACAGGACTTGCTTTTGCAACTTCTGTGCTGTTCCGTGGCTGCTTTAATTTATATGACTAATGACATGAAAGATGTAAAACCTGTAAAAATACAGTGTTTGGCTGCTTAAATTAAGTTTATGAGTTTTTCTTAAGCCTGCCAAACAACTTAAATATTTCATGGCTTTCACAGGCTACAGTTCTAATATTTATAGCTCTTGTGTGCAGATTTCAAAAATTATAATTACAACTCCCAGGATCCCAGATATAGCAGATGTTCAATATTTTGTACGATGTTGGCAGAAATGCTTTTCATGCTCTTTTTGATCTCAGTACCCCATGTATTGTATCTGCTACAACAAGCTGTTGATAAGAGAGTTTATTGTTATTTCCCTGTAAAAGACTCTGTAGGGCAGATTCAGGATGGCATATAAAGGAGAATGAATGAGGATTCAGCCCTAACGAATAATGAGGAACCCTGTGCAGTGCTTTCTTTCAAATGCCGCCCTAGTAAATGGCATATAGGTTGTGTCTCATCACATAGATGCACATAGGACTTTTGGAGTTACCGTGACCCTTTCATTTTAGGCTATACATCCTTTCCCCATTTGCCTGTATTGATGAATCATGTCATTTCTCATTCTCTCTTGTATATTCACCCCCACGGTGCCTGTGTTCCCTCTATGAGAGTGCAAGAATAGCCTTATTCGAGTCAGATGCCAAACCCCACATATATGTTTTAATCAGTGAGTTGATATGTGAGATAAAATTGTATCACTGTCTCAGACTTTTCTAATGATCTGCCTGGATGAGAAGAAGAGAAATGAGCTTTAAGCAGCTCTGCTTGTTTCAACTGTTACCATGTTTTAGTTATATTGTATATCTTATTATTATAATTCGGGTTTTTTCTTACAGCTATATTGAGTAGTCAGTTAAACAGTAAAACTTCACTATCACTCAAACCACTGCCCCAAATTTACAACACTCTAAGTATAATCACATTCTATCCTTTAACAGGCAGATTTTAATTTCAGTCCACAAAGGTTAAAAAAAAAGAAAAAATACAATATCCTACAGTATTACTGTAAATGCATAACAGTAGCAAATAGTAGAGCTCATTATATATATCAAATTATGTAAATTTAATTATGCAATTATTCATTAAGGCCACAATTAGAAATGTGCAGAAGACATTAAATTTCACACTATTTTTTAAGTATAGCTTATAAAAAAGTCAGGTTAGTACCTGGCATTTGATTTTCAGTATTACCTTAAAAATATCCATACAAATATAAAAATTAGATTGAAAACATAATAAATTTTGAAAAAAAATATGATTTACTGATAGACGAACCTCTTCTACTATCCATGTCTGTAGTACAATCGTAAGAAAGCTAACATACAATACTTTCAGGAAATTGTGTAGTTATTTGTGTTGAAGTTTGTTTGTTTGCTTCTTATAGTTGTTCAAACAATGAAAACCTCAAACAATGAGAAATGTTGCCATTTTCTATTTACAAACAAGGAATCTACCACAATCAAAGTATAAGATGCATCCAATATGGCAAACACTTGAAGCTTACTGAGATTTTCTAGAGTAGAAGATGGCAAATAAAATGATGTTTCCAAATTAGTGACTTCAGATCTGATAAAACTACTCTGGATGACAAGCAGCTATTGGAGATTGTATGATAGTTAATACACATTGTTTTGTGAGTTTGAACACCACTACTCAGGTAATAGCAATAGATTAAAAGCTGTATTACTTAAGGAATATCTTAGGGCAATATTTCATATACTAAATGTAAGTTGAGTTTAAAAAAGTGGTTCCAGATATTTGATGAAGTTAATTCAGTTATATACATTGTACTTGTCTATTTATGGGAAATACAAAAATCAACACTGAGTTATGGAATTGGATGTCTGGAACCATAGCAACACTTTTTAGCAAGCTGATCAAACCCTTTCAACAGTTTTTCTTTCTCATAACCATCTTTTTAATCCTCAGTGCATTTACTATCTTTTGCGCTGTTTTGTTTGAAATTACTGCTCCCTTTGTTTCTCTGAGGTACAAAAATACACAGATCTAAACAGCAGTGTTTGATTTGGCACACTTTCATTGCTTTTAGTTCTGATGTTTTAGTATCCTGTATTTGTAAACTGAAAAGATATCTTGTCTTCAGAGCTGGGAGCACTGGGTTCTCCTGCAAACTCTAGGTTACAAAAGCATTTTTAACTCTGTGTCTCTCCAGAAGATACATTACCATCCAGAACTGATGCAGAGGAGTTACTCAAAAGCCTATAAAATTAACAGCATAGCCATGTGCAGTGGACTGAAAATGCTAATTAATATCACGTCGTGGACTGTGGGATGAGGTAAGATTCATTATGTCCTGGCTCTACCACTTAGTTCATTCTGAAGATTTTGTATTTTAATGTAACTAAACCTACATTTCTGAGTGAACTTTGTTAAATATTCTGTTCAGAGAACATTTTCACATACTTCTGTGGAGATTAAATACCTCATAGAAGCCTCTAATTTTCCCTGGACAAAGTTGTTATTTATGGGCATAATTAAACCCATGCTTCACTCTAGCAAATCCTACTGTTTCCACATTTTATCTTTGTCTGATTTAAAGTTACAATTTTCAGTTGATCATTACACCAGACTTGAACTTGCTGGGCTGCCCTTTGCACAGAAGCAAGTTTTTCTGACATGTCATACCAGAAAAAAATCAGATATCTTTAAAAATCCAGATAAAGGGGGTTTTATTTATAATACTTTAAAGATTCACCTAAGATACAGTCTTACACTTTCTTTAGACTGATGTCCTATGTCAGTAAGTGATTAGTAGGAGCTGACATTTGGAAAAGAATAAGTCATATTTTGTAGCTTCTTAGGATCTTCAAAATGTATTTCTTGCTTATACGCTGAATTTTTAACAGCAAGATCTCTCATTTACTACAAATGCTATGTTAGAAACAGTAAATACATGTGGTATCTGCGAAAGTCCATAAGTTCTGCTACGTCTTTGACTACTGAAAAATGAGGAATGTGTCCACAGAATTATGAGGGAAGGCTCTTCCTTGCATTGCATCAAAAGGACCACCTGACTTAAAACAGACACTCTGTTTTGATGGAGCAAACAATTGAAAATGCAGATTGCATTCCTCTCTCCCAAGAGTGTTGTAAGCATGCATGTATCCATTAATGTTTGTGAGGTTTTCTGACACTTTTTAGATGTGTCATAAAAACAAATCCTAGTAAGGAAAAAGATACTTATTTTTAAAGTGGGGCTTGGATGTTGCTTGGTAAATAAGGCATGGGACTGTATTCTGAAATATGACATTAGCAGAAAACAGAGAACAGCTGTCTCATTCATGAACTCTTGTCCATTTTGTTGACAAAATGTGGCAATTTTTCCTATGGAAATACATTGTGCAAATGTATAATAAAAGACTAATTAAAACAAAGATGCCAAAGGAAACAATGACTTTTTTATGATTAATTTCTTGGCTTTTGATGATTTCTCTTTGCAACTCTGAAGTAAAATTTATCGGAAGAAAAACTTCCCTCTAAGAGTTGCCTCTGGAGTGGGTGAAGTTGGCGTAACCAGTTAAGCTGATTTCTTGGAGAGGTATTCAGCCCTTCAGAGAACATAATTGTTGTGGAGATTTAACATTCCTTTGCTCTAGATAGTAATTAATCATGATTCTTCAGCTCCTTTTTAACTGTATGATTGATGATTTCTGATATGTCAGAAGAAAATTAAACAAACGGAAATCAATTGGGAAATGAGACTGGAAAAAACCCCAAACCAACAACAAAACCGACACTGTGAGCACCTGGAATGCTGCATAGAAGCAGGAGGTGTGGAGTAGGAGATACATTTTTATAATAGATGGATAGAATCCTTCTATTATTATCAGGGCAATAGTTAAAAGTTAGAAGTGCAGCTAACTAAAGCCCTTGTCTTCTCACAGCTCTAATCCTGGTTTATGCAGATGAAATCATTCCTCACACCTATGATTGAAGCATAATGAGTGACAAAGCATTATATGGCATGAAGGACTTGCCTGGAACCTTTATTTATTAATATCTGGAGTTTTTTTATCATTCTTTCTCACTATGCTCCTTTTCCATCTGCAGTCTGAGCCCTTAATGAGACTGCCGTTGAGTGTTAGTTGACTCTACTCTTAACATATTTTCATTGTCAGCTTAAAAAGAAATGTTGGGAATCTTTATCTATTGTGCCCGGAATAGGGACTACAATATATGGTAATGGGTGAACTCTCTTACTCTGGGAAACAAGATTAATATCTCCCAGAGTAAGAATAGGAGGAGTTTTGTATATGATGAACTTTGTAGAGCAAGTAATACGAAGCTCATGAATGCAAGAAATTCAAATGGGGCTGTATCCCAGGGAGCAAAAGAGAGACCAGCAGAGCCATTGTTGGCTTGACAATGTGATCCCTAAAGGTAGAGGAGCAGAAGCATTTCAGGATGTCAGACACATGTTGTGCTCTCTGTTTCTCATAACTTCTTTGAGAGAGAGGTGAAGGAAAACAAAAAAAGAGTAGAGGTCACAAAGACCAATGCACACCCCACAGCTAGAAGGCAAGAAAAGGCAGAAGTGCAAAAGGCCATTGGCAGGGCACATTTTTCTATTTCTAAATAAGAGGGTAGAAGTGATGAGCAGCAGGAGTCCCATAGTTGCGAGGCAGTGATCAGCAGGAGGAAGGGAACCAGCTCTGGATGGAATGGGAATCATCAGCTGGCCAGTCAAACTATTTCACAGTCTGCTGTGAGGTCTGGCCTCCTCTTTCATCTTGAGGACCTTGTAAGAATAGTTCTGAAAAAAAATGATGACTGGACAGAGAGGTTACAAAGTCTTTCCTCGGTTCTGCTGAGACTACTTTAGCTTGGTTTTTTGTGGGTTTGTATTTTTGAATGATTTTGTTTGGTTTTGTTTGGGTTTTTGTGTCAGGGTGTGGTGTGTTAGTGTTATTTTTCCTTCTCCCTCCTCCAAGGTAACCCAAAACCTTATTCGGAGATTTGAATCATGCTTTGGAAAAATATATGTTTAATATGCCTATATCTATCTTCATTTCTATAAGACAGCATGATCTGAAAGTTTCTGCTGATACACAAAACGTGCAAAGCTTGGAGGAAATTTGGTTCAAATCGTTCACTTTACTATTGAGATGATATTATCAGTGGTTTCACGAGCAAAATCTTTAAATGGCTATATAAATCTATAATGGGAAAACATTTGTACTTGGTATAATAGTAGATATTCTGTGAATAGATTGCTTTGCTACAAGGTAGATATCAGACCATTAACATTTAACCCAGTAACTCTTGAGCCTAATAGGAGGTCACTGGTGAAAACACACTTGGTAATTTCAGCTTATCTTCTTTCTGATGGAATATTATATCATCCAAAATAATTATACATATACTGTGTGTATGTACATTCATAGCTGGCATAGAGTTACACACAAAGATCACTCTGAGAATACTCTAAATTGGAAAAGTCTACAGTAGCAATAAAACTTTATCATTCTCTGTCATTACCCTAGTGCAAATTTTGGAAACTCTGGGGATCTGTAATAGACAGCAAAGCCTCTACAGTTGGAGTCAGGACAAACACTGTGAAGTCAGCCTTCTACAGGCCTATGGCTCCAGGCTGGATACTTTGGGATCCAGCAACACAGGAGCAGTCCCTGCAGGTGTCTCCAGTGTAGGGTCTCTAATTTTTGATGGAGATAAATACCCTTTCATAAACTTCTCCCAAATGCAGTCACCAAAACTGATTGTTTTCCATCTGAATATAAACTCTAACCCAAACATCGAGGGGCCCAGATAGTGAGGACTCATGCTGATACACAGACTAGATAGACTGTTCTTTTGGATATTGAAAGGAAAACTTCCCATTTTACAAGGCTCGATGTATACTGGTAAAGCACAGTGGGCAAGACTGAACTTCTCTTGATTTTGTAAAGTTTTTCAGTGGTCTGTAAAAATGTCTTTTTCTGTCATTCCTTTCAAGCAGAAATGCATGGAGGGACTCCTCAGTGGTAAGTAAGGTGAGGTGCAGTGGCTTCAACTAACTCATGTCACTTTGTACAGGGTAAGAAAATATACAACTCAGCTGATAAATGGTTCTGCAAGCTGATGAGGTAGTTTCTTTAAGCTCTCCATAGAAGATATCCGGTATTTACACTCCTGCTTTAATTCAGAGGAAATAAAGTAAAGCCAGAGGAACAGAGAGGGAAAATCAGTGTATTGGGCTATCTGGTTCTGAGGCAATCAGGTCAGTTTCTCATAGGTCCCTTTAAGTCTTCACAGTGGCAGGTTTTCTTATTATTAAAATGAACTAACCAGAGCTGAATAGTATCTGCTGAAATTGTCTTGACTGGCTAACGATTGTGAAAGGGAAAAACATCTGGTAGCTGGTTTGATGACAGAGGCCAAAGTTAGTACTGTAGTTAAAGACAGTGAAAAACAACAAACCAGAACTAGCAGTAACTTCTAAGAGGTTTGTACCCAGCAGTTCATGAGGTGTAAAATATAAAAAGTGAGCTAGATGGGGGCAGCATAAGACTTGCTTACACTGTGCTAACTTGGTATTTTGACTAGAGAAGATGCCATAAGAAGGAGTTCAGAGAAAAAAAGCTTTCAGAGCAACTTTCTTATTTAGATATGACGAAAAGGGGTTGAATTAATTTCACAACTTGATAGATAAATGTAGTTAAACAGGAGTGAGATGTCTGAGCTCCTATGACAGTCAGCCAAACCATCACTACAGTCAATGGCCTCTACAGTGGTGTGTAATGCCTTTTGAGACACCTCAAGGTATTTCACCAGTCTTTGGCTGTTTCACCATAAGTGTATAGGTCTTCTAGAAGTACTATGCCATATCTGCCAATCCCAACAGTTGTCTTGAGCTTTGCATGGTGTCTCCAAACACCTTTGTTTAAGGAGGTGAACAAATCTTGTTCTCCACTGAGTACATTGGGAATTTTGACACCTAGTTCACATATGATACTTAATTTAGATGTCTACAGCTGGGATATGATTTTGACCTCAGGTATCTCTTTATGGAAAACCAGGCAATGAGTTTTCTTGAAGCTAGAAGCACGTTTGGAAATTTCCCAGCTAGGGAGACCAAAGCAGAAAGTGAGTGTAGTGTGGTTTTCAAAGAAACATTGCTCAGTGATATTTACATGAGCAAAATTCACAGTAAAGCTGAGAATGTGATCTCCTGTTGTGAGTAAGCTAATGCAATGACAAGCTCTCCCTGTATGGTGTAGTCCTTGTTCCCTAGCCCTCATTGTGCCATGCCTTTTTTATTTAAGTGGATCAAATATCTGTACCAGCAAGACGAATAAGTTGAGAAGGCTGAGAGTACAAAAAACTGTATATTTTTTAAATTTTGATTTTACAGAGTTGGTTCTGTAAAGCTGTCTTTTCTGCATATGATCTCATCCTCATTCTGGTGGTATCCAAAGTATTAAAGAATACAATAACTTTTTTTCCTCATCTTCCTTTCCGGTCTTGGGGCAAGGAGCCTAGTTATGTTAAGCTGATTTTTTGTCTTTGAAGTGTTTTGTGAATATGTTTGAAGAAAATATCGAGTGATTTGAGGTAGCAAAAAGGATTTAATCATTGGGATCTGTGTTTGTGTATCTTACCAAAGAAAGAAAAGCAAAGGAAATGAGAAGAAGCCAATAGCTCTCTGCTAATGTCTTTGCTTATGTATCAATATCTTCTTTAATGAAAAATCAAAGCTGCTATTACAGTTGTAATAATAGCGTTTTAGGGGGACAAAAAGAAAACACCGAAACCAATATTTCTTTTTGGAGACGATTTTAGAAAGAACAGTCTCAGATTTAAAATTCGGTCCTAGTTTTTAAGTGCACACTTGGGAACTTAAAAATTTTCAAGGTAACAAACATTTCTCTACATTCAGATAATTTTATTACCTGCATGTCAATCAAATTTTGGAATCACCCTGCTCAGCAAAGAACGTTTGCAAAGATAAATAAAGGCACAGTATTACTTTCATCACAGTCTGAGATGCAGAAAATGCAATTCGAGCTTGAATGTGTAAGAAAAGAGACTTTCAAATCTGTTGTAAAGTAATTATTTTTACTACAACTTATAACTCTCCTTTTTTTTTTGTATCTAGATAACCTACTGCTTTTACAATATGTTGATCCCTTCATGTGCTAGAACGTAGCTGAAGAATAGAGTTAAGCATATTTTCATCACATTGCTCTGAAGAACTCTTTTAATCATATTTTGTTTGCTGGCTTGGGAAAATTTCCATAATCTTTGTTGTTAAATTGATATTTGATAAATTGGTAATCATGGCTATCTTGATTAAAACATGATTAAAATACTCTTCAAAGTAGGGAAAAATATGTGCATTTTCATGGCCTACATTGCCTATACATTTTAAGATCATTTAACAGGAAATCAGTTTCACATCCTGAAAAAAATCCTTGGTAATGTACTGCAAATTATTACACATCATTATGCTCAGCTGTGTTCATTGTAGGCATGTGTTTCACGAGCACTAAAGATCCCCAACATGTTCAGGTCTATGGGTCTTCATGTGCAGAGCTGTATAGGTCTGAACTGATTACATGAACTTACGAAGGAAGTGAAAGAAATGTTAATTGCAGGTTGTTCTTGTGTTCGTTTCTCCTTGGACCTACAAATGCCCAACTATAGAAACTAAATAAGTTTCAGAGGAGTTTGAGAGATCCAAATTTTAGAGTGGCCACTGAAATCAAGATGAGGAAATGGAAGACACAGTTATGCATCTGTAGCTCTGTTATTCACTTACTTTGGGACAGTCTATTCATTGCTCTGTCTGTAGCCACATCTAAATCAACAAATGCAGTTGATGTTGCATCATAATTACTATCTACCTGGCAATACATGTCTCCCCTCTTCCCCCCTATACTCCAACTCCCATGGTGACTATGTACTGAAGTCCATGGCTTCACAATACAGACATGACAATTGATTGGGAGAACTCTAATTGGGACAGATTAAACCTGTGGTTTTGATGATCCATTGTGGATAATGCTTAACCATGCACTCTGGTGCCATTCACTATCATCCTTGTGACCATGGCTTTTGTCCTGGACCACCTGGGTTCCTGGATATTTTTTCTGAGCCAGCTACACAGTGCTCTTTGGCTGATACGGCAGGGAAGAGATGGGGAGTATGTGGAAAAAGGTGTGAATCCATTAAACTGGGAAACTGAAGGAAGTCCCAGGAGGTAGCAGGGAAAATTTTCTAGCAGCTCAACTGAAAATGAGTTAGCAAACTACACAGTGAAGTTCCACTTGACCTAAACTTTCAGCAACAATGAAAACTGTGTACTCACATTATAGACTATGCCCTTACGCACAGTATTCTGTATGGAAGATACTGTATCAGTCACATTGTAAAAGACCTAGATCAACTTAAAAAAATAAAACCCAATAGAATGATTACAGCCGCTGCATAGAATGACAAGTATTATCAACAAAAATTAATCAGGCGCATCTTTTAGTGAACTCAATTAATAATGTGCAACAACAGGGTCTCTTTTCTTAAGATGAAAATTAATTAGTGGAGGGAAGGTCACTTGGAGATGCTGACATCACTCATCAGAATGCTCTGGCAGCTCTAATTATTTGTCTTCCAGGCTTGGGTGATCAGAAATTATTGCAATACCTGAGCAACATTTTGAAAAAGCTTTGTGCATGGCTCTTTTAATTAGACCTGGTATTTGATTAATGTAGTGGAAGCATTTAGATCAGCCTCTTATCATTGAGTGACTTAGAAGTTTTAGGGTATTATACTGTGCAAGACAGGGTCACTACAGTAGGTTTTTAATTCAGACTAAAAAAAAATCAGCTTTAACAATTTAAATGAACATATATGTCCTTTCCCTCCTTTATCATTACCTTGAATGAAATTACATATTTTTCAGCATCAAATGAGGTAAACTGCACACTATATGAAAAAGTAATTTGTGTGTGCATAATAATACATGATTTACATTTATATGTGTAAATTTCAAAGCACCTGCTAAATTTGTACAAGCTGGATTTATATAAGATTATAGCAAAGCAAAACATCGAACTACACTGTGTAATCTATATTTCATTGACTTTTTATTTATTTTGGTTTTATTTATATATAGAAACACACACACTTATGTGTATGCATAAATATATAAGAATGATTTCCTGTTAGAGCTGTGTGAATAATTTAGAGCAATTTTCAATGTCTTTGGGGCCAGGCACTGGCTCCTGTTCTACCGAACTTATGTGGTGGTACAAGTTGTACTGGCAACGGAGTAGTAGACAAACACAAAGACTGTGAATATTATTAAATGCAATAAACACAATAATTAATAAATAAATAAATAGATCAGTCAGAATAGGAGAACAGTAGTAAAAATAATATCCATCAAAGATTTCAATCAAACAATAAAAAGCCACCATAGGTAGTTAGGGTTGACAAATAGTAAACGACAACTCTACACTTCCTGAACTTCTGAAGACTTACCAGTTATTCTGGAAATGCAACTGGATTTTTCTGTCCATGGTTCCTCTCTGGCCAACAGATCTAATTATTTTAGTGTTCATAAAGTAAGTCTGAGCTTCTAATATACTGATTGTTACACGTGCACAAAATGTGTGAAATACACTATTTATTGTTCTAACTTTTTGTTTTTATTAATCGATTTTGATTAGGAATGAAGTTTAAATTTAAAGCATATGCAGAATACCATTGAAAATACAGAATACCATTTCATAGACAAACAAGAAGGCAAACCAGTGATACATTTTCCCCTTCTTTTTAAATCAAAATAAACTCTCAAATGAGCACAATTCTCTGAAGTTAATGTAATTGTTCTGTCCGAATGCTAGATTTGGCCAATTATGGTGCATTCTCTCTCTGATTTCCTCCCAGCATGGTTTTATTATGACACAGCTTTAAATCATAAACTTATTCACTCTAAGAGACTATAAAATAGAGTAATCAATTTTTATTTTTGATGTATTTGGTTATTTACAGCTTCATTGTCCAACTAGGGAATATGCAGCACTGATATACCACCACTTTTCTACTGAGGCTGAATTTGGCAATAACAGCTAAAAATGAACATATCCAGAAAAGGTAATAAATTGCAATTTCTCATAAAACTCAATGAAATAAATTTCTTGAAATCTCCTATTACTTAAAGTTCTAAAAAATTATATTGTCCTGTATCAGGTATAATTTGTTAGTATCATCCAGATGGTAAGGGGCCTAGGAATTACTTTCTGGGTGGAAGGGATCATATCCTGAACCCAAAACACTATTGCAGTATAATCTTAAAATCAGTCAAGGCCACAGAGTACAGTTTACCTAGAAGTTTACTTTGGGGTAAGTCAGTATTGTTTCACTTGCCAGTTGAGCTGACTTGCAGGATGAAGGTGTGAGCTTCTGTTGCCCAGACCTACAAAATTGTTCCAAAAGTTGATTTTTCATTGTCCACCAGAGCTATTATCATAAAGAAAGTATAGTACTTCTCTGCAGCAAGGTGATCCTGAGGAATAGATTTTAGCGAGCTTTTAATTTAGTTTTTGTTGGTAAAAATTTCGTATTGAAATAAACCTTCTGCTACTAAATGAAAATATATTGAAAAAATCAAGAATATTTTCACATACAGCTAGTGCTTTGAAATGTATTTTCTATGAGGGAAGAAGCTCTTCCTGGTCATTTTATTTAGGTTTATACTGTATCCAAATTGGAAACAGCTGTTTGGCTTTTTAGACAATGCCCTAGAAAATTTTATAAACATTGGTGAAGGCAAATTCTGGAAGATTTCATGTTAAATGATGCAAAACATAAACATTCCATTTTTTACATCACATGGCCAGGTACTAAAAAAGATGCTAAGATGTGCTAAAAGTTACCTTTGAAAGAATACAACAAAGTGAATAATAATGAGGTGAAAGAACACAAGTTCATTTATCTTCACTTATAATTTTGGGCAATTTAAGATTGATTCTTTACTTGTGAACCATTACATAGCTTACCAGAATTTAATTGCTTTGTTAGTAGAAAAAATACATTTTGCTCTCCTACCAATTTTAATTTATTGTAATTCTCCAAGTAGTATGCCATCACACCTGTTTGCAGGAAACCTGTTTCAAATTTCTGGGTGAAATTTGTCACACCAGAGTAGGGGTATGATTTAGTTGCCTGCTCAGAGGAGTCTAACATCATGTGAGATGCTGTGTGATACCAACTCCACCTCCAGCTGCTGTTCCTAGAGATCGTCATATCTGTAGCTCAGCTCTTGGCCCAGGCAGATGCAGACATTTGGGTTATCCTCCCTCAAAGGGTGTTAAGTTTCTGTGCTAAAGCAACTTAACCATACCCTAGCTGCCCTGCATGACAAATTCAACATCTTACAATGAACAGGGCTATCCTGTGTGACCATCTGTAGTAAATACAGGCACTTTGTAGGGGCAACTAAGTCCACCCTGCAGTGAGTGAATTAATCTTAAAGTGACTGTTTCTGACCATTGACTTCAGGTCTTGCTGTTAGATCCTGGCAGACAGCTAAAGCTGCGTGATGTAAATCCCATAGCACATCTATCTGTTATTTTGTTATTTTATTGTACCTGAGATCTGAACTTCAAAAGAAAGAAAGTGACCAAGCAAATGTTGAAAATATTCCCGAAATCCCAATACCAATTGGACACTTCAGAATAAATCAGTTATCGAAATCTCCTTGAGCTACGCACAGAACAATGCAAAATCAGATAGATTTTGTGGCAGCTGTATTTAGCAGTTGCTTCCAGTCATTTTCTGTTTAGAAATGCACTGCATGTCTATATTCATTTGTAGTTCTCTTATTAACTTCTTTTTATTTTTTTTATCACTTATCACTAAAAAGACAAACACCTAGGACTTTATGGCTAAATATTGCTGTCAGTTTACTTAGGGAAATTCTGGGATAACATTAATCTAATTTACAACAGTAAACTAAAGAACAGAATTTAATCTTAATAATGTGGAAAATTTCATAGGCACATGCCAGTAAAAAATAAATGTACAAAAGTGAACTGCAATTAGTCAAACACTGTTTCTTTTTACACTCTATTATTAGAGCTAAACTTTGTCCATTGTGCTTCCCTGTTCATGTGTAGATACCTTTTATAGAAAACCATACTTGTTGATTTTTTAATGAAAAAGTTGTGTATAGAATATTGTTACTTTCAGGATTCAATATACCATAGCTGCATGTGACACATATTTACATGAATGTACATTTTTATGCTTTCTTGGAGTAAAAATCTATGAATTTTTTTAAAGGACTGGCTTTATTTGTTGTTCAAAATGAGTTCCTTTGTACCAGATGCCTGGTATAATTTATGTTAATGTTAATTAACAATATTTGAAGCAAATAATGATAAATAGATGCCCCCCCAAACATTATGCATCTAGTTGTCTAAGTAATCTGATGAGTAACGAATCAAATTAGCACAAGCTTTGCCAGTGTTGAGACATAGGTCTTTATTAGAAAAAGTATACATCATTCCAGCTGTGATGTTTCTTATGCTTATTATTTCGATCAAACCTGAATCACATAATTACTCTAAACAAATTTACTGGCTTTGGAAACCGTATTTATCTCTGATTCTGGAGGCTAAGCTTTATTTTTCCTTCTTGCAAATACAAGATTAAAAGACTTCTGCATTTAAAAAAATAATACAAAGTACTTTGTTTTATACAAATCATTTGTTAAAAGGCCCTCAGCTTTCATAACAACAGTAAAATCAGATTTTACCATCTATGTGTAAAATATATAGAAGTCTCTTCTTGAATTGTTTTAGTGGCATAACCATATTATGAAGTTAAATTTTTATGTGTTTTGATTTTGACCTCCATGCCAAATGCTAACTGAGGGATACAGTGGAAGGTACACACTTATAGAAATATTAAAGTTGTGTATTGCATTTCATAGCAATTAAATATTAGACAAATTCCTACAACCCTTTGTTCAGCTATGTGGGGCTCAGCTGTGTTGCTTCTAACCCTAACTACATCACTTCAAATTACCAGTAAATTAACAGAGTAACACTTTCAACCTCAGAGCAGATTTGATCCAAATAGTCTTTAAATGCCATTTCTGTTCCTATTAACCTAGAGATCGGCATAGCAGATATTTTCGTAAGACTGCTCAGCAATACAGGGCATTAATGGCTAAGTTGTGACAGCACTTTTCATGATGATTTATGATTCAGTGTTTAACTTGATTACTCCACTGCTGACTCTGAATACTATTTCAATTAGTGCACAGAAGGTCACATCACAAATATTCCTCTATAATCTATTCCTATTAACACTAATACACAGAGTAACCAAATCTTTTCACCCTTGTTGATTCAAACCATCCATAGCACTAACTGCAGGCTTGTTTACCAGTTTACTGCTCTGGACACATCCGAAATAGTAATTTTCAGTCCTTTGAGTATCATTAATAGCTGTACCATGCCATTGTGAATAAGCATCCCTCTGCTGCTGTGTGTGCATTAATAACTATCAAAGGCTTAGAAACTTTAAACAGAAGGTACGTTTTCAGAAAGAAATCACATCTAAATTATTAGTTCACAGCCAATTATGAAGGGGAAAATAACAAGAGCAGATAGTTATGAAATATAACAGGACAGGTGAGCAAGTTAAACTCAGGACAATGTATAAAGCTGGCAGTAAGAGGTTCAGTAAAGACGGGGCTTAGGAGCCATGCTTTGCCTGATGGTTATCTACCACATTACTGCATACCCTTCTGGTGTTATTGGCAGTAAATGATTTAAGTTTGGAAACCTAAAGGAAGCTTTACAAAGCCAGTCAGCTCAAATAGAAACCTTGATTCTTCTGGTCCTGTTCACGCCTGCCTAAGAGTACTTTTGTGACTCAGACCTCAGTGGGAGAAGCCTGCTAATGCTTTCAGTTCAGGTTCTGGCTGCCTCTTTTTTGGCAGGATGGGCCGTCTTTTAGCTATCAGGATCACCAAATTGAATTTTCCTCTCTCCATATTCTCCAAGGAACACTGATTGCACCAGTGGACACTTTCAATAGGCAAAGGTCTGTTTCTACCAAAACCACAGCAATAGCTGCTGTCCCACATTCCTTTGAAAATGTAGACAGTGGATTTGATGCTGTTAATTTACTAGCTCAGGGGAAAAAGCACTCAACTAGACAATAGGAAAGTAAAGTGCAAATCGTGTGCCTGCCACAAAGAATGCAAGAAATGCCCCCTCCCAGCAGGTTATCCTCTCTGACAAGCCATGCAGACCATTTCTCCCTCAAACTTCAGCCATCCAGATGTTAAATCTCTCTTCTGAGTTAACTCCCGAGTTCCCCTCAAAGCCTTGTGAAACTGTGAGAGCACTGCCTGCCATGCTAAAATAGTTCCCAGGTATTTAGTGTCACTTTAGGTGCCTAGAGGTGTCCTACTCAGGCCTCTGTCTACTGCCTCAGTACGGCACAGGTCGCTTGTGATTCCTATGCTACTCCTGCTAGTCCTGCATGCCTTGGATCTTCTGAAACCCCTCAAATGCTGAATCCCACTACAGGTTCCTAGCTTTTGGTTGTTCCAGGTTGAGTGAGATGATGGGCTGAAGGTTAGCATTACATAAATGATGACATTTTTACTGAGCAGAAGAGGAAACAAAATTCCCTGATGTCATGGGCAGGACACTAACTGGGCAGTAGAGTGGGATTACTTCCCAGTTCCTGCTCTACACACCATTGTGCATTAAAGACAAGCTGATTTCATGTTAATATCCGGTAGGATTAGACACCTTTCTCACCTTCCAGTAGTTTTAAAAATACAAATATAAATAGTATTAGCATTGTTGAGAAGAATACATTAAAAATCTTATTTCTTTAAGAAACTTTTTCTGTGTCTGGGGATGCACTATGCTTTGAGTTGGTTGACTTTAGTGGATGTGACTGCATTAATGTTTTAATTCAGATCAGAAATATACTTTAAAAGTCCGTATCCCAATTGTTCCCACTTTCCATGTTGTGGTTGGTATTGCAGAACAATTTTAAGAGTGCATGGACTGGATTTCCTTTTGAATTAAATTATCACAAAGGATATCATCTAGGAGCCACCAAAGGAACTCCAGCTGCTAATTTATGTTCATCTCATGGACCAGATTAGAAGAAATCCACAGTAAATCACCCTCTAAACATTTCTGTGTATTTCAGGTCCTTAGTACCAGCCATTTAGTTCTACAGACATTGTGTGCAGATCAAAGCATGCGTGCCTTTAGCTAGTACAAAATCAAATATAAAACCTGAAGTTAGTATTTCATACTTTGATTTGTTAACAATGTATACACCTAGAAGGTAACAAGAGTGTTTTGAAATTGAATTAAATTACATCCTTATTACATTCATTATTTTATAGGTAAGTTTCCTTTTTGTTTTTCCAAATATTGCATTCACAGCTAGCTTATACAAATCTGTTGTTAATTTGCACACAGATGTCACTCTCTGCAGGACATAAAAACAAAGCAGAGATAGCCAGCAGTACTATTTGTTGTGGCATCATACTTACAGAAGCAGCCTGGATTTCATGAGTGTTTTTTATAAAACAAAAGCAAACTCTTCAGACAATAAATGTACAAAGCTTGGATTTGTTATTCAAAAATATTTATGTAGATACCTATTTATTTGCTGTATTGCATGTACTCTTTTTGAAAAACATAAAATTGTTGAAAATTGAAGCGTTGGAATCATTTCTAAAACAATGGTACTGTTTCCCACTGTGTTGCAAAATGTGCCTGACTGCAATTTTGGACAACGTTTTTCAGGGAAAGAAAATTGTGGCTTTTCCTTTTCCAAGTTTTATCATCCTGAAATTTCCAGCAAACATTTAAAAATGAACCACGCTGACAAGCTCTTTTCTCACAGAGCTGGTAGGAACTGGATTGAGAACTAGTAGCTAACATAGATATCTGAGAGTTGTAAGACAAGAATTTACTTTCGGGAATTACTGCTTGGAAATAGATGTATAGTGGTGACTTACAGATGGAGGTTTATAACAGCCACCTACTGACTTATATCTCTGACAAAATACAAGTAAGCTTGGACAAATTTATTAAAGTCCGTAAATCTATAGCTAACCCAAATAAATAGCCTGAACTTCCAGCATCTAAGGATGAAGAAATACAAAATTGTATTGATTACTATGTAGAATAGCTTTCCCTGATCTCTACTGTAAGAATTTTGTCTCTACTGTAATCAGTATGACGAAGTATTGGATGGCATAAGCAGCACCATTTTATTTTGATATTTCACCCCTGATATTTGTGATTATAGCACAAAGAGAAGCCATATTAAAGGAATTATTAAGTGTTCCTTACAAAATACAGAAAAAAGCAGTAAAATTCTGCCCTTTCACAAGGGATTTCCTCTGACGCAGTGAGTGCAAGTACATAGGGATATGGGCAATGTTGTTACATGAATGATTCAAATATCACACTATTCCATTAATTATTCCACTTTAGTTTTAAACTATAGTTCACTAGGCTTTTTATAGAGGAGGGTCTGGATTTGGGAGGGAGCCACTTGCAGGTACACATAAGGTTCATGAGCTGATATGCATACGTCAAAGCATCTCTGGTAATAATGTTGCTTATGAAGTGTCACTTACACAGTATACTGTGTTATAAGTTTAAATTATATTTGGAGTTTCCCTCCAGATTGGCAAGATACAAATTCAAGCACTAATACTGTTTTCTGCAGATACTTCAAGACATAGGAATTTGATTTATTCTTCTATATTAACCTTGTCTTCCTGTGACAAAGAGATGCCAGTAGCAAAAACTCTTTTACATCTTTGGTACCTTTGGTGAACTACCTTATTGTACAAATTCCTCTTCACTGTTGTATGAAATGTCCAAATGATTTGAAAAAGCATAAAACTCTACCAAAAATTTATGTGTGATAATTTCAACTAAATGAGAGAACTTCATTTCCTAAAATTATTACTACAGTAGGTCTCAAATGACAATGGAAAACAAAAATAAAGAAACCAATATTCCTCAATTTTTTACTCAGTGTGAATTCTAAAACATCTTCAGATAATTCAGTCTTCCATGTGATGTGTACCCAAAACCAGGATTTTTAAATACAACTATAGGAAAGGAACTGGTATTTATTGGGATAAAGCAAGTATCATTACTTCTAGTACTTCAGTGTGGAACCACTCCTGGTACATGTAACAAAAAGTGCTGGTCTTTTTAACTTGTATTTAACATCTAAAGTTAACCTTATGGAAGGTCCTATCAGCTCTTTAGTAAATACACTAATATTCTCAAATGTCAGAAGTGGTCTGAATCACTGCAGAAGAGAGGGAACGACAGCTAGAGAAGGGCATGCTGAAGGGAACATGTGCAGAGGTGGACAAAGGAAGAAGAAATTCATAGCAATAAAGAGAGAAAGAACTGGCATGGGCAAAGCAGAAGACAAGATGTGCCTGGACATTTTTTTTCCCCTTTTTCTGTCTCATTTTTTTGTTTAATTGGGAAATCGCATACTTAGACAATGATACCTTTTTGGCTTCTTTAGTGTACAATCTATGCACAAAGAAATATATAATAGAGTTTTATCACATATAGTAACGTCCAAAAAATTAATACTGTGGAGTTCCAGGAGATGCAGGATTTGCAATTGACATTAACAGCTGTTTAAAATTTGTTTTCCTCTGATATTTGGTGCTAGAAAAGTCCATTCATTGGTAGGTAGCATCAGAAGGAGAATTTTGGGAATTGCCCATGTTCAAACTATTTTAATGACCCTCATCAAGGTGCTGAATTAAGTTTACACAGTTACCTTACTCTTCCTTAAATCTGACATAAGTCTTCAGGAATCGATTTTTTCTGTGACCCAATTTTTGCAGGTAATTTTCCTTTCTGTTGTTTTCTCTATTGCAGGGAATACCTCAGCTAAGATTTTTGTCCTGAGATTTGGCATATTTGTTTCCAGTCATCACTACAAACAGGAAACAAGGAGAATCATGAAAAAATATTGCATATTTACTGGATTTAGCTTTTAAACAAAGACCCACAATATTTTTACTTATCTGGCTTCTGCTGCTCACAACTAAAAATAAATAAATGCATAAATCAGCAAACAATGAAAAACTTTTTTTCTACAACACGAAAATCACCTCTGCCAAGAATTTGATTGTGTCCTAGGGACATGCAGAGATGGAGTTAAAAGGAAAGATCCTCTATCAGCTCCTTTTTGTTTGTGTATTGTTTGTCACTGGATCCGTTTATTAGCCTGGAGATAATGTGACAGTTGACTCTAGCAGTAACACAGCACTCATTAGTAAGCTTGACAGGGAGGTGCCAGCAGCTACTTGAGATTGCATTTTATCAATCTTCATGGCTCATTTGGGAGGCTCACTACACTGTGATCTAGTCCCAGTGCTCACTGGGACAGGGCACGCAACCAGGAGCGCTTCTAAGAACGGGGACTTGGAGAAGTTCTCTGTGATGGGATAATCTCTTCTTAGTCAAGAAATGTAGTGCTGACCTAACAATTCTGTAACTTCTATCTGACAGATTCAGTGTCAAATATAGAACACTTGTATAGAGTTTTTAATGTAAATTTTCTGGCATTTCTATACCCCTTAGGATAGTTATTTGAGGAATTCTCTCTAAAATGAAAATAAAAAAGATGGGAAAAAACATTAATGCCACTCTTGAAACTATGTTGTCAATCAAAAGAAGTAGTGATAATACTTTACAGATTTCACAGTTTGTTCTCTCTTCCTTGACTTTTCCCGTGATATTTTTGGTAGCTCATGACAATTTTGAAGTAATTTAATGTTTTCTTTTTAATTTTAAGATGCTGTTGATTTGCCACACTGTGATTCAACACAATGATGCCAATTGCTAAATGAAAAGATTTTGCATTATTCCTTCCACAGATATTAAACTGTAGTACATAGATATACATACATACATACAAGATAATATAGAAATAAAAAATCAGTGTTCCTTCCTTCCTCTCTGCATGTTGAGATTTTCAGAGCCATTAGGAATGTGTTTTCAGAGCCCATGGAAAAGATAGTGACATATTTATAAAATACACACACTCTAAAATTCTAATCTATTTACACTATTTGAGAATGAGTACTTTGGGTAAAAAAATATCTATTGCAAGGGTTATGATAAAAATATGACTCTTGGCAAAACTGGTGCCTGTTGTGTTCACTGGTGAAACATCACGTGCTGCTGATATAGCTTCCTGCTGCTGTGTGTTAGTAATGTCCCCTAGATTACCAGCCGAGGAAACAGAATGTCAGCTTTTGTCATGCAAGAAGAAATGTTTTAATCTGTTTAGGAGGTTAGTGCAGTATGAATTACTGAGATACCATATGTCCTCTAAAACACATGGCAAATTTATCTTGCCTGAAGAACAGCAACTAAAAAACACTTAGTTGTGTTGTCTGATACCAGGCATATAAAAAAACCCAAAGAAACCCCAAGGAAGCCCTATACACTGATGTGCCATATTTAGCAATAAATAAACATAATTAGTTAAGAAATACATTACAAGAGTAAAGAAGGTGTATAGAACAGTCTGACTTCAGTTCTTTTTATGTATTTACATAATCCTGAAATTTCCTCGTCCATACATAGTTTGCTCATATATGCAAAATTAATTTTCTTTAAGGGATTGCATCTTCCCAAACAACGGCTAACCACAAATTCCTGTAATAAAACATGAAAAATGCATATGCCCAGTCAGACTCACTGAATAAAGAGTATAGATACCGAAGGTGACATAATTCAGGGACTTGAATGAGAGAGGAAGAACTGAGGAAGAAAGATGTGAGGCAGGATGCTCACTTGGGGAGTGTATGCATGTAAAGGGAGAAGATATTGAAAGGGAAAGAGATATCCACTCCTTCACCAATGCTGAACTCTGACTGTAATTTGAAGCATAAATGTAGCATTCACAATGGTGTCTAAAATTATACCCTTTGAACTGATTATACTCTTTTTTATTGATAATTCACTTGTTGATACTAGTTACATATTTGGGTTTTGTATAATCTGAAAGGAATTTCAGTTTATAAATCTAGAAGTCAACATGTGAATTAATTTGGTCAGTGATATCATCACTGAAGTAATGTTATGCCTGTAGCAGAAAACAATCAAAACAAGAAAATTCACTGCTAAGTCTTCACTGTGCCATATGTCCCCTAATATCTAATTACAACAGGAGCACAAAAACGCAAGTCATTAAACTTGCACCCTATTGTGCATAGGTATTAGAGGACATGTGGTGCATGTAAAATAAAAGAATGACCTTCCATGCATTTGTTTTATTTGTGGCAACTGTTTTTAACATAGGAAACTTTTTTCTCTATTTTGGTTTTCTGGGAAAATTTCCAAGACTATAGTTTTTGATTAAAATGAACCCTCAAACCTCTGGAATTTGCTATAGCTATTTACATTAGACATATATTTTGTTATAGAGATCTTGAAAGTTTTCTATATTCAAACATTTATGGCAAGTTTTTTTCTTTTCCGTCTAAAGAAACTGAGTTGACACAGGATGGGAAGAAAGGTTCCTTTATGAAAGCTGACAGGCCTCACTAGCCCCTTTTTAGAATAGAGATAAATCCATACTGAAGTACTACATGGATAGTTGGTTGGGTCAGTTTTATTGGACACTTTAATCAATGAGGCAGAGAAAGGACTAGACCAAGAAGTCTCTTACTTTGTAGATGTTACCCTCTTCAGTAAAATGGTAAACTGATAACCAAGAACTCCAGAATGACCTAAAAGTTCTGAGTTAGTGGGCAAAAACATGGCAAATGAAGTTTAATACATTAATGAATTTTAAGAGTATAGAGAATTAGGAGGCAGAGTAGCTGATTTATGAGGAGAGACTTAAAAAGCTTGTGTTCTTCAGTCTGTAGAGAAGGTTGAGGGTAATACAACTGAAATTCACAAAACCATGAAGGTGGATAAAGTGAAAAAAAAGTTGGTTAATTAAGTTTATAAATAGTTGAACATTTCCCTTTCTGATGGTCCTACACTTAGCACATATTAGAAGTATTATAAGATGGCATTTCAAATTGTGATTTCAAACTTTGCAGGTCCCATGAAACAGAACGGCAGCTTGGAACCCAGGCTTGAGGAGTTTACTGTTATTGCTGTTGTTATAATAATTACTGTTTTACAGAGCTTTTTCTTATTTTTCAAATTTATTCTTATTTCTCAGTTTCAAAATTCTCACTTGATGTCCACTAGATAGATTTCGGTTCGTCATTAAGTGCTTACTGAGTAGTCAGTGTCAAACAAAACATGGAAACCAATAGAGTCCTTTGTGGTCCAAAGCATCATAAAGTGAACTAGCCTAGGTGATGCTATAGTTAACACAGCACAAGGCTTAAGTGCAACCCTCAAAAGATATCAGACAGCTATGTACAAGTCAGAGTTAAGTAGAAACTCCATGTACAGTCTGATACTGTGTATATATGTGTATATATATATAATATATATACCACACATTAAGACCATTATTGTTTTCTGTAATATTTCTACACTTGATACTTTCACTTTTCTCGGTTTTTCAACTGTTTTATAGGCATGAATCCATTTATCTTCCTGTTTTTTTAAGGATTCCTTGGACATATATGACTCTTTTCTCCTAATGCAACTCTTCTGTGGTTCCTGTATGTGGTATAAGAAGGAATGTTTACTTTCCATGGCAGAATATCCTCAGCACAGTGTGCTGGGGTTGAGTTAATTGTCTTCATGGTGGCTACTATGAAGCTGTGTTTTGAATTAGTTCTGAACACAGTGTTGATAATATAGTGATATTTTTGTTATTGCTGAGCAGGGCTTACACAGAGCCAAGGCCTTTTTTGCTTTTCATACAGATGCGCTGGCAATGAAGTTGGGAGTGCATGGGAGGTTGGAAGGAGACACAGCCAGGACAGGTGACCCCAGTTAGTTGGTTTACTTTGCTTGTGTGTGTGTCTTTTTCTTTCCCTATTTAACTGTCTTTATCTCAACCCATGAGTTTTCTGGCTTTTACCCTTCTGGTTCTCTCTCCCAAATCCACTAATGGCGGAGTGAGTGAGTGGCTGCTTGGTGCTTCATTACTGTCTGGGGCTAAACTATGACACACACACTTTATTAGTGTTAAAGAGGAGGAAAATTGAAATCTTCAAGTTTCTTCAAAATACAATCAATAAAGCAAAAATTGTACTATTAAAATGGGTTCTCTCCTTTACTAACTTGGTGTCTCATTCAGCCTCTGTTTTCAAAGTGTTTTCTTTCCTTTTTGGAGGCCTGACACAGACATTTGAGATGTGCAGAACAGCAATATGAACTTTCTGAAATGTCAGTAATTGCTGTGCATACACATAAAGTCATTATTTTAAGCAAAAAAGCCTACTTAGATTTCCCACCCCCCTGCAAAATAGGTAAAGAGATTAGCTCACATTAAGGTCCAGTGGCTTGCAAAATTAAAACTGTTGGAGCAGAAAAAATCCTTTATCAGATATTTTAAAATCTGAATTATAAGATCAACAATGGGCTACCAATAAATTTCAGAGGTTTGAAATGTCACCCTGTATCTCAAGTTTCTTAATGTTAAAAAGAGTATTTTAGAACTCTGTATGAAAGTAAATAACTAGCAACAATATAGAAAACAATTTCTATAACTATATTCTTTTGTCCATTAAGTTAAGGCTCCTTAGGTGTTTCATAAAAACTGGACTATCTCCAAGTGTTCTACTGCTACCGTTATTTCAACATAATAGACTAAATGCAAGCCCATGTGCCTGTGTACCAAAACCACTTAAACTTTTCATTACTATCAAGGAGGATGCATAGAAAAGGAAGGTAGCAGAAGTGCCTGAACAAAAAATATAGTGAAAATCAAATATCAGTAAATATGAGGTCTTTAAGTACAGGAAATTAATTTACAGGCTGAGAATTAATAAAGTTAGTATTTCTTTTGCAGTCCACTTGTTCTTATAAATAAGACCTCTAATTATCTTGCTCTAGTCAAACACCTCCATGGATTACTGGGCTGATGGTGATGTTATTTAGCGGGATCTTACTTTTCATTTTTATTTTCCTTCAACCTTTCTTGTGACATTAGTCATGCCATTGTCAAACAAATTTCTGCTTCTTGTTTGTTTTCGTATGGTTAGTTGCTACCAAACCATAAAATTAAGATTATATAATAAAAGGTAGTATTGTAGGTAAAGGGGTTGGTGCTGTTGTGTGTAGAAAACAGAAATATCCTGAAAAAGTGAAAGTGACCAAAAAATGGAAATTCTTCCTGTGGGAAAGTTTTCTTTGGTTTTATGATGTAGATGTTTTATTACATGGGAATTAAATGTCAAATTAAAAATTAATAAATATATCATACCAAGCACATTATGATCTTGAATGAAACACACTAAGCTGATCTTGGAGATGACAATACCCTGATAAATATATAGTCCCAGAAAACTAAACTGTGAAATGTTGAAAAAGTGTTTTGAAAACTCAGCAGCATACAACTTAAACTTTAAGCAGAAGAATTTGTTGTTATTACAACAAATGATTGAATAAAAACTTAGACAAATACAAGTTTATCTAGTCATACTGTGGGTAAGATGCCAAAAACAAGTTAGCTGTGTCTATTATTTTTTTTCTGAATGCTTGAAAATGCAGCTGGCAAAACAAAGCTGTCTGAAATCAAAGAGTACACAGACTTTCAAGTATTCAAATGCTATTCATCCCTCAGCTCATCTGTGACAAACCTTGGATTTGTGTGTGTGTATAGGGAGGAGTGTCTTCCCTTTTTTTTTTTAGGGTTAGATTGGATAGTTTTGTCATTTGTTGTTTGTTTTTTGTTGTTTGTTTGTGTTTTTCAAAATCACTGCCACAAAAATCATCTTTTCACATTTAGAAACTACATTTTTGAAAAATTTTTGCTTTTGTCTTAGACTTAAAACAGAGAGAAGTCTCAGAAGGTGTCAAAGACTCCCAGAGTATCATAGGACTCACAGTATTACATCATCCGCCATCTGGTGTAAAACTCTCTGCCCCAGGGGAGGTACCAGAGGCATTCCCACCTGAACCTGAGTGTGCCTAACTCTGAGTTTCGGGGCTTCCCTCACCACCCAGGGTTTCCACCCACCACCTTGGCAGATCTGGACTGTGCACCACCACTCCAACAGGACTACAATCACCACTTTGACCAACAAACAACAAAATTGCAACAATCAAATCTTGTTGCTGGATTCAATGGGTGTCTTGCACATCCTTCCAGTCACCTGGGGGGGTCCACAGCCCTGCTCCGACTGCCTGTGCCAGCAATGCAGCCTCACTCCAGTGCCATGCAGGCATCTGCTGGTATTGAATATCAACCATCCACTGTTTCCTGCCAGCACTCACTCTCCAATCATTCCTTCCAGGTTTTCCAGGCATGGGGGAGGTGAACCACGTGGAAGTCTGGTCATCCTGTCTCTGTCCTGTGGCCACATGTGTATTTTTTCTGGGTGGAGGAGGTCAGCTGCCATATCAGTTTGGTCTGGTGAGTGGGGCTTGGGAATCTTCTCCTCACTGGTTGGTTTAACCCAGTTTTATCAGTATTGTTATTAGTATTTCTTCTTGGCAAAGAGGGTTTTTTTCACTTATATCTTGGCATATTTGGTCTCTCTCTCTCTGTACACTGGAAAACCCAGTGGTATTGAATCTGAGGAAGTAGACTTCTGTCAGAAGACTTCGTCCCTCCAAATTGCCCCAAGCTGAGACAGGCCCAGATGCCTTGGATAACGTGAATGACCAGAGAAAGTCCTTGCAATAAAATAATTGGTGCTGCTGCTACCATTAGTTCCTGTTTTCCAAAGGGTATCTATCACTTGTTCACTAACTACGTAAAGTTAATTTGGCAAGACAACAGAATAAGAGGAAATAAGTTTTCATTGAGTTGTGGAGATTTTTAGTGAATCTTACGTCTTCTAAATTAATAAACTAATTTAATTTGTTACTGCACCACCTGCAGTTCTCTTTCACACTTCCTGTAAGTTCCTTTTCTCTTGTTATACCGCCCAGAGTTCCAGACAGTTGAACTCCTAACTGGGCAAGTGGCCACAGAGGGCTCACTGAGTCCAGGCTACACGTGTGCCAGCAGGCCATCAACACACACCAGGTAGGTCAGCAGGCTTATGGCTACCTATGGAGACCATTCATAGCCCATCTGCTAATTCTCAAAAGACTTGTTCCAATTAATAATCTTTGGCTCTTCTATTACTCTATCAAGCTTAGATAAAATTGACCAGAGTTTTGTCAGTCGCTGGGAGCTGACCAGGACTGATGGATGAGCAAACCTTTATTCACCCACAAAACCTGTTTTTTCATTAGGAAATCAGTACAAGCAGCTGGTAACTGCAGAGTGTGTCAGGCAGAGGTGAATGCTGGCGTGCCTTTGACAACCCTCATAGTTTGCTCTGTCTCACCTGGCAGACCAGATTTTTTTCTCTTTAAAAGTTTTTTGTTCTGGCTCATGCTGTAACAAAAGCACTCTTTTGAGATTCCAAAGCTTTTTGTGGTTTTGCTGCACCCACTTGAAAGAAAAATTTCATTCCAATTCATTTGAATAGTCTGACAGCATTGAGTTGATACAACATGTTAAAAAACCTTGTTGTTACGAGGTTTTGAGATCATGTCAAGAGCATATTAAAATGTTTCATCTAATTCAAACAAAAGGCAGCATTTGAGGAAATTGCTAACCCAACTTTCTGTTTTTTTCATTTTGATTACAAAGGAAAAAGATCTTGTGCATTTCTACTATCTTGGTCTAGATCTGTTTGATTATTTCTCTCAACCCTTCCTCTCAGTATCCTTTAGTTAGTTTTGACCAAATTTCACAGCAGAGTGTATGTTTTATGGATCAGTGGAAATTTGTGATGTAGGTTGCAAAGTTGGAAAGAGGGACCCTGTTAGTGATACAGTTGAAGAAAATATTGCAGTCATTGTTCAATCATCATTAGACACCAGACAATACACAAAGCAGATGTGCTTTCTGTGAGCAGGTTATGTTTGTTGGAAACATAGCATCTGTAACAGAGAGTGTGTCAACTGTGACACACAAATCCATAGGAACCTCAGCTTGTTTAGCTCTGGTACTCTCTAACCTATGAATGAGAGTGCTGTTGAATCTGTGATATGTGAGAGTGTGCACATGTATATTCCTTCAGACAGATGAAAGCAAGCCTTGTTATTTCCTAAACACTGTTACAAGTATGGATTGAACTGTAAATTTCTAAAAATATATATTTTGTTTGCTAGAGATCTTATGTTGCATTTCTTCTACTATTCTTTCTAACTACAGCAACCACACAACTCTATATCACAAGATTTACTGTCACTCAAGTCAGATTACTGAATGTTCCCAGTTCCATAAAATATTATGTCTACAACTGCACCATTAGAAAGAAGATAAAAGGCTGAGAGGGGCTTCTATCTCTGGTATATTCCCCTCCATTAAAAAAATGCACAGGTAAGTAGTATCATGTATTTCTTAGCCACTGATGCTGTTTAAGAGAAAGTTGCTCTGTATTGTATCTAGCCGTAGGCATCTGAGTAGGGTAGTCATGCAGAAATGAATGCCTGTACCATTCTAGGATGTTTTGAAGACCTTGATGGGATCATTGTACTACTTTGCTTATTTGCCAGTTATATACATTTGATTTGCTGCATAGTGACTATTACTCATTGGTTTTGTTTTTCCTTTGGAGGAGAGAAACCAGAACTCCTCTCTCACTCTACTCATCCCTTTCGTTACCTTTGGCATCTGTGAAGTTCTCAGAGAGTCTGACTTTCCATGTGCTATTGAACTAACAATTAATGTAAGGATTTTTAATATATTCTCATTGTTTTACACCATCTCAAAAATACTGCAGTGTTTCAATAACTTGATTTACTACATCTCAAGTTCCTTAAATCCACATCACCTGGCCCAAAAGAACTAGGAAAAAAAAAAATCAGTCTTTTCAAGAACTGTATTTCCTTCCCATTAAGGTTCTTCTGTTTTTGGGCTCTGACCCAACCATATTAGTTAATCCTACCAAAAGGTTTGGTGAAATGGAACCAGAGAACGATCCAAATATTATCTGTGAGTGTTTTAGATTGCTTTTGTCTGATGAAAATCAACTTGAGAAGCAAACTTTACTGAAAACAATGCCAAAAATTACAAGTTTGCAAATGGAAAACTTTTTATGGAAACTATAACAGTACATTAGCTTCACTGCACCCAGTACACTTTCTACAGTGCAAAACTCTCAGAGTGGGGAATTTCTATTTGGCTTGGTTGCATATATCTAGTTAGTTCCTTCAGTGCATTTTAGAGAAGCAATTAATAAACATTCAGCATCGTAAGCCTTAGGCTGGAGAAACAGGGTTCATGTTGTAAATGGTAAAGGGGTGACCCAGTGCTTTCAAGCTGGGTAGTAATGAATGTTCCACTCCATGTTGGTGGATCCTCTTGGACAACAGAGAAGTGTGTGGGAACCCTTTGAACAATCATTTCTTCAAGTGCTTAGCTCCATCGGTAATACCACAGTCTAATTTAGCATACTCTGATAACCACATCTAAACCCTCTAGAGGTTTACGTTTTAAAAGAGATTTCCACAAAAATATCAGTCTGAAAGTATATATTTTTCAGTGGTGCGAGGACTGTAAAAAATTATTTTTGTAATGAGGTAGCATATTCTTTCCCCACATGAAACGCTGATGGAAATCACAATAAATAAACGTGATGTCAGGTTAGAAAAAATGTTGTAGTTCCATGTTGTTGGTTTGCAAATTGAATTTTTACATAAAATTTACACTAAATGGAACCTCATTATACAGTGATGAGGTCCAGTATGATCCAAATCGTTAAAATCACTGTACTGCTTAATGATTCACTAAGTGGTACTGCAGTGCCATAAATTTAGTACCAGTTTCATGATTCAAAACACCAGACTGAGACACCAGCAAATCGTATGTGGATCATTAAATTTACAATGAATGTCAGAGATGAAATAAGGGGGAAAAAACACTTTGAGAGATAGGGATAATATGTGCTCTAAGGTGACATCCATCAAGATAAATGATCTTATACCACTTCTGCTTGGATAATAATGAGGGGTTGTTTTTTTGTTATTCTTTATTTCATAATTTCTAAAGGGGTTGAAAGTCTAAGCCTTTTAAGAATTAAAGTATCTGTCATTTTCTGAGTACCTTGTGATCTGTTTTATTTGTATTTATACAATATACATATGCTACTACATTCTCTTCTGACCCCATTGGGCCAGATTCTCCCCTTGGTAGGATCAAAATATGTCAGTTTTGTACATTTTACAATAGTAGATTAAAATAGTGTAGATAATAGACTAATAGTGCTATCAGAACCCTTGAAAGTAAATTTTTGCAATTTTATATATGTATAATAGATGGTCAAATAAAGAAGTTCAATAATAATAACAAATTATTTTAAATAATATTATTAATAAGATTTCTTTTATATTTCATTTGTATACACATTCTAACTTATGTGTGTAAATATAAAAAATGCATCCAAATGAGCGATATAGTTATAGTCAATATACACACATGGAATATTTGACTCTTTCAGTTTTGGGAGACTGAATAGTTTGTTTTTCCTCTGATTGACTATTTCATTGTTTTAATTCTGCACCAATAGGTGTTCCCCATCATGAATCAGACATCATCAAAACAATAGATAACATGTAGGCTTCATTTTTCAGAACTAATATATCCTAAGTGAGGAGTAAAGCATTGAACTGAAAATAAAAATTATTCATAGATTAAAAAAAAAAAACAACAAACCAACCAACCACCCAACCAACCAACCAACCAAAACCACCAAAAAAAACCAACCCCCCCCCAAAAAAAACCAAAGAAGAAAACCCCAGTGTCAATCTCATCAGTGTGACTGGACTGGAGAATTTAAAATTTTGTCCAGAAAGATACAAATTAGATAGAATGAAGATATATTATTAGATCTAGTGATACTATATGGAAAAGTAAGAACTCTGAAATTGCTTACCTGGGCAGGAGGCAGGTTTCCTGAAGTTTTGTTCCACTACTTTCTTCAAAATTTCATCTTATTTCATTGCATCTAGATACCAAATACACATAAATGCTTTGTAACATAGAACTTCATCAACAAACCCAGAAAAAGTTAAAAGTACAGAATACAAAAATATAAACCAGAATTGTTATTTGAGAAACTATATTCTGGGGTTTATTTTTTAATGTTGACTTAGGTAACATAAAGCATATGAAAAATATATGGAACTTCTTTCTTTTTTTTTATTTTTGTGAAACTAAATAAAATTAAGCTATTTGTCATGCAGTCAGAAATGTAGAATATAAATATTCTTTTAAAAAATTTGGCTATACAGTCAGTGTGACCTTGAGCCCACCTACATTTTGAATTACTATCCTGTGCAGTTAGTAATAAGAACAGGAAATAGTGAAAAAATAGGAAAATAGAGGAAACACCTACAGTATCGGTCTCTGTCTCTTTTTGTGTCCCTCACTAATGTGACTCTTTCTTCTGTCCACCATTTTTTCAGTTCTGGCCTCATTAGCAAATTCTTTCTCTGTTGTCTGCCCTGACCATCTCTTTTTTAATTGAAAATATAAGGTTTTTGCTATTCTTGATCGCCTTTTTTAACCCTGGTCCGTTGAACTATCATCAATCCACAGGACTGATATCAAATACACTCCTCACTTTTTGTGTAATGGAGACAGTGATTGATGTTATTACAATAATGCAAGTTTAGGCTGATTATAATAATTCCTTTTTGATCATGTATCAAAGTGGAGGAGAAGGAAAGCTTTTTTGTTCAATACACTTCTTTTTCACGTCCAAGAGCTTAAGCAGGGGAAAAGTCTTCAAGGACTGTGCAGGTCTTGAATTGGTTTGAAATATTTAACACACCCATTTTAAATCATGGTCAGAGGTAGGATTTTACTAAAATGATTGTTTACAAATATAGTATCTGTTGTAAGGAGGCTCCAGGCTGTTTGTACTGTGAAATGGTACTTAAAAACAATTTATGCCAACCAACCTGGATTTATTTTTTTCTTCACACTAGTCTTGTAAAAGTGGAAAGTGAGATGAAAGGAAAATGAATTCATTTACTTTCAGACACAGGAAATGCTACTAAATTTGGATATGTGAAAATATTGAACTTTCACTGGGGAAAAAAATAAATGATTTGAGGCCCTAGTGATCACACAGAGGATCCAGACAATTTGACAGGTATGAATTTATCTCACTTGTGAATGAATAACCTTTGGTAACTCACTTGAGACTTAAATATTCTGAACACATTTTCTCTGGAACACTTCAAAAGACACAGTTCATTTCTGTCTCTACCAAACAGCCCCTTTGGTTACCTTCAGTTTACTGAGTTTTTTGCTTTGCAAGTTTGGAAAATTAACATAATAAAAGCCTTCCAGTGAGTTTTAGTCATGAAGGAATGAAACATTAACTCTTTGATTATTCTAAAGTCTACAAAATCTGTTTTTTGTATCAGTTGAGGGAATCTTCATTGATCTCCTCTAAATCTTGCTTAATCTGTAAATAGAAATTCACCTTGCTTTAAAATACAGGAATATGTTTTCAAAGCAGTCGGTGACTTCAATATAAGATGTTTTGTGCAACAGGGACCAAAGTGTACCTCCAAGAAATGCTGCATACTCTCAAAGGAAGCAGGGAGCTGAAGATATGAATGAAAGTGGAGGAAAGGGAGTGCACCTCATGCTGAGAGCTGACTATGATGGGTTAGAAGTGATCACAGTTTTCTGAGTTTGCCTCGTAGGTGGGTGGAGTCTATTAAAATAGATTATCATTACTTTGCTAATGGATATCTCCCTTCACCAGGCACTGACTATGAACTGGCAACTGTGATACATACAAAAGGATTCAGCTACTCATATCGAACATGCTTTTTTGAAATTTAATTATAAAATATATATAAAACAACTAAGAAATTAAAGCCTGAAGAGATAAACCAAAAGAGGCAATGAACACGAAAGTCGCTAGTGCTTTAAAATTTGATTTGTTTTTATCAAAGTTAAATGTTTCTGTGCTTAGACTAAACTTCTGTTGCAAAGTAAAATTCTAAACAGTCTCGTGTAATATGTGGTAATGATTTTGATTTCGAAGCTTTCAGAAGGTTGAGAGAGCTATTCAAAATCTTTTGTTGTTTCATCATCTTCTGTTGACTAGGCATATGAAACTGAGAAATCACAATATCACAGAATGACTGAGGTTAGTAGGTTCCTCTAGGGAGTGTCAGCTTTGGATTCTGAAAATCTAAATTTAGGTTTCTAAATGCAAGCACCAATCTGTGAGTTAAGTATCTAAACTGTCATCTAGTCCATAAAAATAATAGATGTTGAGAGTTCTTAAAATCACCTCAAAGTAGCTAATGATATTTAGTCAGATGTACAGCCTTCTTGCTTGCATTGACTAACATTCAGCTGACCATAATGGGAACTGCATTGGGTCTGGATGAGGTGGAGTCAATTTTCCCCACAACAGCCCTCACAGTGTTGTGCTTTGCATTGGAGCTGGAAAAGTGTTCATAACAGACCTGTGCTTTGGCTACTGCTGAGCAGTGCAGGCACAGTGTCAGCACTGTCTCTCCAACATTCTGCTACCAGTGGTAGGATGGCAGTGGACAAGATGGTAGAGGGAACACAATTAGACCACCTGACCCAAAATGACCAAAGGAGTATTCCATACCATACCACGCAAGCTAAGAAAAGGAGGAGGAATAGGGGGACATTCATTATTTACAATGTTTGCCTCCTGGAATAACTGCTATGTGTGCTGAAGCCCTGCTTCCTGGGAAGTGGCTGGACATGACTTGCTGATGGAAAGTAAAGAAAAATATCTCTGGGTTTTTTAACTTCTCTTGTGCTTGTGCAACCTTTCACTTTCGCTTTACTAAACTGCCATATCTCAATCTACAAATTGTTTTCCATTTTTTCTCTCTGCTGTCCAGCTGAGAAGGGAGATGATAGAGCAGCCTGGTGGGCACCTGGTATACAGCCAAGGTCAACCCACCACAGGACCTTAGACTCTTAACTTACCTATAGTTACTGATCTTCTGACAAATTAGATTGGGGGTTGCACCCTGCACTGAATATGTCTTGGGGATGTTGATCTACCATGTTCACTGCTGTCTAATTCATGCTTTGGAAATGCATCAGCCTTGTGGGTTTCTTCCCGTATGGTATGACCAGCTTAGAGAACATACACATGTTTTTCCCTCTCTCTCTCTCTGCAGAAGGCCTCCTTTGTCTGCGTCTGAGGAGATCTGTTCTGTAGATCTGAAGGAAGTATAGTGATGGCAGTTCTTTTTTTACACACATTTATGAGACTAAGTGTAACAATTCATTCATTGCAATGGTGTCCTGATTGCGCAGCAATGGCCCAAGCAGAGGTGTTTTACTTCTATGAGTGACATGCATCAGTGCTGGTGTTCCTCTTGTCACCTGAGTAACATATCTGCTACAGGTCTGACCTTCTGAAACCACATTAATGAAATAAGTGTGAGATAGGTGACTGGTAATAGCTGATGCACGTGCTCGCTAGATCTGATGCTCTCTCTGCTTCATCTTTTTTTCTGTAAAGCACTAAAGCTAAAAAGAAAACATGTCACTCATCTAAAAAGGATTATAAGCTTTCCTTGAAAACAATAGTGTAATTTAAACAGGTTAGATCAATAATAGAAATATATATGTCTTCAACCAGCACTATGACACACTTTTTTGTATCTAGAGTGCATTGTAAAGTAGTCAGCATACAATATCATAACTAATACAAAAAGATGACATATCAATCACTTTTATTGTGCTCGATCTTCATATGACATTTCGGTTCTTTGTTTAGATAATAATTGTACACAACTCTGTAGAGCTTTGTTTCTTTAGTCTAACCATGTCTAAAGCATTGTTATGTTTAATAGGAGGATTTCTACTTACAATATAATTATATCTTATGTATAATTACATTGTATGTATATAATTAGACTAACATTGTATTAGGTATTGATTGGCAAAATGGGATGAAACATAGTATGAAGAGACTTCATGGTAAATATTAATGTTTGGTTTATAGCTGTAAAGAGATTTTAAAACCTATTTTTTTTAAAAACCTAGATTTTTAACTTTAATTAAAAATGGTAGTTGTGAATTATGCCAATTATAGTATTAACCTACAACTGTTTTATTAGCTGGACTGCACCCACAGCATGAAACTACTATATCAAGATACGGAATTATTTAGCTTTCAGAGAATAAGCTATTTATTTATATGTTGAAGAGTTTTCCATATAAACAGTCGTAGTCCAAATGCATAATTTTAAAACTATATCTTACAGAAATATACATAAAAAGATCGAAAAGAGGAACTCCTCTGAATCCTTTTAATGTCAAAACAATGTCTGTTACCTCCTCTTACAGTTCCATGAACCATGTGTTTAAAAAACCCTGGAAGAATAGATGGTTGCAGATAACAAGATCCTGTCTAATCAAGAGAGAAAGGAGCCTCCAGAGCAAAGTAGATCTCAAGGTACAGCTACATCTGCATCTTTAACTAAAGCAATTATAAACTTTGCCTAAAAAAAGAGTTTGTTGCTTGTGATGCTAAAGTCTGGTCTGTAGCCTGACACTGAATAGGCTGGGGAACTAAAGCCTCTGCTACTAATATTCTATTAATTAGAAATGTTAACTGATAACATAGTAACAGTTTTTTAAAAAATCAAATAGAGATGAACTCCCATGAGAAACTGATGTTATTGTTAATAGCATGGCGGTGTAAGTGCAAACACTTGTGATTAGATTTGCCATGGTGATATCAAAGAATGAGGGATAAGGGATCTCACAGAAATATGTCTGTTTACTATTATTTATTGATTTTATTGTTCTGAGTGAATGCTGCAAACTTTGTTCTGGTAATTTTACAGCTAGTGCAGCCAAGGTTCATGTATTCTCTCAGGAAAGTTATTTAATAAGGGGACCCACCAAATTCTGCTTGTTTGGGTAGCTCTGAGTGATATTAAATCTGGAAATGATAAAGCCATGGGTTACTACAGGAAGGCCTTAGTCCTAGAGAACTAAGATGTGAGCATCTTAAGTGAAAATGTTGAGTAAAAAAAGACCTCTTTTGGATGGAAGTGATACTGAATAATCCTTGAAGCAGACAGGAAACTAATGATATGCTTTGTGTTGGAAACCTTTGTCTCTAGAAGAAATGGTGATAAGTGAATAATTCTTTATACTTTTGCTTTCTTTAAATATTCTCTAAATTTTTGTCACCTCTATTCCATAGCACCATCAATGCACCCATTGTTCTGCTTATTGCTTGACTGAACTAGAAAATTAAAATAAAATAAAAAGGAAGAAAATAGGGAGCTGAATGGTGTCAATATCTTAGATATGCAGTGGTATGAGTGTCCTAGTGTTTCCCCATGTTGGCACTGAACAAAGAAAACTGGTGCCAGAGATTCTCTAAGTGAATGCATGTTCAGAGTACAGGTATTTCAATACCATCCTCTTATACCCCTCAGAAAACAGAGTCCTAATGAAAGCTTCAGCAGAGACGTAAATCTGATTTGATGTTTCATCAGAAAAAGCAACTGGACACAGCATTGCCTCAAGCTTAGTAAACAAGAATTAAATATTCAGATAACATAACTTAGCTGACATTATAAATCATCAAACTGATTGCATGAGTTCTGGAATATAGGTATCAGTGAAGTTGGTCACTCATAAAGCTTCTCATTGAGTTTCCCAAATTAAAGAAATGTAGCAATAAGAGATGTATCATGGATCTTCGACCAAACAGGTACATCTACATTGTCCACAGGTGAATTAATTTTCTATATGCCTGTATTGGGCTTACATGGCAAGGTCTTCGTAGCAGGGGGGCTACAGAGGTAGCTTCTATGAGAAGCTGCCAGAGGCTTCCCCACAGAGCCAATGCCAACCAGCTCCAGGATGGATTGGCTCCTGGCCAAGACCGAGCCAATCAGGAATGGCAATGACACCTCTGTGATAACATATTTAAGACAGGAAAAAAATGGTATTATGCAGAATGAATTGCAGCCAGAGAAAGGTCGAGTCAGAGCATGTGAAAAGAGCAATTCTGCAGACACTGAGGTGAGCGGAGCAGCAGCAGGAAGTGCTGTAACCCCATGGGAAACTTGTGCTGGAATGAGCTCCTAGCAAGGACCTGAAGACCCATGGGGAGAGTAGCCCCTGAATAGGTTTTCTTGTAGGACTGGTGACTCTGTGGGGGACCCACACTGGAGCAACCTGTACCTGAAGGGCTGCACCCCGTTGAAAAATGACCCACATTGCAGCAGTTCATGGAGAACTGTTGCCCGTGGCATGGACTTACAATGGAGAAGTTCATGAGGAATTGTCTCCTGTGGGAGGGACCCCAAGCTAGAACCAGGGAAAGGCTCTTCAACCTGTGATGAACTGATCAAAATCCCCATTCCCTGTCTCCCTGTGCTGCTGGGAAGGAGGTACAGCTTGAGGAAGGAGGGAGGGGTGGGGTGAAGGTGTTTTTAAGATTTGTTTTGCTTCTCATTATCCTGATCTGATTTTGTTAGTAATAAATTCAATGAATAGACATAAGTTGAGCCTGTTTTACCCATGACGTTAACCTGTAAGGGATCTCTCCCTGTCCTTATCTCAACTTCTGATCCCTTCGTTATATTTTCTCTCCCCTGTTCACTTGTGAAGGAGAGTGATGAAGCAGCTTTGATAGGTACCTGGTGTACAATGCCCTATACAGTGTTGAGTGCTATGTCTTTTCAGGACGCAATTGAGGGCATCTGAAATAGACCTCTAGAATAAATAATTGCATCCTAGAAGTGCCTGGTGCTCTCCATTGTCTGTAAATCGAATCTCGTCTAAAGTTTCCTCGAGTGGAGTGGGATGTTGTTTGATATTGAGAGGGCATTGATGAAAATCACCAAATTTCAATGTCCCGCACTAGCCTCCTTGTCATCTAGAACAGGCAGATAACTGGACTGCAGGCTATGCCTTAATGTCATGTTTAGGATAACAATGTCACAGGCAAGCAACCCTAGTAGATGAATGTAATCCATATATTGTCATGGATTTTTCCTCTGCTTAGGCTGTTTTCTCACCTCTGATCTTTGTTGGAAGGAATGGATTCTTTTCCTTACATTTAGAGATGTACTTCTATCTGCGTGTGATAAGTTTAAACAAATTTCTTCAAATCTACTCTGTGTTTTGCAAAGCTACTTTGATTCTAATAAAGCCTATGTTTCCATTGCTAGGTCAATTTTTTTTAAAATTCCCTCAGGAACTGTTCTTAGCTGTGAAAAGTTTCTGGAACAACAACATACCAAAGAACATTCCCAGATCAAACTCTTCTTAAATTCCATCATAGGAGACAAAAAAGGAATACCCTGGAAAGTGTATCCAAAGTAATTTCCAAGCTTCTAAGAATTAATGGGAATTAATCCACTATTCTGAATCAATATAAAATATTCAGAAGCGAGAGTATATATAGTAACCTGTGGGAGTTGCCAAAACTAATTTGAGATCATAAGTGTGAAACTGGTAGCAAACATGAAAGATAAAATGTTTATCTGAGTTTTCTGGTTTTATGGGGCTGCATTTGTACCTAATAATTTTCAGTATAATTATCTCACAGGAATGGTGGATACTAAATAATGTGCATGAAACCTGCTTATGTAGGAATAAGCAAATAAGTATACTCATGTTGACCTTGTCTTTTAAGGTTAAAGTGTGCTTCATAGGATACTTTCACTCATGAAATTATATGCTTGCAGATGACCTTGCAAATGGTTATGCATTTTCCTCCATTTTTTCATTTTAGAGTTGTCCTGATTAAGTGCACTGGAATCACTATATATTAATATGACAGCTCAAATTACAGGTAGCTTGTAGAATAAAAATGTAGATAAATTGGATAAATGGGTTATACTGGGACAGCTAAATTAATTAAGTTTCTAGGGAAAAACAGATTCTCTCTAATACTTAAATATCTAGAAGGTGATTATTTGTAAACAAATAATGCATAGAGAATACTTTTAATAAATGTGGTTGCTCAGGTTTATTATTCTCTCTACCAGCAAGTATTTTGCAATAATTTCATCAGAATGTTCCAATCTGACATCTAACCTAAATCTTCACCACTTTGCTCATCCTTCTCCTCCATTTTCTAAATTCTTACATTTCTGAGTTGGCACTTAATAGCAATGACTGCTACAGACCCTTTTGTATTTGCAAGGTAATTAAACAGGGAAATAGAACCTTACTCACAATAATGCCAAAATGCATCAATCTTGTTTTAGGATGGCTGCCTTGAAGGTGAAAGAGAAGCTTACATTCAACTTTTCCATTCTTATCTTCTCACTTAAGATCTTTAAAGGCTCTTAGACTACTTGTATTTACAGTTTTGTGAGGTGGACTTCTGTCTACCGTGATTGAAACTTCTGCAGTAGCCACTGCTGTCAATGCATGAAAACAGATTTAAATATAGGACCAATGAATGGAGGGTATATTATTATTTTAACCTTCTAGCCTGCTTGTCCAGTTCCAGTTGAAGTTTTTATATTGTGAGATTTGTTTAGAGTGTCAGACAGGCCTATCAAAATCTGAATTTACAGCTAACCTGGCAAGACATCAACTAACTACATTGATAAAGAATGTCAGAGTTCCATATAAGGAAGGCATCAGTCCCTAATGGGGACAATTAAAATATTAGGTACCGAAACAAATCATGTTTCACTTAGTACAGTTGTGCCTTCTTAATGACACAAATTTACTATTAACTATTAAAATAATGTCAATGAATTTCCTAAGCTAGCATATGATTCTCACTAAATTTAGTAATTTCTACACTTGGAATGTTCTGAGACACAGACTATGTTCCTGTCATGGCAAATTAGGTCAACATGGAGAAACAGAGTCAGAGAATGATGAAACATTAAAGACTACATTGTTAACTGATGTCTTTTTCATTTTATTTTTCTTCTGTGACATTTAACAAATTGCATGTTAAATGCTGAGAGACATAAAAATGCTTTGTTTGATTACTAACAAACAGGGAGAAAGAGTTCTCTCAGTTGGTGTGTAACATAGTGATGTAAAGCTGAGCTTAATGATAGGTTTTGGACATGCTGTCTGAGGTCCCTCATCCTGCAGGTATGTCAGAGTTTGTTGCTCCATAGTGCAGTCTACATGATTTATTAAGTTTTTTGTGTACTTTTATGGAGTTACTTCAGGAATCTTTAATTTTGCCTTTACCATATCTCATGAGAACTTCTTAGAATCTCAAGACTCTGCAAAAAGAAATGCAGCTATTGTGAAATCCACATACCTCACAGACTACCTCTCTGTCATAGCACATATCAAAGTCTTTTTCATTCTAAGAAAGGTAAGAGAACTGATAAAGTTATGCAGAGCTAAACACTGACTAAATCCCCTTTCCTACTTGCAAGGGTGAAAGTCAAACTCCAGATATAATGAGAGCAAGAAAGTTGACATATTTCAACTTTTTTTTCTTAAGTGTAAAACAGAAGGACAGGATAAGTTTCTGCATGCAACAACAAAGACCTGTATGGTGACAACGAGATTTGTGTATAAACTTCTAGGGTTTTAGCCAGGGTCTGATAGAGCAGCTTACAAACTCATGATTTGAGAGTATTATATTTTAGACCAGCATTATATGTGATATGTATTATTCAGTTCATTCCAGCAGATCATAAAAAGCAGCCGTGTACGTTGTAGTGCACTCTGAATGCTTCTTTGTTAAACACTCAGTACAATGAAGTCACGTAAAAGATTATCACAAAATGTAAATCATGCAGTCAGGTTATGTCTTGCTTTCCTGATAATACCAACAATATTTATAATTAGCAAATTATTGAAGATGTAACACTTCATTTATTAATAAAAATAGATACATAATAGATACATAATTCTATTTCTGAGACAAACATGTTTTGGGATTTGCTCACTTGGAAAGAAATTATGAAATTTGAAATAATAAATAGGCCTCCTACGTTATGCCCTGGCTGCTCCTAACTAGATCACACTTTTGAATTATAATGTAACTGTAAGACTAATGTTATATCTGTAATACGAAATGAGACACTAGGGGCATGGGACAAAGGACTTGAAACTCTGTCTCTGTCTCAGGACTGTAATTGTTTACCTCTGTGTGATTCAAATCTGCAAGTATCTTGTTACAGCCCTGTGTTTATGATATAAATTTGGGTACAGAACACTGGTTTTTGTGGAAGAAGTTGCTCTCCTTGTAAATGGCTCTCTTTGTGGTGAAAGGAGGAACATAATTTTTAATCACTGAGATGATCAATACTTCAGGGATGTTTGATTTTTTGAGACAAATTGCTATGTAATAAATAACGCAACATATATTTGAAAAATTCCATAGAAAAATCTTGCATGGAATTTGACAATAAATTGAAGGAGTTAAAATGGAATAGAACTGGGGCACTTAGTGGTGAGGTCTTTTACATAGGAGCATAAACTTATTTACAGTCCTGGTGACTTATGTGAAATGCATAAGTTGTGTCTCCCTGACCAGCAATTCAGCTGAATGTCATAGATCATTATTCTTGTATTTCTCTCCTTACCCCTGCTCAGTTCTTTTCTCCATTTCTTGTCACCTCATCAGAGCAGGAAGTCCTAGCTCTGATATGTTGTGGTATTGCAGCTGCTTCTGTAACCTATACAGTTCAAAAGTAAGGTTTCAGGCAAGAAGGACCAAAGAACATCTCACTTGTTCATGATGCAGGAGTTTGAGAAACAGGAACTATGGGAGCAGCAGAGTGGAAATGCACCAATTTATTCTGGGGACTGCCCACCTTTGCAGAATAGGACCTGGTGGTCCTGGTGGACAACAAGCTCAAAATGAAGCAGCCAAGTGCCCTTGACATGAGGAAAGTCAATGACATCCTGGATTGCTTCATGTGGTTGCTATCAGGGCAAGGGAGGTGATCCTTTCCCTCTACTCAGCACTGGTGAGGACACTTCTGAAGTATTGTTTCCAGTTCTGGGCTTCTCATTACTGGACAGTGCTAGGCAAATCTCCAGACATGCTGGAGAGAGTCCAGCAAAAGGTCATGAGATGATGAAAGGATTGGAACATCTCTCTTGTGAGGAAAGTCTTAAAGAGTTTGGCCTGGAGAAGAGAAGGCTGAGGGAGGAGCTTGTCAATGTATATAAATATCTTCAGGGAGGGTGAAAAACTATAGAGCCAGCCTCTTTTTCAGTGGCACCTAGTGACAGGACCAGAGGCAGTGAGCACAAACTGAAACTCAGAAAGTTGCATCTGAACATCAGGAAACACTCTTTCACTGTGAGTGACTAAGCACTGGAACAGGTTGCTCAGAGAGGCTGTGGAATCTCCCTCCTGGAAGATATTCAGAGCACTCTGGACATGGTCCTGGGTAACCAGTTTTAGGTGACCTGCTTGAGCAGTGGGAGTTGAACTAGATAACTTCCAGAGCTCTCTTCCAACCCCAAACATTTAGTGATTCTGTGAGAGGCTGAAAGGCACGTGGAATGTGGGATTTAAATCTTTATTTGGGAATGCAAGGTTAGAGAATGGCAATGCCAGGAACAGCCTGCTGGGCACCTGGCTTAAGAAATGAATTTGAAGGGTGATGGCTGAATGCAACTTTGTAGTGCAGTTCAGAAAAGAGTTTGATGAAATCTGCTGTGCTTGGGTTTATCTTTTGGGTCGTGAGGATAAAATTATTTCAGGCATTTGAAGGAGATGATTTCTAATTTCACATATGCTGCAAAGGAGGTTTAACCTAGGCCCTTTTGTATAAAAGAGCCACCACCCTTATTGCTTTCTCTTAAAGTGTTTCTTCTGTCTCATCCCCTCACACAGAAGGGGATAAGTATAGTTACCTCTTGGACACATGATTTGAAAGTACAGAAAGCATCATCAGTGCCCTCTAATTTCAGAGTAAGCTGCTAAACTATGGCCAGAAATGCGATTCAAGATATATTTCCTCCTTAGCAATAGCTAAAGCTTTATCATGGATAGAATAAAGAGGTTTCCTACAGAGGTTGCTGGCTGCTGTGAGACAGCTATGTGCTCCCACTGATTTATGCTGTTATTCCCACTAAGTCTTGGCCATCTAATCCAGGACCTTGATAGCAAAAAGGAAGTCAAGCAGCTTAAAAGTTTAGGCATTACAAATCCCAGCACAGCAGCACCCAATTCATTTTATATATCTTGCCCTTAGTGCCTAACACATACATTTTATCAGCAGCTTGTAGGGCATGCAGTCAGACAATTTCCATTATGGTCAGTGAAATAGCATGGTTAAAATCCTGTGCAATGCTTTATAAATTTAAATTTAAGCATAAATGTTCTGTAACAAGATTATTGTATCTGATCTGATGGTTGGAGAAAGCCCACTCATTTTGTATTGTCAGCACTTGAAGCAGTCATTGATGTATTAAGCTCTTACACAAGTCATGGCATCTTACTTGAACCAACGTGCAGTCGCAAGGGATTTCAGTTGAAAGAGTAGATGCAAGATACACATTTATAACAGTGAGGGCAATCAGCTTTGCAATGGATTAGTGAAGAATATGGTAAATTCCTCATCACTTGGAGTCCTTTTATCAATGTCAGGTGTCTTTCTAAAAGAAACAATCTATTTCAATAACACTTTATTAGGTTATATGCACAAATAAGGAGAAGAAACCTACAGTTTTTATGCAGAAAATTGGTTGAGATTAACACAGTTTCCATTTCTGTTTTTAGCAATTTATGTTAAGTAAGGTTATGGAAAAAAAAATAATTGAGACAAACTACCAGATTGTTTCTCTGAAAACCACTAAAACAGGAAGTGAGCTGTAACAGCATTGTCCTGAAATTGCTGCTGTAACAATCAGAGTATCATGGAATTGTTTAGATTGGAAAAGACCTCTAAGATCATTGAGCCTAACTGTTAACACAGCACTGCCCAGTACACCAATAAACCATGTCCCTAAGCATCACCTCTACACATTTTATAAATACCTCCAGGGATGGGGACTGTACCATTGCCCTGGGCAACCTGTTTCAATGTTTGACAACCTCTTTCATGAAGAATTTTTCCATAATATGAAATCTAAACCTCCCGTGGGGCAACTTGAGGTCATTTCTTCTTGTCCTGTTGCTTGTTACTTGGGAGAAGAGACTGACCACCACCTGACTACAATTTCCTTTCAGGCAGTTCTAGAGGCTCCCCCCCCCCTCCCCCCAGCCTCCTCTTCTCCCTCAGCCACTCCTCATAAGACTTGTGCTTCAAACCCTTCACCAGCTTCATTGCTCTTTGCTGGACACACTCCATCATCTCAATGTCCTTCCTGAATTGAGATGCCCAGTACTCACTGGTATCGAGTACAAGGGGACGATCAGTGCCCTGGTCCTCCTGACTGCACTGTTTCTGACTCAAACCAGGATGCCCTCAGACTCCTTGGCCACCTGGGCACAATGACAGCTCATGTTCAGCCAGCTATCAACTAGCACCCGTGGGTCCTTTTCTGCTGGGCAGCTTTCCAGCCACTCTTCCCCCAGCCTGTAGTGCTGTATGGGGTTGTTGTGATCAAAACACAGGACTCAGCACTTGGCCTTAACTGAGCCTCATATGATTGGCCTTGAACCATCAATCCAGCCTGTCCAGATCCCTTTGCAGAGTCTTTCTACCCTCCAGCAGATGAACACTCCTACCCAACCTGCTGTCATCTGCAAACTTGCTGAGGGTGTATTTGATCCCCCTATCTAGATCATGGATAAAGGTATTAAATAGAACTGGTCCCAGTACTAAGCCACTTATGACTGGTTGCCACATGAATTCAGTTCCATTCACCACCACTCTCTGGGTTTGGCCATCCATCCTTTTTTTTTCATAGTGAACAGTAATCCATCCAAGCCATGGGCAGAGAGCTTCTCAGGAGAATTCTGGTACCTTCCAGAGAAAATGCACTTTAAATCTGGGCCAAATTCTGGAATTCCTGGCTCCATGGGTGAACTCAAAACTTCTTCCTCTTTGACAATTTTAAAACATTGTCATCTCTGCATGCATATGATAGATTTAGCACTTTCCCACATGTAGGATGCAGAAGCAAATCTCTTTTGGCAAAATGGGCTTTGCAAGCATAAACTCTATTACTTACATGTGCAAATGCTTATGGTGACATACTTAAAAGTCCCTTTCAAAATCTATTAAATAAACACGCAAATTATCAAGACTAGAATGGTTCTCCAGATGAAATCTTTCCTTTAAAATAAATGTAATGTTTTACTAGAAGTAAATGGAACCACTTACAGAAGTGGGTTGATAAACAACATTGAGTTTGGCTAGATTTGTAGCAATTGGTGTTTTAACAAAATTGGAAAGGCATTTTAGCAGGCATTTTAGCTTGACTTATCTAAAATAATAAATTTCAGTAGGCCTGCCTAGATATGACAAAGGTATGAATCAACTTCTCCACTCTTTTCAAGCAGAGATCTCAGGCGTTTACTGTACCTGTGATGGTGAAAAAGGTTTTGGACATTACATGAAGATGGCTGTCAAGGGGTAGCTCTTAATTCAATATCATAGCAAGGGTTTCTATGCTGACAGAAAGAATATGAGATTGTTCCTTCCAGAAAAATATCATAGAAAAATAACTGTGCTCTCTGCAACAATTAGCAAAATGCTGACTTAATTTCTATTGCGATTGTTTAAAAAAAAATTAATAAAAAAATAATAGAGATACTTGAAATACACAAGTCTATTCTGAACTAAACTATTCAGACGTCTACAATTTCAGATGTAGAAGATAGGCCTATATTCTACTTTTTAAATGAAAATTTTCCATTCATAAAAGACTGAAGAATCATCCTGTTAAGAACTTTACTGCAAAATTCAGGTTTCAAATATTGAGGTGAAATGTGCTTCTAATGCTATACTGTATTCCCCCAAAAGGCACAATATTCTTGTTTGTTTGTTTTCCTCATTTTAGATAGGATTCATGACTTCTGTTAAATGAACTGAAAAAGACAGGCACGCAGGATCTGGCTACATTAGCCATTAACAACCTACCTTTTTATTTTGGTGGGCGTAAATCTTTAGTGACCTTTAGCTATTAGAAAAAGTGCAGTAAAGCTAGGAAAGGTTACTACTGTGCCAGTTTTTACATCTTGCATTTGCCGTTATCAAGACAAGATGCACATTAAAAACTACCTGAAAATTGCAACCACTTTCAGGAAAATCTATTCTTCCCTCATTTTTCACTTAACTTGTGCTGATTCTGTCCTGAAGATTGTATCCCAATGCATCTACATCCCTTTCTGTGGCTTAGCAGTCATTTCTCTATTGTCTTCCCTTATCGTTGCAATTTCTATGTCATACGTACATGATGTTTGGGATTTTGAAGACTGCCAGAAGATTGCCTGATGACAGTTCTGATGCAAAACATTTCATTGGGAAAAATGGTTGTTTGTTTGGGATGTTTGTTTTAGGACAAAGAACACTGAGTGGTTACCCATATAGTAATTACTTGCCAATATATAAGAATACTGTAAAGAATTATAAGAATACTATACAGAATACTGTAAAGAGTTCTCCTTGCTCATTGACCAGGTGAGCATGAGTATCAGGAAAAAGTTTTCTAGCTCTAAAGCTACTGAAACTATTTGAAACAGATTGCATATGGATTGTCTGGAATCCCCTTACCTGGATATTTTCAAGACTAAATTTAACAGAATTCTGGCAAGTATGGTCTTGACCATGTCTCAGAGGAAAGGAAAGGACTAGGTAAAATCCAAACTCTTTCCTATTCTGTATTTAATGAAATTTTCCAGTAAGGATAAGTTTCTTTTGTAAGCATGATTTGGTTACAAAGCATATGCTTCGTGGCATTTGGTAATGCTTAATAACATTGTTTAGTGAGGTGTTGTCAAATCCCTTGAAGAAGAGGCTCATCTCAATGAGACAAAGTGTTCCTTTCTTATTTTTGCTATGACTTGGTTCATTTTCACATCTTTGCAGGTCAGGGAAGAGCATGATTTCATTCAGGTTTTATATCATGGAATCAGAAAAAGGATGTGTTTGGAAGGCACCTCTGGAGATCATCTAGACCACGCAGGGTCAGCTAGATAGGGTGGGTTTTTTTATCTCTGAGGATGGAGACTCCATAGCCTCTCTGGGCAATCTGTTTCAGTATTTGGCCACTTCTGCAGTTAAAAAAATAAATAAATTAATTTAAAAAAATTATTATGTTTGAGTGGAATTTCCCATGTTTCAGTTTGTGCCCATCACCTCCTGCACTTCAGTAAGTTCACACTCCAGTCTTACACTGGAGAGCCCAGAACCGGTTCCATCACTCCAGATGTTTCTCGCCAGGGCTGAACTGAAGCAAAGAATCACCTGCCTTAACATACTGGTAGCATTCTTCTTAATGAAGTCCCAGGATATCCTTGGTTCTTGTTGCAAAGGTACATTGCTGGCCTACAGTCAGCCAGATCCTTCTCTGCCTAACTACCTTCCAGCTGGGAGTCAGTGTTATTCCTGGTGCATGGTTATTCCTCCCAAGTTAAGACTGCATTTCATTTTGTTGAACTTCTTGAGATTTCCTTTAGCAAAGGTTTTTATGCCTTAATAATTATTAATCTTATGCACTTAATCCAACTGTTGATATATCAAATTTCGCTTGTATACTGCTGAGTATTGTATCAGTCAAGTACATAGTAAATGCAATTTCATGCATTTTCTTTACATATTTGCATATTTAGGTAATTAGAAATTAATCATTTAAGCTGAGTTGCTTCTCATTTAAATTAACTGATTCAAGATTTCTATACAGTCCAATTTTCAAGTTTAATTATAAACTTAGTTAAGTCTACCTAAGGAAGGAGTAGGGAAAAGGAAGGTCTCCAAAGCAGGTTTCATTCCCTCCATAGAAATGCATCTAAAAACATATGTTGACTCACCATCTGGATATCCTATGTTTCATGACTGACTACAGATGGAATTTGCATGAGCAGTTAAGATTTGTCGACTACAGAGAAATGAGAAGCAGTCAACCTAAATGAGGGGATCTGGGGATATTGTCATTCTTCTCTAACATGGATGAAACACACATTATTTTTACCATTAGGTAACAGTCCTGTACACAAGTTTAAATATTTCCCAACCCTCATACCATGAAGTTTTAAAAGTAATAATGAAATAAAATATTGTAAAAATTTATTTTACTAGTATTGACAAAATGTCCCTATATTTTAAGTGCAGCAGTGCTTTTTCCTAAGTTTGAAATGCTCTAAAGCAAAATGTCATGATTTTGTCTGACCTTAAACACTAAAATATGTTTTGTTCAAGTTATTATCTAAATTATTGTCCATACTGGTTTCCAAAGATTGATCCATTTCTCCCCTACAAGAAGGTAATAAAGAATCAAGTTACATCTGGTTTGATTTCCCTGTAATGAAACAACCAATTGCCCCATGTCAGAAAAGATCTACTGTAGGTATTCTTCTGGGATTTTCCTGGCTTTTGCCAGTCAATAAAGAAATAAGATCTAACATTTCATTTATAAAACATGAATTCCACTGGGTTAGAAGCATCAAGAATGATAATAGGTTTTAACTCTTACATACAGAATATTTTAGCAAGATTTTTTTGCTAGCTACCATTAAGAAAACAAAAACTACCATCCTTTGTGATTTTTGGACTGTCATACTTATTTTACAATGCAACAGGATGGTTTTCTGCAGTGTATTGCTTGCAAAGACTGAACTGAATTTATGAGGGAAGAGTTAAATAAAATTACTGTAAATAGCCTCACAAGTGAGATGAAGGATATTCCAATTTGCAGTAGAGGGGGTTTGAATGTGCAATAACAACATTGTAAAAAATTCTTCAAGGTACAATTTTTATTCTTCATTTATCTATTTTTCATGAATACTTCAACATTTGATTTTACTCAGTTTTTCTCTTGTCTTTGTCTGCTGCCTCAGTTGTATGTTTTTTTATAAATTAGACTGCACCATTCTTCATCCAGATCATGCTTTTGATCAGAGGTAGTTCCATTCAGCATTTGAATGGAAAAAATAAGAAGAAATTACTCACTCTCCTTGGAAAGATATTACAGCAACTTTCCTGGAACTAATACTTTCATCTGCAGACAATTTTGTTTTATCCAAAATTCATACTAGAAGCGTTAAAATAGTGTCAGTCCCGGCAGCAGCACATGCTTTAAACTGAGCTGTTAAAGGGTTCAGTTTGTCTTCTTCCTGTACACCTGCTGGTCAACCTAGTGCTTTGCTTAGCCCTTATATTCCCTGCTTCTTTCTACTCAGTCTGTCTTACTGTAGTACCCCGAGTTACCTCATGCCATGATACCTGGATACCTCTGCTTCAGTGCATGTCACCTTCTTTGCTCTTGCAATACTCCAGAGACACTACTCACCTCCTTTCTCCAGTTCTGTCTCTAGTCTGCAAACTGGGCATGCTGGAGACCCTGTTCCCCCTGTTCTGGCCTGTTCTCCTGCCTGTCCCTTGGCTCCCAACTTCCAGGTGGGCCAAAAAACTTCTCTACCTTTGATAGACCAGAAAAAAAAGTTAGTGCTGTGTGACAGTCTCAATCTGTTTGCAGAAATGTGCTGCTGTGCATGCCAAACCCTCGATCCCCCTCACTCACCCTGGCTTTTTTTTTTTTTTTTTTTTTCTCTGAGAGAGCAATGAATCCCCTTTCTGTGTTCCTGGGGACCAAGAAGCAGAAAGGTGATGCCATGTTTGGGTCAGAAGGGAGCTTGAATTATTTGCTTCTGAATTTCCTTGGTTTAATATAGTCTCTATCACTCACAGACTGTATATTAAAGTCTTGGCTCTAGCTGAGAGAAATCCAGGTAGGTTAATTAATTAAACACTTTCATACTGGGGGTTACAAGACCTTTCAGGTCCACAGAGAACATACAAATGATGCCATCCTCTGGGATAATACATCATTTTTCTTTGCCTCTGTGACTGCCTTTATGCACGGCCCCCAACTGGATTTTTAATATTTTTGGAACTTGCTGATCAAATACTGTTCATGAGTTACTTTGACAATTTTTATCTTAGTCTTTGAAAAACAACTTGTAGTTTTTATGTAGCTTCATCTCTGACCTAACTTCCATATCTTTACCCAAGGTATGAAAAGTTGTCACCATCCAAGTAACATCAGCTGAGAAAAAAATCCCACAGCAGTTAGGAAGAAAATCTTCTTAGTGCTCTTCTGTATGTAGAATTCTTTCTTTGACCTCTCTCTCTTTTTTTTTTTTTTTTTTTTAATAAAACCAGATTATTTCTAAATTGATGAAGCAAATATATCTACATCTAAATGGCATTCAACATTATACCAACTCAGTGCACCACCCTTATTAACTGTTTTCAAGAGGCTTTTAAGTGGTAAGTTTTAAAAATTGCCAAGAAGAATGCTTGAGAAATTCAGATGTGAGTGACAAACTCTGAACTAGTACACCAGCACTGCAAATCTCTTCACGTCATGTGTTCCTTCTTGCTCAGTGTGACATCACAGTCACTGAGAAATAAACTCTTCTACTTCTTTCAATTTCTGACACAATCACAGTGCTGGGGTTGGAAGGTGAAGCTTTTGAGGAGTGCTGTAATTTACCATTGTGCCACTTCTGTGCTCTAAATTAAGGGTTGCAGTGACAGTAAGTATTGAGAAAATTAGGATGCTAGCATGGGAAGTCTTTTTCTAGTATGGCAGAGTATTAAAATTTCTCACTCTTAGTATTCAGCATTAATAGATAAGTTCCTAGCATCACAGTGAAGGCAGAATGTGAAGGAGCTTGTTAGAACGTGAATTAATATTCATAATGCAATGGACAGAGATAGTGCTACATTTTGAGTTTGGTTGGAAATTTTCAATTATCGTTTCTTTCAGGTTCATAGTTACATACTATAGATTCAGAGATGATGTGTGTTACATATTATGATTTTCTTGAATCATGTATTATCAGGGTAATGAAGGTGCTTTGGATTTTATTTTGGCCAAATTCAGCCTTGTTTCTCCAAGAGGAACTTTCTTCTTTCTTCTTGACCTACCACGGAAGGAAAAATTGCTCTGAAACATTGAGGCGTTGTACTTACACATGAGACATTGTACTTTTATTTGTATGCCTGTCGTATGTCTGTCAGTCAGTCACTTTTGCAATGCTACTTTGAGTGGGATGCCTTCTCTGAAGGGGAAAGACATGTCTGAGCAGGCCCAAGCACTGATTTTTGCCAGCAAGCCAAAATGAGGGAATGCAAGACAGATACTTGGTAAGTGTAAAGTAGAATTTGATTTCACCCATTTTCCCTTTAATGAAGCATTATAGTTCTGTTACTGAAATATGTTACATTAGCATAAAAATCCACTTTTAAATGAGATAATCAGTATTAGCAATCATATCTATTTTCTATAATTATATAATATATAATTATATATGTAATTATAATCTCTATAATCTATTCTAAGTTTATTTACATGATACAGACAACACAGACAAAAGAGTTGTGAATAAATATTATTTTGTTATATTGCTAAATATATCTTTTTGTATTTCCAAACCATTAAAACTGTCTTTGAGCTTAGTATTCTTGTATGAAAGCAGTCAAGCTATTTCCTTGTTTTTGAATTACTGCACTATATACTGCAGAATTCCTGGGCTGGCTGAATGTTTTTGTGTGGCTCCTCCTAGACAGCTAGTGCTCTAAACTCAGTAGACAAACCTGTGAAGATTTTGTTATATGTGTTCCTATGTTTCCTGCTTTTAAAAAGATGAATGTTATTTTTAGCACCACCAGGAGGAGAATGTAGTCTCTTTCATAAATACATATTTTCAAACATATATTGAACTCATGATATCCATATCCATGTTCCTAATATTTCTTTTTAGTATTTCATTTCTGTCCTTCTGTAGCTCAGAAGTAGGTTGTGAACTTATGTAGATAGTCAGACACATAAAATCTAGCCTGTGATGTCTGAGCAGCTTTCTCTTGGGTTCTTTTTTTTCTCTTGTTAAGATAAATGCCTACTTCCAGAGGACCCTGTTTTAGCTGTAGGAAAGGAAGGATGGAAACCACTCCAGTAAGAAACTGAAGTGACTAACTGTGATGGTTTTCAACAATAGTTCTCCTAGGAATTGTGCAATGGAGTTTTTCAATTCCACATCCTTTCCTGTTGCTCACAACCATGAATAGCATCTTAATTTTAACAATTTCATTAAAAATCAAACAGGATTTCCTTTACTGCAAGTAAAAGCTTCTTTTATTCACTGTGTCCCATTCTTGGGCACTTTCTTTTCTGGAAGATCAATATCAATATGTGACCTCTCCTCATTGTTGTTTATACACCCATTTGACTTGTTTTTTCCATACTAGTATCACTACCAATATGATTTCACTAGTTTCAGAAATGTTAATATATTCCCAAAGCTATCAATAGTAAAAGGAATATAAACTCTATAATTAGAGTTTAGTTTTGCATTATCTGTTGTATCTTTTCCTTCTGGTCCTTGTTTTGCATCCTTATTAAAGCTGAACATGTCACATTACTCAACCACACACAAGATCAGAACAGTAAAATGTTCTACAAACATCATAGTTTTTACCCTAGTTTGTACTGCAGCCTTAGTTTGTACTTCTGCTGTAACAATGACTTATTTTATGTTTTGCCATAACAGTGTTATACTGCTCCTATACACACCATAATTGTAAAACATACTGTGCTTCTGCATTCATTTAAAGAGCAACTACTTGATAAGTACAAAGTAATTAAGCAATAAGACATGACAGGCAGCACATTTCTGGGGAATTATGGCACTTCTCAGATGTCTTGAAAGATATGAGGCTAAAGGTTGAGTGACTTCAGTCACCTGAGAAGTGGAATAATCCCCCAGATATGCATTGCTTACCACAGTTTATTGCTATTATGAAATGGAAATTATGAAACCAAAATAGGATGAAAAGATTAGATCTGTGCATTTATGGAGGATTACTTATACAGGTATGACATCACTGTCAGCTCTATATGTGTCCAGAGAGTTCTTAAAGACATTTCAGAATTAGCACACGAACAACACAACTCATCCAAAGCTGCTGTTTCAGCACTCCTTATTACCAACTTTACATAGACCAGCCCCCCAACATTCCCCTACAAAATCATATTTGTATTCTCGTGCAGATTTTGTCTCTGATACTAATCACACAACCTCGGGGGGTGTGGTTATTCCGAAATAATCATACCCCCTGGAGGATTAGAAGCATTTGGTTGCTTCCTTGCCTTGTAACACCCCAAGGTCATTATCTCATGATAATCACGTCTCCTGGAGTTGCCTTATTGCTTAAGTGTAACACTAAATTTTAATTACAATGAAATAGAGCTCTTCTGGTAGTTTATACAACATCCTGTGTGTGCAAAGCCAGATGGAAATAATGCCTGGCTTTTACTGTAATAGCATGTGATGGGCTTGTGTTCCAGTGCAATAAATGGTTATGTTTTTGTTGGTTTTTTGATGAGAAAATAATTTTGTGCTAAATTTTCAGCACACTATTATCAAATTTAATTTAGAGTCTTATTATTTTTTAATTTGTTGTAGTTTTTAAATGAAAAAAATATATCCATAGTGAAGAAATACACTGATAACAATCCAAGTCTCTGATGCCACTAACACTGACTACTGAGTTTCACTTGAGTTCTGAAGGTAGGGAGTATAGTGTTTAGTTCTTTAGACATTTCAGTCAGTCATCAGTAAAGTATGACTTTTGTATTGAAATTTAAGATGCTAAACTTCAAATGTGATTCAACATTTCTGATTCTTTCAAGAGACTCAAAACCAGAGGATAACTTTCATAGAGAATTCATATACGGAGTGCATTTCTCATACTTTAACTCAGCTCTGAAGATGGAAATGGCATCACAGTATTAGAGATTTTGTGAGAAAGTTTTAATTTTGTGAAGTAATTTAAATTTCTAAGTCCATCAGGTTCTCCTCTTGTCAAACAGATTTAACTACCATATGATAGTTTTGCTTAAAAACTTATATGTGTTTTATAGGCATTAAGCATTAATTAAGCATTTTCAATTGTTTATACATCAAGATCTTAAAATATTTTTACACCATTCTCTGTTTTTGGATAAAGGAGTTATGGTATTTTGTATTTACCAGTTCCCTATCAGGATATTTGAGGGTATAGAAAATATAGTTTTTCAAATCAAGTAAATGCAAACATATAAGATACATTTAAGACCAATATTTTAAACAACAAAACAAGAAAAGAGACAGAATAAAAAACATCAGATCTGTTTCGCTACACAGTACTATCTGAACATATTTTGTTTATAACTGTTTCTACACTGTTTTGATCCCAGTTAGAACTGCACTTTTATCTTGAGGCATTTAAGGATAGATATTTGCTGTTCATTCTTAGTGATTGTTTTCCTATGTCACAGCATTTTTTCTCCAGAATGTTTTAAAAACATTGTTTTCATTTCCTTATTCTTTTTCAGATATTTACAGAAAAGATAGTAATATGAAATTCCTTGTGAAAATGATCGAAATATATGATCCTAGTTTTGTCAGGTTTTATTTTGTTGTGTTTTACCTTTCTACACAACACAACAATTTAGTGAATTAAACGTTAATATTGAATTTAGCTCTTGAAGGAGCATGTCCTGACTTTTTTATTGTTATTAGCATAAATTTTATTTCATTATTTACTCAGCATGAAAATAAAAATATTATAGTCTGATGTGATCACAGCTTAAGTATGCTACTTAAAGTGGATTTCCTAGCTATGTTCTTGTAGGAGAGAGTTTCAGATAGATCACCCTGCATCAACAAGTCTCCCTATTACCTTGGCCTTTTCCCCCATCCAGTGATGCCTCCTTGGAAACCAGGGACTACTTTCCAGCTGACTTGTTAGGAATGGTTGCTATGAAGATACTAAGCTTCTACAATCTCTGTGAAAAAAGTGTTTCTCAAAGCAGGGAGAAACACCTTAGTGTTCCTCATCGGGACATGAGCAAAAGTTTCCTAACGAGGAAAAAAACCTAACAAAACATCTATTAGTACACCTCATAGGGCTAGTACGTGAGAGATGTTAGAAATTAAATTTCATTACATCTACTTCTGTTTGGTCTGGATTTTTAATATTTTTTCAATGTTCTCTTCGAAGAGAGACAAAGCCTTTCCTCTTACGCTTTGTGAAATCAGTAGGTCACTCGAGGAAGAGTTAGTTTTAGACTATAATGTCAGAGATCTGTTGACTTCACTACAGTTATGGCAGTGTGGCAAATAGTAGAATTTGACCAATCCTTTTGGTAACAAGGCTAAATTGATTCTGTAGTACTGGACAACGAAATTTAATCAGGTTTCATCTGTGCTGAAGTTTGCCGTTGCTGGCAAACATTAATTGTTTTTAGTAGTATTGATGCTGAATTACCTGATAGGGAAAGGAATGTTGTTCAGGATTTTAATAATAAAACTAAAAACAACAACAACAACAATAACAATAATAATATAGTGTTAAGAAACCAAATTATTAACTCTTGTACAAAGTAATCATACTGTAAATATTTCACCCTTACCAAAGCCTCTTATCCTGTTCTGCTTTTACACATAGGTCATATTATGCACTGCTCTGTGCTAGTTTGACAAGAACTAATGTGGATACTTAAATATTTTAAAGGCTGCACATTTCAGAATGATAAAATACTCAACCGATCTTCCTTTCCTGTTGAATTTGTGACTAGAAATAAAATAATTATTTTTCGCCTATTAGAGATTTTTAGCAACAAACCCTAAAAGTTCTTTTGAGAAAAAAATCTTCAAATAAGGCCAAGCAATGACAATTTTTAACTACAGTTGTTTTTATTCAGCCATAAAATCTATCTTTCATATAGAAACCCACTTACATGTCTTACTTCAGTGAAGGTTATTTGTAGACTGAAGGTCTTTTCTTGTCAAGATATGATGAATACCATGTGTGAAGACAGAAGAGCATCAGGACCTGTATTAGCCGGAAAACCCACTGATCTGTGAATAACCTAAAAAAGAAAACCTGAAGATTAGCAATGTCGCTTTTAAGAATGATCCATCAAATTCAACAAGCAGATTCACAGAGATGAATCATCTAGTTCCTTTTATTCCAACAATACAGTAAAGGTTATTTCCCTTCCTTACAAATAGAAGTTCGGAAATACAAGAAATAGACACTTGTGAGTCCTTTTTCAGTCATAAGGCAATGATTCTACATTTTTCATTCAGTGCGCTTTTTAAACATTTTTTCCTTTTATTTGTCAATTGATGTAGGTGTGGCTTAGCCCATCCAGTACACAGGCTAAGTTGTGTGATTATGTCCCATTTTTAAATGGGGTTATATTTTCTGTAAACATTAAGTCCTTTTTCAAAACCAATTTTTATTATATTATCACAGCATATTGAACTATTGCTTCCTCCTACTTGAAAATTTGGTAAGACCATTGTGATAACCTTCTCTGGTGTCTGATAAAAGCCTTGGAATTTTTCTCAATCCTCTCCTGTCTCTCTCCTGTCTTTCTCTTCTCCGTCTCCTGTCTTTCTCCTCTCCCTCTCCTCTTCGTCAGTGACCTATTAACTACCCTTAGCAAGGAAATTTACTCAGAAATTCTTACCTGTAGGTAGAAATTTCATATAAAAATTTCTGATTTAATCTTCTAGATGTTGAATGTTTGAATACCAAACTGAAGAGTTACTGATAAGCAACACTTTCTTTACAAGTACGATATTTTAGGTTGTGATCCTCACCAAGCACTGTCTTTGATAAGAGGGAGTTGCAAACTTCCCCTACTTGCTTCTCCCTATTTTCTCAACATCCACTTGAAGACACTATTTTTGGTTTATAAAATTATGGTGATTGATGTATGTTAATGGTTTTGTTATCAAATCAAAGTCAACAGTTTCTTTAGGCTGATCAACAGCTGTAAAAACTGTCCTCTAATCATTGTTTGGCATAAACAATGGAAAAAAAAAAGGCAACAATGTTAGGCATGATTGAAACTTCTTTCTTTTGTGTTGACTTTGCATTCCCCTTTTCAATGTTTGCTTATCATTTGTAGATAAGGTTACAGTACAGCACCTATACAATTCAGAAACAGCTGGGATTCTCATAAGAATTTTGCATCTTGCTCCTATTTCTGGGAGTTCAAGGCCAAAAACTAACTTTAATATGGAAATATTTGAAAAAGAACATAGAGAATTTAGATGTGAGTTTGTTTTTATAAATTTAGTGCATTTTGAAAGTGAACGGACTATCTCCAAACCACGGTTCTTACAATCTAGAAAATAGGATAGCTGGTTTATCATTATGGACAAATGGAGAACACATTAAATAATGTTCGAAAGAAATTACAATAAAGCATATTTTTTATTTCTTTAATGGGAGAGAGGTGAACACTCAGTGATGAGGTCATGGGAAGCAATTACTTTTTACAAGCAATATGATCAGAAAGCAAAAGTTTATCAGTTACCTTTCATCAATTAATATGAAGATATGATAAGTAAATTTAAATACGGATATAATACAGATTTCTGTACACCCAAAAGGGTCCTTTTCTTGTTCTTGCTGAAGATGTCCTCCACTATGCAAGGTAGACATTTTGCCCCTGAACAAGCATCTTTGCCATAGGTGTCTGTGTGTTAAGCAAAGGGAGATCAGTGTGACACATGGCATTTCTACCAACCTGGAGGATGTTGAGTTCAGGGCTACTCTTCTGCATTTCTCACAGGGATCGTGAATCCCTCTGTTTCTGGATTTACAGGCAGAAGTTAAAGAAGTCTTTTCTGGTAATATACCACACTTGAGCTGAAAGTCAGAGTTTGGAGCAGTCATGTATTAGCATGCATTCTCTCCCTAAAATAAAGTCCCTAATAAAAGTCCTTGACAAACAACTTTGTGTACTTCCTCCTTTCCTTTCATCTATGTAACTCTAAATTTTACTAGACACAATAAACTTTTCAACTATAAGCAAGGGAATTACAACATTTTTTAGGAGCCATCAGGTGACAAAGTTCCATTTCTCTTCCCTTTAAATAGCTGATAATTATTTATACTGTGATATAAAGCTTTTTGGTAATGTTATTTATATAGTAATTTTCATTATGCAAATGAAATAATAAAATAGCAGCTATGTAACATAGCTAATGATTTATAGTTGCAGGAATGAGAACCTTATGGCTTGAACCATCTCAGAATATCTGGAATAACCTTGAGGGCATTTGAACACTTAAGTATCATCCATTTAGAGCTCTTAAAACTAATAAAGGATGAACACAAAGCTAATCTAGGGTATTTATAATAAATTCACTATTTAGAGGGGCTTTAGGGTGTGTATTTAGTATTTCAGTTTTTGTGAGGGTCAGGCATATATAAATATTTGCCTTTTTGACATCTGAAATTAATAATGAAACTGAGCATGGTTGTTTAATTAGAAGAACTGCAGAACAGGGAAATTCCACTGATTACAGGAAGCTTAAACAGTGAAAAGGCCTTGAAACATATGTCCCACCAACAGAAATAGTCATAAATCATATGTGAACACAGGACTGCAACAAAGTGAAAAGCTTTACGTTAGAATTTGGCAGCAAAAGCCTACCTGTATTATTGATTTGAACTTGAGTTTAAACAGCCACCCCTTCAATTTAATATCCCATTCTGAGGACATTAAAGCAAACTCACTGCTAAATAAAATAGAGAGTTAAAGAGACATGTTGCTAGATATAGCAAAACAATGAAACAATTTAATTAGGCGATAATGTTTCTGGCACTGGAGTATACACAGCAATAAACTTTTTGCTGTTGATTAAATGCTGAAGTGAAGCAGAGCATGAAATCTTTCTCAGAGTAAGGAGCTGCCTCTGGATCTTCCCATTACCTGTGGATATCCACACTTCAGTAAGGCAGCAGGTCTCACTCTCATTCCTCCTGTGATTCTCAGCTGTGGGTGTTGGGCATTCACACCTTGAAGGATCCAGCACTGAGGCTTTCCTTCTATTCATTTTCTCCATCAGTGTGTGCACCTGTAGGCAGCTCCCAAAGGCACTTTTTACCCACTGTTTATTTATTCTCTACTTTCATATATAATGCAGTAGAACTGTTGTAAAACAGACTGGCAGATACAGGCACCCAGAAGGACATACATGCTCAATCATGGGTTCTGCCTTATCAATTTCAAATAGTCCGGGCAAATAATTTGATCAATTGGCTTCCTTCACTTTGCCAGTTAGGATATAAATGCAGAGTACCTTCCCATTGCTCTCAAAAGGAGAAAAACAACTGAATATTTTTAGGAATTAAAAACAAGTTTTGCATCCACGTCCTTCTCTGTGCTGTTTCTGAGTCATTAAAACACATTTTTGGCATTATTGTCTGGTGTCTTGGTGTTTATCAAGAATTTTGATAAGCACTTAATAAGTATATAAGGCTATCTTGGATCATCTAGCATTTACTCTGTGAAAATCCCAGTTTATTCCCCATAAGGTAAGTTATACCAAACAATGTCATCATTTCAATGTTTTCAGTAAAGGAGGATTTGGAGTAACTTCTCTACTGGAAGGCACTCAAGTTCTTCCCCAGCTGTTCTGCCTTTTTTTCAAGTGAATTCTTGTTGTTTGTGAGTACCCTATAACTGAGTAGAAGCATTTTCTTACAGAACATTGTGGAAGAAATCACCTCAATTCATTTAAGAAAAATAATTTCTTAACAGTGCCCATTTTCATTCTATAAATGGAATAAAACTTCCCTTTGAACTCCTGAAGATCATAGACACATTTTTTTCAGAATTCTAACACTTTCTGTTACTGTAGTTTGCAGATAACCTAACTTTCAAGGAATGTCCTTGGTTTGGCCATTACATTATTCAGTACTTTGGAATACTTCTGGGATGCTCTGAAGTTATATTCTTATATTTAAAAGTCTAATTGTTATGTTCCTAGGTGAGCTTTTTAAATGCAAAATTAGCACATCTACCACCTCCATTCCTCTCCTGCTCTCATGATCATCAAATCAAGCATCTCTGTCAGTCTAGGCTTCCTTCAAATTTGTAACCTGAACTGAAATCTTAATGGCTCTTCCAACGATTAAATCTTTGACAAAAGCTGATATTTCTTCACCACAGAATGGCATGTTCAACAAAATGGCTTCCCTGGGGCCCAATCTCCATCTTTAAACAAAAACAGTCCTGGTCCTCTGGAGACATTATATTTATTGAATGTAAATATCATAATAGCTTGACAGTGTTGAGCTTCATTTGAATTTTGTAATCTGAAGCTGTAGTATCCTACTACTTGCCCCACAATTTATCTTATTGTCTTTGTAGGGTCCCAGGGTCTATCTGCCCAGATAACAAGGGGAAAAGTGACCTGTCAGTTAAGCTTAGAAACATGCTGAATCCTGAAAGAGCACTTAAATCCAGCACTTTAAAGGATCTCCTGTACAGAATTGCCTTTCCTACTTTTCAACACTTCCCCTAGATAAGATGATAGAGGAAGGGCAAAAGAAAATCAAAAAACAAACTTAATAGCACCTTCCCTTCCAAAGACCATGATTTATAACAAGATTGTAAGAACATTCTGTAGCTATTTCATGTTGAATTACAGTATACCTTTACAAGTGGCTGCTAAACTAGGAGTTCATGACAGGTCTACTTGTGTTACTCTCATACTGTTCCTTGTGCTGCCACTAAAATTTAAAATGCGGTACATACAAAATAGATCTATAAATTTATGTAGTAACTATCCCAACAAATGCAAACTCATTCTTAGTAACCATAAAATTACCTTCTGTTATCTATCACCCAGAGAATTATAGTTTCATCACTAAGAACAGCCAGCAAAACTGAATAACGCTGCATGTCTGCCCACTATTTCACTGTTATATTCAGTGCAAGTGCTACAGCTTGCAGAGAAAAAGGATAAACAACAAAAAATTAAAGCTGAATATATGGCGTGGTAAATAAGGGTTGTGTTATCAGCTCTGCACTGAATATAATTTTTTTAAGTCAGCATCTACCTCTTTAGCTTTTAGTTTGAGCCACAAATAAATCAATATAATTTTGGTCCCTAGATATGCCAACCAGGTTACGTTTATAGAACATTCCACTGTCAAATTACTTGCATTAAACATGGTAACAGAATAACATACACAAACTGCATAGATTTTAACAGCATACAAATTGATATAACTGTCTCTTTGACAGAGTGTCGGGGACAATAAACTCCACATTGTTAATAAAACTTTGTCTTAGTTCCTTCTCCCTGTTCTGAGCTGCAGGTGGCTCCTCTACCACCGTCACCAGAAGCAGTGTCTGGGTACTGACATGAGGGCATAACTCTTTGCCGTAACAGGTGTATGTCAAACCCATGTGTACAGAAGACCCCCAGAAAACACACTTTTCCTGCCCTGGACTAGTATTTTAGCTGTGAGCTATCTGACACGTTGATCAATGTAGAGACAGAAGCACTGCTACATGTTTTGTCTCCCCCATCACAACTATAGAGATATGAGTACTGAAAACTCAGAGGAAGATGTGATTAAAAATTTACAGATGGAAGCTATTTTGGAATGTGGTGTATGTTTTAAATAATTATTGCCTGCACACACGTATTACAGGAGGATAAAAGGCTGAATTCATCAGCTGAGTTGTTTTCCACTAATTATTTGCTCAGTCTGGTTAGCACCACTGGTGGTGCATGTGAAGCTAGGATCTGTATCCATACAGAGGCACTGCTTTTGAAGAGCCCTTCAATGGAACTTTTTTTAATCCTGCCTTCAAATAGCTTTGCATTAGGAAAAAAAATAAAATGTACTGTCATTTGGCTCTTGGAGAATGGATTCCTAACATATATATTATCTAAATTCTGTTCCCTAGAATAGAAACTGGATAGCATCTGTTGTGATTTTGTTTTTCTCAAAGATTTGATAATGAAACATTCCAAGCTGTATTTCACCATTTATCTAGAGCTTATTCATTCAAAGTGTGATAAGAAACTTCCTTTTTTCCCCTTTTCCAAATGTGTAAATAAAGCTTGACATCAATCAGAAATCTAGGTCTTTTAACATTAACATTTGAAAATTGTGAATTGTCTGCCACAGAACTTTGATGATAATGGTCTTATAAAGGAATAAACAGGAAGGTCAAGCTGCCAGTGCCTCATATACAAAGAAGAACTAGAACATGCTGTCTGAATAAAAGTAAAAGTAATGTTAACTGATCTGCTACAAAGCACCAGGAATAATTTAGCATTTTAACCAAGGAATTGAAAGTGTAGATGAATACTTTTGCTTCACAAAAGAAGGCTTAGACATTTGGGCAGTGAACTTCCATAAACCATACTTCTTTTTGTTTTAATATTCATGTTTATTATCCAAATAGCCTTTTTTTGATAAATTAGAAAAGCTCATTAAAAAAGCTTGAGACAAGCTCAAAGGATGGAAAAAATTATCTCTGACATTAAGATAAAATGCACATTACCAACCCTATTCTGATTGTTTGCTCTAATGTGGAAGTCTTGGATTTGCTGCACAGCATTTGACTTGTCCTTTCAAAACTCTGCATATGTCTGCCTTATTACGTCCATTTCTTCTTCATTTTGTCTGACTCGGTTAACCCTAGCCTCCCTGCCCACTTTTTTCTCCTTTTTTTAATCTTTCCATTATCCTCTCCTTAGTACCTTTCCTCATACACCCTGTTAGATGCCCTTCCCATCTTTTTTTTCCTTAAACTTTCACTCATTCAGATCTCTTTAGGTTTTTTTAGAAATATTTAAATAAATTTTTTTAAAAGCAAAATGAAAGGGGAAAAAATTAAAAAACTACATGACATTTTCAATAATTTTGTGTCAGTTGGCAGATCTCTGCATCTGTTTGGTTTACATGATGGTTTTGTTTCTTTACCCAATCACCTTGCAAATAAGCAGTGACACCATGGTGGTCAGTTTAACATGATACTTTAGCATGAAAGTTGTGTGGAACAGGAACTGGGCTTTTGTATAAATGGAATGTGCAATGCCTCCAACAGAAATGGAACATTAACACATAATTATTCTAAACTTTAATTGATATAGTACCACTGCAGCATTTTATACAGTGTTTTGTTAAAAACTACATCCTGAGACACTTTCAGTATTAAATACGGCTACAAAACTAAATAGTCTGTAAACACTATGAAGCAATTTAGAAGTAAAAGCACAAATAGTTTGTTTTCTGTGTCCGTTCCAGTAGTGCCTGAATACTCAGAAGCAGATTGAGAGCTCCCCTGAATATAAAGACTGCATTTGAGGGATAGAAATTGCTATTTTATATATAAGCAAATACAGTTTCTTCAGTTTAGTTTCTTTAGTTTAACTTTTTTCTTTCAGTTTTTTTCAATCAGAGCAGCATAACTGTGTACCACTGCCTGCTCTGTTTCTATCTCACAAAATGAAAAGAACAGTGGAATTTTATGATTGTTTTGCCAGTATGCTGACAGTACTGAGGTATTTCAACAACCAGCAAGAGTGAAATATTCTTTTCAACAGACTTATCTGCAGCTTTATTTACGGATTATTCTCACTTTGTAGATGGATGGCAGCTTTTCAGAGCTAATCAGTTTGGTGAGAGTCTTTAACAAGGTCACAGCTGTACTAATAGTGCAACTGAAACGGTTTAAATCCTTTTTCTCCCCCAAAAATGCTGATGTTTATAGGAAGACAAGCAAAGAAAGCATTATTGATGTGTAAAATATATCAGATTCACACCATAGTTAACTGATTCTGCTTAGATGACAGTATTGAAAGAATTCAGGTGACTCCAAAAGAGATAATTAGACCCTATTTAATGACAACCTGGATCCCAGAAATATATCAAAACTCCATAATTTGTTTTACTTTTAGTTATATAGAGTTGTTGAAAATGTCACAAGTTAACAAGGTATTTAAGAAAATGAAATACTAATTCACATGGTCCAGAGACTGTCATCATAATTCTAAGAATCCAGACTGAAAGGTCAAGCTGCTTTCCAGTATTTTCTCAAAAATTGTTCTCCTATAACTAATAACATTAACTTGCTTTTTTTGACTGTTTGTTTTTTCCCCACTCAAAGCATGACTTTACCTTGAAATTGATAACAGTAACTGAATGCTGGAAGGCGTGAACACTTTAAATAGCAGCTATGGAAGTGGGTGTTAGTGCTGTTTTTGGGTAGGGTTGTTTGCTCTCCTGTATTATAAGTTAGCACATTTCATTTTATGATTAAATCTTTCAAACTAAGATGAACTTTATTCAAAAAGTGTACTCAGATTTTGCCAGGAAATTTAAGAACTATGCCTCCTGCATTATGTTCAAAGTATTTAAATTCAAACAAGGAGTAATTACTCACTCTAAAGAAGTCTAAAAGACCTCAAGACGTTCTCTACATATGGGAAAGCAGAAAAGCTTTTTAGATATCTTAGTGTCTGCATATTTAGGTCTATTTTCATGTAGATATTAGCCATTTATTTAACAATGAGTTTGGCCTCCATTTCAAGTTAATCCATACACATATTTTCAATATTATTTGAGATATTTTCCATTTTTTTGGATCCCTGTTTCCTGAATCATCTTTTACAAAACTGTTTTTGAGATAGGATGAACGTTACTCCCCAATATTACAGCTGTGTCTGTATTAATACAAAAACCTTGCATGGCACAACCCTTATCTATAAAGTCTTTACCTTTCAGAACAGACTGGTCATCTCCAATGAACCTGCTAAAGTACATTTTGGTCCATGATAATCTCAAAGCCATGCAAAGGCATAGTTAAAAATTACACATTAAAAAAGTGTAATTTGCCACAGCCTGAAGCCTTGATGTTCACTTCCCTAACAAGCTAATGACATACATCATCTTGTGTCTATTCTCTGGCCTGCACCCTGGCTTTTTTCAGCTTCCTGCTGTACATGTCACCAGAAGTTGAAGCAAGAAAACAACACTGTACTTTGTTTATAGATTGCAACACATTAGATGTCATAAGAATACATAGAACTGTTTTTGCAAAGTGAGACAGAGTTAATTTGTATTACACTTTTTAAGGTATTCAAAATTATTACAGATGATCACATCATCTAGTACTCTGAGACCACACAGAGACCTGGAGTACACCCAAAGTTTAGAAGTAATGCAGAAAATTTAACTTGGATTGTTATCAGGATGGAGCTGAAAGGTAAATTTTGTAAGTATTAAGGTATGTGAAAAGAACTTACGATACATAAGTGCACATTCTGTTCTATTTCCTGACTCACCTTTCTCAACCTACCTTTATCTGGTTTTTTTTTATCTCATCCACCAGTTATGTTTTGACTTCTTAAAGCTTTTTGAGAGAATGAGTGGTATTTTACCTGCACAGTAGCTATACCAGTTGGGCCCATCCTGGTTTTGACCTTTATAGACAAAAATAAGATTTAAACCAACATTCAGATGAATGAATAACACTCAAGATTGTCACTGAATATGGATGGGAAAAAGCAGCACCCTTTTCCCACCTCCTTTGTTTCCCAGTTAAGAAGAAAAACTAAATTAAACCTCTGCTTTATGGTGCATGCAAATCTCTGGATAAATACAGATTGCTAAATTGGATGTCGTATGTGTGTCAATAGTGCAACATATCACAGATACAGGTAATCTCCTTAAGGAACAGACACGGTGTTTAATGTGTCTGATGGATGCCCTTTTATACTAAAACAATATTGAGGACTCCATGACAAAGTCCTGGCAGCCTAAACAAATTTCAGGCATGCAAGATAACGATGAAAAATCTTAAAGCATTCATACATTTTACAGTGGAGTGTCAAAGGTCTTTTGTAAGTCAGTGTATCTCAGTAAAGCAGGGAAGTTTTAACCAGGAACTGAATCAAATAGTCTGTCAATTACATTATTTGATTTTTGTGGCTCAGCTTGTCCTTAAGGTTGTTTTTCTAGAACTGTGTCAATATCCTTAAAGTTCCTACAGTACAACATGCCAGTAGCTGCTGTTTTGGCACAATTTCTGATACACTGATGCTTATCAATCTAATCATGTAAGGCTCATCTTCCAAAGGGAAACAACTGAAAGATCATAGCATCATATTTCACAGTGGAGTGGCTGTCATCACAATATATCATGCATGTATGCAAAGGTCATACTGTAAATCTGTTTCATTAGGACCGACCATGGAAGAAGGAGAAGGCAGCACATGAGGGAATTGCTGATGTTACAGAGATGATATAAAAGTCACTGCCCACGTGTAGCAACCCACAGTCACTTCTGCCTTTTGCTATACATTTGTACTGCAAAAACGAATTTTCTTTTGCATTTTTTCATCTCCACAGAAGCTTTTATTCTGTGAGAGAGAAATTCTACAGATCACAGGTATTTGTCAATGAAGAGAAAAAGTTCCTAAAACCCAGATGTAGTTCAATAAGATCAGTTTGAGCTTTTTAAACCTATATTCATTTTAAAGTGTTTTGTTTCCACTACAGATTACCTCTTTTTCTTACATTTATACTACCTCTGGCCAGTAGAATGCAAATAGTAGGTTAGGTATGTTTTTCTATGTAGGGGAAGTTGCTAAAAATGAGAGAAGTAGTATTTAAGCATTAATTTTGCTTCCTTCTCTCTCTATGGATGAATGTAGACTGCAAGGCAAAGCACAGATTTCCATATTTCCTTTTTCTTTGTTTTTCAGGGTGTATATCCACTAACCATGTCTAAAAGTGATCTTAATATTCTTCATCCTTCCAGACCCTTCTGCTTGCTTGAGTCAAATATGCAACTTCCAAAAGTATTTATAAATGTATGAAAACTGACCTCCTTCTGCATTGAAGTGAGGTGTATGATTCTATACTGAAGTGAGCTATATGAGCCCTGCATTACTGAAAGTTTGAGGTAATTTTACAGAGTCCAGACCAGACAATATCAGAGATCACCATCTTGCTATTTCTCCCATTATGTTTCAATCAGCCCATGTGACCACTAGTACATGGGTAGACTGTGAATCACACAGTGTTTTTTAGTAAGGCATTTGAATCATAGCCACTGATTTATTCGCATATCCATAATCTTTTATTCCCATTGGTCAAACTTAAAAAAGGTTGAGAGACCTTTGACTTACGTATTTCAGTAATGGCTGTTAAAATCAATTCTAGCATTAAAGTCTCTTAGAATGAACAATGCATTGAGTGGAAAATTGATTAAATGGTCAAAGAACAGTCCTTTGTGGCCTCGTTTGCTTTTTCAATTAGTACAGATGTCACAGCTGGTCTGGGTGGCTCTCAAACTTTCACAAAAAATGTCCTTGAAGCTTTGTCTTTTCGTGAACCTTTTTCTTTTGAGAAAGATGATTTTGCATTAAAGCCAGCACTTCTGTATTTTTTCGTATTCCATTTTTGTAGGAAACCAAACAGTCGTGAAAATGAATTGTGCTTTTGACTGATAAGACACTAATAGGAAAAAAAATAAAAGTCCTGCTAGATGAACTAATGTCTTTCAAGGAACTTGATTCCTATGTTCTGATGGATTCCACTTGAATTTGTTTTCTTCCTTTAGGAATTAGGGGGGTCAGTTCACTTGGATGTTTGGCAAAAGAGAGATGACAGGGAGATGACTCATAACTGCAGCTGCCTCAGATTGCTTTTGACCAGAATCTGTGGGTCTACAGGTGAAGAACTGATGGGAACATGTATGAATTCATTTAGGGGAGCTCCAGTAAGTCATGTGACAAAGGCACTTAACTGGGATTTAGATGATCTGAGTGCAATTCCAATCCAGTTCTGCTACAGACTTACTATTTGATGTTAAGAAAGTCATTCTGGGAAGGATTTTTCATGAATTCTTACCATTTGCTTAATTCTTCTCTCACTGGCTTCTACATAAAAATAGTTTCCAGCATGTATCATGACATGGCATATCATGGTTGTATTTGTAACCTATCTCTGTGTTGTCTGTTAGAAACTAAGAGGTGGATAAATCCCTAATTTCATTGCTTCAAATAAAAATATTAGGTATTAAATTAATTTCAGTGTTCAAATTCGTAGGAGAAATTGGATAGGAGACTATAACCTTAACTGCACTCTGTCTCTTTTATCTGCTCTGGTTGCCATGAAACATTCATAAATGCAAACACTGAGATTGTTTCTTTATTTTAGCTAAGCAAACAATTTAGTTATAATAGGCAATACGTTTCTTTTTTAGTGCTTAAATGTTTTATTAATTTAATTTTCCACAGTAAAATTCTTTTTTGATTTGGCCTTATAGCCTAAATTTCCCTTGATATTTGTAATTATATTTGTTTGTTTTTATACTGCAACATACCGTAATTCTTGACCAGCTGACAATGAACAAGAATTTTTATCTAATGTCTTACTAAAAATAAAAATAAAGGCTGACATGGAGATCCCTTAATTTATTTTTTGCTAATTCAGAAATCAATTGCCTGATTAAACTTAATGCGTTTAAAACCATACATTTCATCAGATGTGTAAAACACATGAGCCAAAGTCAGATCCCTTTTGTTGAGTGGCTTTAACTACCACCTAAGTTGCTGCAAGTTGTATCAACCTATGCATAGACTGAATTTCTCCCATGATATTTGAAATAATAGAGAACCATATAATGGGTTAAATATCTGGCCTTTCTGAGTTAGTGATCTGCTTACAAATGAAACCACTGGTAAATATTTCAGGATATCTCGCAAAACAATCAGATAATTCTGCCATTTAAATGAAATGAAACAAATACTTCTCAATTTTAGTAGCCATTATTTGGTGTCCTAAATGATGAGGCTTATTTAGCATTATTTTGTATTGCATAAGATAAAAAGTCTGTAAATTAACACTGTACTTCAACAGCAACAATTTCTTTGATCTGCCTATATTATCTCCTCTTTTTCCTTCTGCCACCTAATATCAGGACATTTTTTTGTTCCAGGGTAGTAACAGGATGCAAAGTTGTGGATAAAGCTTCATATCTGTGCCTATGAGTAAAGCAAACTGGGTTCTGAAGGGATGTGATTTGTAGGAAGGGTGGTGACAGTGTTTGATCAGAGGTTTTTCTCTGGGTGATTATTACTTCGCATTTTAGGAAGAAACCGTAGGATATAAATTCTCCTTTTCTGTGTCACAAACTCTTTGTTGTATTTTGGATAAAATGTGTCTGGATTTTCACATTTACTAATGTTGAAGCCTGACCTGTCCTTTTTAGAGATGATGTTCCCCGAGAGATGAATCTGTTCTGGGACACGAGATAACACAAGATATGGTTAGATTGATAAAGTCTGATTCTTCATATCTGGGGAAGAGGCATTATAGTTAGAAAAAAGTTAGGAAAGTAATTATTTTATGCCTTAGCATTGAGAACTCCTCTGTTATTCTCTCTTTTTTCTCTTTTTTTTTTTTTTTTTTTTTCCTTTTTTCATAGAAAGTTACATCTAGTAATAAATAGGGCAATTTCTTCCTGAAGTTGAAAGCAGGACTGCCTTTTCTGAAGACCCCACAGTCATCTTTTCCAATCAGGTCTCAGATATGTAAAACAGCACTGTTCTCTGGGGATATGAAAATCTGGAGGATAATATTTGGGATGCTCTAATGCCCTGTCTTATTTGGTGGGTTGAGGGGAAGGCAGTTTGATTCACTCTGGACAGTGTGTGGGAGGTTCAGTAACAAACTTTTACTTGCAAAGTTTAGAACATTAAGATAGAATAAGGTACTTGGCAATTTTTAAAACAACATCCAGACAAATTAAGGTACTTCACAAAATTTAACTCAGCAAACTTTAACTTAGAGCCAGTCTTGTACAGATGCTTAATCCTTACAGATGACAGTGAGTGGAAAAAGCGTGAAAACCTGAACCAGAATGTTTAGTTCTGGTAAAAGTGTTTGTGTTTGGTTTGTATTTTGCACGGGAAAGCTATTGCATGAGATTACTCATGATGGCTATTAACAATTCAAACCTATCCATAATTTGAGAAAGGAATAATACAGGGTTTCTGTTGGAAGTATATTAACATGTGGTCATTGAGTGCTATAGGTATGATTTCAGTTTTCTTCAACTACACAGGAACACTTTTGATTTTACTGAGGATGATGTACCAAAGACACATCTTACAAACATTTTACAGTGAAGACCAAGTGTACACTTTCCTCTGTCTCAGTTCCTACCTTAGCTTTTCCAGAATGTAACCATACATTGTGTCCATCTTAAGATAGAGTCGTACAGTTGACATACAGAGAAATGTTTTCCTTACTGGTATTCACTGGGATTTCTGTTGTCAGTGGTTATTAGAGCAGTACAGGTAGATTTTTAAAGTACCATAATGAGTAGTAGGAGGTTATGCAAGTGGCTACTTGTTCAGTATTCCAGAGTCATCAGCAAACTCTGCCACTTTGCAATCCACTTACTTCAAATTATTAAAAAAATATATTAAGCAACTTGATCTTAGTATTGACCCCTGAGACACTGCATTATTAATATATCTCTTCTTTGAGGTTATAACTATTTATTTCCTATCATTTAATCACTTTTTAATCCATGACAAGCCTTTGCCCCTTACTTCATTGTTATTTATTATCTTTAATATTCTTTTATGAGGGACCTTTTCTAAAGCTTTTTGAAATACAAATAAATTATGTCTATTGGGTCATGTTCATCTACTGCCTTATTAATATTTTCAGAACCTTCTAACACATTAGAAAGGCTCAATTCTAAGTTATAGAAAGCTTGTTGGTTTTCCCCTTGCCATATATATTATGATTCCCCAAATGTTGCACTACTTTTTGTCTATTTGATTTTCAGTCATTGTAACAAACTGTAACTCTCAAGACATTCCCTAATTCCTAAAACAAACAAACAACAAACAACCAACCAAAAAAAAACCCCCACACCAAACCAACAACAATAAGAAAAAAAAATCATGCTAATGATTTTCCAGTTCTCAGGAAGTCCAGTGACTGAAAAGGCTATAGTATGTTTTGTTATTAAGCTACTCAGGTAGTCAAATAATTTGAAGGATGGCTCCAAAACTTTCCGTGAGGAAGATTCAGTTACAAAACAACTACATTATTTATTTCATAAAAGAGCTTCTGAAAGAGGAGCTTTATCATCTTAAGTTGCGATGAAATATATATAGAAATTCCTATACAGCCAATTCTTGCACTGTTTATCCTCATTTCTTTAGAAGGAGAAATTATTGAAAAAGATTATTCTGAAAATCTTGCTTTTTAAAAATTAGGTCAGAGGACTCAGGAAATCTTCTCCACCTGTCACAGTTTTAGTACTTTATCCCTCCTAAAGTTGCCACTGTGTGCTGAGACTCTTTTTCCTGTGTGAGGGGTAGAGCAAAATGGTGTTAGGTTGGTCACCTTAGCCTTTTCCCTTGTGTAGGCACTTGTGCAGGAAAACACTGATGAAGGAGAGAAAGGAACGGGAGAGCTTATAATGGTTTGTTCACCTCAAGAAAAGCTGTTTGACTCTAGGTCCAGAACAGCCACTTGGACTGTGCAGCAATATCCAAACAGTGTAGCTTCAGGTAGGTCAAATGAGAAACTCATGGGTATGGTTGTAATGATTTTAAAAGCATGTTCTGTCTCTCCAGAGGGGGAGCATGGAAAATTCAGTCTTTCCTCTCTTCTTCTTCCTGAATGTGGAGATCAGGGAGAGAGTTTGGGAAGAAAGCACAGAACTAAGGATTGTGCATGGCCAGCAGAAGTACAAAAAATTTGTCCTCTCTTTGGAAGATGAAAAGGACCTTAGTGTTCCTTGAGGCAGCTGCAGGTATTCTCAGTCTGCCACAGAATCATGGGCATGTAGACAAGGCACTGCACGCAAGTGGTATCTGGTGAAAAGCACAAGTAGAGCTAGGTCTCAAATCACACCCAGAGTGTGAGACCAGAGCAGAATGCTGGGTGTTACAGATGAAGCCAGAATATACAGATTGCTTTATAAAGAATACATGACTCATATGTGAGATTTTGGGCTTCTCAGCAATACTCACTTGGTAGCATTACTCCAAGAGACTATGGGACTGCAGTTCTGACTAAGATGTGAAAATTTGACGTTTTTGGTCAGGCTGGAGCTTCCGTTCCTGGAAGTCTATTTGCCAGTGTAGTAGGTTGATGTAGTAGCTGGATGCCAGCTACCCAACAAAGCTGCTCTATCACTGTCCTCCACAACTGGTCAGGGAAGAGAAAATATAACTAAGGGTTCATGGGTGGAGATAAAGACAGGGAGAGATCCCTCACCAAATACCATCACGGGCAAGACAGACTCAAAGTGGGGTTAGTAATCACATTTATTACTAACAGAACCAGAGCGAGATAATGAGGAATGAAATAAATCTTAAAAACATCTTCCCCAAACCCCTCCCTCCTTCCCAAGTTCTACATCCTCCCCGCAACAGTACACGGAGATGGGGAATGGGAATTACGGTCTGTTCATCACAGGTTGTTTCTGCTGCTGCTCAGAGACAGGAGTCCTTTCCCTGCTCCCTGTGGGGTCCCTCCCATGGGAGACAGACCTTCACAAACTTCTCCAACATGAGTCTATCCCACAGGCAACAGTTCTTCACAGACTGCTTCAACATGGGTCACTTTTCCATGGGGTGCACTCCTTCATGCACAACCTACTCCGGTGTGGGTCCCCCACAGGGCCACAAGTCCTACCAGAAAAACCTGATTCAGCGTGGGCTCCTCTCTCCATGGGTCTTCAGGTCCCTGCCAGGATCTGGCTCCATGGGCCTCTCACAGGGTGACAGCATGCATATGCTCTGGCATGGGCTCCTCCATGGGCTGCAGGGGGGTCTCTGCACTCACGTTGATCCTCCATGGGCTGCAGGGGCACAGCTGCCCCACCATGGTCTGCACCATGGGCTGCAGGGGGACCTCAGCTCCAGAGCCTGGATCACCTCCTGCCCCTCCTTCTTCAGTGACCTTGGTGTTTGCACAGTTGTTCACGTTACCACTCTGCTCTTCTCTGGCTGCAATTTTATCAGTGCAATAACTATTTTTTCCTCCTTAAATGTGTTGTTATTAACAGAGGTGTTATTGTCATTCCTGAATGTTTCGGCCTCTCCAGTGGCCAGTCCATCCTGGAGCTGGCTGGTGCTGGCTCTGCTGGACATGGGGAAAGCTTCTGGTAACTTCTCGCAGAAGTCACCCCTGTAACCTCCCCCCACCCCAGTGCCAAAATATGCCCACACAAACCCAATACATTCCGGTTCAAATCTGATAGGGCTTTCAGGCACTGGGAGACAAATAGACCTTAAGGACTTGTGCTGTGCCCATCACATCCAACAAGTAAGGAATTAAGGAACAACTGTAGTTGCAATTACAGAAAAAGTGGTAATGCTAAATGAATCCTGGAGTACTGCCCTGGTAATTAAGATCTAGACACTCAGATGGGGGTGAAGCAGTATATGAAATGGCAAATTTTAACACAGACAGAAATGATTTTTCCTCAAAAAATTACTGGAAGGACAGCAACATAGCAAAAAAGTCTATTTGACAGATAGGAATCTAGGAATCTCCTTGGGTTTTTTTCAGTTTAAAAAGACGCCTGGTCATTGTTGTTATTTCTTGGAAATGGTAGAGCTGTACATGCTACTGAGGTCATATTATCTATTTAATTTCTCAGTGGACTTATAGTCTGCCTCCAGGGGCTATATTCCTTTGTCTAAACAATGTGGACGGACTTCTTTATAGCTTGCACAGCATTTGAATAAGCATTCACATGTCCTCCCCCCTGATGGGATGGACTGTGCTGCAAGAAAGTGGAGTTGGTTGATATGGCTCCCATTTTTTCAGTGATTGTTTTTACCAGCAAGGGAGATCAAAATAAATTATTGCATTTGGGCTACTAGCTGAGTGTTATTCCTAAACTCACATGCTTTTCCTAAAAACTGTGGAACCAACAGAAAAAAATAGACCTATCTACTCAAATCATCTTGCTAGCAGTGTAGCCTTTTGTCATCTGAATAATATCAAATTTCTAGAATCTGAGCAGATTAAAATGGTGATGAACAGGAATTCAACAGTATTTAGGATCCTTAAGAGGTGAAAATTAGGATAGTAGATTAGGTTTGTTGCCATTGGAACAAGTCAGGTTCTGAAAAATAGTTTTTAAAATTAGATTTTTTTTTAAATGAAAAACTATGCAGAATTGTTTGCCAGAAGCAATTAAAAAAGTAAAAGTTTCCATTGCAAACTGAAATACTTTTAATTTCACCTTTTCTTGGCTGATTTTCAACGTGTTCTGCTTTTTCATTGCAGAAGCTTCTTATCAGCTTTTCCAGTTTTAATACCTAATAAATCTCTAACTTAATTATAGTTAATATAGTGTTGCCAAATACTTAGAAATCATGAGTAAGAATTCCAGAATTTATAGGTTTGGGTTGGTTTGGTGGTTTTTAGTACCTGTTTGGGTTTCTCCTTTTTTGACTTCTATCTTTCACAGTTTTATGAAACATTCTAATTTTTTCCCTGCTTAGATCTCAGAACTGGAAACATGATTTTTTAATGTAAGTTAATAGCCCCCTAATTAGTATAAATCTAGGAGCTAGGTCTTTAAGAGAAACATCAAATATCATGAGGCTCATAATAAAATTGCAAGAGCTGGCAATATTGTTATCCAAAAATGAGTTAAGAGTCTTTATTTTGCCAGAACAATAGTCCTTTGTCTCAAATTTATCAGTAGCCTTTTAACTTTTACAGTTATGTCAGAGGTGTGGAAACATTTATTTTTATTTCTTACCTACAATTTACTTGTCTCTCTCTTAACGATGTTGTCTGGGTCTTCAGGCAAAGTATTACACATCAACTTGTCATGAAGTCACAGTTTTGAAAGAGGTATCTTTACTCCATCCTTTGTATCCATTGATAATTAAATAAGAATGCCAAAGTCCTTCCTTTCCAAACAAGACTTTTTTTTTTTTTTTACTTGTTCTCTTCCTTTACTTTGGTTTTAATTTTTATTCTTTCTCTTTAATTTTCTTTTCCTCTTGTATTCTTTTTTTTTTCTGATTACTCATTCACTTTTCGCAGTCATTAATATCCTCCTGCCTTGAGAATAGAAAGAAAAAGAACAATAAAATATAATTCTTAGCTGCACTGTCAAGAAATTTGTTTACAACTTCGTTTATGTGTCCAGGACAAACTGATACCCTGCTATGCTGGTTCATACAGGATACAAGAAGATGTCACAAAAAAGTCTGACACAGGTTGCCCAGATAAACTGTGGATGACTCATCTCTGGAATCGTTCAAGGCCAGGTTGAATGGGGCCCTGAACAGCCTTGTCTAGTGAAAAGTGTCCCTGCCCATGGCAGAGGCATTGGAATGAAAGGATCTGCAAGGTCACTTCAAACTCAAACCATTCTAAGATTCTGTAACTAGCAACAAATCTATTTTTCCCCCATACTGGTACCTGCCAATACGTAAGGACAATCTTACACCTTGGTAATTTGTTATGCATACTACTGTTGTATACCTCAGCAGAACACTAAAATTATTAGGTAAGCATCCAGATGTACTTGAAAAGATTAGAGATTATCAGTTTTGTAAGAGATTAAATACATCCTGTCTGTGCAGAGTTGACAAGATTTGTCATAGGCAGGAAGGCAAAATGGAACTTGGCTGTGTCAGAAATGAGCAGCTGAACCTGTTCTGGTCTTGCTCAAGGTAACAGAGAGGAATGGAGGAGAATGAAGAAAGGACAGTGATAGGGCGGAAAGCCTTGAAGAAGACATTAAAGACTGAGTCCTAAAGAACAACTGCTGCCATTTGCAGGATGGCAGACGTGGAAGGCTGAGGGAGTGCCTGTGGGAGGACTCAATCCAACCAGCCCAGCAGCTGTTGGCGAACATCCTGCTTGCCCCCACACCCTGCCCCCACACTGTCTTTAAAATTTAAAATTATACTCTATGTCATGTTACATGCCCCATCATTTACAAAATATGCTTTGTTTTTACTGTTATTGCTGTACCCTTCCTATAGGAAAAATCTCATCTTTACATTCTGGCAGTTCACTAGAACACTGGGGAGTAGGAGTAGCGGATGATGTTCACAATCAGAAGACTTATATCTACATATATCCTTAGAATATGTACTATTTTTCAGTCTTTTAAATAACCCATCTTATTTTGTGCTTCCCTGTTATTCTTGCTCTCAGAAGTATCATTTACTACCAGAAGACGATATAAGAAGTCCCATAAAAAGTCAATGCAAAAATATCTTTTGTGATGCATATGGTTTGGAACTCACTTCCTACTGGCATGGTTCTGTGTACATTCCTCAGAAGCAGTGTCAAAATTAGCAGACCACTGAGGTTCGTAAGTACCAGTTGTTACCCATTTAAGAAGGAAAAACTGCTTAGGTGCTGGATATTAGAAGCCTAGATTATTACTGCCTGGTTTTATTTCTGTACATTTTTATAACACATCAGATCAATTACATCCTAAGTTTCATTGCACACTAAAAGACTGTCATCCATTACAACTATCAACTCTTAGTTCAAACAAAAGAGTGGCAATCTGCTTTGGACATCATCTATCATCCCTGGCAAATCCTAGGAAGTCTCTGCTATACCTTTTCAGCTCATATTGAAGAGCACATTGAAAATGGTTTCATTACAGGCTACTATGAAATAATAAAAGAAAAAAATAAGCACAAAAGCCCTCCCCATTTTCTGTGGGGAAGTATCACCTCAGAAATTTTATAATATTTTTCTCTGATACATTAAAATAATTACATGCTTTAGTGTTTTTATCTCCCACCTGTATTGCTGTGGTGGGTCAAGCATATGCTAGATCATGCAGTATGTTCTAGGACTTACCTGTTTTACAAGATTATGCTTTCCATTTTCATGCTTAGTTAAAGTAGCAAACTATGTATAGGAAAAGTAACAACAGAGATTAGAACAAAGCTCAGCGGTTCTTCTCACATCTTCCCAGTATTGGGTTTATTATTTCTTATTCTCCCCTGCTAGCTTCTACTCATGTAGACTGAAATTATTAAAGGCAGGTATACATTAAAAAAAGGAGTTTCAAAATATATTTTATACTTTACATAATAATATGCACAAGAAATATTATACATTATAATTGTTATACTTTTCTGCATTTATTGTATGTGTTAGAGATGCGAAAAATATCTTTGTATACTAGAAAAATAACAGCCTTTCCCCAAAACTTGCCCATTGCCTTTTCTATTCCTCCAAATTTTTTGCATTTAATTTTATGGGATCATATGATGCTTTTTCAGCCAAAGCATTGTGCAAGTGTGTGTAGGATCATAACAATAAATGTCTCTCAACAGCAATTAAGAAAGTAAGACAAGTAAATCCACAATGGAGAGTTTCCAGTAAAAATGAGAGAAGGAAAGAGCACAGGGAATATTAAAATGAGCAAAGCAGAGCTTTTGAGGTGACATCTACAACATAAAAATTTGATCCTTTCTTGTTTTAACAGACTACCTAGAAAAAGAGTTCTAACTCTCTTAAGCATCACCTTCCCTCACAGGTTTTGGGAGTTACTCATTCAGATGGAAGAAAGCTCTGTGGCTAGCCTGGCAGGTCAGTGGAGCTCAGGTCAACTAAATGACCTTGTTAATCTCTGAAGGGGTTATAACTTAGACTATCCAGCCCACTGCTCCTATCATCTGCCTCTCCAAGAAAGTAAAATTCATCTTAGATACTCACACTGCCACAGAAGATCTATTTCCTTGGCAAATCATCATTAGAAAAGGACAAAAATCAAAAGCCTCCTCAAAAGGAGATGGGTACTGGAAGCAGGACTCTCAAATTCTGGTGTGACAAGATGAGAACCTATCACTCCTATCCATCATTTAAAGACGGTGGTGGATCACACACGGAGGGCCAAGGACCTGCTGCCAGAGGGAATGAAAGCTAATGGCAGCCCTCCTACAAGTGAAAATAATTAATGAAAAATTTATTACCTATATTATAGAAGTTGCTGCTGGATAGTCCCCAGATAAATTAAATTAATAAAGTTACAGACTAATTAAGCCATATCTTTCTGTTTTCTTGCATGGCTGGGGCTGATGCAAACTCAGCAGAACAGAGGAAGGGAAGGATGGAGTTTTGAAGGACTGAAGTTTGAAAAGCAGAAGATTGAGTATGTTAAAAAGAAACTCTAAGTAAAGGGCCCATAAATAACATGAGCACAGGCTTTTGGCTATGTTACTATGCTTCATTTTAGGAATATCACAGTTTATGGAAGTTCCAGAAATGTACAGAAAAAACCCCAATGCTTTTGCAAAGAAAAAGGAATTGGTTCTGTGAGATGAACAATAGAATAGATCTACAACAATCTTTTTCATTGCAGTGACATATTATCTGCTACAAATAAAACTACATATTATGTGTATATTCTATGTAATTATTCTTTGAACTGAAAAATTTGCAGATTGAACTTTCTCAGACTTTCTGACAGAAATTGCTTTATTCCATAGTGATTTAAATTTAGAAGCAAAACTTGTGAGAAAAATGAACATTTTTTACTTGACTTGACAATACATGAACAAATTCTTTACTTTTTTGAACTTCAGTTTTATTAAGTAACTTTCTATAAGACAAGTTTCAGCAGATCAGCACAAAATTTTCTTAATTTCATTACAGGCTGTAAATTAAAATTAATGAGGCTGACACCCACAATTAACAATGAAAAATGCAGATTGTTATAATTACTTAAGCAATAACATTGCTTTACATAGAAGACTTAAGGTGCTCCACAAATTATTTACAAGTGTTACATAAAACACAAAAAATGACAATTTCAATTTATTTTGTCAGTATAAAAAACAAAAATCCTTACTAAAACCTTTCTCAATTGGGAATCTCTCGCCATGCATAATTAAGCAAATTTGATTGCAATTAAGCCTGGCTTCTACAGTGGAGTTTTAATTAATGCAAATCTGGCATCTACATCTATAAGATTAATTTTCATGAATTAAAAGAAAACAACAAAGCATATTTGAAAGCGCAGTTGTATTGTTGAAAGGATGGAATGTAAAATCTGATTATTTTTCAGTCTTCCATGTGAATAGCCTTTGACTTACACTTTAAGGAGGGATATTTTATTTGGATCTGTTGTTTTGTTTCTCAAGGCATTATTAAGCAGGATCATTGCAATTACAAGAAGCTTCTTCTAAGGAACATCTTTAAATGTAATTATATACATTTAGAAGTAGAAATGAATTATAATATAGGCTAAGGAGTGAGGGCACCATTACATTACATGATTCTTTTTCTGAAGTCATCATCTTTGTCTCATATTGGGGCCTAGAATATTCTATGGCGTCTGTGGGAGTACTTGAGATATTTTCAGATATATTTCAATAAGGCCTCCCCATTAAGATCCCCAAACTGGAATTACTTTTGTAGAACAGACAAAAAAGTATTTTCTATTTATTTAGCAATGTGTTCAAACTGAGTTTTAAAGTGTTTTCTCTGTTTTAAATTGGCTTATGTTCGGCATCTTTAAAAGAATAATTCTTTACTGGAAAATCTGTTCCTTTTAAAGCGTCCTATAGGAGTCACCTATTCTGTCAGTCTTTCCACATAAAAGTATTCAAATTTAGAATCCACATGGCTGGTCTTCCTCTTAAATATAGTACTATATAATTTTATTGTATCATTTGTCCAATAAAACGGTCAAATCAAAATGGACCATTAGCAAGAGCAACAGGTATTGCATTAAAAACTATTCTTCTCACTGACATGAAAGAAGGTAAATAACATTTTCTTTAATCCAGTCTCTCCATCCAGATGTCAGAAGTCATGTAATTCCAAAGAAGCATTTATCTGGTTGCAGGAATGCTGTGTCTGACATGAAAAACCAAAACATCTGCTTTATTGAAATATATTCTTGTATTTTATTCTATTGTTGTCTATCATTGCTGGGTTTTTTTTCTTGGTCTTGCTTTTGAAAAAATATGCACTGGGTTTGCAGTAAAGATAGCGATTCTTTTTCAGACAAGGATGAGAAGCTGAGCCAAACCTATGCTGGAGGAAAGATCAGTGCCAAGATCAAAGTGCCTCTGGGACAAAATGAACCACCAAAACTCTTGCATGCAGAGTGCTGGACATCTGTGACCCTGACATGAGAAGTAAATTTAGAAACTGTGTAGTTTTTCTTCCTGTCTAATCCAGTTTCTTTCTAATTTACTTCCTTGTCTATTCAAACCCCGAAATCTCTATTTCATTATATGAAATACAATCTGAACTGAAGATTTCCCAAAGATGCTCTACGAGAGGAGCTGTTCTCTTAGAGCTGTGTCAGGGAGAGTGCAAAAGCAACTCCTTAAGGGGCTGTAAATGCTGCCACACTTGGTTCCAGCAGTACAGTTATTACTGCAGCTCCCAAAGGCAGCTTCCAATGCATGACCCTCAGGGTGCTCATAGGGCACTAGAAACTGCAGGAGGTGAGTCTAGCCTTGCAACCACATGCACTGTTTTTGCAGCAGTGGATTTATAAACTACAGCATTCTTTTTATTTTGGTATGTTTTACAACATAGCCCTATTTACTGATTTTTTATTAATTATATTTATTTTCAGTATATTAAGTTGTAGCATTTATTTTGGTTGAAGTTAAAGACTAGTATTGTGAAGTATTAATAGCAGGTTTAGAAAAGATTTCTAATTTGATTTTCCAAATTATCAGCTCTAAAAGCAAGGTAATAGAAGATATCCTGCAAGTCTCTGGTTGTGGATCAACTTCTGCCTTTCCAGATCTGGAAGAACAGAAATATGAGTGCTTTGTGACTCCTGTGATCTTTTTCACTGGAATAGTAAAGTGTCCATCATTCTCTCCCCTCTCTAATTTAAACATAGTTTGCACTAGAAGCCTTACCTCTATGCTCCCCTAATGGTTGTGTCTGCATGTTTCTCCTTTTTATTTTTTTTAATCCTCTGTATGTCGTAAAAGGAAGATATATGTAGTTATTTTGTATGTCTGTATCCAGTGTTTGATAATTTCAACAATGATTCTAAATGGTAAACTTAACCTGTAGATGCCCATACATTGTTCATTTGGGCACCCTATGCATTCTAGGAAACCTTTAGCAAAGATCTCTTGTTGAAAGCCATAGACATATTTAGACTCTCACTGCTCTTTGGAACATGTATCATTTCTCAGCACACCATTTTTGGTTCTGAATGCTATAACTGACAGGGCAGTTCCCAGCTTGCTTTTTCTTCTATCTTTTTTATTTTTTCTCCCTTCACCCCCTTTTAAATCTTTTATTTCTTCTATTGTCCTCTTTTTTTCTTGTTAACCTTTTTTCCCTTTTTCCCCTGCTTCCCCCTTCTCCTCATTTTTCCTCCTTTTCCCTCTTTCTGACCTTTTTTTCCCTTTTTTCCATTCTTCTCTTTATTTTCTTAAGATGGAGTAAAACCAGTAATTTCTCCTAGAAAGTGAGAGGCAGTGTTTGTTTCTCAATCCTTCAAACCTTTATCATTCATTCTCTGGTGGCATATTCTACCCACCAAGTAGGCACTAGTTTATCTAAAGGCTACCCAGGCCCATTTGTTAAAAGGAGTGAGGAAGAATCAAAGAAGACATATCAAAGAATCAAGGTAGAGTAATTTTTTTCTAGATCACAATGCTTAGAACAACAACAAAAAAACCCAATAAAAACAGTCTTCTGCTGTAAATCAGTAAGGTTTGGGGTTTTCTGTTTGTTTTCCACGCTTTTTCCGCAGTGCTTTTCAACAGTCTCAGATATGAGTTTTTCCCACATCACTTGTGTAGACCAATTTTGCAGACATGCTCACAAAAAAGTTAATGTGCACACACACACATATACTCTTGAAAAAGAGGAGTGCAGCGACTACTTTGGTTAAAATTGTGGTCAGAGAAAGAGATTGTGCTTCCCCTTTCTTTCATACTATTAGTTAATCAAACATTTCTTGAAAATTTTATAGTATTGTAGGTGAAGAATGAATCAAGACATAAAAACTTTTGAGATCAGAGAGAGATTATCAAAGTTAATGAGAATAAGGAAAACTAAGACAACATTAATAGTAATGATAACAAAATGAGAACCAGTCCAGGGAATCTAGAGACTCTTATTCCAGTCATTAATCTGAAGACCATGATTAAAATATAACAAGTGATTCCATCCGATTATTGTACAAACATGCTGAGAACATCCCTCTTGTGGCTTGAGTTTTTCAAAGAAGCCTAGGGCCATTAGGCACACAAATACATTAATGAATCCTTGTTTCAGTCTATACCTTTTCAACATCTAAAAAATACTAAAGGTACCTAGAGCTGGTATTTCCTGTTTAATGCTCATTGTGCACTGAAGAGGTATTGAGAAATAGTCTTTCACCTGCAGTTATGAAAGAATTATAAAGGTCTTTCCTAAGCAATGAAATAAGGGCAGATTTTATGAGTCTATGCCAAAATCTACTTAATTAGGTCATCATTCTTAGGAAAATAATGCACCAGCAGCTTCAGAGAAAGTGCAAGGCATGACATATTTGAATTAACTCTATTTAATTAAAGGAACATCTTCTGAAGGTCTCAGATTTCATGGGACAATCCAGTTGTCACTGCAATTGCTATCATATGCATACTAGAGCTCAAATTTCATCTTGAACTTATCAATTTTTTTGTGTGCTAGAAATATTTATTTTATATGAGCACTGATCACAGTAAGAGGAAGAGGCCAGCTAGGTGGGACAAAACTGACAGAATTACCCATAGGTAATGAAATGCAGTTGAAATGAAGGAAATGGAAAAGGAACAAAAAAGATGGAGGAGAGTTCTGAGCAGGGTGGGTAAGGAAAAACATATGAAAGAAAAGAAGAAAAGGTTTAAGTGAAGTGTCACATCTAACAATTTGGGGCTTTCAAATGGAAAGTAGTAACTCCTGTTGCTGTTACCGTATGTTTGACAACTTTCCCACCCCAATCTGAAAGATTTTATGTGTTAAGAAGGTCACAACCAAGTTCTGTGCACTAAGAATAGAACTACAGTTTTTTCCATTTGTGTAGATTGAATCAAAGTGCTTTTGCTAAAATTATAAGAGAAGTTTGACTTAAAAATATGTTTTCTAATTTTTGTTTTATAAATTAATACATTGATGTCTGAAAACAATTTTTTTTGGCCTTGTTTCTTGATAGAATTGTATTCTTATCTTTTTGACTGAAGGGAGACAACTTTTTCCTGATCTTGCCGGAAAAAAAAAGGTCGAAGGGTAGTAATTTTGAAAAAGGATGATAACAATTATGATCTGATGTCATTGCCCTGAAAGTAATAAGAAATTGTTAAAAGAGTTGCCCTCTTTTGAGTTTTTGTTACAGGCTTGTCTAGTTTTTGGTTACTTGATTGTTTTGTTTCTACTAATGTTAAAGGTATACTGTAATGAGTAGTGAGGATATAAAGGAGGGATTTGGAAGGGATTTGTAGTGTGAGAAGGGGAGAAACAAGAAAAGATAGAGAGAAGAAATGAAGAGAAACTGGTGTGTAGAACATGGGGACACAGATCTTCAAGGGATGGAAGAAAGAAAATTACTGGATATATGCTCAGACTGGAGATTTCTCTAGAATGAAGACAAAAAGTAAAAATTTGTTCTACACGTAAGCTACTTTCTGCTATGTCAATGAAATAAAACAGCTGAATTGAGCTTACCTGGCCAGTACACCAAACTCTACACTGCTCTAGAAAAGCATGAGGAAGGGAGAGAATAACAAAGACTTTGATCTTCTCAGTTAATCATAATTTTTAAAAATAAGAAAGAAAGAAAGAAGAAACTGGGATTCTGTACAGTGAAATTAGATTTGTGACTTAACATTTCCTTCTTTGAAATTAGTGTCTGAGGCTCGATGTTTGTAAGATGGAGCATTTACAGAAAAATGCAACCCAGAGGTGTATTTGCATCTTCCAGATTTGCAAATGAATAAGAGTAATTGTGGTGAACATCTGAGGAAAGTCGTAATTGCTCTCAAAAAGGAAGTTTTAAAAGTCCAAGTATGTAACGTAAGAAGGAGAAAACCCATAACAAAAAATTGAAAAAAATCTAGTACTTAGAGTGATGGAGGTCTCTATACAATCAACTAATTTTAAAGTCTAAGATATTATCATCATATCACTGTTATGTGATAAATGCAATATATTTGTAAGATAATTTACCCTAGTTTCTTATCTAGAAAGAAGACAACCCCAGAGACAAAACAGACTTATTTTGTCCAAATATTTTAAGTGTTCTTTTTTCCCCTCTCCTATTAATTGATTTGTTGATTTAAAGTTACTGACATGGAAGCTTAATCAGCCTAGTATGTGATATCTTTTCTCTCGCCTCCTCTCTGTGCTGCAATGATTTCAGTGAAAATACGAAAATGATAAACATTTCTCACACATTGAAGTTGAAAAATGAACAAAGATATGATTTAAAGTAGCAAATTTGATTAAGATAACTTTTATATTCATCCATTACAACCCACAAAATTATTTTAGTCCCATGCACTGATTTCTTCTCTTTCTTATTTATGGAAACATGGTATCAATAACATAATTTGCCAGTGACTTTTCAAAGCTATTTTTATACTATTTTAAAAGCATCTTTGGAGAATCCTATATGATTCCTTGCAGTATTTCATGATTCCACAATCTGCAGATCGATCTCATTCTTTTAATAACACAAATTGTTCTTGCTAATTCGTGCCATGGAAATTAAGGGCATTATCATCTGTATCAGTGTTTGATGGAGACTGGGTTGAGAACAGGACATTCTGGATTTCAACTTTGTAATAGCTATCTCCTTCCTAATAGCACTTTCAGTGACCAGGATCCTACAGTTACCATCATGGAAAAGTTTAGAACAGAAGGTCAGATGCAATTTGCTTATGAAGATAGTGCTCTGCTATCTTGAAAAATGTGGTATAGGGGCCTGAATAGATTAATTAGCTCATGATTTTAAGTCAGTGTTCATGGTTGAAGAACATAAGAGATAAATGTCTTGCAGATGAGTTCATGAAGTTATTTATAAAGTGATTCTGTACTGAAAAACTAATTATAGCATCAGTATTAATGAACTAAAATTTTTCTATAGAAAATTTGTTTCTACTTGAATTGCTGATTACCACAGACAAAAGCAAACATTTTAGTAGTTTGAATTGTGAATGATCTCACATGCTTATGAAACACATTTTTTAAGAAAATTCTGTAGCATTTTTTAAAGTAACTTCTCTGGAAATCTGCCTATGACTAGTAAAATCAGTATATTTCTCTAATTAAATGTTCATACCTCTTATACAGCATGTCACTAGATGTCACTCTGGATTCCATTATTTGGTATTCTGATGATTTCTTACTTTTTCTGCCTTTCTGTGTCTACTTTCCCCACAACAAACCTGAATAGACAATGTAAAATGTGCATGAATAACACAGAATTGCTGACTGAATGTCAATTTTCTAGTGTGTGACTTCTATTGATCATTCATTATTGACATGAAGGTCTCTAGTGTCTCTGCTTTCCTCTTTAAACTCTTTCTCAGCTAAAATTTCCAAGGAACAGAACCAGAAGGCCTTGAAGAACGGGATGATTCAGGTCTCTTAGGATGTTTTACAGAGTACTTTGACCTCAGGAAGGCATCAGAGGTACTTTTTTATAAAGACTCAACAACTGTTTGGAATAAAAATTTAAACACTGGAAAAAAAGAACCTCCTACTTAAATCGAACTGCTTTCATTGACACTTTTTTGGTGTAAATATAACAGTCTGATTTTGGCAAACATAAGTACTGCTTGAAACAGGTTTTTAAATGCATTTGTAGCCAATAAAATATAAATAGCATTTTCACAGTAACAAATGACATGTAGTATGGTATTCTATGATCATGGTTCCAGAGTTTTATTTCTTTTAGCTTTGTATACATTAATTAAGTATACACAATCAGGGTTGAGTGCAGAGACAGCTAAATAAACAAATGACACTGTAGAAAGGTCTTTCTGCATACTAATCATATCCTACATCTGCAAGCAAAAGCTCTATAAATCGATTTGCTCTTTCACATCAAAAGACAAACAGTGAGGCAAGTCAGCAGTTCCTTTGTCAAAGTCACAGAGATTGCTGTTCTTCACAAATGCATTTCTACAGAGCTGAATTCAACCATTTGATGATTAGCATTATTGGCAACTCTTCAAAGAAGATTCATCAAGTAATTTGCAATTGGATTGGTTGCCATTTTTGTGATTCTACCCCATGAAATTGAACAAAAAATGATTGACATTTGAATTCTTACTTGGAGGACAAAGTGAACTAGCATAAGAAAAAGAAGCAAGCAGATTCCCAAGAGGTTGCGAAGCTGCTGTGATGCCTCTGGTGATTTTCATATGGACCAGATCAGATAGGTCTGAAAATTAAATTAATTGGTAGGGCAGAGGCAAGCAAGAAGATGTAGCTTCTAGTTAATATAAGAAAAAATAAATAGACCCAAAGTGCTAATTTTTTACTATGTCGATGTACATATCTGTGCTATGTAATCCCTCTAAACCCTACATACATTCCTGTGAAAAAAATCTCACTGAGAAGGAAGAAAAATAATTCTATCATTAATAATTCTATGATTTAGCATATGTTTTGCGTACAAGAATTGAGTTCTCTGCTATCAGTGTACATAAGATATCTATTACAAAATGAAAGAATAAGACAACATATTTTTGTGTGCTTGCAAATAATATGCAACTGTGTGAGAAACTGCAAAGTGGTGCGACTGAGTACATGAACTGTTCAGACTATGATAACCTTATTTGCTCACCGATTTCCATTTTTCTAATGAACCCACAAAGCAAACCAAAAAAAAACTTGCTGGAATTCTTATATATTTTGTTTTCTTCTATTTCTGTTTCAGAAATTATGAATCAGAACCCTCTTTCCGCCCTGGGAAAATTACAAAGATGTTTGGCTTCCTCAAGTGTGATATTCCCTAAAAGAGGAGAAGGATAAACTTAATACAGAGAGGTATAGGTAGAAAATGAAGTGTACGTGAGCTCATTCAGTGATAGATCTGTAGCTTTTCTCTTCTGCAGGATATTATAAGTGGGGGGGTGGGGGGTGGAGGGGTGGTTATGATGAAGCTCATACTTGCATAGCCTCATTTTTGAAATAGATTTTCTCTCCTATGTTTTGACCTCCAATGTCTACAGATATTTTCGGGCAGGCTGATCCTTCATTTCATATTTATGCTATATAAGCTCAAGTAAATCTACTCCATATACAGTTTAGAAAGCTAAAACATGCTGGTGACTTATTTCTAGTATCCTGATTCTTTAATTTCAAAATGTGAAAAATCCAACAGAAATGAGAAAAACTAATTGTATGTCAAGGTAGTACCCTAGATAAGACGATCTAGAACAATAAACCCAAATATAAACTTAAAAAGTGGCAGAATTAATTAGGAAAGTTGTTAGAAGAATGTCAAGTTATTTAAATTATCTTCCACATTTTCATTTGCTTTAATGTGAGGAAGCTTGGGATTTTTTTCAACCAGGTATCTGTTCAACTGTCTTTCTGAAAGAAAAAAAAAAAAAAAAAAACCAACTCATTAATTGTGGGTTTTAACTTTAAGCAGATTTCCATCATCTAAAATTATGACCCACACAGAGATAAAGCATGAACTTGAAATCATGTCACTATGGTAATTATATCCAAGCTGCCTTCTCAAACATATTTGTTGAGTAATAGTAATGAAGAAATTGCTTCTGTAGTCATGACACAGCTGGGAATACTACTTTACAGAACATATACCACATAGTAATTGAATTTCAGAAGGCTTTGGGTTATGTTGTCCGAGATTAATTTGTCTCAAAACGTGTCTCTAAGTGAAGGATGGGTTCTGAAGATAACTGGATCCTTACACATAGGATCCAGAGGCTTCCTAGTTTGACCCTGAGCCTGGTGGAAGCAGTCATTAAAATATGTTTCTCTTACGATCTCAGTGTCTGACCTTACGACCAGAGGGTGTAATACCTATCTGGAGTGTAATGGCTACTTGTCTAGACTGTAATACCTCTCAAACTGGATATTTTTCTTCATTACCAGATTTATTCAACTGTCATTTATTCAACAGCATAATTGTATGAAATCATACAAACAGCTAAGGGTGTTAACCACCTCCTCAGACTTCAGGTGTTTAAGTGAGGTACTAAGGTTAGGTATATGATATTCCTGAATACTACCTCTTGTTGGCTAGGAGACTGACTGGGAGGCAGAAGCTCCATTAAAGAATGACAACCGATAATCAGTGTTAAAACTCATATTAAAGGTGGTAAAGCTATCATACATACAAATAAAATATATCTGTATACCATTATGTGATGATTTTAAAATAATCAGGTTGAGAAAAATATCTGACATTTTTCAGGTTTTTTCTTTAAATTACTGTAAATGGCACAATGGCACACATATTATATTTTGAAGAAGTGAATGCTTGTTTCCTCTTTATCATATTTATTTTATTTCTCTCCTGAAAGTTATGTTCTAATGTTGACAGTATCTTCCAAACCAAAAAAACCCCAAACCTCTCATCTCAAGGAAATACACTGACTTTTAATCAAATGTGAAAACTCTAAAAGAGAAAAAAAAAAAAGTAAAAAAAAAAAAAAAAAAGTAAAAAATCATTTCAGGCAGTGATTATCCTTAATTTATAAGTTATTCCAAATAAATAGTTTGAGTAAATTCAACAAAATTAAAACCACTCAATCTGCCTAAAGAAATGAGGATTTCAAGTTTTTCAAAGGGAAAACTTACTTATTTTATAGGTCAAGTAAACAGAAAGAATCAGCGATGTTGATTGATATTGATAGTCTAATAGCTTTGATCTCTGCCCCACTATGAGATCCCTCACAATATAATTGGTAACTATGAAAAAATTACAACATAATTAATACATATTCTAAGAGATCTGTGACTATCATATCTATGGCTTCAGTTGAAATATGTATAATTTCATATTTTTATTGATTTAATTCATTCAATGTCATATTCACTTCTGGAGTGAATAAATGTGACTCTCACTGAAGTGAACATATCTGCCTTTGCAACAAATTTACTCTCTGTAAGAGATTATGGACAAAAAAATTACAGCAACACCTAGAGGAATTGAAGATCCCTGTATTACTTTCTTATTGAGTCTGAGGAGAGTAACTCATCAAATATTTTACCAGATGCTGACTTCTGCACATACTTTAAGTGTTCCTTGTGTATATTTGGTATGTGCTGTTCAGTGTACGACTTCAAAAAGAGTATTCATTGCCTTGGTGATCCAGGTTTTGTGTAATGGTATCTGAGCTCTCACAGAGTATCATACTAACTGTTCATAAAGTTAGTTCTTTGAGTATTATATGCTGAAATTATACCAGGATTAGAGAGAGGTTGTTTTTATGGGCGGAAGTCAGGATATCACTCATATTAATTGGCTAGGTCATAAAACTGTGAATTGATGAAACTGACTACTTTTCTAAGGGGCATACTGTGGTAATGGATTTTAAGATGATGTCTGATTCTGAGACTTATAGTAGCTAGACTGACTATTCACTCAGTAACTGCTTTGTATTTCCCTAACTATAGCAATGCTAGCCACTTTCAGTGCAGTCCTTGTAGTTTACAAACTCTGGTCGATGTCTGCCAATCAGATGTAAAGCAACGGGCAACATGAGTTACAAATGCCAAACAACTAGAGCTTCCTTTGCTTTGGTGGCAGTTCACCTCTGAAAACATGTCCATTTTACGTAGGGCTCAGTACACTACTTCACGTGGAAATAGCTCCCCTCATATTCTGGCACCAGACATGCAGCATTCAGCCTTCTCACACAGTGCAGGTAAAATATGAGATGACTTGAAAATAGACTCACAAGGAGTGTAATGCTAAGCTCCTAAAAAAAAATTGGTTTCATTGAACTGGAACAGGGAATCAAGATTAGTGGGTAAAGTTTTAAAAACTATTTCTGTATTAAATAGTCATGAGATAAAATACTTAAATAGTCTAATTATTAGGTTAGGCTGATATTAACCTCTTTCAGATATATTGAACACCTATTACTGATGGTAAACCTAGTTTTAACTAAAAAACGTCACGCTTCCATTTGGTCAGATATGTGCAGTAGGTAGGGCACTTCCTGGCCAGATGAAAGATATTGGCTTTGCCATAGAAGAGATCACTATTACTCTGGGATAATTCTCTCTTTCAGTAGTGGAATGCAAAGAAAAGCTTCTACAGGAGCACAAAGAGTATCATCAAGGTACTGTATAAACTGGTAAACAAAGCATATTCTTAGCTCATGTTTGGACTGTATTATATTTCTGAGTTAGCTAGAATCCTATCAGGATTGTTCGCACAAGGAAACAGAAACTTAAGTCCCATGGATCACCTGTTTGCTACCCATGGCATACCACAATGTCCTAGACTCCTACTCCTGACTATAGTGTGCTATGCTCCTCATCTTGTCATGGACAATGAGGATGGGGGATGACTCTTTACTTTCCCCTTTAAGTATTCTGAATACTTGATGATACAAACATGGACATAGGAGTTTGGAAGTGATGCATGGCCCTTTAATTAAAAATAGCATTTGTTGAACAAGATTCTATGTCCTGGGAAAAATTTTAAAGGAACAGATGGAGAAGTTCTTCCTTTTTCTCCCTCTCTCTCTCTTCCTCCCTCCTTTTTTCATTCTCCTTTCCTTCTTCCCTGCTCTCTTTCTCTTTTTCTTTCTACCAGAATTTTTCATCTGTGTTCAGTTCTTCCTTCAGACATCCTTTCACCCCTGAGGTACTAGTAGATTTCAGCCCGTGAACCCATAGTAATTTGTTTTTGTTTGCTGTCTCCTGAACATTGCACTGATTACTAATCAAGTGCCGTGTTAATCCATTTTCTAAAGAATAGGTGTCTTCCTTCATAGGGAGCCATCATAATTGACACTGTTGACCATAACAAAGATAAAATTATTCTGAGTATTAGAATTACATTCCTTAGATGTGGCTTGAACTATCAGAAGTAGCAGCCTCATTCTTGATTAGTATAAGAAGTCATGCAACTGCTAAAATAAGCAAACTGGCTTATTAACCTTAACCTTTCAAATCTGAGATCTGTGTCCTAAGTTTACTCCACTGTAGAGAAACCTGTATCTTCTTATAGTTGAGCAAGTACAAAGAGTGACTGTAAATCATCAAGTGTTGAAATTTGGGGCATACTCTTGATTAATGAAGTGGATGGCATGATACCTCTTGAGCCATGGAATAGAGTGACATAGTTTATGTACTTATACATTTTTTATGTACTGGAGTTGACTCTGACTCTTTAACTTTTAACATGCCAATTAAGTGTAGGGTTTAAACCTCTTAAATATCTGTCTTCAACTGCAACCCATTAATTTATCTTCTACTGATGAATGGAACTGTTTAGCAAAAATGCAGAAAAAAAAAGTTTAAAAATTGAAAAAATTAACTTTCATTTGCTTATAGAGATACCTTAATGGGTAAAAGTAGTCTTTCCTCCACTTGCAATGAAATATCTGAGACCTTTAGAAAATACTATTTGTTTAAAGTATGCCCAAAGCAAAAAAAAAATCCAAACAAAAAACCCCAAACAAATAAACAAAAACAAAACCACAAAACCAAAACCTGTACAGTTGCAAAGCTCTGTTATTCCCATTCAATTACCATAAGGTGATCTAAAGTGCTACTGCAATGAAAATACTTTGTGTAAGGGTATCTGACTTTCTAGGGCTTCTGCTGAAACATGCCTGAGCATCCTAGTAGAACTCATTTTATTAAGGGGGGCAGAAATTTCATTAGTAGGCACACTGACAAATGTGCTTCTCTCCCTCTGCCCTCCCCCCCCAACTCTTCACCAGAAATATTTGTGAATTTACCTGTTTGAATAAAATAATCATTGACACAAATTCATTATTAACTACAAAATGATACTGGACTGGTTCTATGTCTATACCTCGGACATGCAGCTTGGAAAAAGTACAAATAAATGTCTTTCAACTCAAAATGGCATACTAGTCTATGACTCACAGATGTACCTAATGTTTTTGGCTATCTAATGCTGGTATTTTGATTTTTGTCGTTCTAAACATTTTCTTATTTTCGATATTATATATTATTTGTTATATGAATTATGTTCAAAAGAAATAAGAAACTAAAAGTAGATTCGTACTGGGAATTTAAATTGATAATCATAGAATCATAGAATAATTTGGGTTGGAGGGGGCCTTTCAAGGTCATCTAGTACAACCTTCTTGCAATGAACAGAGACATCAACTTCATCAGGTTTCTCAGAGCCCCATTCAATCTGACCTTGAATATTTCCAGGGACTGGACATCTACAACCTCTCTGGGCTACCTGTTCCAGTGTTTCACCACTTTCATCATTAAAAAAATTGTTCTTCATCAGTCTAAAATGACCCTCTTTTAGTTTAAAGCCATTGCTCCTTGCCCTATTGCAACAGGTCCTACTAAAAAGTTTGTCCCTATCTTTCTTATAGGCCCCCTTTAAGTATTGAAAGGTTGCAATAAGGTCATTCTGTGGCCATCTCTTCAACAGACTGAACAAGCTCAACTCTCTCAGTCTGACTTCATAGGAGAGGAGCTCCATCCCTATGATCACTTTTTTGGCTCTTCTCTGGACCCAGTCCATGTGCTCTTTATATTGGGTACCCCAGACTTGAATGCAGTACTCCAGGTAAGGTCGCATAAGAACAAAAAACAGAGGGGCAGGATTACCTCCCTTAACCTGCTAGACATGCTTCTTTTGATGTATCCCAGGAATACAGTTGGCTTTCTGGACTCATGTCCAGCTTTTCATCCACCAGTACCCCCAAGCCCTTCTCCTCAGGGCTGTTTACAATCCCTTTGCCCCCAGCCTGTATTAACACTGGACATTGCCCTAATCCAGGTGCAGGATCTTGCAGTCGGCCTTATTGAACTTCATTAGGAAAGAGGCCGATAAGAGGCAAATCCTGCAAGGTGGGATAGTCCTTCTTATCGTGCCAATGTCCTCCCTTAGGTGATGACTCTGCCGTGAAAATCCTCTGGAGAGCATTAAAGACATTCACAGGTAGCCTGAGCTAATCACCTCAGATGACGGACCATAATGGGCCAGACAGTTTCAACTACCCTGACCTAAGAGACAGCTGCAACATCTTAGAAGGTGTCAAAGGCTCATGAGATATCCTGTGATCCAGTATTACATTATCCAGAGGAGATACTGGAGGCATTTCCACCTAGCCCCTGCACAATTTAAACCTCATGAAATGGGGGTTTGTTGGCTCTTTCCCCCCACCACTCGACAGATACACTCTGCAACCACTGAGAAGACCAGAAGAAGGGCAACAGGACAGTGTTAGAATCTACATTGTGGTGATACCTTTTTTTTTTTACTTAATATGTTTCTCTGTCTCTCTTTCACCTCCCTACCTCCTTCCCCTATGTCCTAGTTTAAATGAGACAAGGGTCTTTTTTGCTGAGGATGGATTAAGAGGAAAAGGCAAACTTCTCTTTCCAAGCAAATTATAATCAGAGTTGGAGAGAAGTTTCAGGTGGAAGGAAGAAAAGCAAATTATGGAGAAGAGCTAATAACTGTAAAAATTGCTATTATATAACAGAACATGAAAAGAAACCAAGCAAATATCAAAATGTATCTACCTTTCCAATCACTTAAAGACAACAAATAAACCAGAAATTGAGAATAGTTCAGTACTAACTCTTACTGCAGCTGCGGTTTGGTTTAACCACAGTGGAGTCTAAGCAGAGACAGCGATCTTTGAGGTGTTGTAATCGTCTCTTGCCAGTTCACCAGGTGGCTTTGTTGAGTCACTGAAAATTTTAAGCTTGTGTATATTGGTCTTGGAGATGAAGAACGTTCGGATCATGAAGAGTGGGCTTATAGATGTCCGCGTTGCCCGTGTAGTGGCACCGTCAGGGATTGCCAAGCGCCGCCAGGTGGGGGAGAGAGGAGGGAGAAAGGGAGAGCAACAATAAAGCAAGGGATTATTAGAACTCAGAAAAACTGGCCATTGGGTCAAGGCTAACGGCGGGCCTACAGCATGAAGTTAGAGCCAAGAAAACGTAACTCTAACAGGAAAGAACAAAGGAACCATAACTGGTGTCTGCAGGCCAACGCTCTGCCCGGCAGAAGACTCCTCCCCAGGCGCACTTCTTCAGCAGTCTCTTTACCATTGGCTCCCTTTAGTTGTCGGAAACAATCTCTATATGGACGTCTAAGTGGGCTGGGCAGACCTATTTTTATTCAAACATAATAAACATACAGGCCACACACACACAGTGGGGAGGAAAGGAAAGAAGAATGCTAAAAATCTGAACTTTACTTGTTTTCTATAACTCTCCTTCTTTGAACCCCTCATTTACTGTTAAATAAAAACCATACTTTTGACTTCATGGTCTCATTTGCACCTTAATATGGGCAGAGACATCTCTCTGATAATTTTAATAATTGGATCAAAACATTTTTGGCCTAGTAGGCAAGAACTGTTTGACTTCTTTCTTCCAGATGAGAGAAATAGGAGTTGCTAGATGTTTTTTGTTGACAGTATATGAAAGTTTGCTTTTATCACCTAGTTAGTAACAATAACTTCTTTACTAATTTTTATGGATACCTTAAATTCTGTAAACAATTTTGGTTTCTTCTACTGTTCAAGAAAATGAAAATGGCTTCAAAATATTACGTTTGAAAGAAGATATTGTCAAATTTATATTGTCACTTTTATGGTTTCCTTCGTTCACTATCTTTTAAGTTTTGGGTTTGAGATTTTTTTTACCTTTACATATAATAATTGAAATACCAGGCAAGATGAGCAGCTCATCTGATGTAACAGCCTGTCTCTGTCAGCGATCGGTATAAGATGTCTTCAAAGAAGCTTCATAAAACCGTATAAGAGGCAACTGTGGAATTACATACATCTGAATGTTGAAGCTTCTCTCTGGTTTGTGCCTTGAGGTAGACCTTTCTGTTTGTTCCTTCCTGTAGATGGTCTTCTAATGTTCAAAGGAGGCTGTACAAAAGTCACTGCTTCAAAGAGTCAAAATTAAACTGCAAGAATATTATCATTTGTCCTCTAAGTGTATCTAGGAATTTTCTGTAGAAGGTGGTTTTTCAAATCTCCTGTATAACAAAAACTAAAAAAATACCTGCTGTCTAATGGAAGCTAGTAGGAGGCTCATTTATCTCTTCATAGAAAATTCAATGGTCAGAAAATGTCATAACAGTACAACATAGTGTGTTTTTCTTCAAAGAGTTAGTTGTATAAACCATCTGCCTCTTTAGCCATTTTATCTTTTCTGTCTTTTTACCCTTGTGCTGTTGTCTTCATTTATCATCACTTTCTTCATTCCCTGAGACTTCAGGATTTTTCTTTTCACTCACAAAATGTCTTCATCATTCCTGTGTTAGTCTTTAACATCTAGCAATTGTTTTCTTACCCTCTTTCAGTCATTATAATGAACAGAAACATACTTTAGCTGCACATAGATCAAATCTATTAGAGTTTTGTTTTGAAAGTATTTTGAAAACCACTGTAGAAAGGTTACTAAGTATTGAGAATAGAAAATCCTTAACCTTCACGGAGCCTGCCAGGTGCACAACTTTCACACCCTTTTCACACTTTACTCACTAACAAAATCGTACCCTTGTTGCCTGTTTTCCTTTTATTATCTTTAAGGGGATCGAATCTATCACCATAAATCTTAAGTATATCTGAAAGTACAAGTAAAAATACATAAATATATGTAACAGATGCAGAATTGCCTCCTGGGATGCATGTATTATGCATACGGAACTGTCAAAACATCCCTCACACAATCACATTTTTTCCTCTGCTTATGGTCTTTACACCTATCTCATTTTGACAATGCACCTGGAAGTAATCTGGATAATAAAATAACACATATAAAACCACATTTGCCACTTTTTGCAATGCACTTATTTGTACAAATACAGAATAAAATAAATCCATCTAGATTAGAAAAAGCAGTAATCACATAAAAGCATTTCCCTTTTTTTAAGCAACTTTCTACAAATAGAACTATGATTCTCAAGAAACAATTACCTTTTGAACAAATGAATAGACTAAGTTTAATACAAATAAAGTTTTTAAACAACTTTACAATTTTGTTAATAGGTTTCATTTTAGAAGAGAGAAAAATAAATGAGTTTTTATTTATTTTATTACAATAAATCTCTGTAAGTTTGCCAATAATATTGTAAGAGTTCATATTGTAAGGGATCTAGTTCACAGAATCATAGAATTTGCTGGATTGGAAGGGGCCCACAAGTCCAGCTCTTAGCCCTGCACAGGACCATCCCCAAGAGTCATACCACATGCCTGAGAGTATCATCCAAGCTCTTCCTGAACTCTGTCAGGCTTGGTGCTGTGACAACTTTCCTGGGAAACCTGTTCCAGTCCCAACTACCCTCTGGGTGGAGAACTTTTTTCTAATATCCAACCTAAACTTCCCCTGACACAACTTCAGGCCATTCCCTCAGGTCCTGTCACTGGTCACCACAGAGAAGAGAGAGATCAGTCCTGCCCTCTTTTCCCCTCACAAGGAGTTGCAGACTGCAGTGAGGTCTCCCCTCAGTCTCCTCCCAGCTGAACAGACCGAGTGACCTCAACCACTCCTCATACAGCTTCCCCTCAAGGCCCTTCACCATCTTTGTTGACCTCATCTGGACTCTAAGAGCTCAATATCTTTCTGATATTGTGATGTTCAAAACTGCACACAATATTCAAGATAAGGCCTCACCAGTGCAGAGTTGTGCAGGAAAATCAACTGACTGGTGATGCTTTGTTTATGCTCCCCAGGACCCAGGTGACCTTCCTGGCTGCCAGGGCACTGCTGACTCATACTCAACTTGCTGTTGACCAGGACCCTCAGGTCCCTTTCCATAGCACTCATTCCAGTATCTCATTCTCCATGTCTAGATAGGTACATCTGGGGTTTCCCCATCCCAGGTGCATAATCCAGCTCTTCCCCTTGTTGAAGGTCATATGGTAGTTGATCTAGTTCAAAGCCTTAACCTTCTTAGCTGAAAAGTGGTAGATCATCTGATTCAAGAGTAAATTCTTTTGAATATACTTTTTTTCCTAATTCAAGAGCAAAGTATTTTTGATCTTTTCTCTAACTGGTACCAGTAACATCCACTCAGCAATGGAAAGGTCACATCTCTTGTACTATGTTTAGAGACATGTAGTTACTGGAGAGATATCAGTGAAGGACCATGAAGATGATGAAGAGACTGCAGCATCTCTCCCGTAAGGAAGGGCTGAGAGACCTGGGGCTGTTCGACCTGAAGATATTGGGGAAGGGATCTTATCAATGTACATAGATACCTGAAGGGAGAGGGCAAGGAGGACAGAGCCAATCTCTTAAGTAGTGCCCAATCATAGGACAACAGGCAGTGGGCACACACTGAAACACAGAAGGTTCTGTTTGAACATCAGGGAACACTTTTTTACTGTGAGAGTGACTGAAAACTAGAAGAAGTTGTCCAGAGAACTTGTGTTGTCTCCATTTCTAGAGACATTCAAAAGCTGTCTGGACACAGTCCTAGGTAACTGGTTCTAGGTCATCCTGCTTGAGCTGGGGAGCTGGACAAGATGATCTCCAGAGCAACATTCCCTGAATTTTAATATACCTGGAGTGTCTTTGAGGACCTTTGTATTTTTCTATTTAACAAAAATAGCCACAAAGGTAATGTTTTAAAAACAAAATGAAATGCATAGCTTTGGTGATTCTGCATTGAGCTCAAGGAATGACATAAGTTGCTTTGGGCTTTGTCAGACTCTCAGATGGATGGTCAAAGACTTTTAATGTCTTATCAGTTAAATGTTTCAATAAAGTCTACTACATTAGGTAGGATATTGCACATCACTGAGTGAGTGGTAGATGAGCAATAACTAAAGTCATTCAATAATTTCAGGATGTAAATGCATTACCTGTTTTATGGCTTTATTTTTTTTCACTGTATCAGAAATAATGACTAAACATGACTGACTGTGTCTTGGCATATTTGTAATGAATGTCATGAAAGACACAGATACTGTTCTCAATATTTTTATTTTTAATTGTAATTGATTTCTAAAGATATACAAGAGTAAAAAGATTTTGAGGACAGCTCTGTTGATAACTGCACACACACACTGTAACCCTACATATCAACAGTATTAATAAATTGTTAACAAAAGTATACAGAGAAATTATAACACTTTTAAAAAACCATTTCTACGTAATGTTTCATTTTTTTATTATATTGCATTTATAGTAATGTGTGCTGCATTCAGATTAGCAACTCTTCTTCTACCATACCTTTCTTCCTAAGTATGTGATATGAACCATGACATTACAATCTTAAAACTGTAACAAGAATGAGTTATGTTTGTACTATTTCCCATTCTCATTATATTCTTTGTCACACAATGAATTAATGTTGTGCCATTCTCTGCTCTCATTACAATCTTTTCCTTATGAATGGGGCATCAGAATTTTAATGTCTTTTGTAATCTCTGAGTTATTGGAGTGTGTTACACTACTATGACCTTGCCCATATTTTGCATGGGGATTGGCTGCCTGTGCACTGCTGGGTGTGAGATTACACTGAGCAGCCAATCCCAGGGTTCAGACAATGGTTGAGTCAAAATGGTACAGTAACCTGAAGTAAAGCCCAGGGACCTGAGTGTGTTTCTTTCTGCTGCTCCTAAAGACTGTTAACCAAAGAAAATGTTCATTCTCTTTGCAGGTATGAACGAAATATCAAGATTTCAGTTTTCACAAATTATGAAGCACTTACAAGAAAGATAATATGCAAGCATGTATGCTTTTTGCAAGTGCTTTCATTCTTCCTTTGGTTTTGTGCTTTTCACAGTTTTAAAAACTGTTGTGTGTTGCTCCATATTAAAAAAACACAATAAATTGAGGCTTCTAAATTTCTGTTGTTCCTAAATTGAAAGAAGTTGGAAGCAAGAAGTTTAACTACTTGCTTGATCTGATTCACTGAGTGTGTGGCTGACAGATTAGAAAGCTTTATAAATGAGTGAACACACAGTCCCTGTTTTCGACTTTTGAAACCCAGAAATGGAGTATGTAATTCTCTGTGCTTACAACTAAAATTCTGAGCATTTTAAGTTATGTATTTAAATGCCTTCTTGTCTTTTTAGAGAATCTCACTTGATAAAGTTTTGTACGATTAGCTTAAAAAAAGTCTTTATATTTAAATCATAACAAAGTCTGATATAAGTCAGAATATATTGCAGAAACCTGAAAAAACAGAGTATAAATTATAAAAAGGATTCATGTTTATCAAATATGCTTTTCATGTTAGTTGATTCTTGAAAGCATTTTCCAGTTTACCCAATGTAAATTATATATATAATAATGAATAAATATGGATTTTCTTTTTTTTTTTCATCCTATCATGTAGCAAAAACATGTTCATAGCCTTAAGGAGCTGCTATTAAAACTTGTTTTGTGAGAAAAAATCTAAATCAGTTTAGGAAAATGTTAATACTGATGTGTTGAATATGATGACAAGTAAATTGGCATATGTCAGTCAGTACCATGTTGAAATAAAGACAGTAACTTAGTCTTCTTGGGAGAGTATAATTTTCCATTGAACAGAAAAGCAACTATAAACAACAAACACTGTTTGACTTATGTGCTGCTGAAACCCATAACTACTACATCACAACCCACCCATCAGTCAGAGATACTAAGGAGGTTGCTTTGGTTAGGAAACTGTCATAAATAATTGTGCAAAACCACTTTGACCTTATAGAGACTGTGGGAACAAGAGCACTCACAGGACCCTAAGAACTTTGCTGTATGTCTCAGCAAAGAGTGTATTATACATAGAATTCTTTAACTGTAGTTCAGTTTTGGTTTCTGTTCTGGGGTGGTATTTGAGTGGTATAAGAAACACTGGTCAGCAGTGGTTTATACACACAGCTTCTTTATTTATTTTTTTTTTCATTGGAAATCATCAATGTGCATTCTCAGCATCTCACAAATTTTAAATTAATTTATCCTTATAATATTTCCAGTAAGGTAAAGAAATACATTACAACTTGAGAACTAAATGTAGACAAAATTATTTACCTGTCTTGACCTAGCAGTAATGTTGTTAATTTTGTGTCTTTAAAAATAGTCAGCTGTGTGAATGAAGAGTCAGGATCTGGAACCTAACCAATGACCAGTTAGGAACATGAGGACCAGTGGGTAGGGTTGTTATTTTTAAAGGATTTGAGGAAAACCACTGCTTTGTCAAAATTTCTTGTGGGGCACGGAATGCACAGAAGAGCTTCTATATTACCCTTAAAGCCCAAAAAGTTGATTGTGTCCTAGGCTGCATCAAAAGAAGTGTGACCAGTAGGGTGAGGGAGGTGATTCTGTCCCTCTGCTCTTATGAGACCCCACCTGGAGCACTGCATCCAGCTCTGGGGTCCTCAGCACAGGAAGGACATTGACCTGTTGGAATGAGTACAGAGGAGAGTCACAAAGGTGATTAGGGCGATGGAGCACCTCTCGTGTTAGGAAAGGCTGAGAGAATTTGGGTTATTCATCCTGGAGAAGAGAAGGCCCTGGGGTTACCTAATTGAGGCCTTTCAGTAACTAAAGGCACACTACAAAAGAGTAGGAAAGGCACTGTTTACAAGGGCATGTAGTGATAGGACAAGGGATAATGGCTTTAAATGGAAAAAGGGTAGGTTTAGATTAGATATTAGCAAGAAATCTTTTACTGTGAGGGTGATGAGGCACTAGGCAGATTGCCCAGAGAAACAGTAGATGTCCAATCCCTGGAAATGTTCAAAGCCAGGCTGGATGGACCAATGAGCAACCTGGTTTAGCAGAAAGTTCCCTGATCATGACAGAGGTTGAAACTAAATGATCTTTAAGGTCCCTTCCAATCCACACCATTCCATGATTCTAGGTACTGGAAAAATCTGAACAGGTGAACAATCGCAGCAGGTGTATATTTTGGAAAGTCATTGGGCTTCAGCTCTTCTGCATGAGCCTTTAAGAATAGGCTACAAATGAATAAGAACTTCCATTCCACGGCTGCTGCATGGTTGCTATGGTGTCACAGGAATGCGTAACTTGAAAACCAAACCTACCATTTGCAGTTGGCTTTTCTAGGAAGAAATGGGGGGGGGTTGTGCAGTGGCACAGAGTTGCAAAACAATATTGCAGATTTATTAAATGCTGTGAGAGTTAAAGAGCAATAGCTCATTTGTTTCTACATTAGTATCTTTAAACGTAGCTAAACATTGTTTTTCTTTGTTTGCCTCTTTTTGCATATTTGGTACCTACTTACACTCTGGTCCTTTGCATTTAAATTGGATGTTTCTGTCAGCATTTAATTACTAAGAAACTCTACTGTGTAACAAAGTCAAGTGAGGAATATGTGTCAAGTTTTAAGTTTCTCTTTAGAGACTTGACTTAATTTGATTTGGGTAATGTAGTTGGGCTAAATGAAGTTCACATAGCATAAATTCTGTCCCAGAACAGTGGTGTCCACAACTTATGTGAGGAGGAAAATTCATGTATTTTGGACTTTGAAGTAGTCCTTTTACAGGTTAAGCTCATAATTCTGAGTTATTCTTCTATTGTGTTAAATGTATTCTGGTAGATGTTAGATAATTACATAAGTGTCCAAAACTTTGTGTGGCTACTTTCCTTCAAGGAAAACCTGGAATGGTTTTATGTATTAAAAAGAGTTGATTCCATATAACACGTGCAGTAGTTCAAAGGTATGTGAAAACAATGGCGAAAACTGAAGTTGAGCTCTGAAATGCCTAAACAAAGGCTATTTTTGCATTCTAAGGTTTGTCTTTTCCCGTATCTTTATTTACATGATTGATGACCTTTTTTCCCCTACATCTTTTTCATCTGATAACCTCTGACCTTTCTGAACTTGAACAGAAAAACAAACTCTGATTTTATAAGAAAGGGGAATGAAGCACAAAGGTGTATATAAGTGAGAATTTGTTGCCAGATGTCAGAAGACTGGACTGACTGGAGAAAAAAGACCTAACCCAGAGTATATGATGTGACTACAAAAACAAGTTTATTTGTTGTTTTCTATCACTCTTTCTTTTATTTTTTTTAAACATCATTAAGAAAAAAAATTTCTCATTTATCTGAAGTATTTGTACTTACATATGCTTACTTCAAGTCACTACCACAAATTAGGCTGCTGCAAAATGTACCTTCTCCAGGAAAAAAAAAAAAGCTAAAGTAGCCTTGGCATTCTTGCTAATAAAAATAAATGCCTGTTGAGTTTAGAAAGCAAATTTTGAGAGTAAAAAAACATAGAAGTTTCTTTCTTCTTCATATCTAATTCTTGCTTCCTTGAGAGACATCAAATCTTTTTGGCTCTCTACCTCATAGTGACTTCCTTGAGCTACAAGTTCTCCGATTTCCAACATTAGAAAAAATTCTTAATCCAGTTTCTATACAGCGACAATTTGTCCAATATTCTGTGAAAGTGAAAATTTTCACAAAAACAATGACCAAATGCAGCCATCTCTGGTTAGAAGTACACTAACACTGCACTTCTCAGCGTTTCACGGGTGTGAAGTGAAACAATAGATCTTATTGTGAGAGGAATTTAGATAAGCAGAAGATAATTACCCACTACAGAATTTGGTCATAACACAGGAGCTGACACCTCCTATCAAGAGGTATGCAATCACATCGCGTGATTTTCCCAAGAAATACTGTACAGAGCAGTGCTAATTTTCAATGCTCTTGTGAACAGCGTTTCGCAATATATGTTATTTTCAAGACTTCATGAAAATTCTCTGTAACTGCTTTTAAGACATTTCCCCTAGTGTAGAGATTTATTTTTTTTAAGAACGTGTTCTGAAAAGCACTGACAACCTCTTCAGCAGAAGAGCCAGGATTGTCAGCCATTGATGCGAAAACCTGAATCTGCTTTGACACCCCAGAATAAGCTTCTGGCAATGTTATGTCTTTCTTTTAGATATTTGGATAAATTGCACAGCTCAGAAGCTGCATCATACATTATGCCTAAGTTATAAACAAATGCTGCTGAGTTAAGGATATTTCTCCGTCCAATGTACTGAATCTCTAGATGTCACTTAGCTGCCTCAGTGAAATGTTTGCTCAAGGCTTGGCTGTGTGTTCCAAGTGGCTTATATAGATTTTCCATGAGACCCAACCAAACAGATGTCTGTATTACCGCTTGCTCCTTTCTTAAGCACCTGCACTTTCCTACCAGCAGCACAATGTCTGGAGTAGCTGTCAACCAAGAGGAGATACACTAGAAAAAGGAAAGAAAGAATTTGTGCCAATGACCAGTGCTGTTCTTTCTGCCTCTAACCTCAGTAAGGTTTGTGATCACAGCAAGTAAGGACTGTCTTTCCCAGTGGTTGTCCTGATGGGACATCTGATCACTGTAGGTTCCTCCCTTCCTATGTTTTGTGGTTGCTGGCAGCTGACCTGAACTGAAATGGAGGATCCACTTGGGTAGAGTGGTACTGTTGAGATATTCACAAGCTTTGTAACAGGTTTACTTTGCTGTCTAATGACTGTTTAACCTTTCCATTTGCTCTTGTTGAGCATCAACAGCGTTATGTCTCTTTCCTCTCGAGTCCTGCCCAAAGCTTCAGTGTGTGCTCCTAGCTGGGAACAAAGGCTTGGTGGAGATAGTGTTGGACAAGTCTTGCAATAAAACCACTGTGAAGGAGGATTGCCAGGGCAGTCAACAGACAACATGGGAAAGATACATGAAATCTTAACTTTATTCTAGTTTAAGGGGCCTTTTGCAGCCTTGAAAAGCATGTGTACATTAAACAAATAATTATCACAAAACTAAATTCCCTGTTTGAACATCTAGGCTCTCTCTCTTTTTTTTTTTTTTCAATTCCCTCTAACTGAGTCTTTAAAAGTTGGATTTTTCCAGGTTTAATGTAGAGAGTATCCCTGGAAGATGATTCATCTCACTTTGCATGTGCTGTATCTGCAGAGAACTGTGTTTTGGATGTTTTTTTCTATTCACAGTTAAAGGACACTTAGACTAATCTAGTCATGTAGGCTTCAGCATCTAAATGGTTACAGTTATGCACTGTGAGAAGCACCTAAAGACAACTGAATTACTATTTTTGTAAAAAAAAAAAGTCTTACAGCACTACTGTGTAGATATTATAATCAAACTTTTGAAACAGTCATTCAGGATATAGAAGATCTGTGTTTTAAGACCTCTCTGTTCAAAATTGCTGGAACTCACATCTCCCACTCAGGTAAATTCCACCTCTGGGGCCTGTGCCAAAGATATCACAGCTAACAGATGTATCAAATACTAAACTTCTTAGGAACTGTGGCCTCACATGCTCCAAATCTACACCACACCATAACCACAAATGACACAAAACACACTAAATGAGATTTATTAAAAAAAAAAAAAAAAAAAGAAAGCAAAGTGAGCAAAGTGTTTGTTGTCTCCATTGCTATATTACTTTAGTTCACCCAGTGTGTTATTTTGGATTTAATTTTCCCACTTTGTTGCCAGATGTCCTGCTTCCAGGAGAAAGGCAGTGGGTGAGGAAAATAATGAGAACTCTAAAGGTGAATTAATGAATGCTGATGTTCATCTGGCAGATAGCACCTCTACCTTGTACCTTTTTAAAAACCTTTGTCAAATGATAGTTGGTTTCAAAGGCAGGAGAGAACATATATGTGTCTTGATACAGTAGGTTTTGCTGAATTTTGAATTTTAGGGAAAGCAGGAAATTTAAAGTTTTTCTCTTCCAAATTCAGCTGTGTATGGGGGGCATCTAGATAAAGTCAATATTCATTCTTTCTCAAAAGTAATGGAAAGAACTGGACATGTCCAGAGTAAATCTCCTCAGAGAATGATTTATTCCATCTTGTTTAGAAACTTTTATAGATTATATCACAGGCTGGAAGTACCATTCTTTCTGGATTAACAACAGAGAAAGTTCAGACAGTTCACGCAGGGTAAATATCCAACTTTTTGGTGAAATAAAGTTAAATTACATGAATGTCAACCTCACGTGGATCTCTTCTTTGATTTCCTTTGAGGGAGTGGTTCAGAGACTTACGAGACTGTTGAAGAATGAAGGAAGGCAAACCAGGCAAATGGCATGATAAGGACCAAGAAGCCTTAGGACAGGTCAAGAAATAAGAGATGATAAACCCAAAAAAGATGAAACTAAGATATCGCATACAGAACATTTTAAACTTGGTAACTCCAATAGATATTTTGTCACTGAAAAGGTAATGACAATGAAGCAACCTCGGCAGACAATATAATCCCCCCAAATAATTAAAAGACAAACACTGAAAAATGAAATGGATATCCAATCCTTTTGTTATCCCTTCAGGAAAGAAAAAATTAATAGGTCTTTAGGCAGGAAAGGGTAGCACCATCCATCTCTGCATATCCAGCTGATGATATTATAATAAAACTAAGAGGTTTCCTAAATAGTGCCAGGGAATTTCCAGAACAACTCAGGCACACATGACTCTGCTTTGTGGAATATGCTGAGAACAAAATCAGGAGTTTTAAAATAGAAGATAGATAAATCCTAATGATGGCAAGCTTTCCTTCCCATAATAGGAGCAGGTGAGAAAAGGGATAGATAGCACAGAAGACTATAGAAGATGAACAAAATATTTATGAATGAGTAAGAAACTTGCTTGCTTTGTTTAGGCTTAAATTTAAGGAATTAAGTAAAAAAATAAACTGGCTCAATTTCAGGGTTTCTGAAAATGCTCATGGTTTGCTTTACTTTGCTTGGTTTGATGTAGGAAGAAATGGGATAGTAGTCTTAAAATCAGATCTGACTTTCTCAAGGAGTCTTATTGCATCCACTGTAAGAACCTCTCACAACGGAGGGAAATGAAAATACATGTAAACATGTAAAGTATCAACGAACTGAAATGCTTACAAATGTCTGCAAGAAGCAAAATGAGAAGAAAAATGCAGTACATTTATTAATTCTGAGATGGTAGGCACAGCTGAAACTGACTGGACTGATTATTGTAAATGAAATAAAATCTAAGGTGTCCCCTCAAGTGGAGGGTGAAAAGAGAAGATAAGATACTGGAGAGTAAAATTATGTCAAAATATAGTGCCAATGACACAATTTCAGGTGGGGAAATGGTTGTGACAGCAACTTTTTGTGCATAAAGTTATTAGCAACTAATAAATACATAAAAAGAAATAATTAGAATGAACTCCTGCTGCAGATCTCCACACAAGAGGAGACAAAGAAACTTAAAACTGCAAGCTTAGCTCTTGAGAGACAGTGCAGGACATTCATAAGAACTTAAAAAGAAGAAGTGAAAACAGTACCCGCAATATATTTCTATGAGTCACGGAACCTCAAAGGCAATGCAAAAAGTTTGCAAAGTATATTAAGACAAGTGATGCTATAGAGAAAGTAGAGGATACCTGAGGGAAAGATACATCTTAACAGCCTCCTGTACTATATACATGAGCATGTGATAATGTAATCAGAAGGGATTAAATATCTATACAGCCAGATAGTGTTAGTAGTGACACTGGGAGTAAAGGCAGTTTGCTGAATTTTATAAATTCCAAATATTTTTAGGGTACAGGCATTGCATGAGTATATATCAGTGTATATGAGCCCCAAGTGTAGCCCAAAGTCTTGAGCATAATGCCCCTCTCTTAGGATCCTGAGTGCTCTTAGATATCTACTCTCAAAAGATCTCTATCTTGTGAAAATGAGCTGAACTGTGTATTGATATTTATTTAGTGCTAACAGGGCTATAAAACATGTTGCTGTTACTTCCAGTTTATCCAGATGAGATCACTGTTGGCTGTTGAAGCATTTTCACTGCTCCAACCTGAAATCAGGCAGGTGATCTTAAACCTGAAGCAGACGTGGAGAAGCCCTCACACAACCTCACAGCAGGCACGCCTAGTATGTGGCCACCAAAAGCGCAGCTGTGCAACTGCGGCTGTGCCTCCCTGCACAAAAGACTTCTCTGGAGCAAAACAAAAGCCTGTCGGTTGGCACCATCTCACCTGGGAGGCAGCAGTACCAGCTGAGAGGCAAATCCAGAGCCTATTACCCTCCTCCAAGACATGTGCCTGCCTGTTTCCTAATTTGGAAACAACAGTGGTGGGTTGCTTGAGGTCACACATGCAGAATAATTACAGAGAAATATTGTGGTGCTATGGAAATAGTCCAAAGGAAAGAAAAAAGAACAGTAGATGAAATGCATGTGAATTTTGATTTCATATAGACAAAAACAGCATGGAAAATATTTTCAGCCAGGACCATTATCATGTGAATTACGAGCTGTGTGAAAATTATGTATGTGACATACATTACATATGTGACAACAATTTATGTCATTTTTTTTCTGATGTGGAGAAGCATCTTATGGAATATTGGTGGGTTTAGGTTCAGTATTCTATCTAACCTTTGCATTAATAATTTGGAAGACACAGTAAATTCATTGAGAGGATATTCATTACAAGGATAGAAGAGCAATAGAAGACATCCCAGAGAGATTAGAACAGAAGACAGCAAAATCAGTTACATGCTGTGTGAGTTAACATAAGCAAAATAATCTGAAACACCAATACCAAACAGAAGACAGAAACTGAAAGGATTTATGTGGGGTGAAGAAGCATTAATAAATGTGAAATTGACCTGTGAAGCGATAGCCAAAAAATGTCATCCGTTTTGGAATGAAACACCTCACCACAGAGTATGAAGATAGTACTCCTTTTCACTAGGACTCTGTGGGATTCCATCCACGGTACTGCATTCCTTCCTGGGTATCTCATTATCAGGATTACAGTTTGGAAAGTGCCAAAGTAATTAGGAAACAAGAAAATGTTGACACTGGATGGAGAGGGTGGAAATTAGTAAGCTAAACGTGGAAACTTAGGTAGCAATGTTTAAAGGAAGAACATAGCATATTGAAAATATCCTGGAACTGCTAGAGATGGAAAAGAGTTGTCTGATACAAATCTTGGTGCAACTGAGCTAAGGCTGAAACAAAAAATAGTACATAAATGCAAGCAAAATAACCAGGTATATTTCCTGCCAATTGTCACTATTAGGCTTTCTTCCAAGGGAAGCTTTTTCACATAGGACATTAAAAAGTGGATTAGACAGAATTCTGTGAGATGGATGGTTTTATAACTTAATAAGTGATTTCTGTCACTAATATGGGCCAAATATATCAAGACTGCATACAGTTCCTGCTGCTATTAGGAGTATTCAAGCACAGAATGTGTCTCTGTGATTCTTCTATGGTGTTCTTCAGTGAGGTGCCCTTGCATTTACCATTTTCTAGAGATCTTTGATCTTTTCAATGGCATGTAACTGGCTGTAAGGAACATTTCTGACTGACTTGTATTTAACATGAGATTTCTAGCTGAGAAAGTGGGACCGTGTTTGAGTATGTGCCGTTTCCAATTCACTGGACTTATTAGCAGTTTATACCCTGTGTTTGCTTAAGAATGTTCTCAGACACTATTCTAAAATGTTATTAATCCTTTTCATTATTGTTTTTATCATTGTGGGTATGTACTATGTGCCAAGAATAGGCTGCAAGGTTTAGCTTCCTTGCCTGATAGTTTAATAATTCCCTCTTGAATAGGAGGACTTGCTTTCAGAAAGATTTATCAGGTTTAAAAAAGGTTTTGATTTAATATTTGAAGATGGAGTTAGCCTCCTGCTGTGCTTTAAGCATTTGAAAACCTGCTGCAAAGTGGCATTTCAAAGACAGCTTAATATTAAATTCAGTTTGCAATATTCATATCTAATTGTTGTAAGACCTGTTGTTCTGTTAATAAGTAGCAGAATAACAATGTTATTATGTTTGGTTTTCACATGCATTTTTAGACCTTTGTTAAAGGACATTGTTCTTGCAAAGGCTTTCCTCAAAGAAAAGAAAAACATTTACATATACAGTAGATAAACTCCTGCAGCTTCAGAGCAGACTGGGTGTTTATCATTTTGTGCAGAACTGATTTGAGTGTTATTCTGCTCAGCTACTTTCAGAGTACACATTGTATTTTCATTTAAAGATTGGCTAGTTGTGTTATCCAAATCACTGCATTATGAAAATAAAATATACGAGAATATGAAATTATATGAATAGGAAAATGTGCTATTTTTTATGAACAGCATGCAATCTCGTCCTCTGTGTTTTTTTCTATGGCAGAGGTAATGTAATAAAGAATTTTGTATGACTTCAGCACTGATGTTATTGGGTGATTTAAAACCATTTTCTCATTGTAACTCAGCTGTTCTGCATTTTTAGAGATTGTTTTTACCAATATTACTGAAAATACCAAGAGATTAGCTGCAGAAGTGACACTGGCTACTTGCTTCTGTTGGATGACTTTTATCTGGCATAAAACTATTAAGCATACAGTCATTATGAATCATTAATAGCCTGACAGCAAAGTTGACTGCAGTGGGAAAATCAAGTCAGTTTTATTATTCATTAAGACATTCCTGAAGGAGCTAACTTTTCACAGAAAGAATAGACAATAGAATTATAGTATTTCATACTTATAAATGTGGTCATGTGTTAAACTACTTTGCCTTCTTATAATCAGATTTTTTCAGTTACTTATGCTAATCATTTTGCTAACATTTTTATTGCATACATTCTGCTTAATTCAAAAACCTATCTTCCAGGATATTGAAGTAACGTCTGAATTTCATTATAATAGCTATGGTATACACCCCTTCCCACATTAAGTTTTAGTTTCTCCAAGGAATTTTATAAATTAAAATTAGGCCAACTATGAATTTAAACCTAGTCTGAAGACAGTGCCTCACATTCCTCTTCACACAGGTTTTACTGTTTTCCAGACAGAAAAAAAATCACAGGTTTTGTAAAGATGTGTGGAGTTGTGATGCAGAATGTCACGGAAAGAAATATATGAGAGTGACTTTTTGGATATTGGAAAGACAGTCCAATAAAGACAAGACCATAAGACCACTGAGACATTTAACTGCTTTTTTCTTTTTTTTTTTTTTTCCTTAATTTTGGTCTCCTTTAATATGGGACAATACTAGTAGCTCACAAGTTAGAGAAGCAACATTGGGGTAGGGTGCTGTAGAGAGATATATGATTACAGCTGTTCTTATGGTAAAATTTGCAAGCATTTCCCTCAGATTTTTGAACGCAGCCTAACTTTTGGAGATTCTTTGAATACAAGTCCACGAACACAATCAGTGGGGTTGCCTAAGACTTCACTTGCCCGTATGAGAGTGAGATCTTCCCCCTAGACTTTAAGCTCCCCTGTATTTAAACCAGGAACTCATCCAGCATCTTAATCTCTTCATTTTGGTGTCTTCAGAATGTGAATTGCAATGCCACACAAAAAACCACCTAGAAGTCTAATATATGAAGTGGTTTTATATTTTTGGTCATAAATGTAGAAAGGGATTTTCCATGCTCACAAAGGGAATAACGCTGATCTTCATAGAGGAGATTCCCCCATATCCATGTACATGGAACAGTGTTTTACTCCCAGCTTTTCATTTGGTCCAGTTTCTGAACTTGTCTTTGAACATAAGCCTATATGACTGTGCAGAAAAACTAATTTTAAAGGAGTAAGCAGAGTTAGAGAAGCTTTGTCTTAGATATTAGTGTCACAGCTGGTAAATCCAAAGTTATTCAACTTCTTAGATGGTTTAATACTGGCATTTAAAGATGAGACATACAAAAACCCATGATTCAAAATGTCACATGGTAAACAAGTACATTCAGAGCAATCACAACTAACATACGTTGTAAGTGCTGAATGTCTGTTTGCAAACTTCAGTTCAATCAAATTATTGTAAAATAATGCTTGAATATTAATGAGTCTAGGTAATCTTCCAGTCCACATCATGCTTTCTTCACAGGCATGGAGACAGTGCTATTCATAAGCCAAAAAGACAGCACCGAAATTAGAGAAGTGATACTAAAACAGCACTACAGAAAAGTTAACACATCCTGAGAACCATCTGTCTTTACGTAGGTTCTGGTGTAGGATCACAGAATTGTTTAGGTTGAAAAAGACCTCTAAGATCATTGTGTCCAACTACTAATCCAGTAAAGCGAAGTCCACTACGAAATCATATCTCTAAGTGACACACCTACACATCTTTTAAATACCTTCAGGGTGAAGACTCTGACACTTCACTGAGCAGCCTATTCCAATGGCTGACTACTCTTTCAGTGAAGAAATTTTTTCCTAATGTAAAGTCTAAACCTCCCTTGGCACAATTTGAGGCCATTTCCTCTCTCCCTGTCAATTGCAACCTGGGAGAAGAGACCAACTCCTGAGTCGCTACAACCTCCTTTCAGGTAGTTGTAGAGAACAATAAGGTCCCTCCTGAGCCTCCTTTTCTCCAGGTTAAACACCACCAGTTCCCTCAGCCACTCCTCAGGAGTGTACCTGGCTACATGAGTGAGGGGGAAATGTGCATGTTAAGAGATTCAATGCAACAAGAAATTGCTAGACTTATTGAAGACATTGCTAGAAGGTTAATGATACCATAGTCATCAGTGACATTGGGATTATGGGCCTGAGTGACAGATAGAATGCTAGTATTCTTCACAGTGATTAGAAAGCAGATAAAAAGGGAGGGATTGCGAGGGAAGAATATCAATGCTATTCCAGCCATGTTCTGTCATTGTTCCCTATGCTTATGTGAAGAGGTTTCACTGTCTCTTACTATTTCAGTGTACCTCAGACATCTCCTCCAGGTCCTTACATTTAATCATCAGCTTTATTCCTTTCATCTGCAGTTTTAAACAGTGATCCCTCCCTCTCACTCCTTTTCCACAACTCCCTCAGAAAGTTTTTTGCGTTCCTGACCTCTCTGTTTCTCTCTCTCCCGACACTTCAAGCCCATTTGCTCTTTTCACACAGTCTCTTCTCACAAGTTTCTAAAAAATCATTTTTTAGTTCATTACTCCAGTATACATGACAACAAGTTCTTGGCAAAGATCCCCCCATACCTTAACTTGAAAGTGCCTTGAGAACTGGTACGTTTAAGACACAAATGTAGGCACATGATATATACTAATCTGTGGAGGAGAATATAAAACCTCAGAACAAAATCACGGCTTTATTGCTGGTGTCATCCAAAGAATCTATAAATCTGAATTTTATATCTGCAACACATGAGCAAAACCTGGCCTGTATTTCTTTTTAACATATCTTCATTCTAATCATTCCTAACACTAACTGCAAGTGTCTCAAGCTTGACAGCTAGTTTAGCATTAGACAACAATAGAATATTTCATTTCTGTAAGTTTAGTTATCTTGTTAAAATTCATATTTGCTTGTAAAATACTGAGAAAGGCTTTTAATCATTCGCTGTCAAAATGCCAGGCAGGTTTTTACATCAAGAATTGGTAAAGTCAAAAAATCTTTTAAAGTATTTTTTAAAAAAAGATAAGATATATTTTCATACTGGCTGAAAAAAATACCAATAAAACATACAGCTTTAAAAAGAGAGAGGGAAGAATGAAAGATAAAGATGGGGTTTGTAGATCTGTGGGGTTTCACTCCATGCAGCTCTTGTGGGTGTGTGGTGTTGCTGAGGTTAAGAAAAGTAGATGGGGGGTGGGTGCTTCAAGCCTGAGAGAAGAGAAGAACCTGAAAGGAGGAGCTGCCTGAGATCAGGTCCCGTAGGAATCACATCAGAGAGAATGTAAGCAGGATGGAAAATGGGAACTACAATATGCTGCCAAGCATGAAAGAAGATGAAAAGTCTGTAAAAGACTGGGGAAGCTGAAGGAGGAGGAGGAGGGCGTAAAAACAATGAGTTGAAACATAGTCCCCTCTGTTGGCAAAACAATCTTCTCCACAGCATCTTCTCACAGCCCAGCTCTTTCTTCACTACTGCTAGACTGTGATTGCTCTAAGACCTCTATGGAAACAACAGAGAAACTATTTTGTGGTACCTTTATTCTTAATGATATGTTATCCATTTGTATTTGTAGGCCATCCATGCCCAGGAGCCTCTGGGCACATAACAAAATATAACCAAAACATAGTTTAGTTTTAAAAAAGGCAACACGGCCCAATTAATTCCCCAATTAATTAATTTATTCTACATAGCTTTGAGTTTTGGTCTAAGGATTTTATGTAGGACATTGAAAAAAAAAAAAAAAACAGTTCCACTGACAAGATAGGTAATTATTTTATTCAATGATTTTTCTCAATGCAAAGCTATTAATAGCTGGATCACTGGTGGGGGGCCAAATTCTGCCCTGAGGTAAACCCAGAACCATTTCATCAACTTCAAGGGAATTGCTGTTTTACTTGGTTCAGAAGTGGGCTGTTAATTTATAAGTGCCCAGTTATTCATAGAACTGAACTAAATTCTTTTTCTATTCTTTTTTTTTTTTTCTTCAAATGTACAAGTTAACTCTAAATCACAAAACCAAACCTGAAGTATATGGGTATAGTTCCTCTTCTAAGGACAAGAGGAGAAATGTTCTCACTCCTTGAGTAGCATCCACAGGCCCCATCTGTGTCCACATAGTTCTCCTTCTGAAAAAACACATCCAGGGCCTGACAAGACCTCAAATACAGTTCACATTGTCTGAAAACAAATGACATCTGTAAGGTAAGAGGACAAAGAAAAGGCAAACATATTCAAATATTTAATGTTTGATGTACAAGGCTGCACATCTTTTTTCCTCCTCCCATATCCAAAACTTTCTACACGTTTGTTACAAATACATCACCAAGTATCACAAGAAAAGCTCCTGTGTGCTTTCATTAGCCTTTGGACACTAAAGAGGAAAGAGGTTTAGGTTTTGGGATCACTGTGTCCATATGCTGTCAGCCTGGTGGTGACTCCTCATTCCTGTGAAGGGAGGGAAGAGGTGGGGAATGAACACTGATCTGCCTCTAGGAGTGGATTTCACACCCACATGCTTTCATGTGCCCTACTATTTTAAATACCTCATTCTTACAGTTGTATTATCTCTTTGCCATAACTTACTTCCCTGTTTTGAACATGGATCACTGGCATACTTAGACTGACACTGATAACCGAATGCCAGGCTGAAAGGGAATTTGCCTCATGCATGGCAGTAAAACTGATACACCTTGGTAGCATTCTTGAGCAAATGGGCATTAACAATTTTCTGTTGCTTACAGAAACTTTGTGCCGTGAGATATTACCAGGTAACCCTGCTTTTCTGCATTACGAAATGCAACCCTTTTGTAGCACATTTTTTCACCTTGGCAGTAACAGACCTTTTTTTCATTGCTAACATCTTCTTTCCATTCCTTTCTGTCCTTTTGCATGTGTTCAGCTACAAATAGTAAAAATAGTCTACAACCCCCCAAATTCAAATTGGAATATAATACCACACTGAGAGGAAATGTGATTTAATAACTTGTTAGCTTGGGACTAGAAAAATTCATTTTCCAGCATTATTTTAGAGTGCTCAGGTGACCTTGAACAAATCCCTCTATCCCTCTCTCTGCCTAAATTCCCCATTTATATAACAGAGGCAACGATTTGTCTTTACTTGTCGCTGTAAGGATAAGTACAAAACCATTATAAAACACCAACTGAGACAAAGACAATATAGGAAATGGATATTTGCAAAAACGCAACTTAAACTTCAAGTATATATATATATATATACACACACACACACACATATATATTTCAAGTCCTTACTCCCTCCCTTCTCATCTTCATAGTTCTAGAAACAGGAGAGTTAGGAAGCACGTGAGTTTCTCCCACTTGTAGAACTGGATGTTATCAGTAATTTCATTGAAATTGGCCATATATAGGTCAGGTTAAAATCAACATAAAAATTACTGAAGATCCTTTCTTCTTTATTGCCTAAAACCCACTGTAGACAACATTTATCAAAACTGAACAGAAGAGTTTACTACCACTGATTAATTTACAAATATGAAAAAACCCCTTAACAGTGAAAATATATTTTTTAATACAGTTTGTAACTGCATCCCTTTGGAGGCGTTACTATATTTCAGAACATTACCAATATGTAGTCCACTAAAATCTGTTTGAAAGGCAGGGAAAAGCTACCCTTGGTGTAAATAATGCTGAATAATTATGAAGAGAAAAATCTGTTGTGTAAGTGTAGAAATCTCAGATAAATGCACAGGGTGTGCCACAGTTACTATACAATGCTTCCAATCCAAATAATGAGTTGTCTTGCGTGGGGGATTGTGAGACCTGCTAGGATGCATTTGTTGCCAATTATTTTTATGGGAAAGATCATTGTGATATCAATGTATTGCACAGAATTTTTGTTGAACTCATCCTGGAACTTGTGTTGTGACATTCTAAAACTTCTTTGACACTTATGGTATGGAATTTGATGTCCTTGAGCTTTTAAATTTAGATTCTTTAATATCCATGTTGTGAAATATTTGTTGCACACCCAGTTAAACCAGTTCCTTAGGCATAAGGGAGTTAATACTGTGGTTTTCAAGAAGGAATTCTACACGTTCCAAAAACGGTCTTGTGTCTGTACTACACAATTGTCTTACAAACGATACTGTTCACACTGAAATTGAAGATAATAATATTTTACTACCCCAGAGACTAATGGATATGATATTCTAGTGGTTGTACTGTTTACTAAAGCACAGGTAAATGCCCTGACTTGTTCCTAAGATTTCTGTAAGCAATTAGTTGAGATCTCAAATAAAAAGCGTTAGTATCACTATCCAGATTTTTTTATTTCCTTTAACATTCCCTTCATTTGCACATTGTGAAGAATTGTATCTAAGAAAATATATGTGTCTGGGCTGTCTGCCAACAGTTTTGTGTTCTTAACAGATTGTTTTTCCCTGTGGGGTCGACTCACTTTCTGCTTGAGATGTCCACTTTTGTCTGTATTTCCTGAACAAGTCACTTACAAGCCTAACTCCTACACATCTTGAGTGCTTAAAGAAAAGAGACATGCTGGTAATGTTATCACTAATTGTTACCACCAATTATCAACCATCCTTAAATATAAAGTCAAACACTTTGAAATAATTCTCTAAATACTGTTCTTAAAATACCATTTGTTGCTGCAATTGCTTGTCAATCACTGCCCAGTCTCACACCTCATCAATGAACACAGCAATTCGAGACATCAGTGAGGCTCATAAGGTCGTGGGCTGGCTTCTTATTTTGGTGAATCTCCTGGTAATTTTTCGTACAGGAATTTAGACATGGGTCTGCTCAGGCTCTCCTGTCTGAGCAGTTCCCTGCTCCCCTACAGGTGATCAGACAGCTGAGCTGTAGCAAACATGATCATGGTGCACACAACTGTCCTTAGCCTCAGGATTCAGTGATCATAACGTCCACACATAAGATGAGCATGATGCAGTTTAAAGTATGTCACTGGGAGACATATCCACAGATGATCTTGGCATTTTTTTGTTCTTGACTGAACTTAGGTTTGGTGGGGGTTGTTTTAGCACCTAAAAACTTTGCATGTCTTTCCAAAACTGCTCTTCAGTACACTTTTAGAAAGTAGAAGTGCAACTGGTAGACTGACTACTCTGTAGGATATGTTTATAATATGAGAGGAAAGATTTCCTAATGACAGCTGCAGAGGATGTGGTCTTCTGCACTTTCTGTGTCACGTCTGCCAGCTTTCTGTAGACAATCTATAATTTAAGACATCTAAGATTTCTCCAGGCCCTGTATGCTTATGCCCCTGGATAGGCACTGCAAAGTCATCCATAGAAGAGACTGTTTTCAAACTTGAGATATCTACACATAAAGTACTATAACTGGAGAGGGTCTAAATATATGGACATGAAATTGTGGTAAGAATATTCATCAGCTTTTTCCTGTACAAAATTTTGCTACAAAATTTATCTGTGTTTATGAATCTGAACACCTCGTGAATTTTTTTCCCTCAACTAACAGTTGTAAGGACAAGACTCAGAAGTCAAAAGGAGTACCAATTAGAAATAGAATTATTTGGTAATAAAGGTATCTGTCTATAAATCTTTGTTTCTAGTTTGGAGAAGCATTGATGAAAATATTTTAAAACTGTTGAATATATTTTTTAATATATTGAATATTTTGGAATATATTGAATATATTGAATAATAGAATATTATATATTATTGAATATATATTAATAATATAATGCAAATTTTCTGGATCAAACAGTAAGTTATGTAGTGTTCCCTTAAATATACTATCCAACATAATGCCCAATAGACCAGGAACTGGACAAAGTTCACAACGGTGACTTCTCTTAAGAGAGAAATATATTGTCAGTACAAACATGGATTTAGAACCTGAAGAACAAGTTTTCATTTCTTTCATTTGTGGATAACAACAAAAGAAGTAGTTCATCTTTAATTTTTGAAAGATGAAAAACAAACCGTGACAACCACTCACAGTACATAAATAGAATATCAATGATAAATTATAAAACAGATAATTTTCCTTAGTGAATAATGAAAAACAAATGCTGAAAAAAAATTTTCGTTTATGTTGATGGAAAACTTAAGATCATACCAAACTAAGTTTCCTTGTTTGAACGGCAGAAAATGAATGACAGTTTCAGTTTCCAAACTGGTAATGAGTTCTGGGTCAATTTGCAGTGTACCGTGCCAGTGAAATTCAAGAAACACGTAACATATTGAATATTCTAGTGATCCTTCTCAACTTCTAATTGGACTGGAAGCCTATCTGCTTCTAGATATGTTAACTCTATTCTTTTGAAAGTATAAGTTTACTGGAATATTCAAACATATTGCATCATTTACTTTGAAGCTTGCATGACACTTTCATATGAAGAAAGCGCATATGTGTCAGTAAGGCTGTAAGGCTATGTATACTTTAGGTGCGTATACCTCAGATATTTTCATATTTGGGGCACACATGCCAACTATGTTTAAGGAATTTGCACTTCAACAATATTTTTCTTTGCAGGCCTTCAGGTTATGTTTTGGTTAAGCAGCAGTTAGTACATTACTTTTCATCAGCAGGATTTTAGTTTGTGATGCTTACCTTGGTTTTGTCTCTTTACACAGTGTGGTGGTGCTCTAAGCAAAATAACCTGATGCTATGCTGCCTACATTCAGAAAGTGTGTATCCATATCAATTCCAAGATAAAGCTTTGCTCAGTGAAGGAGACAATTTCCGTAATGCATACATACATATACATGAATAATGTATTTCTGTGCTTAACTTGCTACCTCTGCACATTCCCATTTAGGCGTGTTTGAAGAAACAGGACCCAAAGAAACCTTTGTCTCTCACAGAGACAGTTGTTTCAGAAGAGGAAGGAGAGTCATGCAAATTTTTTCATCACCTAGTGAACAGTCCCACAGTCCCTCATCATTTTTTGTCATTTCTTTTACATTTCCCACCAAGGCTTCTGACTTCCACTGCAATGCTCCAGTATTTGAGTATGTCTGGAACCTGTAGGAGCTTGGTGTTGCATAAAACTTTCACATTTCATAATGCTTTACAGACTGTGCAAAGCTTTTTGAGCTGATACTGGTGGCAGGTCATAAAATCTCACTGATCACTGACAAAATGCCCAGATATCTTCAGCAGAAGGATTGAAGCAATATTTTAAAGTCTTTACTTTTTCCTCTTTCCTCTTCACTTCCTTTTTGTCAACAGTGGCATTTATTTTTCATTTTTATTATCAGATGCTAACTAGAAAAACTAACAAAAGAGAAACGTATTTCTCTATTCTTTTTAGGGCTGGCCACTTCAGTAGGAGGTTCCTAAACTGTGTGGAAGATAACTTCCTGACATAGTTGGTGACTGAGCCAACTAGGGAAGGTGCCCCACTGGACCTGGTGTCTGTGAACAGAGAAGGACTGGTGAGTGACGTGATAGTGAGAGGCCACATTGTGCACAGAAATCACAGAATGATAGACATTCTTGGATAAGTAAGGAGGGGGACCAGCAGAACTGCCACTTCCAGAGGGTAGACTTTGTCCTATTTAGGAATCTGGCTGACAGAGTCCCTTGGGATGAAAAACAAAGATTCCCTTGTCTCTGAAAGACAAAGGAGTCCAAGAAAGCTGGACATTCTTCAAGAACAAAATCTTAAAAGTGTAGGACCAGGCCATCACCATGTGCCAAAAGATGAGCTGGTGGGCAGGAAGACTGGCCTGGCTGAACAGAGAGCTTTATCTGGAACTCAGGCTAAAAAAGGAGAATTTATAACCTTTGGATGAAGGAGCAGGTCACTCAGGAGGACTACAAGGATGTTTTGAAGTTATGCAGGAAGAAAATTAGAAGGTCCAACTAGAACTGACATAAAAGACAATTAAAAAATGCTTCTATAAATAAGTGGGCTTCTACAAATAAGGGCTAAGGAAAATCTTCATCCTTTATTGGATACAGGAAGAAACATAGTGACATAGGGTGAGGAAAAGGCTGAGGTATTCAATGTCTTCTTTGCCTCAATCTTTAACAGTCAGAGCAGTTGTTCTTTGGGTTCCCATCCTACTGAGCTGGAAGGCAGGGATGGGGAGTAGAATGAAGCTGCCATAATCCAAGGGAAAATGGTCAGCAACCTGTTACACCACTTAGACACACACAGGTCTATGAGGCCGGATGAGATCCACCCACGGGTAGATAAGCAGTCCTGCCTAACTAGGGAGGTCCCACTTTACAGGAAGGTAGCAGTTGTGATGCCCATCTCCAGGAAGGGCCTGAAGGAGGACCCAGGGAATGACAGACCAGTCTGACCTTGCTGTTGGGGAAGGTGACGGAGCAGATCATCTTGAGTGCCATCACACTGCATCCACAGAACAACCAGGAGATCATGTCCAGCCAGCATGGGCTCATGAAAGGCAGATCCTGCCTGACCAACCTGTTCTTCTGCATGGCAAGGTGAACTGCTTAGTGGGTGAGGGAAAGGCTGTGGATGTTGAGTACCTAGACTTTACTGAAGACTTTGACACCATTTCCCAAAATATTTTCAGAGAGAACCTGGCTGTTCATAGCTTGGATGGGTGTATTGTTCAGTGGGTAAAAAAATGGCTGGATGGCCAGGCCCAGAGAGTGGTGGTGAATGGAGTCACATCCAGCTGTTGGTTGCTCACAAGTGGGGTTATCTAGGGCTCAGTATTAGGGTGAATATCGATGGGTTCAACAAGGGGATCGAGTGCACCTTCAGTCAGTTTGCTGATGACACCAAGCTGGGTAGGAGTGTTGATCTGCTGAACAGTATGAAAGGCTCTACAGAAGGATATGGACAGGCTGGATCAATTGCCTGAGGCCAACTGTATGGGATTCAATGAGGCAAAGTGCCAGGTCCTGCATTTGGGTCACAACAACACTATGCAGGGCTACAGGCTTGGGGATTAGTGGTAGAAAAGGACCTGGAGGTGACAGCTGACAACCACTGAACATGAGCTGTGAGAAATGCCTGCTCAGAGGAGATCTTAGCATTCTCTACTGATAGGAGGTTGTAGCAAGTTGGGGGTTAGTCCCTTCTGCCAAGTAACAAATGATAGGACAAGAGGACATGGCCTCAAGTTGCCAAGAGAGCTTTAGACTGAATATTAGTAGAAATTTCTTCATGAAAAGGGTGACAAAGCATTGGAACAGGCTGCCCAGGGAAGTGGTGGAGTCCCCATACCTGGAGGTATTTAAAAAACATGTAGATATGGCACTTAGCAAACATAGCTAAGAGGTGAACTCAGCAGTGCTGGGTTAACAGTTGGACTTGATGATCTTACAGGTATCTACGAAGCTAAATGATTCTGTGATTATTTATAAACTTTATCTGTGAATAAAATGAATTTTACCTGGTACTAAGTGGCCTACATCCTTGCAGTTCTGTCTTAAATAAAGCAGACCTCGAAAACCCATGGGCATTTAAATACTCAATACTTTGAGCACAGGCTGAACTGAAATGCAGCTTTTAAGTCCACACAGTCTTTCAGCTCCACCTCTTTTTCTGAAAGGTATTCAGCTGCTGGTAGCTAGCCTACCACTATCAGTTTGTGCCATTTCTCTCCCTCCAGCCCAGATCTACTTTTCTTGCCTTCAAAAATATGACATAAACAGAGAAACTCCCTTAGATTACAATGGTTGATGCCACCAAACACTTTAAAATTATCTAAATCAATCAACTTAAGTTTTATCTGCAATGGGTACTCACCCAAAAGTGGTTCCTACTGAGGTCAAATGCCTTGGTTACATTAGCATTGTCCTGAGTGCAGTTTGGAGGTGGATCCCCCAGCTGTTCCACTTACTATGCTTGGGTCCATTTACACCACTGAGTGATTTGAACAAGACAAATTTCTTTTCAGATTAAGTCCAGATCAAAGGTGAAAATCCTAAACTTCAAAGGGGTGGGGTGGGGGGGGGATGTAAAGCTCCCAGCCAAACTAGCTCTGATCTACACATCCACTCCCACAGTGCCAAACCCCTGGTTAAAACAGACACAATCAAAAGAAGTTTTGATGTGTTCCATCTGATGACAGTCTTATACCCGTGAAGCCAAACAAATGTTCATTTTACAAAATTAGGGTAGATTTTAAAGTTAAATCATTAGCTACATGAAATAATTTTTTTACTTCTTAAAAAAGAACAGAACTTCTTGAAAACATAAATGCTGCTTTGAGAAGGCCACTAATTTCTGCACTATGTAAATGGGAAATCCCCTCACTTATTCAACTTCTTTAGGTAGGAATTTACATTTTATGTACATATTTGTGTTCTTCCAAATGATAGGGGAAATTTTCACTTGATCCAATTTTTATTATTTTCCAGTTGATATGTATTAATTTCTTTCCTTCACCAGACTGCCTTCAGCTTACTGTCATGCAGAGTCACCCCCATGCATCTCTCTGTAGTAGCTGTTGCTTTTTTTTCATGCTCACATGTAGCATGCATCCACTCACAGCACAGAAAATGCAGTGCTTTAAAGATCCTCAGAGTGGAGCTCATCCACAGCCTACCAGAAATGTAGGATCAGAAACTAACACCTTGGTGCAAGGTCACTCCAATTCTCTCCTTCTGTTTTTCTCTCTCTGTTTTATTCCAATGGGAATTCAACAATACAATCTTGAGTGGAGTCTTCAGACTATACCATTAGCTTATTGAGTAACTGTACCTGCTTTTAAATTTTAATGATGCATTTTTAATATGACAAATGTATTATACTTCAATGGGTTTATATGCAGGTCGAATAAACTATGAGTTTTGTTACTCTTCAAATATTACTTTCCAAAGAACATCCTTATAATTGTATAGCTCATGTAGTTGCACATGTTCCTGGTAGTCTTAAAATGACTGTGGTTCTGTATCAGTGAACACAAGCTACTTTTGACTGCAAATGGAAGTTAATTTTTTTGTTAACTTGTGAGCCATATCACCTAGAGTTAAGCTTATAAAGTGTTTAATCTATATGGCTGCTAGGGAGGAAGAGGAGTTTTTTCCTGTTGGCTGGTTACAACAGGATTCAGTAAAAAAAATGCTTCCGACATTTTGTTTGAACTGAGTTGCTGGAATATGTTTGTGCTATTCATAAGGTTCTCTTTTTCTAGACAGATGCTAAAGGAAGGGTTTGAAAAATATCATAAATAGTAGTTACTGATTTTATAGAGAGAAGTGGGTGGCTATAATGAACGATGAGAATTTTACCTTTTAATGTAACTAACAAAGGTACTTGATCACCAAAAGACTGAGGTGCAAGATACAAATGTAGGAGTTTGCTCAGGAAATCTACATGTATAAAAGAAAACAGATGTATGTTATTTGTTTTATTTTGTTATTTCAAATAAAGAGTATTTGATTTAAGAAATATTTCCAAATAATTGTTACTGAATGGCTTGCTTGTTTAATACAGAACAAATACACTTTATCACCATTTTCTTCACCCTCCCTTGTCAGATTCATTAGTGGTGACCTAGAATACTTCTTCATGGTTCGAATTAGTTATTTGTACTTTTTGCTGATTCTCAATTGTTGATTCTCTTTTAAGAGTTTTAATAAATGTGCCACAGGGGTAAAAGTGCTTATTTCTGGACATTTATTTTCAAGGAATTAAACTGAGACCAGGAGCTCAATCTTCTTTTAGTGTAATGAGTTCCAGTTGTTGTGTTTTGGTATGTTTTAATAAGATTAATTACCTTATGCCCTGGCTGATTCTTTCCTTCATTCCAGTGGCTAACAAAGAATGGACAGTCACTGAATTACCTGAGCAAGAAATAATATCTAGTAGAAATATTAACCAGCTGGCAAAGAACTAATGTTACTGGTTTACACCAGCCTCCAGGCACAAATGGAGTCAAACATCTGTCACACTGCAGCAATTTTCATCGGGCTAATGGGCTGTTGGCTCTATGTGCCAACTAGTGTAACCACGACTTACTTTAAAGTATTTCAGACCACTGCAAGATGATTTTCAGATTAAAGGGTTTTAACCAGGTATTAGTTGTTGCCCTTTCACTGTTTTCTATCAGTAAAGGATACAATGGATACTTTCACCTTGGTAGGATTTCTTTCCCCTCCTTTCCTACGAACAGGTATAAGATCCCTTCAGGAAAACATCTTAATTCATGAACGTCTCCAATGGTTGAATATTTGGCAGTAGTTGCATTTAACTTCTCTTTAAAGTCTACAAGATTAATCATCTCCCAAGTCAAAGTATAAAAGTGACTAGAAACGCAACCCCTTTGGTTACCATTAGGCTCCTTCATAAGTGCATAGTCATACTCTATTGAATGATGGTGGACAGCAAAATTGCACTCAAGGAAACTGATTCACTCTAAGCACTTTGGTCATACCTCAGCCCTCATTCATCTCTGTAAATTGTGTTTTCCTACTTAGGCTTAGAGGGTTAACCCTAAGTCTTTGAGCTGCACGCACAAGTTCCTCCAAAAATTACAAATTTCTCTAAGTTGTAGCTTCATTTTGAATCACAGCATGAGCAATTTGCACCAGCAACTGGTCCAGTGTGTCTCTAATATTGGATTAATTCCCGTCATAAAATGTTAATGGAAATTATGAAGAAGAACATGTATAGATCAGAAGTGCGGGTCTGGTTTGTTCCTGAGAGCTACTTGGTAAAATGTTTCATTATGAACAAATAAAATAGATTTCACAAACCACTATTTGCGGTTCAAGCCACCTTCTTGCAGGGTTAGAATAAATTGATTTGGCGCAATGGAATCTGTGAGATTAACTCGAATACTCTTCCTTCAAAAGTTTGGATGCAATATCTGTCTGTTTTCCTCCAGCAGCCTTTATATTTTCACACTGCTAATGAATGAGTGCTTAATTGCCACAGTGAATCTGTCTGGGGTTACTTCCCAGCACAGTCTCTTGCCAAGGCCAGCTGGAATTCTGCTTGTATTCTGCAGCTGATTAGTGGAAGCTGCTGGTGTTAAACATAAATAAATAAGAAACCCACACACCAAAAAAAGCATGGAGTTCAAGAAATGTGTAGAGCTCCCCTGAAGTCAAATAATTTCCTTCAAATTATAAAAGCTGACAATGGATCAATACATAGCTCCTGACACATCTATAAGAAATAATCAGCTGTGATCAACCTAACTGGTTACTGAGTGCCACTGCTTCCCCCACAGAAATGCAACTAAAGTAACTTTTCTCTGACTTTAAGGAGTCAAACTGGGGGGTTTTTTTCCACCAATCTTGAATTGCCACTTTAGAGTAACACAGATATCTGGCTTCCTTTCTGTTTCACAGAAACCAAAACTGTTCAGACTGATTTCTCCCCACAGGGTTGTTTTGGGGGTTTTTTTGTGTCTTAAATATTTAAAGCTTGAAATTCATTTTGATGTGGCTACAAGACACTTAGCTAAAACACTAACATTGCATACCTCAGTTCTCCACTAGATTCAGTTCCATTATTTCTGTTGCATTACATAAGCCCTGGATATCCTTGGGCTTTGTATGGTGTGAGTCATCTACTTGCTAAGATACTCTGTTAGAAGTTCAGTAGAAAAGTGTGGGGGCCTTTTTGTTTTAAAATTAGGCACGCCTTTTAAAGGTTAGCTACATGAAGGAAGAGATTAATAGAAAGTGCTCTGAAAAGCACCTTCTGTACGTGAACTAGAGGTGTACATTACATACAAGACAATTTTAAAGATAACAGCTACATATGAGAGCTACTGATTAAGTTGTTGGTAGATTTCAGTGTAAGTATGTGACTGAGCAAAGAAGATACGATGTATCAATATGAGTGCTGATTTATCCCTGACCTGCACAAGTAAACTGCAGAAGGGCCTACCTGTAATCTTTGAATTATGTTAGTACAGCACCAATGCTTTCACCTAGAGAAATTCTCTGCTAGGAGATATAAACTATAACAAGTGTCAACGGAGTGTATCTATCTACTGATTTTAAGGCCAAGTGAATGAAAGGAACAGCTTTGATTTCAAAGAAAGAAGTTGCCTTAATGTTTGAATGTGGCCATTATGGTGTTATTTCTCAAGCCTCTTTTCTGGTAGGAAGTGTCCTATAGTTCTCCCTATTATAAGCAGAATGTCTTTTGCATTTTTCCCTAAATGCAAAATGGTGGTTCATCCCACAGGCTGCTACTTCCCGTGTAGATATCTAACAGGTGGTATTTACAGAAATATTCCTAAAACTGCAGTCCCTGGTTTCCTGGTTTCTCAGTTGGTTAATCTATTCCTAAATTTTATTTGAAAAATTTTTCTGGATAGCTTGACAGCCTTCCCAGTGGCATGGGGATCCTCAGAGCTCCTGGCCTTTCTCTACCACACGGAGCATTCAAACCCTGGGATGGACAATGGGAGATGCATCTGTAATCCTGAAGAAGAAAGGCCAGGAGGGATCCTTTGACAAGTCTTGCAGATTGTCTGACATTCCCTCTGCTAGTTCCTCCCAGACAGACTGGTGTGCCTGTACTACATAGCACTGATGTACGGATGTGTCTCAGCAGAAAGTGTCCAAAATTATGCTAAATCTTCATTATGACTCTCTACAGTGGTATTTTAACTGAAAAAAATACCATCTCTCAAGAGGTAAAGACCAGTTGGGATGGTGTTGGAGGACTACATAAAATGGAAGGATCTGGTCCTGGTCCAGATTTTTCCATTCTGCCTTTCAGAACAGCCACTGTTGTCTTGTCTTCAGACAGTGCCTATGCTTCCTCTACAAGAGCTAGTGAAGCTATGCAGAGCCATGACAGGGTATGAGCTAGAAGTTTAATTGAATGGTGCATATATGGTGATATATTGTTCAAACTATTTTCCTTCTCATCTTTTATTTTGCAATATACATATTCCCTTCAGTCTGTGATTCTGAGGAAGCCCAGATATTGCAGTCTGTGAACTTGTATGCTCCATGCCTTTAAGATCAATGGACACAGGTACAAAGTCTATAAGGCACATTATTTTTGGAAACAGCATATTTTAATGCCTGTGCATCAATATTTTGATTAGAACTTTTCATTCATATGATATTTGGAAAATCTGGACATTTGGTGGTCTTTAAACTGAAATTTAAAAAATGGAAGCTCTGTTTACCAACAAATATTGAAGGTATAGGGGAGATTTCCCATTTTTCTGTGTTTATTAATAGACTATATTTTTTGAGTATAGATTTTGAAATATAAATGGTAAGACTATAGGCCTCAATCTTTTAATTTACATTTATACAAAGCACTTAGTTTTAAGAATGATCGCATTTACTCAGTGGCTTTCTGGGAGACACAGAGGTTGCAGGGTTGCATTGTTGCTTTATGTAACTACTTACTTTTATAAGCTCTTGAATTTTCCAGAAAGAGCAACATTTTAAGCTATTGTATTAACAATTTTCCTATTACTTTCATCAAAATATATTTTAAAATTATATTATTTGAGTTGCTTACTATAAGCATACCTGCTCATGTGGTTATGATCAAATTTTACTGTAATTTAAACTGGAATTAACAATGAATAATTTCAGATGAGACTAATTCATGTGTAAATTTAGCAACTTAAACCACCATGTGCTTAAAAAAAATCATCTGTCTTCCTTTAGTGGTTTTGATGCTACTGGTGAGGTTCTTCTCCACTTTTGTTTGTTAGTAATCTCACCTATAGTTACAGTGAAAATGATATGTGTCTTTGAAGAGTGATTCATTCCAGCCTAAGATGGGTGTCTAAAACAGATTGGATGAATTATCCTCTAGTGGTGTCTACCTCTTCATAGACTAATGAAGAGATAGGTAGCTCTCAACTTTTGATCTGGGTAAGGCAAATAAAAAACCCATGATTGTTGCCAGCAGAATTGCTAACAGGAGAATTCATACTGCTTTTGGAAAATCTGTGAGATCCACAAGCTGAAAGAAGTTTAAATTTTAAATGGAGTCTGGATGACACACTAAGACTGAGCTCCTGCATTTGAAGTTCTGAATATAGTGGGAAATACTGATTTATACCCAATTGCTATACCTTGTTGCTTCTCTGTGAAAAATTAAGGATGGACTTTTGGGAAAAGTAAAATATTGAGAAGCCATTGGAAGCTTTTTACTGAAAATAAATGGGATATTGGGGAGATCTTCACTTGTTACACTAGTAAATGGTCTATAAGTCACTTAGATCTTACTGGGACTTCTGCCAGTACAATACATCATTCTTTTTAATTAAAATACTAGTACTACTCAAAAGCACTAAAACCCATCAAAAATTTCAGAAATCTTGTCCTTGTTAATGTGAAATGGTACTTTGCCTGAATCAGAGATGTAATTTTATCCATGTTATCATCCCAACAAAAAAAGATAAGGTTGCACAAGGCATAAGTGTATACATGTGTATTTAAACATATATGAATATATGATTTATTGAAGATGTATTTAAAAGAACCATACTATCATATTTAAGCAGATTCTTCAATTTTTAAGAATTAGTTATGCAATATTTCTTCCCATAAGCTCACTCCTTAAACAAACAATTTATAAAGCAGTTGTCTCATGAACTGTGTTCTGATAAGTTTGTTTAGACACAACAGTTTTCATAACTGTCACTACACATTGAGTTTCTTATATTTGCTTTGGACAGCAAACTGCCAACTACCTGCAAACGCTAGCAACTTCATACAATTTGTTTTGGCAAAAGGTCACCATGCAGAAAATTTTCTGTAAGATGTGGCAAGTCAGATTTCATACACACTATCCTCACCGGCACTAAGGCTCGAGGTTGTTGTTTCTATAATACTCATCAAAGCTAGAGCAACAAAGAAAGAAATGCTAGTCAGGTTGCTCTATTTTTCACTGTTAAAGTTTACTGCACTGTTTAATTTCTGATCATGTTAAAGTCCTATGTAGCTCCTACAGTTAAATTAGGTCTGACAGTAGGAAGAGAACATTAGTTAGATTTCAGTCTTAGTTGCATTCGGAACAATTCCACCAACTACAGTCAATATATTTACTTTTATGTAAACGATTCAGATTCATATTCTTATCATCTGGGTTTATTTTTGGAAGGAAAATTTAGCAGTCCACATTGACAACCCATAACCTTTCTTTTATCTGCGCATCACTGCAGAAGTAAGTGCTGTTTTCTATTCACTGTTGTTATGGTAGCATGTTTTTCAAGATATCATAATGATCTATCTCCTACAGATTCTACTGGTTTTTCCTAGAAAAAGCCTTGTAGATAGATAAGAGGTCTATGTCCAATTTGAGGTATATCATATTCAAGAGATGGATGCTTTGAACTGCATGCAAAAGCATTCAGATGCTGATACTGACATTTTCTTATTCTCTTGTTCTTCTTTTAAGTTTTGTTCCCCAATATGTTTACCAGCAATTTTTGAGTCAGAGTTCTGTGTGGGCCAAAATGCTCTACCCACACAAAAACACAAAAATGCATTTGGCAGTCTTGCCCCCGTACTTCAATGTGGATCTAAAGTAGATTTTAGACCTTTCAGTGAATGCTTTGCTGTGCAGAGAGTCATGAAAAGGAATCAGGAACCAACCATATGTTAGTCCGAAATACACTGTAATCCATGGAACAGAACTTACTTGGCAATATGGAAAATGATGTTAGCTTACAACAAAATTATGAACCACTTATACCCAAGAGTAGCAAGGCCCTGAGGTTTGTTGGTTCAGAAGGAATCAAGAAATCCTCCATATGCATATATTTTAAGGAATGGATTAGATCATTGTTCTGACACTGACACTGCAGACATTTATAATCATGAGTTACTTAATGTATAAATGGCAAACTGCCATTAATGACAACATTCACAAACATGCTTCTTTTCCCCTTTTTTTTCTTTTTTGTGTTCATCTTTCTATTTCAGTTACCAAACCATTTACAACACCAAAGAAGCATAGAACTGGAAGGCAGAGAACAGTAGCCTCAGACCTCCTGCTTAAGGCTTTTTCTGGTGAATCCTCTAGTCACTAAACCGTAGGATGAAATCGCACTTGCTACCAGTAGCATCAAGAAATAAAAGGGTGCCTTGTCCATAATTCTTTGAAAAAAAAGGACACTGACACTTATTTTCTGAGGCAAGTTCTGACTTCACATTCCCAGTGAACAAAAATGAGATTCCCAGAGGACATAAATACTTTCCTGGAGGTCTGTATGATGTACATACTCCCCGAAAGTCATGTTGATAAGTTATTATTTTGAGTTAAAAATCGAGGACCTGACTGTTAAGATTAAATGATTTGTTCATGGATAGTAACTGTGCTAGAAAAATAAGAATGGATGCTAGATGTAATTGTCTTCCTTGTTCTTCTAGTCATTACATTCCAGAATGAAATATCAAAGTAAACCTTAGAAGTCAAATCCCAGTAGTCCTGGGAGTTATGACTGTGCTGTAAAAGCAACAGAGATGGAACAAACACAGGCTTCCATGAAAGTCTAGGGTGAAGGCTGTATAGCTGGCTCATCATACCATTTTGTTTCTTCCTTTTTTTTTTTTTTTTTATTTATTTTTCCATGTCCTTCAAAGAAACATGTTTTATTGACTATGTGTTAGGAGTCAGAACAGTGTGTTCAGCTTCTTGTGGACTTGCTCTTCAGGGAAGCAACTTATAGTCTTTCACATACTACTCATAAGATGGGTTCCTAGTACTTATTTAAGGCAACAGATAAAGCTAAACTAAGCTGCAAAGTGCATTGATATTCTCATCTAAAAGCTGTTGCATAAAATGTAAATTATTACTGTTTCTCTTCTCTTCATCCTGACACCTCTTGGCTCCAATTTTACCACAGTATGCTCTTCTGTCTCTCCTTACAATTGTGTTATATTGTTCTCCTTGCTCCCTCCTATCACCTCATCTTTCCTTCCACATCAAGAAGCCTTTCTCAGTAATAGTTCTGGCATTTGGGCATAAGGAGTGTGCCCCACTCAGAAACATAATAATATTATATCACTCTAAAATGTGGTTATCTTGGTTCAGCTCTGGATGTCATTTACAACAGTTCAATAGAATATTCAGTAGAATAGCTGATGATGGGTCTGATTCTTTTCACTTGTGTCAGACTTACTGCCATGTAACTCCGTTGCCTCCAACAGCACTCCGCTGATTTTAAATGAGTAGTAATGGAATAAATATAGCTGAGATTTTTTTAAGCATCCATAGCAGATCAAGTGTACCACATCGGTGGACTGCACATTTTTGTCATTATCAGTCAAAACAGTGTGGTACTCTACAGCCTCCAAAGGCCTATATAAAACACATAAGCACTACAGATAAAAAAATGAAGATATTAATTTATCAAAATTGGGCAAAGAGAATTTGCCAGTTTTGGAGTGTACTGTGAAACCCTATCTACTGCCAATGCATTTCCATTTTTACAAATAAGGGCACTGCTAATACAACATATTTCCTGTAACTTCTTTCCATGGGAAGTAGCTTAGAAGCATAGGGGAGCAAAAAAATTCCTGACATAGAGGAACTAACCTGAGCAGGAATAGTGATCCAGATAAGAGGATTGATACTAGGTTTGCATCAAATTATTTCCAACAGCATTTACTATTTACATAACATTACTGAAATATTTTTAGATGCTCTGTCTAAATAAATTTGTCACTATGATCTCAGCGAAATCACTTTTTTTTTCTTTTCAAAGAAATTTGCTAAAAGTTTTCTAATTCTTAGTGATAGAAGTAAAGAGTCCTAAAACTATTAATTACTAAAGAGAAAAAAGAGGCAACCTAAGAAATCAGAATGTAAGTAATTTCTTTAATCAAAATATTCAAAGCCACTTTTTGTTTTTTAATGAAGGACTCCTCCTTGAAACAGTGATAATCAATGTGGACTTGGGCTAGAGAGGTCACACTGAACAAACCTACAGAATTTTTTTTTAGATATTACTGTCATGACAGATAAGAGAAATTCAGTGCATGTACTATACTTAGATTTTAAAAAGGCAGCTGACAAGATTCTATACCAGAGATAAATTTCTTAGCTACAGTCATGAAATGACAAGAATGATAGTGTGATGGACAAAACACTGGCATAATAGCAGAACACAAAAAGATACCTGAATATAGATGTTCCATCCTATTAAAGAAGAAAAGAAGTGGATTAAATATATAGAATAAGAACAAATTTGAAGACTAGTCCTCTAGATCTCCCAGACTGGATGGTGTGCATGATTACAAAAGGGAAACCAAACATTGAATTAATCAATTTGTTGTGCGTACTCTACTTCTCAGAGGGTGGGAGGTGTGTAGACCTGTCAAGGATGGTCACTCTGATTGAATTTAGATCTGTTGTGCCTGCGTTATTGGACCAAGGCAGCACTTATGATGAGAGATAAACAGTTATTTTAACAAAGACCAACACGTCTTCTAAGCTGTCAGTGATTTTAATGTCTGGCAAACAATGACTAATAGAGGGTGCTTCCAGCTCCCTCAGTGCATCACAGAGAAATGAGAGACATCAGAGTTCTTCCTGAGAGCAAGGAATGAGGAAGAAGTGTTGGCGACCAGACTTATGAGTGCTTGGGCGACTGGAGAAAGAACAGAGACCGAAACACCAGCTTTGAAGCATGGAAAGTACAGAGAGATGACTTGGAGCAGAGACTTTAATAATTACCTCATGGACTGTTGCGCAGTAGCCTGTGTTTCCCTGTTAAACCTATTGTTAGGTTGCCTACCCTCCATTTTCCCTTCTTCCCCTCATAGCCGATAAGCCCTGTCAGGCTTGGCAACACTCTCCCCATTGGTTAGTTTACCATAAGGTACTCTCCAATCACGTTCTCCCAAGTTTTCTCCTCCCCAGTTGACACCCACTCATTGTTATGTAACCCCTGCTATCCTATAGAATGTAGCGGATTTGCATGCTCCGCCTAGTTACCTCCCCTTTTCCAGATAGTTCTCTCCCTGGGGGTATAAAAAGCCCTCCATTTTGTTTAATAAACGGATTAGCCTTTGGCTTCCTTGGTGTTCACGCTGTCTCTGTGTCTTCTTTGTGGGTCACAGCTGCGGGTGAACTCTACCTCGGAGCCCTTGCTATTGCCTAACTTTCCACCTCACAGGGCAATCTGCAAGAACCCTCTCGCTAGTCTGCTCCTTTCCCAAAGAGCAAGGCTGCGACAAAGAAGTGGGTCTGAGTCAAAAGAAAGATGAGTCACCAAAACTACGAAGCAAGCAATGTGTTTGGAAGCAAATGAGAAAGAAATGGATAAAATATTGTTGGACTCCCCTTCCTCCAAGTGCTACTCTGCAAAGCTCTTCCACTTGGTGTTTGTGTAGGGTGTGCTTTTGTACTGTGACAAGTATTTTCCTGTAAGACGTAAGAAAACTCTTGAAACCAAGCATAAATACAAATATGTAATGTATATTAGTATTAAATGTGAATTAATGTGGTATTACACCAGTGCTTCACCAATAAGAAGAATTGCATTAAACTGGTAGGAAAGTAAGGGAATGGTTGTATGTGGGACAGTGACGGGCAAAGAAGAAGGAGCATCCATGAGTTCAAGGAATAGATAGCTATGTCTGTTTGTGAAGGAAAAAAGTACTGAGGGAAAAAACCCACAGGGCAGATGTATTGGTCTAGATAAGACTGTGTGGTGTTATGTCTTTATTAACTAGTCCTAGGTGGTAGAGGGTCTGAAAACATGTAAGTAAAAGCACTCTAGGAGTACCATGAAAAATAAACAGGATAATTATTTTAAAAATGGTACTCTCAAAGCTTACTCCATTTTTTATTAAATCTGAGAGTTATACTGATGTAACACTAAGAATGACATTTTAACTGAAATATTTAAACCAAAGGTTTCTTCAGAAACCCTCACACTGTTCCCATGAGTATATGCATAACAATAGATTCTTTCATTATGTACTGAATTTTTGCATCAGACACTGAATAATAATTATTTTCTACTGTAGCATCACCTCAGCCTACCTGGAGTTTTCACAACACTGCAGCAGAAAGCTGCTTTCTGAATAGGCAGCTCCTCAAAGAGGCAGTGATCTACCAGATGCTAAGAGGATACACAGAAACATGAGGGAGGGCTTAAGCCAGTATATAGGAGAGAAACCAGATGTGTGAGAAACATTATACAGGCACTGTCAAAAATGAGAAAAGAAATAGCTTGAAGAAGCAGATGGGTGGACAAGGTGACAATAATATCAAACAACAAAACAGACAACAAAATGCCTGGGGGCAGGGGGGTGTGGAAAGGAAAGAAAAATTCACAATACTTAAAGAGATAAAAACAGGTAAACATGAAAATTTTTGAAAATAATGAGGCACTCATGGGTTTTTCTAAGATGTGTGTATGCCAATTCAAGAACTATAGCAAAGATAACATCAATAGTAATAATTGCTAGAGCTCTGAATTTATCAGGGTCTCAAACAGGTTAATGACTGTAGTGTACGACTGCATCTAGAGTTACAGCTGGTCTCAAAATGAAAGGTACAAATGCCCAGACCTTTTTAGGTACTGTTTAAAAATTTTAAAAAGAGTTATACAGTTACCTTGGTTCAATCTTAATTGATCTACAGCATCTTAAAACAAGCATAAAAGCATCCATGCACAAAGCTGTACTGATTTTATTGATATTATTCAAACATTATTGCTATCTTTAGCATTTAGTTCACATCATGCAAAACTCTTGTATAAATAAACCATAGTTAAGTTGATTTGCAGCTGTTATTAGCTGGCAATGTCTGCATTCAGTTTTCAGTGGACCCTAAGGTTTCACTCACAACACTGCAAATTTTCAAATTGATTTTTCATTTAGGTATTTTCCTCAAAAATCTCAACAAACAATGGCAGGAAGAAAATGGATGCCAGCCTAGAACAGCTTCATTGATAAAATGGACTTGATCTGTGTCTGATAAATCTTGATACTCAGGCAAGGTGAGTGTTTCAATAGCTTTTTCTATGGCTTTATATTTAATTTGCATGAATTAAAATAATTGACCAAGTACAGAGTATATTAGAATCCAAGCTACTATGTCTTTGGAAGGCATAACATCTTTGAGTTGTATTAGAGAAGGGATCTGCCTAAAGGAGATTCACCTCTTTACAGTAGATTGGGAGCCAGGGAAAATTGCAAAATGAACACAAAGTAGGCAACAACATGGAGGAAAAAGAGGAACAAGACTAAACAAAAAAAGTTAAAAGATTGGTTGATTTGCTTTCTTGTACAGTTCCTATAATAATTTTTAACAGAGTGACTTCTGAGTTATGTTGTTGTAAAAGAAAGGAGAAAACAAGATAAAGTTAGGATAAATTGACTAATAAGAGCAAGACATCAGGGAAAGAAACAGTAAGGCCTCAAAAAGATAGTGAAAGTAATTTATTGACAGCCTAGGTAAGCATTGCTAAAAATTTTAATGAATTCTGAGCCTCAGTGTTCACAGAGGAGGATTGGGAACAGATGCCAGAAACAGACATAAATTTAACAGCAGAGGTGGAAAGCATACTGAAGAAACTCAAGATCGTGCCAGAAGAGGTGACCTAGAAATTAGAACATTTAAAGACTGACAAAACTAAAGGACCAGAAGGTACACATTTGATGAAGCGTCCCAGAAGAGATAGGGAAACCTTTAGGAAGTTTATTTATAATCTCTTTGGAACTGAAAAGGGCAAAGTAGCACATATTTAAGAGGTGATCTAGCTAAAATCTAGAAAGCTTGACTTGTAAGATGAAAGGTGAACCAAATACTTTGAAAGGTAAAGATATCAATTAATTACATGGATTTTCTAAAGCTGTACAAGGCTATGAGTGTGAATTTCAGAATTACTCAGAAGTATATGTCTATCTTAAAACCATATGAATGGTTATTTATCTGATAATACGTTTAAGTTCTGCGTTTCCTAAGTTTGGTGCTTTTCCTCTGCTAATGAGCTCTGTAAAATAGCAGGTCATCACTAGTAATGTACGTAAACACTGGAGGCTTTGCTATACAGTTCTAACAATAAGAAGACATCGAAAGCATTGAATCATGTACTTTGAGAGAAAAAAAAATCTGTAAAATGTCAAAGAGAATTAACAATGAAACTGAATCTAAAAATATTTTTTTTTAAAAAAAAAGGAGGGAAAAAAAAAAGGAATGAGAGCAAAATATAAGCTTTACTCCTTCCCCTCTGAAGAATTATCACCATTTGTTTGTGATTTTGTGACTCTGGCAGGACTGGGTCCCCACAGTTCAAGAAAGAGGAGGAAAGGTGGACTGGAAAGAGTTCAAACAAAGACCACAAAGATGATCAAAAGGCTGAAGAACCTGTCTTATGAGGAAAGACTGAAGGAGTTCAATCTTTTCTCCTTGGTGAATAGAAGACACAGGGTGACCTTTTCACAGTATTCTAGTGCTTAAAGGGCAGCTACAAAGAAGATGGAGGCTCTCTCTTCACAAAGAACCACACAGAAGAAAAGAAGCAACAGCTTCAAGTTTCACTAGGAGAGGTTTCATCTTGGTACAAGAAAGAAATTTTTTACCATGAGAACAATGAGTGAAGTCCTCACTCCTGGAAGTGCGATTAGGTGGGATGCTAAGTAATCTCATCTAGCCTCCCTTTCCCATGAAATGTTGGACCAGATGATCTTTCAATACCTCTTAAAACCTGGGTTGTTCTATAATTCTATTCTGTCAGGAATTGATTTATTTGCCATGTCCTTTGGTGGCTTATGGAAATGTGTACTCTTTTGGTAATACTGAGAAAACGCTCACTAATACACACAACCTCTGCTCTGTGTGCTGGAGATACTTTTGGTATTCCAGGGACTTATCTGTGTCACTGCTTCTGGCCATCTGCTTTTCTAAGGCTGAATCTGACATTGCCAGGTATTTTCTCTGGAGTCCAGAATGTCCTGGCCCTGCACTGCTCACCTACAGGATGCTTGAAATGGCTGTGATTTCCAGTCCACAACTCCAGTCCACAACTCTTCTTGCTTGACAGCTTTTCTTTAAAAACATAAATCTGACCCTGACAATACTGAAGTTTCCACTCATTCCTGATTTTATCAAAGGATTTTCCTGTGATATAATCCTCTAATCCAGAAGACTTGTGGACTTAATTAAATTCAACCATGAAGAAACTATGACAACTACAGAATTGAGACACTTTGCTTAGTTTGCAAAAAAAGGTTTTAAAGAAATTCAAATGGATTCAAACAGGCAAAACTACTGACAAATTATCTCTTGTGTTCCTAGCGAAGGTTTTTCAGAGAACTCCTGAGAAGTTTGCTGCAGGCCTGGTGATCTATGGTACTGACAGTATGTTACATTAATGTCCCAAGGATTGACGTATATATTATAAAGGGTAGTTATAAGTTCTAACAGTTGTGAATGAGGAAAGTATCAGACAAGTATAAGGCCAAAGTAACACTATTAAGACAGATTTTATTCACCTTATATAAAAGTAACCTGAAACACAGAATGTGCAGTAACAGGCTGAAATTTGATGACTGCACAAAACTGGAAAATAAGTCAAAATGAGTGAAGTGGACACTAAAATAAAGAGCAGTTGGAAAGGCTAAGACCAAGGACAGATATATGGTTATGACATAATACAGAAAAATATAACAGAAAGACACTGAAGATGGAAAGAAAGATTTTCAATTTTCAAACAGCAATACAGAAAATCTAGATGTAGGGAATATATCATGTAAACCTTTGACCCATTGCTTATAAGCAGTAAATTGTAAGAAACTGAAACTAGAGCCACATAAGAAGGTTTGGGAAATGTAATTGAGTGTGAATTATTTGACCGATTTAAAAATATGACCAGCAAAATAGTGTTTCACTGGGCATAAACCCCAAAACTAAAGGGTTAAAATATCAAATAAGAAAATTTTAATAAAGTCTCAGTTCTTTCTTGGGAGAGATTTCATTGAAATTAATAGGCTTCTGCATATACCTACATTTTAAAAAAAAATAAAGCTGACCAAAACCAAATAGCTTTCACTTGGTTTTAGTTATCATTCTGATTACTTTGACTAATACCTCAGGTAGTTTATGATATTATAGTGTTCAATTCTGTGAATGTAAATTCACTGAAGTTCACCTACTGGGAAAAAAATTGATTGCCAAAATGCCCCAAAACAAAAGGATAGTCTTTTGATAAATAGCTACAGGCAACCTCCTACCTAATCCCCCCAAACTGTTATCATTGTATTTTTGTTGTAGGTCTCTCCCGCCAAGAGCAAGTTGTTCTTCATCCAGAGGTATGCTCAGTTTTGGGACTGCTGCAGCAAAGATTAGATTTTCCAAGATCAGAGCATTCTACCTTTAGTCTGAGCAGCAGAGCTGAGATCTCTCAGAAGCAGCCAGGAAGGCAGGGAAAGATTTCTCTGTGGCTGATTCTTTCTCTGAAAGTTTCTGGCCTTCTTTCCCCTGTAATGGTTCTGAATCCACAGAGCCTCAGAACAGCTCATCTTCTGGTTCCCAACTATGCAGCTTCCTCTGAAATCCTTTTCTATAAAATATGTCTACTTTATTACCTCAACAGTAAATATGAGGTTTACTCTTCTGTTTGATTTCACCAAGATTATCTTGAGGGCTGGTGGGAGTATCTGATATACATAGCCCAGTACAGCTTCAGTGACAATGAATATGGAGAAGTCTGAGGTACTCAGCAAGCTCTTCACCTGAGTCTTCACTGGCAGTCAGGCTTCCCACATCTCTCAACCTCCAGGATGGATGTAAGCAAAGTAAGCAAAGAGCAGGTTTGAGACCATCTGGTGAAACTGAAAAGACACAAGTCTCTGGAGCCTGATGATATGCATCACAGGGTCCTGAGGGAACTAGCTTATGTGATTGACAAGTCACATGCCATCCTCTTTGTAAAGTCAGGATGGTGGTCAGGTGTAGACCTCAGTGACTGTAAAAAGGGAAACTTCCCTTCTATTTCTAAAAGAAGAATAAAGGAAAATCTAGGGAATTACAGAACAGTGATCCTTACCTCTGTTCCTGAGAACACCATGGAACATAACCTCATGGAAGCAATGTTAGGGCACATACAAGACAAGGAAGTGATCTGAGATAACCAACATGGCTTCACTAAGGGCAAATTGTGCCTGACCAACATACTGCCTTCTGTGATAGAGTGACTGCAATAGTCAAAAAGGGAAGATCGATCAATGCCATCTACCTAGATTTCTGCAAGACCTTTGACACAGTCCCACACGACATCCTTAACACCAACTTGGACACGCCTGTGTTTGAAGGGTGGACTATTTGGTGAATAAGGAATTAGCTGCATGGATGCAACCAGAGAGCTCTGGTCAATGGCTCTATGTCTAGGTGGAGGACAGTGAACAAATGGTGACTATCAGGGCTCTGTCCTGGGACTGGTGCTCTTTAAATCTTTATCAGTGACAAAGACAATGAGATTGTGTGCACCCTCTGCAAATTTGCAAATGACATGGAGCTGAGCAATGCAGTTGACACAACAGAAGGAAAGAATGCTATCCAGAGGGACTTGAGAAGTGGGCCCATGAGAACCTCATGAGGTTCCATAAGTACAAGTGCAAGATGCTGCTGTGGTAATCCCACACATGAGTACAGACTGCAAGAAGTCACTGACAGCAGCCCTGAGGAGAAGGTAGATGAAAAGATGAAAAAATGTGTGTTTACAGACTTCAGCAGTGTTTCTCCTCCTCTACTCTGCCCTCATGTGACCCCACCTGGAGTACAGCTCTGGACTCCTTAACATAAGAAAGATGTGGACCTGTTAGTGTGGGTACAGAGGAGGGTCACAAAGATAATGAGAGTACTGGACCACCTCTCCCACAAAGACAGGCTGGGAGAGCTAGGGTTGTTCAGCATGGAGAAGAGAAGGTTCTGGGGAGATCAGGAGGTTTTCTAGCACTTAAAGGGGGCTTATAAAAAAGGGAGACTCACTTTTTCATGGGCAGATAGCAATCAGGCAAGGGGGAAGATTTTTAAGCTAAAAGAGAGAGATTTAATTTCATTAGGAGAAAATTCTCTAATGACAGGGTGGTAAGGCACTGGAACTGGCTGTCCAGGGAATTTGTGGATGCCCCATCTCTGAAGATGTTCAAGTTCTGGTTGGATGGGGCCCAGAGAAACATGATCTAGTGAGTGGCATTCCTGCCCATGACAGAGGGAGCTGAAACTAGATGATCCCTTCCAACACAAACCATTCTATGATTCTGTGATCCCCAGCTGAACCCTTATCCACAATGAGCTGAACACCTGGGTGAGAATGTGGCTGGTTGTTTCTGGTTCTTGTGCCCTCCTTCAGATATCCCATGTTGTCATGTACACACAGAAGAAATGCAGAATATCAACAAGATGAAAATCCTGGGTTGGGTCCAAACTATCCTCATTTATCTGCATGTTTCCCACATGAACATATGATTTACCAGTAAGTAGTTCAGTTAATTTCAATGTAACATAAAGACAATGCAAAGTCATTAGAAGCACTGAACATTTGGCGTTTTTTTTTAATGCTTTAACTATAATTAATAAGTGTGGTAACAGGTTTTTGAGAAATGGTACAGCAGACAACATAGAGAAAAGATAGTGGATATTTTTTTTTGAGAGAGAGATCTGCTTTTTATAGTAATTGGGATATAAACACCTAAAATCGGGATTTTATACTAAAAGGGCAAGCTAACCTTACTAATGGTGATTACTCACTGTATAATAGAAAAGGAAATAAAAGCTTTTTTATAAAATGTACCAAATCCTAAGAGTGCTGTTAAACTCATTAAAGAAAAAATGAAGTTAGAGAAACTGGTCTTATTTTTTTTCACTCCCAGTAGAGTTCATTTCTACTTCAACAACTAAGCCAAGGTCACATTTAACTCACTTCAATTTCACCCAGTGCACAAGCTAATGTCAATAGTACAGCTGCCATGCAGAGCTAAAGACTGATGGTTAGACAAAGCCATTTACACAAGGCTGGGTCTTTCATCTTCTCTCAGCTAGTGACATAAGAAAGCACTGAGGTTATTCTCAACTAGAGAGTAAAACTGGCATATTAGAAAAAATGTTATTCTCCTTAGCTGTCACACAAAGGATCTGAAGAAATGTAGAAATGTTTTTTTCCTTGGTCATCTAGGGAGATCACAAAGTGACTCTAATAGCCTTCACTCTGAAATTTTCACATGGTTTAAGTGATTGCCAAGTCTGATATTTTCCATTTACACTTCATTGCCATCAGAAAAAGAAAAAAAATCAATATACCTACCTACTCAAGTGTGTCACAGGATGAGCTTATAAAAGAAGACATCAGTCTTTTTAGGGCATGAAAAATATACTTATTCAAATATATCTTATTTAAAATGACATAAATTGCAGTGGTTAGTCAAGATTCGATTTCCTCTAAAATATAAGACTTAAAACATTCCCTGACTTGCCAAGGAATAAGAATCCTTCAAACTGTTGATATGTACAAATGTACTCGTTTTCTCTTGTAAGTTATACCTGCCACAGTGTACCAATATGAGTGACTACCTTTAGGATTTTTAAAGGGAAGGTGAGATTTAACGTATTATCACATTTCTCTGAGATGCTACAAATAACTGCAACTTTGCCAAAACATAGGAGCATAGTTTTTTTATTATTATTTCAATTATACATTGTGTATGAATTTGAGTTTCCTTAGCTTGTTGGCCCTAATATGATTCCACGTGATGTCATGCTGTTCTAACAAGCTCAACCACCCTAAGCAGAGTTATCTTCCCCTTGTATGCTACAGCTCTAACATATTTTATCTGTCCTGTTAAAGATTTCTAGCAATTTCCATGCACCAGTATGCAATGTCTTTGTCTTAGATTAATAAAATATCATAGGTACAATGGAATTGTCTTGTCAAAGATTTGACTGCTTGGCCACTGTCAAGAACATTTGACAAGTGAGAGCCAAATTTGTCCCTGACTGTTTTGCTCTCAATGGAAGTTGACAGGTCATCATTCAACTTATGATGTCGTTTCAACCCCATTATCGTTTTTACCTTGTTTTAGCACCTCTCTCTGGCAAAGGTAGTGAGTAAGATGTTGAAGAACTGAGGTGGTATTTCAGGCTATCTGCCAGCAAGTGCTGAATAATAATGGAATTTGTTTGCTTGCAAACTGAGCAATTGAATTTAGACACTGAGGGGGTCACCTCTGTGATTTGTCCCATTCCCAGTTGGTCAATCATCTAAGAAGGCAGAATTACCAGGGTCAGTCGCGAAACTCTTTCCCCCATGTGGTAGCACAACATACCAACCATACAACTACTAGGCCATCCCCCACAGTTACAAGTATTTCAAGGTCAATTTATCAATTTAACAGCTTCATCTTCTTAATCACTAAACTTCTGTCTCTTTGAGCTTGTGCTGAAAGACTGTGGCTGCTAATTAAAATGGAGCTTTACTAGCAAGTACACAAATTAGATCCTGTCAGTAAGTTTATTCTAACTATTGGTCATTTCTAAATGCCTTTTTAATCCCCTAATTTTTACATTAAAATTCAAAAGCCTAACAATCTTAATCACCCCTACATCAAATTCATCATTAAGAACAGGAAGCCAGATGGTATAATTTTGATTTACCGGACTTCAGCGTGAATTAATGTACTGAGTGCCGATAATGAATACATCAAACCTGATATTGCAGAAACCTATGAATCTGGCATGTTAAATTAATAACACACTTTGCACAATGAAAGCATGTAAGCTCATATAAAACTGAGGAGTAATGGTCCCTTTTATTTTAAATGGTCTTTATTAGCCTGCAGTTTTGACTCCTAAAAAGAAAAAAGAAAAGGATATGAACATAGTGCTTAAGAAAGTTCTGTCTGTTTCATATCTGTTCTTTTTTTTTAATGTAGGCACGAAGTCAAAAGAAAATAAAAATCCACCTGATTGCAAACTTTATATTTGTGAAAGATATACTGGTAAAGAAAGGGCCCCAGTGAACTGCCTACATTCATAAAATTTATTTGGAAATTATAGTTAAAAATTTGACGGGCATACTGAAACACACTTATCCCAAAAAGTTGTAGTACAATGTTGTTTGTAAAATATTGTTTGTAAAATTCCTTTATTTCTAATGTGTATTGCTTCTTGTTCCAATATCTCTATAGCAAATGTGAAGCTGAATAACATTTTGTTAGAACAGAGAGTCAGGATTTGGTTTTACTGAAGAACAGAGGAATCATACATTTCTAAACAGTTGCTATAAAAAGAAGTACTAGGTAGGTAAGGTCCATGTTTACCACATTTTCCAATTATCTAGCTATTATATATCATGGAGATGGCATAGAAATTAGCATTTTTGAAAAAAAAATTGATGGATATCAACTTTGAGCCAGTGACTAGTTTGTGTTCTAGCAGTGAGAGATTACATAGACCTGTAATTACTTAAATATATCACATATATTTATATGAACAAATAATTTCATGTTTGCTTAGTGTAAATTAAAAATATGTCAGTCAGTACATACTCTTGTAGATCTATAAATACAAGGATCCCACCTAATCCCTATTCACACCAAAGACAAAATTGCATTCAATTTTAGTGACAGTAGGATCTGACACTTAAGTGTAAGATCTGCAGCTTCCTTTTCAGATATACAGCAGTAACACAAAGAGAAGTAGTTTCACCAATATGAATTCTAGCTCTGAAGTGTGGCCTCATTTTATAACTTCTAAATGAAATACAGTTTGAAATGTTTTTACACTGAGTGATCTAAAATACACAGATGTAGGCCTATAGACCATAAGGCAGAAAGGCAGGATGAGACTTGTCTCTGTTTTGGAAACCACAGATTGTATGCTATAAAAGGATTTAGATAGTTAGAAGATGCCTAGTCCAGGTCTGATCAGGATAAAGCTGACTGAATAAGTTAACACGAGCATAAACATTTCCTTGGGTTTATTCTGTCTCTCAGTTTCCACAGAGAAAGTGAATGTTTCAACTGTCTCAGTGTTGCTGTACAAAATATATTTCAATAGTGAGGGTAGGCTAATACCAGGGAAAACACTGCAAACCTGAATTAGGTGCTACTTTCCAGCTAGTTTTCCTTATTGCATGAGTGTGTTCTTGCACTTACCACTATGGCACACGATTTGTACTGTTTAGAGATAAACTGCTGAGATTGATTCCTAAACAAAACAAGGGATGCATTATGAATTTATCTAGAGAGGATGTGAAAAACTTCTTATGCGTCTTCTTTATATATTTAGTGGTTTTACCCTTCAAAGAAATAGTACTTTATTAATATTTGGAGAGGGAGGAGAAAGGTAGTTGTTTCCAAAAAAAAAGAAATGTATGTACAAACCATTCTAGCAACTTGGATAGAAAAAGCCTGTTATTCCTGGGTGGAAATGTTTCTCACTCTTAAATCTCTAGCTGAAGTTCATTTGACAAACCTATTATAAAATGAATAAATGTAGCTCTGTGTGATTTGTCCATTGTCAACATGTTAACACAATTTATTTGAAGGTAGATTGATGAAGGGTGGCTGAAGGAGTTTACTCTCCTGAGTTAAAGAATAGAAAACCCTTTTTCCTTAGCATTTCTTTTTTTCTTAGAAGTTCACAAGAGTAGATATACAATTATCCTCGACTTGCTGATGCAAAGGAACAGAGCATTTAGTTTCTTGTCACTGTCTCTGAAATTCCTAAAGGTACAATTAGCATTTCATTTGACATAATGTTGAAAGGTTCATAGATTGATCTTCCCTAAAATGCAGCAAGAATTTTTTGAAATGCAAATTTTGACATTTATTAACTTTTATTCCAGATCTGTTTATAGACTGTAAAACTGTGCATACATTTAACTCAAAGAAGCTAAAAGGACAATGTTTAGGTGGATACTCTGTGTTATAATAAAAGTCTATTTTATTGTTTCAACAATGAAATTTTTATTATCAGAGATTTATGATATCAGCACAGCAGTTTTTACTGCATGATTCACAGTGTTTTTATAGATGTATATTCAACAAAACAAGGAGAGAAATTGTACTGCAGTGCTCTCTCTCAGGAGTGCATTTCCCCATTGAAATAATGTCAGCAGTTTTCCACCTTCAAAGCCCTATGTTTTCAAATCAATTAACAATTCTAATTGTGCTGGAACAGTTGTTCACTTAGCTTGGCAAATGGGACAGGAAACATTATTTCCTTTCTTTGCCTAAAACGAAGACTTTAATCTTCTGAACCATATTTAACATATAAAAAACACACAACTGAAAAGTTAGGCAGTTTGGAAACTCACTCAGTTGTAAATATTGTTTTTCTCAGTGTTCAGGTCTTGGTAGAAGAAAAGAGCAAGAGCACTACAGTTTCCCCTCTGGGTGCCAGCAAACCGTCTTAGGATTCATTCTGAATATTTCAGGTGAGATTTGTATCTATCTGGACAGCTGTAAGAGTTATTGCTTTTGTAAGATGGTAAAACAAACACTGACTCTGACCGAACTAGTGATACCAGAATACAGATCTGTATCATGTTACACAGAACTGACATAAAGTAAGTAATGCAACGTGCCAGAAACAAGGCTTAAAGGCCAAACGTACATTCCATTTTATTTATATACATACATATTGTGGGCTTGGGTAGGGGCAGAGTGAAAGATATAATTACTGTGTCTTCGTGCAGAGGCTACCATCCAACAGTTAAAATAAATATTCCTGTTTCTTCTGCAAACCCCAGAGCAATTTACCAGATGGGCAAAATAATATTACTCCATTTAACAAATGGAACAATCTCGTGGTACAATGCAGAATCATGTAACAAGCCCTTTTCAGGATTAAAGATAGTGCTTTATACTGAACAAAATAAAAATCCTCTAGCAAAACAAAAAGTACAATTATGGATTTAAGGCTTTATCTTTGCATAGCACACTTGCATTACTCAATAGGCCATGAAGTCAGTAACAAGGTGTATTATTCATATCAAGAGAAGTATTTGGTACAGATTATCTGTATGAAGGATCTGGTGAGCATCAACATGTGTATTCACCTCAGTCCTAGCCCTGTGTAAGCATTTGCCAAGAATATGGAAATACTTTGTACACGTAATTCCCGGATGGTTAGAACACCATTTTTACCACAACTATCTTGGACAGTGCAATCTAAGCAGTCTTCACACACATAGCATTGTTGCAGATACTTTTTTAACATGATACTTATTCAGATCTATTCCAAGAAAGAGATAGATTTCCATGGCTGTTGTGGGTTTTTGTTCTTTTATTGTTTCACTGTCATTGAAATGTCTTCACTATTTATTTCTTTGCTTGTGTGATGGTGAATTTAGACATGAGATCAAAGTAAAAATGACAGCAAACTTTTAGGAGTTAATTAGAAATGCAGGGTTTAGATTTGAACTTATTTGAGCACACAAAGATTACAGGTTTTTCCCACCTCTTCCTCTGTTTAAACCAGATGCAATTGTTCTACATCCTCATGACTAAACTCAATATCTCACTGTTGACATGGACACTTTCTTATTGCATAATTTTAGTTTTTCATTGATGAGGAAGGTGTCTCATTTGTTGCATCTGCTAGAGTAATGGTATCATAGAAAGATATTTGTCCTGGTACAATTTTTAGGTTTCTGATTCAGAACCTGAAACTTGACTGAAGACAGGGTGAAAGCTAGGTGAAACTCATCAGAAACTGTATTCCTCTGGGGTAGAGAAGAAAAGGCTTCAAGAAACAAGTGGTCAGTACATAACTGTCATTCGTGAAATTATAATAACACTTGACATGGATTTAGTTCTCTTTGTCTTCCTCATTATCATACACCTCTTTGCATAGCTTGGTATCAATTCCTTATTTTGTAAATGATGATTTAAGCTAGACATTATTCAGGGTGTTTAGTCACAGTGACTACAGCATCTAAATTCAAGAAAGCCTGCCTGCCATCCACAGCTGCCAAATCTCCACTTTTTCTGTCCTCTCAGTGGTGATGAGTAGTCATAACACCTAAACTAGGTAATGATAGGAGACAATATTAATGTGATTTGTTCAATGATTTTGTCTAAGCTGATAACAGAGAATACAGTAGAATGTGGATGTGTGTGTGCCACTGCAGATGCATAGACATGTTTCACCCTATGTGAATATATACTTTTAGAGCAATGCAATTTCTAAGATTAGGTCTAGGCATCTAAACTGAGACTTAGAGGGAAATTAGATCAAAACAGAACTCTTGGAAATATTTGTTGCTCAATGGTCATTTTGATTTATCACTTTACAACAACAGTAGGAGACACATTATGATGCCCTAATTTTTGCCTAATATTCCTTTTCATTTCAGAAATGGAGCCTTCTCTGTTTAAACTTCACTGGGGCTCCATGCAGTTTTTTTATACTGATTTTATCCCAGCATTATCAACCCCCCTAAAAAAAATACAAGAAAAGTCTTTCTCTCTCTCCCTGAAAAAAGAGGGGTGTTTTATTTTTTCCCATGTCTACTGGCTGGAACATCCATACAGGCAGTCCCTGTTCCTTCACATCCTCCTGGGAGAGGGTTCTAGTTGATAGAACAGTAGCAGTTATGAACACCTCCACTGAGTGTGAAAACTTAGGGCACCCATTTCAGAGGGAGAGTCCTGTGTTTCTTGTCCCTACTTGTGTAATCACACTGCTGAGCTTTGCATTCAACAATCATTGGTTTATATGCCAAAATGACAGATATTTTTGGGGACAGAACCTAGAATCACTGAGCAACCAGCATCACCAAACTGGAAAGCCATATTCCCTGCTTCCTATTCCTTTCTGGCCCAATGAATATCAAATCCATCTTGTCACAGCAAGGTATATCTTATAACCAGGTTAAAACACGTAATTTCTTCCAAAATTTATTTAGCTTTCAAGACTGAAACATAAAAATGTTTGCATCCCAAAAGCATATTTTTTCCCAATTTCTGCCAAATGATGTAATACATTCTGTTATCTGATTTTACAAATGTTTTTTTCTTGCTGATTTTCTTAGGGAGAGCAAACAATGCTCCTTCCCCAGAGTAGTGGGGGGACCATTCTCTAAATAAAAGGCAACAGCAGAGCAGGCTTCAGCACTGAATTCTTGTTGTCCACACTGCTTTACTCTTAGTTCATACCCTTCCTATGCTAACCCAGGGTAAATCTCTCTAGAGGAGACTAGTCCTAAGGAGTATGAAATCTGCCAGTCAGAGCCTTGTGGACTCAAAGAGAGAGGTCAGAGACTGGCCCATTTTTATTTACTGGTTTACATACACCCAAACTGGCTGTAGAGCTTCACTCTGAGAAACAGATTTGAGAAGTGTGCTGTGTCGATAGCTACACAGAGATATCTTTTTCTTTTAATAGGAAGGAGAGAGATTATTAAATTCCTGGGAGAAAAAATATGGAGGAACTTTCCTTTAAAAATCATTTTTGAGGTGTGGCTTCCTAGATGGCAAAGTACCTTTCCAAAGTTGCCATCAAGACATCCCAAGGATGGCATGTGACTTTAGCTAACCTTTGTCACTGGTGTTTCTCATTTTACCAACTTTAGGTGTTGTGGGTATCTCCCTTTGAGACAGGAAAGTATATTGGGTACTTAATACGATGTTACAATTTCTGTTCTAGAGGCACTGCTAAAGGTTAGGGACGATGCTATCTGTCTCCTTCCTTTACCTTGTCACAGTTTGACCCTGAACAGGACTCCTTGATCTGGAAGCTGCAGCTTGTACAGAATCTGCCTCTCATTTGCACTTCTGGAGAAGAGTGAGTTGTTCACTCCAGCTATGCTGCAAGGCTTATTCACTTTGTGGTCAATTCTCAAATGTCTGTGAGAAGATTATCTGGGTTATGTATTACATGTGCCATGCTTTAAAAAAAAAAAAAAAAAAAAAAAGGCAAATCCTTTTCTAACCTCATTCTGTGCTTATAGTCTTGTTCTTAAAAGGTAAATATACTAAACAGGATGTGCTAGCATTTACTGTATGTGTGTGGGTTTTATCTGTGCTTAACTTTATTTGGATACCCTGTCCCCTCTCCCTGTTCTTGGAGAGTTGACAGCATTTATGCTTGAATTCTGCTGCTATAGAGTTATACAGGGATTGGTGTTGTATCTAAAGTACTACGAACACCTAAAATACTACAAAAACAGTCACTGTGATTTAGGATGGTTTATTCTCGTCCACTATTTGCCCTTTCCACTGTGTAATTCATTCCTGCTGTTCTCTTTTTTTCCTATTCTTTGTACCTGTGAGCAATTGATTTCTTTTGATAGGAAGTTTGGATGGTGCTGTCTTGGCTAGATACCTGAGCTTTTTGAATTTTGTGGTTGAATTTTGAATCAGTGGTTTTAGGGCTTTGTACTGTGGTAATGGGGTAACACTTAAATATTATAGGCGCCTGAGACAAGATTAAATAAATAAAATTAACTGTTGTATGAAATGTTATCCTCTTTTGTTTTTCTTCATATATTTTGGTTTATTTAATCAATAGCTTGCATTTTTTGTCTGGTACTTGTTAGATGGTTAGCATAATAATAATTTTGGGGTTTCTATCCTGAATTTTTTTTAATTTTTATACAAAGTATTGCATGACACTTATTCCAACCAAGTAGATTATTTTTCCTGTCATTTATTTATTGTAGTTCAATGTAACTGAGATACACTTCATAATAATGGGATGATAACATTCTTATTATTCTTATTTTAATCCTTCAGCTTTATCTTAAGTTATGGAATTAGAAAAGGGACTGGTTTCTCCTCTGTTACCATTGTTTATTGGCAAAAAGTCTTATCTAATGAAAATATTCAATCTTCTTTTATGGAATTTTAGACATTTAATGTCAGTTGAACAACTGGATTTCTGGACTTCATGTAAAAATACGCAAGTGTCTTTAATATTCTGATTTTTAAAAAACCAAATATTCAGGGAAGTGACACAAAACTTGGTATAACATCCACTTTTTGTAAGATTTACTCTTTCAGAGGATTTGCAATGGTTAGTTGAATAATGATTGCATTAGTTATTAGATGACAACTAAAAAATATTAAAACCCTGTGATTAGGTAAATGTTTTTAACACAGTTGAAGCTAATGTGTATTTCTGCTAAATAAAATAGAGTTTATGGCACGTTTATGACAACTGTGAAGGCTTTTGCTATAATTTTCTCTGTTTTGCCAACTTATGAAAAAAAAAGTAGTAGTTTTTGTGATTTAATACCCATATTGCACATGTTACAAGGCATTGGTGCAAAAAAAAATCATGTTTTATTAAAACATGAACATGCTTTCAGTATCATATCTAGAAATAGAGACTTGAAATTCTGACCCCAAGGTCTGATATAGTCCACACTGTATAAAAGAGTAACAGTATTTGAAATGAATGGACTTGATTTTCCATTTCAAAGTACTCTGAATACCAACATAAAGGATTTTCATTTCTCCCATTTGAATGGCTGGAAATCTGAGGTAGACTATTAGAGCAAAAATGTGTCAGTTGTAGTCCCAAGACAAGTGTCCAAAGGCACTGAGGAGCTGTTTTTGATGCCATGACATTTTCAGCAAGGGAACTTGTGTTTAACAGTTCTACAGTGAGTTTAGCAGCATCTTCCAACTTCACTTGATCCCTTTGTCACACTTTTACAAGGGCTTTTGGCTAGACTTTGCTTTGCATGCAGGCACAAATTCAATGTGAGAAATACTGGTATAAGTAAGGAGATTTTTTTCAGTTGAATTGTTTTGCTGATTATTAATTCTGTCATTTAACAAGTATGTTTAGATGTGCATGGGGAATTTGATCAGTAGGTAAGTGGAAAAAAAAATCAAACATTCACCTATCTTTTTGGTTTCTCTCATTAATCATGCAAAATATTGATCATGCAATTATGATATGTGAAAGTTAAAATGTCAATAAAATAATATCAAATTTCAGTACTTTATTAAATTGAGGGTGAGGGGAGGAGTGTCATTATTGGTCCCTCAATAACTCTGCAGGGTACAGGAGTAAGTTTGAGGAGAAGGTGAAGGTTGGAAAACCAGAGGGTTTGCCTGGAAGACCTTTGCTTAGAACTGCTGTTTCCTGAATGACCTCTATATTATACACTGTTGATTTAGACTGTGATCCAACACATAATCATATGCTTCCTGAATAAATTTCATAAATGCAACTTGCTTGCAAAGGTCTTCTGGATTAAGCTTTCTGAGGCATAGCTTTATCACACAAATAGTGGGACCTTGATTACTGGTTTTTTCCTTTTTTTCATTTTTTAGATCTACCAGTGGTGGTAAATCATGTAGCATTACAGAAAAACCAAAAGAGAAAACATACTAATCATACTAAAAATCTAAATACCTTAAATTTTCTTTTCTGCTTTATTTAAGCACAGTTGTGTACTATATTGTCTATAACAGGAGTGCAGAAACTTTTAGCCTGTCAGTTCTGGCTGATTTTCAAAATTGTGTGCAAGTGTCAAAAAAATGACCTGCCAGGTTATGCTAGTGATTAAGGTCCCACTCAGATTCTTCAGTGATTTAAAAAGGGTGTTTATCCTTGAAGGGTTATTTCTGTATGAGTCTGTCCATCTAGCACCTAGCAAGTGAAAGGTTTACTGTCTGAATTAGGCATAAAATGATAGCCCCAATGCCAGTACCACAGCAATGTCCATTTTGTGGCTAGTTTAAAATCACATAGGATGAAATACTGGTCCTGTTGAAGTCAGTGTGACTTTGACATATTGATTTTTCCATCAGAATTATTTCTGTTGATTAGCTTTATCTACTGATGAGCTGTGTCATAATAGCTAAATACTTTTTCTGGGGTCCAAGCTGTTCCCTGAGGCACCAATGCACTTTTCCTAGTCTTAAGTGCCAAAGAGACATGCCCGGGCTGGGATTCCTAAATTCTGTGAAGGTCAGGGAGAGAGAGATGAGATCCACAATCCTCTTGAATATGTGATTCAGAGTACCTACATCAATCTCTTTCTTCAAGGTCTCTTCTGAAGAACCTTATTTCTCTTCATGTTTGTTGAACATACAACAAGACTGGGAAGATCACAGACCTCAGTTAAATGTTGAGGTTGGACCATAGAAACAACATGCTCAGCCAGGGCATTTTGGCTGTGTACTGATGGATGTCACATGGCAGGCAAAGAGCCATACTCAGGGGTTCTGTAGAGATGAGCAGGTATTTCATAGTCCTTGTTGCAGCTTGAAAACAGGATTAGCTAATTTTCTAGGCTAAGACTGAGAAGTAGAAACTGACAGTAATTTAGCTCTCTAGGTCTTTCTTTCTCTGGATGCAAAATTTTCTCAATCCATTTCTATACTTGGTAGTTTGAGGGATGTCATGACACTAAGCTCAGAAATATGCTGCGAATAAGACCTGGTGATGCTGGTAAGGCCTCTTGTCCTGCTGTATTTTGAAGACATTCCAATAAAAGTATTTTGGTGTATGTATTTATATTAAAGAAAGATAGTCATACTGGTTACACAGAAACCAAATGTTCTCTTAGTCTGATACTGATCTAACACAGAGTATACAGTGATAGGGCAACAACTACTGCACATACTGAGCTCTGTTAAAGGAATTCAGAGCCCAGAGGCATTTAAAATCAGTATTCATTTAAAAAATGTATTTCTGCAAATGCAATCTGTGTGCAGTAGGAGGCATAACTTGACAGATACTGGCAGTGCTTGAAACATCTGGGAATGTTCTGCAAGGCAATAGTTAAGAACCACTCATAAGGGTCTTAACACTGAGCAATCCTATTTTAGTTGCAGAAAGGGACAAAGCCATAAGTCTCAGCTCTCTCCTACCTTCCTCTGTAATAGACAAGAATTCTGTATTTACAAGGACAAATGCAGAGATACTGGGTGAAACCATGCTTAGGAAAAGTAAGGATAATATGGGCCCATTATTGACATCCACAAGTCCACGGGCCCTAACAGCATGCATCCATGTGTGCTGAGAGAGCTGGAGAATCTACCTGCAATCATCTTCGAAAGGTCATGGTGATCAGGAGTGGTGTCTGTGGACTGGAAGAAAACAAATGTTACCTCAGTCTTCAAAAAGGGCAAGAAGGAGGACCCAGGGAACTACCATCCGATTACCCTCACCTCAGTCCCTGGAAAGGTGACGGAATGCCTCATTCTGGAGGCCATCCCTATTTACATGGAGGAGCAGAAGGTGATCAAAAAAAGTCAGCATGGATTCACTAAAGACAAACCATACTAAATCAACCTGATTGCCTTCTATGATGAAGCAACTACCTGGATGGAGGAGGGGAGAGCAGTAGATATAGTTTACCTTGACTTCAGCAAGGCTTTCATGATTGTGTCTCACAAAATCCTCATAGGCAAACTCAGGAAGTGTGGAGTGGATGAGTGGACAGTGAGGTAGATTGAGAACTGACTGAATGGCAGATCCCAGAACATCATAATCAGTGGCACAGGATCTAGTTGGGGGCCTGTCACTAGTGGTGTCCCTCAAGTTTCAATTCGGGGCCCAGTATTGCTCACCTTATTCATCAATTACTTGGATGAAGGGGTAGATGCCACCTCAACAAGTTCACTGACAACATAAATTTGGGAGGAGTGTCTGATACCCCAAAGTGCTGTGCAGCCCTTCAGAAGGACCTTGACAGGTTGAAGAGGTGGGCAGAGAACTATCTGAAGTTCAACAAAGGCAAATGCAGGGTCCTGCAGATGGGGAAGAGTAACACTATGCACCAGTACAGGCAGGGGGCTGACCTGCTGGAAAACAGCTCTGTGAAGGAGGACCTGGGTGTCTTGGCAGACAACAAATTGTCCATGAGCCAGCAGTGTGCCATGGTGGCCAAGAAGGCCAATGGTATCTTGGGGTGCATTAGGAAGAGCACCTAATGCACCCCAGGAAGAGGGTCAGGGGAGCTGATCCTACCACTCTATTCAGCCCTAGTGAGGCCCCATCCAGAGTGTCGTGTCCAGTTCTGGGCTCCTCTGTACAAGAGAGACATGGAGCTCCTCAAGTGGGTCCAGCAGATGGCAACAAAAATGAAGCATCCCTTTTATGAGGAAAGGCTGAGGGAGCTGGGCCCATTCAGACTCAAGAAGAGATAACTGAGAAAGGACCTCATTAATGAATACAAGTGTCTGAAGGGAGAGTGTCACAGAACCACAGAATCACAGAATATCTTGAGTTGGAAGGGACCCACAAGGATCAACAAGTCCAACTCTTAGACCTGCACAGGACCATCCTCAAGAGTCACACCATGTGCCTGAGAGGATCATCCAAATGCTTCTTGAACTATGTCAGTGCCATGACCACTTCCTCAGAGAGCCTGTTCCAGTACCTCTGGGTGAAGAACCTTTTTCTAACATCCAACCTAAACCCGCCCGACACAACTTCAGATCATTCCCTCAGTCTTGTCACTGATCACCCCAGAGAAGAGATCAGTGACTACCCCTCCTCTTCCCCTCACGAGGAAGTTGTAGACTGTGATGAGATCTCCCCTCAGTCTCCTCTTCGCCAGGCTGAACAGACCATGTGACCTCAGATACTCCTTATATAACTTCCCCTCAAGGCCCTTCACCATTTTTGTTGTCCTCCTTTGGACACTCTCTAAGAGCTCAATATCTTTCCGATATTTCACTGCCCAAAACTGCACACAATATTCAAAGTGAGGCTGCATCAGTGTAGAGCAAAGTGGGACAATTCCCTTCTTTGACCAGCTGGCTATTATTTGCCTGATGCCCCCCAGGACAGGCTTGGCCTTCCTGGCTGCCAGGGCACTGATGACTCAAATTCAACTTGCCTCTGACCAGGACCCCCAGGTCCCTTTCTGTGGCACTGCTTTCCAGCATCTCATTCCTCAGTCTGTATGTACATCTAGGGTTGCCCCAATCCAGCTGCAGAATCCGGTACTTTCCCTTGATGAACTTCAAATGGCACCATGAGGATGGATCCAGGCTCTTCTTGCCAAGCAATGGGGAGAAACTGATGCACAGGAAGTTCGTCTGAATACGAGGAAGCTATGCAATGACCACACACTGGAACAGATTGACCAGAGAGGGTGTAGAGTCTCACTCCCTGGCGATGTTCAAGAATCACCTGGATGCAATCCTATGCATTGTGCTCTAGGATGACACTGCCTGAGCAGGGAGGTTGGACCAGATGACCCACTGGGGTCCCTTCCAACCTGACCTTTTCTGTGATTCTGTCATTCCTCTGGATAGGTGAATAGTCCATCCCTTCAGCAGGACCATGCCTTTATATAACCAGTTTAGAAATTTGAAAAATTGGTTCCATTATGGGGTTTGATATAGAAAGGGAATTTTTGGCCCTTCTTTCTGACTAGAAGGACTGAGCAACAGGCTCATCAGGATATAAAATCAAGATCTTATGAGCTGAAAGAAATAATGGATTGCTTTCTCTAAACCCTGTTGGCTGACATGGATTTTGTCAAATTATTATCTTTTCAGTTACATACCTTTGTCAACATACGTCTTGTTTCCTTGGGCTGTGCTCTGATTTCTAAAATCTGATATAGCTTCTACAGCATTTGCTGTAGGGATTTGTGGGAGAGAAGTTTGATCAGATTTATGTCAGCTTCTTTTTCCACATGCTAAAATGATATAAAATAAAATCAAGTACAAATCTGTTTCATAAAGCAAATTTAAAAATTTTGAATAGTGTTGCTTCTGTAACATAGACTTAACCATGCTCTAGACACAAATAATAAAAATCATCTGAAGTCTCTGCTTACAAATTTTCTTTAGGAAACATTTACTGATTGTACCTGACTTGTTTTTCTATGTCACTGCAAAGACAAAGCAAATGCTGATTAAAGCAATTAAAAGTTTCCTTTGTTGGTAGAAAGAGATGTATTCAGATACAGCTTTTTTCTTTGTAGACATCTTAATAAGCACCAGCAGATTGAAATAAAATCTGTCATCAGTTGTATTTTTTCTTGGACTAACTGTCTACTTCACATACATATTAAGAAAGATTTGTTACCAAAGCTTCCTTATATGTTTTCTATTTGTTGTTGTAAAACAGTAAATGTTGAAATAACACTAGATATATCAATCTGATATTATAATGCAATGCATCTGACAGCTGAAGAGAGGAAAAAAATGTAATGACTTATATAGTATTTGGAGTAGTGCATTTTTTTCTTGTTATGGGTTTCTTCAAAAACACAACTGTGCTGTTTGGGCGCCTGCCATCACGGAGGGATATAAAGCATTATTGTGGATGGAGGATTCAGCTTTAGCAGAATATAAATTAACTGCCGTGTAAATATAAACATCAATTAAGTTCTGTCACTTGTTAAATATTTATTTACTAAAATGATTTAAGCAGAGAAGCTTGCTGAGGGGAAAATTGTCTGTTTCTATCTATACACTACTGGTACCTCTTAGGAGCCTGCTTTGTTTCTATTGTTTCTTTATTTATAATCTCTTATGTGTGGTTGCAGAGGTTGCTATTTCAAGCAGCTGAAAATTTAAGGCATATTTCTCACCAATGCTGAGCAGTATTAGGCATGTAACTCCCATTAATGCTAATGGGAATTAAGCAGATAAATTCTTTCTCGCATTAGTGGATAAGTGGACTTCCATTTTCAAAGGTGACATAGACTTCATCTGTGCAACCAGGGCATGATTGTACATGACAAGTTCAGAACAGTGTCCAGATACAGAGGGGAAGAATAAAACATCTGCAATGTATTTATCCTTTTATTCTGATTATCTCACCGGAATAGACTGTCAGTACCTTTCAAAAGATGGTTAGGCTTACACAAACTCATGGCCAAACATTGTTAAGCTGCACGATCTTTCTGTGCTCTTGGCTAGAAGATATAAATAGAGACATTTACGACATTCAGTAGTTCCTCAGTTCTTTCTCATAATAACAACATTATTCAAAAATGAGCTTCTTTTCACTTCTCTTGTCGTAAACTAAGTATATCAGAAAAGAACCTCATGAAATAGAAGTTACAGAATGAGTCATTTATGCCACTGAAATATCCACATCATCATTTTTCTTTCCTGAAAGAATGGTTCTGTTACCCTTATTTACTCTTTGTGTTACACTGGATCCCATATTTATTTGGCTTGGGCAGATGAGAATTATTTCAATAAGAACTTAGATGTTTTTAAGAAATATCTATAAAAATGCAGAAGAGAAATCTAGTCCTATTCTGGAAATACAGATTGATTGGATTCACACTGAGTGTCACAATGAAACTTTCCGGTTTATGAATTTACCTTAGATCAGGCTTAAAATACAGAACAGTTCCATATGATGTTTAAAAATGAGTGCGATAAGATACAAAGACATAAGAAGACGCTGGCAACTTCTAAGTAAGCATTGAAACGTTAAACTTATATGTGCAGAAAAATTGCTCTTTGGAGCCATGTGAAAAATTTAAAAGGCAAATCAAAGTTTTTAAGCCTTCAAGACTGGGCACATACTCCCAGATTTACTTTTTAAAGATCCTTTTTCAGTGCAACTAACCAGGTCAACATAGAACCAAACTAGTACATACAAACCACTCAAAAAAACTTTACTGGTCATTGCTTAAAGGCCCAAGAGATAGGTTCCCAATTGCCATAAATACTGATTCCCATAAGTTCTTTTTGCATTCCCATCTAAATTTTCAATAATGATAGCAATCACACAAACCATTCCAAAATCCTAATCAAATGCCTTCTCAGAGCATTCATAAAATGAAATGCTGATGCAGCACATTCTATTTAATTGAGATTCACTCAAACTAGGAAGTCCGCTTAATCAGGACGTCTCTCTGGGAACAATTTAAGTCCAATGATACTTAATGGCAATGACTACTGCTTAATGTGGATGGCAATTCTGCTTAATTGAGATTTCTTCCAGTGATGTAGAGGTTTACAGCTCTGCACTTTTAAATAACTGAGACTAATTTTGTTATGTTTTATGTTTTACTAAATGTATTTTAAGTAAACGTGATGAATTGCATGGAATGACACTTGAAAAATGTTAGTCTCTGTAGCAAACAAGGCCTTTTAGCATTTAAAAACCTATCAGGGGCAAAGCAGGAGGAGATATGATAGAAGTGCGTAAACTGAAAACAGTAGCGTTAGAGGAAATGAAAAGTTTGTCTCGTAGGGGTTTTTTATGTATGTGAAACATCTAAGCTAAGTAGTTTTAGTGGTTGAGGGCCCCAGAATTCAGTTCTGAATCTAGACCAATGTCTTCTGAACCTCTGAGTGTCAGAAAATGGGGAAGCAAACAAAAGAGGCACATAAGTTAATAAGCAGCATACATGGCACATCCACCCTGTACGTATTGTGGAGGACAGGAGGAGACATCTCTGAGGTGTATTTGTGGATGTTCCTGACAAGGTCCTCTCATGTGTAAGGTGTGCCATGAAATAAAGCAGAAAGAATCACGTTTAACATGGAGCTATTCAGTGAAGATCGGTGTGCAATAGAAAGGGGACCAAGTACCAGAATAATGGGTAACGTAGAAAATCTCCAGGATGGATGTTAAAGAGACAACAGGTACATGAGAGAGGGCTTCAAATCCTGCTCAAGACTAGTCACATCTTTAACCACACCATGGAAGTAAAGTGGAATGCAATGTGTCCCTCATGGGTACCTAATCTAATGGCTGTATGGAATTGCTAATGAATGGTATATTTGATCTGCATGAAAGGCCCCATCATCTACAGAGTACGTGCATATTGAAAAAGTAGCTGAGATTATTATCATTTTACAAATGGCTGATGAGGCATAAACTGTTACTGCTTGACAGGACTACTGTGCACCTGTATTCAGCACACAAAAGCTTTCTAGCCTTGGTATCCAGAGTATGACTTGAGGTGTGCAAACACAGACTCAAATGTGAGTCAGTGAGATTTTGTCAGAGCAGCACAGCCATTGATGCTTTTGTAAAACAGTGAAGTTCAGTGCCATGATTAGGTGAAGAGATTGTCTATATTATGCAAAAGAAATCTTAGGAGAGTGTGTTGTTGAAAGAGAGCTTCTCTTCCAGTGAACAATTAGACACGAAGGTTGCAGGAAGAATTACTAATTTTGAAAAAGCAGCGGATCCTGCATACTGAAGAAATTGCACAGCTATGACAGTTGACAAGCATATTCATCGCTTTAAATCTAACCTGCTTAAAGCTTTTAAAAACCTTTGAGTAAATATAGTGCTTTTATGACAGTAAGACTGTATAGCGAAGAAATGCTGTCACATTTCACCCCACTATCTGCATATAGCTCTGCAAATGGTGCATAGCTCTCATCTTCAGCACTGTCTGTCCCTTCGCCTGTCCTATGATGAAATTGCATGTCATGCCAAATTTAGTGTGCTTGCTTTATGATGTGCAGAGTAACAAAGAAACCTGCTACAGTCTTTAAAAAAAGTAAAAACAAAATCTTGTTTTTTCTTAATACTGTACTTCCTTCCACTATTTCCTATTTGGTAGATGCAGCACAAACTCTGAGAGGTGGAATTTAAAATATGACAATCTGTCAGGGCTACAAAAATCCTGAATAATCTGTAGCAAATCAACAACTTCCATATCGTCAGCAAAGGAAGGTGGTTCAGACTTGTTGAACCCTAGTTATTATAGGCTTGAACAACTCCTGATATAGAGGAGAGATATGCATGATTATGCAGGCAAGCACAAGTTAAGTAAAGCTGACTCCTGCTCACTGCAAATCTAATTGACAATTTTGTTGCCCTTCTCTGGCTATTTAAGAAGAGTAGTGAGGTCAATGGTAATGACATGTCTCATGGTTGGAAAATGCCACCCACTTGGTTTCTTTTTACAAGGCATTGATTCCAAACTTCTAAGTTCAGCTTTGTTACAAGGAAAGAAGAATTTTTTTAAAAGCTTTGTGGAGTGAATTTTCTGCTTGTGAAAGGTGAGTGGCTGAAAACTGCAGAGACTGAAATGCTTTGTTTTCACAGAGGAGATGCTGTACCTTTGCATTCTTTCTTTTAGTATTACACTGGCAGTTCAGTGTCTGCTTTCTCATGTTTTCATACATACTTCAACCTTGATCTTGTGGGCTCATTCCTAGGATGAAAGTTTCTTCACCTTAGACTAAGCCTGAAGACTTATAAAAAAGTCTCAAATTAATGACATTTGCAAGACTGGTAAAAGATTTTTCAATATTGTTTGTTTCAAAGAATGAAAATATAGCTTTTCTGTTGGGATCATCATGATTAACAAAAATAAAGCAGAATAGAAAGAACTTTGTTGTTACTTCCTGACACTTTGGATCCAGATGGTATTCAAATACTTGCAAAACTTACTGAATAAGAACCTGATTTTTCACCACTGGCCATTTGTAACCTTATATTGTTGTATTGCCCTTCAAAAAAGCACTGGACGGTTTGTGAGTAGTGGTGATGAATACACTGCATACACATTTACTAATGCAGAACTCTTTCACTGGAAATTTGATTTAGGTCCAACCTGTACACTTGTATTTAGGTGTGCAAAGATAGATGGTTATGTGTAAGCTAATAGTCTGCCAAAGCAATTGATAGGATTTAAAAAGTGGTCAAAAGTGTAAGTTAACAAAATGTTAGTGTCTACTGCTATTTAAGATGTCTCAGAGTATTTGAGACAGTCTCATGTGCTGCAAGGCACAGAATCCTATGGAAAACATACACCTTCTTGGAGTGTCAGACACTGAAAGGAGAAGTCCTGTCATTTCAAGTGGTACTAGTTATTTATGATTTGGTACAGAATTGAGGCATTTTTGGGAGCGCTCTAAGTCTTTTTCAGTATCTCTCCATTGCCTACAAGACAAATTCAGACAGATCTCTTAAATAATGACACCTACATTTAGACAGATAAATTCATTTGTACACCATCTGAAACTAAAGCCCATATTGGGTGTCTGAAGTTTATGTAGAAATTTTCAATAATCATATGCTGGGTAGTCTACAAGCAGTTTAGAACCATGTCTGAACCCAGCTAGCAAATATGCTTCCTTGCACTGGACGTAATGAAATGTGAGAGGAGAGAGATCCTCTCTGACCCTAGTTCCCTGAACATGGAATGCAGTAAGATTTCCATCTCACCTAAGAACTCACAAAAGTGAAACTTTTACCTTTTATTTACTGTTTGTATCACATTGAATAATCCCATACTCTACCTGTAGTCAGTGGAGGTGCTATAGGTACTGCAAAAAATTATTTCTTTTGTAGAAGCATTGAACTCCTGTCTGCTTCTCCTCATCTTATGAAAAATTTAGAGAATTAGTAGTAGCATCTTTGCTTAATACCTGCATTCTTGTGATTAGGGCACTGATCAAAGATGTGAAAGACTTGGATTCAAGCCTTACTTTCTTTAATTTCAAATACAGAACTTGGATCTTCCAGTTGTGAATAAACTTCTATCTAGGTAAGACTTTGAGATTCTGTATTTTAGGATTAGTTACAAAGCCTTGTATATACTTTAAATACCAGGGCCAAGGCTGCAGGGAGATACATACAGGTCTTTTAACAGTGCACTAGTCCCCTGTTGAATCACACCTCTTTACTCTGTGCCTTTTGGAGCATGCAGGTGCTAAGAAATTTGTATTAATAAACATACTTGCAAGATTTATTGTATAAAGTGCTTAACTTCACTTCTTGCTTTGAATAAAGGGAAGGTGCTTATCTGCACTGCCATGGGAAAAGAACTGACTCAGATGTTTGTAATCACTCCCCTGAATCTCTTTCTTGTTATGCTTTTTTACGGTGCAAACCAGCTTTCCTAGCTCACAACCAGTGAAGTCCTGAGAAGACACAACTTCTCCACCAACTCCCAAATCATTCCAATCCTGTCCCTGTAAGTTGAGGGCAAATCAAAAAGCAGTCCAAAGAGCCTTAACTACCCAGGTAAGATTAGAAGGCACTCTACCCATTTTATTCAATGTGTGTTTCCAGTGCATGCAAAATATCTCTTTATTTTAATGTTGTTAAGAAAGCAACAAATAACAGATAAGGTTTCATTTTGATTCTTAACTCCAATGAAAATGGTCTGCTGTGGGTACTGAGCAAATTAATAAGCATTTAATTGAAACACAGCTCAGAGTGTAGACGTGCCCATAAGCACCTAGGAAAACTTAGGTGCCTCCAGGGTTCTGTGCCAGGTGAGGAGGGGTTATTACATAGAATAATAGAATGCTTATATCTGCAGTTCTGCCAACTCTGCTTACACTTAAAACCCCAGCCCTGAGGTCATGTGAATGTGCTCAGATTTCATTTTAAAAAGAAAAACGAAGTTTCTTGAACAGGGACTTGAAAACAAGAATTTTAAAGAGACAAAACCAAAACAGAAAGAGAGATAGAATTTATATATATATACACACATGTGTACCATGCATATGTACATATGTATACACACATAGCTAAAACTAACTAAGATGGTCTTTTTTTTTTTTTTCTTTAAGGCCTTTCCTCATGACCTTTTACAATGTGGGCTCATAAAACTCCGTCTATCAATCTTTTGTTATAGACATATAGGTATATATCTTGTTGGTGAATTAACTTCAACCCATAAAATAATTAAATATTACCTTCACAAAATGGTGAAAATCATTCTCCAAATTGCAGTTTCCTGATACAGTAGAGAGATGTGGGCTTGGTTTTATTGCCATGAGCATCAAAAACTAGAGGACTGCCAGTACTATAAGAAGAAACTAGTTTAAAGTTTCATTGTTGCAGTCTCTCAGAACATCATCTAACTTCAGCAAATAAAACCTAGGCTGTGCATTTACTAAAATGAAAAAATATATTGTCTACACACAATGTTTTATTGTTTAAATGGTTCTCATTCATGTTTCATTTCAATAATATTTCCCCAGCTTGTAAAGCTTATGTTTCATTGAGCTCCTCTTTAAATTCACAATGCATAAAACTGCCAGGTGGCCTAATAACAGAGTGCATTAACAGATTGAACTATAAATCAGATGGTTGTGTTCACATACTCTAAAAACACCACTATTTTCTTTCAGATCTGAGATTGTACACAGATTCCTCAGAGAGTAGGATTGCTCTCAAATATTAAAAAAGCCCATAGAGCTCAATTTTAACATTAGGATTGATTTTATATTTCAAACATAAAATTGTTCTCTTCAATCCTACAAGAAAATGTACACAAAATATAATCTAATTTTGACACAGGAAAAAAAGGAATGGTAAAAAAAGAGGGAGTTTGAATCTTTTCACTAATACCAGAGTAAGAGTGTGACTCTAAACTGAAAGTACACCTTGCAGCCTTTGTTACCACTGAAAAATATATGACCTAAAAGAACCGAACCTCTCTAAAATGTGTCAACAACAATCACAAGTTAAAAATATTATGCTGAGGGATGGATAATAGTTTCCCATGAATGCATTGGTTGGCATCTTAAAACAACCTTTTCAATGAGTTTCATTTTGGTTTCCCTTACTAAAACAAGGTAAATTTATTTCTGTGGGACTAGAAACTTCAAATAAATCTGAAAAGGGTATGATTTCATTTTAAAAACCTATAAGAATAGGAAGAGACCAGTATTTGTGGATTTGTATACATCTCTTATACACATCTATGTATGAAAAAAAATTACAGCAGAAATTATATTTTTCTGATATTTTATTTCCAGGAGAGGAAAAGCAACAATGAAATCCGGCAGCTGAGGTTCATAAGATCATAGGATAATTCATGTTGCAGGGGAAATCAGGAGGTCATTTAGTCCAATCTCCCACTCAAAACAAGGTCAGCTGTGATGAGGTCAAACTAGGTCAAACTCAGGTCTTTGTGCAGGGTTGGGTTTTTTTTGCTTCAAAACACTGAATACACCATCTAATTTTCAATATTTACTATTATTACAATTGGTACATTTGTGATTAAAAGAACTAACTAGGATCATTTTAACTGCTGACTTCTGAATAAGATTTGAGAATTTCATCTCAAGGAGCTTGCAATTCAAGAAAAATGTGAATACAGAAATAACAATGGTTAACATTTATGTGCCAAGCCATGTGAGTTGCCTCTTTTGAGAGGAAATATTTAGAAAAATAAAGGAACCACAATCTCAGTAAAAGAAAAATACTTTATTGGAGTGAAAAACTATAAATCTATATCCTCAGGACACCTATGAAGCACAAATTTGTCAGAAATAAGGCACCAGAAATTATATAATGGCTATTCAAATAGCAGCGAAACAGAATAGCAGCGAAACAGAATAGCAGCTCAGGATGTCAAGACATTCTCTGAATTTTATCTTTATTTTAGGGGTTATATCTTTGTATAAGCCTGCACAAAATGTAGGAAAGACTAAATGCAAATGTCAAAAAAAATTTCCTAACAGTGCCGGTGTGGCTTTTAGAAAAGCAATTTTACCGTTTTCTAATGTTTAGGGGGGTTGTGTGTAATCTCTGTGTAAAAGGCCATGGACAAAATTTTAAAAACACCCAGATGATTAAATACAATATTATGTTTTAAAGTGTTAGATTATTCAAATTCTGTGATTTTCAATGTTACCTAAAAAGTCTAAGATTTTCTATTGGTCTTAAAAGAGAGACAATGGAATGAAAAACACAGAATATTTTAAGACAGTAATTTTTTTTACATAGATGACCACTTTGGTCCTTACAACCCCTGAAATGCTACCTCAACTTATTTGGGCTAAGTTTTCTAGGTGATGTTTCCCATGAGAATATTTGCATCCCTCCAACATTTTTACACAAGGTACAAATGTGCATCACATTGCTGAAGGTGGAATCAAACTCCAAAATTAACAGTATAAAAGTACAACATTGAAATCCCTTTGTAGGTGCTCCTGATGTTAAAGGTTATTCTAGATGAAAGGAAGTTTATGTTTGTTCATCCTGTGAAAGTAGATAAGAAATCGAGAATGGGATTCACCTCACTGTACCTTAGACACTTAAAAATAATTTTCTTAAAATACATGTACACAATCAAATAACTTCTTAGTTAATTCCTGGGTCTCAGTTCCCTAGTTTACCACATTACTTCACTCCTAGACAGTTTGGTTTGGTTTCTTTGTTCCCTCAAAAATAAAAAAAGGCTTGGTTTTGTTGATGATTTGTGCCAACAGTCATTCCCAAAAGATAGACTAAGCAAAACTGAGCCAGCCTTGCCTTTCTCTAGCATATACAGCTCCAAAATGCTTTCTCAAACACTGTTTTACACCCTCCAGTCAGGCCTCAGGGTATGAAATGCATCCTCAATTTTGTGTTATAAACACATCATCATAGTAACCTGCAACACAAGTTTCACGTAATTTCAAACTCTTTGAAATAGATGAAACAAAAATATAACAATAGTGTTTTTGTTTCGCAGAGGTAACGCACAGGGATAGGGGTAACCTGTTATAAAGTGCATCATGGATGGAGATGAGCTGCTTCAGATGAGTCTACATATGAGCAATGTGAAAGTGAACCTCATGGAAGTGAATCTCTTGTGTCACTTGGCCTCTTTACTAAGAGAGTCCTCAAGAGCAGACATAGAGGTTTTTAGGGGTGCATATAGCACTGGTCTAAGTGGCTTACATTATTCTCGGTGGACTGTAAACTGATCAGTTTAGACTTAAGCAATTAAACTGTAAAACTGTAAATGCCTAAGACAAATGAGATAAATCCCATCATCAATGTATATGATGACAATAAAAGGAGTATGCACCTCATTGAGTATACAATAAACTTTGGGATTCAAAAAAATATGTTTAAGATTAGAAGAATTACATAATTATTAAAAAGTTAAAAATGGCTTAGAAGCAACAGGTGGTGAATAAGAGATGCAGACGAGACAAAATTGCTGACATGTGGACTGTTCTTGCAACAAGCCCTTGATTTACATTCTCTAAACCCAGAAGCTGTATTTAATTTAGCAGTTCATCCTGTTCTGGTCTCCAGTGTCTTCCTCCATCTACTTGAAGGCATTTTTCTACAAACATTACATTTTAAATAAGCACTTCAAAATCCACTGTGCTGGTTGAGCTTGCACAGGCACAGGCTAAGGAAGGAGCTGTGTCAGTCACTGTGCTTCATTTTCCTGAGAAAGAAAATTAAGAGAAAATTATTAGTGAACTGGGTGCCTCTCTATACTGTGGATAGACTAATGTAACTCAAAAAAGGTAGGGACACTGCGATGAAAAAAAAAAAAAATTTGCTTTTGCCCCAAAGATCCAAGCTTAAAAGGAGACACCAGAGGCTCAAGCAAGTGATCATAATAAAACCACCAAACTGGGAAGTTGAGTAATTGTTTGTATAGCTACCCGACAGATTCACACCTGCCTGCCAAAGGATTGTAATTTAAATGCTTTTACTCTCACAAGGTCAATTGTGGTTAGTTCTCTTGTTGGAGCCCTGGAGCATGTGTTGGAACAGAACAAATGAATCAGGCCTGTAATATGCAGACTTCAGCTCTTTACCATCTGACTGTACACTCTTGAGGTATCTCTGGTTTTTAAACAGAGAATACTCCTCTATAGAAGAAATCAAGGTAAAGAACTCATAACATTAGAAATACACATTAAAAGAAACACATTATAAACTTGGAATGGTGATATGGTGATACATTCAACCTTGTTACAACTGCTTTTTTCCCATTCTTATAACATTTCACACACCTGTAGCTTTTCACTACGATATGGGAAAAATTTCTTGTTCAAAGGTATTAAAATATTCAACAGCCGATATTTACAGTTACAAGTGTTGCAAAGTGATGCCCCTTAGCAATGCACAACATGAAATTTAAATAATGATGATCGTAAGAAAGTTTAGAACAAGGAAGCACAAAGGAATGGAGTTGAATTAATGACTGCAATTAACAATTGCTCAAGCCTTTGCAGAATTTTATTTCTTCATTTTAATTTGCATTTACACAGGAACAAAAAGTATCTCAGCACATGTACCTCAGGAAATTATTTAAAAATCCAGTTCATCTGTATATTCAAAATAGCCAGCATCTTCAGCATATGTTATTGGATAACTGTGAAGCTCAAAGAATAGCTGAAGTCCACATTGTTCTAGGAGAAGTATTCATTCTCTGATGCTACTCTGTTCTTAACTCATCTAATTTCTTCTTCTTGGTGACCAGAAGCCCTTGATCTTTTGTTTTTTTAAAACAGCTAGTAGTAGAACCCACAAATTTTAGAAAATTCCAGTCATAATGGTCGTGCTGAATTTGTTGACCCTCCACAAAGTGTCCATGCAAAAATTAGACAATCTGACAATGACACGAGTTGTGTATCAAACTTCCCTCCCATTTTCAGAGTTATGATGCCTAGTGCCTTTCTCTGTGTTTTGCATTGCAGCACACGAGGCACACAGATTAATGATGCAACCATAAAGTATGCTGAGATCGGTTGCCAAAACATATTTTTGTTCCTTTCACTTATTGTTTTCAGCTAATGCATTCTTGATATCTAACATTCAATGCAAGTATTTATTCAGCTTCATTTAATTTCTTATTATGTCCCACTCTTTTGTCAATAGTGCTTTTGGAAAGAATATTTTCAATGCTCCGCACAGTAAGATTCGTACTGCTGATGTCTTGACAGAAATTGGTATATTGATGCCAAATTGTGGGTATTGATCTAAATTTGTTTCTTGCCTGTACCAAGTCAAATACATGTTGCTGCTAGTGCTGTCTTGTGCTGTACTCTTCTGAGCTGGAACGTCTTTTTATTGCTGGACCACAGAACCAATGATCTAGAGCTTACCACGGATATTCAATTGATATTCATTATTTACTCTAAAGGACCAATTCATATTTTTCCTCTGATTTCACGAAGAGCTTGTAGCTTATAAAAAACTCAAAAGAAGACAGGAAGAACAAGGATTTCAGTATAGGGATCTGTGAGGGTACGAAGTTTTAGTTGTTCTCTAGATATGCAAAGATCTGTGCACCCACAGCAAATCATGGCAATGAGATGGAGTCAATGTGTACCACCTTCAGCCAGAAGCAATCAAAGTCAATGGAATGCAACATGTGGCTCTAAATGTGCAAGTAAAGGTTGATACAGGTAAGAAGCGTCACAAGTGTACAGAACAACTCAGGAGGTCCCATCTGACCCACTTATATGAGTTTTGGCATTTCATGTAGAAACAGCATGGTCAACTCATGATAACAATAAAGAAAAGAAAAAAAAAGAAAAGAAAAATGCTTTAGAGAGGTAACTTAAAGCTAGACAGCCTATTTCATACAGTCTACTGTATCATACAACATACCTGAACAAACTTTCAAGAGAACCCTAGAGCAGAAAGTTGTTGCCTTTGTTGATAATGAAAGGATTACAAGAAATTTACTCAAAGATGAAGAAAGTTGACAGGATAAATATAACTGGATTTTCTAGGAATCAGTAAAACCAAAGAAACATAGACAGAGAAAGAAGAGAAACAAAGGATTATGGAGAGGCAAGCATCAGTAGATAAGAATCTGACAAGAGAAAAGAAACTTAGATACTAGTAATGTTAATACAATAAAATAAACTTGCAGAGGCAAGGGCAATATTAAAAAGCTATACATTCTACTAAAATTGGCATGTCTGACACCAGAAATGATCCCGTTCAGTCAGAGGCTGGGGCAGTTGCAGGCCAGTGATGGAAATATTATGCTCTAAATGTCAAATATTAAATATCAAAGTATGGGAAGGGAGTTCCTAAGCAAGTATTTGCTTAAGGGAGAAGTGGAAGAACAGATAGAAAGCTTTGAAGGTCATAAGCCTGTAGAATCAGAAAGAAATGAGTACCAAAAATGCATAGACAACATCTACCATACACTTATTTAGTAAATTATTCAATGATGACTATTCACAAAGACATATGGACAGTAATCTGTTATGATCCAAAATTCCAGAAAAAAGAACCTATTAAACCATCACCCCACCTGCCTAGTTAGTCACTGGAAAGAAATGTTATTACGTAACTTACTGAACAAGCTGCAACTTCTGGAGGAAATGCTACTAACAGAAAAAATAATTAAAAGGTTTCACAAGCAGACGGTGTGCAACTGAAGAAATTTTAATTCTAGAATGTTCTCTCACATTGCTTATTTTTTTCCCTTAGTAGTATCCTGTTTAGTTTTTTGGGGGTGCTATACATATTACCAGCTCTTTGAGACCAGGAAAATGAATATAAACACTGACACTACAGGAGTGTATTCCAGTTTACAGTAAGTGGTGAGAAATCAATTTAGGCAACAAATTATTCTAAAGTAACATCTAAAATACATTCAATATACAGTCAGAATCATGTCTCAGCATAGTTTCTCTCCTTTGATAATGAGTGACAAGTGACCAAGTCAGACACAAAAAAAAAAACCAACTCAGTTCCCTGGCTTTTTTTTTTTTTTTTTTTTTTTTTTTTTTTTTTTTTTTTTTTTTTTTTTTTAGCACTAGCAGTGCAGTTCTGATGTTTTCTTAGGGCTTCTGGGCCTCCTGCAATACATCTAACTGTACAAAATTCAACAGGTCACAAATCAATGGCAAGGTGAAAGCAAAGAGTTAGGAAAGCTTTGTTTGCCACAGATTTTTGAAAGGCGAGGTGAGAAGAAAAGGCAGTAGCTGAGGGATGAAAAGTATGGATTCATCTTCTATGTCTTTTTACCTCTAGATGAGACCCTTGCAGTAATCATTGAAATTTGTCTTTTTTTCTGCCAGTTTGAACTTATCAATGAGTACAATGGCACAATTCTCTGTAATTTTCACTTGGGCTCTGAGAAAAACCAACAGTTATTGTTTTATATCATGTTGATTCTTTCCTGGCACAGAAGTAATTCTGAACCATACTGAGACAGTATGTCCTCTCTGATGTTTCATTGCTGTATCTGGCAGGATTAGACTCTGACATTTGTAGTGAATAATCTCAGATAGGTGAGAAGCTGGCACAGGTGACACCTGCACCACTGACAGACAATTTAAGGTTCTTCAGTTTACATTGCTTGGGGTTTTTTACCAGTGATACATTTTGGGAATGTCTTCATTATTTTTGAACAGAACATTGTTGAGTTTTTTTAGTATCCACTGAGTTACCCTTGTTTTGCTTACCCAGTTGCTTGTGTTTACATATTTTTTCTATATGTCGACATATTAATAATGGGTTCTGTAGTATTCTGCATGAAGCCTATTTTCTCTGTTGAAACAGAGATTTCAGGCTATTATGAAAATGCCAAAATAATAGTATAAATAAGACTCACTGCATTATCTTTGACTCAGTGGAGATTTATATAAATTCTTATATCACTGCTTCAGTATGCTGTCTTTCAAAAAGGAAGACACTAAGTTGAATATTCTGAATATTTCCAGGGACTGGTGTTGCAGAATAGAGAACCTCACAGGGGGTAATTGTTAATACTTTATCTCTCATAAACTCTGTTGTGACTGTGAATGAATTGCCTCCAAGGCAAATATATATAAGAGATTGCTAAATGTATGTTACTAGCCATTGTGACTTACACTGTATCCTGGCGCCCTAAGTATTTCTTCCTTTGAAAAGCACTATGGGTTGAAACACAATCCCTCTTTAAAAGGTCAACACAGTGGAAAGTCACCGCAGTCAGACTGGAATAACATCACAAGCCAATCTGGTTGAACTTGTTTGTCTGAATGCTAATCAAATCTGTATCTTTATATAAACTTTTGTGCTTGCTTAGCCTTGTTTTAAAAACAACACCTTCTAGCAGTTGGGATCAAATCCAATTTTACACAATTTAAGGGTGAATTATATAAATATTGCATAGCGTGAAGATGAAAAGTAGAATTACACTTCTAACAGTGAGCATATTTATCCCAAAATATTACTCAATAACATAACCACAACAGTAATGATTTTAATTAAAAATACCTTCTAATCACTATGTGTTTTGGAATAAGGAAAGAACATCTCTGACACAAATATATCATACGAATGCACAGAATAACAACCATCTTCAGGAAGAAGAAAATGATGCTGTTGTTGCTGGTTATTCATCAACTTCAAGGTGTAAAATGCATCACATGTTTAGATTGGGAAAAAAAAAGTAGTAAAATTTTATCTTTAATGACTTTTTTATAATTACAGTATCTAATATTAAAAATATATTTTGATATTAAGAACCTTCCTCTCAACTAACCAGCTTGGATTACGTACCAAAGCCTTACAAGAAATCAGTCTCAGTGTATCAGGTTATGTATCTCGAACTTGAAATTGTTTCTCACATTAAAAAACATAGTGTTAGAACAATCTGAGAGGTGTTTTCATTGTATTTGGAAAGGTTTAGGCATTAAGGATTCAGCTTAAGATATACCTCAGCTATAACCTAGGTTATAACCAAATCTGCTCCATTAACACAGAAAATTATGAAAAACAAATTATTACTCCTTATTCACACTAAATGGTGAGACATTCAAAAATGAAAGAACGAAAATCACCTTTCTCCAATAAACTCTCTATAAATTAGAAGTTAGTTGTTAAAATACTGTGCAGAGTGCATCAGAGGGAAGGCCAAGGATTGGGTAGCTGAAATAGGAAAGAAAAGTAACCTTTAAGTGTCTTGTCTTTCATGTTAATAATATCGAACTTAGTGAGTTCTTTCCAATGTTTTACTTGCAGAGCAAATATTTTCTCTTTCAGTTATTGAACTCATGGTGTGATGTCAGCTAACAGCACCTTCACTTTCTTTAACTAATGAATAAAGAGCACCAGAAAACTGATGAACTATAACAAAGTTTTAAAGGAAGGTGAAACAAATGAGTTTTACATGTAGTTCAGAAGTAAAATTCAGCTGACTTGACTAGAGAATACTCAGTGTCTGGAAATACACAGAAGGGAAAATGTTCAGGGAAACTAGCTCCTGTTTTAATTTTTATTATGTTAATAATTATCAATAACAATTCAGAAAGAAATTTTAAGTGTTTCTGAATTTATCACTAACCTGGCATTTACAATTTCAGGTGCACTCATTGTGTGTTTTCCTTCCTAGTAAGGATCTAAGTACAATTATCAATGCACTTGAAAATTCTAAATGTGATGGAGTTTCACAGAGATCCATCCAGCCTGATTTAGGAGTCTAATAGTAGCTTATACTTTAGTAGCCTACCTACTACCTTACAGCCTCTTTGTGGAAGCCAAAAGAAGAATTGGGAGAGAAATTGTAACGAAATAGTTATCTGCTGAGTGTGATATCAACTGTTGTTGATACAGCTTGTCACATTCTCCAGCGTTAGGATGTTCCCCTCTTTATTTGTGTAAAAGTAGCTATTTATTTTCTTCACTGCAAATGAAAAAAATTAACAATGACAGATGTCATTGTAACTTGGTATTTGTGGGGTCCTTGCCTTTAAATTCATAGCTGTTCTAGAATTATATTTTAGGTGTCATTGCCTCTGTTGACATTGCAGAGCAGTTAATTTGTAGTGCTCCCAGTGTTTAGGTGTCCAGTTTTGTGTTCTACAGAAGAACAGCTGGTCTGGTCCCTATAAGGCAGGGTCTTCACACTGCTTTGGGTGAACTCTTGTCAAAGGCTGCAAAAGGAAACACTGCCTCACTTAGCCTGCTGGAGTTCTATAAAGGACTCCTAAAACTGGGATTCACCAAGTCTGTGCATATTTGAAAGTGTACTGAGGTTTTTTATGATCTGGTAAATATTTTTTTTTTTAGGATGTGTTGAATTTGGGACGTGTTAGTTGTTAAGTATTAAGTAAAAAAAAAAAAAAGTTCTACAAAATTTGAATAACGAGACTATCTTTTTTTTCTTTTTTTTTTTTAACAGAATATCTTAAACATATATATGACTACCTGAACAAATATCAGTCCTTCTTCTTACTTTCCTGTTAATTATTGTTTCATAAATTATCTTGAAGTATTTTTTTGTATGATGCACTGTCATCTGGTACTGGCATAGTTGAAAGGAATATATCTGATGCTAAAAAAGATCTATTTAAGCTATGATTAATCATTAATGCATGATATCACATAACTTAGTTCAATGTTATATGTCCTAATTTAATCTCTTCCAGGTATATCCTAGTTTAATCTCTTCTTTATTCAATAAGAATATATCAGGTTCTATACATCACAGCTCAGGCTTTGCATATGCTGTTCATTCTAGAAGCAACATGGCATTAAATCCTCTACTTATTCCCAGTGATTAATTTTTCAACTGTTTACCAAAACTGTTTGTTGGGTGGGAGATTTCTGCCAAAGTCACTTGTTGCTATATTGGACTTCTTTGAGTAAGGTAGGCATTTATTTTTAAAGTAGAGAAAAGGTCCTTGGTTAATATGAGTTTCATCATATCATATCATAATACAGTATTCTTCAGTATGAGGACATGTGAGCAAAACTGTGTAATTTATGACACAGCTTGAGTCATGGAAGCTTATTCATGGAAGTAGGTACTAAGGAAAAAAACTGAGACTTTTCTTGTTTGGTACTTTTAGACAACAGCCTGATATGACAGAAATGCAACAACTTTTCTATTCAGTGCTTCAACATTATCAACCTGACCCTGATAGCTATCTGATTAAGTCACATGCAATTACTAAGAGTTATCCACTTCCATAAACTCCCTTTCTGCGTAACTTTTAATGGACTCTATATCATGTTGAGATACATTTAATCAGAAATGTAATGTAAAAGTATCTTTATATTGCAGTATAAGTTAGACACTTTTTTGGATTTGAGCAAATGTTTGCATCACTCAAAAAATTGACAGTGTACCTTTATTGTCACTACAGACTACAGTCTATCTTCTGGTGCATAATTTTTTTGCAAAAGAACAGCTTCTTGATAATAACAACAGTACAGTTCGCCAAAATACTTCAGTGTAGCATGAGCATAGCTCTTAAACAGTATCCAGAACTTTGCCTTTAACTTTGTGTTATAAGCTAACTTTTGGGAGCATGATGAATTCAGCACCTGTATTAGAGGCCTCATGCATGAACAAATTAAAGCATAAATGTTATCAAATATTTGGCAATTTGTTTACAAACAATTTTTTCTCTTTTTTTTTTTTTTTTTCCCTAGCAATGAGATGTAATGATGATACTGTACCATAGATTTCTTTTAATTTGCCAGAAAACCTTAACTGATCCTATGTGACTCTTGTCTGGTATAATATTTCTCAATTACAACTTGGACACACATGCCACTGTGCTTATGAAAAATGATTAGTGATTAGTGAAAACAACTGGCTTATTAAGGAAAAAGAAACTTCTATAAAAGAGGAGTTTGGAGGCTGTGGCAGGACTTAGGAGTCAACTAAGTCAGCCTCAAAGTCTCAGGTTGGTTGTGTCATATAATTTTGTGAGTTGCAGGTAAAAGTGTGTTTTAATAAGTGCAGTGAAGGTGTTTCTAATGTACTTTTCTTGAACAGCTCCTCAATAATGATTTAACACATACTATAATAAAGGAGCTTGTACATGGATTTAATATGTTTTATTTTATTGCACTCCACTTTATCTCAACCAATTTTCATCCTGCTTTATCTCAAGTGACGAAACATTTTCTGCCTGTAAGCATGATAAAATCATTTCAGTGTTTCAAAGTGATAGTTAAGGAGTTCTAAGAATATATATATTCTTTCTTTGTCTGTGTCTAGTCAATAAACAAATAATGATCTCTGACTGTTTAGATTACAGTGCTTTGCAACAGCGTAACCAGTTTGCAATGGCAGCTCTATACAGAAGGGATGCCCCACTGAAGGCTAACAACTCTATCTCAAATAATTCTCCAGACTGTTTTGTCTCTCATTATCCAGATAAGAAATTCTCCCTCTGAAATCTCACCTCCCTCAGCATTTTCTTCTCTTTTTTGGCTCTTTTTTTTTAATTATTATTATTTATTTATTTTTAATTATTTTTATTTTTTCCCCCAAACTTTACATTTCCATTTGGAAGACCTTCATTTCCCACCTAGATTTTGCAAGGAGCTCTAGATGATTTTCACAATCACATTCTTCTTATGTAGCTGCAGATGACAATTGCAGCTTTCTTCTACCTGGTCTTCCCACAGAGGCAATTTTTATAGCTGATATTGCTTTCTTCTGCCAAACTATCAATGTGATATTCCTTAACAGGGTTCTTTGACATCATATTTCATTTTAAAATCAGCATGGTCATAACTGAGGATCTCATTAAAGAAAGAGAGGAAGAAGGTGGGAAGAAAAGGAACAGAGAAGCTGGGATTGGGATAGAGATCATGGTTGGTACTCTTGAAAGTGGCAAATCAGAAAACAGTGTCAATCGCTTACATTCCTATCTTATATCATTAAAAAATAGAGAGTTATATTCTCCCTCAGGTTGAACCACAGTATTTGAACCTACTGGTCCCTTTTCTAAAGGGAATAAAGATTTCACAATGGAGAAGTGGAAGGAGTTCACATCTCACATTTCTCACTTTTTCACCTACTTTGCAAGAGTATGTAAAGTTTGGGGAGGGGAAGGATTGATAAAACCATCTTCATAATGGTAAAGACCAAAATTCCGGGCTCTGCTTTTTAGGATTATTCCTGGATTTGACACAGGTGCCCAAAATTTTTAGCCTACCTTGTAAAGGACAATGTCATCACAGTACACATTGCATTGTTGTACAATATTTCATGCTGGAAACCAATATTCAACTTTCCACCATTCAGGAAAATGAATTACATTTTATTTCATAATATTTTGAATCTACAAAAATAGCCAAAACACTGACAAAATTATGTTCTTTATAATAAAATTTTAAAGTGAGAAATGTAGAAAATTTCAAAATTAATGTTTTACCATGAATTATCAGGACTATGTTTACAGTAATTTATGCAATAACTGTGGATCACATCACAGAAATTTTTTTATAAGTAAAATTATTATATTCAAGTAGAAAATACTCATCTCCTTGTAGTTATTAATAATTCATTGCTGTGGTATCAGAAAACCACTTATCAATCTACAAAAAATAGTAGGATATGGGATCTGTCCTGTAGGGTTAAAAAGATACAGGAAAACCAACACTCCCTGGGTAAACCAGTAGTACATAACCATTACAGTATATTTCTCCTGCCTTAATTTCCAGTTGTTATTTTGGTTTTTTTGTTAGTGATTTTAGATTAGAAGAATGACTGTCAGAAGCTTTGGGGTAACTTTTCAGTAAATTAAATTATACAGAACAGTTTTCTCAGCCCTTCAAACCTTTTGGCTATTCTTGATTCTGATAAACAGTGTAGGTATTTATCAATTGACTTAACAATGTAAAAATGGTGTGTTTTATGTGAAAGAAGAAGATGGAGTAATGAGAAAGAGGCTAAGCAGGAGAAGAAATAATTACCCAGGCAGATATCAGCAGCAGATGGTGATTTCTACTGGGAAATGCATACAAGGATTCAGAGAGTGAGTACTGTTTTATGGGGTTTTTAAAATCTGATGGCAGCACTAACTTCTCTCCAGAAAATGGATGTTGAACTGTATGTTTTAACAGAGACAGAACAGCTAAATTGAAAACAACTAGCAGTCTATGGATAACTTTGACTAGTATTTATACTGACCATCACACATGTTGAAGCAAAGACTTGGAAAAGGCAAAGAAATGATGCAAGATGATCAAGAGGCTAAAAGAGAAAATTTTAATGGATTTGCACCACTCAAAATCTGGTGATGGAAACTCAACCTCAACAATTTAGAGACTGCAGTTGAAAACATACTATTGAGACTCCCGCTTCTGCCCATTTTGCTTTGGAAGTAGAGCTCATTCCATCAAGTTACAGCACCTCAGGGGCTGATATGATTTGGTGCAAACAGATGCAGAGGCATGAGCAGTACTTGGAACCTGTCTGCTCTTCCTTCTCTCTGCCATAGGTATCCAGTCTCTCAGTGCTAGCAACAAATATCAAGAGTTTCATAAGAGCTTCGACACGAACTCTAAAATTATGCTTTTTTTGAACTGAAGGAAATAACATTTGCAGAATAGGATATGACAGCTTTAAAAACAAAATCTCACTGGAAAGCTTATGAAAGCTCCTAAAGAGCAATCTTCCCAGATGTGTTTGGTGTACTTTTTCATGCAGTTTACTTGAAGAAAGAAAAACATAACTATGGCAATTGTTTTTGTGAAAATCTCATGTTTTCTGTGATTCAGAAATATTTTCTCTTAGTTTTCCAAGTGCAGAAGCAGTGCTGCTTGTTGGTGATTGCAGTGTTCATATTCATCATGTGACATTATGGTAGACCCCAGAGGGTTGTCATCAGTGGGACACGGCCTAGCAGGAGGTCTGTCACTAGTGTTGTCCCCCAGGGTTCAATACTGAGCCCAGTATTGTTTAACTTATTCATCAATGACTTGATGACGGCATAAGTGCCTCCTCAGTGAGTTTGCTGATGACTGTGAAACACTGGATTTGAATCTCATGGAGAATTATTAAATTACTGGGTCGGAACCAACTCAAGTGTCTGTGTGGGGGTAAGGGACAGTCCATATGCCACAAAGAAGCCCCAGTGCTCACATGGTAGGAGCAGCTGTCCATCAAAAGGCAGCCTGGGAGCCTGCCCACACCACGCCCCCGGAGCCCCTAACCCAGCCTCTGGTTACCACCCCTCACTCTGGCCCAGAGCCACAGTGTGATCAGTGAGCCAGAATTCCCGCCTTGGAAGGTTGGCCACTGGGGCCAAAGCACATAGATACAGCAACATATGGTCTTCATCTTGCTCTTTCTGTCTCTTGGGACCTGCCACCTACCATGTGAAGCTGGACTTCCACAGGACTTTTTGGTGGTAGCTCTTTAATAATCTAGTTTTCTTATTCTCCTCTGTTATTACTCTCTCTTCTTCTGTATCTTTGCTCCTTTTCATTGTCTTAATCTCTTTTCTCTCCATCTTTCTTTACTCCTTTTTCTTTTCTTAGTCTGTTTCTTTCTTTACTCTTTTAATCTCTTTTTTTTACTTAATATTTTGGGTAACCTAAAATGGTGGCTTGGATTTTGCTGGGTTTCGTGTGTTAGCAGGTCTTTGCTTTGGTGGAATGCTGTGTTTTGGTTGTATGTTACCCTTTTAAACTTTTGCCAAAATCCTTATTTTCTCCCATATTTTCTAAAATTATCAATAAAAGTATCTCCTGAGAAAACATGCAGTGTTCTCTCTTCACGCTATCTCAAGGTATTAAAGAACTGAAAGCTCTGCAAAAGTTCAGCTGGCAAACTTTTGGAGCCTTATGTATTTCTAAAAGTAAAACTCCTGGTTGAGCTTGTGGTTCTGTGTCTGGAGTCTCACAATGGCACAAAGCTGAGAGGAGTGGCTGATACTCCAAAGAGCTGTGCAGCCCTTCAGAGGGACCTTTACAGGTTGTAGAGATGGGCAGAGAAGAACTGTCTGAAGTTTACAAAGGCAAATGCAGGGTCCTGCAGATGGGAAAGAATAATACCAGGCACCAGTACAGGCTGGCTGCCAAACTGCTGGAAAGCAGCTCTGAGGAGAAGGACCTGGGAGTCCTGGTGGACAAAAAGCTGTCCATGAGCCAGAAGTGTGTGCTGGTGGCCAAGCAGGCCAAAGGTATCCTGAGGTGCAATAGGAAAAGTGTGGCCAGCAGGTCAAGGGAGGTGATCCTGTCTCCCTACTCAGCCCTAGTGAGGCTACACCTGGAGTGCCATGTCCAGTTCTGGGCTCCTCAATACAAGAGAGACATGGAGCTCCTTGAGTGGGACCAGCAGAGGGGTATGAAGGTGAATGAGGAACTGGAGCATCTCTTTTATGAGAAAAGGCTGAGGGAGCTGGGTCTGTTCAGCTTCGAGAATAGACAGCTGAGAAGGGACCTCATTAATCAATACAAGTATCTGAAGGAAGGGTGTCAAGAGGATGGAGCCAGGCTCTTCTCTGTAGTGCCAAGCAATAGGACTAGAGGCAGTGGGCAGAAACTAGTGCACAGGAAGTTCCATCTGAATATGAGGAAGAACTTCTTTGCTGTGTGGGTGACCATGCTCTGGACCAGATTGTCCATAGAAGTTGTAGAATCTCCCTCACTGGAGATACTTAAGAACCGTTTGGATGCAATCCTGTGTGATGCTGCTCTACGATGCCCCTGCTTGAGCAGGGAGGTTGGATCAGATGACCCACTGTGGTTGTTTGTCACTTCTGACCCATTCTGTGATTCTGTGATTTCTATTCTCTATTCATTCTCAGTTGTGACCACTTAAATACACAAAATATTCCTCCTAAACACAAAATGAAGATATATATAAAAAAAATCATTAAACCTCAAAATCCATATCTGACTTTAGTTCTTTTTATATGAGAGTTTCACTTAGTTTTATAAAATAGGACTTTTCTTCAAATTCTGTATTTCTATCTATCTTTTAAAGACAATGTTTATTCTTCATAAAGTGAGGAACTGCTTGCTTTATTTTCACTGAGGTACTCTGCCATTCTCTGAAAACTGTAGTGTTTGCAGTTATCTGAGTTCAGCTTTGACTTTAATGCTCTTCCAGGTACAGTAGCTTCACCTTACCTTCTTTGAGGTAGGAGTCATCTCATTGATTGTCTTGAGTAAAAGGAAATGGCTCATGCATCTTTCGTACATTATAACAAATGTCCTTTTGCATTATAATTGAATGGTGATTGTTGTGTTCAATCAATGAGAAAGGTTAAGGGAGCTCCTCTGCCAGCATTTTTAATGGAGAAGTCGATTAAGATTCAGTTTAATCATTCTGGCTGCTTCAGAATTAAAGCAACAAAGACCATCAATGGCACTATAATTACCAGTCTTTCTGTAAGTTTACACTGCTATTTATGCAGCTATAAATTTTGTTATAATGCACAATGTGACCAGGTTAACTTGCTTTGTTTGTAATGCAAAATATTTCCCTTAATTGCATAGTGGATAAGAAATAGTTATGATGAAGTATATATAATTCAGCCCAATAGAAATGAGAAAAAGTAAAACCAACCCCTCTGTAGAGTCTGACTGAGGTGAATCAGCCTGATAGCTTGTGTTAAATAGCTTAAAGTCATGGCCTTAACCTTGGGACACTAGAGACATATTTTACTTCATTGAACATGGAGACTAACATCACTCCCAGGTGAGTAAAAAGGGTCAAATATATTATTCTAATCCCTGTTCCAAACAGAGAAAAGGTCATTATACACTACCTACTGCATGTTGCCAAAGAGTGAAAAATTCACATTGGGGACATGGGTGCAAATCTATTTTAGACATGGCCTTTAAAATGTTACTGAAATGAATGATTATGTGGTTTGGAACAAGGAAAAAAATCTTGAAATTGATCTCATTTATTAATTAGTTTGAGCTTATAAAGGTCTTACTATAAATAGCTGAAAGACTAGAAGAAATTGCTCATTTCAAATGAAAGCGAAGCTATAAAAAAATTGTTTTCTTGTAATATTAATACCTATAAGTATGGTTATCCATTTAATGATTCTGAATAAAAGATGATGGGATTTCTTGATTTTCCAGCTCTTCCAGTAAATTAGGGACACAGGATATTTTTGTTACTTTTCTTTTTTTTTTTTTCCCCTCTATAGGAATTTCATTTAAATAGCATTGGGGATTTTTTTTCTCCACAGAGAGGGACAAGCTTTGATCAAACTTCTTCCCAAACTAGAAACATGCTCTCTATATGCAGAAGCACAGTCTCTAGAGATCACAGAATCATAAAATGGTTTGGGTTGGAAGTGACCCTAAAGATCATCTAGTTCCATCGGTAGGGACCCTTCCACTAGACCAGATTGCTCAAAGCTACATCCAACCAAGCCTTGATGGGTCCATGTAAAAGAGAAAAACATTCCTTCTATCTGCATAGACAGGTAGAGGGTGGGATTTTTTCCCCTGCAAACTCATATTTTATTGAAACCTCTACTTCCAGAGTAAATTGATTGAATTTTTATTTCCTATTAGCTAGAAAAGGTATTTGTAAAAATGCGTGAAGACTAGAAACAGTTTAGTTGGTTCTATGTGGGAATCAGTTGGATTCAGTCTCAAATGTCAATTTCAGAGAAATTAATTGCAGCTCAATTAAAATTAAAAATTCCTTCCCTGTGATTCGATAAAATATTATTGTAATTTTTTCATATCAACTTTTATCATTATTTCATTTCTGTTAATTCAGCATATTTTATATCTGGTAGTTGTGTGTCTTAACTAAAAATGGGTTGTATTGTGCCTGTAGCTTATAGCATGCTGTGTCCTAGAACAGCTTCTCTTTCCTTTTCAGCAGATCATAAACTAGTCGTTGAGGATCATCTGACTAATAGCAATCACTGAATGACAATTAAAACAAATTAAAATATCATATCACACAAAAATTATTCAGGACACAACTCCTGAACTTGTTATTTGCCGCATAATTTAGTCTTCTTGGAAAGCTGGGCTTGAAGGTGTAATCAAAGATATTGATATATACAAATCTGGACCTCCTACTAGCTGTAAAACTACATGTACACATGGTAGCAAGATACAGTTCTCTAATGTACTTCTGTATTAAACCAGTTCTTTCAGTAGCAGGAAATTGTGAGAACCACTAAAGAAGACAATTTAAAAATGTGACTCCTTAAATACCTCCAAAGAGGTAAGGACAAACATGTAAATCAGCTGTTTATGAAACGTCCATGTTTGGATTTAAAAGACGTATCAGTATACAGTGAGCATCACTGATACTAAGTCAGGAGCTTAATCCTCTAAAGAAAACAAAACTCACACAGTGCGTAGGCAGCCTGGCATAGTTCCTCCAGATTTTATACATGTAAATTAGGGTGCGGAGGCTATACTTAATTTAAAAATAAGATTGACTAATCTATTTGAGTGCTTACTGCCTTGTAAGCAGAGAAAAGAGTTTTGTGCCAGAATGGAAATCATATGGGCCGGGAATTCCCCTTCTGTTGACCACAGAAGGTATAGGCATAATCCATCAAGAACAGAATGCATGCCATACTTTGTTCATTAGCATTTAAAGAGGCTGTTTGGCATCAGACAACAAATACAATTCTTGCAAGAACTTGGCAGCGGACTGTTTGTCAGTTAATGACAATCCACAGCTTTTTCAAGGAAATGCTAAATGTTCCCAGGGCTATTTCTGAATTCTTTTCAGCATTAAGCTTGAAGTGGGGCTAACACATTTGTACAGCAGTGACCAACTTCCCAGAGAAAACATCATTTCTGAACCTGAAATTGAAACAGGTTTGTTGGCAACACATCAACAAATTGTGGTGGAATTACATGATATGTGATATCACATTCTTATCTTTACATTTATGCACTTCCTAAAATACTCCTGTGTGTTTAGCATCTCCATAGGCTACAGTCTGGAAAATGATGCATGCTATTTAGGACTTGGAAATCAATACAGATGGTGTGATAAGAGACAAAGAGAAAGAAATTTAAAAAAAAAAAAAAAAGAAGAAAAAAAACCCAAAGCCCCAAAGCTTTTGTAGCATTAAGTAGCATCAGTGAGATCAGTGAGAGGGTGGGGGGAGGGGGAAGCCCTGATATAGGTCCGATATGCAGCTGTGATACTGTAAGTGTGACTGTTTTAAAGTGCTGCAGACTTTTTTGTCTCCTTCTACTGTAAAGGCAGCAACTATTTGCTATCTAAGGAGAAAGCTTTTTAATTTTAATATCCTATACCACAAAACTTTAAGTTATTACTTCCTTTTTTTTTTTTTTTTTTTTTTTTTTTTAGCATTTGTATTTGTCTTGTGGATTGAAGGCCAAAGTGATGGTTTTGGATAGGATAGAGATAATTTTCTTCATTGGCTAGTTTACTAGGACCTAGTAAGGGACCATGTTTTGGATTTGCACTGGAAACAGTGTTGATAACACCAGGATGCTTCTATTACTTAGCAGTGCTTACACAGAGCCAAGGGTTTTTCTGCCTCTCACCCCACCTCACCAGTGAGGATCCTGAGAGTGCACAAGAAGCTGGGAGGGGATACAGCTAGGACAGCTGAACCCCAACTGACCAAAGGGATATTCCATACCATATGACCTCATAGAATTGATCAGGTTGGAAAAGACCTTTAAGATCATCAAGTCCAACCCTCACAGTCAGCATATAAAGCTGGAGGAAGACGGAGGAAGAGGGGGATGTTTGAAATGATGGTGTTTGTCTTCCCAAGTCACCCTTACGCATAATAGAGCCCTGCTTTCCTGGAAAGGGCTGAACACTTGCCTGCCCAAAGGAAATGGTGAATGAGTTCTTTTTTTCTGCTTTGCTTGTGTGCACAGCTTTTATTTTACCTATTAAACCGTCTTTATCTCAACCCATGAGTTGTCTCACTGTTACTTTTCTGATTTTCCCCACATTCTACCAGGACAAAGTGAGCAAGCAGCTCTGTGGGGCCAAGTTAACAGCTGTGGTTAAAACATTATAGACACTTATTAGTAATAGTGGGCTCGAGGAAGCTGGAAAGATAAACTCTTTGCTGGGATGAGCTGATGTGATTTGTCTTATCAATCTGAAAATGTAAGGCGACTTGAACAACATGGCAAAGTTAAGTACTTGGCAGACCTAGAAGAAGTGCTTTGTTTAAAGAACCACTCTTCTAAGGCAAGTGACCACCCTGTATTTTTCAAGGTGACTTGTAAATATTCTCAATTCAAGCAATGTATTGTGCAATAAAGTAAGCAAGCAGCTGACAGAGTAGTTCTTATTAAGCTTGAATTGCAAGATTCACTGCTAAAGTTGTGTATAGATTTTAAATTGAAAGTGTTCTGCTCTCACTCTTGAAGATACTTCTGATGGAAACTTTCCAGGGAGCTTATCAATAAATTATGTTTACTTGCTCTTGAAGATACTTTCACATTGAAGGAGCTCTGGAAAAACATCTGAGGGTAAATGAGGCCCAGTTCCAACGTTTGCAAACTTTTCTCTCACAAGTTCCATTTACCATGGAAATGACTTAATAAGTACACAACTGGATGCTATATCCCATGAACTTCATTGCTAAAGAGGGTTGATAGCAAATCTTTCCCAAACTAAATGATTCTATGATTCAGTGATTTTCTACAATGTAAATATGGGTTACTTATGGTTCAGGAAACATGTTAACAGTGAGAAATGCAAATTTGATTATCAGAGATACTAGTATAACTTGGTAGCTGATCTGCTTCTTGCAGAGAACAGATGAAAAGTCAAGGTAGTGTTTTTACATGTTGGTAATTGGAATGCAACTGACTAAGGATCATTATGATATACACTAACGTTCAGATTGCTGGCATACCATAAATTAGTGTCCTATTTTTTTGCTGATGGTGTTAATTGTGTTAGTCGTGCTTAGCTAACACATGCTACAATCACACTTTATAAGAAAGGTATCCTATAGAGAGACTCATTGCAACAGCTGTAGGACAGAATGCTCCAACTGAGAAGTCAAAATCCCCATCAGCTCTCAGAGTAAGGCAACTATGCTACTACTGCATGAAAAAAACCACATCAGTGCAACAATAAAGGAGATAGGAAGTCATATTGGAGAAAATATGAAATATGGGTCACTCAGGTAGTGCTAAGAGCTTAAATGGAGGTCAACAGGGCTAGACTTTGTTCCTGGTTCTGCTACAGACTTCCTGTGCTATCTTGGTAAACTGGTAGTTTTCTGTTACCTTGCAGAATTAGCAGGTCTTCCCTCCTTCACATACATTTGGAGAATAAGGATTTTAGAGACTGAGAGACACGTGGAGGTTACAATACTATAGAACATGGATATTCATAAATATAAAGAAAAATAAGTCATCATGAACAATACATAAATCAGAACCAAACTAAACAATATTAGAGATAAACCACAAATCTATCCACCCAGAATGTGTGGAATTCAGTAGCTGAAGCTTAAATCTCTGACCTAGTCCTCTCATTATAATAAATGGAAAGCTATAGTCCCTTTTAGAACACAATTCATTGAACTAAATACAGAGTATCTTTAAAAATAAGATGTTCTCCTCTATTGCTCCACACTGACTGTAAAGATCCTACAATCATTAGCTCATCTCTGGATATCCACACTTAGATGGATCCAGTCCTCAGACTGTAAGAGAACATGGAGCACTCTCCATGTGCAAGACTTGCCTTCCTGCGGCATTTTGTTATTACAGTGTGTTTTGTAAGTCAGTTTGATGAGTAGTGTGAGACAGGATAAAGACTCAGTCTTGAATAGCATTTTAAAGTCTGGACTATGCAGTACTGAATTTAAGGATCAAAAGGGAAGAGCTTAGAAGAGGTGTAAATCCTTCACATGCTGGCTGCTAGAAAAAGCAACATGGATAAGTTATATTGTTATGGAATTAATAAAGTTCTAAATTTCTGTATGCATCCGTTTTGGTCCCTGCCATTCACAATAAAATCACTATTTCATGTTAGTAAGAGTCTGATCCTCCACACATCAAGGTAAGAAAGAGTAGAAGTATATTATGCAGAATGATTGGCAATCATAGGCTGAGGTAGACTGATCATCCAATTAAATCATAGACTATTGAAAAGGTCAAAGTAATATAGAGCAAGTCTAATTAATAGACAATGAAATAAAATTCTGATTTTCACACTCCTGAATATAAGTCTAGTCCTGAAAACGAAGTACCTACTTTATTTATGAAAGCAGTTCCTTTGACTTCAGGGTACTTCATAAAGGTACCATCCTTATCCTTAATCCTTTGCTTATGGATTACCTTGCAGGATCAGTGCCTAAGACTTTAGTTCTTCTATCTTGTTCAGGTAGTTTTACTAGAACACTTAATTTTTTTCATTCTTTATCTGTATCTTACAAGAAGGCTCATATAATCCTTTTTGTCTTCATGAACAGTAGATAAAGATTCAATCCTTTAAAACTTCATTAATATGTTGTTCTAATGATATCAAAGGTATAGTATAATTCAAACGTCAGTTCTATGTCGGTCTTCTGTGGTTTATGTGGATTTCTATTAATATTTAATTTGGTTCATTACCTTATTTATTGTGTGTTGGTTAAAGGAATTCGAAGATGGAGGTGCTGTGTTAACATAAAAGTCTCCTCACACTGAAGCAGGAACCAAATATGATGCATGCACAATAATGTTGGGACTTTGTTTATAATAAACATTTTAAATGACTGACTTTTTCTCATAAATACTCTAAGTAGGATGATCTATGAGATTTCTAATTTATTCTTGTTTAAAATTTAACCATGCTTTTTTAAATCATATCAATTTTGTTAATACCATGTAATTAAAACATGTCAGTGCACAGCAAGTTTTAGTCTAAATTAATGACTATGAGAATTATTTTAATTAAATAACCAATTATAGAAAAATCGCAAGCATGAGAGCTGACATTTAAATGAATTTCATTTAAATTGCTTCTTAACATTGTCCCATCTAGGACACTAATGCAAAATGAACTATTGTATCAACATAGATTATCACTATTTTTGTATTCACATAATGTATTCATATTCAATCACTGGAACAGAGCTGAATATTTTGTATTGATCTGAAATGTCTATGAACAAAATATGACAGAATAAGCCGAAGTACAAACAAAAATCCCCTGTAGCACTGTGACACAATACAGCTGCATTTCTCGTTTGTACACATATATTTTCATATTTCAGTTCTTCGTTCACTTATAAATTCTGTTTTCTATTTAATGCAGGGTGAACTTCTAAAATTGCTGAGCATCCAAGTGGCTTTTTAAAATCTATCTCTCTTGTAAACATACATGAAAAATCATGATGGGCTGGCTACCTAGTTTTCATTTTAGATTTAAAAAAGATTTGTTAAAAATATTTCCTGGGATACGTTTTGTTCACCTTTAACTGGAACGAATAGCCTACATAGTTAACTAAACTACTCTTCTGCACTGCACAAATTGTTACTGCATTTTTCTAACAATCATATTCAATTTAATCAGATGCATGGTGCAAACTGTGCCAGGAAACTCCTGAAGCTATATTCAGAAGTATCAGTGTAATACATTGCAAAATTGTTCTTCTCTACTGTAGCTTTAAAGATGTCACAGGAAAAGGGGAAAAAAGAATCCTGCATTTTTGTTCATTGATTAACCAGTAATGTTATGTATAAATAATGTATCTGACAGTATGGCAGCCCACTTGGGATATTGTGCCATTTACTACAAAATAGGATGCAACATGCAACTGAGCAGCAAGAACAAATTAAACATCTTTCCTTGGTAACTTCAGCATTTTTATTAGGTGATAAACATCACAGTGAGAAGAAAAGCAGATGTAGATATTTCAACAATATTAACCTAATATAACCATATTTCCTAATATAACCATAATATAACCTAATATTTCAACAATATAACCTAAGTAGGGAAACAAAATAATATTTATACATTCCTGAAAAATGCTTAACCTATGTATGAAATGTGTTGTCCTGATTTCTTTATGCTTTGTGGGAGACTCCTGTGGAAACCAGTTGATATAGCCATACTGAAAAATCAGGATTTTGTTCCAAAATACTGCAACCAAATTCAGTGAACTATTATGTATAACTTTATCTTGTTAACCTGTAACACGTAGATATCACTGCAGTATGTCCTGGAGAATTTGCAATGTATCTGTTTTAAAACTATTGCCCTTGTGAAATGCTGGTGTTTTAAACCAAATTAAATTATTGTATTAGAATTTGCTATTGTTGATATTATTTTGTAATGGAAGAAAAAAGAAATATATCTGACAAAGGGTGATTTCATAATTAGATATTTATCTCCATGTTCATACATGATAATTTTTCATGAAATTATTTTTTCCCCCATGCAAGTACAAAAAGCAAACAAAAAACCTCATGCAAAACAAAAACAAAACACACTTTATCAAAATAAAAATGTTAAACAGCATTTTTACATACCTATCACAAGTAACAAAGGTATTTATACTATCAAATTACTCCAGAAGAGTTAGGTAGCCAAACCTTAATGAAAATCAGAATGAGGTGTCAGCCCAGTTCCCTTTGCCTACTGTAGAATTTGCAATCACAGCATTAAATATTGTTAAATGGAACAAGTGAGTATTATTCAACATGATTCAATACCCTACACCTTGAATTTGTAACTGTTATCACTAAATCACGTGATCACTAAATCAAAGTATCTTTCTGTATATTGAGCTAAATACTCAATTTAGACCCTCTCCTCGTTGTCCTTTTCACATACTGCAAAAGCTGCAGCAGTTTATTTCACATCTACAGAATAATTAATCTAATATCACCTCATACTTAATAGTTACAATGGTTAATGTTTATACCTGAGGTAATTCCCACTGCACAGTGAAGAGGATTATCCACTTGATTAAAAATAAATCTTTTCACCCCTGCACTTGATTCTGTACCTCCCTGGGGAAGCTGACCATAATTTCTCTCTTGCTGTACCTCATTCTACAAGTGATGAGCCCATTTTGCATGACCAATATTGCACATAACATTGGGCTTTAAACAGGACAGTAATTCAGTCAGGGGTTTTTTGCATGCCAGCCCAATCGGGAAACAAATTCCTGTTACTCAGTTGTTGCTGCTAAAACCTGAAAGTCATCATTTATTTCCCAGTGTTGCAGCTCATGATATGTTGCAGTTGTTTCCATCTCATAACATGGAATGAGCTCAGTAACTAGAGTAGTAACAAATGGAAAATGGTCGCTGGCAGACTACCGTCCTGTCTCAGGTATGGAGAAATTTGGAACAGAAAAGACAAAAAGCTCAAAGAGCCACAGGGCAAAGTTTATCAGGTTGATTTAGGCATCCAATGGAGATTTGCAACTGAACTGGAATTCACAAGGGCTGGCATGCTTACCCATTTAAGAACCATGCTAAGTGCCTCTGTGAACCCTGACTTGAAAGCTGCACATGTGCCTAAGCAGGTTAGGAAAGTCATTTATCTGCAAGGAAGCTCCTAACTGTGAATCACGATCCCTGTAAATTTCCAAATATTTTGTTCTACCTGGCTGCATTATTTTTCTATTTTGTTGGGTTGTAAATGCCAGACCCTGTCAAATGGACACATGCTTAAGGTGAGTATAAGGAAAGGCAGCTTCATTCTCAACTCACAGGTTCCCTGTGAGTCATATATGTCTGCTTCAGAAACAATTGTATTCTTTGATTTGTAACTCTCTATTTTTTTACCAGACCCAACAGCTCTGGGGGAGTAAGCTGGATGCTGTTCAATCTCATATGTCATCAGCAAATCTATTCTATCTCGTTCCTCTGGAAAGCCAAATGCCTCCCTTATTTGTACCTTCACTACCCCATTGGAGACAAGGTGTCTACTCAAATGTAACAATTTGGCCTGAGAAAACTTTACTGTTGACAGTGACTTTCAGATCCCAATACAAGGTTTTCACTGCGGGCAGTCAAAAAGGAAAACATTTTTATCCCTTGTCTGAGTATAACTAAAGCAAATTCACAGAGACAGGGAAAACATAGAATTCTACCAGGCATTTTTGGAAAACTTCATTTCAGAATTAGTTTCCTCTTCATCAATAAAAGGTGCTCTATAAATCAGTACAGGATGATCATTTGCCACATGGTGATTTGTAAGTCTTTGAGGATAGAAAGGCTCTGCACAGGGACCTGGACAGGCTGGATGGGCCAACTGTATGAGGTTCAACAAAGCCAAGCGCCGGGTCCTGCACTTTGGCCACAACAACTCCCTGCAGCGCTACAGGCTGGGGACAGAGTGGCTGGAAAGCTTCCCAGTGGAAAAGGACCTGAGAGTGCTGGTTGACAGCTTGCTGAACTTGAGCCATCAGTGTGCCCAGGTGGCCAAGGCAGTCAACAGCATCCTGGCTTGTCTCAAAAATAGTATGGTTAGCAGGACCAGGGCAGTGATTGTCCCCCTGCACCCAGCACTGGTGAGGCCACACCTTGAGTGCTGTGTCCAGTTTTGAGCTCCTCACTTCAAGAAAGACATTGAGGTGCTGGAGCAAGTCCAGAGAAGGGCAATGAAGCTGGTGAAGGGTCTAGAGGGTAAGTCCTATGAGGAGCAGCTGAGGGACCTGAGAGTATTTAGCCTGGAGAAAAGGAGGTTCGGGGTGACCTTATAGCTCTCTACAACTACCTGAAAGGAGGTTGTAGTGAGGTGGGGATTGGTGTCTTCTCCCAGGCAAGTAGCAACAGGAACAAGAGGAAATGGCCTCAGGCTGTACCAGGAGAGGTTCAGGCAGGACATCGTGAGGAATTTCTTCATGGAAGGGATTGTTAAAGATTGGAAGAGAGTGCCCAGGGAGTTGGTGGAGTCACCATCCCTGGAGGTGTTCAAGAAGCGATTGGGCATGGCACTTAGTGCCATGATCTAGTTGACGAGGTTGTGGTCAGTCAAAGGTTGGACTCGATGATCTCAGAAGTCTTTTCCAACATAAATGATTCTGTGATGCTGTGAATCTGTGATTTGTAATATATTTAAGTAAACTTTCTGAAGAGACTTAAGAAAGCTATGTGTTGGTGTATTTGCACCAAGGAAATTATCTTTGCCCAGTGAAAGAGCAAATCTAAGCATAACAACAGAGGAGAAAACATTCAAAATGTTCTAGTCCAGTAGATAATTACAATAGCAAATCAGAGTAGATTTTCTCTTGAATAAAGATTACCTCCTCAGTTTTATTACCCAGCTCTGCCAGAAGCCCATACTTAATGCAGTGATGGATGCCATGTAAAAGTTTAAGAGAGAACATTACCGAACTTCTGCACAAGATTATTCTACCTAACAGTTTGAACCACGTTGAACAGAATTTTGTGTCCATATACAATTTTGCATAAGTGCCAGGGGTGCATAGACACACACTGTGATTTTAAAAGAATAAGCTTGATAATCTTGATAAGATGTAAAGGATGTCCCAACTAAAAGGTGAACACCAGTGTTCAGATTCATCTTGCAGAGAATGAAGAGTGATATGGACAGTTTTACAGCAATATTTGAACTGTATTTGAGTCTGCAAGGGGAAGGAAAATCATGCCATCTCCTGGTTTGTATGCTATTCAGTCAGTTACATATATGTTCACTACTAATATATTCACATCTCAGCTGTTGTAACTGTTTACTGTCCAGATTACTACTAACACAGATTTTCAGTCAACCATTCAGGGAATAATTTCATAATTTCTGAATGACCTACAGAATGAATTTTAGTAAGGATACCCAAAACTCATTCAGAGAACTGAAGTGTAATGTAACTATAAAAGATCTTTTTAAGTTCTCCCTTAGAAAAAGACATTATGTTTCAAAACTGAATTTTTCTATATTCAGGTTTCAGCTATTGGATCTTTTTTCCATCTCTCTTTTCTTTCCTACTGTATTAAGAATCTTCTCTACTTGCAAACGCCTTATTTCCAAATTAGGTACATGCTCATTGCAGTCGTGTTGAGTATCACTCTTCTAGGGAAATGAAACAATTTCAGTTCTTTACCAATCTTCAACTTAATCTCTTTTGTAGCTCCCTTTAGAACTTCTCTCAGATTTCTAGTGAAACTGTAAAGTGTGACAGAAAAACGGGTCACAGTATCCCTCTATTATATTTTTTTCTAATGAAGCTAAAAGATTCACGCTTGCTTCTCAGCACCCTAGTGCTGAAAGGTTTGGGGATTGCATGGTCAGATGAAGCTCATGACATCCTCTACTCCTGGGCTGGAAGTTACTGCCTCCTGTTCCTTAAACACAGCTCTTCATCATGCACATGATCCTGTTTTGTGTATGGAGTAAAATAAGGCTGCCAATTAGTGTCTTCTGGCCCAGGCACAAGAACAACATGTTCCAACATCATGAAATTTATATGCAAACTCTCCAGATTAGCTCTCAGATAAACTATCACAATAGGAGGCAGCAGTTCACAGAATGGTAGAATAACTTGAGTTGGAAGGGACCCATAAGAATCATCGAGTCCAACTCCCTGCTCCTTGCAGGACTACCTAAAATTAAGTCATGTGACTAAGTGTTGTCCAGATACTCAACCTCTGACAGGGTTGATGATTTAACCTCTTCCCTGCAGAGCCCTCCAGTGCCTGAACACCTTCTCGTAGCGTTCAATGTAAAGAACCTTTTCACAATGTTCCATGTGAACCTCCCCTAATGCAGCTTCATTCTATTTCCTTGTGTTCTGTCGTTGCTCACTAGAGACAGAATATCAGCACCTCTCCCTCTGCTATCTTGCTTGAGGAAGCTCTAGGCTGCCCTGAGCTACTCAGCTCACCTACTTTTCCCCAGTCTGAATAAGCCAAGTGACCTCAGCTGCTCTTCATAAGTCTTGTGCTCGAGGCCTTTCATTACCTTGGTCACCCTCCTCTGGACAGACTTTATTAGTCTGATGTCATTTTTACACTGAGGCACCTCAAAACTGCACACAGAACTTGAAGTGCACCATCCTAGTTCCATAATCCAGCACTTGCTCTTGTTAAATTTCAAATAGAAATGTGTTGATTTTCCTCTCTAATCCCTAAATACTTTTTCAGTCACTGGACACAGTTTATTTTCTATTCAGGGTGACCTCTCTGCTCTGTTTCTAGATGGCATAAGTTTGCATTTGACTCTACCAAGCAGAGTTTGCTCTATATGAAATTATTAATATACTAAACAAATTTAGGAGAGTGCTTATATTATTGCTGTCATTGGTGTAGTCTATAGGAAAAGCATATGGCAGTAGTTGGGACTGTCTAAATGTAGAAGAAAACATATACCTTTTATTGCTCTCATCTCAGTTAATGGTAAATTACTGTCTGTTTATTCATTACTCTTTTATTACTTCATCTTCCTTTTGTTGCTAGGAATAAGAATACTGCCAAGAAGAGTTTAAACAGAGAGACATACTCTTATCTTCTTATCTACCTATTTATTCACCCTAAACAACCTGAATATGTACTTTGGTTTTAAACTACAACCTTGATGAAAAATAGAAAATAAAGATATTTCAGGAATACCTTATGTTGTAAAAGCATTCCTGTAGCCTAAATTCATGCTACATAACTTGATATCAAACATATAGACAACAAGAACACAGTAGTCACTTCCAGGTGGAAATTCCAACTTTAGAAGGACTGAACTGTTGTATTTGCAGAAGCAGAAAAGGAATGCTCTCAGAATTTCTTCTGCGAGTTGACCTGAAGAGTTAATGGCAGTTGGGAAAGAAGCAAGTGGTAACAGAAGAAGTAAGAAGGTAATAGAAAGCATAAAGAAGAAAGTGAGGTCATTATGCTTTCCACGTTTGCAAATCATTGGAGCAGGCAATTACAGAGGCAGCAAAGAGGATTTCAACTGTAGCTGTCCAACTACAAAGCAGGATTTGAACAGAAAATGAGTAGGTGAGAAGTTAGTCTTATTTTAGGTATTAATCCATCTGCTGGCAAGACTGAAAGCAGAACAGCCAAAGAAGAATCATGATTTTGAATCATCTTGATAATGATGGATCACCTTACTCAGGAATAGAAATAAATGAAGAAAAAACTTGTTGTTATGCAATGTGAAAAGCTAAAATCCAAAGTCTCAAGTAATAGGAGATTCAGCAGATACATTAATGCAAAACAACTTTCATATCTACTTGCTCTGCACAGCTTCTTAGTACTGCATTGATTGTTCCTATCCATTGTCATAATTAAAAGTCTAAGATTATTTAAAACCAAAATGAAATCTTTTGCAGTTATGTAAAATTATGTACAGTTATACTCCTGTGAGGGGCAGGGAATTGGACTCGATGATCCTTATGAGTCCCTTCCAACTTGGTAAAGGCGCGGCGCTGCCACCGCTGAGGCCTGGGTTCGATTCCAGGTCAGGGCCACTCCCCGGGCTGATGGAGCTCATTAACCCTTAATAGGCAATCCATCTACGTCCTAAGGACCTCGCTGCCACCGTCCAAGCTTGCTTGGCCCCGGCAGATGAACCTTAGGATTAAAGGGTGGGCTCAGTTCCGCGCACACTGTGTCTCACCTAAAAGATCCAATGCGCAGGCTGGAAGGTGTAAAGACCTTCCCCAGATCTTCGCTCGCGAAGACTGGCCATTATTATTACAATTCTTTTAGTTGCCCTCATATTTATGCCTATCTTTTATCATTTAGACTACTTGTAGCCTGAAGTCAGGTATGCAGAGTCATACAGAATGTAGTCAGACTTACATACTTGCACTTCTAAAGTTTTCCAGATTGTTGCTAAAATCCATTTGCATGCACTGTTTTTAATGTTTTAGTTAAACCAAAAAATTGATTACTTAAAAGAATTTTTTTTTATACTATTATATGGATAAGGTAATGAAGTCCCTGGCAAGAATAAATAAAGTGCCCACAATTTCCTCAAGAAATGATTAGCTTCCCCTAGCAATGATTTTTGACATTCAAGATACCTGGTATGGATGCAGAAAAATAGGGCAGAGTTGCAGTTCTTCCCACTGGTAATAAACTATTCCATAAATAAACATTTGCTCTGTTTCCTTCTTAGAAAAATTACCTTTACTGCTTGGATAGATTTTCCAATATATAGGTCAATCTGTCCTAACCTTTTCTGAAGGAAGATGAGAAATGCTTCCTATGAACAACATAAGACATACTCTATGTAACGGTACTGTTTGCAAACACCGAATAGCAGCATACTCAAGAACTGCAGTATAAAGCTATCAATTAATTTTGTTGTAACTGTATGCACCTGTGAACAACTGCTTAATTAAAGAGGCAAACAGAAATCTCTCACAATAATGCTTCAAATTACTTGCATTTATGTGACTCAATTAGTTGGAGTGGATAAATACAATTGGAAAGCTGCCATGTGGACTTCTGGAAATAAAGAAAAGATAGAACTGAAAAGATACAAAACCAAATGGGAGGACTCAGGCAGATAAACACAGATAATTCTCAGAGGTTCACAGGACTATACAAACAGAAAAGATAAAAGAAAAAGGTTCTGTGCAAATATATATAAATACCTCATTTACTGTTACAGAGGTCTGCTTTCCCAGACAGAAACACTAAGGGGATTGTTTGCTTTCATCAGCATATTCACAGGGCTCAGATTTGTTTTAATTTTGCCATCAGATATATTCATCCAACTCCTTTCCCTTTAGGGAGTGGCAGAGGTGTTACTGCTATTGTGGACATGCTAGAGTGTCTTGTCTACCTTCTGAATGTACTTTCAGAAAGGCACAGGTCTTCCACAGTCTCCAACCTATCTTCCTGCCTGAATGCCTCAGGCACCTTTCAGGTGTTTGGATCAGGACAGCATTTCTGAATCAAATCTCCTACTGGTCCCCTTTTCTAAGCTGTGGTTCCCACTACATTACAAAGTGGTTCCAAAGCAGGTAAACCAGGTTTTGGGAGGTCTAAACTAAACTAGAAGATACTCTCCATGTGGGCACACCAAGTTAATCCTCTGGGACCACACTAGCAATAGCCCAAAGTGAAAAAATGTGAGATGTGCGTAGTGTGAACATCCAGTCTTGAGCATTGTAAGAGTGCTGTTCTTCGTTTTCATGACCTCCTGATGCAGTCATAGCCTAAGGCATTTAAAATTACACCAGACATGTTAGGCACTTGGATTCCTTCTTCATTTTCGTGTGTCTGATTCAGAATAGGATTTAACCCTATATGCATGCAAGCCCATTGCTGAAAATGCTTTTTTCTCATCTTCACATGCAATTCAGTATCGCTCAGTAGCATTTCAGAAAAACCTGCTACTGATAGCCCCTGTCAGCAATGGGATGTTTTATTAACAATGAAGGACAGTTAAACAAATTAGGCTTTTCCCGAAGACTTATCTAGAAATGGCAAAGGGCATGAGAGGCAGGATGGGTAACACTTAAAAATTCCCTCAGGTGTAGGGTCCAAAATCTATTTTCGATATTGCTTGTTAACTCTGCCTTTTGACCATAACCTCTTTCCTTTTTTTGTTAATAATTAAAAAAAACCCTGTCTTTACTGAACTCACTGTCCCAAGCATTCTGTTCCTTAAAGAGTGGCCAAATACACCTGAGTTGTCATTTGGGTCAATAATTTGTACACATACCTTGTGACTGAGCACTGGGATATTCTTCCAGGTGGAAGACAAATTCCCAGGGCAGAGGAGGGTGCAAGATCTGCTGAAAGCCAAAAGAAAAAATGATCATTTTCTGTGGAAAAAAAAATAAAAATCATTAAGCCATCTACTATTTTAGACTTAAATTCAACAAAGCCATCAATCTGGTTTTATTTTTCTCTGTCTCTCTGGAATACTTAATAGCATATTGGTTTATAGAAGACAGATTTCTGATATTCAGATATATACAAAAGTTGCTCTCTTAATATTTTTAAGTTAACACAGACATAAAATTTATTAAGACATAATTATTCATGAGTTTTAGAAGAATATCTGTCCATTTGAGGCAGAAGGAGTACCAATATATTTTGGATGTTTCATGACACCATTTTCACTATGCTAATATATTAAAAATAATATGTATTCAGCTTTCTTCACTTTCTTTTCTTCTTTACTTTTGATTTCACTCAGCTTTTCTATTTTGTATTTTTCATAACTGTGACCTGAAAATCTTAAGTTTCTTCATGATAATTACTTAGGTTTTTACTTTAATTCTACATTTTCCATTTAGAGCAAGGTCATAACATGTATTTAGGTCATCCTACTGTTATTTCCCTTCCCCAAAAAATCAAATCATGCAGGTAAAGGCACAGGACATGAATAGATTTGTTAGCCAACCCACTCTGGGTAGGAAAATCTACTTGTGACCTATGGGACAAAAGTCCTCACACTTCTAATTGAAGTCAACTACCCAGCTGACAGGCAAATATGCTTTTGAGAGCTCTTTTGCTACTGCGATGATAGCATCTTGAGGTTGTTCCCAGATGGAGGGGAGGGAGGTAGAAGTGAGAGTCAGAGAGTGTGACAGTCACTCATCTATCTTGGAAACACTGAGGACCTTGGAAATATGAATTAAATTAGGCTGTGATTTCATGACCATTTAATTTAAATATGAAATGCTGCTAAAGGAGATGATCCCTCTATTCTTCCGTCTTTCTCTTTCTGTTCCCACCTTTTCCTTTGTACTGGCACATGAGATCTTATGGCTACCTTGTAAGCCAGATCTGGGAACTGATTCAACACCCAGCTTCCCAAATACTAAAACTTTTTAGTTGGATCAGTTCCTTTTACATAAATGCTAATGGGCGGTGGGGGAGTGGAATACGCAGGCCAAGGAAGAATTGAGGAAATTAGCACTTTCAGAAGTAGCTCGGGCTTAAATCATCTCAAAGCCGTTGTAAGCCACAGTCTGAGACACCCACAGGGCTGTGAGTGCAGGCCTGAGCCAACTGGACTGAGAGCCAGTACTACACTTTACAGGCAGCAAAGATGTAATCTTAGGATAACCTGGAGGAAAGCTCCCACCTTTAGGACTTGCTGCAGTTCTTTTAAGACTAGTCAAACCTGTGTAAACTACACTGCAGTCTCAAAGATGAATTGTGATAACACTGAGATTTTTAAAACAAGGGAGAACAAGCAGCTTATTTTAAATTATTAAAATTAGAAAAATTCTATGGCTTGCATTTTTTTGTTTGTGTCCTTTTGGGGGCAAAGGACTCAAGTGTCATAGTCATATGAAACTGAAAGTTGCTTCTGCCCAAGCCTATTTTGATCATTATCGATCTAAATCATATTATGCTTGTTTAAGAAGAGAATTGAAAAATAAGGGAAAATAATTTTGTTCAAAAAAAAAAAGGAATACAGTTTCCTAGCTACTTATGAGTGATAGATGATTGTTTTTTGCCTTTCCATGCTAGATGTGTATGTACTATGTATCAGTAACAAGCCAAGCAGAGCTGCCAGGTCAAGAATCTTGGCATCTTTGAAAGTTACTCCCTGCTCTCCAGCACAGCAGGCAACATCTTCAGTTATCTCCTCCTGCTCAATGTATCCATGAAGATAGAATCTGAGTGATGTTTGCACAACTGGTATCTGCACTGATAGTGAAGAGTTGTGACAAGGCTGCACAGTCTTGGCACAGTAACCCATCAGAGTCTTGTAACGTGTCATTGCACAGAGTGCAGAGGGCAGGTCTACAAGTGCAGACTTCATGAACAAAGCTGAATCTGTAGGACTATCGAACCCTGGGGACTGAAACGATATTGTATTATATTCTTTCTTTTCTTTTTTCTTTCTTTCTTTCTTTCTTTCTTTCTTTCTTTCTTTCTTTCTTTCTTTCTTTCTTTCTTTCTTTCTTTCTTTCTTTCTTTCTTTCTTTCTTTCTTTTTCTTTCTTTCTTTCTTTTCTTTCTTTCTTTCTTTTCTTTCTTTCATTTTCTATCTTTCTTTCTTTCTTCCTTTCTTTCTTTTCTTTCTTTTTTCTTTCTCTCTCTCTTTCTTTCTTTCTCTTTCTTTTTTTTTTTTCTTTCTTTCGTTCTTTCTTCCCTCTTTCTTCCTTCCTCCCTTCATTCCTTCCTTCTTTCTTTTTTCTCCTTTTCATTTGCTTGATCTACAGTTTATATATGGGACCATCTGGGACTTGTCTCAAACTGAAAGCAGAAGGAAATGCTCATACCTAGCATGAAATCCTTTTGACCAAATACAGACATAAATCATGTAGATTTGAGCTACCAGTGAGCTAGTCATTCAAGCTCCCATTATAGAGGCTTTTGGACTGCAACTTATTTAATTTTAAAACAGAAGTCTACGGTATGTCAGGAGAGTACTAGACTGGTAACATGTTTCTCTGCATTGACTGTAAAGGATGATTAGTAAAGTAGGCAACAGCACAGGGAACTAACGTTGGGCAGCAGGAATCCTGTCACTGACCTCAGAATTTGTTCTTAACTATCATCCTCATCATTCTAATCCCTAATAAAACAAAAGATAATAGGCAAATATTTAATGATCATGTTTGAACTTCAAGTTTGTGTGGGCTTTTACCCATGGCATTCAAATCTGCCACATATTAATTAAAGGTTTGGAAAAAACATTTAATATATTCCCACTATTTTTAACTCGTCTAAATATTCACATTCTTCTGCCCAAAGACTTGCAAATGGCATAGACCTCATACTGGAGGTGTATGTGGAAGTAATAAATGAAATTCATAGAAATCTTTCCAGTTCATCAGGAAACACCTCTGTTAGTTTTCCCCACAAGTGCTGAGGAAAACTGTAATTGGAATAGATTTGGCAGGAAAAAAATCTTACTTAAAGCAGTTCACTGCAATGCCACTTTCTTTAGAGGAATTTATTGATTCCTTCGTGCAAAGTATTGCTTCAATCTAAGTTTTGAAATTGAAAATTAGTTTTGAATGGCAAAATATTGTTTGTTCAATGTTTTGTTTTCAGAATGCTTTTGTGCTACAAAGGCATTTCACCATTATTCTCCCTGATTTCTTTATCTGAATAAAAAAGGAGAAGAAAAAAACTTTGATGCATTGTCATGCTGTGATGGGATACGTTTTTTGATGTCTTTGCATTGCCTTATTGGTCTTTATTATTTAAATGCCTGGTTTAAATTTATATGATGAATTGAAGTCTGGGGGGGTGGTATACCCATATTAACTGTAATCCAGCCAGCACTTTGGAGTTTGCTGCTACCCATATTACTTTTGATTTGTGTGGCAAATCTCCAGGTTTGAAGTTTCAATGCAAGTGCCTGAAATCGGAGTAGGATGAGCGTTGCTATTTTCATTGTTTGGAAAACAAAAATGTACCTCTGATAATTTTTGTCTTTGATTACTGCTTCTTCAAAGGATTTAAAACAGAATGAAAGCCTTTGAAAATTTTAGAGATGAAGAGACATGAGAGTTATTCTGTATGCACCAGATAAACAGATGTCTTAGCTTTCAAACTAAACCCAGAAAATATAATCACAAGCTTCATCAGAAACAGATAACAATCTAGGTGCACCGTGCTTTACATTTTACTAATGTGCAGTGGGAGAAATAATAATACTACTTCCTTCACTTGTCTAAATATTTGTTTCAGACTAACAGCTCAAAAAATATGTTGGTAATAGCAAACAAAATATGATAAATTCCTTTGAGGAGGAAATATTCTCAGCATAATGTCATTATAAGCACAAGTAAACACACTTTGAAATGTATTTGCAAATAAGTAAGACACTCATAACACTGAAGGTATTAAATTGTGAATTCCCAAATTAATAGGTATCAGATGTCATGAGTGCTTTTCATCCTGTATTAGAGTCATACTCAGAAGTCCCAATAAACTTATGCTGAAGTTGTAATCATCCAAAGGATGACTACATGACAGGGCTCATTCTTAATATGTGGAAAAAATGCCTGGTTGGAAATATGTAAAACTGTTCAGAAATAGCTGATGGTGTGCATTACTAAGCCAGCCTCTGCAAAATAACTTCCAAGAAACTCCAAAATATGGACAGATTTAAATCACCCACAGAAGAATCATATAAGAAATAAATGTGTGGGTTCTTATGCTCCTCTTGTTTTTCAATACTCAGGATGTTAATCTAGTGGGAACATTTCAGCTCTAGACAATGGGTAGGACAGGGAAAGACATAGGAGACCTGGCTAAACTGAGCAGAGAAAAGCCTGAAGGAATTCACATTCAGTTTTTGTTTTCCTTAGGCTGCATTAAAAGGGACAAAGTGATTTCTGTAGTTCCAAAACAAGTTCAAATGAGTTACCTCCATTTAAGAATTCTGTGCTCCCACATCAGAAAGTCAGTTTGCTCTGTACAGTGGAGGCAAGATTAAGTATAGGCAACACAGTGCTGCAGCTTCCTAGAAGACAACTGAGTTCAAAAGAGAAAGTACAAAGATAGAAGTCACACTCATTTCCATTGCAGAAGACCATAATTAAAACGGTGTTCACATAAGACAGAAGAAAGAGTACCAAGAAAAAGAAACAAACAAACAAACAAACACAAGAAAGAACAGAGAAGATAAAATTCCAATTCAAAGAGAAATAGGAAGTCATTATTGAAATTAGGGGAAAAGAAAAGATCAAGCCTTAAGTAAAATGAAGAATAAGTATGGATATTTAGAGACAAACAAGGTATAATGAAATATTTGAACAGTGTGTACATCAGTTGTCTCTCTAGGTTTTGAGATCCAAAGGTCTCTGTTAAGTCAGTTAAGTTAGATGCTGAAAAGTTAGGCTGAGCAGACTTTAGTAATAATGCTGAGATTTAAAATCGAAAACAATTTTTATTTTGAAAGACATTAAATAGAAAGATCTGTCAGAAAGCAGCCAACACATGAATATTTCAAGGCTCTATAACCAGAAGAAACACTATAAGCAGTAAAATTTTTAGGCTTTTATTGGTATCTAATTATGTATCTTGTTCTTCTGTGTAGATTGCTATACAGATGGCAAGATGGTCCTGGAACGCAGATTGCAAGAGATGGAGAAACAACCACACTGAGGAAAATTAAACCATTTTTGACCAAACATTTTTGATTTGGATTAAATTTTTAGTTGCAGAAAAAGCAACATATCCAAAACCTGGTTCCTCTCATGATTGCTTCACTGGCAGTTGCACTTCCATTTAGACATCAAAGGAAAACTTTGTCTTTGTGGTGGCACCCATGACTATGTCTGCACTGTCACATTTACGAGCTGATCCTTGACTACCAGCCCAAGAGGCACACACTGATTCACCACCACACTGGTTTGGGCCAGCTTCTCTGATGTTCCCCTGTGGGCTGGTCACATGTTTTTCTTGGAAAGTCTTCCTGTGGCTGTTACACTGCACTTTTATTTTTGTGTGTGCATTTTCTGTTCCAAGGATCTGAACTGAAGTGAGGACTTATGTTTCCATCTACAAGATTAATAATATATAAACATAAAAAGCTGAGGGGAATTGTGTGCATGAAGATAGTGAGGGTGCTTAAGAATGAAAAGTCTCTTGGGACAAAGTAGGAGGCTGTTGAGGGAGAAGGGATAACATTTTGTGATTTGGACATTGAGATAACTGAATCATTCTCAGGTGTGTACCCCACCCTTGATAGAGCTAATTGTAGTGCAAAATGGTAAGGTAAGTAACACTTAATTAGTGTGAAGGATTGGGTCTCTAGTTCATTGTTTGCTTCGTTTCTCAGTACATAAACACATATTTTTAGATCTGATTCTGACCTTGATTTACACTGATGTAAATTAAGCAAACTTCTAATGGTATTCATATCAGTGGAAGAAAAGAGTAGCTTGGAGTCAGAGCCCTTGTGGATACTATGTTTTGTCTGCTGTCTTGTCTCAATGAATTTAAGAATTGTGTCATTCATAAAATGTATAAATCAATATTAAACAATTCAAATAACACCTGGTGTATATATGGAACTGAACAGTAAAGTCGGGTTTATGCTATGCTCTGTGCTTTGTTTTCTGTATATGCTCCTTTCATGCTGGTATCTCTGTGCCCTAATTTCTTTCTGTCTCTCTGTAGATCCCACTGTCTGGTTCCCTTTTACACCAGCTTGTTCTTATGTCAGTTGAATATAAAACTGAAATCTTAAGGGAGATCTTTTCCAATTCTGGCAGTTCTCAAATAGCTAAACTTTATTTCAAGGTTTGTTTGGTTCGGTTTGGTTTGCTTGCAAGCAAATCTCTAGCCTGTATATGGAGAGAGGAATGGTAGCAAATAACTATGCATATAAATTCCTATTTATTGAAAATGAAACTATTATAGCAACATAAAAATCAATGTTTGTCCAATTATTTTCTGCAGGCAGTACAGTACATTGCAACATAGTTTCTCATTAGACTAAATCAAAACTGTTCTTAAATACCATTTTACCAGCTGTTAGTGAATAAAGGGTGAAACAAACAGTTCGTAGTATCAGCTATGTAGCTTTCTGGCATGCATCTTTGCCAAATTTACAACAGCTGTGTATAATGTTTAAAAGAAACAAACACCCTCTATGGTTATTCTTCAGTTTTATTAAAATTCATCTTTTGTTTCCTCCTGATGTAGCAGTCTATATTTGTGCTAGTGTAAAGCAAACCCATTGCCAGCCAAAATTCATCAGCATTCATTTCAAGAATTAACAAAATGGGGTAAAAATATTCTTACAAACAATCACACTTATTAAGAAGTTGCTTAGGAGGACAGCTTCATTTTTGTTATTTATTTTTGTTGGGGTTGGATTTTTTTCCTCTGAAATAGAGATACAAAGTAGTCTTCACAGAGACTGCTAGTGCATACGAGTGTTAGGTCCTCGTGTCAGAGACACTCTCAGATGTCTGTTAAGCATGGGCCCTCTTGAGTTTCTGGATGCTGTGGCTCCCAAAACTAATCTCACCCTATTCAGTGTAATTTATACTTAATCCCTGATTTCACAGAGGCCCTTCTGTGAGCTGCGAACAGTGGAAGCATCCCAAGCTGCTGCAAAATGGCAATGTGGCTGTTGCCCGCTTCAGCCTAGCAGGCAATATAATCCCATGGCCACAAGACAGATATTCAAACAGTAGAAGAAAATCTCAGCCATGGGACAAATTGCAGATTGCCTTCTGTGTGCTAATTCCAGATCTAAACACTGATTCTTCCTCTTGTTTTGTTTAATCACTTTGCCTTTCTGTTTTGCTTTCCTGTTTGGAAAGCAGGGGTAATAATATTTAGCTTCTTCAGGAGATGAGATTTTGTTTTTTGCTACTGAATGTAAAGAAATAGAATGCTATTATTAGACAATGCAGTGGTAGGAGACTAGATGTGGAGGAACTAAGATGAAAAAAAACAAAGGGGTAGGAGGAGGGACACACCCAAAGAGAACAGAGGGTGAAGAAGGCATAAGAAAAGCAGAGGTCAGAGCAAGAGGGGAAGTTCAGCTGCCAAAGGGTGAATGTCAGGCAAAACCAACTTTCTTGCTCAAGAATGAGCACAACTGAAGACAAAGAAGGATACCATAAAAAGTCAAAGAAAGTGACACCGAGGATCACTTGGAATGGGTTTTCATAAAATCATAGAATTAACTGGGTTGGAAGAGACCTTCGAGATCATCAAGTCCAACCCTTGATCCAACTCCACTGTGATTACTAGATCATGGCACTCAGTGCCACATCCAGCCTCATCTTAGAAACCTCCAGGGATGGTGAAGCCACCACCTCTCTGGGCAGGCCATTCCAATGCCTGATCACTCTCTCTGTAAAGAACTTCTTTCTAATATCCAACCTAAACCTCCCCTGACAGAGCTTAAGCCCTCTTGTCCTACTGCTGATTGCCTGGGAGAAGAGACCGACCCCCACCTGGCTACAACCTCCTCTCAGGTAGTTGTAGAGAGTGATGAGGTCACCCTTGAGCCTCCTCTTCTCCAGGCTAAACAACCCCAGTTCCCTCAGCCTCTCCTCATAGGACTTGTGTTCAAGTCCCTTCACCAGCCTTGTTGCTCTTCTCTGGACCCGCTCCAGCACCTCAATGTCTTTCTTGAACTGAGGGGCCCAGAACTGAACACAATACTCAAGGTGTGGCCTCACCACCACCTTGTTTTGAAAAAGGGATGGAAATGGCAATAATTTGTTGATTCTTCCCCACTCAGTGGCAGCTGGAATCAGAGCTTGACTTGCAGCTGGTTTAATAGCAGTTCATGGCACAGGGATCACTACCAGCTGAGGTTGTGGGTGAAATCTTGTCCCTGGTGAAGTTAATGGTAAAATTTTTATTGCCTCAAGTGGGCCTATGAATTTAACCCCTGAAATTGGGACTTCTTATAGGAAAACAAGCTGCTTAAGTAAAGTAAATCAATTTAGGCACTCAATAAGGAAAGGTAAGTATTTGAATATGCATGAAAAAATATGCAACTTGTCAACAACATAAGGAGCATAATAAAGAAAAATTGAACACAAAACTCAAAATTAGACTTGATGGGAAAGTATTATTATTTTTAAATTAAAATAATTTACATAATACTGTATATTTTGGCTGAATTCTATAAAAATAAATATGACAAGTTCCCTGCCCTGGAGAGATTTCATTCTTAATAAGACATGACAAATAAATGCAAGACAAGTTAAAACAGGTAGAGGGGGAAAAAAAAAGCAGAAAGAATGAGACATTTTAAACCAAAACATTTATAGGTGGTGGAAAAAGATGAAATAGCAAGTTGAAGGTATAATCTAGGAATCATATTCATTTGCAAGATCATTTGCTTGTGCAGAAACCCCATGTTCTTTGCCCAGATTTCAAGTGTACTTGTGTACCTTGAACTACAAAATTGCTAAGAAGTTTTGTTATTTACAAACCCACTTAGCATTACAAGTTATTTTGAGGTGACATCTTTTATTTCTAGCCTGGCAAAATCAGTTTTCTTAAAAAGTTGTTTGAAAGCTTACAAGAAGAGCTGATCTCCATCCAAATAAAATATCAAACTCTTGAGCAGTCCCAGAGTGCGTATGTATTAAATTTTTATATGTGATTTTAAATTCCAAATAGTTTTTTTTCTATTGGGCATCAAGGTCTTTCAAAGAAGAGGTCAGTGAATGGATTAAAAAAACAGAAAAATACCTCTTTGCTAGAACAACAACAGGTCTCCTGTCAGCTGCCCACCAAGTTCATTGGTTACTGCAAGTAATGTTAATTAATGCTAGTTAAGGACTAAGACTTCTTAAAATCATCAAGTAGCAATCCTCTGCATTATGATCTCAATATTTCTAAGTCTGTACAAATAACAGAATTGTTCAGGAGAGGTTTGGAAAGGTAAGGCTCAGAGTGAGAACTTCTTCTGGAGGGCCTTCAGGTAGGCTGTACTGTGATGGGCCATATCAGAAGAGATTTTGCCTGAGTTGTTCCAAAATTTCTTTCTTGCTTTTAATTATCTATCCTGAAATTTGGAAAATGGCCACTACACAATCACAGGCATCTGTCTAACTGCTAGGAAGATTATTTGTATAGATCGCTTCCTCACAGGGAAGATGACCAGACACCAGAGGGGGGCACTGAAAGAGTAAACTAAACAGCTTAAATAATACAGATATGATGGAAAAGTAGCAGGCTCCCCATCTTTGGATCCCAGAAGACTTTCTCCAAACTTAAATCTTTTTTATGCAGATTCTATCCAGGTAAGAGGATAGGCTGAAAACTCAGAAGGAAGATAGATTTTAATTTAATGAATGGCTGAACCAATGGAGGGCTGAAACAGCTACATACTGGCAAGGAATTTTTAATAAAATACCTTCAGTTAATTTAACCTGCAGAATATCTGACTAGTGATGGATAATACCTTTCTGTAAAAGTGAGCCCACATGCTTCCTTTATTATAACAATTTAAGGTTTTATTAATATAATAGAAAAAGAGGTACTCTTTGAAAGATTAACACCGATATCTTCAAGTGTTGGCTTAATATTCAACATACACATAGCATTCTTAAAAAGCCAGTGCACACTGAAACAATTTCACTGCACAGTCATGCTTCATGTAATTGTTTTTATAGTATTCTTGATGCCTCAAGATCCTTTCCTTGCACTAAATACTCAGAAAACTTAAACCTCACTTTGTCTGCTACTGGATTCTTGATGATTGTATTAGTATTTCAGTGGATCACACTCAAGAACCAAATCATACTGGGAAAATTGTCTTACAACTGCAATTTACACATGACCATTACACTGACATAAATTATGCCTTTACAGTAGTTAAGGCATAATAAAGAGTAATAACAAAAGTGAAAGGATTTTAAAGATGTAAGAAGGATACAGTGTGATGCAACATTTTGGAAAAAAAAAAGTTGAAACAAATTCTGTTTCAGAGCATTGTGGGAACAATATCCATCTGAGACATGTTTTGAAATCAGCTGGGAAACGGGTCTCAAATTCTTTCAGCTTTCTCACTGAGTCTAATGATAATTATCCCAAAATAGAAGAGTGATTAAACAGGTCATCTCTCTCATAAAACCTCTTTATCTTCAAATTTATCTTCTTGAAAATCTTCAAACTGCTAGATGCATATGGTCAGAAGTAATGTTACTTGTCCCTCAGTTAGTGTATCCTCATCTATTTCAAATCCAGTCTCCTTTATCATCTCCCACTTGTTGCTGCCAGTCTGATTCCTATGCTTGCACTAAAGTTATCAATATCAAAGCAGAAGTGCCATGAAAATAAAGAATTTCAAAGTTGGCATCACGTTTCTATAATAAAACAAACATGCTTTCTGCATCTCCTGCAGGTGAGGTGTCCCTGAGCGGAAGGTTCAAGGCCTCTGGCCCTAAATACAGTTTGCCATTATGTTCTTCACAGTGCAGTACTTGCCTGATTGGTTTATTCAGGGAAGGTGATTAACACTTCCTAGGCTTCCAAGTTATCTATTTGATGCCTTAAACAGTGGAGTAAAAGCATAACAGGTAAATTGCAAAACCAAAGCTGTTCATAGATATTTCATAGTATTGTGCCTGGGTACATTGCAGCCCTTATTTAAGCATAATCGATGCCATATCTCTGCAGCACTAACACTTCTCTTTTGCTTGGTTATTCAGCCTTCCAAAATCCTGCACTGTCACAGCAGAGCAATCTGGTTCTGAAAGGAAGCTTTCTTTTTATTTTTATTTTTATTTTAATACAGACTTGGAGATCAAATTTGTAGTTTGTTTTCTAATCAGACACTCCCAAAGATCAAGAATTAGAGAGCTTGCTTCATCTTTAAACAGCTGGGTTCCCAGCTGGGTTTGTGTAATGACTTCACTAATTTCCTTTCTTTTAATGTGTTTGTTTTCTACTGGTGAGATGCATTGTTTAGAGTTGTAGTTCCTTTGCAAATAGTACTGCTTCCGCTGTTTTAGTTATCCTTCAGTCGATTCTATAGCTCTGATTTACGAGCTATTTTATCCAAGTCTGCTTTATGATGAACTGTAGTACGTTTTAGGCTTTCTAGTTTTTCATCTGCTGTTTAGTTTTCAGGGATCTAAAAAGCACTCTTCCAAGATATCATTACAAGTTAGCAGAATGCTTTCAGATATAATAAAATATCTTTAGGATAATTTGCTGGAAACTTTAACACCCTCATTAGTAGCTTTCTGTGTGTGGCTTAACAATCTTACATGTTTGTTGTTCACAAGTCCCAACCTCCAATTAAGGGGATTTTGTTGGAGTTAGTGTTGGGAAAGCATGATGATTTAAACTCTTGGAGAAAGTAGCACTATAAAATTATAATGTTTTCAGATTGCCATTAAATTTCCCTCTCTATGAAACTGTATTTTCTATTGTGAGAGACACAGTGCACTTTGTAACAGAACACTTTATATGTTTTGGTATTCATTAATCATAAATGATGTTGTAAGTTTCAACGATAACCTTTTATGAGTGTGTGTTTGTGATTTTTATTTTGCTTTACCAAAGTCTTTCACAGCAGAAGAATCTCCTTAAGAAATGAAGTTTCCGTTTTTTGTTGGGTTTTTTTTTTTTTTTTTTTTGCAGTACAAGGGTCTACAGCTTGAAAATATCACTGCAAAATTCTTAGCTTTCTCTTTTCACTTCTCTAACCATGTTAATTAAACTAACTATGCTTGTCTCACTGAGGAGACAGAGAGAGCAAAACCAATGCTTTGTTTAATAAGTAATGATACTAATCTTTATTTGTAGTTTTCTTCTTTCGTGCTATCTTTAATTTGCCCCTTTTTTCCCCTCTCACACACACGACAGAATTCATAGAATTGCATGCATTTTCTTTTTAATGAATTCTGTAATTTTTGGTCTTCAGCAGAGCTCAGTCTTCTTCCCTGAAGTCTGATAAGACAATCAGTGGAAATTACAAATCAGAATTTCAGGGACCTGCTGACATTTTCAAAGGCAGAGCCAAAAAAGCAAGTCTGACGTGCCTCACTGAAAGAAGCACGACACAACAAAAAGCACGAGGCAGGGTTACAGCCCTTTTGCTCAGGGGTGTCCTCCCTCTCTGTGCAGAACACGCTGACACCTGCTCACCTCTTAACATTGTAGCCAAAGCCAGCCGTTGGAAAAAGGTTTACTTGGACACCGTCAAGTGGGAAACAGTTTGTGCTGAGCTCTGGAAGCAAGTTCAGGCACTTTTTCTTTTGGTCTCTATTAGCTTGTTGCTACCAGTTCCAAACTTAAACTGCCCTTCATCTGCCCTTTCTTCTTTTCTTGATTTTTCCTCCACATGCCAACACTCTGCTTTTGATTTAGATCTGATGAAGGTAGATTTTACCTGAAAAAGTTGTTTTTGACTGGACACGAGGCAAATCTGGGGAAAGTCCCAAGGTAAATAAAAATGCTTGTCACCCTTTTGTGGAACAAGCACAAAGGCCAGATTTTGAATTGCCTTAACTTAAATTCTGTGGACCACGAGCCTGCTGAATCTCATGTGTCACTCTGGAAGCTTGACTGATTTCTCATAGCTACTATTTATATAATAACTGTATTGTGAAGTTTTTAGAGATCCCTCATGGCAATACACTCTGCCACTTTATAAAATAAGTTTATCTAGAGATTATCAAAAACTCAAGAGTGAAATCATACAGTTCCTTAATGTAGTGTTCAGCCAACCCTATCAAGTACAGAAACATTTTTTTTTCCACACCACATGAACTATATTTCTAAATACCCAGAGTATATAATCATCATTGGTACTGTAAAAGACAGAATTCCCCTGTGAGACACTAATGTTCTATTTTTAATTTAATGTTTTCTAAAATGCACAGCAGTAATTATGTTTATTCTCAGAAACCAAATGTTCTCATCTCAGGGTGGGGCTCTTTTGTTTTGTTCCTTTGCAAGCAAAAATTGCAGCCTGTAAAGTAATAATGCAATCTAAGGCCAGAAGGCACAAACATTTTTTCATACAATGACAGCTGCTTTTCAGGTACCTGCTTTATGGACTAGCCATGCTGTGAAGTGCCACAACTCTGGCTGACTCTTCTCAGAGACAGCATGGATCTGGATGGATTTATTAGCTCAAGCACAAATGCAAATATGATTATACTGCCGCCAAAGCCAGCTTAGATCCAAAAAGATTAAAGTAGCTTTCATTTGGCAGAGAAACGAAACAAACTCTGGTAATTTAAGATAGTCCCATGCTAGCCAGAATGGATGTTTCAGCACTGTGTTCCCAAAATTAGAGGTAGACAGAAGAGCAATCCACTCCTAAAAGCTAACTAATATTGGTGAAAGGCTACTTGGTATGTCTACATTGATAAATTAAAAGAAGGCAGGAGAGAGTACTGAAGCACTGGTCTCTGTTTATCCACACTGTTTAATTTCTAATTTATTTCCTGGATTTGTTTCAGAGGACTTCATCTTGTCTTTCTCAAAACAGTGTGGTCTAGGGCATGGTCAGCCTTCAGCAACATGATCACAACTGGTCCCTTCAGACTGGTCCTTGGGTCATTCCAAGGCTGACTTTTATTTAGTGGTAGTCACTGCTTCATTACTCCCCTTAACTCAAGTTCAGAATAACTATGACAACCCAAGCTGGCTCCTGTGAAAGGGATTCAAACCTCATCTTCCAGAATAGAGTCCCTTTATCACTCCCATTGAAGTGTGTTAGTGACTAATACAGTGCACTGGGATAGTATGAGAGAGTCAGTAAGACTCTCAGTAAGTCAAGCTGCTGGGACTTTGTCCTCAGGGAAAGAAGTGGCGCACCTGAGATGATATTTAGAAAAATAGAAGATATGCTGTCTATTAGGTCTTGAGTTTGTAAACTAAATGACCTCAGAAAAAGCGAGGAATGTCTTAGGAGACTTAACGAACACAATACTTAATTTAAACAGTTCTTTGGCTTTAAAAACAATCTGTGTAATAACGTTAGGTACATTCATGTTAGGTACAGTTGCTGCTTATGGAAGCCATTTCCATAATTTTTTTCTCTCCCTAATTCCATTTATGTGTATTGCTGTCCAACAAATAAATGTATTTATACAATTACTAGACAATACAGAGTTTTGTATCAGCTATATGTCTCCATAGTTACTGTTTTTACAGTATCTTCCTCTGCTTAGACTCTTGTGTCAATAAGCTTCTGCATTTGAAAGTAACATGTCTTTATTTTTCAGCTAAAGGAGATTACTCTCCTCACCAGCTTGCTGCTTAGGTAAACATTTAGGCAGATATTCCTTTCATATATCTTCTATTTAAAAACTGAGGATCTATTCTGACATATCTCTTCCACTGTCTAAAAGTAATCCATGTTTAAGTCAGTTTCCTAGGCTCCCTATGTAAACAATGGAGATAGTCACAAAAAGAAAAAATCAATTCAAATTATTTTAGATGGTTACCATAAGAAACCTAAAACAAGATCCAAGAAGATATGAATACCTACACCTCCTCTCACAAGTGGCAACTAATTTTTTTGGATCAAGAAACCAAAGCTGTGAAAAGTTTAATTGAACAGGCCCTAAGATACTGTTGTTCAAATACAAAAGTATTTGAACAAAAATCCTCATGGGCAGCTTAAGCCCATGAGGAGACCTCCAAGCTGAAGCAGCATTCAGAGTTTCCCAGTCCTTCATATGAAGTTCTGGATTGAAGATGACTATTTGTCTTTCGTTCTTATTACCTAGGTTAAGACAAAATCAAAGTTAAGAGAAGACACTTTGTCAATATTTCTTTAGATTTTTAAATCTTTTTTTTCTATCTTGTAGTCTAAGAGCTCCTCAAATACCTCCGTTGTTATCAATTTTTGTAATGCTCCTAGAATACTGTAACAATTCTGGGAGAACTAACATCAGAACTGCACCTACGTCATTCATATTCTCCCTTTGCATTTGCCCCATGACATTTCCAATATCTGGCATATTTTATAGGTTGCATAAACCACAGGTGTCATCATGGCTCTGTATATTCATGAGAATAAACTGATCTAATAATTTTTATTGCTATTTCCTGATGCCCTGTTCGTTTTGTTGCTATTCCTCTTAGACTCTTCATTAGCACAAATTACACTGACTCAGAGACTTGTGAGTCTACTAAACCAAAAAAAAAGTTTAAAGTCAGAAAAAGATTGCCTATCATGTTGGGTCTTCTCCACTTCCCTTAGGCCCAATGACATAATCTCTTAAATATTTTGAAATTCAGAACATGAAGTACTCCGTTTTTTCACAAAGCATGAGACTGTTCTGAGACCACCACATCTCAGAAGCCATCTTACGAGACCACTGAAAAAGCTATTGCGATGAAAAAGCAGTAGAAATAAGTAGGAGAGCAGGGAATAGCATCTAAACTCAGCTCTGTGAATCATACAGAATAATCTCTAATATATTCAGTACTTAATAACAATTGTTCCACATGGGCCTGTTTGTGCTGTAATGGACAGGTTTTACAATGTGGCCTCACCATCAAAACCTACTTTCAAGTCTGCAACATTCAACACCACCATCTACCTGGTCTCCCTCTATGATGCATAGCTGAAGTCCTCAGTGACTACATAACATATTTTATACAGAAAAAAACTTGATAAACATTTTAGGTAAAGTGTTTATGATTACTCTGTTACAATGTACAAGGTTTCCAGAAGGTATCAGCATAAAGCACAAAAAATCCATGTGGAGTAAAATGAAAAACTCTTATTTGGAAGACAGATTTTCAAGCACCATTGTTCTTATGAACAAAAAGAAAGAGAAAAAAAGAAGAAACACTTCAGATGTCATGGTTTAACCCCAGCCAGCAACTCAACCCCTCAGCCCACGTAGCTGCTTGCTCACTCTCCCCTAGCAGCATGGGGGAGAGAATTGAAAGAGATAAAGTGAGACAATTCGTGTTGAGATAAAGACAATTTAACAGGTAAAGAAAAAGCCATGCATGCTAGCAAAGCAGAAGAAGAAATTAATTCACCGTTTCCTATGGGCAGGCAGGTGTTCAGCCATCTCCAGCAAAGCAGGGCTCCATCAGGCATAACAGTGACTTGGGAAGATAAACACCATCACTTCAAACATCCCTCACTTCCTCCTGTTTCCCCCAGCTTTATATTCTGAACATGACACCATATGGTATGGAACATCCTTTCGGTCGGTGGAGGTCAGCTGTCCTGACTGTGTCCCCTGTCAACTTCTTGAGCACCCCCAACTTCCTCACTGATGGGGTGGGGTGAGAAGCAGAAAAGACCTTGACTTACTTATAAACAGGACTTAGCAACAACTAAACCATTAGTGTATCATCATTGTTCTTATATGAAATCCAAAACACAGCGCTGTACCGCTACTATGAAGCAAATTAACTCTATCGCAGCAGAAGCCAAGACAAGAACCTAAAATGGCCCAAGCCTGAAATGAAGAAGAATACCTACTAGGGACACTAATAGACATGAATGGAGACATAGCTACAGCTTTGGGGAAACCAAGTGCTCCTCAGTGAGTGCTTTAGTGATCTGTCTATAGAGTCAGACTTCATTACATCCTCTATCTCTGGCCCAGAAAATCTTAAATTCTTTATTGAACAGTGACTTACCTCCAGCAGGAGGCTTGTAGGTCACAATGCCCATGCCTTGTGCCAGTTCAGGAATTCAGCTTTAACTCTTCCGTCCTTTCTTTCTTAGCATGCAAAAATAACTGGCTTAGATCTCCCTTTTCTTAATCAAGTGCTGTCAAATCTTCTCCCTCTCCATTGCTCTTTTCAAGTCAAAACACTGATAAAACCAAGTCCATGCAGCATGCATTCCACCTGTAATTTGTAACAGTATATATATTTTAGCTTTATGAAAATTTTTATCATATATAATGAAACATAGAATATATATCCCTAGTTCTCTTAAAGATATATTATCAGGAAATTTGTCATTTTCAGGACCTTTTGCTTGAAGCTAGAGCCCAGCCTAGAAAATTAGGCTTTCCAACTCCAAATCCTATGCAATTTTTGTCTTACCAGGACATCTGGTCCATTAAAAAATTAGCCCAAATTTGCATAGTGGTTGTTAAGTGAGACAGAACTAGAACACTTTGACCAAGTTTCAAGACCCAGGATTACAGGACTTGGTTGGTAAAAATGCAAAAATGCAAGTATATTTTTAATGGAGCCTCTCTTAAAGCAAAGAACTTTTTTTTTTCTCATTTCCTAACTAAAAGTTGACTGCAAACATTGCAGAGTACAGCCACATAGTATCTTTGAACACATGCTTTATGTTAGAGCATAGAGGTTGCAACATTTTTCACTGTTCTCTGTTAAATCATGCATTCAGTTGTTTCCATTTATACTGCATCAAAGCAGTTGAAATCCAATTGAAAAGTTTCTTTAGACAGCCATTGTGCAGGAACATGATGTCAATATTAATAAAGGCTGAATTTCCCCTTGGCTCACTTCTTACAGATAAGCTTTTCAATAATACACTGCTTGCACCAAAGGTCTGATGGGACTGGGAATAGTAAAAAACACTAATAAAAGAATGTTGAATGTTTTTATATTAAATTTCCCCACAGGCAAACTGAAAAGCCTACTTAGAGTACGCCAATCAACATGGCACTTATTAAATGTAACAAGAGTCCTGTTACAACAGATCTTTAAAGCCCCTAAATATGAATTAGAAAATAAAGACAAAAGACAATTGCAAATGTATTTCTAGATCGAAGCCCTGGATACCTCACCTGATACTCACTAACATGACACTATGTTTGATCTCCAAAAATACTCCATTTTTATCAGCCTACAGCTATAATTTTATTACTGCTATTTACGGTAGTTAAGAATGTTGTCCTTTCCATTTACAGTTTTTAAAAAGTGCATTTTTATGTTTGAGAAAAATGTTGTTATTATTTAGAAATATGTGAAGTCAGTAAATAGGGTACAATGTCCACATAACTTCAGTTTGGGTAATGTAAGGAAAATAGCAGTATCTGAGTAAAAGCAGTGACTACAATTAGGGCAATTAGAACAAACGCCTATGTCTTCTAATCAGAACATGGGCAACTGAGTGCCTGAAAAACATTTCATTTTAAGGATTACATCTGTTACACAAGGGCTCATCTCTTACACCTGAATTTAAGCAATTTTTTTTCGCCCTGTCAAGGTAGTGACAAATATATTAAATCTGTCTGTCTTCTAAGATTGCAAACCCCAATCTGAGATTTTGCCTTGGGCACAGCAATAAAAAATAAACTCAATTGTTAAGCACAGGGTTTATTTTCTGCAGATGGAAAAGGATGCAGGAGGATGCTTTTGTAGGATTGTAGTTTGTCTCTAAACTACTGGATTAAATTAATCTAAATTGCTGTAAAACTTTCAGATTTTTAAGAAACTAGGATGATTACTATAACAGTATTGGCATTTGTGTTAATTGGTATGTATTAATTTAGAAAAAGGGTTGCATCTTATTAACTAAAAATGAGACCACAATAAAGGTTTTGTGCAATCCATGCTAACACTGAGTATTTTGTTCAAAGCTGCAAGTCAAAGACAAGACAATGTTTATCAAAGTCTGTTCTGTGGACTCAGTAGTTTTCTAAGTTTGCCACATGAAAACTGACAACTCACTAAATATGTTCCCATCACATTTGATGAGACTGCACTGGGGATCTTTCAGGTGATTTCCTATTTATATTGGATCATATGTTAAATAAACAATTGCTGTATTTGTCACAAAGAAGTTGTACTTTTATTTACAGGACAGGAAGCAGTAACTGTCTTGAAACATTACCTAGGCTATGGAATACTTTGAAAGCTTCTCTTAGGACAGTTTTCTTTTTTCTGTGGCCCACAATTTTAAAATATATAAAATGCATCTTGCATTTATGGTTTAGTTCTGAAATTGACAGAATTAAGTGTCATAGTTTCTAAGATGAATTAACCCTTGATAAATATTTGAGTTAGTGTTTCAATTTCATTCAATTTTATTGTGTGAGTAAGATATCTATGTTATTCAAAGTTTACTTAAGCAAAAGTTGCAAAGATATTCTACCAGGTATTGTTGGGTTTTTACTGTAGGCTTGCGGAAATAGATTTGAGTGTATGATCTTTGTAATATAAATATTTCCATAGCTATATTACAAGAAAAATGAGTTTTCCATACCCAAACTGGACAATATCAACAGATATCAGCCATTTCTCAATGTGACAGCTAGCAAATTTATTCACCACATAGCAACTGAATCAGCAAGAGGTCTTTCTATTTTACATGCAAATTTGAAACTAATTAGTATGTGATAGAGTAGCTGGTCTAGAACATGTGTGGAGTAATTATAAATTCATTCTGTCTATAACATTGAAAGATAAATAAAAACAAACTGGTAAAACAAGTCATGGGTTTCAGTAGGAGATATTTCCCACATAAAGCTCAGCAAAATGTTAGTAAAATCAACAGGTCTGAAGACTTAATGGATGAAAACAGAAAGAAGACTTGATATCACTTTGGGAAGGGTGATGAATTTGAAGAATGATGAGCTTCACCTACTGACATGACTATCTATTTTAAGAGAGATATCAAGAAAATGCCGAGAGCAAAAAAAACAGGAAAGTACAGAAAAATTGTAAAAGCTTCCTACAAGGTCAAGAATTAAAAATCAAGAAATAAAAAATCAAACTGCCTAAGTCACTGCAAAAGTTGCTAAAACAAACAACAAAATAAGTCTTCAAAACCAGAAATGAAAATACTGAGAAGAAGATGTACCCTATACAGTTCCTGCCCTTGTGTCATTAACTAAATGAATACCTTGGGTTTTAATAAGAATGTTGCACCTCTACTGTAGTGGCAAAAGCCAGATGAATAACAAGAATGACATTATAAACTCACGATTATCAGAACCAAGATGGGAGCAATACATGTAAGTCTTAATGCTCTCAAAGTGCATGTCTCTTATATCTGCTTTCTCTCTGTTCCTGAATGCGAAAGGAGCAAATATCCAGAATTACAAGTCCAGCAGCAGCTCTCTGTCAATTCAACAGTGAATAATAGTACAGCTGGAGAAAAGCAAATACAGTGCATCAAGGGAGGGTGAGAGAGAAAAATCTATCAAGACAAGTTTTAAGTCTGCTCATAGTTACTTTACTTTTATGGAATAACTTCAGTTCAGGGCAGATATAAAGTAAACCAACCTAAAGGATTTTTAAGTTATTCTAATTGTACTTGATATGATCAAGGAATGAGTATGTCTTATCTGAGTGAGAGTAATTTGTCAAGTTTCCTGAATCACCTATGACTGCATAAATCTCTAGATCGATCTTAAAGTCATAAGAAACCATTACAGTAATCTAATCTGACCTATACCCATACAATCTCATCAGTAATTTCTTCATCGAAACAGTGACTTCTCTTTGACTAATTATGTAGAGTTTTAAGCACATTCCCTTGACTGGAAAACTCTTACTGATAAAACATGTCATCACGTACCAAATATAAGTGCTGTATTACATATATGTAACCCCAGTTTTCTACCCATCCAATTGTTCCATTTGTTTATGGAGATCCATTCCAATCAGAAAGCTGCAAATGATACAGCAATACCTCTGTTTGGACTTTGAGAATGCCAGAACCACAGAATGTTTCGTTTAAGAACTAGGTGAAAGCAATATTTGAAACTATCTACAGATAGCATGGATATTATTTGGCAACAGAACTGAGATCATTTATCCATTTATCACATTTTATCCATGTGCAAATGCAGCATGAAGCAGTTACTGTCTTGTCCTTCCCTGAATGTTGTCAAACCCTTTACTCTTTCAAATCTCAATTCTATGAAACCAAAAGCTTTGAAACTTCTCAGAAAGGCAAGCTAATGTTTAGATTGAATAAACACTTTTAAGATAATTTTTTTTTTTTTTTTACTTTGTCCAAGCAGGGAAAAAAAAAAAAAAAGGTTAAAAGTTAAAATCAGTTTCCTGTGGGGAAGCTGATGAAATGTTTCATTATCTGTGCAGGGAGGCAGTCAGCTTCAAGGAAATGTCACTAACTTAGCATGATACTCTTAAACTAAGTATCATCTCACCCAACAAAACTGCAGGAATGCATTATAAGAGAGATCTATGAAGTAAAATTTAAAAATCTGAGGTAAATTTCTAAGGAGGGCATTTTCTTTTCCCTCCCTGACTTATAATTAGGGCCCTGCATGGAACAGATAGGTCAGCTTGATAAATGAGAGAACCTTATTACTTTGTGGCATGCAATAGAGAGAAAAAGATTGAATATTTTAATTTTTAAAAAAGAGAGTGTACATACATATTAGGCATTTCCAACAGGTAGAAGATGACTTAGTCTTTTCTGCCAGTATTTGTGCTCTCACTTCACATTTTGGTAGTGGCATCTGAAAAGAGACAAGGCTGTTAAACAATCAATTGAACATTTGTTTCCCACTTCACGCAGATATCCCAGGAGAGGGATGTTGTCCAACAAACACCAGTCTTATATGTAAATAAGACGTAGGATATCTACTCCCTTTCCTTCTCCTCTTTCCCCCTATGGGACCCTGAAAAGGGAAAGAAAGGGCAATTTCTCAGTCCAGACTCCTTTTCTTTTTCCTCATCTACTTCTCAGTCAAGCATATGGGCTTCCAATAAGAGAACTAGAACAATAATCCCTTCTTTCTGTTGGATAATTTTGAAATTCTTCATAAACAGTATTACTTCTCAAGCTAAATTCTGATTTATTCTAACTAGATAGAATTCTTAACTTCATCGTATTTTAGAGTCTTTGATATTTAAGAAAATCCCTTCTAGAGGAGCTCACAATGAGACAGTGATAAAATGGCTTGCACTTCTGTGACACTAAACAGGTCTGAGTAAACCAGTCTCTCTACAGTACCTTTATCAAGGCTTCTTGTTGATTGATAGCAGGAAACTGCATAGTTTCTGCTTCCTTGTGTATACACAGGATGCCAAACATATCTCATTAAGAACATCTGCACTCTTTTCTTGGGATAGTTTTGAAGAGTGTAATGCAGCTGGGCCAAAAGCTGTGCCATGTAGATTCTGCTGTAACAGGTAGCCTCATACACTGTGCCAGGCATATATCCAGGTTATCTGCTCTGCAGATAAACAAAAATACAGCTAATTGCTAGGGTAGAGTAAATCCACTGTACCACTAACATTTTATCTTTCCTCCACTAAATCCAAAACAGACAGTAAGAGATGTGGATTTAGAGGGTTTTGGTGGGGTTTTTTTTGTTGGTTTGGGTTTTTTGGGGGTGTGTTTGTTGGTCATTTTCCCAGAAAAGGAAAATAGGGAGGAAATAAAGAAACAAACACCCAAGCTTTAAAAAAAGAAATTAGAAATTACTAATGCTTTTTCTGATTACAATGACACTTAAAATCCTGAGGACTTTGAAAATATTAATGTAAAATATAGCTAGCACTGTTCAAAATCAGGAGGTACATCATTGTCACTACCAATTTAGGCAGTGTCTTAAAAAGCATTCTAAACATGTGCTTCAAAAAGCAAACTGATTTGACTAACTATCTGCAAAACCTAAAGTTAAACCTTTAACTAGCTGCAAACCCTTTCATTTACTTTATGATGAAGATTTAAGTGAAACTTCAGTTTGCAAAAACAGTTCAGAACAAGAAGTTGGCACCATCACCTCTCCATAGATCTTAGATGGAGAATAGATCCTATATGAAAAAAAAAAGTTTCCATGCACACAAGGGCAGGGAAGATGGAATAATTAGCTGGTTGCTATAGCAATACAGATAGAACTAGGACATCCCACTCACACGAAAAATTAATCTTAGATTTTGGTTAAGTATTCCTAATATAACCCTTTTTCTTGTCTTTGAAAATCCTAAATTCTCAGTTTTGCTGTGATTACAGTCAAAATGCATTTAGATTTTCCACAGAATTCAGGTATGAACAGACAAAAAGTTTCAGCATCACTAGGATCAACCTGACTGGTCATCTCTACACCATAAAATAGGAGCACTGTCAGAGACGAATAGAAAATTCAAGACAGAGCTATCTCACTGCTCTACCCATTGAAACAGCACTCCAAAAGTTTGACTGAAATAATAATTTATGTAAGACTACTGTCTGTCTTGAATATCTTTTTCTTCCAAACGTCGATGAATTTGTTGACTCAAATTTTATCACCTCCAAGAGCTAACTGGCAATTTCCTTGGGAAATTTGGCAAAGTTACTTGGAAAAGGACACATAAAGCTGGACACAGCACAGAGGCACTAGGGCCTTGCTTTAAATTATTGGGTTAGTGTTTGCAATGAGGAAAATCATATGATATGCCTACACGGATGAAAAACCAGTTCTGAGCTCTGCTGAGTTGTGTCTGAATCAACACTTGTCTCAGATACGAGCAGATATGATCACTGTGCGGAAGAGCTCAGGACCATCCACATGAACTATCTCAGGCTTCTGTTCTTATCAGTGAAAGGGGGACAGTACTTGGCACCTTCACAGAGGCACCTGAAGATAATTAGGGTTAATAATTGACTCTACCACTTGCTAACCATTCTCCAGTCATTCAGCCTAGCCTTAGTAGTTCCGGATTCCCCCAGTGGCAAAGGAGCAGCTGGCTTTGTTCCTGAAATGTATTTAGGCACAATAACTAAATGTCCCGTAGAAACTTCAGCTGGAAACCATAATCCTGAGATTTCACACAGAATGCAACCAGGTTTATTTGGCTTCTGCAGCCTTCTTCTGGACTGATTTCCAGATAACATATACACTGGTTTGTACAACAGAAGTCATAAAAATGATCACCAGGTAAGCAAGAAATTCTTTTGAAAATTTGGGGTTTAAGCTTAGTTTGTCATTTTATAAATTGGCAATAATTTTGCTTAAGTGAATCCTTGGGATGGAAATTTCTCTAGGAACATAAGGTATTAGTAATAAAAATTGCACTTTTATTGATAGCATGATACTTCACCTGTCAAAAGTGGATTAATGCTGTTGAAGTAAATTCAATACTATTCAAATATACATACAAGATACATCAGGCTCCTTTTCCTTCCATGTCTTTTTTTTTTTTTTCTCATGGCATCATTGCTATTTTTCTAGCTTTTACTGAGATGAAACTGAGCATATTAAACACTTCAGAAAATAAACTAACACATACATTTCTTCTACCATGGCATTATTCCCTAGGCATTGCTGAGAACTGTGATACATCTTTGGAAAATAAACACCAAATGAAATTACAAATTTTTTTCTGGTACTGAATGACATACATAATCATTCATCTAAATATGGACCAGATGGGACATATCCTAGAGCAATAATAAGAGAGAAAGAAAAAAAAATTTTTTTAAACTTTTTTTTTTTTTTTTTAATTTTATTTCTAGGGGGCTGTATGGTGGCAATCTAAACATTGAGGTCAATGTCAATATATTCCTCTGCTCACTGGGGACTTGTGTCATTGTTAGAAAACTTAACTATGACACTTGATTTATTTAAATAAGACCAAAATATACTAATGTAAATATTAATTATCTATTCAAAAATAATCTGAATATTGTCTCCTGTAAAAGCTGAAGGAGACAAATATGATCATAAAACGCATGTTATAATCTTCTGCACAGAAGTAGTCTTCCTTATTAGTATCAGAAAGCATGCAAAACTGAAACATTTATAAAAGCTGGTCTGCAAATGTTTCAGATTGTAAGGACATATAATTTCTTAATGAACTTAAAATTTCTCTGCTTAAAGTTAGTTCTCAACAGATTATTTTTTAAATTATCAGTTTTTAAAAGTAAAGAAACAAATTCATATTTTTATAATTATTTTATCTGTATGCATATTAAATGGAGAAAAAATTAGAAGAGCAATTTAAATTTAAGAGCTCTGTTCTCAGAGAGACACAATTGACATTGGAAGAGGTAAAAAGAAGAGCATTGGAGTAATTTTTTGCTCAAACTGTACTGACAAGTAAACTAGGTAGTCCCAGAGCAGGAAAACACTGAAAGCAGTGATGTAGAAATGCTTCCTCTCTCCTGAAGTGTTCCCACAACTAAGGTAATTCACAGAGGTCAATTATATTAGCATTCATCTCTTTCCAATAAATAGACCAACATTAATAGACTGATGTGGTGCTTAGGATGTATCCTTCATGTGTAACTGTAAATTTTCTCCAATCAACTGCCCTGAGCTCTGGGGGAGCCTCTATGCTAAACGGTGGATAAACATAGATTTCAATATTAGAATATGGGTTTTGGAAGCCTAAATTCTAGCTAAATCCCACTTTAGCCACCTATGTCCTTTTATGGCCATGCATATATTAGACAATTAGAACAATTAATTAGACAACTTGCATTTTCTAACTACTGTAAACCAATTCAGATTTTGGGTGACTTATTTCAGAACTACCAAGTATGCAGTGCTTACTATGGGCTATTTGTCAGGTTTCCCAGAGTCCAATCATTTCACAACTATTTTGGGGGAGAAAAAAAGACAGATGAAGTTATTCCTTTTAATGTATAAAAGCATGTTTTTCACCTCTGTCGATTCCATCTTATTTCATATAAATAGTCATGCTTTCTAATTAAAACATGTGACAACTCTTATAGTGTTCTTATATGTGCCAATATATCTTAGACCTAGATGATTGAAAATCATGAAAGTATTCATAACATTAACCTTTACCTATCATGTTTTTTGTTACTGTAGGCAAAAAATATTTTTTGACAAAAAGTGTTTAGTACAGAAAGGACATAATTGCACATCTTCCTTTGCTAATAAATGAATAATCAGTCAGTCATTCATTCACATCATATTAATTGTTAAAAGATTAATTATTATGAACTAACTTATTATTAATATCCACATTATATGTGTATCCATGGAAATTCCATTGCAATATGGCGATTAACTAATGCACCATTATTTCAGAGTTAATTATTGTAGCATTAGAAGTAACTATGAAGTAAGGGTTCAGGGAATTTTTCCTATTATTTTTCTTTTAAAATAATTTTATATTTTATCATATTAAAAAAATAAATCCAGGGAGAGAAATGCAGGAATCTGAAGCTATTTCATTTTATTTCCCTCATTTCTTTCATTTCCAACTTGCATTAATGATTTTTTTAAAACAGCAAATATCACAGTCCAATCATTCTACTAAGAAGTAACAGATGTCTACTATGAAAATTAATAGTTCTCAACATCTCCAAGGTTGTAATGAAGAATATAAGAAAAATCCAAATTCTATTGTAATTTTAAATATATTTAAATTATATTATTATTATATTAGAAATTTTTGGTCTTTTTGCTTTTTTTAATACAATAACAATTTTGAGACCCATATATACAACAAACAAATAAATAAATAAATCTGTGTGAACAGTCACTTTTTTTTTTTTCCCTAGGCTTGGTTAAGAAACCAAATCTGTGGTATTCATGATGTGTGCTTTTTTATTTTTTTGCTTTGAATTTCAAAGATATTTACTTATTCAGTATTCAGTTCATGTCTGTGTATATATATCTACATGTACACACATACATATACACAGGTTCTTAAAGTGTGTGAAATAGCACTGTTTAATTTACAACTTTGACAATAATTCCAGTTAGAATTTTAGTTATGGACTACTATGCTAGCTTTTAAATATCTGAATAATTTGAATGAATTTTCACTTACAAGAATGCAACTATTAAAAAGAAATAATTGTGCAGTCATTGATAAAAGAATCTATTAAATTGTTAGGCCTATTTAAATCACAAGATATTAGATGACATTTTTATTTTTTTGACATATTAAGATCCTAATGCTTGTATTTTGTGTCATCATACTGCTGCAGGACCACCACCTTAGTCCCTGGCAGTTTTTTGCCTTAATTTTGAACTACGTCTCTAAGTAAATCCAGTTGATCTGTGATCTGAGACGGTCCTACCCTTTAAAGTTTCATTTGTTCTTGGAGGAGTTTGAAGAGCAGCCTTTTGCAAAAAGAGACCTCTGAAAAGAAAAAAGCTATGCAGTAGTTCAAACTGATGTTAATCAGACTGTTTTTACCCTATTCCAGAATATCGCTAGATCACAATCTGAGATCAATGGGTTTTACCTTTGTTTAGGTACTTTCCTAAATCCTTCATTCATCTTCACAGAAAACTGAAAAAGACAATCTTAACTTTGAAATCAAAATAAACTGTCGTACTAATACTTCAGTTAAATTTCCTTAATTTTATTACATGTCTTTGAAATCAGCTGTGTTTAAGACCATGGGATTTCTTGAAGCTCTTCCCTTGATATCAGGAGGCTCATAGGTTTCAGATTGCGACTGTTGGGAAGAAAAGAAACATCATTGAAACAGCCAAGGTTGATGTTAAAATGTTCACAAAGATGTTACAAGTGTAAATAAATTATGGAAGATCATGTGGGAAACATTCCCATACTCAATTATCAAATACGCCATAGAAAACTTCTTAAGCAAAGTATATCAAACATTACATTAACCAACTTTTGGAGAAAAAAAAATCACTTCCCATCTGACAGTTGCGATGATACTGATCAGTAACCAAGACTGCAGACTGCTGGCTGATGCTGAAGTTAAGTGCGTATGACAGAAATAGCAGCAGTGATGGATGGCTTTGGATCTGCTGAACTGACAAAATGCTACAATGCTTAGGATGCTTGGTTGTCAGTAAAAACAGGCAACATAGGGACATGATATTTGCAGTCTTTACATGACATAATATAAAATGATGGTCAGCACTGAACCTTGACTACTTGACATTAACAGTGTTAATTTATATGTAAGAATATGCCTACCACAGCTGTGATGCAGGTCATTTGTTGAAATATCAACATGGAGTACAAACTAACGTATGGAAGTTGAGGTTGATGCAGCTACAAAGACATATGAAAACTTTTACACTGATGCCCAAAAACAGAGGTGCTTATTTGTGTCATCCTTTTCTAGATCTCCTTTTAGAAGTAGGTATTTCTTTCACATGAATATTTTGGAAGCACTCAAATCTGTGTTGTGATTTCTTTTTTCAACCTTCACATAACTTAGAGGAAATAAAAAGAAAAAACATCAAATAAATAAGTAGGCTGGTGGCTCATAGAATATCATGACATGTATGGTTGCTTTTCTAAGCAAAATCCATTTCTGTCTATCCTTTCTTAGTGTTTTCATTGCATCAGCATCCGTAGTATCCCACCGAACTTTTAATTTTACCATTCTGGTCTGTTTGTATTTCATGCTGTTTTCTTTCAGTTAAAGCAATCTCTTTCAAACAAAATCCATCACATCAGTTTAGGAATTAAGGTGATTATTGCCTCCATTTGTCGGTCATAACTCTTTTCCTTATTTTGTCCATCTATTACTAAGACTGAAAGTCCTTTGGAGAAGATTCATTTGCTATTTTGTACAATGTCCAGCACATGCTGTTCCAATTTTTATCCAATCTTCTGGTAACATCATAGTAAATAATATCAAAATAGATACGGTAAAGTACCAGGGTAGATTAAAGGCCAAAACTACATTACTTACTTCTCTTTACATATGACCTCAGGGCCAGCTCTGAGCTGACCCAGGTGTATTTTCTGAAGGAATATTCAGGTTTGCACTGGCCTTCAGATGCCTGTGCTTACCCAACACAAAGGGACTCACCCTGTGCAATCTCCAACAAATCCCTCTTGTGGAGCAGTGGCTGAGAGGGCGATTTGGCATTCTTCACATTATTTGTTGTTCTAATGTACTACCTCTGTTCTGTAGAATAAGATTCACCTACGTGGCTTTAGCTGTATAAGAGTTAAATGTCAAGAACTGCATCCACTGCAGTAAACACAGAGAGATAGACATGTCCAGAAGATGATTCAATCCTTCTCACTTAGGCATCTACTTTAGAATGCAACAAATTGCTTCTGGAGACATCTGGCTCACTCTTTAAAACCAGAAACCTATTTGACAGAAAATCACTGTATGGAATTCTATTCTATTTTTATTTTCTACTTAGCAGCCAATTTTTTTTCCTCATTCCTACGTTAGGATAACAGAAGTGCATTAAATTAAACTTCTTTTTTTTTAATAATTTCTCTTAGTATTTGTATTATGCTTAAAATTCGGTGGCTAATCTGATACAAAATCATATTTGTGTGAGGTGAAAGTATTTGTACTTTCCAGTAAATGTTGATTTTGTTGATTTTTTTAATTGCCTGTAAAAACAGTCATGTTTTTGTTAAATATCTGTAAAATTTGATCTTATACATACCTAGCAGTGTTTTAAAATTTGGTGGAGACAGGGTATACTTTTAAAATAAACTTATCTGACTTTTATTACTGATCCATTTTCTCATTCCCATACTTTAGGGTGGGAAGCATTGTCCTTTTCAGCCACCCTAATACTGATTAAAATTAGTAAGAAGCAGTTCTGACCTATCGATTGCAAAAAGAAAATAAATTAAGAGATATACTGTTCACTAGGTGTTAGGACTGGTAGTATTGGTAATACAAGTGAGGAAATTAATTTTTAAGTTTAAAACCCAGCTTTTGAAAGAAAAATAAAGACAAAAGTTCAGACAGTAAAACAATAGGGACTACAGATCATTCCATTAAGTATTAGATAGAAAAAGGAGGCAAAAGAAGAGAAAAGGAGAACACTAATAGAAAAACCAATAGAAAAACAGATCCAATGTACCTGCATTGATTTTTGTGATTACTGTTTATTAAAATGCAGTGGATACAGATTATCTTCCTTTCAAATGCTCTGTATTTATTATTGCTTCATTTGCCTTGAAATGATAACTGCAGGCACTTAAATAAATGGATTCCAACACTGTCTATTTTCATCCTTGTCTGTGATAAGTACCTCTGTAGAAATAGTATTTTGAAACTTCTTTTAGCAGTGTTTCTCTGCTAATCGCAGGGTTTTCTTTGTATTTCTTCTGCATGTACTGTCTACATTTTCTCTCTTTTTCTAACAGTTAGAGAATATTTTCTAGTATAAAAAAAATTGCTGTTCTTTTGGAAACAAGTTTATTGTGATTTCATTGTATAATTTATATTTTTGAGGAAGGCACTCTAAGATATGACAGAATAACTGTCTCTGTCACAAAATTCCTAGAGGACATTTTACACAAGTCCACCTAGGTTATGACCATCTAAGTAAATTAAAGGTGGCCAGGCACTTTCCTGGTACACACATGACTCTAAAGAAACCCTGGGTGTTCTTTTCTGTGCAGTGCCTTTATTAGACAGGAATAGTTATGTGATGTTACTGAGTAGTTTGCCCTCTTTCCTTTCAAATGAGGACAGGAAAAATACACAGAATCCACAATGGAAGAAGGAACGCAGCTTCGATGCAGATCTTCTTCTGAATGCTCTCTCCGCTTATTAGTACATGCCCTGTAATATTCTGTGCACCTTGCCTAAAGCAATGCCAGTCTTAGTGAATTGCAGCTCTTTGATGATTCTGCCTTACGCTGCTTCCTGCATAGAACAAGTCATGTGAACTTGGGCCTTTTTCCTGTGTATTTTCAGCAGTTCAGGGTATCCTTATCAATGATGTTGAAAACTCAAGTGTTTGGTTCACAGGACAGTAGAACTAGATCAATACTGCTAAATAAAACAAGACAAGGGACCAATACCTATCCCTGCAGACAAATAGAGTGAAGCGTCTTGTAACTATAGTACTTAGAATGAGCAAATGTGTTGTGTCCACACCACGGAGCACTCTGTTCTGGAGTTCCTCTGTACCTGGTGTGGTGTCTCTATAGGTCTGACACTGCTCCAAGTATTTTGTATGTCTTGACAGCTTAAATTATTTTAAACAATAGAAGGACTTTGTTGCAGCTCAACAAATCAGCTCACATTCCCACAGTGGGAAACTGGAGAAACTGTGTTGCATTCTGTGAGATGCAGCATGCTGAGGGTGCAAAGTCTCCCGAGATAAAGCTGAAGAACGTCTGTGGCTGGAGAGAGCCCCATATGAGATAGAGTTATCCTGGATTGTCTTTTGAGACATCCCTGAGATTACGTATTCATTGATTTCTGCTTGGGTATTATTTTGAGGAAAATAGTTAGAGCAGCCCAGAATACAGTCAGTGAGTGCACCAACAGCTAAACAATGAAGGCACAGAGAAGACTGCCATTATTCAAGTTTTGTCCTAGAGTTGTTTTATTTAGGAAGGTGACCATAGATCTTAGATTGCAAGTGTAGGGTCAGGCATGCTACCAAGGTAGTCTTTTTTGCCAAAATTTTTTCAGTGAAGGTCTGCATTTGAACTCCAAAACCTGGCTGAGGAGCAAGGTGAAGCTTAGTCACCTCTCATCATGCACCCAGTCTGTTCCTCATCTGTGGATGGGGTTGGTGGTGCTGATCATGCAGAGATCTCCACTCTCTTCAATCAGCCCTTACAGCAATGCTACATCATTAATGCAGGACAGGTCCTTCCCAGAAGGTCTGACATCATGTAAAACACTGGCTTTTCAGATATGTAAGATGCCTGTAGTTATTCTCAGAGAAAAGGTGATCTTGCCACATCTGAGTTACAGGATGCTTGGATGAGAAACAGAGACATGTAGAATACAGGTCTCAGGGTATGCCATGCCTTTAACATGGAAAGAAGGACAATTCCCTCTCACATATAACTGAGAAGAGCAAAAAGGGGTATTGCACAAAGTCTGATGTGTATTTGTCAGCTGCACTGACTGCATTAAACCTACACTCCCTTATATAACTTCCAGCAGCAGAAGAGAAATATGCCACAGCAAAGTATTTCTTTCAATTAACAAGGTTCTGTTTTGCTTTGCGGTTTTGGGGCACTTTTTTTTTTTTCCCAGTGAAAAATCCAGAAAATCTATTCCACCCAAGTACTTCTGTAAAGAGGCAAAAAATATCAGTAAAAGAAAGGAAACAGCCATTGACTCATAAAGATCATTGTATTTAATACAGCTTTTTTCTTTTTTGTGATTCTAAGCCTTTTGCCCTTTAAAATTACTTATTTGTTTACACTTACTTTCAGAAATTAAATGTTTTAGTTACAATTGGCTGTCCTTTTTAAACAACAAAAATCTTTTCTACAGCTACCAATTGCTTGGGTCTTCTCTTTCTACAACCAAGTAATTTATGTTTTGCTACACACAAACCTACTTCTGTGAGAAGCACTTTAAAACAAAGCCCACAACATACACCTGAAAAGCTTTTCATGGTCTACAGTGAAAGAAGATCCAATAGTATGCAAACACCTGAATCTCATTTTGAAGATCCCAAAGGTCATTTAAATTAAGGTATTTTTATGAGTTTGATTACATCTCTCTTGCATATATTTTTGAGGACTGGAGAGGAGGGTCATAAAATATTGCTTCAAAGATAATTCGCTGGCAACTCTGGGAATGTCATCATAGCATGTACAACAAATAAGTAATGGAGAAGAAGAAAAACAACAGCACAAGTAACCTGAATATAAATTTAATCTAAAACTCAGTTTATGAGTTCTTTAATCACATAGTTGAATGGCCAAAAAGAAAGAATTAATTCTTATCTAATCCTTATCAGTATTTTTCCTGTGTTTGTGTTCCTGTGTGTAAGTTCCTTGGGGCAGGGAATGTTTGTGTATTGTCTAGCATTGTAATAATTTAGTCTGGATTTACAGCATTTGGGTAATGTCTTAAAACAAAAATAATAAACATAGTCCTACTTTGATGTAGATACAGAGGGACCACTGCTATTTTGCAAAGTTTTTCCAACTTGGGTTGTCTACAATATTCCCCTAGTTTCAGTAATGTCACAAAATGAGAACAAGTGTGAGAATACCAATGAGAAAGCTTTGAAAATTTGTGTATATAACATTAGGTACCTGTAGTCTGCATTGAAGGACTCAAATATTCAATGCATGGCACGGCAAAACACCCTACATTACCTAATCCAGAGGGAGCAAGGAGTAACTAGAGTTTAATTTCCTACTCTGCTTCCGTCAGGTAAATGAAAGAAGAGTCTGAACATAGGCAGAGGACATGTTTCAGAATTAGTGTTCTGTTATCAGCTATCATACAATGGGTCTTTCCCTAAAATAAAAGTGCATTTTCTACGTATTTTCTGATTAATAATGACTTCTGAACTATGGCCTTGAATGAGTGAGAAGATCTCAAGAGTATTTCTTTGTTTTTCCTTTAAGTCATTGCAGCACTTACACATACAAGCATCCAAATCTGTCATTTTTCATTTTGAGAACAATGTTGTGAATGGAAAATGTATCTAAGTAGCTCAGTTTTCTCAGCACTGATTGCTCATTCCTTTCTGGTTGTAATAATGATTGCTTTTGATGATTATTTGGATGGCGTTTTGCTATTGCCAAGGCATTGGCATGAACACTTTCATGCTTTCATGAACTCCTTTATTTTTTTGGGTCGTTGACAGCAGGATTACACTGATTAAATGTATCTGTTCAAAGTAGGTCAGATGAATCCTGCCCTAAATGTGGAGAAATTTTCATTGTAAGTACAAAGGATCCTGGAGTGCTTGTTCACACTGAAATAAAATCATATAAATCCCAACTTTCCTGTCTTTTGAAGACGTGAAGAAACTCCAGTGAATTTTCCCAATTTACTATGGCATAGTAATTTCTTATGAAATCATTCTTCTCCACTAAAAGCAAAACAGATCCACAGTGTGTTGGAATTTATACCTTAAAAGCAGTAACTACATTGAAGTATTGTGAGAACATTGCATAACCACCTGGGAAGACAGCACATGGTCATTAGCTACTGTCACATCTCCCCTGATATTACTTTCTGACTGATGGGTTTTTCATATGGACAGAAGTCTTAGAGACTGAGTGAGTGACCCTGAAATTAGCTCAGTTGATCAGAGCATAGTGCTGATAACACCAAGGCTGTGGGTTTCATCTCAATAAAGGCCACTCACTGAAGAGTTGGACTCAACTATCCTTATGAATCCCTTCCAACTCAGAATATCCTGTGATTCTGAGTTATGATGCACTTTTGCTTCATTTCTAAAATATATCTTTCAAAATGTTATTACAAAATTCAAAGGCATAACTATAGTTTCCAGGAAACATTCTTTTCCCTAAAACACAGAAAAAAACCCAAAGTGAAACAACAGAACATTTCTTTGTTGTAGATTACAGTCTGAGTTGCATTCTTGTGCTCTAAGAGACCTTTTATCTTCTCACCTGCTCAGTACATACTGAGTACTTGGTTTACTGATTAGGACTTCATGTAAGAGGCAAAAGGACTTCTGGGATCTGCCTCAAATAATGCCTGTGTATTTTACATTAAGACTACTTTATTTATCTGGAAATGTCTTCACTCAACAGAGATTAGGGCTTCAAGAAATGAGTTTTTAGTCTTATTCTTTGGGAATTAATGGAAAGTTTGAAGACCAAACTGGAGTTAAGAGTTGAAGCAATGTGTTTCAAGCCTTTGTCTACATACGAGAGGAACTTCAGCATAAAAAAGAGTCTTCATTAGGTGTGAGAGTTCTGGTCTTGTACAGAACTGCAACAAAAAATATTCAAAAAACCCCCATGTAAACTCCTATCTAATCTCCTGTAGAAATACTCAGTTGTCTCAAGGTTCTGGGAACTATGACTTCCAAGATTTGCTTCAATGCTTAGGCCAGGCAAACAGGTTTGAGTGGATTATAAGGCTAAAATATTCTAGCTATTATAGAGGAGAATTAGACTGTCTGAAATTGCAGTAGAATAGTATAATTTAGTGGTCTTGGTCTTACAGAAATCTTTTATGCACTTGCTGCTCCCTTTGTGTTGTTTACTTACTGGATGCAGGGAATCCATAGTTCTATGAATTACTATAAACTTGTACAGACTTCAAAAATTATTTAGTTTCTCCTGATATAGGACTTAGGAGTTTAGGATGTTTTGGTTTTGTTGGTTGGTTGGAGGATTTTCTAACTTTTGCCATCATCTGCAGAAACTTAATATTACTAACTTAACATTAAATTAGGATATGTCTTCTAAAATGCATAATAATTTTACACATTTATGGATTTAAGTATTACTTCCTACATTAGAATTATCCTAACAAAAGTCTAGTTGGTTTTACTTCAGTTTTATTTGTTCATTACCCTTTTTCTATAGAAAGAATTTCCCATATTTTATACTTCAATTTTGTCCTTTTCAAAAACTGACCAATCATATTGGCTTCTGGATGTCATTATGTTGCCAATGGATCTTTCTCCAACTTTCTCAACTTTTTAAACATTAATATAGTGGGTTTCTGGGTCTGGGTTTTGGTAGCAGGGGGGCTACAGGGATGGTTTCTGTTAGAAGCTGCTGGAAGCTTCCCCTGTCTGGTGGAGCCAATGCCAACCGGCTCCAGGACAGACTTCCTGCCACTGGCCAAGGCCAAGCCAGTCAGGAGTGATAGTAACACCTCTGTGATAATGTATTTAAGAACACAAAGGTATTGCACAGAAAGAATTTCAGCCAGGGAAGAGTGCACTGAGAACATGGGAACAACAGGGTAGACACCAAGGTCAGTGCAGAAGGAGGGGCAGGAGGTGCTCCAGGCACCGGAGCTGAGGCTCCTGCAGCCCGTGGTGCAGACCATGGTAGGGCAGCTGTGCCCCTGCAGCCCACGGGGGACCATTGGTGTGCAGAGACCCCCCTGCAGCCCATGGAGGAGCCCATGCTGGAGCAGGTGGACATCTGAAGGAGGCTTGACCCCGTGGGAGGCCCATGATGGAGCAGAGTCCTGCCAGGGACCTGCAGCCCATGGAGAGAGGAGTCCACACTGGAGTAGGTTTTCCTGAGTAAGACTTCTGACTCTGTGGGGGACCCACACAGGTGCAGCTCATCTGTGAAGGACTGCACCCCATGGAGGAGTGACGCATAGGACAACAGTTTCATGAAGAACTGTTGCCCATGGAATGGACTTATGCTGGAGAGATCTGTGAAAGACTGTCTCCTGTAGGGGACGGACAGGGGGAAGGACTCCTCTCTCTAAGCAGCGGCACAGACAACAACTGACTGTAACCCCCATTCCTCATCCCCCTGCACTGCTAGGGGGGAGGAGGTGGAAGAAAGGAGGGGTGGGGTAAAGATGTTTTTACGATTATTTTACTTCTCACTCCTTTGCTCTGATCCTGCTAGTAATAAATTCAATCAAAATCCCCACTTTGAGCCTGTTTTACCCATCATGGTGATCAGAAAGTGACCTCTCCCAGCTCTTATCTCAACTCATGAATTTTTTTTTTTCATCTCCTCAGTCCAGTTGAAGAGGGGAGGGGAGAGTGGCTTTACTGGGCACCTGGCATCCAGCCAGGGTCAACCCACTGCAGTCAGGAACACTGGTAAATAAAATACTAACAACATTTCATTTAGTGTCCACTTTGAGTCTTGTAGCTGGTGAATCAATGGAGCTCTGTCTTTGATAGTAAGAGATTTAAAAATAAAATAGATGAGGTTAACAAATGTTCCATAAAATGTGGTAAAAAAATTGAACAGCAAAATCTAAAACCTAAATAGAAAAACTGCAACTGCGTTAATGTAAAATACTCTATTTGTCATTGTATTTTCACAGGGTAGAGTTCAGGTCAAAAGAATTTTCCTCTGTTCTACCCCTGGAAATGAATCAAGTTAGTTTTTTCATTAGATTGTGTATAACTGAGCTTTTGTTATCGTATACTCTATATCATGTATAAAATAGGTGCTCTAAATGATGCTTTTGGTATCTTTGCACTGCAAAATTCTATGGAAGAGGAAATATTTTATCTACCTCTCACTGGTTTTATGTAAATATCTGCACTGTTTACATATGTACACGCTGTGGTCACAAGATCCATTGTAACTGCAAGATTGGGTTGGATTATGAGGTTGTCTGGCAAGTCTCTACTGGTCATGATATACACTGCGGTCAACTTTCCACAGAGAGAACATGCAGATTACAGTGAGGTCCAAGAAGAGAGATAAACAAGGAGAAGCTGAAGTGGTCTTGGCAGTCAACCTTCTGGTATCGTGGAAAGGAAAAAACAGAAGATACTGGAGGATGGGTAGCTAGTGAGGAATTGAAGGAGGTTTTTGAAAATCTCAAACTCCATCAAGGCCACAGAAAGGACAACGAATTTCAACTGGCGTGCAGCTCCTCCAAGGGAGGAAAGTAAATTTCTCATCTTCTTGGGTATCAGAGAAAGCATCAAATTATAACAGAATGGAGAGGTATCAATGTAGTTCACATCAGCATGTCATTAATAACTCAAAACAATGACCACAAGCATCAAGAAAAATACATTTTTTCAATTTCTTAAATGTTGATTAGATTTAATGAGCAAGAAGAATTGGAAATTCTCATTGAAAAGAAGAAATATTACAGAAGTGAAACAGTGAAATCTGGTGAGGTGATTCATATAATTGGAATACTAAAATTACCTGTTAAAACCTGCCTGGGTGGGACAGATTAGATAAGAGGAAGATGCTGTTAAGGAGTTGCTGGAACCTCAGAATCAAAAGATATTGAACAAAAGAGGCATATCTCTGTTCTCTGAAGTCTGTGACTAAGAGGTACAGAAGTATCTGTCTTCCGGGCTTTTCTCTGATGTACATGAGGGTGGGAGAAGAAAGATCAATGTGGAGAATTTAAATTTGGGAAACTTCTATAAAAGAAATTCAAACAGTGGAACAAGTTGCCCAGAAAGCTTGTGAAATCTCCAGTCTCACAGACATTTAAAATCCGAGTGGGTATGGCCCTGGAAAACCTGCACTTGGTGATGCTGCTTTAAGCAGGTTGATTGGATGACATGATCTCCACAGGTGCATTCAGACCTTAACTACCACAAGATTCCGTGAAAATCAATGAATTCTAGTATTTGAAGTTACAAATAATATGATAGAAGAGGTGGGTATGGCAGAACAATATAGATACACAATCTTGTTACAGAATAACTGTGAAAAAAACAATGTGATAAAACTTCAAACTTGGAAACCACTGAAATGTACCTATGGATACATTTTGGTAGACATAGGAAAGTATTAATAACACTTTACGTGTGATAACCTTAGTTTCAGCTCTATTTAAGAAGGATGAATTAACCATGCTACAGAGAAAGGCTCATAAAACATGATTAGCTTCCCTGAAACTGACTATGTTTTCTATTAAAAACATAAAGAGAATAAGCCCCACCATGGGGAAAAAGTAAGCTAAGGAAAACAGGTATTTATTCAGGTTGGAAACATGAAGCAGGCTTGTAAGTAGTAGAACTGAGTTCTGAACAACTTTCAGGAGAATAAGCAGGAAAAGCAATCCATCTGTTTTTAAATTCTGCTCCATGAACTCATGGATTACAGATATTTGTTGGCAATAGCATGGTGCTATTGGTCTCCAAGACCTCCTTCAGGAGTTAAATCTATCATTTCTAAATGTCTGTGACATAAAATACATTATAACCAAGAAAAGATAATTTTACTTTGGGTGTGTTAATGATGAGTAAAAACTTCTTAATTACTGGAATGGTTTAGGAACATCTTGTTTTAACTTAAGTTTGTTTATAGCTGCTTATTGTTGTTGTATTATATTGTTATTACATGCACGCGGGTAAGCAAGGAAAAGGGCAATCAGAAATATGTATGCTTAGATTTTGAAACAACTGTTTTCACAAAGTTAAGGATGAGCACAGCTGATCTGGAAGAAAACACAAAAGGATTAAAAAATCATTACAACTATGTATTTAATATTTTTAAACAATTAAAAAATATAACCTATTAGAATATTAAAATGTTCTCCTTCTACAGTAAAGGAAGAATAACCTTGACTAATTTTAGTAGAAGATTGAAAAAAGTGGGTAATAGACTATAAAGAATACAAAATAGCCGTAGAGAAATGTGGAAATTTATTTAGGGAAACTAAGAAGTGAACTTTATTGTAACAAAAGGATTAGTTTATTGCTACATGAAGGTCATAAAATTGTTGAAAATCGTGATAAAAACCCTACAAAACCTGTATTTCCAGTTTCACACCTTTGAGAATGACAAGCTAGAAGAACAAAAACACAAGTTTAGGCACAAAGAATTTCTTAATCACAGTCACTTTATTCACAAAAGAGTTCAGGAGTTACAAGTCTTTGAAATAAACATTTTTTCAGAGCTATTGTCCACCACTCTGACTTTACACTTCCTGTGAATTTCACTGAAATTCCAGACTAAGATGAGTTGCTTTGACACTTGAATATCCTGCTTCCATGTAACAACAGGCTGAGGTGATCTCAGCCCTCATCTAAGAAACCATGGCTGCCTGATGCCATAGGAGTTAAATATTTTTCTTACTGCAATCATTCTAATTTACAAAGAATGTACACAGAGGTTCCATTACTCCAAACACAGCACAATTAAACAACAGGAGAGCGTTTCCTTTCTCACAGTTCTATGCCAGCTTTCCAGACAACATCACTTTAAAAGCTCTCCCTGTTTCGTTTCTGTCATGACTACACTGCTTTTCCCTGTTTTCATTCCTCTTGTACATTTTTTTGCTTGTTTTCCAACTTCTTCTCTCTTGCAGATGCGGTACTACATGCAAATCAGTTACATCCCCCTAAATTTGTATTCAGTGTAATCACAGGGTGAAAACTTCTACTGTTTCATTAATTATAAGTAGGAGGAGGTTTAATTATTTCCATGGGTTTCCCCACATGGAAATATTTACCACCTTTGACTTCAAGTAACTCTGTGGTTGCCCATGTGTCAAAAATACTTGGTTAAAGTATCTTACATTCACATACATCACAAGATTAATAAGCAGACACTCAATGCATTAAGAACTGGCTAACACTCCACTCTCAGCTGCGAGGCTTTTTTCAGTAAGTGTTGAATGGTTTCAAATATGGGTCATAAGAACTAGGACTTAAAAGACACTATTTAAGATTTCCATATGCCTTAGTAAATATCAAAACATTGCTGATACCTTACATTGCTGACAGAGATTGGCAGAGTGGTACATAATTATGAAGACCAGGAAGGTATAAAGAAAAATTTGGATTGCTTGGCAAGCTGAACCCATTCAAGTTAAATGCAAAATTATGCATCTAGGTCACATCTAAACAGTAGAAAACTGTATTCTGGAAATCAGTAGCTCAGGAAACAATGAGAGGTGTCATAATATCATCTAACCCTACATGATAGCACAGCAAAGAGAACTCTTCCAGGTCTTTGAGGCACAAACAGGTAAGGTGATATTTAGGTCCAGAAAGATTACTCTTCTGCTAGAATACTGTGTTGAGGTTTGATGTCAGTTTGAGAACACAACTCGTGTTTACCACTAGGAATGATTCACAAAAAGAATGAAACAGCAAGAGAAGTGGTTGATTTTTCATTTATTAGCACCTAAAAAATGAAGACAGAATGATTTTCTGGAAATGTTGTTTATTCAAATGCCAGGTTTCAATAATCAAATTAAGGTCTTAAACTCTACGGTTTGCTGAGTCATTTTTTATTGACTGAGTCACTGAGAATTTCATTTTCAATGTCTGTAAAGAAAATCTATTGATTTTAGAAATTTTTAGGTTCAGTCTGGTGCACAGAGAACAGATGAATGAAAGACTCAGGGACAGGGTGATGCCCATGTTGTGGAAGTAGAGTCCTGCTCTCATTTTTGTAAATGCTGTGATCTTAGGCAACAGTATCCCAACCACTAAGGATGGGCAGTTTATTGGATTTAGTTACAGCTCCTAAAGGGCTCAGGTGGGAGTTTAGCTGAGTATTCTGTATTCAAGTGGAAAAGGATTATAAAAAATGAAATATAGGCCTGAGTAAAGAAAAAAAAATTGAATTTTTCCTTGATTAGGAGCTGAAGATGTCCTTGACAGTATTGTAAATCACTACTGCCTCACTAGCCAATCCTGCACCTGTGCAAGGAAATAGTAATGATGATATTTTCTTCCTCCTCCAGCACCCAACAGGAATGGCAATAGCCTGAAATACATAATTCCTGGACTGTGATAATTTCTTTCTCTTATGAGTGCGTTGATTTGACTGCATTTGTTTTGCTTGGAACTCTCTGTGCTTTTCTCATTTAAAGAAAAAGAAAACCAACCAATCAACCAAAAAAATATGACCTGCTTAAGGGATCTTTTATTGATATCCTGCCCTACTCTTCCTAGATCTGCCCTCTTGCTCTACATACCATCAGCCATGATACCTCTCTCTCTCATTTTTATAAGAATGGGAATTATATTGTTTCCCTTCACCCACAATGGAACAGAAGCTTCCAAAAAAACCCTGTAAGACAAAACTAAAAAGTGCAAACATAGTCAAGAAACAAAAGGAAGATTGACCACTGGCTGAGAAATAAGGCCCCCAGATCTATAGACAGAAATCTTGGTGGCAAGTCCCTGGTTCCTAAATCTTTTACTGATTTGTTTCCCCACTAGGCACCAGGTTATACTTCTCTGTCTAGTGGACTGTATTCACCACTGGTTTATGAATTAACCTGTTTCTTATTTGCTATTTTGTGGCATCAAAGCTCTTGTACTTCTGCCTTCTGTGAACTAGCTTTTCTGGGGAGGCTGAGGAAGCCTTCTCCAAGTTCGATTAGAGTCTGATGAGCAAGATACTGTTCTTGGGAGTGAGGGCTACATGTTTAACCTTCTTTCATGGTATGGGCACTGGATCCCAGACATCTGCCTGCCTAACAAGTTCTTCAGACTATGAAGAAAACAATGGAGAGCAACACCACTTTCATATAAATTGATTTATAACAACGTGATTGTTGTTTACTATGTCTCCTCTGATCACACTTATCTCTTTGGAAGTTGGGCCTAGTTTTTGGTTTTGAGTAACAGAATTTGAGTTAGAACTCACAAATCAAGGAGAATGAACTCCATTTAACTGTATATATTAATAAAGCAAATATCTACACCTGAGCAAGATGCGTAGGCTCCCTTTATAGTCAATTAGGGAGACAGATACTTTTAGGGAGAAACTAATTGTACCTAATTGAGATGTTCATGTTTGAATGAAATAAATAAATCCCTGAAAAGGAGAGACAGCCCCCATGCAGCAGCCCTGTGAGGAGTCAGAAGCTCTTAGCAGTTAACTAGGTGAGCAGGGAGCAGTGCTAAAAGCACTCATGGGATCCCTCAACCTGCTTTACAAGGTGTTGGCTACAGCGTACCACATCTGAAATGTTTTCATACCAATGCACGCTGCGTGAGAGCAAACAAGATGAGCTGGAAGCTTTGGTCCAGTCACAGAGTTTTGACATCATTGGCATAAGCAAAACTTGGTAGGATGAGATCTCTAACTGGAGCACCCTATTGGATACTTACAGGCACTTCAGGAGGGGTAGGCAGAGGTGGCACTGTATGTAATAGAAGGGTGGGAATGTATGGAGCTCAGTTGGCACAGTTGAGAGCCCTGGGTAAGAATCAAGGAGCAAACATACAGCGCAGATATCATTGTGGGAGTCTGCCATAGACCTCTCAGCCAGGACAATGATGCCAATGAATTATTCTTTGAGGAACTAAAGGACACTTCCAAGTCAACTGCCCTTGTCCTTATGGGGGACTTAAGTTGCCGGAAATTAACTGAGAATATCATACAGCTGGTACAATCTGGGCCAGAAAATTCATGAAAAACCTGAATGAAAACTTTATGAAACAGGTCCTAAGGGAGCTGACTAGGAAAGATGACCTCCTTGATCTGCTGCTTGTCAATAGAGTGGATCTCATGAGTGAAGTGGAGACTGGGAGCCACCTTGGCCACAGTGACCATGAAGTGATCCAGTTTTAGATCCCTGTTGAGAGGAGGAAAAGTGCAAGCAAAACCTCAGTGCTGGACATGAGGAGAGCAGACTTTGGGCTGCTCAGGGAATTAGTAAGTAAGGTCCCCTGGGAAAATGTTTTTGCAGGTGCTGGAGTCCATCAGCACCTCCTAAGGTCACAGGAGCAGGCAATTGCCAAATGTCAGAAGTCAATCAAGAGTGGCAGAAGGCCTGCTTGGATGAGCAGGGATCTACTTTTGGAGCTAAGGTGAAAAAGGAAGGTGTATGCCCAGTGAAAGCAAGGCCAAGTGATATGGAAAGAATTCAGAAATGTTGCTTGGTACTGCAGGACAAAAATTCGTGCAGCCAAAGCTCAACTGGAGTTGAAGCTGCCAGAAATTTGGGGGTCAAAAAGTTTTTTCAAATACATTGATGGCAATAGGCAGTATGGACATATCACTGATCCTTTACAGGATGAGGATGGTTACCCCACAAACGGGGACAGAGACAAGGCAGAGATGTTTAATGCTTTCTTTGCCTCTGTCTTCAACATGGATGACAGACCAAGGGGGTCTCAATGCCCATGACTGTGAGAATATTCAACTCCCAGTCGACTCTGAAATTGTGTGGGATCTGCTGCTCCAGTTGGATCCCTACAAATCCATGGGACCTGGCGGAATTCATCCCAGAATCCTCAAAGAGCTGGCTGATGACCTCTCTCCATTATTTTTGAGCGGTCTTGCGAATCCAGAGAGGTCCCAGCTGACTGGAAGCTGGTGAACATTGTCCTAATTTTCCAGAAGGGCAAGAAACAAGACCCCAGAAACTACAGGCCTGTCAGTCTTCAGTGCCTGGTAAAGTTATGGAGAAGGTTATTCTGAAAGCTATTGAAAAACACCTGAAAGACAACACAGTCATTGATCACAGCCAGCACGGCTTCATGAGAGAAGAGTCCTGCTTATCAAATCTGATTTCCTTCTATGAAGAGGTAACGCATCCACTTGATCAAAGGAAGCCAGTTAATGTAATCTTTTTGGATTTGAGTAAAGCTTTCAATACAGTTTCTCACAGGATCCTTCTGGACAAAATGTCCAGCACACAGCTGGATAAACACATCATGTGGTCAGTGAACAATTGGCTCATGAGTTAAGCACAGAGGGTAATGGGGTAACATCAGACTGGTGACCTGTCACTAGTGGGGTTCCACAGGGCTCTATCTTAGGCCCAGTGCTCTTCAACATCTTCATAAATAACTTGGACACAGGACTGGAAGGGATGCTAAGCAAGTTTGCAGATGACACAAAACTGTGAGAAGCTGTTGACTCCCTCGAAGGCAGGGAGGCCCCGCAGAGAGACCTCAGTGAATTAGAGGATTGGGCAATCACTAACCACATGAAATTCAACAAGGGGAAGTGCTGGATTCTGCATCTGGGATGGGGCAACCCCAGATGTTTGTACAGACTGGGGAATGAGATGCTGGAAAGCAATGCCATTGAAAGGGACCTGGGGAGTCCTGGCTGATACCAGGTTGAATATGAGTCAGCAGTGCCCTGGCAGCCAGGAGGGCCAACCATGTCTGGGAAGGCATCAGGGAAAAGTATCGCCAGCTGGTTGAGGGAGGGGATTGTCCCGCTCTGCTTTGCACTGGTGCGGTCTCATCTTGAAAGTTGTGTCCAGTTTTTGGCACAACAATATAAGGAAAATATTAAGCTCTTAGAGAGTGTCCAAAGGAGGGCAACAAAGATAGTGAAGGGCCTTGAGGGGAAGCCATATGCAGAGTGGCTGAGATCATTTGGTCTGTTCAGTCTGGAGAAAATGAGACTGAGGGGAGACCTCATTGCAGTCTACAACTTCCTTGTGAGGGGGAGAGGAAGGGCAGGCACTGATCTCTTCTCTGTGGTGACCAGTGACAGGACCCAAGGGAATGGCCTGAAGTTGTGTCAGGGGAGCTTTAGGTTGGATATTAGAAAAATGGTTTTCACTAGAGGGTAGTTGGGTGTTGAAACAGGCTTCCCAGGGAAGTGGTCACAGCATCAAACCTGACATAGTTCAAGAAGGGTTTGGATGATCCTCTCAGGCACATGGTGTGACTCTTAGGGATGGTTCTGTGCAGGACTAAGGGTTGGACCTGATAATCCTTATGTGTTCCTTCCAACCCAGCATATTCTGTGATTCTGTGGTGCTTGTATTCCTTGTGTACAACAACAGTACTGGATGACTAGCTCAGGGGTAAATGTCTATACTGTCGGTATAGGTCTGTGCTTTGAGGATTATTAGCACTAGTGCCTTCCCTAGACCATACAAACAAGACACCTGCATCTTAAATGTGGCTAGATCCCATCCCAGTCTTTGTATGAAAATCTCCCACTTGTGATGCCCTGCTCTGTGGTTTACCCATTCATCACCAAAAGGCGTGAGTCTACCTGCAGTTGAAGATGCCTAAAAAGACCCCTGTGAATGCTGGCCTCTGACATACAGGTTCTCTAGATAGTTTTCTTTTGTGTAAGTGCATTTATCCCATTTCAATAAGATGTTTAATCCCAAAGAAGTTGTCTGTGTCTAGTCCAAAAATATGTTAGTGTTTTTCTTACTCTGAATACTACAATAGTTTTAGAAGGCTCTATACATAATAATCTATTGGTGTATCAAAACTGTGTCAGCACTAAATATTATATGGGCAAAAGAAAAAATGTGGCCCAACTATTTAATTCTGACATAATATCAAATAAAACTTTATGCTTTCATACTTTTATAGCCACAAAGTATTACCTACTTTTTAAAAGAAATTAAACACATGAAACAGATGTCCTGTGGGAACAATCTGTTATGGTCTGGCAGCAGATTCTCTTTCATTAGCATGATATATTGTAACTGAAACATGTACATAAAGTTTTACTATATATGTAATTATGGTAAATAGTGATTTATCAGACTTCTAGTTATTAAATATCCCCTCAAATTTATTTTTTAATTCCCTTCATGTTTGTCATTGTCCTACCATTTTTGTACTGCTGTCTTTTATACTACATACTATGGATTTTTCACTTCATTTTCACAGGACTTGCTTGTCTCATTATTGCTATAGAATCTTCATTGAAAATGTTATTTTCTGTGTAACTATGAACAGGTATTTCTGAATCACGGGTTTTAAGCACAAAAACCTGACTGTTCAACTTCCTCAGAAACTGTAAAGTTGATGCTTATCTTCTGGATATCTTTGTTGGTCGTTAGAATCATAAGTCTCAAAACCAGATGCATACAGACATGGGAAAATTAAATGCTTAACATCCCCAGAAGCCAAAAAGCAGAGTAGATATTGTCAGTGTGAAGAAAAAGTAAATTTAAGTTCCACCTTTCAAAGAGTTCCTCTGTGCTCTACCCAGGGCATAGAAGACACTTCTTGTTTGGGCACCATTCATGTGATGTGTCCTTCCACAGAGCTTTGTAGAGAGGAAGGGAGTGACACTCTCTTTCATCTAAGGCTGTGACCATGTTTGGTTGAAATGAAGTAGAGGGATGAAACCTCTCAGGTAACAGTGGCTGTAAGGGAGGTCTATGGACTTTGTTGGCATGAAGAACTTGCTGGTAGCAGACCTAGATTGTAAATACTGCGATTATTTGGAGTATAAATGACACTACATGGCCTCTCCATTGTCTACACTAAAGTATATGGTACCACTGTTGGCAGCTTCTCCATCAAAGTCAACACCAGAGGTATTGATACCAAAATACCTCTAGAAATTTGGCAAGAAATCTATTAGACTCTTGAGTCCCTCAGCACAGCTCTGGTACAGTGCTGGTTTGTTTGCTGCCTCCCCTGGCTCTGATTTCTCACTCATGCATCTTGCCTCACAGAAAAATAAAGCTGAAGCTAAAGAAGGAAATAGTGAGATTTAGGTTAGGTCTTTGGTTACATTAAATGGTTACAATCAAAATATGTAAAATGCATTCCTTTATAATTACTTAGAGCTTTCTAATTGCTTAGCTCCTCTTATCTAGACTTCATAAAACATCCCTCAGCCTTTACAGCTGTGGATCCTTAAAAAGAAGTCCTTAGAGCTCAGGCTCTCAAATCTTACCTTCAGACTAAATTTCAATTTAATTCTTTTTCTTTTTAGTTTTCAGTCCTAGTGACTTTTTTTTTGACTGACTAATGTCAATATCCCATCAGTTCCAGCTAACCACTTCTTTTGTGTCCTTTTCTTTCATCACAAACTTATCTTCCAGGGTAAAAGTCTGTATATGTTTTTCCTTTATTACATACATCTTCCCTGTAAATTTTCATAGTAAATACAAGTGGCTTTAACCATTCTAAATGAATCAAGTGCTCTTTACTCACATCACTGGCCTAACCAACTGTGAGCTATATAAATCCCTGGCTCTGGGTGCTCTGTGTGTTTAGAAACTATTACTCCTTTGTTCCTGTTTAGCCCACTGGCTAACTCCTCTACCAGTCCTGGCTGTTTAATTCAGTGTTTTGCAATCTGTGGTGCACAGAACCCTGGGGTTTCTCCACAAACTATTTCTAAAAGATCTGTGAAAAGCAATTACAGAAAACAAGTCTGTCATTTCATGTGCTGGCTTTCATTTGCTAGCTAAGGATCTCATACTTTCAATGGTCCTTTTTAGGCGACTACAGTTTTAAAAAGCCCTATTGAAGTTACTTATACATCACATTAGACATTATACAAAACATCTGTTACACATTTTTCTGTTAATCTCATTATCTCTTGGACTTTATTAACTTTGTATAAAGACCATACATAACATACTGCTATCGAAGGTGGTAGTCTCAAGAATAAGTTGCTTCCTACAGCCATGCCTAACAAAAAAGGTTCCCCCGAAAGAATCCCACATCCCTCCACTGGGACTGCTTTGCAGTTAAGTACAGTTCGGTCTGAACTGCTAATAAAGTCTGATTTATAAATATCTCTTAGAAATCCATTTGTTTATATCCCTTATAATGTGAGTTCAGAGGCATGTGTCTAGTTACTGTCTAATCTTTTCTTAATAAATTATTTGTAATAAAATAATTGTACTTTCATATGTATCTTTAGATCCAGTAAATTATGCTGGCAACCCTCTAAATGTGTCATAACACAGTTTTTCTCTGAAATCTCAAACAAATAAATTACATTAATAATAAGAAAAATTATTTTAACTTCTTGTATGATTATTTAAAGTTGCTTAAACTATGCTTTCATTTGGTATACTATGAGGTGATTTAGGGATTTAAATAGCTCCAGAATTTCAAGTAAACAGGTGTTCTTGAACACAAGGGTTGAGAAAAGAAAAAGAATGAAAAAGTGTTAGTTTGATGTATCAGAAAAACCAGTAACCTTGAAATGATTGATCAAGTTTCTTTCAAACTCCCTTTATCCTCTTTTGGGATACATTTGCTTCTCATAAGCAGTGAAATGTGAAACATCATCATCATCATCAAAATCATATGAGTACAGTTGCAGCTTCATACTATGGAGAGAAAAGCAATGCCACTATCAGGCTGCATCTCAGAGAAAAACCTCTTTTGACAAACAGCTGATCCTTCTGGGTGGACACACCCCAGTAGGCTGTCTTGTTTGCTCTCTGCCCAGGCAGCAAACTTTGTCCCGTTCTTTGAAACAGGAACTATTTTAAGATGTGAGATTTAATGCAGGACTCAAATGGTTCTTAGACATTTTCATCCATAACCATGAACCTACAGTCTCCTCAGTGTGTTTTCCAACACAGTAGCAGCAAAAAATGGGCCAAGTTTGTAGGTGACAGCAGAGACCAGGACAGACGTTCCATTAAGCCTGTGTAGAGTTGCCCCTGACAGGAAGAACTTTTCACCTTCTTCGTCTTGTCTTCTGCTAGGCTAACTAATTTTTAAAACTGCCATCTTTGACACTTGGCTTCTGCTACTTCAAACTATGGAGTTGTGCTAACTTTGCAATTAAGTCTCTTACACTGCAGGAGAAGTTGTCAATTAATGCTAAGTGGTTTAGGAAGACACTGACATCCCAAAAGTAATAGTATTTTGGCTTGACAGGTTTTGATAGGGAGGTGGCAGACCTGTTTAGCTTGTCTGTTCCCTAATTCCTGTTGTTCCAGGAAGAATGATGATAAAGACTGTCTTCCTGGCAGGATTGGGTATACTGCATTCTACTTTCTTTTACTAGTAATAAATGATTAGGGTCTTAGATTTTGAAAAGTATATTTTATCTTTCAGCTATAAATTATTCCACAAATTGAAGTAATTCCATTGTTTTTCTAATTTCCAGGCAACTTTGTCTTGACTTGAATATTCCTGATAAGTTACTGTACCACTAAGAAATTACTGTAACACTAAATTGTAGCCTAAACAGTCAGAGAAAGAAAAGCAGAAATGCCACTGGTTTTCCCACAGTTTTTGCTAGTATTTTCCCTGCTAGTAATAGGAAAAAGGAAACAAGGGTTTAGAAAACATTTGTTTTCTTTAGCTTCTTTCAATTTATGGAGCAATTTGTAAGAGTTCCCACTTCCAATTTACTTTTAAGTAGTTTAGTTCTCCATAAGAATATGATTCTACAAAATTTGATCATTTTAGCTTTAAAATACATTTTTCTGTGTTCTGAAAGTTGCGCTTGCTAAAACTTAAGGAAAAACTAATAAATGCTAATGATTTGGGATGAAAATTTTTAAGAATTCTGAATCTTAAAAAAACCTGCATTTTGAAAAAGGCATTTTTCATCTTGTCTTATTAGCTACAGCAAACAAATTGTAAGTAGGTGCTTTCTTCCTTTAATAAACATTTTTGCAGTGAAAGCTACTGCAGAGCAGTCATACTATATTTGACTCTCTAACCTTGTTTCAGTGACAGGAAGGGTAGATATAATTTCTCTCCAGACAAAGGAATATAGATGTTAAAACTTGTAGGCACTGCTCTGCTTCGACGGTATAAGCAGGGAGAGCAAAGGCTTTACTTTAAATAGGAGAAGTGCAATAGAATAGAATAGCAAATGAGAAGCACTCTTTAAAAAAATTTCTATCTGGTTTGTGATATTTTTCAGTGAGGATATAAACTTCTGCATAATTTTTCCAATCAGTTTTAAAGTTTTAACCAAAGTGTGACCAAAGTGCTGAAATGCTAGCAAAAGATAAATCAATACTGTGTTATTTGAGTTTATCTTTCCAACTAGTCATATGGAACTTATTAAAGCTATTACAGAAAATATTGCGTGCCAGCATGGTAAAAGTAACAAGTTATTACTTCAGTGTTTTCGTACTAACTTCATACAGGTTTAACAAGAAAACCTCAACAGTTTTTTATCAAACTCATTATCCAGTGGGTTGAATTATTCAAGTTGAATTACAGAAAACAGAGACAGACTTTTTTCCTCTGGAAAATAATTACTTTTCTGAATTAACTCTTAGACATGCTACTTTGCACTCTCTGCTTTGTATGATTTTGTACGTAATGTTTCTGTAAACAAAATATGTAAACTATGTGTCTCAAATAATGCCTAACATACCTTATTATATGCCTGTTGTTCTTATTACCACATTATCTAGTATCTATTTTAACTTCTCAAGTATATTAAAACCCCAGCCTGACTTCACTGAAGTCTTATAAGAAAATTATATGATTAAATATACTTATTAACTTCTTTATGAACAACTTGTATTTTACATATACATTAATGTACTACAAGGTTATTTGTTCTTACTAGCGTTTTAAGAAAACCACACTGCAGTGCAAATAAGTCATCATGCACTCATGTCCGTGAATATATCACAGAAACCATCAAAACTTTAGTCTTCTGAAAAGATTAAACTCTTTGTTTGTATATTTCCATGGATAAACAAGAAATAACATCATATGTGTAACAAAAGGATGCAATTATACATAAAATTCTTTAGATTTCAGTATAAGTCCCCTGGAACACAAGCAGTGGAGTTTCCCAGTGTTTTTGTAGAGATTTGCCTTTGTTTTGCAGAAATCACGGACTTTCAGAAAGCACACAAGTTAAAATATGTGGTCTTCAGATACGAACTCTTATTTCCTGTTTCTCTGACACAATAAACATTGCCTACAGTGAATAAACATTTTTTACTGGAAGAGATTTGGAGAAACGAATGACCACTTCTGTCATCCTGGTAAATTCTGTCAAGGAAATGCCTAGATCAAATACTACTGGGAAAAAAAGGTCCTTCTCAGAAAACTTTCAGGGTGGTTCTGTCATTTCTCTGTCAGTTTGGCTTAGACCACTTTTTGCTAGTAGGAATCAGTAGCTTTCAGAATTGGGTAGGAATTATTTCAAACTAAGACTGCCCTTAGAAAATTAGTGCAGACCTGTAATATAGCTAGTTGCATATCGTTTCTCTGTGCAAAGCGCTCCTGAGTTTTCAGATTCACTAACTTTTCAATGTTGTCTTTATTGTTGTTCTGAAGTGGCCTTTCTGGCTTAAGATTTGGTGAAGAATGAAAAATACCTATATTAGTGTTGTAGTTTTATAATATAACTAAGCTAACCTGATTGCTAGATTCTACTGAAGGTGAGGGTGGTAAGGAGACATACTCTTTTCTTGCTTTCTGCTGCTTTTTTTCCAGTTTTTAATTGACATTGCTGATCTGGTTCAGGTTGTTGAACAGGAAGAAAACTAACCCCATTGAAAAGGAAAGAGATTGGAGAGCAGGCAGGCAGAAGAAGGAAGGCAAGGCAAGGCAAGATGGAAGATGGAAGAGGCATGAGCGTCGTTGGGTGCTAACAGAGAAATCAGGTAGTTCAGGTGACTGCTACACATGTCTATAAGCCTGAGTAGGCCATCATTTCACTGCCTACCAGCCCAGCTCGGTGTGACACTGAGGATGAAGGTAGAGCTTCCTGCTCTTGGTGAGGCTGACAGCCTGACATCCCACCAACTTATTCCACTTCACCCCGTATACTTTCCTCTTTGGAATGTCTTCTGCCATCCCCACAAAACTTAATATAACCACTGGCAGTGATGAGGAACAACAAAGTAAGTGACTTAGTTCCTTGATCTTGGAACAACACACATCTTACTCTGCCTCTACTGCTAAGAAGCTTGGACCTGGTTTTGAACAAAAGCAATTTTCTGATTTAAAGCTTTTTTTGACAAAGCAGCACAAAGGGAGAGGGTTAGTCTTTCTGGAATTTGAAAATGTTCCCTTCTTTGCTTTCCATTGCATTTGTGAGAGAGAGCTGAGAGAACTTCTAGTGCTAATGATCACTGAGGAACTCTCTTTGTTAAGAAGATTTCCATAATGCATACTTCTTCCAAAGTGTCTATGTCATGATGTGATTCCTTCTGCCAGCTCAGGCGTGTCCTCCATCCATGTTCAGAGGCAGAAATCAATAGTAAAGCATGCTGAGTGAGTATAATGGAGGCATTCTTAGGCCCTGTAGCCATTGAGAGCTCACTCATTGTTGAACCATTGAAGAAGAGTCCAGTCCAAAAAAAAAACCCAGCACAGAATCTGGCAAAGGAGACTTTTCTTCCTTTAACTTTGAAAAGCAGCAGGAGATAGAACAGAAGATATACCTGGGTGAAGAAGTGACGCTTTCATATTTTTTCTTGTATAAGAATAAGGCAGAAATATATGAACCACTGCAAGATATTGTGCTCAAACCTTCTATCTGCTTCTTTGCCTGATGTCACAAAAGCCAAGTGAACTTTAAACATGGATAAATAATGTACCTTTATTTTCTAATATGTAAACTGCAATGGAATCTGTAGCACATTATTTTAAACCACAGAAACTAATACTAATTGCAAATAACACTGAAAATATGTGAATCAAAGTTTGTGCTATTCTGATTCAGGAAGGAAAAAATCTGTTCACAATACCAGCCTTTGTTTCCCTTACAGCAAAACGTACTTGCATTACTCATTTATGGTATTAAGAAACATTGATAATTGCCTTTTATAGTTTTTTCAAGCATCACAATTTAGTACACCTATAATTGAAAAGGTGGATTTTGCAATCAAAAAGTAGAATAAAGAGACTGTTGCTATGCAAAAGTGAAGAATTTCCTCTTTCTTTAGCTTATTAATTTTCAAATAATGCTTTAGGGCTTGTTGTGATAGTTCTTTACAAGGTAGTAAATATATAACTAAATAGGCTGTCTAGGCTGAAAACTAATTACCATTAGAAACTGAAGCATTTGGGCTTGTTATTTCTGCAAATCAAACAATTCTGAATACAATCTCCATATTAAATCAAATGTTCACTGAACCATGAAGCTCTTCACAAATCTGGACCATGTTTTAAGAAGCCCTTTTTTTCATTATTGTTGTATGCATGTCGTTGCATGCCAAATAGTTAAAATATTAAAATATGTTTATGTTGGAGGGTGGGGAGGAAAGAAAAGATGATGTTAAAACCCAGTTTTGGAAGTTTTTCAAAGTTATTAGCTAGGACAGAAATGTGGAAAGGAAGTGTATAGCTTGAACTTAAAGTTTATACATGTGTACAGAAATGACAATGGCGAGACACATCTTGAACGTGCTATCTCATTCCTCTGTCCTATGGACAGTTATCATAAGGATAAGGAGTATTTGTTATGTGTGTCTCAGAGCTATAACAAAGTTTGCTACATTAGCATTTCTAAACCCTTCCTTTATATGGCTAACAATTAATGAAGTTCTTAAGACTAAATATAGGCAGTTTCTCTCAAAAAAAAATACAAAGTTTTTATTTCCAGAGTTGAGTTTAGTTAAAGGCAATAGCCAAAGAGCAAACAACAGGTATCAACAGTCAATCACCCTTTTGTCAAAAAATTAAAAGGAAAAAGAATTTAAAAAGAATTCACAGAGAAAGAAACCACAAACATCTTGTATCAGCAAAGCACATAAAGGGTGATGGTGGAAGTAAGATTGGGTTTTAGACTCATTCTTCAGACTAATTGCCTGGTATGCTGCCTGTGTTTCTGTCAAAAAACATGAAAGGAAAGTGCTGACTGATTATACATATTGGAATATCAAATTAGGATATACATTTTGAAATATATGGAGAGAATAAACTACACATATAATAAGGCTGCCTTTTTATCAAGGCTTTCTGGTGATGATACAAACCATGTAAGGGAACTCAAGTCTTTTTACACAGTGGCTGTCATCTGATACCTGAAACAAAATATAACTCTATGTACAAATAAAGAGAGGTGGGGGGAAAGGCAAAATGAGAAAACAGGTTTAGATACCCACAAAGATAGACAGAGGTACAAAGTTGCATGAAATGTTGTGATCATAATTCAACTCAGTCTATTTGACCATCAAAGGCCATCATAAATTATATCTGTTGCTTTGTAGCACCTATAGTGGTTAAGAAAGTAGAACAATTTAAATGTATAACCTCTTTTCACACGCTCCAGCCCACATGCCTTTATCCAAGCACAGTGATTTGTTTGTTTGGCTTTGTTAGAGTCTAATTAAGATTGGAATTTGATGACTGCTCATTGAATAGAATTCATTCTGGGTAAAATAAGGTAGCAATACTTATTTGTGAAGAAAAATAATTGGAGGACTGCACGGAAGGATAAGCTCCTTTGACTAAAGTCATACACTTACCCTCTGTTACAGGGTTTGTAGATTGAATATTTCTTGAATCTTCAGCTGTTTCAAAATGTTTGGACAGGAAAAAGTAAGTGCTATAATTAAGGGGAATGTGTGCTGTATTCATCAGACAAGACAAGAAGTCAAATAATTGTTTAATGCAAAAACTTGACTCTGTATTAACTATCGAGTGTTCATAAACACAGACACACAGCACACCCCCCTTTCCTTCTTTTTCTGGTTCCCTTTTCCACAAAACAGCTGCAGTCTCTGGGAACCGAAGGCCAGATTTCCCAAAGAGCTAACTAAAAACAACTCTTAAACACAGCTTTTCAGCACCCATTAGTTCTAATCAGGGGTACAGATCTCCTTCAAAAATATATAGGAAGTCCAAGCTAGTTCTGTAAGGTCAGAGACAGGGCAACCTCATTACTGTGTAAATTAGAGGACCACAGCATTTTGAATATCTCACAGAAAGATTCAAATAAATCCCAGCTTGTGTGATAGGAAGATAAAGCAAACAAAAAGACAAAAAGCTTGAGCAGGCAGACTTGGAGATGGCATCAGCAACTAAAGAATGCAAGCAATTCCTTGATATGCTTGTCTTAAAAGTATACCATCGAGATACAGTGACTGTCATAATACCCAGTTCTCCTCTGTTTTGACTTTCTAATCTCCCTTGTGTTTTGTAATAGACCTGATCATTAGAAAAGTCTCTGATAAACTGATAAACATTTTTTTTAAATGTGTTGTGTTGGTTGTCCCTTTGGAAAGTGTAGTTATTTTTTTTCCCTGTAAATTTTCCTAAACTGCCACAAAAAGATCATTTAAAAGATCGAAATATAGTGGCAGATTATTATTGTGAAAGCAAAAATATAGAGATGAATCAAATGTATGCACTTACAAATTAAAATAAAGATGAAGAATAATAAGGTATTCAGGTGTCTAATTATTTTTCAATATTCATCTTTCATTCTGCTATTTTTAGATAACAGTTTGTTTAAGAAACATGTAATGTTAGAACATGTAATGTTAGAATTAGGGCATCATAACATCCCATAGATGTTAGGTATGGACATAAGTAGAATGGGTCTTAACTGAGTTAGTACTGAGTTAATCTTTCTGTTGGCATAGTAATACTTAGTTTCTAGTCATTTAGGGTATGATTTGCAAAGACATTTTTAACTACTGGAATTTGTTTAAATATTTACTTTAATGAAATCACAATGAAAATATATTTCCTGCTTGAAACAAGCCTTTTCAGAATGCCAGGACTCATAAGAAGGCATGCCTGGATTTTGTGACAGTTGAAATCTGTACAGGAGATGTTTAATAAATGGAGACATATTATACTAAGTTTTGCAGATTACTATTTTTCTAGTAGTGACATATGCATTGAAAAAAAATCTTTTCAAAATGAGGTCACTGCTTTAAAAATGTAAGAAACATTGTCAAATTTAAAATGCTCTTTTAGAAAGGAATTCAGTAACTGCACATTAAGAGTGCCTTAATGTCTGCGACAAGCAAAACATCTGTTTCAGCAGCGGAAATGGAAAGTTAATACTCCAGATAAGCTTTTTCTTTTTTCTTTTTGAAAAAGAAAAAAGAAGGAAAAAAAACAACCCTGCTATAAACCTTACTCAAAACTCACGTGAATTCTTCTTTGATCAAGTTAGTTCAAATGGAACAAATACCTCCCTCTTCCAATTAGCCTCATATCCTCTATCCCTATTAGCTTACTCTCCCCACCCTTTTCTCACCAGATTCTTGGTTTTATTTTTATTCTACTACCCTGAGAGGGAGGAGACTGAAACCACTGTGCACTGTGACCTGGCCCCACACATCCCCATGGCAGGTTTAGAATATCCCTGAGGTGGTGTGTGCTCAGGTCAAAGCTGTAGGTTGCCTCCAGATTCCAACCCAACCTTGTGCTATGTGATCCTGGACATCTCCTTTGCCATACTACCCGCCTAACAACACCAGCCACAAGTACCCACAAGAGAAGACATCAAACTAGCTGAGTATGTCATATCCCCTTTACACTGCTGGTAAGCACATACTGGGATGTCCCAAAACATACCCCAAAGTTTGTTATGTAAAGCAGAGAGTATAGTTACCCAAACAGCATATCTCAGTCACATGAGAAATATACTTTAAATCTTACCATTGTACTTCGCCAGTACGCTCGACAACTTCCACTAGGTGAATTCCTTTATTTTGTTGCCTTCTGCTTTTGCTTTACTAAGGCTTAACTGGTATACAAAGATTTGCAGTTGATCCCAGGCTAGTTGCGTTCAAGTCCAAGGTGACAGAAAATGCAAACACTATTGTAAGTGTGTTCATTTTGGATGTGTGACACTTGCTGGACGTGAATGAAATACTTGGCCAGCTGATTGCATAGAGAAAGTCCTGCTGATCTAGTGGAAGGGAAAGAAATAATAGACAAGCATGGAAGAGTTCTATATGAAGATATAATGTAGATGTATCCATCTCCAACAAAGGTGATATATTATAGCACAGGTAATATGATTTTTACAAGACAAAACCAGTCAGATTAGAAGAAACAGAGACAGAAGGAAAGGGGAGAAGTGGTGGGTAAAAAAGACTTTTAAAGAAAGCCTGTAAAAACTGAAAATTTAGAGAATTAATATATATATATAAATGAATACAAGTTTCTTCTAGAACATTTTCATACTTCATGTTTGTCCAAATAAAACATAAAAAGGCACAATTTTCTTCAGAATTTTTCTTCACAATGTAAAAGCAAAATAAAAATCTTATTTTTCCCATGCTTAAGCCCAGCACAAAGTAGTTAAATATTAACTTGCATCAGAGGCAGAAGACTACCTAATTTATAGCTGTTGAGGTTATGTGATTCTCCTTGCTAAAATACAATACCAAAGCAATGATAAGACCTTTGCATTTAAAATTATACAAATATATAACACAATAGTTAAAATGCAAGTACACATCTCACACACAATGGATCATAAACTACAATTTGTCTTGTATTGGAAATTCATAATGTACTTTCTTTAGCTATTAGGTTTCAAAATGAGGTCATATAATGTGAAATGGATTTTTTTTTATACAATCAAGTGCTTAAAAGCTGTATTATATATACTTCCAAATTGTTTATTTCTTTAGAATCAATTATACTCCAAAAGTTGCTCTATGAAAAAACACTTAAACTCTTCATGCACTGTGTAGCGTGCTTGTTGCTATGTAAAAATTATAATAATAAAGGTAAAAAGTCATAGCAGGTTTTAGCTAAGTATATAAATTTTTAACGTTAACTTCCATATTAATGTGAAACAGCCATAGAGTTTCTACAGCAAAAACCTCTTCATAGTTCTGAATAGCAATTACTGTTGTTACTTCCATTAATGAATCAACAGAGACACCTGGGACTGGAGTCTGACCCGCTGCCTTGAAAATTTGGAGATGGCATGGAAAACTACTTGAAAGCCATTTTGAAAGGTTTTCTAACATCTCTTCCTGTATGTAATGGTAGGATGCAGTCTGAGAGGACGACACAAATATAGGCATCTATCTGTAGGTAACTGTGTACACAAGAGCACAGCAGTAGCTTGAATGCAAATAGGAAGTGTAATTTTAAACGCTGTGGTTTACCTCTCCCTTCCTTTCTAAGGCCAGGCTGGACAGGGCTCTGAGCAACCTGACCTAGTGCAATGTGTCCTTGCCTATGGCAGTGGGATTAGAACTAGATGATCTTTAAGGTCCCTTCCAATGTAAGCCAAGTGTGAGGAGGAAGGAGCAGCAGAGAGTAACTGTTATGTACTGATCATTGCCCCTGGTTTCTTGGTAAGTGAAGCTGAGCTTGAGAAAGTGAGTAGGGAAGGTGTTGTGTTGATGTTTATCTTGTTGTTTCCTGCTACCCAAATTAATGGTTACTTATAAAAAATAATAATTAACTGGCAATAAAATAGATTAATTGTCCCAGGCCAGGTCTGTTTTTCCCATGATTGTAATTGGTAAGTCATCTTCCTACCTTTATCTTGACCCATGAGCTTTATCCTTTCTGTTCTTGTTATTTACTCCTCACCTCCATCCCAGTGAATGGATGGAATAATCAGGCAGCTGGATGGCTGGATGGGTGTTTGCCTGTTAGCCAATTGACCACTTCCCTCCAAAACAAAAATCCCTGTGAAGTTCTCAGGACTACTTCAGTAGTGATTTCCAGTAGATACCAGTAATGACTCTGCATCTGTTTTGATGTGTCTTCTGTCGTTCTTCTAAAGAGCTTTACACCTTAAAAGACTGCCACATTCTTCCATGTTGTGCTTTTAGGGTACCCAACACATCTTCAGTTTCATGTAACTCATGATTTACAACATAATTCTCACATTTCTTAAAGCCTTTTAAAATTTAAATACATCCCTAAAAAATAAAAATTATATGTTAGGGCTACAGGGGAAAAAACATGAGGCTCAGAGGAGACCCATGATCAAATATGTTTAGTGAGGATGTGGCCAGTTTCTTCTAGATAGGACTGAAATTAAGCAGATTAGATATAAGCCACTGTATTCTAGTAGTCTGGACACTAAGAGTGACTACAGGAAATGCATTTTACAGTAGACATACAAAGTAATTGGAACAAAAGAATAAACATTTCACCAATGAACAGAGCAGAGATGATGAGAAAGTAAGAGGAGTAGTATTTATTACAACAGACGGCAAAAAAAGCCACTAAGTATCTGGAAACCTATAGAGCAGTTTGCCACATATGTCAGATTCCAAACCATAATGCTAAACAAAGTCATGTTGAATAGTGCTGCAGCAAAGGAAAAGAGCACTGAAGGCAAAGATTATTTTGCAGCTCTTCCAAGCTGTTACTGACAGAATACTAGAATACAGCTCATTTCTTTGAGATGGATGACTTCAATATTGAATTACAATGGAAGAAACAAATTTTCAGAGAAAAAACTGTCAAATTTTTCAGAGAGGGAAAGAAAAACTTGACCACAACTGCATCATCTGAAGACAGGTCTTGTGCCTATGATGCAACAGCATGCCAGGCAGCAGGGGTCAGTAGTGACTCCAGCTATTCCTCTGTTGAACTAAAAATAAAACAAAGATACTCTCTGATTAGGAAGTGACAAAGATCAACAGTACAAAACTGAAAACAAAAGGGTAGTATAAGGAACTCCAACCTGACCCTAAGAATAGATTGACACTAGTGTATCATACAAAGAAAACTGAAATGAAGGACAAAAGGGAAGGGCACAGACGGAATGTGATTCAGTTCAGCTGTCACAACTGGGTATCAGTACACTCACAGAGAGGATGGAAATGTGGTGCCTCAATGATAAAACAACAGTTAAAGAGCTAAGGAATACATGGCATGCTATGATATACTGTAAAACCACTTAGTATTTTTGAGCAAGTAATGTTTTAAGCAGGACAATCAAATGAAAAGGAGGAAAATTCTCATTGCTGAAACAGAAGAGATGGAGAGATTCTTTAAAAGGAATAATAAATAGCATGTCCTTCTCTCAAGCGCAGTTTTATATATAATATTTGAAACCACACAACTAATCCCACACCACCAGGATTTCAGGATAAGTTACAAACAAGAAGCTGACAAATAACAAAGCATCAGGATATAAAATCAGAGCAGAAGCATTAGAAGTATTTGATTCTCCTCCCTGGTGAAGCTGATAAATGGGCTTAATGAAATCTAGGAAGGCAGAGAGGAAAAGCCTTTCTGAATAACAGAAATAAGGAAATATGAGTAGGATATTGTGAAACAGTGACCTCACTGACATCAACAACTCGAGACAATTTGTGCTGCTCTTCATTGTAGGAAAAATAATTTCCAGTGTGATACAAGACATCAGTAAGTATACACAACTTACAAAAGCAGACAAACTCTGTTTGATAAATAAAAGAGTAGGTCAACTGTTTTTCCCTTAAGTTGTACTCTTTGTCCCCAGGATGAGTCAACTGTACTTCCAAAAAAAGTCAGTAGTATCTACAAAACAAAAACCCCCAAACTAGTAAAAAAGATCTTGAGCCAAGAAATATCAGGTAAACTAAAATTAACTTCCTTTAACTTTAACAAAAGGTGATATACTGGTAGGCAAAAATATCAGAGCAAAAGTAATAACCAACTAAAGAGGTCTTTCTGATTAAATGCAATAGTGACCTACCCTGATCCTAGAAATATGAGTGGGAGGACCAGAGGTATGAAAGCCCTGACCCAGTCAGCAAACTACCAGTTTCTCCTGAGGAAAAGACTTTTCTTAATTTCCATGAAGTTACAAAAAATATAGTTCTATTTAACTTTCATAACTCAAAAAACTCAAACCATGCCTATAGTATTTAAATGATATAACACAAATATCAAATCGCATTACAAAATAAAAGTTCAGTCACTATATAATTTCTATTGCTTTCTGAGAAATGCATCAAAAAGGTAGATAAGACCCTGTTCAGATCCATGTTTGTATCTAACAAATCAACATTCTGAGACTGCATCTATATAACCTGAAATAGGATTACTATTTTCTATTACCAAATATTCATCAGTTTGACTTCAATGATTTCCCTGTGTGCTCAATACCACTACAAAAGACTGGTGGCTACAACTTAAAATAGAATGCTAAGTATACTCTGAAACAATACACTTAAGAATCTGAAACAGTTCTGGCATTATGCTGCTTAAAGGCTCTTATCCAGCACAGAAATTATTAAAGCCAGTCACATACTTTAAAATGAGCTTATGGAAAAATGTACTGGGCATCAGTGTTTAGTCACTCAGTGACACTGTAAGTGAAGCTGAATGTAAATTTGAGAAGAAAAATCTTTTTTTAGGTTTCACTGTAACAGTCTTAAATATCTAAGAAAAATAAAATTGATAGAAATCTCAGAGGTAGCATAAACTGCACAAGAAAGCTTACACTAAGTAGACTTTACCACCTAGAGCACTGCTCCCATTTTGTCTGGATAAGTATACTGCTTACTCTCAAACTGTTGAGCCTTTGGCAGGAAATGAACAAAACTGGGGAAAGATTCTCAAGGGAATACCATATATTACTGAGATCTGCATAAGGATGATATTGACAGGACATCCTTCAAAGAGTAAAAACAGTGGCCCAAAAGAAATACTTAGGTTTAAAGAAGATTACAATTTAAGCAGGAACACTCTATTATGGATATGAAGTGAATGCATGGTATTTAATAAATGTAAAAAGAAAAGAGATTGAAATCAATATTGAACATCAGAGAGAGAGTAGTAATCTGGCTTTCATATTTATTCAACCTGTTTCTCAGCTGGTAAAAAGTGACATTGCTTTGTTTAGTCAGGAGAAGGCTGGAGATTCATAGCAGCCAGGGATTTAGACCCTTGTACAGTTAGATAAGTTGTGTTTAAATCAGAAAAAGGATCAAGAAAGAGTTTTGGTTACTTGTAGGGGTTGCAGTAATAAAAAGATGGGCATAGAGGCAGATAAATAATTGTATAGTAATTGCTCTGTAATATTTGTTGGGCTACATACTCTTGATCTTCTGTAGCTAATCAAGTAAGAAAACATTTCAGTAGGGATGAAATCAGAAGGGATGCAGTAAATTAACAAAAAGCTGACATTCCTTTAAATTAATAAATATACCACAGGCACATTTATATGGTTAGTTATGGGTGTTGTGATATAAGTCTTCAAAGTTTGACATGATAGCTAATTCTTTATCATGAGAATGGGTTATGGGATGGGAGTGGGCTATGAGAATCAACTACTGTTGATTCACCCATATGCAGCACAAAATTAAAAAAATCCCAACCTATCTGTACTTAAGAAGCTGTAATATATTCAGCTCATCCAAACACTAATATGTTTGTGGGCATCATCATCATGAGTAGGAAATGAAGAGTAGATTTAATCATTAAAACCACCAAATCAATGTCCAAATCCATGTGACTGTACAAAACTTGTGGCCATTTACAGAGACAATAAAAGAAAAATCTAGAATTGGGTAAAAGTTCCCATTACAAATACTTTGAAATGATTGACCAGTAAAATAAAAACAATTATCCAATCCCTGAAAATGCATGCATTCCATAATAACATTATGTATCAATAGTCAGTGGGTCTGCTCTCATGCGTAAAATTACTCTAGTGTATAAATTTTTCAGGATTGGGGCCAAGGAATATAATGCTAGACAACAGAGCCCAAAGACAGTTGCAGCCATTCAGGAATAGTGCTGGGGGTAGTGGTATCAAAGCTGTGGACAGTTGAGTATGAGTTAATAAAACTATACAAATAAAAGATTAAAAAAACCCAAAGAGATATTTAGACTTTGCACAACGCCAATCTGCTTTTACAGTTTGTATGTTCTTAAAGTGGAAAGAAAGGGTCAAGCCAATTACAGAAGCGGGAAATAACCCAAATTTGGCTTATGGGAAGAAAGAAAAAGAGGAAAGGAAAAAGTAAAAAGAGGAAAGGAGAAAGAAAAACAAGGAAAGAGGACAAAGATATCAAAAAATAAGAAATTATGTGTTTAGAATTACCATAGTATTTTTCAGCCCCTGGTGGTCTAGTGGTAAAGGCGCCGCGCTATCACCGCGGAGACCCGGGTTCGATTCCCGGTCAGGGCCACTCCCGGGCAGGTGGGGCTCATTAGCCCTTAAAGGCAACCCACCTACATCCTAAGGACCTCGCTGCCACCGTCCAAGCTCGCTTGGTCCCGGCAGATGAACCTTAGGATTAAAGGGTGGGCTCAGTTCCGCGCACACTGTGTCTCACCTAAAAAATCCAATGCGCAGGCTGGAAGGTGTAAAGACCTTCCCCGGATCTTCGCTCGCGAAGACTGGCCATTATTTATTATTATTAGTAGTATTTTTCAAGTCGAAGCTGATCGTGATTTAAATACTATTTTAAAATAGAAAAAGTTTGGTCAACAAGAAAATGATGATTGATGAAATTAGGAAAAGAAGATTAAATTGCAAAATAAATTGGGTATCTAAAGTAAAAGAAAAACTTGACAGATTTACCGTCCACTTATGATAGAGGCTTGTCTCAGTTCACCTGGGACTTTTTTCACAATATTAATTAGAGCTTATAGTTTAAGTTTTCTGAATCTCTGCACTGAACATGAATACTTCTCTTTGTTGTTGGTATAAGGAGACCAGACTCCTATCTCTGACACATAACCCATCTAAAGATAGGTTGTGTGAATACTGTCTGGAACCAGCTGCCATGAAATAACTCTGAGAAACTGTCAGCCTCTAGCTGGAAAGAAAAATCTAAAAGAAGCAAACTCACAGGGAAAAAACCTCAAAATAATATAATGGTGGGAAAGCATTGCTTTTTCAGAATTAAATCTATTATATATCATCCAAAAAATACAATAATACCTTTGCAACTGCAAATACAGTCTTATAAGAGGGCAGTAAGGTTCAATAAAGTAAACTAGAAGGATCCAGCTTACATGGGTAGACACAGCCAAGATGTCTAGTAAAAGGAAAAAATAGCCTTGGATATTTGTCCTATGTTTAGCTGAAGGGTTGGATAGCACCAAGAAAAACTTTTAAGAGACCTACTGTGAGGTAACTTTCAGATTTCTGGATATGCATTCAAATATGACCATGGACCTCTATTAAAGATGCAAAAAATTAAGCAGGGTAAGACAGTGTTTACTCCAGAGTGTAAACATGCTTTATGTCAGGGAAAAAAGAAAGTCATTTCACCTGTGAAAGGCATTCACATAGGACGGCAGTATCTACAAGCATTTCCCCATTGAGTTAGGATCCACACTTTTGTCCTCTAGGCTGCATTAATTTTGGCTGTGAGAGAAGGTACACATACCCTGCTATGTGTCAGATCTGATTCACAGGGTAAGCAACAGGATGTGAAGAGGGCACGTCAAAGGTCCACAAAGCTCCATAATCTCAGTCATCCCCTGAACATTTATTTATGTAAATAGACTTGGAAGCATGCCCCGCAGATCAAGAAGTAGTGTAGTGAAATTACTTCTCTTAAAATGAGACTGGGAGGTTCAATGCTATTTGATGGACTGAAGGAATAGAGCTTACTGTTTCAGATATTAATTAAAACAAAAGATAGCACTGATCTGATCTTTATGTGGTTCAGATATGTGATATGTCTCTCACACAAGTATTTCCAACAGCGAGTAAAGAAAGGAACAAGCTCTCTTTGACCAGAGACTTTGATTAAGAAAGACAATGCCATAGGTGTACATTTTCTCTTTCCTTCAACCCTGCTTCTGAAAGGCAGTCAGGCTTGATGTTATGAACTAGGAAAATGGACATTTATTAATGATCTAGACCAAAAAAAAATCTCAAGCACCATTATCAATCAAAAGGTTTTAAAATTTACTATGCTTAACTTTTCCACAAGTGACCAAAACCCATCCTTCTCTTCACAGTCATGTTTAGAAGCAGACTGTATGTTTACAGTCTCTATATAATATAGACTGTACATTTACAACACTGATCTTCACTTTCGAAACTGTGGTTCAGTCTAGGTTTTTGTAGTAACCCCAACTTATTAACTACTAGAATGACTTTCTACTTCTTCTTTGACTTTCCAGTAAAGTCAAAAGGAGGATAAATCATAATTCTATAGTCTTACCCACTCCACGTTAGAGTTCATTACATAATAATGCAGGCTACTATATGCAATACAATTGTTTCTCAGAAAGTATGTGTAAATATAAATTTAAAAAAACCCCAAAACATAAAAAGAAAAGGAGACAGAGAGAAATAAAATCAAGATAACAAGAACTGCAGGTCATCCTTATGAATTATAAAAGTGAGGTATAAAAAATAATTAAAAATGAGCAATGAACTACAACTACTCTGGGCTGGCATTAGCTGCCATTATAAATTGAGGAAAGAATTCCCCAAATAATTGCAAATAGCCACCAGAGATTCTGCAAACCAGTTAAGATGTGTCTCTGGGTATGCTAACAAAAGCAATTTCTTAGCAAGCAATATGCTAGCCACCTGGGAGGGTTAATGAATCTGCTTTGTGGTAAACTTTTTAGGAGTACATGCTACAGAGACTTTTTAAGCGTGATGCTTTCTGAATTCTATTATTTCTATAAAGTTCTTTTGACTGAAATTCATAATTCCTTTTATTGTGGAGATTCCTGCAGCTCAGTTTTCACTGCACTACACATTTAGCATTGGGGTAGGTTATTACAAAACTGTTACTTGTTATCCACAGTTGAGAGTATCGTTTTTTACAGTATTTTAAAGAGGGATTTTCTGTTATTTTTTGCACTGCTTCGTTTGTATGTAATATTTAGTCTCTACTGCTACTCAGAGAGCCAGACTGCTAAAAAGTTACTCTCTTCTGTAGCTTTCTGTAAATATTAAACACCAGCTCCCCATCGTCATTTACAGCCCGTCCCCTACAGAGGGCACCTTTGCCTTATTGGAATTGCTTCTGCAAAAGAGATAATCGGTGGTTATCAGGGAAATAACTGAGCCTTAAAGAGAGCTCAGACTTCTCACAGACACAAGGACCTGTTTGCCTAGAGTTTTTAATTAACTAAGTTTTGTACTATAACTCAGCAGCCAGAAATAACAAGGTTTCTTTCTGCATTATTATAGTCTCCCCAAAGAAGGGAGGCGATGAACTGGAGATAGTTAGAATTTATACGAGAGACCAGTGAGTACTGAGATGAATTAAAGAGTGTAAGTTTTGGGGTTTTTTATCTTTCCATCAATAATTAGGGGTTTTGTCATTAAAAAATGTTTCTGAGATGAGTACTAAAAACATTGTCCGTGGGAAAGCAAGCTGTAGAAAGAAAGTCAACCATTTCCCAAATAAATCTTTCTAAAGACCTCCAATTAGTAATTGCTATCTGAAAGCTGTTCAAGTGGAAGAAAGTAAGATTTTATTCTCCTTTGTAGATTAGATTATCAAAACTGACCCTGAAATTCTTTTGGGGAAAATACCAATTGACAGAAAGACTGAGCCAAAAAGTAATTTTCCTCCTGATTTTTTGATGTGTTATTATTTTTGAAGTGTTGAGTATATCATTCATAGTATCTGCCGGTTCTGACTAAAACTAGAAATACTTTTCTATTCAATATTGTTTTTCAGCTCAATCTGTAACACCGTCATCCTTTACAGGCCACTTCACTAATATGTTAAGACAGATGTAAACGTCACTGATTTGTAAAATGACAAAGTGAAAATTCTAAAGAATAATCCTTCTTCTGTCATTTTATATATGTCTGACCATTCAAAACAAGCTACAGTTGTAAAAAGAAGTACAAGACATGGCATCTATGTGACTCCCAGATAGGCCAGTACGATGTTAGTTCATATTAACTAGAGGAAAACACACAAATAAATGCATTGCTCCCTTTGCATAATGCCTTTTTACAGCGTTCCTATCAATAAAAGTTACAAATAGCCTTATAAATTTAACAGCAGGCAACCTGTTGCAAGAAGACACTAACTTCTCCAGACTGGTTTCTGGGACTAATGTTGAGTGTAAAGAATCTAACACAAAATCCAGCAAAGAATGTGCCCTGCCTTCCCTAACATTTTTTCTAGAAGACTCTTATAGAAAATGCATTCATGTTTACATTTTCAGCTTCAAATACCCAGCACAAAAGCATTCAAACAAAAAAACCTGAATCTCTAGCCCAGGCTGCTAAATTAATTAAGCAGTCCCTGTATTCATGAGTAATACTTTAATGCCATTGGAAAAAACTGTTTTAGGGAGCATTTTAGCAAGCTACTCTTGTACTATAATTTTACTTCCTTTTTCTTTTCTAATTATAGGCTGAGGCTGGATTCCTCACAAATGAAGGAAATTTTTGTTTTAAGATTTCATTTCTAGAAATCAACAGAAATGTTTCCCATGTAAAGACTGAGAAATCAAGAGCTTGTACTTACAAAAATGTCCAACAGAAATATATATTTTAAGACAGTTAATGTAATGCAAAACAATTGAAGCTACATTCGCACTAGTAAATTACACAGTGCCACCAATATTCCCGAGTCCTGGAATGCGATGGTCTACACTGTAAAACTGTTTGAATGGCCCTTGGCATACTCTACGCATCCTAAAACCCAGTTCAGTTTGAGGGAGAGGGAGGCTGCACATCCCAGAGACCCTTCCCAACTGGCAGGCTGCTGCCACTACCCTCTTTTGAACAGGAGAAGTTTACAAATAAGCATATGTGCTAGTTGGCTTTATTGCATGGGAACATTCCCAGGCGAGTGTAATTTGCTAGCATAAACCTAGCCTCCAAAACTGTGTTTACTGCAGCCATTATGTATCACTGTATTTAAACAAATTCAGCTATCAGCCCTTACTTGTAAACTGTGTGCTGAGTTCTAAGCAGGAAACAAAACACTCAAGAAAACATTTTCTTGATTATATATACTGCTATAGGCATTATTTTCCTTGTAATTGTTTCAGCTTGATAGTAAAAAAATAAAACTTGGTGCTGTTAAGAAAATGATAGTTTAGAGTACAGCTTTATAGTTGTAGATAGAACAGATTATAACAGAAAGTAAAAGCCGTAGAAGAACATTTTAGAAGTATCTAAGCTACTTAGGAGCTCCACTTTCAAAACAGAACAAATTTAGCGGAGAACAAAAGGTCTTTATTATCGGCATAGGCTACTCCACGACATTAACAGTGAAAACACTGTACAACCCAACAGCAAGTGTGGTTGAACATAACCCTTAAAATCTTGTGACACATTTTCCTTGAGAAGTAAGAGAGTCTACTTGGAGATCTTCCTCCTGGTAATAATATAATGGTCAACTGGCCTGAATTTTCCAAGGAAGAACCAGAGAAACCTTACTATAGACTTCATATTTGATTGCTCATGTTCACTGCTGCCATGTAGGAAACATGGCTTAGTTCTCTTGTCCTGTAGGAACAACAGAAGATGCATGCATGAAAACTGCTTTCCTACCCTGGAAGTGACCTGCCCAACTGGTGATTAGCTGTACCACAGAATATATAAATAGGGATGCAGAAGCCTCATTTCAGCTTAACCTTCCTTGGAGGCCCACTTGTGCAAATGCAGTGAACCCAAGCAAAGATTGTGTTTAGGCATGGACTCTCTCTTCAAAATAAAAATTAGCTCTGAAATTTGTACTTCCATCTGTACATCCAACAAAGGAAACCTACACACTTGGTGAATTATGTAATAAGTGATTTTGGCACCTACTAAGTCATGAGACAATTGGTAGTATGAGTGTGGGACCTGAAGCTTTTTGTGGATCTAAGTTGCCCTATCCCTCTTCATGTGTGAAAACAGAATAATCCTCAAGTGCCTGAGACTGATCATCAGATTGAAGGGTATAATTAAGCAAAAGCACAACTATTAAAACTCTTTCTAACCTGCTAGATTAAAGCAATTTAGATGGTGGTAGTTCATTTTTCTTGTTTTGAAGTTCACATCTAAAGTTTATACTCACGTGTTTAGAAGAACAAGTTTTAATGAAACCAACTTGCTAATATATACTTTTACTAAAAAGTATTTTGTATGGATAAAATTCCATCATTGTAATTCATCTCCTTTTATGTTTATGATTTTCTTAAATTTGTTTCTTACTCAAATATATTCACTGCTTTTCTCCAAAAGTTTCCTTTTCTTTTCAAAGTATAAGGATAAAATGTGATTTTCTTCTTTTTATTCTTTCGTGACTCAGCTTCTTGCTTTCCAGTGTTAAGTACCTACTTATAGAACTACAGCTGCACATAAAGCTAAGAATGTATTGAGGAACTGCTATCTTCATAAGTCTATTTTTATGGAATAAGTATTCCAAGAATTTAATTTGTATAAGCACTCAAATATATAAGCCTAAAGTCCAGTATTGGGACTAATAAATTACAATTGCATGTAAGTCACTGAGCACTGAAGATGAACAGACAACACAGAAGTTATGCTATTTATAAATTCAAACAAATAGTCTTAATAAAAGTCTTTTGCCATTATCCGTAATCAATGGTGTATATTTCAAGGGAGCTTATTTTGGCCCTACCACCCCATTATACCTACCATAAAGACACAGGAACTTTTTAAAAATGTTTCATATCTATGCCAAGTGTTATCCTGTTTTAAAATCAGTATATTTTTGTTTGTTTGTTTGTTTGTTTTTAATGGGAAAATAGAGAAAACTAGGATTTTCTGCAAATTATATTCAACTAGTTTGGTATTCAGTGCCTTCCTTATTTATGGGTTTGTAACAAATTTTTGGCATAGACAACTATTTAGGTGTACATTTTAGTTCTTATTATTGATGAAGAATGCACAGCAACAGTAAAGGAAAAGATGTGTCTGTCAAACAGAGGTAGAGAAGAGACTACTTTTCATCATCCCTGGATGACTTTAGACATTAAGTGCAAGGTACTTGAGAACATATTTGCAGTTTTCCTTCTCGACTAAACAAGGTCTTAGTATCTTAAGACATTTACATGATGTGAACCAATGATTTAATGAAAGCTTTTAAAGCTAGAGTTAGAAGTAGACAGGACTAGTCCATGCTGTAGATTGTGCCCCACTGGGTGTGATATAATCCAAAGCTGCCTCTTACAGTTTTAGGAACCCTGTGTGGGAAATCATATTATGCTGGACACCATTGTAAGTGCTTAGATCCAACTGGGAACATTATCCAGTATCCCAATGAACAGCAAACAATAAGCAAATACAGGAGACATTCAGTGCCACTGTGAAAGTGTATTTTGAGCTTATGTACTTGGTGTCTTCTATCCAGACAAGAGGGCTCTTCGTAGCCTTCCTTGCGAAGTTCATTTTCATCTGCAAATCATGGAGATCAGACAGTTTCCAAGAAAATCTAAATGTTGCCCATTAACAACCTCTGATGTATGTAAACGAATAAACAAATCCCCCAAAACACAATCCCCAAACACCTGAGAAGAAAAAGGGGCCTAACGGAAATATCTCACAGGTCTTCTGTAGTTTTGCAAGTGTCAGTGTACAGAGCTCAGAAATGTGTCTGGTGGTGTTCCTGTTTCTGATCTAGGCTTTATAGCCAGGTAGCCCCCCCCCCAGTTCCTGTCATAATGAGTGTGAATATGCCGCCCATGAAACACTCACCCCATTTACACACCGCCTGAGACAGATGGGGGCAGTGGCTTGGGAGCAGCAGGGGAAAGACAGCTTTTCCGTTTCTGCTTCTCCTAAGCTTGCACTCAGACAGTGAAGAAACAAACACCCGCTTCGTCACAGGTGGGTTTAAACCCTCTTTCGTCCGTATCACATTCCCCAGTTCTGCCCGCGTTTCCTTCCCCCGAAAGGACGTTTCTCCCCGGGGGAGGCCGCGGGGTGCGGAGGGGCGCGGAAGGGCGCGGAGGGAAGCGCTGCCCTCCACGCACGGGCACTAGTGGGCGCTGCACTTTCTGTTCGATTTCTCTAAGCCCCGATATTCCATATTGCGTCCAGCCGGGCACTGGGGCAGCCGGGTGCAGGGAACTATTGCTTCAGTAGAAAAGACTCCGTCTGTGTTTGCAGTTTACAGGCAGTTGTCATTTACGTCTCGTGGCTTTACTGGTGCTGAGCTGGCAGAGGTCACTGGCAAGCAAGCACCAGGCAAATTACTGCCTTGGTTTTTTTCTTTTTCTTTTCTTTTTTTTTTTTTTTTTTTTTTTTTTTTTTTTTTTTAAGCAGCACGCCACAGAGCAGCCCCTCGCGTCACGGCTGAGGGCTCCGAAATAAGGTGTCGCTCCCTTTACTACTGTGTTTTTACTACACAAAACACCCGTGATGTCCCCAAGAAGCATTGGGGTGCTTGAATGGGATGTTGAAGTGCTGTGCACGCCACTTTAAATTTGAGCTTCTTTTGGTATGGTTGGCAACATAACTTTGTCTCCTCCACTGACACGTTTCTCTCTTGTTATTTAACAGGGAATCTCTTTGGTCCTATTGCAAGAGACATGCAAAAAAATACCTGGGCACGTTATCGGAGTCTACTTAGCAACTTTCAGACTTTGTTCCTCTGCTTTGTTACCTAAATACAGAAGACAGAAATGGGAGATAACGCTCCCATGCAAATGAAGAGATAGTTGCTCGTCGAGTCTCTGCTTGTGATAGTGGAAGACGCATTGGTTTTCCCTAAAGCAGATTTTTTTTCCCGGTAGCCTGATGCATGGAAAGCGCCAGTGCATTGTCCTCGGACAGCTGATGCTTATCGGGCCAGTGGGGGTATTGTGTTTCAGCTCGTGGCACTGGAAAACCTTGTAACTTTCTTTTGAAGTTAAATGGCTTCGTTTTGTTTCCATGTATGAATAACTCTCCGAAGAACTATAGTGACCCAACAGCGGACCCGTTTACAACGCCCGTCCAAGCAACCTGTTCCTTTCTCTCGGGCGGAGCTTTGCCCAAGAACTGGTCCTCTCGGAGAAGCAGACAGGAGGACAGGAGGAAAGGGAGGGAGAGGGGGAGGCTCCTCAATCAGCCCAAGTTGCATCGTAATTAAATTTTATTTTATCCTACCGAGGCATGCAAAATATCGAGCAAAATACAAGTTTAAGTAATTTGTTTGTATTCTTACCTGTAGGACTCGGAAATTAACAGCCCCGCTAGTTTACTGTTAAGCCTGGAGAGCGAGAGATTGCTTTGCAAACATTACAGTTATTATGTCTGCAGTTGGTACTCTTTGTATAAATTATTGATCAGCCATCTTATTTTTCTTTCTGCTTAATGGATATTATAGCATAGCCGTTTACACGCTATAGTTAAGGTTGTGTCAGCACTTCCATTTATAACATCCCCCTCTTACGCAGAGTTTATAACTCGCTATAAAATTCCGCTTTGTGCTGAAACTTTTCAAGCAAGGGCTCGGACTTTTAAAGATCCTTTCTTCCTCCTCGTCCCCCCCACGCCTCTTCTCCCCCCCCACCCCCGAAAGAACAACTAAAAATGTTGGTCTGCTTTTTTGAAATATGGGAATAAACAGGGCAAGCCCCTCTACGCCAGTGTTTTTCATTCACTTAAGTGACACGAGGAGTAAAAGGCTGCGTGTCTCGGACTGTCAGTTCATATACTTAAAAATAAATAAATAAATAAGAAGGCAATGCGCATTTTTTTTGTTGTTGTTACGGTTATTATGTTTATAAAGGAAGCAATCGGTGCTGGAGCGGCCGCCGATCCGCCGCTCCTCTCAGCGCCCGGCGGGCGGCGGCACCGGGGGCTCGGCGGGGCCGTGGGAGGGAGGGACGGAAAGAGGGAGGGAGGAGGATTCCGCCGCTCCCCACGGCTCTAGAACGTGGAGCAGGAAGAGCAGTCCCCCAGCACCGACAGAGATCGGGATGCGCACTGGAGAGCCAGGAGCACTGAACTTCGTGCCGGCTCCCGGTGTTCCGACTAGCCTGGCTTGGGAGCGAGGGAGGGAGCGGCTGAGCGAACTAACCCTGTGAAGGGGGGAAGGCACGGGAAAGGGCAGCTCAGATTAGATCAACGCTTTAACATAATTTAGTGGCAGGGGCTTTGTACTTCATAATTATTGCTCCGAGCGACTTTCCCTACCTGTTGGTAGGTGAATTAACACGTTGGACTGAGGACCTCTAATGAGAGCCCAAGTCTGACTCAAACATCACCCGTCTATGCCAGCCCTCATTTAATTCACGCAGGGAAGTTGGTTATCATTTCCTCCTCGCGCTGCAGCTCTCCCTCTCGGCTGTCAGTTGTCAGGTGAATGTCAGCACACAGTGCCCAGCCACTGCTCCATCCATCCATCCATCCATCCATCCTGAGGCAGCCCGGGAAGGGAACACGACCCGACCCGTTTCACCATGTGGCTCTGGTAGCAGCAACGCGATCGAGAGGCTCGAATCAACAGAAGTGTTGTTTTAGTTGACTGACTTCGAAACGTCTTTTCTGAAGTCAGAACAGTGACTTAAGGAAAAAAAAAAAGTAAATAAGCAAGTAGCTTAATTGGCGTTTGGTTTTTTGCAATTTACATATATGCGCTTGTGTGTGGGTGTGGTGGGAGTGTGGGTACGTGCGTCTGTGTGTGTGTCGGCTGCTGGGGAGGAGCGAGGCAAAGGATGAGAGGGCTCCCAAGCCGTCGGTTTTTGCATCTCCCAGTACAGCGTGTCCTTGGTCAGAGCATCAGTTAGCATCCCCTGAGATAAAACCCACTGCCCGTGGGGATGAGGGGGCAGAACTGAGGGATACTCCCTGGAGTTAAATCCTGCCCTTGTACTCAGGCGGTGAGTACCCAGGGAGCCAGGAGGGCTCCCTGACGCAAGGGTGTAAAGCCGGCAAAGGATGCTCTAGCGCTCTAGCGTTGAAGTGCCGGGGTAGGCAGGGCGTGTGCGAGTGACCAAGACGACAGCAATTCCCCATCCAGCCCTGTGCTGGGGATGCACAGCCACTGCTTTCAGTTCTCCGTCTGAGAGGCTCACATTAAACCATTAACACAAGTGGTATTTTGCTACCAGATTCTCGTTTTTAAAGACTTTAAAAGTTATTTTAATGGCTCCAGAAGTTTCTTCACTTTCTTCCACCACCTTTTTTTTTTTTTTTTTTTTTTTGGTTAAGCAGGCACCCTACGTAAATATAAATTGCAGTAAACAGAACGTGTAAGCAATCTTGCCTTGTATTCTGGATTTTTTGTGATATATGGTGGACTGTTCCGAAGTGTATGCTATTGTTAAAGCTGTTTGTGCCGGGTGTACTAATGTACTGTTTGATTGAGTGAATTAGCAGTCATAACAATCTGGCAGTCTGGCCATAGAAGTGTGCTCAAATTGATTTGTGTTATGGCTGGACTGGAAAATCTAGTGTTAGTTGTTTTTTTGCCCTGGGGCATTGTTTGTACCAAACTCCACTTTTCATTTAATTTTCCAATATATTTTTGAAAGACCAAAAGGTTTGTGATCAACATTTGCTGCACTTTATTATTATTCAGTTATTAAAAATATCCTATGAGTAATTTCAGGTTCCCAAAAACCTTGCTTTCAATTAGAGTAAACATAATTAGCGTGATGTCGTGCCTGGAATGGCAAATCTCCCTTTGTATCTATTAAGCATGTTATCTACTTGTCCTGTCACTGAAAGGAATCCAGTTTGTATTTATATCGGACAAGGTCTTGTGCTACTTTGACTACAAGGCAACAATTAGAAAAACAGCACTGCAGTATCCAGTTTCTTACTACTGGTACAACATTTCACATCAATCTCAACTGTATTCATGGTGTTCTCAATGTTTAGTAAGTATCTTGGTGGAAGAGAAGCAAAAAGAGGATCTCTATTCACACACTTACATTTCTATGAGTCTATTTTCCTGAGCGATGCAGGGGGGATTCGGTATGAGGTCCCTCCCTCTTTCTCAGTCTTCCCTCTAAATAACAGATAGCTCCTCAAAGGGGGATTGCTGCTCGAGACCTGAAATTAAGAGCAAAGCAGAACTTACCTTCTCTTTGCCAGTACTTGTTCCTTTCTTAGAATCTTCTGCTCGGCAGTCGTTTGCCAGAATTATAATGCAGAATGATTAAACCTAAAACACTACTCTATTGATCACACAGAAAGCTTTGTGAAATCATCTTGTTTCTTCTATTCAGAAACGGTGAACAAAATAGGTCACTAGACAAGGATAAGATAAAAAACAAGACAGAAATGTATTTCTCAGGAAAATAAATTCCAAAGAAATGCAGGAAAAAAATGTGGATGAACTTAACATGATAATACACTATTCATCCTTACCAGGTGTCTATCTTCTGTATCCATCCCCTCCCCCCAGACCATTCCTTCACACACATTCAGAAGATAAATACTTTTCTGTTTTGGTTTTTTTTTTCTGAATGAATTAAAATATTTAATTATCAATAATAACTGAGGAGGGGGGAGGGAGCTGATGTAGTATCCTATCTCCTGTCAGTCAAGTATTCAGATTCCTTAAAATGCAACAGCTACAATGCGTTTTCTAATTGCATTTTACCCTTTACAGCTGCCCTCAAAATTGTAATTTAATAAAATTGTGAACACCATATCAGTCTTTTTTTAAAGCAATAAATTACAATCACTGTCAATACATCTTGCTGCTTTAACTAACATTCTAATATATCAAAATGGTAAAAAGAAAGAGAGAGAGAAACAGAGAAAATACCTGCCCTGAACACTTACATGAGCAGAACAGAAACCCTGCTTCAAACAATCTTCCAGGAAAGAAATTAAAGACTTCTTAATTAGTGCAGCAATTAGGCTTTCTTGGTCGCATTTTAATCAGCCCAGGCCCTATCAAAGGACAAACAGAACGATTTGCAGGTCTTTGAATTTTAAACAGTCTTATTGATTTCAGCACCATAAGTCTTCACTTGACACAGGCAGAATTTTCAAATATCAGTTACAGTAATTTGAGTTTTGCTGATATCAACTCAGGGAGAGAAAAAGAAAACATCCAACAATATTATTATGTGAAAGGGTCAGCAAGTGAGAGAAATGCAATCTAGAGAAGTTTACAAAGACCGGCCGCAGGATTTGTTGGTTTATGTGAGTGTGTGAGTATATGTGCAAGTTAAAATAATCGAGATGCTCCCTATAATAATTAGAAAGACTTACCACGCCAGAAGCTTTGAGGAATCTTGAACCTTTTCATAAATCTGTTTCTTTCTAGGTTTCTAATCCCAGTGTTGCATTGAAACCATCAAGGTTAACCCAAACCCCTGGAAGTAAACTCTTTCAAACTACATTTTCCTTTGGACCACGAGGATTTTACATTTGTGAGGCCACACAGCAAGTAGAAAAGCAGAAGGGCTGGTGTGTGTCAGATTGTAGGAAAGGTAGAGAACAAAAGAAATGGAAGGTTTCCTAATTCAGAGTTCACTCAGGTCTCCAAGTGGCAATATCACATGAGTCTGGCTCTGTCCCGACCTTCTTAAGGATCTGTTCTGTCTTCATAAGGTGTGAGAGAAGGTAAGATGCAAAAGGACAGGTGAGGCAAAGAAAATACGGACGGAGTTGGCTTTCTACAATTGAAAAAAAAAAAGATGCAGTGCATCTATGTTTTGAAATTACAAGTTTTACGCAACACTAGATCCCACCACTGGGATCCCACCACTGGAATTCGAGTTGTATAAGCTCCTCGAGACAAACATTCTGAAAAAATCCCACCTAAAAATGGCTCAAAGAAGTGTTCTGTCCAATTATGGGTACACAAGACTTCAAATCAAAAGGCTGCTTTGTATTTTCTTGGGTTTATTTGCAATTTTAAAATTTTACTGCAGGATAGCTAAAATTTCAGTAGTAATGGACCTCTTAAGTGGCTTTAGAACACAAATTCCCTTAGACTGAATTTAAAGTACAATAAGCAAACAGATCGCGTGAGAGTAGTTTATGTCTGATACTGCGGAAATTCCCCTGCACCAAAGTACCACAGTTGAGATTATCCACTCTGCAGATGTGTCATCCCGTGACTCATGTCTCACGTAATAGTACATATAAAGAAAAAGAAGACAAAAAGCTATGGGCACATACATGCATGGCATGTAATTAAGCACACAGAGGGTGCATTTTTTAAACAGGAAGAACTATGTACGCACCGACTCCCGATTTTGCACACCTCCATCAGTACCAGTGGCCACTTCTTGGCCCCTTTGAAAGTGCGAAGTGCCCTGAAGACATGCGCGCCAGAGCCCCAGGCTTTCCCGACGGGCGCCAAGCTGCCAAACCCCGTTCCATCCCCATCCCGACCCCGGCCAGGTACCGCGCCAAGCCGGCCGCGCCGCCCGCCCCACCGCGCATGCGCGGGCCGGCGCCGCGCTGACTTTGCGCGCTACCTGGCGCGGAGGGGCCGGGGCGGCGCTGCGCGGGCTCTGCGCGCCATCGGCACCTGTTGCGCGGTGGTACCTGCGCGGGCCGCCGTCTTTCCTGTCTCCTAAGTTACTTGTGTGCCGCCGCAGCCCGCTCGGTGCGGTGCCTCGGCGGCCTGACCCGTAGTGCCCTTGTCCCCTCCGATCCAGGGCCGCCGCGGGAAAGCCCTCCGCGGATGCTGCCGCGTGGGGCTGCCCGTGCGCGCCCCGCGCAGCCGCCGCCCGCGCAACAAAGGGGACCCTCGGCAGCAACTCCCACGCCGCCGGGAGGAGCGTCTTGTGGTCCCGGGAGAGCAACAACAGCAGCAAGAGCAACAGACCCGTCCGGAGGTTTCTGCTTTTGTCTGCCCCGGCAAGGTGTGCGGAGCCCAGCGCCCGCCCCGCGCCTCGGCTCCCCCGCTCCCGCCCGGCTTTGGGGGGAACGCTGGAGACGCTCGTGTTTCTCCACAAACTGTGTTGACAAGCGACTGTTGAAAAGGGCTGGGAAAATTACATCTCATCTCTGGTGGGGTGAAATATGAAACATGTAATCTAACGGTTCCTGAAGGAGGGGGGGAAGAGAGACTTCTCTCGTCTCTCTCTCTGTTTTCCTGCTCCGGGTTCCTGGTTGGATAATTTGGGTTAATACTAGTGAGTGAGCCTTTTGCTGCTTCAAAGGGTATTTCAAGTTGCCGGAGCTCCTCCCCTCCGCACCGTGTGACAACAACAACTCGTCCAGCGAGCGAGCGGCGGCGGCGGCAGCAGCCAGCACTTCCCAGCTCATTTTCTCTCTGTCATTCCCCTCTCAATCTTTGATCAATGTACTTGCCAGAGAGAACCGAAGTCCTTCAAACCTCCTCCCTTTCACCTTCGTCTTTAACGTGGTGCTAGAGCAAGGACCACAAAAAGAAACTGCCCTCCCCCTCCCCTCGGCCCCAGCCCCGCCGCCCGGAGCGGACTTCTCCTCCTCCTCCTCCTCCTCCGTCCCCACTTGCGGGACACTTTGTGCGTTCTCTCTCTCACTCTGCCCCCTGCTCTCTCGCTCGCCGCAGCACCTGATCCGGGGTTATCCCCCCCTTCTTCTCCCCCCTCCTCCCTTCTCTCCTTTCCTCTTTTTTTTTTTTTTTTTTTAAATACATTTTTTAATTTTTCCCCTTTCCCCTGCGTGTGTGTGTGGGAACTTTCCCCCCTCCCCCTGCCCCCTCCGCCGTATATGTGACCATGGCCGTACCGGCTGCTTTGATCCCTCCGACCCAGCTGGTCCCCCCTCAGCCTCCGGTCTCAACTTCTGCCGCCTGCACCACCACCACCACCACCTCCTCGTCGGCCACCTCGTCGGCGGCCACCTCCTCTCCGTCTCCGTCCATCGCTCCCCCGCCGGCCGCTTCGGGGACAAACCTATTCCGGCCGGAGCCCATCGCAGCGGCGGCAGCGGCGGCGGCCACAGTCACCTCCACCACCAGCGGCGGCGGCGGTAACGGCAGCGGCGGCGGCAGCGGCGGCGGCAGCCCCAGCCTGGGCACCGGCGGCGGCGGCGGCGGCGGCAGCAGCGGTGGCGGCAGCGGCGGCACCTCCACTCCCAATGCCAGCGCGGCCAGCGCGGCCGGCAGCCTACCCGGCAAGCCCGTGTACTCGACCCCATCCCCGGTGGAGAACACCCCCCAGAATAACGAGTGCAAGATGGTGGATCTGAGGGGGGCCAAAGTGGCCTCCTTCACCGTGGAGGGCTGCGAGCTCATCTGCCTGCCCCAGGCTTTCGACCTCTTCCTGAAGCACTTGGTGGGGGGCTTGCATACGGTCTACACCAAGCTGAAGCGGCTGGAGATCACGCCCGTGGTCTGCAACGTGGAGCAGGTCCGCATTCTGAGGGGGCTGGGGGCCATCCAGCCCGGGGTCAACCGCTGCAAACTCATCTCCAGGAAGGATTTCGAGACCCTCTACAACGACTGCACCAACGCCAGGTAAGCGCCGCAAGGCACACGCGCACCCCGCCGGGCCCCCCGCCGCCGCCCCGTCCCACCCTCGCGCGGTGCGGTCCGGGCGGGCGGTGCGCCGCTCCCCGCTGCCCCCTCCCGCGCTGCCCCCGCACCCAGCCGGCCTGCTGCGCATCCGGCGGCGCTGCTTCTTGGTGGGACGGAGGGAGCGAGGGGGAAGGAGAAGGGGTGTTTGTGCCCCCCTCCCGCTGCGCCTTGCGAGTGTCGCCCTGTCATTGTCCTCTTCTCTCATCCGTCCGAGGCGTGCCGGGGGCAGCGCAGCGCGGGAGCGGAGGGCCGGCGGGGGTGGGGAGGGGGCAGCAGGGCCAAAAAGTGCTTTCTGAGCGACCCCGCTGCTCAGGCTGTCCCTGGATGTATCTTTAAAGCGGGCAGCCCTGGGAAAAAACCTCCCGAAGGGTGCACGGGAGTGGGCGGGGAGCGGAGGGACGGCGACACAGACACTCGGGTGTCGCGTTAACTGGGATGGGGTGCGCAACTGCCTCCCGGGCATCGGGCCCAGTTCCGGGGAGATGGAGGCCACTTGGCCATCAGCTGCTGTCACACATCCGAGGGGGCACGTGCACTTTTTGTATAAGGCTGTGGGGCAGTTGCCACATGGCGAACGGGGGAGGTGGAGGGAGGGCGGGAAGACGGCGAGGAGGAGGAGGAGGAGGAGGAGGTGGCGGCGGCGGCGGCGGCTTTGCTTTGGGGCAGTGGGGAGAGGTGCCAGGCGGCCGGGCTGGGCTGCTCCCTCGCGGTGGGGGGGGGTGGTGTCGGTCCCCGAGGAGCAGGTGCGAGCAGCTCCAGGTCCCCGCCAGCCGGGGAGGAGGCGACGGGGGCAGCGGGAGCGCGGCAGGGGTTTTGGCCAGGCTGGATCCTGCTGCCGCGTAGAGTAACGCGGGCGCGGTGGCGGGAACGGCTCCGGGGGCGGGGAGCAGCGCTGCGGCTGCGGGCGTTGTGGGGGCATCCGCGCACCCCGCGGGCCTGGGAGGCGCGTAGGGGAGGTGAGCCCCAAACTTGCCACAGCCGGAGAGGGGTGTCGGAGGGGCGAGAAGGAGCTGGCAAAAGAGGAAATTCCTGATGCAATAGCAGCCGCCTTTGCAACGGAGGGCGAAAGCGTGGGGCTGTTATCTCTCAATCTGTAGGTTACAGGGCTGAATCTCCTCGATAAGGAGAAGGGATCGCATAACTGCCGTGACCCCGAGATCAGAGCGGTCGGAAGCGGCTCCAGTTCCCGGGGGCTCGCCCTGCCTGGGGCGGGGGCGGGGGGCTCTGGCTCTGCCGCGCTGGAGGGGCCTCGGGAACTTCCCACGGAGGACGTCGTGGACAAAGTCCCGATGCGACTTTCAGTATACGCAAACAAACAGACCGGGCTCGTTTCACTTTCCTATTGTAGGATTTCTAGGTGCAGCAATAGCCAACACGTGGGGAATTAACCCTACGCGATGCCGTGCTCCTGACCGTCCCGTCCGCGATGGCGGGGGATGTGACATCTCCTCCTCCCCCTCCCCTTCCCGATTCAGCGGAGGGTGCCTGAGAGTCATTAGCATTGAGCCAGACGAAGCAGAGCACTTACTTTGCGGTGGCTGTTGCTAGATGGATTGTTGAAGTTCCTGAATATTCAGGGCAGCAGGACAAAACAGCCTGGAATAACTTCCAAGCACTGACATAACTGTAGCTGCTCGGGTAACTGTGCTGTTGTTTCATGTGGAATCAACATGAATATTAATAGCTACGCTTAGACGATCGTTGGTTTGTTTGTTTTTTTTTGGGGGGGTCTGTGTGTGCGGGTGGCTTGTAACTTGTAACAACTCTGCAAGAGTTCCAAGATATTGTCCTTAAAATAAACTCATGTAACTTTTACTTTGCCACAGTAATACCGTGTGAATTTTAATTTGAATATGTAGAATTAAGAAATAGAGAAACTTTTTCCTTTTTTTTGGCGGGGGCAGTATGGGGACACCAATTCCTGGACCTGGCAGGGTTATAAAAGGGTTTGGCAGGCTGGTTGTAACATGGCTTGATTATGTCAACAGCACAGAATCGGCTGTGTTTCAGCTGTTCCTGAGGTCTGCTGTGTTATCATCCAGTGTAGTAGAAATTACAGTAGTGGGTTCAGAAGTGAATAGGATTTGACCCTTAAAAAGCGTAATCTTAGCAGATTTATTTATACATCCATTGAACAAATAAATTAATGGAAATTATATACAATAGATATAGGAAATGTATTATTACAGTATAGACAAAGTGGGTCAGTGAGTTTTGGTCAAAATGGATGATGTCATCGGAAGATAAATCTGTATTTGCTTTCTGGGTTTCCCCTCTAAGACATATCATTCTGATTCTTCTTTCCTTACAAATTATTTTTAATTATTTCTGACGTTACAGTAAATATACAGAATATTTTGATCTACACAGTTTAGTGATTTAAGCGACCTTTCCAGACTCTCAGTTACTGCATACTTTAGTTGGGTGATGTCTTTTTGTATCCTGGGTGGACATTTAGCTGTTGCGATGGAAGCTATAAGAACCAACTCCATCCTAGTGGCTAAATTGTTATACTCATCACATTCAAAAATTTCGAACCAGCATCTTATCACTGTTATATTTGTCTCATAATCAGCTGATGCACTCAAGTATGCTAATCCCTTTTTGGAAAGCTTCATCAAGGTTAATATGTTATTTAATCAAAAAAGGCATCCAAATAAAGCCATTACTTTGTTGTTCTTTAAATGGATTGAATCGTTAGTTGCCAGTTGCTGTGGAAATAATTTGTAATAACTTATTTTGAGATGGAAAAGTTTTAGACATGTTTCACCAAAATGATACATTTTAACTGTGATATTGCTATTTAAAAGAATCAATAAAACAAAAATCAATAAAGCACCAAGGGATTTTCTATTGAATGCTTAATGTAGAGGTCTGTAAAGTGAATTGGTTTTCTGTGTTTATTTGTGATACTACTAATAATAACATGATACCGAAGGACCTTTTTCTAAATTAGGCTTCTGTATCAGTTCACTGGAAAAATAAGCTTCCGTTATGGAAGATGACTTTTCTTTTCTGGTCATACTGACCTTTGCTTTTATTTTCCTCATAAAAAGCACTGGCCGCCGAACAGAAATCCAGGAAATAGCAAACTGTGCATTTAGCTTACATTCCGATTAAATGGTTTGACATTAATGGGATGCTAGAAAGCCATATGCCAAACAAATAGGGGAAGGATAAAGGCAAAACATGGAAAATATTTAAAGCTACTAGATGCCAACTGGGTCATGTTTCTTGAATGTGTGGGTGAAAGAGAGTAGCAAACTGTGCACTGGATGTCACCTGCCTAGGATTAATGACCTGGAAGCTATTGATCCCAGATTGTTTCTGGTCTCTTGTGTTTTGAGCACTTGTGGAATTTTGCCATGCTGGGTCCCTTCGCTGAGTTTTCCCATAGACTTAGGCTGGCTTTGGATCGTGCCCACATGAGTAAAGGCTGAAAGCGTGTGCTTTCTTCTGACCCCCCTCCTGTGGCCAGGATATGTTAATCTTTTCTGACATTTGAAGATGATTTTGAATGGGTTCATTGACATTCATACTTAAAGTGGGAAATTATTTGCACTCTTTGGAAGGTATTTACAAATTTTGGAAAATAACCTAATTGATTTTTGAGTATAAAGGGGAAAGATGCTGAACATAAAACAATTCTCTTCAAAGCCTGTCTTACACGGCAGTTATTCAGCCCCTCTTTGCTAGCTTCTGCTTCTCTCAAATTATGTGGACCTAGCATGTCCTTGTTTACTGAATACTGCATGCTTGCATAGCTTTTTTTCTCTTTGTATTAATTAAAGGAGTATCTCACTCAGATAGCTTAGTACATATCATAGATAGTTTGAATGAACAGGTCAGCAAGTGCTGCTGAAACGAACGTCAAATATATCGTACCTGTGGTTTATATGGATGACCTTCCTTCTTGCCACAGATTATTAAAATATAATCAGCAGAAATATGGAAGGCTTTACAAGCAAAGATGACTTCTGGAAGACCAGAAGATAAATTGTAGTCACTATATAGAAGGAGTAAAAGGTTTGAAAGTGGTTTCTTCTGACTTAAAAAAAAATAAACCACTCCGGTTGCTCGTAATAACAGTACTTTAATATCCATCTGATTATATGTATTTATTGGTAAATATTGTAATTTAAAAGCTGGGATCCTTGAACCATACTTGTTACAACAGAATAGAACTATTTATCCCTTTAATCTGATACTTAGTCCCTGGCAGCAACACGGTATTGGATACTTGAGGAAGGGAACACTTCTCTCCTGTGAACGCTGGCTGCCTGTCGTGAAGCACTGCTAGTGCTGTTCCCGGGAAGCACTGTCGGTGCTGTTCTCATGCAGGGAGGTGAGGGCCTACTAGTGATGGGCAGCGAGACATTTTTTTTTCCTGATTGCTTCACCTGATCTTCCTCAAGTATTTAATTTGATTAACTCTTTCTTAATCTTCGAACTATGAAGATTGATAAAGTTTTGTGGGTTTTTTTTTTTTTTTGTGAAATCTTTTACTGGCAGATATAGTTTATATAAAAAGTACAGTTTTATCGTCAGTTTTGTATCAACTTTACTTGCAAGAATGGGTTATACAATTAGCTTTGTTATTTCCACAGACCATTACCATCTCTGTTCAAATGCTTGGTTCAGTCTCAGGATTCCACTCTCTTTCTGGAGCCATAGGCTCCTCACTCTGCGGGTGCTGAGCCCCTGTCCCAGGCATGTGGAGCAAGTGCCCCACACTGTCCCTATGAGCTGCATTTAGGGCCCTGCTGCTCCTCGCTGGGGCTTCTTCTCCACCACTCCTCAGCACCGTAAACTACAATGCACTTAAAGTATTCTTATTTACTACTTGCTTGATATTTTGTAATCCGGGGTGTGTTCCGAATGTTTGTTGGAAATGCTAATTTTGTTTGAATGCCTTTCAGTATTTCTTCTGTTTAGCCCTGTTACTAGATCATTCCAGACAGCTGTTTTTTGCCTATCTCTGCAATTCATCATCTAAACTGAATTGCGTATGAAGCAGAGAATTTTCATACACTGGAATGAATTTTAATATTTTCCTTTTGAACTGTGTAATTGATATATTAAATTGTTATTGCAATCCCTGCTGGTCTGGTACAGGTAAATGTCTTTCACCATTGTCAATGTTGCCTAGTCATGGAGGAGCTTTACAAGTTTAGCTGTAAAAATTCATTACTGGCTGCAGGATAGCAGAGAGAGTAAACAGAAACTACCAAGTTTTGTCTAAATTGTATGAGCCAGTGAACCAAGAGTCTGAAACAACCATGATGCCTGTCTGGTTTTAAGCAACAGGACTCTATTTAGATCCTCTTTGTTCTTTTATAAGTTAAATATGTTTTGTTTTAAAAATAACGTTTGGGGCATCTGCTTTGCATTGTGAGTTAATTCCATTCATTGTTTTAAAATAGTGATTAACCTTTTGCAAATTATATACTGCACACGAACAGTAATTTTTTCAATAATCTTTAAATGTGCATGCTGTAACAGCGCCATAATGTGGACTGACATAATAGGAATTGACAGTAAATTTTTAGTTGCCTAAATACGTATTTAAATGATAGAGCTGAAGAGTCATCTGCAAAAAGCTATTATGATCCAGAGACTTAATTCACATAGAGATAATTTTTCCAGTGTGAATTAAGGAAGAATTTTTCTTTTTCCATTATCATTTAAATTATTTTCAAGAATCCTGAAACATAAACTGAAAATCTTTATATTTAGAATCAAGGTATGTCTGTGACTTGAAATGGTAAAATCCAGGTTGCTTCGAGGACTCACTTTATCCTTAACCCACTATATTCTAATTACTTATCTGATACAATGCTCAGCCGGGAGCATCTCCTAACAAGTGCTGATGTTTCATTTCATAGACATTGTAGAATATTGAAGTGTAATCTATTAAATATGGAAACTTAGCATTGACTACGAATAACTGTGAATGGTTTAAAACTTCTCTTTTTTTTTAGGGAAGAAAAGGAAAAAGGGTAGTACTATGGAAAAAGTACCTTTCCATAAAGCGGAAAAATGCTGTCACTGAATTTCTTGAGAGGAAGGATCAGCATCTGATCATCCAGCTACATTCCAATTTGGAATTCTTCACTCTAAATCACTGATAGTGTTAAGCTGGGAAACTACACTGGGGAAGGATAACTCTGTAAATACTGAATACATGCATTCTCTTCTGTGAATTTCCATAGGTCTCTTTTAGAAATGGGATATTGGATCAAAAGGAACCAGAGTGGCAGTTCAGGATACATTCACCAACACTAATGAAACTGCTTGCATGAGTTGTGATCGAGGAACTGGATCACAAAATGTATTTTAGTTCACACTGCTTTAAACAATGTTTTGTGATAATTACATTTAGGGTCAACATCCTCCTGGGGCAGATGGATTAATATATACAATACAGTTTGCAGAATTGAATGGAAAGATCTTGTAAATCATGTGTATCCAAACAGTTTATTAGGAATAATCAGAAACTTTCTGAAATAATATATGCCTTTTTTGTTGCTATTCATAAATTATGCTTTCGATATAATGAAATAGTCCAAAGGTTTTACTGTGCACTCCTGAGAATACTCCAGTGGGTAACACTTAACTTTCTGTTCATTATTCTGTTTAAAGATACCCTGTTCTTTCCAAAACTAATTTACTGTAGATATTTTCTTTGCATCCTGCATAATTTACATCTTCCTTGTGAAGAAAAAAGTTGTTTCAACATGAAAAAGAAATATATTTTTGTTAAAAATATCAAACAGTGGTATTTTATGTATTTTATGTCCACTGGAAGGATGAAGTTAGCCATAGTCCAGGAACAGCGGAGTAGGTGCAATTAAAATTTCCTAGTGTACCTCGCCACAGTAAATGTATATTCTTTTTCCATTAAAATAATGTGATGTTTTGGTAATGCAATTTTATTAATCCTTAGAATTTATAGAATTACTCTCTGAAGTGGCCAAGTGTCTAAATTCTGCCTAAATTCATTTTGATCCAAAACAAGCTCAGGTTCAAGCAAAGCTTTCAGACTTGTTTTCTTATTCACATTATAATTTTGTGTGATACCAAATGTACTGGGAAAAAATACACCTTAGCTGTTAAGACGTATTTTTTTATGTTTATTTTTTTCCTTCGATTGTATGACTGAATGAGAGGACACACTGGGTGTGCACGCAGATTAACCGGCTGACAGAGCAACAGAGTTACATGCTGGAATAGGATGGTGCAGGGGAGAAAGGGAAGAATGGGAGTACGTGGGACTGCTGCATGCACTTTAGCATAATTGTCAGCTGAAATATATTTGTAACATTACGATGCCACGATTGAAGTTCATAACTCTGAATAATGTTCTTGTTAGAGCACTTGTTAACGATACTGTATTGAGAACAGGTAATAAGTGTTTTACATTTGGAGTAAAAGTTGTTGTTTGGGTCATCTCTTAGCGTATACTTGTATTTACAAATTGTTAAAAGCTATTTTTAAATCTTACTTTGGGAAATGCTTTCCTTTTTCATCTTACATAAAATGTAAGAGATCAAAAAGAAAGCAGTTATATCAAGTAAACTATAAAGGGAACGGAGTATATACATATATATTTTATTACAATTTAATTACATCTTTTGTAACCTTGATTTCATGTTGTTCTTATACTTACTGATTTTTTTTTTTTAAATGCTAGATCATGATTTTATATATGGGACAGAAAAAACTGCTTTCAGGTTGTAGGTACTGTATTTTTAAGAGAAGTACAAACAATTTGTTATGTTTTCATCGGTGATAAATCTAGCCAGGGTTTATTGATAGTTTTAGCATTTCTTAAACAAAATATTACTAAAGCTATTATTTTTGAATTATTAAGTTCCCAATGTAGTAAAAATATAAACTTAATAATTTAATTGGTTTTATGTTTTTTATGTTATCTGTCTTTATGAAGCATCTAATTTGTTTCTAGTCTCTTAGTCTGCTGTAAAAACCTTCCCTTGTTGGACAAGGTCACCTGTAGGACTAAGTTATTTACATTAAAATAAAAATGCTTTGGTTTTAAACCATAACTTTAAGAATGTGGATAGTCCTGTTGCTTTCAATAGCCTACATACATCTTTTAAACTAAGCATGTGCAATATATATTTGGAAGGGCTATAAAAGAATCAGTTGACATCTTTGCTAGGAAGCTGACTTGCTGTATACTTTCATGCATTTGCAGGGACAATTTAAAAGCATTGAAAAAATGCTTTAGATTGAGTGTCCTGTGAACTAACACTTATTGCATAAAATAGATTCATAATGCGTTTTTTAAATGCATCATGCATTTAATGTAATCTTGGTGTTTTTGTGAGCATTTTTTCATAGTATTTATTTTTAGGATATTAGGACAAAATCTTTGCAGGAATGAGTATCAGAGTTCGGTATAACCTGTGGCTTCATCCCTTCTCCTGGGGTTTTTTGTATTCATTTTTATAGCACAGATGAAGCCTATCTCTTTTTGAAGAGAAAAGACTTTTCCAAGATGTGTGCCATGGCTGTCACTTATTACATTTTAGTTCTGATACTCACAGATAGTTTGGTGGGAAGGAAGTGAAACCATTTTTCAATTGTCTTCTGTTTCCTTAAATTTCTGCTTAGAAGCTAAAAAAAGAAAAAAAAAGGCATAGAGAGAAGAAAATACCTTAGGTGGTATTAGGTATATAATAAGGATTGATGCAAGTGAAAAGTCATATGTTCTCTTTTTCTTTTGAAAAAATATACTTCTCTCTTAGCTTGTTAGAACAGTTTCTACAACGTAAGTGATACATAGTATTTAGTTATTTCCCTGTCTGTGTCTACCACTAAAGCCTAATTTCATGATTTTCTTGTCTATTTCATCATAATGTTGTTCTAATTCAAAGCAGAATTGGTTGGGTTTGGTTTGTTAGGGACTTTTTTAAGCTGATACTCGTAGTTTTTAAAGGCCAGGTCAAAAAATAAGCATGAAATGCTAATAAAATATTATGTCTTACGTTATGGGGTATTATAGATGGCTTGTGATTCTACTGACTCTCTTTGAAATCAGTTTGCTGCTGAAATATGATGTTAAGAATGTCAGTAGTAGAAAATGAAGCTTCTGCTACAGTAAGTTACAGTTTAAAGTATAGCTATGTATAAAATACATTTTTGAGAAACTAGGAGAAAAATGTATTAGAAATACTAATTTACCAGCTTATATCTGTTTCAGAAGTGCACATGCAAATCATGTAAGGGAGGAGTCGTAATATTTCCTGGGCAGGGCATCAATGAGGTTTTTAGTCTACGTGTTTGGGTATAGCCACAGCTGTTGAATTGGCTTAAGGCCACCTCAAGGTACAACAGGTGGGACATGGCTAAGAATTAATAAACCTTCAATAGATTTTACTGTTTAGAGCTTCTCTGGCATTATCTCATCTCAACAGAGTGACGCAAAGGGTGGAATTTATCTTGAGAAGCAACAACCCACTCCCATAGTATGTAGATGCCAGGTTTACACACTGAAAAGGCAGTTTGCTCAAAGACCCAGAACAATTTCTTTGTAACCCTTCCTCTGCTCTTTGAATCTGTTTGGTCGACCCAGAAGGTGTGTGGTCCCATACGGATGGATTTATGTTGCTCAGCTGAGTGGTCAGACTCAGCCCATCATTGTTTTGGCCTCATTCCAGTGAAGTTCAGACTAGTATGCAGTGGATGGAATGTGGTGCTAAAATACAGCAATTTCAGGTAAATTGAAGGAGTGGAGACTCCATTGCCTTTAGCTCTCTGCTGCTGAACCTGTGCTAATGTGGGTCTGCCAAGTATAGATTTCATCTTTTCTGGTGATCCTTTTTGTGGTTTTGCCTCGTGTCTTATTTTACATGTCTTATTACTTAGATTAGGAAAATACAGTGATGTCATAAGAGGTAATAAAATAATAGTTATGAAATGCATTGTGAAGCACAGATGTATTCAGAAATATTCCAAAGTATGACTACATGAGTAAAACATTTTGACATTAAAGGAGAGAAGGATGTCGTTAGTTAAAACTGCTGGCATTGTTATGTGATAAGGTCGTCTGCTCTTTGGTGTGCCAGCCGATGAGAGAAAACCATTTATTTTTTAGAGGTGAAAAATACGGAGTCAACTATTTCTAAAAACTGTTTTGTGAAATTGTGTTTCAGCCCCGTAAGTGGTTTTCTGTGTAGAATGTGTGCTCTAAACAGGATAGGTCTATCTTTTCAGCTTGGCTAATTGCTTCCTTTCAGAAATCCAGAATGCATGCAGATCTGAACTTGTAGCCAGGAAAAAGTGCCACCATGCTTCAAAGTGCCAAAGGACCTCAGGGGACAAAAACTTGACCTGGTTTTATGAAACCATAGAATTACATTTATACAAGTTAGCCCATGGGAAAAGAATGAACTGATCCCAATTCATTTCTAGATTCTGGGGCCTTATGGGTCACATTTGAATTCTCTCCTACACCTGTTTTTCTTCTAAATTTTTCTGAGGATGTTTTTAGAAACTTACTTTATATTAGGTATGGGTCATATGCCTAATATTTAACAGTTCAGTATTCTAATTCTTTAAAATGTCTAATGGTTTCTCAATATAATTAAGCTATAAAAAGTTTCAATTATAGAATTTGTTTGGTATGGGTTAAATCCTCAAGCCGTGAACTCTCCCCTGGGCTTAGTAAGGCTTTGTTTTCCTGCATGTGAAATAGAGCAGGCAGTGGCTGTAGTCAGTGCATTTTGTATGGGCTATAGAAAAGAGAGCAGCTCTGCAGATAGGTCTTTAGGCTGTTCACCTGGAACGTGGCTCAAGATTCAAAAATCTGTGGCTCAAGTGTTGCCCGGTAAGACAGTTTACAAGAAGACTCTCAAGACCCCATTCTTCCTTCCCCCAAAATGACCTTTCTCTTTCCCTCAGTTAGACTAAAAATTTGGGATTTGAGAAATCTTGATTCATGCCTTGTCTTGGAATCAATTAAAGTGATGAGTAGGTGCTACCACGGTTTTCCTCTTTCCATACTTTGGTTTGAGCTAGAAGCCTGAGTACCCTAGGGTGAGTGCTTACTTTTCTCTGGTGAGGTGCTATGGTATTTATGGTGTCCAAGTGTTCTTGCTCTTGTAGTGCCAGGTTGTACTATGCACTGGCTAAGTTGAAATAGTGGGCCCTAAGGACAAAGAAGGGTTCCTTAGTTCATATACTTACAGGGTTGTATTAAAATTAGAATTAGCTTGCATTTTGATTTATTTAACAAACTGAGTGTTCTGTTCAGCTTGAAGTTTGCCTCAGCAATTACTATCCCATAGAGACTCTGCAAACCTTCCAGGCTTCTCTTTCACCTTCTCTTCCTATTTTCAGTCAATCTTTCCCATTCTTGAAATGTATTTTCAGTGCTGAAATTGGCATTAAGTGCCTACATAAGTCTACCTGTTTCCAGTGAATGAGTGACAGATTTGGATACTACTAGTCCAGTATGGATGCTTTTCTCTTTAATGCCATCTTAACACTTTAGATCGACTGAACAGCTCAGCTGATGATCCCTGGCTGTAGGCTTTTTGCTCATCAATGTGGATGTAGCAGAGGAGGCTAGTTCTGAGATTGTACTCCCTTTATTTGCTTGGGCAAAAAGTATTGGTACGTGACAAATGGGTATAACAGTGTTACCAAAACAAGTGAGAAGATACTTATTCACTCCGGTTGGTTGTTCTTCATACCAGTGAATTTTTCCATACAGATTGTATTAAGACATTTATGACTTTGTCATTCTGGATAATCAAACTGTTTTATGAAGCATCATTGTAGGGCCATTATCAAGGGCTTGTGCTTTCTTTGACTGACAGAGTGAAGGGCAGGTCTTCTAAATGGTGATTACTTATCACCATTGTGTATTTATTATAAATGTGTACATCATGTCCCTTTCTAATTCACCTCAAAGAAGTGGTCATATTGATCCCTAAGCTCTTTTTTTGATTTCTTGTGTTTCTCTAAGTCAGCCTTATGCTTTTAGCAGTTCAGCTTTGTTGATACCATCAACAGGTTTGACTGCTTATGTGATCTTGATTTCCTAAGTGGGTAGAAGGGGACATTTTTTCCAAGACACAGAGAATGGTTTTGTTCCCACATGATTTTTCATGGAAGGTAGGGAGGTGCAGTCGCATTTTGGGGGCTTAAACATTTTTTGTATTTGCTTGGCTTTTCCTTAGTAGTTCTGTTCATAAGTTGGGTAGAAGATGCATTAACTTTGCTGTATCCAGAATTAGTATAGATGAGTCTAATCTAAGGCTTTTGGTTTACCAATAAAATGTTTTGGCTGGTTTCTGACTCTGGTAGTAAATAAGGGAAATCTTTAAAATCGTCCTTCATTGTGATTGAAATGTTTGTCTTAAATTTTCTTCACATCTAACCTAGAGAGGAAAAAATTCCTTTGTTATCTTTTTGTTCAATGAACAACAACTCAGAATGAAGGAACAAATTCAGATCTTTGAAAATTTAAACTCTTCCTTTCCCTTTCTTCTTCTTCTGTCTATTTTCTTCTCCTCACACACCTCTCTGGATTTTGAAGAAAATGAAGATGAAAATCTATAATTCTTCAAGGAAACCTTATTTTATTAGGCAATGAGGAAACTTTAGATACTGAGGATTCCTAGTGGAAGCAGTTGCTAACCCTAGCAGTAGCAGTAGGGACAAGAGCCCTGAGGCTATGAGGTTGGGAACATGCTGAAGAGTAGCATAGTGAAGAGGCAGAAGTGAAAGGCTGGTTGACAGCATGTTAAAGCAGATTTATCTGGTGTTACTGTCACATGCAGCCTTACAAGTTTACATATGTATGATCAAATTTTCAGTCTTTGGATCACAACTCTGTCCTTTCTCTTCACTTAGTAAAGCTGTGTTTAGAGTAGTGCCTGGGAAAGCAAGCAGGAAGAAATAAGCTTTGCTTTAGAGTTTGATGCTCAGTGAGACTGGGAATGAAAAAGTGGTGGTTTTTTTTTTTTTTAGTAATTCACTTAATCTGAAAATTCTTACCTATGCTATGTATGGTTATAAGTTTACTTCAGACATATAGAGCTGTAATTCCCAGGTTTCTTCCTAATTTTACATATCACAAGTGCAGCAACAAATATACTCCCTATGTGTTGGACATAAAAGTCTTAATGCTGCAAGGAGGAAGGAAGCTTTGGTTTGAGTAAGAAGTCTTGTTGCCTATAGCATGTTGGTAGGATGATTTAGAGGAATAAAATTATCCAGGTCCTTAAATGTTAGCAGTATTGGTACTTGAGTTTTCATAAGCTGGAGTTTCGCAGATAGCGGCAACCAAGTGTGGGAGTGATCAAAGAACATTATTTGTAATCAAAATATGAGTTAGGTGTTATAAAACAACTGGTGGGTGCTTCTGTACATGTGAAATTTACTTACACGAGTAATCCCATTGATTTAAATGAGAACATTCATGTGACGAAAACAAGTTCGATGTGAGAATGTTTAGAAGATGGTGACCTTAGAAATGAACAGTCGTCGTTGGAAGGATTCAAAGGGTGGTTATTAAAACTTAAAGCTGAGAGTTGCTGTTTGAAGGCAGAAATGGCTGTAAAGGTGTTCGGGGAACTCACCTGCCAAATAATAATGCATTTCAATGATGCTGGGTAACTCTGCCTCAACTTTCTCATACTCTTTTTTGGGGGGAGGGGGGAAGGGATGGGAAGGAGGGTGAGAGAGGGACGGTGACAGCAAGGCTGTTTGTTTTTCCCGAAAGTTGTTTGTGATTTCAGGTACTCATGGGAAATCTCTTGATCAGATTCACATCTGTTCCTGTCAAAGTGGGTGCTAAGATACCGGTCACCCAGCAACCATGTCCAAGAGGGAATTGGGCCGATAATAACTTCAAAAAGGAATGACAGATGCTAGATTAGGATGAAAGACAAAACGCATGAAAAATGAGCTTGTTAGAATAAAAAAATTGTTCAAGCACCTTCATGCAAATTAAGTGAATATTGAACATTTGCATGCAGTAATTTCTACTTTTTCTGTTGATTGAGAAGAAATAAAGATGGTACATATAAAAACATAAATGTAATTTTTTTTTTTTTGCACCAATTAACATACAAAGCAGTATCTTTCTTCTAAAAATGAGATTAGCCACCTGGGTGCTTGGCTGTATCCCACATATGTCACAACATTTTTGTAATGTGTATGCTTCTGTTGAAGGAACACCTTATTTAATTCTCTGTAGCAAAATAAACAAGGAAGCAACCTTATAGTAATTTTAAAATACTTTAGGTTAGCATGGTTCTATTTTTTTCAGCTGCGGTTTTCAGAGCTGAATTATTTCCTGCTGTCCTTGAATTCAATCGGTATAATGTGCATTAATAAAAGATCACATAAGATGAGTTCAGACCAAATGCTAAGGTTTCCTATTGACTGGTCAAACAATACATATTTTAATACACCATGTCTGTCAGGATAACATAAAGAAGAAATAGTCACTTTTCCATGCCTATGCATTAAGATAATTTAAATAATCTAACAGTTTTGTTATTGAAATGTTCATATAACAGTCAGAATTTGGAAAAGAATGATAAAATGTTCTGATTGAGAAAGGACTCTGTGTCTTGGTTTAGCAGTGTCTAATGTGGTCACGTACAGAAATTGATTTTCTTCAGAAATTAATTAATTTTTCATATCGCCCTAAGCTGCAGTTAAAAAGAGTGCATACTTGTCTGTTTTTTCCAGAAATATTGCCTAATCATATTAATACCATTGCCCCAAGGATGAAAAGATAATTGTACAAATGCATTTGGAAATATGTATCACTGAGTATTTATGATTAAATTATGCAAATGACCCAGCTCTCATCCTTTCCAGACCCAGATTGTCTAATTAGGATTGATATGCTGAATAGATGTTCCAGAATTTGAATACAAGCATGTCCAAAGAGCAGAAAATTGGAAATGACAAGGCTGAAATGCTAAGAAAAGTGTCTTTCCCTTTTATACTTTACTAATGTGGTGTTAGCAGTTGCAGTTTTTCCTTTGGCTATATTGTGTGACTCATGTGTCCTACAAGAAATAAGTCAGGAAAGAAAAATCAACTTTCATAAATAGCATTACTTTGTTCTGGACTTATTTATCTTTAAAAGTCTGCTAGTCATTCCTCTCCCCTTTAAAGCTTTGTATCCTTCACGTTAAAATAATGATGTATTCCACATAAATTACTTCTTAATTTGGAGCACTGTTGTTTGTAGCTTGTCTCCAGCTGCCAGCTGCTGGTGCTAGATATTTAGCTCATCAGCTTCTCATATATTCAGATGAGATTTACACACCTAACAATTTTAAGTTTGGTGCGGGTTTTTTTGGGTTCTTATTTTATTTGAATTCACAATTCCTTAACGTAACACCCCCTCCCTTTTTTTTTAAAAAAGAAGAGAACTGATGTCTCATTAAGCTTGTTTGTAGACATTCTGAGTTGGAATAATAGCTATCAGCATTCTACAGCATTTTAATCCTTCTTCTTCAGTGGACTGGTTGTTCATTTATCGCTCTTGGGAAGCTGGGAGAAGAGCTCGGTGAGGAGCAAGGAGGAGCAGCGAACTGTCAGTACTTCAGCCATTGTTAGCAGCGGGAGTCGCTCCCTCTGAACTCTGTTGGCTCCTGCTACCCATCTGCGGGATGATGGATTGCTATGTTTAATACATTTCAGCTTTTGTCTGTCATAGTGTGGATAGACAGCACTATCAATGATTTCAGCAGTGATTAGAGTGCTGGTTGTACCCACTGCTATTGGGCAGGCACCTCCCAGAAATGTCTGATGTAGGAACTCCTTGGTACTCTTGCCACACAAATGACTTGCTTGGCTAACTTGAGGTGGGTTTAAACACCTACCAAAGACTGCTGGGAATTACTAAACCTGCACAGCCCTCCTGAAACAAAATTCAGACACCCTGCAAATGTGCTGGAACCAACTATAAACGCTCATCCTAAGCCCAGAGAAAAATGCTTCGTGCTTTTGATAGGCGGGAGTGGGAGCAGGGATGCATTGGGAGGGGTGTGTGATGTCAGTGATGCTCGGCCCATCTGTACTTAAATGCTTGGCTACTGGTGATATGGTAGGAGCACAAGGGTTGCATTGAAGCAATGAGATACGACATGACATGTGTCATACAAGGATTTGCTAAGCCGTGGGTGCTTTGTGATTCACGAGTCCACAGGCTGAATGATTTCAGCCACCAGAGAAGTCGCTGTACACCAGCACAACATATGCCCTGAAGTGTCTTGTAATAATTATAAAATGGTGCAGTGGACATATAAATTGGAAAAAAAAAGATAATTGTCTTATATGCATTCCTTTAAACAAGAGGATATATATTGTTTTCATTATTATCATGTTAATTTTCCACTTAGAAAAAATTATTATTCAAAATCTTGTGTGAAACAGCATTGTATTAGAAACCAATAGATAATTATGCTTGCTAAAGCATATAATAACTGGCTTTAAAAGATGCTTGACCCAGTTTTCTTGATTTGGACCATTGCCCACCATGACAGGCCAGGCTGAGGATAACTTTCACTTCATTTTGAACTGTGGGAGGAAGGGAAATTAAATCAGAAGATATTAATCATCCTTGATTTAGCTTTCTTAGTAGAAAATTTAATTTACAGAACCAGGAGTCACTACTAAAAACTACCATTAGCAAAAGTGGTATCTGGGCTTAAATGTGTTTTCTTTCTTCTACTTCACTCTGTATTCACTTGACTGTGGCGTTGTTTGCTTTTTAAAAATTTCTTTCCCTGTGGTTATATCAGTGTTCAGCTTCTGTGGCTTTGCTTATAGGCAGCAGTATGTAATTTCTCTGTTGTGCTTGCTGAAAATCTGAGCTCCATAGCACAGTCGTGGGATGCCATTTTTATTCCTTTTCAAGAGGATCCAGGCAGTGACAATGCTCATAGGGAGGAGTGTTCATGCTAATTAAAAGCTGGAGTTTACCTTTAAAAAAAACATTGGCAATTTGCCTGGGAGAAAATTCTGTCTTCAGTCACCATTTTTAATCTACTTGGCTGTTGGGAGTTATCTTCACTTAAGAGTTGTCTGTTTTTAAAAGTTGCCTGGATGTTGAAATAGTTTCTTTGACATTGTTCCTAAGTGCTCACTTGCCATATATGATGATCAGAGAATCTGAGGGCTCTGTGGAAAAGAGTATCAGTAATAAGGAGGGAATAATCTTGACATTTACAGATGTCAGCTTTTCTCAGTTTAGGCTCCTTTTGTTACCAATATGTGGCTGTGAAACAAGGAAACTTGAAGCATACTTTACAAATTTAAGAGAAAAGATAAAGGAATAATATATTCACATGTTTATATATAAATATATTTAAACATAAACAAGTTTAACATATTAAACCTTTCCTGATATTTTTTTTCTCCTTTCAAATAAACGTCATTTGGCTAGGGGTTGTTCTTCTGCAGAGATCAATATATGGAGCATTCTTACAGAGAGGAGGTAATATCAACTTGAAAGTTAATGAAAAGCAAGTATTAAATAAATCCATATATTAGTAGGGGATGTGTTAATAAATGTATCACATAAATATGATAGGTAAAAGAATCAGATAAGTGGTTCCTTAAACAGATAAAAGGTCTCTGTTGTTTATATTCCTTCTGTAGAGGTAAGGCTGTGAGTTACAGCCTTTTTTGATAGCAGGACTGGTTTAGATAATTCTGTCTCTCTTCTGTTTCCTCCAGGCACCACGACCACATTCCTGTACAGCAGTGTGTGACCATTTTCGGCACAGGATCAGGTCTTGAAAATGCTGTCTACTTCCCCCCTTCTCCTCCCCCTCCCTCCCCCCGCTCCCCTGCTTCTCTTTCATTATTATATTTATTAATCCTCATCTTTTTAGGGAAAGTAGTTCATCCTGTGTTTTTATCAACAGTTGAGCTTTTACAAGTGAACAGGCAATGGAGACAGAAAGGAATGATGGTGTTGGAAGGAGGAGTGGAAACCGTGCCTTCAGTTTTATGTATTATCATCCTGTGCGCCATGAAATTTTCCTGCAACCTAAGGGCAGTGCCCTGAGCCTAGCCCGGGAGATGAACTGTGGATTACACAGTGGTTTTAACACTTTGTTTAAAAGCAGGAAACAAGACGGGGGTTCAGCTCTAATGAAGGTAGAAGTAAAATCTTTGACAGAAAAATGTATGAATGCAATAAAAACCACTTTCCTCTGTTGGAAATCTGCTTTACTAACTCTTATAGCTGGCCTACTGTGTACTGCAAAACAAATAGGGTGGCTGGCTGAGGTAGGTTGGTGATTTCAGCCTTTGGATGCTCCCTCTGGCCATGTTCTGGTGATGGAGAAACTGAGACATGGCTGTGCACCATCCTTCATGCCCTTCATATCTTGGCTTCTTCAGGGAGAGGAAGCCCACTTGTTGCAGAGCATCCTCTACTCCCTGGGAGGTGCTGCACTGTGGAAGAACCCTGGAACTTAGGTCGAACCTAAGTCTCTGCTGGCCCTAAATTATTGTGCTTTTTTGAGTGGACTTACATCACTCACGTCTCTTGCTTTCTTTGGGACTTTTTTTTCCCGTTAATGGCATAACGTTAGTACAGAAAGCACCTTCTCTAGCTGTGTAGGATCAGACAGTGTCACTTGGACCTCTGGGTTCTGATACAGTATTAAATTACTGACTACTGTTTTACTGTGAGGACCTAGTTTACAATAGTCCTGCCAAATGATGATGGAAATATTGTACTGTCTGTAAGAAAAGCTGGGCTGCGATAATCGGTGCATTTGTCACAAGCGATGTCAATAAAATTATATTAGTTTGCACTGCTCCAGGAATACTTTATTATTATTAATATTAGTATTAAATCTGGTTTAAACAGCAGTTGATTTCTTCAGCACCTTTTTGCAGATGTGAGGGAAACACATCTGAAACAGCAAGATCCTTGTCTACCCAGACACAGTGGGAAACTCAAAATTTCCCTGGATGGGCATGGTTTTAGCAAAACTTCACTCTGTTCAGAATGGTCTGACTTCACTGTAAAGTGGGTTCCGCTGTGCTAATCCTCTTGGAATGCAGCAATTATCACCTACCGTATAGGTGTTAAGTGCTGAATTTCAAAGGGATTATCACTTTCCTCCTTCTGTGGCTAAACTAGAAGAGAAAAGTTGTTAGTACTTCTAAAGGGGAGGGAAGAGGGGAAAAAAAAAAATCTCTCTTGTTTTCTTTCTGTGATTGCCTTAAGTCTGGCTAAAGTAGAGCAAGCTGGGGTTTGCTACAGCTGGTTACTTTGGGTTTGATCTTCAAGAATTCTAAAGGCGTGTGTTTCCATCCCCTCTGCCCGAAGTACCCTTCTTTTGTGGAAAGAAGTAAATATAACAGCCATTCAGAACAAAACCCGAAAGTTGTGTAGGTGGACAAAATTATATAGGAAAACCAAAGTTCTCTATATCCTTACAGTATGTTTTCATCATCTGGAAACTTTTGTCAAGCTAAGTATGTAGCAGTACTTCAGATCTTCAACAATCTGTAGAAGTTGGTATCTTTTCAGTCTAAAAAAAAATAATTCATGGCTTTACTGATGTTGCAGGCAGAGCATTGGAAATTATCTGAAGACTATTTTTGGGCATAGGCTTTTTCCATGTACCTGTTCTTTAACTGACATACCAATATTTTGTTCTTCCACTAGCTCTATCTGCAATACAGGTAATACTAATTTCAGACGGTTGTTGGATAAAGTGGGATTAGTGTCCATAACCCCACTTCCCCTTCTTTATATCCATACCTAAGAATGTCTCATACATGGCTACTTCTCTAAGTGCTTGCTCCTGCAGTCTTCATCTTCTATGCACTGTTGTCTGGGTACATAATGGGCAATGAAAGCAGAGCAGAACCCGGCTACCCTAACAGTGCACCCTGGAGACCATGCAGCAGCCACGGATGCTGTGAACTAAATGGGGAATGGTAGTTAGGGGGAGGGCATTCACATCTGGTGAAGGATTTAAGATGTTATAAGCTATAGAAGTGGTTAACAATGGGCAAGAGGGGGTTGCCCTATTTGTGAGGCTGCAAAATAACCAAAAGAGGCTTTTAGAGAAGGTAGCATTTTGAATTCTATCAATGATGTGAATAGAAGGCTTCATGGAGGGAGGGGTCTAGAATACCAAATTGAAAGATTGGCTTCTAGCCTGTTATTTTTATTTTCACTATCACTATTGGGATGAAGAACGCTAACTTCTGTCAGAAGCATTTGGTCTAGAGCTGGATTTATCAGAGTTATGAATTTAAAGTTGTAGTGCTGGAAAATGGGTTAGAAAACGTGGCAATTTCTTCACAGTCAAATCACAGAAATTCATGAATTTCAGAATTAAGCTGTATCATGGTGGTTAAATAGCATTTTCCAGGGATTGCCGCAGAACATTTCAATAAAAGATGGAAATTTTCTTATATTAAATAAAATATTTTAGATATTATAACAGTGCTTTAAATATGAGATAATTTCTCTTGATGCTTGTAGGGTTAATTCCTGTTATAAGAATTTGTAAGATACATGCAATCCATTTTTTTGGATAAGGCATAAGATTTTTTTGGATAGAAGACATAAGAAATTGTGGTTCAGTTCTAAAGCTAACAATATTTTCCTGGGAATAACAATCTCCTCCTTAAATGTGAAACGATTTGGCAGAAGAACATATTCTGCTAAACTTAGGAAGTTGTAAAAATGAGTATTCTTAATTTTTAATGAATTTCTGAAATATTAATTCATTTAGTCCGTTTTTGATGGCAGTAATGGTTTGTAGATTTTATGGGGTATTTTGAACTCTAAGGGGCTTAACTGCTTAACTTTCTGTATCAAGATGACAATATTATATACCACCAAATGTCCACAGTGGAGAGAAGGTACTTTGTATTGTTGGAAGTGATGTTCATTAGGATCTGCTGTGCATGCAAAGAAGGCAGTATTTATGTTGATAGGGCTTCAGCACGGGCTGGATGCCAAGAGTCACCATAGACAAAGCTAGTTGTTTTAGGAAGTTGGGAGCACCTTGCCATTGTAGGGTGTCCCATTATTTGGCTTCTGAATTCTGGCATTTTCTCTAATCTGATTTCATCATAATTTGCATACGTGTTATATGGAATTTCATATTATAGAAATAAGTTTACAACTTTTGTATGAAAAAACCAGGACATTTTAAAGTAACACATTTCTTCCATTTGTTTTGCTGCCTCTGTAGTGTAATGATCCCAATACCAAAGAACTACAGCTCCTCCTTTGTCAGCAGGATTTATGTCTTGCTGTTTTTGTAAATTATGTAACACAGACTGTTCCTTCTTTGTTATATAGTGAAATTTAGTAGGTTGTTTTAATTGTTTGATTAATTTTTTTTTCCTTTGGCATTTGTCTACACTGAAATCTAGTGTCTGAGATTTACTAGGATGAACAATCGAGAAGAGCATCTTTTGTCTGAATTTCTGAAGATGTCAGGAGGTTTAGGAATGTTTATGATAAGTCTTTTGTTTTGTGAAGTCTAGAATTGGGTGTGCAATCCTGTATGAAAGGTGTCAAGCATTGCTCTATGTTTTAAAAAACATCAGCACATTTTTTAACATGAACAAATGCCAGTTTTCCACATAGTACTGAATATTCAGTAGCTTTTAGTTGTTCGTATTTATTGTTGCGTTGTTAATAATGTTTTAAACACTCTGCTACATGGGATACCTAGGCTATAGATTGCTTTGATCTTTATGATGCAGTGAATGTGGAGGCAATAGCAAGATGCTCATAGACTTAACAAAAACCAGGTATTACCCTACTGTCTAAAACAAATAGTTTCCTTACGAAGATGCCAATACCCATTTACTAAAGCACTTGCATTACTTGCTACATATGATGATTTGGAATGTAAAAGAATTAAATGGTAGAACCTTTATCTACCTGCATTTTCAATGAAAGCATATTTTTCTTATCTCTTTGGGGTAGAGATGAGAAACTCAACCAAAAATAGCTCAGCAACTCTGTTTCCATTTTGTAAAGGACTTAAAAATTAGGTAAATATCAAATTGAGGTATTTTTAGAATATTGTATAGATTTTTTTTTTCTTACCTAATTTTGTTTACTTACTTAGGTATACCATATATGCCTCTTGTTCAAAGGCTGATCTGGGGATAATATTTTTGAAAAATATGCATGTAATTCTCTAGTTGCTGTGTATGGATTTAACTGGGATTTCATGGATGAGACTGAGCAGCCCTGGTCTGCATTTTCTAGCTTTCTTTTTCTGTCAGGTCAGTATTAAAATACTACCCAAACAACTGCTCCTCAGAAGCTTTCAAAGAGAAGCTGGATTTAATTTCAGCATATCCTGTATTTAAAATGATCAAGGCCTCTATCAGGATTATTGGTCTCTGAAATTATTAATTATGCTAATGAAAAATCCAAATCTATATAGTTGCCATATTTTACGTTTGTAGACGCAATCTATATTTTTTACTGCCTTGCCTCCCCTCCCTTCCTGAAGTTGTGTTTCTCATGGAATACTTTGAGTTATGTTACTGATTTAGCATTTGCTGTGACTGCAGGCAAGACCTCAGATGAAAACATGGAGATCCAGCCTTTGACTTCCAAGCTGAACTACATAAGAACATACTTGTTGAGCTGCTATAATGTATTTTTAATTATAAAAGGCATTTAGTTGTTTGGGGTTTTTTGTTTAATTATACTGGTAAGAAACCCTTTAAACTCTTTTTATATGTGTAGATACAGAGAGAAATTTAAGTCAATAAAGTTATAATTATTATCTTTCCCCATTGCCATTACTATTGTGATAATTATTATCACTATTCTGAGATGATGGTTCATGTTTTGAAAGAATGACTTTATGCTATTGACTGACGAAACAGCGAAGAGTACATTTTCTTTCCCTCTGTTTCTGCCCAACATATTCTGTTTATTCATTTTTTTCAGAATATATTGGGCTTTGAAGTAATTCAGAGGATTGTGAGGACAGGCATATTCATCAGATTTATTGTATCTCTACATAAATGGAGTTAAAACATGATAAAAGTAATTTTGCACTTGTTTCTGGCACAACTAGTGAACTCAGATGTATGTAGAAACATGAAATGGATGAACTGAGGGGGCACAGATGATAAAGCTAAAAATTATATAGCTGGATTATTTTGATTAAGCATTTCAGACATCATGCTCCTGTCATACTAGATATATGGACTATCAATATGGGTAGTTTCTAAGCTTCAAGTGTGTTTTAGTGCATGTGAATGTGGACATTTCCTTATTGAGCATTCTATAGTGAACTAATATTCTCAAAGTCCTAGAAGGTTAAAATTGTGTTTGTTTTTCTTATTTGAGACTGCAGTTTGGGTGTCAGAACTGAAAGCTGTAAGAATTGTAGTTATCTCAGATTCCAGTTTAAATAATATTTTTGTCTGTATTTGTGGCCATTGTTGAAAATACAAGTTGTAAGAAAGATAAATATTAAGCCTGCACTACTGTTTAGTGACTAATTCTGCAGCTTTTTAAAATCTAGATAGTATTTTGATTGTTGGTTTTAATAGAAATCTTTTTTTTGGCCATTTTAAATCTTTGTTTATGGACCTGCTTGTGAAACAACTCATAATCAATTGCTTCTTCTTATTTTCAACACAATTATGTTGTATTTTAGTTACTGCTCTGGAAACGTTTCGTATTTGCAAATCGGTTTCCAGAAGAATAGATTCATGTCTAAATGAGCTTGTATTCAAGGCTTTTACTAGTTTCAAAGAGCTTTGTTACATTTGTATCTCTGGTAGCTGGTTTTTTTTAAGACTTCAAAATGCTTTTGTCTTACCAAGTACCATTCTCTGATAAGCCATTTGAAATAGAGCATGCAGTTTAGATCAGCTACAATGAATTTCTTTGGATAAGCAAGTGTTCCTGTGTATCTTAAAATACTCTTCACTCTGCCATTTGTGGTTCTACTGCCATTTTTTCTCAAGATTATCAGAACAGAAATAATTGCTTCCACCCCTTCTTAAAGATGTTGGAGTTCAAATATGAAAGCAGTTCAGAAAGGAATTTTCCTATGCACACATTTAATCATTCAGGTCCAAATATGAAACAGCTTAAAAATTTGGTAAGGAGTTCCAAATATTTTCCTGCATCTTAATTTAGATACTTACAAATGTAAAATAAAATATGATCATTATTTCTTCAAGCTAAAAATAATTTTCACTAATAAAGTTCTGAACTATGAAAGACATTTAATTGGTAATTTTTAAAGAATCTAATGTACTTTTTCATACAATTTGGGGCTTAAATATCTTTGTTCAACTTTATGCCTTTTTCCTCATTATGGCAGTATACTAAAATCATTGTTAACTCTTTCTTTATTTAGGCTGGCTTAGTTAGGGCTGGTTCCTAGGGTGTGTAGGCAAGTCCCCTTAGTGTAATGTGGGAGTACACCAAGGTGCGTATGGTTTTGTTCTCTTCTTTATGCTCTATCACTTTCCAAATAATACCACGAGCTCATTCCATGTTTCAAAGCCCATTAGTTGACTTTTCTCATTTTGTTTCAGTGTGTGCAAATCATCATAAATAACATCACATCAGCATGACTCTTTTTCACTAACTTTCTGAAGTTAGTTCAGGTCTTACTCAGGGAATTTTCTAGTTAGAGATGTTTTTTCGGAGGTAGTGTTGTTTCTCATGAAACTGCTGAAATTACTTAAAAGAAGAAATTACAAACTAAGCACTTGATGTTCTGCATTCATGAAAAGTAGTGAGACTCATTTGTGTATGAACAAGCAGTCAGGAAAGACAGGTTGAGGCACCTTATACCTTTAATACCAGAAGTAAATAAATAGCCTGTCTGTGTTATACAGATTTAGGATTTCTGCTTTAAGTTCTGTAATAATTTGCACTTAAATATTTCAGAAGAGTAATCAAACTTTTCTTAGATTTAAGGTGATTAGGATTCTTCACATCTCAGTCTAAGTTTGTTTAGTCTCTGCCTTCTGTTATATTGGTGGTTTTGTTTGTTTGTTTGTTTGCTTGTTTTTTCCCCCACTTCTACATTTGCTTACTACATGCTTATCAGCTGCTTACATTATTGAAATTTTGTTTCCTGGGTAGGTACTTTCAGATCTTCACTCCTTCTCTTTGATAAGTTAAATAGCTTGAGCTCATTAAATCTTTCACTGCCTTTTTTTTTTTTTTTTCCCCTTTGCATTCCTTTTTTCTTTCAGATGTTCATTGTGAGTAATTTTTATTTTGCCCGTGTTTATACTTGCACAGCCTAGTTGTTTTTGGTAAATGATGGTGGTGTTTAGTGGAACTCTACAGATGTAACAAAAATCAAAATTTTGGTGGAGCGAAGAGAGCTTTGTTAATAATACTACTGTTGCAGGAACAGGAGTGGGACTCCTCAGAATGAGCAGACTTGTGTTAGTTTTGCTGGGTTAATAGCAGTAAAGAGCGGTTAAAAACTGAACTCTAATATAAGCAGGCGTTTACCTTAACACTCTCTAAAAGCAGGTCTGTTCAGTAAGAAGATGATATTTTCCAAGTGATTTTCTTGGAGTGAAACAGTTGTTTAAGAATTGATATTTGTTAAGGCACGATGCTTTTAAAATGTTGTGTACTATGTGAAGGGACTTTGTTGGGTTTTATTCTTCAGAAAAATCAGGGTCCAATAATATGAGTAATTACCAGAATGGCACTTTTACTGAAAATCTGTTTTAAGACTCTTTTGAATAGTTCCTGTTTCCAGAATCAAAAAGGAAGTGATTGGAGATAGAGGCATTAAGTACAGACAATACCACATTACCAGGTCTGATCCTTTAACTATACTACGCTCATGCTCTGAGGTACAGTATCTTATGACTTTTCAGGATCAAACAGCATTGAAGGACCAGTGTTCAAAAAAAAAAAAGGGGCTTTTAATCTTTAGTCTGATAGCAGATAGGTCTATTAAGTGTTAAACAGTGTGAGATAAAATACATGATTAAGGACTATTGACTACAGCTAGAGTAACCCAACAATTAATTGAGATTGTTGAATCAAGCTCAAGGAATCGTCCGATAATAGAACATTTTCTGAAATTAATGGGAAAAAAAGTAAGAAAGCATCTGACCGATGCATGGCATTCTGAAATAACAAACTGCATACAGTCTGTGAACAAATTACAGGAAAGAGTAGACTTTGGCTAAGGAATATCTGGACACAATCCTGTGACAGGTGCTCTAGGACGACCCTGCTTAAGCAGGGAGGTTGAACCATATGACCCACTGTGGTCCCTTCCAACCTTAGCCATTCTGTGATTCAGTGATTCTGGAATATGTTTATGCCATTCAGATATGTTTATGATGACAGTTATCTTGAAAGAGACTAAGATTATATTTGTTAGTATTTTTCACTTTTTTAAAGGATTATAGAATTAGAATTTCTTATTAAATTTCTGTTTTGTTTATATAGCTTCCTGCTGGTATTTGTTATATTTTTGAGGTGTTGGCTTTTATTAAAGACAGTGAAGGATCTTATGACATTTCTGAGATATGAGAACGGGGGAAGGATTATAACAGTAAAACATTAAGGTCTGTATCTCTGAATTTTGGTCCATTAATGGTGTCATTTGAAGAGGGGCTGTTTATTCACTGGTTTATATAGTCTGACCTGACAAAATGGAACCATTAAGTTAGCAGTTTTCAAATGGAGAGCATAGGGTATGTGTAGGTCCTTTCTGGTTTTGTGTGAGCAGAAAATCATCTCCTTCATTCCATGAAGGTTAGCCAGTGTGACACTCATCTACAAGAAGGTCATAAGGAGGATCTGGGGAGCTACAGGCCTGTCAGCCTGACCTTGGTTCTAGGAAGGCTATGGAACAGCTCATCTTGAGTGCCATCATGGGCATTTACAGGACAACTAGATGATCAGGCCCATCCGGAATGGTTTTAGAAAAGACAGGTCCTGCTTGACCAACCTGATCTCCTTTTTTGATCAAGTAACCCACCTGGTGGATGAGAGAAAGGCTGTGGAATATGTTTACCTAGACTTTAGTGAAGTCTTTGACACCGTCTCCCACAGCATACTCCTGAAAAAGCTGGCAGCCTACAACTTGGACAGGTGCACTCTCTGCTGGGTTAGTAACAGGCTTCGTGGCTGGGCCCAGAGAGTGCTGGTGAACGGGGCTGCATCCAGTTGGTGGGCGGTCACCAGTGGTATCCCCCAGGGATCAGTGCTGGGCCCAGAATATCTTTATCCATGCTTTGAATGCGGGGATGGAGTGCACCCTCAGTAAGTTCGCAGACAACACTAAGTTGGGCAGGACTGTTGATCTGCAGAGGGATCTGGACAGGCTGGATCAATGGGACAAGACTGCACTTGGGTCACAACGACCCCAGGCAGTGCTAACAGGCTTAGTGAACAGTGGCTGGAAAGCTGCCCAGTGGAAAAGGAGCTGGAGGTCCTGGTCGGCAGTGGCTGAACATGAGCCCTCAGTGTGCCCAGGTGGCCAGGAAGGCCAGTGGCATCCTGGCTTGTATCAGCAATAGTGTGGCCAGCAGGATCAGAGCAGTGATCATCCCCCTGTACCTGGCGCTGGTGGGGCTGCACCTCAAGTGTTGTGTCTGGTTCTGGGCCCCTCACAACAAGAAAGACATTGAAGTGCTGGAATGTGTCCGGAGAAGGGCAATCGAGCTGGTGAAGGGTCTAGAGAGTGAGTCCTTTAGGAGCAGCTGAGTGAGCTGGGGTTGTTTAACCTGGAGAAAAGGCAACTCAGGGAAGACATTACTACTCTCTAAAACTGCCTGAAGTAAGGTTGTAGCCTGGTGGGAGTCAGCCTGTTGTTCCAGGCAACTAGGGTCAAGACAAGAGGACATAGCCTGAAGCTGCGCCAGGGTAGCTTCAAGTTGGACATCAGGAAGAATTTCTTCATGGATTGAGTGGTTAAGTGTTGGAATGGACTGCCCAGGGAGGTGGTGGAGTCACCATCCCTGGAAGTGTTCAAGAAACAACTGGATGTGGCACTTGGTTCTGTTGTTTAGTTTATAAGAGGTTGTTCAGTCAAAGGTTGGACTTTCTGATCTTGGACGCCTTTTTCAACCTTAATGATTTTAAGATCCTATCTTGTTTGTGGAATATAAAGCTGGACTGTTCACTTATTCGGGAATAACTAAACTCACTTTGCTTAGTATTTGCTCATCAATACCTTGAGTTGCACCACTGTATTGCTTTTTGATAGCATATCTGGTGATGAACAGCAGCAAACCTTGTTGGAAGCTACTGTTCTTGACCCAGGCAGCTCTTTCAGCTCCTGGAGTACAGGTCTTATCCCCAATAAAACGTGATTGTTACTGATTCACATACTTCATTTCCTGCCAGAGTTAATAGTTATTAGAGGCGTCTGGGAGGAATGCTCTGTTCAGGTTCTCGGTGGGGTTTGTAGAAGAGCTGTACTTCAGGTTCAGACTTAAAAAAACGGGCACATCTATTTGAATTAAAGCAATCTGAATAGGGTCATAGAAAACGGGTTACAGATTCTGCTGTATTCTTTTTTTCTACAGGTGAAAGCTTTGTGTTGAAGGCAAGATTCTCGAAATCCAACTCTTTAGGTTAGCTTTACAGTCTACCTGACATGCAATTTCAAGAAAAATAAGAAAGATTAGAAAAAAATCTTGGGGTTTTTAGGGATGTTGTTTTTTTTTTTAACTCTGAAATCAGGGTTTTGTAATTTCTTGAAGAGCAAGTCCCCCAAAGATAATGGGAGAAGTGAGTCACATGCACAAGAAGTCTACTTTCCTAGTCCAGAAATACAGAGAAATTTGTGGTTCTTTTGAAACTTAGGCTTTTACATTTTGTGCTTAGAGCATCGCTAGAGAAATGTGCATTGGGGGAGCAAGAATTAGTGATAGCACCCATGAAAAAATTAGCCACTATTAGGTTATGTTTTCACAGCACAAGGTAAGTGTAACTGTAGCAGGAGCCAGTAATTTTGCCAACATTTGTAACAGGAGCAGTGGAGGCCTTGACAGTGTGGTCTAGCAGCTTGAGTATTGTCCCTTTAAAAGCCTGTACCAAGCATGATAGTTGCCAGTTCCTGATGAAGGCAGTGCAGCAGTGTCTTCACTAATATTCTCACCTATACAAGCTAAATTAAAAGTGAGATGAATGCTCTGATATAACCACATTTTCATTTTATGTAGATCAAGACAGGCTGCAACACATTTCTGCTAGACAAGGTTAAGAACTCTCCGCTGTCCCTGAACAACAATGTTCTAATTAAACAGGAATATGGTAAGCAGGTTGTTTCCACGCTCAGACCAGCTGAAAATTAAACCTTTTTTTTTTTCCCTTTTTGGAAGGACTAGTTTCCAGTCAGACCAATTATTCAAAAGTGTCTTGCTACATGGCACAGATTTTAGTGCCTAGAGGCACTATGAAGGAAGGAGTGGCAGTACATGGCTTGGGATGGAGGAGGAAGGAGGAGGAAGACAACACTGTAAATTGGTGGCCTCCATGCACATACCTAGATTTGAATAATTTTAGGTAGCTGTATTTCAGTTATGGTGTTTTTTGGCTTCTTTTTTTAGAGAGAAAAACCCTCTTCAAACAAATTTAGTAGAACACCAATCCTAAACGTCGTGTCTTAGATCTAACGAATGTTTAACAACTTTTTGATATTCAGATTCAGAAATCAAGGTAAGGTATAACTGATAATTAACTTTCAAACAACATAGGAAAATATTAGTTGTTGAAAATCAACTACATTAGGCTTATAAGATTCCAGTTCTGAGGAAACTAACTTTTTTTTTTTTTTAAGGAAGGAAAGTAGGCTAGACAATGGGCATTTATTCACCAGAGCTGAGATTTTTTTAGTATTAGGGGTATAAAAAAGATTGATTGTTGTTTAAAAAAGAAAAATCATCAGCAATGCTGACCAGTTATTTGCCATTTGAATCATGGCAAAGTTTCAACCTGACTCTAACCAGTATACTGAGGTGCACCAGAATATGCGATGAAGGAAATTGCTTCAAGACATATGAAGTGTATTAAAGGTCCTTCTACAATGTCAGAGGCGCAGTGAAGTTTTGAGAAGCAGGAAGCATATCAGAAATTGGTACCCCTAGGAGTACTTCAATTTAACACAATCTTTGATTTTTACACCAATCTTTGCTTTTTTCCATAAAAGGAATCAAGGAGAAGACACTGATCATTAGCAATATTTCTTAGAATATTTTTTAACTTGTTGAGCTGTTATTAGCTGTAGAAGTAAGCTGTTAGTAAAAGACAGTTGTTCATACAATGCATCCCCTCATTCGCTCACTGTTACCTGGTTGGAACAATCGCTGGGAAGCCAACCCCACGTGTGTACTCATAAGTGGAAGATGGTACTAATGCTTCAGTGGTTTACAGGCTCAGAAAATCTCTTGAGTCATGTGTTTTATGAGGTTTATGAATCCTGTAGTCTTTACCTGTGCATAGGAGCCCCCACCTTCCTGGACATAAACCAAATTGCAAGAGGTGGTTGTTGATACCTGGTGACCTGGGCAGAAGTGGGAGGCTCTTGGCCTCTCAAATGTGTCAGTTTTCTTTGGGTTCAATTATTTCTTCATCCAAAAGTATGGATTTTTAAAAAAAAGTTTATTTAATTTTAGGAAAAAATGGACCCTCTATTTTCATATTTTCATTTCATTGTCCAGTCAGGTGTGTTCGCCATGTCAGGAATTAAGTTTATTCAAATATAATTTTTAAATGTGAACTAAGATAGTGGCTCCATGTTACTGTTAACCTGGCTGCTATTTAAATGATTCCCTTCCCTAGTCATGATTCTGTCCTGTGAATTACATTGATTCAGTTCTTTCTTTAGCTGTCTAAACTCCTGCAGTGAAATAGTTGTATTTAAAAAGAAAACACATGACAACAAAACAAAATCCAAACCCAACCAACCCAACACTTTTCAGACTTTTAGAGTTTTTTGTTGTTTTTTTTTTTCCCCTGCTTGTTTCATGTATTTGAGTTTGGAACATGGCCAGCCAAACAGCTGAGCTAATGTGATTTATAGCAAGGGACAAGAACCTTTGGATGAGTGAGAACTGGAAGTAAAGGGAAGGAATGATGGGGAAATATAGGGAAAACCTCCTATAGCTGATCTGCTACTGACAGAATAGTGACATGTAACAACAGCTTAAATGTCTAAAATATCACAGAAGATGTGCAGAACAAATTTTTATGGCATGCTTTCTTATTCTTCACCTTCAGAGTAATAACAAATCTGTGGTTACTACCACACTGATGTTTAGCCTTATGGAGTGGCTGTAATTTGGACATTCTGAAAATCTTAACAGCTTCTACTATTTTAAACCTTCGTGATAACAGTGGAGAAAGCATTAAATGTGCTGTATCCACAGAATATAATATTTTCTGTAAAAACTTAGTTTGTTTATCTTCACTTCTTTTAGCTATTGTATGACACTACAGCATCATTCATTTTGAAAATGTGGGTATATTTGTCCAAATAAAAATGTTATTTTAAGAACAAATATTTTATTTTAGTGCAAATAAAAGTTTATTACTAAGGTACAGTAGAAATTCAGGGTTAAGTATCTGAAGAAATACGGGTTTGTAGGTTGACAAGGGGAGATCTCAGACCAAGAAGATAAAAGACTTGTACATGGAGAAGTTACTTTCAAGTAAGCTAACATATCATTTTAATGCTCCAAATTAACTTGCTGTTTGGAATTGTAGGACATGATTCAATTGCATCACAGGCATCTAGATGCATTTGAAGGGCCCTAGGGTATCTTATCTGTTTTACAGCTGCTGTTCAGAGGAGTGCAAGTCTTTCCCAGGTCCTTTGTCAAGTCTGCCAGCTTGTCTGCATGTCTCGGATACTTCAGGGCATCGCAGATGGTACCAAGCTCCTATATTCAGACAGTCAATCAAACTCATAGGGAAGAATTCAACTCTGGCTTCAGTCACCAAGATTTAGTCAATGGCAGTTCAGTTGGTGCAGTCAAAGGAAGACTCATTTTTTTAAAGCAGACACCTACATTTGCTCCACTGAATAGCTTTCTAGCCTTCTTTGACTGCATTGACTAGATTTTCTTTAACAATAATAGGAACTTAGACAACCACTTTCTAGATACCTAATTTTAGACACTGCTCCTTAACACACAGTAGATATGAAGCAGCGTAATGTGTTTTTAAAGCAGCAGGACTGAGGGTGAATATCAGTCCATTAGTCTTAGATATGTAAAATTTTTTAATTTGAGCTACACCTCCTTTATAGCCAAATGGAGAGGGATGGGCACCTCCAGAAAAGCCATTCATCTGTCTTTAGAGTATATGGTAAGATAAGACAAGATGAATTGCTTTCTAAAGCTCCCAGTCTTTAGTCCTTTAACTATTGAAGGAGTCTTGATCGTGAGTTTAGACTTAGACAGCTATTAGATGTCTCAATTTAGGGTCAAATAATCCTACCTTAAATTGATCTCTGTGTAATTGCCTAAACACAGATATCTAGTTTCACTTGAGGTGGCTCTGTGCGTAAGACAGCCCAGTGTTAGACACCTGTAAAGGGCTGGCAGATACAAGGAATGACTTTCAGGAAATCCGTTTCTTAGGAGCCATCATAGTACTCCATGGGAACTAAAATAACTTTACATGCCTGTTCAGGCCACTGAATCCTATCTTACATGTCTGTACACAGATTTTGTCCAAAATGTGAAATGTGCTATAAATGCATGCTCTTCTCCCCCCCCCAGTAACTTCCCTGGATAGTCATAACCACTTCTATTTACTTCTGACTTGAAATACAATTTTATCTACACTGCCCCTGTATTTGAAATGCTTTCAGAGCGCTATGGTCGTTCTCCATCATTGAAATTAGTCGTGGGAAGAATGAAGCACAGCATCTATATAACAGCATGCAGCCACATTCTGAGTTGTAAGGGATAATATATACAGAACTTATTTGTCTTATTACTAATCCAGAACACACTGGGTAGGAAATTTTGGATGATTATGCTACAATTTAACAATTTGTCTTGGGACTGACATTCATGCTTTACTGACAAGTGCTGTAATACAAAAGTATATACCTGCACTGTAATCTAAGACAGTGATTAACCCAATAGATTTTTTTAAAAGTAGATAAATTTTTTTACTGTTTTGCATATGAATAAGCCAGATGATATTTGGGGTTAAAGAAAAAAATTAAAAATTAAATTAACAGGAAATAGGATGAAGAGTGCTTAGAAGAAACTATTCCTGGCTTTCCTCTTTTGTTATTTGATTGTCCCTCTAAGGTGGGATTTGTTCGTGGCTATCCATGACTGCAGATTGGGAAAGCTTTTTGTAGTTCACTGAATGAATGAATGAATAATCTCTTTGCCCCATCCCCAATATGCTGCAATGTAAAGGCTCTATAAGGACCTGATGGATAAACTAGTAAGTGAACAGTTCAATATAGAAGGGTTTTTTTATATTAGCAGCTTGTATTGACTTTTCATTTTGCAATCTTAGGAATGTGCACTTTATTTCTAATGGCATTTTCACCGTCTAATGGATATTTTACTTCCTAACCCCTCTTTTATCCAGCAGCCCTTGCTGATTCAGCACTGGTTTTCAGTGTTCACTTCTGAAACTGCTTTGTTACCAAAAGGAATAATACTTAGAAACATGCAGTAAAAATGTATTACTTAGAACAAACTGAAATAATGATTGAGAAACACATGGACTACTAAACTAACTTTATCCTAAGGGACTTTTCTCAATTTTAATTGATTTTTTTTTTTCCTTGAGAATTTGTTCATCTTATTAAGCAAGTCCTTAGAGGAGTGAATCAGTAGGTTACCTCCTTGAGAGCAAAGGACAACCTGACTTATTTGCTACAATTATCAATTTGTCCTTATCTCCATGAAGTGAAATACTTTTTTTATCCTTCTGAAATAGCTTACAGTGATGAATAAAACAATAAAGAATAGCTGGTGTTAACTCCAGCATGAGCCTATTTAATTTTTAAATATCAAGTACAATACTGTGAAGACTGCATGTAATTTTATTTTCTTAAAATATAAACCAGATATTTGGCAGGTGATGAAATTGCCAGGCACAGCTGATTGAAATCCTATATTTTGTTGTCTTCACTAGAATATTGAACAGTTAAATTTCAGTAAAAAAATTGTTATATGTTTAGCTACAGTCTATCATATGAAGAAAAGTTGTGGAAGTTTTGTACATAATTCAATTACCCGTTGTATTTACTCGTAGCTACCTAATACTGTTTCAAGTGATAGTTACCTGATCTCTACTTCCATTGAAAATTGTTACGAAATACCACTAGCTTGCATAGGGAAAGGTAGGACCTGGAAGGCTCTGTGTGGATCGGCTGAGCATTTGCTTTAGAAGACAAATCTTGCGACATTCAAAGCTCAGTGCAAAGTTTGCCATTAATGGATCAAGTTCTAATTATGACCAAATTGAAACTTATGTTATGGGACAGTCCTGTCGGGGAGAGGCAGCGTCTGCAACTCATCCACGTACTATCCAAAGTAGGGATAGCAGAGAATCCATGCTGTACAGGGTGGAACCCAGGACAGTTTACTGAATTCCTAGAATAGCATAGATGGTGGCTATTATCATCATGAACTTTCACTTGAGGTTGTATGAGGATGTCTTTGCCCAGGAGTCATAGCAAAGTCACTGTTTGGCTCTAATTAACTTGTCTTTAATGATTAATTTTTAAATGTCTAAATGAATTGAATATTAACTCATTTTAGGAGAAGCATAAAATGATACACACTTTTATTGATTTTTTTTCTCAAAATGCTGTGGTTTAAAATGTGTGAGGAACAAGCTTTATATCAAGTTAAGGTTCTTTTAAAATTATATTGCTAAAATATTTTTAAATAGTAGAATTAGCAAATCTTTCCATTAGACTGAATTAAATGAGTGTACCTCAGGCAGCCATTTCCTTCACAGAGTGAGTATGCTGATGTTGGGGACACTTCAAAAATATCTTCTCAATGTGCACTGATTTAATAAACAAGAAAGTTGTGTATTTATTTTAGTATCTGTGCAAGTTCCCTTTGTTATGCTTTCTAGTGCACTGTTTGTGTATTATCTGGTTCTTTCTTCTTCTCTCCTATTTTTTTCTGCTTAAAAGCATTTTATAGATGTTTCTCAGAACTTGCATTTAATTCATATATGAAATACTTTTAGTTTTGTCAAGGAATACTCCAGATACTTGTTCCTGAAGTGGAAAAATGTACTTCAGAAAAAGGCTGCAGCACAATATATAGTCAATAGTAGTGTGTTAAGTTTAGAAGAAACAGTGTTATTTCTGTCATTAAGAGATTTGTCTAGTTGTTCTTTCTGGATTAAGCATCAGACTAAAGAGAAATTCTTAGAAACATTCTTAGAATGGTCCTCTTTACTGTCTAAGCACTAAACTCAAAAATACTTTCAAGAAAAAACCCCCACAACAAACAACAAACCACAAGAAGTGCGTGCAGAGATAATACATAGCCTGAAAAATACTTATGTGCTGACAGCTATCCAGCAGTGTTGTCACAGCAGGAAGACATCAGTTGAAGAAACAGATAGCGACCTCAAAAAAAAAAGGAAAAAATAAAAAAGTCTGGTCAGCAGTGTGGACAGGGTTTCACAAGATTATAAATCACCCCAGGGTCGCTGTGTTCCCACCATAAAGAGAACATGGTCGTTTTATTGTAATCTAATAAGTGATGGGAGCAAAGGACAGCTCCAGTGTGTGTGTTTGAAAAAAAAAAATCTTGATTACAGTTTCAAAACTATACAGTTTCCCTTGCCATTGAAGTGCAGATTATGGGGGTTAAGGCCATTTTAGGATTGGATTACCTTTTTATAGCTGTATGTTATTCCCTTGTTCATGAATCAGAAAGTACTTAAATTAAACTGAACATTTGGGAGTAATACTAATAGGGAGTGTGCTAGTAGAAAATTAATCACTATTTAGTGTTAGATGGCTAGTCAAGTAAGTCTTTGTTTTCAAGGCTTTTTTCACTGAATAAAATACCCACCTTAATGAACTGAGGAGAATTTATATCCTGTGGTTCCTTTTATTTTTCAGAAAGTTAGTTGTGGTGACTCATGTGCGAAAGCACACTGGTAGGAATGTATTTTTAATGTCAGATTTAATCAACTTATTCACACTTTCATTGTGGAGTTTATTCTATATTGGGTAAAATTAGCCAGAGGAAATTTTTGTTCTTCTTTGTCTTGCTTCTTGGGGTTACACATTTGGTACATCTTAACATGTTGGGTGGTAGCCCTGATGTACACAAAAAAAAGTGAGAAATGGGATTTTTTTTTCTTACCTCTCTGACTTTTTACATCTTAAACCTCCAATTCCTTTCCTCTGATTTGGTAACTCCTCTGCCACCATTATTTTTTTTCCTCCGGAATTTTTTCATATGCTTGAAGCTACCTTGTGAGACGAGTGGCTTCAGAAGTGGAGAGGTAGGGAACTGAACAGCAGGGCTAGGGATGGCTGAAGAGGAATATGAGTACAATAAGCCACTAAAGTGTTCCAGTGATTCCCTGTGTTCATGTTCACATGCCTGCTTGTTTCCTCAGTACCCTGAAGCTATGAGATATGAGATATGAGAACCTGCTTTGGAGCCTACTGCCCAAACTGAGAAGGCATCTTCTGTCCTTCAGACAAGCATCTGAGAGAAAACAAATACAAAAGAGAAACTGAACAGGTCTTTCCATGCTTCCAAACTCCCTCCTCAGACTGAGAACTGTTCTTAGTTTGTCTTCATGGCCGTATTTTCTAAACCAAAACCTAGGCAGTCTTTTCTTGGCCATTTCTTTCTTGGTATGCTTTTTATTTACATATAGATGACACCAAATTTATTTCTGCTTACCTCGTGCATCCTCAGTAAGATTGGGAAAAGAATAAACGTAGTGCTTTAAGAGTGTAAGTAAAGAGGGTTCAGGAACTGTTTTGTCTGCAGTCTTCTCAAGCTCCACATTTTCTTTATGGCATTTAAGTCCTCTTGTTCTAGCAGTTATCCAGATCTTTTAACACAGTTAAAACCAACAAAGTCCTAATACTTAGAGTCAAGCCTGGGTTTAGAGGACACCTGGGGTACAGGTGGCTGCTTGCTTCACAATTAACTTGCATTTCAGATTTCCAAACTTAAATGGACGGAAAGATGTTTGTTTGCTTGCTTGTTTTACTGTAGCTCCCAATTTCAATATTTTTCAAATGTATTCAGTGTGGTAGCTTTATCAAAGGCTCAGCAGTATATTAAACGTTTTCTTTGTTCAGAAACCTCACCCAATTGTGCAATGGTTCCTGCCTGCTTTCTTGAGCAAAATGTGGGTATTAGTTTTCCTTGGATATCGGATGCTGATGAAGATGATGATCTGCACTTAGACTCATAAGGTGAACCTCTGGCCCACTCCAGCTCACTTGTCTATCATTGTTCCCATGTTATTCCATGATTCTCACCCTCTTCATCTGATAATATAGGCAACTCTCACCCTGTATCTAATAGAACTAACAGAATCTCCTACTGCTGCTATTGGTGTCATTCCTTTAATTGAAAATAAGGCATGAATGATGGCTCTGCAGGTTCTGTTTCCCGTTCGACAGAAAGCTTTCCCTGCTTGACTTTCCCAGCACATTTTTGGTAAAGAGAATAATGTCACCACAATAAATACTACACCAAATCCAACATGGTGCAAGGTTCCCATCTTATCATAGGAGATGCACAAAACCCTTACCAATGATGCGAGAAAATATTGCAAAAGGATAAAGAAGGGAAAATGTGGTTGTAGATCTTCACTAACTTCATTTCTGTCCTATATAACCACTGGATTGTCTAAGATCCTCCAAAGTATCAATTTGTGTTTTGTCCATTTAAGGGATTTTCAAAGGTTTTTTTCCCCTTTAGATGGCTAAGTTTAAAAAATAAAAAACAGAGTGAATTTCTACCACTGTGTTATGAAGAATTGAGTTGATCAGACACACTGTATTTAACCAAAAGCAGGATGTTGCATAAAAATGATGGCAGGATTCATGAGATACTGTAGTGGAGAGAAACATCTTCCTGTCTGGATTCAGATAACAACAGTGCCAGTTCCCACATAAGTCAAGCTATACTTGTTATTATTAGGAGAAAGGAATGAGCGAGTGGTTTTGCATACGTTGTTTTACTACTTGCAAAATTACTCCTACTCTCAGAATAAACTGCAGAGTGCAAATGCCAGGGTGATTTTTTTGTTGCTGTTGTTGAAGACATAGGGTAGATTGGTTAAGGTAGAGAAACAAATGTAGTTGCTTTGATTTATCACTTGTGACATTAGCATGTACTATACCGTTCTCCTGGAAACAAAATGGTTGCACCTGAGGACAGTGATATAAACACTACTTTGATTATTTGAAACAAACCATTAGGCTTTGATGAAAGAACCATTACTTTAGTAGACCTTGTACAGAGAGCGTGTTTGGAGATAATGGATGAGCAGCCTACAAATTGCTTGCTTTGAATTTAAAGAAGTCACATGTTTGTTTGAACTTCATGGCATAAACAGATATCTAACATGAGCAAGACAAGCTAATGGTATACTTAAAATGTAGTTAAAAAACACTCTTGCAGACTTTACTTGCAATACTTTAAATACTGTGACTGAAAAAATCAATTGCTGTGTAGCTGGAATGTATACAATAGTCTTACATAGTGATGTGTATATACAATGTATATATTTGTATATACATGTATTTGTATACTACATATTTGTATTAAACCAGTAAGTTTGATTTTTATGTATTTCCTGCATGTTTTCGTAGTGAAGATATGTATTTTAGAGTATTACACAACTAAAATGGTTCTAAAAGGTGTCAAATTTGAGTTTATTTAACAAGGAAAGCCCAAAATACATTTAAAATGTTTGTGTTCTGTGGGAGATTTTCTTTCCATGTCATAAATGGTTCTCTAGAAAGTTTCTTCCTTAATTCTGTGTATGGTGCCTTTTGTAGAGCTGGTCTCTGTGGGTATTCCTATACTATAAAATAGCTCCCCCTTTCATAGGATCCTGATCACCTCCACTCCACCAATTTTTCATTAGGCTTTTGGGATAAACCGGCTAGTCCCCTCTTAAAAAAAATACAATTGTAGTCCTGGTCATAGTCCACTCTAGAGGCTGTTTCCCAAAGGCACTATGGACAAGGCAGCACTAGGTTTATTTCTTTCAATCCTCCAACACCGTGCCAGAAAACTGCACTTTCTTGTAAGCCTTGCACTCTCATGCTATTTCCTAGATGATGTGATGCATACCTTACACATCATCCATGACTGGGAGATGGAGAAAATTTCCTAAACGTCCCACCAATAGGATGCATACTTGCTGTATTTAAAATACTTTGATCTGCAGTGGTGGAATTGGTTCATCCCAGTTCACGTCTCCAGTGTAGAACTCCATCAGAACCAGGGATCAGTGATCTTTGTCTTGATGGTCAAGGAACTGGATTTTTAAGATGTTATACACGTCATTATAAAGAAGTTCAAGCTGTAGAAGTTCCTGTGTTGCAGGTTATGAAAGAATTATGGCTGTGCCACATGGGTATTTCTGCATTGCAGATATATAAATTGAAGTGGAAAGAGGGCACCCCGTTTTTAGATACATGGTGACTGAGAAAGCCTGGAATAAATAATAAATTCATAGGTGCTTTATGTGTTCTGTTTGTAATAGTTATGTGGTTATGGGGAAAGAGGACAGTGCTGCAAATTTCTGCAAATAATCTTTAGCTGCCCAAACATTTCAAACAAAGATTTTAAATAATAAATTATTAATTTATTTACTAATTACATATACTATCACTGAAAGTGCCAGACTGGAGTCTCCCCTGTAGTAGTTCCCCAAATAACAGTCTAGCCTTAACTGCTGTTGGAGAGGGAAGGATGAACAAAAATTGAGAAGATTACTTTAAACCCATATGACAGCCAAGGACATCTAAGGCCTGAATGATTTACTTTTGCATTATGGTAGTCATGTCCCAGGATCCTGTTTCATGTGACAAGTCAACAAGCAGTAAAAAATACAGCACTTGATTATCTGACTGTTTTTCATGTTTAATTTCAGTAACAAAATAAATACTGGTTACTGTAAAACACCATGTACTGGCTATGGAATATTGAGGACTGTACAGAATAGTGGACTATATTTCCATAGTCTGTAAACTGCCCAATAGGAGAATAAATATAAGCTCTGTTTTTGCAGTTTCATAGGTATCTTCTTGATTTATAGAAATGTTTCTCCAGGACTTAAGCACAAACATGGTACCATTGTCTAAGCCTCTCTGTGCTGTGTATTTTCAAATAGTTGCTTTATCCTGTAAACCTGTAAAATGTTCAGTACTAACATCTTAAGCAGGTTACATTTTGTGAAATAAATATTTATTCTACCTAAGCATTTTGAACTTTTTATAAGCCTTTAAATGATTGTCCTTTAACAAATTTTATTTCTTTTGAACTTCATTTATTTAGCTACCATTTCCTTCCTCAAACCTGTTGTGTGTAATTCAGTAGATATTATTAGATGTAATAAATTGAGAACAAATTTTCATCTGCTATGGATACATCCTCTTAACTGTAATACTCCACACCAACTACTTTTGTCCTGATTAAGGACATATTACCAAGCAGTTGTAGGGCTTTTTAATTGTAGTGAATATTTTTCTGGTAGATTGTGTTAAATTAAATAGGTTTTTTTAAAAATTGCCATTAAATATACAGGTGGTAAATCAGGAGGCTTTATAAATAGTTTTATGGAAATGTATAAAAAAATCTAAATTGCTCAGTAGTTTACTAATCAATAAATTCAGGACATTTTTGGAAAAAGGATTTTCATAATTCTCAGCCTGAATTCACATTAGCAATTTGTGGTTCATTGAGTTAGTTGTTTTATAAGCAGCTGAATGTTATTCTATGAACTAACTAAATCACCTAAATTTTGTTTCATTCTCTGATAAATGATAATAGTGAGATCTGTTTATTCCAAGGCAAAATGCTGTGTACATGAGAAGAAATAACAGCGAGATGGTTTGGACTTCTATTCCTACTCAGTTTAAATAAGTTAATCACTTGTCTTTTTATGAGATCTTTCATGGCTTGATAGCCCTCTGAAGTTCCATTGTGAGCTTTTAGTATCATTATGTGCATGCTGCTTGGATATCAAGGGGTTCTGCTAACTGATGAAAAGCTTTTTTTTCAGATTCAGTTTTCATACAGTGACCCATAATATTTTTTTCTCATAAAGTTTGTGAACTCTGGTGATGAATTTAAGCAGGTTTTAAAGATAGGGTTTGTTTTTACAGCTTGAAAAAGTCAGTGCCCATTTTAATCAGAAAAGAAAAAAAATCTAGTTGTGTTCTGCTCAGGAAATGGAGAAAAATAAGCTAAACATGGGAATAATGAGGCTGGCTCTTTCTAATGTTTCTGATTTCAGTTAATGAGCAGATACTTGGCTTTTTCTGAACTGAGTATCCCAAGGAAATAATGAATTATTTTCCCACATAATGTACTATATATATGTATATATATACATAATTATGTATGCATATGTGAATTAAAGCAATCCTACAGTTGCATGTCTTCTCACTTGAGTCAGAAGCTTTGTTGTAGTTCTCTAGGGGCTGGAAGAGGAGAGTCAGATTAGGGCATTATTGGAGGAGTTTGTTCATTCTGCAAAGAGAAAAGTACCGTTTGGGGTCTTTTGTGAAGAAATAGCATCTTCTGCTTTCTTCTGCCTGGAAAATGAAGTTGAAAATAATAAACCAATACCATCTTCTCACTAAATGTTGTCATGCCAGCAGACCATTAGCTACTTAATCTCCAGGAAAAGTTTTTCTGGAGGAGCTTCCCCTCTCCCACCCCCAAAGTATGGTGTCTAAAATGACAGGCTAATTTCAGATTCAGCTGTGATTGAGCACATGCCAATTTTTACATGCTTTACATAACTAAAATAGAGCTGTCTTTAGAAATCTGTATATTAGGGAAATGAGCTCTAATCAGTGAAAGCTTTTTTCATAAGTGGATATATTCATATAATTTTTACTTTTTTCAAACATGTAGCACTTAAAATTATATTAGGAAGCTTACAGAATTATTACTACATGGCTCATAGAAGCATATAGGAAATAATGGAAATGATAATCCTGTTATTTTCCCTAATAGATAACCACTGATATTATATCAGTTGCATAATCATTCTCAGTCTAAAACATCTGCCTTTCCTCTGAGTAATATTTTTAAAGATGAAAGAAAATAAGGTTCCCTAAGGTTTATGGATATACAATGCTGTTGTTAAATTTGATGGTTTTCCTTTTTTATTTATGTAGTGTAGAAAAACTAAAAATGATTAGCCAAGATTAATTTAAGTGAAATTTCATATTCTTGCTAAGAAATGTTCTTCTGTTATTTACATACTCTGCAGGCCAAAACGTAGTAGTTTTTGTATGAAGAATCTGCAAACCAAAACTGATAAAATCAGATTTATCCCAAATCTTACTCTTTATTTGACCACAGAATAGAAGCACACCACTGTCACTCTGTCACTACCCAAAACAAAGTTTATAGGGGAAAACTGAGTTAAGATGTGGACCTACTGCTGCTTGGATTTTTCAAAATCTAAGTGTGAAGGAAATATCTTTGATGATTAACTGGCAACAAACAGAATTGTCTTTGAATCATGGTGCTTGTAAATGTAGTAATAACAAGGATACACTCCTGCTTTTCTATAGGTTGACCATGTATTTCTGCTACCAGGTAGGAAAAAGCTAAAGTGAATTAGCAGACCCTTTGGATTTGATAACTGGGTTAAATGGTATTCAAAAATGTATCCATCAGACCCATTAAGTCTTGAGCACTGCACGGGTAATTCACACAACAGATTCTCGCTTCATGTTTCTCTGTGACCTTCTCTGCAGCTTTTTTGGTTTCTGTGCTGCACTTTATAAATGATGAGTGATGCTTTAAAAGGATTTTTAAAAGAGGCATGTGTGTCCATGGTCATTTGACCACATGCAGTGTTGTAACCATATAATGAAAAGATAAATACACAATTTTTTTAACCATTAGTTAGATATGACACACACAAGCATGAAGTAATTAAATATAAGAATACATAGAAGTGGATAAATTGCGTTGCTTAAATGGCTTTGATACCTTCTGAATCATGATGGCATTGTCCTTACTCATAGGACCTAAAGATCTAAATGAATCCTGGAAAACAAAAAAATAATATTCTGCATAGTAATATACTTCTTCACACACTATATCCACCTGGGATATACCGAAGCTCTCATTTACAAGGCTGACTACCCTTTTTTTTAATCTCTCACTTCGTTAGGAAGGATCTGGACTTAGTATTTTTTCGTGTTGCTGTTGACTGCTGATAGGAACTATTAGCTAGAGGGAACTATAGCTGAACCTTCAAGTGAGCAAATTTGCCATCAAGATCAGAGACAGATGTGTGAGTGAGTAGCTTTGCTAAACCACTCACATAGACAGGCTACAGGTGTTTCTTTCATGACCCTGTGGATGCCTGCATAGAATAGTTCTGGTAGATCCTAGTGGAAGCCCTGAGGGAGGGATTCATCTGCAGCTGGGGCATGTAAAAGAGAAATAAACACTTCCAGAGCACTGCTTATCTACTCCTGATGTGAATGTCTGAAATAGATCAGATGAATTATGCCTTAAAAGTTCCTGTTCCTTTCAGTTGAGGGTAAGGAATGATTTGCTTAGTTGGAAATGCTTACGATTCAGACCTCTATGTTAGGTTAAGTGAATCTGGTTAGTAGAGTTTATGATGCTAGCATGCTTCAAAGAACAGTGTAAAGGATTTGGGTTATGAGTATTACATAATTGGGACAGAAATTTCACAGAGCTCTGAATTTATAGAAAATTAATTTATTTGCTCACATAGAACGAGGAGAATAAAATAACTGGCAGGTGGCCGAAACATGTAAACCCAGCTTTGATGCCTTGTGCAATGTGAAAGCTTTTCCCAGAGGTATCGAGGAACTCTCCACAGAGTTATCTCCACTGATGCACTGTGGTAATCATAGCAGTTAGCTTTCAACAGAGGTAACATCTGATGTAATAACTGCTATATGGCAAAACCTGAATTGGTGAGTGGTATTAAAGGATGTTGATGCAATCTAAATAAAAATGTGTTTAAGAATCTGAGTTACGTGTCTAGGATGGAAAAAGACCCTTTGAATTTATCCCTCTATAGTATTTTTTCCAAGTATCACTTCTGTCCAAAATAGGAAGGCAGATCTTACTTTTGACATTATGTTTTGCTTTAAAGGCTATTTTCCCTTGCTAAGAGAAGCCTGTAGTACTTAGGTTGATGTTATTTTTTTGTACAAAACCCAGTGAAATATATAGTCATCAACTTGCATGTAATTCCTGTGTAATTTGGGGACCTCTATTTTAAGGAATAAACAGGAGAGTTAAAATTTTTGAAAACACGCCCTTGTAACATCACAGTAAAGCAATGTAATTGCAAACCTGGGGCTGCTTTTAGTTTATACCTTTTCCATGAGCCTGACAAACTATATAATCAGTGCTGGCTAAATAAAAATGTTGTTAATATTGTGTCCTACATTTAGTTGTGTGATGAGAAAGTTAATTTGGTTTAGGAAAGACATATCAGTGTGTAGCATTGATTCTAGACATCAGTTTGAACACAGAGATGCTTTTAAATGCAGTGTATCTCATGCTTCTTTTATAGATACTGTTAACACTGTTTGAAAATGCATTATTTCACGCAGAGGGTGTCTATAAGTGAGTGAATATGGTATATAGTACGTCAAGTTAAAGAGTTATTTTGGATAAGGTGGTAATACTGAATAATGATGTGAAAGCAGTTTTGTTTTAGTTGAAATCCAGATTTACTGAAATGTTTCAAAGTACTGAAAAAACCCAGTCTCTGCCACTTGAACAGTCTTGCTCTAAGGACTACGTGGACATTAGCATAAAGGTTACACATGTTATACAAAGTGTAATTAAAGAAGCTTTGATCCCCCAAATGTCAACTAGCTTGCTAAGTGTCATAACAAAGTGTCAAGCATCTGGTATACAGTTAATTTGTAGTCATTAACTGCATATTGTTGATGTGACAGTTTGTTAGCAAAGCAAGCTTGACAGTTTGCATTTTGTTATTGATTGACACCTATAGACCTCCCCACCCGTCTAGTTTACATTCCTTATGAGGGTTACTCAAGTTGCACTTTTACTTTTAACTAATTAGCTTAGTTATTTGGTCGAATATGTTAAAATGGAGTGAAGGTATATAAGGAGCCCAGGACCCCTAATTTCATGGCAAGAGTATTTCATGATTGCATGTATTTTATGGATTAGCAATCAGTTTTACAAATGTGCTTTTCCTTTGATATTGTTGGTAATCTATAACTTGCGTTAATATATTGCATATTAACCATCCAAACCACCTATTTATATTTATACAAGGTGCACTTATTATCTAGACCATGATGCCTTCTAATGCGACTTAATAAAGAGGCTAAAAGAGTATCTTTCTACTGCACTCCATTTTGTCCAATGCAGTATAAATATATTTTGGTTTGTATAGCTGTTTAAATATTCAGTAGCATTCTGCACAATTTTGAAAGCTGGAATTAATTAAAATAATTAAACTGCTTTTTGGGTTTGGTTCCAATTTCCTCTTCCCCCCCATATGATATGAAGGCAATCTCTCCACAAACTGAGCATGCTAATGAACAGCAATAAATATTATGCAATTATTCTTATATCTAGAAAGGAATTTGTGTGTATTTTTTGTAATGGGTGATGAAAATGGTTATAAAAGAAGTAATATAAGGAATACTGTTTCAAATTAGATGTTTTGATGTTTATCAGGCACTTCCACAAACTTCTAAATGTTGTTTTCCAAATTAATTTAAATTGTACTGGGTGCACTTTCAAAGCTCATGCTTTATTTTCTCTCCTCATAAAGAGAGAAATACTAAGGAACTCCTTATGTATTGATTTGCTTTATTTATCAGTCTTCAGATGTTGAATCTTCATCACCTACCCACTCCACAAGAAGTGGACTGGATTGAATGTCTTTTGGAGCCTGTCACCTTTGCTTAGACTGATGCTGATGCAATATCAAAGCTAGATACAAAGCTGTGCTCAGTTCCATGAGCTATGTATGTGCCAGTCTGCCACCCTGGTAGTCTTCATAGTCTTGTTTTAATGTGTGTCCCTGACACTTGCTTCTGGAAGTATGCTAGCTGGTAGTACTTTTCGTGTTGTATGTCATACGCATGTGAATCATACCACTTGGCTTTCTATCAATAACACCATTTTCATGCCATACAAAAGCTACACAGAGATTTTTCATCCTAAAATTTCAGAGTTTGCCTAAAAATCATAAGAATAATTTTAAATTTCAGTCTATATCTTGCTTGTTTTTTCCTTTGTACCTGTAGTCTTACTAGATAATGTAGGTTGTAGCTTCTCAGACTTTATGCTTTACTTAGACTTATTTTAACAAAAATTGAGATATCTGATTTCATGATCTGTTGAAATTCCAGATGTGGTGCTTGAAAGAAAGATGGCAAGCACTTGACGAAGCAGCAAATATTTCATTGATAGCGTAGAGTTGACTTTTTTTAATATTTTAATTATTATGGAAAGGCAATGTAATAATATGTATGGAGTGCTTGAATAAATGAGAAAGGAGAAGCAGAAAGGATACATTTATTGATTCTTCACCTCTGTTTATGGTGCTCTGAAAAGTTTCTTCGTCCACTGCTGTTGGTGTTGCATGATGCTGAGGGACGTGTTGGATGGTGAACTTTTCTGCATGGAGGAAGTAAGAGCAGTTGTCACCTTTATGTCAAGAACAAAATTTGAGATCCTAGTGGTGTTAAAGGCAATAGCAAAATTCCCACTGTCCTTTTTATGGGCCAGTATTTTGTGTTGGTGCTGCTTCCAAGTAGAGGAGTGGCCTATGTAAAGCCACTCAGTGACACTAAAGCTAGGATCTGAATTTATCCCTTTTTTGTCCTTGTAAAAGCAAGTTATTAAAACTGCATAATGAATGGTATTTTAGAATTTTGACAATTTAAGGGTATGTAAAAGCACAAATAATGGAAAGTAGTAGAACATTTTTCCTTACCAGGCGAACAGTGAATTCAGAGAAGGGTGGAACATTAGGAGCAAAACATTCTTTAAATTATCTTTCTGAAAGAATTTTACTAAAGTACTAATAAAGTGTTCAGTTGGACTTGCCCCCTTTTTATTGACTCCTTCATGGTTGACATACATAGAGGTTTCCCACAATTTAAAGTGGGGAAGATAACTCATTGCCACGTTCCTATTCAAATAACAACTGATATATTGTTTGTTTATTCTTTAAAGGTGTTAGGTGTTCTTTTATAGAAAAAAAAATTCACTTTGTAAGTTAGAACTTCTTAAGATGGCTGAAAATTGTGCCCCTGCCATGTATCTGCAAAGACAGCTGGCCTTGGTAGTGACTATGTCCTTATACAAGTTTATTATTTAGATATTATTTAAGAAATGATGTTGTGTTAAACAGAAAGATGTATTTGGCTCTAGTAGCACAGAATAAGAATATCTTGAGTTGGAACTGTTCCACAAGGATCATTGAGTCCAACTCGTAAATGAATACTATGACTACTAAAATAATCCACTACTTAAACATAAATTAATTTTTATTGTGAATTAAATTAATAGAAAATCTAGTATTTTGCCTGTATATATATAAAAAACCCACTAATTTTTCTCATATTCAGGTTACTACAGTGCAGTTCAGGTTTTGTTTAGAATGGTTGAAGGAGCAGTTTGAGTATCTGCTCTCATTTGCTGTGCTGCAGTTCCTACATGGATCCTGTTCCACTTGCTGCCGGTTTAGCCTCTATGAGATGCTATCCCAGTGTTAGCAAAACGATTTCCTCACTAAATGCCTTTTACCAGAAACAGTGTGGCAGTTGTATCTTATACAGGGATCCTCCTGGAGGAGGCTAGTCTAAAGGAGAAGCTGCATTTTAGGATGCATATTAAGTCAGTATTTAACAGAGTGTGACTATGCTTGGGGACAGTTTTGTAGGTGGTGTAATTTAACATGACTTCATTGCAGTCTGTGGATATATTGTAGTTTGCACCAGCTGAGGATCTGCACTAATTTTTTTATATAGGGATGCTGAGCAACACTTTCTGTGGGTGATTACTTTTACTTTCTCAGAAATGTTACCCTATTTCTTGTTCCTATCTATCAGCATGTTGCCCAGAGAAGTTATGAATGCCCCATCCCTGGCAGTGTTCAAGTTCAGGTCCAATGGGGCCCTGGGTAACATGGTCTGATGCGAGTTCCCTGCCTGTGGTGAGAGGATTGGAACTAGATGATCTTTAAGGTCCCTTCCAACCCAAACTGTTCAATGATTCTGTGATGATGTAGTTCACATAATTATCATTTCTGGTGGTTAGTTATTTCAGATAGATTAATTAAATCATTGGACTTTTAGATTACATTTGAAAGTAGGTGTTTGAAATTTCCTGTTCTAGTGAAAGGAGAAATGAGGGTTAAGTTTTTTTAACAAAACAGTTGGAAGAAAAGTTTTTTTTTAAAATCAACAAATAAAGCATTTAATATATCCTTTAATAGTGCCTAAACAGAGGAGACGTGAACTTTTCTTTCACTTTTTGCATTATTTGTGGTGAAGATTGATACTGTTCAGAAAGCTTATTCCTAGGTGATTTTAGGTTGGTACTTCTGAATCTCTTTTTAAACACTTTAGGCCACGTACTTAATATGTACTTTTATCCTGGTTTCTTAGAGAATTGAGACCTGTATATTTACCTGTTTGTCCCTGACGTGACATGACACCTCTCACAAGGTGTCTGTTCAAGTATTGGTCTAGGTGAGGCATGGGGATAGGGTGTTCTTTCCGGTGGAAATACTCAGCATTGGCTAAATAAAAGGATATAAAAGTATGTAAAAGGGAAATTAATTACTTTAGTTGCCCAACAGCTGCTTTGCTTTTGATTTCCACTTTTACAAATGGAATCCAGAAATTATCCAAACTCCAGAACATCAAACACCATTGTTTTCAAACTGTTCATTGAAAAAAACCCTAAAGTTTGTGAATGGGGATTTTAGTACTGAATTTCAAAGAATTATCCTTATAATTGATTAAAAATTTGGTTAGTCTGTTCACCTAGCTGTGGATAATATAAAATCCAAATGTTTTAGGTCCCATGATAATACCAGTGCCCAATTTCATTTGTTCAGAATCATGACGTGTGATTCTAGACGGGTTTCTCTGTTTAGTAAGAAAATGGTAGCTTAGATATTTTGATACTAAATTCATCAACTTTGTAGGGAGTCTGGAGATGATTTAGAGTCCGTTGGGAATGTCTGCCTTAAGCCCTAAGCCTCTTCCTGAAGATTATTGCAAGGTTATGCCATGGTGTTTATTAATTGTGTACCATTTCTATCTTCTGTCCTTCACACTTCCTGAGAAAATGAAGTGACTCCTGATTGACCAGTTAGCATAGACAAAATCCTCCTGGCATATCCACCTCCAGACAGCAGATAAGGATAATTGAGTGCTGGTTTAGCTGCATAAACTTGATTCTTCATCTTCTTATAAGATGGATTTTGCAGACAAAAGCCGAGAATTTCATCTGGCATACATTGAAATGGGACCCTTAACTAAAAGGACCCCTTTTAAGATAAAACACCTGAGAATCTGGCATAAAATCATGAACATAGTGTTGAGAAGTATATAATTTTTCTTTCAATTGCAGTGTTATTTTTTCCCATTTGTACACAGTTGGTATTTAGGAGTATTTTCTTCCATCTACCTGTTGGTTTGACTGTATGAAATACTATAACTCTTTCTTTCTTTAAATTAGAAAATAATGAATTCCAAGCTTACTTACTAAAAGGTTTTCCACAAAATGCCTCACTCCATAAAAAAACCCAAACCAAACCAAAAACAAACAAACAAACAAACAAACAAAAAACCCCACAAAAACTCACTTAGAAGCCCAACACCAAAACCTACCCTCTCCAGTTTCTGGTTCTATTTACTTTTCATCACGCTTTTTATTTGCATGCTTACCTTTGAATTATAAACATAATTTTAGTTTTCTCACTAATCAAATGTGGATTATCACACACTCATTCACAAATCAAAGTGACAAGGAAAGAATTTATATTTTGTTAAAACATAGCTAATATTTCACTTCTTTTTCTTTCTACCTAAATTTAGAAGGTACAGACTAAATTCATCAGGCTCTTCTGTGGAAACCTTCTGGATGTGATAGAAAAGCTGATTTGTATGCATGAACTCTCATTCTTGTGTTTGTGCTAGCTTTAAGTAGGAACACAGCTTTTAATTGTGAGGTTTTAAGTTCTGCAATTAAAATTTACCCTTTCTACTGAGAGGATTGAGTGATAGTTTTTTGATTTACTTCAGACAGTTTAGATAAATTATATTTAAAAGCACATAAAGATGCAAGATGCATTTCCTCACTATAAGAAGGTCAGTATGTCTTAGGCACATTTGCTGGAAGTTTTACTTTGAATAGCTAATGATTTTTTCCTGTGGTATTGCAGAGAACATGCTAAGATGCTACAAAGAGTTTTTCTGTCAATCTCCTCCAAGGAGTCAGTTTTCTTGAAAACTGACTAAAAAGACCTTGAAGAGTTTAGTTAATAAATTTTCCATTGTGTAAAGTTATGTCAATAACATTCATTTATTTGAAGTCTAAAAGCCAAATACGCAAAATACCCGAAGTACCTTAAGGGTCTTTTTATATTCATGAAGTAGATAAAGGACATTTAAGAGGTGTAGTTATAAGGTCAAGGAATCTTGAGATAGATACTGCAGAGTTTAACAAATGATTTGTACATCATATCTTCTTATTAGACAAAGGAATAAATAGCTTGCTAACTGTTTGGTTTTAAATTTTTTAAACTATGTTAACTGCAGATGTGCAAAAAATAAAGTGCCTTAAATTAGTAAATTTTTAAAATTACATTAAAATAATATCTGTAATGTAATGTAGTTATCTGCTTATAATAACACAGACTATTAGATGCCTTAGTTTATATTTGCATTCATGTATCTTTTAGAAGCTTGCCCAATCTTGATTTCAGAAGTTCTTCTAAGAGTATTAGTCCAACCTGTGACAATTTCATCAGTAATCAAAATAGTGCTTTGTTTGTAATATGAATTTCAGATTCTAGTTTGAGTTTGTTTGGTTTTTTTTAAGAAGTATTAAACTGTTTACTAGCCATGAAAAGCTCCTATTTTGATTTTCCTATTTTTTCTATCCTATTCACATCACTGCTGTTACTAGTTGCTGTTACTCAATTCAGACATTCGGTCCCTGCCCCAAGGAGTCCTTGGTCTAAGTATAAGCAAAAGACAACAGATGAATGCTGCCATATGGAGTATATGCAAATGAGATAATATTGATCAACATGATAAGCATGCTGTGACTCTTAAACTATATGTAAACCTTTTTTACAGTTTGCAGACAACTTCTTCACATTCCCATTTCAAGTCTTCTACCAAATATATATACTTCATGGTCACAGCTGCAGTAATAATAATAAAAAGGCTAATAAAGAATCTCCATGGTGTCAAGAATACTTTACATTTTAAAACAATCCCATGTTGCAGGTGTCCTCGGAAGTATATACCTTTAACAATATAGTGTATTTAAAATACAGCATTTTTAAAGTACACTATTAAATTGGTTTTGTGTGAACAGAATATGATTTTAGGGCATAGGTTCTTTTATTCTTAAAATAACTCAAGTACTCTAGCAATCAAAGGATGAAGCACAGATGTGTTGATGCATATGTTTGCAATATTCATGACCATGTTTCATGTTATAAAAATTAAACTATATTCAAAATTTTAGGTGTTTACTGCAAATCAAGAAGGAAATAATATATGAAATAAACAGTAGAGAATTTGAAGAATTCAAAGTGTGACGTGAAAAAACAAGATTTATATTTTTAGAGCAAAAAAAAATCCTTTAATTCCTTTGGTTTCATAAATGAGTGAAACCTAAAGTTTAATATTATCAGTATTTGCCAACATAGTATGGTTGATTCTAACTATATACAAATTTTATTCTGGTTGGATCCAAGAAGGTGACATGAGTGTGGAAAACAAGATGAACAGGTATAGAGTTCACTTCTCATTCATCTAGGTTACTCTTACCTTAATGTTTAAATGTATCCCACTGCAGCAAGACACAATGTTGCTTTCCATGTTGTGTTTCAGATAGGAGTTTGCTATTTTTAGGAAGTTGGTAATAATCCTGAACTGAACTTACATGCTTGGAATGATGATTTGGCACGCTGTTTCTCTCAATAGTACTGTTTTTAAGAAATAAACATTGTATGAAAGCCTGAAAATGGATGAAGCATCTCTAGGCTCGCAGAGTGGGACATCTCTTCTCTGTTACAGGTATTCAGTGGCCCATAGGAAATGAGCCTGTAATTTTGGTGTAATATTTAGTATGCATCCAGACACTGATACTGCCTCTCAGTTCCAGAAGTAAACTGAGGAGTGAATGGGCATGGGAGTAAATCCTATTTTATTTCTTGGTGAAAGAAGAAGCAGCATTTGAACTTTTTTTTTGTGAACGATGGCATTGTCTTTGACTTTAGTCTTCACTTCAAAAATTTCTTTTGAAATGATGGGCCAACTTTTGGCGTAGTCTTAAACCAAATACAACTTTCCAGCTTTAGTGTTGAAAAATAGCTTTTAATACAATATGCTTTGGTTTTCTTCCTTCTCTAGCCAAAGTTTGGGAGAAGGAAGTGGGCATTTGGGAGAGCAGGGTTGTAATGGGACTACAAATAGATCAAGTGTCTCTATGGGATTAGGTCAGTGATGAACTGGAACCTTCTTTCATTTTACAAAAAGAAAAGCTGCTTTACAAGTGTTACACTAATGTAAGTGTTAATGTTTGCTTAGGAGACTAGAAGGAGACTTGCTTGAGGCTATTAGAAGGAAAAAAGGTTCTTTAATATGAAAAGTAGAGGAAAACATGAAAAACGCAAGTGTATGAAATCAGGAATCAGCACACAGGAGATATATTTGTACGTAGGATTTCTGTGTTGGGAAAAACCTCAGTACTAACACCCCTAAATTTTCAGAAGCACGTTCAGGAGATTTAAAAATGTTCTTTGGATAAATTTCAGTTCCAGTTCAGATTTTTGCTGAAGAGTTATTTTTCATTATTGTTGTAACTTTAACCTCTGATAAATGGAAGTAATCATCTGTTCTTATTTATCGCATTTCTGAAAATATTAGGTGTGGGTTTTTTAATATGGCAGTTAGGCAATAAAGTTGCTTTACAGGATACCAAAATATCATTCAGTGAAAATAGTACACATGGTTTATATTCAAGTTCTTCATTGTTCAAAATTCAATTTTCTTCCACCCTTGCACATTATGTTGATGGTGTTGACTTTAAGGGGTACATTTTCAAAGTCTTTTCTTCAGGATTTATAGCTAAATAACTCCCATTAATTTTAATGGCAAATGTGTGGCTAAATCCTGTGTACTGTTTTTGAAAAATGTGTCCCTAAGGTTATTGTTTTACACACTTCTGTGTAGATCCAGCTATCAAAGTTTATATTTTTCAGCTGTTTTATATAATACACCCATGAAAGTGTAACATACCTAATAATGTTAAACAGATTTTGGTCTAAAGATACCAGCTCTTCAAAAAATCTCTTTATATGTTTTTCCAAAGGATAAAGCAGTGAATTGCAGTCAAGTTTCACTATGTATATTTTATGCAAATCAAATTTACTGCTGTTTTGTTTGGTATTCTTATCTTCGTTCTGTAAATATATGTTCGGTTAGACAGTTCCCTCTTATACTTACCATTATGTGCAAATTCAACAATAAGTAACCTTTGAAATAACAAATTCTGCTGTTTTTCATTAAAATGTGAAGAGTTAATTATGTATTGTATTCTATTCACAATAATATTTGTAATGTTTCTGTGTTAATCTTAGCTCTCATTATTCACAAATGCCTGTGGCATCTATGAGTTATTAGGGCCTTCTTTTGTGTATAAACATGCTTTCCTCCTGCAATGGACATCTGTGTGGCTTGTACTAATAGAAAAATCATCTTCTTTTCCACCACAGGGGTAGAAAATCTTCACAAAACATAGTATCATGATTTTGCACAATTACTCTGGTTTTATTTTTTTTTAACTCTTAATTATAATCCTAATAAATTCACTGTTTGGAGGAGTCTTCCAGTAGATAATCAGAAACTAGCTAGACAAATATATATAGACAGTATATGTTGCTTTAGCTGACTGTATATTAACTATTTTTTTGTCAGTTAAAAAAAAAATAAATTGATGAACTGAATAAATGAGATAATCTAATTGGCCACGTTGCCTGGCCCAAAGTACACTAGTATGGTTAAAAAGTACATTCTTGGAGAAGTGAGTAAACTTATTAGAAACTGAGTTTCGTTTTTTTTTGGAATAAAAATGATAGTGAATGGGGAGGGGGAAAAATGATGGTAGATATTTACTAAAAAACACAGACAATATGAAAGGATTAAAATGCTTTAATCAGACAGAAAAAAGGGCTTTGGCTACTTGATTAGGGCTGATTTCCACCATCTGCTTATACTTACTGAGGATCTAGCCCTGACTGAACACTAATTTGTGCACTTCCTAGAAATTGAAATCTCTCAGCAAGCAAATTAACAAGAGCAGGGATTCAGCAATAATGGAGCTCCTCGGCTTTTGTTTCCCTCTGACAGATGGACAGGGTGCGCTCAAATTGAATTCAGCTTTAATTGCATTGTGCCATTTAAAATTTTATCTGCTCCACAGATTTTGTTTACAGGTTTCAGGATTCCAAACCTTTGGAAATTTTTTCAGCCCTGGGTGAAATAAAGAGCACTATAATTCTGTGTGACTAGTAGGTGTTCATTACCACTCTTTGCCCTAAAGGGTGGTGTGCTGAAAAAAGGCAAAGAATTCTATTTTCAAGCCTTAAATTGATGGGTGGAGAAGTACAATTTTTCTCACTGTAAATGCTCTCTTATTGAGTACCTATTCATAAATAGAAATATTGTTAAAAGCTAGGCTAGAAAATGTGTTGGGAGCAGGTTTGATTTTCTCTTTATTACGGCATCACAAACTTTTCTCAGCTGTGAAGTCTGTTGCCTAGAGTTCTGAATTTTTTGTACTTTAGAGATAAATTTTTACCAAATAAATAATGACATTGTAAAACTTCCTGCCTTTTTCCTGACTGAAGTTTGGTCAAATTAAAGAGGCTAATGAGAACCTGTTCCTTTTGAATGAGGTGTGAAATATGACTAAATATTTTACGTGGGTTCTAAACACATTCCTGTGATGCCAACATTGGAGATGTTTTTGTAACAAAATTGCTTGTCAGTCTCTGAGCTCTTCTTCAGAAGTCTCTGGTTTAGTGGATACTGGACTGTGGCTGTTCTGGTGGTGAACCAGAACTCTCTAAACTTGAGTCAACCATGATAACTGTATTTCAACTTCAGCAAAGACTGAAGACTCTGCAATGCTGCCAGGGATCCAAGTTTCATACTACAACACACTTTGTGTAAATGTTCTTCTAATTTTATTTTTTGCTGAACATCTGCAGCAAGGATTGCATCTTTGTACAGAAGTACAAGAGTGTTTCATGCACATTCAATTATTTATTTCCAGAACTTAAGTTCCTGTCTATGAGAAGTACCACAATCCCATATATCACAGTGGGAACTAAAATACTTTGTTTTATGAGGTAAATTTTGTAGTTGTTGATGAAATTTCAAAGTCTGATGGAAAGGAAATTTAGCTTTCTTTGCATTTCAGAATGGACTTACTCTAGGGCTAACCTCTATTTTCCATTTTGTTTTTTTTTTAAACAGAAGACCACAAAAATAAATTTCTTTTTAAATCAATTATTTACATTTATGGATGCTAACCAAGCTATATGTGTATTTAAACAGATTCCAACAAGGAAAGAATTAAAAAAAAAAGTTACGATCATGGCCAAGGGAACATTTTGTAAAAACTCAATATATACCACCAGGAAAAGTCTGTAATGTTTAACTTTCTTCTGTTAGCCTGGAAGGTCAGATGTAAGCAAAGCCAGTCTTGATAGACCTTGCTGCCTGATGCTACTGAGTTTGGATATAGTTACCTGGGGTTGCCAGTTCTTTTGAGCAGATCTTTATGAGCATTTTTAAAGAACAGTGTCATACCTGGAACCCTTGTTGTAGTAGTGGCCCTCCAATGCAAGCACCTGACATTGTTTCCTTTGAGCATTTCTAAAGGATCAAATTGAGAAAAATTAAATTCCATTTTAATAACTTTCATATTTTTCAGTCTTTTATGATTTGAGTTAGTAAAACCTTGAGAAGTACTCTAAGGAATCAATATCCTTAATTGGTTTTGATCTGAAGTCTTCAAGACATTTTACCGTGCTGTTCCTGGTACAGTGTTTAGCAGAAGTAGTGATGGAATGTAATAATTTTTTTTCATTACTATTTTGTGCTACAGTAGCACTTCAAAACACTAGTCAGGTACTGGGACTGTATTGTTAGGTGGTATAGAGATAGGCTGTTGCTCTTCTGAAAAAATCCTGAAGGTAATACAACACAATAGAGATGGACTTTGAGACTTGGAGCATAAGTGGTATTAAGAAACCTTTACGGGGATTGTCTCTTTACACACTAAGTTTCCTAGGATTTCCTCACTCTCAGCATGACTTCAGTCCATTGTGTTCTGCTTAGTAATAGAAATCCAAATAAGTTAAAGTGAGAAAATATCTTCTGGCTGAGGTAAGAAAAACCTTAGGACACATCCAAGTCCTTTGTGCTGAACAGTAATTGGAGCTGATGAATTCTTCTTTTGCCAAATCCAGGACTGAAGCAGTCAATTGGAGTTTTGCCATTGTCATCAGTGGGAACAGGATCATGCCTATTCTGCCTTAATCAGTTACGATATGAGAGATTTATAGGTAGGAAGTATATACACAACAGTTTCCAGCTCAGTGAGTTTACACTAACAGCTATAAGATTTTTGGCTAATTCCCTGGAGTCCTCCCATTACATTTCTTCTCGTGGGTAAGCTGCATTAGATTCTCTGGGATTTTAAGTAGGAAGACTAAATACCCCCCTATGGTGGCTTAATTGTTCTTAACACAAGACAGATTTGATTTATCAGCATGAGTTTTTGAAAGGAACCATAGAACTATTAGTAGTGGTGTTGGAGTCTACTATATGCTAAGGGCTAGGTTTTTGAGACACTGTTAGACCTCTCCCATTCCACACAATTAGAATCTACTTGCTGCTTTGATTTGGTCTTCTGTCTCTATGCATCAATTAGCTGAGATTTGGTGTTAAGAGTTGGGTCTTAGAATGAATATCTACAGTAAGTTCTCTTCTAACAACTCAGTTTAGTGAGAAAGACTACAGAATCCTTTTTCTTCTGTGAAGTGGAAGAAAATCCAGATGAAGAAATGTAACCATGCTGATGTGCATATATCACATCCACAAATACTTGTGTACACCTAGATTTAACTTTAGTAACAGGCTTATAAAAAAAATATGTTTAAATTCTGGAGCAACACCCAGAGTAGTTTCCATATGTAATAGATGAAAGTGATTTAGAAGTAAGGCTGTAGGCTACTAGTGAGTGCCTTAGTTCTGAAGTCATTATTTGCTATCATAAAATGTTAAATAACTTTGTGTGACATAGGTGGCTCAGTTTGAATAACAGCTATTTGTAATCAGCTGGCTATTTGTCTGATGTGTATTCCTGAGAGGTGAGTTGATATGGGTTTGACCTTTCTCAGGTGAAGGACCTCAACCTTTGCATCTCATTGTCTAGCCAAATTCCCAGATCTCTGAAACATTCCACAAAGGGTGACTTTGGGGAGGACAAAAAAAAAAAAAAAAAAAAAAGAAAGAAAAAAGAAGAAGAAGCCAATCATGGTGAGTCTTGCAGGAGATTTAAGCCTATTAGTATGTGTTAGGTGCAGACCTAGCATGCCAATTTGGTTGAGGTCATTAGACATTGAGATGTTAATTTCATTATCTCAGTTGACTTTATAACTGGGATGAGTCTTTAACATATGAGTATTACAGAAATTGGGAAAAGTAAAATAATAAAGCACAGGAACTTCCATGACTAGTTTCTGTTTTACAGAAATTCTCAGTTTAACAGCTTTTGAATTGAATTGAAATTCCATCTAAAAAGTCTCACAAGTTTCAAGTTAAATGTCTTGATAGGTTCTTAAATGCATTTCTTTTCTAGATGAATACTGTAGCATTTGTTAGACGCCTGGTTCTGTTAAGAATATTCCTGATGGAAGAATAGTTTTGAAAGTCTTTTATTTTCTTGTGGTTGTTTTTCTAAACAGGAACACAAAGGAAGTATTGTCTAAATCAGTTTAGGTGATTAGAAAATTATAATTAAGAGTAACTGTGTCTTGTATGCTGGCATTTTTTTTCTTAGCCTTCTATTGAAAGAGATTGATTATAGTGAATTAAAGTTACTTGATGGCTGCTAATTGTGGTTTTTTCACATTAAAAAACAACCTTGAAAGTATTTTTAGTTCCTTTTTATTCCTCTTTTTTTTTTTTTTAAGCAATGATATATTGTGTTATTTTCTCTGCCCAAGGATTTTTACATTTTGAAATCAAAGTAGATGTTTCTAGTGTCACTCATTTTAACCAGAAACATTTGCTTTTATCGTGTTGTTAGTCTTGGTCACTTGTACTTAATTAAGATTTCAGACGTAGAGTTGCCAATCAACATACTAAATGTACCTCTCTCCTCTGTTTTCACAAGCAGGCACCAGGAGATTCAACACCGTGGTTGATAGTTGGTATGTGATATCTGTCTCCTGGTTTATAGCCTGGTACAATAATGTCATTGCCCCATGTGGCAAATGGTGTAAGCTATTGTAAAACTGTTTGTCTATGTGATTAAGACATTGCAGCAGTGTGCAGCACCAGCCAATTACTTTTTTAATTTAATTATAGCAGAAAAAAGAGAATAGCATAATAGAAATTCTTGTCATAGGGAATATGTAAAATGTAAATTGAAGAGCCATGAAAATTTCATGCATTGGCAGGCTGATTTGTTCTTATTTTCAACTTGTTATGAAGACTGAGTTCTTTAAATGCAATAAAACAAGACATAGCAGTGTTTAGTAATTACTTAGTTCTACATCAAAATAATTATATACAGTATGTGTTTGCAATCCACTCTGCTGCGTATGAATGTAAAAATGAACACTTCAGGGCCCATATCAATTTTGTCTTTTAGACAGTGTAAATAAAGCTGAATCTTCAACTTTCAAATTAAAACTGATAACCTTGGGCAATCAGGGCTTTTATAAAGAAGGGGAAAAAAACTTTAGCTTGCCTCAGAACAGGTTGTGTCTCTGGAATGCTTCTGGGACTAAAGAGATCAATTAAGTGTGTATAAACAAACAGTTGGAAAAAAGCTACTAAAACAACAGAGGAGAAAGCTCTCTATTGGGCTCCAGGGGCCTGGGGGAGCGAAGTTTCATTAACTGGATCTGAAGTCCTATGGCCTTCTATAAACAGGCATTAATTAAAGAATGTAAAAAATAAAGTTTCAGACCTTGCAATATGTTAATGATCATATGATTCAGGGCCTGGGAAGGAGAGGAGCAGCAGAGGTCATAAAATAAGCATGAAGCATTTAATATGAGTGCTTGGCAGGGATTTCTGCAAATTAGTTGGTTATTTGCTGGTCCAAAGCAAATTAAGGTGATTTTGCTTCACTTGCTAATTTTTTATGTGCATGCTTGGCAAAATGTTTTTCACAAATGGATGAAGGTTATTGTTAATGGCATAATGAGAAATATTAACATATTTAAATAAACCAGTGTATTCTGACATAGACCACAAGCACTCACTTTTACATGTGTATTTAAATAGATCTTCTTCTGTAGCACAACAAAAGCATTTTGGATAAATTTCGTAGAAGATTTTGTGTTGTTTGTAATATTCTGTATTATTTAAATCAAACTAGCACCTGAAACTTTGTGTAAAAGGACACTATCCTTCTGAAACCCTAAAGGAACACTTTAGTGTTTTAAGGAGAACTTAAAACTTGTGCATTAGATACAAATTCTTTATTTTTAAAAATTTTAAATATATTTAAGAAAACCTCAATTTTTATAAATTATTATTGATTAACAAACTGGTTTGTTTTCAGTGCCTCTGGTGTTTGCTTTTTATATCACTTCCAGTTTTTGAAATGTTTTTGAAATCTTAAGTTTTTTATTATTTCTAGGAAAGGTTAAGATTTTTTGAACAGGTAGGAGCATATGTACCTTCAGTACACTTATGTATATATTAGTATGTTTCTATATAAGTATATAGATATTAGTATATAGATATAAGTGTATAGAAATATTCTATTTCTTCCTCTCCACATGGCAATAGAATCAAATCAGGACTGTCAAGGACCAAATGTAATCTGTTTCTTCTTTCCTATTATGAACAGAGGGAGAGTAATTGTTTGCTCAGTTCTTGAAAAAGCTACTGTTGAAAAACAAAGTGCAAAACAAAAAGTTCAAGAAAGATGACAGGAGCTGACTATACTGTATTCCATGTAATGGGATTCTTCCTAACTTCTTCAAGTAGGACATTTTTCTTGTCCTTTGGTATTTTTTCATTTCATCTGTTCGGTCATATGCACTACTAGTTCATTACTTTTGGCATCTAATTACTCCCTTTATTTGCATTTTTTAATTTAGTTCCATTACCTAGTGGATTAAGAAAAGGAAGTGCTTGATAACATTTAGAGGGAAGGAGCTCTGTGTCTTTAAATTGTCTGAAGTTAGGAGGTGGATGTGGCAAGAGTGTGTAGTAGAGGGAGAGGTAGCATGAGTAGGAAGCGACTATTGACATTGTTCTGTTGCAGCAATTTTAGATGGACAAATTGCAGTTGAGAAAATTTCATGACTCGGTAAAATGAGCAATGATGACATCTGTGGATGCAGGTCTGTTCATATCTTTGCAGAGCCTTTAGGGAAATAAATATCTCGGAACATTCGGTGAAGTGAAGCTCACTCAATAAATCAACCTGACACAATAACACTTCTGGCACATGAGCTCTACTTCTCCTCAGCACCACCTACCCCTCTGTGTTCCTGTGCTACCAAATGGTGTCTCCCCACAGGCCTCTAAATCAAATCAGAGCACACAAATACAGTGAGAATTTATTGGGAATTGGTTTTGTTCAGCAAAAACATTACTTATTAGATGAACTGAAATGATAAATTTTGACCCTTTAAGATCTGAGGAAGACACCTTTCTTAACTAGAAAAGGGAAGATAAACTTTATGCTAACTTACAGAAGGTTACATTTTGGTTTGTCAGAGGGAATATGCAAGTTCCCTGAATGAGATGTTAGCTTTTGAACTTTTTAATTAGTTGGTCTCTTTGGGAAATACAATTAAAATCTACAAAGTTCTAGCCATAGAGACAGCACCCTGTTGCACTGGGGCAGTAGGACAAGGAGTATCTATCTCAGCCAGTGCACAGGTAGATACTGTTCTCATTTAGAACCATTTCAATACATTATTTCTATGATCTTGAGCTTGAATGTGTAGAATAGTGTATTCTGTCCGTTGATTAGAGTTACTAGAAGCAGATGGTAAAAAAGGAAAGGCTCCATGCTTTTTCTGTTATACATTAGAGATTTGAAACAGAAACATTGAGAGTAAATGAAAAGGCCCTAGGTTAAGTAAAGTAAAACAGGGCTCAGTAAGTAGTTGGATAAAAGTATATCACTTGACTGGGAAAAAAAGGTCTATGGTATGTTAAATTTTTGTTTTATTCTGAAAAGAAAGAGTAGTTTCAGAAATTACAGCCATTCCCTTGAGAAATGACATTTTCATGAACTTAAGCACAGAGGTATTTGTGCATTCATAAGTTACCTGTCTATAAGTATTATATACATATGTATAAATACATAATACAATGAGGAAGGAGTGCTTGGCCATTGGGAGTTGTTCTAACAGATAACTTTTTTATTCCTCTATGATTAACTTGCTAGACTCTCAATGTTTAGACTCAAAGTTTATTTGAGAAATAAACTGATATTTGAAAGAGCAGTTACTTAAAATGGCAGAAAAAGATGGGGCCTTATTGTTCTTCTGTTTTGCCCTCCATCTACAAAATCTAATATCCTTTTAGATGATTATCTAATTAATAAGATTTCTTTCTAATTAGGTTGAAATTGTAACATTTTGTGAATGTCCCCTTACTAAGCAAGTCAACTCTTAGAATACCTGCGCTCTGGGGAACATGAAGTATCTCTTCTTGAGGGAATTGTAGCAACTTAAGATTGTTGAACTAGAGCATCTGATAGATTTCTGATTGAAATGCCAAATGCTACTTTACAGAGGCGGATTTAAATCTAAACAGTATTTTACATTTGATCAAGTTAAGAAAATACAGAAATCATGCAGGTCTAATTTTTTCCTTTTCTATTTCACTTTTAGCCCAGGAGAGTAAGTTAATGGACTTGTTCTCTGTATTTTGCTGAAGATCGTAAGTTCTGATATTTCATTTGTTTATACTGAGCTAGAAGTTGTTTATAGGATTTTATATATTTTTTGCAAATTATGTTGTCTGTCTCTCTCCCATTTTTTATAGGAAAGGAAGTTTTAAGGCAAAGAAACACTAAAAAATTTTGTCTTATATTTTACCACAGTTCTGGCAGAACACCAAACTTTTCTGTACATCAGTCATCATGTTTGAAATATATTAAGGCAAGAAGGTCTGTGCAGTGCACTGAGTGGAACACAGTTGTATTGTTTGTACTGTTGGAGTTTGTTTCTGTATCTGGACGAGTGGAAATATAGTGATAACCAAATCTTGTCTAGCCCAGGCAGTTTTGTTATTTCAGAATAATTTTGCAAAATTTCTGTTCTGTAGTGTGGGGTGAATGGAACTGCATTGGAATGAAGGTGACAAAATGATGCAAGTTTTATATCAGGAAGCACTGTTCATTTGTCAGCATGAATTCTTGCATTGCATCAAGATTGGTGTCTAATCTTGTACGTGCTCCTGTTTCAGTGCAAAGTTGAGGTAAAATAGTTATCTTGCACTATCGTGTTGATATATGCTTGAGAAATGGTAACCCAATCAGTGATAATTTTGTGAAGGTGCCAGGTAGAGCAGGGTTTTAATAAAACCCTGGTAAGAAGTAATAAAAGTTGTAACTGTAGCCAGTGCATCTGCACTTGTTCCTATGATGTAGACTTAAACTCATAAATGAGCGTTTTTCCTGAGGTTGGTTTAATTGACAGTTTTGTCCTGAAAGAGGAAAGAAAGGTTGTAGTACTTGAGAAGCACAGAAGCATGGAAACAAAAATATACTCATATAGGATCAGACTGTGAAGGTTTTTTTTGAGGCTAAGGGTATATGTAGTATCACTGAAATGGCAATTTGTTACAGGGGTAAGGGCTGACTTGGTCCATCATATTCCCTAAAACCACACATGCAGGAGGTGACTAAGACAAATACTGTGGAAGAATTTTTAAAAGATCTGAATAGTTGTGTGACTACAGCAACATTTACAGTAATGCCTATTAAAATACAGACAATCCAGTCCCATGCTTCAGGGTATAAAATTGTGATGATCAGGGCTCTGCAAGGAATTTCTCCCCTGCATGGCAGAACACAACTGACTGCCCTCTGAGTTACTGTTGTTTCTTGGAGGCTTTGGGAGTTTACTGGTCTCGGTGTGATTACATTTCATAGACAATCTACATTTCATAGACTGATAGCCCAAAATCTGTGGTGAATTTTTCTGCTGTTACGTATCTGCATATCTGTGTCAGGTACTCTTTGTTCTAAGATGGCCCAATGTAAGCTAGCACTGCTGGAAATAGGGGTTGGACCAGAGGACATCTAGAAGAGTTTTCTAATAAAAATAAGTTACAATTGCATGTATTTAGGGAGGTTGTTGTTGGGTTTTTTCCCTGATATCTAATATAATGGGCATCACATGATGATGTCATGAAAAATGTAAATTCTAAATCATTAGATCACAGCATAATTTCTAAAAATATTTTTTCTTACTTCCTTCGTTTCAATCTTTGAAGTACATGGTCATGTTTGATCTTCACATTTCATCAATTGTTTTGTTATATTGGCCATTCAACCAAACTTCTGACTGGGAGAGCTTTGGCTTTTAAAATGAATTTTCATTGCTTATAAATGTTTACTACATTTTCTGTGTTGAATGTCTCATATACATAGGGAGCAAGTAATTTTTTTTTCCTTTGGAAAAAAACATGTTAAGAATCTTTCATAGAATGATAAAGTTGTCTTTCCTATCCCATCTTCAGGATTCCAGAGAGAGTGTCCTGTTACCATTTTCATATCTAGGACACTAAACGTGGTCAGCACCTATCATTGACTATCTATCGTTCTACAAGAGGTCTTAAGTACAAAATAAAACTACCTTCAGAAATTAGTAAAAGGTATAGCCTCAGCTAGCAGCTCCGTTTGTTTTTCCTTTACACTGGCTAAAAAAAAAAAAAAAAAAGGTCTGTTTCAAATCCTATTTGTCCCTTATCTCTGTTTGTTCAGTTGTTTTTAATATCACGTACTGAAAGAATTTCAATAGCTGTTTCACCATGAAGTCATTTGTTATCCTTCAGCAGGCCTTTGCCTGCTGAATTGTAAAGCAGCCTCGACTATTTGCATCCTCCAGATGGAGCAGCATATAAACACTCCCAGATATTTCTGGTAAGTATGAAAAAATATCTTATTTGTCCTTTCTGTGAATAAATAAGAGAATGTCAAATTTTATAGACTAATAAATTTGTATGTCGGCACTGACATTGAGTCTGTCATGGCCTGCAATGTCACAGACCCTGAGAAACACAATTTTTTTTTTGTTTTGTTTTCAAATAGATACTAAGTCAAGTAGAAGCTCAATAAAAAGCCAGGGAATTTGATTGCATTGTTTATGTCTGCCCAGTAGTCTAATTCAGTTGCAGTTTGCTATGAGGAAATACAATTTACATTTTTCCCAGGCTTATTGCATAAGCAATCACTCACATATACATGCATGAGTGTATGTCAAGCAGAACTCAAATAATGGGTTAAAGTGTCATTTAATAATATATTCTAATGTCTGTTTTTATAACAAACAAAAAACTTTGCTTTATTACAATGCATTCTCGTAACTACTGAAAATTAATTAGTCTTATCATTACTAATATTTTTTATTCTTCTCATTTACAACATATCCTAAATCTCAATTGCTCTGTGATAAAAATGTATGTATCAAGTATCAACACACACAGCAGTTCCAGACATTACTGTAAGTCTACAATTTAAATTCTATTTCAGTTCCTGAAATTAATCTAAATGAGAATTTTAATTTATGTATTTCTAATTTTAAACAGAACACACAATAGAATAACTTATAATGCTCATCTAAATAATGAAGCCTGACAGTATCTTCTGTGGTTGAGTAATAGGCTTTTTATACTTGCTAGTTTTCATAGTTTGTTTTTCAGTTTCTTTCTAAATTAGATCCAGAGTTCTTGAAAGAGAGTAAAAATATACAACGGACATAAAAGTCAATAAATGTATAAAGCGGTAGGAATTGAATTTAATTCACTGTATTTACACATGATAAAATACTCCTTGATTGAATGTCTACTGATTATTTTCTGAACTGTTTGATTTTCAAAACAAAATTGTAATAAGTCGTATGCAATATTTATCTTGTTTCATTAGTGCCATTAAATGGAAATTAGTGCGATTTACTTGTGCTTTCCAGCACTAGCTAATTCCTTGAAAATTAACTTTACTTAGTAGGCTTTTACCTAACTGGAGTGAAATGTTTAAAATCAATATTTGAATGTTTTTTGAAATAGTACTTAGTAGCAGCACCAGGTCATCAGAGTAGATGTAGGAGACACTACTGTATGCTAAGAATAAGCATACTTTTCCCTCTGTAATGGTTACTGGGCAAATTTTTCATTCAGGAGATGTTGCTGCTTTTTTTCCTGGGAGAAAGTCGCAGAAGATACACATTTTTTATGTATGGATATAAGACGGGTTTAATTTCATTTTTATGTAGTTCAGTTTTCTTTCCTACTGATAGCTGATTTACCATGATTTATGTCATAACTGGTTTGTTTCAGTTGTGTGTATGCTCATGTAAATAGAAAGTAAATTAACTATATATTGAAAGGTCAGTCCTGAAGTATTGTCTATCTTAAAAGGTTTTCACAGAAAACCAGGTGAAGCCCTACAGATCTTACAAGTCTTTCTGCAGATAAGACATACATTTACTTAAGTATTTTTTCTGAAGTAACAACTGCAGTATTTGTTTTATCAACATTATAAGATAGCATTATTATTGTTACTTAGATAACAAGAGAGAGACGATATAGAACACAATATTGTCTGGTGGTTTTCTCCCCTTCTCCTTTGGTATTACTAGTTGTTTTTTTAAGCACAATATACTCTTTACTTGATAAAAGGTCAAATTATTACAAATGGTAGAAAAGAAGGAGACTGGTAGGAAACAAAAGGGATTGGAATTTGGCATATGCTGCTGTACCAGGACTGTAGCTGGAAAAAATGGGGCATTTTGAGAATGATACTGGGAAGAGGAATTATTTGATTCAATGGATTGCTTTCCAGTGACATTGGAAAACATCCAGATGGGACCTGATTTTAATGTCCAAAACTATGTTATCTTCCAGTTTCTGCAGAATAGAGCCTGTAACAGTACAGTTCTTGGGAGAGTTACTTTGCTCATTATCACCTAGGGTAGCCTGCTAGTGGGATTTGTCTCACTAACTTTTGTCATCTAGAAATTAGTCAGCTAGTCTTATCTAGTCATATGGATTCTCTGAGGTCATGGACTTTGTCTTTAATGGAGAGAGACACTTTCAGAGGGTGTTGTAAGACATTCGTGATGCATTGCTCTCTGGGGGTGCATGTCTGTCTCCTCCCTCTCCTTCTCTCTCCTTGTTAACTGCAGAGGGAGCTTAGATGACTGACTAGAACCAAATGCTTTGGATTCTCATGGATTCTGCCCTAAAGCATCTAGTGGAAGCTGCCTGTCTGGGTAGAGAGAAATCATCATCTGGAGGTGCCAGTCCATTCAGTTGAAAGGGAGTGCAGGCAGATAAGTTAATGGAGTAAAATAAAAGTTTCTGAAAATAGGTACAATATTACATCAGGCACACAACTCTCACTGAGTGCATTTATCCACAGCTTCAAGTTTCTAATGGAGCCAGAACTAAGCAAAGAATTTCTGTGTGTGTGTTATGGGCAAGAAACGTCTTCAAGATTTCTCACGAGAACAAAACCTTTTTTTTTTTTAACAAAGTTCTTTTTTTCCCTTACTTGAAGTGCATTTGATTCACTTCAGTACTTTCACTGAAACTTCATCTTCCTTTCATTTCTCAACATGCAAGTTTTCTTTTTCCAGGTCACATTCAGTCATGGTTTAATACATCTGTGTCCCAGCAAAACGAATAAGATGTTGAGGATGTTTGTCACAAAGAGCCTCTTAAAAACTGTCAAGCAATGCTATGTATTTGTCACTGCTTTTGCAAGTTCTGTGGCAAGACAGATAGGAAAGCCTCAAATGTTTGAGAACGGGCAATATGTGCTCATTTTGAGATACAGAAGAATTTTTAACATTGATGACTTGATGTAAAGAAGAGCTACTACTTCTCTGAGTGATTAGTGTCCTAAAAGGAAACGGAAGGTGGAATTAACAGAGGATGGTGCTGGCCTGCAAAGGGAGTGGATACATTGAAAAGTATGTTTTTTCCATGCACATCTTAAAACCATCCTAATTAGCCATGCCATTAACATGTGTTTGTTTAAATGAGGGCAGGAGTGAAGAAAAATTAAAGGTGTAGACTGAAAGTAGGCCAAAATACTTGAGATAGTAGTTAAACTTCCCTTGATTTCAGCGAGATAAGGAATAGTTGCATTCACATTAAATGCGTGATAGCAATTATAATATTTTTTGCATTATGTATTTGAACACATAACTTGCTTGCATGTCTCTCTTGCTAAAATGTCAGTAAGCTACTCAGATCGCTGTGCTAGCTGTACTTAAGGATCTTAGTTATATGTTTCTGAAAATGTCATCTATTCCTTCAATCACTTGTAAGCCCCCTGTAATCTCTTTTTAATGTAAGCGCGCTGGAGTTTTCCCTTTTGTTTGCTGCCCTTGCATTATTTACTTTGATCCGCTGTGAGAAAATCTGAAAGTGTGTTGTCCTAAATGCTAGCATCTCACCAACAAGATTTGAGGCCTTGTACTTCACATTGAAGAAAAAGGCTCTTGTGTGAAGACGCAGGTTTTGTTTAGTTCTCTGTCCCTGGTGGGAGCCTTAATTGCATTTTCTCTCTCACACAGTGGCTGGCTAAGGAGTGCCTGCCTTCCCTGCTGATGCTGGAGTTTTCAAGCTCTATTACTCTGTGACGGAGAAAATTCCTTGGTCCAAGAAGAAAAGACTCAGATTAAAAAAAAAAAAAAGAAATTAAAAAAAAAAGTGTTTAAGTATTGTCAGTTTACCGTGTGTGGTAAACAGAACAAACAATAGACTTGCTTAACCTTCCTTCCCACCCTCTGAGATTCCTCTACAAGTTTTGTATGACCTACTTTATAGAAATCACATCATATTCAGAATGTTAAATATTATGGAAAGTATAATTCCCTAGGGCAAATAAATTAGACTTCTTGGGAAAAGTGGTAAACAGAAAATTATAAATGCTTTGTGTTCTCTTAATCTGTGCCAGCCCATTCTAATGCATATTTTATAACCTTTAACTGGAGTTAAAACAAAGCAAAAGTCCCCAATTCATTTTTAAAAAATTCTATTTCATTTATACTGAGAAAATCTTTGAGATTTCAGATGTTGCAAATAAATATTTAATATCCTTGCATGATTGTAACAGAACTTTTGATAAAGTAAGGAGAGACCTTGAAACAGATTTTAAATTGCTATTAGAACTGATTTGGACAGAATGTTTCCTCACACAGTGTGTGTTGTACTGCACTGAGCACTGGACAGGGCTCTCTAGAATAGCTGGAAATAATGTGAAGAATTAAGGGCTGTGTTCAAGCAAGCTTGTATATTTTTAGTACTCTTACGCCTGCATGTGTCTATGACAGCTTGGTGATTTTTGCACTTTGATCTGTGAATTCATGTCCCACTTAAAAATTCCATATTTTGGAAGGCAAAAAAACCCATCCTATGACAGGGGGAAAAAGTCTCATCTTTTTTTTCCCCCCTGAATTCTTGGCATGTTCTTCATTGATCTGTGGTTGCTAATGGTGAAACAATGATGTCATAGCTAGGAGGTTATTTTTTTTCCATTAGTGTTCAGCTGTAAAACCTTTTTATATGGAAGTAGCTTTTGCCTTGCATGTCCATGTCCTCATTCCCTTGTGATTAGTCTGCAGAACTTAAATCATGTAATGATTAAAATAAGTACTTATATTTTCAATCCCAGTTATTCTGCACTAAATAATAAATCATTAAGACCTTTGAGCAAAAACTTATTCAAGTTTAGATAGGAAATTTGGATTTTGAGTAGCCCAAAATATCCCTGCTTGCTAATGACGTTTCTGATGTTGTGCAGATGGCACACTTTGCTTTGTACTTTTCACTGATGGGCTGATGGGTTTGTCTGTTTGTTTTCCCAAGATGTTTTAATTCTTAGACACAATTTATCTTAAAGAATTATCTCACTTACTGTACATCTTGACAGTAGGGATCACCCAGGATGCTTTTGATAAACAACCCTTGGGTGTGAGCTTGAGGCTCTTGAAAGGATTCTGAGGGAGGGGGTAAGAAGGACCAAGCTCTGGAATTCTCTTCTGTGATTAGTCTCATAGAATTTGTTAGGTACATTACAAAGTCTATCTGTTTACATTTTTTTTTTCTGGGAGAAAGTAAGTATTTCCTTTGATTTGGCATTTCTTGTCATGCTAAGGGGCATTTTAAAGGCATCTTGCAACAGGGATGACTAGAAGAATCCCAGAAGAATCCAGTTTTGCAAGTGGTTCGGGAAGGGGCAGAAGAATTTTACTTCACTATCCTACTCAAAGGGTGGATAAACATGTTCTTCTTCATGTAGATATCTGTTGTTAGAAATATCTCAGTGCAAATATTAACATACATTGTAATGATTCATGTTTTGTCATGCAGCATTCAAAGGATTCTTAAGACAGTCATCTGTTCCTCTTGGCTGAAAAATTATTGGAATAGATCTGACATAGTGTATTCTTCATGGTCTGCTATATGTTTCTAGAACATGATTCAACTTTCTGTTATAGTAAGGGAAAAAAGTTCTTTTTCTTTTTTTAGTAATTCCAACCCTTGCTAAATATACACATAGTAGAAGTATTATATAGTTAGGTCTTTCTCCTCTCAGTTCTCTGATCTCATGTAGTTCATCTAGTTCTTCAATAATCCTCTGCCCCTATCCCATCATGCTTGTGTCTGTTACCAGTATACCAGGCATTTATCCCAAACTTCAGTGAATGTGTAAAAAACTGTTAGGTTTTGGAGACTCTGAACATTTTCACTGAGGCTTTAAATCCCTGGTAAGCTATTCATACAAATAGCTTATTATGTAGATCCTTTTGTCTTCTCAGTGTACTTTTCCAAGTCTTAAGTTCAGTCTGACTGAAGGAAAATATCTTTCTGTTGTATGAAGTATTTCTTAATGATACTGAAAATTAAAAAAGGTTCCTTTACATCTGTTCTTTGGAAGACAACAAACTGCCTGATGTTCTTTCTTTCTTCTAATTAACTCATTTTGAAATAGAGACATAAAAATTAAGATCAGTTTTTCGTTAGTGTCAGTGTCTTTTGTAGGCATTGTTGAGGTGTCTAAATTCCCAAAAATGTACCTTATGTACGTATGAAGAAATGTATTGCATAAAAAGAATCCTGTTTCTCAAGTGAATCAAGTGCATTTGCATTAACTATTTATTATTTTTAGGTTTGTGTTTTGTTTTTGTTTGGTTGGTTTTTTTAAGAAAACAAAAATAATCTGAAAGGTATAATTTTTCTATTACGTTGACAAACACTATCAATGTATAGCTTAGATGCTTCTTTATTCATCGGATGGAAATTACACCTGATCAGAGTCTACATGTCTCTTCCCTTTCTGCTGTGCTGGTGAGTTCCATCTTTTTCTTTACTAAGAGCACATTCCTTGAACAAGATATAAAAATCTGAACTATACTTGAAGTATTTTTTATTCTATTTCCACATGGAAAGGTACTCTCAGCAAACCTATTCTGGAAGGACATATTATCTTTGTTTGCACTTGGATTCAGTTGTTTTTCTGCTATTACATTTAGATGTGCGTCAAGTTTTATTTTATTATAGTACTATAGATAGGAAATTATTAACTAGAATAGCAGTATTGGGATCAAAAGGGTGGTCAGCCACAGGTTTGCAGTGCTGGCGTGGAGAATGCTGCATAGGATGCTGCCTATATACCAGTGAGAACTCTCATAGTGTGCTAAGACATTTTATAGCTGCTGTATTTCTTTTTTCTTTTGTTAAATGTAGATGAGTCTTCAGGTTCCTTACTGTGAGTGAAAGCAAAAGCAACTATGCCCCAGATTAACTGAAGTATTCATATAGAAAGAGATAATATTTTAGGATCATCTAAAGTTGAAGACAAGGTAGCTTTCATGAGCAGCTCAGCACTTAAATATAGCTTTAAAATTAACATCTAGTGGAATGCTGAGCATGTACTTTGAGCATTGTAGATCTGGAAACCTTATCTGTGGCTTTATAAGCTACGCAACACTAAGGAAATTGAAATATTTTCTATCCCAGTTTTACAAGAAAATCCCTAAACATTTGTGTGAATGTGGATATCTGATAAGAGTGTTCTTATAATAATAATTAAAATAATAGTAATGTCTTAAGTCAGTAACTATTGCCTGTTTACTCATAAGCAAGTGACTAACCCAATCTCAGTTTCACTCTACCGTAACATAATTACTTGTTGGAAGGTCTATAATTTGGTAAGAAGAAAAAAAAGACGTGACTTGACACCACTCCTCATAAAGGTGGGTGGAACTGAGACTGAGGGCAAATGTCTATTGCTCTTTTTTTCCTTGTGCTACCTTATTTTGATTCTTGTTTCAAGTGTTAACCTTTGAAGACTACCTTTGCTGATATCATCTGTTTGCTTCTGCTGAGTCAGTCTACCCTCTTCTAAAATTTATGTATACAGAAACTCATGTAACCAAAGGCACTGTTCTGTTCTAATTGAATTCAGTGGCAGATCTCTCAACGATTTGATTAGTTGGTTGGACTGTATAAAACAACATCTTTCCCTTTTTGTAAAAGACATTCTTGCAACTCTTTCCTTTTTCTGCTTCGCTTGGCAACTTGCGTCTATCTAAGGAAAGATGGCACATTCATATAGCAATATGCAATAGGAGTTGATTGTCTATGTCCAGCAGGATATTTTTCCCAAGGATTATGAGTGGATATAACATCTAGTCAGCTTTTGTATAGGTGGATTAGAAGTGTTTGAGCAGAGAATGTTTGTCATAGGTATGTGAATGGCCTTTCTAGCTGAATTATAATATCATATTTTAAGCACTGAATCATAAAACCCATAGCTAAAAGGACCTAAAGTAATGATTTTAGTCCGTCGTTTGGCCAGATATGTGATTTGCTTTCCTAGGCCACTCATGAAACGTTTGTGTGATCTGTTTAATATAAACTAATTCAGTAGAACTATTTTTATATATGTTAGACCTCTTAAAGTTTACAGTTGGTCTCCAGAAAATGACCCCCACATATATAAATACATTAAAGAAGAAGGCAAAAATTGACTTAGGTAAGTGAAAGAAGTATTTCTTCCTCCTGATTTTCTGATCTATAATTTGCATTATAAAAAACATTGCAGAATTAACTTTATTTCATATCTGAAAATGTGGAAACCTGCATTAGGTGAAATTGTTAATCTGTAACTGATTTTGTCGGACATAAGAAAAATTGATGGGATGTCTACCTTAACTGATTAAGGTCTACCTTACCAGTTAATTCCGGAGTGGACTGTCAGATAACCTTAGGATGCTAGAGAAAAATTTCTACTCCAACTGTTACTTCATTGTAGAGACATTGCATTATGTGATTGAGATGATATTGGCTGTAACTATTGAAAGATGTATTTTTTACCATAAAATTTCTTTAGATTCAGAGGTACCTCTGATGGTAGTGGTTTCAACATGAGAAATCAGAATCTTATGAGATACTCATATTGTAATATATTTGGCTTGGCAGATCAGATCAAAACATAACTTCCATTTTCTTCTCTTTAGTCTTGAATGTTGAATATCAATTTTCAGAAAAGTGCTTTCAAAAATGTTTCATAGTGTGGTGATGCTTAAAGCATAGCAGCATTTGATGTTTTGTTCCTGGTAACACAGTGAAGCTCTTTGTGGAGAACTCAGTGATGTTTACTGTGCTGATCCTAAATGTAAACTTGTTTGAGAATGAGGTGGTTTAGTTTGCAGTCAGATCATTGTGATTTTTATCACTGCATTTGATGTATAACACACTGCTTAGTTCTCTCTTCTTAAGAAAATGTTGTCTGGAAGAACCTTCTGCATTTTGAGCACTGTGACAGGAACTGAAAATTTTGTTCAGAGAAAGATGGGAAAGTGCTTTTTCTTGGTGTTGGTTAGCTTAGACAAATGCTTTTGAAACATATGTCTTTCCTCTCCTTGCTTGTGCTCCTCAATAAAATTCTGCCAGCCAGACAAAATAATTCATTTTATAGGGCTGATGAGTGGTTAGGAAAATGAAGAAAGGTAAAAAACGATCCTCATAGCAAATAAAAGCAAGTGTGTAGATTCAGAGTTCCAATTATGCCAACTTCGAGGAGACTCTCCAGAGGGAGGAAATAGAGGAGGACAGGATGACAGGGCTCTTCCTACCCTGGATCACCTAGACCCAGTCTTGTGGCCCAAATAACTCATTTCAACTCCTACAACCTTTTGCTGGTTATTTGAAGATGATGTTCAGTAACCTAATATTTTATGCAATGATTAAGGTTAAATAATCAGTTAAATCTGATGTACTGTGAGGCAAGATTGGAGTATATGTGTATATAAATGTATGTATATGTGTATATATATCTATATATATTTTCAGATTACAAAGCCAAGTCCAGAAAAGTCCCGAATACCCAACTTCAAATGCCCCTGGAGCATTTGCACTAAGTTGTTATTATTAGAATACAGTTTTTATTTAGTGTATCATATGCTATTTTTTATTTAGCATCTCTGTTTATTTTGGTGCACAGGATGGTTGTTTATAGGAACTTTGGCTCATTTTCTGCAAGAACTGGAACAAATCAAGGGCTGCAAAAAGAAAGAGGATGCTTTTTGTGATTGATTCAAGAGAAAGACACTCTGGCAAACCCAATTTTGTCCCTGTTTCTGTCACAGACTGTCTGTGTGATGCCGAGCAACTCAATTAAAACATTTGGCAGATGGCCACTAACTGCATATAATTCATTTTCAGGGTGCTCAGCTTGAGATATGTGGGCTCTTACTTGTAGCAGTTGTTACTCTCCTTACAGCCGTTGAAATCAGTGGAAGTAGTGGCTGCTCAGCATGTTTGTTACCGTAGCAGAGGAATGTGCTTGTGGGGAAGGTGAAAGTTCCTAAATCCCAGTGTCATCTTTCTCACTGATTCTCCCTGTGCTGGATTAACAATGGTTATTTTATGCTATATGTGAAAAAAATTGTATATAATGAATGTTCCCATTAAAAAAAGAGCACAAGAAGACAATTATTTCTATATTTCTTGTCTGATAAACTGTGGACAATGTATAGTCCACTAGCTGGGTGATGCATTCAAAATCACTGAATAACTGCCCATTTCCCTCATATAGCCTATCCAGAGGGCAGGCTAAACCACAAAAACTTTAGAAAAAGTACTATGTGATCCCATAACTAAATAATTATTACATAATGTAACATGTAAAAGGAGGAAAAATTCACATTACAACAGAAGTCATCTTCTCAAAATTCTCAGTTTCAAAATGCTTGATTTGACAACCTGAATATTGTTCTGAGTAATGTAATATATGGTATGGGAAATTAAAGTATGGCTGCACAGCTATAAATACAATTCACAGGCTAAAAAGTACCTTCTATTAACATTGCAACTGAAAGATATAAATCAGTTCATAAATATGAAATTGCTTGCATGCTTGGCTTTTTGCAGAATCAAGATCTAATTAGTGAAAGGCACGCTCTTGTGAAATACCAGGGTGGGAGTTGTAGTTGCACCTTCTAGGACTGGGCCCTACCTTGAAATGATTATAACTATATGTCTATTTTTAGCTAAGGAGACATTTGAAAGAAATATTTGTTTTATTTGTATAGCATTTTCATTGGTTTACCCTAAAGATATATGCTAGATGATAATAAAGTAATAAAAGATTGTTTTCACAGCTGTTTGTCTTTGATTACATATTTCTTTGAAGTATTGCAATAAGACAGACTTTGAACCTGGAAAGAGATCAAATAATGAATTGTTCTGCTTTGTGAAGCTTAAGAAGGGATTTTATTGTTGAAACATATAGTGCAACATAGTTTTTTTTTTCTAACAGTTAAATAGTGGTTGAAAGTACTATGAGATCATTACAGATGGACTAGATTAAAGACCTTAGGGCCAAACATTAGGAACTGTGTTAGTACTAACTAAAATAATTTCTTAAGTTCTGTCATTGCCAGTTTATTTTTGTTAGTTTTTCTTTTTGAATCAAAATAGAATGTCAAAGAAAGTGTTTTAAATCTTTTAATTATTCATTTACTTAAAGCTAAGGATGACAGGAAACTTTAATAACTGTATGAATCCTATGGGATTTTGTTTGTGATATGGACTGTTTGATCACACTTTGTACCCTGGATAATATATTTAGTGTTAAATTGGACTAAAAGTTGTAGAGCGGTGAATAAACTTTGTAGGGTTTTCTCAAACTGAAAGGATTATAGCATTTAAAATGTGTCTGAGGAGGTTAAAGTAAAATATTCAATAAAAAATGAAAGCTTTTTGTAATGCCGTTGCTTCAAGCAATATTATATATGACATTAGCTTCACCACCTCACCCCTCCTTAAATTCATCTTGAAAGCAAGTAAGTCACAAATACCTAAGTGACAGAGAAAGATACTTGGTTTATTTTTTTCAAGGCTAGTGAACAATAAAATATCAAATAATGCAGGTCAGCATTTCGAATGATGTATTTGAGTTCTGCCTGGTGATGTTAGCAGATTATTTCTCTCTACAAGAAATACCTGCAGGTATACCATCATATAGCTGGGATATACAAAAATATTAAGGTGTATACTTTTAAAAACCCTGAAATGTTTGTACTCTCTGTATCCATTGACTGAAATTATTTGTTGTGTTATTTAGAACAAACTTTTCCCTCTGTGGAAGAGAGAAACCTTTTAAATGATAATTTCAATAGAAACATTAGACAAAGGAATATTGTAACTTTAGAGATTTTTATGATGAAGGTGTGTTTAAGAGATGTCACTTTGATATTTTTACATTATGTCCTACATTTGTCAGCTAAAACCAGGATATTGCCTCAATGAGAAAAAGCATGTTCTGCACTTGTCAAAAGGCAGTAAGTAATGATTAAAATAGCAGTGTGAAACGCTGGGAGATTAAAGTGATGCTAATGATAAGTGAGAGAAGAAAAGGGCAAGCTATATTTTAATCCCTGAGAGAATGGTTAATGACTTCTATTGCCTGAGATTAAACTAAACCTGTCTCATCAGCTTTTTCTGCCTGGTGAAAAAAAGCTCTCTGCACTTTAATTTATTAAAGTCTTTTAAGGAAGCACATTGATCCACAGAGGTTAAACTTTAAAAAATTGTGCAAAATACACACTAAAAATGCTTTAACAAAAGTGTGACTTTGTTGCTTTAGGCAAGCTCACAGTTTTATAAAGAATTCATTGTCTATGGGTTGGTGAATTTAATTAAGGAATATTAATTACTTAAACTGGGAGGTTTGTTCCTTTTTAAACCAGAACATTTTTGCAATACTGGGGCAGGAAAGGTAGCAGTAGGTTTTAGAGGAGAGAAGCAGAAAGGGACAGACTAAATTAAAATTACTGTATGATCTGTTATGATAGTGATATCAAAAAGCCCTTTTAAAAATTCTTTTCAAAATATGTGTACTACTTGATACAATGTAGTGAGTACATGTGTTTATACTGAGTTACTATTAACCCATTTCTTTTAATAATTCTTACAACTGCAAGACAGTGTTATAAAATCATCTTTATATTGAGAAGCTGCCCAGTTCAGCATTGCCCTTTCAAAAAGCATGTAAAATCTTTCTTCACAATAAAGAAAGATAGCTGAAGAATTGTTAATTAGACTATTTTTAAAATACACATGATGAAATTGTCAAGTCTGAGTTCTTAGGATAAAATGTAACATTGCAGCATGCTTGGGAAAATAAGATTTTTGTCTCAGGCAGCTTTGCAAGCTTTTGTCACTTTTAAACTCCGTCCTTTCATTGGACTTATTTCACACAGGATCTGTATTCTCAGCCTACAGGACAGACAATAGGTTTAGAAACAGAAAACAGAAAATATTCGAGCAAATAAGCATGGCTTGCCTAAGCCGTATTTAAGTTTCAACTCCATTTTCTTTTTGATTTTTAATTGTTTTTTCCTCTTTATAGGTAAGCACACTGAAAGGTAAACAGTGTGCTTTTGTCCTCTTTTGCAAGTTCGGTACCCACAGTGCCTTTCTGGCTTCATACTAGAAAACTGCAGTGTGCATCCCAGCTCAAGGAATAAATCTGGTGCCTGTGGATACCAACAGTTCTGCTCTATATCCTTTCCCTTCTGCCTCATGGAAAGCATTTTCCCTTTTGAAATCTCCAAACCTCTGTAAATAAGGAGCCCATTTAGTTACTATCTTATGTGATGGTTGTAATCCAGGTTATTTTTTAAAGCTGTTTTTTAAGTATAACTTGTTTGGTAAGTGAGTTTAAACTTGATTCATGCTTTGATGTTAATGAAACACCAATTTATCGGAAGGCCCTGCAGCCCTAATGAGCAGTTTCTTTAAAAAGAACATTTAATCAAGGTTTATTTTTAACTTGTTTAAACAGATCTAATAGTTTGTGCTGATTTCATTTCAGTATAATAATTGCTAGCAATCCTATTAGTAAGTCGTGGTACATGGAAGTTAACACAAATTCCATTCTAATGAGCGTAGTGTAACAGCAAAACCCTTGTAGTCAAGGAAAGGTTTATGTTTGAGAGGAGTGACAGAGGCACTCGGACATTTTTGCTGACAGCAGATTATTTTTGTTTTTTATACAAATGTCAGGCATGACTTGCTAGCATTTAAGTGGGTTTTGTTATTTTTGAGAGGTGAAGAATTTTCATATTAACTTTTTAAGGTGAAAGGAGACACTTATTTTCTGATGTTAGGAAAAGTACTTGATCTGCTAAGATAACTCATATTTGTCTCTATACTTTACCTGTATATGATGATTTAGCTGTAATATGCTATTTTATGAGGATAAAGTTCCACAATCTAAAATACCACTTGTGGCATTTATTTTAATGAATATAAAATCTTGGAGGCAATTTAGTGTGAAAAGCAAATGAAATTCCTGCGCTCAATTTATAGTTAAGAAAAATCTCTAAAAGAGCAGATGAAGCTGAAAAATGTGTGATCATCTGAAATACTACTTTTTACGATTAGCTTGGAGATGCATCTGTATGTACTGGAGATTGCATAGACACGTTTTCATTGTGACTACAGTCTAAATTCTGGTTTATTGGCAAAAAATCAAGAAAAATAATTATTCCTTAGAAATATCCCATCAGTATTTTCAGCCTTAAATACAGTGTTCAGATGTTACCGGTTGAGTTCAGTTATTAGCTTTTAAACTTTTTTATTACTTAGACTGACACCAGGGCATTTAAAATACAGGGAAGTTTGGAGACAAGTAATACAGAGTGATTCAGGATTTTAGAGCCGTACTAAAATGTGTTCTGATGCACTGAAGGGCATCTGTAAGTTACACATTGTTTACAGATTTTTGGTTTCTGATTGGAATCTGGGAGCAATGTGTTTTACAAGCTTTGGAGCTAAGGTGGAAGAAAGTATCTTCAGAGAACAGTGATAATTAGATTTCAGTTGTGCAAGAAGGAGTCTTGGAAGTCCTTAGAAGTTCAGGGGTCCACCCAAACAGGCAGCTTGCAGGATCAGTACATGAGCCTGTCATTAGGTGGAATAATCCTAGTTATTTGCACGAGCACCTTACGGGGAAATGATTAGGTGCGATTCTTCTACTTCTAGGTGTCAGAAGGGAGGAATTATCTGCATTTCTATTTCAGCTCAAGCTTGCTCTGTGACAGTAGTTTTCTCATTTTGAAAGAAGTTGGAGAATAGTAGTAATGATCTACTCATCGTATACTTCCTTCTTTTTCTCCCTTTTCTTCTTCGGTTATAGAATAAAAAAGCTGATTTGGTCATAGTGCTTATGCGTGTGACTTCATTTGCATACTACCCATATTATTTAGAACATGTTTGTAACAACTGCAACAAAAAATAATACAATTGCTTTGTGATGATATAGGTGATATGGGGTAGATTGTTTGCCACTGATGTGTAAAGACTTTCTTATCTTGTTCTGAATATCTCCAGGATATGATTTTCCTTTGCCCAACAGACTTGACTTATGGGCCCCATGTTTGTGCCTGGGAAAGGATAGGGTTCTAGTTTCCTCGGGGAAAGAATGGTTGTAATATTTACATATCTTCGTAGTGTTGACTCCTTGCTAGAAGAAAACCTGTGACCGTACAATATGTTTCAAGAATTACCACAACTGGCATGTCCGTGCAGTTTATGGGGAGCTAATGCTTGGAAAATCATGTCTGTGGGTCTTGTCCATAGAGTCTATTGGCGGACTCGCCCTGACTTGGCTCTTTGGCTGGCTCTCCTCAAGCTGGCACGCTCTTGCTCCAGCAGAAAAGATGGGGTGGATTGCCTTGGTGAGATGTTATGGGTCGTCTTCATGTGAGAAGTGTTAGTCCTTCTCCCACAGTTCTCCTTGGGAAGCAGGAGTCTTGGCTACAGTCCTGGGGAGATGCTGGTGCTCAAGGGTCTCTCGTGGGTGTTCAGTATGATAAGGAACCACTGTCTGTTGTGGTGAGTGGCTAAGTAAAAGAAGACACCTCCACAGTTAAATTTCATGATGGCATTTTTAAAAAGGAAGGAAGGTTTTGAAATACATGTTCTTCCTTGAAATACTTTTAAAGGTATACATTTTTACAGCAATAAAAATGCTTAGTGCTATGCTGTAAAACATACCGGGTTTAGGTTTAGTTTTTGACAAACATTTTAGAGGGAATACCAGTTCACATCTAAATACTCTTTTCTAATGGAAGTTTTGGAGATTAAAAGACGAGGGAAATAAATTGGGACTCATCTGTTCATTGACAAATGTATGCTCCAATGAACCACGTCATCTGACTTAAGTCCTTTTTTCTGCCTTACTAAAAACAAACTCATGCTATTTGTACTTAAGGCTCATACACACTGCACCCTGAATACTAAGTTGGAATGTATTTACAAATGTGAAAGAACCTGTGGTCCTTTCATGCATCAGGTTGTCATAGAAACTAATTAACTTTCATTTCTGTGTCAGGGCAAAGTAGTGTGATGCAGATGTAAATTGTAGTTCAGAAATCACCAGGATGAAACTAGAGGAAAAAAAAAATACACATCAGAACCTTCAGAATTCCTGCAGGACATTGGGAATGCAAAATATGTGATGGGAAGTTACAGTGTTAAATGCCTCATTTCACCAGGTCTTTTTACATAATCTGCGTCTTCAGAAGTGCTTGGAATGTTACTAAAGTGACAAAACACTATGGTTTATGTATATTACGTGTATATATGTATGTGAAAATGGATATGTCCAGGGAGCATGTATGTGTGCACATGGAATAGAGAAATTCTGATCAAATACAAATGGCAATTAAAGACTATTAGCTGCTAGAAAAACTTAAAAAAACTTATTGTATAATCTTTGCTTTCTCAAATGATTTAAGCTGATTTCTCTCCAGTTAGTTTCTCTATGAGCTTTTATAATTTTACATGAAATGTGAATACATTAATATTTTAACTGTAAGAGGTATACTTTGACTGGCTTAAGTGGTAAAGGAATGTGATTACAAGATGATTTATTGGAAGTCATTAAAAATGATTTATTAAGAGAAAAATGTTGTGTTACTAAAGCCTTTTCTTCCTCTGATGAAGATGGGGTTATGTCTGTCATTTTGTCTTCTTTGGAAGAGGAAAACAGCATGCAAAAAATCAGGGAAGCATTTTGCTTTGTGGATTACTGGCATGAATAGATGTGAAGAGAGTGGCCAGCCTGCTTTTACAACAGAGGCGTAGCAAGCCTTGTACTCCATCGCAGATTCACACTTAATAGGTCCCAGTCTCATGAGGAAGACTGTATGCATCTGTCTGGGCCAGCGGGACTGGGCAGCAATTCCATGCACACTTCCAAGAGCAGTGGCTAGCCTGCGCTGCTCTCGTTCCTTTGCTGTTTGCTCAATTTTATGTGCTGTACTATGAATCAGTTAGTAATTGACCCAGATTAAAATATCGTTCCTCCCTCTCCCTCCTTCTCTCTCCTTCTTCTCCCCCTTCAACCCCCAGCCCAATTCTGAGGAGGGCCATAGAAAGAATAAGTTGGAGGGATGGGATGTGCCTTTGATAATTGTAAAAGTAATGGCTTTCTTTAGATCACAGTTTTTAGATGGGAACTGGAAAAAAAGAAACGCAAATCTGCAGCAGAGTGGGTGCGCAATTTATGCTTTAATGAATAGATGACTTTTTGCTCTTGCATGTTCTCCCAGCTTGGAGTGAGAACTTAAAACAGAATTGATAATATTACACTTAGTAAAAGAAAAGGATAAGGGGAGATGTGCAATTATGCAATTTTCCTATAGTCGATGCCTTCACACAGGAAGAAAGGGGGAAATATTTTTATAAGTGAGAGTCATGGCAAAGCTAAAGACAGTCATGGAACTTTATTATCTTTCAGCTAAGGCAAAAAAGTCTGTAGGTATATGAATATTCCACCCCAGGAATTAAATAAATAAATTAATAAATAAGTTGAGGGATTGATGATGTATTATCTCTTTCCTGCTCATTTTATTTGTTAAATAGGATTGTTTTTTGTTCCTTCTGGCTACTTTGCAGTTTCTTGTTCTTACGAATAGCTTTGTTTTATTGTTTTGAAGTCAATGTATATTTCTTTTGAAATATGATGTAAAATGAGCTAGAGGAGAAAGAATTTATCTGTAAAGTATGTATTTCCCTTATCTTCTTTCATTGTATGTATATATATGTTTCTATATTCAGGAAAGTCATTGGCAACTCTCCAGTTGACTTCAGCAGGATAAGACCTGGCAATATAATTAGGCATATATTATTAAATGGAGGACTCAATGTGTCACAGAAGAGTAATATGTCGTTTGCTGTGATGTTGTAGAAGAAGGGTAATATGGAAAGAGATTTAAAGGAACAGCAGGCTAGATCTGTTGAAATTTTACCAGCGTAACAACCAAGTAGTAGCTAACGGCCGACATTGCTTCCAATCAAAGTCTTGTTGAACTTGGTCTATTCTTGTCATTCCATAAATGAAATGACACATACCCTTGTACTCTGACCCCCAATTTCTGTGTCTATGTATATGGTTAAAAAACATAGTTTAACTCATGTGCCAAGTACTAAGGGAATCCTGAAGCCAAGGTGCTATTTGCACCTCTTGTATTCTGCAGGAAACCTTAACCTTCAAGTCTTTTTTTGGACTTTAGGTTCAAGGTCTGCAGTTGAAACACATGAACCAGCTGAGAATACAACTCCAGAATTGAGACTTACTTAAATATATTACTTATCAAGAAATGAATTTATTACAACAGTGAAGCTTTAGGAATGTCCAGTAAAGAACCACTGTAGCTTTGGACAGATACTCTTCCTTGAATGGATTCTGTGTACAAGGAGCATCCATGGTGGCACTGGTGGTGATCAGGGACTTCCAAAGCCATCAGATTCACCAACAACTGAGGGAGGGAGGAATATGTTTTATCTGTTAGAAAATATGCATAACAGGGTAGCAAGGTAATTGGGAGGTGAAGGCAGCAGTCTTCAACATCTCTGTCACAGCAGTACTGCTTGCCATAAAATCTAACCAGGCAAGGCATTGGTTACATCTCAGAGAATATAAAAGCCGCACAGTCTCATACTGCATCTTTTGTTTTTTCAATTTCTTTTCAGCAAACTAAGGGGCTCCTCAGTAACCTTTGTTCTCCTTCCTGCTACCCAGAGCAAATTAGATAGTTATGGGCTGACTGGATAACTCCAAGGCACCCACAGGAAATTCACTTTACTATCAAACGAAAGATTAATAAAAAAAAGTCTTTTGTAAGAACAGCTGCAAGTGAACATGGTTTGATACTGGGCACAAGCACTTGGTGGTATGTTGAATCTTCCCACAAGGCCATTTTACATAATTTATTAACAAGATCATTTTACTTTCTGATTTAAAAGATTTGTAACTATAAGCTCCTGTGTTTTCCCTGAACAAGTCACACAATGCACACAGTAGGCAAAGTGTTAAAGGGCTAGGAAAATATTATTTCATCATTCCTGTTCCATTAGAATTCACTTGGGTGGCTGAGAAAATGGTTTATGGATTAGAGAGAGAAGAACAAGCTAAAACATTTCATACCTTCATCTCTGATAAATTCCCCAAACTCATTCTTTGCATCTGAGCCATAAATAACAACCATGCTTTTTGCTAAAAAGAGCTTTTTTCCTGTACCAGGTCTTTTGTCTTGGAGATGAATGCTATAATAAATTTGAAGTCTTAGGGGGGGCATTGTTTGAACTATAACATTATGGTTTACAACTGTTGCTTCTATTATGAGGAGGATAAAAAGCAACTATGAAGCTTGATCTCTGTCACAGAAACAGATTAATATTTCAGCCTTCAGCTTGGGTCAAGTGTATGATTTTTCCCAAAAGCACCTCAGCAATTAATTATTATTCTGTTTGTGTTTAAAATCTTACCCTTTAACCACCTTTCAACCTTATCCAAATGTTACATTTACTTTAATTCTCTAATGAATTATTTTTTTTAATTAAAAAAAATATGCTATGGGTCAGCACAGGTAGGAAAATTTTAGAGGAAAAATTTTTAGAAAACATTAATCAAAAGGCATTTTGAAGTATTTTTCCCTTATAGTTGGATGTTTGTTTAAAAATTAGGATTACCCTCAATAATTTCAGTTGTGCTTCCCAGGATAAATGGTTCAAACTGTTTGCATTAATAAGCAAATGAAGCAAGCATTTAACTATGAATTAGAATCAAGAAAATTGTTGAACCCGTAAGATCTAGCTTTTGGAGATTTTGGTCAAAATAAAGATCCTTAGGCAGAAGAGATAGCTTGCCTTGTCTTTTAATTTCTACTGCACTTGGCCTGCACATGCTGAACTGCTTGATTTTTTTTTAGATTTGAATAACCTGGGTTTCATACATCTAGGAAAATTAACATCAGGGTGAAGGCCCTACTTGATCACCTGGCTCATCTGCTGGCACGAAGTCAGCTGTGTTTTAGTAATACAAATCTTCTGATTAAATATACCCAGAAATGGCAAAGAAGTGGTTCTTCTCAGTGCCAGCAGGCTTTCTCTACCTCCTTGGTCTTGGTTATTCCTAACATACACCTACAGGTTTCTTTTTTCAGCTATCAAGTCCACATTTACTAATCGCTGTGTGTGGATCTAGCCCTAAGAGTGTGAACTTGCAATGTGCTAGTTATCTCTTGGGGGGAAAATGGGCTTAGTTTAGATGAAATGGGGGAGCTGGGCTGTCCAGACAAGCTCCACTCAGAACTTCTCAGGTCAGCACTGAGGAGGTTTGAGTTTTAATGAGAAACTGAATACAGACTGAATGGGTGCGTGGAGAGATGAAAAATGCTACAATATTTTATGTCAAGTATTTTTCAAAAGTGTAATCATTTTTAATTTCAGCTTCTAGGACATCAAGTGTCATCTCTTTTCCCCGTACTTCATTGTATTGGTTGGTTATGTGTAACTCCAGGATCACTTGCCCAAACCTGAACACCCTCATTCAAACTCTCACCCTTCAAATACCTGATTGTAGATCCAAGGAATTTCTTACCATTCAGCTTTATGCAGAACCATACCTTCAAGTCACTTCTTGTGTATCTTAGATTGCTTTACTTCAAAATTTATTTGTCTGCAAACACAAAACCAAGTTATCAACAAGTAAGGAAAGAATACCTTTGATATAACCAGACTTGATATTAATATTGTCTAAAGACACATAATTATAGCTAAGAGTAAAATGAAGGGAATCATATGTGAAAGGTTACACTGTACATGTTTTCAGAAATAATCTTAGCTACAGAATGCAACATTTTGCATTTCATGATGAGATGTTTACACTCATATACTGTTTCACGTATCAGAGTTTTCAAAAGCAATGCAATAACCAGTCAAATTTATGTTTAAAGAAAAAACATTAAGAGAAAATGAAACAAAACTGGATTTTTCCCAACAGTTTGAAAGGAAATTAAATTTGGTGAAATTGTATTATGACAGTATAGTTATTTTTCATTAATTTTTTACTCAATATATTGTTTTCTTGTTTCATATGTATGTTGATAAACAGTTTTCTATGTTAAGTCAGTCAAAATATATATATATCTTAGGGTTATAAATACATGGATTATGGCAATAGAAACTGTTATAGTGGAAAATATAATCCATGTTGTTTGTTCTGTGTAAGTTTTAAAATGTATTGATTTTTCTTAAAAATTGCAGTCATTTGGAGAAGAGTAGCCAGATTTAAAATAAGGGGCTAGGCTGAAGTTGCTATGCTGCCCGAGTACATAGACTTTATGGTTACAGTTGGGTTTTACCCCTAGCTTTCCCCACAATCCAGGCTAGAACAGGGTGGATCCACTCTGTTGCAGCTATGTATCTGAACAGTTTTCTTTTCTACATAGGGAGAGACTTCCATCCCTCTATTTATTACTCTATGAAACTAAAATAAATGTAAAATGAAACCTGATTTGTTTTTTTAGTCATGCTTACAAAATCTGTTCTCCTTTTTAGATGCTCAGTATGTCCTATATGATAATTTATTTATTCTTTTTCAAGTGAAAATAGCATTTTAGATGTCTAAAGGAAGAATGCTTGCAGATTTAAGGAATATGCTTTCTGTACTCAAGAAGTCTAAAACTGTGCAGTCAATCCTAATCTTAATCTAATGCATTTCATGACAGAATGAATATCTTAATAAATATACTCCTGTAGAATTTTAAGTCAAACTTAGTTTTAACAATTTGAACATATTTTAAAAGTCTTTTATGTTTATCAAAGTACATAATATAAAATGAAATTTTGAATCATACCATAACTTTGAGTTCATTAAAGGAGTTACCTGGAAATGAAGGAGGTATATTCCAGTTTTTAGTTTTGTTATACATCATAAATTATTTTTTTCCTAGCATAACCTTTTCAATCAGCAGTAGGAAAAGGCCAGTAAGAACTCCTGGCTTTCTCATTGTCACATATTTTTGGAGCAAATATTACCTTCAACTGACAAACTAATGCTTTTCTCCAGTGAAAATTCTACTTTTATCAGAAAGATCAGCATTTATTTTAAACAATGTATCAGGAGTCAAAAACCAAATAAACCATTAAAAATGCCCTTTTACCTAGACTTGACCTAACAGATAGTATTATGTTTGTATATTCATACTTAAGATAAGGAAATTATGTTTAGCACTTCAAAGCATTCAAGATTTATTTTACCATTATTTAGCAAGAGTTAAGGGCACTGTTCCTAAAATCAGCGACTGAAGGGACAAAAATCAGACTCTTCATTTAAATCTTGTGATTTACAGATGTTAAATACTGTACTGGCTTTGATTATTTTTCCTTTTCCATTGGAAATGCTGTATGTTTCTTAATCATATTTAGGTATTGAAGTGGAAATCTAAAAGTGAAAAATAATTTTGAAGAGAAAAAAATGTATACAGAATAGCTGAAGAAATAAAGACAATGGCAATCTTTGGGGGAATACTTGTGGTAAATGACTTCTTTCCTTTAATTCCTGTAGTGCATCCTTACTGATTGACATGTGAATGGCAGTAATTTGGGGTAATGGGTAGCTACTAATTGAGGGTGAGCTTCACTACTTTGCAGAAGAACATTCTCAAGACCTTCCAGTATAACACTCAAATGCTGTATTAAGTGCATAAATTGGTATAGGATTTTATGTTAGCCTTCTCTGTACGGGTTAATTTTATCAGGTCCCCTTATGACAGGCGCTAAAGTGTGCTTGAAAGATGTCTGTATACATATGGTAATTTCTTACTTGTGGCTCTCTTTTCTGTATTTATGCAGTGTGGTGTCTACCGGCATTATGGCCAAAGATACGTTTTCATTGTGCTGTTCTGTCAGTTTTCTGTGACTATTTTGTTCTAAGAGTTTTAGATGGATATTCTGTTTCATTATCTGAAGGATTGCACAGTTGCAACCAGTTATGTCTATGGTTGCATAGATAACTGAGTTACATAGGTGTCCTAGAACATTATTGGGAGATAATACTGCTATTTTTCAACACGGTTATCAAGCAGTTGACTTACTAAACTTAAAGACTTTAAATGTATCTCCTTGAAATGGAGTCTCTGAAATACTGTCACTGGGGTTTTGTTTGGGTTTTTTTTGTACAAGTTGGTTGTAGGTGAGGATGTATGAGGCAAAAGTTCTGCTAGTTTGATTCCTAGTGTTTTGCTGAGTTTGCAGGATGACTGTACAGAGCCCAGAATAGTTCCTTGTAAGGGTATTTTTAGCATTAAACTTTGGGTTAGCGTTGGGACATGTGGATGACATGAGAATGTGAGCAGGACCTAAGTAGACTGCTCAGTGAATATTTGCTCTAGGGGGTTTAAGTTTTATGTGCTGACCTACATCGCCCTGTTCTGAGATCTCAGTATTTCTAGTGTTTCTCAAAGAGGCGCTGGATATCTCCTCTGTGAACAGCTGATAGAAGAAAAGCCCATTTAATTTGTGTCAGAAAGAGAGGGAATGACAAAGAATATCCCCCTCCCCAACTGAATGGTAGGGGGGAAGGAAAGGAGGAGGGGAGTGGGAAAGTCCTCTGTGAGACTGAGGGCAGGAGGTAGAGGACATCTTTCAAAATTTTCAGAAAAGAGACACAAGACATAAACTTTGAGTGGCTTTCTTCCTGTTGTAAAAACTGTGGATAAAAAAAGCCTGGCTACCCTAAAGATAACTCAAGTTAATCAAAATTTATAGAAGGGATTTTATGATGAGCTTGCCTAAAATAGCAGGGAATAACAGTGCTGCTATGTACCTGCAAAGTGTGTGGTGTTACCTTTGCCTTGTCTGAACTGGGAAGAGGGTGGGAGTCCTGAAAGAAGTGCTGCACAAAATATCCCATCACATTTTACTGCCTGTTTTGCAGGATTGTAAATATGCATCTTCCCCTATAAATATCCAGTACAAATACTGAGTTTGAGACTAGAAAAAAAAAGGTACAACAAAGTGGGGACGTTTTGAGACTTCATGATTTTCCCTTTTTTAAACAGTAACAGTCCAATTAAAATAGGATTAAGTTGATGAAATTACTAAGTCTTGGTCTTGAAAGATGTCAGGGATGCTAAATTTTAATGCAGGTTGTGGATATTTACTGTTCCTCAGCTTGGTCCAGTGAGTACCTGGATCGAGCCCAGTAACTGGTGAGAAAATAAAGTTATTTTTGACAACTGAAGAATACTTGGAAAGAGGAAAAGGTTCAAGTGATTAATAATAAAAAAGCCCCTTCTCGTGAATCTGCCCGGGAACCTTTTTTTAGCGTTATTAGCAGACAGGCCTGTGTCCTTTCCTTTGATGACGGTAACAAGTTCTATGACATTGCCACTTTGAGTTCTTGCTTCATTAGATTGGGTGACTGTTTATTTGAAATTGTAATGAAATATTTACTTTATAGAGCTATAAGGATTAGCGGCGATAATTGAGTGAGGCTGATCCGACGCTTTCAGTGTAATAGGGCCCCCTTGTTTGAATACAGAGCGCGGGGAGAATGGAGGGGCGAGGGAGCGCGTTTCTGCCTGTCACTTTCCCTCTACATGTTGCTTTTTCTCCCGGAGATAAGTGGGCCTAATGCTGAACAAATACGGGAAATCGGGAGCCACTGAGAATCATTCGCCTCTCGCTTTCCCATGGCAGCGTGATAGACGCCCGCTCAAAAGAGCCCCCCTCCTCTCCGGCCGGCGACGAGCCTGTCACCGCCAGCAAATCCAATCGCGGGGTGCCCGGGCCGGCGGGGCCGGGGCGAGGCGGAGGGCGCGGAGGAGGGAGCCGGGCCGGGCCGGGCCGGGGCGGGGGGGAAGGCGGGGGGCACCTGGAGCCGCCGCCGGCCGGGATAGGCCGCGCTGTGCCGCCGCATTGTGCCGGGGAGACGCGCCGCCATTTGCAGAGATAATGGGAGAAATTAATGCAAATGAGTGAATGGAACGAACCGCATTTTCATGCAGATCGGAGGGGCTCGCGCGGGCTGCTTGATAACAAGTCGCGGGGAGAAAAGGCCGACATTGTGAGGACTCATTTTTTCCCCATTTCTTCTCACTAGTGCCTCATAAGGGCCCTTTGTTCTCTAAGTAACTCTTTCTAAACTATTGACATTGCTCATTTATGTGAATTTCAGATTTCCCCCTCCCCTTTCTTCTCCCCCCCCCCAAGTAGCCTTGGGTGATCTGGGAAAGCGTTAATTGCGGGAGGACAATGACCGGGCTGGAACGGGAACTGCGATCATTAAGTGCAATGTTGCAGTTGTTCGTGCCTCATTATAACGTGCAGACAAGGCAATAAAATGCGTGTTTCACAAACAAATCTTTTAACGAGTGGAGTTCAAGAGCCTTCAGCTGTCCAGATTTACACCTTTTTTTCCATAACTTCCCCCTTCCCCCCCCCCCTCCAGTCCTTACTGCAGGTAAACTTTATGCCATTTCAGAAGATGCATTTCTACAGCAACAAACTCCCTGCGTTCACAAATAACTTTTCACTACCTCTTTCATTTGCATTATAAAAAAAAAAAAAAAAGTATGTACTCTTTCAGGATTCCCAAAGAAACCTAGTCGCTCCAAAGAAAAATAAATTCTCCCCTGTCCTTTGTACAGACGCATCCTGTAGCTTTGTGCTTCTATGTGGAATTTTGGAGAAGCTTAGGTTTTAGATTTGGAGTAGTTAAATTTGTATTTTCCTCAAGCAAGTGCAACTTTAAAGATGGAAAACACTATTGCCAACTTAATGCGCTTGTTTATTTTTGGAGTCTTAAAAAAAAAAAAATCAAAAGGAAGAGTAGCTAAATAATCAGATGTAAAGGTCATCCAATGTACGTACAGCTTGGAACCGGTGAACTATCGGACCCAGGAGTACAACAGCCAGAAAGAAAAAAAAAAAAAATAAAAGGTAACAGATTCAGCATTGTCCAAAAGTTCCAGACCAGTGATTAATGTGTGAGATAATGGACTTGGGAAATGAGTAAACACTCCCGTGCTCCCTGCTTTGTGCTTGAATGACTTGATGACAAGGGCAGAGCAAGGTGAGAATTTAAACAGGACTACAGGAAAAGAGACAAAGCCTTGCGACAGCAGCCCGGGCGGGAGCGGGGCGGGGGTCGCTGGGTGCGTCGTCCCTGTAAGGAGCGCTCGGAGCTGGGCCCTGGGACAGTCCCCAAAAACGCGCTCATTTCAACTTTCCGTTTCTTTAAAAGGCGCTATAATTAGCGTTTTTTAAAAAATTAATTTTTAACAGAAGTTGCATTTGGGCTAATCCATATCTCGCACTCATCAGAGATAATACTTGTTTTAAAACTTAAACTACAACTAGTCATGGTTTCTCCGAATCACACCCTTTGATAGGTTTCATCTTAGAGTTAGGTATTACTGAAGAACTCCTAAAGGATGTTTTAATTTGAGCTGTATGAGGATGCCTTAGTAAACATTTTGATGAAAAATATGTTTCACGTGCACTTACGTGATGTTACATTTGATTAACTTCCCTAAATATTTTCTGTACTCTTCTAAAGAGATGATGTTTTATTACTCCATGGCATATAGATAACCTCCTTCTGTCTATTTAGGAATCTTAAAGGCACAAAGATGCTTCACAGCAAAGCAATATTTAGTAGCAGTCATAATAGTTAAAAAATCCTGACCTTTGTCTTAAATTGGGTTTACTGCTACAAACGAAGGTGGAGTCTTTTTTTTTGTTTGTTTTGGTTTGGTTTGTTTTTTTGGTTTTTTTTTGCTATCTCTGATAAATCTTAGGTCTTTTTACTCATTTAGAATTTAGATTTTTTTAATACTTACCTTCCAGTATTGATGTTGCTGATAACCTGTTGATTTTTTTAATCTGTAGCTATTTAAGAAAACAAACGAGATTTAAGAAACCTTTTTCTTTCAGATTTTTTTCAAAAAGTTTTTTTTTAACATTTGTGTGAGAATTTCAAGATTTTAAGATTCACAAATGTGTAATTTATATTCACTCAGATTTATTACATTACTGACTTGCCATCAGAGCACCACAAAGCCCTACTTATAGGTCTCATTGTTCTAAGGGCCATACAAAGCCTAAATAGCTTATAGTGTAAGGGCAAAATCCTAATTGATCAAAGATTTTTTTTCCTTTTTAAAATTGACACTATGCTCTAATTGGTCTTTCAGAGAATTTGCAAGTCTTTCATGTCCATATTAACTTAGTACACATGCTGCACTTAATCAGCATATACTGATTGTGGGAAAGTTCTTATAATTTCTTGTAAAATAGGTTTTATGGTATTTTGAACAGTATAGAACAAAGGAAGTGGAACCAGAAGGGTTCTCTTACAGCAACTCAGGGTCCATAAAGCTATAAAACTAACACAATCCACATTTAAGCACTTAGGTATTTTCCTAAATTCAATACAAAATTCTCAGCTTACAGTGAAGGATTTTGCTACTGTGTAGAGAAATAATAATGCTCTGTGGTTTTCTTCAGTTTTTCGTTTCTTCAATCCAGGTTTCTTCAGTCTTTGAGCTGAATATGTGTGAATTCGATCTCAGAATGTTTAAATGGAAAAAGGTTCATCACTGAAAGTTTCTTGCTCTTCAGGAGTTTTCCCCCCTTTGTGTAATCATCCACTCTCAGTTTAGAAGTTGAACAAAGGATAAATTTTGATGTAATACTCTGCAACATGTTACAGTGTTATGGTATTGTCCCTTCCTCACTGTAAAGTATTTAGTTCTCAATTCACTACTACCTGTGCATGAATATAACTGAGCAGTCTTCAGTGGACGTATTTATACCTGTGTATATGCAGGTATAGTGTACCAGCTTGATTGATTGGCTTTCATCTTCTGTATGTCAGCCCCACCATCCTTCCCCTTTTGGACAGGAAGCAGCACCCAAAATTTGGGCAAGACTGTACTGCAAACAGAAGGAGCAACTGTATAATTGGGGCTTTGGTCCTGTTAATGGTGTCATTGCCTTGAAATATGTACAGATTTTCTGTTGCAAATTAGGAAGGTATAATTTTAAGTAGCCTGGTAAATGCACTTGATTGTAACTTTTACTCTTTTTTATGTACCAGATTTCTTGGATGCTACTAATAAAGGCATGCATGGAAAAAGTGAGTGAGTGACTTGAAACTTGCTAGCCCAGTCAAACGCAAATTGGTGTGACATCAGGTGCTTGTTCATATGTCATCAAATAATCAGTCTTTCAGTGAGAGCATACTTACTCTTTGATATACGTTCTGATTATATTTGTGTGTGGTTTATTTCTTAATGTGAGTTCAAATCCTGTTACTTTATACATTCTGCTGATTATTTCTTTAGTCCTACATTTCATACCTATTTGGAACATGAAATTGGTGCTTCTTCCCTCTTTAAGTAATGCATGCACAAAGCATCTACAGAGTTCAAGAATCTGGGTGCCTAATTCATCATCATCCCCTCATTTGTACATCCAGAAGGTTAATGAAAGAGGGGCCAGCATGTAAATAGGTTATTGTTTTCATGTCTGTCACTTAGTAGGTAACTTCTGTGCTTGGAGTCATATCAACAGAGGCCACAATAAAACCCAAGAAGTAATTTTGTTCTGGTGGGGTTGTTTTTGCATATGAGTTCTGTTTTGATTTTGTTGTAGTTTTCTGTCCTGAGTTCTGGAATCCTTTTCCATGAAACTCACTTGCAGGAACTTCTGTTACGGTTTGTATCCTGGAGCTGAAAAATGTGAGTCCTGAAACTCAACTTTTTGTTTCATTCTGAACTACAGACTTCTCAGTTGATCTAGATGTGATCTAATTTCATACGAGAAGTTACATGTGATACCTTCCTTCAAGTGCCAGGGAACTCACAATTACTGCAGTGGTGATGGTCTGTGGTGTGTAGTTAGGTGACTATAAGCCAGTTTGGCCCTCTTTTTTCTTACTGTAATAAAATTTTCTCTGTCAACTTACCATACCACAGTTAATTTTTACAAAGTCTTTTTAACTGCACATTAGAAATGATATTAGCTATATCCATCATTAATTTTAAAAATTAATTTTGCATTACACGGTAATTTCCATGCACTGTATCTTTAAGCAGTGTTGTCTTTGCAAAAAATAAGCTAAATGGAAAAGAGAGAGAGAGAAAGAGAAAAAAGACATAAAATGTCACATGATTTATAGGTATTCTTGGATGTACCAGAAGTTTAAAGTAGTCTGAATTTTGACTTCTATAGTTTATATTGGAAAGGAGAACAATCAACAGAAATTAAAGACAGCTGTCAAACAACAGAACTAATTCATTTGATCGTTTGTGTTATCTTTCATATTGTCAGAGGTAAAAATAGCTACATTATTTTACCTGTCCAGCTGTTCCCGTTAGATTATGTTCGAGACAGACATTTATGGCATTATCAGGGTAAAAAAAAAGGCCAATATTATTATTCAGATGAGAGAAGTTTTTTTTTTCCTTATTAGTTTTCTTCTGAGAATGCTAGGGAAGATGGAAAGCAAACAGATACCTGATAATGTCTATTTTACAGTTTCTCTCTGCTAGCCTTAAATGTATTATTTTTACCAAGGCATCCTATTTGTTTTCTATTTTGAAAGCTACAGTAGTTGCTATAAAAAGGTTAAATTTGCAAGGACTTATCACACAGCAGTAACTGAGATCTCCCACTCATTTCCTATTTGAAGTACAGGGAAAAAAACCCCTAACATGTGATTGCTGTTGGCAAATGAAGACTTTTAAAATGGTACCCGCTGTAGCTTCAGTAAAAAATGTTCCTATGTCTTCATAGAAGAAGGGGAGAGAAGGGGCACACTGACTTGCTAAGAAACGTTTGATTGATATGTAAAGTAATCTGTTCCTGAAGAAAGCTATTCCTGAAGGAACCGCACAGCATACATAAATCCCGTTACTTCTCTGTCTCCAGATATGTTTGTCATTGTGTTCGTGGTACACATAGGTAGATTAATAGATACATGCATAGAATCCTACATACTTATTGCTTTAAGCTATTGCGTGTTCAAACAGATGTTGAAGCCAAGATTAGCGTGTTTTTTTGCATGTGCTTGTAGTGTGCGAACCTTTTAAAGGCATCTATGAATTATTACTTTGGTTCAGCATGAGTGCAGTAAGAAGAAATGTACCTCATCTGTAATACACTGTGTAGACTAATATCAGCTTCTTTTTTTCTTATATTGCAGTGAGATATTGATCTGGTAAAATGGTACCATATTGGAGCTGTCTGTTGTGGTATTCATCATGCTGTCACATCCCTAGTGCCTTGGAGTTATTGAAAAGCGGAATTGAGGGAGTTCTGTCATTGTGTGTTGCAATCCATTCATAAGAAAGTTCTCTAAAATATCTGATGTACTGTTCTCGCTTATTTATTTATTTACATCTAGCGAGAGCCGTTTCACTACTTCGGAGGCACAGAACCCTCCTATTTTAGGCACAGGGATATTGATAGGCTTGGTTACCTCTTCTCAGGCGTCTTTCTCTTGTACAACATTTGTTCTTTAGTCAAAGCTCACACCTGCTGCCTTTACGGATGCTTATGCATTTGGGTTCTGTCCTCTGGGAGTAATACATCTGAGAGCTGTGGCTTCATTGCCCTTATGCTTTTATCTGATAGCTGTGAGAAGGTAAACGATGAACTTTTATATGTAGAAAGCTTTTAGTTTCTTCCCACACTAAAGTATCAGCTAATGTTAAAAGAGCTTTCAAAATTATATAAAGATACTGTCAATCTGCACTGAGTAGATTAAACAGTTTGAATGAATTATTTTTGTTTTGGAGTCTGCCTGGCAACCTGGTGATGAATTTAGAAGGATGTCATGTTTTCTGTAAGGCCATGATGAAAGGGGGATTTATTTATACATATAGGCAACAATCTATTTAACCCTGCAAAAGTAAGGGTCTGCTCTGCAGCTTCCAGTCCTTGACTTCTATAGTTTATGCATATATTTTAAATAATCACCCCCAATTTAAATTTAGTATATAAGAGATTAGCAGAAGAGCAATTAAATTGTCGTTTTCTGATTTTAAAAGTTACAAAGAGATTGAAGAAAAAGCACAGAAATTACAGGTTTACTTTAGTTTGCAAGGTACCAAGGACATCTCGTGACGCTCTGAGAGCCCATAACTCCAGTCAGCTACATTGGGAACTGAAAGTGTTTTCAGAATTGGTCAGAAAACTCTTCATGACTACTTGAAGTGCATTCATTTTTTATATTCAAACATTTTAAGAAAGAAAAATTGGAATACCTTAGTGTTGCAGTTCTTAGAGCTATAAAATCACGTTAGTGTTACTGGATTTTCAGGTCTTGTTGCTTTCATATTTTAATAAGAATTTATATTGTGTTTTAATATCAGTGCAAAACTGTCTCTATTATGGGTCTGTAATAACCAAATGTGCAGTACTTTTTAATACACAGCCACAGCATGCTCTACAGTTGCTCAGAAGGAGCCTTCTGTGCTGTTAGGAATTCTGACATGAATGCATATTAAAATTTATCCATGTTCTGTGTAATATTCCTAAGAAGTTCAATAACTTGACAGAAGTTAAAGGAAGGCATAGAATTCAAAGCACATTGCTATTGCTTACTAATTTATTTGATCCTTTTCCCCCCATTAAAAAATGGTTCTTTAGGTTTGCACAGCTAAACAAAAACTTGCCTAAAATCCCTCAAAGGAAATGAAATTTAGGGCTGAAGGTACACTCTTCAGGCCAATCACCTTTGGCTGGGTGACACTTCAGATTATGTGACTTTCATACACAGCTTTGTTGATTTAAACAGCTCATCTGCTTCTATTTTTGTAGAGTTGGATGAATCACCAGTTGGACCTCTGTGAACTCTTCTTTTATCTTCCAGTTGAATGTGTGTAGGATTTTTTTATATTTTCTTGAGATCTCTTTTGTACAGCCATTATGGAAAGAAATGTTTTCGTTTTCTGCACTTCTGTATAGTTGAGGGAATTTTTACCTCAGTGTAGAAAGGTGCTTGCAAGAAGTCTGCTCTGTGGCATGTTTCAGGCTTTTCAGAATATGGCTGTCAGATGTGATAATGCTAGTCTTCTCTTTGAACCCCACCTCCTCCAATATATCAAGATGATCTTTTTTGAAATTGCCTTTCAAGATCCTAATTTTCTTTGGCTTCATATTTCTACATATCATGGAATCATAATATCAAAGAATAGTTTGAATAGGAGGGAACCTTTAGAAATCATCTAGTCCAATCCCCCTTCAATGAACAGGGACATCTTCAACCAGATCAAGTTACTTGAAACCCTGTCCAACCTGACCTGGGATGTTTCCAGGGATGGGACATCAACCACGTCTCTGGGCAACCTGTTCCAATGTTTTACCACTCTCCTTGTAAAAAACTTGTTCCTTACACCTAATCTAAATTGACTCTCCTTTAGTTAAAAACCATTACCCCTTGTAGGCCTGCTGCAATAGGCCCTGCTAAAAAGTTAGTCCCCCATCTTTCTTATAGGCCCACTTTAAATACTGGAAGGCTGCTCTAAGTCTCCCCAGAGCCTTCTCTTCTCCAGGCTGAACATCCCCAACTGTCTCAGCCTGTCTTCATAGGAGAGGTGTTTCATCACTTTGGTCATCTTTGTGGCCCCCCTCTATACCCACTGCAACAGTTTCATGTCCTTCTTATGCTGAGAGCTCCAGACTTGGACACAGGTGGGTTCTTAAGAGAGTGGAGTAGAGAAATGGCATCACCTCTCTTGACATGCTGGGCACTTCTTTTGGTGCAACCCAGGATACAGTTGGCTTTTGGGACTGCAAGTGCACATTGCCAGGTCATGTCCAGCAGCTTTCATCCTGCTATCTCCCATCTTTACAGTTTTCGGGAACTGCCTCCCAGAACTGTCTTCACAACTCTTCAACATACCTGCTGAAGACCACTTTTCTGGTTGGTCTTCGAAGCCCAGCGTTCCGTCTGTGAAGTTTCCTTTGCTTCAGTCTGATGAGTGTAGGTTTGTGGTTCCCCAGAACATCTCTCTTCATTTCAGTGGTCTATGTGAGGATTGGTCTGTCTTTATGGGAAGGGAAAGACCATATATACTGGCTGTAAGGAGAAGAAATGACAGTTCAGCAGCACTTGGAAGCTGGTGAGGGAAGAAAAAAGAAAGATTGACTTGTAGGAGGATAAACTGAGGGGAGCTCAGCATTATAAACCTTAAAGATGGAAAAGTGTCTGTTCCTCAAAATAAAAATAGTGAGGTTAATAAGACCAATACTTCCTTGTATTAAAACCTTTTTGTGGATGTCTTATTCTTTTCCCCCCCTCCCCTGCTTCATCTGTTATTGTCTTTTTATATGTTTGCTGTCCGGAAATGTGTCTTCATCTGTGTTTAGAAAACATCTAGCATACTGTGGGGTGTTATCACAGTGTAAAAAATAACTCCCAGGACAAGATTCTATTGCTGTATTTATAACCGATTTCAGGAGAAGGAGGATCAGATTCATTCTTTATGGCTTTTTCAACCATGCCTGTATATTGAAGACATTTGATTTACTTAACATATGGCCAAGCGAACTGTTGGGCATATTGGGAAAAATATGTGAAACTACTTTGAAATGTTGCAAATGTGTTTGGAGACCTTTGTGCCACACCGAGTGTTTCTGTTGTTATTCAATTACTCTGATTGTGATTTTTTTTTTTTATTTCTTTACCTTTTAAACCCTGTATAATTACTTTTTTTTTTTTAATATTACCAAATATATTGGTATATTTACAAGGTATTTATCTACTTCCTTGGCTGATATCATTTTATATCTCTAGCTAATCTGACCATCTTCTAAGTTCTCTCTCTCTCTCTTATTCAGTGCAAATGTATATGCTGCCATAATGAAATCATTTCCATGTCCTATAGAGTATTTAGATCAACAAGACCTTCACTTATTAGAAAGGGCAGAGTAGTAATGCTTTTGGCAAAGCCATTATTGTGGTATTGGTATTCACTAGAAAGGACAGAAATAGAACAACACTGGCCTCCATAAACAATTCCAATTTGATCTGTGTACATGATAAAATCTTGGCTTCTCAATGCATTTAGGTGCTGTCATAGCTGTTGTTGCCAAATAAGAATGCAGTGTGATGTTATTATAGTAAACAGCACTTAAGCACAGCTGGCAGAATTGATCAGGGCCACATTAGAGTGAACTTCAGCAGATGACTGACGCAGCAGAAACAATAACTGAATATGCAAACAGTTCTTGCAATGAATGCTCTAGGGATCAGGCACCATTATTTTTGACTTTGAACAGGGAAAAGGGGCAGATTTGTAACCTCCTTCCACACAAAAGGGTTCTGGGTATTCTGTAAACATCTGACTGCCATTTATAATAGTAGCTAGTTACAAAGCAAAACTCTAGACTCCCATGACTATTTACATTTCATTAATTATTAAAGAAAAAAACCATAAATATCAGATAAGTTTGTTTAATGTTTCACACAGGATTTTTTTTTCTTTGCTAGGAAAGCCTTTTCTCAATTAATGTTAATCATCAAGGACTTCCTGTTTAAATTGCCCAGAAATGCATGTTTGCCTCAGTAAGGGCTTTTTTCCCCTTCTAATTATTATAAGAGCTAATTATGTGGCCATGTATTGCTATTCTTTTATTGTAATAATTTGGATTAGTAAAAATAAACATAGGATAAATAGTGTATGAACCTCATTCTTGCACAATGTAAATCAGAACTTCTCTTCGTCTCTTGGTAATTTGCACATTGCACATTACCAAAATATTTAAAATCTATGTAAACAGCTATTCATGATTGTCCTTTTAAATTGTACAGTGTCATCTTTTGATTTATTTGACCATTAATACAAAACAAAAAACTCAACAATCCAAACCTAAACAATAGAAAACTTTTTGTATCTTTTTAACTGAGCGTGTCTACTCGAGTAATGAATTTTTTTCTTCAAACAAGATGTACGTTAAAAACTATGTGATTACAATGGAGGGAAACAGGAGGTGGAGGCCAAGACAGAAATAAAAAACCCATGGTGTTAAGTGAATACTCGACTCTGCCTTACATAAGTCCCTATGAAATATTTTAAGTTTCTCACTGGCTGTCCTTGAGGAATGTGTATGAAAGCTGTTGTGTGATATGAAAAGGGCTGTTGATGGAGATTCGTCTGAGTCCGGCTTCATAGGCTGGTGGCATCAAATTCTGTTCTGAGAGGCTGCCATCGCTTTGTCATTGCCAAAATTAGACTAAGGCACATACTGGGGCTTCACAGAGAGCCTGTGAAGTCCTTGCAACAGTCATTAAGTTTGCTCATAAACATCTGATTGTAGCCAGCCTTGTCCCCCTCTCCCTTTTAGGAGCAGAGATAAGTAGCTCCCAAAATGTGCAAATGTAATATTTCCTGTTAATTTTACTTTGACTTTTTATTTACTTTAGTCCTCAGACTTCTACAGAAAAGTCATAGATACTCGTAGAGAAACCTGAATTTCTTTTCTAATTTCTTGTGTTGGAGGTGGGATTTTCTATAACTCACACAAACTTTACCCCAGAATAAGTGCTTACACCTTTATGGTCGTTTTATGACTTCCTCCTACCAAAATTAATTTCAACCATTCCCCCAAAATCAGTGTTACAGAAATGCAATATTCTTATTAATCGTGAGAAGACATTTGACTAACCTCCTGACCGTTGTTACATTTTACAGCATTTTGTTTCATAAAACTCGCTTATCAAAAGATGAAGGGTGTTGGGATGAGTTACAAACTTCTGGAAAGAGTTGCAAAATGCTGTGGTGTGATACAACACTTGAGACCTTCACATAATGAAGCCATACCCTATCCCTCTGTTACACATCACTAAATAATATGCTTTAGCATGGATGTCTTCCAGACTGACTGCCAGCTCGCAGCCCAAGGAGCGATGAAATTCAGAGCAGTTATGTATTCATCCAACGTGAAGTAGGAGAACCTAGCAAAACAGCAAGCATCTTTTAAGGTTTCAGACTTTTTTTTTTGTGTGTATGAGGTGGTCAAAATCTTGAATAGAACCAGGCAGTCACAGGGAAATGTCTGTAATAGGTCTACAAATTTAGCAAGACTGTGATTTACTATATCCTTTATTAAAATAATGTCATACAAGATTATGTGGAAAAGGAGTAATGAATGGAAAAGTTGTAATCCAGATTGAAAGGAAGGAAGAAAAAATGCTTCAGAAAATGGCTGCTGAGAGAGTGAGTGTGCCTCCTCTCGGTTTGATATAGATAGACGCATTATACTAAATATTTCTCACCGGGTTTCTGACAGAATTCATGGAACACTGAAATGGGAACTTTTTAAGTGAACATTCATCATACAGCTGCTCTCGAATTGTTTGCTCAGGCCTACTATAATCTAGAGACGTGTAATCTTGAGGGAAAAGATGTCTTGTAGACTGCTTTCTAGTGCTAGATAAAGTTTTGAAAGTTTCTGTTGCATAACAATTTTTTTCAGCATGTAAGGTTATATTGATGATCTGGATGAAGGGATCGAGTGTACCATTAGCAAATTTGCAGATGACACCAAGCTGTGGGGAAGTGTTGATCTACTGGAAGGCAGGAGGGCTCTTCAGAGGGACCTGGACAACCTGGAGAGATGGTCTGATTCCAGCAGAATGAAGTTCAACAAGGCCAAGTGCCGGGTCCTGCACTTTGGCCACAACAACCCCTGCAGCGCTACAGGCTGGGGGCAGAGTGGCTGGAGAGCAGCCAGGCAGAAAGGGACGTGGGAGTTTGGATGGACAGGAGGCTGAACATGAGCCAGCAGTGTGCCCAGGTGGCCAAGAAGGCCAATGGCATCCTGGCCTGGATCAGGAACAGTGTGGCCAGCAGGACTAGGGAAGTGATTCTTCCCCTGTACTCAGCGCTGGTGAGGCCACACCTTGAGTGCTGTGTCCAGTTCTGGGCCCCTCAGTTCAGGAAAGATATTGAGGTGCTGGAGCAGGTCCAGAGAAGAGCAACGAGACTGGTGAAGGGACTTGAGCACAAGTCCTGTGAGGAGAGGCTGAGGGAGCTGGGGTTGTTTAGCCTGGAGAAGAGGAGGCTCAAGGGTGACCTCATCACTCTCTACTACTACCTGAGAGGAGATTGTAGCCAGGTAGGGGTCGATCTCTTCTCCCAGGCAATCAGCAGCAGGACAAGAGGGCATGGGCTTAAGCTGTGCCAGGGGAGGTTTAGGTTGGATGTTAGGAAGAAATTTTTTACAGGGGGAGTAATCAGACATTGGAATGGGCTGCCCAGGGAGGTGGTGGATTCTCTGTCCCTGGAGGTTTTTAAGATGAGGCTGGATGTGGCACTGAGTGCCATGGTCTTATAACCACAGCAGTGTTGGATCAAGGGTTGAACTTGATGATCTCAGAGGTCCTTTCCAACCTGGTTGATTCTATGATTCTATGATGTATTAGATTACTTAATCACTATGAAATTAAGTCTTTAAGTGGTGTGTATGTATGCATGCACATGTGCACTTGTGCTATAGTTGAAAAATGCTCTTTCCACATTGAGAAGCCCTTTAGTTGCAAAATCCTATACACTAACCTGTTTTCTCATGCATAAGATTTTTCTCAGCACAGGAGAAGGTTACCCTGTCCCTGAGAAAGCATCTGTAATCTTCTGGAGCTTTCATCGACAGGAGCAATGCATATATTTTTGTTTATGCTGGGTTCCTTTATGTTAGCTGAAACAAATATAATTCAACAAGCAGAAAATTAAAGTACTGTATTGTGCTGGTCTTCATGTGCTGAAAAAGTAGCTGCAAGTTTTTACTTAGCTGCCAGTTCTTTATTGGAACCAAATGTCCAATTTTGGGCATTTTTTTTTTAAAGTATTATGTATGAGCATTAGTATTTATTCTCAGTTGGCTAATAGTCTTATTCTGACCCTCTGTATTCATTATCTGTTTCTTTGTCAAGAATCATGAACTGCTTTACCATCTGAAATTGTGTGTCCTTGTTGGCTGACCACAGTTACGCATTTCTACTAGAAGATGTGTTTTCGAACTGGTAGTGCTGCAGGCACCCCATCTACCAGTAGTAGCAGTGGACTGGTCTGGAACTTCAAAGCTGCTCCATGATTTTTTGGGATATGAGCTGTAAGGGAGTGGAGGTGGTTTGGGGTCTTTTCAAAAACCTCAGCTGACTGAATCTTTTTGCTTTCCACCGACATTTGTTAATACCTTCCACTGACATTTCATATAGAGAAAACCAAGCAGATCTATTCTGGCAAAAGGTAATTTGTTGTGGCTGGACCAGGACATTGATTTGTCCTTAATGTAAAGCCAGGAAGCAATGCATTTTCCTGGTTTAGCCTGCGTGTTTTGTTTCTCAGTAAAAAGGTCCAGCGCTCATGTTACAAGTTCAGCGTTGGTATCATTTGCTTTTTCTGGCAGGTCCTGTAATGACAGCTGACAGTTGGAAGCTTAACTGGGTAAAAGTACTAATCTCTTCAGTAGTTCAAGTTCCCATAAATATTAAGTTAGTCAATTTTATCTGCCTTTCCATCATTATTGGATCTATGATCAAATTAAAGTAATAAAATCCATGTCCATTATGCTATTTTCTGGTCTAATTTTGATTGCCAGTATAGATACAACTCACATAGACAAGCATTTATGAACGTCAAAGTGAAATATTTGCGTTGCTTTTCTGAAAGTATATTTCTTTTATTTTTTCCCTCCAATTTTGGAAAGACAAAACAAGACAAGGATCTATCCATATTGGTTTTTTTAGTAATTATGCCAATGCTGATGTCAATGAAGTGAGCAGTTGCCTTAGACTGCCGCAGAAGAAAAATTAATTGAATGAATTTAGTGTTATGATCAGTGAAAATAGCCATCACTGGTCTGGTAGAGAGTCAGCTGGGTTCTGCATTTGAAGATACCTCTTTAGTATCTAGACATAAGCCTCTCTTGTTTTCAAAAACCCAGTATGATACATGTACAGTTACAACTTTGCAGTGAAATGTCCCTTTAAAAAAAATATGAAATTTTTTCTGTAATTAGCTTTACAGAAAAATCTCTCTATTGAAATTTTTCTCTCTTGTTGTTTTGTTTTTAGCCCTTTTTTTTTATTTTTAGAGGAAAGAAAGTCCAAATTAACTTAATCCAGCTCTACTCTCCTTTACTTCCCTCTTGAATATTGATAATAACATGATTACTGTCAATACAATTCTAGAAGTTCAATGAAAGATCTTTTGAGCTCAGTTTTATAACACCTGTGAAAAGACTACCTTGAAAAAAAAAAAAACCCACAGATATTTTAGAAACATAGATGTGACTTGAGATTTTTTGAAACAAAAAGTTTCCACACAAACAGTTTTTGCAAGGAGCTAGTGTATATGAAATACTGGAACACAATGATGCTGAAACACGATAATGTAACATTTAATAATTTCAGAAATGCTTATTTTGATAATAGAATATGACAGCTGGTGGTTTTATGGTCTCTATTGCCAGTCTCAGAAGTACCTGGATGTGTCAAGAAGTGATTCTATTTTATTGTTAATATATTTTTAGAATTTTAACAGATAAAAATAATAATACATTTCAGTTTCCATTAAAAGTTAAGCTCATTATGTATATTTTAAATTTTTCTACACATTATTATTCTATTTGAGGAGCCCCTGGTGGTCTAGTGGTAAAGGCGCCGCGCTATCACTGCCGAGACCCGGGTTCGATTCCCGGTCAGGGCCACTCCCGGGCAGGTGGGGCTCGTTAGCCCTTAAAGGCAACCCACCTACGTCCTAAGGACCTCGCTGCCACCGTCCAAGCTCGCTTGGCCCCGGCAGATGAACCTTAGGATTAAAGGGTGGGCTCAGTTCCGCGCACACTGTGTCTCACCTAAAAAATCCAATGCGCAGGCTGGAAGGTGGAAAGACCTTGCCCGGATCTTCGCTCGCGAAGACTGGCCATTATTATTCTATTTACACATGTTAGACCATTTTAATATATGATGAAACTAATGAATAAAAATCACATTTCCATGTGATCCAGTAACATGGACTGTTATTTTTCCTGACTGCTTTTGATGAAGGAAATTTCTTGTTTATATAGGCCAAAGTATCAGAGTTTTTAATTTTGTGCCATTGTAAGTACTGTCATGTGATTTTTGGTATCCTTCTTTAAAACACAGATCTTGGTTTTAGAGTAAGCTGCACCAGTATATTTAACTTCTGTATGGAAAAAAAATAAAAATAAGAAACTGTTTGTTTAGCAGTGTGTCTTCATTTGAAAATGTAGGGAGTACATATAATTGAATGTGAGTTTCTGATTAAAAATATTAATAAAAAACCTTTAACTCATTCATCAAATTCACAAATGATAACGTAAAATTAAACTATAGAACAGTACAGATTAACCCTGTACAGGCTAAATCTAGAAAGATGCAAGCCCAGTAAATTTAGTAAATCTGCTTCTCTGTGTCCTTATAGTGCCTCATGCAGGTACAGAGAAAACTTTTCTGATTTAAAAAGCCAGTATTTATGTTGGGTGGAAATTGAACCTATTTGGCTTGTGCAACCAAGTTTTTGCCAGATCACCTCCTTCCTGTCTTCTCTTATCATCCTGTAAAAGGAAAGGCAGAGCTTTATCTAATCCGTTACCCTTTGTGTGGTATTTGTCAGTAGAGGCTGCTTAGGATATAGATCCTTCCGTGTTTACACACATTATATTCAGGCAATCAGTGATTTACAAATTTCCAGGCCTGAATTACATCTTGACTCTCTTTGCTGGATTTAAATTGCCTGATCTCTTTCTGAGCAAAATTATCATTTGATTATCAAAGCATCCTCTGGCATTGGCTTCCACGGGTGTTGCTGAAAAAAAATATTGCCTTAATTTATTCCAAACCTGTTGCCTGATGTTTTCGATTGGTACTCTCAAGTTCATGTGAAAAATTATGAAACAATTAAATAGTTTCCTTGTAATCCTTTCCATCTTGCTCATAATTTTATGACCTCGTCTGTCCTCATTCAGGTGGCTCTGAGTCCTGGTTGCTGGTTTTTTCGCATCTTCTGTAGTTCCACCACACTAAAGGTGGAATACTCAGAACTGCATAAGGCCGATACCTACCTGTGTCATCTGCTCTCTCTGTACATATCATAGATGCCACAATATGGGTTTGACAGTCCTGTGTCTCAGTGGTATGGTTTATGGAAGAGGTTTTTCATATAAACTCCAACTTCCCCCTCCCTCCCCTCTGCCCACCTGCCTAAATACACGTGCAAATATAAACTGAGTGTCCAGTGAATCATTTAGCACCCAGGGCTAAACACAAAGACTCCAAATATGTTTTTTTTCTTCCTGTACTTTATTGTACTGATTTGGGATTATGGTCTTTAAAGTCAGGGTTTGTTGATATTGCCAAGATGAGATGTCCAGATGAGAGAGACCTGTTGCTACAGGCTCCACAAGACCCAAAGGACAGTTCTTGTCTCAGCACAGAGGATCAGTATCACTAGACAAATATATATGCAATTTCAGCTGCACAGGAGGGAAAAGTGAACGTGCCTCTGGGGAAAAAAGCTTTCTTATGGCATGTAAGTTTCACAGTTTCTGCTCCAGAAATGTCAGAGTTCTGTAAGAAAACAAAATTACTTGAAAAGTTGAAGTAGTAAAATTTGGTTGGTAACCACAACAATTTTGGTTTCTTAGTTTTCTAAGGTAATCAGTCTGTCCACTCTGTTCAAGATTTCCTGTTGATTGAAGGATCTACCCATCTTATTTAAAATGTTTGGTGGTAGGTACTAGACTTAGTTCCATCTACTTCTTAGTTGATTTACTGGTGTTTGGTTTTTTTTTTTTTTTAATTTAATTAATCTGAAATTCTTCTTTCAGGTCAAACCTTAGCATTTAGAAACAAACTTACCATTCTTTAAAGGCCTTTATAATTACTTGCCTATATGTAATAGAAGCAATTGTAGCTGAAATACCCAAGAGCTCAAGAGAAACAAAAAAAATCAAAAGGCTACAGAAGTTCCAGAAATTAAAAATAATTTAAAAATGTCTAATTTTAAAGCCCAATTCAGCTAAGCTCTGATGCATGTGCACTACTCTATGCACATTCTTAAATCCGGTGGGACCTCAGCATATGGCCAAGTGATTTGCTAAATTGGGACCTAATTAAGGACAATTGTAAAAGTAGCTGCTATTTAAGCAATTATAGAATCTTCAGTTAGATTTTGACTGGAACTCTGAAGTTAACAGCAAAGTCTTCAAAAGTCTGCATTTAATCTGTATCTCTTTTTACTTAAAACAAAAGACTAAGTAAAGAAAACACTCTATTATTAGTTCAGCATTACTCACCACAATTTACAATATTATGTATTATGTACTTCCAAAGTATTTAACAGTTATGAATTTTTAAAAGATATTATTGAGAAAATTATTATCTACCAAAAAAAGGCAAAAAGAAACCAGGGAGAAGTTACAGTGATGTATGCTCTTTGGATTACTGGTGCAAAGCTATGATTCCTTAAGACTGTTTACATTTTATAGGTTTAATGTCTCACAGTTCTCTGAAGTAGTTGCAATGTGATGTTGTCAGTTACCTATCAAATATACATTTATGAAACTGTTAGAATTTAAGCAAAAATACAATTTTGTGAGATGGAATGATATGATTGAAAAAAGTTGTGTTGTAACTTTTAGACTTGAAATTATTTATAATCAGGGAGTTTTGATCTTGATATTTCTTGTAATAACTATTTCTAATTATGATTTCTTTTGTGATACTTTGATATCCAAGTTTTTCTTCTTAGTATTTTTTTTTTCATTTCTGAAGCCTTTTCAATATATTTCTCATATAATGGGGTTTTGAGGCCAATGCATATTGTTGAATGCAGATGAAAGTAAGACTTTTCTCAAGTTTGTCATAGTGGGCAATGTTAAATTGAGGTGTAATATCTGTACTGCTTGTCTTGCTTTTGCAATGCTAGAAATAAGTGTTTCAATCAGCACATCCCATTGGTAGCTCCTTATACATGCTTTCTAAAGATGTCTTTTACTCAAACTACTACTGCTTCGAAGGTGAAAAATTATTCACATACCATTTTGGTGGGCATAGCATAAAACCTTATCAGAAAACATACAGCTAAATAATAAAACAAGAATCACTGATACATGATGTTCTTTTTTAGTCTTAATTTTTGACTTTTTCAGTACAACTTACTCAGGGTTGCAATGTACCATACCTAACAATTAGGTGTGTCACCAGTGAGACCTTTTGTGGTGCTTCCTCAGTCACTCATACTGTGGAAACTCTGCAGTGTGGCCCTTCCTTAACCAGTTTAATTTTTGACAGATCTGTATAAAGTTCCTTTTAATTTTTTTTCTCTTCATGGCCAGTAGCACCAATTAACTTGGTGCGAGCTGGCAGAGGACTGATGGGGTTATTCACTGTTGTGCTGCTTCACAACACTGTGACTTGGAGCAGCTTGCAATTTCCTGCAGTGTCTGAATCTTCCCTTACAAATCCATCAGACTTTTCCTGTTTCTGTGAAAGAGAATTATATCCCACCTCAGCCCTTACTTTTCCAGTACTAGGCAAGCCAAACTCTTCCAGCCTTGTCTTGGGAGCCTTCCCATTCTGTGACCAAGCTTCTGATCCTTCTCTAGACTTACTTCTCTGTGAATTTTATTTTTCTGAAGATGGTTGACTAAGGTTATGTAGGTGAAATATCTCACTGATGCCTCTTATGTCAGTCATAGTTTCTGATCTAGCAGATGTATTTTGCCTAGTGTGTTCAAGAATGATATTTGTCTGTTTCATCACTGTCTGACGTTGGTGGTTGATAATCATCCAAGGATCAGCTAATAAACCCAGGCATTTATTCTACTTGGTTATTCCTTGCTTAGGAGTTCTTAGCTTACAGCAACTGCTCTTATTTACAGTCCCTGAATGAGTGACCTTTCACTTCACTCCATTAAAATTCATCTTTCCTCAAGACCATCCAATTCTTTCAGTGTGATACTCAATCCTCTTCCAACTTTGTGTCATCACCACGTGTGTTGGACATTAGTATATTATTAAATAAGACTTATCAAAAAGCTAATTCCTGTTTAACTCTGGCTGGTAGTTTCTCTCAACTCTGACATTTCCTCTTTCAAAGAGAGTGATACTTTTCATTCTTTGCTTACTTACCTGTAAAATTAATATCTTTACTGCTGAATACATATGCAAACTGACCTTTCAATCTGACAGCATAAGAAGGAATAATTTTTAAAAACTGAGATAATTTTGAAAAAACCATCACTGTTTTTTGACTTTATTGTATGTGCACTCAATTTATTTTTATCAACTATGGCCATGATTATGACATTATATGCATTCTTTTATGCAGATCTAATATTTTCAGGCAAATTATGTAACATGTATACTCTTCAGTAATTGCTAAGGGATATCATAAATGATTCCAGTACTCATGGAAGAGAAACATTGGTGGAAGTCAGTAGTTAAGATAAGAAAAATGACAGAGATTTACATGTTTTGTGGGTGGGCAAGACTAGTCATTACTAGAAAGAACCTAGCCTAGGATTTTGGCTGCTAAAGAATGGATCTACTTTAGAAAGGTGAAGGGCTTGAATGCACATTAGTGGGACTTCAGATAAGGAATCAAGAGAATTCATGACACATCATAATATAGAGATTAATGGACAATCTTTAGCTTTGTCTGTCCTCAGACAGCCTTAAGATGTACAGTTACTGGAGATCTAGCTGGAAAAAACCTTATCCTTGTGTTTTGGTGTGGGAATTATGCCATGAAAATCATAGTTTTGTTTACTGGAATATTTTTTCTTTAAAAATATTTTTTGTCTGAATTGTGTATTTTTACAAAGAGAACATTTTAAGTACTGAAATGACCTTCTATGTTTAAAAATGTTTAGTTCCAGTTTTTGTTTTATATTTTGTACATCTGTTTTTGTCGGGTCAGAAATAAGTCAAATTTAGCCAAATGGAATTTTATTTGTTTACTGGAATCTGTAAAAACCACAAAGAAAATTAGTTTAGAGTAATGTTTGTGAACTAACTCAACCCTAAAATTTCTGCAGTTGTGTTAGCTGGAAGTTCTTCATATCATGTGATACTTTAAGAGACTTCAAAATTTGACATTAGCTTCACCCTTTCAAGTGCTTCTAGAGACCATTTGATTTTTTTCCTGGTTTTTGTCTTGCGATTTTTTTTTCAGAACGATTTGGAGTTTTTTAGGCTTGTAAATAAATTCTAAGATGTGGTATTCCATCAATTGTCCCATGTTTATAGGCTGTTTTGCAGATTTTACTGTATCTACATACCAGCAACCATTTGGTTTATCTCTTAATCATGTTACCTTGTAAATTATTAATTTTAAAACACACTGAATTATCATGATTTACTAGCAATTATGAAAATGCTTCAATTTTACAGATAATTTTCATATAACATGGCCCAAAATCATTATATGTTAAGTTTTTTTTTCTGTATCACTTGTTATGACCAAAAGTCAAAACACATGAAATTAAAAAGAACAATCACAAGTGAAGAATGGAAGAATGCATGTCTACATTTGTGCATAACTGATCATGTCTGACAGAAGCATAGATGATGTTAAACTTCCTAGGAGCAGGATCTACTGACTGAGGTGTATCAAAATTAGAACAGTGTCTGCTTTATTTTCCCTGAGTGGGGTGCAAAGACACACCAGGCTTTTGAGATGAAGGTTACATATTTTCCTGGTGTGCAAGTGATTCAAAGAAATGCAGATAATTTAAGAAGTACTGATAAACTTGCTTACCTTTTTATTGAATTCTGTGTATGTTTCACTGAACGCTTCTGGAGCTGTTTGTATTTGTTGTGTATAAATTGATACTGTTGCTCTTTTGAAAAGCTGGATGTTGATTTAAAAACAAAACAAAAAAAAGTTAAATTTCCTTTAATTTAACATGTAGCAGGGGTTTTGTCCCCATCTCCCTTTAAGATGGAACAGATTCAAAGCTGGTTTAAAGGAATTGTAGCGGGACTTTTACCATCTCAGAAGAAGAATTAGTAATTTTTAGGACTGAGAGACTACTTGGTGCAAGGCAAAGCAGTTGAGAGTACAGATTCCACCACTTTAGGCTCCACCTTGACTTTAGGCTAACATACAGTCAGTGAATTCAATTTTTAGAGAGCAAGGGTGATCCTTGGCTTATTTATTCTCTGCAGTGTACAATGTAAATATCTACATCTGAGCTCATCATCTAGGCTCTGCATATACTCAGCAGAGAGAGACTCTATGGAGCTATTATTATCACCCTCAGGTAGACGTAGAAAATAAGTGAATTATGACATAAAAATATTTATTTCTTAACATGGATTACAAAAAGATCATAGAGTGAGAAACTCAAATGTCAACATCGTCATTTTAAGTATCTACATGTAGGGAAGATGAAACATCTTTATATTGACCCGTCTGAGTGAATTATATATGCTTATTAAAAAGCTTTCACACTTTTTTCTCTGTGTTGAAAATGTGAAGCCAGACAAATATTTGAAGCATTATCCATGTTAAATATTGTCTGTGTTTTCTAAACAACTACCAAAATACCTTGTTTTCACTTTGAAAATCAAGAACTTCTAAAGCATTCATAAGGTTTTTATGTGTCAATGGTTCAACTGGTAGTTTTCTGGCATATTTTCATTTAAGCAATTTTTATTGCTTTATGCATCCTTCCAGCTCTCAGTCCCAAAACTTGGTCATTCTTCATTTCATTACATAAAATTGCAGTTATTGTTTCATTCAGAAGAATTAATTCAGAAAAGCATTATCCTAAGAACAGCTGTTTTTGCAGAAGCGTTTGTTTTTCAGTAGGTAACCAGAAATTTTATTTCATGGTGGACTATGTTAGACAAGGAGTAGAAGTTCTACCTGAGCTGTATTCATGAAATTCCTGTGAGCAGTGAAATATATATACTTGCTCTTCACTAAGGCGCTCACTACATTGAAATGATCTCCAAGCTTGGAGCAGTAGGAAACAACACCAGTTCAGGAGAATCCTGAGGGTCAAAACCCAATTAGTTGTAAGAATAACTTAAATAACCAGTGAAGGTAGAAATTACATGTTTAATCATAGAAATGACTGTATGTTCCTTTTCCTAGGCTCTGCCAGAGAAAAGGAAGATTATGTCATATGGTTGAAGGAGTTTGAAAACGACTAACATCTTAAGTTGCCTCAACCAGAGATGATCAAAGTCTGAGCATCTCAGACAGTGCCACCACTAATGTTTCCCTTCAAGTAAATCTATTTTGTGGTAGAATAAGTCAAAAGACATAGACTTCTTTCTTGTTGTCTGCATGTGTTCTTCCTTTCTGTATAGCTTGTGGGAAGAATTAGAGATTTTTCCTACTTGCTCCCTCCTAATACGAATTAATGAGAAAAACTTGATGTAAGTACAGCATCGAGTGCTTTAAGTTAAAAAAATACAGCATTCATAGAAACCAAGTCATCAAAGTTCACAGGCTGAAGCTGTGTTGTTGTTGAATGCTTTGGTAAGTTCTGCTTAGTAGTTTCTTTTGGCTGAAGTAGTTCATCGGTGTGTGTCAGTGCCTCTCAATGTGCATGAGTAGTATGAGTCTGTACTATGATACTGTCTGTCCTACTATGTGATACGGTATTTTGGCTGGTTCCAAAACTGTAAGTATTGGGAACATTTCGGCTTTCCCTTTAAGTCATATGATTCTTTTAAAGTATGGAAACTGGAATTGAAAATTCTAACCATTGTATTAGTGATTCTGAAAGTTGATTGACTTAGCAGAGACAGGTTTAAAGCTGTGACTGGAGAGATACTTGACAGAGTACAGCCAGCAGTGGAACGTCTGTAGATCTGTGACTTTGTAGGGGATGTGTAGATGAACAGGAAAATTCAAGGTAGTGAACAGAGAATCTCTCTACTAGTTTTTGCTCACAACATCTTTTTCAAAATGTTATGTTCAAGATACTCCTTTTATGAAATTGCTTTTCTTGTGCACTGTATGTTGTGCTATGTTTGAAGTCCCTACAGGGACTTCAGTTTAATAACTGTGCTGTAGATCTTGTTCAATTCCTTATAACTAAATTCATTCAGATATTTGGGACTGTTGCTTTTGCTGATTGTTGTTGCCGTGCTCAGTTCTGACTTCTGCGTTAGGAATTCAGAGGTTTGAAACAGTCTGTTTGTCTGTTTGTAGGACGTGTTTGTAGCCTAAAAGGATACAGTTTATTGCTCTTTGGGACTTCTTGGGCTCCTCCTGTTTTTTACTGTCTTTGCTTGTTAATATTTCTTTGGAGAGCTTCTGCTTAGAGAGTGTGGTAATTGTTGACATTCCATAGCTGTGTTATGAAACCTTCAGCACTACACAGTGGACTATGTTAGACTGTCACCTGACAAAGAAGTTTTCTCTGCAGATGATGTATATATCAAAGCTTTACTTATAATTTTTAAATTCAAGCAGTCATCAGTATCCCAAAGCTCACTTTTGAGTGCCTGAAACAACAGAAGAGGGAAAGCTGCCCAAAAGTTTAGTATAGAAATGAATTGGTATCTGCCATGCTTGGTAATGAGGTTGCAACTATTGCTCTAGGCGTCTTGTGCCTCATATGAGTGACTGGAACCAAAGTTTTTCCACATTCTGTTTAATTGCTGTGGTTTTAGGAAAACAGGAGAGGAAGTAATTTGTCTTTTCAAGACTTTTGGATATTTCCAGGCACTCTGCTTAAAGCTTGTTATTTTAACAATAATGATAAACACATAGTGTGCTTCCACAGTGCGTGTCGTATCACGTTGCATGAATGCACAAAGCATTTGCATAGTCCAAGTATTCTAAAGTGACATGCAGTATTATTTGTTTAATTTACAATTTAATATTGTAAATATAAAACATAGTTTTAAAAACATAAAAATAATATAAAGATAACTTATGTAATATAAATATATAATAATATAAATATAGTATACAATATACAAATAAATATACAATATAGTAAATAAATATACAATATACAAATAAATATACAATATAGTAAATAAATATACAATATAGTATATTGTAAATATAAAATATAGTTTACCATTTCTGCAGCTGCAACGAAGGCCTTAGGTGAGTTTAAATAATGCTTGACAGGAAAAAAAAAGGATAAATATAAAGAAGCGTTTTTTTGAAGTAAACTGATTTTACTAATTGTGATATGAATTGGTACTTCATCCAATCTATTAGCATCAGATTAGTGTGATCAGTTAGGATTTACTTGTGACACACTTAGTTTTGGTACATAAATATCTGAGTATCTGTGTAGTAGTTGTGACTTAATTTGATGTTACTCTTTAAAGAATCAAATCAAATGTAATTTTCTCATTCTTTGCAAAATTCCCACCTCTAAAGACAATTTTACATTATATCAAACTTTCTTTACTCAGTAGCCCACTTACCTAAAGTCTAAGTTTAGAATTGCATCTGTTTATTTATATAAACTACAAACTGAATGGTTCATTTATCTATCAAAACATGATCTTTTGTTACCATTGTCTCCTTTCTTATTTTAAATCTTCCCATCAGTGAAACTCCATCATTTTATCTTGATGATATGTGTTAATGAAGGGAATCTCCTTTACTAGAAAAAAACCCCAAAGAATTAATGTCATGTAGTTTGATTTCCTGTTTGGTTTCCAGTTAGTTAAAGCTTCAGCAGTGTAAGGGCAGAAAAAATGTCTGTGAAGACACCTCTGAGGTGGAGGTGCCTATGATTTAGCACTTCTCCAAAGTACATTTTTAAAATAAGTAAATTCTCATGCAAGTTGCATCTAGTCAGTCTTGGGCTCTTTAAGCTACAAAGAATTTTAAGCCCCTTTTTTTTTTTTTTTTATTTACTATTTTTGAGGACCAAAATTTTTTTTCATTCTATTCAAATATCTATTTCAACTATCTAGTACTTGAAAAAAATGCAGGCTGGAATTTTTTTAAATTATGCCTTCTTACAGCTGACTGTGGTGTCATTGATGAATAATTGACAAATATAGATGAAATGGCTCTTCTTATGAGAGATAAAAGTTAAGGTTCATATATGTGTGTGGAGACATTCAACTTGTATTTTTAATTTTACTTATGATGTCACTCTATGACTGTTTAACGCATGTAGAGTTTTTGCAAGGAAATGATAAAGTTTTGGTGAGTTTGCAGGAACTCCCATAAAATGCATTTTCAATCCTAACTTGTTTTAGTAAAGATTTTATCTGAAAGTTTCATAGGTGTTTGAACCAGCTCCAGCATTTAAATCTCACTGGCACTGGGTTGGCATCCACGGGAGGGGTTTTGTGCCTCAGCAGGTATTATCAGACCAGAACTTCTGTCTTGCGAACATTTATGAGCTAACGAAAAGGAAGGAAGAAAGTGTTATATCTACACAGGTTTGAAAATAATTAACAGGAATGGAGAAAGGGAAAGCATTTTTTTTTAATATTAGCAGTCAAGGTGCCTACATATCTTAGGTCTAGTGCCTTTATATGTAACATGAAAAGATGATCTGTGGCTTTTTGTTGATCTATCTGGGTGGTTCATGAGGAATAATTTTCTCTTTTCCAGATACTTTATTTTTACGTTTACCTTCCCCAGCCTCCTTCTCTCATATTTATGGAAAAATGGCAGAGAAAGGAAAAGGGGTGGAAAAATTTGTTGTAGGCCGAAGAGATACAAAGCAATATAGCTATTTATTTTCAAACCTTTTTTTGTAACCACATATCCCTACATATTTTCTATTGCTTTCTTTCTGGATTCATACTGTTTATAAGAAGTTGCACCTTCCCTCTCTTACGTCTTCAGAGACATAAGCCTTGTTTTTGATTGGTTTTACAAGTCTTTGCTTTAATTGTGGAAGTAGTTAGGCTGATCTTGTGCATAGGCTGATCCCTCTTCTCCAAATGTCCCAGAAAGACTGAATGAGGCTTTTTCTCAAATCAGAATTTATACCAAAGCTTGTATTTCAAGGTGTACATTTAAATGACAAAGTGAAAGTGTTGACAAATATAAAGGAGGAAGTTTGAAAAACAAACAGCCCAGAATAATGTTAAATAAGTTTGTTTTTACCCGTTACCCTCATTCCATTGAATTCAAACTGCATTTGATCTGCAAAAATGTAAAAATTCGAGGAGATTTTGAAAGATGATCTGGTTTATAGTGGTAGGCAAAGTCCAGTATTGAGTTTGGAGTTGTGTTTGCTCCAGAACATTTTTGCTTTTCTTTTGTTATCTTTTTTGGGATGTGGTTTTTCAGATGAACTATTTCTTATCACTGAGGTAGATGCTTACAGTAGAATACTTACAAGAGTGCTGTAATAAGGTGATTTGGTCTAGATTTATACTTTCAGGCTCAGGCAAAGTTGATAGAGTAATTTAAACATTTGGAAAGATTTTGAGGATTTAAATTAAGTTCTATGGTCATTTATTACTGTATAGTAATAAATTTTTGCTTTTTATTGCTTTTTATCTCAAAATGTCTTGCAGAATTAAATATGTAAATATTTTCAGTAGATTTCTCATAAATAAGAAAATCACATGTAAGATCTTTCGAGAATTTTTTGAAGTGAACTCCACCTGACCCTGGAGCCAAGAAGCTGCTCCATAGATGATGCTTTTTTTTGAAGCAGGTTTGAAGAAGTTGCAGCTTCATTCCTACTGCCTTTCATTTCAGCACAAACGTCCTGAGGTAGTTGATTGCCTTACAAAGCTTTAAATAGAAAATCTGAACAGGTGGTTTGGGTTCAGGATATAAAATAAGCTGTATTAGTGTAGACAGGGAAAATTCTTTTCTCATTACACACTACTTGGATGGAATTAAGCAGACAGCTCATGCTGAGAAATTTGAAACTCAGAGAATGCAACAGTTAAAAAGACAGACAATAAATGCAGTAGTTATTCAGGGATGGACCTAAACAGTCTACAGTAGAACAGCTAACTCAAAATAAACAAACCAAAATAACAGAAAAAAAAAATCCTGTTACGTTATCTTTGACAATGAAAATCTTATTTTATAAACCAAGCATAATGATGACTTCATTTCTCTGATTAAAGTTAGTCATCTGTTTATTTTTCCAGGGTTAGTTAACTTTATTCGCATGGGATTATGTTAGCAATTATGTTTAGAATGAAATCTCTCTTCATTTTTAAACAGATTTGGGGGAGGAGAGGGAGAAAAAAATATTTGTTTGCCACTCAGTAATCCAGTCCAAATGTTCAAAAGTCCCTCTGTGGCAAGAGGCAGCATATGACTTTTAAGCTAGACTTGGTGCCGAACACATTTGAACAATAAAACCTTAGATCACTAATATTTGAAGTATTTATTTCTAATTTGCTCACCATCTGCTCAGAGATTCTTTTGGTTTATATTACACATATTTAAAGACCCCAATACTTTTTAAACTGAAATGAAAAAAAAAAAAATCTGTTAACTTGGCTGGGACGTAGCACTACAGAGTGGTACATGATCTCTCTAAGAAGTTCAGAGATGTTTGATATTGGGTTTTTATTGTTTAGTAGCTTATCATCTCTCTATTTGTTAAACAACATCTTTTTTTTAGAAAACATCAACTGAATTTTGATATTTTTATGCTACTTTTTTACTAGCAGTATAAAATGAGCCAATAGATATAGAGAAAACCTTCAGAGTTACTTTAGACAGTGCTGATACATTAATAAATTTTAACTTAGAAACTCCCATACATGAATGAGTGTTGTGCATTAACTTCAGCACCTGATCACGTGCATATTGGAAGGTATCCAGAGACTGGGTGAGCAAAGACTGCTACTTCCTAGTTGTGCCACCGAAATTAACTCCCTGGAGAAGGCAGTTGAATTAACACAGCATGTTTTATATGCAACAAAACCAACCTAACCTGTATCCCTACTTTGCCTACAACTTTCAGAAGTGCAGTCAGGTACACACTGCAGCATCTGTGAATAAGCTGATTTTTCACATTAAATATTTGTTGTCTCTTCTCAATTATATTTTAACGTTAAATTTTAATGTGTTAATTATGTGCACATTACCATTATACTCTAAGAGAAATATTCTTGCTTAATACTGAGGGCTGTTTTAAATGGTAGATTAATAATTTGGTGGTTTTTTTTCTCATTGCTGAGGTTCTTTATTAAGCTCAGCTAAGCAAATTAGTGATGTTAAACAGAAAAATCAGAACCTAAAAATACTAATCATTTTATTTTAGCTACGATGTGTGCATTATGCATTTATATAAAGAAAACATTCACGCCATATCATTAGCAAACAAATAATAATCAGTCAGACATGAAGTATTAGTAAAAGACAAGAAGATTTTATGATGAAGACAGGAGAAATAATAGAAATTTGCAGAAGGGCTGTTGTTGTATCTTGTAAGGAATAGCTAGAAAATTAGATTAATCAAGGAGCAGACATTTGGAAGAAAGTTTGTGTGAATGCCTGACAGTCTTGCTCTTTCCCTCATTTCAAATGTTGGCAGGGTAGCATGCAGCTCCAAGGGAAATGTGCTCCTTTCATACTTGAGTAATTGATGAATTGTATGCAATATGCAAATGAGAATCCATAAATCTTATGAATGACAGCTTAATTTATGTGAGCCTTAATGAATGCAGGATTAGATTTTAATTAAATATCCTCAAAGGCACCCTGAGTAGTAGGGTTTTTTAGGCCTTGTTTTTTGAAGACTTGTTTCACATGGAGTGCATTTTATGAAAGAAGAAAATCAGGCAAAGAACTTAGTAGAAATGTTTTTGTGTTTTAATGGTAAGCATTGTTCTGTTTTGTGAAGCAAACAGTACTTCAACTGATAATAAGCATTTAACAAAATATCTACAGATCTCTTTTGTACTTCCTACACAATTTCCCCAATTTGATTACCTTTAATTGCTGCTGGCTTCTGATATTGTATGCTATTTTTAATTACAGGAAAAGTTATTAAAACTTTTCCAAAAATAAACAGTATCTGCAGAAGAGTTCATTAAAGTTTGATTGGCTATATGAATGTTTTAAATGCTAAATCTAATTCCACTAAAATAAGGTGTTCCCACCCCATTTTGAAAATTGCATCTCTAGACAATACATAATGAGATAAAATGATAAATAACACAGAAGGTTGTAAATAACATTTAGCAAGAAGAATTCTAAGATAAAAGTGTTCTGCAACACTGCCTGATATTCCCAGCTGTCTTTGGAAAAAGGGTACTGATCCTCACACCTGTTTTAAATTAGCCATTAAGAATGTGGCAAGAATCCGTTTGAGTTGGGAGAGAAAGTTGATCAAAACTTCAGAAGTGCAGGCATTGAAGTTGTGCAAGATGTGGTTCCTCAGCCTTATTGTACAGATTGAGTTTGTGTGTATTACTTGGTAGTGTTTTCGTGGCCAAACCAGCAGTCCCTTCAGGTGTTTTTCTGCTGACCTGTAACTCCCATAAACACCACCAAAAGAAAGACCAGAAGTATTAGCAAGGACAAGGAAGAATTGGTCTCTTCTTGGTTAATGAGTAGGTATAGAGTCATCCTGCGCTTCCTTTCATCTTGGAGAGAGACCTCTTCAAGTCAGCTGTGGGCAGGTGTGGAGAACTCCTAGGAGAAGTGGCCCATATGTACCACAGTGCAACAGAGCTTACTTCCTCTGGATGTTCCTGCATAGCTGTGAGCTTAAATAAAAAACTGTACAAGAATGTCGGTAAAAGAGAGTATAAGACACATTAACAAGATGAATCCCAAGGGTATGGTGGCATTCTGTTTCAAAGGGAAGTCAGGTATGAAATAACTGAGCAGTTAATGCAAAGATGTAACCTCCTGCTTAAAACACTGCTGGTGTTGGTGGAATGGTGTCAAACACAATGCTTAAAAAGGGTCCTTTAGGGTGTTCAGAGAACTATGGACCTGGAAATCTGGATCTATATTTCACAAATAAATAGAAGGAATATTGCTAATGGGTGTTAGATAAATATGATGTACTAGCGAAGAGTCAATACTGCTTCTTGTAGGTGGACATTCTAAAAGGATTAATGAATATGCAAGAAAAGTCTGTCCAGTTGATAAAAAAATTTTATCAGGCTTCCTTAGCAGGGAAATTATGCTTCCCTGGGCTATTTGGAAAATGGCTTGTTTAAAATGTAGGAAACTAACCATTTTTTATTTGTTTTGTTTGCTAGTTGAGAAAGATCAGTATTGAAGTCTCATGATGGTCTGTAATAAGACCTATGTTTTTCAGTATTTCATAAAAAATATGACAACAATGGGAAGTAACAGTCCATCAAAAGTTAAATGTTAGAACTTCTCTGACTAGAGAAAGGGTCACTGGACTTTAGGAGAGAGTGAACAAGGAAGCAAAGGTAAGATAGAGGTCTGTAAAACTGGGAGTGGAGTAAGATGAGAAGGGAACATTCTTCTAGTAAAGAGAACTACAACTAACAAATGGTAGACTTATAGAAAAAAAAAGTCCCTGCTTCACCCAACTTGCTAGATATACTGCCGTGGACATTGAATGTGCCAGTAATTGATACAATTAGAGTTTAGGTAAGAAAAATCATTTCATCCAAGATGGTAAAAGACCATTTCACAAGGCTCAGGAAATCTCTGAAATGCACATTACTGGAGGCTGTGAACATATTCTCCTGGTACTGTCTTACTATATGGTTTTCCTTCTCTAGAAATCTTCCTTAGACAGGTGGTAGTGATCATCACCAGAAATGGGATATCTGGGTAGAAAGGTCTTTGGTTTCACCCAGCATGGTTACTGTGGTATATGTTGCAGCCCTTGTGTATCTCTAGAGACATACATGGGATATAAACAGAAAGCATAGAGCGTTTGTAATGGAGTGTGCACTCTAAATATTCTAACAAGCAGATGAATTCTCAAATTGTTTGATGGGGAGAGGGAAAGAGAAAGTGGGACTGGCATGAAGAGCAGCATATTTGGAAAAGAATGTATCTGTTGACCACTATCCAAATGTAGATGATTGCTGTCTGTAATTATCAGGACACAGTTAACAGGTCTGGCAAATGCTTAAGTAGGAAGTTTGAATGAATATCTGATACATAAGTGGAGTGTGAATGACATGTATTATTGGACAGTTGAAGAAAAAGAAAGTGAAGAGCAAGAGGTAAAACTGGTTTTCATTTCTACGGTCTCATTCTCCTTTACTAAATGGAACCTAGATATATGTGTCCTTTTCAGAACTGTAAGTAATTTGCAGCATTTTTATGTTTTAAAGACAGGTGTCAAAAGACATATTTTTCAATTATTTTATCTGAATGCTGACATTTTCTTTTTGCAAACTTCAAATGGTGACTGAGTCAACAGAAGAGTGTATGAGACCCTTCAGCTCCATGACAAACTTAAATAAGCAGCTCCAGTAATGACCCCACGTCTGGTAAGGAACTAGCAAAAGTTAGGGGAAGGGAAGATGATCCAGCAATGTCAGCATTACACACCCTGTATGAGCTATTTCAGACATGGCTTTGTGTTTACAATATAGGCTTCTATAATGCTTTATAATGAGCTTTGAATGATTACTTGCTGTTACTTGTGTTGAGACTCCATTCTTGCTAGTGACTTCCATTTGTGAACTAAAAGTGAGTGATAGAGAGATAGGGAAAAGAGTCTCAACTCTTTATATTGAGTTAGTTAACATAGACTTATATTGTTTTTATTAGTGGATGCATTTAAATAGAAAGATCAGTAACCTCCCTAGAGAAATAAGCAAATAAGGTAGCTTGGCCATTGAAAGCTCTATTTTCTTCCTATATGAAGATATGTATCTATATACATACTATATATGTAGTTTCATATATATTTATTCAGCTGTCTATCTTGCTATGTTTCTTCCTAAATACACTGTGGAAAATTGTACCAGAGCTATATATACTGTAGCTAGAATACGTGCGTATATGGCACATATATTTTATTCTCTGTATACTGATTTTATTTACTTGCTCTTTCTATGTTAAACATGAACACTGACTTTGGTCTTTAAACTAAAAAAAAGTATGGATGAAGGTGAAAGAAAAGGGACAGTCTTTGAGTTCACAATTATTAGATCCAAATAGAGTTCCACAAGATAAAATGTCTCTGTAATCATATTTAACAAACTGTAATATGCTACAATTTGCATCAGATTCACTGCCTACAATGCATCGTTCTTTTCAAGAAGACCTGCATGAAGTTTATAACAAATAAATTGTTTAAGTGGAAATACATATGGATTTTCTGCAAAGCATTAGTTTCATCTTGTGAGTGGAATCAGGCCCAATGTATCTATGGTAATTGTGAGAGGTAATTATAAGATCTCCTTGAAAAGGACGTTTTTACAGATCTCGATTTGGCTTTCAGCATTTATGAATTTGAATTGACATCCTCAGCACAGTGCCAATTCCGCATGACTAGATTCATTCCACAAACGGAGTTTAAATGGCTGCGTATATACTGCTGAACTCACCGGGGCAGGGTTTTGTGCAAGGATCAAATTGTTACCCTGGTGTGGTTTGAGAAGAGGGCGATTTTAACTAGCTGTGTTGTGCTTTTTGGCATCCCAACCAGAGAATTAAAATGATCTGGTTTATTTACCAATATAGACGCCAAATCGTTTTAGTCTCAGGTTAACTTTTAGCTGACTGGATCTGAGGGTTGAAGAATTGCCACCCTGGTTTGCATGGAGTGAGGAGCCACTGATTTTTTCCAGTCTCAAAGGAGCAGAATCATGCTGCTGTGCTTGCCCTTGGATGTGGAGGGAGGAGAAGGAACTCTACACTGCTTGAATCCCTTAGCCTCTAGATGACATTTTGGGCCTATTTATCATCTGACTGAATTTACACTATAAAGAGAACTTTTAGCCCACTCCTGATATATTTTCTTTCAAAATCCATCGTCTTCCCAGTCAAAAGAAACATAACAATTTTTTTTTCTCATTCAAGGATTTAACCTCGCCAATGTTAGCTGAGAGTTTTACTAATTTCCGAGAGAGGAAGCCTGGGAACTAACTGAAGTCAGTCAGCATCCAGCATGCTCTTGCAGTGAAAATGGCCACCTGTTTAGCAAGCGTGTAGCCATTATGTCGAGAAAACTAATTATCTTGGTCTCTTCTTTCAACACTGCTGAGACTGGCGCATTGGGTCCAGTTTTGGGCTCCCCAGTCTGAGAGATGTAATGGAGCGAGTGCAGTGAGGGCAGCACTGTGGTTGGGGGCTGGAGTACAGAGCCTGTGCAGACAGGCTGTGGGAGCTGGACGGTTCAGCGTTAACATCAGAGGACAAAGGGAGGATTTTGTTGAGGGTCTCCAGTTACCTCAAGGGGGACTCTGGAGATGACCTTTTCTCAGGAGTGTTGCAAAAAGACAAGAGGCTGAAGTTCTAGGTTGCAGCAAGTAGAATACTGTCTGTAGAGAGAAGGAAAAATAAAGTCACCATCAGAATCATTAAACACTGGAACATATTGTCCAGAGTGGTAGAGGGTTTTCTAACCTTGGAGATACTGAGAGCTCGCCTAGACAAGGCCCCAGGTAACCTGTTCTTTTTAATTTTTCCCTGAATAGATGTTGGACTAGATGAAATCCAGAGGCTCCTTTAAAAAGTTCAGTAATTTTGAGTTAAACACATAGAATCATAAGGTTGGAAAGGACCAAGATCAAGTCCAAACTTTGACCGAATACCACCAGGCCCACTAAACAATAATGTGAAGGACTAGGTCTGCCTTGTGCATCCTATACTTTTCTTCAACTGTAATCACAGTATTTACAGCCAATTTCTGTTCAAATTCACCTTTGATTCTACTTCCTCTTCTAACGATAAAAAAGTTAGTTTGGGTAAGTTTTACGTGTAATGCAGTATTTTGTAATGGGTAAAATTAAAAGTCTGTAGTTGTTTATATGCTTTGTGAGTTCATCTTGTTTCAGCTTTGTGTGTAACAATGGTATAGCAAAAAAAATTGAATCTAGTTTTCTTTAACTTAGCAAATTTTTGATGTGTGCACCTTTTAAATGGGAAATAAGCAATGATATCCACTGGGATGTGTTATTCCAAAAGTTTGGAATATGTATCTTGATTTGCTTACATTATCTAATTGATTCCTTTTTCTCCAGGCCTCAGTATGTTCACCTCTAAAGAGGTAAGTGCTACTGAGTTGCTTGATTTAGCATTTGATTTTGCCTTGATGGGATTGCAAACAAAGAATGTGTTCTTGCATACAATAATATTGACAGCCTAAAACATATGCACTGCACGTAAAGGATTTTGAAAAGTTATTGTAGGTGATAATGGCAATGGTAAAGTGTCATAAGCCACTTAATAATCTGATCATAACTGACAATGGAGATGCTTTTATAATATTTACAAAATCATGATAAGGTGGATTAATATGGCAGTTGCATTTTAAGCATCGAACAGAAACCTTTCTGAGCAATTGTTAGTAATGATGGTCAATTAAAGCAGACTCTTAGTGGAAATTGTACAAGAATCCTGAAATTAAAAGAAATGTGAAGGTATTATAAAAATTGTGGACAATTTTGTACTAGTTTTTCCAGTGATTTAGTCTTTTTGTAGGTAGGTCATAGTGTCCCATGTCTTCACATACATATGAATTTTAGTTTAGGAAAAAATGAAGCAGGTGACTTAAGTCTTACTTCATTTTTGCTCTCACTACTGATTTCAGTGGATAACCATGTTTGTATACATGTTTTTTTTTAAATTATCTTTGTTGAGTTGTTTCCTTTGGCTTTGGAAAAGATATACTAATGTTAGAACTGGTCTTTCATTCTCCTAGTGAGCTGTGCTGTGTCCTTGTATGTACTTTCAGTGCCAGTGGCTACTCATTATTATTTTGTTATTTAATGCCAGATTAGTATTTTCAACTGGTGTTTGTAGTGTGTAACCCACCATTACATTACTATTGTCAAAACTGAGTATCAGACCCAAGCAGTGGGGCAGATACTGAAGGAACCTGAATAAGTCTAATAATGGTCTCACTACATCCCAAATGCATAGCATACTTTTCATGATCCCACTCCTCTCTAAGCTCTGGCAACACACATGTGATGAAGATGGGGAGAAACACAAACAAAACTTCAGTAACTAAGAAGCTCACTGTTAACAGACATGTTGGATTTCATACTATAGTTACAGCCTTCTAGCTGGTTAGTCAATGTGAATTCTTACATCAGTAAAAGCAGAATTAGTAGATCTTATTGATAAGTAGAATATTCCACAAATTGGTGCAAAATGAAATCAGAACAAATAGCTTCCAAAATGTATAAAAATCAGCTGGTGATCTTGTTTTGGTGATTTTTTTCCATTTAAACAGTATAAATAAGCTGTAAATCTATTAAGCGCAAATAAATAAAATTCACACTGCAGAACTGGATTCAAATAATAAAACCAAAGCCTTTAGTCTTCTGAAAATGCTCTAGAAGTTCTCCTCTTCAACCTACAGCATTGGTATCGCTTTCAGGTGCTGACTAAAAGGGAGACTGGCACTTTCAGTGTGGTTGGGTGCTGAGTAGAATGGAAAGGTTTTTGAAGGTCTGATTTGTAGCTTTATTTTCATTAACTCTGACAAATGGCAGAAATGCAGAAGTGTTAGGTTAGAAGGTTTGAAGCATTTGTTGAGTAATCAAAATGTAGTAATTATACATGCAATTTGGTGCTTTTAACAGCTCTTGACTTGACTACAACATCTAGGACTTGGTTGGCGCCAGGTAGACTTGGCAACAGCTCTGAAAGGTATGAGTCATGGGAATAGTTGGCAGATCCCAGAGATACTAGTACATACCTGAGAAGAAAAAAGTTCTTGACCTCTTTCAAACAAAGCAAAGGGAATATAAAGATCAAAGGTTAGAAGATTTTCAGTCCCTTTGCTATTCTTTTTTGGTATATTTTGAATTTCACAACATCATGGATTACCTGCTTGTTCAATGACCATCCAAATTTTAAGTAAAGATTATTAAAATCAGATTAATGACATTGCTAAGGTAACTGTTGTTTTGTAGTGTCATGGTGGGTTATATTATCCATTGGGGATATCTCTAGCTGGTACAATTCTCTTTAAATGGAATATTTATAACTATTGTAGAGCAGACGATTTACAGAGGCTGTAAGCTGCTATGCAACTGCCATTGGCAAAAGACAGCTGCTGCTGCTGCTGCTGCTGTAGGCAATATAGGAATACCTGCTATGATTCACTTAGAAAATATTATGGAACATAACCTTAAGAGATCTATTCACAGATACATACAAATGAAGTTGCAAGGACATGAAACCATATTTCAGTTTTCTTGTAACTATTGTTTCAAAGCAGGCAAAACAACAATTGAGCAAAAGAGATTTTTACAAGAATTTGTATCTGGAGCACTTGAATACAAAATTAGAATGTAGTACTGCTTACCTCATCTGTTTCTAATTACAGTATCACAGAATGGTTGGGGTTGGAAAGGATGTCTGGAGATCATCTAGTCCATGCCCCATGCCAAAGCAGGGTCACCTAGAGAAGGTTGCACAGGGTCACATCCAGGCGGATTTTGAATGTCTCTAGAGAAGAAGACTCCACAACCTCTCTGGCCAAGCTGTTCCAGTGTCATGCTCAAAGTAAAAAATTTTTCCTCGTGTTCAGAGGGAACTTACTGTTTTTCAGTTTGCTCCCATTGCACCTTGTTCTGTTACTGGGCACAGCTGAAAAGAGTCTGGCCTCATCCTCTTGACACTTGCCCCAAGATATTTGTATGCATTGATGAAATCCTCTCACATGTCCCTTCTCTAGGCTAAACAGCCAAATTAATGTTTACTTAACTATTTTCAAAATTTGTCTTGCCTTAATGTTAGGGTTAGAAGCTTTCTTGAGTGTCCTGCTGTGTTAATTAATTTATTAAGAATTGGATAGAAAGACTAATTTTTAAATTTTGTATCCATGGGACAGTGTGGTCAACCAGGTTTTGTATAAAATTTTGTGTAAAAATTGTTATTCCTTGAAGAAAGAGCTTGATGTCAGTTTTGGAAAAACTTATATGTTACTTTTGTAGTCCTAAGATGCTGAGGCTTTGATAGAGCAACGATGTATTGGTTTTTTATATTCTCTTCTGATACTCAGTTTATATTGTTGAATCATGGCTGGCTGCTTCAGTTTACTTCTATCCGTTTTAATTTCTTAAATTTTTACATAAGCAGAGAAAAATGCCTCCTAAATATCCTTTAGTATAGGTGCAGATTTACTGTGATTGAATTGTGATATTAAAAAAAAGCCATCCTATGCAAATCTGTAGGAAGATATTGTGTCCTCAGTTTTTAAATAGAGACCCTTTTGGTTAATGGGAGCTTTGCTTTAGAATTATTGGTATAATATAGCTCACTCAGGTCCACTTAATCGATTTGGCCATGATAACTGAACTTTTTTTTCCCATGAATTTTCTTTATTGTTTTGAAAAATGTATGAAGAATGCATTTGGTGCTTTGCATATGTGGTGATTTCTATATATACTACAAAATGCTGCCTGGGTAGTGATAAATTTGCTTCTGGCATTGAAGGTCTGTATCTTGAGGGGACTTTTCTTCTTTGGTTTTTTATTCACAGAATGCTATTAGTATTGTTTGTTACAGTGTAGGATATTTATAACAGGAAACATCTGTGAAGCCATAATAAAGAATAGTTTTCATAAAGCAGTTTTACATTATCCTTCTACCAGTATCTGATAACAGTCACATTTATCTGGGTGTAGGAATGTTCTGACAGGTGTAAGGGATAACTGATTGATATAAACTCACTACTGCATGAAAATGAACCTTTTGATAAAGACATCTTAGTTAGAACTGATAAGTAAAGTACAGAGAACATAACTGTCTGCTATTATGTATCATTTTATTACCTTTATGTTGATCTTGATCTTTTAAATGGATAGTAAAGCATTGACAAAAGATGACTGAATATAGACATTTGTATAATGTACCTTTAGCAGGAGCATAATCTTTAGATCAAGGACAACTTAACAGGCAAAGGGCTCATAATTCATTAAAATAGAGACACTATCTAGTTCATAACATGGAAAACTTAAACAATGTGGTATTCTAAGGATTCAAAATTAATACTTTTTCTATTTCTTTAACATATAGCTCTCTTTAGATTTTGATGGATTGAGAGGCAGTTGATAGTGTTGGCTAAAAATTAAAAATAGTTAAGAAATTTATTTCCTGTTTTACCAGTTCCCAGAGCTTTTATGGGCATATCCGTGTTAACATCTCTCTGATATTAACTTTTGAGCAGATGGATGCTGTGAAAATTATTACTTCATTTAATAAGATAGAAATAAAAGTGTTTCTCCACTTACATGTTTTCTGGGAACATGTTCTGACTTTAAAGTATTATTAATACAGTCTTTTGGTATTTTAAAGAAGAAAATAAATGGAAAGCTATCATAATCTGAAACCCTGTAGAACCTAAAACTGTTGTCTTTATTATACAATAGCATCTTGCATCAGCCTGTAGTTGGCATCATGGAGTAAACATCAGGAACTTTTATATTTTGACATGTGTTGATTTAATTTCATACAGAAATAGGGTCATGAAAGTAGGCCAAGAAAATTCCAATTAATAGGAAAATGAAATAGACCAAAGCACAAATAGATATGAAGTAGATAGACACCCACAGTATTTTATCATATGTTAGATATTATTTTAAAAAGTTTTTGGTAATGTATGTGTCGGACAACATAAATTTATGCTTAATTAGTAAACAATATAAGAAATGCAGTCCTGTATGCTATAACTAGAGTTTTTTATATTTAGTAATTGCAATTTATTAATCATCCAATGAAACAAATATGCTTTTTCTATTGTCCGAGGCTAGAACCATAAGTGCTCAGTACTGCTAAGGTGGAAAAGAGAACGATGAAATCTACAAATTAGTAATAATTTGTACTATTTCTTAACCACTGTTGATATTTTTTCAACTTCAATTTCTTTTAAAAAAGTCAACTTGAGAGGAAAAAAACCCATTTGCCATTGTAAATGTGGATGAACTTTAAGTCATTATTTTAAAATAGTACAATTTCGATGCTATGTATGCATGGATAAATGTACGTATGAATGTCGTATTTATTGTCAGCTCATCAGAATCTGATAGGTTACCTGAGATGTGGTAATCTTATTCTTTCATTTACTGTTTTTTATTTTAAATAAAAATTAGAGTGTGGTTTTCTGAAACATACTCTGAGTCTGAGATTCACCCTTTCAACTGTACTGTGAAAGTGGCCTCCTAAATAACTGGTAGAACTTTGACATGTTATGTTTAATCAAAGAGATTTTCTGTCTTAAATTTAAAGGAATTTATGCACATGATTAAGCAATTTCTTGAATGAGGGCCTTCATTTTTACCAGCAGGGTACTTCATATGAACAGTAGTTTGTGCTGTGTAATTAAAACACGTTATCAGATTTGGCTTAATTAATGTTAAAACAAAACAAATGCTTGATACCTGCTTCAAGGACATGAAAAAAAAAAGCTTTCCTACTTTCTTGATTTGTCATGTTACACCAATGTTGAAAATGAATGAATTATGTTACTTGCTGTAGTGACAGATTCTTTTACCTGAAATGTTGTTCTGCATATAAAAGTTGTCTGAAATCAGTTGTTCATATGCTGGAGAAGTCCATGTACATCTTGTATGCAAATTATTATCTTTTAATCTGTTTATGAATGTAGCAAGGTTGAGGTAACAGAGGTCTGAAAAAATTAACATTGCATTATCTTTGTTTTTTGTGTGGTTAAGTTAAAATTTTCAGAGCATGCTAATAATAATTGTGGTTAATTTTCCATATTTTTATGCCAACTGAAAAAGAGAGGGGTGTGGAGTTGCCTCTTCAAAATATACCATCTCTGTCCAAGACACTGTATCAGTGTGTCAGTGAAATGTTCACATTTAAGAAATGACTGTATCATCCACGTCACATGACTCTTATCTCTTCTTCTCCAGCGGCCAGTAGTAAAATTTGACTTGCATGAAATGGCAGGAGAACTATGTGACTGTTTACAAAGGTTGTTCAAGAATCTTTGAGGCCTATCAGCATATGCATAAATCACGTTACTTCTTCTTTCCCATCTTGATCCTTCTAATACACTGTTTAGTATATGTGTGTTGTTTTAGTATTTATATTATAAGCCTAGTAGCACTGGAACCATATTTTGTTTTTCATTTAAGGGGAACTATGTTGATAAATTCAGTTTTTCACATCATAGAAAGTATCCTCCCTGTTGGTGATACATGTAGATTCGATAGAGGTTAAAGTTTAAGTGAACAGAACAGCTGAATTTTTGTTGCACTTGAAATCATGGTCCTTTTAATTAAGGGTGAGATTTACCAGACATGGGAATAGAGGACTTTGACATACATAGCATTTAATCTGGCACCTTCCATGAAAACTAAAATTTTCTTCCAAGAATGAAAGTTTAAAACGTAAACCAGGAAAAACCTAAACAAACCATATTAATCCTTTATTGGAGACAATATTTTTGAGTTTTCAAAACAGAATTCAGCTTTTTGAAATAATTTCTTTTACAAAGAGTTAGAAAATCCTGGTTTGGAACAGTACTGATCCACACCTCTGTACCACATCATTAGAGTGCTGGCACATTTTAAAAGTGAAACTTAATGAGAAAAAAGAAAGAAAAAAGAAACTCCTGAAAAAGTGTGGATGAAAACCAAACCAAACCCAAAATGCAGCTCATATTTTAGAATTCTTTACTGGAATTGCATCCTGGCAAAGGCTGATTAGAATAAATGAACCTCTCCTGACCGTCAGCTCTCACTGGCTTAGAAACTGAATTGTGGAAGCATAACATGTATTAGCTTTGGTGCTTTTTTCCGCCTTTTTTCTCTCTCTCTCTCTTTTTTTTTTTTTTTTTTTTTTTTAATAATATATTTACAGGTCTTGGCAATATCTGAGAGACCTTGTTTTCATTTCTGGTCACCACCTCAGCAAACTAATCAATGAGGCATGAACTGCTATCTACAGAGAAAGAAATGAAAAATAAACCAGAGATAATCCTTCAGTTAAAAGGTTATTCTGTGCGATAAAAGCTATTTTGTTAATTTATTTACTTACTGGTACAGTGAGATAAAGTGAGAGAACAATTAGGGAATTCTAGTTGAAAGGATTTAAAAGGGCAATGACGACTTAATATTTTAGGTTATTTCATTGACAATATAGTTACACAGATTTCTTAAACTGAAAAAAAAATTAGTTTTCAGTGAATCAAAATTCTGTTCAGTTCAATTAGTGTTTGCTGCTATTTGTATTTTATCTACTAGTCATATTTTCATGCTCACAGATACTAGTTTCAATCTAAATTTTATTTTATATGGTAATTTGTTTAAACTAGGATAATAAATTATTTCTAAAAGTATCTACAGTAATAATTGTTTCAGTATTTTATCCGTATTTTTCTTCTTCTCATATTTCCTCTTCTAAGATGCGTAAAACCTTTGTTGTTTTGACCTATATGTAATCTGGTAGAGAATATTGGCAGTTGACAGACTATTATGTGTTATTTAATTTTGCTTAATTAAGCTAATCAAAAATTATTTTAATATTCAGATAGTTACTTCTGAATATAAACATCAAGTATAAGAAAATTATTAGTAAAATCTGTACATAACATGTTGCAGTATTAGTTTATCTTTTCCCAGTGTATTTTTAAAAAAAAATTAAATTTAATTTATTTATCAAATCTTCCCAGTGTGCAAGTTTGTATTTTGGGTTGTAATTCTGTTTAGTTGCAAACAATATTCAAACTAGGTTTTGCACACTCATCTCTCTCTACCGATTCACGGAAATTTTGATAAGCAGAGATACATAGAGGTATCTGTCTTTCTCCAAGTCTGTCAGAAGGGTTTTATCTATGCTTGGGAAAAAGTAACACAGGGAGCAGCCCCTTCACCTTTTGGAAGTGGACAATGCTTTGTTGCATTCTGTAAAGGCAGAATAATCCACCTCTAAGAGATTCAATCTGCAGTTTTTGATACTTTGCAGCTTCTATCATTTTACAGGACTATCATTACCAAGAGATTTTCTGTTTCTCTTTTGTATCTTTATCTTTTTCTCTGCTTGAGGATTGATCTTGCCTTTTTTATTCTACATGGAGAGCTGTCTTTTACTCTGCTAGTCTCTTTCTCACTTCCATTGTTATGAAGCCGATTTTTTTCCAGAACTATGAAATTTGCACCTTTTTTTTTAATTCTAGTTTAGGAAGAGAAAATATTTGATGTTGCTCAGTTCTATTCTCTAATTTCTTATAAGTTGTAGAGACATTGACCTAGGTCTTGCAAGTTGGAAGCACTTTTTGCACAGATGGGTTGACCATATTTTTTGTGAGCTACCAAGGGCATACTATAGTTTCCACAAAAATCAAAGGAAGTCTTTCCTTTGGTTATAAAGAAAAGGGCTCATGACTATTGTTGCCAACAGCAGTACATGCTGGAAGGGTATCAAGCAAATCCTCTTTCATATCAAATTCAAGTAGTGGAGATTCTAATAAATTCCAGTGCAACCTTTGCTCCATACTTCAACACAGATGCTCTTTCATGGTCCTGAACTTGTGCTTCCAAGGGAAGTATTTTGGTTTTCCTTCTCTGTTTACTCACTGCCACCACCTCGTGGAACTGGCTCACCTGCCACACGTTACAGTTTTCCAAAGTGATAAACTCAGGAGAGGCAGATCAGGTAAGTTCAATTTGACTAGTTAGAAGCAGAAATGGATTGTCAAATCTTGGTCAAGCCCATTTAGAATTTTGGAAAGAAAAGGGCAACTGGATTAAAAAAACCAACCAGCAATGTGCTTGGAGGAAGAGTTGTCATAAGACAAAGTCTGGGATATTGTGGTGAGACAGGCATCCTCCAATCCAGTAGTCGCTGGCTTCATTGCATGAAGCATCTCACTCCTTGCTCCCACATAAAACATCTTTGTTTCCTATTTAAACTGTGTTTTTTGTAACATAGTTGTTCATATTTATATTAGGATCACTGTGCTTTAAGTGTTTTCCAAATATGCTAGACCAGAGGCTGTTCTGGAGGACTAGCACCTGACATATCCAGACAAAAAGGATACTAAAAGAAGGTATTGCTGGTATGCATGTATACTCAAGATACTAATATTCAACATTTATGTTGCAGCTATAAACTACCACATTTGTGTAGTTTGTGCTGTACTTTACATTTTTGTATGCAGAACAGCATTGCTCCTGTATACTATGACTTTATTATTCAAAAATTCATATACACTTGCAGAGTAGAGATGCAAAAAAATTTAAGGCTAGCTTGACTTAAGTGTTTTCAGTGATGTGATTCTAGCATAAGCTTTAACAGGTTCTCATTCTTGAACAAGTTTTGGTGAATACAAGACCCTTTTGAGCTAGAGTTGGTATTTTTCTTCTTGTCATAGTGGTCACACACTTGATTGTAACCCAAATAAAGTGAAGTTCCTATATGTCATTATTGTGAAGGATTTTGTACATATCAGTGTGTGTGCACTGAGTACCTGCAGTCTAAATCACCACCTTTAAAAGTGAGGTTACAGAAAGAGAAGAAATATGAAAAACATAGAGTCATTCAGGTTAGAAAAGACCCTTAAGATTGAGTTGAACTGTAAACCCCCACTACTAAGTCCACCACTCAACCATATCTCTAGGCACCACATCTGCGTGTCTTTTAAGTACCTCCAGGGATGGTGATTCAACCACTTCCCTGGACAGCCTCTTCTGATGCTTGACAGCTCTTTCTGTGAAGAAATAGAGGTGGAGACCCTTTACTCTCCCATTGCCACAGCTTAGTGGTCAAAATGAGACGTGGGGGACCTACTGGGTAGCACTAAGGTTCTCTGAGAAAATGCAACAAGTTGATCAGCAAGAAGGTTAATATCACAAATAAGCTGTACTTGTTCTGGGGTGGGACACTTCATCTTGTTGAAGCAATTCAAGTACATGGAAGGGAATGAAAGATTTCTTGGACAAGAGAAAAAAAATGAGCATGAATCTGTGTCATGGTAAGGGAAGTCATCTAGAAGGTGTAAAAGTTGAGTGCTAATCTATGCTTAAATAATGTTTTATTGGAAACTAAGCCACATCTACAGAGCACAGACAGAAATCCTTCGCCCAGATGAATGGTTTTACTAATGTTACATTTTTTTCCTCTCTTTGTAGTTTAGCAGACCTCTCGGTCTCTTCTTCAATCTCAACCTTATTATCCTTGACCTGCTTACAGGATGATTAGTTTTCTTTGTAAGAAGTAGAGTTGTATCCCTCTACTTGGCTTCAAACAGTCTTTTTGTCTGTGTGTGGCACATTCTGGATAAGTAGTCTATACTCTAGATGATTATATACAAATTAGTGACTGCTTCTCTTTCTGCAGTAGGTGTTTTTAAGGTTAAAGCCACTTAATAGTTAGGTGACTAGGGTCTCTATATAATAACCACTGTAGCCACAAGCAAATCCCCAAAGGGATGTGTGTCATCAATCCCAAAGGGATTTATATCATCTTAACACAGGTGACTTAGAAGAGAAGGGTATGAATGGAGGGTGACTTGCTCTTCAGGGAAACATCATAAATGACTGACTTCAAATTAATATGTACTTCTGGAAAATTTAGGGTAATTGAAATCAGTATTCACCCTTAAAACTTTTTGAAAAAAACCCCCAATGTCTGTAAATGAAAATTTTTGTAAAATGACTAGAAAATGTAATGCAATGTTTATTATTGAATGATTGACTTCTTTATAACTTCAGAGTATATTTTGCTTGCTTTTTGCCTGGACACTGAAGTCTAAAAGTGAACTATTCAGGCTCCAAAAAATAACAGTATGTATTTGAAACATCATCAGAGTCTTTTCAGAACTGATGGGAAATGGTGCCACATCTAATACATTATTTATCAAGCTACAATTGCAGGAATAACAAATATCTTAATTAGTGGAATTAATCAATTATGCCTTCATACATTAGTTGCCTGTAGTCCTCTATAAGGAAAAAAAAGTTTCTTCTGTTATTCTACCTTTTTAAAATGTGGTTATGATGCTCTCCTTCTTTCAAGCATTTAGAACAAAGTCCTGATAATTTAATTACATGCCTCATTCAAATTCAGGATCATATGAACCTGTAATGGCTCAAATAATCTGTTTACTGATAATACATCCAGTAGTGCTTTTTTTTTTTTTTTTTTTTTTTGAAGGGAGAGGGGAAGGGAGAACCTTATCTGCAATTTCACTTTGGTACAGTATTATAAAAGAATAACAATATAGTTGTACAGTCTGCCATTTAGTTCAGTGTTTTTGGGTGCATTTAAGCTATTGAATTAATCTCACTTTTAAACAATAGAATATAATACTTTAATAGCTTGCCTTTGCACTGGCTTTGTGGGATGCTGAAATTAGTATTATAATGCACTGTGTATAGTTTCTGCTGAATCTGATTGCTTTAGCAGCAGTCAGTTTGATAGTATCAGGTTCCAGCTTGCATTGCTGGGTCAACATGGACCCAGGCCATTAAAGGAGAAAGGTTCAGGGAAAGTTCATTTCTATTGTTTTACCATGGTTACAAAACAGAAAAAAAAAAAGAGAAATCCTGCATTTGTAACATATTGCTTCCTTGGGCCCTGAAGGTAGTATGATCTTTTTTTCCTCCTAAATTGAACGCAGAAATATAAACCTCCTGATTATCTGTAATGTAAACAAAAGAATATTTTTTGATCGCTTTTAAAGTAAAACACAGATGTTCTGCATTGACTGCTGATGTCATTAAACAAAGCGTTTGTATTCATTTAATATGATCTTCCAAACTGTTAGCATTTAAATTTGTTACTAGGTCAATAGAAAACTTCAAACTTCATACAAGCTGTTATAATACTGACTTCTGTTTACATAATTTTCACTTTAATTAGCTCACAGTAAGCCTGTTGAAATAAGTATGTTTGCTTTTTCTTTAAAATAAAGAAGTCCATTCAAGATTTTGTTGTGATTATAAAGTGAAGAAACATTTTAATGAAAAAACATCATCTTAAATGTCATCATATGTGTGTAACATTTACAGCAAGGTTCTAAACCACTCATGACGTAACATTATGAAGGGGTTTAAATCTTAAGATAAATGTGTTTGTTACATATATAAGGGAAAAAATAGAGAAAGAATAAAGGACTTATCACAGCATTAGTATGTTTTACATGAGAACTGGTGAAGAAAGCTAATTGTACAGCAAGAGTACTTCATACAAAGAGGTAAATTGTGTAATGGGTGTAATATAGAATAAAATTTGGTATCTGTACCAATATGAAGAAATTCTGCAACGCAGATGGTTTCACAAACATTGTGGTGATGGAAAGATTTGCACGAAATTTGATGAATTCTGAAGGTTGTGACATAGAATAATTTTCAACAGTATGTTTTTATTTATAAAGGCTTTTATGGATAATTCCCATAAGACACTTTTTAGATAAGTGAAGCCATTTTTAGATTTGACTGTTATACAAGTCAAAGAGATAATGGCATTTAAGACAGTACTCGTTCTGGAAACTAGCTTTCGGGGGTGAGTTTATATTTGTTATTTTCCAGAGTTGCCTACCTCTATTATTATTAACTATGATCTCATTAAGAAAAACAAATTTCACATATGCTAAGCTGGGCCAGGTTGAATGTGTATTTTAATTTAAGATCTTTGGGGAACATGCAGATAATATTGTTGACTTAGTATGTGTCATTAATCTTCCAATATGGTGGTGCAGGGCATAAGATCTTAGGGTCTGTCTACTCGAAATGGTTCACAAGATAGATCTGTGGTCATTTGAAAAATTCATTTCACTGTACAAATGCATTGACTGAATTAACATTTGAGTACTAACAATCATGTTGTGGAAAGGAAAAAAAGAAAGGGAAATATTTGTTTGGCATCCGTGAAAGTTAAAAAACTTTATAGAGTGCAAATGAGTGCTAAGTAAACTCTATTACCCTTTGTTTACCCTTAACTACACTTCTAAGGTTGGTATCCATTAGCAAATGACATCTGTTTTTTCGTTTGACTGTGGTGCTCATTTTCTTTCTTACATGATTGTACTTATGTTGTGGTGCCCTTTTAATCAGCTACAAGGGTTACAGTCTGTGTATATGCATACTGCACAAACAGATACACACGTGTATATGTGTTTGCTACAGCACCATAGAATCATTTAAATTGGAGCCATTAACCTAACACTGCCAAGTGCACCACTAAACTGTGTCCCTAAGTGTCCCAGCTACTCAGATGGGACTCAGCTTCACTGGGCAGCCTGTTCTGATGCTTGATAACCCTTCTGGTGAAGACACTTTTCCTAATATCCAGTCTAAACATCATCAGACTGACACTCCTGTAGTTCCTAGTATGATGATGTGATGATCAGCCTTGGAGATTGAGGTTCTGTCATGGTGGGGAAACTGGAAATGTTTGTCTTTCACCATTTAGTACTCGGTAGAGGAGTCACGGAAGCTAGAGCTGAACTGTTTGCATACTGTGTGTTTCTCTAGTTCACTTGAGTAATGCGTAGTCTCACAGCCCAGTGGGAGAGAAGATGGCAATCAGTACTTTCTAAAGATAATGAAATCTAGATTCATTCCTCTATTGCTTTAAGGTGTTTTGGGATGAGAACACCTATTGCCTTGGTACAGATTCCTTGGCAGAGACTTCTGTGTGTGGAGAGTGTACTGCCCTGTATGGTCTGTAGATACACATATGTATGACATATATACACACATACAAGCAAACATGTATCTCAAGAGAAGAGTTACTGGATGAGAAAGAAAGCTCTTGCAAGGACTACATCCTCCTTTTCCCCAGGAGTCCAAAGCATGCCTTGTCATTTTTTTTCCCTTAAGTCATTGAATAAATGGATAAATTGTAACAGACAACTGCTTTACTGTTCCACATGTTGCTTAAAAACATTAAAATTTTTATCTCTTTTAAAAGGTAGTATAATGAGAATATATTGAGAAATATGAGAAAGCATCATTACACACGTATACTTTGGCCACTTTATTCAGTTCTGTTAAAACAGAATATATCTGTTATCTAAGTCAAGAAAATTTGGAGAAGGATAATTGATTGATACAAAGATCTTCTAATTTGCCATTTTCTTGCTCTACTCTCTTCTTCAAATATTGTTACATTTTTTGAAAAACTGCATGAGCTCACTGTCCAGTTAAAGAGCTTGAGTGTGCTTTTGTATTGGAGAGCTATAAAGTTATGAAGACATCACCCTGACCTTCAGCCAAGCATGTAACCAAACATGTTACTGGACAGGATAATATTTAATTTGATTCCTGTTCTTTGAAAGGAACAGTCTTTGACTGTTTTGTATTATTTTTCCTTAAGAACTCAATCCATTACCACACAAACCCAGGTCTGTTAGAAGTATTTATAAATATAAAGTAAGTATTTTTGGTCAAGTAGGTCTTTCTTTAGTATCATCTTTATTACTGAAGCTTGAAACTGCAAAAGCTAATACAAAGTCTCAAACAAGCAGCTACAGTCTTGGGGAAAACTTTAGCACTGATGAAAATGTATCTCTTAGTTTGACCCATGACAACTTGATCAATGTCTAACATTCAGACATCATCAACCAGAGCAAATTCAGAGAAAAAAAACCCTCGGATTAGTTTATTCGATGATTTTGGGTAATTTTTAATATCTAAGGCCTTAACTTGCATGTGACATAACATTTCCAGAGCTTTTTCTATGTGTAAGCAAGACAGAGTGATGGAAGAGTAGATTTTTATTGGTAAGAAAACAGAACAGAAACTGAGTCTGCTTACTTTTTGAAGATAAGCCTTTCAGAAAAGTGGAAAATATGGGGAGTTAAAATATAGTTGTGAATTGACACCTGCTTTAACTCTTGCCTAACTTGATTCTGGGTGTAGAAATATGTCTGTAATTACTGTGATCAATTTGTATTTCATTATCATCTTAATGCTCAGTCAGGATTTGTTCTTGTTGCGCTACCACTAAGCTGTATGTGTCCTGTACTGATGAAGATGTGAGTTCGTAAAAGGAAGAATGAATTGAATTAAAGGTTTCTCAATGAGGATTCATCATGAGAATGCATTTACAAGCATTATAATAACTTGATGAATTTGGTCATTTTTATTTTGGGAGTTCTTTATTCTGGCTAAAGTGAGAGGTTTTGAGGTGTTTGCCTTTTCAGACATAGTGCAACAGTAATATGACTTAATTGAAAAGTCTAATGTCTTCATAATGTACTTTTAAGATGGGAGGTATAGGGACTAGAAGACCATATGTAATTTTTCAGTCACAAAGTAAATACAGAGCATATCTATATTTAAATAAACTTCTCAGTTAATGATTTATGCATTTCTATAAAATAGATCCTTCAATATCTTCCTATGTAACTCAGCTGTATGAAGATTCACAAATGGAATTATCAGAATTACAAAGAAATATAATAATAATTTTAAAAACTCTTACCAGAAGTAGATACATTTGTCAGCTCTATTATCTAAAAACATACTCCTTGTACTTTGTAACAGAAATGACTGATTAACCTTTCAGCGTTTCCTTAGGATAATACATTAGTAGCAGACTGTTATTCTGATAGGGCAGGCTTTACATAAGGTAGCTGTGGGACAGCTTGGAGCACTGGCTGCATTTCAGGCCTGCAAATTATTTACCTACAAGCACTGACTAAGGGTTATGGCGATATATTTAAAGATATCACTAGATTTGATCCTCTGTTGCTTGACAGCAATGCATGAGTGACGTTTAAATTGTTGAAAGGATAATAAATCTAAGTGTCTTAGGTTGGATCACTTTCATATTTCCATTTGGACTTTCAGTACTGTCTGTTTTTCTGTTATTTTTTATGTATATATTCTGTCTATTATTTTAGGACTTGGGAGTCTGGGACTGATATTCTGTATTGTTCAAATTACTGTAGAACTACTGCTTTGGAGGGAAAACTGTGCTACTCTACATATGGTTATAGATGCTGCTCTGCAAAGAAAATGGGAGGTTGAGTTTGAATGATTGTTTCTGTTCCTTGCCATGCACAAGGAAAATAAAATACAAGTTTATTTTACTATATTCCATAGTAGAATATAATGGCCAAGCAAGGCTACATCTAGACTTGGAGGGTTGGAACACTGTAACACTCCTGGGATCTTGATTTCACAAACAGATTTTGGGGGACTGGATACACAGCTCAGGGTTGTATTTTCCTCCTGGAGTATACCGTAATTATATGTTCCCTTTAAGTTAATTTTTTGCCGTGTTTTGGAAGTAAAGCACATCTAGAGCACACACACAGATTTACTAATTGAAGTGTATCTACAAGGGTAATCACCACTCCTGTATCTCTTGGTCCACATGGGGTTTCAGTGATGAGCATTGCACTGGGTGTTGCACAAACCCATTGCTGACTGATAGCTGGTTACTATCCCAAACAATATGAAGTCTGACAGAGGTGAAACTAATGGTGTGCATACTCTTTAATTTCCAGTTTAGGACTTCCTTACTGATACCAGCTAGAAGTGCACTCAAAGGGCAGACCTATCTCACTCTGACCCTAGCTATCATCTGCTCAAAACCTGTAATTTTTAGTGCTCAGTACTCATCAGTACATTAATACTCAGTATGTATTTATACATATATGCAAACACACACTGCCTTATCTAAAGGTTTAAATTCTTGATTTTAATGGACACTGCTTATTACCATCAGTGTTACATCAGCTGAGCAGTTATAGCTGTGCAGACCAGCAGAGAGTCTCTTCAGTATTTCCTATCGCTACTTTTACTCTCAAATGTACAATAAAAGTCACTTTCAAGCTTTTATTTAGGCGATTCCAGCAATTCTTTGGAAGAGTATGGTTAATGAGTGTGGGTTTTCAGAATTAAAAATAAGGTGAATAAAGGGCAGTGAACATTAACCACAGTCTCTGGCAGAAGCTAGAATAAAATTTTTCATTTTGAGTATAAAGAGTTTTTTAAAGGGCAAAGGGTTTAAGATATAGGCAGCTTCATTAAAAAGGTGACAGTTCACTTGTTTCAGCATTTCATGCAAAGAATTGTGGCCAATTAAGTGATGAGTGCATTCAGATATTACAGTGGATACACTGATATGATGGAACTCCATTATCAACTGTTATGAATAAGAATACCATATTAATTAAAAAACTACCAGGAGAACAAGAATATTTTCATGAAATACTTACTTAAATAGTACAATATATTTTTTCTTTCTTATTTGAGGTTAAATCGTCATCAAAATGTTTATGTATCTTAAATTTAATACAGGCAGTAATGAACATTAGCTCTGTCACCCCTCAAGCAATGGTGGGCTTGAATCTTTTGTAGATAATTTTTTCTTGTTGTGTTTCTGTTCTTTTTTTAAAATGGATCTCAAAATGGCAGCTGCTTCCCAGTATGTCCTGATGGAAAACAAATCAGATGATATTTTTCTAAACAAGTTAAAAAAAATTTCTTAAACAAAGATATTCACTTATGTATGTGTTCAAGAGTATGCTGTTATATGGCCTATTTCTGCTTTGAGTCTAATTGGTTATTTGTACATGCAATTATCTGATTTATGTTCACAAATTTGTAATTACATGTGCAAGCTATATACAGAGATGAATACAGATGGTTAGAAAACAAGCCTTGAAGCAGGACTTTTCATTCCAACTAAAGTTCATACATTTAAATCATTGTTTCAGGCCATATGCAGACTCTAACAGACAGAACCACAACAGTGAAACTTGCTTTAAATTAGGAATCATCTCAGCAACTTGGAGTGGAAACTTTTTGAAAAAATTAAAAGAAAGCTTAAAATTCTTTTAGATTGTGTCATTGTGTCAAGCCTGCCTTTCTGGCCTATTAGCTCCATGCTTGACATTTTTGTATTATATATAGTAGATGATGTTTTGAGGGGATGTTTTTAGAATTAAAATCCTAAGAAAAGATGAAAACAGTTGAGGAAAAAAATAGGCTTTGCATCTGTTATAGTCTGGGGTTTCATGTGGGTGAATAACACTGTTAGAAGGAATCATTTAACTTGCATATTTAATTTTGGGTGCGGTTTATGCTGTAAGGTTGAGTGAAATGGGAAAGGCATCTGTTATAACTTGACAGAAAGAGGATTTGTGGGAAGCATGCACTTTATATCACTACTTTTTCGACATTTTTTTAATTTAATTTTTTTGGTAGTTACAGGAATTATTCTGAAAAGACAGCAGTGTAAATAGAGGAAATAAATATTATTTTTTTCAAGGTTTTCTTATTAATATTGCTAGTATTCTTAAATAACTTCCTTCAGGATCTCCAGTGCTGTGATTTCTGAGTACTCTTTCTGAAGCAAGGTTTGTATAATGAAAAAAAAAAATCAATATGGTTTGAATCTGTGCATGAGTTCCATTTAGTAATTGCATTTGATTTTTCGTTCAGACTTATTTTTGACTCTGTCATGTATGGCCATCATCATCAGAGGCTTGTGTTTCACAGTTATTACATAATCATGAAAGCCAACATACTTAAATGTCTTAAGAACTTTCAGGCAGATCTAGTGTTTCAGCTAATCAGATGAAGCAGTGAATTTTTAGCTTAATTTACTTCTGACATCATCATTCTGCCACCCAACAGAATTAGCTTAATTTCTTGTCTGTTTTTCCCTTTCCAGTAGATGACTTACAGATTTCAATTTCATTAAGAGAACAGGCACATGTCAGTAATACTTTGAACTTATGTACAATCACAACTGTATTCAAATCTCGTAATGTAACTTACCCCAGTAACAGATTTCTAAATTGTTTAATTCCTTTCTTGACATTTAGGTAATTCGTATATTCAAGAAGTATGGTCAGTCAAGGAGAATCTTCTTCTTACATTCTTTTATTGAGTTTGTAGTGGGACTTCAACCACCAAGGGAGAGCTGGCAGGTGTTGCTCTAATTTATATTTTGTGTGTTCTTCCGCTCTTGTACCTTGTATCTTGTACTCTTGTATCAAGAATGCTACTAATCTTGCTGAAAAGAAGAGGGATTTGGGTTGCAATGCTGAGGAAGATGGAAATGACATGCTGTTTGCATGACAGATCAGTTAGGAAAAGAAATAATTCAACAAGGTCTTCTCTACCCCACAAAAAGCTTAGTATCCTAGTACTAACCAGTGTTTGTGCATTACTGCAGTAAATGACTTTGGAATGAGATATGAAGTGAAATATATTTTCTTCCATTTATTTTTCTTGCACTGATAAACTGGTCCTGCATTTTTGACCAAATATCCACTTTTGGCCATTTTGGTTCAAAAATAGCAGAAAAGTGTTCTGTTACTGAAATGCAGTAATAGTTTATCAGCATGCTCTCTCCACTACTCACTGCTCCAACATAGCCTAATATTTTGAATATTGAGTAAGATTTTGAAACAGATCTTTATATTTATTTTTATCAACATTGTTTGCTGTCTCAGTAACTCCTAATATATCATGAGTTCAGCACTAATCATTGCGTGAGAACATTTTCTGTTTAACTGTGAGAAGAAAAATAAATGTAAGGTAATTGCACTGAGAATTTTATTGTTTTACAAGACTGCTGCAAGTAGAAAGGACACGGTGTGATTTCTAACGCTTGTTTTACTAACTGCCAAAATAGATGTATGCCCAGTTTCAGAATTGCATTCTTTTGCTTTGTTCTTGAGTGGGAGTAGAAGGGGAAAACCTAAAATAGTAAAGTATAAGGTTTGGATCGATGTACTTTGTCATTTTTTTACCTTTAAAATGCTAGTTCAGTGCATTAGAAATATTTATGAAGGTTACCTTGGCAAGCGTTTTCCAAGCAAAGGAATTAAATTACACAAAAGGTTTAGTCAGTCTTCCTAGACCGTATTTTTCAGAACTGACACGCCCTTGGCTCAAGTGTTATTAGTCTGAAGGCTGCACGTATGATGAGGAGACCAGCACAGAAACTATCCCAAAACACAGAAGTACTTTGTGGGTCTGTCTTTGATCACAGGTTGGCACAGGGTATCCCTGTCTTTGCACTAAATCAGCAAGTGGTCTCTGGATGTGACATCCTCAGCCCTTTTGCAGTGTCCATTGCCTGGCAAACACATAATAACCACTTCCAGTGGTCAAAAGTTCTGTGTCAGGCTTTGAAGCAGTGAGGGGAGGTAGAACAATGGAGAAATAAAGCCTAGATTTTCAGAATATACCTAAATGAGATGCAAAAATGGTGATGTAGCTAAAATTTGTATTGATATTTAAAGCTGTTCTAAGCAGGTCTAAGAACATAACAACCCACATTAAATAAATACACCAAATGCTTGTTACAGATTTGCTGCGTATCACCTCTGGAGTGTGACTCTCCCTGGCACCCTCCAATATTACTGATTATAAAACTGTCTGGCCAGTGGCAACTTCACTGCATCGTATTTACTCAGTTACAGATGAGGATAATATTTCTGTGCACTAAACTTGCTCACAAACAACAAGGTTAAAAATAAAACTGTAAATGTAGAAAACTGGCCCTGAAGTTAATTAATTTTGGCTAGAAAGGCGCTTTGCCTTCTTACGGCTGGTCAGACTTGCAGTTTTCTTTAGGGATACTTCATGTATTAAATAAAGATAATTTTAAAGAGTGAAACTTTGTTCATCTAGTGTTAATATTGTGCAATTGTGATTTGAGAAAGATAAATCAAAGCATTATCTCAACTTTACTGAACACTCCATTACTTTTATAGTGTATGTTTTGCCATGCAATTAGTCATCTATAAAATGCTAGTAACATGCTCTGAGAGGTACATACTACTCATTAAGAGTTTCACCTGTTTTGGAACCCTTGCCTTCCTTGGTGCTCAAAACCCCTAGCAGAAATCAGTGGGAGGTCTACATAGCTAAGGCTTTCAAGGATGAGACCTGTAAATTTTAAAGTCATGTCTGTCTTCTGGCAGATAGTGAAAAGGGCTGAATGCAGTCTGATTACTTTTAAAACCAGCAGATAAGCCCATACTTATGCTCCCTTTGTCTCTTTCCGTGTGATTGTGTAGGACAGATTTTCTGTTGATTATGTCTTCTTTTAATTGTTTTGCACTATCAAAGTGATTTCTAAGAGTGAGTTCATACTTGATAATGCAATTGGAGTTATATAAAACTTTAAAAATATTATCAAAGCACAACAGTTTAACTGATAAGAAACACTGATTCTTCCATTTTTTATTCCTTTATTCAGCCATCTGTTGTTGCCTAGATGTGGTAGCACAGGAAGGATGTAAGACTAATATATGTTGATCAAAAGACAAAACACCCCCATATTTTGTGACAATATACTCTCAATTGCTTCTCATGTTTTGTGCTGTTCGTGCCACCAATCACAGTGCAGTAGAGATATACAACCCTGTCGTTCCAAGACGAAAATGCTACTGACATAATATTCCTTAATGTATTCCTTAATGTATTTGTGAAATTGAAGGGGTGAAATACAAATCTGGCAAAAAATGGTGGATTTATTTTCAGGCATTCTGGAAAGTGTTCTGGGTATCTAATTAGCTGATGCTAATGAAGAAAATATCTGAGACTTTCGAGGTTTACCAGTCTACACCTTTAGCTTCCCATTCACATAATGGTATATTGTAATTGTAAATTCTGATAATTGTCTACAAAAATAAACCTCAATTGTCTGTGGGAATGTATTCTAAGACTTCAAAAAAGACAGAAATTTTTCACACAAACTTGCACAAGCATATAGAAGTCAGATGGCTTTTCATGGGACTAAATACATTTAGGTGGTTCACTTTAAAAATGACAACTCATTTAGTAATATGTTATCCTGTAGAAAGCATTCATTTTCTTCTTCAACATATATGAAAACTTAGGTTTTAGAGAGGAAAGTACCTAACTTAGAGGAAAGTACTTAACTTACTCATATTTCTAAAAGCAGAGTGCCAGTGTATCTATTGGATATCTTTTCTAATGGGTAAGCAAGGAACTGTTAACTTCCCTATGACTTCTCCCCAGGTATTTATTGGTCTTAAACAGTTATTGATTGTGGCTTCCTTGAAACCTTGTTGAAACTGTCTAATTTCTGCTTTCTCTAGTTACTCTTCAAAGAATGAAACAGTAGTCAGGAAGACCAACTATGACTTCCAGATGTAGGGCTGTTTCTTCTAGCATCTACTTGTAGAGTTCCCAAAAGACTCTTTGACTTTTCTGTGCTATGACCTTAGGTATTCAAAAGATTTGTGTTGGCTTTTGAGTTTTTCGCATTTCAGACTGTTTATTGTAGCTCTAAAAAATCCAGACTCTAGACATCTTCAAAATCAAAATGGGTCATCTTCGAGTAGTTTACCCACTGAGATAATTAGCATTTCCATAAGAAGAATTCAAAAGAACCAGTGTTGTTCATCCAGTGATTTTATTCAGATAAAAGACAAAATATTACAGTACCTTTTATATCTCTATAAAAGCTTATATACAAAATCTAAATTTGAGTAAAAGAGTATTATCATCAGTTTTTAAATGATGTTTTTTGTATCTTAGTGTCATCAACTAGAAGAATAACTTACTTTGCTCTGGCATTTAAATAGATCTTTTACATAATGAATCAAATCATAGCTATTTAAATTTTGTTTTCATACTGAAGACAAATCTACTGATTTTGATACAAAATAGGAATATGGGTATTTTGAAACAGGCTTTTATCTTGGAAGGAAAATGAACTTGTCCTAATCTAAAAATAAGTAGGTCTTTACTATACACAAGTTTATGAAAAATACCAACAAAATGATTCATTAAGCTATTTTTATCATCCTGTTTATGATAGTTAAAATAAGTTGCTGTGCTTTTGATTTTTTTTTAAAGAGTTTATCGTATAGCTATAAAAATTATAATGAACTACAAAACAACATATGAGAGTTTTCAATTCAAATCAGTTATTATTTTTTGAAGTAATTTTTGATGTAATTTTCCCCACAACTTTGATAATGATTCATATGATATTTTTGCAATTCTTATAGTTTGAAAACAAATCTTATAAAATGGTAGTATTGCAAGTCAGTAGTTTGGGAAATGAAGGAAATGCATAATATAAATAACAAAGTCAAGTATTGTCACTTGATCAGTTATTGAAGACAGTTAGATTTATTAATTTTACTTATGTATTGCATAGTCTACCGTGACTGTAAATCAGATCTTCTAGGCCTTAAGAAATAATTCCTAATGTGTCTTACTGTGTTTTTCTAGCTTACCATAAGGATCAAACATTTCTTAAACAGTTAAAGGCCTTTTTATAGTAGACTGGAGTTAGTGTCACTTTAAAATTGTTTTAGGATTAAGGAGGTTTCCTTCTCAGAAATTTCATTTAAATGTATCCTGAGTTGGAAGGACCCTGCCAGGATCGTGGAGTCCAACTCCTGGCCCTGTACAGGACTATCCCCAGGAGTCACACCGTGTACCTGGGATTGTTGTCCAAATGCTTCTTGAACTCTGTCAGGCTTGGTGCTGTGACCACTTCCCTGGCAAGCCCGTTCTGATGCCCAAGCATCTACTAAGTGAACTATTGTTACTAGGATTGGAATTGGGAGCTTAGGACTTTATAAAAACACTTATTTGGTAAAGTTTGGGATAAATCATGGAATAGAGTTGGATTACTGGGCTCATTTATGGCTTTGAGTGTGACAGTCCTTCTGTATAGACTAGCACAATTAATTGATTGAAGAAGGTGACCACAGGAAGAGTTCTGCCTTGCATATTTCAGTATCAGTCATGTATAATTTGTTGCCGACCTTTGTTTGCAGATTTGGTCCATAACTGTCTTCTCTTGGGCTTTGAAGAGTGGTGGATTTATTCCTCAAAATCAAAGACAAAACCATTCAGGCTTCACCATGGCTATACTTGGGAGAGCCTTTGCAGTTGTGAACTTTTTTTTAAAGACCCAGAAGTCATTGGTACATAGTGCTTTGTGCCATGGCACCCTGCTTATGTTTTGTTATGTTGTTGTCAGACCCTTCAATACTCATATCACTGCAGTGATTTGAGAACAATACTTCACCATAGGTACTTAAATTAAACCATCAGAGTTTTCTTACATAGTGGCATGTTTTGATGGGTGAATATATTAGAAACACTCCATTTAAATCAGATCATTTTTGTCTCTAATTTTTTTTTTCAGTTTTATGTGTACTCATGGCATGTTTATTTTTATTGTAAGTCACAAAAGAAATTTCAAAGAGAAACAGAAGATAATTTGGTTTTGTGAGCTGGAATAAGACAATATTCTCTTTCTACAACTGTCTTTCTTGTAGTTTTGAACATATGATAATTTTGTTTGTATTAAAGAAAATCAAAAATCCCAAACCAATCAAAGAAATTACCAAGCTTATAATTTTAATAATGACCTCAGATCAGGACATTAAGTAGGGAATTAATGATCAGTTAAGGTTAATGACTCAATGCCTTGAGTCATTAAACTTCAAGAAAATGCTCTGTACTTTGATTGGTTTTGGTTTATTAAAGTTAGGTTGTAGAAGGTGAGAAAAAAAAGAAGGGTATTTCCAAACACAAGGGGAACAAATACGAACAGAAAACAGAGGTATTTCATTATCTGCCTCATTCTGCAGTCACAGCATAACTATAAATATCATTATCCTTGATTAGAGTTTTGTTAGTATGAAGACCTAAGGAGCAAAATCTTTCATACTCACCTTTCTTTTCTCTCCTGCTTTGAAACACATGAAGAACTTCAAATGTTTGACAGAACATAGGTTAACACCGCAGTTTTGGAATGGTACATCACCTTATTCTGTGAAGTTATTCCACAATGTCCCCTAAATAAGCAGTTATAGGGCACTGCAGTAGTACTACACTATGATCTGTGCATAAGAATATGAGCCTTTGGATATGCATTGTATGTAGCAGGTACATATTTGCATGTAAGTGGGTAATAAGTATTTTCATTGTAATCCGTATCTAATTTGTATGCTACTTATGCAGTCCAGGAGATGGAAAGTTGTGTATGTGAGCATTTAACAGCAAGGAGTGCTTAAACCTGAAGCCCTTTATTTTTCCATACTGGAAATATAAGCAGATGTAAGCTGCTATGATGGTGGTGGCTCAACAATATCTTACAAATAATTCTGAGTCCTTTCTGACATAAAGTAGTATATTTAAAGTAAGGTGTCTTAGTGAGATTTTCACTTTAAATAGAATAAGGGTTAAATGATAACTTGACTTATCTTTTAAATGACAAAAAATAAAGAAATTGCAAGACCTTTTCACACATTAGTTATGTATTGTCATTTATCATCTAGATATCAGGCTAGCAGTGCGAAGTAATAAAACATATCATCGAAAAATGTGCTATAGGTCTGAATCACTCTTTCATTCCACCTCCCAGCTAACTGTAGTATTAAATCAAACAAGCAGAACATTTCCTTAGGCAGCCATTGCCTTTTAATTTCCTGAAGAACCTTAAAATATCATTCATTACAAGTACTACACATATTTGGTTTTTAAAAGTCTCATAAATCAATAGCAGGCTGACTGTAATAATTATTACAAGTTAGTGCATAATTTTCGTGCTGAAGGCAGCATGCAGAACTTTAGCATATGCAAACGAGGCAATTCAAACTGTGTATAGATATTAATATGAAGAAGCAGGTAACGAGGTGCAGGCTATGAATTATGCATCAGGAGCGGCTGATCTTCAATGAGGAAAATGAATTCAGCATGTAATCTAATTAGTGATGGAAGTCTATTACATCTAACTGCAAAAGCAACCGTCCTTGAAACAAATTTATTTACAGTCCATGTTACCACTTGAAACAACTTTGAAATGATGTGTAAGACAACAGCTTAATTGTAAAAATTTTTTTGTTTGTTTGTTTCAGTTCTAGACCTGGAAGGCCTCCTAAGAGGACTCAAAGTGTCACCTCCCCAGAGAATTCCCATATCATGCCGCATTCTGTCCCAGGCCTAATGTCTCCTGGAATCATCCCGCCAACAGGTAGGATCACTGTTTCTACACCTTCACGCAGGCAATTGTTTGAATTCATGTCTTATATTCACTTGTTCATAGATTAACAGTCTAGGAAACCAGCATCCAAGTATCACAAAAGAGTTCCCATAATGTCACATTATTGCTACATAAACATGCTGTATGTAATGGAAATTGCGGCAGCTCGGTACTTTAAAATAAAAAGAACTGAACAAATAATAACCCATTATAATTTTTTCCCCTGTTCTTTCTCTTTATAAACAAAAACCTTTCAAAGCATGAATTAGCTATCATTAGACAATAATCTCCCTATTCATTTTTAATAGTTCAGATATCTTCTGGTTTCTTTTGCTACTTTGCTTCATTAGCTAATGTCATCATGAATATAGTTGCCTGAAGAAACTGAGTTAGTTAAAATAACTCTACGCTGCACACACGTCTTTCTTAATTTTTCATCCTGAAGTTCTATTTTTGATATGTCTCCTGAGGCCTTATACTAACGTAAAGTCCTGTAGCAGTCTGTTTCTCAAACTATATTTTCTTTTGAAAGTTACTGTAACTTCTTCTAGTGGAGACTTGCTCTTCGACATGGCTAAAGTAAGAAAGGCTGTGTTGCAGGGAGGAGATGAACAGTCACTTGAAGATGGAGGCACCCAACATTCAAGCTGTTGGTGGTGCTGCATTCTCTATCTTTGTGTTACAGATCAGTTAAACTCTGGCACTTGCTTCAGTAAAGCTCATTTGAGCTTCTGCTTCTTCCCCAGTTGTTTCCTGCTGATTTGCATGACTCAGTCTCTAGCACTGATTTTCTCTAAGACAAAGGAAAGATAATTAACCAGACAGATCCAAATAGAGAGGAGGATTACTTGATCTTGGGGACTGGATAGATGGGTGGATGTTTGAGTACATGCCCATGTTCACATGTCTGGTTAAGTATGAGCATGATCCTTTGGCATTGTTTTGGTTATAGATGACTAACATTTAAAAAAAAAAAAAAAGACAATTCAGAAACACCACATATCAGAAATTGTTGGCAATTTAGATGTAATGCTTTGTCAGGAGGAAGGAGGAAAGTGAAGAAAGTTTAGCTCAGTGGACAAAAGTGGGTCTGTGCCTCCTAGCCCTAGGTTCAAGAGCTGCTTTATATTGAGATAGACACATTGCCAGAAATATTTTGTTAGAAATGTACAGTTTTTTAAAAGACTAAAGATTAAGAGGAGTGGATCCATTATTAGGATGAAATGAAGTCAGACAAAGATTGGTAGGAGAGAGGTATAAAATACGGAGAGAGAAGGAGGGACAAGAATGAGAATGTAGGTAAGCATGGGAAAGTATCAGGCAAGCAGGACTCACGGTAGTAGTATGGGCAGCTGTGACCAAAAAAAAAAGAATCATGATTAAAATACTTTACATGATAGAATTTACAGGATAAAGTGTAGTATAGGAAATAGAGATGGTGCAGAGTAAATGCAACATGACAATAATAGATGGGTTCTGTGTGGAGAAAGAATCAAAGTTTTTGTAGGGCAGAAGCATTCTTGTTTATGAGGGAGAGATCAAAAATTACAGAAGCAAAGAGAACTTATTTGGGGAAAGTAAGGCAGGAAAATATCAAAGAAAAAAATAAATGTGAAAAGTAAAAAGGAGATGAAAGAAGTCAGAGACAAATATGCAGGCCAAAAAGAGGGAGACAGGAAAAGAAACCTTGTCAACAGTATCGTTTGGGGTTTTATGTTACAGTTAATATCTAAGAGCAGATCTCCTCTTGACTTTTTATTCTAAGAAAGCAGTTTAAAACCACAACTAATGCCTAAAGTATCCAATTCCTCTCTAGTCCTTTAAAGCCGGTCATAACAAGTTAATGATAAAAATATATGGTACTAAAAACACAGATCCAATTTCTTAGAGTATCAGCCCAGAAAAACAGATGCAGATCTTTTTAAATTATGATTAAAAAAAAAAACAGGAGAAAATAATTCAAAATTAAAGAAAATAGGCGTATGTAAGATTATCATTCGTCAAATCCTTTTAGGATGGTAATGCTTTGTGAGTCTCTTGCAAAAAAGGAAAGGTTTAAATGGAATTGCTATTAAGTTTGATCTGGTTTCTCATTACATGGCTTACCACAACAGAAGGGTGGTATGATTTTTTCCCATTGTGGTGGTATTGAGTTCAAACAGCACAAAAAATGCAAACAATAACACTGATAGAAACAAACTCTGGGGTCTAGTGTTCCATGGGGTATGCAAAGGTTCAGCAAAGGTAAGGAACATCATGACAGCAGTGCTACTTGACGGTCATTGCAGCATGCTATAGACAGGCAAGTCTGAAAATAGACTTACAATCTGATATTGTGAGTTCAAAGCAATGAACATTTGTACATTTACATGGTAAATAAGTACCAAGGCTACTTTCAGAGCCCTACCAAGTAAAAACTGCTATAACTGCAATAGATGACTTAGATGCCATTGTTATGTGCTACCACATTAGTTGATACGAGAAAATTCTTGCTGATTGTGAACATTTTACAACATATTTTCACTGTATATTCATAAAACCACAGAATAGTTAGGCTGTCAGGCACCAGTGGAGGTCACTTAGTTCAGCCTCCTCTAGTTGAAATAAGATCACACAAAGCAGGTTGTTCTGGCTATGTTCACTTGAGATTCTTTGAGTATCTTTGAGGATAGAGACACCATGATGTCTCTCTGCAATTTGTTCCAATGTTTGACTACTCTCAAAATAATGTTGGAGTGTTTTTACTTTTCAGTGGAATTTCCTGTGTTTCAGTTTGTGTTTGTTGGGCAACACTGAGAAGAGTCTGTCTCCATCTTCTTTCCTGTGTCCTCATCAGGTTTTCATACACATTAGTAAGATGCCCCCAAGTCTTTCCTAGGCTGAGCAGTCCCAGCTCTCTCAACCTCTCATGATATGTCAGGTGTTCAAATCCATTAATCATCTTTGTGGCCTTAAAGATGAATTTTTGTTTGAGAAGTTTGAATTTCCTGTTAGGATCCAGCTCTAAGCAGAAAAATATAAAACTACCAGATTGTTAAGTGCTTCCTCCCCCTTCTTTTTTTTTTTTGTAACAACTTTTTCTTTTTAAGCTTTCTGATTGATTTAATAATCTGAGTATAATAACTAAGTTTCCTTCCTGCCTACAAAAAAGTATAAGTGATCACACAAACAATTATGTGCTATTTAATGCTCTTTAAGTAAAGAGACCTGCAATTATTAAGTATATCTAGGATACACAACGTGATGATTTAATGCATTTTACTTGAAAATGTTCCTTTTTCTGAAGTGTGCTGCATAGTACAGAGATATACATTTAAAGGTGGAAATCTTGGTTCCTAAAGGGACTGGTTCTGCATGCATTGTTTATATATGCAAATATTATTATAAAACTGTATTTTAGAATTTCTTATGATGTTTCAGGACTGTATATTTTTGTAGGAGGCAAAGTTAAGGAACTCTTGAAAATATAGTATACCACTGGCCCAATCTGAAGGGAAAAAAAGAGAGAAAAGAAATAATATTCTCCATTTTTTAAGGGAGTATAGATTGAAGAAGTGAGGATCACCTCTTCATTGATATTCTGTCGATTTTATTACAAGATTCATAAATGTTGCCCACAAGTGCTGATCTATCTTCTGTCTTTCATTAGGGTCAGTTTATAGAATGCTACCAAATTTACAAAACACTAGTCACCTCACAAAAGGTGTTCTGGTGTTTATTAAAATAAATTTAGGACCTTTGAAGGTATGACAAAATGAGAAGTGTGTAATAACAGCAGATGAAGAGCTTCATAAATTGTCCAGAGAATTAAAATCTGCCTACGTTACAAATGATGTAGTCAGAAGAAAGAGTTTGGTGTAGGTTCAGACAGGTGTACTGACATTTCAGGCTTATCTAGAGAACATCTTGAAATCCTTCCAAAACTAGATGGCTCATCATAGTTGACTTTGATCTGCATATCTCTCTGTACTGCAGATCTTTTCTTGGCTAATGTGCTTCAAAAGATGTCTAAAGTTGAAACAGTAGATAATTGTAATTAATTGTGATTAATCAGAAAAGCAATGCTTTAATTTTTGAGTGTATGATATACACTGCGCTCTGTATTTTTATGTCTGTAGTAGCTATATAACATATAAAATGATACTTCCATTACTTTTCATACAAACTTGGAATAGCAATTCTTTTCAGTTTTCCTTTTTTTTTTTTGTAATTATTCTTCAGTATTTTAGGGTTTGAAGCTGCTTTTAAAGCTCCTAACTTAATTCTTCTGCAACTTGGACTACTGAATCTGTAATCTACAGGTGATGAAACAAGTAACTACAATATCTGTTACTTATTTCAGGAGCTGCATCTTTAAAGATAAATGAGAATTAGAAACACTTTTGGAAATCACTCATATAGTACATGATAAGAATACTCCATATATTAATATATATCTGTAGATATCTCTTTGTCAATTAAAAAAATTAATTTCAAAGCACCTTACATGTTTATTACATAACTTTTACATTAAATTAATCTCAGCAATTATGTTGCTATTATTATTATTATTTGAACAGGTTTGCTTTATGATAGGTATTTCTGTACACCTACTCCACATCTGATACCAAACTGTTCTTTTCCAGTGTAAGGATATTAAGCTTCCTGTTTCATGTGTACGAATTATAATTCCCCTCCTGTATTACACTGTTCTGTTTTTACTCTTTTTAAGTGGTAATCCAAAAATGTAATTTCTAATCTGATAATTTTTTTCCTCTTCTGCTGTAGGCCTGAGTCAATAAAAGTATATTTCAACTTCCATCCTGTACGAAATTCTCTGAGCCACAAAGCGTTTTTATTGGGAGTTAGAAAAAGGAGAGAGTTGAAAGGTTTTGTATAGATGACTGCAGCTTGAAGGACAAATGTAGTTCACAGATGGAGCAGCTGATAAAGTGTGGTAATGTTTTTGCCAAAGTAGATGATGAAATTATTTGGTATTTAAAGAAAGATTAATCACACAATTAAATAATTTCATTTTCTCTTGCTTGTAGTTAATGATGTTGTATTAGGCAGACTGAAAGAATGGTTAAAATATAATTATCATTGTTACTATATCCACATCACATATCCAAGAAACAAAATCTGTAGCTAGAAATATTTACTCCTGATAGGCTCAATCCTGTAAGGTCTTAAGAATTTAATTTACTGAAATAAATAGAATTGATGTCTATGAGTATTCCAGGGGCTAGAAATTATAAGTTGGAGTTACATACTTAGTATTTTTGAGAAGCAAACCTGTTATTCAGTTATTTACAGTGGGTACCTTTTTTGATACTATGTTGGTTAGAAAGATACACATAAATAAAGTTGAGTGGCTACTGCTTACTTATTTTAAAATGCATTCCATGTTAGCACAGTGTATTGGTTATTAGTATTTAATCATTTTTATTGTTAACATTGGTTTTGATTGGTGTTATAGAATGATATGCTGTTTATCTGTTGGGACTGAACTAACTTCTTGTAAAAATAAGCGGCAAAGTCCTGCTTTCAGAGTGATAAACTAATTCAAGAGACTGAATCAAATTACACAAACATTTTTTGCACTTCATTAAGGAAGTAGTCCTTATAATTAATGTGAAAGCTTCGATCATGTTCACTAGTTAATGTATCAGTGGGAAGATAAACTGACTCAACTCTGTAAATATATTATTTCATAGTTTTAAAAATAATAATTAAGGTGTAATTCAGGCCACCTGTCATCTCCTGAAAACAGTCATAATTTTGTCATATTATCATCCGGGTGAATGGCTAGCTATCTTCTACTCTATCACAAGAGTATTTATCACTGAAGCTCACTGAGCTTTGGAAGCTCACTAGTTTTAAGTTCCAGTGAGTCCCTTATATTTTTTGGTCATAAAATGTTTTTAGAACCAGGAATCACTTGCACAAATGGAACCTTTTTTATTAAGAACTGTTATTCAATAAGAACTTGTACACTTTTCAGTGTTTTATACAATACTACATATATTCAAAGCCTACAAGATACTGTTAGAAAACTGTGTAAGTTAGAGTCACACTTCATACAGGTTCACCCACTGCCTATTGAGAGGCATCCCTGGGTTGAACTGTTTCCCAAAATGCTCCTCTTTTTTAATATAGAGGAACAAGTTGATTCACTTCAGAAGAGACTCTGGGATTAAATATTTAAGCAGCGAGAATAGTCATGTACTTCAACATGCTCAAGGTACTTAAGAAAGAACTGAGCAAAGTTATTTTACAGTTTAGGTATGAGTTAGTGAATCCTCTTGTCAGTAGTCACTTAGTATTAGGTTGTGATGTGCACAGATTTATTACCTGTCAGTAGAAAATCTGAGATAAGAAATTTTTGTTTCTCCTGGATCACAGAATAATTTTGCCTTCTGAAGGCTAAGTTTTTAATGGTGTTGACTTGTGAATTTCCCCCTACAAATGATATTTCTGTACCAGTTATAGAGGATCCCAATTGAATGACCATATTCTGTGAAGATGAACTATTAGAAGATAATTATTTTAGCCATTAATTATGTGTGATTGTTTTCATATATAGGTAGTTTTACTAAGTCAGGTTAGATTTAACATGATAATAAAAAAAAGTCTCTGACTTAAAAAGCAACCCTCTCCCCAGACCCAGTTTTTTGTTTCAAATCATAGAAGTATGTTAAACACCTTGGGGGAAAAAAGACTCCTGCTTTTCAAAAGAATATTTAATAACAGTTTTTTATCATTAGGCTTTTCTGTAAACAAATAACATGTAAACTGAAACAAACAAAACAAAACAAAACAAACAAAAAAACCCAACAAAGCACCACGCTCTTGATACAAAAGAAAGTAATTAAAATTTTAGTCTGAAAGGCAGGTATGTGGTGAAGTTATCAGTGACTACTTTTGGACCTGGTAATGGAAGTTTTTATATAGTTTTCTGAGTTCCAATGCACTATTATTTGTAATTGAAAAAATTATGGAAAAGATACACATTGAAGCATACACTGATTGTTTATTAAAATTAAATTATTCAAATTGTAAGTTTATCAGTTATAGGTTATACCAAGATTTTCTTGTTGCTCAGATTTCGGGCAGAGTCTTTCAATAGAAAAACATCAAGATAATCATGCTCCTATTTTGCAGTTTTTCATATAATAAACCTGTTGGTTTTCCTCCCACACATGCCTTCTAATTAGAATGTTCAGCCAAAATACCAAACAATTTAATTTCTAATTGGTTCTAAACTAACCTTTTATAGAGCAAACCATGCATTGCCATTTTAAATATGAAATACGTAGTATTATTTTGTTAAACACTTCTCCTAGAAATGAACCCAAGCTGTTGAATTTGTAATAATATCTCAATTTTACAAATGTGCTGGTCTCTTATCTCAATGATGTTGATTGCTGTAGCAATATATTAACATGGTAGTTCTTAGAGTGGTACAAAGCTTAGTTTCATCATGTTGCTAACTGTAGTTCTGCATTAGCATGATGATGTGAAGTTCCTGAATCCCTTCAAGGTGCCCAGCTCCTTTCCTGTGGAATTAGACTACTTATGTCCTTGCATGACATGATCAATGAAGGGTGAATGTTTTTTTTTCTCTTCATTTTATATTTGATTTGCTACCAGTGCTGCATTCTGCATTCAATTAAAAAAAAATAGTTCAAATTTATATATTCCAAAGGTACAGTCCATGATTTCATTATCATATATTTGGAGATTCTCTAAAGTACAGAGAAAAACTGCAGCTTAACGTTTTTAACTCAGTCTGGGTTTTCTGGGAGGAAGGCAGTGTCAAATGTCATTGTTTAATATGATTGTCTCCTTTTTAAGAACAATCTGTCTGTTGTGGAGATTTACAGATTTCATACAGGGACTCAAATAAGAGAATATGTCAGGTTGCCCAGGTATTTTTGTTACAGGATACAGGATGTAGGTGAACTTCAAAACTGCTCGAGTGAATGGTATTTTGAAGATAAGTATGCAAGTAAGCATTATTTTATCTGAGCAGCTTTAGAAGACTACAACTCAAGGAAAAAAGATAACTAGCTATGTGCTATATTAATTTATTCTCAGGCATATGGTGTGATTCTTCGATATGTCCTGCACAGGGCCAGGAGTTGAACTCAATGATCCTGATGGGTCCCTTTCAATTCAGCATATTCTATGATTCCATGAATGTAGTTTTCCAAGAAGAACCAGTCACTCTGAGTTATCCTTATGACTTATAGCTCTAGTAACATTGCCTGCATGAATTGTATGACTCAATAGCATACTATGAGATTTTTAATGAATCCACTATCAATTATTCACAGTACACTGTATTGTTGTTATTACTAATGATGTCCTGTGCAATATATTAGAGTTATCATAAAGTAGTCTTAACTAGAAGAAGGTTTTTGAAAAGGAGGGTTGTTCTGGTTGATGTCCCAGGTTCAGGATTGCAAGGATAGGTTGTTCAAACTTGATTCCAGATCATCTGTGAGTTACTTAACATTTTTCTTCGTGTTTGGAGATCAGAGAGTATTTATGTCAGGAAGGTTATGTTGATGTAAAGTTAAGCACGTTTTTTAACCAGTTTGTGTGCTGATGAACACAAACATATTGCAAACATAAACTAATCTACCAGTTATTGCTACCAAGAGCTTGTGGTATACAAAAACCTGAGCTGATGGTCTGAGTTTCCATGCATTTAAGCTGATAAGTTTGAAAGCCTCATTTCACTTTCTTTAGATGAGAGGACTTCTCTTATTCCTTCAAGATGAAGACATGGGTAGATATGTTGGTTTGTTGGTTGCTGTGTGCCTGAGACAGCAATTGCAAAGGTAGAGTGGGATGGAAAACAGGGAAGAAGAGTTAAAAAATAATGTGTGTGATGGAGGGAAGGAAAGAGAGAAAATGGGAGGGAGGGGAGAGAGAAGTTCTTTATGAGTTGGTATAACCAACTTATGTAACATAATACAAACTAATTTGTTTGCTTATTAATTCATGACTGTTGAGAGGTTACAAATCTATGTTGGTATAGTACTTGTGTCATTGCTTTCAGGGGTTATCCTCTTTCCACAATGTGTGTACAGGAGGCTGCATTTTGCTTTTCTGAAATGTGCTTTAGTTACAAATGTTTTGTAAGTAACTCTTAAATCATCTCCTTTCAATCCATTCTTAAGTGCAATGAGTTAATGTGTTCAAGCTGTCAGCAAAGAATAAACTAATACTGCTATTAGTATTAGAAATGAAACTGGACATTTAGGCAAAAATCTTAGATTGTGGAGAATGTTATTGTTACTACATGATGATGTTGGTCATCCATTGATGATGTATTAGTTTCTGACTATGGAAACAGTATCACACTAGGACTGAGCAAGCTGGGGAGAGGAAAACTGCACCTAGTCAAGACAAAATTAATAATGTCACTGAGTTGTTTTGATTCATGAAAATCCATACAAATTGCAAATAGACAGTGTACTGACAAGTTTTGTTGAGAATTAAGGTTTTGTCAGTGTTACCCTTTTGTTAGGTGGAGGCTGAGATTTAGATTGACATAGGGGAAGTAGAAAAGGTTGCAATGAGTGTTTTAAATGGACAGATGCTTCTACTAAATTTCCTTTTCTCTATATTCATTATGCAGTCTTCTGTCACAGGCTTTAAGACCACACATATGGCTTGAACAATCCTGTTGCCTGTATTAAGAAGAAAGTAAATCGAATAGCATTGCTATTTGCAGATGGTTTTTTTTAAAGAATGTTTCCTTATAGCAGAAATGCCAAATTCAAGACATGAGTTGGTGTCAGCTGCCTATTCCAATGATCTCCATTTGTGACTGCATCAGGTTATTAGACCTATCTTGCTAGGAACCATAAAATCAAGGGTAGAATCTTAGATAAATAGTGTCGCTACTAAACATGGGGTTTTTTTGTTTTCTTTTGATAGTAAACTGATTCCTTAATTCATGTGTTTTGATGCATCAGTCCAATATACAGAGATCTAGATGTAATTATTGTGTTAGAATACTGACTCTGTAATGCCGGATCTGGGCAAGAGATTGTACTATTTAGGCTACTATTCCTGTAAAGAATATGACTTTTATAGATACATCTGTGCAAATAAATTAATTATAAATAAACCAGTTCAGAGTTGTTCTTTGTCTTGGAGGGCAGGCTTGCATCCTGCACCTTGCAACTGCAGATCTAAAATCTTTTTCTTATAATAGTCTTTCCCAACCTTCAAAAAAAAAAAAAAAATCCGTGTCTTCTCCTAAGGAACTGTGTCTATGGCCAGTTGCAGAACATGTTTTGTAGCTACATTTCAAAATCACTACTAGGTTGAATATCTTACTTGTTGAGTTTCTAGTATATTTTTTGTCTGATGAAACTAGAGGCAAAGTTTTTATGGAAGTTTTATCTTTTATTAGACCAAGTGCCAAAAACTTACAGGCTTTTGAAACACAAGCGCTTATGTCAGTTGAATGAAGTTAAGCACTATTAAGGTCTAAAAACATGTAAATGTAATTAAAAATACTTATATGGAAGTTCTGTTTTTAGTAAAAGTAACTTTGTTTCTCCACCTTCTGCTCAATAGCTGGATACCATTTGTCCACTGCATGTTAAAGATGGTGACTTTTTTCATTAAAATCTTTTTTTGAATTCTTTAATTGCTTGCTTCTCTACTCTAGGAGAAACCTCTTGATATTTTGAATTTACCTTTCCTCTTTTTTCCTCCTGTTCTGAAGGCCCCAAATTAACTTTCTGATGATGAAGAAGAAAACAAATGTACATTTTTTTATGTACATTGCCTTTATCCCTGAGAACAAAAAGAATCATTCAGTCCAAACATGGAATAACTACCATATCCACATCCACTTAGAAAGCTGAGGAACTGTTAGCTGATTTTGTACTCAGAAAAAAATTTTTAAATTAACAAAAGTTTTATTTGGAAAATTTAAGGTCAGAAATTCTTGAAATCAGAAATTACATCTACATGACCTATAACTGCTACCGAGATGTTGTCATCATTCACACAACTTTTTTAAACAGACTTCTGCCTGCATAATTTCCTCAAAAAACCCTTGTTTTTAAGTTATTTCATAGTTGCCTTAATGTGAATTTATTACTGTTGTTGTTGTTATCTTTTCTGATGAGTTTGGTTTCCAATTTATTTATTTAGTTAATTGAATCTCACTCATATTACCAGGAGTGAATTTGATAATAACAGTCAAAATATTAAACTTGCTATTAATATGCTATATTTTCTCAAAATACCTTGAGTTCCAAGTCACATGCTCTGAGCAAATATTTACTTTTACTCTATGTGAACAAATATTTTAGAATGTTCTGCAAGTGGTCTGGAATGTTACCTTTGTTACTTCTTGTTTTCAACTTTCCCCTGAAAATTGATAGAAGGAGTAGAATATGTAATTCTTTATCCATCTGAATTTGAGACATTTTCCTTAATGAGCACTGTCATTTTCACGGATTCAAGATTACACAGATTTAGCCTAGGCGTGAATTTTGAACTATATACATGGTGCTTTATAAACTCACAAAACTATGTTAGGAATGATTATTTTAATATATCATCCTTCTTCCCTCTCCTTTCTCAAACCTACTTTACTTAATACTCAGATTTATTTCATTAAACCTTTAATAATGGAAAGAAATTTTTCTAGAATGGGTAACAATAAAGGAAGAATAACAGTAAATGCTAACAAGGGATGTTTTTCCCTTACCATTTATTACAAATATTTAATTCCCTTGTCCTATCTACCTGACTAGGCAAGAGTTTCACAGAACTTTGTTTGGCCAATGGACTGGCACTTAAAAAGTTAAAAGGTGTATCAGGATTTTTGAATTAGAAATAATGATGTACGTTTTCAGAATTTTTATTTATTTTTGAGACTGTATTTTTTATTAAGTAATCAAGTAAGTTAATGGATTCAGAGGGTAGCCCAGATTAAAGTAGGGCATAGGCAAAACAGAAGGATATTTAATGTAACACTTACATAATTTGTAATTAAGTTGGCTGAGGGTTTTGCCACTGGATTTAACTTAATTTCTGTCTCACATCTTAGACTGTTTTAATTCAGTGTAACCACAGAAACTCTGTTTGGTCTGCCCCTGGAAAATCCTTTTTTCTTTGTGTAAAAAATTTGTGGTAAGTGGTTTTTGGGTTTTTTTTTTTGTTTTGTTTTACTGTATAATTCAGAACTGTTTATATAACCTCTGAGATAACGCTGTCTTTTGGAGTTGTATTTGAATCTGCTTCATTGCTCCTTTTAGAATTATTCATGATCTAATTGTATTTGTTCACTTAACACAGACCCATCTGTGGCCTGCTCCCACTAAAAGCCTCCTCATTTCATCCTCAGTCATTACATGTGAACATCTCACACATTGCTTAGCTCCATCTCAGTTTTTGTATAGTGTTGTTCCTATGGTTACTTACAAGGATTATTTGTATCAGAGTTTACTGTATGATTCTTTCACTTTTTATTTGTTGCTTTGGTATGGTTTCTGCTACTCTGACTCTGTATTCAAAAATCATGTTATCTTATATGAATGGTATGCTTCTCCTAGATCTAAACATCTTTTTCAGATGTGAAAGATTTGGGAGCTGATCATATCCTACTAAACATTTTTTGGGGAGAAGGTATTGGTATCATGGTGTGTGGTATGATGCTTCCTCATTTCTTTGAATAGTTTTGATTAGGCAACTAAGTTTGGTCCACTACACTGTCTTAAATAGGATATAAATACACCCCTTCCTCTCATTTTTCAAAAGTTATTGACTTTGAGATTCATCTGAATTCTGTCCCCTTTTAAATTCCTTTCTACTTTACACTTTTACGTTTTCACCATACACAAATCAAATCAAAACAAAGATGGTCACTTAAATTTCACTTTCTGGTTTTGCTTTTACATCTATAATATGCATAAAATTTAGAATAGAATAGAATAGAATAGAATAGAATAGAATAGAATAGAACAGAATAGAATAGAATATTTCAGTTGAAAGGGACCTACAACAATCGTATAGTCCAACTGTCTGACCACTTCAGGGCTGACCAAAAATTAAAACAAGTTCTGTAACTATATTTTGGCAAGATTATTAGATTCATTTTAGGTACCTTAATACTGTTGCTTCAAGCTTGACAGATTTATTACTTCTATTATTCTAGTGAGTCTGGAAGGAATGCTGTTAGGTAATGTTCTTTTAAAAAAAAATGAAAACCACTAAGCATTGATAGATAAATAAGTTGTAAATGAAAAGGGATTTCCAGTGCTAACATTACTCATTATTTCTCCTAAAGGCATCTTAAGTACCTTTTGCCAAATGTCTGAAGAAAATATGGACTTGAATTCTTATCCTTTTTTTCTTAGCTTCCTCCTGCTTCCTAGCAGCTTCTAGGAAATGTTTTAGATGATGTAAAAGTTTTGGACTGCATTGGTTTTCTTTCATATACTGCATACCACTTCTAGCAGAAATCTCACTGCCTGAGGCTACTTTGTGAGAAATCTTTAGCTTTGTATAAAGAGCACAAAAAAAGAAAAGAGCATTTCAAGATAATTTTGACAAATGTACATTCTCATCCTGTCTTTTGCATTTGTTTGCAATAAAAAAATTTTGAAAAAATACCTGCTAAATCAAGAGTCACAGCTTTATCATGTCATGAAAATACTATTTGTGGTGCACAGGATCAAAAAGGATCAAGTTAGTACCTCTGTGTGGTGTATGGGCCATGTGGACATGGTAATTCTGATGTCTCAGTACTGTGCTCCACTGAATGAAATAAACAGGCCCATAATCATTGCTGAGTATCATCCCTTTAGGTTTGCTCAAGTGAACAGAACCGCATCTTTCTGAGAGTGTTTGAGATTTTCTCTATGCTCTGATGAATTCATAGTTTCAAGTTTTTCTATGCAGCAATAAAAAGCACCGTGATGTGGTAGATTCTTTATTATATGAAAGTGCTTGGGACATTTGCTGCTGTCTTACTCTACAGCTGATTTCTACCCCTAGAAAGGGGTAGAAAGACATGAGAAAAAGTTTTGGGACCAACTACTAAATGTCTTGTACATTGTAGAGTTCCTACTGACAACCCTGTTACTGCTGAAGTGGGCCGGATTGTGCCCATAATCCAGCTGGAGACAACTCAATCCAGTAGATGCTTTTGTATTTGTTAGCAATATGTACTCTAACATTAATTTTTTGATTAAAAGGTGAATACTTATACTGTGAAATCAGTTTGCCTCCCTAGTTTGATTTTAATAGAAAGTGCACAAGTGGAAAAAAAAACTGGCAAAATATTTGACAAAAACTGATAGAAGGTAAGAGAACTAATAGAATTCAAGGTTTTATTCTGTCTTGTCGGTCTATCTTTGAAATTTTTGTGTAAAAATAGAGTCCTTGAAAGAAAGAAGGAAAGAAAGAATGTTTAATAGAAATTGTTTTCTTTATAGAATGATACAAAACATTATTTTGAGACTTACTTTTTCTTTTTCTGAGTTTTTAATGACTAAAGCATTTTAAACTTTTATATAGTAGAGGTTTTTAATCAAGTGTAAAGGATGTTGATATAGTTTTGTAGTAGTTTTTTTCTGAGCAGAAAACTAATTTTAAAGGAAATGTGTACGTAGAAATAGAATTCCAAAACAGTGGATTGATTTCTGTAGAAATGGCAAACATACAGCTAAATATCTTCACTATATTTTCACTGTCTGAGGAAAGAAACTAATTTTCCCTAGTCCTAGCTGTCTAAGAAGTTACCTATCAAGGAGGAGATTCATCTGCTAATATGTCTGAAATGTAGCTGTTAAAAACTTAACAAGTCATCTCCTTTCATAGCCAGTGGAAAGTAGCAGACATCTCTAGAGAGTGATACATCTCAGAATAAAATAGGCCATATGAATCACCCTCTGGAAATGCCCATGTCTCTTCATTGACTGTAGGCAACCTAGATGAAAAGTTTGGACTGAATGATTAAATTTTAGAAGGTTGACTTAAAATTAGCTGGGTGAAGCTGTCAATGGAGCTAAATTATTTTAAATGTGTGAATGCAAAACTGTGTCTGTATATTGTCCATTAAATGAATCTTTGGAAATTAATGATATGTTTTAAAATGTTTGAAGAAGCTTAGTGTGTTCTGGGTGAAGCAATAAAAAAAAAGGAAAATATTTATTTTCTTCATTTGCACAAAGTGTTGCATATCACACACATGCAATTTAACATGCAATCAAGCCACATTTTTAGTCAAGGACTGAAACTTCTGATATCCCTCTAGATTCACTGTGAATTGTGTCTGTTACTGGGTTCCAGAAGCTGAGTTCATGGCATAACACGTACATACTTTAGTGCACTTAAAAGACTGATAAATCTCTCCAAACTGGTAGGTGCTAAATTCCATCTATCCTTGCTAACTGTAATAGTTCCTCCTTAAAAATACATCTTTAAATGCCTTATTTGGCACAATGTCTGTTTTTTCAGTGCTATATGGGAGAACTTTAATCTCAAAATACGTAATGTCCTGCAGTAATTTCAGCATGTTGAAACCCTGAAAGATCAGATGTGTCTAAGCTCAGAAGTCTGCAGTAGTTTTCCACATCTAGTTTATTTAATATAGATGTAGTTTTTCATATTATTATTGGAAAGAAAATGCTGATATTCCTAATATACCTATTATATTCCTAATATGTGTTTAAAAGGATGAACATTCAGCCTGACATTCAACCTGGGCACCTTAATTATATTAGAAGTTTATCGTCCTTTTGGTTTTAGATTATTTTTCCACAGACACCAGAATAAATTTGATTGCCTATCTATTAAAGGGAGAACTTATATTAATTTTTGTGTAAGTAAGGATTTTCCTTTTATAAGCCTTAAAAAAATCCCTTCGTATATAGATGATCATTAGACTACAGATTGCTTTTATTTTATTTTGTCAATGTTTTGAATCTCCTAATCCATATTTGCCTACTGTGTTTCAAAAGGGAATCAAATTGGTTTTGTGGTACATTAATGTTTTATGCAATATTCCATAGAGAACATTAAATCAAAATAAAAGAAAAAGGTTGACCTCTAACACTTACACCCATTTCTTATGTCAAACTGGAAGATGTTGAAAGCCTTATATGGCCGTAACCCTTCTATCTAACTGTGACCCTCCTTAACATTAAGCAGGTGACTCGATTAAACATAAATCAGGCATAAAATGCCCTGCATGAGGCAGGACAGTGAATCAAGCAAATTATCAAATGGCAAAACTCATTCTGTGCTCTGGGCAATGTAAGCTGCCAGCACTTATACATCAAAACTTCACTCAATGTAAGATTGATTTTATTTTATTTTGTTTATTTTAATTCCCTACAGCAAGCTGTGTTAGTCGTGTAAAGCACTGTCTGCATCGTTACATTCCTAAGAAATGTTTTTCTTGTTTAGCAAAGGCCAATCACAATCTTAAGCAACATAATCTATCTAAGACTAGATACGCTGTACTCTATAGTGGGGTTTAGTGGTGTTGATATTTTGTGCAGTAATATCAAAACTTAAGCTTCTGTGATTGTATAGATTTTTTTCCCTGTTTGTTTATGTGCATACACACAGTATCAGCTTTATCAAAAATATGAGCACCAAAGGGATAATGTTATAAAATTAAATCACCAGTAGCCATTGAAGATATTTCCCAGTTTCAGTGAAGATGCTGGGATTAAAGCATGTGAGTCCAATCTTAAGGCAAGAATGAATTTTTATGTAAGATGATACATGTCTTCCTTTCACAGTTGCTTTTTATGCTGCCTTAAAACATGTCAAAATAATCCCCAGCAGAGGAGCCTAAAAGGAATGTCAGCTCTGTGGTTATGTAAATCGAATTGAGTGCTTTACAGCAGGTTTAAGATTTTTATAACTCAGAAGTTGTTAACAGCCAGCTGGTTTGTATCTGTTTTTTATGGTTATTCTTGTCATAGGCAACCTCCACAATTTTTAATTATATTTTATGGTATGTGTTTTCCCTCCTCTTGAATCCCACAGCCACTCTTTGCTTCAAAAGATATTTTCCACTGGGAAGAGGAGAAGCATTGCTTTGGGACTCCATCATTAGAAATACTGTTGTATAATTACCTCCTGGTAACAACAGAGGAGTGTGACTCTCCATCGCAGATCTTTAACTTTCCAGGATGGAAATCTATAGTATTCTACACACCTGGTGAGGCTGTGATGCCTGCAGCCCTTAACTGAGACTGTCTTCTGCTTTTAAAGAACTGGTTTACAGTTTTTATTGCATTCACAATGCAAATTCCTCTTTCCTTCACACCTCAGGTTTGAATGCAGGGTTTGTGCTTTGCAGATTTGATTGCATTCCATGTTCTACATCACCATTTGTTTTTGTAACATACGTTCTCAAAAATGCCATATTTTTAATTTTTGTTTAGTGACAGTACTAGTGATACTGGACAAACATAATCTTTCCAGTGTTTTTATAGCAAGATAATTTCAAGAGTACAGTCTGATTCCCATCTGGAGTAGAAAAAAATTAAAATATTATGAGCACTTTGTTGGAAAATAAAACACCATTCCTGACAGCCTGAAAAGACAATGCCTTATTTTTTGTTAGACTTTGAGAAGTTATGAAATATTTAATTCTGTATAACTGGGAAGACATCATCAGAAACTATGCATTCTTGAATGTTTTACAGTGTTTTGTGAGTGTCCTCCCTCCGCCAAAGGAAAGAGACTGCTCTTTAATTGTCTTTAATGGAAGATCCTCCTATTGAAACACCTCCTCTCCTTGCAGAAGTAATGATGTAAGAGTGAGAGTCTTAAATAATTGATCACACAGAGAAAACTGTTTGTTAGATGGTTAAAAGACTGTTAAGCTTGTCAACTGTAAGATAACAAAAAGACTATTATAAGACTTTTTTAGGTGAAAAAATTTAGGTGAGAAAATTAACATTTGTTTTTAATGAAAATATAAAATGGTTACAGCCAATCTCACTTGAAAAGCCTAGTTTGAAAGTGCAAAGGAAATGACATATGATTTTGTGTTGTATTCCAAGAATTGATTTGTGTAATCCAGTTTCATTATTTTAACAGACTGAAATCAATAGAAGTATTATCATCATACCTAATATATTCAGACATTATGACTCTATAGATCTTCTTGTATTACACAATATTATATTTAAATTTGAATGTTAAGTGTTTATTCTGACCCACTTATGGTCTAATGCCCAATGTCAGCAGCTTCTGAACTTCAAATTCAAATGTCTCTCTACTGCTTTGGCTTAATATTAATTTCTAGGAGCGTACCATGTAACTTAACATAAATACACAGGATAAATACTTATTACAAGAACTAACCTATCTGGTAGAATATTATATTTTTTTTAGTATAATTCTGTAGTAAATTCAAACATCCTCAAAACAGTTACCTTTAAAAATACAAGATTACTGAAAATATAATTTGAATATTAGTAAAAATATACTGATCTTTCCAAATATATTTTGGATATTTCATCACATTCCTTTCAATTTCTTCCCAATATTCATCATATTTAATACAGTTAAAAATGAATGTGCAAATAATAATAACAAAAATAAAGAAGATACTGCTTACAAATGCATGATAGGGTGCAATTAGTGCAGAAAGTATACAATAGGAATAGCATATACTAAAACTGCAAGATGCATTGTATTATTTTTAAAAACCACATTATATATATACATAGATACGTAGCATATTATTTTAAAAAGCATCACCAGACCAAACAAGACAAACTTAATTGACCTTATGTTTACCAGATTAGGTGCATGCAAAGTGTTTCATGTTGTAGGCATTACAGGACTGCAACTACAGTTCATGGCTTCACCTCTCTCTTACCCCAGGCAGAACTAACTGCCTGTATTTGCCAACCATAACATGCAAAAGTAATTGTCATTTCTTTCTTCTCCAGGGCTGCTGGAGGACAGTGTGTGCTGTTTAATGATATTTATTTGTTCCGGGTTGCAAAACATATCTACAGATGATAACCTGGAAACTAGAACTAATATATTGAATTTTTAATTGCTTCTTGTAGCCATAATTTAACAATTTGAAATAGAAATAATTCTGTATTGCATAAACTCTACTTTAAGGCAGTGCTGATCCTGCCCTAAAGTCTGGGTTTGGCTGCCAATGAAGCTCTGAGAAAATGAGAGGATAGGTGCATATTTCAATTAGGCAGTAGTATTTCAAAGAAGATACTCTTTGGGTGTTACTGTGTGGTGTTCAGTACTTGATCTGCTTGGAACAATTCATTTGAACAAATAAAATCACACAGTTTTGACTTACACTTAATTACAAAGTTTCCGTGGTTATTATATGAAGATATTTCAGAGAAACAAAGTCTGTGCCAGGATTGAGTGAACCAATATATCTGGGCAAATGCATCAACAGCTGAAGAGGCTGTAATGCATTAATTTATGCTAGATGGACCTTTGCATGAGAATTCTCCTTAATGTTATTACTTCTCTGTTTAAAACAAACATTGATTTTCTCCTTTTGCGCGTGTACACTTAAGGATTAGAAACAAGGTTGAGAATATGCTGTTATGAAGTTCTTGACTCAAAATTAATGTGGAGATAAAGAATTAAGTATTTTCCTACTATATGCTTGAACAGGTAAGCTATTGTAAGAGTTCTCAAATATACACCTGTTTTTTCCTGTCAGTAAAGGATGGAAAGATTATTAGATAATTATATTGTTCCTTTTTCTTTTTGGGCCATTTTCTAAAATATCTAATGACTTTATGGTACAATTAAATTAGAAGTATATTTTTTTGTCCTTAATATCCTGTTTTTCAGAATACAACTTCCTTTACAGTCAACAAAAAAATAACTAGTCACATTTTACAAACATAAGGTAAAATCATTATATTCCCTTCTGTGATTGTCAGTGATTTAGGAAGAGCATTTAGCATTTAACTAGTTCAGGTAGCAATGAAAAGATGGAGGTTTTTTTTTAAACTTTATTTTAATAAAGCCTTAAGTAGCTCTAATGAAATTAAGATTTTTTGACAAATCATCAGAAATTGAGATGTGTTCTGATCTTCTTTTGAAAATTGCTAAACTATTGATCTTATGCCCTTCCTGCTTCAGAATTTGAATTGACCAAATACCAACTTGAATTTCAAGCTGGTAAAAAAACTTGTATCTGTTAATTTGATGGTTTTAAGAAAAACACTACAACTAAACTAATAAAAATGTTTATTTCCTATTCTTTCTCTGTGTCTCCTAGGCTCAAAAGTGCTTTGTGACCTTTTTAGGTGCATGGTAAAATTGAAAGCAATGTTTCACTTTCATAGTCCCTTTGTGGATTTTTATCCGTGTACACTTTACACTGAACTGCTGCCCTCACTTCTTAGGGAAGTTTAGTTTGCATTTTATGGACTTTGTTTGACTTTATAGATTTAGAATAAGGGCTGACACCAATATTAATGTATGCCTAGCACTTTCTTTGTTTTTATAGCTTTGTACAACTCATGGTTGATTTGTATTGATAATACTTCTGTAAAGTAAGGAAGTGTTAACTCCATCTAATAGGTAGAGGGGAATAAAATTAAAACATAAATGACATCTGATGCTTCTGGTAATATCAGAGTTGAAATTCAAAACCCTCCAATTTCTTCTTCTGGTGGTATTTTTAACTAAAAGTATTTCAAAACCCATTCAGATATTATTCATATTTTTTTTCAGTGTCTCTTCAGATTCTTCTTGCTAGCAAGTATGGCTTTCTCTAGAAGGGATGCTTGGCACATGTGTTAAGCAGAGGTCTTGTAGGTGTGGGGTAATGATCTTTTTGGATTTAATTTGCAACTAACTGAAGATAAATTATAAGAAAATGGCAGACAGGAGACTCAGACCATCAGCTGTCTAACCAAGTGACTGACCTATGGGCATCTCTAAAGCTGCCAAAATAACTGTTCACGGAATCTGTCAAAAAGCCAAATCCTACTGTTAGAAAAAATACCTTCCATAATTTTGCATCTTGGCTTTTTATATGAACACGTAGGATGAAAAAGACAAAGTTAATACATGGTGAAGTGTGTTCTGTCGATGGCGTTCTACAGATATTATTACTTCTGTAGACACTTGTGTAAAACAGTGTTAGTGAAAGACTGATTTGGGGTAGAGACAGCATGAAGGTAGAAGCTTTACACTGGACAAAAGTTTATTTTTTGCTGTTTATATGGTAGCTTGAAATAAAAAAAAGCTCACTAATATCTCTTTTATAAAAGGTAAGACTGAGGCGAGCTGATGCTGTGATTAGATGCAAAAAATATTGATCCTGTTGGTAAACATATTCAGGGATGGGGCATCTGCAGCTTCTCTGTGCAGCCTGTTCCAATGCCTCACCACCCGCACAGTAAAGAATTTCTTCCTAGTATCTAATCTAAACCTACCCTCTTTCACCTGAATGCCACTGTGCTATCACTACATGCTCTTGTAAAAAAAAGTCCCTCTCCAGCTTTCTTCTAGGCCACTTTTACATACTGAAAGGCCACTACAAGGTCTCCCCAGAGCTTTAACTTCTCCAGGCTAAACAGTCCCAGCTCTCTCAGCTTGTCTTCATGGGAGAGGTGCTCCAGCCCTTTGATCAACTTCACGGCCCTTCTCTGGACTTGGTCCAGCAGGTCCATGTCCTTCTTATGTTGGGGGCCCCAGAGCTGAACACAGTACTGCAGCTGGGGTCTCACAAGAACAGAGTAGAGAGGGAGAATTACTTCCCTCAACCTGCTGGCCGTGCTTTGTTTGATGCAGCCTAGGATACCATTGGTCTTCTGGCATTCTTTTAGTTTGGTGTAGGAATGTCAGCTGTTCATTGTGGAGACTGGAATGAATCCATCCAAAATTCCTGTATATTCTAAACATTGTAGGAGGCAATCTTTTTTCCATGCACTGAAGCCATTTTATAACTAATTTTGTTTTCCATGCTCTTTGATATGAGGAATATCAATCACTTATGCTTGAATGGTAGCAGTTTCCAGCAAAAGTAGAACATTTCACTAATATTCACTGAAGTTTTCCTGCCGTGTAAGCTTTCTTACAAAAAAACATGAGAATGGAAAAAAACTACTTGTCAATATTTTTCTTCAAAAACATGGTCAGTTGAGACAACAATATACTGCCACTTTTGAAATGTGTTTGCTGTAGTTGAGAAGGGCAAGATGTCAAGAGCAAAGAAAGAAAAATGTAAATACAAGTGCATTTACACGCACAGATTCGATCATGATACTACATGGTGCATATATGAATGTCTCTAGATGATATGGCATCTTTATTAAATATTGTTGCTGGAAGGACAGAATCATGTTGATTCATCTGCCTTTATTATGTGAAACCTCACTGTGTACCACCCATTGGTTAGTATGCAGCTTAGATAAAACACAGTTCTCCTGTGGCCTGTTATTGCCATAGAAAATCTGTTTTGATAGGTGGAGGAATCACTCTTTTTCAGGCTTGGCGAAGAAATATAGCGTGTGACTAATACATCCAATTAAAGATCAGAAAAACCAGAGAGAATGCTAAAAGTGGCTCAAACTTCTTGAGCCACTGGCAGAATAAAAATATTTAATTTTATGGGCTCTAAGTGCATCACAGAATTAAATCTAACAATAGGTCTGCATCCTTTTAAAAAGCAATTCCTCTGTTTGCAAAGCTGAGCATGTGTTTTAACCTTTTAACTAGTGATTAAGAATTCAATTTAATATAAGAAATTGCAACAAATCCAGTAATCTTCTCTCATTTCCTCTAATTTTTATGCGTGCCATGGACATGTTTCAGAGCTAATATGTTCTTCACTTTGGAAAATGGCCACCAGCTCTTTGGGCTGTGTGGTGACAAATGTTGATTATAAACCAACGTTTTATACTTGCAATCTTATTACCTATCTCTATGTCTTCCAAAGTGACCAAGTCAACATTAGTATCAAATTACTAAAATGATGTTCTGATTTCTAAGATAAAGTAGCAATAATGATCCTTTTCTATTTTTTCAAATTATTCATACATAAAGTTTTAGTCTAGAAGTTACAGTGTTGAAGACTAGTAATATCTAGAAAATAAAAAGAAATACATGTACATTATACAGGCTATTGATATTTTTAGTTGAAAAATAAATTCAATTAGAGTGTTAATACTTCCATTGTTAAATATTGAGGTTGCATCTTGTAGTTGATAGAAGTTAGATTATTTGTGATTGGGATAAAAATAGTGAGTTATTATCCAGATGCTGACTTTGTCAGTTATTTCTGTTACTCTGTGATAAATGTGCAGTCCATCTTGCCAATCTGAACGTCAAATAAGTCTAAAACCTGAAATTTTAGCAATGATCAGAAAGAAGGTCATAACCCAGAGGAATGAGAAATTAGAAAGCATACATCCTATCTCACGTTTCTGGGAATGTTGAGAAGGTGGAGGAAAGTGATTTTCAGTAACAGATAGATTTGTGAAAATCCAGATCTGTTCATATGCTGTTCATTAATGGCTGAAGAAAAGATTAATCAAATTATCTGCTGCATATTATAATCTAGTTCTCCCTAAAAAATGGGGAATCTGTGAAATAAATATTGTCATCATATTTTTTCTATTGATGGACACTACCAAGTCGAGAGGATCATGGTAACATAAAACTTTATCTTTCACAAAGTATTGTTAGCAATGAACATGTAATGTCTCATTTACGTAGCATGTCATGAGGATTTCTTAGGTTTCTGCCAAAGACAATACTGGGGCTCTCTTATGCTTGCATATTTGATGACCTTTGAGTATTTATTCATAATAAGTTAGACAGTGGTACCAATCATCTGTCGGCTTCAAAGAATACGAGTCACTTTTGGAAGTGATACTTATGATCACGTGTGTAAATCTGAATTGACAAATATCTGCAGATCTTCCTAATATGGACTGCAATTATGTCAATACGGTAGGAATTGTAGAAAAGCTACTGCATGACTGTTTTCATATTACAGCTAAGTACAATAATTATGTATGCATTATAAATACCATGTTTTCCTCTTTAGCACAGTTAACAGTCCTCAGATGTTTACTTTGTGCGTACCAGGCCATTCTGAGGTACAAAATAAATGTATCCAGAGATACTGTGTGGTAACACTGTGGATGTGAGAGAACTCCTATGCCCTGAGGTGATAATTTGCCCATAAAATCAAAAAATCATAGAGCCATTAAAGTTGGAAAAGTCATCCAAGATCATCAAGTCCAGCCTTTGACCAAATACCACCATACACACTAAACTATATTGCAAAGTGCCATGTCTACTCACTTTTTGAACACTTCCAGGGACGGTGATTGTACCGCTTCTGGGGAGCATTTTCCAATGCCTAAACACTCTTTCACTGAACAAGTTTGTCCTAATATCAATGCTTTGATGGACTGCTGGGACAAAGCACAAGTGGAGGTCAGGCCACTGCCATGCCATAGTTTGTAGTGGAAAGAGATACTGTGTCTTTAGAAAGGCCACCACACACTCAGGGTGCTGCCTGTGGGATTTAGTGTTCTGTTACTTTGTGCACCAAGTAGAGAATACGGGCGAGAGAGGGCTGTCTGTGACAGTTCACTGCCTTTTCATTTGAAAAAAGGGACTGCACAGTGTTACCTGTAAGTCATTATCACAGCTGCTTTGTACAGTATCATAGTTCTGCATCACAGTACAATACTCTGCTATCACTGTGCTGTAATAGTACATTTAGCCCCATGCCTTGCCTCTGGCACAGCGTAATGCATAATGGATCTGACGAAACTTAAAAAAGAAAAAAAAAAGGGAAAAAAAAAAAAGGAAAGAGAAAAAGGAAAAAAGAGCCCCAAAGCCACAGTGCAGCTCTTGAAGTTACAGCACTTCTAGTGAATAAAGGAATGAAGAAGGAGAGAGGACTCTCTTGACCCTTACAGGTGAATTCATTATGTTTTGAATTGTGAAAATTCTCTTGTCTAACTTTCTATATTAAAGTAAGAGTATATGTATCTTGAAATAACCAGTGGATTTCTGGGATTTTTTCCCAGCATTATGTTGACTTCTGCCATTCTAATGCTTGTTGCAACCTACTGTGCAGACTGCAAATAGAGAGGGGCAATCAGAAGAATACTGTAGAATTTGTTAGTGTATATTGTATTATAAAGGTTTCTTTTTTTGGGTGGGGAGTGGGAAACATTATTTATTTTCAACCTAAATATGACAAAACAGGATCAAAGTTGTTCTTTAGTTGATATTTAGTTGATATTTTAGGGTTTTTTTGTATGTGTGGCGTATTTTTACTCCATTAATGAATAATCTGTGGAAACTTAAAATATCTTAAAATAGTGGTCTATATTTTAAAGGTTTATTGAAGGACTACTTCTCTAATGAGCAGCTGTGATAATATTTCATCTTAGTTAGGTAGGGTGATTGTTTGCAGCTAAAGCCCTGAATTCCTTGCCTTCTCTTTTCGTGAGTAGGATTAACACTGTTTTCTCTTCCTGGGGATGTCAGGAGCCTGACTATTCTTGTTCACTGAAAGTGAGAAACTAATCTTGCTTTCTTGGGGCAAAAATGTTTCTTTAGGACCAAAGCCATAAAGGCCACAAAGGCTTTGATGACACGTTGAGTAAATATTTAGTGGGAGGTTTCTTCAGTGTGTGGACCCAGTGCAGAGAATAGGTCCCTCCGTGAGCACATCCATCCCACCAGAAGTCTATGAAAGCCAAAATTGCACCACTACAGTTCACAGCTAAAATCTCGTTTTATTCCAAACTTGTTCTGATGCCACAAATACTTATACACATGAATAAGTTACATTTCACTCACATGATTAGGCATTTGGACTACAGTGGGTCTGTGGGAAAGAATCTGACAGTTCTGTTTGCAAGGTTGAGTTCCGAAGCTGTAGGGAGACGTACTTCCACGGGGCCATCAGACTGCCTCAGCAGTGTTTGGATATTAGTTTAATCAAAGAACTGTGTGCCATTACCCCAGGATCTGTGTCAAGCTGTGGATTAGGTTTATAAAAAAAACTACAAAAGCTCCTGCTGTTTGAAAGATTATGAGTGTTTAGCTACATTACTGCTCTTACAGGCATGAACACATCCTTTCAGTATTTTTGAATTGTAGAACTGTTACAATTAATTATTTTCGTTCATCTAGTTATAAATTAGAGTAAATTTAAAGGCTAATGTTTTATTAAATACTACTGATTTTCCTATTGGTTTTGGCTGTGTAACTTAAACTGTAATACACTTCTCTAAACTAGTCCTAAAGAGTATGTCAATAAAAGACATTGTAGTTAGTAAAATCTAAGAACATTAAATGAAGAAAATTCACAGAGCACCAATACCACCACTAACTGTCATTATGTTAAACCTTTTAATTTCCCCTAATAGGGAGAATAGTATTGTGAGAACATGAGATAATACACACAAAAAGAAGAAAAGAACTTCTGTTTGTAAAAAGTGCAGGGAAGTTGTTCCCATAATAAGTCATTCTATTAAACAAGAGCCATTATTGCACTCTAGCAATGCAAATGTAAAACAGAAAGTCTGTTAGGAACCAAGCATCATTGTTAGCATAATATATTGTTAACATATAAATATATATTGCCTTCCCACATATTTTCTTGGTTTTTTGGGTTTGTTTTGGTTTGGTGGGTTTTTTTTTTTTTTTTTTTTTTTTTTTTTTTTGAATTGCATGCTGTTCAGTTAACGAGACTGTGGATCAGGATTTGACACTTAAGGAAAAGTATTTTTTTATATTGTTCAAAGCTGACCTTTGCTTTTAAAAGGCTTGATCTGCACTTTTTCATCTGTTTAGAAGCATACATTTTTGGTTAAGAAACTGAAGACAATCTCTTTGTCTTTTTCCTAAGCTGGGGAGGTTGAGATAAAAAAGAATGCCTGCTTTAAAAGTCACACATGGCTGTAATTTAAGATTTTTTTTACCTCATTGTCCATAACAGTTGAAAGAAACCTTCAATGAAAGTTTATTAACTAGGCCAATGCCTGAGGCAATAAAGGTTCATTTATTACCAGTTTCTTGGCTGTTTTTCTTCTTCTATTTTTCCGTTAAACTCATAGCGTAAGATAATACTTCACAAAATTAAACCTTTGACCTTCTGTGGAGTTAAGTCGCCTTTGATTAGATAAAGTAACAATTTATGGTCCAGCATGAGGTTGCACATGAAATGAATAATGCAGCAGAGTGAATGAGAACTGGGAATCTATTGCTTTTGAAAAGATGACTGTTGTTTAAGAAAGAATGTTCTTTCTTAATTGTATTGTATTGATGCTGAGTGCATTCCAGTAGGATTTTGAACTGTTACTGAAAACTGCAGTATAGCCAGGCAGTTATGCAGCATACATTGTTTAATTCTGTCACAAATGCACCAAGCCTATAATAAATTTATAGATTACAAAATCCTGTTAAGATAGAACAGTTAGTAACTTGTTGTGGTATTTGAAATACACTATATGATTTCACTTTTTACTCTTCAGTATGCTGGAATAAACCCACAGTAAAGAATAACTTGATGGAATGTAAGTCAATCATCCATTAATGGCAAATATTAATAATAAAATAATTACATTTACACATTTTTTGAGCATTTTTGAACCTGCTAGTAGATCAAATTTGAAAAATACAGTCAGTATGAAGTTTTGTCTGCTTTTATCAAAACAAATCAAAAGGACATGGCTTCTTTCTAGGACCGTGTTTTATTTCTACAACTGTGTTATTAATTGTGGAAGCACATTTTAAGTATAAAGATTTTTAGGTTTGAAGATTGCTGAGGAAACTTAGCTCTTTTGCTTCTTTATCTTAAATGCAATACCCAGACCTCAAAATTCACATTGCAATTTTGAAGTAGTTACAGGAAAAAGGTCTGATTAGACTGATGAACAACAGATGGTTTGAGCTTCCCATACATTGGTTTTCTCCCAGTGCAAGACTGGCAGTTTCATTTTAGTTGCACCAACCTAATAGCAAAAGATTTCTTTTTAAGTATTCCTTCTTTAGCAATATTTGAAGTGCAGTTAGTTATTTCACTCTTTCTTTTTACATGACACCTTTAATAATAGCCCTTTAAAAGATATTAAAAAGTTATCTGAATGAACAGTTTAGCTGAACCATTCAAGTTCATCAGGATATTTCAGCTAGAGAGGCCAGACAAGAATTTTTTGATTATCCCAAAAGAACAGGTACTGAAATTTTAGGGTAAACCAGTCTTGTTGCATTGGATCAATCCAGACATCTTAACAGAAAAAAGGTTTCTGCATAACTGTGAGATCCCAGGTCTACATTGTACAGAAAGAATTCTACCAGTGAAACTCAGTATATTTTAGCAGACCATTATGGTTTAGTCTAAAGTTCTCCTTTCTGCAGTATAGTCTATGTAATCAGACCTCTGTCCTCCTGCAGATTGCTTTCCCCTTCTTGTTTTATGTATCACACTGTATAAAACACCCATTAGATCAGAGACTGAGGTTAGGATCCTATTTCATTTGAAATAACTGGGCAGCAGCATAAAAAGCTACCAAAAACTTGTACCTGAACTGCTGAAACCCATAAAACCAGTGCAATAACCTAGAGTGATCGGGGTCAAGTCCTAGGAGGTAGCCCTGCCTTTCTTTCTCAGGCAGAGTTTTTCAGATTTTAGTAAGAATTTTCCCAGAGTAAGAATCTCAGTATGAAATCTGGAATTAAGTCAGGATATGAATTAATTTTCAAGTCAGTACCACTGAAATAAAATATAAGAAAATGGATTAAACATTAAATTTAAATAATGAAAGGAGTTCTTTCAGAATTTAGAGGAGATTTGGACCTCCTCCCATGCAGTGAGTAAAGTGTTTCTTCAAAATGAACTTTCCAGCGAATAAATGAAACTAAATGTAAAACACTGCTGACAGTCGTATTTTGTTTTTTTGCTTGTTCTGTGATTACAAAGGTAGAGTTTCTTGAAAATGTCAAAGTCCTAAAGAAAGAGGTTGTGAAAATACATATATATTACTCAATTTTCTATGTACTCATGAATACATATATATAAAGGAAGCTAATAGTTGTATTAAGGAAATTAATAATTATTTATTGGAATGACTATTAGGAATTCTTATTTCTCTTAGGCATAGTTATGTGAAGGAATTTGAAAGTGAATGAAGATAAATTACTTAGATAATTTAGTACTTTGTCCCAGGATGAAGTTTAGGCACACAGTTAAAAAATGCTTATTTTGAGACATATTAGAGGCTGAAAAAGTTACACTCATAAGTCCTTTTCCGTTTTCCTTCACAAATAAGGTGTGTTGTAAGCTGCTCAAATCGGAACTTAAAAACCTGAAAGTTTTAAGAGCTTTCTCTTAAGGCAGGCAGAGAATAGTATATATTATATATATATAATAGGAAGGCAGAAACCCTGGATATGATTTAGTGCCCACCAGTAATCTGTACACATTTTGAAAATCTGTCATGATATATGACAGCTCGTTCAGGCACTTTGTGTTTAAAACAGAATTGTTTCCTGACGATGCTTTGGTTTTTTGTCATTGTTTTCTGTTTCATTCATTCATTTTCAGCATTAGAGACCACACATACTGGGCATACTTCTGGTCTCATTCTCACCCACGAAATTCTGACTTCAGTAGAGTCGTATGGGTGTAAATTAGACTAGGACTTGGCAGGAAAAAGCTTGTGATTATATTTGGCAGAGACAGCAGGCTGCAACTTTATTAACATAATTAACAGCTACAAACACACCCAACAGGCCAAAGTAATCTAGTGACAGAGGAGAGAAGGTCTTAGTAGGGAAAGGATCCTTTGCGCTCTCTTTTGGTGTTCTGCTTCTTGTTCCTGAGTTCCTACTAGGGCTTGGCGAGCACTCAGTTGAGCTGTAATTCAAATTCATACGGCTCCTGCAAGACACCTTGAACAGACTTTTGCTGATGAGTCTATAGGAATTGTCAGCAGTACGGAGATTACTTCAGAGGCGTGATGGTTGAATCGAACTTTACTTTCTGATGTTTTGCTTTTTGAATTAAATTGTTGGACAAGATTAATTGCATGCAGTAAGAGATTTAAATGAATGGCTTTATAAAGCATTAAAGTTCTAAGTATGTCACATGGGAAAAAAGCTGTAAGGTTTAAATGAATAAATGTATTTAATGCATAAAATGTCTAGGCTAATTTTTTAATTCCTTTACTAACATCTTTTATTGAAAAACCATACTTTATTCATCCATCTTAGTTATACTGCTGTGGTTGTGGTAATTTAATATTCCTGCTCTTTGCTAATCTTCTGGTTCAACAGAAGTAAACAATGGGTTTCATAAATTAAAAATACGCTCTTCAGAACATGCTTCTAAAGATAAAAAACAAGGCTGTAAACATTTATGACTGAAACAAACTAGATTGTTCAAATACTGCCATGATGTATCATGTATATCAATATGGCACTGATATCAGTTAGAATGCAAACAAGGTTTTAAATGATGTGCCCCTTCATTTCAGCTGGAGAATCCGCTTTACACCATCTGCCTATCAGATGGTTAGGAACCAGGACTGCGTATTAATGCCACATGTTCGATTTTCATTCCTCTTGTAATGGTTAGATTCATATTGCTAATAGCTGTGCGTGAGCACTGTCGATGAAATTTGTGTGACGATGGAGTGATGAGATATTTATAAAGTGCCTGTCTCACTGCATAATCAGCAGGAAGAATGCCAGACATAAACAACTTATCAATTTCAGAATATTAATGACAACTACCAGTGACTTTAATTCATTGAATATTTTGGCCTGGATACATTTTAACTGTTCAAAAAAAATATTTGTAAAGAATAAAAAAATACCAAAGTCATTGTTTGGTGTGGTCCTTACTTCTTTCATTTCAGTTGCCTTTCTGGGTCCCATCTGGTTATCTCATTTTTGAAGATAAAATTTCTGTAGTGTAGAGAAGTGTGCACTTTGGAAATTCCTTGGTTACTTATTGTAAAGTGATATCAAATAATGTTTAGGTCAAAAGACTTTTTTAAACAATAAATTAAAAAAACAAACAAATATTTACTTGGGTATATACCTATACTAGAACTTTAAAGTTTAGTATTTTAAAATATGGATATAGATACCCAGTAACATGTTAACTTTTATTTATAATATGTTTTTCTGCCTATGCTAATGAGATAAGAAAGATAAGTCAGGCTCTATGATGAAGTCTTGTCTTGTACCATACCCCGGTATACCACAGAGTACCAGTGGCTCTGATAACTGGCTTAGGACCTTCCTTGCCACTTGCTTTGCTGTATAAGGACAGTCAGGTGATGGGAAAAACTAGCAGTAAAGGAGAAACTGCTGAATGCTGGGAGGACTGTGAGGAACAACATTAGGCTAGAATTTTGAGGATTATTCCTTACTCGCATTTCTGCTTTTTTTAAAGTATCATTTATTACGGCAAGCTTTATCGTATGAAAATAATACTACAGAACTAAGCAATTTGTGTTTTATTTTCTCAGTTCCTATCCAAATTGAAGCACTGTGGTCTGTTTTGTTGAGAAGCACCAAAGCATACTTTTTTTGTAAATTTTGTAGCAGAAGAGATTTTATATTTTAGGAGTTCTGCATCCAGGTCATTATCCCAGTGAAACATAATAATTACAGGTGGGCTTACAAGTCCTATATCCAGCATCTGTTTAATATGTGATTTACCCCATTATTTGGAAGCACTTAAAAACTGCTGGCCTACAAGTATGGTTGCAACCAAAAGTTTGAGGCCTGCTGTTTTATTCATTGGATATAATGTATTAGAATATTCCTCCAAAGGATTGTTCTTTAAAAATGCTAGTTTTAGTTTGTCAGTGATATATACATATATTAAAAAAAGGAAGTATAGGTTATTGTGTTGTTTAATGAACACAGGATGCAAAACAGAGTTCAGAGGTGCACCATCCCTTTTTCTGTGGCCAAATTTAGGGACTGTAACCAAATTTGTGTAATGTATAGCTTCATATCCTTCCTCTAAGGTAAAAATATCATTGGAAGCAATCCATGTTATTGTCAATACCTTTTTAAGATCAGAACATGCACAATTTGTACTAGTAGCAGAAGCTAAAATAAAAGTAAACCCTCATTTTTATCCACCTTCTCATTTGACTTTTGGCTTTTGATACATCTTCCTCTACCTGAAACAGCAGTTTTCTAAATAATATTGATCTATAATTACTACTTATTTGGTAATTCTTGTTGCACTTGAAGGTGGTATAAGTCAACCTGTGAGGAGGGTCAGGAGGCTGGAAGTGTTTGCTAATCTTTATGTGGTCATACAAAGAAATAAGGGAACATAACCTTGAGTCAAGCTGCAATATGTTCAAAGGCACCTCTTCATTGATTTCCTGTTGTCCGTTCACCTTCTACCTTCTCCCTACTGGAATTTGCCTTCTGTCCCTCCCCATCACTAGCCAAAAACGTGGCAATAGTGAACTTACTTTCCATGTATGGAGTCAGAGAAGACAAGAGACCCTGGGAAGCAATGGTTGTAGCAATATTTATTTCAACAACCTGGGGATGTTTGCTTATTTGGTCTTTCCTGCTAAACTTTACTCCTCCTGTGCTTGGCCCACTAGAATAGTGAATCATGGAGTTAATTCCTCTTGAGATCAATAAGACACTTCACATGTCTCAGAGTAGCTGAAAATCAGGCATGGAGGCACATGCAGGCACACCTTTAAACTAACTACAGTGGGTTTTTCAAGCCTTCTCCATGGTCAGGGCAAGAATCTTGATTCAAAATGACTGAGGGTCTATTCTGTTGTGGCATCACAGGCTGAGGGCTGAGACTGCATCATTGCATTAAACTTACCTGCTTTAATGCCTTCTCTTTTATTTCTTAAATTTAATTCTCTTTCATTTCCATCTCCGCCCCCTGCATCAACTGTGTGGGGGAGGTAGCTCTTGTGAAGTTTTGACATTGACTTCTCTCTGCTGCCACCCAGGATGGGGCAAAGGGATCTGAGTGGGAAGCAGCAGCGTTTTGGGACCACAGAAGAATTACCCTGCCTCAGGGAAGAGGGCAAAAAATTATGCTTGTGAATTTGATTAAAGGTTGCATCTAATTTTGAGTTATGGAGGCATCACTGGACCATTTCTCTAACTACTATTGAAGAGAGAAATTTTCCTGGTTTTGTAGAACATTCTTGTAAATGGCTGGATGGCAGAAATTTGGTTTGGTAGGAGGAGCACTTTGGTTGCCCACAGGTGGCTTTGGAATTGGGATTAAATGGATTTAATAATTCCTTATTCTTATTGATAAATACCTTAGATTTATGATCCCCATAGATGTATGATTTGAATTAATGCTTCATTCGATCATAGAAATAGATGCTGAGACAAATGATATACAGTGGTTTGGGCTTCCATACTGTAGCCATTAAATACCTTAATGCCTTCAAGTCTGAAAAAAAAAAAAAGAACAAAACAAAACCAAAAACCCGTATTTTACCAATGTTCTGCATTACTAACCTTTCTTCTAAAAATGCTTTGTAAGTGACTACATCTCCTTGCTGTTATGTATGAAATGAGAAATGTCTGAGTTCTATCATCTGTTACTACTAAACAGAAATTATACCTGGTTTACCTGTTTTTTTCTGTTTTCCTTAGTATGTCAAACATTTGAGATCTACAAGTTTTTCTCCTAAGTACTGTTACTCAGTTGTTCACCTATTTATAGTCAGAGACTCAGGACACCATTTTGAAGCTAAATTAGATTTTTGACTGCATGTATTTGTAAATGCAGCTAGTTATGCTTGTATTATGAATGCAGTTACTAGATAACAAGTTAACGTTTAGATGGATATATAGCAATAATTATCTAAATATGATGAGAAATATTTTACTTGAAAAAGTGGATAGTTTTCAGATCCAACAAGAAGAATAATATTATGCAGTGTTGTCTGTTTGTTACATAACAAGCATGAAGGAAGAATAACAGTCTTAGTCCCTATAATGGAGAATAATAGAATAATATATATTAAAGTTTTTCCTTCTTCTTTGCAGGTCTGACAGCAGCAGCTGCAGCAGCAGCAGCTGCCACCAATGCTGCCATAGCAGAAGCAATGAAGGTGAAAAAAATTAAATTGGAAGCTATGTCCAACTATCATGCGAATAATAACCAGCATGGAGCAGACTCTGAGAATGGAGATCTGAATTCAAGTGTTGGTAAGTTTCAGACATAGCATTATTATATGTCCATAATACTCAGATATTTTATTAAAACAGCAGTCTTTCTGAACTACCTTCTGAAGTCCTTGATTTGGTGTAAAAAGTTGCATATTTGTTTTCCTTCTCGTAATGTTTTTAGATTTATTTTGTATCTGACCTTTACACCAGCATTCAGCGTTGTTGTTACTATTACAAAAACATTCTTTTCTTTGCAGGCTACTTTTGCAGACTCCAGTTAATATTTTCCATGAAAGAAAGTGGTTTGATTGCTTAGAGTTCATTTTTCAAAGTACAGGTGGAGTGACAGATGATGGTGTCAAAGTGAAATTTAACAATGTCTCCTGCTCAGTGTGTTGGGTATCGACTTTAGGTAATTCAGAACACAAGCTTGAAAGCAAAATATTTCATACTTTCGTGTACCCTGTGACAAAAAGAAAACATACACACACAATAAATTTTACCATGCTTTGCAGTTCCTATCATATTTTATTTTAATAAACACATTCTTAAAATGTAGTTAACAGGTTTTTCCATTTCTTAAGCAGCCATCAGCATCTCTTGTTCTTTTTCAAAAAAGAATTGTTTCAGTATACTTTATGCATTTGTTTGGACAATTTGTTTTGCTAAAGCATACTTCAAAGCTAGGATAACTTTTTGTTGTTGTTGATTAAATCTTTAATCATCTGTGTGTGTCTGCTGTAAAATGTTTTGTTATGCCATTTCATTGTATTGGCTCCTTTTATCATGTTGAGACAGTATTAACTCAGCAACAAAAATTCAATGACAGAGAGGTACATTCAGAAGACTGCAGACAAGATGGGTGTATACTGGAATAAAATGGCTTCAGATAGGATTTTTGCTTTTATTTTGACCTTTTGTTTAGTTTCTTTTTTTTTTTTTAGGTTTTCATCTCCAAAATACATTTGAAATGAATCTTAGAGAGTTATGTACAAGCCTTAACATAAATAAATATGTGTTTGTGAACAATGTTTCTGCACAGTTCAGTAGACATCAGTAGGGTATTATTTAGAAATAATATGAATTTCAGTTCAAAGAACAGGTTCACCTAGGCACAGATGACATGATTGGTTTTGTTTTCCTTTTAAATAAAAGCTTAAAAATGCCTCTGTGGTGGTGAAGAAAATAGTCTTAAATTGTGTGTGAGTACTCAGATAGCAATAGGGGTAGTCACTCAAATATTAGTGGAAAGATTGTCCTCTTAAAGAGAAGACAAGAGAGGACACAGAGACGGTATCTTAGAAATGTGGGAGGGGGAGATAGGTACAAATGAAGTGGAAGGACCAGGTGGCCCCCAGCGTACAAGGGAAGCAATGAGAAAGAGTGGAAAGTGTAAATGCAAACTGGGAAGATAAAGAAGGTGTACTGGAACTAGAAGCTAGTTTAGGTTTTCAGATTTAGATGAATGCATTATGAGAAATAAAATGTTCAAAGACTGGCTTATAGCACCGTTACTCTTTTTGGCAGTTCTAGGGACAAACCACATGTGAATCCATGGAAATGGAAAAGTTAACATGTAATCAACAACTAGTCATGGAGAGTAGTTGTAGGAGAGTGGATGGAGGGAATATGTGAAGTCCTTTGAATAAAAAAGAAAAAAATCTGTTTTGAAATCATTGTTTGAGGCATAATTTAGATAACTAATATGCTCTTACACAGCTTAATCATTTCACTGTTTAAGAAAATCCATTCTAGCTATTTTAGTCGGGCAAAGTTAGCGAAGCAAGATTATTTATTGTCAATGTCAAAATTTCCTCTCAGCCCCTTAACTTACTTGTTAGCTTCAGTTAATTTTCCAATTTAACTGAATGAAGAATTGAGTTAATTTTATTCAGAAAAAAATGGCTCTTCTAAGTAGAGTGAATAGCTTTCCAGTTGTCTCCATTCTATGAGGAATGGTTCTGGCAGTACAATTTGCTTGTCTGTTTATCCAGTCTTGAGCTATACCCTTCATATGGAGGATTTCTCAAAAATAGTTTGGTTTTGTTTCTTTTATAGTCAGCCCTAACTAGTATCCGGTGTTGATTATGCATATGGAATCACAGAGGTGATTCCTACTGCTACTAATGCCAGGAAGAGTTAAGTCTTCGTGTATTAGTTGCATTTTTGAAAATTAGCATACTGTGTTATCTTGACAAGAACTCATATTTCAAAGGTGTTGCTTTGTAGTAGGTGTGTGCTCTTTCTCTTCTGCATTTTTTTCAGATGTTTATTTATGTCTTTTCAAATAAATATTATCAAGTCCATATACCATTAATGTTTTAAATAATAGCTTGTTAGGCAGGAATATGAAATACTACATTGCTGAATGTTGACAGGAGGAAACAATAAAACAAAAGAAAATAACCTGGTTTTGGTTTATATTTTAAATTATGTTATGTACCTGACCATACTGAAAAGGAGCAAACAAATGATCCAACCATTCTAAAAGCTTAACTGACACATCTTAGCCCATATGTAACAGGCATTATGGTGTGCCTGGATTGATCTTATCGCGTTCTTAGGCTGCTCCAATGCCTATGTAAGAGCAGATAAATAAAATAAGAGCTCTTGTGTTCTTTTGTCAGGTTTACTTCTGAATTGTCTTGCTTTTTGGTTTTAATCAAATGTTTAACGTGAATTAGAGAAGTAATTTTTGTAGACTAACATTGTATAATTATATAGAGCACTATACAAATTTATTAACTTGGTCCTTTGTAGCAATGACCAGAAGGTTAGTGAGTGAAGGGAGTTAAAGGAAGCCAATGATACTAATAAGTAATTATTTTATATCCCTCAGTTTTGCTGGTAACCTTGAGCTTGCATCCTCCCACCAGAATTATCATTTTAGAAGTGTGAAAAAAATGAAAGAAAAAAAAAAGAAATTACAGAGGAATCAGGGTGAGGTATTAGCACACTGAGTAAAATATATGGCTGCAACGCCTTTCTCCCCCATCCACAATCAATTGGATTCTTTTAGTTTAATATTTACTTGCTAAGATGAGATGCTAGTCTGCATGGTGATAAACAGTCTGCTACTGGCATCTGAAGGTGACCTGTCAGTTCATATGGACAAATCTGCTGCTTACTGAAATGTACAAAATAAATCATTAAAGCAGGCAGGTGCTCATTCCCAGATTTAAATCACCATAGATTTATGATTTGAATTAATGCTTCATTTGGTCATAGAAATAGATGCTGAGACAAATGATATGCAGTGGTTGGGGCTTCCATACTGTAGCCATCCTAATATTGATTACTGAGATGTCTTTGCAATCTCTTGTTTATATCAAGTACTGTCTTGTGACAGCTTGGCTGATATGAGCTACATTACAGATAAGAAGAAAAAATGTCCTGGGTTCTTTTTAGTGGCAATTCTACATACAACATACAGGGTAGATAAATTATTGGAGTTTTCTTTAAAAAATGAATTCCATAGGGCAGCAAACAAAAAAGAAAGATTATGCTGTTATTGAGTGGTTGATTTTGGGTTTTTTAAGATAAATAATTGCAGAATTAAAAGACATAGAGCGACAAGGTCAAACTTTAAATTTCACTGAAGAGCTTCTACTCTTTGTTATATTAACATCTTAGTATGGTATTAGGATCAGTTGTATGTTTACCATCTGATGCTCCAAAGCAATGCATAGGTAAAGCAGCTAAATTATTTCCTTGCTGCTCAAGTACTTGCTGCCCTGCTATCATACTTCATTAACCTGCTGCAGCAAAAGATACAAGCCTTTGAAAATAAATACCTTTAAAGCTATTTCTGTGATCTAGGCTTTGCTATCTATAACTTGGTAGGAAGTGAGGAACAGTCCATATACTTTTGCTTCACAAACATTTTATATAATGAAAACACTATGCACACACTGTAGGTAATACTCAAAGGATTTGTTAAGACCTTTGCCACTTGCTAAAATATGACTCATAAAACTTGTAAACAACTATCAACAATAGTAAATTACTTGCTTAGTAGGAAATGAGTTCATATCTATTCAAAATGTGATCTCAAAACAGATGTCCCAAGAAAATGTCATTGTTTAAACTACATTCATACAAAAAAAAAATTGCTATTATTTCTTTAAGGAAATGAAGCAATCAAGAAGACTTTGGTGTTCTCAGTTTCTAAACACAGTTAGGAAATACAGGGCAACATTTTACACTTGGCTAGCATGTTAATCCATAAACAACCACAAAATGTGTTGAAAATCAAGAGGTTTTCTTGGCATATTAGGTTTCCTCTTCATATGCATTACCTTGCAATATTTAAAATTATGAGACAAACACAAGGCTTCCTGTGATGTGTTGTTCAAGAGTAATGATTGCTTGTATACTATTCTTTTTTTTTCATCCAGAATCAGAGATAAAATGATTTAGATGAAATTATTTTTCTCCAGTGACCTTGTCCAATAATAGAACAGTACAAAATGCAGTAATTTCCTTTTTCTAAACACACGTGTCTATTTTGAAGGAAAGAATTACTTTTATGGTTTCAGGAAAAAGTCTTGGAGACCTTGAAAAAGCAAATAAAAGGAAACAGAGAATGCAGGCCACTGAGCACAGCTCTGCAGTTGCACATCTGATTCTCTGCCTTGGCAATGTTAATGAACCTCAAATCCTCCCTATAATTAGATGAGGGAATTGCTTATATTTTCAAACAGATGATGCTGCTATAATGAAACGATTGACAGGGAACTTAAGAGTGTCTACAGTAGTCATTTGGTTTCTGGGTTTTGGGTTGTGGGTTTGGTTTTGTTTTTTTTTTTTTTTTTTTTTTTTTTTTTTTTTTTTTTAGTGTAAAAGAAGATTGGCTGTAGATACAGGTCCTGGGAGAGGTAGCAATTTACACGGAATGCTATGACAGGTGTCTGTGCATAGCATGGAAATAAAATGGAAGACAGAGGAATGATGGGCAGGTATGGCAATTTTCGGGAGGGGGTGTCCTGTGCTTATTCTGCTTGGGTTCTTTAAAAGGGGCCGAGACTCAAGAGATGGATCCGGATTGAGTGCACAGCTGTAACTGCTGATGAGCTAATTGCTCCTTATCTCTCAGCCCCATTCATCTTCATTTTTTACCAATTACTGAGAATTATCTGTGTTCTCAGTTGGATATGAGAGTTAATCCTTTTTGGTTAAGCTGGCAGTACTGTGAGCAGATTCCAAATCATAGGGTGAAAAAGCCAGAGCACGCTTGTTCTCAGACTCTCTCCAGTTCAATGACAATATCACTAGTTCATAAGAATTTTTCTATTGTTTAACAGATTAAACACTGACTTTTTTTTTTTACTTTCATACTATTATTAATATATATCTATATATTTCTCTTAGTGTAGGCTGAATGTGTGTATTCCTAGGTGGATGGATGTGTTCCCTTTCTGAAAGTATTCACTTGCAAAAATGAAAATAAGATAAACATTAACTTCAGACCAGAAGGATTCTTTGCAGTATGTCAGTGTTCATTGTATGATACACAGCACTTCTTTTAACGACAAGACTGTGCATGCAACTTTGACATCATGGGACATAAGACAAATGCTTGTCGATAACATATATCTACTTTT